>NC_141685.1:959680821-962333321 GCF_964263255.1 Lissotriton vulgaris | reverse complement strand
CCGAAGTAGCGCCGGCCGCGACATGCATGCTCACGTCAGGAGCGCGGGGAGGAGCAGCATCCAGGAGCGCAACGAGGAGCGGCGGATATGGCGCTAGGGAGGAGCGGTGATGTGAGGAGCAGCGGACAGGCCAGCGGCGGTGCGAGCAGCAGACAGGCTGGAGGAGCGGCGGCTGAGGTAAGGGAGCGGCGGACATGGCGTGGGGGAGGAGCGGAGACGTGAGGAGCAGCGGACAGGCCAGCGGCGGTGCGAGCAGCGGACAGGCGGGAGGAGCGGCGGCTGAGGTAAGGAGACCCATGTCGGGGCAGGCGGGGGTCGGGGCAGGTGGGGGTCGGGGCAGGCGGGGGACGGGCCGGGCGGGGGCCCGGGCTGCTAGACAATGTCGGGGCGGGTGGGGGTCGGGGAAGCCTGTTGCTCCCGGACAAGGTCGGGACGGGCTGCTAGTATTAAAATTAATTAATGGAAATATTGAATGGAGGGATTACCTTGTATTGGTTAAAACTGTTTGTTTTAAGAAATTGCATGAAGCTTTAAAAATGACCGACACCCCATGTTTCTATGTTGCATTGGCACTGGCCACTATTTGATTTTTGAATGCGTTGTCAGTTCTCGTGTTTTTTAATAACACCTTAAAGAAATACTTTTTGTTTGTGTTTATGCTTTATGGTATTCAATAGTGCATTTGAAGCATTGTTGGTTATACAATTTCACCCATTCTGGAGCATGCAGCTGCAATCGACAGTTAACGGGCACACCCCTAGGACCCGCCCCCCACATTTGCTCCTTTAACCAGTTCTCGTGTACCTTGTTTTATCCATCATAGTCTCTGTTATCTTTGCTCCCCAAATTACAATTTCCCCTTCTTCAGCTCCCTTTTTCAATATTACTACATTATGGTGCAGTGTTTAACTGCTCCATACCTCACTACTTTGTGCATTCCCCATCGCTAGAGTCTCTGATTGGATTTCGGCATTTGTGCTGTACCTGCTCAGGACAAACAAGCCCTGCCATCACTAGTTACATAATGGAACGGACAGGTCATGGCGTCAATGGTTACATCACAGAACAAACAGGCCCTGGTGTCACTGGTTACATCACAGAAAGGACAGGCTCCAGCGTCTATGGTTACATCACAGGACAGACAGGCGTTGGGGTTACCGATTACATCACAGAACAGACAGGCCCCGGCGTTACTGGTTACATCACAGGACAGACAGGCCCTGGCGTCACTGGTTACATCACAGGACAGACAGGTCCTGGCGTCACCAGTTACATCACAGAACGGACAGGCCTCAGCGTCTAAGGTTACTTCACAGGACAGGCAGGCCCTGGCGTCACCAATTACATCACAGAATGGACAGGCACCGGCGTCACCGGTTACATCAAAGGACAGACAGGCCCTGGCGTCACCGGTTACATCACAGAACAGACAGGCCCCGGCGTCACTGGTTACATCACAGGACAGACAGGCCCTGGTGTCACCGGTTACATCCCAGAACAGACAGGCCAAGTCGTCACCGGTTACATCACAGAACAGAGATGCTCTGTTCACATCACAGAACAGACAGGCCCTGTCGTCACTGGTTACATCACAGAACAGACAGGCCCTGTCGTCACCGGTTACTTCACAGAACAGACAAGCCCTGTCGTCACTGGTTACATCACAGAACAGACACGCCCCGGTGTCACTGGTTACATCGCAGGACAGACAGGCCCTGGTGTTACTGGTTACATCACGGAACAGATAGGCACCGACGTCACCGGTTACATCACAGGACAGACAGGCCCTGGTGTCACCGGTTACATTACAGAACGGACAGGCCCTGTTGTCACTGCTAACATCACAGAACAAAGCGATACAAAAGGGGATAATGGATGGAGCGTTTGAGCAAATCAAACACTCACCCCCAGTCAACTGATCTGGGTTTAATCCATCACCATTCTTTAGCTCACTCAGCCACCCCAGTTCAGACATGGCCATATGCAAATCAGTCTGACCCTGTGCCTCATGGGAACAGTCCAGCCCGAACTGCCAAGACATGTCTACCCTGGACTGGAAACAAGCATCCTGGGACCGGTTTCGGATTCATAATCCTCATCAGCCAGGCTATCTTGAATCCAGTGGCCAAGTGAGCAAGGGACTCACGTCTGAGCATACCCTGCCAACTTAGGGCGAACAAATCGATACAAAAGGGGATGATGGACGGAGCGTTTGAGCAAACCAAACACTCACCCCAGTCAACTGATCACAGAACAGACAGGCCCTGGCGTCACCTGTTACATCACAGAACAGACAGGCCCCGGTGTCACTGGATACATCTCACAGAACAGACAGGCCCTGTTGTCACCGGTTACTTCACAGAACAGACAGGCCCTGTTGTCACCGGTTACTTGACGGAAAAGGCAGGCCCTGTCGTCACTGCTTACATCACAGAACGGACAGACCCTGGCGTCACTGCTTACATCACAGTACAGACAGGCTCTGTCGTCACTGGTTACATCACCGGACAGGCAGGCCCTGGTGTCACCGGTTACATCCCAGAACAGAGGGGCCAAGTCGTCACCGGTTACATCACAGTACAGACAGGCTCTGTCGTCACTGGTTACATCACAGAACAGACAGGCCCTTGTATCACCGGTTACATCACAGAACAGACAGGCCCCGGTGTCACTGCTTGCATCACAGGACAGACAGGCCCTGGTGTCACCGGTTACATCACAGAACAGACAGGCCCCGGTGTCACTGCTTGCATCACAGTACAGACAGGCTCTTTCGTCACTGGTTACATCACAGAACAGACAGGCCCTGTCGTCACTGGTTACATCACAGAACGGACAGGCCCTGTCGTCACTGGTTACATCACAGAACAGTCAGGCCGTGTTGTCACGGGTTACATCACAGAACAGACAGGCCCCGGTGTCACTGCTTACATCACAGTACAGACAGGCTCTGTCGTCACTGGTTACATCACAGAACAGACAAGCCCTTATATCACCGGTTACATCACAGAACAGACAGGCCCCGGTGTCACTGCTTGCATCACAGGACAGACAGGCTCTTTCGTCACTGGTTACATCACAGAACAGACAGGCCCTGTCATCACTGCTTACATCACAGAACGGACAGACCCTGTTGTCACTGCTTACATCACAGAACGGACAGGCCCCGTCGTCACTGCTTACATCACAGAACGAACAGGCCCTGTCGTCACTGCTTACATCACAGAACAGTCAGGCCGTGTTGTCACGGGTTACATCACAGAACAGACAGGCCCCGGCGTCACAATCACCCTGGCACAGTTCTCTGCCTCATCCCCTTTCCATCTCTGTTAGTTGCTTTCTGCTGCATCTTGGCTCCAGGTCCTTTCTCCGAGGTGAGTGTGTCTCCTTCATCGCTGTGCTTTCGTCAGCTATTTTTCTGAATCTGATCGTTCACTGTCCAGTATTCTCACTCAAACCTCAGTTTTGCCTCAGTCTGCTTTGGCGTCACTTCCTCACCCAGGGTTGTAAGCCGGGCAGCACTTCTTGGTCGTTTCCCGCCTCAAGCCTTGGTAAGATGTTTTCTTCTCCAGACTCCCAGTAAAGCGCATGCCAGATCTCTGAACCGAAGCCCCTGCTTAGACCCTTGGTGTCAAGGAGTAGGTACTGCACTCAAAATGGCCACCTATTAATACGAATAATAGGAGCACAATCCATGGAAATAGGTGCGTTTGTGGTCCTTTGGCTAAAGACTAAACGGGTTACAGAAAACTCCAGCTGATCTGCAGTCAAGACTCTTCTAAAATGCCGTAAAAGGAGTCTCCAGACTCTGGGTTAAGACCAGGATTAATATAAGCAGGGGCTCGACTGCAGGCCCAGGTTCAAAATTGTCTGAACCCTTCTCAGGAAACACAAATTCTTCGAAAATAAAACTGAATAGATGTCTCTAGCGCAAGAAACCCAGAGCAGCTCAATCATCAATCCTGGAGCCAAAGTTGCATTAACAGGGCAGTGATCTAACAGGCTGAATAACCTTCTTCTAACAGAAAAAGACGAAAAAAGCTGCCCATGTTTGGACAGAAGTTGCTCTGAGACCTGTAAGGCTAATTTAATGATGAGCTGTACTGGCCAGGAAGTCAGTATCCCACATATGCTGACGTGCACACGAGACCGCGCCAGGAAAACGTGACACTAGCAGACGCTTGGCATTGCCACCTGCAGCACGGAGCGAGAAGCTAGGGCTCAGGGCACTACCTGTTTGCTGGGTTGAGGGACTGGAATAGGGGCCTGATGGAGAAGGTGACGTCAGTGAGCGAAGACTTGATAAGAGCTGGCATACAGAGACTCGAGTTTAGGACATCAGCCGTGAGGGCCACCTGTGTGCAGAGAACAGCCTGCCAAGCCCTGTAATCCCAGCCGGTGCCGGCCCTGCAGGATGTCTAGGGTGGGGCCAGGCTGGAAGAGATATGCGAGGACAAAGGTTGTCGAGTAATGACTTTCCATGATCCTACGTTTTTAATCATAGGTGACAACGGGTCCGTCACATGTTTAGAAGTGCAAAGGTCGCCTCTAGCCAGGCACACCCGTGGCGCGGCTAACTTGGCTGCTGTTGCGCTGTCTTCTAGCAGCCGCCCAAGACTGCGTTTATGTCCCATATAAAGTGACAGCAGAAAAGGACCACCAGCCAGATGGCTTCCGCTCACCTCACTTCTCTACCCATCGCAGTCATTTTAGGACTCACCAAAGGTTCCATTTTATACCTTCTGGCAGAAGTTAATTTATAGGTATTTAAATGTTGCTGTGTTTTATTAGAAAACGATATGCTACAGCCTTTTCTTTCAAACAAGCTGGATTGTGTCATAGTTCACTTTACAAAATCCTCACACTTTGCAGTGAGAGAAAGAATAGTACAAGGTAAACACCAGTCTCCATGTTAAAGAATAAGCAGAGAATTATCGGAAGACACAGCCTGACATTTGATGTCTGTCTTTGAACTCACAGCAAATGTGACAAGATAAAAACTAAATGTAAAGACATGGTTAATGCTCATTCGCCTTGTGAACTCCAGCATAGTTATTTTTGGGGTGCAGCAGCACCGCCCGTAGCTCTCTTTCCAGCGCCTATACCTAGCCCTGGCAGCCGTGCCTGCTTCCCGCCCTACATCACCTTATGAAAGTGCCAGCCTTGTTTCTGCCCAGTCGTGCCTCATCAGTGTGGTACCATGCATAAAGGTGAAGATAGATACGGTGTCACAGTGTTGAGAGACCCTGTCCTAACTAACCCCAGTTACCTCCAAACTTCCCTCGACTCCTTCAAGCCTAAAGGCGCTTCATACCCTAAAGCCCTAGCAGCCCTCTTCGGGGAGTAAGAGTTTCCCGCCCTTCAAATCAAAGACCGCTCTTCCCTACCCACTGTTTCGATGTCCTCTCAAATTCGACATCCTGGTGGGAAATGATGTGTCAGAGGTGAGCACCAGAGATCTGCATTTAATGGAAATGTCAATCCATGGTTCTATGTCTTTTTCGGCAGATACAATTCACGTCTCCAGGTAGACTTACCATCGTTCCCAGAGAAAAATATATCTATTTTAAAATTCTGTAAGGGCCAGGGCATGATGCTTGCAATCACAACCCATTTATTTGGCTCTAGTACGCATTTCGTCTTGTATTAGCTTTTTTAAATATGTACCGATAAGGGAGAAGTGGCTTTAGGTGATTTCCCTATTTTTTTAAACAGCTTTGAGATTAAACATTTAACATACAGATCTTGCCACTAAAAAGCTTCCAGGTGGTAACCCTAGCAGGAGAGAAAGTGTTGCTTTCTTGCCAATTTTATCTATTCATTTAATAATATTTTTCTATCTGGTACCCACTAAGACATGCTTCACAGGCCACCAGAGAGCGCTGGACAGAGATCATTAAACAGGAAAAACGCCTTTTATTTAATTAGCACTGCAGAGTGGTGGTTGTAAGGGATCTGACAGCAGGAGGCTTTTGGTTTGCCAGCTGCACGAGGGAGAGTTTCACTGATGAGTGTCAAGGACTGTGGAGTATTGAGTCTAGGGCCAGTACTTTAAATGGGCCGATACTGACAGATACTCAGTTTCTGCACTTTCCAATTTGAGAGGAAGAGTACCTGCACTTCCCAAAATGGGATCAAAACTTTTAAGGTGAGAGTAACAGCACTTCTCATTAGCAAACAGGTACCCCTGGATCGGGAATACCAGAGCTTTTGCATTTCCAATTCACACACTGCGTAGGAATGAAGGCAAGCTGGCCGCTATGGACCGTCGATTATTGGGTGGTGCCTCTTAATGGGCCATGTGTTAGGGGTAGAGTCAGTCGAGTGACAGGCACAACGTTCAGTATTAAAAGTGGACCACTGATAGGTCTGTGGCATGGCAGAGGGGTGTACAATTGTGTAGTCCAGAGCTGGTTGAGCTCTTACAACAGCCATGCTCATTGGACTTGGACATTTACAGAGGGGAGACTAAAGACATGTCGAATCCATCTTTAATAGCTTAAAAAATATTTTTAGAAGCCACTAAGACCATCACATGATTAGCTCACAACTAAGCCTTCGTAGGCCAAGGTCCCAGCTCCTGGACTGGCATCCAAAAAACTCAATCATAACACAAACTTCCTAGCCTTCAGCAAAGGACAAACACTCAACTTTTCAAGTAACACCTGAAGATCAAAGAATATTAGTTTTCGCGCAGCCTGCCCTTTTTATTCTGTTTTGAAGCATTCTGTTGTTACATGTAAAGTGCTCAGCTGCCCATGTGGCTACGTCAGCGCTATATAAGCGTATGTATTGAATAAGAAAAATCATGAATAGTAACTCCGCTTGGAGTGCCATAAAATTAGAACAGCCAGGTTGACTCCTTTTAGTGGGAAAGTAAGGCCCCTCAATCACATTTTCTACAAACCCACCTCCTTTAAGATGTAAAAAAACTCTGAGGTGAAGGCCAAGGCCCTGAGGGTTGGCTTCCTAGATAACTTTGTTGACCTGTTCATGTTTATTCCCATATCTACAGCCTTAAAACTCTGCCTTACCTGTGTCGAAGAAAACACAGTCTTCTCCATCTGACTAAATTGCAGTAGACTTCTGGTATCGGCTTAAAGTATTTAGTGGAACAGCAATGATTATTGAGAGCGTCCAGAAAAGAGTTCCAAGCAACTCTCGAGTCCTCAACTGATTACTTTCTTATACACTCTCAACTATGTAACATGTGGTCATTACGTAGTCAATCAGGTGCAATCCTGCCTCAATAATTTGTAAGCTAAGCATTATTGTAACTGGCGCTGTTCACACGCCAATCAAGTGTCATATTGATTATATGTATTGCTCAGAGAATGGGGCAGTTTACACCAGCATGAAAACACACATTCTGTCCATATTTGGGTTTCAATTTGTATGTTATGACTGTGTCATCCTACTGACCAAGTTCTAGTAGGGATTACCTGAACCCCTCTCCTAGGTTACAAGCTTGCAGCTTAGTTAAACCGCAAGCCCACTTGCTTCCCTATTTCTCACAAGACTATTGTTCGAGCACCAATCTCAACTTCTACTCAGCCTTGCATAATGCCTCCTTGAAGCATGCAAAGCTACTGTTCTGATCCTTGCCAACAACCACATGTACCACTGCTCTCCTGCTGTAGCTCAAGGTGCAAAGCCCACACCGCAATAGCTTTGTTTTTTCCTTCACCCTCCCTCATTTGATTTCAGGGCAAGGATCACCCATTTAAAAGTCAATTGATTTAGGGGAAAGGATCATTCATTTACTCATCAACACATTCATCTCCTCTTGTTCTGTCCTTTCTTGCTCCTGCATTGCCAGCATTTGCTTTATTGCTGTCCTTTCTGTTTCCTCTATAGTTGTGCCTGTTTTCTTAACACAAAACTTTATACGGCACACAGGCGTAATCACCATACTAGCTGTTCGTCCTCCAATCACTACAAAATCTGTTTCTCAAAGGTAAGTACCCCAGCTTCCTAACCAACCACTAACTTTTCCTACAGTCCTGGCGCTGACACCTCATACAGCTTGCTTACTTCCTGCTTGATATCATCCAGTCCCTTATGCGTATTCTCCAAATTAATGAGAGTACAACACTTTGGCACAATTATCTGACATGCTCCCCCTTGCAGGATAATACGTAATCTTATACATAACTATCCTATTCTGTAGATTGGCTAGCTAGCTTGAGTACTTACCTTTTGCAAAAGCCAAACAGACGATACACCGTTTTCTCCATCCCGCCCAACACCCTACTTTCCATTATACTTTAATCAATCACTTGACTGGGATGTGCCCCAGAGTGTAAATATGCCAAATTTCTATAATCTTTTTCTTTATGTTTTATTATTATAGCCCCATCACCCGCTGATCATCACTGTACATATAAGCAGTCCATCAGAAAATGATTATACTACTACTACTAATGATAATAATAATAATAATATCAACAACAATAACAATTGTAATAATAACATGAATGGTAAATACAATACTGGTGACATTATACTATTTGTTATATTAACTATATTGGCACTATTGCTAATGTTGCTCATAATAATGCTACTAATACTATAAGATAATTGATTTAGCTCACTAGGGCTGTCTGGTACTGTTTCTTGGGCATCTCTGCAAGCTTTTGGTGTCTACAACTGTTGTAAAGTGGCTGTAAGGTTACATGGTGGAGCACTACAAGATACCTACATAAAGAAACCACAATTATAGCCACACTTACAATACTAATAATATGAATACAAATACTGCAATAAATACTAAACCTTAGCCTAATACTACCAATAATGCAGATATTGCCAATAACATGTTTAATAAAAATGCTAATGCAAATAATCAAATGATCAATGCTACTAACCGTAATACGTAAAACACAGTTACTAGTGATAGGTATATTGCATTGTCGACAACATCTATTTGCCTGAAAGCCTTAAAAGCGTTCACTGAACACAATAACTGGTTACACTGATTGTAGTGGTAGGAGGAGCAATAATAATAACCTTAATAGTGAAACAAACCCTAACAGTACTAATGCTACCAATACAATAGTAGTAATAATAACTGAACAGTGCTATTCTCACAGCTGCCGCTATTATTAAATAGTGTTACCGTAATAATAATGGTAGTTACAGCTGTGTTACCCATACTGATGCAAAATTAATACTGATGATAGCATTGATCACTAAGAGTTATACAAATAGCTTAGTTTTCCTACCTTTAGAAACATAAATACTACTAATATTACTTCTTTTAAATACAACACTAATGACATTACTGCTAACACTAGAAAAGAAAGGGGGGATTGTGCCCAAATTACCCTCATGTACATGAGCACATGACATCAAAAAGATGTATATAAATACAAAGAGGCACAGAGGGATCGATTCAGTATTTATTTGTAATCAAGGTTAAATTAAAAGCCTTGATATATCCAAAAATGAATTTTATAAAGTAATAAATACACAAATTATGGTCACATATATAGCTGTATCAAACAACTAGGTGGAGCACATAACACTAGCCCATTTATCAGCATTGCTGATGAAAGGAAAAAACACCAGCTCAGGGGCCTTCACGCTAACAATATTCTGCTCTGTCCAGGTACCTCCTAACGTGTACACCTCATCTGGACTCTCTTATGTGTGGTTAACGTCAGTCAGTGTGACACAATGAGCCAGTTAAGGGATGTTTGCCTTGCAAGGTGTTCTCACCACAGAGCCACTTCCTCTGCGGTTAACCTACTCATTAAGGTACTAAGTCTCGTGGGAAGGACGAGCGGAGCATCTGGGTCCTCCCCGAGGAAGAGTTTTCCTCTAATTAAGTCCTTAGAGTGAGATGTCACCTTATGAAATTATTGGACTTGCAAGGGGAATTATTGATCTGGAAATCTGGGGTACCCACCCTAGACTGCTCTGCTGCATGAACTTTAAAACCAGGCTTTTCGCGTCAGCTGCAGACTTGCCAACAAGTACAATCTCCAAAGGGGACACTTGTAGGAACATCAGAGAGAATTCTTAATCTCATGCTGCTATGTAGTGGACACATGGTGTGTGTGTGTGTATATATATATGAATGTATATATAAGCATATACACATATGTGTATAAATATATATATATATATATATATATATATATATATATATATATATATATATATATATATATATATATATATATATATATATATATATATATATATGAACTCTCCAAAACCACTTCCAATCCCCAACCACTAAATATCAGATGCTATCGCGCCATTGTGGTCTGTAACGGAGTATGCTGCGGTGAATATGCTTTAGTTCAGGACTGGTTGGTGGAATATATCTGGCTCAGGGTAGGTCACCGAAATCCTCGAAGCTTGCTCGTAAAAACATTTTTCTCTTCTTCCTCCTCCATAGTTACGCTATTGCTGATGAAGCATACCAGTCGCTGAGAGACCGGGACCAAGACCAGTGCATCCTCATCACTGGAGAGAGCGGGGCAGGAAAAACAGGTGAGGTGGACGCAGTATGTGTCTCTGGGCACTGGACCAGGGAGCTTGGACACCTTCTCATGTGGTACGAGTGACAAGAGTCTGTGTATGTATGTATATGTATAAATGGTTTTGTAACGCGCACTGTTACTGGGGAGTATCCTGGCGCGATGGGAGAAGCAAAGACGGATGAGCAGGGATCAGCTTAGAAACTGCTACTGAAAAGGTGGGTTTTTAAATTTTTTAAAAATTGGGCTACTGTTTGGCTGGAGCGCAGATGAAAGGGGAGAACATTCCAGGCACGAGCAGCAACCACAGCAATGGACTGTCCCCCTAGTCTGGTTCGCTTGAATCGGGGAAGGGTCATTTTAAATGGAGAGGATGATCGTAGAGCTCTTGTAGGGGCATACAGTGTAAATCTTTTCTTTAAATAGGCTGGTCCTTGGTCATGGGTCGCTCTTAACGCGAGTACCAGGGTTTTAAAGAGGATACGTTGCGGACCTGGAAGCCAGTGGAGGTCGGACATATGGGACCGGACACTCCTCCATCTGGGGACGTTACAGAGAAGACGAACAGTGGCATTCTGAATGACCAGCAGACGTTTGGTCAGATAAGCTGGGATGCCGCTGAACAGGGAGTTCGCGTAGTCCAGTCTTGCTAGAATGAGTGCTCGGGCAACTGTCTCCCTCGCCTCTCTAGGGAGTAATGGAAAGAATTTCCTGAGCATTCTCAAGGTGGCATAACACGCTCCGGTCAATTTTTTTATATGGTCCTCAAATTTTAGATCCTCTCCGAACCAAATCCCAAGATTTTTCGCAGGGCCACCCATTTCCTTAGGACATGGGATGTTCGGGGGCCACAGCACATTTTTGAAACTTGGGGGGGAAAGATCCAAAAAAGAGGATCTCTGATTAGTCCTCATTACATTTTAATTGGGCCAGTGTAAGCCATCGGAAAACTGAGGATAGGCAGAGATGGACCTTAGCTGTGTCTAGATGATCGTCAGGCCAGTGAAAAGAAGCTGCGTGTCGTCCGCATATCCTATAATCTTAGCCCCGTACTGTTCCGCAAGATACACCAAAGGGGTAATATAAATGTTGAACAGCAGGGGGCTAAGAGTGGAACCCTGTGGGACCCCCGTAAGGAGTGGTTTTCGTTCCGAGGCATGAGGTGGCATCCAGACCTGTTGGGTCCTTCCCGAAAGAAATGAGGACACCCAGGCCAAGGCATTGCCGCCGATGCCGATGGCCGATAACCTGGCGATGAGGAGAGCATGGGGGACGGTATCGAAGGTGGCAGAGAGATCCAATAGGATTAGGACTGCTCTGCTGCCCCCGTCCAGACACTCCCGGATCGACTCCGTCATCTCTACCAGGGCCGTTTCTGTGCTGTAAGCGGCCCTGAATCCCGATTGGGCTGGGTGCAGGGCATTGGATGACTCTACAAATTTATCTAGTTGTCGGAAGACTATTTTCTCGAGGTTTTTGGTTAAGGCAGGGAGAAGAGAAATAGGCCGGTAGTTACCGGGAACCGAGGCATCCAGGCCTGGGTTCTTCAAAAGCGGCAAAAGCTTAGCCTGTTTCCACTCGGCAGGAACCACTGCCGAGGAAAGAGAGAGGTTTACGATCTGGGTAACCTCCCCACAGACAGTGCTGGCCACTTCCGACAGAACCCGAGCCGGACACGGATCGGTGGGAGACCCTGATTTAAGGCATTCCAGAAGAGGCAAAACATCACCCTCTGTTACCAGCTCAAAGTTAGTGAGCTGTTGGGTATCAGAGGGATCGGGCATACAGGGGATATTAAATCCTGGATTCTCAGTCGATGATGTGGAAGTAAAACCCTGCTGAATCTTGGCTATCTTGTCTGTAAAGAAATTCGACAGAACTTCACACCATTCCCCAGAGGATGGAAGGGTGGAGGATTCTGCAATAGGGGAAACAAAGCTTTTAACAATAGAGAAAATTTCTCTACTGTTGTTTTCCGCTTTAGCTATTCTTCCTGCATAGTATAGTCCTTTAGCAGTTTTAATAGCGGCATAGTATTTCTTTTGGGCAGTACGCATGGCGACCTTTGCGTCTAAGCTATAGACACGCCTCCAGACTCGCTCCAATTTTTTGCAACCCAGTTTTTGCTCCCTCAACTCGGGGGAGAACCAGGGTTGAGAGGGGCAGTGACGAAGTCTGGGTACGGTAGCATGTTTGGTGGACGCATTTGTTGCCTGTCGCATCCACCCATTGAAATCATCAACCGCCATGTCCAACTCAGGTGAGAGGGACTGGTGATTTTTTAACAATTCGTGGCCAAACACAGCCAGGTTAATCTTCTGAGGGTGCATGATGGGGGGTGTCAAAGCTGAACTGCCCACATTACCCACTTCCCATGAAAGCCTGACCAGGTCGTGATCAATCAGACCAGGTGACTTTTTCTGGGACTGATAATTTAATGGGAAAGTTAGAACACACTAGGTCTAGAAGGTGACCCCCTGAATGAGTTGGAGATGACACCCATTGCCTGAGCTGTGACAGATCCAAGACCTCTTCAAGTCTGCGCGATTCCAGAGCGTCAGCGTTATCGACGTGAATATTGAAGTCGCCGACCAAAAGAAATCTGGGGAAGTTCAGGGCCTGAGGCACAATACAGTCCTCCAACGCCTCAAGGAAGTGCATGGCTGGGCCTGGGGGCCTATAGACCAGGGATCCTCCTAGCGTAAAGTGTGGGCTAATGATGAGCGAAAAATGAAGAACTTCGCCCTCCACCCCCACTGCTAGCTGTTCGGAGGTAAAGTGCCAATCATCTTTGAATATTACTGCTATACCTCCTCCTCTGCCCAGAGGTCGGTCCGCTCTGGCAATCTTAAAGCCTCTAGGAACGGCCAGTTCAATGGTCGGAGCACAGGAGTTATTAAGCCATGTCTCTGTCACGAATAGTATCTCGAGCTGACCCTCCGTTAAAACCTCGAAGATGTCAGCTGCATGTTTCACCATAGATCTAGCGTTAATTAGGCCAGCTCTGACAGTTTTCATGTGATGCATGTCGGCGCTTAAGCGCGGGGGAAGCGTGAGCTGGGAAGAGAAGCCGCATTTCGGGCATGCCGTCCCGACAAGCTCGGGCCCTCTTTGTTGACAGCTGCTTTGCTCCTCGGGAGGAGCTACATTCAGGAGATCGGAGCGGGAGTAGGCAATTCTATGTGGCCTATCTCGGTCATATGGAGGGGAGGCAGTGTGGCTGGCCCTGGGCCCGTCCGAGGCACGGACGGGCACAGACGGGCCCTCCTTTGGAGCTCCTTCGGCGCGCAGACGGCGCGCCCGCTTCGCGAGACCGCTGAGCGCTCTGGGACACATCGCTATTTGTAGCCCAGGCCCCTCCCCGAGCTGGACCGCTAACTCGAGTCCAGCCGGGGTCCGGGACCGCCCAAGATGGCGCCCGACCTAGCCCTCCACGTCAATCGGCACAGGCAAGCCGCGGTGGAACGAGGCCCAGGGGGACCGGTAAGCAGCGCACACAGCGGTACACCAAGGTGAATTTAAAAATACACACTACACAATTATTAAATCAATTGGAGTTTAAAAATAGAATTTTTAAAAAGGGTCGACTGAAAGTTGCAGCGTGAGGCGAGTAGCAGAAGAGACTCGCAGTCTGCTTCGCCAATCCCAAGCGCGATCACAAGGTGCTGCCACCACCCTGGTCAAACGCCACATTAAGTCTTGAAAGTAGCGTGGCCATTAACAATACCACGTTAGGAAGTGTCTAGACTTCTGCCCTAAGCACATCTGGGAGATGTTACGATAGTCTTGGAAAATTGATTGAGTGCATTGCAATGTACTGTATTTGTAACATATGTATAGTGTTTCAAAGCATCATGGACATATTTATAAACATCCGAGAGAGACAATCTAAAGATTTACAGCCCTGTGTCTGGGTTTCTAATTTAGGCACATCAACAGGATAATGGTGCTGTCTCTACAAACTGGACAGAGGAGAACAGCTATATCTCAGTGCGCCTTTCATACTCTGAACTTTGGCAAAGCTGAGGTTTGTAAAATCGCAGCACAGTCACACACCCCTTTTGAATGAATGAATGAAAGAATGAAGGAGATCCATTTGATTGTTACTCGATTCTAAACAAAAACTTCATAGCCCAGTGCTTAATTTGTAAAACTATATTTGCTGTGGCCCAAAGTCTTACATTAGAAAGCAGCAGCATGCCAGAATTAAATAACAGCAAGGCTGCCTAGTCCTGATTCCAGCTTATGTCTCTTATTTCCATCCACCCCACGCTTGATGCCTACACTTCCTTAATCTCACTGTTACAGGTTCTTTTCATCCCTTCTCTCTCTTTATCACTGTTTCCCCATCTTCCTCTTCCGCCTTCTTTTTCAAGCTTGCTTTCTTTTTATTTGGGACAAAGTCCGATGATGAAAAAGAAGTCCTGTACTCCAAAAATTGAAGCTGGTGCTTGCACCTGCAACCACCGGTATAAATTAAACACTGTGTCAGGCCCTTACTAGAGATTAATAATCAGTTAAATCCCAAATATCTGATCAGGATTTACTTGTATTACACAGTAGTAAACTATTAGTTTTTACATCTGCAGACAAAAACAGGAAGTGCTTGGTACAGAATTACAAATGGATGACCTTATTCAATCTGACCCAAAGTGTATGAAAACCTTAAAAGCAGATGTAAAAGCTACAGGAATGCACCTGTGGAGTTTGTGGGAAGAACCTGATAGAACTTAGCACTGTAGAGCACAATGAAACTTCTCTCAAGCTGAGGAAATTGACCTGAGGAAATTGACTGAGGATGAAAGATGGGTGATTGATCCTGTTACGGAGCACTCACCTCTCCTGTGTCCCTGACCTCAACGACCTCGACCGGCTTCCAGACGTGGCAGCGAGCTGCTGAGAAGGAGCTGAGTAAGAGATGCCATATTATTAGCAGCCGCATGCAGCGCCTACGGCTTGGGATAACCTGGATGCTGCTGCGGCTTCACGGCAGGAGGCTGCAAGGTGTGTGGAGGTTCACGGCAGGTCGTGCGGACTCGGGGCAGCATACTCTCAGCCGCGGGTCTGCAACAGTTGGCCATACGCCTCTATAATTGGTCCACAGCGAGGGAGCATGCTCCGCGGGGGAGGAGGCCTGCGGTGAAGCAAAGGGGTGCAATGCAGAGACCAGGGATCGGGGTCAAGAGCAGCCACCCAATGAGGAGGCCTTGGTCAGCCCTAAAGCAATGGCTCCCTCTCATACAAAATCCCAGTTGGTCGCCCTACTCTGAAATTGCTACAATCTGGTGTAGCAAGGAAATGTCTTCAGTTGGCAGCCAAAAAGAGATCAGCCTCTAGTGAAGGGGCTTCATTGGCAGAGGCAAACATGGCAGCAGCTATGACTGGAGGGGGTATTGTGATCGCCTCATCACATGTGGACTCAGTGACAGAAGGCGATCATCTTGCTATTGACTTGGCGGATCTGACTGTTATGCATCACTCCACCAGCCCTCAGCTTCGACTCAGACACCATAGCGATCCCCCGGTTACACCCTCCCCTGGAAGAGATGAACTCTTCCGCCTGGCAGCTCAGCGGGTTATGGAAGGCAGCACAAAAGCCGAGAGTACAGTATCAGACTCTTTGGGGGAACAGGTGGGGGATGCAGTCTTTACAAACTGGGATTTAAAGGCAGCTGTATTAGAATATAATGCCTTGCCAGTCTCTCAGCAGGCAGGCGACCACGACAGGCAGCTATTTGGGGCTGAGACTCCCTTGTTTCTTACGCTTCTGGACATATCCAGAGGGTAGCATTGGTAGCAATAAACTTTGCAGTCAGGAGGAGGGTGCCCAGCTTATTCAAGAGAGGCGGGGTAATATTAAGAGCAAGCTATCCAAGCCGTTCAAACTACATCAGCCATGTGACCCTTTGAATCTGTGGCAACCAGGAAAGATGGGGGATTCTGGTGCTAAGAGCAGTCTGCTCCAGAAGTAGATTACCTCAAAAGCGGGGGGTGAGGGCACTTATTTGCCACTTATCAGCAGTTCAGACTGTAACAGCTGAAGGAAAAAAACCTTCACAGAGCATTATCCACTTAACAGCTCAAACCAGCACCCTCAACTAACTGCTGATTTATCCCATGGTCCCCCCCTCCGACTGCTCTACGTCATCACTACTGCAGGAAGCCTGCATAGGGGATAATCATCAAGAACTGCCCTAAGAACCGTCTCTTATGGCAATTCTACAGCTTCTCCAAGTCTGGCGTTCTGAGGCACAGTCAAATTATGCTCAGTCACAGGCAGACAATCGAAAAATGCAGTCATCAATTTCCAAGATGTCTGAAACATTTTCCAACCTCGCTACAGAGTTTACCAGCTACAATAACTGAGTGTCTGATATGGAGGAGGTGGGAACAACTGTAGTTAAATGTATAGGAATCATAGCAGTCAGTTGGAGTATCTACAAACCAAGTTGGAAGATATGGAGAATCGCCAGAGGAGAAACAACCTTAGGAAATTCAGAATACCGGAGGGGGAGGAAGGGGCAGACTCTCGCAAATACATTGTGCAACTGTTTGCAAAAGCGTTTCCAGAGCTGATGGATTGAGACTGGGATTCACAAATTCAGTGGGCCCACCGTCTTCCCCTTAATCATAATCTGAGTAATTCTAAGCCAGCGCAGGCCCGTCTAATCCTAATATAGGTTGGGAACTTTCTTCCTAGGCTGGCAATTTCACTTAAGGCACTCCTTAATACACCTGTCTCAGTGGATGCAATGTTGATTATAGCACACTCAGACCTTTGCAAGTCTACTATGGATCGATGATGGAATCTGCCGCATTTTATTGATCCCTTAAAAGCTGTTGGGGCCCAAGTTTTCTTGCGAGAACCAGCCTGACTTAACATCATTATTTGTGGGCAGATCCTGATGTGCTATTCAGAGACAGATGCTTCACAGACTCTGAGTAGTATGAGGTGATCTACGACTTAGTACTATAGTCTACGGACGTCTGTGATGTAGTTCTTGTAAGCTCTCTTTCTATCTTAACATGATTCCTATGTGCTCTTCCTTTTCTTTCTCGAATTTTCTTTTGGGCTGATGATTTCTTTTGTGTTTTTTTTTTAGGACTGGTTGCTTGTTGGCTAATATGCCTTGATGGTTGATGGGGGGGAGGTCAGAACATGGAGTGGAGGCAGGCACTCTCTTCAGGGCTGTCAATCTATCGACAGCTCAGTGAGGTGGGATGATTTCATTCTAGGAACATGGGGGTTGGCAGGGGGTTGGGGAGTGCGGTGGGTGGGGTGTCAACAATAGACAGCCTCCTCAAGCAGAGAACATAGCCTGATGTGGATGATGGGGGTAGGGGGAGAGTAAAATAAGTCTGAATGCTCTTAATTTTTCAACGGTATTTGTATTCTTTCTCTACGTCTTTCAAAAAATATGGTCCAGAGTATGGGTGGGTGCCAGATTTATTCTCATGGATCATGGCTAGCATAAAATGCATGAATAATGTCCTTAAATTCATGAAGCAAGCAACCGTTTGTGCAGTAGGAAATTGGAATGTATAGACCCCAGAGACTCATGTTGCATATAAGGATCATTTATTATTTTGGCAACTGGGCTATGATATAATTATCTGTACTTCCTCTCGAGCAGTACGCAGCGGGTCAGAGTCCCCCCCTATCCTCTTGGACCCTACACCTACCAACTAAACCTACCTACTGCGGAGTCCCCCAGGGGTCCCCCCTCAGCCCTACGCTCTTCAACGTCTACATGGCTCCACTCTCCCCCATTGTCAGAACCTACGGACTCAACATTGTGTCATACGCAGATGACACCCAACTCATCCTCTCCCTATCCAACGTACCCAACACTGCCAGACACAACTTTCGAGAAGGCATGGAAGCTGTTGCCAAATGGATGAAAAACAGCTGCCTACAACTAAATACCAACAAAACGGAAGTACTCATCATGGTCTCAAACCCCGACGCCTGGAATGACACCTGGTGGCCCCCGCCTTCGGAAGCCCGCCCACCCCCACGGACCACGCACGCAACCTAGGAATCATCCTGGACTGAGGGCTCAAAATGGACCTCCAGATCAACTCTGTCTCGTGCCTGCTTCCACACCCTCCGCCTCCTACGTAAGACCTTCAAATGGATCCCCCTCGAACACAGAAAGACCGTCACTCACGCCCTGGTCACCAGCAGGCTCAACTACGGCAACGCAGTCTATGCCGGAACAAACAAAAACCTCAACCGCGAGCTACAGAACATCCAAAACGCCGCCGCAAAACTGGTCCTCAACCTGCCAAGACACTGCAACATCTCCCAGCACCTGCGCACACTCCACTGGCTCCCCATCAAAGGTAGAGTCACTTTCAAAATGCTAACCCACGCTCACAAGGCCCTCCACGACACCGGCCCAGCATACCTGAACTGCCGACTCAAATTCCATGCACCCCAAAGGACCCTACGATCAGCCCAGCTCTCCTACGCCGTGGTCCCCCAGCACCAGAAAGACCTGATCGGGAGGCCGCTCCTTCTCCTTCTGCGCGGCCTGAGCCTGGAACGACCTTCTGCTCCATCTCAGACAGATAACATCGCTCCCCATCTTCGCAAGAAACCTCAAAACCTGGCTCTTCGACAGACCCCCTCCTTGATGGTCTGGAACCCACGACCCTCCCCCACCCCCCAGCGCCTTGAGACCCTTATGGATGAGTAGTTGCGCTTAACAAACACCTGATCCTTTTAAACAGGGGGTGCTCCATCTCCCTGATTTGAAGTTACATTTCTGGGTGGCGTTAGAAGGAAATCTGACTAATGTATTAATCCCGGCATACCCAGATGTAGCAGCATTTTGTTACCAGCTAAAACTTGGGAATGAGTTTAGGCTTTTCTTCTCCCTGCTGGGAGACCCTAATAACTATAAGAGGGTCTGGCTTAAGATTGTAAAGGATGACATCTGTATCTGGCAGGACATCTGTAATAAATTCACTATAGCTTTTTTAAATAAAGAAACACCACTATGGGATGAGCCTGCCTTCCCATCAGTATTTCAGGACTCTATAGGTAGGGTCTGGGCATGATATGGGGCTCAGACTATGGGGCAGCTGTATGATATGATTTGCTTCTGCTCATTTGCCGATCTGCAGGCCATCCAAGGGCTCCCTAACTCCTATTTTTTCAAGTATCTACAAGTAAGAGACTACTTTTTATCAGGATGTTAGCACCTGGTGGATCTTGAAGACACAGAGATAATTTTACATTTATATAAATTAGATAAGAATCCATTGATAAGTATGATGTACCAGGACTTCTCTCAGTATGCCACTGATGATAATGATGTATTGGCAACAAAATGGAGTTGGCTTCTATCCTTCGATATGTCTGAGATTCGGAGGGCACTTGAGATTGTCGATTGCTCAATCTCAATTTATAACCGTTTAAGACTATTTACCTTCTATACTATACTCCTGAGAAGATTTGTGAATGGGACATCAATATATCTAGGGATAAAGTCAGGTGTCCCAAATGTACTTTCTTAGCTGGCGACATTGTGCATATGTTTGCCATATGCCCAGCCCTGCAGGGTTTTTGGACGGGGTAACCAGGCTAATGTCCTCTGCCCTACGATTCCAAGTCTCATTATCCCCTAAAGAGATACTGATGGGGGTCAAGTTTGAGTACGATGGGGGGATTAAGTGCTCTTTGACAATAATGATTGTCTGTGCTCGGTTATGCATAGCCCAGGCATGCATTTCTGCTAATCCCCCAAAGGCATTTGAATGGTGGTCCCTCCTGAGACATGTCCATGAGTCTGAGATGGCCTTGGCTAAAGGTCGAGGCCCATCTTCTTTGAGGAAGTTTGATAACATCTGAGCAGGTTTTAACTAAGATTTATAATCAATTAAAAAAGATTTCCATAGGGCTCCAGTACTGAAAAAGACAATACGGCTACAGTGCAGATGGGGTGCTAGAGTCTTCCAAGCGCTCTAAAACATATTTTCCATTAAACCACTGCATGCTCTTGATTCAAGGAAAGTCAGTACTAAAAACACAAAGTGTCTCATTCCTAGAATGAGGAGAGGAAGGAAATGACTAAAAGGGTCAATAATTTCAAGTGCAGTGATGTGAGTGTCTGAGAGACCAAATGAATAGAAGTGAAAGCAAGACTGTAACAATGAGCTGCAAGGCAATCCATGACTAGAATTCAAGTATGTTGCGTCCAATGTCATCAAGGTTGCCAGTAGGTCACATCTCAACCGCATTACTATACAAGTGCCTAACGGTCAGTCTATCTGACACACACACGCATACACACACTCACGCTCTTTCTCTCTCTCTTTCTCCGTCTCAATGCCTCTTTTTGCATGTTCAACCCCACATTTTTGGACTGATGCTGCTGGTTTATCGATTCTGAGAGTGCACTAAGGCCTGCTACCCAGGCCTCAGTGCCACTGTTCTAAACCCTTACAAAGGGTGAACAGCCTTTACGACGCGGCTGTTACACCGCCGTGCCGTTACAACGCGGTCTTTTCAACGCAAGTCGTTACCACGACTTGCGCTGGAGGGCGCTGCAGGACAAGGAATTTTTTAATTTACTTTCCAACACCTTCCCTACTGTACGTAGGCTGGGGTTGGAATAGTAAATTAAAAAATTCATAAGTCCGCACCCCCTCCAACGCAAGTCGTGGTAACGACTTGCGTTGAAAAAACCGCGTTGTAACGGCACGCGTTGTAAAAGTACGCATCTTAATGCCGTACATCCCTTACAAAGTGTATGCTGAATTGGCTACCTCCAATAGGCAGAGACTGACTTACTTATAAGTCCCTAGTATATGGTACCGATGGTACCTAGGGCATGTAAGGCAGAGTGTTCACCCAGGGCTGCAGTACTGATTGTGCCACCCTGTGTGGGACTAGGTGAAAACGGCGTCCAGCCTGACACTGCAGACTGGAAGGGCAGTGGTAACACTATATTGTTAAGGGAAGTGGGGGCTTTGCCGTTAGTTTGAATGGAAAAGCGGCTGGCTTCCTGTAACAATATATGGAAGGCTCCCCTAAGGAAGGCCTATCAAGCCCTAAGACCTGGAGCTGTATATTAGTAAGTAAGACATTTATTATTTTATATAGGTCTTAACAACAACACTTCAACATGTTCGTTTTGCTGTGGGAGAGTTTGTAGCCCCATTAGCTAACACTGTGTTACAGGCTGACCCCTCAGCCTGGCTAACTTGTAAATGGGACTACTTATATGGGTATTATGAGGTGTCAAATTAATTGTGGCATTAAACCCGACTTGATGCCCAAGTCGAATTTAATGTCACTATTAAGGAAATGCAGCTTTTTAAAAGTTGTCACTCTGTGACCCAGTTTGTCCTATGACCTCACATGGTCACTGGCCCAGAGAGGGCTTTCAACCCACCTGCTGAGTAGTATGAATGACTCCCAGTATTGTGAACAATAGTAGTTTACTGCAGAGAGAGGTGTTACATCCGCCTCACAGGAAGCCGCTCAGAGTGTTGGCCTAAAAGGTGATCTCCAAAGCAGAAGCCATCTTTGGTGGGAAAATGGTGATCATGCTCCTGAGGGGCTATCTATTTTCCAGGTAGACAGGCTGGCTTTGGGGAGTGAGAAGAGAGACTAGTGGCCAAACTGGTTTTCCTGTGGGTGGGTAACCAAACTCCTAACACCTAAGGAAGGGTTCATGCTTCTTGAGAGTGGATTGTTATATATCACACATAGACAGAAAGACATCACCAAGAGGAAGATGACCTGGTAGCCCATTGGCATGATCACCCAGGGCACTTTCTGGGCATATATATGGCACCTCAAATACACAAAAAAGGGGGACTGGGAGCAATTGGAAAGAGAGGTCCAGTACCAGTGCTCCCTAGAGTCTATGATTCAATCTCTTGAGGGAAGCTGTTCCTAGGAAAGAGCTGACCAGTCCGGTTGCTAGAAGGACAAGTGACAGGAACTCTGTCAAAGAGTGTAGGTTAGATCATATAAAGGGGGAATTCCTCCTTGTTAAGGAAGTGCCCTCACACATCCAAATAGGTGTCATGCTTCATAATCAGGCTAAGCTCCTCGTGGGGGTGGCGCTGCAGTCCCCCGCGGGCGGGCTCTTTGTCGGGGATCTTTTTGAGGAACTGGGAACAGTCCAGCCCGAACTACCAAGCCTGGTCTTCCCGGGACTGGAAACAAGCATCCTTGGACAGGCTTCAGGGTTTCACCCCTCATCAGCCAGGCTAGCTTGACTCCAGTGCCATGGAGACCAGGGGACCCGCATCTGGGCATACCCGTTAAACGCGGGCGACAAATGCAAAAAGAACAATTGATGACAGAATGCTTAACAATGTCATACATTCACCCCAGTATGGAGGTCTGGGCCTAAATCTATTGTGTTTTTGCTCCCCATGCTAATCCAGTTTCGACCCAGCCATTTGCAAATCAGTCTTGGCTCTGTTTCCCATGGGAACAGTCCAGTCCGAACTGCCAAGCCTGGTCCTCCCTGGACTGGAAACAACCATCCTAGGACCGGTTTCAGGGTTTCAGCCCTTATCAGCCAGACTAGCTTGACTCCAGTGGCATGGAGAGCATGGGGCCCATGACTGGGCTTACTCGTCCCACTTGGGGTGACAAATGCAAAAAGAACAATTGATGGACAGAATGCTGAACAATATCATACAGTCACCTCAGTACAGAGATCTGGGGCTAAACCCATCGTTTTTCTGCTCCCAGTGGCATTCCAGTTTATACCCAGCCATATGTAAATCAGTCTTGACCCTGTTCCCCATGGGAACAGCCCTGCCCGAACTGCCAAGCCAGGTCCTCCCTGGACTGGAAACAAGCATCCTAGGACTGGTTTCAGGGTTTCACCCCTCATCAGTCAGGCTATCTTGACTCCAGGGGCTTGGAGAGCATGGGATCCACATCCGGGCATACCCCTACCATTCGGGGTGAACAGTCCAGTCCGAACTGCCAAGCCTGGTCCTCCCTGGACTGGAAACAAACATCCTAAGACCGGTTTCAGGGTTTCAGCCCTCATCAGCCAGACTAGCATGACTCCAGTGGCATGGAGAGCATGGGACTCATGACTGGGCTTACCCCTCCCACTCAGGGTGACAAATGCAAAAAGAACTATTGATTCTCAGAATGCTGAGCAATGTCATACATTTACCCCAGTGCGGAAATCTGGGCCTAAATCTATTGTTCTTTTGCTTCCCATGCCATTACAGTTTAGACCCAGCCATTTGCAATTCAGTCTTGACCCTGTTCCCCATGGGAACAGGTCTGCCCGAACTGCCAAGCCAGGTCCTTCCTGAACTGGAAACAAGCATCCTAGCACAGGTTTCAGGATTTCGTCCCATATCAGTCAGGCTAGCTTGACTCTAGTGGCATGGAGAGCATGAGACACATGTATGGGCACAGCCGTCCAACACAGGGTGGCAAATACAAAAAAACAATTGATGGATAGAATTCTGCGCAATGTCAAGCATTCACCATGCCTTTCCAGTGCAAACCTAGCCAGAGCACTGAAAAAGGGCTGCCCTGCTGACCCCTGAACTTGGCAAATAGAGGCTACACCATCTGCTGAACTGCAACTGCCGCACCATGGGAAAGCAAAGAGAGGACTTTGCTGTGGCTCCTGGCTCAGGGGAAAGTTGCTCTCTAGCTCCAGACCAGTCAGCTGACCCCCTGCGACAGCACCAGGGCCAATAAAGCTGCAATAGTCCACATCTGCAAATCAGTAGCCACTTCAGAAGAATCGTAGCTGACTACCGCTGGGCAGCCCAAGAGACTGGTTTTTGATAGCCAAAAGTTCCACCTGAGTCAACCAAACTCTGGAGTGTCATCCAAGTCCAGACTGGTCACCCAAGAGGGACACTAGCCTCCACCAAGGGTCACCGGTGGAACCTTTGTGGGTGCAGACCGGTAGCCCAGCTGTAGCTGGCCTTCTACTGTCTCAAAGAGGACTTCAAGGGTCCCCGACCTCTGTTGCCGAAGTTACCCTGCCTGACCCGTTGAC
The DNA here is from genome assembly GCF_964263255.1 of Lissotriton vulgaris. Taxonomy (NCBI): domain Eukaryota; kingdom Metazoa; phylum Chordata; class Amphibia; order Caudata; family Salamandridae; genus Lissotriton; species Lissotriton vulgaris. The sequence continues at coordinate 962,308,819 of NC_141685.1, read as the reverse complement.
TAAGGAATAAACGCAAAGGCTACCCTGTCGACTGCACATGACCTAGGGCATCCTTGAGCATCTTCCATGTTCTGCATCCGCAACATCAGGACCACTCCATTGAAGTCTGTGGTGGCTATGCTGTAAGTTTTGGAACTGGACTGGAAAACGCTTTTGTAGCTAGGTAACTGTCCAAATACTCCTCATTGGCCCCCCAGACCTCTATCTTGTTGGATTTGGTCACCCAAGTCGGGTCCGATTAGTCGAACAAAACTCTTTAAAGCTTTTTTTTAAGTTTACAAATGTTATAGTTACCATTGCTTGTTTGCGGTTGTAATAAGATTCACGTTTTCTTCAAAAAGCTGTATCTCCAGAACCCTGTAGTGGATTTTGCTCATCTTGGTCTCTAAAAATTCATGACAATATAATTTACTTTTATAAATTGGTGTTGGATTTCTTCATGCTGTGTGGCATTGGTATTTTGTTGTTTTGGTACTGTTGAATGCTTTACACTATGTGACCGTCCTGACGCTTGCTGAAGGTGGTCGCTCCCCTCGCCCCCAGCTCCTGCCTGGTATCGTTATCTGCGCTGCTGCACAATTTGATATCGCTTTCTGCTGCCTCCTACACAGCATAGCGCTGTAGTGCGAGGGCCTGTTTGCAACCTTTGGAAAATCGTTATTTACTTGTTTGCGCTTTTGGGATCACTTAATACGTCGCTTTAAGTCACGCTTTCATTACTGTAGAGCGAATTGTACCGCTAAGCTGACTGTGCATTGCCTAGACTGCTATATTAAAGATTAAAGCCTTGCTGACTGTCTGTGCCCCAGCCTACCTCCAGTTTCGATTCATTTAGCTGCTGCCATTTTCCTTGTTGTTGTGGTGCCTCGGAGCCCGTCCCCCACAGCCCGGCCCGCCTCCCAGCTGACCCTCCCTCGCCCCTCCCCCACCACTATCCATATATGACAGATGCATTTTCGCGCAGCGTTCACGCGCCATGCGTGCCGAAGGTGCGCCAAAGGTAAGCCCGTCTACGCCCGTCCGCGCCTGGACCGCGCCCAACGCCAGACCCCCTGGCCCCTGCCGTACCCAGCCCACTAGATTCACATATGATGCCGCTACTCTCCTCGCCCTCAACCCCGGACGCACACCACAATGCTGCAAAGCCACCCCAGGACGTACCCACGGCCCATTCACCTGCCACATCTGCAAGTTTACATGCTTCAGGACCCTCACCAAATCCACTTCCTCCAATCATATCTCCGACTCTAACCACCTGAAGTGCATCCTGCTGAACACCCGCTCGGTCCACAGACACGCCACTGAACTCTGGGACCTACTCGACACTGCGTCACCGGACATCGCCTTCCTTACAGAAACATGGATGAACACATCATCAGCACCCGACATCGCTATAGCCATACCGGACGCTTACAAGATCATCCGAAAAGACCGCACCAACCAAACAGGAGGAGGCATCGCCATCATCCACAGGAACTCCATCAAAATCACGACCAGCTTCGACGATAATCTTGCAACCGCCGAACATCTCCACTTCCAGATCCACACCGACCCTAGGACCACACTTAGAGGCACCCTCATCTACAGGCCTCCGGGAACCCGCACTCAATTCAGCGATGACATCACTGACTTCATCAGCCCACATGCCCTTGCTTCCGAGAACTACATTCTATTAGGAGACTTCAACTTCCACCTTGAAAACAAACACAACAGCAACACCAACTCCCTTCTGGACAACCTGGCCAATCTCGGACTCAAACAACTTGTTGACACCCCCACCCATGTAGCCGGACACACGCTCGACCCTATCTTCACCTCCAGCAAGCACATTTCCTTCGACCGTACCTCAGCTCTCCATTGGACGGACCACAGCTGTGTTCACTTCAGCCATACCATATAATACACCTGGAATCCTCTCTCTCTCTCTCACACACACACACACACATGCATGCATACATTGATAATTTTGAGCCAAAGCTCTTTCCAATAGAATCCAATACATGAAGGGTTTCCTCTAACTTAACATGGAGTCGTTTTACGAAACAAATCTAATTGATAAGATCAAAACAGCACGGGTGACCTGTATTAACAATTGGAATCACTAAGTAAAACCAATATTTTAAAAGTTAGCATCCATTTAGGGGCCGATTACGATAGTCAGTTTCAATGCTGACCGGCTGAATAAGTATCGGCCGGTCTGAATTGAAACTGGCCGGTCATTCCGGCTGGCTTCTGACAGGGTCAAGGAGCCCGTCAGCCAGTGGGAACTGGCTCGTAATCCCAAAGGGGTGGGCCTTTCCACCCTTGGGATTACGATTTATGGTTTCTGGCATGGTGTCCATGCCAGCCTGTCCAACATTGAAACCATATTGGAAAGCGTGTTTGGGGGCACCCAGAAGGGCCCTCTTGTGTGTGCGGCCTCTGGTTGGGGACTTAGGGGCACCTATGGTGCCCCCTTGTTGATCCCTGCACCCCGTGGCAGGCACCTTGAGGCGCCTGCCATGGGGTGCAGGGATGAACAGCACCTCCCATTTTCCTTTGGGAGCATGTATTACGGGCGGTTTACGGCCGTAATGCATGTCCCCATAGGGAAATGTAGGAATGCGACTGGAGGTCAGGACCGCTGACCGGAAGTCTGTCGGTCTCAGGACCGAGAAGGTGTGGGGCGGACTGAAGTCCGCTCGACATCGTAATTAGTCCCTAAGTGTTTGCTAGTTTTAGTAGCTGGGTTTTTGTGCCCGTTGCCAACCATAGATTACTGACATCCTACATCTGAGTTTTCGATAAATATTGCTTAAAAAATGTGCAGTGGTCACTTACTGGGGTCAAAGGACACATGGTGTTATTTTATTGGCGATGTTGGGGTCTAAAGGTATTGTTGTCATTTCCACTGCCATTATGATCTTGAGAAACTGTGCTTCATAGCTACCCTTGCAACTGCTTTCAGTATCTTGTAAAGCAGAATGTGCACTGTTATGTAATGTTTGCTCTGTTCTGTTATTAAAAAAAGGCACACGTCAAGTACAAGTGTGACCAAATGTTAAAGCCTTGTATTGTGGTCAGTCATGTTCACCATTCCAAAATGTGGTATCCGTGGAACTGAAATGTAACAATGCTCCTTGGCTGCCAAATTCTCTGACCCCGTTGTGCAGAGCAAGTGTTAATATATTGCTGTTGCTCTGTTTGCAGAGGCCAGCAAACTGGTGATGTCATACGTGGCGGCTGTGTGCAATAAGGGAGCGGAGGTGAACCAAGTGAAGGAACAGCTGCTGCAGTCGAACCCCGTGCTGGAGGGTAAGATGCGCCTGGTACAGAAATGTCTATTCAAAACCAGGCAAGACTTGCATTCACTCAATGAACGAACATACCACATCTTAAACACGCTTCTTCTGCTCCCCTCTTCTCTTCTACTTCATGCTAGTTGCTTCTCTTGGGGCCTGATGTATGAAAGTGATTTTTTTTAACATGTACACACATAAGTGCGATGATGTGGCGTAACGAACGAGCTGCTGACTGTAGCTCAACATCCTGTGATTCTGGACAAATCAGTTAATCTCCCCGTGCCTACCAAAAATGAATGTGTCCTTGTGTAACGTAACTGGTGCTCACATAAAGCGCTCCAATACGTTTGCTCTATATAAAACTGCAAAAAAAAATCTGTTAAGGGGAAATGCGTTGATACATAAAGGGCCCTACCTCTTTTCTATCTAGTAGGAGCTCTTTTTTTTCTGTGCCCACTCCTATTTTCTCTCTCACATACCCTCACCGTGACCTTCTATCTGGCATGTACTAATGTTATCGCTTCTAGTTGACTTTTTTAAACCTTTTGTTGGACACCAAACATCATGAGCTGGTCGTGAATGCATCATTATACTCACTAGTGAAATTTTAAGTGCACTCAAGCATGCACAATAATGCCATATAACTATCCAAAGCTGAACTTTTCCCCTAAACAAAGGAAAATAACTTATATACCGGTATAATACAATATTGGTTTTATGCCAAAACATGTCGACTTTCTCATAGCCTTCTCATGGCTACCTTTATTTTTAGGTCTCACCTGTGACAGCACATGAGCTGTTGCTTTCCAGATATTTTGTTAGCTTAAAAGGGGCTTAGAACCCGCTCATTGCTTAACACTGGTTGGCTTCATGTCACTCTTATTTGATGTCTCTTGTTTGGTGAGCATTTGCTGGCTTCACTTCTTCTTCATGAGTTTCTACCTCTCATGGAGCATGGCCCTAGTACTGCTTCCTTTCTGTTCTTCTGCTGCTCACGCTTTCTTGCCCAGGTGACTTTTTTAATCTACTGGCAGCACTCACAAAGAGTGCAGGTGTTTGCAGGTCATCTCTTCTCCCCCCATGTCCCTTTCCTCATAGTTGCTTACCCCATCCCTCTCCCCGCATTGTTGTCCAGCCGTGCTTGCTTGTTGCATCCTCCTCCCGTCACAACCTTGTTGCCCTGTTTCTTTGCTTGCCCTATCTCACTCCCAAGTCCAGTGTTGCTGCTTGACCTGTTCCCTCCTCCTACCAGCCCCCTTCTCAGCATTGTTTCTCCATCGCCCCACCTCCTATGCTTTGTCTTTACTTACTCTATATCCCTACACCCTCCCCCTATTTTTGCTTGCCTCATCTCCCTTACTTCCTCCTGCATTGTTGCTTGGCCCTTCCACCCCGCCCTCTGGCCACATCATACTGTTTCCCCCCCCCTAAATTTTAGCAATGGCATGGCTAAAATACATTAACAAAGCATATAGCTCTTGCACAGGTGAGACATATTGGTTTTGCCAATGCTTGTTTCACATAGCTGCTACGTCCTTCTCAACTAAATATCATTTAACTGTAGTAACAAAAGAGTGAAAACTTTTTTTTAACAAAGATTTAAAAATCATCTGTTTTCTTCGACAGAAATGCTTTACCTCCTCAGACCCCAGTATAAACTTTCAATGTGGTTGGAAATGCGCCACAACAATTTTTTTTTTTTAACAGAGTTTTATACATGACCCGAATCGGGTATCAGAATGCCTTACGTAGCACCACTTGCATTAAATGAGGACACGTTCATTTTTGTTAGGCACTGGCCAGATTCGAGGCCCCCAGATTCGAGGTCGATCGCCCTAACCGTTAGGCCAACTCCTCTCCCCAACTTTCTTTCTCAATTAGATCTGACGTGGTTACCTCATGGGTCAAGCAGAAAGATTTTGTAGTACATGTGAAAGTTGGTGCTCTTGAGTGAAAACTGTCATTCCCCAACTTCTGCTTGTGCCCTGAATCAGTGGTGAAATCTTTTGATGAGAAGGTGCGGGGTTGCAAAGTGAGGGGATGTGTGGGGCAACCGCAAAGATATTTTATTCTGCATCTCAAAGTGGTTACCGTCTTTTTATTGCCACATCAGTAGAATTGTTCACACTAGTTTTACAAATGTATAAACATTTAAAAAAAATAACATATCTTCTACAGTTAACTGCCCTACTACTACACGGTAACGGAGGTTTGTGTATTTTATTTTCCATGCAGCTTTTGGAAACGCTAAAACTCTTCGGAACGACAACTCCTCCAGATTTGTGAGTAAGACTTAAAAACAGCTGTGATCGTGTTCTTGCCCGGGAACGCACAGAGACGGTTCTGTGGCCACAAGTGGAGATAGCACATACGTTTGGTGTGAACATGTGATTATGTGACTCCCCCAACCCTATCACCCACCTTCTATGGAAGTCTGCACGATCTGGCAGCCAGGTCTAATTGCAACCTGCTGCAGAGACGTGTTAAGGCATGCGCAACATGTGGGCTCTGGCCCAGGGCCCCAGCCTGTCATGGGCCCCCTGACAGAGCCAGCTCTGTTCTTCAGTGTCTTGATATGTATCAAATTGTTTTAAATATCGTTTTTTAAAAATGTATTTTCAATGTGGGTAATCTGTGGGAGTCCATCACAGACATTTTTCAGAGAAATGTTGTGTTGATGTTCTCTGCACCATCCATGAAAAATGTTTCTTTTAGAGCAAAACAGGACCTTGCATTAGAAAAAGAAGAGGGGTCACAGATATTATTTGGTATAATGTTAATGAGCTGCTGCTGCTGTTACAGTATTGAAAACCCACATCAATATCCCTGAATATTAGATGGAAACATACAGAACATGAGCTGTTAGTGACCTGGCCAAAGAGTGCACGAAAGAGCTGAAATTGGATCATAAATTCAAAGCTGTTCTGAACAGGTGCCCAAAATATGTTTTTCCTTGCCCCCCCCCCCCCCCCCCAATCGTTAAAAGGCCCCTGACCTACTGTCCCAAGCTATGTCAAGCTCGAGACCCCATAATTTCACCGGTACAGACAATAAAAAGAGAAACATCAAAGCTTTGACATTAAAGGTAAACTTATGTGAATGACACAGTAGTAATATTTTTTTTTCAAAGCTGACATCTTCAAATGATAACATACCGCATGTGTTCCTTTCTGCGGTGTCGCCATGTCCGCAAGCTTTCCTGCACGTTGATTGGCCGTTCATTCTTGATCTTTTTCATCTGCAAAAATAATCTCTCCTATAAGCATTTAGTTACCATTGGACTTAAATAATCTTTTTAATTGCTTTTACGGTGGGGGAAGTCAACTGGGCTGTCCTGATACAGGTGCAAGCAACTGTGACATAAGCGACGTCCAACCTAGTGGCTGAATCAGTCTTGCCTTTATGTTACTTTGCCTTCTTGGCCATGATACTTTCACTGTCCACCTTGCTGACCTTGGCTTCTGTGTGTCTGTGAGTTGTGTTATGCACTTTGCCATCACTCTACCTTCTACATGGACTCCTTGTCCACATGTCTCATGTTGTTTCCCTTGTTCCCAACGCATGGATGTAGACATGCACCGCGTGTGCCAGAATGTTGTCCAGTGTCAGCCAAGTAGCCTGGACATTCGGGTTCATGCACACTTACTGCCAGGTTGACATATTCCCACTACTGGTGACTCTGCCTAGCTGCTTATTGATGCCTGCAGCCATATGCCCCCATGGTTGAATGTATAAGTCCTGTAGTTGGTGTCCCATGAGGCTGCTGCCAGACTTGGTACCATCAAAACATGTCTCCTGATCCTGCTGCAGAGGCCACTCGATGTGTCCTTTTGGACCATCTTGGGCACCATGGTGTCCCTGCATGCCTTTCCTTTCCCCTTAAAGTGATGCAGTGAACTATGACCATACCAGGGCAAGGGCTAAAATGTATGATTTCTTCCAAATTCCCCTGTTAGAAGATACCACAGCCCTTACCCGTCCACTTAAGGCGGTGCCATATCTTGTGCAGATTACACCTTTGGCGGACATCACCCTGAAAAAATAATTTACATCACCGCCAGCATGCGTTCCACCAGGACTTTTCTTTTTGCAACTCATCACATCTCACACGCCCAGTGTATTGCACAAAGGGCTTACAATATGTGACAGCGCCCGTCTCAATGCTATTGTCTTCTCTACCAGATGATGTTTAGGGCCTGACTCTCAGTATGTTCTGTAAGCAAGCATGTCTTATTTTGGAGAGACTTGCTCCTGAATGCCAGGAGTATAAACACTCATGGAAACAACCTCGGTGCATCGGGTCCTTAATTGGAGAGATCTTCCGCCACAGAGGCCGGCGCTGACGGTATATCCGCTGCTGGCACTAATTCAGTGTTCCCCTGGGACTCTTGATCAGTCCATGAAACACTGAGGACAAAAACAGCCACAAATTGCAGACAAAACACCCCTATATTGAACACGCCATAATTATTTTAGAGAATTTCTTTTCCACCCTTTCCCACTGATCATGTTAAATCTGGAAATCTTTCCATAAATTATTTTTGTTTAGAAGATATGCTTCCGATGAGGCCTTCAACCGTAGCTCACTTAGACTCTCACTTCGAGTTGCAAGGCACTTGGAGTCAGTGAAATCACTTGTATTTTGACAGTTACTGCCTGGTAACATCCCCCCAGTAGGGTGTAATTATGAGTTAAATCCCATGGAATATGGAATTATACTGTGGAACTTATTTTTCTGGTGGTATGACACACAGTATTTACTGTTGCAAGCGGTTTTAGGGCATATCTCTACCACCTGCCCCGAATAGATAGTAAACGTGTGCATGCCAATTTGTTGTGTAGATCGCGCACTCCGAATTCTTTGACCAAAAGGTATAAGGAGTATACAAGTTGTAGCGTGCAGCATGGTTTCACTCTTAGATCAAAGAGTGTGCCAATCAAATATCATTAATAGCATTCCCCACCATGGGGAGCGTCCCCTGATTGCACTGCTTATCGGACCCAAAGGGGAATTCAATTATATAATCAATTACTCTTGACTTAGGGTCTTCATTTATCAATCTTTGAATTTATTCATGGAATCAATCGCAATGATGGTAGTCTTCATTAATTTCAACTTGGTTTTAAAATCCTAGATGACAAATCAGGCTCGTTCTATTCACATGTGACAACTATCCCATCCCCATGCATTTCGGGCTGGAGTTGCCCTTCATCAGGGGATACAGAATAGTGTCTGTCCGCGTCTAACTCTAAACCACCATGTGTGCATATGCCTGTGGGCAGGGTGGGGCAAGGAAGGAGAAGTTTTTTATGCTCCCTGTATTAGAAAAACAATGCTCAGAATAAGGCTTGGCTGCTCGTGCAGCAAAAACCTCATGCTATTTTTCCAGCCGGAATTACCAGTTGGAAGAGGTTCACGATCTTGGAAACTCGAACAAGTTATAATCAAGCAGAGCAAAATGGACGCATAAAAACATGTTAACTTTGCTCCTCTTAGCGTATAACTAATCAGGGTCTAAACCAATGCCCAAATCCAGCATTTTTTGGAAGATCTTCATCCTCCTTGCAGTGACTCACTTATAGTCAAATATATATAAAGCTTACAGCTGATGGCAGCATTGCCAAGTGTTGATCTCTTTTCTAGGAGCGCTCAGTTTTTTAGATTTGACATATAATGGTGCTGGCTGTATTCATGGCAAACATTTTGCATTCTTTACATAGTCTAAAGAGCTTTGGTTCTTAGGATTCAACCATAAGCTTATAGTCTCAGAAACCTAAGGCCATTGGCTTGAGACAATGTCAATCACATCTTGGATCTAAGATCTGTAGATTTAGGCTGAGTTTTTTTAATAAGATTTTCCTTAAATTTTGCACCGTATTTAACGTTCACGTGCTAGTCGACTTCCTAGTTTGCCAGTATAGACTGGCAACCCTTGGCACCATTGACCCATGATAGACTGACAATATATTATTACACACTGAGTGATATATTGTGATCTAATTGAAAGGTAATACATATTGCTCTCTAAAACCTCCAAATAAATAACTGCAGTCAATGAAAGTAGTGATGTCCAAAATAAAATGTGGCAGTGTCGGTTCACTAACAGCACGAGGTAGGGCCAGCTGAAACCAAAATTCAGTTCTTTGTACAGTCTCTTTTGAACTAATTCTGCTTTTCCTACATAGGCCTTTCACAGTATGCTTTACTTCCCTTCAGCAGATACTTCACTCTTCCATTCACACATGGTTTGGTATTAGGACATATCAAATCTTAACTATTGGAACTCCAGTGATTGACTATTCTGTATCGCTTTCAATTTGTTATTTACACCTTGTTTAGTTCTCGCCAAACTAGATAGCACATGTTCTGTCTGTTGCAAGACATACTGTGGGCTTAGCAAGAACCGACCGGGGCTTTGGGTTCCCCATCGCTTATCATTGGTTGGATTTCTTGTCACTCTTGTGAGAAGTTGGCCTGATATGCAGTGCTCACTATTCTAGTGATCACTATGTATCAGTCCAGACAACCCTTATTGATGATTGGTTGTAAGTCAACCTTATAGACCAGCTATCCTAGTAGCGTGGATACGAGCAGTCTAAGGCTAAAGACTCGAGAGGGCGTGTTAAGCCAGCTGTTATACCATCACATATACCCCTTGAATACCAAGTGAAAGGACACCACACAAGTGTTATGAAAATAAACAGTGTATTTATTAGAATCACAACAGCCCTGTACTCTTTATGAGGACAGGGTACTAAGCACAAAACAAAACTCTTACGAAAATACTTAAGTTAGCACAGTATACACAAATGCCCGAGGGGCACGGAAAACCATATACTCTGAAAGTGGAATGCGAAATTACTAGCAGGTAAGTACAGTACTAATAGGCTTTGGAATCGCTAGGTCTTGACTATAGAATCGTTAGATTACTTCTAGGAGGCCCAGGGGACTCGGGTGTAGTGTGTGCACTCTCACGCGTGATGCGGGACAAAGTCTATGGTAGCTAGATTTCACAGAGTTAGTGTTCTCGGGCGATCCCGACCTGGTAGGAGGAAAACGAAAGTGGATTCTGACCCTTGGATAGTGAGGCTATGCTGGGGCACCAAAATGCCGAAGTTACCTAGCCCAGGGGCTGCAGCTGCATAGGTCTCAAAAGACGTCGGGAATCCTAGTAGACGGACCAGGAGCCTGGAAGGAAGATGCTGGCAGGTGACCAGTGAAGAGAGTTCGAAGTGATACAAGCCTGGATCTTGAAGATGGACGATACCTGAAAGCAGAGGGGACCAAGTTCGAGACTACTAGCCAGTAGTCAGGTGGCACCAGGAGGGCACCGGATGGTAGTCACCTCGACTAGGTGAGTGGGCGACGCTGGGCTCTGCAGATCTCACGGACCAGGAGGCGTTGTCGGCGACCAGGATGGAGGAGCGAGCTGTCCCACGATGGATAAAGCTGTCGGCGTCGCTGGACCCAGGATTGGGCAACAAAGCCTTGGCTAATTCAAGCCCACGCGGTGGACCTAAAATGGCGTCTTGAGTGGACCAGGAGGGTCCGGGGTGCTCCTCTTTTGGAAGGGAGCAAGGGCCAGTCTGGAGCAACCAGACCAGCAGCAGTGATGTCGTCGGGCGTCGTGAAGAAGGCCACAAGCCAGCGGGCTAGTAGCCAAACAACGCGGTGAGCAGCAAAAAGCAGAAGGGCCCCACGCAGATCGTGGAGATGCTGGAGGGCTGATCTTCGGTGCTGGAGCTGCTCAGGGTCGGGGCTTCTCGGACCCCAAAGCACTCACCAGTGGATTACTCAGCGGGCTTGCTGTAGAGAAGTCGTGCAGTCTTGAAGATGGCCGGTCCCTCGAGGTCTCGTCGCACTCACGGTTCTCAGCTTAGCTGTAGAGGTGAGTAGAGGTCAGAGGTGCCAGGGAAGCCGGTTCTCGTCAAGCTGGGCAGTCGGATTCCGGAGGAAGGACTTGCAGCAGACCGCAGTGTTCTTAAGATGGTGCCTGCGGATGCAGGGTGACTACTCCTTAGTCACAAGGGAGAATCTTGAAGAAGAAATCTTGAAGTCCTTTTGCAGAAAGTCGTGTCTTGATTCCAAAGATGATCTAATTTGAACAGGGGGCCCGCTCCTATCTTTATACTAAGAAAAGGGGCTGACCCGGTGACTAGGTCCTGCCTATGGGTGGGACTAGGAGGGGGGTGGTTACACCCCTCTCCCATGCCGGACTTCCCCCAGGCCAGGGGCTGGTGTGCCCCTGGAACTGGTTCTGACCGGCCTATGCGTAGTGAGCACCGGGGTGCCACTCAGCAGTCACCTTCCTGTAAAGCCCTGCCTACCCAGGATACACAAAACCCTGTCTGGGATGGTGCTAGCACCGCCCCGGACAGGAAACCCTTTGTCCAGGCTCTCCTCGCTGGAAGGACTCCCAGCAGCAGGAGGTCAGACTCGTGTCTGTGGTGGCAGCATCCATTTTGTGGAGCTGAGGCTTCGTTTAACTTTAACCGGGGTTCACAGTTACATACATGTCGTGTCCCTCTAGAAGGGTGGAATGCTAACCCCGTCGCCAGAATTGGCGAGGGGTTAGTATTCCAATTCGTATGACACCTTACTCGACATGTTTTGATAATGCAATACCAAAGATAGCATTTAACCGCGAGGATTATAATGCACTTAAGAGTATATGGTATGCGTTATCATGGAACAGCTATTAGGACTTGGTTCCGCAAGCTGAAAACGGGCTCAGCTCATACCAGAGCACCATTTCACACGATTCCCAGCACTCTGCCTTCAGGATTGTCAAGGCCTGCCATAGGAGTGACTGATAGAAATCTGTGTGTCCATTTCTAGGGTTAGATATAGGTATACTATATCTATAGCAAAGGGTGATTACACGACTTTGCCCCAGCTGTCATGCAGCCAGTTGTGTCAAATTTAGGAGGCCAGCCAGGGGTGGCATAATACATGCTTCAGGCCCTGGTAGGCCCTGGGTACACCTATGCCCTGAGTTACAGGGTCTGATAAGGTGGCCCAGTACCAATTGGTAAATGCACCTAGGGTACATGTTGTAATTTAGAGAGAGAACAGCCAGGCTGTGGGTCTGATTGGCAGGCCCACAGCCAGAGAAAGTCGTAAACCAGTGAAACAAAAGCAAAAAATCTGGGTGATCATAGGATTGCAGACCCTACTCTCCTACATGACCCCCCCCCAAACTTTGGGACAATAAGCTACCTTGACCAGGTGAGTCTTCTTGTTCTAAGTGGAAATATCTGGAGAGCCCATCGGCATTGCCATGATCAGTACCAGGTCTATGTTCCACTGTAAAGTCCATCCCCTGTAGGGAAATGGACCACCTAAGCAGTTTGGGGTTTTCACCCTTCATCTGATTTAGCCACAAGAGGGGCTTATGGTCGGTCTGAATCTTGAAGTGAGTGCCAAACAAGTATGGCCTCAGCTTCTTCAGGGCCCAAACCACAGCAAAGGCCTCCCTCTCAATAGCTGACCAATTCTTCTCTCTGGGGGTCAGCCTTCTGCTTATAAAAGCAATGGGCTGGTCTTGACCATCAAAATTCAGTTGAGATAGAACAGCTCCCACACCCAACTCAGAAGCATCTGTTTGGACAATGAATGGTTTGGAGTAGTCTGGACTCTTGAGGATAGGTGCTGTGCACATGGCCTGCTTTAGGTCATCGAATGCTTTTTGACAGCCTGCTGTCCACTGAACCTTTTTTGGCATTTTCTTACTTGTCAGTTCATTTAATGGAGTCACAATTGATCCATAGTTCCTGACAAACTTTCTGTAGTAACCAGTCAGGCCCAAGAAAGCTCGAACCTGAGTCTGGGTGGTTGGAGGAGCCCAGTCCCTGATTGACTGTATTTTGCTCTCCAGTGGCTGAACCTGGCCTCCACCTACAAGGTGGCCCAGGTATGCAACCTGTGTCTGCCCTATCTGGCACTTGGTGGCCTTGATAGTGAGGCCTGCTGCTTGCAGAGCATCTAACACTTTCCTCAGGTGGACCAGGTGATCCTCCCAGGTGGAGCTAAAGACAGCAATATCATCTAGATATGCTTCACAGAAGTCATCCAGCCCAGTGAGAACATGATTCACCAACCGTTGGAAGGTGGCAGGTGCATTTTTCAGACCAAATGGCATTACCACAAATTGATAATGCCCACCAGGGGTTGAAAATGCTGTCTTGGGCTTGGCATCCTCAGCTAACCTGATTTGCCAATACTCAGCTGTCAGGTCAAATGTACTTAAGTAGTTGGCAGAAGCCAATCTATCTATAAGTTCATCTGCCCTTGGTATTGGGTGGGCATCAGTCTTAGTGACTGCATTGAGACCCCTGTAGTCTACGCAGAACCTCATCTCTTTCTTACCACCCTGGGTGTGAGGTTTTGGCACTAGAACTACTGGACTAGCCCAAGGGCTATCTGAGGGTTCAATGACTCCCAACTCCAACATTTTCTGCACTTCAGTTTTGATGCAGTCTCTAACATGATCAGGCTGCCTGTAGATTTTACTCTTGACTGGCAAGCTGTCACCAGTGTCAACCTCATGGGTACACCAATTGGTCTGACTGGGTGTCAGAGAGAACATATGTCTGAAAGACTCAAGAACCTGTTTACAGTCTTTCTGTTGATGCTCAGAAAGGCTGCCACAAAAGACAACACCATCTACTGACCCATCATCAGGATTCTGAGTGAGCAGGTCTGGGAGAGGGTCACTCTCTTCCTCCTGTCCCTCATCTATGGCCATGAGCAAGCTCATGTCCTTCCTGTCGACATATGCTTTGAGCCTGTTGACATGGAGCACCCTGTGGGGGCTCCTGGGAGTTCCAAGGTCCACCAGGTAGGTGACCTCTCCCTTTTGCTCAAGAATTGTGTAGGGCCCAGACCATTTGTCTTTGAGTGCTGCTGGGGCCACTGGCTCCAGCACCCACACCTTCTGTCCAGGCTGATAAACAGTCAGGACAGCCTTTTGGTCATGCCAAGCTTTTTGAAGTTCTTGACTGGCCTTAAGGTTTTCAGATGCCTTCTCCATATACTCAGCCATCCTGGAGCGGAGACCAAGTACATAGTCCACTATGCTGGTTGCAGGCTTTTTGAGAGGTCTCTCCCATCCTTCCTTCACCAATCACAGGGGGCCTCTCACAGGATGCCCATACAAAAGTTCAAAAGGGCTGTAGCCAACCCCCTTCTGTGGGACCTCTCTGTAAGCAAACAGAAGGCAGGGAATCAGGACATCCCATCTACGCCTGAGCTTTTCAGGTAGTCCATGAATCATCCCTTTTAGGGCCCTGTTGAACCTTTCAACAAGCCCATTGCATTGTGGATGATAGGGTGTAGTGAACTTGTAGTTGACACCACATTCCTTCCACATAGCAGTTAAGTAGCTTGACATGAAGTTTGCACCTCTGTCAGAGACAACCTCCTTAGGGAAGCCCACTCTGGAGAACACTCCAACTAGGGCCCTTGCCACTACAGGTGCTGTAGTGGTCCTAAGTGGAATAGCTTCAGGATACCTGGTGGCATGATCCACTACCACCAGTATAAACTTGTGCCCTGATGCTGTCTGGGGTTCCATTGGACCAACAATGTCAATCCCCACTCTTTCAAAGGGCACCCCCACCACAGGCATTGGTATAAGGGGGGCCTTTGTTGTGCCACCTGACTTACCACTGGCTTGGCAGGTGACACAGGAGCGACAAAACTCCTTGGTATCCTCATTCATGTGAGGCCAGTGAAAGTGTGAGACAAGCCTGTCCCAAGTCTTTGTCTGGCCTAAGTGACCTGCTAAGGGAATCTCATGGGCCAAGGTAAGGAGGAAACCTCTCTGAGACAAGGGGATAACCAGCCTCCTGGCCATGCCAGGCTTGGGGTCTCTTGCCTCAGTGTACAGGAGTCCATCTTCCCAGTATACCTTGTGGGTACCTGTGGCGTTCCCAGCAGCCTCAGCGGCAGCCTGCTGTCTGAGGGGTTCAAGGGAAGGGCAGTCTAATTGTTCCTTCCCCAGGTCCTCCCTTGAGGGTCCCCCTGAGCCCAGGAATTCAACTTGATCAAGTTCAAACTCTTTAGGCTCAGTTTCCCTCAATTCCTGTAGGTCAGCCTCCTCTGAGACTTGATCCACAACCTGGGGCAAGGGGGAAGGCACAGCCTTAACCCTACTGCTCTTCTTCTTGGGAGGTGTCTGGTCCATTGTTCCAGGATCCAGCACCTGTTCAGTGGGGCATCATCTGACCTGTGACCTAGTCACAGCAAGCACATGTTCTGGCAAGCCTAACATTTCCATGTGAGTCCTCTGCTCCACCTCTGACCATTGTGATGACTCCAAATCATTGCCCAACAAACAATCCACTGGGAGGTCTGAACTAACAACAACCTTCTTTTGGCCATTTACCCCTCCCCAGGAGAAAGCAACAATTGCCATACTATGACTGGTAGTGACATTGCTTGCATTGGTCACCAGGAAATCTGTACCTGGCATGATCTGTCCAGGGTCCACAAAGTTAGGTGTCACCATGGTGACACTGGCACAAGTGTCCCTATAGGCCTGAGCCATTCTTCCATTTATTAAAGGTGTCTGTCTGTATTTGCCCAAAGTATTGGGACTGACATCAGGGGATATATCCACATCCCCTGTACAGACAAGGACAGCCTGAGTGAGTGTGCCAACTAGGTTGTCATACCCCTCAGAACCCAAGGTTAACCCAACTAAACCCTTGGGAGGTGCACTACCACTGCTGACTGTACTAGGGGGCACAGGTGCCTTAGGGGCTGCAGTGGCAGGAGTCTGCCCTCCTCCTTTCTTGGTGCACTCACTAAACCAGTGAGTTTTACTTTTACAGTACTGGCACCACCTTTTGGACTGGCCTTCTTGATTCTTCTTTTTCTGGGGAGCCTGACCCCCACCCTCTTTGGGTTGTTGGGGACCTGACGAAGACTTCTGGTCATTTTGTTCCCCCTTAGAATCTTTACCCTTCTGGTCTGCTTTCTTCTGACCACCCTGGTTCTGGCCCTGGTTCTGCTTAACTCTTGTTCTGACCCATCTGTCTGCCTTCTTTCCCAATTCTTGGGGAGAGGTCAGATCTGAGTCAACAAGATGCTGATGCAACAACTGGTTCTGACAATTGTTTAAAATGTGTTCTCTCATGATCAAATTAAACAATCCTGTGTAATCAGTAACCTTACTGCCCAGCAACCAGCCCTCCAAAGCCTTAGTGGCACAATCTACAAAATCAGACCAATCCTGAGACTGAGTTTTCTGGGTATCCCTGAACAGCAACCTGTACCGCTCAGTGGTTAGGCCAAACCCATCAATCAGTGTACTCTTCAGGACTTGGTAATTGTTAGCATCCTCCACTCTAGTAGTGAGGAGCTTATCTCTACCTTTACCTTCAAAGGAGAGCCACAAAATAGCTGCCCATTGACTTTGGGGAACACCCTGCACAGTGCAGGCCCTCTCCAAAGCAGTTATCCATTTGTGGATGTCATCCCCTTGCTTAAAGGGGGGCACTATCTTATTCAGGTGCTTTGTATCAAAACTCCTTTCCCTATTGCTAGGTATAATGCTGCCACCAGTGGGGACTACCCCACTTAACTGTTGCTCTCTAGCAAAGGCAAGTCTCTCTTTGGCCAGGGCAAGTTCTTCCCTTTCAATCCTCAGATTGACTGCCCTTTCTTTAGCTTCATACACTCTCCTCTGAGGGGATGTCATCCCTTTGTGAGAAGAGTTGTGAGAGCCATTGGTTTGAAGGGATCTGTTAGAGCCTCTGGATAGAGGCCTAACTCGTCCATTCCCAATGTTAAGCTGGCCTGAGAGTGGACCCAGGGGTCCCCTAAATCCATTCTCATGCCTACTTAAGTTGGACCGGCTTAGTCTGCTGACTTCTACCTGTCCCTTATCTGCCTCATCCCCAGATAGATCCTCATCCTCTTCCCCTTCCTCAGTCTCAGCTGAGAGGTGGATTAGGTCAGGGTCTCCTCTGGTTCCCTCTAGGGGAGGCATGTTCCCATCTGGATTAGAAGGGTCTGGGTTACCAGCCCTCCTGGCATCATAAGTCTCTAAGAGACCAATCAGAAAGGGAATTGTAGGGTTAGAACCCTGTTTTAGCTTCCTGGATGTGCAGATTTGCCTCATCTCCTGGAAGCTAAGAGCAGCATATCTGGAAGTGACCTGTGGGAGGTCCACTGACACAAGGGGAGACTCAGAGTTTCCTCCTTTGTCTGACATGCTGATTCTAGTGTGGTGTAAGTGATGCACCTACCTACACTATGTGTTTGCCTACTGATCCCTTGCTAAGAGTTGTAGCCAAGGTGTGCTAAGCCTTGAGGAGCTACAACAGCTGGTTCAGTAGAACTCAGAGTATTCTAAGCTAAGTTATATGTACCTGAAGTACTTATGTGATCTTTCACAAGATATTCTTAGGATACGTGTGGTAAAACAACAGCAAGCTCAGATCCCACCGCTGCCACCAATGTGAGAAGTTGGCCTGATATGCAGTGCTCACTATTCTAGTGATCACTATGTATCAGTCCAGACAACCCTTATTGATGATTGGTTGTAAGTCAACCTTATAGACCAGCTATCCTAGTAGCGTGGATACGAGCAGTCTAAGGCTAAAGACTCGAGAGGGCGTGTTAAGCCAGCTGTTATACCATCACATATACCCCTTGAATACCAAGTGAAAGGACACCACACAAGTGTTATGAAAATAAACAGTGTATTTATTAGAATCACAACAGCCCTGTACTCTTTATGAGGACAGGGTACTAAGCACAAAACAAAACTCTTACGAAAATACTTAAGTTAGCACAGTATACACAAATGCCCGAGGGGCACGGAAAACCATATACTCTGAAAGTGGAATGCGAAATTACTAGCAGGTAAGTACAGTACTAATAGGCTTTGGAATCGCTAGGTCTTGACTATAGAATCGTTAGATTACTTCTAGGAGGCCCAGGGGACTCGGGTGCAGTGTGTGCACTCTCACGCGTGATGCGGGACAAAGTCTATGGTAGCTAGATTTCACAGAGTTAGTGTTGTCGGGCGAACCCGACCTGGTAGGAGGAAAACGAAAGTGGATTCTGACCCTTGGATAGTGAGGCTATGCTGGGGCACCGAAATGCCGAAGTTACCTAGCCCAGGGGCTGCAGCTGCATAGGTCTCAAAAGACGTCGGGAATCCTCGTAGACGGACCAGGAGCCTGGAAGGAAGATGCTGGCAGGCGACCAGTGAAGAGAGTTCGAAGTGATCCAAGCCTGGATCTTGAAGATGGACGTTACCTGAAAGCAGAGGGGACCAAGTTCGAGACTACTAGCCAGTAGTCAGGTGGCACCAGGAGGGCACCGGATGGTAGTCACCTCGACTAGGTGAGTGGGCGACGCTGGGCTCTGCAGATCTCACGGACCAGGAGGCGTTGTCGGCGACCAGGATGGAGGAGCGAGCTGTCCCACGATGGATGAAGCTGTCGGCGTCGCTGGACCCAGGATTGGGCAACAAAGCCTTGGCTAATTCAAGCCCACGCGGTGGACCTAAAATGGCGTCTTGAGTGGACCAGGAGGGTCCGGGGTGCTCCTCTTTTGGAAGGGAGCAAGGGCCAGTCTGGAGCAACCAGACCAGCAGCAGTGATGTCGTCGGGCGTCGTGAAGAAGGCCACAAGCCAGCGGGCTAGTAGCCAAACAACGCGGTGAGCAGCAAAAAGCAGAAGGGCCCCACGCAGATCGAGGAGATGCTGGAGGGCTGATCTTCGGTGCTGGAGCTGCTCAGGGTCGGGGCTTCTCGGACCCCAAAGCACTCACCAGTGGATTACTCGGCGGGCTTGCTGTAAAGAAGTCGTGCAGTCTTGAAGATGGCCGGTCCCTCGAGGTCTCGTCGCACTCACGGTTCTCAGCTTAGCTGTAGAGGTGAGTAGAGGTCAGAGGTGCCAGGGAAGCCGGTTCTCATCAAGCTGGGCAGTCGGATTCCGGAGGAAGGACTTGCAGCAGACCGCAGTGTTCTTAAGATGGTGCCTGCGGATGCAGGGTGACTACTCCTTAGTCACAAGGGAGAATCTTGAAGAAGAAATCTTGAAGTCCTTTTGCAGAAAGTCGTGTCTTGATTCCAAAGATGATCTAATTTGAACAGGGGGCCCGCTCCTATCTTTATACTAAGAAAAGGGGCTGACCCGGTGACTAGGTCCTGCCTATGGGTGGGACTAGGAGGGGGGTGGTTACACCCCTCTCCCATGCCGGACTTCCCCCAGGCCAGGGGCTGGTGTGCCCCTGGAACTGGTTCTGACCGGCCTATGCGTAGTGAGCACCGGGGTGCCACTCAACAGTCACCTTCCTGTAAAGCCCTGCCTACCCAGGATACACAAAAACCTGTCTGGGATGGTGCTAGCACCGCCCCGGACAGGAAACCCTTTGTCCAGGCTCTCCTCGCTGGAAGGGCTCCCAGCAGCAGGAGGTCAGACTCGTGTCTGTGGTGGCAGCATCCATTTTGTGGAGCTGAGGCTTCGTTTAACTTTAACCGGGGTTCACAGTTACATACATGTTGTGTCCCTCTAGAAGGGTGGAATGCTAACCCCGTCGCCAGAATTGGCGAGGGGTTAGTATTCCAATTCGTATGACACCTTACTCGACATGTTTTGATAAAGCAATACCAAAGATAGCATTTAACCGCGAGGATTATAATGCACTTAAGAGTATATGGTATGCGTTATCATGGAACAGCTATTAGGACTTGGTTCTGCAAGCTGCAAACGGGCTCAGCTCATGCCAGAGCACCATTTCACACGATTCCCAGCACTCTGCCTTCAGGATTGTCAAGGCCTGCCATAGGAGTGACTGATAGGAATCTGTGTGTCCATTTCTAGGGTTAGATATAGGTATACTATATCTATAGCAAAGGGTGATTACACGACTTTGCCCCAGCTGTCATGCAGCCAGTTGTGTCAAATTTAGGAGGCCAGCCAGGGGTGGCATAATACATGCTTCAGCCCCTGGTAGGCCCTGGGTACACCTATGCCCTGAGTTACAGGGTCTGATAAGGTGGCCCAGTACCAATTGGTAAATGCACCTAGAGTACATGTTGTAATTTAGAGAGAGAACAGCCAGGCTGTGGGTCTGATTGGCAGGCCCACAGCCAGAGAAAGTCGTAAACCAGTGAAACAAAAGCAAAAAATCTGGGTGATCATAGGATTGCAGACCCTACTCTCCTACAACTCTCATTAGCCTACTTCTTATTAGTGACCTTTCCTTGTAAGCATTAGCAAAGTGAATAGATTCTGAAGCCAAGACTAGTTGAGTTTGCCAATCCAAATTTCTTGATGCAGTGAATTGGGACGAGCTAGCTGTATGGCTGGCATAGGTGGTTTCTGATCCACCCTCGCCACAGCGGAAATTTGGGATTAAGCCTGTACTTTTAACAGCCCTAATCTGGTGTGACCTGGAGTCTTGGTGAGCTCCAGAGGTTAATTCCTGTTTCTAGTGCTTGTTGGCGTTAAAGTCTCAGAGCAGTCTTGTGTGACCGACGGTAATGCACCAGGCCTCATGGTACTGTGCCGGTACTTAGGGTGAAATATGCCATGTGGATGGGGACTCAGCCATTTGTCTTACTCCAAGTCGCGGTCCAAAGTAATTGTTAGTACACATTTGTCTTAAAAGTATCTGAGGAAGTCTAAATCTGTGCATCGCATTGCTCAACCAGTAGAGAGACTTCAGATTATGCCGAAGAGTTTTGCTTGACTTTTTTCTTAACACAGTGGCTGCAAGCAGGGGCGGCTCCTCTATGTGGGCGGAAGAGCGTCACTCCACTGCATTCGCAAGTGCCAGTAGCCAGTGGTATAAATACCATTTTATGTTACTGCTTCTGGCACTGTGAGTAAGCAGAAGGGTTTGGTTGTGGGTGGGTGGGCATGTGGGCATGCAGCCTACATGGAGAAAATGGCCTCCCAATAGGCGCCTGTCTGGGCGCCGTCCCCACCAATCACATTGCTGCCATAACAGCGTTGTGATCGGCTTAGGGGAGGGGAGGGAGGCTGCCTGCTTCCTAGAGGAGCAGAGAAGCAGAGACGACGCGGGACCAAATCGGGCCTGCTAAGATAAAAAAATGTTTTTTAAATTAAAAGCAAAGCTCCTGCTCGTGTGACCCTCCGCCACCCCCCACCTGCGAGGCATGACGGCTGCGACTGGCTGCAAGGTACCATCCTCAAGAAAATAACTATATAGAATTTGCAGGAATACATTTTTCATCATAGTTCGTATACTTTGTGTTTCTGTCTGTTTTGAAATTGATATGCAAGTTAACTTTGAGCATCACGTCCGATTTATGCTACGTAAATCTTTTGTTTTTTTATTTTTGTATAGTGTTACAAGAAGATGGGGACATTTTTAATAATCCAATGCCGTGGCGTGCATGAATTTATGGATATGTTACCAGCATGTTACAAACAAAGTGGATGGGATAAGAGGATATTTCTCTTTGCTTTTGAACATACTCCAGCAGGGGCGTAGCTTCCATTGGTGCAGCAGATGCAGCGGTACTGGGGCCAGCGGCTTTGCTATATTTCACAGCTCAAACAGCAGCCAGGGGGCCATTTCCTTCCTTGCACTAGGGCCACGACACACTGGCTCCGCCACTACCACCCAGTGCTTGATCCAAACCTCTTCACTTGCTACCTCCCATGTATGTTTCTTTTTTGTCACATCATTGATTTTGTCTACTAAAATAACGGATGAATTGCTAAATTATTTTTTTATTGGGAATTCTCTCTTATCTGGCATTAATTAGTACCAAAATAAGAAGTGGGTGTGGCACAGCTCAGCAGGACATGTCGCGCAGAGGTCCAGGTGGCCTACTAGGACCTAAACAAGCATCATGTTACAAGCAATGCCATCCACCTGAACAGGTGCTGGGGGTGGGGTTTAGCCTCCAGAGGGTCTAGTTCTGCCCATGGAGCCAATCGCTGCATGCTTAATACTTCAGTGTCCCCAGCAGGGCCGGACAGCCGACCGGCATAGAGACACTTCATGAAACTCGTATACTTGTTGCTTTTTTGCTTACATATCCCACTGTATACCATTTACTTTTTTACCATTACCATATATTTTATCTATTCTCTATGTACCTCATGTTACTGCTGTTGTGCTTACTTTGTAAAGCGCTTTGATACCTTTGTGTCAAGTTTGTGCTATATAAAACTCATAAATAAATAAAGCTGTCACTTGGGTCTGGCTAGGCCTGTGCTAAGTCATCTGAGAGACTGCTGCTGTGTTGGATCCGGTGGCCGTAGCAGCCAGAGACATGCAGTGAGCCTGATGGAGGGCAGAGGCCTGGAACACGCAACCTGCTGTTGGAGATTGTAGCTGCCCTTCTCCAGGTTGTAGATACACAATGCGGGCAGGTGGCGTGCAGGCAGCAATCCGCTGGAAACTATGGGGTATCTACAATGTTGTGAGGAGCTGCCCATGTACTGGGGTTGCCCCCATTTCATCTGATGTTCCAGGCCCAAGTGCAAATCGAGACATGCAAGGAGGCCTGCTGGAGGGCCCGGAGCCCATGTCCGTTCTTGGGGCTTCAGGCAAGTGTCACATCTGCTAAGCATTTACGGGACTGGCACAGAGACCTTGGTGGAACTCAGTGGAAAGGAGCATAGCACAGCCACCACACAGACCTCCTTTTGGAGCCTGATGGGGTAGAGAATAAACCCATCCCTGGGCTGGGTGGAACCTCTTTATTTGAAGAGCCCTAACTTCCTGTGCTTAGACTAACACTTCCTGGCACCGGCACAGGAACGTGTAGCACCCAACTCGTTGGCCCCTATCATGATGGTCAAGCTGAAATCATTATGACCGCTGCAGGATAAGGTGTCTATAGATAGAAAGGACCTGCTGCTACAGCAGGATGACGTGTTGAGCCCCATGGAGTCCATGTTGGGCATGCACACTTGTAAATTTGACACCATTTTGCAGCTAACAAGGATACCAAGTCGTCCTTGGTGGTGAATATGTGCTCAGTGACGCTAGATGTGAATCTCTTCATAGTGGATCATATGGAGCTGGCAGTCCAGGAATTACAGATGCAACTAGAGGGCCTGCAGGAGGAGATGAAAGCGTTTAGGCTTAAATCTGAAGATGGGGAGGGATGCTCGATGCGCAATAATGTGCACATCATTGGGATGCTCGAACAGTAGGAAGAACCTAGCGTTGAGCTGTATGTTGAAAACTGGGAGGTGCTTCAGGGCAAGATTTCAAACTTTTACTCTGTTGAGAGGTGCCACAGAGTGCTCGACTGTCTGCGTTCACCAGGAGGACCATCCAGACCAACTGTAGACCAACTATTTAATTACAGAGACAGGGACTTAATTCTCTGGGTTTCCCACTCCAAAGGGCCACGGTCAATGAATGTTCAAAAGGTAAACATCTATCCTTACTACACCAATAAAGCCCGGAGCCACGCTTGAGCTACAGGAGGGTCAAGAAACAACTACATGCACTGGACCTACAATTGGTCTTGATGTACTTGCCACACTTAGCAACATGCAGAATGGCAAATCCCTCTTTTTTTCTATGCCTGGAGATCCCTGGGACAGGCTACTGACGAAAGGGATCAATATGCCCCAGCCGAAGGGGGTTAGAATCTCAGACCTGGGAGACAAGATGTCCTTATAAGGGCTGCTCAAGGAGACCCTGGAGGCACCCGGTGATGGAGGATGAGGCTGAAGCAAGAGCGATGGTTGTAGTAGAGGTTTAGCGACAAATTGTGAGCTCATGTCAGTCACCATGATCGGACGGTGACTCAGCCCATACCACAGGGAAGATGGATGCAAAACTATCGGGATCGGACAGCCCTTGAGGACTGCTCCTCACTTCGAGGGTAGCAGATGACATTATTGGACTCCTGTCCAGGGGAATGCCTTACTGTTGTTGACATTCACTCCATAGTAAGCAGGGTTTTTTGTGAAATGTCATCAGAAGGTTGTTCTGTTGCCAGAACTAGTGGGATGAATCAGATCATTTGCTGGAGCATGTCAGAGGGTAGGATTTTAGACCTTGATTATTGGATAGCGCAGGCTGACCGTTTGCGAAACAACCTTTTGTCCGCTTACAGCGGGCTTAGTGCCAACTCATTGCTTACCAGTGGTTGGCTTAATTGTAGCTTTCATGTGCTTGCTTTTTATTTATCAGCTTGTGCAGGCTTTCCTTCCTCCTATTGTTTGTGTTCTTCCTCTAGAGCATAATCTGATTACATGTGTCCTTGCACTGCTTACCTTTATACAGTGAAGGTATCAACCTAGGCCGTAATAAGAAGCTTGCCCACCTAATAGTGGCAGGACAAGGACAACCCACTTCCAGTTAAAGGCAATTTTTATTAAACATAAGTCAAAAAGAACATAATTACAGTTATAAAGTTAAAAAGCATGTGGACCATGCATGTGTAGTACAACAAATTAGAATTGAAAAAATATAGAGCAAATTACTTGAAAATAAATTACACAGAATAACAATAATTCATAAAAAAACACATATAAACTCTCTATAAAAACATATAATGAGTGTTTTGTCGACGAGCATTGCTGCGGCCAGCGCCTTCTTCAAGACAGAAACTCAAATACCTAAAATTAAAATCACAATTAGTGACAGAGAATAAAATGTATTTCCCCTTAAAAAACACAAAAAAATGTATAGGCCGTCATGAATTCATAAATACAATGCACTGTAATAGGAAGTGGGGAGGAGATAGTCCTGTATATTTAACAAGCAATCCCAAATATGGGGAATCAAAAGGAAGCCTTGGTGCTCAAGGTAAAAAGAAATAAGGGTAAACTGAAAATTACATAGCAAGGATAAATTGTCCAAAGGCACAGTCTATGATCACTTGTCCTTAGAATGGTAAAAGCATAAAGGCCAGAGTGGAAAGAGCACAGGATAGGCACGAGGAACACCTAAACTGATATCTTATATTTTTATGATAAGCTGGCCTATCTCTTAATGTGGATACTACATCCGGCTTACATGTCTGGAGAAATGGAGAGCAAGACATGAACCGTACTATGAACAAAAATTATTTTCCCATTCTTATATTCTTTTATAGCGCCTGAAAAATACAAGGATTAAAATGGGGGTATATTTACTTCCAAGCTACAAAATTCTGTAAATGTCACTTTCAATAGATGTGTGAGTTACAGCACTAATATGCCACTTTAAATAGGTACACGTTTGAGATGATGGAATAAACTTCTTGGTAAAGTGGAATGATGCTGGGATGTAGTGATTCTTAGAGAAAGGAGCTGTGGGAAACAAGAATAGCCTGGTTTCAGAAAAAAGCTTAATACTTTTGTTTTCGTGTGGATCAACTGCTGTAGATAACATGCCTACCTATTGTGTAAATTCCAAACCGTCAAAACTAAAGATGCGTAGAGACACGGTGTGGAGCGTACTCTGGTTAAAAGGCTGCAGTAACGGATTAGGGAGCTGTAATTAACACAATGATAGCGAGTGTAAAAAAGAGGTAAACCAACTAATAGTCCTCCTAAGGTCAATAGTCCTATGTATAGTACGATTTGCATACCTTGTAGAGATGGACGTATCCGTGAACCTTGATAGCGGTTGAGCGGAAGTCACGCTCAGGCGTAAATGCGGTAAAAACAGTCAGGGCAGCAATTCGTCCTGAAGAGACAACCACAACGATTGAGTGGAGCGCTAAGCGATGTGTCTTAACAGAATCTAATTAAGTCAAAGTCAAAAACCACTTTATTCGATTTTGTTAAAAATCATAAAAGCATACTACAACAAAAAGTTAATCCAAGTACATTTAAAAAGATTTCATACAGTACAATACAATTAAAAACAATAAAACAATCATATTAAAAAGGACTCATCATGTGCAAAAAAGCAATATATACCACGTTCATCACTGACCCCACTATTAAGCTTGTAAATTCCTCTTCCTGATCCGCACAGCGGCAACGAGGTAATTTGCCACACTAAACATTACCAAGGGCGAATCAAGCATTTGTAAAAACAGAAGAGCAGGTTTTGCTTGCATAAATGCTTTCTCTTTCAACAACGGTAACAAATACTTTTGCCTAGGTGCATGAAAAAAAGGGCAGAATAGCATAAGGTGCATATTGTCTTGGATGGTAAAATTATCGCATTTGCATACAGGCGCGTCCTCAGGCTTAAACCATCCCTGTCTGTCACAGAGTACCAAATAATTCTGGTTGAATCTAAACTTAACCAGGAGCCACCTGTGAAACGGAATGTTGACTAAGACAAGATATGGTTGGATAGCTACACAAGTGATTGTCATATAATGTGCTCTGACCATGGGTTTTGTTAACTGGAGTTGTTCTCTCTCCAAAGACTTAAGTTTATGAAAGTTTTCCTTGACCCAAGCTAGGTCTGCTTTTTTTAGGTCAAGCGGGGAGGAGAAAATCTCCGGGCGTCCAAGTTCTACAGAGCACTTATGAATATACGCCAGCCAAGCAATGTCTTTATATTTGTCGAGTTTTAAACAATCCATCAGAATTTTATCAGTCCCTTTAACGCAGAACACTGCGTTAAAGGGACTGATATTTATCAAGCAGCAGTACGCCACAAAAACTGGCGTACTGCTGCCTGATAAATACCACGCTGGTTTCTGCGCCACGGAACTTCATGAAAAGTGAAGTTCCGATGGCGCAAGGGGCCTCATAAATGAGGCCCCAGGGGCGGAAAGGAAAGAGTAAGGCCGCCAGATTAATATAAAAGAACGGAACGCTCAACGGTGTCAATCGCGCTAAGCGAGAAGAAGATCTCAACTCACCTGAAGACGGGCAGCGTCCTTGCGTGTGGAAGCGGGCTGGCAACGTGCTTTGGAAATAAGCCAAATGCACTTAAACGGCCTGTACGGATAGCCCACACCTATATATACAGGTGTAAATGTTCAAACTAGGTCACCTGACACTAGCGAGTATTTAGGTAATGAAGCTTGCCTTTATGGAACTACTTTTCAAACTTTGGTTGAGCACTGCATGAGAGTGCATGTATTTTCCAGCTGTCTCCCTTGTGTACTTTTCTGCCCGCCCCACCTTGCCTCCTCTGTAGTGCTTTGCTCTCACCTGCAAGCGTCTCCACTGCCCTCTTCTGTGTTGTACTCGCCCATTGTGCTTCCCCCCTGAGTTCTTCTCTCTAACCGTGTGCTTCTCCCACCCACAGCGCCTCGTTTCTTTCTGAATCCATGTGCTTCTCTTCCTCCCGAGCTCCATGTTCCTCTCTTCCATGTTGCTTCCAGTATTGCTTCCCCCACCCACTTTTAGAAAAAAAATTGCGAATGCGCTTTTTTTTAATTTACCGATCCGAAAAATAAAAATAAATAGCTTGTGTTATTTTGCATGCTTGCTCACACCCATAAAACAACTAGGCTGGCTCACCATGATTTCTGTTGTTTTTTCTTCTTTAGCCATGTTGCACAACATAAGGGATACTCTACAGCTTTAACGAAAAACCATTGGCAAAGCCAATAGGTCCCAAAGATGACACCTATTGGCTTTGCCAATGCTTGTTTTCTTTTTGGTTAAGCACTCCATGGGATTGCATATGTTTTCCAATGACCTGCGTTGCATACTTTTCTATCCCCCTGCAGTCTGTGTTTCTTTCTGTTGCCCATGTGGATCTTTCCAGCCCTTCCACGTTGCACTCGCTCTTGTGTACTCCCCCAGCCCCTTGGTTGCTTTCTCGACTGTGTGATTCTCCTTTGCCTGCTCCACATTGCTCTCTTTCACATGTTTGCGCCCATCTTTGCTCTGTCTCTCGTTATCTTTGTCATATGTTTCCCCCACCACGCCCTCCGTGTCACTTCTCCCACCAGCACCCCTGTGTTGATTCTGCCCCCCCCCAACCTTGCCCCGTGTTGCTTCCTCGCCATGTGGGCCAAGTAGACATTTGCCTCCAAGCATGATTTTATGTATAGAACCGTGTGTGCATTTCTTTTGCTCTTGTGGAAGATTTTTACTACAAAAATGTATTTTTGATGCAAAAAACTCTTGATAATGGTGGTTTTGTGAATCTTTCCCCAAAAATCCTTTTTGGTAGGTTATATTGATCTACTTTGTAAAAAATATCTTCAAGTTCACAAAATTTGAAAGATCTTTCAACAGCCTAATTAAGTCGGAGAATGTGAAGTTTCACAACTTTGCCCAACCCTAGTAGTGAGGCCAATTAGCCGATTTCCACCCAAAGATCAGCAGCATTGGTAGCCAATCAGAACTTGATATCACTAAAGCACACTTTTGCTATTGATTAAAAGCTTTTCTTTTTCATCCTTTAGGGAAAATACATGGATATTGAGTTTGACTTCAAAGGAGAACCCATCGGCGGCGTCATCACCAATTGTGAGTCTCCTGAACATGCCCCAAATGTTTCTGAAGGTTTTTAAAGTTAAAAGTTCCCTGGTCAGAGACTTCTGGGCGTGGCTGTTAGAATGCCGTCACTATATATCTATATATTTTCATGTCAATGGAACAGCCTTGGCTTTCCTTTCACATCTATTATAATCTGCATTGAACCAAAATTACAATTCCCACAATACATCTTCCAGAAAATATGTGGCTACACACATTGGAAAGGATTCACAAACTTATTTGTATGTGTACATCTACCTTGCATTTGCAAATCATCTTTTTTCCAAAGAGTAAAAATACTTACAATAATTAGAAAATTTGATTTTGAACACTGAAAAAGATTTCCGTGTTTTAAATTTACTCCCTGGGAAGGAAGAAATATGCCTTAAAAAATCTGCATACCTAATACAGTTAAAGTTTACAAACTTTTTTCAGACCCATTCTCATCCTGGGTGCGGTTCAAAGACAGGAGTTAAGTACTCTCAACGGTGGGAACAGGCAGGGAACACGCTCAGAATTGATGGATGTTCAGAGGAGGCGTTTTCTCCATTGGAAAAAGTACTTTTTCCAGGACAAAGTTAACAGTGTATTTGTCCTCCCATTGGGGTGTTTGCTTGAGCTTACTCCCTTATACGAAAATTGAATTCGAGTACAATTGCTGCAGATTTCCAGGAGTACTCCTGAAAAAAAAATCGAAAATCTACTCCAAATAGAGAAGGAAACCTCCAGGATATTTTTGTGATGGGGTCCCTGTGCTCGTGAGCTCTGTAATAAAGCCCTTCAATAGGAAAGATGTACAGGGAACGTGAGATGCTGTCCGCTAAGGTGCCAGCTGCTTCCTGTGCACAACAAGCGAGCGTCCCTCGGGGCATCATTACTGCTGCTTGTTTTATTTTTAACCAGCAGAGGTAGAAGGATGCCTTTCCTGGGCTACCCAAGGCCAACGTCTGGCAAACATGGCAGCCTCCATGCTCTGTTTGTTGACTTTGGAGGCGTGCAATATGTAGTTGCACCGTTCTGGCTGATATCTTTGTAATAAATAACAAGTATGAAAAGTTATGGGCACTGGAATGGGGAATAACATGCGGACCAAGGAACACTGGGACATTTCCGCATGTCACTTTCAATTCCGGGGCCCAATGAAGCACCCTTTAACACTTGCCATTTACTACCTCCTTTGTGAAGATGGTAATGGCAGCGAATGAGTGCTGGGGGATGAGGCTTGGGGTGGAGTGGGAGAAGGGCTGGGACATTCTGGGGCAGTGTTATCTGCTCACAGTGGGTGGAGGTCGGAGCTATACCTCTGGTTGTAGCCCATGCCCACAGCCATTGTTATTTACCATCTGCAGATTCGCACCTGGTAGAACCAAGTCCAGGGTTTCCGAACCCCGGATGAACAGGTTCAGAAACATGGAGTCCCAAGAAGGTGCCCAGACAGAGTTGCAATGAGGCCCTGAGCCTTGCTGACAATGTAGATGTGCATCAAAAAAGCAATTGCAACGCCAATGGGTCTCAGGTTTGGGATACATTTGCCAATGTTTTTTTGTTGCCACGCTGCACAATATCCTTGATAGAGGGCAGCATGGTTAAAAAAAACAACAAAAAAAAACCTTTTAGGTAGCTTCACTTGTCATTATACAGACCTGCCCACCATGCATGTGTGTGCCTACAAAATGACAGGTCCACTTTTTGTTATTGTTTTTAGTTACCAATCTGAGTTTTTATTTATTTATTTAATACATTTTTATGTAGCGCAGACTTTACCCAAAGCTGTCAGAGCGCTTCACAATAGAACCAAGTATGTTACATGAGGAGAATATTACATATTTACACGTTACAGAAGCAAACGAGAAACAAAAAAAAAAGGTAAAATAAAAATAGATCGCAGTCACACATAAAATACAATAGGATAAAGATTGTACGGGCATAGATACAAATTTACAATAACGAAAGAACTTCCTTGAGGGACATGAAAAGGGGTGTATTAGTTCTGGAAATGTCTTTGGAAGAGTAGAGATTTGAGGTCGGTATTGAAGGTTCGGGTAGAGGTGGTGGTACGGAGTAATGGAGGAAGCGAGATCCAGATTCTCACCGCATTGCCTGAGACGGATTGAGTTATCGATCTTTCCCTTTTGAATGTGGAGGGCTCAAGCAGTACATTTTACGCATTATGAGACGGTCTAGAGCCTCCAGAAATGTTCTGTTTATTCGCAAGGTATCGAGGGAAGGAAGTGTTCAAGGCTTTGTGGGTGATACAGGCAGTCTTGTAGATTGATATTGCCTCAATAGGAAGCCATCGAAGAGAAGAAAAAATGGGTGTGATGTGGTCACTTCTTTTGGCCCCAAATATAAAACGAGCCACTGAATGGAGAACGGATTTAAGAGGTGAAAGTGGGATTTGGGGAGGCCAGCAAGAAGAGAATTTCAATAGTCCAATCTTGAGAGAACCAGAGATGATACCAAGGTTTTTTTAGGTCTTGCTCTGGAAAGAAATGTCGAAATACCCCAGATAAGGCGCAGTTGGTATTGTGCATTCTTTGCAATGGAATTGATGTGGGAGAGTAGATTGAGCCTTTTGTCAAGTATGACACCAAGGGATTTTGAGCTGTCGACACTAATAGGTTTATTGTTGAGTAAATTCAGCTGATCCAGCCAAGATAGAACAGGAGGAGGAAAGAGTGAGGTAGAGAGGAGGAGGAATTCAGTTTTGGAAGGATTCAGAATGAGTTGATGAGCTAACATCCAGTTTTGAATTGAGTTGAGAATAGAGTTGAGGATTGAGATATTGTGTGCGGAAGACACCTTAAGGTAGATTTGAGTGTCATCCGCATGGAGATGGTAAAGGATCCCAAATCTACTTAGAAGAGTTCCTAATGGTTTCAAATAGAGATGAACAAAGAGAGTGCAAGGACCTACCGCCAATGAAGACGAAAGACTGCTTGCTATTTTGATCATTTGGGATCAGTGCGAGAGGAATGAGGCAAAGCATTTAAGCACTGTGCCTTCCAAACCCATTCTCTGTTGGAGTGTTAAGGAGAGTGTTGTGATTAACAGTGTCAAAGGCTGCAGAGAGGTCTAGAAGAATTAGACGACAAGACTTCCCTGAATCGAGTATAAGCAGCACATCGTCTATCACTTGCAGCAGGGCTGTTTCAGTGCTGCAGTTTTGAATTAAATCAGACGGGAAATTGTCAAGAAGATTATTATTCTAAATATATAGGGAAAGTTATTTAGCTACACATCTTTCTGCGATTTTCGCAAGAAAAGGGAGGTTAGTGATGGGGCGGAAGTTGTTGAGGTCGTTTGCATCAGCGGAGGGTTTTTTAAGAAGTGGGGTAACCTGTCCTGTTTTGAGGGCTACAGGAAGGGAGCCTTGGCTGATACAGAGGTGAACCAGACAGGTCCAGTAGGAAAGAGTATGGGCGTAGAAATCAATGGCAATGTCACTAAGGATGGGGTCAAAAGAATGGTTAGAGGGTTTTGTTTCTAGGATATATTTGAGCAGGGCATCTTCAGAGATGACGTCAAAGTTTTGCCAAATGACTAAGGATTTGCGCTCCACTAAAGGGGTAGGATGAATGACCTGATTCAGCAGTGATTTCTCTGGAGAATCGTCAGGCTTGATGGTTGGGGGAGGGCAGTTTGGAGTTTTGATGAGTTCAAATAGTTTTTTGGGTCTGTTTTTAGATGAGTCGAGGAGGGTTCTGAAGTGAAGTGAAGAGAATAGAGGAGATGGGGCTGGAAATGTCCCGTAAGCTAGGAGAGGTGAATGAAAGGGGAAAGGTGTCAGGTAGAGTGGGGGGGATTGGAATAGAGGGTATTTGAAGAAAGAATATGTCTGCTAGGTCCGAGGGAGGGAAAAGGAAGGGATTCCCAAGGGGGGATAAAGGGTTGTGCAGCAATACTGGCGAAATGGGAGGATGAAGAGATATGAAAGGGGTTTGTGAAAAATTCAGGGTACAAGGAGAGGGGGAGAGCGGGTAGGGAAAAAGAGAAGGGGGAAAGGGGGAAGTATGGAAAGTTAACAGGGAGATCAGGTTGTAGGAAAGGTGGATTAAATAAGAGGGTGGTGGGCAGGGTTATGGCAGAGGAGTTAACATTGGAATACCGGGAAGGTGCAGAGTGGCAAAGGAGAGTGTTAGCCAGAGGTATGGCTGATACGTTGAGGGGAAGTTCACATTGGGAGGGGGGAAGAATGGGAGAGGAGGGAGTAGGGGAAGAGGGGGGCAGAGGGTCGGCCTGTGCCTCCCACAAGAGCGGCCTATTGGAGTATAGGGGGGTCAGGGGAGGAGATAGAGAGTGAAGGGCGGAGCTAGAGGAAGAATCAAAGAAGATCACAGTTGCCGACGTGGGAAGTAGGGAAGGGACGAGGTGGTCAAAGAGAGAGAGACAAGTGTCTTTAGCTTGAATCAAGACAGTACCATTATTATATAGTGAAATAGTGAGTGAGCCATTAAAACAAATGGAGGGGGAAATTTTTAGCTGCTGCCCATGTGGGATTGATGAGGAGGAGGTGACCTTGAAGGAGTTATAGAAGCTGGTAGACCAGGAAGGGATGTTGTCAGTAAAAAAATGAAGTCATTTTGAGCTTCCCATAACTACCATTATGGAATTGGTCAACAAAGAGGGAATCAGGAAATTGTTCAATGGTGTTATGCTTGAACCATTTTGCTGAAGCTTTAGACAGATTAGGGGATAAATGATTTTAAAGCCGTTAACTCTAGACTTAACTTGAATGGCGGTCATGTTAGGAAAATGAGGAGGATGAGGGTGGTGGGGGAAGAGGAAGGTGCCACTAGGGTAGCGACAATGAGAAGAAGTATAAGAAGAAGAGGGCACATATTCTGGCATTTAAATGAAATTATCCAATTAATGTGAGGTCAAGAGGCGTTCAGGCTAGCAGGGCAAAAGTCTCTGGTCCAACCAAATATTTACTGCAGCATCAAGGTGGGATATTAAGCTAGCTTGAGTCCAGTGGCCAAGTGAGCAAGGGACCCACGTCTGGGCATATCCTGCCACCAGGGTTTGCGCCCTCAGAGTGTGAAATCCAACGTGGGTATATATGTCTCCTTGTGGTTCTCAATGTTGCGGCTGTGTCAGATTATTAGTTATCAGACTCTGAGCCTCCGGCGACCATCAAAGTTACTCAGAGAGGGAGGTGCACAGAGCCCAAGCTCCTTTCCTCTGAAGAGAAGGGTAATTGAGGAAAACCGTCTGATTATGCAGAGAGGAAAATGTAGTATAACAACCTTACAGCCGGAAACAAGACAGGCAGTGAAAAGAGTAAGCCTACTAGGTAGCGTCAGATCTTAATGAAGTTATATTAGCAGTGTGAGTCATATTCATGGGCTACAAGCAACCGCTGGGAGTGTAGGTAAAAGTTGGACCAACTAGTCAGTTTCCAGACTCGAGAAGACAACCCCTGGAGGCAGCCTGCGTTGTACCAAGGCCGGGAAAGTCAGGGGAAAAGCAGAAGTCAGGGATGGTCGTTGGCTCTCCGGACGGTCGGGCCTCTTCATGAGGCGGCACAGCAGTTTTGACGAGCCGGGCCCCCTAGAAACCCGTCTAGAGTAACTACGGCTGCTGCAGGCAGGATGAGGGCACTCCCATACCTTGTTACTGAGTTGGCAGCGTGGAGATCAGAGCGTTCAGGCCCCTCCGAGAGGCGGCGCGGCAGCTCAGATGGACAGGGCTCATCAGGAACCCCCTAGAGCCAAGCACATTGCAGCGGGCGAATTGAGGGCCCACTCTCCCCTGTCCCAGAGTTGCATGTCGACTCGGGACCCGAGCGGAGGGAAGGGGATGCGGGCAGCTCCCACTGTGCTTGGTCGTCCCCGTGAAGGCGTTTGCCTCGGCGAGAAATCAGCAGACCCTTGTTGCAGAGCTCACGTAGACCGTTGAACCTCCAATGCGAGCTAGTCCCCGTAAGGCCAGTTGATTCGACAAGACAGCTACGAACCCACCCATGATGCGGGGGGCAACTCTGATGTGAGGCGGTCACCAGTAGGCAGGTGCGCAACACCCATTGGACTCACGGGGCTCAGCTCGTCATGAGCCATGGAACGCTCGCATGCGGGGATAATTCCCCTGCTGTGCTGAGCGTTCCACGGGAACGGGTGTGGTCATGAGCTCGTCATGAGCACAGGAGCGCCGTGCCTCATTACGAGCTCGTCTCGTCATGAGCATGCGGGCGCCGTGCGCGCCCACCTCCCCCAGCACAGCGGGAAAATAGCCCCCCCGGGGAAGGGGTTAAAGCAGGCAGAGTGGCAGAAGCAACGAGGAATGGAAGCAACTGGGGAAACAAAAAAAATATGCGGTTCAGAAGCACCCCAGGGAGGGTGGGGGGCATTGAAGAAACACGAGGGCGGGCGCAGGAAAATTTAGCAACACGGGGAGAGACAGGGACACAGAAGCCGCACAGGGGCCAGTGAGGGTGTAAACACCATATGGAGAAACTCACAGGGGCGCAACAGGGAGTGGCGGGGAGAAGCACTCTGGGACAGGCACAGCACAAGATGGGGAGAAGTGCACAAGGGAGTCGGCTCACAAACACATGCATTCTCTGTGAATCCTCACACAGAAGGAAAAGTAGTTCCTAATATTGAGTAGAGGCGCCAGGCAAACACACACATTGTAAAGTGGAAATGCTCTCCGGGAGAAACTAACAAAAGATTGAAAAGCTGGTGCATGAATAAGAAGCAGGTAAATGAGAGTGATAGGAAAGCAAACAATAGTATGCAATGGGCGGGCTCCAAGCCCCTCTCTGATCATGGTAAGCCACAATATGACTCACAAGAGACAGCATATGTGACATGTGTTGTCTAGCAGGCTTGACCAAAAAGAGCTGTAAGGTCTGTTGTGGGCCCTAAATTCACCATCTCACTCACACTACGTTTCTTTTTTGTTTTGGGCACTTACAGATTTGCTGGAGAAATCTCGTGTTGTGAAGCACGTGAGAGGCGAGAGGAACTTCCATATCTTCTATCAGCTACTTGCCGGAGGGGCCCCCGACCTGATGAGTAAGTTCGACAACCAAGCCCCGCCCATAGCACCCTTGGCCGGATTATCAATGCCGGGCACCGGGCAATCCCCCGGTAGGCTGTCAGGGGTGGGGGACGGTTTTTGGGCCGGAGGCCGGTTTTGTTGCTGGGTGGGGCGGGGGCTGATTTTTTGTACTGCACTCAGTACAGTAGTGAAGTCACTAGTCACTTACTACTGTATGGCTGCGTCTGCTCCTTCTCACTGTCTCCTCGCTCTGTGGGGAAAAAAAGCATAATTTAATTAATCTAAGGGCAGCAGTCTCAGGGCCATTTTAGGAGGTGGGTCGGGTCGCGTGCACGCGCTGAGCTGTGTGCAGATGTCTCGACCACTGCAGCTGTGTCTGCGCGGCCTGCTCAGTCTTTAGTTTACAGTTAGTTAAGTTCACCCACCTTGTGGGGGTGGGCGGGCCCGGCTGTTGTTGGTGGTGACACATGCGCATTGGGGCTCGCGCAATAAAGTGTGCGTGACCCCGATTCCAGAATCCAGAGAGACCGTGACGGCGAGAGGCCCTTCCTCTCAGTCGCCACCCTGCCTATAATTTAATTATTTCTAGCCTAGCCACCCCCCCACCCCACCTTGGCCCTGCCTGTCCCAGTGTGAGTGTCCACAGTCCCTGGCTGCTGCCGAAGGTTTGCCAGTGCCGCCCGTTGCCAGGTGAGTCAAGTGTTATTTGCATTTTGCAATCAGATAATCTCGTATCTGCGCACTGTGCATTATCTCAGCTAAATAATGCACAGTGCGTAGATACGAGATTGATGCATGTGAGATAAGTTATCTAGACAAGAGGTGCAACTTACTGGGAAGCGCCGCGCACGTGAACGCTTCACAAGAAATGGAAACTGGCCATTACTTGTTGGCAGCCATCTTCGCCCTTTCTCTGACTCCAGGGGCAATAATTGAGTTTATTCTGAAATTGCTAACCGTCTCCTCGTCCTGGAGCGCCAGCTGGTACTGCTTTTCAACTGGTGTCTGTTATGTAGTGGTAGGTGATAATGCCGCCGTCTTCGTTTCTTGTACACATCTCTATTTACGATCAGTTGTTGTCAATCCAATCGCTGTAACTCTATTTTTCCCTCCACCTCTGTAGAGTCGCCGCTCTAGTCATTCACGCTACGTAACGACGTGACGTGAACGGCGGCCATTTTGGGGATTGCGCTTTCCCGAGCGCGATTAGTCGGGCGCCGGAGAGTGTGCAGATAACACGCTCGGCGCTCTGTGTGCCATATTGACTTATTAATAAATAAGTTATCCACCCCAATAAAGGTCTCTGTCTTTATTAAAGATACATCTTTACAATGGCGACGAGGTGCTGAGGAACAATAGCGTGGACCCACACAAACAGAAGAACGAAAAAAATAAAAACGACCTGGCCATCTCTCTACAGTGATACCAGAGGGCAGAGAGGCCTGCCAGCCAGGC
The DNA here is from genome assembly GCF_964263255.1 of Lissotriton vulgaris. Lineage (NCBI taxonomy): Eukaryota > Metazoa > Chordata > Amphibia > Caudata > Salamandridae > Lissotriton > Lissotriton vulgaris. Next base: position 962,271,725 of record NC_141685.1, on the reverse strand, counting down.
AACACCACTGGAGAAGAGGGGAGACACACAGAGCGCGGCTGAAGTGGCAACATCCTGTACCAATAAACATTGGTCGATGAACAGAGGTACGAGGGGCACCACTGAGGCTTACCACATGCTAGAAAGGCGGCAGGGCAGCACAGGAGCCACATCCTGCAGGAGAACCCGGCTGGGTAGTAGCACTGGCGGATCTAGGAGCCGTAGATAGTGGTGAAGAGGGAGACACCCAGCCCCGGCCAGGCGAAGGAGAGGAGAACAGCGCACCAGGCAGCCCCAAGACCCAGGTTGTTGCGCCAATAGGGCGGGAAACCATGTGCGGTCAATCATCCGCGGCGACGGCGCCAGTTCCATTCCTACCTAAACCGGGAGAGCCCCTAATGAAGTGGGAGGACTGGAAGGAATACATCACAAACTACATTGAAGTCCTGGAGGACGAGAATGAAGAGGCCTTCACAAGCGTCAGAAAAAGAAGAATCTTACTACACAACTTGGGCCCGGAGGGAATCAGTGTGTTCAAGAACCTAGTACCGAAGCAGAGACAAACAAGTGATGACGACGTGAATGCACATGCCCTAGAAGAACTCGATGAACGATACCGACCGGCAGTTTGTGTGTCAAACAATCAAAAATATTGTAGTTGAGAAGTTCCAGCTGCCCCGTATCGAGGAGATGCTGGCGAAGACCAAAGGAAAGAAATGGTACTCCACCATCGACTTGACGTCGGCTTACCACCAGATAGCGTTACACCCGGAGAGCAGGAGGCTGACATCGTTCATCACCCCCTTCGGATGTTACCAATTCTGCAGAATGCCTTTCGGTCTAGCATCGGCAGCGGCGGTCTTTCAAAAGCTTATGCACTGTCTCTTCAAGGACATGGAAGGGGTCCAATACTTCCAAGATGACATTTTGGTCATGGGGGTGATCAACGGGATCACGACGCCAAGTTGGCCAAGGTACTGAGGGTGCTGGAAGACAAGGGACTGACTGCTGAATGGGAGAAATGCCACCTAGGCATGGCATCCGTCACCTACCTAGGGCACGAAATTGTTGAACTAGGGATCACACTGAAGAAGGAAAACGTGAGAGCAATATGCGACGCTCCGCCACCTGCTAGCAAAGAGGAAGTCAGGTCCTTCCTAGGCATGGCCGAGTATTATAGCAAATTCATACAGCATTTTGCTTCCAAAACCCACCACATGCGGCTGTTGACAAGAGAGAAGACAACGTTTGGATGGACTGAAGAAATTCAGAGGGAGTTTGAAGGCGTCAAGAAAGATGTGACCCAAGCCATACCCCTCCAAGGGTACGACCCACAAGGGCGGACAGTGGTAACAACAGATGCCAGTGACAAAGGACTCGGTGCGGTCCTTATGCAAGACAGAGGTGGAAGAACGATGGAGACCCTCAGTTTTGCGTCCAGGGCCCTGACGGACACTGAGAAGAAGTTCATTGTCATTGATAAAGAGATGCTGGCAGTGGTTTGGGCCATGGGAAGATTTCGCCAGTTCCTATGGGGCACAGACCACAAGCCATTGGTGCATGTCCTAACCTCCAGTGGGCATGCGAGTGCCACCTCGAGAATAGCGAAAATGACTCTAAAACTGCTGGAGTATCGTTACGATGTAGAATACATCCCGGGCAGCAGAAACAAAGTCGCCGACTATTTAAGCAGGGCAGCGGCTATGGAATTAGCGGAAGAAGAGAAGGAAGAGGAGGATGAAATGGTGGCGTTGATGGAAGACCCGGAGAAGGTGATAAGCAACCAAGAATGGAAGGATGCCTACCTGGAAGACAAGAGCCTCCAAGAGGTGAAAGGGTACATCACCAGAGGATGGCCGGAAAAGAGACATCTTAGTGGAGACATGAGGAAGTACTTTGAAGTGAGAGAGGAGCTCTCACTCGGCGACAAGGGAGTCTTTATGTACTGAGAGGACATAGTAGTATTCCCAGAAGGACTCGTCCCCAGACTATTAGCTATCCTACACGAAGGCCATTTAGCAATTGGGAAGACCAAACTGAGAGCCAAACAGGGTTACTGGTGGCCAGGCATGGACACGCAAACAGAACAACACGTAAGAGAGTGTAACCAATGTCAACAAGCTGATAAGACCGTGACACCATTGAGGCCGTCCATAGGAAAGTTCGACACATCGAGGAATCCATGGGAAGAGCTCTCCATTGATATTTTGGGACCTATTCTGGACGAGCAAGGAACCCGGAAATACCTATGTGTCCTAGTAGACAAATATTCTAAGTGGCCAGAAGTACAAGTCAAAAAAGAAATGGACACAGACACCATACGAAAGTTCCTCACCGCCATTTTCCTCAGAGAAGGCATCCCCAAATCGATATTAAGTGACAACGGCCCACAATTCACTTCAGACAAATGGCTAAAATTCATGGAAAGGAATGGAGTCTGCTCCAAACACACGTCCATATACCATCCCGCAGGAAATGGACAAGTAGAACGAATCAATAGGGTCTTGATGGGCTCCATTCAAGCAGCCATCATGATGGGGAAGGATTGGGAAAAGGAACTGTTACACATGATCTGGGCGTATCGTATCACCCCCACCGGGACGGGGTACAGTCCTTTCCAGATTCTTAGAGGAAGAGACCCATTTACCAAGGACAATTTGGCGTGGAAGGAGAAGACAGTGACCAGTAAGTGGTCTACGGCGGTAGTTCAAGCAAATTTAGAAAAGGCCCAGAGAATATATTCGAAGCACTACAACAAGAGAAGGAATGTAAAGGACACGCAATTGGAAGAAGGAGAATGGGTGAGAGTCAAACTGGCCAAACTTCAACGAAAAGGGGACAGTAAATACAGCAAACCACTCCAAGTCAGAGAGGTTCTTGGCTGAGCAGCTAGGTTGAGTGATGGGAATGTGTGGTCTCAGGATCGCATGGCTCGGTGTAACAAAATTGTACAATGGGCCCCGGAGGTGCGAGAACCAGAAGTGATGGACCAGAGCACATCGGGAAATGATACATACAATCAGGAAGGAGAAATGGAAAGCACTGAACCAGGATTGGAGGAAGAAGGTGGAGAAACCCCTTGTGCAAGCATGACAAGACGAGAAGGGAAAGAGCCAGTGGACAGGGAGAAATCGGTTGTCCACCAAGGTAAAGAGGCGGAGTGCCTGACCCAGGGGGAGAAGGAAGCAACATCCACTCCGGTAAGATCCACTAGAGGTGGGCGATTGGTGGTGAGACCCTCTAGATTTCGGAATTATGAGATGGGTGATGGACTCTGAACCCACCACAGACTAAGTTACTTGTTTGGACAACGACGTGACGTGAACGGCGGCCATTTTGGGGATTGCGCATTCCCGAGTGCGATCAGTCGGGCGCCGGAGAGTGTGCAGATAACACGCTTGGCGCTCTGTGTGCCATATTGACTTAATAATACATAAGTTATCCACCCCAATAAAGGTCTCTGTCTTTATTAAAGAGACATCTTTACAACCTCCCGCCTGTTTTCTCTATCGTGTCACTTTTCCAGTCAGTCAGTCAAGTATGCTTTATTCGAGGTAAAAAAGCTCATAAAAGCAGAACACATATAAAACCATACATTCATAGCAATAATATTAAAAACCTATTTACAATCACAGAAATGTTAAAAAATAAAGCTTCAAGGCTTCCATTAAAATTCACTATAAAACCACAACATTCATACAGATTCAACACCAATGTATGGGCAGATTCTCAATAGCTAATTGGAAGGGCAGAAAAAGGACTGCATTTCTCTAAACATCCTATTGTTGTGCCAGGAAAGTTCTTCTAATTGCCCATACCCAGCCTAAATATTTCGCAATAGCCACAGCAATGGTAAAGAAAGAGTTAGTACGTATTATTCTAAGGGCCACAACACTGTCCCTTGTGCCAAGCTGTTGGAACATGGCCCTCAAACAGACACGTCGGTGTAGACAGTAGGCCGCACATACAAACAGTAGATGGGCAATGGTCTCTGTGCAGACTTTACAAGATGGAAAAATATAAGAGATACCTTCGGCCCATCTTCCAGTTAACGATCTAATAGGAATAGACCCCACCTTGAGCTGCAAGTATAACTTCCTTTCCTGGGGCTTAGTTATAATGTCCCAGTAAGACTCGAGGGAAGGGCAAGATTTCACTTTGAGATACTGGCCCTCCAAAGTAGAAGCGTCAGCATCATTCCAGTTCCTATGGTTTACTGTTTCCCAGTACTTTGTTTTTATAACTTCCTTAGCCGGGAACTGCACCACCTCTGGTTTCTCCCAAAGCTCATTCAAACCCAAAGTCCCCAAAGATCTACGCAAATCCCCTAACCAACCTATCTTGTGGACCTTATCACGGTTGATTACATCCAGGAAGCCCCTTACGTAGTGTGCGAGTTTAGGAGTGACCCAGATGCGACGCCAGTATAGAATGGGTCGCAATCTAGCCATATCAGATATGGCTTTCCTACCCAACTCGCAACGTAGCGGCTTCATGGGTGTGCTTTTAGGTAGGGCAGTGAGGCTTCGGAGGAATTTGTTTTCTGTGAGTGTTAGTGGTACCAGGTTGTCATTGCCACAAAGCTCAGCGCCGTATAGCGCAGAGCTAACTGCTTTGGCCTCATATACCTGAAGTGCTGGCTTGATTGGTCTAGTCAATGATTTTTTATGCTCAGCACTTATGACACCTATGTTTTGGCAGAATTTGAGGGCCGCCAATTCCATATGTTTCTTCCCCTTAACACCCTTGTCTATATGAACTCCCAGATAGACGAAGTCTGATACTATTTCCACCTTTTGGCCATCCAAGAAAAAGTTCCCTCCGAAGCTGGGGTGAGGATTAAAAGTCATGAGCTTTGTTTTGGCCACATTTACTTCAAGGCCACGATCCCTGCAGAAGTCCTCAAAAATGTTCAGGGCACGCTGGAGGCCACTAGGGGTTTTAGATAGTATCAGTGTGTCGTCTGCAAAAAGTAGTATTGGTGTTTTCAAACCATCCAAAATTGGAGCATTGACAGACGCAGACAACATGCGCTCCACAACACCATTAATATATAGGGAAAAAAGTGTTGGAGCAATGGCACAGCCTTGGCGTACCCCTCTTTCCACTGGGAACTCCTCAGATACATGGCTATGCCTACCCCATTGGATCTTTGCATAATTAGCCTCGTGTAATCTCATGACCAGGGATAAAATCTCAGCTGGCATACCCATCTCGCTTAAGACTTTCCATAGCATGGAGCGGGGGACTACATCAAAAGCTGCACGCAAGTCGATGAAAGCAGCTTACAGACTACCCTTCTCCAGCTGCACTGTTTTCCAATATAGCAAGGTAAACTGAAAAATCTGATCTATTGTGCTGGTCAATTTACGAAATCCTGCTTGATAGGGAGATAATACATTAGATTCTTCCACCCAGTTCATGATCTTTGTTAGGGTAATTTTTCCTACAACCTTCTGGACCGCAACTATTAGGCTGATGGGCCTGTAATTCCCCGGTATAGTTTTTATCTCCCTTTTTAAATACGGGTATTATTACTGCCCCCAGCCACGATTTTGGCACTGGTGCCCCTAAAGCTACTGCTTTCGCCAGGTTCAAGATGTACTTCCCCCAGCAAGTTTTTTCGTGGAGAAAGACGTCAGCGGGCACCCCATCTGGACCCGGGGCCTTGCCCCGCGCCACTGAATCTAGGGCCATTGCTACATCAGTTTTAATGAAAGGTGGTATTTTAAAAACTGTAGTTGTCACAGGTTCTCCCAGGATGTCCTCCGGGCGACACATGTATTGGGGCCCAAAGTAGTCCAACCAGCTACTCTGGGAGACATAGTTTGAGGGTGGTTCGGGGATGCCACCTTTCTCCCACTTAACTATATTCCAGAATAGTCTGGAATCTTTGGCCGAACTGGCGACCTTAAGATCTAACCAATGCTGCTCATCCCCGTCCTTCTTGGCCTGGAGAACACTGGCCTTATACACCTGCCTCGCCTCCCTCACAGCAGCTGGAACTTTACTCTTAAAAGCCATCCCCAGTGAACTTCTTGCTGCCCTATACTGGGCGTTATACCACCCTGCTTGATGTGGGGAGGTTTTCTTACCAGGTTGCACACGTACTGCCCTATAGAAGTGACCTTTTATTAGGCTAAAGAATGCACAATGGAGTTTGGTGATCTCATCCATTTCTATACCTCCCTCCGTTCTCATCTTCAACATAGCTTCCATGGCAACAGTAGTAGTCTCCAATTCTTTGTTAATACTATCTAAGGCCTCTTGGTTCACCGCTACTTTGGGCCACTTTACTCTTCTCATGTCGTTCGTTGGAACGATCTCTGCTATCCCCTCTACTATATTGTTTGAGCCCTCCACGTCCCCACCCCACAGTTTGTGAGTGATACATAGGGGATCATGCCTACTGACCACCCTCATGTCAGTCATTAGGTGCCAAATCGCCATGTTACAGATGACATAATCAATTCTACTTTGCCATCGTCCATTATCAAATGTATTAGCCCCTTGCCCATCACTTGCTGACCTTCCATTCAGAGCTCTTACCCCCCTTTCAATACATAAGGCATTCTTCTGAATTACTTCAGCTGACCATCTACTCACAGGATTTAGACCCAGCTTAGGGACCCCCCACTCTATATCTACCTCCTCTCCAGATTGCCAATCTTCAATAGATAGGGGCTCAAAGGTCATATTCATGTCCCCTGCATTAACATGTTGTTGTCACTTGGCTGGGCTTCGATCAGCTGATCAAGTACTACTAGAACTGGAGATTTCCCCCCATTTGAACCTCTTCTATACAAATTGTAAATGTCTAGCGGTTCCCCCTTGGTCACATTTAATCTTATGTGCTGGATGTCATTAGTACCTGTGGGGAGTTCTACTATTTTTTCAAATAGTGCCTGTCGAGCCCAAATCGTCAGCCCCCCTTTTTGTCTGCCCTTTGGGCCCTTCACGGCAGGGACGAAAAAATTGAGGAAACCCAAGAGAAACTGGGGCTCACAGGCCCATATCTCATGGAAAATGCATACATCATAACCATTTATGAATGATACCCATTCTGGTGAATGCAATCTGGGGCCCAATCCCGCGATGTTCCATGAGACTATACTACCCACCATACCACTGGGTTTATACCCTGATGTAAGAATGGTTGATGGAGGGTTTACCGAGCCGCATATGCTCAGGGAAACGCTATCTCCTGCTGTCTCCTTGTTAGTTATTCTGAGATCCCTCCCACCCACTGGGCTATCCAAATCGATCACTGTCATGGGGGAGGAACCTACCAGACCCAAGTATTCACTTCCTTTAGCCCCACTACGTGTTTCGAGGGGATACCATTCATTGTGCACCTGTTGGGCAGAAGATACCTCTCCAACCCCCCCACCCCCCCCTGAGGCAGTCAATCGTTGTAATTAAGCGGGACCTATGTGCCCATTTCCCCGTCTTTCCTGCATCCATGGCTAAAGCCATTGAAAAAGGTAGAGGGGGCATTTTCCTCAGCTGAACACTGGAATGGGCTGGGGGACTAGATCTATACTCCATCTTAAATAGGTCCTCTGCTAAAGTGTCAGAGACAAGGGTTTGTTCAATGACATCCTGTGAGGCCCCAGGGTGGCTCGTCCTCCTAGCTCTAATGATGTCTTCCCTGATTATCGATTGACACCCTCTAACTTGCCTTAACCAATGTATGGCCTTGAGTGTCAGACAGTCTGCCCCCTCCCTTATTCCACTGGGTCGCATATGGTACTTTTGAACATTTGTCATGTACATAGTATTTGTTGCAAAGCTACCCATACCCTGCATGTGGTGCCTAGGTGGGTCAATCTCATGAGAGAGAGACCCAAGTGCCGTTCTTAATCCGTTCCTAGGTAGCAACCCTGGTCTAACACTCCCCCCTATGGATCCTAACTGAGGTTTCTGGGTACTGGTACTAGGCTTGTTAGCCACTCTAGAGTCACTCCCCGATAATTTGGTGGTCTTTATACTCGGATTGGCGACAGTCCCTAAGACCATTGTGCCCCCGTCAGCTTGAGCAGAGCCTGGCAACTTAGATTTTACAGCAGGCTTTCCCCCAACTACCTGCCTAGTGCCTTGGGATTGAATTGGGTAAGCTGTAGAAGATATAGCAGAAATATTTGCAGGGGGTAAATTTTGTTGGCAAGGGACACATTGGTTGACATTTGGGGCATTAGTTAGATTTAAGACTAATGCTTTCAGGCCTTCAATCTCGTCTCTTAATAAGGGGACTCGATTGACCAGGTCGCCAATGGTGCCAGAGTTTACCACATGGGGCTGAGAGCTACCAGACCCGCTAATAATAATGGTTTCTCCTTCTGGTTCCGGCTCAACATCTGCCAGAACTGTAAACCTATTGGCACAAACAGTTGGGTCATTGACAACAACAGATACAACATGGGAGTTGGCTGTGATCTTCTCATTGGCTCCTCCCTCATGTAAGTTTGCCTTACCCCCCTTTCGGATGTTCTCTGGACCAGGCTGGTTTGGGGAGGCCGCCCTATGCTTTGTACTCATTCTGAACATTTCTGGGATGGTAGTTACTGTGCGAGTTACCTCTTGTGTGACGAGAAACGGGTCTCCCCCTGACTTCTCTTGCTCAGATGCTTGTATGACTCCCACATCCCCGTTTAAAATGTACTGGCAGTCCTCAATGATGATGTCAATATTGTCCATAATGCAATTTAGCCCATTGTGCTTCGGTGTTCCCTTGGGTTTCTTCTTTTTAATCCGCTTTTGTCGTTTAGCTGTCTCTATGGCCCCACCACCTCCCTCCATGGATTTGCGCTTACCCATTGCCAAACCACAGCAAGTGGTGGAGTCCCAAGCAGCCACAGATATATAAAGGGCAACGCACAGAGTACCTTTGTAGTTAGTGTGTCAGTGCCGTGTTTCTTAACGATGGTGCTCGCAAAAGGACAATGAGGAATTTAGAAATGTGGCCCGTCCCGTCCTCTACCGTCACTTTTCTCTTTCTTCTGCCATTTCTGTCACACGGATTAACCTTTCCACTTCTCTTCTCTACCCTATTACCTTTCTCACCTGTATTTGTCATTCTCTTTCTTCTAACCCCTGCAGTTCCTCCTCTTCCCGTATATTATCACTCCCACGCTTTACAATGCCTTTCTACCCATGTTTAGTGTCTAGATGTCCACTCACTGAGCAGGAGGCCTTTCAGGCCATCAGGAGAAAGTGAATTCATGGACCTGACAGGTGTTTCAGCACTCACCCAAGCACCCGCAAGAGTAAGGGTAGCCGGCGAACACCACACCGCTGAGGCCCCCAGGGAAGGGGTGGTGACCGGATGGATTCCCCGGAAAAATGTGCTAAGTCATTGCTTCAAAAAGAGGGCTGCAGGCCAGGCCCCTTTATGGAAAAGCCTGCTCAGATAGGGGCCCGAAGCTCTTTCGAATATAAAGATTATTGCAACCTTATGGCCTCGCTTTGCAGTTTTCATGCTCTTGAGGGAAGTGTGCTCCGAGCAGTGGTGGGTGGCTGGCGACATTGGAAAGTGGTAAGGCGCAAAAGCTGCTGATGCGACGTGTTCTGCAACACGGAGCTAGTGAGCATGACTGTCAAAAGGGGAGTCCAGGGAGGTTCTCGCTCGAGAAAACTCAGAAAAAAAGAGTGGAAAAATCATGCACCCCAAAGTAAACCTTATGATTACAAAGCAATTGTGACAGTATTGACCCAAAACATGCAAACGCAGAAAAAACACTCCATGGTTTACAGATTTAAAACTGCCCAACTACTGTAGTGTGCGAACTCCACAGCACAACAAGCAAGGTTCTAACTATGTTACCAGCACAGGGCAAACAAAGCTGTCTTGTCTGTCCACTCTCCGCAATGCACCTGCCTGACACCCTCCCCTCATAGTCTTGAAATGACGACATTCACAACGACACAGCTACTCCACTCTGTAACTTCACAGTGGACCCGAGAAAACAGCGCCCTGTACCTCATTCACCCATTCTCAATGTATATGCCTGCCCCACAAACCACAAAAACAGACCCCACACCTTAAATCACCGAACCTCCCCTCGTGCCGTCCTTGGAACCTGCATGGAGTGGTCTGAAGAGAGGCAATGAGAGGAGAAGGAGGAAGAACAGTGAGGAGCTTCATCCCCAGGGAGCACCGAGGCCAGACCCCATCCGATCTGCTATCAAGATGAACCAACACTCCAACATACGGAACACAATACACCTGAAACAAGAAACGAGGGCTGAAACCAAAAGAAATATTGGGTCCCTAGTATTGCAACCCCAGCCCCGCTCATGTCGCAACCCTTACAGAGAGCTCAGAACATTCACCATGTGAGGCCTTGTGCAGGGCCGGATTGGCCATAACGGGCACTGGACATTTCCCCGGTGGGCAGCCAGGGTGGGGGCCGATTTTGGCCCCCATCGAAGGCCGTTTTTCTTACTGGGGCCAGTTTTGCAGCTGCAGTGTTTTCGACGTGCACCCGCTGTAGCCCCCATCCCACCTGACCAAGAGGGCTGGTCCGACCAATTGCCAGGGCTGGTTTGAGTTCCCAGTCTGGCCCTGTTAGCACCGCACGAAATGAACCACCTTCTGGTGCTCTAAAGAATAGATTAAACAATATCTCACCCTGCTCTAAGACACCCGTTTTAGCCACCCTTGTAAAAGATAATAGGCTGAGCCTATGCTGTCAAAATTCAACCCTGTGACCTTCAGATGCAGCTGGCACTTTGACCCAAGGAACTGTCGTACTTGCTATCTTGTTTGTTTGGAGGCACCCTTTCAAAGTTTGATTTTGAAGTTAAAGTCAATCACTTTATTTTCTAGTCCTGTAAAACGAGGAAATGATTTAAATAATAATTGTAACCACAATGAACCTGACAAAAGCAGCCCAGCCAAGTGCCATGTATTTCGCGTTAGAAGAACGCAGTTCCGGTAATTTTTCTACATTACCGCAAAATTATTACGTAAAAGAACCATGTCCTGAGTGCATAAAGCTGTAATTCCAGTTTCTCTCTTTGCTGGGATGGACGCATAAAAGCTGAGCTTGTTTTTCAAAGGCCACAAGATGGCGCTAGTGTACAAAGGGAAGTACAGGAATCTCAATATATTGTGACGAGGAAATATCCTGCTATGACAGAAACTCATATGCAAGCCAAATGAACCTGAGGGATTTGAAGACTAAAGCACAAAACCCCATACCCGCCTAATTAATGTAAAAAAAAGCACCCCATGCTCAATCCATAGTATCAAACAGATGTGGATGTCCAGCCTTAAAACAAAGCTTCTAAATACATGCCAAAAACTGAGTCAGACTAAACTGCAGTAAAAGAGGGGCCTCATTGAAGAACTGTACAAGGAGAAGATCCCGGCTGGGGCCTCTCTGACATCCTGTGGCCCGCTTGCCTCTGGTTCGACGACCGAGCCTGGGCAGACAACGTCAATGGATTATGATCTGATCATGCCATTAATTTGATTGGTGGCCAGCCGTGGAGGTGCAGGCTGGCTAAGGCAGGGCATCTCTGTTTAATTGATTGTTTCTCTGCCGCCTGGCAACAGGTGTCCGACTTAGGCTATGGGCTGTGCCATGCTGCTACTAAGTGTGGGTGACATTGTACTGTTCGCAAGAAAGTGTCACTCATAGTAGTTGAATGTCACTCATAATTACACTGAAATTGTGAAAATGTTACACATAAGCAATCTGAAAGCTTGGCAGCTATGCAAAAACAGTATTCATAAGGCATTAAATAATATAGCGCTTGCTGTCCCTTTCATTTCTTGAACGACTCTTGTGTGGCCGAAGATGCCGTGGTTTGCCCTCAACTTTTAGGATCAAAAGCAGACAGGGAGTCAGTGAGATGTTTGAGATTCATACCTGGTAGGGTTAAAAGGGCAGATTTAAAGTTATAATGGAGATGGATTTTTTTTAAAACTCCGGAACGGTCAAAGGATGCCTGGTTTGGCAGGCAAAATTGCATGATGCTGATAGAGTGCTTCCTAGTGTTCAGTAAGAAAGGCTGCTATGTCTAGCACAAATCCAGTACTGCAGTTTATTTCCAGGCACAATAAGGTGCCTGGATAGCTCTAAAAGTGGTGAAGGACCAAAAAACCAAACCTGGATCCCAACAATCCCAGTAACTACCGTCCTATCTCCCTGCTTCATTGGATGAGCAAAATCCTCGAGAAACACTTCAATAAACACCTGACTGAGTTCCTCAAGAGTAACCATCTGCTCGACCCCTCCCAGACGGGCTTCCGCCCCAAGCATGGGACGGAAACCGCTCTGATCGCGGTAACGCAAGAAGCCAGGGGGATCTTGGATCGGGGGGGATCAGTGGCAGTCATCCTCCTCGATCTAAGTGCCGCTTTCGATACGGTTAATCACAGAATTCTACTGCATCGACTCCTAGCCTGAGAGTGTCAGGGACAGCAATAACCTGGCTCAAATCCTTTTTGAGTGACCGATCATTCCTGGTCTTCGAAGGTGACACCGTCTCCCTCAGCAAACCCCTGGGCTGTGGGGTACCACAGGGCTCATCCCTGAGCCCTACGTTATTTAATGTGTATATGAGCCCACTAGCTGAGATTGTCCGTCCATTTGGTATAAAGATCATCACATATGACGATGACACTCAGCTAGAGGTATCCCTCAATCAGCTTGACAGCCAACTAGCACGGGTCAATCTGAGGGGCTGCCTGAAAGGAGTCAACAACTGGATGACCGCTTCTTGTCTCAAACTTAATGGAGACAAAACGAAGCTGATGCTCCTCGGTAGCTCCGTCTCTCCCACGATCAACTCAATCTGGCCCGCCTGCCTCGGTCTTCCCCCAACACCCAAAGACACTATAAAAAGCCTCGGCGTCTGGCTGGATAAATCTCTTAGCTTCAACAGTCAGGCAATCAAGTTATCAGCCACCTGCTTTGGCCTCCTTAGACTTCTCAGGAAGATTCTTCCCCTCTTGCCCTTCGAGGCTAGACAGATCGTGGTCCAAGGCTTAATCCAGTCCCGCCTTGATTTTGGCAATGCCCTATACCTAGGAGCCCCTGAATATACCATACGAAAACTCCAGATAATACAAAACTGTGCTGCCCGAACTTTGCTTCAGCTCCCCCGCCGCCTCCCAGCAAAACCCGGCCTGAGAAGCCTGCAGTGGCTTCCTGTCAGGGAAAGAAGTAATTTCAAAACTCTCTACATCTCCCATCAAGCATTTTGGAAAGCGGGCCCGGTCATTAACCACTCCTTAATTACTCCTTATCATCCTACCAAACAGCTTTGCTCTGCTCATGCCTTCCTTGCCACAGTTCCCCCAATTAAGAGATCAAGATGTGGAGGCCTGTCATTTTCTTACAACGCCGCTAAATTGTGGAATTCTCTCCCCCTTCACCTGAGATCCGACCCCAACCTCCTTTCATTTCGTAGACAGTTAAAAACCCTCCTCTTTAAGAAATCTTTCTAAACTCCCGATGCTAGGAGCCTCACCAGAAAGCACTTTTTTTTCTAGCACTAGGACGCCTCAGAGCAGCCACCGCGCTTTATAAATCTTCTTTTCATTTCATTTCATTTCAGAACCCCAAACAATACAATTCACGAGACTGATGAAGCCCCACCCTAAATGCCAAAACAGCTTTCTCAATAGACACTGGAAATTGACAAGGTGCATCAGAAGGAGTGTGCTAGAGCCCAGCAAATGGAGGAGAAATAAGAACTCCTGTGACTAAACATCAACCAAACAATGGCAAAGCCAATAGGTCTAGTTTTAGCTAGCGTGCACTGTTTTTCAATAGCTTTTTTCGGAAACGCAAAAAATTGGCAAACATAAAAATATCAAACATAGGAGCGGCCCCAGCAGGTCAGTCACACTAGCCCTGTCACTGTGCACTCCTTTTTAGGCAGCTGTATACACGTGATAAGGAAAAAAGCCTTCACTCCCCGAGCAAGGCAGTCAGTGGATGAAGTGGGCCCACCCGCTGCCCAATGCTCTATGCTGTGGTGGGTGGAAACCGAATGAGAACGCCATATACACAGACTAATGATGAAGAGTGCTGACTGTAAATCCTTATGTGGACGTACGTAAAGCACAGCTGAGCAAAGAAAGAAAAAGGAAACACTCACTGGCCTAGGAACTGCAGAAACCTCGGCCCAGAGGACAAAAACCTTAACTCAATTAATCTTTCCCATTCACCCTCTAAGATCGAATGGACAACAGGCCTCACTGACTGGGGATTCATAGGGGAATAAGAGTGGGCAGGAGCAGGGCCTGACTGGGAACTCAAACCAGCCCTGGCAATTGCTCGGACCAGCCCTCTTGGTCAGGTGGGATGGGGGCTGCAGGGGGTGCACGTCAAAAACACTGCATCTGCAAAACTGGCCCCTGTAAGAAAAACGGCCTTACAGGGGTCCAAAACCGGCCCCCACCCTGGCTGCCCACCGGGGAAATGCCCAGTGCCCGTTATGGCAAATCCGGCCCTACACAAGGCTTCACATGGTGAATGTTCTGAGCTCTCTGTAAGGGTTGCGACATGAGTGGGGCTGGGGTTGCAATACTAGAAACCCAATATTTCTTTTGGTTTCAGCCCTCGTTTCTTGTTCCAGTTGTATTGTGTTCCGTATGTTGGAGTGTTGGTTCATCTTGATAGCAGATCGGATGGGGTCTGGCCTCGGTGCTCCCTGGGGATGAAGCTCCTCACTGTTCTTCCTCCTTCTCCTCTCATTGCCTCTGACCTGGCTCTGGCCATCTCACTCAGACCACTCCATGCAGGTTCCAAGGACGGCACGAGGGGAGGTTCGGTGATTTAAGGTGTGGGGTCTGTCTTTGTGGTTTGTGGGGCAGGCATATACATTGAGAATGGGTGAATGAGGTACTGAGCGCTGTTTTCTCGGGTCCACTGTGAAGTTACAGAGTGGAGTAGCTGTGTCGTTGTGAATGTCGTCATTGCAAGACTATGAGGGGAGGGTGTCAGGCAGGTGCATTGCGGAGAGTGGACAGACAAGACAGCTTTGTTTGCCCTGTGTAGGTAACTTGGTTAGAACCTTGCTTGTTGTGCTGTGGAGTTCGCACACTACAGTAGCTGGGCAGTTTTAAATCTGTAAACCATGGAGTGTTTTTTCTGAGTTTGCATGTTTTGGGTCAATACTGTCACAATTGCTTTGTAATCATCAGGTTTACTTTGGGGTGCATGATTTTCCACCTTTTTTTCGGAATTTTCTCGAGTGAGAACCCTCCTGGACGCCCCTTTTGACAGTCATGCTCACTAGCTCCGTGATGCAGAACACATCGCATCAGCAGCTTTTGCGCCTTACCACTTTCCAATGTCGCCAGCCACCCACCACTGCTCGGAGCACACTTCCCTCAAGAGCATGAGAACTGCAAAGCGAGGCCATAAGGTTGCAATAATCTTCATATTCGAAAGAGCTTCTGGCCCCTATCTGAGCAGGCTTTTCCATAAAGGGGCCTGGCCTGCAGCCCTCTTTTCAAAGCAATGACTTTGCACATTTTCCCGGGGAATCCGGTCACCACCCCTTCCCTGGGGGCCTCGGCGGTGTGGTGTTCGTCGGCTACCCTTACTCTTGCGGGTTCTTGGGAGAGTGTAGAAGCACCTGTCGGGTCTGTGGATTCACTTTCTCCTGGTGGCCTGAAAGGCATCCTGCCCCAGTGAGTGGACCTCTAGGCACTAAATATGGGTAGAAAGGTATCGTACAGCGTAGGAGTGATAATATACGGGAAGAGGAGGAACTGCAGGGGTTAGAAGAAAGGGAAGGACAAATATGGGTGAGAAAGGTAATAGGGTAGAGAAGAGAAGTGGAAAGGATAATCCGTGTGACAGAAACGGCAGAAGAAAGAGAAAAGTGACACGATAGAGAAAACAGGGATTGGATTGACAACAGCTGATCGTAAATAGAGATGTGTACACAGGACGAAGACGGCGACATGATCACCTACCACTACATAAAAGACACCAGTTGAAAAGCAGTACCAGCTGGCGCTCCAGGACGAGGAGACGGTTAGCAATTTCAGAATAAACTCAATTATTGCCCCTGGAGTCAGAGAAAGGGCGGATATGGCTGCCAACAAGTAATGGCCAGTTTCCATTTCTTGTGAAGCGTTCACGTGCGCGGCGCTTCCCAGTAAGTTGCACCTCTTGTCTAGATAACTTATCTCACATGCATCACATCTCGTATCTGCGCACTGTGCATTTTTTATCTGAGATAATGCACAGTGCGCAGATACGAGATTATCTGATTGCAAAATGCAAATAACACTTGACTCACCTGGCAGCGGGCGGCACTGGCAAACCTTCGGCAGCAGCCAGGGACTGTGGACACTCACACTGGGACAGGCAGGGCCAATGTGGGGTGGGGGGGAACTAGGCTAGAAATAATTAAATTATAGGCAGTGTGGCGATTGCGAGAGAGGGCCTCTCGCCGTCACGGTCTCTCTGGATTCTGGAATTGGGGTCTCACACACTTTATTGTGCGGGCCCCAATGCGCATGTGTCACCACCAACAACAGCCGGGCCCGCCCACCCCCACCCCATTAAGGTGGGTGAACTTAACTAACTGTAAACTAAAGACTGGGCAGGCTGCGCAGATGCAGCAGCAGCGGTGGAGACATCTGCGATCAGCTCGGTGCACGCGACCCGACCCACCTCTTAAAATGGCCCTGAGACTGCTGCACTTAGATTAATTAAATTATGCTTTTTTTCCCCACGGAGCGAGGAGACAGTGAGAAGGAGCAGACGCAGCCATACAGTAGTAAGTAAATAGCGACTTCACTACTGTACTGAGTGCAGTACAAAAAATCGGCCCCGCCCCACCCAGCAACAAAACCGGCCTGGCCCAAAAAACGGCCCCCACCCCTGGCAGCCTACCAGGGGATTGCCCGGTGACGGGCATTGCCAGTCCGGGCCTGGGCAGGAGGTAAGGTTTCTAGGAGAAGAAGGAAGATGGAAGACGTGACAGGGAAAACCCCAAACAAACCACATCAGCCCACAGAATATCAGAGGGGGTGGGGAAACAAGAACTAGGCCTTTGGGAATCACAGGGGGATTCAGGAACCGAGGACACTGGACCGGGTAGAAATCTCCTTCCAGCTCAAGTCTCAGCCAGAGAACTGGTACCAGCAACCTATGCCACCCACCAAATCCGCACACCCTCCACCAGCACAGGGTGTCAGAAGCCCTGCACCCCCACGGAGAGACAACCCAAATATATATTAACTCTACACAGTTGTACAAGCCCCATACATACAAATTCACAGAGAAAACCCTGCAATCATTCCACACCAGCTGTACTCATTGGACACAGGCATGCCTAGGGACACCGCTTTCCACAGAGTATTCACCCTGTGGACACACCTTCAACGGCAAACAAACTCTTCACAAAGGTGTAAGTGCTTTGGTGCAAATTTACAAGCCCCTTGCATCATTTTTGTGGCTTAGTTGCGTCACTTTTTGTGACGCAGCAGCAGCGTAAAAATGCGGCCCATTTACAATGTGACGCATCTAGGGAGATGCGCCACATTGTAAAGCCCTGCGTCACATTATACCTGCGTTAGGTATAATGTATGCAGGGTGGGTGTTCCAACGCAAAAAAGCCTGGTAGAAGAGACGCAGGGAAATCTACAAGATTTCACTGGGCCACTTCTAGGACGCCACTGAGTCAAATTCTTACACCTGCTTGAAGCAGGTGTAAGGAGTGACGTAGCACAATGAGGCTAGGCATCCCCCTGCATTGCTGGAGTTGAATCGTGCTTGCGACACGACTCCAGCAATGCATGTCTTTTGTGTCAACACATGCGTCAGAATTTCTGACGCATCTGTCAATCCTTGCGCCATGGTGCGCTGTATTGTAAATACGGCGCTTCCATAGTGGCGCAAGGGGTTTCTGGAAGTGGCGCAGGGAAAGTGACGCATCTTCCGAGATGTGTCACTTTCTTGTAAATTTGCCCCTTGGTAAGCAAGTGCTTTCCAGAAACTGCATAACAACACATAATGTAACATAACAGAAGGGTAGAAAGGAAGCAAAGAGAGAGTGCAATCAGAAATATTAGAACAATTACAGCAATCTAAAATAAAAGCAGACTGACAATTCATGAAAAAGCATTATCCCCATTTGTAGGCCTGTCTGGAGACAGTTTAAGATATTGCAAGAGCGCGAGGCATTGACACACAGTAGACGTAGAAGAACTGCCGGTCAGCTCGCTCAGCCATCGCCTGGTACAGCTGTCAGTCACATTTTGCATCAGATCACACAACAGCCATTATGGGTTGTCACTCTCAGACATGGCGTGTGGGTAGTTCCTCTTTCCTGGCATGTGACCATTGCATTGGGGCAGGAGGTGTACGTGAGGTCGCCCAGGGAGATGCATCCTGTTTTTTGTGCAGCACTCCATTGGTTTGATGCTAAGTTTGTTCTCTGTGAATACTTACATACATGCACCCCTCGTACATCAGCAACAGGTCTTCAGCAAGCCCGATGCCATTAGCATCCCTAAGCGTTCCCGCTGACAGACACCCATGCAGGGAGTGCTGCACTCTAGTGGTGGGGACTGCAGAGGTCAACTGAATGCACAAAAAAGTATATACATAAAACATATTTACTAGAGCCGCCCCGCCTGCAAGATTGCTTAACGGGTAAGGGGAAGCATTGCATGAGACACTAAGTCAGTCAGTATTCTCTAAACTTTAACAGGCTGAAGAATATGCGCAGACACTTGGGACCCGATTCACAAAGGTGCCCGCAGTTGTGGCGGAGACCCTGCAGTCATGGTGGAAACCCCGCAGTCGTGGCAGAAAACCCCGTAGTCGTGGTGGGGGGCCGCACTTGTGGTGGGTTCTCTGGATTGCAGTTTCTTATTCCGGAGGTGCCGCCATGACTGCGGGGCCTCCATCACGACTGCGGGGCCTCCATCACAACTGCGGGGCCTCCATCACAATTGCGGGGCCTCCATCACGACTGCGGGCCTCCATCACAACTGCGGGTCTCCATCACGACTGCGAAGCCTCCATCATGAGTGCTGAGGCCCTCTATGAATCGGGCCGTAAGTATTTTTTTAGGGTATGGAAGTGCCATTAACTAAATGCTGTTTGACTTGGTCGAGGAATGGGTATCTTCAGGTATAGGATTGGTTGTACATCGCCAAGAACTACTGAGTTGTAAGCGAAGTAGGGTTTTGCCATTCACTGAGGCCTGATTTTAAAGTTGGAGGTCTAGACCAGTCAATCCCTGACCCTGCTGCCCTCAAACAAAAATTCATCCCTGGTCCACAGAATAAATAACAAAGTGCTTACGTATCATGTCTTCCTCCCCAACAGAAAAACTGAAGCTGGACCCAGACTGCGGCAAGTACGCCTACCTCAACAAGGAGTCGCACAGCCTGGAAGGCATGGATGACGCGGAGAAGTTCCGGGAAGTTCAGGTATGACAGCACTGATGGATCGATGGGAGGGTTGCAAACAAGTGTCCAATCATGCAGGAAAGTGTCCTCCATCCCAAAAATTCATTACCAGAACACAAGAGATCAACCGACGGACAAGATGGTGCAGAGAAGATGGCATTTGATCGATCTGGCCTGATACGCGTCTTAAAATCCATATATGTAATTTGTAACCAATGTCTCGATATGGTGTGGATTTCCAACTCCTGTATCACTCTATGCGGTGGACATATTAGTGCGAAGGATCATGTGCAAATCCTGAGATATACAGCATTGAGGCCTAGAAGAATATACATTATGATATCCCTATAGCTGTGGATGTCGTTTAGGTGTAAGCAGGAGTACCCACGGGTAGCAGCTGTGCTACCCTTGCACCACACTTGCTGCCACTGGTCTCTAGAATCATGACAGCCACATTAGATGCATAAAACAAGCAAGGTTCCAAGAACCCGCTTTACTTCTTGCAGTTTTAATTCCTAGATCTTGCCTTAGCATTTCAGACGAAAACAGGAGGCGGTTGAGGCGCTAAAGGTCTTCCAATAAGTTAATCCTGTGATGGTGTTGGGGTGAACTGGTGTGTGCCACGTGTGCTGTCCCTAGTATTTTGGTAAATTTGCACCTGTGCCTGCAGGGCCGAACTGGAAAAAGAACTAGCCCTGTCAATTTTGTCTGACCGGCCGAGCAGGGTTGGGGGGGGGATCTGCTGCCCTTTACAGTGGCCGATATTGCAGCACTGCAGCAAAACCATCCCCCAGTAGCAAAAATGCCCCCCACAGGCCCAAAACAAGCCTCCACCCATCCGGTCCACCGCAGTGGCGTAACGAAATTTGAGGGGGCCCCCTGCAAGATGCATGGAGGCCCCCCCCCTAATTTCGTCTGGAACTCAGGCGAAATTACTGTGCTGAGGGGGCTCCCTGGTATTAACCAGCTGATATAACTCTGTGTGTGCGCCTCGGCACCACCATGCCTGGTACTAGCGGCTTCCTATGTCTTCAGTACCCCGTGTCTACCTGTGTACTCAGTACCCATGGTTTCCTGTGTCCTCAGTACCGGTGTCTTCCTGTGTCCTCGCTACCTGTCTTCCTGTATGCTTAGTACCTATGCCCGCTGTAACCTTGTCTCCCTGTGTCCACAGCACCCTGTGTCGTCCTGTGTGCTCGGTATCTGTTTCTCCCTGTGCCATCTGTACCTGTGTCTTGCTTTGTCCTCAGTACATGTGTCTCTCTGTGTCCTCAGTACCCGTGTCTTCCTGTGTCATTGGTACCCTTGCCTTCCTGTGTCCTCGCTACCTGTCTTCCTGTATGCTCAGTACCTATGCCCGCTATACCCTTGTCTCCCTGTGTCCTCAGTACCCGTGTCTTCCTGTGTCATTGGTACCCGTGTCTTCCTGTGTCCTCGCTACCTGTCTTCCTGTATGCTCAGTACCTATGCCCACTGAACCTGTGTCTTCCTGTGTCCTCTGTATCTGTGTCTTCCTGTGTGCTCAGTATCTGTGTCTCCCTGTGTTCTCAGTACATGTGTCTCTGTGTCCTCAATTCCCGTGTCTTCCTGTGTCATCGGTACCCCTGTCTTCTTATGTCCTCGGTACCAGTCTTCCTGTGTCCTCAGTACCTGTGTCTCTCTGTGTCCTCAGTACCCGTGTCTCTCTGTGTCCTCAGTACCCTTGTCTTCCTGCGTCCGTGCTACCTGTCTTCCTGTATGCTCAGTACCTATGCCGCTGCACCCTTGTCTTCCTGTGTCCACAGCACCCCATGTCTTCCTGTGTCCTCTGTATCTGTGTCTCCCTGTGCCATTAGTACCTGTGTCTTGCTGTGTCCTCAGTACATGTGTCTCTCTGTGTCCTCAGTACCCATGTCTTCCTGTGTCATCGGTACCCATGTCTTTCTGTGTCCTCGCTACCTGTCTTCCTGTATGCTTAATACATATGCCCGCTGTATCCTTGTCTACCTGTGTCCCCAGCACCCCATGTCTTCTTGTGTCCCCGGTATCTGAGTCTTCCTGTGTGCTTGGTATATTTGTCTCCCTGTGTCATCAGTACCTGTGTCTTGCTGAGTCCTCAGGACATGTCTTCCTGTGTCCTCGCTATCTGTCTTCCTGTATGCTCAGTACCTATGCCCAGCTGTACCCTTGTCTTCTGTGTCCACAGCACCCCATGTCTTCCTGTGTCCTCTGTATCTGTGTCTCCCTGTGCCATTAGTACCTGTGTCTTGCTGTGTCCTCAGTACATGTGCCTCTCTGTGTCCTCAGTACCCGTGTCTTCCTGTGTCATTGGTACCCGTGTCTTCCTGTGTCCTCGCTACCTGTCTTCCTGTATGCTCAGTACCTATGCCCACTGAACCTGTGTCTTCCTGTGTCCTCTGTATCTGTTTACAACAAGGGGTGGTGAGGGACAGGGTCTCTGAATTAAGCAGAAAACTCTCACCCAGTCAAGAGATCAGGGCTAGATCCAACACCGTTTTTTAGCTCACTGCACCATCCCAGTTTCAGAACCTGGCTGTATGCAAATTAGTCTGTTCCTGTCCCAGTGCATGATGGGAACAGGGCAAACCAAACTACAAAAGCCAATTCTTACACTGGGAAGGAAACAAGCTCCCGGGGACCGGTTTCTGGCATTACAGCCGTCTTCGGCCCGGTTTGCTTGAATCCTGATGGTGCAATGAGCAAGGGACTCATGTCTGAGTATACCCTTCCACGCTTAGGGTGGACAAAAATATTTACAACAAGGGGTGGTGAGGGACAGGGTCTCTGAATTAAGCAGAAAACTCTCACCCAGTCAAGAGATCAGGGCTAGATCCAACACCGTTTTTTAGCTCACTGCACCATCCCAGTTTCAGAACCTGGCTGTATGCAAATTAGTCTGTTCCTGTCCCAGTGCATGATGGGAACAGGGCAAACCAAACTACAAAAGCCAATTCTTACACTGGGAAGGAAACAAGCTCCCGGGGACCGGTTTCTGGCATTACAGCCGTCTTCGGCCCGGTTTGCTTGAATCCTGATGGTGCAATGAGCAAGGGACTCATGTCTGAGTATACCCTTCCACGCTTAGGGTGGACAAAAATATTTACAACAAGGGGTGGTGAGGGACAGGGTCTCTGAATTAAGCAGAAAACTCTCACCCAGTCAAGAGATCAGGGCTAGATCCAACACCGTTTTTTAGCTCACTGCACCATCCCAGTTTCAGAACCTGGCTGTATGCAAATTAGTCTGTTCCTGTCCCAGTGCATGATGGGAACAGGGCAAACCAAACTACAAAAGCCAATTCTTACACTGGGAAGGAAACAAGCTCCCGGGGACCGGTTTCTGGCATTACAGCCGTCTTCGGCCCGGTTTGCTTGAATCCTGATGGTGCAATGAGCAAGGGACTCATGTCTGAGTATACCCTTCCACGCTTAGGGTGGACAAAAATATTTACAACAAGGGGTGGTGAGGGACAGGGTCTCTGAATTAAGCAGAAAACTCTCACCCAGTCAAGAGATCAGGGCTAGATCCAACACCGTTTTTTAGCTCACTGCACCATCCCAGTTTCAGAACCTGGCTGTATGCAAATTAGTCTGTTCCTGTCCCAGTGCATGATGGGAACAGGGCAAACCAAACTACAAAAGCCAATTCTTACACTGGGAAGGAAACAAGCTCCCGGGGACCGGTTTCTGGCATTACAGCCGTCTTCGGCCCGGTTTGCTTGAATCCTGATAGTGCAATGAGCAAGGGACTCATGTCTGAGTGTACCCTTCCACGCTTAGGGTGGACAAAAATATTTACAACAAGGGGTGGTGAGGGACAGGGTCTCTGAATTAAGCAGAAAACTCTCACCCAGTCAAGAGATCAGGGCTAGATCCAACACCGTTTTTTAGCTCACTGCACCATCCCAGTTTCAGAACCTGGCTGTATGCAAATTAGTCTGTTCCTGTCCGTGGAAGGGTATGCTCAGATGTGAGTCCCTTGCTCACTGCACCATCAGGATTCAAGCAAGCCGGGCCGATGACGGCTGTAACGCCAGAAACCGGTCCCCGGAAGCTTGTTTCCTTCCCAGTGTAAGAATTGGCTTGGTAGTTTGGTCTGCCCTGTTCCCATGATGCACTGGGCCAGGGACAGACTAATTTGCATGTAGCCAGGTTCTGAGCTGGGATGGTGCAGTGAGCTAAAAAAACGGTGATGGATCAAGCCCTGATCTTTTGACTGGGTAGGAGTATTCTGCTTAATTCAGAAACTCTGTCCATCACCACCCCCTTTTCTGAATCGTTTTGTCCACCACAAGCGTGGAAGGGTATGCTCAGATGTGAGTCCCTTGCTCACTGCACCATCAGGATTCAAGCAAGCCGGGCCGATGACGGCTGTAATGCCAGAAACCGGTCCCCGGAAGCTTGTTTCCTTCCCAGTGTAAGAATTGGCTTGGTAGTTTGGTCTGCCCTGTTCCCATGATGCACTGGGCCAGGGACAGACTAATTTGCATGTAGCCAGGTTCTGAGCTGGGAAGGTGCAGTGAGCTAAAAAAACGGTGATGGATCAAGCCCTGATCTTTTGACTGGGTAGGAGTATTCTGCTTAATTCAGAAACTCTGTCCATCACCACCCCCTTTTCTGAATCGTTTTGTCCACCACAAGCGTGGAAGGGTATGCTCAGATGTGAGTCCCTTGCTCACTGCACCATCAGGATTCAAGCAAGCCGGGCCGATGACGGCTGTAATGCCAGAAACCGGTCCCCGGAAGCTTGTTTCCTTCCCAGTGTAAGAATTGGCTTGGTAGTTTGGTCTGCCCTGTTCCCATGATGCACTGGGCCAGGGACAGACTAATTTGCATGTAGCCAGGTTCTGAGCTGGGATGGTGCAGTGAGCTAAAAAAACGGTGATGGATAAAGCCCTGATCTTTTGACTGGGTAGGAGTATTCTGCTTAATTCAGAAACTCTGTCCATCACCACCCCCTTTTCTGAATCGTTTTGTCCACCACAAGCGTGGAAGGGTATGCTCAGATGTGAGCCCCTTGCTCACTGCACCATCAGGATTCAAGCAAGCCGGGCCGATGACGGCTGTAATGCCAAAAACCGGTCCCCGGAAGCTTGTTTCCTTCCCAGTGTAAGAATTGGCTTGGTAGTTTGGTCTGCCCTGTTCCCATGATGCACTGGGCCAGGGACAGACTAATTTGCATGTAGCCAGGTTCTGAGCTGGGATGGTGCAGTGAGCTAAAAAAACGGTGATGGATCAAGCCCTGATCTTTTGACTGGGTAGGAGTATTCTGCTTAATTCAGAAACTCTGTCCATCACCACCCCCTTTTCTGAATCGCTCTGTATCTGTGTCTTCCTGTGTGCTCAGTATCTGTGTCTCCCTGTGTTCTCAGTACATGTGTCTCTGTGTCCTCAATTCCCGTGTCTTCCTGTGTCATCGGTACCCCTGTCTTCTTGTGTCCTCGGTACCAGTCTTCCTGTGTCCTCAGTACCTGTGTCTCTCTGTGTCCTCAGTACCCGTGTCTCTCTGTGTCCTCAGTACCCTTGTCTTCCTGCGTCCGTGCTACCTGTCTTCCTGTATGCTCAGTACCTATGCCGCTGCACCCTTGTCTTCCTGTGTCCACAGCACCCCATGTCTTCCTGTGTCCTCTGTATCTGTGTCTCCCTGTGCCATTAGTACCTGTGTCTTGCTGTGTCCTCAGTACATGTGTCTCTCTGTGTCCTCAGTACCCATGTCTTCCTGTGTCATCGGTACCCATGTCTTTCTGTGTCCTCGCTACCTGTCTTCCTGTATGCTTAATACATATGCCCGCTGTATCCTTGTCTACCTGTGTCCCCAGCACCCCATGTCTTCTTGTGTCCTCGGTATCTGAGTCTTCCTGTGTGCTTGGTATATTTGTCTCCCTGTGTCATCAGTACCTGTGTCTTGCTGAGTCCTCAGGACATGTCTTCCTGTGTCCTCGCTATCTGTCTTCCTGTATGCTCAGTACCTATGCCCAGCTGTACCCTTGTCTTCTGTGTCCACAGCACCCCATGTCTTCCTGTGTCCTCTGTATCTGTGTCTCCCTGTGCCATTAGTACCTGTGTCTTGCTGTGTCCTCAGTACATGTGTCTCTCTGTGTCCTCAGTACCCATGTCTTCCTGTGTCATCGGTACCCATGTCTTTCTGTGTCCTCGCTACCTGTCTTCCTGTATGCTTAATACATATGCCCGCTGTATCCTTGTCTCCCTGTGTCCCCAGCACCCCATGTCTTCTTGTGTCCTCGGTATCTGAGTCTTCCTGTGTGCTTGGTATCTTTGTATCCCTGTGTCATCAGTACCTGTGTCCCGCTGAGTCCTCAGGACATGTGTCTCCACGAGTCCTGATTACCTGTGTCTGCCTGTGTCATCAGTACCCATGTCTTCTTGTGTCCTCGGTACCAGTATTCCTGCGTCCTCAGTACCTGTGTCTTCCAGTGTCTTCAGTATTGTCATCCTGTGTCCTCGCTACCTGTCTTCCTGTATGCTCAGTACCTATGCCCGCTGTACCCTTGTCTTCCTGTGTCCACAGCACCCCATGTCTTCCTGTGTCCTCTATATCTGTGTCTCCCTGTGCCATCAGTACCTGTGTCATGAAGTCCTCAGTACATGCGTCTCTCTGTGTGCTCAGTACCCGTGTCTTCCTGTGTCATTGGTACCCGTGTCTTCCTGTGTCCTCGCTGTCTTCCTGTATGCTCAGTACCTATGCCCGCTGTACCCTTGTCTTCCTGTTTCCACAGCATCCCATGTCTTCCTGTGTCCTCTGTATCTGTGTCTCCCTGTGCCATCAGTACCTGTGTCTTGCTGTGTCCTCAGTACATGTGACTCTCTGTGTCCTCAGTACCCGTGTCTTCCTGTGTCATCGGTACCCGTGTCTTCCTGTGTCCTCGCTACTTGTCTTCCTGTATGCTCAGTACCTATGCCCGCTGTACACTTGTCTTCCTGTGTCCACAGCACCCCATGTCTGCCTGTGTCCTCAGTATCTGTGTCTCCTTGTGCCACCAGTACCTGTGTCTTGCTGTGTCCTCAGTACGTGTCTCTCTGTGTCCTCAGTACCCGTGTCTACCTGTGTTCTAGCTACCTGTCTTCCTGTATGCTCAGTACCCTGCCCGCTGTACCCTTGTCTCCCTGTGTCCACAGCACCCCGTGTCCTCCTGTGTCCTTTGAATCTGTGTCTCTCTGTGCCATCAGTACCTGTGTATTGATGTGTCCTCAGTACATGTGTCTCTCTTTGTCCTCAGTACCTGTGCCTTCCTGTGCCATCGGTACCTGTGTCTTCCTGTGTCCTGTCTGTCTTCCTGTATGCTTAGAACCTATGCCTGCTGTTTCCTTGTCTCCCTGTGTCCACAGCACCCCATGTCGTCTTGTGTCCTCGGTATCTTTGTCTCCCTGTGTCCTCAGTACCTGTGTCTTACTGTGTCCTCAGGACATGTGTCTCCACGAGTCCTCAGTACCTGTGTCTGCCTGTGTCATCAGTGCCTGTGTCTTCTTGTATCCCCGGTACCAGTTTTCCTGTGTCCGTAGTACATGTTTCTCCACGTGTCCTCAGTACCCTTGTCCCCCTGAGTCCTCAGTACCTGTGTCTTCACGTGTCTTCAGTATTGTGTAATCCTGTGTCCTCGCTACCTGTCTTCCTGTATGCTCAGTACCTATGCCCACTGTACCCTTGTCTCTCTGTGTCCACAGCACCCTGTGTCTTCCTGTGTGCTCGGTATGTGTCTCCTTTTGTCCTCAGTTCATGAGTACATGAACGTGCCTCACTAGGGTATATCAGTGGAGCAAGACATAGTTCTGCTGTCTGTGGCCAAGCGAGGGATAGCTCTGCTGTCAGCAGCGAGAGAGGGTGCAGTCAGCTGAGGAATGGATAACTGAGGTCTGACAAAAGCGAGGTAGCGCTGCTGCTTGTGATGAATGACAGAAAGCTCTGCTGTCGAGACAAGTGAGGGGGCGGCTCACTGTGCCGGACTCTGGGAGTGGGGAGTGTATTCTCTGTCCCAGGGCCTGTGTGCAGACACCTAGGCAGATTGCAGGGGCACGGAGCCCCGCCCCTGGTGGGGTCGTCCCCAAGTCCCTTGTGGGAGCAGTGGGATGGGTGGGTATCTGCAGCCACCGGGGTTTTAATAAATGTCTAGGAGGAGGGATACAACTCGAAGCTCGACCCGCGCCCCCCCGCCCCCCACCACCACCCTCCAAGCTGCCCCCTCATTGCTGCTGCTCTCTACTCCCCTCCAAATCTGAGGTGTACCGGACCTCTTCCTTAATTTAGTCTTGTCTCGCTGCAGAACTGGCTGCACCCCCAATCCTGGCACCTCTGACTGAAGAGAAACAATGTCAGTTGTTACTTTGTTTCTCTTCATTCAGAGGGAGGGGGCGAGGGGCTCAGAGCAGGCTGCAGACAGCGTGCACCTGCTTTGAAGGGAGAGAGGCTTGCTTTAGCGCAAGCCTCTCTCACAACTCTCACTGAAGAGCTGAGGGGGGGGGGGGGCCTGGGCCCCCTTCATTTAATGAAGAGAGTGGGGCCCCCCCTGCACCGCGCGGCCTGCGGGGGCGTTTGTTACGCCCCTGGTCCACCGGGAAAGCGCCTGGTGCCCGCTACGACCAGTCCTGCCCTGTTACTAAGGACGTTTGCCTGGAGTATGCTGTTGCCTTATACGGTTATAGTGAGCAAGGGCTTGATTATTCAACCAGTACAGTGGTAATTCACAGCTGTTTGAGAGTATTGACTCTGATTGCAGCTGCTGAAAGTAGTAGTACTACTAGGCCCTGCTAAGTTGGCGAACGATTACCCGAGAGCTTTTTCAATCTGCGAGGATCTGAGAAGTTATTGTTTACTTTTTTTAATGAAACCCCCACACTGAATTATCCTCAGGTGTCATGAGGAGGCGTTTGCTGGATTGGGAGAACCTGTGGGTCATTATTCAGAAAAGGCCTGTCTACTAAGAGCAATGTAGCATTAGTCAGGATGTTCCAGAAAGCCCTTCAAACTCAGACCTTTCCACTGCTTTGTGCATTCATTAACTTTTCAGATTTACACATCAGGTTGTTGTGGAATCCGATACTTCGTTTGGGGGGGAGGTTCTCTTGTGCTTACCTGAGTGAACAGAAAGTTATCGTGACATGGAGAGAGAGGTTGCATGGGCAGAAACATTGAGGCATGGTGTGTGTCAGTGTGTGCTCGCACTGGTACTAACCAGGATGGGTTTCAAATAAAATCTAGATGTGCTGAAGGAATATACAGTTGCACATAGAGGCAGGGGCTATCCAATTGTTCAAGGGGCTGAGGTAGATTATAATCATAAAAAACTGTCCCGGGGACATATTTAATCAGAAATATCTCAGAAGGAATATGCTCTATTCAGTGGTGTTTATTATCTCATGACCACGTTTCTACATTCATAAAACGCCGTGCACCCACTTGCATATGGTCAACATATAACATATACCAATATTTACCAACACATTTAAGATAAAACATAAAACAGGCTATGAGAGGCCTAAACAGTGTTCCTCATAGTGCAGTCCACAGAGGGAGAAAGGATTGTTGTTTTTCATGGACAGAGTCTATGTTTCGGTCCTATTACGGTATTTCTCTAGGACCATCGTCCGAAGATAAAATGGTGCTTGTCACCATTGACTATGAAAAATAGTGCTTTAAAACATATAGATGGAGATGCAGCTTGTCCATAAATCTACTGCTCATCCCGGGCAATATTGTGATGGAAAGTTTGCAGAACAATCTCTTCCAAAGGTCACAAGTACTATTTTGAGGAATATACAGATCATATTTAATGAGTTAACAATTTGAGATGCGATACAGTTGGGAAGTTAATGATGGGTGTTAGGGGTTATTTAGGAGCAGAGAAGGATGGCGACTGTTTCCAAATATTTATAATTCGGCCTGTAATATCATTATTTTAGCCAACTCTCATTGTGTTTAGCTGCATCCACAGAGGCAAAGAATGGACTGAATCTTTATGGAGGTGTTTCTGTTTTTCCTTTAAGCGTAGTCTGCATCAGGTGGAAGCACCCCTAACAGGGAATCCTTAGGTCTTCAGCTGTTGAAGTTATTAGAGCTGCCAATGGCCCTTCTGATTAGGTAGATACGCTCATGCGTTTTCCTTTTTGGAAGTTCATATACATGGAATATCACCACGACAGAGCTCTCTCGTTACTGAATTATTCAAAGCGAAAAGAAACATTTATTTTCCAGATTTGCCCTGAAAGTGGACATGTTGCTATGTTGGATAAGACTATTGTACTCCTCTCTCTCTCCCTGTGGGCGTGTTTCTGGTTCATATGTGGCAGGTTGTTTCAAACATGGAGGCTTGGAGGCTTGGGAGCCAGCAGAAAGATGTGCATCGGGGGAGTTGTCGGCCAAAATTAACGTGGTGAAGTGAAGTTGAAACAGAAGGCCGTGGGATCACAGCATTGTTGAACTTGGGCTACTAGAGGAAAATGGTGCTGTGGTGTTTCAGTGAAAGGTCCAAGAAACCCCTCTCTAGGGTTTGCTGACTCATCTTTCAGAGGGAGGGACTTTCTAAGTGGGAAGTCTACTCTTCCCATGGGTGCCTGCCAGTGTTATTTCTCTTACTTTTATTGTGGTGTCCCCGGACCCGTGGGTGCCATTGTAATTATTTTCAGATAGGGCATCTAGTCGCCCCTATACAATTTATAGTGACTGAAGTTTCAGTGTAGTTCTATAAGTATGCCTTAGTTTCTACTCTGCGGTGGATGGTTTCTCAGTAATTTATCAGGTTCTCTTTCATCGGGTTTCATAGCTATATGTACACAGACAACAAAACGAATTGGTGAATTGAAACACCACTTTCGAATCACAGAAAATTCCTCCAATTGCTCCATACTGTCGTTTTTTAGATTGCCTCTAGCATTGGAGAAAGGTACCGGCCATATTTAGATTATTTTTGTCCCACCGCTGGGACAAAATGCGATTACAGACGGGGTCGCACGCATTTGTGCATCCCCTTCTGTAGTATTTATAATGCAGGCGCACATGTAGCGCCACCCTATCATGAAAGGACATTCCCTGAGGAGGGATTCACTTTGCCTATGCGCCCGTGCCATATTACTGACGTGGGTGCAGAGGCAAACATGCCTAAAGGCAGCCCTCTGGGGGGATAAAGGTGGTCCAGGGGACCACCCCAGACATCCCCTTCATGTGGGTGCAGTCACTCACTACATCTGCCTGCAATGGGATATCCCTATCCTCTTGAAAGATCAGGTGATGGGCCGCTTGCAGTGTGAAAAACGTAGCAGCTTTGAAGCAGCCATTCCGTATTTCACTTGAATGCTCCGCCCCTGGGCAACGGAACTTAGCGGCAGCCCTAGGGGGCAGCGCATTCTCCATAATAGGGCGCACTTGCCTTGTTTACGCCTGGCACACCTTTTGAAGGGTGCACCGTGGCGCAAACAGGGAAAGTGCGCCTTATATATAATACAGATCCAGGTGTTGAATTGTGCCCCTATGATAGCTATGTATAGTTCCTATACAATAATGGTGTTTTAGTTCATCTGTAGTAGCACTTTTCATGTAGTTTAACCTCTACTGTGGTTATTGTGTACCTTTGAACAAGGTATTCTGTTTACTGGATCCAACATATCTTTGTAAAATATTTGTGTTTGTATATAGACTGTGGTATTTTATGCTACTTATGCTATTGCCTATGTTGTTGTGGAAGGTTTTCACTCTTGATCCATGTGTGCACGACATAAACATCAATGAAGGAAGAAAATCTAAAGATAACATTTTTGGCTGCATTTTCTAGAAAATACTTCAACTTGCATGCACTACTTATTGACAAAGACATTGAAAAGCTTATTTAAAGAAAAAATCACTCTCTCTGTGCCCTGCAGAAAGCCATGGATATCATCGGCTTCTCGGATGAGGAGGTGACCTCGCTCCTACAGGTGGTGGCTGTCATCTTGAAGTTGGGCAACATTGAGCTCGAGGGCAAGTTCCAGTCCGATGGCATGAGTTCCAGCTATATTGTGGAGTCAAAAGGTCAGTGGCTGTCGCACGACCCTTATTCCACATAATTCCTGCTCATAGTCTATTCACATCAGTGTCTATGGCTACTGCTTCGATTTTGAACCATCCCATCATTCGCTTGCCCACCCCACACCTTGCTTGCAATATTTATGAATAGTGCAGTGTTGACAGCCCTCAAGCACAGCTGTCAGTGCTTGTCACTCTTGTGGTTTTTAACACGGACATCTATCTCTATGCCCACCATGCATATGGTCCGCAATGTGGCTTATAAGTCCTCAGTTGATTAGAAATGCATTTTATTAACCATGTCTTTCTGAATAAACACCTTCAGAATTGTTCTGTGTAATTGTTGAATTCAAATCTCTTCATATTTAAATAGTTTCATGTTCATGTGACCATTTTATTTACCCTTTGCATTTTGAGTTGACAGTGTTCTTCAGGCGTGACACCTGCTATTGTGGAAATAAGTCTTGTAACTTCAAATATAAAGAATATTTCATATATAGTTACTTAATGAACTTTAACTACTAAACATAGCAGTATTTACTTGGTGATATTGTCAACAATTATATAGATGAACCTCTGTGATCAGTGTTTTATTTGTGCACAGTACGCCTGGAGACCGCATTCTTCCATTATGCACAGTGAGCATTATGCACATACAAGGTCTTCACTTCTTCCTTGCCAATGTACCTGTTACAAATCTATTCTCCATGCCTGTTGTAATCGTGAACATCTTGTAACATCAGTTGAACTAAAAATAAAAACTCTTTGCTGACTCATTAGAGACCTATTAAACAAATACAGCCAAATTAAATCTTCCATTTACACTCAAATTACTTTTTCATTTAGCCCCTTGGGTGCATGCCCCTGTTTTCAATTAATTTTTTTAGCCCATCATACTACTCATGTTTGTCTTTGTCACATTCTCTTATAATTAAGATTACCTTCAATTCGTAATTAGAATTGATTTAAACTATGATAAAACTCTTGCTATCAAGATCCCTTTACTGCCAGTTTGAATTCCGTTTTTATGCTCAATCCACTTAACCTTGACTTTAGGGACATTTCAAACAAAATATACAGTTTATAATTGCATGCTGCTAAGGATCTTAAGAAGATTTATAACCACTATGAGAAACACATATGTAGTCAGTCTGAATGATATTATTGCATTGTGAACATTGCAGACACAGGTAAGTATATTTCTTTTTGTTACTCAAATGTTCTATTTCGTTATTATCTTGTTTAGCATGCATAACTATGTTTCTTACATTTCCAGACCTTTGATATGAAGTGGTTTGGTCACAGATATGTCTCTTATCTCATCATCTTGTTTTAACATAGTCCACTGTTTATTTAAGATTCGTCTAATCTCATGACTAGATTTAGACTATTTGAAAACTTACACCATGTGCTTCATCTCAATACAGTTTTCTGTGTTTGTTGTAATTTAATTCAATCCATTTTCCCAATATTTTGTGCAGCTGTCTGTAAAATTGTTTTAGGTGATACTATTCGTTGACATTTTTCCAAATTTTTTTTTGTGACTGTGAGTAGATTGATAATTTGCATTGCGAGCTTGGTAGATGTTTTGGAAAGGCTCTGGGTGAAAACGGTTGTATTACAATGTAGTATTTTGGTCTGTTATACAGACTTCTGTTGATTTTGTTTGCTCTTGATACTCAAGTCTACAACTAGAAAGTGTATTTGTTCTTGATTTACGCTTCGAATTAATTTCAGACAAATATATACTTCATTCAGTTTTTAGGTCGAGCCGAGAGTCAGCACGCATGTTCTGCTCCGCGAGGCATGCTGTATCCACTATATGGGCATTGATCCAGCCTCTCGCTTCCCATTGGTTCTTTTGTATGTTTGCCTAAATACCCTTCCTTTCTGTGACTAACATTGACATTCGTCCCTCCTTTCGGTGGGTGGTTCCTGTCCCTGGCAACAGGCCCCGTTACATGTGAAATTGCTCTTCTGTCTACTTCATTTTGTTTTTGCACGTTTTCTGTTTCCCAATTGGGAAGGCTCTCCTCACATGCATCACACACCCTGTTACTGCTTTGTCTACACCGCCACCCTTTCATCTTCCTTCTTCCCCTTCCAGTCCGTGCCACCCTGGGGGACAGGAGGTGGATGTAGGTGCGGGCCATTGAGCTTTATGTTTGTTAGGGTATACGTTTATCTATCATTGCAGCCGCTTTGGGAGGACACATGCCTTTTTTTGGTACATGAATTTCTTTGATGTTTGTATTTGAAAGTATAAATTGTAAACTAAAGGGAAGTTTTTCCCTGTACTTATTCATGCGGCATGTATAGTTTTAGTATTTTACGAGTTTTGGGGCTTCACGGGCCCAAACACAGTACAGAGGTGGAGTTGCGGTTGGAAGAAATATTTACCTATTTATTTTAGACAAACAACTGTTTTGGTCTTGTTTGCAGAAAACACCACTGCTTACCTCCTTCAAAATAGACTGTGAACGTTATAAAGCTCAGCCACTGTTCTCTCACTACACAGACTCTATCTCTTCAAAATTGTGATTGTTTAGCGCTTCACACGCTCCACAGTTGCTACCCTTCATTTAAATTGATGCTTTTTTGGTTGAAATTCTTAACACTATCCATGCAGCGTGGCACCCGCTTCACGGTAGCCGCAAAGCATACAGGATGTAGGCACCATATCCTAAGTCTCCCAGTTCCAAAGTCCACAACCTGCACTAGATGAAAGTGTAAAATGCTTCTGAAAAACAGCCATACAGATCTAATTTTAACACATTCAGTTAAAAACGTGCTTTATCTCGTTTTGGTTTTTTTTTGTAGAAAACACAGCTATTTACTTTTTTTTTGCAATTAGACAGTTAATGCACTTTTACTATACCTATTCCATCGCTCAAGTTGTAATTGCAACTACAAGCAACAAAACAATTATATTTGCAAAGTGCATAGACGCAATTTAAATTCCCTAGAATTAGAGTCCTTTCTTTGAAATGCTTATCTAAGGTTATTGGTTTTGTGTAATTATAAAACAAATTTATATTTTGGGGTACTTTGGAAGCGAAGGTTTTGTGCTTATTTCTTTTAAAGAAAGAAACAAATAGCTCTTTAATTACTGAAAATGCCAGCTTACCAATGTTCATGTTTGTGACTTTTATTTTACACATTTGAAAGGGAAAATCACAATAAGAAAGAGCAGATGCACCTTTTATTGCTACATCGGCCAACTTTGATTCTTGAGAACCAAGGCTTGGATCTACTGGTGATTTCTCATCCTGTAGGTTATGGTACCTTACTTTATGTATTTGTGCTGAAAAACAACACAAATGACGGATGTAACCGTAATATCAATCATAACTGACATGCTAATGTACTGCATCATATATTTCAAGTAGGCCCCTTTGAAAACAAAGCCAGCTTTCCTACGCCATGTGTGAACCCATCCTGGCGCTGCTTTGATAGAAAAAGTGTGAGGCAGCCATTTTCTTCAAAAGCGCTGAAGGTAGTTGAAAAGATGAAAGGTACACCACAGTGACTGTAAAACACAGAAACAAACGTTTTCTCCATATTTCACTTTTATCAGATTGTGGTTTTGAACTGCAATCAGTATTACGCTTTATTTTTAGGTGTAAAACGTGTAAAAGGCGGAATGTTTCTTTTTATATGTCACAAAGAGAGTGTGTGTAGGTAACATATCAAAGGTACAAACGAAAGAATCCAATAAAAATAACATACTACCTTCAAACACAAAAAGTTTTCAGGTAAAAAACGGTTATACACGTACTAATTTAATGGTGCAAATGTAATAAATTATAATATTCAATTATTCAGCCTTTCATGCACAATATCAAATTGGGGGTATAAGCAGACAAGTGTGATATTTTATTACAATCCAAACAGATTCACTGCTTACAAGCTCCCATAAAACCTAGAAAAAAATGGTGTAGAGCAGCACAATGTCTTGGTACTAAAATGTGAATGTTAAAATGCAAACATATTGATGATTTCAACATTATTCATCACGTTCTTGTCCTGATGATGACCTGCTAAAGGACTATGGTCGAAACACCGTCAACGCCTTCCCTGGCAAAAAATCAGAGGAAGCATTGAATGTTTTTTGTTTTTGTATATCATTTTCTCTTCTGTTGCCACTATTATTTTTTATGCTTACACCAAAGTTTGTCTTTGTTATTGACATATGTTTGTGTACTTTTAGGAGCACTTTCTGTATTGTCATGTATTTGTATGAAAATAATTTCTATTAAATGAAGAACTATTTTTGATACATTTCTTTAGGGTACTATTTCATCATTTCTTTGATAATTGATATGAATAATTTAAAGTTACTAATGTTTGTTTTTAATTAAGAGTCTGAACCATTGTAGCTCTCATATTGTTTATAAGCCCCAGGTTTGGGTGACGGGGCGGCCCCTGTTGGTTGTAATCTTTATATGCAAGCAAGGAATTCAAAGTGTTCCAGGCCTCCTCTTTACAGTCACTGACATGGGCTTCCAAGAATACTCCAAACATACAGGTCCACAATTCAAAATGTATTAAAGAACCACCCACAAGGTATCAGATGCTCTGTATAGTCTGAGGAACTTAACAGAATGTGGGACTATATGAATGCTTCATATAGACTGTTTAACAAATTGCTCACTGCTGCTTTTCCCTCCCTAGCCCTACAGGAAGTATGTGGGTTAATGGGGCTGGACCAGAACGACTTTGAAAATGCCCTCTGCTTCCGCACCGTGGAACCCAAGGGTGACCGGGTGACCACCAGCCTGGATGCAACACAGGTAAGACCGCGAGGTACCCTGACGGCATACCTGCCAACACCTCAACTGCTTCCACCTGCCCCCCACCCTTTATTTTCTCCACGCTCGTCTTCGCCATTTTCTACTTTACCGCCCTTGTAAATTGCCCCATCACCCTTACACTTTTTAGTCTTTCTACAAAAATACTTGTGTTTTTGTTGCAAAGTATACCTCTACTGCAAGGCTTTACGACCATAACACTACATTCCTTGTCCTACAGTTTTATCGTTATAGACCTATATGACATCCAGTCTATAATCGCTGGGACGCGGTGCTCCACACTTTCAGTTTCCCTGCTGACACCCCCTATA
Organism: Lissotriton vulgaris; assembly: GCF_964263255.1. Classification (NCBI taxonomy): domain Eukaryota; kingdom Metazoa; phylum Chordata; class Amphibia; order Caudata; family Salamandridae; genus Lissotriton; species Lissotriton vulgaris. The sequence goes on along the minus strand of NC_141685.1, from coordinate 962,235,216 downwards.
TGATTGCATTTATCGTTGTTATCTGCTCTGATTATTTTGTACTTACTTCATACGTATGTTGTCAATTGCAAAGCACTGAATGGATGCACAGCCCTTTGTAAATATACACTAGTACAGATAACAAGCATAGGAAAAGCAAGTAGGTCTTGCCTGTGCGTGATCTATTAGCTAGGTCAATGTTTTTTAGCCATGTTGTACCACAGCATGTTTGAAAGTTAAAAAAAAAACTGCTAGGATACAGCCACTAAAAAATTAATGCTAGGATACAGCCAGTGTGGACCGCTTCATAGTGCTTTTTTAAAAATGTATTTTCAAACATGCTGCACATGCTGTAAAAACAAAGTTTACAAAATCAATACATCTCACATAGGCGAGACCTGTTGGCTTTGCCAATGCTTGTGTTTTTTAAGCAACTTGAAAGATAGGGGCTTTGTCAATGTTATGGCCAGGGATGCCAATTTTGGAACAGGGGAACCTGCTTTGAGTCCCGGCTTCAGCGCCACATCCTGTGATACGGGGCACATCAGCTAATTTCCCTGTGCCTCATAAATGAATGCTATCTTTTGCAATGAAACTGGTGATCACATAGAGTGCTGCAAAGCCGCTGAGCTGGTACTGTATATAAGAAAGCCATGGACAACAGGCAACGGGACGAGAGGGACTGACGGGGCAATAAGCAATTGGACGGGGCAACAGGCAACGGGACGAGAGGGACTGACGGGGCAATAAGCAATTGGACGGGGCAACAGGGCAAGAGGGATGACGGCAACAAGCAACAGAGCGGAAGTGAGAAAAAGAATGGACCACAATCCGAGCGCAGCGCAGTAGAGAAATAAACAAGAAGAGAAAGCAAAAACGGACCTTCTGGCCAATGAGAAGCATGGACATGAGAGTGACGACGAAGTTAACTAACGTTAAGTCATGTGAGGGCTCCAAGCCCCCTTTTAAGTTGAAAATAGATCTTAACAAGCAACAGCACGTGTTCTGTCTCAGGCGAGACCTAAAAACTGAAATTGACTGGCTCGAGGAACAACCTGTCTTGGAAGCAAGTTTTCTGTGTGTAGGTACACTATGTAACCCCATGCAGAAGCTGGGTAAATAATATGTTTTTAATAAACGGTGCCCCATAGGGAAGTGCTCTGATTAATTGTTCTAGAAAACTGGTAGGTACTGGATTAAGTGAAATGTATGTAACAAATATGTACCTTTAATAGAAAGATTAAATAGAAACAACATACGAAAATATATTTAAACTGCTTAGCCGGGACAACTATCCCCACATTGTTTATGCTAGTGATATATGTTAAGTTTACACCGAAAGATCAGTGGAAAGTGGAGAAAATTATGCGTGCACCTATATATCTCACACACAATAGAGGTGGTGCATAAGCATGCGCCATCAGTCTGTACATTTAATGGAAAATGAGTTGATAACTTTGTACAGTGAAACAGATATATTGTCAGTAGAGGTCATCTACTGAGGGAACAGCTGTTAAGTATGTTTCAGTCCTGAAATGTATTCACTGGAGCGTTCCTCAGGTCAGGAGTCTGTAGCCTATTGCTGGGGACGTTTGTGTTGGCTAAGATTAATAATTGTCATCTACTCTGACATGTCAACCTGGTCTGATCATCTGTTTTCTGCTTAATCTTAGTATGAAGGTTTGCTTGTTAAGAGGAAGAGACCTTTGCCTTCTAATGCCAGCCCTCCTTTTGATTTATGTATTTAAAAAGTTTTGCAGTTTTTTGACTGATATGACTCAAGGCAGGGATCTACTTAGATATTTAGGTAAAGCTGCTTTGAAGCTTACCATGTCAAGGAAAAATCCCTCCCTGAGCAGCTGGGCCTAGAAATGTTTTTGCGGTTGGCATGCATGAAATCTTGAAAGCAAGACTATATTTTGTAACAACCCTTTAGGAGGAGAAGCTGAGGCAACTTTGTAAGCAGTACATAGAACTTTATGAATGTGGTTAAACCAGTAAATTATGTGTTCATTTAAAACTGTAAAGCACACCTCCCTCCATAAGGGCGTTCAAAAAGTCATAAACGCTTGGAGTTATTATGGCCTGGTCTACCCTTGTGGGTTGTATGATATCGCTCCTTCAAAAGCTATGAGCTCCTTAATGATGTTAGGGTACAAATAATTTATGAAACCAATAAGCTGGAGTTGTAAAAATAAGATGTGTGCAGGTGATGGCGGGCACAGTCACAAATGATCACGAGATTTTAATTTTTTGTGTGGCTGGGGCTTGGGGCGCAATTGCCATCCTTCTCATTAAGTCCCCAGCCTCAATTAAGGTGCAAACGAGATCAGGTGCTTTATTAGTTCCATTTACGATGCACACTTCGAGCACACATCGGTTCAACTTCCAGCCTTTCTCCTGGTGGCTTCAAATGCATATTCCTCACCCTCTCTCAGAATGCTACCCCACATAGAACTCTCTAAATGCGTCGCCAGACAGTCACTGACAATAGCAAGAAAGCTACATTACAGCGATGCATTATATTTATGTGGCTGTATGGAGAGCGGATTACGCCCCTTCAATCACTGGATGAAACTATGGGCCAGGTATAGCAAGCCTATTTGAATTTGAATGTAAAAAGGCATTTTGAGCATATGTACAAAGCATTTTTGCAGTCTGAAACAATTCTGGTGGTTTGCTACCATAAAAATATGCAAAAGCACAAACTGTAATTCGGTTACACATCACCGAATCACAGTTTGTGTTAGTGTTTCGGTATTTGGAAGGGGCATGTTTTGGGTGTCCCTTTCAATTACAGAATTACAGTGGTATGTATGAATGTTTTGCAACCAAATTACCAGCCGTGGTCAGTGCAGGTAACAGCGGTGAGGCGGTGGACTGCTTAAGGGGGTATTTTGAGGGACGATGCTGAGGGAAAATGAAATAAATAATTATTTTCTCTCTGCATCATCCCTCGAAATACCCCCTTACCTGGCCCAACTGCCTCACCGCTGTTAACTGCACGGACCTCGGCTGCGAATTACAGTAGCAAATCATTCATATTGTACCGACACCTCAAAAGATGTGGTAACCATTGACAAATTGGAAGGGGTCCCCAGGGAATGCTGGAGACCGGCACTATTTCCGAATGGTTAACACCTCCTTCTGCGAATCTGCCATTTCCGACCACAACAAGCTTCATTCTTACTCCCCATCGCCCATTGGTATGTATTAATTACAAATTCGCGAATTAATACGGATTTGATATTTGGATTAGTCCTATTTAAGGTATCACTTCCATATACCGAATTGGAATGGTATATATTATTGTTTTGTGACTGAATTCCGGTCGTAAAAGAATAACACTTTAGCACCAATTCCAAATTGGTGGTAACCCTCTTGCAAATGGGAAAGGGTTCCCATTGAAACCACTTCTCCTTTGAGAATGTAAAAAAATATTTTTTAGAGTAGGCAGTGGTCCAACGGCTCTTAAAAAATGAAACTTAAATATTACATTTTCTTTCTTTTAAACCTATCCCATTTTCCTTTAAGGAAAACGGGAAGCATTTCAAAAGAAAAAGCATTGCTTTAAGTAAAAGCAATCAAATACATGGTGGTCCACTGAACCCAGCAGTTCACGATCCTTGTGATGGCTGCAATTCCTAATGGGTCGCAAATTGCGACCTACCTCGTAGATATTCAGGAAGTAGGTCAATGTGTGATCTACTAGGAATCAGTATTTGGAAATAAAAAGATTCATATATTAGGAATACTGATTTCCTAATTGCGATTTGGAAATAACCACAGTTAGGAAATCGGTCTTCCTAATGTTGGTACATTTGGCTCTTAGTCATTACTTTGACAACCAGTTCCTCACCTTGTCTTCCACTATTGTACCCCTTATTAATATGTATTCACCAATAGCTCAACGCCATTAACTTGTTAATTCCCCAACCCTATCATTGACATTAAAATATCCCTTTCTCAAACGGTAAATCTGAACTGTTCCTTTACTCCACTACCAACCTCCGCCCTAAAGCTTTCCTTTATCCTTATCGTCACCCTAATCTTTGCCCTAATCCTCAACCTATCCCTTACCATTATCTATGCCCTTATCCTAACTGTAAACCTCCTTGCTTTATTTACCTCAATAAAGCAATTAATGTGTATTAAAAAAAGTTGCAGGGGTCAGCATTTTTCTGTGGAGGGGGATTCACTGCACCAGCAGACGGTGCACTGTCAGCTGCATAATTACGTCTTTAGTTCTGGGCACCTCTGGGAACAAGATTCCTCTTTATCACTGCACTGATTTACAGGATCCACCCACCACCCATACACTGCAGTAGTTCAATTGTCAAATTAATTATTAATGATAATTTATTCAATTCCCTGATCAGCCGTTGCCACCCATGAGCACGAAAGAGTTCTAGGTGTCAAAAATGAGTGCTTGGACGCAATAAACTACCTGCAAACTGCGGCATAAATGATGCACTCCACGCTTCTCATGATGGCAGCAGGCATTGTTTCTAAGATTACAAGAACAAGAGATGTCAATGGGGAACCTTAATGTAGTGATTTAAGCAGTAGAGTGGACCCTCCTTTGTGGGGCAGCTGAGTCTACCTAGTCTTTCCCTATGCAGATGCTCACAATGTAGTGTTGCCCCCATCCTGCTAGGAAGTCAGTTGTAGACTCAGATGGTTAGAAACAGGCCCTTGCCCAGACACACAACTACATGGAACATGATGGAGCAGATGAGGGCTACATAAGGAATACAGTGGTCTAGAAGTGGCCTTCATAACTAGATACCGTTCTCCACTCATCACCTAGCGACTAGAATTCATTGAAATATGCCAGACGATATTCTGGCATATTTTAATTAATTTTCAGATATGGACACTAGACATTGGCATGCTATTCAAGATATTAGTTGTATACCATTGTATTGCAAATGTGGCATTTAGAGCACCATACCTTAAAAGAAGCCTTTAGAGCTTTGCACAACACTCCAGTTTAGGCTTTGAGAATGGACAGAATGCCATGACGAATTGGTGCAGAGAAGAGAATACTTTACATATGACCTTTTGACTTGGATAGAATAATCCAGATTTGGCCTAAAAGCATGGACATATTACTGCCATTCGGGGGCAGAAACTGGTCGTAAGATTCCAAGTGAGATTCCAGAACTCGATGGACTACTGTAGATGTGACCTCAAGAGTTGGACACAGTATTTCAGATAGGCCCTTCTGAACGAAACAAAGTAATCTAGGTGGTACCTTCAGAACATTACACAGGACTCCAGAGTGGCCACATTAGTGATGTGTACATGGTAAACGAGACTTCCTTTCTTCTGCAGGTTACATCTCTCCTGCTGAACTTCAACATCCCCCTAGTTTAAAAAAAAAGACGTTTGACTTTAGATATCTTTCATGTCCAGTGGGGTTCACGTGCTGGGCCATATTTTAAAATGCAGGCTTGTCACAAAATATTTTTTAAATGACCTGTGTTTGCTTGATATAATTTCAAGCAGCATAGGTATGTAAACTTTTTTTTGTTATTAGACACTAAGTGGTCAATTTCGATGCCTTTCGGAAAGGCTCTGAATCGGATTCCTGTCCCACCGGCTCAATTAAGATGCGCCTGCCATACTGGCGGGCACATCCTGTCCTTTTACCATTGCGGACAGTGCTGCCGACTGCAGCACCATCCACAATGGTAAAAGTGAATGCACAGCATTTCCGTGCACCAGGTGGCAGGCACCATGCGGTGCCTGCCACTTGGTGCAGGGAACTGCAGGAGGGGTACCATGGGAACCCTCCAAGAGCATACCCCACCCCTCCCGCGGGCCCGCAGGACCCAAAAGCCAATCTCCGCCCTTGGAAAGGCCTGTCCGCAAGCCACATCATAATATGGCTGGTGGTGCCTGCTAGGCACCGCCACCCTATTACTGGCCCAGCTCCGCCCAGCCGGCAATTGTAACGATTGCTGACTGGCAGAAAAATGGTGGACGGACTTTGCATCCGCCGCGATACTCACCGACTCGGTAATATGGCGGCGGATGCAAAGTCCGTCCGGGGGGGGGGGGTATTTCACGCGTTACAATAGGCTAACGGTCGTCACCGCCGGCTTGGCGGTGGCGATTGTTACGCCATCGTAATAAGCCACTTGATTTCTCGAAAACGACTGAACTGATCTTCATCAAATTAAAGACAGGACACTCCTTGAGAAAAGTTCTACCTATGTGGCAAATTTATAGTAGCACTTTGGAGCCATTTTCTTTGTATCGAACAGCAAAGGATCCTATGGCCTTCCTTTACGCCCCCCGCATGCCAGTTCTGCAAGAAGTTTGCCATGAAGAACCCAAGAATTCAAAGTGGATGTATTTTTTTGTGAAACATTGCGTACAGAATTGCCGAACAACAACAAAGTTATTAAGAAAACAAATAATGCCTTTACTTCACTTTTTCTGACATAACCATAACTGCGCTGTTGCTGTTGCTGCCAGTGTCATATATGTATAGGGCATTCCCATGCCCGAAATGCGTCATGCGGCTTATAATTAAATAAACTGTTTTCTGTCACGCTCTTGGGGTGTCCAAAAATCGAGCCACTCTCAAACGTGCGTGTGCGTTCCCCAAAGCATTGTGTCTGGTATGGGGAGCTCCGTGAATTTGTGTCTTTAAAAGCATCTGATTGGCATGACCCGTTTCGCAATTAGCTTCCTCAGCGGCCGTCAGAAAGAGTGCATGATGGTAACTCATTAACCCCATTGCAACAATATCGTGCGTCCTGGATGGGTGGGTCATATGATTCAACACGTTGCATGTTGGGAAACTGAGTCCTTTCTTTACTCCTGTATGGATGCACCCAAAGTTTTTTGCTCAGTAAAAGGTTCTCACATGAGCCCCGAATGCGGCAACTCCCCTCGATCCATCACGCATGTTCCACATCAAGGACTCCACTTCTCTCAGAGTCCCGTGGTCCCCCATTTTCTTTACCGGGCGGTGCGGCTCAGCGGCAGGACGGCCGCTTATTACATCACGCTCTTGGGGTGTCCAAAAATTGAGCCGCTCTCAAACGTGCGTGTGCCTTCCCCAAATCATTGTGTCTGGTATGGGGAGCTCTGTGAATTTGTGTCTTTAAAAGCATCTGAATGGCCTGACGCGTTTCGCAATTAGCTTCCTCAGCGGCCGTCAGAAAGAGTGCATGATGGTAACTCATTAACCCCATTGCAGCAATATCGTGCGTCCTGGATGGGCGTCCTGAACACACTTTAATGCACCCCTTTTCTATTTTTGCACGTCTTGTTTGGGGCAACCAATATGATTCGTATTGAACAAAAGTTCGGAAATGTGTGACTTGGTTGACCTAGAAATAATGGATTAAATTGCCCTTGGTCCCATATTGGTGCTGTTGCCTTTTAATGTTTCTTTATGAATATGTGCATATATTGGATAGAGCAGATTGATTTGTACTTGCTCCAAAATATGTCTAACCAATGAACGCTGACTGATTAATTTAGTTTTTCAAGTAGATAGGTCTTGGACCACTGTTTATTAATATCGTATGATACCCGGGTCCAGTACCTTTGGGGTACCCCATTATACTCTCATAGGGGTTGGCGGCCTATGGGGGGATGGGCGCAGGGCCTGGCCACAGGTCAGGCACTGCAGCCAACCCCACACTGCGCATAGCTGAAGACCTACACATATGAAAATCGAAGGCATAAACAGATGAAAACTTCACTGGTAGCTAAATTGTGCACCGTATAACCTTTACTGTTCTGAATACCACTTGTCTCCAGTACTACACTGACCTATTCGCAGAGCAGTAGCATGGATGTTGTCAGTGATGCCATCAATGATATAATTTGAGATGGCATTACTGGTGTCATTTGACATGCCATGAGTGATGTATTGTTTGAGCCTAAGCAGTGCATGGTGGCGGCACAAATTATAGTTAGGTCAGTAAAGTATAACCGGTAGATTTCAGTGTTTTTTTGTTATTTTTTTAAACTTCATTTTTTATTTTATTACAAGACCTAACTATAATGCCAATTTAACCTTTTTTCTTTTCGACTGACTATATATGTGTGTGTGTGTGTTTTTGTATTTGTGTGCGTTTTTATGTATATTGCATTCTGGTACTTGTTGTTTCTATAACCCTGTGGTAAATCTACAAGTACCAGAATAAAAAGCTTAAGCGATGGCTGGAAAACTGACTGAAACTTGAAGTGGGTCATGTTCTGGTCTGTGTTATTTTATTTGCTAGGGGGATTATATTTTCCATGTTTGCACTGGCACAATCCTATATTTTTAAATTTGGCAGTCCCTCTTCACCTCCTTTGGCAGTCCCCCAAAACAGACATATAAAAAGATACTCTACAAAGCTGTGTGTAAATCATCCTCTGCATCCTGGTTATTGTGTGAACCCTCTTCTTCCATGTAGAGCACCTATGCCCGCGATGCCCTGGCCAAGAACATCTATGACCGCCTGTTCAACTGGATAATTGACCGTATAAACCAAAGCATTCGGGTAAGTTCTTTCGACATCTGAAATAATACCACGATAGGCTGGTCCACTTCTGTGATAGATCTCTGTGTAACTTCTGTCTGAGCCCTACATTGTACTGGGCCTGTCTTAGCTTCTTCTACTTCAGAGGTCTAGAAAATGGCTCTCAGAAGGCAGGGTAGACCAGCCATACTCTCAGTTTGTCTATCACTGGATCAGCTGTTATATTAAAGGTTTTTGAGCTAGTGCCCTGCAAATTTAGTGGATTTATGGCCCACTTCACTGCAGGGGTATTTCTAAAGCTGCATTGTACCCTACACCTTCTGTGCTGCGACTCCGCCCTCCAGTCAAGCGTGTAGCACACGGATACATTCCTGGTTGTTGCGGTGGGGAGCGGAACAGCCATTCAGCAAGTAGCTGATATTTAGCATGACCTGTGACATCACAAGAAGTTTTAAATAACAAAGGAGAGAGTTAGGGAATTTACACTAATCTATGTGAGTTGGGAACTCCTGGTCCCCGGGATAAATTACAAAAACAATGGAGGAGTTACCCCTCAAAAAATGGAGAAAAGAGATTCTCTCACAGTGGGTTAAAGTGCTCAATTCAGCACAGTATGTCCCAACCTGTCAGTGGATAATGCATATCCTTGTAGAAGACCCCTCACTCACCAACCTAGTTGGTGACATGCTTCATCATCGGGGTCCCACCCCATAGGCCGAGTGCCTATAGGGTGTGCTGCGACACCTGATTACAGTGGAGCGGGTTGTTTTCTTTTATGTGTTCAAGGCGATCAAATAAATGAATTTAAAAAGGGGCCAACACTGCTCACTGCAAGTTTTTATTCTTGAGTGCTTGAACCCTAATAAAAATGTGTAACACCTATGCCTAATTAGGTAGACTTCGGTGTAAAATAAGAAGTGTTATTAAAAATAGCCAAGTGTGCTATGTGAAGTGTGATAAATACTATTGATTAAAAAGGTCTACATGTTTCAACCATTGTATTTATTCATTGGTTTTCGTCAGGACCGTGATATTGAACTGGGTGGTCCGCACACGCTAAGGTGCGTCCTGCCCTAGTCCAAGATGGAGTACACAAATTGTGAACTCGTGTAAAATTGGTGCATTTTCTTTATTCAAAGAAAAAAACCCGTAACACCAGTATGATCACTGGCCCATAGTACGTCGCCCTTATTTTCACTAGTCATTTTCAGATGCCAAAACCAGATCGTCACCACTCCTTTGGCACTGATTCATGGCTCATTAGTCACAGTCCGGTAAAAGCACTGAAGTACTGTCGCGTAACAGATGGATTCTACTATCTGACTGAAATATGGGCATAATCCCATGTATTGACTCATGGAAAATACTGGCTATATATGTTAAATGTATTACACGTGTGTAGTCAACCCCTGTATGTGATCCCTTCCTGTCTTCTTGTTTTTCCCTGTTTCCTTACAGGTTTTTTCTTTGAATAAAGAAAATGCACCAATTTTACACGAGTTCACAATTTGTGTACTCCATCTTGGACTAGGGCAGGACGCACCTTAGCGTGTGCGGACCACCCAGTTCAATATCACGGTCCTGACGAAAACCAATGAATAAATACAATGGTTGAAACATGTAGACCTTTTTAATCAATAGTATTTATCACACTTCACATAGCACACTTGGCTATTTTTAATAACACTTCTTATTTTACACCGAAGTCTACCTAATTAGGCATAGGTGTTACACATTTTTATTAGGGTTCAAGCACTCAAGAATAAAAACTTGCAGTGAGTAGTGTTGGCCCCTTTTTAAATTCATTTATTTGATCGCCTTGAACACATAAAAGAAAACAACCCGCTCCACTGTAATCAGGTGTCGCAGCACACCCTATAGGCACTCGGCCTATGGGGTGGGACCCCGATGATGAAGCATGTCACCAACTAGGTTGGTGAGTGAGGGGTCTTCTACAAGGATATGCATTATCCACTGACAGGTTGGGACATACTGTGCTGAATTGAGCACTTTAACCCACTGTGAGAGAATCTCTTTTCTCCATTTTTTGAGGGGTAACTCCTCCATTGTTTTTGTAACATCACAAGAAGTGACATGCTTGGAAGCGAACCGGAAGAAGTTGCATAACAGAGAGTATTACAAATGTCCACAACAAACATAAAACCACTAATATCACCTCAAAATGAAGACAAAGGCCTAATTATTTCTGATCTGCAAACACTTTGTCTACAATTTTATGGAATTATTACAAATACTCCCAATTCCCTCAAAAGTGAAATCATCACATCAAGCAAGAGTTTACTTTGTTGTGTAGCATAAGTGTACATATTACACGTTTCACTCAGATATCATTGCACTCAACACATGCATGTACCCTGAAAGAAATGTATTTGAACTCTGTCAGGTTCGAACTAATCTGGGCACATTCTGGTATGATTTATGGATAATGCCTGATGAACCGGATGCAAAAGCAGTGCTGTAAATGTCCAAAAATATTGTCTGGGAACGCACAAATTGTAGAACGGTGGTGATGGGGATGAATCCCGGAAGGGCTGGTACCATTAGAATCACAGTCAATGAGAGCCTTGAGCCTAAGAATACATCTTTATTAATGTTGGTCGAAAACATCCTGCATTTGAGATAGTTTAAATGATTAAGGCACCTGCTGTACACATCTGTGTGCACAGGGCACACTACTGAGATGACTTTGGTAGTTAACGTGTCTGCTAGGAAGATCACTGTGTGCTCTCTTTTCTAAGGTTTGAACCATCACAATTGCTTAGGAAGATCACTGTGTGCTCTCTTTTCTCAGGTTTGAACCATCACAATTGCTTAGGAAGATCACTGTGTGCTCTCTTGTCTCAGGTTTGAACCATCAGAATTGCTTAGTGGTTTAAATGGCTGCTGCAGAACTTTGAATCTAACATGTAAGATAAAATCGCTCAAAGGGTCACACTTTGGTTTGCAGATATCCTTGTGTGATATGCAGGTCGCAACTTCGAAGTCCAGTGCAGTAATCCAGGGGGTCTCGTGCCTACTGCAAACAGCTGTATGTCACCCGCAAGGAATCCATTTTAACCCTTGCTGATTCGTTTTTAATCTGGTTCATTCTGATTATGAAATCAGATGTCTGTGGGGTTTGCACTCAATATCAGATTCTTTTTTTTGTCCTCATTCTGCCAATCTCTTGCTAGAAACGCTCTTATCTCAATTGCTGTAACAGCTAAGAACAGAGCACCTCCATCCAAGAAAAGCAAGCCGTTTCCACTTCCATCCCTTCACCAGTGTGCCCGTAGCAAAGACCAGGGAGGACCAGGACCGACAGCATATTATTGGCTTAATCATCGGACCACTTGGGACTTATACTCCATTCTACCAGTAAGGGCCAAACCTTCTCCCGGCTTCTAGGGTCAAAGGCCATATCAGACTGGCTTGTGCTGATTATATTTTTAACACAGTCAAAAAACAGGGTGGGCTTGCGGATTCCCAAAGCATACAAATCTCTCTTCTCGCCAGGAGAATCACATAAAAAATTAATCTGGAGATAACCAAATATATTTGTGTTGAGAAGTCTTGATGGAGCCCAAATAAAATAAGAATTGGGCTTAGTCCAATGTATGACACAAATGACCCCTCGCAAAATAAGGAATCGCACATTTTGCGATTCCCTATTTTGCGATTGCATTTCAGGAATTGCAAATTACGATTCCTTAAATGCAATGTAAGAAGCACAGAAAAAGTGCAATTTGGACTTAAGGAATCGCAAATTACCACCAACTTGAAGTTGGTGGTAATTTGCGATTACTTTGAAAATTTCGCTTTTTTGCATTTTTCTAAGTGCCATGTGACTCACATACATGCCCTTAGGGCATGTATGTGTGCCACAGCTGCACCCATGCTCATTTCAGGGTTGCAACAGGGTATCCTTTTGACACCTTGGCACCCTTGAAATTGCATTCTCAATTTGCGATTCTCTAATTGAGAATCGCAAATTGAGAATGTCTTCCAATTCATTCCTATGGGCCTCTAGGCCCATAGGAATATGTAGGTTTCGCAAAATGTATTGCAAATCCTACATACATAGTGTTTTGCGATTCTCAAATAGCGATTCGCAAAAAATCGAAATTTGAGTTTGCAAAGTGACATTTTCATACATATGGCCCTTAGTCCAATAACTGGAAATCTTTGGGCACATCATAAACATATGGATATTGTCCGCTGAGGGTGCTTACATTTTGGACAGACATACGGGGTTCCGGTAATTTTTGACAACTTAGCTGGAGACCAATAAACCCTGTATGTGGAAAAAAGATGGTTACGCTTGAGGGCAGCAGCTTTCACAACTGCTCGTAGAATCGTAAAAGAGTCCAGCCAAACCCCTTTCATATTTCACCCATTAGCTCTTCAGCCCAATGCTTTAGAATATCCAAGTCTAGGTTGTCATCAGCCTCTACCAGAGCCTTGTACCACAGAAATACTTCCTTTTTGAATGGGCTATTCTCATCGCCTGATTGAGCCAGGCGTCTTCCTCCTTCTTCCACCCAATTCTGTCTTGCCCACCAAGCGGAAACTTGATAGTACTTGAATCTTGTTAAAATACCCCTGATACGGATGCTTAAGGACTCCCAGCTAACCAAAGATGAGGCCTCTTTCAGATCCCCCCAGCATAGTGATCCTGCAGATTTTAATGGAAAACTAAGCTGGTCCCTCAAACACTCAGGAGTACCCTGGAAGGCCCAAATCGGGGTCCAGGAAGAGTAATAAGGAACTCCTAGTTTTGTTCGGAAGTACACCCATGTTCTCAGGGACCCCTGCAGGATCTTCTGCCTCACCTTCTGGTGCATTGCTGAAACCTCCTGCGGCTTTGTCCTCTGATCTTCTCATATGACTTGCATTAACAGACCTAGGTGTTGGTAAGGGCCACATCAGGACGCGGTTGAGGAGGAACCAGTTGTCTCCGCTGTGTCGCGCAGACAGTTCATGATGGAGTAAAAGACACCTGGCGGCTACAAATGCACTCCAATAAGGTGAGGACTGTGGTCTCCAGTTTATGCCTAAAGGCCACAGTAGGATGCTGTAACCATCGCCTGTTGGCATCTTCTCCCTGTTTGTGCCTCCGACCTCATGTGCCTCTTCCCTTCCCAGGATTCATCCATGTACTGTCCTGTGACTGGGGTAAAAGACAGAGGCATCAGATATCCGTTCTGTCCGCTCGCTTTGGGCCACATGAAGAGGTAAAGACCCACGCTAAGCTATTGGCTGATATTTCAGTGGTGCAAGTGGGGTCTGTGAATACATGTTCTGCTCTTCCGTGGTGTCAGAGTGCAAACTCATAGCCTTCTTCCATTGAGCAGATAAAGGAATGAATACAAAGTTCCAATATGCGTAAAACCTTTTAAAGCTGCATGTTTATTTTAGACTAAAGGCCTATGACTCTGTGTACTAATCCCTGATTTCTAACCAGGAAGGGCAAATTTCACATCAACAGGATTATGTAAGGGATTCTATTTGCGATGCAACCTATGTACAAAGAGTATGTATAGCAAAATATGAATTCACAGATTGTAACAAAATGACCTGCATAATGAATGTTATTTAGGCAGGTCACAATTGTGATCTTCTGTGATTGGCTGTAAATGCAGGGTTGGTGGCATTTCAAGGGACAGCAGACACCTATCCTTCCATTTGCATCCCCAGACAGGGAAAACAAATGTAAAGCAGTCTGTGCCCATTAAAGGGGCAGGTGCTACTATAAAAAATTATTTCCCATTTGGAAGGACAATAAGGGACTCATGAAGTGATCCACTGGATTACAGTCTGCTCTCACAAGCCCAACAGACACAATTTAAAAAGCTCAAAGCTGTAAATGTTCCATTAGGACAGCCTCCCTTTTTAAGAATTAGATTCCACCCCAGCTCAGGTGTCAGCATATGATCAATGCATGGAGGCAGCAATTGCAGTCACACACCATTGATACATGTTATTGCAAATCGCACTTAGAAGGGGACACCGCCTCCTAATTGCAATTTGGAATGAGTTGCAGAACACTATTGCGAGCCGGAGAGGCTTTTCCTTCTCACAAAATGTTTTTTGTAAATTTGGAAGCATCTTTTTTTCTGTCTCAAACCCTGTAGTTCTCGCGAACTGCAGTGTTTGTGACTGCAAAAACCTTTTCTACATTGGGCTCCCATTTTTTTCTCACTTCTGTCTAAACCTAATCAGTTCCACTGTGCTGATAATACTACCTTAGCATAATAATTACCTACAACTACAAGAACTTGTCCTCCTCTCATCTCGGGTTGCATTTCTAGCCTTTCTCCTCAAAACTTCTATCTCTCGCGTCTTCTCCACTCATATCCTACTCCTCCTGTCCTATCCTGCTTATTCTCAAGTGTCACACCCCACCTACACTGTCTGCTCATGTCGTACTCCTAATACCTAAGCGTGACTCATCCTCTAAACCTACAACTCCTCCTAACTTCTCTCCCACTCCTCTCCTACCCTCAACATATTCTTTGAGATGACTCTCTAGTTCTCTCGCCCTTCCCTATATAGCACTCAACTCAGTGTTCTTTCACCCACCTTCCCTCTTCACTGTTTTGATTCTCTCATCTCTTAGCTTTCTGCTTCTCAGAGGCATAGCAAAGGTATCATGGGCATTACAAGGATGTCATGGGCCATAATACAAGCAAGGAAGGTGTCACTATTTACCCCCTTCTTTGGGAGTAAAATGCATCTAGGATTAATATGCAAGTAAAATGAGCCCACCTTCCACCTTGTGTGGTAGGAAAAAGGAGCCATGATTATTGTTAAGTGAGGCCCTTGTGCCTGCTTCATAAATGACAATTGCACCCAGTTGTCTCCTTGCTGTCTCTTCTCACTCTCCCCTCTATGCCTCTCCTGCAATCCTCTGGCTATCCTGCCAGCGGCGATAACTCCTCCCTCCTACGCTTCTGTACTTTACTTAACAAATACTGGTGCACTGATTCCAGGCTTTATATTGCTGCAGTGGGTATCAAAGGGTTTCACAAATTGTATCATTCAGGAACGAGCCTTCACTCAAAGAGCTGCAGAGCACTGACTGTCACCATTTGTATTTACCCCTGCAGAGTTCTCTTGGGTCCTAGGTTCATCCACGAGCAGCTCCTTCAGTCGAGATTTATTTGCACTGCATTCAGGACCTTTTAGTCCTGCTTGTATAATGGGGCATGCTGCTTGTATAATGGGGCGTGCTTCTTGTATAATGGGGCGTCCTGCTTGAATAATGGGGCGGGCTGCTTGTATAATCGGGCGTCTTGCTTGTATAATGGGCGGGCTGCTTTTATAATGGGACGGCCTGCTTGTATAATGGGGTGTCCTGCTTGAATAATGGGATATCCTGCTTGTATAATAGGGTGTCTTGCTTGTGTAATGGGGCATGCTGCTTGTATAATGGGGTGTCCTGCTTGTATAATGGGGTGTCCTGCCAGTATAATGGGGCATCCTGCTTGTATAATAGGGCGTGCTGCTTGTATAATGGGGCGTGCTGCTTTTATAATGGGACGGCCTGCTTGTATAATGGGGTGTCCTGCTTGAATAATGGGATATCCTGCTTGTATAATAGGGTGTCTTGCTTGTGTAATGGGGCATGCTGCTTGTATAATGGGGTGTCCTGCTTGTATAATGGGGTGTCCTGCCAGTATAATGGGGCATCCTGCTTGTATAATAGGGCGTGCTGCTTGTATAATGGGGCGTGCTGCTTTTATAATGGGACGGCCTGCTTGTATAATGGGGTGTCCTGCTTGAATAATGGGATATCCTGCTTGTATAATAGGGTGTCTTGCTTGTGTAATGGGGCATGCTGCTTGTATAATGGGGTGTCCTGCTTGTATAATGGGGTGTCCTGCCAGTATAATGGGGCATCCTGCTTGTATAATGGGGTGTCCTGCTTGAATAATGGGATATTCTTGTCATGCTTGTGTAATGGGGCATGCTGCTTGTATAATGGGGTGTCCTGCTTGAGTAATGTGACGTCCTGTTTGTATAATGGGGTGTACTACTTGTATAATGGGGTGTCATGCTTGTGTAATGGGGCATGCTGCTTGTATAATGGGGTGTCCTGCTTGTATAATGGGGTGTACTACTTGTATAATGGGGTGTCATGCTTGTGTAATGAGGCATGCTGTTTGTATAATGTGGCGTCCTGCTTGTGTAATGGGGTGTCCCGCATGTATAATGGAGTGTCCTGCTTGAATAATGGGGCGTGCTGCTTGTGTAATGGGGCGTCCTGCTTGTGTAATGGGGCGTGCTTCTTGTATAATGGGGCGTCCTGCTTGTATATTGGGGCATGCTGCTTGTATAATCGGGCGTCTTGCTTGTATAATGGGGCTTCCTGCTTGTATAATGGGATGTCCTGCTTGTATAATGGGATGTCCTGCTTGTATAATGGGGCGTCCTGCTTGTATAATGGGGCGTCCTGCTTGTATAATGGGGCGTCCTGCTTTTATAATGGGGAGTCCTTTGTGTATGATGGGTTGTCCTGCTAGTATAATGGGTCAAACAGGATTACAGGTCTCAAAATGCAAAGAAAAGACCTAGACTGGATAAGCTACTCTATAGCTTAAAACCTCTTTAAAAACTCTCCAGTGTAAAACCATATTGACTATGTGCTTGCCACCGCAACAAGCAAACAAAACGACATCAGAAAAAGCTAAGTTAATATATTTTTGCCAAAGACTGAACTGCCTTAGAAACAAGAAGCAGAACTATTTAAGTATAGAGAGGCAGAGAAAGTTAATCAGAGAAAGAGTTTGGGGCATATTATAAAGCGTTAAAATTATCGCCAGTTTAGCGGCAGAAAACTGCAGCTAAAGCGGCAATAATGGGCTTGATAATATGCCCTGGAGAATTCTAATAGAAGCCCATGTTCACACCAGCACATGGTCTTCTATTGGAATTCTCAAGGTCATATTTTCAAGCCGTTTTAGCGGCAGTTTTCTGCCGGTAAACCGGAGATAATTTTTAACGCCGTTCTTGATAATATGCTCCTCAGTTTGTTACCAATTGGGGACTTCCGTTATGGCTGAATGGGCAATGAATGCAGATTCGCATGGCTGAGATGGAGTCATTACTCCACATAATATCCATTTTTATCGAACTGACAGCACTGCAGCAAAAATGTTTAAGACCACCCTACCTTCGGTTAAAAATTCAGGGATTATGCTTAAGCGGTGAAAGCATGCTTAAGCGGAGTTGTGCCCATATTACCTGTCGTTTTTTAAACATTTTGGATAGAGTTTTAAATATGAGTATTATTTTATCTGAACATCAGGCCACTGAGGGTGTTCTTTTGTAAAGATGATATATTTGCTCTATTGTATGTCCACAGTATCTGCAATGATTTTAAGTTGTGCAATAAAGATTTGATATAATAATTACAGCTTTTTTATCCAAGGCCTTGGAGTTCTCTCACCTGGCCTGCAGTTGACTTTTTCAGGTCTGGTTTTTTTTTCTCCCAGAGCCCCCTTTACTCCAAAATCTGGAGGGATCCAAACGCCACCGCCCCCATTTCCTACGCCCATGCTCGCTGTCACCAATTAACAAAGGCCCCTGTCGTGCTCTGTTGCACAGCTTATGTTCAAACTGTGTTGGGATGTAAGAGCTATATCCCGTTAGGTCACTCGAGGCACTTCGCCCGGGCTGCTTGTGATATCCAGCCCGACCCTGCTTCATGGTGCCCTGGGTAAGGGCACGGTGGAGACCTTTTAAGGCAAGGTCAAAGTGGGCTTTAAGCCAGGGTTCCAGCTTTTCAGGGGGGGCACCTGATAGAGACAGCTCTGTTCTACAGACTCTTGATCTGATGACCTTGAATAATTCTTTTTTGTTTGTCCTCATCTCACCACAAGTGTCTGCAATTCTTGAGTAGCCGCGTAACCAAACTTGCACCCCGCAGCCTCTGCATTCACTTCGGTCCCAAGCCGGACCAGCCCCTTTGTTAGTGGCTTGGTTTAATCATAGGGCCAACGGGTTTCACGAAAAGCCCAGGCCTCTGCCCCAATCAGTGAAGGCCTGCCAGATATTTAGACTATCATCATTATTACTACTATGCTGGTCTAGTCTGGCCACTAAAAAAGCAGCTCTAACCCAGTCCTGGGGCTTTGGGGACAAAGGGTCTCTCCATTTCAGACATATCTCCCTTCGGGCAATTAGAATCAGGTACAGCAGTAAGCCTTTGTGGATATGCCGCAATTTGTTACTCAACATACCATCGTCTCCAAAAACACCATAGTTATATTTAGGCTGATTTCTTTTTTGAAAATCCCACTTAAGGCTTCCTTAATTCCACTCCAAAAAGGAGCAAGTTGGGGACATTTAAAGAAGATGTGAAGATCATTAGCCTGAGACAGGTCACATCTTGGACATTTTGGATTTGAGAGAGGGGCAAACTTTGTGATCCTGGCAGGGGTATAATATAATCTAATAATAAAAAAAAAGTGGTTCTTCTTAAGATTAGCCGGCTTAATGTATTTATGCAACAGCTTCAGAGATGGTTCGTAAAGATCTTCAATGTTGCCTTCAAATAGAGTTTGGTTCCAAATATGGGTTGATGGGGGGAGTTCCTTATCCTCTGCCCCTACCAGAATTTTATACCATTTTGAGATTTCTTTATATTTAATATTTATAACCTGAAGGGAACGCTCAACCTCCCATACCCCATGAATATTTCTCTTCTCGGCTGAAAACCATGAAGCCAGTTGTATATATCTAAATCTAGAAAGGCCCTCCCCAATCTTTGCTCTTAAAACCTCCCATGGGAGTGCCCCCTCTGAAGACGCCAGATCTGACCAGATGGAGATACCAGCTCTTTTAATTGGAATTGCCATATAGTTTTTAAGAAACTCCGATATCCCAGGAGAATTTCAAATTAGGGTGAATTCCAAAGATTATCCTATGCCCCATCTAAGTTCTAATCTTATACCAAACATTCAGGGCATCCCATAATACTTTCATTTGAACTTTTTTGAAGTATCTGGGTGCTCCAAATTTATATAAAAAACCTTCACCACCCTCCTGCCTTATCATCTCTGCTAAAAGTCTGCCCCAAGTTGAGTCATCTGGTTTTAAGAGCATCACCCGAATGTTTTTAAATTGAAAAGCGAAACAATAACACTTTAGGTCTGGGAGAGCCAATCCCCCTTTGATCAGCCTGCGTCTCAATTTCTTCCAGGCCAATTTAGCCCCCTTCTGTGCCCAAATAAAACTTGTACTCTTACTTTGAAATTTATTAATATCTGATTCTAAGAGGACAAGAGGAATAGCTTTAAAAAGAAATGTTAATTTGGGGAGTATGACCATTTTAACCAAGTTAACCCTGACGTAAAATGTTAGCGGGAGATTTTTCCACCTGGCTAAAATTCACCCGACTTCTTTAGTAATTCTGTTCAGGTTAATCTGCGCAATTTTCTCTATCTCTTTAACTACAATGATGCCAACATTTTTTAACTCTTTACTAATATTGTCTACCCAAGTGTCTATATTCCAGAGCATCACCTTGGTTTTAGCTGTATTAGCTAAATACCCTGAATAGGCACCGAATTCTAACAGCAGAGCTTCAACCTTGGGTTTTGTTACCCCTGGGTCGCCAGCATATATTACCAAGTCGTCCGCATATAGAGCGATCTTACTACTGTATTGATGAGATTTGAATGGGGTAATCTGTTCATCTGCCCTGATAGCTTGGGCGAGGGGTTCTATATTTATGTTAAAGAGCAGGGGCGAAAGGGAGCAGCCCTGCCGCTCTAAGAATATCAAAGCTAGATGTTAGAATGCCATTTACTAGAATCTTAGCAGAAGCCCCCTGATAACAGTTTACCAGGCTTTGAATAAAAATAGGCCCAAACCCCATGTCCCTCAGAGCCTCCCAAAGGTAAACCCAACAGACTCTATTGAACACCTTGGCTGCATCCAACTCCACTACAGCCAAGGGTTCGCATTGAGCAGTGGCAAGATCTATATTATCTATTAACTGTTGCGTTAATTCCTGGATGTATCTTTTGGGAATAAAGCCTTTTTTTATCAATGTTGATCAACTGAGGGTCAATTTTAACTACCCTCCCTGCTAGAATGCTCATAAAGATCTTATAATCAGCATTCAGCAGGGAGATCGGTCTATATGAGTCTGCCCTTAGCGGGTCTTTTCCAGGCTTTAAGATAAGAACAATGGTTGCCTCCTTCCAAGAGCTAGGTACCTTACCATCTGATCGATAAACTGAATTAAACAGAACACCCAAAATAGGGGCCAGTTCATCGAGCTGAAGTTTGTATATCTCGCTAGGGATGGCGTCTGTACCGTTTGCTTTATTATTTTTGCACTTCCCAATTTGTTCCCTGATCTCGACCTCCATAATTGGGGTGTCCAGTGCATCCCGGCTTTCCTCTGTTACACGCAGGGGTGTTTTATCCCTTAGCCAGGACCTAAGTGCCTCCAGGTTAGGTGTAGTTTCCTCTTTATAGACATGCTTGAATATCATCTAACCTGCTTGAGGTATAACCATTTTCATTCATGATTAATTCACTTATATGGTTTTTTGCACGGTCCGCCCTGGCTTTCCATGCAAACAAAGCACCTGCCTTCTCACCATACTCAAAATTCTGCATGGATTTAGAGAGCCACTGAGCCGTGCGTTTTAAATCAAGCATTACTCTAAACTCCTGGCGTGCATTGTCAAGATCTTTCTGTCTTTGGGATATTATATCGGTGACCCCCTGATTGGTCCTAATCCTTTCTGCCTCTAACTGCAAGATTTTTTCCTCCCTTAGCTGAAGATCCCGTGATTCCTCTTTGCACTAATACGACTGTGAAGGAATCCCCATTTTAGATTAAATGCTACAGGGGTGTGGTCAGATATGCGACTAGGCAGAAAGTCTTTTGAAATTACACTCTCCGCAATAGAGGGACTAATCAAGGCATAATCAATCCTTGAAAAGTGTCCATACTTTTTACTGTGAAAAGTATACCCCTGTTTGTTGCCCCTCTTTGCCCTCCACAGATCTACAAGCTTCAAATAATGTAACATATTATTCAGGGCCTGACGTGCCCGGGTAGGCTCCAATGTGATGGCTCTGATTAGACCTATCCTTAAGGGGATTTAAAAGGACATTACAATCTCTACCTATTACTCCTGACAAGACTTCTTCCATCAAGACCCATTGTAACTTACAAACATAGGTAGGATCATCCATGTTAGGGCCATAGAAGGAGACACATATCAACTCTGACCCTCCAAAATCTAAACTAGCCATTACCCGTCTCCCAGACTGATCTGTTTTTACCAATTTAATTGTGCACCCCACACCATGCTTAATCAAAATAGCCACTCCCTTACAGTGGACCATCTGCTCTGACACACAACCATTTTTTATCCATTAGTATTTAGAAAAAAACAACGCAACTCTCTATATGACTCAAGTGGGTCTCCTGGATTAGACAGATTTGGGCTCGGCTTTGTTCTAAATACTTCATTACTAATCTCTGTCTACGAGGACAGCGAAACCTGTTTATGTTCCACAACAAGAATTTTAAATCACTACTGACCATTACAGGATCTTAACCGTGAGAAGCGCCCATCGCCTATACTTACCCCTAAGAGCAATACACCAGAACATATCACCTAGAAAAGATGGTTGAGATAGAGGACTGTTTTGCATTTTTTCCCACGCTCCCCCACCCGTGCTCCCCCCTACTTCCCACCCCCCTCACCCCCTGTGCCCCACCCCCCCACTGGGGAACCCTCCCTACTATTAGGCAATAGCCTAAACGGCTTCCGGTCCTTGGGTCAATTAAAAACTACATTACCCACGTACACACCCTATCTCTCTCTGGTCCTGAGCCTTCCCATTTTAAACAAGCATTTACAATGCAATGGTCTCGGCAATAGTATAGGTGGAGCTATTGGTATTGCTCATTATTTTTTTATCTTTTTTGTATCCCTAAATAAATGGCATTGTCATTTCTATTGGCATTAGCTTTTTTTTGCATATGTGATACCTATTGCATTAGCAGAGAGAGAGTGAGGTAGTGAGATAGAGAGAGAGAGTGAGGTATTGAAATAGAGAGAGAGTGAGGTAGATAGAGAGTGAGGTAGTGAGATAGAGAGTGAGGTAGTGAAAGAGTGAGGTAGTGAGGGAGAGGGATGTTGTGAGGTAGTGTGATATAAGCATAGAGTGATGTTGTGATGTAGTGAGAGAGAGAGGTAGTGAAAGAGAGAGTGAAAGTGAGTTAGTGAGATAGAAAGAGTCCATGGCTGAAGATATTTTCTAGCACCTTCTATAATTACCTAAAATCTGTGAGGTCTGCATGCCAAATATGGCCGCTGGAATCAGATAACACAAACTGCACCAAAATATCTACATCATGATTAAAATACAAAAGCTAAAGCTTTGCTGAATTTTTTTTAGTTGAACGCTGGCACTTTAAAGCAATATGATTACAAAGTACTTTAAAATTAGGACCCTATCTAGAGAAATCACAAAAACCTTAGGAATGGGAAAATAACGCCTCTCCTCTTCACTCTACACTAATAAAAGAAATCCTCCATCTCAATCGGAGCGAAGTGCTTAAAATGGCCTCAATAAAAACCTTTGCCAGATGAAGTCTGGCACCACTACAGTTCCGAAGTGCTTCTGGGTAAATGCAAATGTCTGTCAAGATACCACAATGCTAGGCTTGGTGGAAAAAGACACCACTGGAGTGCACGTATCTTTAGCTTCAGAGCATGGGGAACAAGGAAGATACTTATATACTTAATAATGGTGCAGAAAAATTTAATAATTTAAATGCTTTTGATATCAGTCACACTCAAGCCATTCGCCACATCACACTTTACCTGTAAGTGGACTATAAATACATGCATGTTTCACTATACAATTCAACACTAATCCTCTAAGGTTCCCGGAGTAGCGTGTGACTCACTGAAAAAGCGCTTCAACTCCTCGTCAGGGGTAGTAAGCGCTATATAAATGCAATTTCAATACAATACAATAAATCACATTAGAATATTACAAAAAGAGGACCTCAAGAAGCATGTTTACTGTATCTAGACGTCTATTCTTGAAGTTCAAAAAAGGAAAGCAACTAGGAAGCAGCTCACAAGGGCAAGCAAATTACCATAATGGAGCGAATATTCAGGGTGGAGGCTCTACATTTTCAGGGTGGAGGCTCTACATTTTTAGGGTGGAAGCTCTACATTTAACAGTCACCTGATCAGGAATTAAAATCTTTATAGCCGACTGAGAAATCGTATTCAATATTTACACAGGAAATAAACTCGGAGTATGCTAGCTTCAATGCCAATTACCTTGGTTCTAGCAGATGAGCAATGGCTCTAAGAAAACGGAAAGGATGGCACTGAAAAGTGCGACGCTGTGGACACGTGTGCAGGCTGATGCAAGAACATTAATCTTTCAACAAAGCAGCTTACACGGAATACCACAAACGTGGTCTGCCAGCTTCCGGCAGCGGCTCTCTCCCAGGCGGCGGCTCCAGCGGCGGGGTCCTCTCCTCCTCTTGGGGACTCCTGCTCCCCGCTGGACCACCGGGGCTCCCAGCAGCTCACGGGAGCCCCGGGCAGCATCCAGCCATCTTCTCTGCCGGCTCCTCTCCTCAGGCGGCGCCTCGCAATCTCCTCGGGCCGGCAGCCAATCCCAGCACAGCCCGGGGAGTGACGTCACTAGGGAATCCCGGGCCGGCAGCCAATGAGAGCGCGGCCCGGGAAATGAGTTCACGGGGTGTCCCGCAGTCCCGCCCCCGGCCTGCCTGACTTCCTGGTCGCGGCCGGGCGGCAGCGGGGACAATTTCGCGCACTTTGCGGGGCAAATGCCGGGTGGGCACCGGCTTCAATTAAACTGTAAAGCGAGGTGGCCACTCGCTCGGAAGCCACAACCACTGTAACAATGCCGCTATCTGCCGCCATTGACCTCGGGGAGGCAGGATGAGACAACCGATGTCGGGAAGCGAGCTGCAAAATGGCGGATAAAAGCTCCACGTTTTTTTCGGATTTGGGGGCGTGTTCTTGCTGTTCAAGGAGGCGTGGAAAAAAGTGGAAAGAACAGCAAGGAACACACCCCCAAATCCGAAAAAGACGGAGCCTATTCTGAGAGACAGCTCTCTCCTCCAATGGCTGGCCTCCATTTAGGAAGCCAGCCAATGGAGAAAGAGCAAAAAGAGGGAGGGATAAATGCAGCACTCTAAGAATCATTAAATCTCCGACTTCCGGTTTCTGCCTTACGGCAGAACCGATAGTCCTCGACCTAAAAAACTAAAAACAAAAATCAGCCTACCATACACCTCTCCTCCTTCCTTAATTTTTTAATAAGATCATCCGCCTCATCTACTGAGCGAAAAGTGTATATATGGTTGTTCTACATGGCTCGAAGAGAAGCCGGAAACCTCTACTGAGCCCTTGCCCCCAGTTTGTTTAATTCTACCATTTGTTTGCCCATCTGCCATTGCTTCTGCGCTGTTGTATGGCAAATATCAGACCTGATGTTAAATGTAAAGGTATTAGAGAGGGAATTTGATGCAAGTGACCCTTCCTTCAGAGCTGCTGATAGTATTGCCTCCTTTACTGTGCACGTATGGAAATTGACCAAGATCTTCCTATTTTTCAGTCTCTCTGGATTCCTCTTATAGGGGTCACGATGCACCTGTTGAATCTCTCTCTCCAAATCGATGTCTTCAGCGCTAAAAGGATTTTTTAGCACTGTCTCCTTAAGTAGTGAGATCACAAAACCCTTAACATCTGATCCTTCTAGAGCTTCGGGACATTGATCAACCTCAGACTGTTCCTTCTAGAGTGGTTTTCCAAGCGTTCAAGATCGTCCTTCAACTCCTTGTTCTGATTCTTTAATTTAGTCATTTCTACTGAAGAGGGGCTCATGGACTCCTTAATCTTAGGAATCTCTTGCTCATGCGCATCCGTTCTAAGGGAAACTGCTTCTAGTTTCTGGGCTAAAACAGCACACAAAGCTTGTATTCCCGCTTGGCCCTTTTCAGAGACAGTGAATCTACTCCCTATCTCTTCTTTTAGCGCCAATAAGATATCAGCCATCGAGCCGCCCCCATCCCCCCCAGGGGGGAAATATGTTGAAAAAACTGGGACGGGTTTGCTTGCTGCGATGACTCAGGACAGGAGAGGGAATCACTATCCTGCATCTCCAACATAGCAAAGCGGTTTGAGAGTGGAACTACAGGATGGACAAAAGTCTGGGAGCCACAGATATTCTCTAGTGGAGCTTCTGTCAATTTATCAGAGGCTGGAAGAGCAGGGGCGGTTAAGACTGCTGCCAACAGAGGCTTGGTTTGAGATTGCTTCAAATCCATGTGTCCGACGGAGTTAGAACAGTGGTCCTCCTGACCAACTACTCCAATGTGTGGTGGGCAAGGGGCAGTTAGAACCTTATAATATGATTTCAGGGACAGGGTTATCTTAATTTTGGGGGCAAGCAACTTCTTCCCTCTTCCTCTGCTCTTGCCACCGTTTTTGTTCCCGCCTGAAGGGTCCGTCTTGCTTCCTTTTACCACCCTTGCCCTCTCACTTACTTCTCCCCCCCTTCCTTCTTTGGGAGGATGGCAGGGTAACACTAACTGGAGGAGAGGAGTCTTAGGTATAGAGACCAGAATCAGGAAGTTGAGCTACCCGGGCTCTAAGAGTATATCTGCAAGCTTTTATGAGAGATGCCCCCTTTACTTGCTGACCTTCATCCACATGCCGAGGAACTCCCCCTCCACCTCCTCTCCATGCTCCCGAGCAGCAAGCTTACTACAGTGAATTTTAAGAGTGGGTCCCTGTTGGGGCGAGCGAGATAGAGCCTTGCCTTCCACTCAAGTCCTGCCAGCAGAATCCGGGGCCGGTGTGTACCCTCTGTAATGTCTGCTTGGGGGCAGTGATGGCCTACGCCACAGAGTGGGGCCTAACTGTACTTGTATAGTAATAACACACAGACACTAGCTGCTGGGTAAGGGTCGAAGACCACGAGCGGTCTCGCGCCCATTTATTTATACCTGAGGGCTGACCCGCCCCCAGGCTGTGTGCGTGTGTGCGTGCGTGAGTGGACGGGCCGTGTGGCTCCGTCAGTACATCTCTCCAAACTCACAGATGAATAGTCCAGTCTTATTTAGATTTCCTGGTGACTCGTAGCCTCCATGCATAGTCTTGGAGTCTTTGACTGGGAGTCGGGTTTGGTCGTAGGTTGTACCTCCGGCTTCGCTGTCCTTCGGCCACTTCTTCTCCCGCCGGTTCTGCTGCTTCTCTCTCGGGATTGGCCTGGATGACGTTTGACTCTGTGTCTCTTCTGGGCGGTGATGGTTCTCTGTCTCGTTGACTGGCTGATGCCTCGGGAGTAGCCGGGTTGTCTGCGCCGCTCTCAATATCTTCCGACATCTTTTCTTGTGTTGTCTCATTCGTAGATACACGCTTGAACCACAACACTACCCTGGATCCATGGGACGCTGAATGTTCACAATCTCCCACACCTCGGGTTCAAACGTTGTTTGATATTTCCAGTTGTGGTGGCGAGTCTTGAGGACCACGTAGTCTCCTACTGCCAGTGGCCTGACCCCGGCTCTTCTCGTTCGGCTTGCTCTCTCATTAGTGTGTCGTCTCCGGTCCTGGGTTGCTTCGTGGTTTAGCTCTGGGGCCTGCCACGCTGGGCTTGTCGGTACACAATTTCTTGGCGGTCTCCGGAACATGACGTGAGCCGGGGCGCACTTGGTGGTACAATGTGGGGTCTGTCTGTAAGCATTCAGAAACTGTGACAAGCATTCCTCGGGCACTTCCCCTGTCTCCACACCGATCTTTAATGCCCGGTTCATTGTCCTCATGAACCTTTCGAACTCTCCATTGGCCTGTGGCCATTGTGGCGTGATCTTTCGGTGATGTATACCTCGTCTGGATAGATATGCTTTAAAATCAGTACCCTGAAACGGCGGTTCATTGTCTGACCTTATCTCATCTGGGAAGCCTAGCATGCCGAATGTCCGATCCAAAGCTGGCTTGACATGGCTGAAAGCGGTGGAAGGAATCACCTCCACCACTGGAAACCGGGAGCATGAATCGATCAGTACCAGGGCTTGTTTTCCATCCGGGAATGACCCAAAATCAATACTTATTTTGGACCAGGGAGTGTCACATGAGTCTTCTGTGATGACGGGGTGCGGCGCAGGCTCCTGACTTGTGATGACACACGAGTGGCAGTTGCGGATCTCCTCCTCCACCGCACTGTCAATGCCGGGGACCCACACCCTTCCACGCAGCCGAGCTTTCGTCTTGGCTACGTCTTGGCTACGTCTTGATGTCCTTGACAGGCTCGAGGGAATGACAATGGTGGCACCTCGCAAGACCACTCGTGGGGCCCCGTGCTAAGTCCACTTTGCGCTCGCCACATTTGTTGGGGAAACGTCTGTTCCTCCGTTGTGAGGGCGCTGGCCCCATCCAAAAAGTGCTTCCAGCTGCAATTCTCCAGAGTTTGTTTCACCCTACGGAGACACTCATCCTGGTCTGTGGCCGCTCCGATCTCTTCCAGTGTGAGGGCCTTGGGGCAAGCGTCTTGCGACAGCACCCTGAAAAACTCTTCCACCTCCTCCAGGTCCTCGTGTTCCGATGTGTTGGAAGCGTGCCCCGGATGTCGCGAGAGGAAATCCGCGGGGTTGTCCGCTCCGGGGTGGAAGATGACTTCGAATCTGTACGTCTGGAGCTGGACGGCCCACCTCTCAATCCTGGGCAGCGCAAGTCTGGCCGTCCCTGCGAACAGCAGAACCAGCGGTTTGTGGTCCGTCACGACCGTGAACTCGTGCCCGAAGAGGTATAGATGAAAGTGTTGACACGCCCACTTTATGGCGAGAGCCTCTCTTTCAATCTGCGCGTAGCGCATCTCGGTTGCTGTCAACGCCCGGCTGGCGTATGCCGTGGGCACCCACTCGTGATCTTCCGTTTTCTGCATCAGGACCTCCCCCAGCCCTACCGGGCTGGCATCCACGATGACCTCCGTCTGTCGATGCGGCCTGAAGTACGCCATGACCTTGTCATCTATCAGGGCCTCTTTCACGGCTCGAAATGCGTCATCCTCCCTCGCGGACCATGCCCACGGCTGCCCTGCTTTGGTGAGTGTGCGCAGGGGTTTCGATAGGGACGCCAGATTGGGGATGAACCGGCCACAATATTTTGGCCATCCCAAGGAAACTGCGGACATCGGTTGCTGACGTCGGCTTGGGTGCCGACCGGATGGCTCGGCTTTCTTCGGGTCTACTCTGAGTCCGTCGCGAGAAAAGATGTAGCCAAAGAATTCTACTGATTCGTTGTAAAACAAGCACTTTTCTCTGTGCAATGTGAGTCCGTGGTCTGCCAGGCGCTGAAGCGTGGCTCTCAGGTGTCCATGGTGCTCCTCTAGGGTCTTGGAGAAGACTAGAATATCATCACTCAGATTGATGACTCCTGGCAGTCCCGACAGCGTCTCCTTGATTGCATTTTGGAACACTTCGGCGGCCGAGGACACGCCGAAGCTTAGACGCTTGTACCTGCAGAGGCCGACATGGGTCGAAAATGTTGTGATATTACGGCTGTCTGGATGGAGCTCCAGCTGGTGGTAGCCTGCGTTTAAGTCCAGTTTAGAGAACCACTTGGCCCTGTTTAGATCAGCCACTATGTCGTCCATAGTTGTCGTGAGGTGGCGCTCCCTCTTGACTGCCTTGTGTGGGAGGCGCATGTCCACGCATAATCTTATCGCGCCTGGTTGTTTGGGTTTGGGCGCTACGACGAGGGGTGACACCCATGGGGTGGGCCCGGATACTTTTTCAATCACCCCCAGTTTCTCGAGCTTCGTCAGCTCCTCCTCCACCTGCGGCCGCAGGTGGAACGGTACTCTCCGATGCCGCAGTGCTGTTGGCCTCACTGTGCGATCGATGTGCAACTTGAAGACTTTCTCTCGCAGGTGGCCCAGGCCCCGGAAGAGCGTCGGGAAGTCTCTCAACATGGCGTCCGTGTGTCGTTCGTGAACTTGGTTAGGGAAAAATACCAGCTGGAGGTCTTCTGTGGTGTGGCAGCTGAGCAGGGTGCCACGTTTGCCACCGGTCACGTCGAATTTCGTGTTCACCTTTTGATCATTGCACGACACCATCACGTCAATGACTCCACGTAGAGGCAGGGGTTCATCACTGTCGTACGTGTAAATCCTGGCTTTTGAGGGCATGAGCGGTGGGCGAGGACGTAACTGTTCGTATTGCGTACTGTCCATTACATTAACTGACGCCCCAGTGTCAATCAATGCCTGTATCGGGGAACCCCCTATCTCGACTTCGCACATCGGTGGCGGCCTCTTTCTGGATCCATCCCGATCAACGAAGGAGACAAAGAAAACATTGTCGTCTTCGTCCTCATCTAACCGGAACGCTGTCTGAGCGCGTCACCGCACGGCCCTGGGTCCTCGGGAGAGATTTGACGCACCCCTTGGGCTGCGCTCCTTCCGCTTGAACCGGTACGGTGGCTGCTGCGGCATACTTTCGCGAAATGATTCATCTTGCCACAGTTGGAGCACGCCTTTCCTCGTGCAAAACACCGTCCGTTCGGGGGATGCTCCATCCCACAGTTTCCACATGCAGAGCGTGAGGTCGCCGACGGCTGATTTCTCTGTGTTGAGGGAGGAGGCCTTCTCCGGATTACATCCACGTGCTCTTCTTTGATGGACAAGTGTTTTGCCGGCGCCGCGGGTCCGTCCAACTCGGCCTGCATCGCTTCCGCCCTTACATTAGATAGTTTATGTGACCTCGCCAGCACGAGGATATCGTCCAGGCTGATCCGTGGCTGCCGTAGGATTAGGCGTCTCAGTTGAACCGACCGACATCGTTGTATGAGTTGTGCTCTGATCTCTAGCGTCCTGTCCGGCAGCTCGCACGACGTCGCTAGCTTGCAGCAGCCTCGCGTAGAAGACGGCAATCGATTCGCCCTCCGCTTGGCGGGACTGGCGCAGCTTGAACCACTCATAATCTGGGTTGGCGCGGGGGGTCAAAATGGCGGTTAAGAGCCGTGACTGCAGCTGTGTAGTTGCTGTTGTCACCTCTGTCCGGCAGAGTTTCGAATAGTTCATAGAGCTCGTCACCCCCATAACACATCAGGAGCGAGCGTTTGACTTTGCTATCGGTTTCTCTGACGCCCACAAAGTAATGTTCTAAGCGTCTGAGCCAGAGGCGCCACCGCGCGGCTGCTGTGGCGGGTTCAGATAGTTCACTGAATGGCGGGAGCGGGGCCGCCATGGCATGACCAGGCGTGGTAGTCACGACGTTGACAGCAGGGGCCTGAGCTGGTGGCCCTGCTTGCGCTGGCCCGACATTCTGTGGTGGCAAAGGTGGCGGAGTTGGGACTCGTTGGGCTGGTCCGGCGGCTGCCGCCCCCCTGTTGCTTGCTGGTTCATTTCTGGCTTTGTGGTAGCACGTGGGCTGCGTACTGTTGCGAGTGAGTGGCGGTGTCACGTGGGGACTCGCTGCTGTAGTAGGTTAATTGACCCTCTTCCTCTTATTGGAGCATAATCTGTGCTGCACACAACGCTACTCAGCCCTTCCGGATGCTCCATGGCCTGGACAGCCGGTGTGTGTGACACTGGGCATGTTTCTCCCCTCAGAACGGCATAATCGGCAGCTCCGCGAGATGCGTGAGCTTTAGTAGGGCAAATCTTCCGCTTCCGCGAGAAGCGTGAGCGGCCGTAGGGGTGTGGCGAGAGCCGAGCTAGTCCCTCCGATCTGGGCCGAGCACATTGCTGCTTCTCTCCTCCCATGCGCAAACAGGTCTGAGCGCTGGGATAGCAGTGAGGCAGTGCTGGGCCTCCGAGGTGGGGACGCTGTAGTGCAGGGCAGACAGCGGACGCAGTGTTTCCCCCTGGAGGGCTCACCTCGAGCGCTGCGACAGACGCGAAGCACCTACCGGCAGTAGGTAAGGCCGGACCGGCCAGCACAGCGGGGTGGCACCCGCGAAGGATCTTGGCGATAGTGGTAGGCTCCAGCGCAGGCAGCGCGAGCGCGGCTCAGGTGTTACCGCGGGACACGGCAGGCGCGTCCACGGGGCGAGGCGTGGGCAGAGTATCCCACCCTCGTCGCCAGTGTAATGTCTGCTTGGGAGCAGTGATGGCCTACGCCACAGAGTGGGGCCTAACTGTACTTGCATAGTAATAACACACAGACACTAGCTGCTGGGTAAGGGCCGAAGACCACGAGCGGTCTCGCGCCCATTTATTTTTACCCGAGGGCTCACCCACCCCCAGGCTGTGTGTGTGCGTGCGTGGACGGGCCGTGTGGCTTCGTCAGTACACCCTCAACGTCCTACCTGGGGAGGTTGCAGGGAGAGAAGCTTCCCTCCCCCCACCTCTCTTCTGTAGCTATGCTGCTTATACTGGCTCTACCACTTAAGAACCGGGCCTGAAAGTACAGGCAGGCGAGCCTGCTTTAGTGGCACTCCCGCGCAGAGCCTTCCCAGTGGGATCCTTGTGGTGTCCGCGCACTCCCTCCGAGTTCCGGAGCCACACACGACCTCAAAAAGCCGCCGCTGCCGCTCTGCCATCAACCAGCTCTGCTCCTGCTCAGCCAGAACCCGGGAGATGAGGTCGTCCTTAAGAGACACTGCCGCTACCGCTCCGATGGCAGTCAGCTCACTCTCGGCCAAAACAGCGGAGAATACCAGGAAATATTTTACATGATTTACATGATTAAACCAAAAATGTGCTAAGAGAGGTTAAGAGAGGCAAGGAAAGACAATACATCAGCCTCGCATTGCGGAGGCTCCCTCCCAGAGAGATCGGGTAACAGATCCGAGGACCTTCCACCCGCAGCCGCTTAGATGAAGGCCGCCATGTTCCCCTGACCTTGAACAATTCTTAAACAGATTGATTAAAATACTGTGTTCCCTTAATTTATTTTTGAGGTGGGGGACATGTGAGAGTCTATTACAGGCATTTTGCAGAGAAATGTTGTGTTTATGTTCCATGCAACATCCATATGGAGAAGTGTGGCTCAGGGGTTAGAGGCGGCAGACCTGGAGCTTGAAGTTCGGCCCTGGACCAGGGTTCAATTCCCCGCCTCGGCGGGTCTTGGGCTCAAAAATTCCACGGACTCGTTAATTCTCGCTCCCGTGCCTTCTCAACTCACGGGTTCACACTCTGCGACTCTGGGCAATAGCTTGCTTAATCTCCACAACGGCCCCTCGCGGTGGGATGCCTGGCTTTCCGGGTTCCCTAAGCAAGCGCGGAGATGCCCCAGGGTAAGTCGTGCGCTATATAAGTTTCATTCATTTCATTTCATTTCATTTCATAAAAAAGTTTATTATAAATCAAAACAGGACCTCACATATTCATAAGTCATAATATGTATAACTAATTATCATATCATTACCATGTATCACTAATTATCGGGGAAAAGCACCTCCACTACGTGAAAACTAATTTTCTCACCATTATTTGTGCTTAAAAAAGAGTTGGTAGTAGTGTTCAATAATTTCAGATTGGGGTGAAGAGTTTTTTCAAAAGAGATTGATCACTCAAGTCCTCTGCAGAAGCGACTTCTGTAGAAGAGAAGCCCTTTTAGCTCCAGGGGCGAATTTAAAACAGATGCACATTTTGCACAGTAGAGTCTGGAGCTGCTCTGGGCCCTCATTAACACGCAACTCTACTCTGGAGAGTCAGGCTGCGACCAGGTGTTCCATCTCTCTCTGTAAGGATCAGGCAGCAAGCATTTTAGGACCGCGAATTGGTTGCCAACATATAGAGTTATCCGGTCAATGCTTTACGTCTACAGCCAATTACATTCATCAAGGCGTAAATGGTGGCAGTTTCAACGCAGCAGTTACATGGCTCTGATCATCGGAGCAGCGTAGCGGCCATTTTGGGAACATATCCACGTAAAATGCCATCAATGTGCCATGGCGCAGAATTAGCTGTGGTCTCACTCTTCCAATAAACAGCGCTTCTAAGCGCCACTGTTACGTTTTTATTGAGTATTACAGCTGTTGCGTTGTACAAGAAATTTAAATTACTTTCCTAGCATATATTGCCAAAATGGCAAAAATGTAGGTATGATGTTTCATATTTAGGTGTTTTATATAACCTTAGCATGTAATCTGACTGCTGCTTTTGTGCTTTCCAAAATGAAGGTGGTTGGCATCTTGCAGTAGGGTGACCAACGGGCATAGGTGCAAATTAAGGACAGTGAGTTTAAAAATTCAGGACAAAGGGTCAAAATTCAGGACAAACATTCAGGACAGAAGGTCAAAATTCAGGACAAAAGTTCCGGACAAAAGGTACGTTTTACAGACACATCAGAGGAGGTCGCACAATAATACATAAGTAAGTAAATAGACAGCCAACATAAGTATACGTCAAAATAACTTAATATTAGGTTGAGACAATCGTGCACTTCATTTTCTGTCTCCGCTTTTGGCTACTTTGGCACCCTTGAGACCCCTTCCCGCAGCTGCATCACTTTGATTATTCTGCTGTGTTTATTTGTTATTCTATCTTATGCAGGCCTTAGAGGCACAGATCAAAGTCAGAAAGGGCCAAGAAACACTTGTATCTGACCCCTTGTCACCCCCACCTTAAGCAGATATAGTGGGTGCTTCACTACACCTTTGGCCCATTGTCATTTTTTGTTTGATAATCATCCACAGTCAGAATGACAATGGGCCAGTCCACAGACTGAGCGAGGTCAGGAGGGGCAGCTGCAGCCTCTGGAGTTCAAAAGAGAAGAGCGAGCTGGAGAACAGCACAGCTTGCTGCCATCACCAAAATTACAGACAAAAGGCGTCCGTGAAAGAAATCCTCACAGACAACGGACAAGAGGCCCAAATAACGGGCAGTCCGTGAAATTTATGGACGGTTGGTCACCCTATCTTGCACGAACCATACACCAGGTACCATGCATAAGAGCAGGTGGACACCCAATTTCTAAGAAAGGAATCTCTGGTCAGCAAACACAGCCTAGGAAAAAGATTTGTGGGAGTACAGAGCCCAAAACCTTAGACAGTTCTCCCTGCCAACCATGGATGCGCAACCGAAATACCTACTTTCCCAGAAACTATTGAAACCATAACTAATCACACACCTGAGAACCACGACGTTAGGACTCAGCAAGAATGGATGCTGAATGGCCAGATTCCAGTGACATGCTTTCACCACAAACTCTTACCACATATTACTCTCAGGCCCACGCGTACCCTCTCTCTTAAAGACCCCAATCCTATGAATTGGTGATTACTGATTACTTGTAACTGAGCTACCACTTGACCGCACTAACTTGTTCATAATAAATATCTACCAGCAGCATTCGCCAGCACTGTACTGTGTTGCACGGCTAACTCTTTCAAACAGCAAATACTGGTGGCTTAGTGGCACGATATAAAACTCATAAATAAATTATAATTATTCGAAAATGCTGAAAGAAGGAGGAATTCAGCAAGTCTCTGTAAACAGACTGAGTATCTTACATTAAAAATAGTACAATGGAAGCAGGGCCGACTTTAGAGCTGTGTGGCTGGTACTGCCGCACTGGGTGCTGCCCTGGGAGAGGGGCACTGACCTCAGAGGTAACTTACGATTTAAAAACTCATTCAGCAGCGTTCATTGTGTGTCCAGTTTTCAGGCAGCACTAAAAATGTCAAGATTAACTCTTGTGACTAAAGTTCTTGCTGGAGAGAGAAAAGAGTTTTGTCTAGTTGCAGTTTTGACGCACCATAAAGTAGCGCAGAGTGTTAATATGCCAGCTGCAAAGAACGCGTACCGTGCATATCACAGATCTGTATTTTATGTGGATATCTGAGTGGAATACTGGTTTTGCCACAGAGATCCTTTTATTACCGCACTTCATAAGATACAACCCTAATATAGAACAGTGACTGCTACGAAATGTTGACAAAGAGCTGCATGAAAACTGTTTTGTTCCCCTAGTATTTCATTATCTATTCCTAATGTTCATGAACAATGTTTGTTTGGGTAGATATGCATTCTTATTAGTAAAGTCAGCCTTTACTAGTGCTATAAAACAAAGGAAATGTATATGAGAGAGAGGCTATGGAGAGAAGAAGGGCACTTTTGCCTGGTGGTCTTGAGGGAATCCGAGGAGATGGTCGAGGGTGGGGGGGGGGGGAGGGGGGGGGGGGGGGGGGTTGAGTTTGTCAAAAATGATTATTGCACCAGGCCCTGAAGGCTAAAAACCTGGCCCTGAATGGAAGGTAGTGTGAGAACACCTTGGGATACTTCAACTTCTGTTATTCTCTCCCCCCAAACAATCCCTAATTCTGAGGTTCTTTGAGTAGGTGAATGAAGTGGGACTAGGTACCCTCTTAGAAATGCAGCCTTTGGGCCCGCTACTGATTGCTGTGCCCTGAACCTCCCATCTCATGGTCCAGATTGCATTAAACGTTTGAAGATGGTGCCTTATTTCCATGCCATCCTTATGTGTGAGGTGGGTTCAGTGCAATGAGGCAGTAGCGGCTTCTTCAGCAAACAGAGGTGTTCCTCTGCTAGTCTGTTGGTTAAAATCAAATGTAACCGTGGGGAAAATCACCTTGAGCGGTCCAGGCACCAGAAGCCCTAAAATGACTTCTAAGACAGATGTAATACACATCTGCTGCCTATAATGTCTAAGCACCCATGAGTCCTAAAGTTATTGTATATGAAAGGCGCACACGAATGTACGCCCATTCTGTCCTTTTGAGGCTTTCATAGGGTTAGGCAAAACTGTCAATATCCACCCAGTGCTTAATTTGTAAAAGAATAAGTACCGGGGCCCAAGTTTTGGAGAGAGGCCCATGGCAGGCACTATCGTAGGTCGGGTGTAGAATACCAAA
Source organism: Lissotriton vulgaris (assembly GCF_964263255.1). NCBI lineage: Eukaryota > Metazoa > Chordata > Amphibia > Caudata > Salamandridae > Lissotriton > Lissotriton vulgaris. The sequence goes on along the minus strand of NC_141685.1, from coordinate 962,198,885 downwards.
GCCACATAGTTTTAATTTCACTGCATGCGTTTTTAATCCACCCACAGACACTCCCAGCCTTTATCTCACTCTTGCAGGTTCTTTTTCATCCCTGGTTTCATCCTATGCCAGTAGTTTTCCATATTTCTCTTCCTCCTTCATCCTCCTTCTGTGTGCTTCTTTTACTTGCTCTGGACCAAAGTTTGTTGAGGAAAAATATGTAGCGATCCCCAAAAAGGGGTGCAGGTGGCAGTGTATCCACCTGCTCTTACTTCTCAAAGTAGTTAAAAAAAACACTAACTTCACAATGTCACACACTGATGAAGTTTTAAAATCGAGGATTTTGTGGAGAAACTAAAGCCTACTTTTAGCTTAATAATTTTGCTGCAGAACCAGTTGTTTAAGCATTCTTCTGTAAAATGTGTTTTTGCAAAGAAAATGAACTTGTGCAAAGTGCATAAAGTTAGCAACTCTATGAAAAGCAAGTTTTGCATACTTTGCACAACATTTCTGGTGGAACTAAAACTTTGCCCAGTACTAATTTTTCATTACTATGATAGATTAGAGATTAATTTGTACCCATGGTGGTTGGTAGGCACAACCAACGCTTATTTCAGGGGACCAGGACCTTTTCTGTTGCTGCTGTCATAGAGCAGATCATAAGTCCTTTAATTTTCAATGGTCATAAAAATAGTAGAAGGACAGTCGCCACTTTCACCATTTCCTTGTACTGGCAGCCCTTCTTCCATTTCCATAAACCACAATTGGAATAGAAGAAAGGTAAGCTTAAAGTCAGTGAGTAATAGAAGACGAAGCTGCGTTGTGGATTGTGATGTAGTGTTCTTTAAAGAGGTCAGTCTTCAATGGTTTCCCAAATTAGAACAGTGTTGGGGTGTTCCTGATGAATACGGGGATGTTGTTCCAGATCCTGTGTGTATGACAAGTGGAGCCAATAGATTTCCATAAGGATGAGAGTGATGCGATCATCCTTCGTCCGGTCTAGGATGAGACGTGCTGCGGCGTGTAAGATACCCCTACGGGGTAACAGTGTGGAGAAGATGCAAGATTACTATGGCTTTGACAGCAGTTCTGAAGTTGCTTTGTTGAAGAAATGGTTTGACTTTTTTTTAGAAGAGACAGCTTGCCATTGAGACATGTTTGTACTGTATCTTGTTTGTTGTTCTTGGCAAATAGAAGGAATTCTGTCTTGGTTGGGCTGAGCTTCAGCTAGGAGCTGGGCTAGCAGATCTGTATGATGTGCAAGCAGTTGGATGTCTAAAGCAGAAGAGACTTTCTAATAGAGATGTGTGTTATCAGGCATATTAGTGAATCTTGATGTTGTTATGTGAGTAAAGACCAAGCGTGTCCATGTAAAAGTTGAAGAAGACAGGAGACAGTATGGAATACTGGGGTACTCCACATCTTTCGTGACCTGCAGATGCCCATGGGAACAAAAGTAGGGGAAGAACCAGTGAAGGACATTGCCTGTGAATCACATTAGCTATTCAAGGGTGCTTGTGCACGAGTGTGGGATGGTTAACTGTGTCAAGGGCAGCAGAGAGGCCCAGCAATATTACAAGACATGAGTTATCTTCATCTTTTTTGAAAAGGGCATTGTCTACAATGTGTAAAATGTGGTCTCTATATTGCAGCATGATCTGAAGCCAAACTGGTAGTCGTGCAGGAGATGATTACCATTTATGTGATCTTGGAGTTGAATATAGTCTACTTTTTCAATGATCTTGCCGATGAGTGGTAGATGAGTGATGGGCTGGTAGTTGGCAAGGTTGGAACAGAAGGATCTGGCCAGACGAAGGCCTTGTCAAGGTGATGCAGCAAGTTGCCTAGGCCATACTGTGATTAAGGTAAGTAGACCCTCTGCTCTATGGAAGCATTTGAAAAGACAACCATAAGAAGGCACATCCATGCTGCTGCACTATGACCCTGTGAAGGATTGGTCACCTGGCATATAATGGACTCTTCCCTGGTCCTATTGGCCACTCAAAGGCAGTACTCTGTGAGTATATATATTGAGTTCACTGTAGGGCAATCCAACATTTTTGGTGGTGGCAGTTGAAAATGTCTAACAGAAAGACAGTTTTAACCAATAACAAAATGATCTGGCCACTCTTGGGTAGAGTTTCAGTTCACAAATCAAAGGAGATTTAAATGCAGTGTTTGGAACTTTGATACTAACTTTCTCTAGGAAGGCAAAGCATCTTGTGAAACCAAGTACAATGTCTGGGGAGCTAATACAAGACACTTTTTGAATTTTTTTCTTTTCAGATTTCTAACGTTCAAGAGAAGAAGGCCATGGGTGTCTTGGATATCTACGGCTTTGAGATCACAGAGGTAGGCTCTGGTTGTTGTGTTGCTCGGACATGATTTTGAAGTTAGGTATAATAGGTGTGTGTAATATTGTTTGCTGGAGTCTGTCTCCATCCTGCAGGGTGTCAATATCTCCCTCTAACCAACCGGTTCTCCAAGTTTCGGTTTCTCTTTACATAAATCTATGATGATGCTGTGCCGGATAAATGGCCTTTCTTGCAAAGTTTCATGTTCATGTTTGGCCTCCTAGTTATTAAAATTGAGCAGTGGTTTGCACGTACATGGTGACTGCGGTTGAGCACACGCAACGTTGATTAGTCATGCTTGAAGTATTTTATGGCCACTAAGAATCAGGGTTTGGCCATCAGTTTTGGCAAGTTTACCGGCTGTATCCCAGTAAAGGTTCATAGGTTGCAAAGCTATGGTCACAGAGAGCAGAGAATGGCCATCATGTTCTGCTGTTGGCAACTTACTGAATGGTGTGAGTGATGACACTGCCTCATCCCGTCTTGTCAATCGATGCTGGATGCCTGGTTTCCAAACTCACTGCACACTTTCTGCTCTAGGACAACGGCTTTGAGCAGTTCATCATCAACTACTGCAACGAGAAGCTGCAGCAGGTCTTCATCCGCATGACCCTGAAGGAGGAACAGGAGGAGTATGTCAGAGAGGTATGTGTCAGTGGAGCAGAAGAGGGAACGACAAGAGGGAGGATGTAGGGGAGGCAAGAAGCAAATATTTAGAGAAGGGGTAGATTTAGGGCATGGGGATTTCACATTCCCTAGGAGATTATTGATATTTTGAAAATAATATTTGAATGGCCATTTTTATACTCTTTTGAAAATTGCATTTGTTCTGTAACATAAGTATCATTCATTCCAGATATATATGTATATAATCAATGCCACAAATAACTTTTTACTGTGATTCAATGGTAGAAACTAAGCTAACTCATTAATGTTGTTGTCAATAACCACTGGTCTATAAGGATAGATATGTAATGTAGGATAAGTCCTTAATCAGGTAGGTATTCTGTCTCAGCAACTAACCTATGTCTTGACGCAGGAACCACTAGAAATATCATTCAACCCCGAATGCAAACATTTGCATGGGTACTACAACTCGGGGACTGGCCTCAGTGGCAAATATAGAATGCAATCGGCAAGTAGAGTTAGAGATGAAGATACCAGGCAAGGACTCGACTGAGAAGATGGAACTAGAATAGGAAGGAATAGGAGAATTCATGATGAAGTAATGAGCAAACCTTCTCATAGCTCCTAACCAATAAGCTCGCTTAGTTGGGGTTCATACCCACGAGCCTGTATTCAATATTTTTAATGCAGTGAATCTAGGTGTTGAACAACGAGGAAGAAATATCAGAAGCAACAAGTAGTAAACTGCAGAAGGGGGGATTATGTTGCATCAGTAAGCATGAGCAATCTTCCCATAGATAATGCCCAAAATTAGAACATTCAGAGGGGCTAAATGATATCTGAGGTTCCCAGGAGGACATAGGTAATAGCCCACAGAGACCTGAGCAGGGTCTCTTTGGGCTATTATCTGCCCATTTCAGACATTTCAAATTGGATGTTTCAGAGGGAATCTGTATGGTTCAGTAATGTCAACAAGATGCCTCAGCCCTACCACGCATCAAGACAAGTGAACAGATGCCTTGTAAGTTGCTGGCAAGGAAGTCTGGCCACAGGCCTGGACCAGATAAAGTATAAAGAATACAGAAGCAAGAAAACTTGAGCTGTCATCTGGGTTAACCTTTTGTTAAGGCACCCAGTATTAGACCAAAGTATCCATCCTCTTGTAGTAGCCCCTGTCCACACTTGCGCATCATGGTCCTGATGTTTGGTGATGACGGAGAGATTAGGCAGGTAACAGTGTACTAGTACCTTCTTTGCCTGAGACCTCTGTGTTCAAGTCAATAGACTAAAGTTTCAGCCCAACTACACTAGAGTCTTGTGTCATGTCAGCAATATTAAAATATGAGCCTCTTCTACTTGAAACCCAGAAGTATGAAACAGATGTAATAAAATTAACAACGAGCTACGGTTTTATAAGAAACCATTGCTCATTTTTGTAACCATATTGTTATTAGGAAACTCCCACTACAGTCTTTACTTGTTACAATGAATCTCTTTTGTGTTTTTGTGCTGTGCATTTTTTACACTGTGGCAGTTGTTTTTGTATTGGCCATTTAATCCCCAGATGCTTCTGTATGCCTTAACCTTAATGAAAGTGTTGGAAAAATTAAAGACATCTACGAATAGCATTTAAAGGGGAAAAACAGACAATAATATGACATAAACGTTTATACTGTAGCTTTACAATTCACAGTTCTGAGGAAGGCTGCATTTTGTATTTCACTGGCCAAAACATGTTGACTGGTGTTATGTTTGCATGAGGAACCATTCTATAGCTTACACTGTAATATATCAATTCAGGAGATGACAATGCAGATCTTTCATGCCAGATAGTGTGGCTTTTGAATGTAGATTCCACAACTATATATGGGTGTGAGCCATGTAATTGCTGACTTCAATTTGATGGAAATATGCAATACTTGTTAAGTATTATATACAACTTTGAACTCTTGTCTAGAAACCGCTGTAGTTGTCTAAGGAGCTTCATTTAGTCACAAAGTTTCATAAATAAAAAAAACATACAGACTGGCGTTGGCTTCATCCACTGGTCTGCTCAACTATCAGTCACTTTTTGTTTACATCTATATCAGGCCTCTGCAGCCATTTGCTTTTTAATTTCAAATTTGTTTTATTGATTTGAGAGCAACAATAGGCACTACAGTATGAAAGAAATGCATCAGGTACAAAAGGCAGTTGATACAATTAAGTATGTCTTCTCTACAGAGCAAATAGCAAGTTAGGTTTGATTTCCACAATAAAGGTACAGTGCCAAGGCTGCAAAAGTTAAGCGTAGTGAGATAACCAAACAGTGGTAACCAAAACCAGAGCTCCCCTCCCGTTCCCCGCACTCCCCCACCCTTCCCACCCCACCCAGTGTGCCGGACTCGTGAAACAATCATAGATGCATTCACAGAATAAGTATCGCAGTCATCCATGGGATCACGAAGGGTCATGTGTAGGCTCTGTGAGTCGCAGCAAGTGAAGGTACCTGGGGCACTTGATCTCGTTAAATTCTTTGGACCGGAGGGAAAGCAGCGGGAGCCAGACCTTCCGATATGCAGTCGTGGAATGTGTGAGCGTAGCCTGGATACGTTCCATCCCTAGGGTGAACCAGATGTTGTGCAGCCATCCAGTGTGAGTGGGCCTGGTAGTCGAGCCCCAGAGGGATAGTACATGTTGTGTTGCAGCTTGCAAGGCGACCCCCATTTGACGACCTCTGGGGGACTTTAGGGGAAAGGTAAGTGCGTTAGGTAAGCCTAAAATGGTGTAAGCTGGGAATCTGGGGATTTCAGTATCAAAGGTGGAGTCAATGTCATCCAGGACTGCCTTCCAGTAGTCCTGGACTTCACAGCATTCCGAGAGGAGGTGAGTCAAGGTGCCCCTTTCCCCGCAACCCCTCCAGCACAGTGCGCTACGTATCGGGTTGCCCTTGTTAAGCCGGATCGGATGAGATGCCAATACATGGACAACGTTATAGCCCTGAATTATGTCCGAGAGGGGGAGAAAGCCCTGTAGGTCAAAGAGGCAGCTGATACCTCGCCATTGCGGAAATGCATGAGGGACAGTGCCTGGTGGAAATTCCGGATTGTCCAAGAGAGGGGTAAGTGGAGAGGGGAAGATTGTCAACCCCCGTTTGACAGCGACCGTGTTCCAGACCTGCATGACGGTGCGAGTGATGGGGGATCGCAAGAGGTAGCTTGGCCTGTGCTGCCGGGGGAGGAATGGAATTTTCCAAAGGGATGTCTGGGCCAACGCCCTGTCCTGAAATAACCATCGCTTTTCGGATTCCGAAACCACTCCACCAGATACCGGAGTTGTGAGGCCTGGAAATACTGCAAGAGGTTGGGGATCCCAAGGCCTTCTTCGTCTGCGTTCCTGTATGCTAGTCGTTTATGCAAGCGTGCTTGCATACCTTCCCAGATAAAGTGGTGGAGGGTGGCTTGTAGACGCGCAATGTTGCCAGCCGGAGGGAACATCGGAAGGGCTTGAAAAATGTATAGAATTTTGGGCAGAGCCGACATTTTCACTGCTGCGACATGTCCCAGCAGGGAAAGGGGTTGTTTGGACCAGCGCGCGAGGCCAGTTCGAATTTGGGAGGTGAGGGTTCCATAGTTGAGAGCCACCGTCGACTCTGTAGACGAGGTAAGAGTAACGCCCAAGTAGGGGAGCTGTGCGGTCGACAATAAACCTCCCCCGTAAGCGGCTGTGTCTGCCCGTGGATGGGCATTTTTGCCCAGTGGCAGTAGGAGGGATTTACCCCTGTTGATTTTGAAGCCGGAGACAGTTCCAAAAGACTCTAACTCCACCAGGAAGGCGGGAACAGAGCAGTCCGGGCGGTCCAGAGTGGCTATGATGTCGTCGGCATAAAGGCCGATTGTATGAGGCTCCAGCCAAAGGTAATGCCATGGATAGCAGGGTTGTCGCGAATCTTTTGCGCAAGGGGCTCTACGTACAGGGCGAACAGGAGAGGCGAGAGCAACTCGTGCTGCGTTGGATCTCAAAAGGGCCCGAGCGTAGGCCGCCTAGGCGGACCCGGGCATGAGGACGATGGTAGCAACTCGCGATCCAGGACTGAAAGCGGTCCCCTAACCGAAAGCGTCGTAGGACTCGCTGTAGATAGGTCCAGTCGACCCGGTTGAAAGCTTTCTCCGCGTCGATAGCCAGCAGTGCAGAGTCTGAGTTTTGGAAGTGAGCCTTGTCAATCAAATGGAGTATCCGTTTAGTGTTGTCTCTGCATTGCCGATTCGGAACGAAGCCCGATTGGTCGGGTTCCAAGATCCCGGGCAAACATGGACCAAGACGCGCTGCTAGGACACCCGTAAAGAGTTTTAGGTCCAGGTTAAGTTAAGATATAGTGCGGAACGCAGAGCATTGTGTGGGTTTCTTACCCGGTTTAGGCAGCACCACTATCTCGGCTGCGAGCATATCTGGGGTGGGTGGATCTCGGGCCCTCGAAGGAATTGAAGAGCCGAGTGAGGACAGGAGCCAAAAGCTGGCTGAAGGTTTTGTAAAATCCGGCTGAGAAGCCGTCAGGCCCTGGGAATTTGAAGGGGCGAAAGCGAGAGATGGCAGCGAGCACCTCATCCAGGCAGATAGGGGCGTCTAGAGCGTCCACATTAGCTTGAGACAGCTCTGTGATCTCCGCCGATTCCAGATAGGCGTCCATGTCTTCCGGTGATACAGAGTCGGCTTTATATAAAGAGGTGTAGAAGGTCCAGAACGCCTCCGCGACTTGGGTCTCCCCGGTGATATTTAAACCACAGTCGTCCGTGAGGCTGGAGATTTTGGAACGTTTAGGTTTTCGCCTTCAGGGCGCTAGCAAGTAGGCGGCCAGTTTTGTTCCCCTCCACCGTAGTAGGTATGACGGAGGCGAAGAGCGGCGAATTCCGCCCTATCTGTATCTAGCCTAGCTAACTGGGCTCTGGCGGCCTTCAGCTGTCTCCAGACCCGCGGAGCACCGGTGCGGCTATGAACCCTCTCTAGTTCAGAGACCTGAGCAGTGAGTCCATCCCTCTTAGGTTTGCGAACCTTGGCTTCTGCTGCCGCAATCGCAATAAGTTTGCCGCGGGCCACCGCTTTCAAGGCTCCCCAAAGGGCCGACACCGATGTCTCGGGGGTGTCATTAATAGCCAGATACTCAGTGAGACTCGCATGAAGCTGCTTGGTGACGTCTGGTCGTTGTAAGAGGGTTTCGCGCAATCGCCACAAACCAGGAGGGCGGGTGGATTTTGGGACCTGGAGTGTCAATTCAACCGCGTCATGGTCAGATAGGGCCGCCGGTACAATGCTCACGTCACTGAGGGTAGCAAGTTCAGAGGAGCCCAAGTAGTGGTCCAGTCTGGCATATGTGCGATGTACGTGGGAGTAAAACGTGAAGTGCAGTGTGTTAGGATGTGTAGCCCTCCATAGATCTACCAGGCCCCTCTCATGTACCCAATCCTTACCGGCGGTTGTAATGGCGCCGGTGTCCCCATAGCGGTGCCCCGACCTGTCCATCTTTGTGTCCATCACTAGATTGAGGTCCCCCCAATGAGCAAGAGGGAATCAGAGGAGTGAAGTGATTCGGAGATGGCGCCCTTTAAAAAGGCTTCCTGCCCCGAATTTGGGGCGTAGAGGGAGACAATCGTGAAGCTCTGGCCTCCCACTGAAAAGGTGTATGCTAACAGCCTGCCCTTGATCTCCCCCAACTTATCTCCCACGCTGTCCTGGAAGCACCTGGACACCAGTATAGCCACCCCTGCCTTTTTTGCTGGGAGAGATGAAAAAACTGCTGGGGAAAGGCACAGGAGTGCATCCTGTGCCAGTCTTTAGGCAGGAGATGGGTTTCCTGTAGTAAACAGATGTCGGCCCCTGAGTTCTCCAAGTACGAGACAACGGCCCTTCTTTTAACAGGATTGTTCAGGCCCTTTACATTGAGGGTTAATACCTTCAAGCTGGAGTCCATCAAAGGAGTTAAGGTGATCCATGCGCTATGTGGATGCAATCCCATTGTAGGAACGCATGAAGGCGCAATGAGCATCCCATTACCACAAAACCCCCCGGCACACTGGTTCCCTCCCGCAATCCTATTCCCAACCCCAGCTCCAACTTTACCCCAACAAGCCCTCCCCTCCTCCCACCCCCCTCCCTGAAGCCCCAACTCTCAAACCCAAAGGTTCAACATCCCCGCCCCCGCCGCCCACCTCCCAACACCCAAACCATGAGATTGCATAGTCCCAGTCCTGCCAGTCCACGCAGGGCCGTAGTAAAGTTACTTACAAGGGTCATGTTCAGCGCCAACCAACGTGGCCCCCCGCCCGTCACCACCCCCAGCCCGTGAGCGTGGTATTTGCTATGAACAACCCCCCATAGGTGCAAAAATCATTCAGGGGGTAATATTTCCTTGGCCACCTCTGCGACGGCCGTCGCTTTCTCCTGCATGATGATGTGGGCCTCAGGCTTCAGGCGATGCGCCGGGGACCGTCTACGTCCCACTGTCTGCCAGCCTCCACTGGAGGGCCCCTGCGATGGTCGCGGCCGTGGAGTGTCCTCATCCATCTCAATCCCCAACAGAGCACAAGTGTCCTTGAGCGAGCGCATCTGTTGCAATGCGCCATTCCACTTAAATATCAGACGGAACGGGTGTCCCCAAGCATAAGGAATTTCCTGTTGCCTTAGAAAGTCCGTCGCTACTTTGAATGTCTTTCGTTTCTGTAATGTGATGGCTAAGAGGTCTTGATACAGGGCGACAGGGTGACCCTGAAACTGAAGGGGTTGCGCTCGCCTGGCTTCTTGAAGAATCCGCTCTTTGAGCAGGAAGTCAGGAAGAAAGGCCAAGATGTCCAGAGGCGGGGCGGCAGCCTGCTTGGGGAGCCCCACTCTATGTGCCCTGTCGATCCGAATGGCGAAATCCGCCGGCTCCCCCAAGATGTTCCAGAAGAGGTCCTGCAGGTAGCCGGTGATGTCGGACCCTTCTGTTTTCTGAGGGACCCCCCGGACCCGTATGTTATTGCGATGGAACCTGTTTTCCAGGACCTCTGCATGGGCCTGAAGGTCGAGTTGTTGATCCGTGAGTCTCAGGATCTCCTGTTGGAGCTGCTCGATCTCATTGCTCCTTGTCTGGTCAGCCTGCTCAATGGCGACCACCCTCTCCCCAAGTCCCTCAACATCTCTTCTGAGCTCCCTGACCTCCCCAGCCACATCCTGTTTCAGGGACTTGAAATCCTCCCGAAGGGAGTTGAATAGGGTCTCCAAAAAGGACCTGGTGATGGGTGTGTCGCCTCCAGAAGGTGCTGGCTCCTTGCCCGTCTTAGGTAGAGATTTCGCCAGCAGCTCAGGAAGCGTCTGGGTCGCCTTCTTCCCCCTAAGGCCTGCCATGTCATATCAGGCTACTGGACCGAACTACCTCACCAGCCGTCGGGAATCTCAGAGGGACTATCTAGGCCCGTGGAGCCCAAGCGTGTCTGTAGTCTGTGGCGTTGCGGGTCCCCAGTTTCGCCGTCACGATCTCGGGGCCCTCGGTAGGGAGCAGGGCGGTAGGTCGCCGATTCAAGAGTGGCCTGCACTTCGCCTCTCGTCTTCCGGTCAAGGGGTAGCAACTACAACTCAAGGGCCTGCTGAGGAGCCACAGCGGTGCCCGTGGCAAGTAGAAGGATCGCTCCTGGGCGGCAGCGTCCCAAGCCCACTGCAGGCGCGGTCCCCCAAAACGGGCCACTGCCTCTTTGGAGGTGTAGGAGCGGGTGGTGTCCGGCAGTCGGTAAGTTTGGTGCTGGTGTGTTCAAGTATCCAGCCCGCTGGACATGACTAGGCCCAACGCTGGGGGCTCGATCATGCCCCCCGAGCCGTGCATCCCCAGCCATCCCACGGCCCCCTCCTCACCTCGATCTTCGTTGTTCCTCAAGACGCCTCTCTCGCCGCGTCCGGCAGTCCCAGGAGCCCCGTAGTGTCCAAGCGGTAGCCCAGGTCCGCCGGAGGGCGCAGGTTCCGGAGCCTCCACAGGCCCGTTGACCCCAGGTAACTCCGCTATTCGCCGATAGTCCCACTGCGCCCACTGCAGTGTCCAGGCCAGCGTCCCCGGGTCCCACACCTCTACCGCTCCCGCTCCAACGTAGCAGGCAGGAGCGACACTGGGGTCTCAGCGCCCTCCGGGCTCCGTTTGTCCGTTCGGGGCGCACGCCAATAGGGCAGCCGCGAGGGCCTCTGCGGGATCCTCCGTACAGGCTCGAAGCCGGGGCCTCAATTTTCGCGACTCCCGGCCGCTAGCTCCCCACCCCACCGGAAGTGCGACGGAAGCAGTGTCGCGTGTCCAGCACCGCTTCTCCACCTCGGGGTGCGATAGGTCAGCGGAATGGGTCCGAACGACCCCAGGAGGGACCAGGCAGGTGTCAGAGGCTGGATCAGAGCTGATTACCACACCGGGCTGGCCGCCATTTTTCAGTCGCGGCCCCGCAGCATCTCTCCGCAAGCGTAGCTCTGGGCTCCAGCGGTCCCGCCAGTGCACTCCGGGGGCAACCACTGAACGTGCTGACCAGTTGACCAAGGCACCAGGGGTTTTGGGGGGTCAATAATGCAATTTAAGGGGTCATAGGAAGGATGGGGACAGGGAGTCACTGAAACCTGCGTCCAATCAGGTCGCCATCTTGGCCACGCCCCTCGCCATTTGCTTTTTGCATTCTGAGTGATAGTATTTACCTGACCAAATCTGCACTATTGCCTAAAAAGGCTAATGGACCAATAGTGTTGTGTCTCCATTCTTTCTCCTTTTTTAGATCTTCATTGTGTGCTTAAGCTATGGTTTTAGTTTAAATTAATGTCTTCATGTGATGTGCATTAAAACTAAAAAGGGCTTCTGTACCTGTTCTAAGCTAACCTCCACAACTAGGAAGCCACTATATGGTACCTACTGTTCCATTAAAAGTATCTGCAATGGCTAATTCTTTTTAATTACATTTTTTTACTGCAAGAATATGGTCGCTGTGATTGGTCGATGGCATGTGTTTTTTTCCTTCTTTCTTTGTGGAAAATCCTGGCATTGTAAAATAAGTACAGACTCTAGGACGAAAGCCTGTTTGATTAAATGTGCCGATGTTTTTATCTTGAGTCCGTGCTTCCCGGTCCTTTAACAGTAGACTTGTGAAGTGTGTGGCTTCTACAACCAATAATACTATCAATCCATACTTCATTGGGTCCACTGAAGGGGCATTTTGTATATTGAATGGAGTATGGATCCTCTTCATGAGTCTAGATTCTCACTTCTGGACAGGAAATGCATATATAGAGAGGATAGAATTTTAGACCAGTATTTATGGTCTGATTTAAATGGACCAGTTGGAATAAAATTTGGGCTGGGGTACCATTATTTTTTTATTTTTTTATTTTTTATATATATATATATATATATATATATATATATATATATATATATATATATATATATATATATATATATATATATATATATATATATATATATATATATATATATATATATATATATATATATATATATATATATATATATATATATATATATATATATATATATATATATATATATATATATATATATATATATATATATATATATATATTACCTACTGGCTATCGCCAGTAGGTATATATAGTTAGGATTAATTCCCTATGGGATTTTTGAAAATTCTATGTCTAATAACTTTGGCGTTTGTAGACGGAATCGGCTGAAATTTTCAGGAAAATGGCACATTTTGTTTCTGAGCAGCCCCTGAAAATTTGGTGGGGTTTCGTCAAGGGGGGGCTGAGAAAAAAGGGGGGTCCCAAAATGCGTTTTTCCCATTCATTTTTCCATAGGGCGGTTGGACTCACTTTTAGCTCGAACGGCTGAATGGATTTGCACGAAACTTGGCAAAATTGTAGGGACTGTTAGCCCGATGTGCCTTTGCTAGGTCTCAATATATGTGCTCCAGTAGTTTTTGAGAAATTAACGTTCAAAACAAGATATATATCTGTAACAGCGCTCCGGGCTGCGCTCCGGTCCGCTTACTTTTCGCGAAACGGAACTTTGCGCGCAGAAAGCTGATTGGCTCTCCGGTGTCTGTCAACATTCTAAACAGTCCGGAGCGGCCGCCATCTTATCTCTCGGTAGGATCGAGAGAGAAGAAGAGGTGAAAAACGAAGGGGGAATTTATTGAAAGGGGGCAAGGTATACCCCTCTTGACCCCCTAGGAATGTTGTTGGGGTTATTAAAGGGTCCCGTGGGGAAAATAAAAAAAAAATGATTTTTCACGGCAGAAGCGCTTCACGGGCCGCGAACTGGGCCGCAAACTGGTAGCGAAACGGGAATTCGCCATTTTGTGCTTCGTTTTAATTGTTTAGAGATAAAAATTATCGCCGCACATCGGCCACAATGCATGAATATCGCTGAAAAGTCAGCGATATTCATGCATTATCCAGCAAATGCTCTTAGCCATGTTATCCACCTTCCATTGGATAACATGGCTAAAAACTGCTCTGTGCGTGAGCTTTTTTTTATTTTTTTTTGCTGCGTGACGTTTGTTAACGTTCGATTCGATGGAAATCAGGAAGTGTTGACCACCATTTTGTCACTGCGAGTAAATATTTTGTTATAAATGAATCCTTATTGATAAACATTGTCTGCGCCATCTTGCGTTTTTGTCCAATGCCACAATTTTGTCGTGCACGGCAGCCATTTTAGATGCCTTGACCAGGGCCACTCTCTGCACCCCGCCGATCCTCAGCATGGCTCCCCACCCTCGCAAGCATCTCCCCCACGCACTGGTCACCCCCACTCTCTCTCTCATGCATGGGCTATATACTTCCCCCCATCTGCGCTGCTCTTCTCTGAGAATCACACCCTGTGCCCGCCCGACACCTCCCTTTCACCCTATTCACTACCGCACCCTCTGACACTCCTCTTCCTCTGTGTCCGATTGTCCAGGCCGGACCTAGGCTATCACCTAGCCCTGCGGATGTAGTTTATGGCCCCAGCTGTAGAGTATCCAGACATGCCAACCCTCCCGATTCAGGCGTGAGACTACTGATTTCAGTGCTAGTCTTTCGCTTCCCGATTCCTGCAAGGAAAAACCCGGGGGCATATTACCAACAACTAGCGATAATTTTTGTCTCTAACTTGTTTAGAGACAAAAATTATCGCCGCACTTCGGCGAATTTTATCGCACATAAACCTTGCTATTAGCAAGGTTTATCGCGAATGCGATAAAAAACGGCCGCAATGCATGAATATCGTTGAAAAGTCAGCGATATTCATGCATTATCCAGCAAATGCTCTTAGCCATGTTATCCACTTTCCATTGGATAACATGGCTAAAACTGCTCAGGGCAGGTGTTAGGTTTTGGAGATATTCGCGCTTAGCGCGAATATCTCCAAAAGTTGGTAATAGGAGATAGCGATGGTTAGGGACTGTTTCCAGTCGCTAAAATCTTGGCACGCCCACTTTGCATGTCATTAGTGATAAATATCACTGATATGCAAAGCGGGGCCCAAGATGGTCGCTATCTCCTTTTAGCTGTCACTAACTGGTGTTAGCGACAGCTTGGTAATAGGGAGATAATTTTATCTCTGTTTTTTTTTGGCTTTTAAAGCCAAAAAAGCGGAAATAAACCCCCTTGATAATATGCCCCATGATTTCTCGGGGGTTTCAGCTGACAGGGCTTGGTATTGTGTTACGTGCTAATTCTTCCAGGAAACGTCAGAGGGTCGATGCAGGGGTTCTAGAAGGGGTGATAAACCATTTAAGCCTCATGAACAAGCGCATGGTCTTTTAAAGATTTGTGAAGTACTCGGGGCGGCGGTGTGTGTGTGCCCTCTTTCAGGAGCGGGCGGGGGGGCACTGCCAGCAACTTGCCAGGCCAGGCAGTGTTCAACACGTGCATCACCCTTTCTCTGCCTGCTATTGCGCTCCATGCTTCGGAAAGGTAAGAAAAAGAACGTGCATTTGAGTTTGAAATGTCCGATCTTGTAGCAGTACACTTGCAAAGCCCACACATGACAATAACCCGATTCAAGGCCCCATTCACCCGATTTTTTAAACATATATAGCACTCCAACAAAGTTAGATTTTAAAACTTTATTAACATTTAAATATAACGAACGCAACAAAAACTGTAAATATATTTAACCATTTTTTGAAATTAACCAGAACTATAACGATAACAACAACAACAACAATAATATAACTTTTATGCCTAAATTACGCAAACATTTAGCTAATCTGCTAAAGGGGGGAGTCGCCATTTCTTTACAATAATCAATAATGAAAAATCCACATCGATAGGGTTGTCCGTTTTCTCGATGCAGCACTATAGGGCAACATACACAGCACCTGGGGTGTCAAGAGTGAACAGGTCTTTCTTTGTTCCTTAAGATGTTATCTGTGTCAACCTCTTCCGAGAATGCTGATGCGTTAGGATTTCCTTGTGTTTCTTAATAGCATTGGTGTCTGTACACTTCTTTGTCAATTCTGTCAAGATGATAACTGCTTCATAAACAGACGATATCTTTGTTTAGTCATTAGTGTTAAGTGTGTCTGAAACTACAGTGCCCTTCTGTTTTTTTTTCTTCAGGCTCTACAGAGTTTTGTGTGTTGTTCTTTTGAGCGACAATTATTCCAGAGGTTTCAGGTTCACTTGTTTTGTCCTGCAGTGAGTTAACAGCTTTAGAGAGTTCATGTTTATTTGCTATGTCCTGCTGTTCGTCAACTGCTTCAGAGACGTCAGCCTCATTTGTTATGTTTCAGTAGATCCTGGACCTGCTCGGCCGCGCCCAAAATGGCGCCGGTGTAAATGGGACTCGTAACTGCTTGTTGTGTACTGGTTGCCCAACCTTGATATCACGAGATACATATGCAGTTTTGAAGCACATGGCGGAGGCTTATCTGCTGTAGTGGGGCGCCCCTTTATCGTTTCAGTCGCCATTCCGCCCGCTTTTGCTACACTGTGCCTTTTCCGCCATTCAGCTGTTTAGCGCCCGCTCTTACGGCTACAGCGTCTCGCTCACCATGTAGTTGAGTTGCTCCCACTCTTGCGGTGCAGCGATAGGCGGCTTCCACAGGACTCTTAAAATGGCGGCCGGCTCTTCGGATTTGGGCCTGGTCCAGTAAAATGGCCCTGGGACACCTTGGAACTCGGACGCTTGTGTGCCAGGGCTTGGGTTCCATTCTCGAAAGCGTCCCCTCAGCCTTGAAGATTGTACAAAAGTCTTGGGGGCCGTCGACTCCCGCAGGCTTCCGGTGGGGAGCGGCTGCCATGATTGCTTGCGGAATGGCCACGACGGAGCTACGAGATGGTGGTGCTCTCATGGTGACGCCAGCTTCAGTCTGAAACATCCAGAAACAAGGTGGGGCTTTCATCGTTTGGGAAAAAAAAATTTTAATCCAATGAAAAGTGTTATTTTTAGGTCACATGACCTAGTCTTACATAATTAGGAAAAGAAAAGTAAAATGAACCAATGAAAAGTTTTATTAACAAGTCACATGACCTGTTATGCTTACGTTACGCGCTGCGCAGCGCGCTCTGGATCGTTTCCGGGAAGCTGCGCCTTGCGCACCGGAGCACTTCCGGGTGCGCTAACGCGTCGCGTCCTATGACGCATTACGCGGCAATGCAGGTCCAGAATATAGTCAAAATGTCTCCACCAACCAGCGGTCGGAATACAACCGCTTTCAGCAGTCCAAAAAGTTCGGTTAAATCTTAAGAGCGGGAGCAACTCAACTACATGGTGAGCGAGACGTTGTAGTCGCAAGAGCGGGCGGTAAACAGCTGAATGGCGGAAGAGGCACAGAGTACCAAAAGCGGGCGGAATGGCAACTAAAACGGTAAAGGGGCGCCCCACGACAGCGTGTCTTCAGGTCAAACGGATTGTGGGACAAGGTCCAGAATGGAAGATTCTTCAAAAGGGAAAAAATTCCGCCGGATCCCGGGAGCCGGCCGCCTATGCCGGGGGCGATCTCAGGCCTCACCAGGGCAACACGACTTGGGGAGGGGGCAGGAGCCAAGTGCCCCCTCTCAGTCCGCGCCATCTCACCGCCCCTCGGGGGCCTCCGTCAAGCGGTTTAGGGAGGCACCGTATCACATTGTTTTCCAATGCAGTCAGGTCCACAAATGGACCCCACTTACTTTGAATAGTGAAGCTGCAGCAGGTGCAAATAAGGTTTAAACAGTGTTACAAGAGCTGCTTAGAACTCTGAAGTATGGCACTCAACAACCAGGACTTATGCCATTTCTGTAAGGCAGTGACATGGAAGCAACTCAGGGACAAAAAGCATGAACGAACATTCACGTATGAAAATCTTATTTGGGGAAGGGGTAGAATCCAAACGCCCCCTCCCAGTTCGCGCTACTACACCGTATGTGGAAAATCTGAAGCCATCGTTCTACAAACTCTCAACGCTTGCTATCAGTGCATGAGTTTCATGCTCGATCGATTGAGCTAGCCGGATCGGGCAATAAAAAGTATAAAATAGTTATGTAAATAGTTATTTAATAAAATGTTTTACTCTGTTTCTTTGCTGGTGTGTTGTGTATATTTATAATATTTGCATAGGGTTTGTCGTTATTTTGGGCGGTGTGGGTGGCGGAGTCGAGCTGTCTTGCAGCCCTCATGGTGTGGAGCTCAGTTCATTTCACTATTTTCGTATTTCTCATGAAGGGTTGTTCCTAATGTTTGTATTTTACCGAGGTCAAAAAGAGATCGAATTAGTGGTCTACTGATTTTGCTCGATTACTTTTATTTTTTTACACGATTTTTCACTATCTGCAAAGACTAAACAGAGTATTGCGACTTTGTGCTTGTTTGTAAATAGAGAATGATCCAAAGAGAACCAATTGTAAAACAGTAAATGCTTGGATAATAATCAATCAAATGGAGAGACAAGCAGGTACGACGGATTACAACAGGGGTAAAGGTCTGCGTTAACTACCGTTCACTATCTGCAAAGAGAGAGTACTACTAAGAGAAAAGAGGGGAGTGGGGGGGGGGTAGCGTTCAAAGCACATCAGCGTGCATAAACACGAAAACGTTTTTACCTATCACGTACTTGACATTTGACAGCTTTTGATATTTGCTATTAAAAAACCATTGAAATTCACAGAAAAAACCATAGGTTATAGTCCATATATAGTTAGGAATTTGCATTTACAAAACCTTGAAAATTCAATGAAAAAACCATTGGTTTTAGGCCATATATAGTTAGGGATTTGCATTTAGAAAACCTTATTTTACTCGCATAAAACCATTGAAATTCCATATATAGTTATAAGCGCTAACTATATATCGCGCACCCGCAATCCACTGCTGATGATGTCACATATTACATCATTCATGACATGGTTAGTGACATCACTGATGACATCACTGATGACATCTCAAATGACATCACTGATAACATCTCATTTGACATGACTGATCACATCACTGATGATATCATTCATGTGATAATACCATGAACCTCTTCAGACTCTAATATAACCTTAGATACAATCAGTGTAAAGAGACAGTCACAGACTGTCACTCATCCATGGAGTTACTCACACACCTAGTCAGTTATGCCAAAAATCAATCACACCTCCATTTTCTCAACTATACAGTTATACACACCTTACTTATTCAAACATATACTAACACATATTTACTTTACTCTCTTATACAATCTCTGATACATGTTCACAATGATCCATACAGCCACTCACACATTCACTGGCTCTTATGCACAGTTATTTATAGATGTCAACTCTCACATGTACTGTGTTTTACATATGTACTTAATTTGACATGTAGCACTGAGATATCCATTCACTCACTAATACACTCATGCACAGTCAACCGCCCATACAGCTGTTTCCACATGCACTTTTGAATCTATACATATAGTGAATCAACTACTCACACATCTATGTACAGAGTCACACACCTCCCAGCCACCCATACACACACACTCAGTTTCCCATACAAATACTTGGACAACCAATCAATAACCCATACAGTTACTCATATAGCTACTGATCAACATATGCAGCAGTTTGTAGAACAACAGATATAATGATGCACAAATTAAAACAGTTTAGTCACTAACCCATGCACTCAGTGAGACACATTTAATCACTCACTCAATCAGTCAGTCATGCACCTACTAAATCCTTCATCCAGACACTTATACATCCACTCATTCTTCAATATGTAAGACATATTTTAACTTTACAGAAACATACAGTCACTGGATGTTGTCATCAGTGATGTCATCAGTGATGTCATTTGAGATGTCATCAGTGATGTCATCAGTGATGTCACTAACCATGTCATGAATGATGTAATATGTGACATCATCAGCAGTGGATTGCGGGTGCGCGATATATAGTTAGCGCTTATAACTATATATGGAATTTCAATGGTTTTATGCGAGTAAAATAAGGTTTTCTAAATGCAAATCCCTAACTATATATGGCCTAAAACCAATGGTTTTTTCATTGAATTTTCAAGGTTTTGCAAATGCAAATTCCTAACTATATATGGACTATAACCTATGGTTTTTTCTGTGAATATATATATATATATATATATATATATATATATATATATATATATATATATATATATATATATATATATATATTTATTTAACCAAGATACCCGGTCTCCCGGGAAAGACGGGCCGCACCCCTCATAATTTGCATTAAGTTGCTCATTTATTTACCAGTTTCTTCCATATGCATCAGTTCTTTTAGGCAGTGATATAGACGACAACAAATCCAACCGCGTTTATATATATATTTATGTCAACTGAGGTGACACAACACTATTTTACAATGTGCGTTTTCCAAATTGATTCATTACGTTTGCTATTTTTGCCCTCGAAACTGCCTTTTTAAAATATTGTCTCCGAAGTCCAATTGTTTTCCTTGCCAAGATTGGTTTAATTTTTAACAATTTTTTTTACAATACCGCATTGCTCGGTTGCAATGTTTTTAGGTCGAGCCTATGACATTCCGCAGGAATGTAAATAGGGGAGAATTCTAGTGGCCAAAAAAGTTCTCAAACCATCGGAGAAAATCAGGCGGATATCCAACAGTTCACCTGAAGACAAGCACACAAGCACGCACATTTCCCCACAGGCTTCCCCATTGCATCACCACATCAAAGCCAGCCATCTGTTGCTTCCCCAGCGTGGTGCCGCCAGCAGCTTCACTTCAGGCATCCACTCCCCCGCCCCCTACTTCACACTTCTCATGGTCGACAGGCCGTGTCTCGCTTTTCCCCCTCCCTCCTGTTTATGCTTCCCCCATCCCTTTACTACTCTGCCATCTGCAGGCAGTTTTCGCCGTGGTTGACAATATCTGCTTCCGCGTGCAAACCACGGCAAGTTTATGTTAGTCTGATCAGCACTCTCTACTGAGTGCCGGGCCCTGGCATTGCCTTCACTCCGTCGAGGCCTGCGTACCTCACAGACAGCCCTGGCCAGTTTGACAATGTCCTTACACCCCCTGGGCGTCCCAGCCAGTAGTTGTCGGTCTCACTGTGAGGAAGTAGTCCTTGCTTCCCACAGACGGGTCGTGGCACTGAGGAGACATCTCAGATGTCAAGCAGTGATCACAGTGCGGATAGTCTTGTTCCTCAGTGCACGCATAAGGCCGACGGAAAGCTGCACACCTGCTACAGAAAGAGTTCATAGCACAAGCCTCACTGATCCAAGCACCAGAGGGCCTCTTTGGGGGGAGCAAGCAGTGCTTTATTTGTGACGTGTGCCGAACCGGCTCTCGTTTCTAAACACCAAAACACTTTGTTCTTGCACTTGCATTTAGAGCCGAATGTTAACGCTTCAAACTGGTTTTTTTGCTCAAACATCCTGTGAATCTGGGCAAATCACCTTAGCACCCTGTTCCGTTAAATGAATTTGTCCTTGTGCAATGTAGCATGTGTTCTTTTAAAGCGCCTTTGCTGTATTAAAGTGCAAAATAAATAAACTCTAACCAATGTTTTGCAGACAGAGGAAGAGTCTCCCAGAATTAGTTCACGCTCTTGTGTTTTATTTTTAAACTGGGAAACCTAGCATACTGAAGCCACATGGGTTAGAACAGTAGTTAGTCTTCTCTGTAAAGCGGGACTTTTAAGGGCTTTTATTTGTTTCATGGTACTTTTGAGTAAGGGAGAGCGCGCTCAGCAGCACCCACTGAGTGAGCAGAGAGCTGGTCTCCGATGGGCAGAACGGAGAAGTGATTGGCCTGACACTTCATGATCAATCGTAATTTATTGTTCATTAGGAGAGGATTAGCTCTTTCAAGCAAAAAGAGTTATTCTGTGCAGCGGTCTGACTCTACCAGGGAGAAGATTATAGCACCTGTCACTTCTAGAGCCAGAGAATATTAATCAGATCTCGCTATTATCCACAGAAATAAAATACTTGGCATATAAATAAAACCTCATGCGTCACTGAAAATATAAAAATATTCATAAACTTTCCGAAATTGAGGCTTGTATTTCATAAAGCACTAGACAAACACAGGGCACCCGGCAGAAATCACGAAACTTGGACTTTTTTCTTTTTAGAAGTTGGTCAGCAGCTGTAAGGCATGTAAGTAGCCAGATGTGAGACCTGTGTGTCAGGCTGGCAGACCTCGCAAGGGGGCAGACTTTTGCATAGTGCCGTGACCCCCTCATCTGAAACATGAGGGGCACTGCTGTGCCGGCTGCTCAGTGCAGTTTTTCCTCATTATTATTTGTTCATGGTGGAAGGAGCTCCCTGCAGAAAACAACATGGGTGTCTGTTGTGACAATAGTAGTAATAATAGTAGTAGTAATAGTGTCATTTTCATTACATTGTGAAAAGCTAACATTGGGGAGCCAGTGTCCCACACCATATAACCGGCAATTCATTTATGTTCTTAGTTCAACGCATGGGACGGGCGCAATTCTACTGGAGGATACGGAATCTATAGTTTTCCATGAACTTTAATTTGACAAGGATTGCAGAGGGTGTAATCTTTATTAAAACTCATATAACACATCTGAAGGCACGCAGCATTGCAAAACCTCACTCAGCTAGTAAATCAGCATATTGGTTTGATTTTGGCGTGAAATTTATTTTGCGCTCCCTCTTTATACGTCTGTGACCTACTCTACACTTTGCTCTTTCTCACACACTCTTTCTGCTCCTCTGTCTGTCTCAAACTCATTCACCACTTCCTGCACAAAATACCTATGCCTCTCTATCTTCCTTTCTATCTATTCTGTGCAGCTCTCGATCCAACTATCCACTACACCACATATTTCAAATATGCAAATACACTACACACCACACAATTCCATAACTAACAATTCCAATGCAACCCACATATTTTGACACCACACCATATACATCCACAACAAACAAGAACACAAAAGTAAAAGATATTGTCATTTACAACGCCAACTGCTCTAAATCTCAAAAATGCGAGACCTATTGCATTGCAAATGCTTGTTTTTTCTTCTCATAAAGATTTGATGACCCAATTGTTGCATTGCCTGGCTTGCCCAGGTTTGTTCACCTTTGTCTATTTTTGTTATACAAATTCAGCTACCTGGTCCTGTGTAATTTGGTCCGTTCTAAGAGGTAGTTGCCGCTATTAGGTGAGGGAGAAAATTCTTCTTATTGGTCCCACTACTGCAAGGTCTTTGTTGCTAACAGAGACATCTGATTGGTAATCTCACCTGTCCAGTTGAGACATTATTTCAAATTGGATGTTTCAGGGTGAATTGTTATGGTTGCTAAACTTTGAAACACTGATTTATAATACTCTAAAACAGTTATTTGAGAAAAGTGGTCACTCTTCGACCTCAGCTTAATTTAGAAAGAGATCGCTGTTGAAAAATAGGGTGAAACTTGCAAAAGTGTAATCTAAAACAGATTCTGTAGACTTGGAAACACATGTTGGCGCTATCGGCTGATCCTTACGAAAACCACCCATTCAATGCCCTCAACCCACTTCTGACTTCTCTTCACTTGAGTGGGAATATTCCATAAGTGGTCCTGTTGGGTAACTATGATCACCACTCCCATCTCTAACATTCAACAAGTTAAAAGGAAAACCTCCAGTTAAAAGGCACAGGGCATCTCTGGAGGAAGATTTAGGTTTTCAATAATTGTTTCTGTCTTTGTTAAGACTATATTTTTACTCCTTGAGTTGTGGATTGATGTATACATTTCACTACAGAAGGGGCCAGTTTCCTTCCTAGTCCTGAATTATGATACCTTGGCACAGAAAATTCCAATTTAGGTATTCTCAGATCCAAAATAGCGACAATATATAAAGCAAGTCCCCACTCTACAAGACCTTTTTTGTGTTCTTTCGAGGCTTGTGTTTGACATTCAATATACCCAATTAGTGGAAAAGATGTTTCATACCATGTTTCTTGAAACAAGAGGATATTGAATGACTTCCAAAAATGCATTTATAACTTGACCATCTGCAACTATACGAATAAGACTGCCCACGTTCCAAGAACACAGGGTCAAACTGTTGGAAATAATTGAAACATTATTTTAATTGTCCTGGTTTTGCATTAGCACTGTAGGAATCCATGGCCAATCCTTATCAACTTCTTTGTTACATTGAAATGATTTATAAAAGCAGTCTAACTCCAACCAAGAAGATACTGAGCTAAATCAAGAGTTTCACCATTTCAGCCCTAGGATCCTCAACCATCCATGGATGTAGATTTAAAGCTGTCATATAGCCGTGGCCTGATAGCATCTTCTGTATAACCAGACTTTGTTCAGCAGGCCCGTCAGCCCTGCAGTGGTCGCTTTGCAAAATTCCATGCTTATTTAAAAAAGTTTATCTCTTTCTCTAGTAGAATGTCTTCTGATCCCTAACCTTGGCATTATTTTTTTTCTAAGGGGATTAAGTGGACTCCAGTGGATTATACAGACAACACCATTATCTGCAGCTTGATTGAAGATGTGAGTAGCCCGTTTCCTTTGTTGTCTTATCAGAATATTATAGGTTGTTTTATTTTGAAGGTGTTAGTCAACATCAACCTAGCAAAGACCTGTCATTCGCTCAAGTGGCTGAAGTTGTCACCACATGGTATGCATAGCAAAGCAGCTTTCTGTCTACACAAAGTTTGTGCTCTAAAACATCATATTTATGTAAAAGTTGTCAGTCAAATTAGTCACATTGTGACATCGCAGTCCATAGATAATACATAGGGCCTCATTACGATTGCGGTGGAAAGCCTCCGCCCAACACCGACTCTTAATTGGGATCGACCGACACGCGGTCAGCGGTTCCGACCACTACAATATTATACGACTGAGCACTGTTGGGTTGGAGTCCCATTGTTCCCTATGGCAGCTTGTGTTCTGTCTGACAACTGACCATAACACAGGCTCCTATGGGGAAATGGGGTGTGTGCGGAAAAGCTTGCACTCTGTCACAGGCACCCCACGGTGCCTGCCACACCGTGCAGGGTTTTACAGGGGGGTCTCTTAGCTGCCCCCTTGGCCATCAACTGTAGGCCGCAGGGGCAAGGGGACCTAGCCAGGGGCCCCCAAAGTCACTTTCCGGCAGCCTTTCCGTGTTGGACAGGCCAACGTGGAAAGGCTGTTGGAAATAGACATCATAATAATCCTGAGAGCGTAAACACTGTCCATAGGGGTGTACAGTGTGGTTCCGACCGACACAAATACTCCGCGAGTCGCTTGGAACTGAGTCCGAATGACAGCGCAGTTTACATTCTGACCGCAAACATCGTAATCAGAATGGAAACCGGCTGAGTCGGTCGAAAGGGCTCCGATGTGGTCGAGGAGATTCTGACTGTCAGGAGGAGGCTTTCCGCCCGAAATCGTAATCGACCCCATAATGTTATTTAAGCTACTTGTGCTGGGACAAGATGTTTAGTGCCACCTACAGACTTGATCCACTTTCCTCAATAGATAAACATATGTGTGAACCTGCAGATTGCTTAATCTTCTGGCTTTCCTCGCTTCTCTGTAGAGCACAAAGGGTATCCTGGCCCTCCTGGATGAAGAGTGTCTCCGCCCTGGAACTGTATCCGACGCCACCTTCCTCTCCAAACTCAGTAAGGCGTTTCGCAGTCACGAGCACTTCAAGAGCAGAGCGAGCCAAAACGAGAAGATGATCTCAGTGAAAGGCATGCGTGATAACTGCTTCGAAATCAAGCACTACGCTGGCCAGGTAAGGTAGCAACAGGATGTGACGGCAACTCTTCCCCACCAAGGCTGGAACTTTACACCCATCAACAGTAACAGAATATCAAGATGACCACTATGCTAGTCATGTAAAGGGTAACCAATGGAATTAGTTCTTTGACAATTTAAAAAATTCATGCTGCCCTAAGATCTCGCCACCAGTTGTCTCATTGTCCTTGAAATTATTTTTTTAACATTATCTCATCAGAGCAGTGACCAAAGTGAAACAGCACTGTGAGTAAGGGGATAAAGCACTATGTAAGGTAAACAATGTTTACCACAAATCTTTCTCCCCGCAGGGAATCACAACGCGGTCGTTACAACGACCGTGTTGTGATTCCGCATACCATTACTCCGCAAGTCGGAAGTTGTTGTTCTGACTTGCGAAGTAATGGTATGCGGAATCACAACGTTGTCGTTGTAACGACCGCGTTGTGATTCCCTGCGGGGAGAAATACAGCGGGAAAATGTCATACATTCCTATGTAAAGATTTTAAAAACTGTTGTGACAGATGACATTGAACCTACAGTGCTTATGTTACTAGTGGAAACTTCAGTTGACTGGGTTGTAACTCTGTCAATACTGTTTTGTTCCTCTCCCAGTAATACAAGATATTAGAATATATTGCTGTGTAGGCAAAAAAGCATTTGTGGAAACTGGTACCAGCATTCATGCATCCCACTCCTGGTACAAGAATATACTGCTGTGCTAAAGAGCTCAGGCGACACCCGCCTCCTCCCCTTCTCTCTTTCTGGGTCCATTAGTCAGCCAATGCCAGTCATCTTTTTCTGATTCCAGGACCCTAAACTCAAGATCAAATACTGTGCTAAATTATATAATTGTCCAGGTTAAGATTTAATCCATTCACTTTTATGGTGTATGTTAAGGCAGTGCTTAAAGTGCCAGGGCTTTTCATAGGAGGCCACTGCAGCTTGAACCACCCATCGCCCCTGTCATTGCAGCCAAAACAACTACTAACCATCTCCCTCACCTGCAAGTGCGACAGTTTAGATTATTCCAGATCTCCAAAGCTAGAGGAATGGGTGGTGAGGCTGGTATTAGTAATTTTGTGTGTGCATTGTATTCATAAACACCCATTGTTATGCTCATCTCTAAACTATATGAGCAGCGCCACCATGTGGCAGACTGACGAAAGTGCAGTGTTGACAATTTAGTGCCGGTGCCGAGTATTGACAACCAATTAAGTGGCGGTTTGGAGCACCAGAAATCACCAGCTCAAATTAATCAACGGTTAAGAGCAGTCCAGATGAAATATTTGAGACCCCTCTTTATATGTGAAAAAAGTGGCATGATTTCTGGCGCTATTAAACTTCCAGACACTGTAAATGTCTGTTTTTCACTCTTACGGCCTGATTACAACTGTCCTCTGAAATTGTAATCCTGCTCGCAGTGATGAGTGGAGCGATGTTTATTGCACCCAGTAAGCAACAGGTGCAATAAAGATTGCTCCCTGTGTTACATTTCAGCCCAACCCTGCTACAATTTAACAAGGGGAAAAATGCAGTAAGCACCTACATCTGCGTCTAATTTCCCAAAAAGGCAGAATAGGCAATAATTATCTCCTCCTACACAGGCCGCTTGTAATCAGGCCCTTGGACCTTCAATACAAGTTGGGCAGAATAGGGTGGCATGTTTACCTCATATGGTAAATACCACTTCTCTTAACAAAAACCGGAGAGAAAAAAATCATTCAGACCGGGAAGGGGAGAGAGAAAACCAGTTTTCTGCAAATGGCGCTAGAAGACCACAGTCTCCCTAGTTCATTCCATCACACTAAAGGTTTCCTACTACATTACCATACTTTTTGACAATAGCTCAGCAATCCTAGTTGTTGTTTTCTTATGACCCTCATCCACTCTAGTAGATGAATTCTTAATCATCAATTGCATTCTGGTCCCTAAAACCTAGGATGGGCTTGTGCGTATCCCAGGGAGCACTTTTGAGAATATTATCTTGGCAGGGTCTAGAATAAAAATGTATCCACCTAGGTATCCATTTTAATCAATGTTTTTTTTAGTATAGATAAAAAACAAATCTAGGGTAAACTAGGCCCCGCACACTAAAACCAAGTCGACATGTTTCAACCCTTACAGGTAAGTGACCCAAAGGGTTCACGTGCTTTCATCAGAATTAGAATATGCCTCGGTCTGAATGGAGAAGGTTATTATGTGGAGGTTCTATTAGTCTCCTCAGCTAGGCCAATCCAATTTTGGTGGGAAAGAAAGATAAACTCGCCCCATAGTTAAGTCTATATTGTTACATTAGAAGGTGGGGTGAACATGCCCATCTAGTTACACACAGTACAACGTTGAGGACAGTTTTTGACGCAAATTGGTATGTAGAGAGAAAAGGTAAACATCTATGTTGCACTTACTTTCAGGAAGGTTCAGAAGTTGAGCATGCTGTCAAAAATCTGTTGTGCACAAGGTGCCATGCCCCTAGTGGACACCTATAGTAATCATCATGAGAAAAAAAAACTAGGATTGTTAGGTTATTGTCATAAAGAAGATGTGCTATGCACAAAACTCCATCTCTAACTTCTGGGTCCGAGTATCGTAGTGTAGTAGGATATTTTTAGTGTGGTAGATTTAGCTAGGGAGGCCGTGTCCTAATTTGAGCAGTGTGCAGTTGTAGGGTGTTTTGTAAACAATACTGTTAGACGGACCGGGAGGGTCGGCCGAGGATTAGGGGAGAGGTCTCCGGGGAGAGCCGTCTCCAGCGATCGTACAGACAAGTAACTTCCCCCCCACAGACGGACACCACACAAGGGTAAAGTTCAACGAGACTTTATAGGCAATTCTTTAAGGTTACGATGGAATGGTACAAGGAGGTCTGGACTCAGGGGTCCCCTCGGTTCTGGTCTCTGGCTTGGGAAAAGGGTAGCGGGACAGTCTTGTTACCAAAAGATGAAACTAGCTCTCAATCCTCGAGCTCGGCGTTCTAGATGATCGGGCCGCGGCGGAGCCAGCAGGTCCCGAGATGGACGAAGGAAACGACGGTCCGCGGCGGAGCCAGCAGGTCCCGATGAAGATGGCGAATGCAAACGGTCCGCGGCGGAGCCAGCAGGTCCCGACGACGATGAAGGATATGAAGGTTACGAAGGTTGCGGCAGCACCAGCAGGCAAGACGATGGTGCACGAGACAGAGCTATGGCAGCGCCAGTAGTCCGTCAAGGATGAGTTCTTCTCTGCGTCTCTCGACTCCAAGATACAACTGCCTTCCTGCTCTGGAGCTGCCCCAGTTATAGGGCTGGTGCCCTTTGATGTCCGGACCCTCGCACTTGGAGGTCGGGAGGTCCGGGATGAGGGAGTCCAGACACCCAGCAGGGGGGTGGAGCCAGCGCCCGGGGAGGCGATGGGCGAGCGGCACCTGGCGGGGGAGAGCCATCGACACCTCTTTCCCCCATTGACTTGCCAAGTAGCCCGCTCACCTCCTGGGTGGATGGTGGTGCCGGGAAGTCTGAGACCTGGCCAGGCCCAGGGTTGAGGTCGATCTGGGGCCAGGCGGCCTCGTGGTGGAGTGTCCAAGATGGCGCCCAGGATGGGCGCGCAGGCCGGCAGTGGATCAGGCCCACGAGGTCGACATGTTCGAGGGTAGGGGTCCCGGAGGGGACGGAGGACGTGTAATGGTGGTGTGTGGTACCTGCGTGACCGGGCTCGGGCCTGGTCGGGCCGGGGGAGAGTGGCCCTTCATGTGGCCTGTCCAACATGCATCCCCCCAGCTGAAGGCGGGGAGAGTTACCCATCCTCTTGGGGACTCTCCTCGTCGAGGCGGAAGAACCGGGACAGGCCATCCGCGTTGGCGTGATCTGGCCCAGGCCGATGTTCAACTGTGAAGTCCATCCCTTGGAGGGAGATGGACCAACGTAGTAACTTCGGGTTTCCTCCCCGCATCTGCATCAGCCACTGCAGGGGTGGGTGGTCGGTCTGCACCCGAAAGTGTGTGCCAAAGAGGTAGGGCCGGAGTTTCTTGAGGGCCCATACCACGGCGAAGGCCTCCCTCTCAATGGTGCTCCAGCGTTGTTCTCGTGGGAGGAGTCGCCTGCTGATGAAGGCCACTGGCTGATCAAGGCCTTCGGTGTTCACTTGAGACAGGACTGCCCCGATGCCATGGTCGGAGGCATCCGTCTGGACGACGAACTCCCGGCTGTAGTCGGGGGCCTGGAGCACAGGGGCGGAACACATGGCGGCTTTCAATTGTTCGAATGCTGTTTGACACTCTGGGGTCCAGTTGACTGCCTTGGGTTGATTTTTTGACGTGAGTTCCGTGAGGGGACCCACTATAGTACCATAGTCTTTCACGAACCTTCGGTAGTAGCCCGTGAGGCCCAGGAAGGCTCGTACCTCGGTCTGGGTGATGGGGGGCTGCCAGGACTGGATGGCGGCAATTTTGAGCTGCAGAGGGGCCACCAGGCCGCTTCCCACCTGGTGTCCGAGGTAGGTTACAGACCCTTGACCAATTTGACATTTGCTGGCCTTGATCGTGAGGCCAGCTCGCTGAAGGGCTTGTAGCACGGCTCGGAGGTGGCGGAGGTGCTCGGTCCAATGGTGGCTGTATACAGCGATGTCATCTAGGTAGGCGGCGCTGAACCCTTCGAGCCCCGCCAGGACTTGATTGACGAGTCGCTGAAAGGTTGCTGGGGCATTCTTCATGCCAAAGGGCATGACCTTGAAATGGTAATGGCCATCGGGGGTGGAAAAGGCAGAACGTTCTTGGGCCCGGGGTGTGAGGCCGATTTGCCAGTAGCCCGCCGTCAGGTCGAAAATACTGAGGTAGCGGGCAGCTCCCATGCGGTCGATTAGTTCATCTGCCCGGGGGATGGGATGTGCGTCTGTTCTGGTGACCGCATTTAAGCCCCGGTAGTCGACGCAGAACCGGAGTTCCGGCGTGGTGCCAGGGGCGGCTGCTTTGGGGACCAGTACTACAGGACTGGCCCAGGGGCTATCTGAGGGCTCGATGACCCCGAGCGTGAGCATTCTTGCTACCTCTTCCTGGATGCAGGCCCGTACCCGATCTGGCACGCGGTAGGCCCGGTGGCGGATAGGGGGGCTGTCCCCTGTGTCCACATCGTGCACACACCAGGAAGTGACACCTGGGGCGAGGGAGAACAGGCTGGCGAACTGTGACAGGAGGACTCGACACTCCTGGTGTTGCTCTCGGGTGAGGGCCTCCGAGAGTCGGACCCCATCCACGGAGCCGTCTTTCTCCTGAGTCCGTAGGAGGTCAGGGAGGGGCTCGGAGTCCTCTTCAGCCCCATTGTCTGTGGCCATCAGGAGGCTGAGTTCTGAACGCACAAAGTGGGGTTTCAGTCTGTTAGCGTGGAGGACCCGGAGGGGGTTCCGGGGAGATTCCATGTCGATGAGATAGGTGGCAGGACCCTTGCGCTCGACTACTTTGAAGGGCCCTGTCCACTTGTCTTGCAGGGCGCAGGGTTCGGTGGGGGACATCACCCATACCTGTTGCCCAGGTTCAAATTCGATGGAGGAGGCATTCCGGTCATACCACTTTTTCATGTCCTCTTGACTGGCCTCTAGGTGGGCTTTTGCCAGCTCTCTGAACCGCCGGGTCTGGTTGCGGAGGGTTAGGAGGTATCGGAAAACATCTGGTGGGTTCTTTAGAGGGGGCATTTCCCAGCCTTCCTTGACTAGGCTGAGCGGCCCCCGCACTGGGTGTCCATAGAGTAGTTCAAACGGGCTGAAGCCCAGGGACTTCTGGGGAACCTCTCGATAGGCGAAGAGGAGGCACGGCAGCAGCACGTCCCACTGGCGACGGAGGGGCTCTTCCAACCCCCCGATCATCCCTTTGAGTGTGCGGTTGAACCGCTCAACGAGTCCGTTTCCTTGAGGGTGATAGGGGGTCGTGAATCGGTAGGTGACCCCGCACTGTTGCCAGAGGGACTTCATATATTTAGAAATAAAGTTCGTGCCTCTGTCGCTGACGACTTCTCGGGGGAAGCCCACACGGGAGAAGATCCCCAACAGAGCCCGGCCGACTACCGGGGCTGTCACAGTTCGCAGGGGAACAGCCTCGGGGTAGCGGGTGGCGTGGTCCACTAGCACCAGGATGAATCGATGGCCTTGTTTGGTGCGCGGGTCCAGGGGTCCCACGATGTCTATCCCGACCCTCTCGAACGGGGTGGTGACCACGGGAAAAGGTTGCAGGGGGGCTTTTAGTTTGCGGCCGCTCTTTCCACTGGCTTGGCACGTGGGGCAAGATCGGCAATGCTGGTGTACATCGTTCCTCATTTTGGGCCAGAAGAAGTGGGTCACTAGACGACTATAGGTTTTATCTTGACCCAGGTGTCCCGCCAGGGGGACATCGTGGGCCAGGTTTAGCAGAAAGTCTCTAAAACGGAGGGGCACCACCAGTACTCGGCTAGCCCCCAGCTCCGCGATTCTTTGCTCACTGTACAGCAGTTCATTGTCCCAGTAGACCCAGTGCGTTCCGGAGGTATCCCCTGCACTTTGGGCGAGCGCTTGTTGGCGGAGTCCCTCGAGGGAGGGACAGGTCTTCTGTTCTTGGCGAAATTGTTCTTGCGTGGGCCCCCCCTCTTGAGGCCACTGGTCGATGTTAGCGAGGTCTGGAGGTTGAGCTGGTTCTGGGGGGACGTCACGGTCGGTTGTTTCGGCTGGGGCGACCGGAGGCGGTGGCGCCGGCCATTCGGGTTCCTCTGGGCGGGGGTTGGCACGGGCGGCCATGGACCGGGTGGTGACGCACGCCCAGTCCGGGACGCCTAACATCCCCAGGTGTTCTCTTCGTTCTACGGCTGCCCGCGGAGAGCTTTCAAGGTCATTCCCCAGGAGGCAGTCTACGGGGGCATCGTCTCGGACCGTTACCTTTAACATGCCGGAGACCCCTCCCCATTCGAAGGGGACGCAGGCCATCCGACACAGACTTTCCGAGTTATCGGCTGAACGTACAGGGCAGAGAATGTTCGGTAGGTATTGTTCTGGGGTCACCAGGTGACAGCGGACGGCTGTTACACTGGCCCCAGTGTCACGAAGGGCTTCGGCCCGGCGTCCATTGATGCTCACCCATTGGCTGTACTTCTGGGTGTTAGCGGGTAGGGGGACCCGCGGAACCATGTCTCTCCCCCCTAAGCAGGCTAGAGCCATGGCGGCTGGCTCCCATTCTTGGTGTTCCTGTTCATATTCCTCCTGTTCCTCTGAGATCTGTTCCTCCCCCAGAGCAGCAGCGGCTACTTGGCGGGGTCTTGGGCTCTGGTACTGGGGGCAGTTTGGGTCGTTTGCATAGTGTCCGATTCGTTGGCATCGATGGCACGTAACATTGGCTCGATATCCCGGTCGCGCCGGGGTGCTGCCCCGGTTGGCCGGGGGGGTGGTGCTGGTAGCGGGGGCGACCGGAACGTTGTCTCTTCCGCGCCCTTGGCCTCCTCCTCCTCCTCGGGGACGGTGTTGACCACTGTTGTTCCGGTTTTGTTCGTAGGACCCATTTCGACCCACTCTGGTGATTTCCCACCGGTCAGCTTCGGCTGCGAGCTGCCGGGGATCCGTTAACTTGCTGTCGAGGAGGTGCTGGCGGAGTTCAATGAAGCAATTGTTCGACAGATGCTCCCAGACCATAAGATTGAACAGTTGTTCGTAGGTTGTGACCTTGCTTCCTTTGATCCAGCCTTCGAAGGCTCGGCTAAAGTAGTTTACATAGTCCACCCAAGTTGTACCCGGGATGCGGGTGCAGTCTCTGAACCTCTGACGGTACATCTCGGGTGTGAGGCCATAGCGGGTGAGGAGTGCCGCTTTCATATGGTCATAGGAGGTCATCTGGTGGTCCGGGAGTTGTAGCAGGGCGTCGCGGCCCTCATTGAGGAATCTCCCCCATAGACCGGCTCCCCAATCGCTTCTATCAATCCGGTGTGCAGTCATAGCGATTTCATAGGCCTTAAACCATTGCTGGATGTCGTCCTCTCGGAAGTACTCTCGGACGACATCCTTGGGGATGTGTACCTTTTTCTCTGTTGCCCCTGGGGTGTGGGGCTGCTCGGACACCCCTACTTCTTTATTCTGCTTGCGTAGGTCGATCTCCGCTAATTTCCGCTCATGCTCATATGCCAGTTTCTTTTCCTCGAGCTCCCTTTGTCTCTGTTTCTCCTCTCTTTCTTCTCGGAGACGCAGGTGCTCTAAGTTGATTTTTTGTTCGGCCAATTTAAGTTCAATGTCCATTTTGAGCCGGGCCATTTCCAGCTCGTGTAGTCGGGTTTTCTCTCGTTCCTGGATCTCGTCTTGCGAGAGACCCTTTCTTTGCTCCTCGGGGGCCGTGGTGGTTTTTGCTGCGATGCTTTGATCCGAGGTTCCGGCAGCCCCGGTTTCTGCCCAAGATTCTAGGGCCTGCTTAAAATCGTCTTTGGTACTTAGTCCGGTGGTAGCGATACCTAGTTCGATGCAGAACTGTTTTAGTTCACGATGGCTGTACTCGTCCAATTTCTCCATCTGGAATTTCTCCGTTGATCCGCTTTCTTTAGTTGACATCGTGATTCGCCGTGGGGTGAGCTACTCTCTGTACGGTTATGCGGTGATTCGGATCGCGCCGCTGGCCACCAATGTTAGACGGACCGGGAGGGTCGGCCGAGGATTAGGGGAGAGGTCTCCGGGGAGAGCCGTCTCCAGCGATCGTACAGACAAGTAACTTCCCCCCCACAGACGGACACCACACAAGGGTAAAGTTCAACGAGACTTTATAGGCAATTCTTTAAGGTTACGATGGAATGGTACAAGGAGGTCTGGACTCAGGGGTCCCCTCGGTTCTGGTCTCTGGCTTGGGAAAAGGGTAGCGGGACAGTCTTGTTACCAAAAGATGAAACTAGCTCTCAATCCTCGAGCTCGGCGTTCTAGATGATCGGGCCGCGGCGGAGCCAGCAGGTCCCGAGATGGACGAAGGAAACGACGGTCCGCGGCGGAGCCAGCAGGTCCCGATGAAGATGGCGAATGCAAACGGTCCGCGGCCACGCCAGCAGGTCCCGACGACGATGAAGGATATGAAGGTTACGAAGGTTGCGGCAGCACCAGCAGGCAAGACGATGGTGCACGAGACAGAGCTATGGCAGCGCCAGTAGTCCGTCAAGGATGAGTTCTTCTCTGCGTCTCTCGACTCCAAGATACAACTGCCTTCCTGCTCTGGAGCTGCCCCAGTTATAGGGCTGGTGCCCTTTGATGTCCGGACCCTCGCACTTGGAGGTCGGGAGGTCCGGGATGAGGGAGTCCAGACACCCAGCAGGGGGGTGGAGCCAGCGCCCGGGGAGGCGATGGGCGAGCGGCACCTGGCGGGGGAGAGCCATCGACACCTCTTTCCCCCATTGACTTGCCAAGTAGCCCGCTCACCTCCTGGGTGGATGGTGGTGCCGGGAAGTCTGAGACCTGGCCAGGCCCAGGGTTGAGGTCGATCTGGGGCCAGGCGGCCTCGTGGTGGAGTGTCCAAGATGGCGCCCAGGATGGGCGCGCAGGCCGGCAGTGGATCAGGCCCACGAGGTCGACATGTTCGAGGGTAGGGGTCCCGGAGGGGACGGAGGACGTGTAATGGTGGTGTGTGGTACCTGCGTGACCGGGCTCGGGCCTGGTCGGGCCGGGGGAGAGTGGCCCTTCATGTGGCCTGTCCAACAAATACACATTCTAGTGAATCCTATTGAATCCCACAGAATTTATACACACTGAAAAATGGCGGAACAATTGGGATTACGTTATTCAAATGAAGTAGCATCATTAATTCTGTCAGCATCAGCATTAATTAATGAAACAAAGGTATCTCAAGCACTCCCATAAGCAGAGGGGTGGTACACATTAAGAGAACTGAAAAAGGAATCAGGTCAAGACATTGCTTCATGGAACAATCATGATAGAATATCTAAGAGCCAATGCACCCCAGCCGATTGTTAACAACAAACCCAATATTTTCTTTGAGGACAAGAAATTAAATAAAGACTGGTCTCTTGTAGCATGTCAATGTTACCACGACTGATTATTAATACAGGTACATGCTTGTGAGATGAAATCATTGTTAAAATTAAAGTCAGCAAAGACCATTGGAATATTTTGATTAAAATTAATGTCTTGAAATAATTGTTAGGAAGTAAACAAGAAAATCGGTGAGTATAAGGATTTCTTCACTCAAATTAAAGTCACCAAATTACAGAAGGATATAAAATGTCTCTCACGAACGAAGTATGGTTACATAGGGAAGTCTCATGACCAATAAAATACAGCCAGAAACAGGAGTTGGTCCTCTGACTCAGAAGACACTTCCAGTGACAGTTCAAGCGACAGCGCATGCAGCCACCAGGCAAACCAGAGAGGGAGACCATCCAGAAACCAGTATTACCAACCATTACACCACCAACTAATACATTTCTGGTCCCCCTATTGCTCACTCACCTCTATGCACGGGCCCAACCTTTCCATTTTTCAAGGAACTCTGCCTTTTTAGGAAGAGGTGGCTGGAGGGGAAAGTGAGGAGAAAAAGTATAAACTGACAGGAACAAGAGCAGGTAGGGGCACAAATCAGAAACAAAACAAAAGAACCACACCCAGGTCAAGGCGGGTTGTATACCTAATAGTAAACCCCAACACCCCGTAGTTATTAACACAAGGAGAGAACAGGTCCGGAATCACGGGTTGGGCTTTGTTCCTACACATTTTGCTGACAAATTCAAATTGGGATGCAAAATTGCCAAATTCTTCCAGGAAATCCAGGTTAAGGCTTTTTTTCAAAATACACCAGCCACCCACCAGACCCCCCAGGCACACTGATCTCAAAAAAGGACTCCCTTTTCAACCCACCAATGACAGTAATACCTACTGAGATATTATCCTTGGAAGATGTAGTTACCAAAGAAATAGAAGCACTTGACGCTAGGACAACACAGTATCACAACTTCACTAGACAAGAAAGAATGGGCTTGAAATCCTTGCAGGGGAGGGACAATGTATTCATCAAACAGGCTGACACAGGTGGGGCTA
Organism: Lissotriton vulgaris; assembly: GCF_964263255.1. Lineage (NCBI taxonomy): Eukaryota > Metazoa > Chordata > Amphibia > Caudata > Salamandridae > Lissotriton > Lissotriton vulgaris. The sequence goes on along the minus strand of NC_141685.1, from coordinate 962,162,761 downwards.
TAGTACTCCACACCATGAAAGCTTGCCATGAAGCATGTTTGACCCTATTAAGAGTTGAAGGAAACTATCAGGCTTTGCAAAGAGACTCAACCAAGGATATCCAAGCAGGAATGTCGGGTCTGTAAGATGAAACCAAAACGAACAATTAGATAACAAAAGCAGAAGCAGAGTCTCTGGTCACTGAAAAACGAAAAACTCCATACTTTTACACCTTGCCTAAAATGCACAAATGGAAACATCCACGGCCTGGGCTTCCAATTGCTTCAGGGATTGGTTCATTCCTAGAACCATTCTCTATCTTTGTGGACTGGTTCCTGCGGCTCTTGGTTACTAAAGTGTAATCATTTATAAAATACACCAAACATCTACTGAATATGATAACAGATTTACCTTCAGAGACAATATTGAGCTCATGGTTGGTTTAGACGTTGAGGCACTTTACACCAGTATCACCCAAGATGAGAGTCTTGGAGTCATCAAGAATCTACTCAAGGCAGATGAGTGGACTTTCAATGCCCATATTGACTAAATAATGAAACTAACGAGTATAGCCCTCAAGAAAAACTTTTTTAAATATGAAGTTACCATTTACCTACTAAGACATGGTACATCGATGGGGAGAACCTTTGCCCTGAGTATAGTGTGCCTTTATGTCCACTAATTTGAAAAAGATCACATTTGGCATAATAATCCCTTGCCCAGTAACCTGAGAATGTGGTGCTACTATATTGATGATGTCTATATCATCTAGAGTGTCAACAACGCTAGTGCAATTTACTTTTTGGGGTGGCTACATAACCAAAACCTGTTCCTAAAGTTCACTATGACTATGAGTATTGCAGAGATTTCCTTCCTAGATCTGATTAATAGAGCAGATAACAAAGGACTGACAACACCATGTATACCATGCCCACTGACAAAAACAGCTTACACCACTTGGAGAGTGCACAACTGTGCTCTCTGAGGGAGAACCTGCCTGTAGGACAATTCCTCTACATTGGGAGGAACCGTTCCAATATTCAGGACTGTACAACTGAGGCCGGAAAGCTGACAAGTAAACTGGTTGAGAAATATTACCACAAACACATGACAGAAAAAGCAAACAAAAGAGCCAGGAATGACAAAAGGCATGGCCTTCTTGAAGACAAAACAAGGGAGTAGAAAAGCCAATTGATATGCATGAGCACTTATAGTAATAAATCCAACACAGTGAAAAAAAACATAAATAAACACTGGTGCATTTTGAATTTGAACTACTTTTTGAACTTTGAGAAACCACATTTCTTCTCTTGGAGGAACATAGTCGTGAGAGACTTGTTGATTCACACAAGACCCAAGTCCAGACTTCGGAATGACCAAAGAACGTTATGGGACCTTCCTGGCATCCTAGGACATTATCCCTGAGAGCAATGCTCAGTATGCCCCTTAACTGCGCACAGCAAGGAAGCAGACCTGGGATTGAAAGTGTCCTGGGAACAAAGAACCCACACAAACTGTAACTGCAGTAATGTGGTGTATTCGATTGAATGTCCCTGTAAATTAAAGTAAATAGGGATAAAATTAAGGAACATAGAAACAAGAATTATTGAACATTGGAACAACGTCTGGTGCCAGAGGAGTACAACCCAGATGAAGGCCCATTATCTTGAAAAAAAAATCATTCAGTGATAATAATCTGAAATGCTCAATTATGTAAACAGTAACATCCGGTATTAATATGAATAAAACGTTATTAGAACATGAGGAAATAAGGGTGTACATGCTCCAGACCCATAAGGGTGGCCTCTATGATGAAATTCCATGGAACCAACTCAATAGAATACAAAGAAATTATATGGGGAGATCTATTTCCCTCTCTCCCTTCTGTCTACTCCAGTGACATTATATCATAAGCAGAATCACACAAGAATGTAAGAAATCCTTCTCCCAGTGCGCTGGTCAATAAGAACAACTGAAAAATAAGTATCTGCTCATAAAACACAGGATTTCCTCAATCATTTTATAATATCTATTTCCATCCTCCAAAGAACGGTGCAACAAGAGCCTGTAGCAAGAATATTATCTTCCTTGATTCTTCTTTTACTTTTTACCCACAATATGGCCACTATAAAACATTTCCATACAACAGTGGCCTGCACAATGGTTCCTGTGTTTGTTTGTTTTTGGATCATGCAGTTGAGCAGTATAGGGCCTCTGCAAACTCTACACTAAAGCTGAGTGCCATATGGTTGGGAACTATATTTCCCACCATTCTGCTTCACTTATGCTACCCATGTGATTACATTACATGCATCTCGCGGTGGTCTGGTCTCAGGCGGAAAGAGGCCATTTTGTTTTCAAGACTTTTTAAAATTGAATTTTGTTAGCAAAGATGGTACATTCCAAATCCCTAACCAGTAAAAAATACATCAGCCAAATAACCAAAATAGCAAGGCCATCTTTCCTGGCGGTATGGTTGACGTCGGCCGCCTTCTTAAAACCCCCCCATAAAAGAAAACTAACAATAAGAAAAAAAGAGTAACAATAATGCATCCACTGTTAGACTATTGCCCAACTGCAAGTCTGGGAACAAGGACAAGAAGTAAAGTGCATCACACATCACAGCCTTCACATCCACTCCCATTCTGAACAGCATGGGAAACAACCATTACAGCGCAGTCATTACAACGCACTACCTTTACAACGCAGCTGTTACAACACCGCTGCCTTTACACCGTATGCCATTATAATGCATGTCATTAGAATGCATGTCACTGCAACGCATGCCATTACAACGCACACCATTACAACGCATTATAAGGTAAGTAATGGGGATTTTTTCGTTTTATGGTGGGTATGGGTTTTGGGATACATAGGGATAGTAATTTTACCCCTACATTATCCAACACTTACCCTACTTTTGCACTCACTGGAGTGGGAATAGTCATTTTAACCCTACACTATCCTACACTTACCCCACTGTTGCCCTAAAAGTATTATGTGTTGTAATGGTAGTTTCTAAAAATGTGTTGTAATGGCATGCGTTGCAAAATCATGCGTCGTAATGGTAGTTGCAATGTAAAAACCGCGTTGTAAAGGAATGCGTTGTAATTGTTTACGCTGTAACATCATATATTCAACAGCATTTAGGATCCAAACATTCTGGTTCCGGCCTCCAAAGATCCCCCCACCTGAGGACATGTTTCCAGCTATATCCCACGATAATCAGCCCAGAACTCCCAAATTCTGTAATATTTCTTAGGATAGCCCGAGTGATGTACACAGCATGTTCTAGACCCAAGCAGTGGTCCAAACCCTCCTCCTAGCCTCCAAATAAGAGGCCGTTTACACAGAAAAATTGGATAAGATAGGGCTTGCAGAAGAGTGGGGCAGCCAGGAGGGAATCAGGAAGTTAAAAACGATATGGCACCCTTGAGGACGTCGTGAGTAACCGATTTTTGAAAGAATGCTCAATATATGAACCTGCCTGAAAGTAAGTGCAACTTAAATGCTTATCTTTTCCCTATATATACCCATTTGAGACAAATACTGGCCTCTACATCATACAGTGTGTGACTAAAGAGAAATGTCCCCCTCACCTTCCTATGTCACTGTAGAGAGTTCCAAATTTGGTAAGATATCCTAGTGTTACACACCATCATGATTTCATTTCACATTCTGCAGTGTATAGCATGGAGTGAACTGCACTGAGTGATCTTATACATGTATCCTTACCAGCGCACAAAGGGCACCCCCCTTCCCACCCACGGATTTATTTGTTTACATCATTTTTTATTTGTCCTGTCCCACGAAATATGTCCGTGTATACGAGTGGTACAGTTCAGTTTTAATATGGGGTGACACAAACTCTCAAAAGGAAAGCTAGGATGGACAAAACCCAAAATATCTCCTCTGACTGACATATAGTCATTGGTTTGTTCTCATCCCAACAAAAACTGAAAGTGACCGACTAAACTTTAGGGCAATCAGCATGAATTTGATTGTCTGTTTGTCCCACCAAAATTGGATAGGGCACGAGTCTCCGCTCAGTAGGCCAAAAGAATCTCCACTGAATAACCTCCTTCATTCAGACTGAGGCATATTCTAGTTCTCATGAACACCCGCGGACCCCTGTGGGCCACTTGCCAGTAAGGGCAGAAACATTTTGATTTGTTTTAGGGTGCAGGGTCCTAACCTCCCTGGTTCACCAGAGATCTGGTTTTCATCTATACTTAAAATACCATTGAGTAAAAGGGATACCTCTGTGTTTTAAGGTATTGTTATTGTAGGCCCCGGCACAACAATATTTTCAAAAGAGTTCCCTAGCATATGATTGAGCCCATCCTGATTTTTACAGGACCTGGATGCAACCCAATAATGAAGCATGTCACAACTAGAGTGTGTGAGGGTCATACAAAAAAACAACTTGGATTGTTGCGTTATTGTCGTCAAGAGGATGTACCATACACAAAACTCCAATTCCACTTTCTGGGTCAGAGTATGGTAATGTAGTAGGATTCTTTTAGTGTAATTGATGTAAATACCATTTCTCCATGGTGCGGTATTTACCAATTGTAGTAAATACCTCCAATTCTGATTTTTCAACTTCAAGATGGAGCATAACATGTAATATCGGTATTAGACACGCGTGGATCCGCATGTTTTGCCTTTTTATGGGCCTTTTCCCACCTATATATTTTAGCAAGATTCATCTGCCGGCATCTGAGGGTAAGATAATTATGACAAAACTCGCAATTCCGATCCATTTGCCCAGAAATCTAAATGTAACCCTACAACTTGTAATGATGGCCTATTATTGTTTAGTTCGCGTTCCCTCCTAATTTTAAATGCAAATGTAAAGCACCATGGAGTTTTAACATTATTAAAGAACTGAATTTACTGATCAGGGAGAGGGTGCGTTTGATTTTAGTGCATTACAAGCTTAATAAAGGCACGCAGGACCACAACAAACTGATATGGAAGTATTTTGCAGCTATGCTGCAAAAACGGCCCTGTAATAAAAACGTCCCTCAGGGGCCCAAAACCGGCCCCATCGTGCGGCGCACCGGGGGATTGCCTGGTTCCCGCTATGGCCAGTCCGGTCCTGCATTTAACGCCAGACTGCCAATAAGCAGGTTTTAAAGATGATTAAGAGTGTCCTATGGCTGCTTGTGTCACATGCCCGCCATCATGTCTAAGCGCAGAATCCCATAGGCTGAAACCCACAGATGCAATACACAATAAGGCAACCTGTGGTGTCACACTGGACCACTGAAGGAATTGAAATCTACAGGCAAAGTAAAAAATACTGCATGCAGAGCGAACCACCTTTCAATTTACAGTGCCACACAGAACACTAATACGAAGGCAGCAGGATGGGCGATACAATTCAAGGAAAAGTAGCAGCACTGAAAGAAGTACATTTTGCCCATTTTGCATCCCAGCTTGTCCTTCTCTTAAGGAGCTCTAACATTAGATGCCAAATTGAACAGATGTGAAAAGTGGAAAAAAGAGGAAATGAAACTCAGTGTTCAGAATGAGACCTATTCTGTCTGCACATACTAAGTTTCTTCCTGAGAGCTGGACCTTGCTTATTTCAGCTCAGCTGACATTTTTGGAAATAATTTCACATTTTGCATCCTTTTTGGCTCTATTTCAGACCTGATGAAATATATTTATGATGCCCATTGGGCATGTTAATCATTAATTCTTGACTCCGACCCCTTCCTTTCGGGTGGCTAGATAGCTCAGTTTGTTTAGCGCCCACTGCATCGATCTCTACATAAACCCCGTAGACAGGGCCATTGGAATGATGCGATTCTGTGACTGCTATGTTTTCAGCATTGTTATGGGTTTTCCGCACTTGCCACATAATTCACCGTCTGCTGCATAATCTGCTGATTTCAACAGAAAGGATGGTTGCAGCTCAAAAGGTCAAATGTCTATTACGTTGTTTGGAATGTAATGCGGCTCCTGACGCGGCTCCTGTCGTTTTTAGCAACAATGTTGTTTCAGGTTCCTGAGTCACAGACATCCGTCTTATTGTTTCTCGTTCTGCTTTTGGTCTGTTATTAAGACGATCTTTATTTGTAGTTTGCTGGTCGGATTATCTTTGCTGTTATGTGCTTCAATGGAACGCGGGGGTTCTCGTCTGGCATCTACTTCTCTTTACGGCCGTAAAGAGAAGTAGATGCCAGACGAGAACCCCCGCTAAAAACGAGCGATTCCTCAGCAGATCATTTAAAGCATTAAGAAAGAACGAGAAACAATTAGACGGATGTCTTTGACTCAGGAAGTTGAAACAACATTGTTGCAATAAACGAGTGATTCCTCTGCAGACCAATTAAAGCATTAAGAAAGGCTGCCATACAGTACCTACATTAGAAAATATTTTAAATATCTCTTCTCGAAGGTAAAAATTCTGTCCAGTACGCAGATGTCTACGAATGACTGGTGAAAGACTTGTACAAGTAAAAATGAAACGTTATCATCAGGAACAATAACTAGTGAGAAATACTAAAGTGAAGATTCATTAGATCCAATACCTACTTATGTTACACATTGTCATGTCTTTAATCTGCGATTGACGCTCACCTGACGAAGGCCACTGGCCGAAACGCGCGTAGTTCTATTCCACCGCATTGCCTTCTTCAACTTTTCCATCGACTGGATATATCGTATAGCACTTATTCCATTTTTGTCTCTTCGTTTGTTATATAGTTATGTGAATATATGTAATATATGTATTTGAATGTAAATGGTGTAAATAATTGAAAGACAAAAAAGTATGTAAAAATTATGAATAATATATACAAAAAATAGACAAAAGGGAGAAAAAATCAAAAAATAAAATGGTCTCCGAATTTTGATACATCATTTTGCCTCAGCTAATAATTATTTAGGTCGCAGAACACTAATTGTGTTATTAGGGCAGTACAATAATAATTGGTTTGCTACACAGTTTCTTTTCCCACTAGTTAATCAAATAAGTAACAATAACTTAGGCAGCGGCGGCCGGCACGGGTAAACGCGGAGAGGCAGGGTGGGGCAAGTCGACAGACGACGGAATAGGTATAATTAAATAAATAAATAATACTTATTCTGTCGAACCCCCTCCCCACCACCATGCCACACCCTGCCCTGCATCGCCCCACCACCCCACCGCCTTTTACCTGTGCCGGCCAACACTGAACTTAGGTAATAACATATATAGGATTCATGAAATGACGAAAGACAGTTCGTGTTGTGGGGTGCCCTGTACAAGTAATGCACCCCTCCCTTCTTTGTGCTGCAGGTTAACTACAACGTTCAGGGATTTGTGGACAAGAACAATGACCTGTTGTACCGAGCCCTCTCCCAGGCCATGTGGAAGTCCAGGCACAAGCTGGTGAGCTCTTTGTTCCCCGAGGGCGACCCACACAAGTCGTCTCTGAAGCGCCCCTCCACTGCAGGGTACCAGTTCAAGAGCTCGGTGATGACGCTGATGACGAACCTCTATTCCAAAACGCCAAGTTACATCAGGTAACCTGAAAAATCAGGGTCTATTTTGTGTCTCGGTTCGAGATTTTATGGGGATGGGGGCAGGGAACCTTTGCAGCAATGGTACACGGATTTTGATAACTCCGAGCAGAATTTCATTTTGCCTTTGGAGCTCCCCCTAAACCCAGACAAAAAATGCATTTTTTGGGCCATTTGTTATATTTAAAGCCAACAGTACGTGTTCTAAGGCTACTGCCTGACCTCATGGTCCATGTCTGCATGCAGCCGAGGACTGACCTTTGTTGACATTTGTTGTGAAATCTGCCTACATGCTGGTGCCTCTGAAAGTCTGCTCCAGCTGGTGCAAAGTCACTCCCAAGTTAAACACAGGCCTGCCTGCTCTTCGGGCGCCTTGAAAATAAGACTCAGTCTCCCTTTAGAGGAGCCTCTGTTTTCAGGGACTAATGAAATATGGAGAAAGATCGAGAAATTATGCAAAGAAAATTGATGGGATTGTGTATTACCTATAATTTTCTACTTGTCTTAAAAGTCTTTGTGCATACAGAAATCAGTTTTGGCACAAACTTATAATTAATTTGTGAATAATTTAACACAGAATCATTAACTGGCACTTATCACCCATCCTACGAAGTGACGTTAAATGTGCCAATATTATTCTTAATTACGGGGACTTATCTATTAATAGCCACCTGGCTTCTCACATTCCGGGGGAGATTTAGAAGCCCCTTGTGACACTTTTACCCCGCCGTTGCGTCACTCTTTGTAATGCAATGGCGGCACAAACAATGTGCCACGTTTCAGCCCATTTACAACGTGACACATCTAGGGAGATGCGTCACGTTGTAAAGCCCAGCGTGACATTATACCTGGGTCAGGTATAAAGTATGCAGCGTTGGCGTTCCCAAGCAGGAAAGTCTCGTAAAAGTGACATAGTGAAATCTACAAGATTTCACTGCGCCAATTCTAGGAAGACACTGCGTTAAAACCTTAGCAGGCGTAAGGTGTGATGCAGTGTATTAGGTATAGGCCTTTTCATGCATTGCTGGAGTTCTGTCATGCTTGCGACACGACTCCAGCAATGCGTTATTTTTGCGCCAACAGATGCATCACAACTTCTGACGCATCTGTTTCTCCTTGCTCCATGGTGCGCCGTATTGTAAATAGAACGCATCCATGGTGGCGAAAGGTTTTTTTTTTGCCCGGCGCAATGAAACTGACGCATCTCTGCTACAATTAAGACGCGTCATAAACTTCAGATATTAAATACGATATTTAATTGATTAGCTATTAATTTAGCCTGTCTAAAATGTGTTATTGTACATTACCTCTTATTTGTAGTTTCTGTTCGAGTTGTGAAATATTTGCTGTATTTTTAATTTGTGCCTGCTACTAACTTAAAAAAATGTGTTAAAAAAAAGAGAAAAACACACAAGAGACAGGGGTGGGTTGGAACACACTCTCTGACGGGGCATCTCTGCCAGATGTCATCAGGAATATGTTCTATTAAGTGTGTTTACTCCTTGTATTTAACTCCACCTCTCTACAGTACTTGAAGCATTCCGGGGACAGGTCCATACTTTATAAACTAGAACAAAAGTGCAGTTCTTGTTTACTTGTTCACTTGTTCGAAGGTCTCTTTAGATATTATGCCCGAAGCTATACCTTTTGGTGCCCACTGACAGCCACCATAGGGAAGTTTGCCCTGCTGTGGAGTTCTTAATTTTCCCATGTTCTGCATCCGTGTCCCGCCATATTGCACGAGCCCCTAACATTCACTAAAGTGCCAAGTGAGTTACTCAAGGCTGAGGTGAGCAAGGGATACGAGAGGAGGTGAAACATTCTACTCTTGCCTTTTCCAGGACACACAGCAACTTTTAGAAAGAATACTGACTGTGCCAAAGGAAAGTGAAAAATGCACGTGATTCGATTTTTGTAAGAACTTTATTTTCACAAATTGCACAGGAAATACAGTCATGTTTCATTAGAAAAATACATCGCAGTTGGCAAAGAATACAATTACCTCCTCTGTGCATTATGGGACATGTATGCTTTCAATGCAAGAGTCACGTGGGGGAATGGTTTTTAAAGAACCACATAGTGGAGAAGTGTGGCTCAATGGTTAGAGCGGCAGACCCTGATGCAGAGGTCTAGCCCGGGACCAGGGTTCAATTCCCCGCCTCGGCGGGTCTTGGGCTCAAAATTCCACGGACCTGATAATTCTCGCCTCGGTGCCTATTCCAATCATGGAGTCCCACTCTGCAACTCTGGGCAATAGCTTGCTTAATCTCCACAACGGCCCCCACAACGCTGAGGATGCCTGGCCTACACCTTGGGGGTGCCCAGGAGAGGACGTCTTGATAGAGCGCGCAGTCCACCCGGGTCACCGAGATTACCAATTTCTTACACGCACTGGGCCCTGGCGTGCAAATTCAGATACAACAATGACATTTGGGTGAACCGGGTGAAGATTACCTTTTTTCTTCTCCTCCTGCACGCTGCTATGAGCAATTAAAGTTTGGTTTCACCTCTGCTTACCATGTACCCGACTTACCACAGGCACATTACTTATGACAGATCTGGAGCTATCAGGGAAATAGTAGACAGGGGCCTAGGAAAAATACTCTTTATAAATCAGTACATACTTATCCACAATTTCTGTAAAATGACCACAGACACCTGATGATGTTAAAAGTTTTATATAGAAGTTCAAAGAAAATATGACAAGGCAATAAGTGATATGCAGAATAATACGTCAATCATTAGTATCAAAACCACTAAGTAACTATGAATTAAACTTAGGACCATTTGAGTATATGGGAAGACTAAAGGTAGGAATTTAGAACAGAGCTAGTGACTGCAACTTTATACTAGGACATAGGACATGGATGGGACCTAGAACATGTACTTAACCTACGTTCTTTAGACTATTCTTGCTAAGTTCACCGCAATCATACTAAAGGAAGGGAAAAAATTGGAACATACTAATAAATTCGACAATTCAGCAAAGTTCTAAAGGAAGGGAGAGATGTGGAACAATTCTAATAAGCAAAACGTATATAGTTTGGCATTTCAGAAATCAATCTCAAAGTCAAGATTATTCCCTTAAGAAAGAGAAAAAGATATGAGTCTAAGTGAGAGAAGACTATGGAAAAGACGCAAACCCACAGTTCATATTTACCTAATTAGGAGTGAGAACTAACCCTGGCCACGGGTCAGTTTGGAAAAGACGGGGACAAGGACCCTCAAGGATTTGGACTCCCAGAATGCGAGTAGACACAGCCCAAGGACAGTCAGGACAGGATACCCCTCAGGTTTTGGGTCAAGACTGGGCCTCCCAGGGTACGACCAACACCCACAGCTTCGGACAGCAACGCCTGCGTTACCCCTCTCCTGCAAGTAATCCGCCAGCAACCCCGATTGGGTTTTCGAATTTCCCAGCAAAGTGCTTCGCCAGCACTTAGGATTATTTCCACCCCTTAGGAGTTTGTGGAAAGTATGGACAGAGTGCTCCGCAGCACTTTAGATTGAGCACCTATAGAGTTCGTAGGGTCAGTGACAGGTCTGCTACTCGGACAAGTCGGACAATTTTCCTAAGCTAAACTAGGGCAGTTCTACTGTTTTGGGGTCCCTCAGACCACCCACTAATGTTGCAAGTGACAGTTTCCCACATTATGATTGGTCAGGAGAGGTGGTGCGGTCATTACCACCTCCTAGAATTCGACTTTCCTATCCTAAATATTGAAATGTTCCTACCCGCCCCTTGGGTTCACGTTCCCATGCATAAGCATACAGCAGTACAGTAAAGTTCATAATAGGTAGCAACAGTATTGCTTCTTCCAAGGTGAGATTTGTTCTTCCCAGAGAGTTTCTCAGGCGCATTGTGCTTCAGGAGCCAGCTGGCTTGTTTCAGCTTCTGCGCAGTAGAGTTTTTCCCTGGTCACATGTCGGAGCCCAGCAGAGCTTCAAGTATGGCTCCACTCCCGAATTTCCCAGCCCCAGAGACGCGGTACATGAAAAGTAAGCGAGAACAAATTAAAATCACATATAAAATGATCACACTGTATACCATGATGAAATTCTAAACATCCCTTACTTTATAATAACTATAGCATTACTGTTTAGTGCGAAAAGACAGATAGGCTGAAGCAGCTGTAGCAAGCACAGAGCGTGGTAAAAGACAAGCGGCCATGTTTGCAGCAGTGCGCATGTGCAATAGACTCCCTCCAGAATGCGAGTGCGTCACATCACATGGGTATGACCGACGCATGCGCAGACTGAACTTCAGCGAAGCAGCCATTTCTTTAGTGCAAGCTTCGTTAGTATGGGAAAGACATACAAGCAAGCATCCTGGGACACCCGCGTGTTTGGAAAAACCGCTTAATAGATGACGAACAACTGGATTAATATGATTATACATTTAGGCAAGGTTCTTGTATGTGAGCAAGGCGCTTTACATGCGAATCCTTGCTCCATCAATCCCCTCTTTGATGATATTTACTATCATCACCACATAAAGGAAACAGATGCCAACTTTTTCTCATTCATCCACATCATTCATTTGGATTTCAACAAACTTATTGTTGAGTTTTCTTTCAGCTTCTCTATGAGAGTGGTGATTTTTCACCTTTTTGTAGACTTCATTCCTTAATTCTTCTAATTCTAGTTCATCAATATTTCTCTTCACCCCCCTCTTATTTACTGTATATTTCTTTTTGCATTTCTGGCATTTGCAGCAAATGAAAATGATCAATACAACTACGCCTATTACAACTATTGGCATCAGTATTTTCCACAAAATATTTCTACCTAGGTTAGTAAACCAACTACCTATAGAGGAGAGACCTCCAGTCAGTCTCGTCCAGGCACTGTCAACCTCCAATGGTTTGAGTTCTTTTTCCAAATTAGTTATGTTCTTCACATATTGTTTTAATTCGATACTTTTATCAGGAATGTAAGTGCAACAATGTTGCGCTTTCAGCATTCTACAGACTCCGCCCTCTTTTGCTAATAGGGTGTCAAGAGCAAGACGGTTTTGCAAAACCATTGATCTGATCGCAACCATTTCAGTATTGACCATCAGGAATCCAGCAGCAGTGTCCGTTGATAGCCGGTCCACTACTGTAGACAATTTGCAGATTCTATGAGTGTTCAGAACTACCCCCATTCCAGGTATCAGTGCACTAAAAATATCACCTATAATTTCACCTACACTTTCACGTTTACTACGCACTAAGCCATTAGTCTCTTCATCGCTTCCAGCTGCGTTATTCACATGGTATATTTTCGGGAAAACAATGCCAAAGTAGCAGCTTCCATACCAGTGGTCCGGCAATTTGAAATAAGCCTTGTTCCCACATATATAATATATTCCGGGAAACACAGGTTCTGACCCATTTTTGAAACCCCAACCTCCAATTACCTTGTAATTATGTTCACACTCGCTGGAACCGATGAATACATTGTTATAGTACTCTGTCTTTTCCCTATGGATACAAAGTTTCCCCTTGCGTTCAAAATCCAACAACAAGGCAGGATTAGCTTCGCCTTGCGAGGTGTTATCCATGTGCTCAGCCCACCTAGGGACTCTATCCTTTTCGTCATTTGCTTTCTTCTGAAACTTTTCCCTCCTTCTGTCTGCCATTTTTATGAACATCTTTTCCTGCTCTTGTAGAGAACAGGTCAGATTAGCTTGTCTTGCTTCATCTAAATCTATGTTGCCTATAGTCAGAAAATATTCTCCCATATAACGGGTCACGTCACTTTTAATATGTACAAGGTTCAGGTGTCCTCTAATAGGAAGCTCAGAAAATACTACGTCAGCATTTGAATAATAGTACTGTAAAGTGCTCCTATAAAACAAGCTAGCTAATATACTACAGGAAATTCCATAGGTTAAAGGTAGATGGTGATATGTCACGCCTTCAGCCACTGAGGTTGGTAGCTTCATGCAGACATAACAGTCCTCTATTTCCATAGCTTCTACGTAATGCACTAACAAGTTAGCAAAAACATTTAAATGTGTCCTGTTTCTCATTTTGTGAAAGTGTAGTCCATCCTCATCTGATGCTTCTAAATTAGGTTGTGTGTGTGTCAGACTTATTTGTTTGTCACGTCTTTCTAAGCTTCGTGGTGTCTCTGCAGTCTGTACAGCCCCTACGTCTACTGCTTCTGGTTCAGTAGGGGACAAGTTAGGATTTTTACTTATCATAAAAGGTAGAAAAACTGTTAGTCCTATCCACATTACTATTAGCATTGCTATACTACACAAGCATATCTTACAGCAAGTTTTAAGACACCCACATCTGGATCTTCCAGAGACATTCGGATCAGACATTTTTAGCTTACAGGTGGCTTTTGCTACCCCTCTTCGTTTCTTTGTACCAGAGGCACACTTCGGGGCTTTCTCAAGGAGGGTCTTCGTCAGAACTCCGATCAGCGATGGACTCTTCGTCACTGTTGCCACTGTGGTGGGGCTCGTCAATTTCCTCCAACACAAAGTAAGTCCATTCAGGGCTCCGATACAGTCGGTTCTGTTTCTTTACTCTGTCGCTCTTTCTTAGCGACTTGCCTTGGGCTGCCTTTCTTTCACTTTCAGCCCTTTTTCAGTCTTTCAGTTTTTCTTCGACTGTCTTTAGTCTGAGCCTCAGTCTCTTGACGTATCGGGGTGCACTTCTGCCTCCGTGCCTCCCAGTAGTTGAGGAAACTTGGCCTTCTTTGTGCACTCTCTTTACTTTTTGTCGTGGCACCTCTGTTTCCCTGCCTGTCTGACTAGTTCCAGGTCTTTCATCTATTTCTTCTGCCTGGTCCCTAATCTTACCCTGCTCAGATTCAAATCGTACTTGCTTTTTATTTTTGGTTGCTTTTATTTCGGTTGTCTGAGCACGTTGGTCTATTTCTATCTGCTCCTGTTCATGCTCTTCGATTCCTTCGTTTTCTTCTGCATGAACGTCAGCTCTAATTATTATCTGTCCCTCTCCAGTCTCCGGAGTTTCAGGAGGAGTTTCGATGTCTTGATCTGACCCTACTTGGCCTACTTCCTGATCAGGTGTGATGTGGTTCTCGTTGACCTGACCTTCTTCCTCTATTTCTAGCTCACCTGGACTATCCCACTCACTGTCTAAGTAGGAATATTTCCTGGTTCGTATTGGGTCATGAACCTGGTCGTCGGCGGGGAACCATTCAACGTCTCGACTTGTGCTCGGCAGTTCGATGTCAGCTAGCTCCGGACTTTCCTCCTCGGAAGCCTCTTCAGCTGCGCTGCCTTCAGCTCCAGTCGCGTTTTCTCCAGTTACCCGCTTTGTGTGGCTGGCGTGGATCCACTTCGGTACACCAGCACACTTTACAGCAGTTGTAGTGACGAGGATCACTTGTCGTGGCTTTCCCCACCTTGGTTTCAGGCACCTGCTCCGGGTGTGTTTCTTTAACGCCACCCAATCTCCTGGTTGCAGTTTATGTGCTGGAGTTTTTGGCCACTCGTCAGCTGTCTCTCCAATCTGCTGAGAGAGAGAACGCACTTGGTCACCCAGCTGCTTGCAGTATTCTAATACCATATCATCAGAAATGCTTAGCAGTTTGTGTCCGGGTACCCATGCCTGTCGCATCACTCTTCCCATTAACACTTCATGGGGACTTAGGCCAGTTTTTCTGTTCGGGATACTTCTCAAACTCATCAGCACAAGGGGTAAAGCCTCTATCCAGTTCATCTTTGTGGAATCACACATTTTGGCCAATCTGGATTTCAGGGTGCCATTTATTTGCTCCACTACCCCAGAAGCCTCTGGACGGTAGGCACAATGCTGTCTTTGCTTCATTTTGAATGCTTTACAGAGTTCTTCTAGGACATTGTTGGCAAAATGCCCACCTTGGTCCGTTTCGATTGTCTCGGGAATTCCGTACCTAGGTATCAACTCCCTGAGCAATAACTTGGCTGTAGTTAGGGCATCATTTTTCTTTGCGGGATACGCTTCCACCCACCGGGAGAATAGGCAAACTATGACTAAGATATATCTATACCCTTGACACCTAGGCATTGTTATAAAGTCTGCCTGCATTCTGACAAAGGGACCTACTGCCTTTCCGATAGTACTCTGTTCTACCACAGTCCTTTTTCCTGCATTGAATTGCTGACACACTAGGCACCTCTGGCAAAGCCTTTCCGCCTGGTTCCTGAATTTTGAATTACAGAACACCTTGTCAAACACCCGACACATTGCGTCCCTTCCCATATGTGTTGGTTCATGTATCATTCTGACCATGGGGTCTATCAGGCTGTCAGGCAATACAGGCACCCCAGTCGAGTTTACCACCACACCATCATCTCTCAATTTGCATCCATCTGCTGCCCACCTGCCTTTTTCTTGCCTGTCTGTTGCCTGTTGCAAATCCTTTAATTCTTCCCACGTTGACACATTCTCAAACAACATAAGTTGGCAGCTGGTTCCACCCCACAACGCAATTTGGAGGGACATTTGGTATCGGGCACAAAATTGGGCAATTTGGTCAGCGTACCTATTACTGGCGGTCACATCATCATTCCCAGATTTGTGAGCCGCGCACTTGACCACAGCCAATTCTTTGGGCAATTGGATAGCTTCCAGTAAGTTATGCACCACCTTTCCATTTCTGATAGGGGTGCCTGAGGAAGTCATGAATTCTCTTTGCAACCACAATTGGCCGAAGTCATGAACAACCCCGTAACAGTACTGGCTGTCGGTGTAAACAGTTATTCTCTTGTTCTTACCCCTCTTACATGCTCTGGTTAACGTGATGAGCTCTGCCACTTGTGCAGATTTCACCTCGCATAAGTAAGATGCTTCTATTGTTTCCGTCAATGTGACCACAGCATATGCAGCACACAGTCTTCCACTTTCATGTCTTAAACACGAGCCATCCACAAAGATGGTAAGATCTCCATCAAGTAAAGCTATCTCACGAATGTCCGGACGGGGCTTAGTACTGAACTCAGTTAAATCGATGCAATTATGTTCCCCTCCCTCTTTAATTTCTACATCCAGAGGAACAGGTAACAGTGTCGCAGGGTTTAGGACATTGCACCGGGAAATGGTTACATTTTCAGCACCAATCAAAATTCTCTCATACTTAGTCAGCCGACTAGGTGTGAGGTACTGGGTCTTAGTTCTTGTCAGTAGGATTACAACAGAATGAGGAACATATACAGTGACGTGATGTCCCATGACAATGTTCTCACTCTGTTCCAGACTGACGCAAGTAGCAGCCACTGCTTTCAGGCATCCAGGTAATCCAGCAGCCACCGGATCTAGGGTGGCCGAAAAATAGGCCACCGGTCGTCTAACTAATCCGTGCTCCTGGGTCAGGACTGAAAGAGCACAATTCTCTCTCGTGTCACAGAATAGCTCAAAGGGCTTACTGTAATCAGGCATACCCAATGCAGGAGCGGTACATAGACAGTTTCTCAGAGTTACCCAAGCGTTCATGCTTTCACTGTCCCAACTGACGGGGTCTTCTACTCCTTTCTTGGTCATTTTTATCAGGGGTTTTGCTAGAGCCGCAAATCCTACAATCCATTGTCTGCAGTAACCCACAACTCTTAAGAACATTCTCACCTCTTTCTGTGTTCTGGGCAGTTCCATTGCTTTAATTATTTTGATTCTTTCTGTAGTAACTTTCCTGATTCCTTTTTCTATCTGGTGCCCCAGATACTTCACTGAGTTCTTACAAAATTGTAACTTGTCAGGTGACACTTTATGTCCTCCTTTTCCTAGGTGATTCAGCAAGGCAATTGTGTCTGTGACACAGTCCGTCTGGGTTTTAGATGCCACTAACAGGTCATCTATGTACTGTACCAAAACAGACTCTCTTGGCAGCACTAGGGTTTCAAGGCACTTTTTTAGTATCTGGTTGAAAATCGATGGACTTTCGGTGTACCCCTGGGGGACACGATTCCAGACATAGATATGACTGTCAAATTCAAAACTAAAAAGGAACTTGCTTTCTGGATGCAATGGGATGGAAAATAATGCATGGCACAGGTCAATGACAGTGAACCATTCTGCATTCCAGGGAATCTGATATAGTATCACTGCAGGGTTAGGCACCACAGGACAGCAAGGCACAACAATCTGGTTTACCTTGCGCAAATCTTGCACCACCCGGTATTTCCCACTAGGCTTTTTGATCCCAATGATAGGTGAATTACAGGGACTGCTCATCACTTCCTCTATTATTTCTGCTTTGAGCAGCCTGGTAATCTCAGTCGCTACTCCTGCTTTTACTTCTGCACTCATTTTGTACTGTCTCGTTTTGGGGTATACAGCATTGGTTTTTATTGCTATTTTAACTGGGTCCACATTTGCCATTAAGCCTACATCTTTTCCTGTGAAATCCCACACTTCTGGAACTACTCTTAACTGGAGCTCTTCAGGTAAATCCTCAACTGTTAAAGGTTTGATATCAGAATCTTGTCTGACCAACATCAGCTTGTACAAACCATCTTCATCGGGGGTCTGAATTTCGACGCCCTTTGGTGTGCAATAGATGGTACAATGCATCTTGCACAACAAATCACGTCCTAGCAGGTTCACAGGACTGGAATCACAGACCACAAATCTGTGCATTTCTTTGAAATTTCCTATAGAAACTTCCATTGGTTCAGTTACTGGAGTACTTATTATTTGATTGGAAACACCCACTACTTGGATCGCTTCTCCCGAGAGGGGTAGGTTAGGAACATCCACTGTTCTTACAGTAGATCTAGTAGCACCAGTGTCCAACAGAAAGGTGACGTCTTTTCCTTCAACCTTTCCTTCAATGTATGGTCCAGTCTGGTCTACCGGTAAGGAGGCGCCAAGCACGCACTCCTCGTCCTCCCCTCTCAGGCCCCGTCAATCTTGATCTTCACAGAGGAAGGTATCGTTTAACAAATACTGTGGAATGATGGCATTTCTTTCATTCTCGATTTCCCATACTTCCGCCCTCTCATTCTGCTGACCCTGATTCTTAAAATTTTGTCTAGGAGCGCGAGGTACTGGAGGTAATTTTACCTGTTGCTGGTTCTTTCTTGTCCCTTCTTTCGGCACCTGTGGATTTAAACCATTTACAGGGGCATTACCGGCCTGCAGGTGTGGACACTCGTCTCTCCAATGCCCTATCTGGCCGCACCCATGGCACGGAAACTTCTTCATGGCCTCTTCCCGACTCATTTTAGCTCGGGGCTTTCCTCCTCCCCCAGCAGTGGCATTCTGAGCATTATTACTAGAAGTTAATTTACTTAACTGTTTTTCCTGCTGTTCAGCTAATTTCACCTGTGCCCACATTACCTTTTCTTTGAGAGCCTTCTTTTTATTTTCGATTTCATCTTTGCAGTATTTTGCATACTTCAGGACATCATCTATGGGTTTTCCCTGCCAACTGATTTTATTATCTCGAATCCATTGTGATATTTCAGGTCTTAAAGTAACCTTTCATAAAAGGAATGTACAGTTTCATCACGTTCTTGGGTGGTTCTATCTATTCTGGTCCAATCTGTCTCTTTTGCGGGCACCTTTTTCTTGAGGTACTGTATGACCTGGTCATATTTCCTCATTACATCAGGTGAGGGAGCTCCTGTTTTCTCATCTCTGGGATATTCATCATTAGGCCAATCAATTTCTATTTTACATTCGGTCCATAGGTCTACAGGGACCACAATGTCGAAAAACCCATCTAGGTCTTTCAAGAGACATTTCTGAACTTTTATGAAGCGTTCTACCTGCCTGTACCAATCAACAGGCTTTTCCCGTAATTTCGGGAAGTCATTTGTAAATGACACAATATCCTGTCGGGACCAAGGGACGTGTACATATTTTCCTCCTGGGACCTCTCTCATGGGGCACAATTTTTCTGTCGGCTTTACTTCTTTCAACACGAATTCTGAAGCCTGAGACTTAGCCCTGCTGTCTTCCTTTTTCTTTGCCCACCGGGTTCTCCATTTCCCCACCTCTCCCCACTTCTGCAAGAGCTTCAACAATTCCTTTATCTGGATCTGTTTTCCCACCACATTCAAGCTTTCTAAATCTTTGTCTGAAAAGTCTACTCGGTATGGTTTCTGAAGGATTTTGGAGCGGCTAACATCAATTCCCATTTCTGTGGCTGTATCCATTATCCTTTCATGGAGCAACCTAGCGTTTCGGGTAAGGTTTTTACTGATGAACAGTAACTCTTCTTCACTGAAAGAGTTCAGGCGTTCCACTCCCACATTTCCAGCCATCATCTCTTCTATTTCTATTCTCAATTTATATATCTCTAATGTTTTCGGTTGGGGAGTGGCCTCCTTCTCCAGCTCCTTGGTCCATCTGTCTAATTCTTCTGGGGATACTACTGTGGCACTCCTAACCCCCGACGTACTCCCAATCAGAACCTCTTTTGCCTTATTCTGACTTCTGGAGCCTGACATGCTAGTTCTGGTTTCCCTGATGGGCATGTCCATCAGAACCACTGATTCACATTCACTCTCTTGATCATCATCTATGAGCATTTCTTTTCTCGGGAGTGGAATGCTAGGAGTGGGCATAATTGGGGTGATAACAGGAGGACGAGGACTAGCCAGGTCATCTCTATACAGTGGAATAGCTGGACCAATAGTTACTGGAATAGTCAGGGAATCAGGATGGGGATGTATCTGGGCAATGGTTCGAACTAAATCATCTCGCTGTCTAGCCAGGGCTTCTTTCTCCTTCTCTCGTAAAGCCTTTTCTGCAGAGTGGTCATGCAATACCTGAGGTACTAAGGGAGGATAAATACTGGGAGCAGTCGGAGTGACCAACCGAGGTGGATCTTCTCCGAACGGCTGATAATTTGGGACCGTACATTTTGGTCTGCAAAACCCATCCCCATTACTGATTTTACTGTCTGTACCCGTTCCATCTGTATCACTATCCCTCCGACATCTGGGATACTTCGAAAAAGGGTTTGGAGAATGCACAGGTTCTGATTCTGTAACATAGGGAGGTGGATTTTTCATTAACAGATCTTCTAGGTGCTCATCCTCTGAGTCCCCCACGGGCATTAAATGATGGGTCTTTTCTTTACTTTTTCCTTTCCCCTCTTCTAACACCCCCATCATTGGGAACAGTCCTTCAGTCATCATGGTTTGCCTCCACTGTTTCATTTTCAGCTCTTTGGTCTGTGCTTGAACCCTCGGATACCATTTACTTACTCCCTTGTCCATCCGGGGTCTATCTCGCTCTAGAGCCTCAATCTCCCATTCCTCCAAGGCTTCGTACTGGGTCAACCTAGGTCTAGGATGTAATTCATTCATGCGGGTCCTTAAGTTAAACAGAATCCGACCATTAAATGTACCTTCAACAGGGAAGGCTAGGACTCCGTCATCTGCGGTATACTTTGCCCAGTTTTCTAACCATACACAGGTATGGTACCCTTTATCAAACATCATGAAAGAGGCTGGAGTATTCGGCGGGGGAATGAGCACGCCTTCCCTCGTTCTAATGGGCTTGTCAGTTTTAAAAAAATTCTTTATTTTATCAGTAAGTGACATTTTCCTTTTTATTCCATACATCATGTGCGGTCTACCTCGTATAAGCTGATCCTTATGAAATCCTAGGTACTTTGGATTCGGTATGAAATCTGGATACCACATGCAACTTTCCAGACTCGCTTCTAACTCGGCCTGATTAATTTTGTTTACCTTTGTGCTTCCAATGCTAGCGCGACTTTTATTTCGTAATACCCAATCAACTCAGAGAACACAAAAGATCCTTAACCAATGGGTGCGCGGCCTTTCCGCAAGACAGAGTCTCACGCTTCGGCACTCACCCCTCCTTCACAAATTCAGCTTCACTACACACCCGCTGTTTTGACCAATACCAGCGCGGCACGGAGTGACGTCAGAGCAGCTTTCCGCCCGACTCCCTCCTTCACAAGGTAACGGAAACTTTTTACTCTCCCTAAAGTGCGAATGCAAATCTTAGTCAACAACACGCAACGTTTGCCACTATGTCTGAGTGTTCTAAATAGATAAAAGAATTTTCTTTCACTGCTAGTAAACCACTTCTGTCTACTTTTCATTCACTCCGGATAGACTTCTTTGCCTAACCTTTTACATACGTAAAATAGAACCTGTTATTCCCCTGACTTATCCACTTCTTCCTGGGATATATACTAAGTCAGGCTTTCACCAGCGGACTAATTTACTTACCATTCAAGCCTCGGAGACCCTACTACTTCTTCCGTATGCGACCCTTACTAGGTGATATCGCAATGAAAGTTTTATAAAGGACTCGTAGCTATCATTTACTTCAGATGCAAACAAAGGTCCTAATTAGTGCTTCCAGTTATTCCTAACCCTGCACTAATGACTCAAAACCAGTGACTTCAACAGCTAACCGGATTCTGCTCACCGTTAGCTAAATACTTTCCCGGGGATTCGGACTACACTGAACATTTACAAACAATTTTTCTGTTAATATTACATACACACTAATAGCAGCAATGCAATATTCATATGCATAGACATATATATCCTAAAATTTTCAAAATCTTTAAATCAATGTAATAATAAAAAAAATATCAGCAGCATAGAAATTTCAGCAGCACATTTTATTTTCACGGTTTATTTATCAGTTATCCTGTCTACCTAATCTAACTAGTCCAAACCATCCTCTGGTTACCAGAAAATTACTGATAGAGCGCGCAGTCCACCCGGGTCACCGAGATTACCAATTTCTTACACGCACTGGGCCCTGGCGTGCAAATTCAGATACAACAATGACATTTGGGTGAACCGGGTGAAGATTACCTTTTTTCTTCTCCTCCTGCACGCTGCTATGAGCAATTAAAGTTTAGTTTCACCTCTGCTTACCATGTACCCGACTTACCACAGGCACATTACTTATGACAGATCTGGAGCTATCAGGGAAATAGTAGACAGGGGCCTAGGAAAAATACTCTTTATAAATCAGTACATACTTATCCACAATTTCTGTAAAATGACCACAGACACCTGATGATGTTAAAAGTTTTATATAGAAGTTCAAAGAAAATATGACAAGGCAATAAGTGATATGCAGAATAATACGTCAATCATTAGTATCAAAACCACTAAGTAACTATGAATTAAACTTAGGACCATTTGAGTATATGGGAAGACTAAAGGTAGGAATTTAGAACAGAGCTAGTCACTGCAACTTTATACTAGGACATAGGACATGGATGGGACCTAGAACATGTACTTAACCTACGTTCTTTAGACTATTCTTGCTAAGTTCACCGCAATCATACTAAAGGAAGGGAAAAAATTGGAACATACTAATAAATTCGACAATTCAGCAAAGTTCTAAAGGAAGGGAGAGATGTGGAACAATTCTAATAAGCAAAACGTATATAGTTTGGCATTTCAGAAATCAATCTCAAAGTCAAGATTATTCCCTTAAGAAAGAGAAAAAGATATGAGTCTAAGTGAGAGAAGACTATGGAAAAGACGCAAACCCACAGTTCATATTTACCTAATTAGGAGTGAGAACTAACCCTGGCCACGGGTCAGTTTGGAAAAGACGGGGACAAGGACCCTCAAGGATTTGGACTCCCAGAATGCGAGTAGACACAGCCCAAGGACAGTCAGGACAGGATACCCCTCAGGTTTTGGGTCAAGACTGGGCCTCCCAGGGTACGACCAACACCCACAGCTTCGGACAGCCACGCCTGCGTTACCCCTCTCCTGCAAGTAATCCGCCAGCAACCCCGATTGGGTTTTCGAATTTCCCAGCAAAGTGCTTCGCCAGCACTTAGGATTATTTCCACCCCTTAGGAGTTTGTGGAAAGTATGGACAGAGTGCTCCGCAGCACTTTAGGTTGAGCACCTATAGAGTTCGTAGGGTCAGTGACAGGTCTGCTACTCGGACAAGTCGGACAATTTTCCTAAGCTAAACTAGGGCAGTTATACTGTTTTGGGGTCCCTCAGACCACCCACTAATGTTGCAAGTGACAGTTTCCCACATTATGATTGGTCAGGAGAGGTGGTGCGGTCATTACCACCTCCTAGAATTCGACTTTCCCATCCTAAATATTGAAATGTTCCTACCCGCCCCTTGGGTTCACGTTCCCATGCATAAGCATACAGCAGTACAGTAAAGTTCATAATAGGTAGCAACAGTATTGCTTCTTCCAAGGTGAGATTTGTTCTTCCCAGAGAGTTTCTCAGGCGCATTGTGCTTCAGGAGCCAGCTGGCTTGTTTCAGCTTCTGCGCAGTAGAGTTTTTCCCTGGTCACATGTCGGAGCCCAGCAGAGCCTCAAGTATGGCTCCACTCCCGAATTTCCCAGCCCCAGAGACGCGGTACATGAAAAGTAAGCGAGAACAAATTAAAATCACATATAAAATGATCACACTGTATACCATGATGAAATTCTAAACATCCCTTACTTTATAATAACTATAGCATTACTGTTTAGTGCGAAAAGACAGATAGGCTGAAGCAGCTGTAGCAAGCACAGAGCGTGGTAAAAGACAAGCGGCCATGTTTGCAGCAGTGCGCATGTGCAATAGACTCCCTCCAGAATGCGAGTGCGTCACATCACATGGGTATGACCGACGCATGCGCAGACTGAACTTCAGCGAAGCAGCCGTTTCTTTAGTGCAAGCTTCGTTAGTATGGGAAAGACATACAAGCAAGCATCCTGGGACACCCGCGTGTTTGGAAAAACCGCTTAATAAATGACGAACAACTGGATTAATATGATTATACATTTAGGCAAGGTTCTTGTATGTGAGCAAGGCGCTTTACATGCGAATCCTTGCTCCATCAGTCTCACAGGGAAAGCCAGGACGGGTTCCACAGCGGT
The DNA here is from genome assembly GCF_964263255.1 of Lissotriton vulgaris. Lineage (NCBI taxonomy): Eukaryota > Metazoa > Chordata > Amphibia > Caudata > Salamandridae > Lissotriton > Lissotriton vulgaris. The sequence continues at coordinate 962,138,469 of NC_141685.1, read as the reverse complement.
ATTCGTACAAGCGCCTTGAGACCCTTGCGGGTGAGTAGTGCGCTATACAAGTATCAATTTACATTTAATTTACATTTACATAGTCACTTTATTGACAAAGCTGCCTCACCTGTGAACAAGGCTCATTGAGGAGCTGAAAGACATCAGAATAACACCATGAGAGTGTGCTGCTTTCTGAATAAATGCATTTGTGATTCGTGGAACTGGGCTTCGGCATATTTTCTTCCGTTGTTAATTGACAGGCTGCTCCGTGCCTGTTGTCGCCAGAGCTATATATATATATATATATACAGGCACTCTGATTGAGGGAGACCACAAGGAGAACGTTCGTTCAGGAGTTTAATGGCAGCTTGCAAGCACACGGTAATTCAGAAGCACCTCTCCAATAACGTGAACGCCGGACGCGTTTCGGGACCTTTCCCTTCATCTGCGGCGTGTGATGATATATATATATATATACACAGGCACTCTGATTGAGGGAGACCACAAGGAGAACGTTCGTTCAGGAGTTTAATGGCAGCTTGCAAGCACACGGTAATTCAGAAGCACCTCTCCAATAACGTGAACGCCGGACACGTTTCGGGACCTTTCCCTTCATCTGCGGCGTGTGATGAAAGCAACTGCTTACATGTAATGTCTCTGCGCACCTTCTTATAATGCCTGCCTCCCTGGCGTGGCTGGATCGCAAAGCATCCTGGATAGTGTAGTGCGCATTTACTTCACCCTGATGGGTGTGCAAACAGTTCAAGTAAATCAAAGTTCATTCCCCAGTGGGTAGAGGGGGAAGCTTGCTGACATCCTGTGCCCCGCTTATGGTTGCCATCCTGGTGAGCGGGCGTCGTCCTGCAACAACCACCAGCTTACTCTCCTTTCCTGCATCTCGCAAGCTGCCATTAAACTCCTGAACGAACGTTCTCCTTGTGGTCTCTATCCATCTAGTGATGGTTCTTTTCTGCACTGCCTTGCCTTTCTTTGCCCCTAAGAAACCCACAAGGAGCTGGTCATCCACCTCTCTGCTATCTTTAATTTGTTTTCAGGCACCATATTTATAAAGTCCTTATCAACAACAAGTTGATTTGTATATTATATTATGTGCAAAGGTGACCTTTTTGCAAATTATGTTTGTTTTATTATGATTACCCGATACAGACAACCACATGCTGCCTAAGCCTCTTTTTCTTTTCCCTTGTTATGTGAGTTCATAGATACAGGCTTGTGTACCACTGTAATTAATTCACATGTTATGCTTATTTCATTTATTTTCATATTAAATTGCCCTCATCCGGCTGGATAACGGCTAAGATATAGTACCGATTGGGGCTACATTGATTTCTTCTCTATTCTTGGCTTACTCAGGGACCACTGTCTCTCAAAATAAGTTAGCTCAAAAGGTCCCTTGTTCTTTACAACATCACAAAGGGTTTCATCAGAACATGTGTTGTAAAGCAGTAAGAGCAGACAGGTAGCCTTTAACAGCGGACAGTGCAAGTCACCACTTGTCAAAAGATAAAACAAACAACAGCACATCCGACAATTTGGCCTGTAAGTGGCCCATCTGGCAGTTGTTGCACCCATCCACAAAGTTGACTTGCCGACCCAGAAAGTCAGGGTGCATCAGGACTAGACTCATAATCGGCTCATCATTAGCAACACTGTGACATGTTGACACCCTTTCGCTTTCTCTGGAGATGGAGATGGTGGTAAGGGGCAGATTCTCACTTGCACTTCTTGTGCTTCTTTTTTGACATACCTGAAGAGTTCAACTACGATGTAAGAGTAAGTACTGCGTGAATGACTCTTGGAGAGGACCAGGACCTTCCTCTCGGCTTCGATCTGTCACAGCACAGAATCTTGTGGTATTTTGCAATGTAGAGCTAACCATGCCTAGTAACTCGAGTTACACATTGGGGTCAAGCCCGAAGGGGCATAGAGTGACATGAATCACACACTGGCCTCTGTAGGTAGGAATGTGACCAAATAGTTCAGAGCTGGCTTCTCCTCAATGGGTTGGAGCAGTCTGTCTCACTTATACTTGGTTTGAGTTGAATAAAATAATGGAAAGATGATCCCATTGCATATATGTTGGCTGACCTTGGTATCTTGGGGACTATCCATACCATATTTACAAACAGTGAAATTAAATATTCTTTTATATAGCCAACAGTTAACTTAAAAACCTAGCTTCCAATATCATGCACGGACTAAAGTTGGAGAACCATTGGTAGATAAATGCAAGCATTCCAGTCACAGTAGGTCTAATTAACAAACGTAGATTTGGTTGTAATTGTATGTTTACAACTTTACAGTCGGATTTACCATACTTATGTCTGCCAAGAATGCATAAAGGGACTCCTTGCACTCGTAAGCCCATGTACATGTGCAAAGATATTCTCCCCCCTACCGCCACTGCAAGGTGTGGTCAGCCAACTGCTTGATTAGTAAAAGAATGAGTGCCAGTTCCCCAAGCTCTGTTCAGAAGCTCACGGCCGGCGCTATTAAATGTCAGCGCTCCGAATACCAAGGCTGCGTAATCTTGAATCCACCTCAGGCCTCTTTCATCCACTACCAGACACTCTCTACCTCCTTATCTCTTGCAAGTTCCTGTTTTTTCCTTCTGTGATGGCTTTTTGGTCTTTCTCTTATTTCTTCTTTCCCCGTTGTGTGTTTTTCCCCCTTGCTCTTGGGAAAGGTCTGATGTGGAAAAATAAGTGGCAGTCCCAAAAAATGAGTGCTGTTGCGCCCCCCTCCCCCTCCCTCTGGCAAACACTGGCTCAAAATAAATACTGGGTTAGCCTGGGAAGTTGGAGAACATCCACAAACATAGCTGGATGATGTTGGCATTTACAAACTCCTCTCTTTCTTCTTTCTAATCCTGGAAATGGTTGGAGATTCACTCCAGCCAAGGACTGGTGTACGCATCCAGGGTGGGAAGAGGAGCAGAGCACCCCAAGAATTGCTGGGCGAGGAGGGGAGCTTAGGGAGAAAAAAAGGATTGCATAATGGCAAAAATATATTCCCGCCGTAGAAAAATAAGCAAAAAAATGTGTTTGCACAGAGGATCCAATTCCATCAGTGTAGGGTTTGCCGTGTAGAGAACCCTGCGCAGCAGGAATAGGACCCTGCTGGGAATCTCACATAACTTTCCTAGAAATACACATGGGAGAGAGAAACTTGTTTATTTAGACCATGGTCTTTTAAACAGTACAGAACACACGCAATTAAGATCAAAAAGTACGGACAGACAAAATTCTACTACATCTTAAATAGGTAAAATTCAATACTTGTTAAAAGAAAATTAAAAGAGGGTGACGCCCTCAGAAACACAACATACAATACACAAAGATACACATGGAAACCTGGTTCTGGTGTATCTTTCCAGGAGTATACCTCACAACAGTTGTTGCTTCCAGAAAGTTATGACTACTCTTACAGATAGTTCTACATTTGTGAGTGTGGATTCAACACTTTCATTGTGAACTGGGCCCAGTGTTAACATGTTATGTACATTATCACTCGCAAATACCTGACAGGAGAGATGCACTTGCAATGGCTTCCTTAATTTTAGAAAATTGCCCTTGTGAGGAGGGGTAAAAGAAGTGAGCTCCTTTAGCTTACAAAAAGAGGAACTTCTAGAAACAAGATAACCCCCTGATAGAGAGGGCGTTGTAAAATAAAACACAGATGTGAATTTACATCTTTATGGTCCAGCCTGCTGAACCAGGCTTACCCTGCCCAAATAAGGCCCCCATCCAAAGTTCCAATACAAGAGGAACTCCCCTTGTGTTTGCATCCTATAAAAGTCTTCGTTGCATACCTGTTCTGATGCCAGATGCTAAGCCCTGTCACGTCAATTACTGTGTGCATATAAATGAGGGAGTCACTCTGGACATACCAGTTTACATGTTGATTCTATGTTATCTTCTCCTTCTCTTTCTTGACAAGGTGTTTGAAGCCGAACAGCGAGAAGCAGCCATCTATCTTCACGGAAGCCCTGGTGGAGACCCAGGTTCGATACCTGGGTCTTGTGGAGAATGTGAAGGTGCGGCGCGCTGGCTATGCCTACCGGCAGGCTTACGAGCCCTGTCTCAAGCGATACAAGATGCTGGGCACTGAAACATGGCCCAACTGGAGGGGCAATGCCAGGTATGGAGTGAGATACAGGGAAAGGGGTTAGAGTAGAGACAGGAGGAGTAAGGGCGTAGAGAATGTTCAGGAATGATTCAAAGAGAGGCAGGGAGAGGAACGATACAGGCTTGGAAATAAATGGGGATTTCTTAATAGCAAATTGGTACTCTTAAAGCATTGGGTGTACTTAGAATGTTGCTTTTAAGCAAACACTTTGCCATAACATTGATCCTATTCAGGACTTTTGGGGCAGCACCTGGCATCAAGGGATGTCACTCCTAGTGGTGGGTGGACATAGGGGTTTGGCAGTGGCACACAAAACTTTTCGCCGCTAGGGTTTGGTGAGCTCACGGAGTACACATAACCTGTCCTCCCATCTTGTAGGGATTAATGGGTTTAGAGAATTGGCACAGAGGAAAAGAACTTTCAACAGTTGGACTGGCATTGAGACACATGCAGTGGGTTGGCAAAATGACAAAGCACAGTTCACCTTAATTACCCAAATGTGCCGGGTTGTAGTGCATGTCCCTATGCAGGGATGCCTGCATCAGAGAACTGGGACAAGGGCATTTTACCATATGGGACTGGACAGGCTAAGCCAACAGAGACATGGATACAAATCTCACATTTAGGCTGGCATGTCTTGGGATTGGCTCAGGGTTGCAAACACTGGCACCCCTCCTAAGGCTATATAGATGCAGGACGATTGTCAAAGAGCTCCTAATGCACCTCTATGACTGTGGGAACATTGGAGTCAAGACTTCATTATTCCAGCTGGCATAGCTAGGGTTCAGATCTCATGCAGTCAATTCAGTTTCTGTGTGTGGGCCTTTTCCTAGATAGAGCAACATAGTGGAATCTCACAGACTTTAGGTGACTAGGCTCACACAGACACAAAAGTGACACAATCTGTCCCCAGACATAAGATTCTTCCAGATGTCTACATTATAGAGTGAATGTCAGAGTTCTGCGAGCTGCTGACCTTGTGCTGTTTGTGCCCTAGGGACGGTGTGGAGTCACTTCTAACGGAGCTGGGCATCGCGCCTGAGGAGTACGACTATGGCCGCACGAAGATTTTCATCAGAAACCCTCGGACGGTGAGTCTCAGAATGCAGCCACTGCTGTCTTGCAACCTCAGTCCAGTCCTTTTAAAGTGGTAGCAGTGGCAACAAATCTATATCCTGTACTCAGTACCCAGACTCCAATCATATATTTTCCCCTTTGCCTGGAAGAGAACTCATCAGGGTTTCCTCCATGTCTTTAGACTTCGGAGAGTCCATGTTATAAACTCTTGAAGTAGAGCATCTTCTTAGTAACATGGTCAGTTGGGAGAACAAATCAAACTCCTGGTACCATCTATTCAGTTTCAAGGCAGAGGATCTTTGGAAAAGTTATTCATTTTAAAAGCATGACCATTTTATGCTATTTAAAGTATAGTTTCTCAGAAAACTTTTGTGAGTTATAGACCACCCACATTGTAATTTTAAGATGGATATCCTTTTCCTGTAAGAGGTCTACTGTTTTTTTTTGTTTTTTGCAGTTTTATATAGTGCAAACTTGACCCGAAAGTATTGAAGACCTTTACATTAGCACCAGTTACATTACACAAGCACGCATTTGTTTCTGGTAGGCATGGGGAGATTAAGTGATTTGCCCAGAAAAACAGGATGTTGAGCCAATGCCAAGACTTGAACCTGGTTCCTCAGCTCCAAAGGCAGCAGCTTTGGCTATTGCACCACATCCTCTATAAAATAAAATAAACAGACAATAAAATGAGAAGAACAAATATAGTGACTGTGCAAGGGACTGTAGCCAAGCTCCCTGGATATGATTATTTGAGGGAGAATGCAAGAGTGACTGAGTTTATGTTTATTTGTGTGAATCCATATTCTTTTCAGGATTGGCACCTTTGCTCGTTTTCCTAGAAAATTGAAGACACACGACTTCTGCTCGGCCTGCGACTAGTACTAATGAGTCCTATCTGCCTAGTTACTACCATCTCACTTGGCACTTGGATTGTAATCCTGCTGTATTTATGCTTTAATTTACCTTGACATTTGCGAGCGGTGGGCCCTGAAACATTCTCAGTGGACCCACTACTCTCACTACCAAATCTTTATCAGCTCCTGAACCTGCAGGACACATGTCTTGAACACTGCTTATGGCCATTGCTAATTGTGTGAAATTGCACATCCTTCCACCCACTTATTGTGCCTTTGTTCCGGTTTATCAGTTGCGTGGAGCTTCACAAAAGAATAAATCGATACAGAAATTATTAGTGAAGAAATAAATAAGTGTGGACCTTCTGTAGATAACAATTCTACTAGAATCTAGGCCACAACTAGTTTAGATAGTTTATTTTGGAACAGTGCATCAGGACATAATGCTTTCCTGCGCTGGCACGACAATGCCAGCTGTCAGCCTGCCTAATATTAGCGTTTGTCCATCGCCAAGGACCAGCCTCTGATGACTTTATTGCTGGATAACATTATGAGAGCTACTGAGTTCCTTGATTTGGTGAGTTTGCTGTGAATGGTTCCACGAGCTATAGCACCAGAAGTCATACATTCCGATTAAAATCACTATACTTTCCATGGTTTGCTGCATAATTTCTGGGTTTTTACTAGGACGTATAGCAGTGAGGTCCGTGAAGCACTAAATGTGATCAGTGGGCAGATAAATAAAGTTGTTATGAAGTTGAAAACCCTGTGATTCACAAAATTGTGACATTTGTGACCCTAAAATGGCTTTTTGATATGTGAGAAACTTATTTTGCTAGTTTGAAAACCAATTCAGACTAACACAACGGGTTTACCGACCTGTTCCAAATCACACTTTGAAGGAGCATTTCCACCTAGTAGTGATTGAATGGCATGTATCAATGATTGATGACAGTGATTGTGTTTCCAAACCATTGAAAAGTTAACGAGCTCAATTCACAAAAGGCCCCCGCACTCGAGGCGGAGGCCCTGCAGTCATGCGAGGGGCCTGCGCCGTGGCGAGGGCACCACACTCATGTCGGGACCTCTATACTGCAGTTACTCATTGCGGGGGTCCTGTCATGACTGCAAGGCCCCCAGCCATGTCTGAGAGCCCCCCGCCAGGACTCCGACTGCGAGGCCACTGCCACTGCCACAAGTGTGGAGGTCTTCTGTGAACCTGGTCAAACTCCTCAAAGTAGGTGAGGAAGATGGGAAGATGACCTCAGAGGGAACAGGCAGTGGTACGGGGACTCTTAAGCCCCTCGATGTTTTCTGAAACTGGCTTTTTTATAGTGCACTACTTCCTGCTGTAAGGAACACAACTATATTAAAAAAAGGTATACTGTTTGGGAAAACACACACGGATGTTGATCTCCTATTCATTACAGCCACCATCCCTTTGTTTGTAGCCAATCACAGGGGGTCACGCATTAGAGATCTCCTTAATTAATAACATTAGGCAGGTCATTCTGCAACCCTCTACGACTGGATGGTTTGCAATGTGACCTTCGGTAGTGAGGTCCAATCACAAAATGAAAGTCTGGCCGCGCAACGGCTGTAATCAGTATTTGTACATCGGGCCCATAGCTGTCTGAAAACCTTCCCTTTGGAAGTCCTGCAAACCTGCATGCCTGATGGCCACTTTCTGCCTGTATGGCCACTTCCTGCCTGCCAACCCTTAACTAGCATGCGTTTGCCAAGTATTTAGGGGCCATGCTTGTGTCCTTGGCTTTCTTGTCTGAAGGTACTGGACAGATCTAGAATACCAATAGCCACATTATAGACACCATCTTTACATTTTGATGGCACAAAAATTACCCTGCATTATTTAAGTGGGTTCTCTTTCAATTTCTTGCACTTGTCGACAGGTTCAGAGGATTCCCTTCTCTGTATGTAATATACCTATCTAACCGCATGAGGGCAGTCTTGTACTATTTTCTGTCTTCTGCCTAAAATCACGTACACCTGTCGTTCTGCCAATGCGTTTCTCTTCCTTTTCTTCGCTGTCCCCTAACCCTCTCCTGTCTGCCACTCGTCACTCTGCTCATCACTTCGAGCAGGATTACAGTTCCACCGGCCAGCTGTAACCAGGCCGTAGAGTGAGAAACAGACATCTACAGAGTCCAGATTACAAATAGTGTAATAGCGCCAGAACTCATGCCACTTTTTTGTTTTATAAAGAAAGGCCTCAAATATGTCATCTATACTACTCTTAAGACGTGCCATGAAAGCGCACGGATTAAATCTTAAACCGAACAATTACATAATTTAGCGCAGTATTTGATCTTGATTTTAAGGTCCTGGAATCAGGGCCGGTTCTAGGATTTTTGGGGCTCCGGGCTAAAAGCGAATGTGCGAGGCCCCTCTAATTTACATTAGTGACACATTCAGGGGCCCGGAAGATGCTTTGTGCAGACTCCTCCTGGGCCGCAGCTCCTCATGTCAGCCTCCTTCAAGCACCTCCTTTACAGCCCGTATCTAGCTGAAGGTGTGAGAGTTGCTTGTGGGCTGAAAGTTAAAACTGGGGGGGGGGGGGGGGCTAAAATGCTGGACAATGGGCATCCTGCAGTGTGTCTAAAAGGGCAGCCAGGCAGGAGGCCTAATTGCAGAACAGACCTGCAAAATGTGTCTCATTTCAATTGGGATAAGAGGAAATGTCTATCCTTCCCCTAGGCCTCCCCACACCATCCCTTAAAGGCACAGGGAGTGAGCCCCCTTCCATTCGACCCAATTGCAAGGAGACATCTTTCTCTCTGTTGGATCGGTATGGAAACAAGAAGACCAGTGGTGTGTTGCACCGGTGTGGAGCCCTATGCTGGTGGGCTGAGTGCAAGGCCCTGGGCAGCTGCCCACTTTGCCCTTGCCTAGTGCCGGCCCTCCCTGGAATGACGTTCCACTCTACTCTACACCACTCCACTCTGCTCTACACCACTCCACTCTGCTCTACACCTCTCAACTCTGGCACTCTACTCCACTTTATGCCGCTTCACTCTACGACACTTCACACTATGAAACTGCATGACACTCCACTCTACACCACTATATGACACTCCCCACTACGCCACTCCATGTTCTTCTACTCCACCACACTCTATACTACTCCACTTCATGGCACTTGACTCTATGACAATTTATGCCACTCAACAACAGTCTACGCCGCTCCAATCTATGGCACTCCATGACACTCCACTCCACTCCAGGCCACTCTACACCACTCTATGACACTCTTCTCCACTCCACTCCACCCTTCGACATTACACTCTATGGACCTTCACGCCACACTGTGGCACTCCAAGCCACTTTATGCCACTCCACGGCACTTAACTCACTTCTACGCCATGCCACTCTACTCCACAGCACTGTACGCCATTCCACTTTATTACACTACTCTACTTTAGCTACTCCACTCTACGATACTCCACGACCATGTACGACACTCCACTCTACTCTGTTCGCTCTATGCAACTCTACGTCACTGCACTCCACTCTACGGCACTCTACTTCACTCTGCACTGCTCCATTCTGCGCCACTCCACTTTTTGCGACTACTGTATGCCACGCCACTCTATGCCACTCCACTCAACTTCACAATACTCTACTCCGCCCTATCATATTCTGCGCCACTTCACTCTATGACACTGCTCCACAACACTCCACGCCACTTCAGTCTACAATACTCTATAGCACTCTACTTCACTCTATGACACTCCTCTCTACGACACTCCACTTCTCAGCACTTCATCCAAACAACTCCACTTTATGACACTCCACTGTTCAACATTCCACTGTTCAACATTCCACTGTACGCCACACCATTGTACACCACTCAACTCTCCGACACTCTACTGTACAACAATCTACTCCACGCCACTCTACTGTACGACACTCCACTCTACTCTACACCACTCCACTCTGCGCCACTCTACACCACTCCACTCTATGCCGCTCCATGACAATCCACTCTATGCCATGCCATGATACTGCACTCTATGTCCCTCTACTCTACAACACTCTACTACACAACACTTTACACTACTCTATGACATGCCACTGTACGACAGTGTACGCCACTCCACAACTCTCTACATCAGTTTTAATTCATGCAACGCCACTCCACGCCACTCCATGAATTTCCACGAAACTCCACTCCACACTGCACCACTCCACGACACTTCACATCACTCCACTCTCCGTCACTCCAGTCCACTCCACAATACTTCACTCCACTCTATGACACTCTATGCCACTCCACTTGGCTCAACTATGACACTTGACGCCACTTCACTTGGCTCCACTCTACGACACTCCACACCACTCTGCACCACTTTATTCCACTCTATGCCACTCCACTTTATGAGACTCTCATCCACTCTACTCTTCACCACTCTCCTGAATACCATGCCACTCTACACTTCTCCACTACACAATACTCTACTCCACTCTATGACACTCCACTCAACACCACTTCCCTCTACAGTGGCTGCTCCTTCGGTAATGCAGAGGAGCGTTGCCCCAGTGCTCACCGAGTGAGCAATTGAAAATGGAAAAATAAAATTGTAATAACTTAATGTTCTTGCTCTGTTGTTTGGGGCTGTTTAGAGACTGGAGGAGGAGTGGTGGCACCCCCCTAAGTGTGCATGACTATATGGCCAAACATTCATGCTCACATTGCATATTCTACACCTAGGCTGCATTACAGCCTGGGTGGAGAACATGCCCAAGGTCCTATTCCCTGTCTGAGCGCCGAACCACAGCACTTAGACCAATCACAACGCTGCATTGCAGTATTGTGATTGCTCAGGGGAGCCTGGGTGCTCACCAATCACAACACTGCATTGCAGTGTTGTGATTGGCTCAGGGGACCCTTGGTGCTTCCTGCTTCCACAGAAGCCAGGAAGAGAATGAGAAGACAGAGGAAAGGCGGCGACCGGCGGCATCGAGGTAAGTAGATTTTAAAAAAAATGTATTTTTAATTTCCTTCCCCTCCCTCTGCTTCCTCCGCTGCCCACGCCCGTTTAGTAGCAGCCGCTACTATCACCACACTCTACTCCTCGCCAATCTACTTCACTCATCAGCAATGCCCAGACAGACGGGCCCCAGGCCCTAACGGGCTCCTGCAGGCACTGTTTAAAGCCAACCCCACACTCTGGTCCGAACATCTGGCCCCACTATTTTTACATTGCCCACACACTTATGACATACCAGAATCGTGGAAAGGAGCAATAATTCATCCAATCTTTAAAGGAGGCAGAAGAGCCGATCCTAAAAACTACAGGATGATAGCACTCCTAGATGTAGACTCCAAATACTACGCAAGCCTCCTGTTGGAAGACCTGTCGTCCTGGGCATTAAAAACTCAGCAGCTGCCATTTAATCAGACTGGCTTTGTGGCCAAATCATGTACCACTAGTAACCTATTGGCCCTATCCATACTTATGGAGAAGGCAGCATCCTCAAAAATGTCATTACACTGCTGCTTCGTTGAATTTAAAGCGGCCTTCGACCGGGTGCCTAGGGACCTGTTATGGCACAAATTACAAAAATGGGGAATCCTGAGTGACCTGTTAAACTCAATATTTCCAACTTCATTCAAACACCTGGATTCGTATCAAGCTGGGTGACGGGTCACACTGTCTAGAAAAATACCGACTTGCTGTGGGGTCAAACAAGGGTGCGTGTTGGCCCCCTCTTATTCATTCAATCGCTTCATTTCTGATTTATCCCATCTATTGGACAAGGTCAACTCTCATCCACCTCTACACGGTGGATCCCGACTTAGTAATTTTCTCTACGCCGATGATCTTGTTTTATTTAGCCACACCAAGGTCGGTTTATAGAGACTTCTTGGCCAGCTGCTTTCTTTTACATTAAGCAATGCTCTGGAACTAAATCTCTCAAAAACGAAAGCTTTCACTTGGGAATCGGAAGCACCAAACTGGTGGGTGGTTCTTTGATGGCAAAAAAATTGAAACAGTGATATTGTACAAATATTTGGGCATCTACATGGATATGAAGGGCACCTTTGTAAAACAGAAAGAAGCGGTCAAGGCAAAAGCATTGTCCCTCGAAGTAGCATCAATAAAACTTTCGAAACAGTTACGTGGCTTTAGTTTATCCCCCCTCCTGGCAGTCATGAAGGAAAAGGTTACAAACTGTTTAACCTACGGTCAAGAAATAATGTTGGGGACCAATTCATAAATGCTGAATAAAACAACAACTCGAATCTTTAAACGAGCCTGGCACCTTCCGAAATCAGCATCACCAGCTCAGATCAGGCTTGAGTTTGGCCTTCTGAACTACAAAGGTAACGGAGCAGGTGCATTCATCAAGTTGTGTCATAGACTGCGTAACTCAAGGGAAGGAAGCCTGGAGGCCAAGTTGTGGCAAGAAATATCAGCAGGGCAATCAAGTCAAAAACACTGACGTTACCTTGAACACTCATTGAAACTGCTCGATGTTGTGGATTATTGGGGTACCAATCTGCCCCAGCAGGCACGAACCTGTGCGTTAAAAGAAGTGTTCGACCCTGGTCTTTCCATCGGGATAAGGCACAATTGTTTAAAAAAAAAACACCCCTGGTCTATAATTGCAGATCTCAAACCCAGACCAGAGGCCCCATATCTTTCAAGCACTTATGCAGCCATCTGGAAGAAAAGATTTATGGCACTAAGGATGGGCGAATGGCCCTTTTTAAAACATTTACCAGCATGGTGTCGCATAAACGAGGACATTAATTGTAAGGGCTGAGGTCATCACTTAGAAACAATCGAGCATGTGATGTGTGTTTGCCCTGCATTTCTCAACGATAGAAGGCGGTTGCTGCGGGGCGAATCATGCCGGCAAGCCATTATATCAGCAATGAATCGAAACAACACAATGCTCAATGTTCGGTTTATAAAATTTGTCTTTAAAACTGCAAAAAACTTAACTCTGTAGGTTTACAGCAACCATCATCATAATCTGTGATTCTATGACCAAACTGGGACCTCCGTGTTCTCTATCAAACTTCAAGACTGTTATTGTTGGTGCCTTTTGCTTGTATTACTGAAAGTTAAGGGTGGGTTTCACACCCATCAACAAGGTCATCATGTTTTTAACTTATTTTAGCCGTTTTTTGCTCATTTAAAAAAAAACACACACATATATATATATATATATATATATATATATATATATATATATATATATATATATATATATATATATATATATATTTGGCACTACTGTATTTTTTAACACTTTTAACTTCTTCCTTTTGCACTTAAGATGAAATGTGTTCTCTAGTTTGTTTTGTACTAAATTGTCATGGTATTAAGTGATCAAACAATAACCAAAAATTCTTCTACTTCACTCAATGCCACTCTACGCTACGTCACTCAGTGCTGCTTTATTCCACTCCACACCACTCCACGACACTCCACTCCTCTCTGCTCTACATCACTCCCCTCCACTCTACGACACTCCCTACTACAATACTCCATCCACAACACTCCACCCTATGACACTTCACTCTACAACACTCCACTCTATAACACTCTACGCCACTTCACGTCTCTCCACAACACTTCACTCTACAACACTCCACTTCATGCCACTCCATGCCACTACGCTACTGCACTCTACACCATTCACTCTACTCCACTCCATGCCACCCCACAACACTCCACTCCACACTATGACAGTCTACTCCACAACACTCTACCCCACAACACTGCACTCCACACTACACTTCTCCATTCCACTCGACTCTACAACATTCTATTCCATGACATGACTCTCTACGCCACTCCACTCTACCCCACTCTACTCCACAGTATGCCTCAGCACTCTACTCTACAACACTCCACTGCACTCTATTTCACTACAATCCACACTACTCTTCTCTACGCCACTAACTTTTAGGCATGCTGAACAACAGCCACTCTGGTGTACAACATGGTTACAACACATTGACAAAGCCAATAGTTCCCACTTAGGCAGACCTATTGTCTTTGTAATGCTTGTTATCTTTTCTCTCTCATTTTAGCATCACCTGTCTTCCAGCGACAACTCTGTCATTCTAATGATTGTTTTTAGGGTTTCAATGCAAACATTATTGTTACTGTGGAAAGCTATTTGGCTGTGAACACACCTATAACCTATTGAGTGAATAAATATTAACTTACAACCTAGTTCATTTTATCTAGCAGCAACAAGTTCCTCACACTTACCTTATTCTATGTAATAGTAAGAAACAAACAAGCTCAGCAAAAATTAATCTTTAACACCATAGGGCATGATTCACAGACTGTGTAAAACAGTGCATCATTGATTTATTTCTGCGACTTCTCTTGATTTTCACTTTTTCAGGGATTCACAATTTCCTAATGTATATGGCATGGGAACATAAGGAAATCTGTAATGAATACTCCAGTGAAATGTGCAAAAGGTGGACAGTACGCTAAAGGGCGCACACTGTAGTGGGAGGCAAGACAACGTGTAGCCAGATATATGTGCCCTAGTGTACCGTACATGCTGTCCCGTAACAGCAGCGGCCTGACTGCTATAATGTACTGGTAAAAACTACCACAGCATTTTGTGTTTTGTGATTACTTCCTGACTGTGATTATTGTTGAGTATTCAGTTAAAAGCATGTCACAGTCCGCTCTTATTTATGAAATGGACAATTGCGTTGTTTAGGATGATCTAGAAAAAAACGCGATATGAGGAGACTAGTCTTTCTTTTTTCCATGTGTTCATTGTTAAATGCATCATGTGCAAAGAGTAACCTATTCCTGATTAAGGCTCAGAAAGAGGAGCTGAAATGCATCGAATTCATTTTGCGCCTTGCTGACTTTTGAAAATAAAATATTTGCTGTCCAATCGCCAAGAATTGGGCTTAAGCAACTTTATTTGATGGGTAGAGAGTGTTGGATGTATTGCGGTACCGGTTGCCCACATGCTGGAGCCACCCGAGGAGGTTGGTAGCTTTCTACAATGATATATAACACACAAATGTCCTCTGCGGGGGGAGCAACAATAAGCTGGTGCTGGTGGCCGGGTAAGGACAGCCCCGCAGAAATTCTGTTTGAGCAAAAACAAAAAATTACGCCGCACTCTTCCTGAACGATTTCAAAGCAGATTTATTGACCCATTTTCTTCTCGCACTCCAGGAGTTTTTGCTCAAATATATATCAGTGAGCAAGGACGTAAGTCCGAAACGCGTCTGATGACTGGCGCCACCTTTACCATTTGATTGGTAATACATTTTTCTGCAAAGAAGTCTGGTTTGCGGTAATTATTGAAGAAGTCTGTGTACGTGTGCGCTGGCTGACGGCTGCCGCCGGCAACAGGTTGGATTCCATATATATATATATATATATATATATATATATATGCACGAACAAACCCTTCTCAAAGAAAAAGGAGAGGCAGATTCCCAGGAGGAACAGGTAGGAAACGCTTCTTTAATGGCAAATTGGCGAATGCATTTCGGCAGCTAAACTGCCTTCCTCAGCGCTCAAAGCGTCCCGTGGGTTGAATGTCTTGCTGCCTGTGAGTCCCTCGTTGATGTTCTTGCTGGTGCAAGGTAACTCCGCCCTTCTAATGAAGTCCTCGCACCTGTGGGCAGTCCCGAGTGTAGCGCAGGACTGCAAGCCCCAGAATGCAGCTTGATAGGTGATTGGGACCAAGGTGCAGGGGAATGACTGGAGTGGAACAAAGTCATTGCGGGCTGATCGGGAAACAGCGTGGACCCTTGGGGGGCTGTGTTGTCAGTCCCGCCTTGATGTGCCAAAAGGTAAGCGCCTCCTCCGGTCCCCCAATACCATCGCAGCCATGTCGTCCTTAGAGTCCAAAAGACAGGGGATGGGCTACAATGAGTCCTACCCAGCATGGGATGGAATATCCCAAAACTGCCAGCCTTCCTCCTTGGTGTCAATGGCGGGCTCCCAACCTTTCCAACTAACGCTGGCAACAATTTTTCATGTACTGCAAGAGTCCACAAAGTTTTCCAGTGAGGCTGGTACTCCCAAAGCGCGATGGGGGTCTCTGCAAAAGCGCCTCTGGATGGCGCTGAATTGATGCACGAACAAACCCTTCTCAAAGAAAAAGGAGAGGCAGATTCCCAGGAGGAACAGGTAGGAAACGCTTCTTTAATGGCAAATTGGCGAATGCATTTCGGCAGCTAAACTGCCTTCCTCAGCGCTCAAAGCGTCCCGTGGGTTGAATGTCTTGCTGCCTGTGAGTCCCTCGTTGATGTTCTTGCTGGTGCAAGGTAACTCCGCCCTTCTAATGAAGTCCTCGCACCTGTGGGCAGTCCCGAGTGTAGCGCAGGACTGCAAGCCCCAGAATGCAGCTTGATAGGTGATTGGGACCAAGGTGCAGGGGAATGACTGGAGTGGAACAAAGTCATTGCGGGCTGATCGGGAAACAGCGTGGACCCTTGGGGGGCTGTGTTGTCAGTCCCGCCTTGATGTGCCAAAAGGTAAGCGCCTCCTCCGGTCCCCCAATACCATCGCAGCCATGTCGTCCTTAGAGTCCAAAAGACAGGGGATGGGCTACAATGAGTCCTACCCAGCATGGGATGGAATATCCCAAAACTGCCAGCCTTCCTCCTTGGTGTCAATGGCGGGCTCCCAACCTTTCCAACTAACGCTGGCAACAATTTTTCATGTACTGCAAGAGTCCACAAAGTTTTCCAGTGAGGCTGGTACTCCCAAAGCGCGATGGGGGTCTCTGCAAAAGCGCCTCTGGATGGCGCTGAATTGATGCACGAACAAACCCTTCTCAAAGAAAAAGGAGAGGCAGATTCCCAGGAGGAACAGGTAGGAAACGCTTCTTTAATGGCAAATTGGCGAATGCATTTCGGCAGCTAAACTGCCTTCCTCAGCGCTCAAAGCGTCCCGTGGGTTGAATGTCTTGCTGCCTGTGAGTCCCTCGTTGATGTTCTTGCTGGTGCAAGGTAACTCCGCCCTTCTAATATACACATACATATACAAATCAAAAGCAAACGTCCATTTGAGGAGCCCCGGTCAGAAAGTTGAAATGCCTTTTATTTGAGGACAAAGCAACGTGGCATTACAGCAGACGGACTTCATTAAAGCAGTTTATCCCAACGCGTTTCGAACATCCCTGTGTTCTTGTTCACGGGAAACAGGAAACTTACATGGCAGTCAATTACGAGAACTTCTTTGATAAGTACACAACTAGCTCCTCCTCCATCAGGTGCCCCAGATCATTAAAGGACCGGCTGGTCCATAGCTCTCCATCTGAATTCAGTAAAACCCATTGGCTAACACCGTCAAAGGGTTTTACAATTTGCAATTCTTGCAAGGCCTGCACAAAAAGTAAGAGCCGCCGTACCTACAAAAAAGACTCAGGACTGACACAAACCATCAACAAACCCATCAATTGCACCAGTGACTTTGTAGTCTACATACTGTAGTGCCCATGTGGCCTCTAGTACGTCGGCAGCACCAAATTACAATTGAAAGTAAGGATACTACAGCATTTTCGAGCAGTAACCAATTGTGATTTTAGCTACCCAGTAGCTGGACTTTGTACTGATAAACATCAAAGCAACAGCAACTTCTTGCAATTCTATGGCGTAGATAGGGTCTTACCCCATATATAAGGAGGCGACAGAGACGCATTTCTGTATATTAGAGTTGAGATACATAATCAACCTCCATACTAAAACTTCCAATGGGCTCAATAGTGGAGAGGAATTAGCAACCCACATAGGAAACTAAATTATGATTCTCTTCCATCAACAGGAAATCTCATATTACCAATATGGTTTTAACTTCTATATTTCTTTATTATTATCACATGTTTTAGTAGAACAAAGGTCTAAGTCCGGGTTCCCCTTCCGTACTGGGGGTCACTGATATAGTTGTTCCTGCCACATCATTTCTAAGGGGATATTTGAAGTCCTGCTGGGTAGGAACCTCATCCCAATTATCAATAGGGGTTGTACAGTTAGGGATGATCCTGGTTATCCCCATTTGTTCACTATAGATAGTTCACAATATATAATATTTCATTATGAAAATCATAGATATTGGTTTCCCACTCACCTTCACACACTTATTTCCGTTGCTCTAAGAGGAAGTAACAATCAGTTCAGGCTACTACATCATAAATACAGGAGGCAGGATTAGTACATATCTCTTTTTTTGAGTGTTGAAATCCTTGGTCAAATTGTGTTGAATATTTACCTTATTTACTCAAGTAATATATCTGTATTATGAGTACATAACTCAGGATTGTATATATAAGCTGAATGAGTACATTACTCAGGATTGGGTGATATTACACCATCTGGCATGATTGAAATATGCATTTATACTTTACAATATATAAGTACATGACTTATGGCTGGTGAAATTTAATCTGATTACATATATTTTTATTTGATTCTTCATTTGATTATAACCAAGATTACCTTCAATGAGTATACATTGGTTAGTTAATCATGGGTGCATATACCGTCTGCTGAAGAATCACGCTGTGAATTGTAAATTTATTATGATGCCTAGCGCAATGTATCATTTTTATAAAAATATTGCGAAACAAACATGTAAATATCTGCAATATTGCCGTCATTCTTAAAAATTTAATAATTGTGGAATTGTAACATGTGACATGATAATCCAGCATATTTTTTACCTGAAACATTGAGTTCTCTGGGATTGTGTCTTTGAATGAACTTTATTGAGACATGGACAATGTCTGTGATTATAACAATCGATCTTACAGATATATTTTTTAGACTCTGTCAAACAATCATGTTTCAGATACTGCAAAAAGAAGTTCTATTCTGAATTAAGAAAATGAATTACTCTCATTTTCAATTGTTTATTTTTGTAAATACGATAAGTTTTGAGCATGTTTAGTATTTCTTCCATTTTCATAACCTTTCCCCTTATTTTGCAAGGAAATTGATGGCACAAATCACTCGATAAAGGTTATACGCCAAAACATGTTGTATTTGTGGACAATAAAGAAATTGTGCAGTCTCCTGGTGTGCCGCTTCCTTACTTTGCTCATTTGGGGTATTAGAGTTTGGATATTGTGTAGATAAATTCAACAGCGGCTGTCGCCGTGAGCTGGCACCGACACCTTTGGCAGGGAGCTGCGGAGTACAGTGTTCTTTGGAAAAAAAAAATATATATATATATGTATATATATATATATATCAAGAGAGAGAGAGATTTTTATCTGGCAAATTATTTTGCAGTAAAATATTTCTTTCCTGTTGAAATGAGAAGGTTTTCTTTCACCGTGGACAGTAAAAAACTTTCAAACATTAATTAAATAGTTAACTATTTTAATGTTTTAAATATTTGATCATTGTTCCATTTATAACATAGACCTTTAAAATAATATTTGAAATTTTCTTTTGATATATAATGTTAATTTTTAAAAGTTTTAAATAACAATTTTACCTTTTTAGTTTACATTTCCAACCTACTAAAATTCCCAAATTTCGTTTATATTTTTCTGTTAGCATTTCCAACTTTCTTCAAAGTTTTAAATAACTTTTACGACTTAGCAATCCTAAAATTACGTTCAAACTATTTTTAAAATGGGATTTCTTACTTCAATACATTTGTTGTTGGTCTTTTGCCAAAGAAATGCCCATTGTTTACAAGTCAAAGGAAGATGTTGTTTGAAATTTCAATTTAATTTGAAAATTGTTCACCAAAACAAGGAGCAGCTTCACAAAATTGCAGGGTTTTCATCTTTGTAAACTTTAATCAGTAGTAAATAATAAAGCTGTATATTTCTGTTTAATTTCTCATTTACTGATAAAGTTGTGACCTTATAAAGTTAGAATTCCAAAAACCTCTGAAAAGGAATTGTAAAGGAATTTGTGATTGACAGAAAAGAGCAGAACTATTGTCCAGTTTAGCCATAGTGTTGTTCAGTCACACCTCCAGAGCCTTTGACTTCACCTGGTGCTGTTCCCTCTGTTTGCATATGATGTCCCCTACTCTGTCTTTCAATGTCGCTTTATGTGAAGCCTCGTTCTCCATTTTCTTTCTTCACAGCTCTTTGACTTGGAGGAACGCCGGCGTCAGAGCATGCACAAATTGGCCACATTAATACAGAAGGTTTATCTGGGATGGAGATGCCGGGAAGAATATCAGCGCATGCGCAAAAGTCAGATTGTCCTGTCTGCCTGGTTCAGGGGAAATCATGTAAGCCTCAATCTCACATTTCATAACTTTGCCCCTGCTTTGGGTAACCCCAAGATCACAAAAGTGTTTGTAAATCGAATGAGATCAATTTTGAGATTTTGAAAGACAGTAGGGCTTAGGTGGGAATCCTTGTGTGCCAAAATTTGACATGTGACAGACTCTTCTCACCTCACCTAACAGGCTATTACTCTGTACTATACTTGTAGGACATGGGAGGAGAGCTGGGACATTAGATGCCCCGCCCTCTAACACGAATTATTAAAATTCTAAATAAATATATCATTGATTGTATTTTCTCAGCAAAGACAACGCTACAAGAAGATCAAGTCATCCACACTCTTAGTGCAGGCCTACGTCCGTGGATGGAAGGTAAGAGAAAAAGAACTTTGACTTATCTTCAACTACTTGCTGGTTAGTTTTGGGAAGCCTACTGTCTTTTGACAGAGATCTGCAGAGGATATGTTTTGAGATATGCTGAATCTTAGATGAAGGCAGGAACATGCATTTTCTTCCTTTGAATATTCCTGCAGAAAAGTATATTTTTCTAGGGTAGGGGACATTCCCTCTGGAACTAAAAGGTGAATGTCCAAGTATGGAAATACAATTATATTTCATCCACAATAATTTAATTTGCATTTTTAATTGAAGTGCCTTTGCAATGTAAACAATATTTCTTTTTAAAAAAATCTGTTTTGTTCGCCTAAAGCAATTAGAATATATTTAAGTTACCAATGCAACTTTATCCTTCAAATCACTTTTAAGTGGAATTAAAAATCCAGTTTTTTGTACCACATTACTGTAGTTTGCTTTTAGGATACAAATCCTAATTTTATTTTCTAGGCCAGTTTCCAGGGACAGCAACACTGCACCCTTCAGCTCATGCTGTTGGTGCCACCCTGAAAAGTCAGCTTATGAAACGAAGTAGATAATTCAGGCAAACCTGGGGTTTCCATGTTTGATGCACGAAAAGGTCCCCAAATGTGCCAAAAGATGATGCTGTTCAGTCGCGGACCGTTCAGGTAAGCGCGGTGGAGCTGTGTGGGGCACAAACAACGGAATAGTAAATATAAAATAAATAAATAAAACCACTTACCTTGCACTCGCCGCATCACCGAGTCAGCGGTGCGGTGAGTGCAAGGTTAGTGGTTTTATTTATTTACTTTATTTTCTCTATTCTGCCATTTGTCACTTACCCGCCTCGCCGCCTCACCCCACCCTACCGCGCTCACCTGCACTGGGCCGCCAATGCTGCTGTGGCCCAAAAATTTGTAGAAATCCAAACCCACAATCCTCAATGCATTTGGCTTTGCCATGCTGCACAGGTGTATATATTTGCAGCAGTGTGTACTTGCAACAGCACACTGCATGTGGTGCACAAAGACTTTTGCCAGAGAGATGAGTAGAGGTGTAATAAAGTAAAAAGCATAATGAAATGGTATCCCTGCGGTTTGTAGTACAGCGCACATACTAAAGTATTCTAATGGCCTGATTGACCGAGGGATTCCCTGGCTTATGAAAATCCTAAACTTAGTTTAATCAAGAAATGCATTCTTATAAATATCTTAAGCCAAAAAGTGCAGTGTTAACACTGTGTTAAGCCAGGCCACAACTCTTCATACATATGGGCCATATTTACCCAAAACTTTACTTTAAAAATTCTCAAGACTATCTTAAGTCAGTGAAAAACCTTTTTAAATCATACCCTCTGTGCATAGTGAATTAGTTACATTAAAATGTTTACTTTTATATATGTATTGATTTACTGAATTTCTTAATGTACACGCAATACCTCAACATATCCTATTTAAATAAAAACTTGAAATGTAATAGGGGGACACATATTAATGAGGTTCATGCTGAAAATCCAAGTTGGTGGGTTTAACAAAAGATGAAACTGTGATACAGGCGTCAGGATGTAAAGGTGTGTGATTGATAATATAATCAAAGGAGTGTGACAAATAACTCCAAATCCATGCGCCACTTTATAGAGAAGTTGTCTACAACTCTGGTCCTCGAGTGCTGCACCTGCATACAGGGGCGTATGGAAATTTGTGGGGGAAGACCCTGCGATGCTGTGGATGCAGGGTCCTGTGCTAGTCCCCCCCCCCACACATGGCACCAGCTTTTCAGGGTAACCACTGATTGTATATATTATTCCCATATAATTGGCTGCGTGCACATCTGCCCTATATCTATATACTAAAATTCTGGGATCAATTTAGCTCTCAAGGAGACACAACGTTAGAGAATATGGCACCCATTCTTGCAAATTGTTCTACGAAATGATCTCCAGTCACCTGTCTGGGGACTCACTCTGTCGGGGCAGTTTTATTCTTTCATGACTATTTCCACAGGCGCGAACACTCCTGCGACAGCTGAAGCAAGTTAAGATCGACGACCGAGCCTCCGTCACCATTGCAGCCTACTGGAAGGGCTTCAAGGTAAGCCCCCTTTACAAAAGAGAACAGGGATCATGGGGGTGCGGACGGGAAAGGACTGAGAGACTGGGGACAAAGCGTACGTGGTCCCCAGAGAAAAGCAGAGAAAGATTATAGGGACAGGGCAGGTAGTGATGGAGTGTGGTGAAACATTCAGTGTTGTGGAAACCAGGAGCTGACAGTGAAAAAAGACACCGCACAGAGACAAAACGCACAGAATAAGAGGGTGCAGTGTCAGATAGTGTGGATAAAAGATTATCTGACAGAAGAAACCAGAGAGAGGAGGGGGAAAGTGGGGGCGTGGCAGACATAGGCGTAGACACAAAGAAAACCTTTTAAGAACAACACAACAACGCATCCCTATGCTCAGGGTTGGATTGGGATCAGAAATTAGCCCTGGCACGCTAAAAAAAAGTGGCCCGCTAAAAAAAATTGGCCCACTAAAAAAAAGAGGCCCACATTTGCGGATTGCCTTTCCGCAAGACACTGCTGCGGCATAGTTTTATGAAAAGTAGTGGGGTGGGGTCTCCGACAGAGGAATGTTTTCTTAACTTCACTTAGATAAAAAAAATGCCTGGATTAGTTCACACTGGAGATTAAAATGCCACGGAGGCTGGTTGGTAGAGAGTCAAACTTTGGGGATGGGCAGAAATGCACTGGGGCAAACAAGGAGGCAGGTTGTTAGTCTCTGCTTTCAAAGAAAACCAAGGTAAGTGAGAGAGGTAGATGATGAGGCCACGACAGGACAAGGGGGTGGGGGGATAATAGCAAGTAGATGGGACGTGAGGCATATAACAAACAAGCATTGATACTTGCCCATTAACCCTATTAGCTTTGTAAATACTCATCCCCCCTCCATGCTGCAAATGCAAAAAATCGGCTGTCATTTTGTAAGGATTTTTTTTAAAGCAAAAGGAAGATCATTCAAAGATGGCCTCCGAGTATGCATGCGCACACACAGCAGCATACGTAGAGGATCTTTCAATGATTTTCTTTTGATGTATGAAATTTATTCAAAGAATACAGCATGCCTGCATACACAGCAGCCCTCTTTATATTTTATTTGGAATGGTCATGCTGGAACAGTACATGAAAACAAAAATATTGTGCAGGCCGGAGGGAGCTGCTCTTGGGATCTCACAAAAATAATTTAAAAAAATTAAAACGTATGACTAATGAGGACTGGTGGGTGACAGGGTGCCCAGGGAGCACATCAGCAAACCCAATCTGCTGGGGAGTAGTGGGCGGCTACTGGGCCCTCGGGTAAAGGAAAAGAAATAAAGAACAAATGAAGCTGAGTAGAGGGAGGTGGAAGAACGCGTACTCCTATGGAATACTGAAAGCAAAATAAAAAAAATAGTCCCCTCACGTCAGCAGTGGAGGGCTACAACTCATCCAGTGGTGTTCCTGAGAAATGTATAATATTAAACTACAGTGAAAAAAGGTTCTTCTGGAATGAATGGGCCACTTCCAATGAGGGACTTAGTCTACTAAGTATAAAAAGGTCTCTTTGCCAACAGACAACTACTGCATTCTGTAGGCAAGACCTAAAACAAGTAATAACCAGAGAGGCACAAAATGGTGTACAGCAGGAAGCTGAGGTGAAAAGCCAGGGTGTATAGCTGCACATTTGGAAATTGGATGATTTACACACAGGCCTGGAAATAGAGGGTACAGTACGTCACATGTCGTCTGAGGGACTGTGACCCAGCTCAGCTGTTCTCGAACAGTCACCGGACTCTTTTGAAATCACCAGATTTATGAATGGCCTGCCACTTTTGCACTAGTAGCCACATCCCTGCATTGTTGCTATTAATCAGAAACTGTAAGGTAGTGCAGCAACTTCAGCTGGGATATTCACCATTTCACCGTTCTCTTCACAGGTGCGTAAGCAGTACAGGAAGTGCTTCCGCTCCAACGCATCCGCCACACTGGCCAACTTCATATACAGGAGAATTGTGAGTCCACAGGGCCCTTTCTTTCAAATTTTCAGCAAAACAGGTTTGTGAAATTTAGGTCTAGGGTTGCTTGATCAAGACCAGCTTTTAATGAGACATGAGATATTTACATACACGATTCTATAGAAACCTCATTACAATAGCCAGTGAGTATCCTTAAATTCTGAAACTGACATGGCCAGACTATACCTTTGTTAGACACCTTTGCAGAAAACCAGATTGGAGAATGAAATCTTTGTCACTTAGGCGGTGCTCATAGAAGCCTAACATTTTGTTATCCAGTGATGAAACGCTGAAAATATCAGCATCTTCGGGCATGGGATGACATGTTTTTTTTTACACCCAGGAACTCAGCAGTTCCTAAAGAACATCTATTTTTTCGACTGAAATTGAGTTAGACTAAAAAATAAGGCCAAAATGCAAGTTGTGTTTGCTGTTGTAAAATGGGGACATGAAACAACACAGTTATAGATTTAGTAATTATTTGATGGTGCATGCTTGTTGACACAATAACTCTAATAGTGAATAATAACGGGCACAATAAATTTCATGTGGCACAGCATTTGCCTGATGGGCACACCTACAGCAGAGAGAAGACCTCTGCCCTGTGACATGCACCACTTACTCTTCTGTCACAATATAAATATTTAAAAGCGGACCTATGGAAGCATTCCTGGTACCCAGATCAGCCCCCATTTCACATATGATATCACCCACAGAGCCTTGTCATTTAAAACACTGATGATGTCAGACTAGAAATCTAGCAATGGCTTGATAATGGAACACTGGGGAAGAGGGACCTCCGAAAGAGCAGACAGGAACCCGCAGAAACCTCAATGTTTGTGTTTGCTCTCACGTTGATTCTTTCTTTTCCGCCTTCTTCTTTAGTTGCAAATGTACTTCATGGGGATGAAGAACAAGCTTCCTCCATTATCGCCTATAGACAGCACCTGGTCGCCTCCCCGGTACCAGTTCCTAGGAGCAGCCAACGGGGAACTGGAGAAGATTTTCAAGCTTTGGAAAGTAAGAGCCCATTTTGCACCTTGGCATTGCCATCATCAGTGTCTGGTTGCAAAGAAAAGCTGATGTTATGGTCCAGGTTAGTACATGGACCTCCTATGGATGTGTGTGGCTTCACCACCATGGAAAAGCAAGCATGAGTATAAGGATATAGTTTTCCGATCGCCACAAGTAGCTCACAAATTGTCACTTACATCTTTAGGCTTCATCTCACAATTGTCCCCTTTGTCATTAACTACAGAGCCCTGTTCTCGTCCTTTAGGTCTTCGTCTTCCCTAATAACACTAAAGAGTCTTCTCAACAAGCCATCTGTGATGCTCCTCTAAATTCTCATGGATTTCCAGACCTTTTCATTCGGTCTCACAAATCCGTCTCCTCCACTGGCCGATCAGAGACCCCTGTTCCGCATGCAAGGTTTTCTTCCATCTCAGTGATAATGCTTTTTTATTTTTTTCTTCTTTCTTCTACACATGACATTAGATCAGTCAGTCAAAAAGATTGTTTATTTAGTCCATAAGTCCTTAAACAAATATAAACATACAAACAAATCAGTCTTCCATTAAAAACCCATCTCAAGATGTAGTCTATATAACAACCGTGTAAAACTCCAGTTCCATTAAAAATCTTCTAAAAATATGATCTATATAAAAAAAAACGTTTTAAAAGTTCCAAATACATTTATAAAAACAGGTATACATTTCCTCCAAGCAATACGGTACTAAAGCTTCAGCTCTACACATTTTAAAAAAATGTTCTAACTTCAAGCATAAACTTCCATTTCACATGCGACATATAATAAGTGCAATTCAGTTAACAAATGTGCTGAAGGTACATGAATTCTAACCTCATATTTTAAAAAGCTTGGCCTTAAACACAGTTTTTGTGCATCAAGAACATTTAGACAGTCTAATAAATTGTGCAAAATGTCACATTTTGTGCCTAGGTTACAGGTACACTTCCCTTCGTGGTCTATCATAACCCTTTTAATCCTGTCATACGCATAAAAAGGGTTAATTCCAATCGGTACCTTTAATAGTTCTTTCCTAAGCCAGCGATTGGGAAGTATATCCATATATGGGAACTGTTGATCATTTTGCCATGACTTAATCATAAATAATACAGATCTTTTCCCTACCAAGTATTGTCAATCCTGGTCTCATGATATTTCTATCATTAGTATCCTAAGTTCCTTCTTGCTTCTGGTAGAATGAAAGTTCTGCTGGCCTACGTCAACCCTAAATTCCCTACATGGCATAGGAAGTATTTCCCTAACCCCCTTTGCCCACTTCCTTTCACTCTGTAGGATCTCACATTTGCACCAATAGGATACCTTTTGATCCTCTTCACAGCCCAAGCATTGCCAGTAACTTATTAGTGCCATACTTGCCATTTTCTCCCATAATACCATTCTGGTTTCTATTCTTATTGCCTGGATCATGAAGGATGTGATTAGGGCCAATCATTTTTAACACATTTCCCTTCTTCAGCATCCCACTTACTTTTGTCACTTATATATAACAATTCAGCACCATATAATAACTAAGGAGGTACCATAGTTGTGTAAGCTTTCAGAACAGGTCTCTCTGTCATTTCTCCATAGCTGCTATTACATTTTTTCAGGCCACTAACCGAGGTTAGGGCCTGGATTCTCAATGTCCAGGTGTGTTTTTGACTTCAAAAATCTCTCAAACCAGATTCCTAAATATTTATATTCCTTCACAATCTCCAGTTTTAACGAGCCTAGAACCCAGCTGAAATCTTTCCTCTTTTTACCAAAAAACAGAATCTTTGTTTTTTCCAAGTTTACTGTTAATTTATTTTGGTTACAGTATTCACCAAAGGCTTTGAGATTTCTTTGCAGACCTATCTCTGTTTGGTCCAAAATCACCAAATCGTCTGCATAAAGTAAGCATGCAATATGTTTCCCATCTATTTTTAGGGTGGCACCCTGCACCGTTCTGAAGATGGCTATGGACAAGGAGAAAAGCAGCGGGCCAAGACACACCCCTGTCTTAATCCATTTCCAATCAATATCTTCTGTGACAGTGTTCCTTCTGTGTCCAGAATGACCTGCGCCCAATTCTGGCAGTGCAGGGATATCCAGGTCACTTTGCATCTCCCACAGCCGTTCACGGTCTACCAGGTCAAAGGTGGCCCGGAAGTCAGCAAAACAAACTATACCCCCCTGTTCCATCGAATCCATGCCATAGCTCATAACGCAAAGCAATGATCAATTGTGGAGTGCCCCCCCACCTAAAGCTACCCTGTTCTGGAGGCACAATTTGATTGTCCTTAGCCCACTCCTAAAGGTTTTCCAAAATTATTTTCGCAAACACCTTTTCACTGATATCCATAAGATTGATTAACCTGTCATTTTTAGTTATGATTATATTTCCTTGTTTATGGATAGGTCTAATAATTGTCCCTCTCCAATTTTCTGACATTCTCCCAGACTAAAGGATGCTATTAAACATTTTGGTGAAAAATCTGCCCGCAAATCTGGTTTAGTTCTTATAATTACTTCCGGAAGATTATCCGGCCAACTGCCCAGGTTAATGTTAACTTTGATATAATTTGTCTTACGTTACATACTGTGAAAAGAGACCTGATATCTTGTCCCACCTCTGTCCATGATGTATCTTTCTGACTTTCTTGATAAACCCCTTCCCTATATAGTTCTCGCAGGTAACTCTCACAGGCATCTGCTGTCATCACACAGTTCATATTCCCCTGTTTCTTACCAGGATTTATCTTATCTTGGACTAGCTTCCAGAACATTTTTACATTTCTTATTTCTATAGCTTCTAGTAGTCTTCCCCAGCACTTCTCTTTATATATTCTTTTGTGTTTCCTAATAAAGTTTTTATACAATTTCCTTAGTTTGTGTAGGCTATTAAGCGTATATAAATCGTACTTTATTCTCAAATGTCTTACCCTTTTTCTTATATTTATTTTTAGTTTCCTGCATTCCTCATTAAAGCAGTTCTTGTTTTACTCTGGGTTCTCCTCTTTCTATGACCCGTATAGATATTTCTTTTTAGGTCCACCATTAAACTTTGAACTACTTCAGAAATAACATTTTCGAATTACCCTCAATTATCAGTATTAGGAATAATCTTTAGAGTCTGGCCCTGCTGGAACTCCGCTAATTTTCCCATACACTCCTCTGTCAAATGAGTGGTGAGACACCTGAGATAGTCCAATTGCAGAGGGATAATTGTGTCTCGTTAATTATTTTTGCCTCCTGAAAACCTAAGTATTAGAGACCAAAGGTCACTTCCCTCCTCTTTCCTTACCTCAAAGGCTCTAATCAATTTAAAGTCTCATGCATGGATAAACATATAACCTATAGGGCATAATTGTTTGCCTATCCTAAACGTACAACTTGCTAGCTGATCTGTCTCCAGCCTTCCATTTTTGTAAACTAGACCCAGTGAGCCCAGGAAGTTTGCTAGGGCTATATCACACGATAAGCATCTCCCCCAAGGAAAACAAGCTTTATCTTGTAAGTTGGCAATAACTCTTTATAGCCGTCGATCGACTCGGCAAGGATCTAATTTGTGATTAAAGTCTCCCATCAGTATGAAAAGATCTTTCTAGTGTACCTCAATTATATCTTGCACATCTTCTTTGAACTTTTCCAGCTTCAATTTATACTTCTTATATCCAACCCCCTGCATATACACATTAACTATGACAATACCTTCACACTCTGGGGTGGGATCCAAAAGAGTCACTCTACCGGCCACGAGCACTTTACATTCAAAGGGACCACCTTCTTGGCTATTTTAGTCAATATCAAGGTTATTTGTCCCCCGGATGCAAGTCAAAATGTTCCCTTTCTAGCCAGTGTACTTTTTTGGACATACCCTTCAATCAGAGAGGTTTTGTCGCATAACCAAGTTTCCTGTAGGCATACCATTTCATGACAGTCGATTAGTTTTTTTAAGTTTCCTGATTTTGATATTCTACTAGATCCATTTTTTGATTAGTTTTTTTAAGTTTCCTGATTTTGATATTCTACTAGATCCATTTATATTCTAAGTAAGTATGCCCAGTCTATGCAACGACCCTCCCCGCTAATCAGTTTCACTTAGCCAGCTTTTTTCCTCAGTTTCTGACTATTCGCTAAGCTTAAACCGTCTCCAGATTCATCCAGAGCATAGGGTCTTATAATGATTTTGAGATTCTTGAAACAAAAGCAAAGGTGCACCACAATACAAGGAAAAATATTCAATCCGTGTCCAAGTGTGAATTCTTCAGAAGTTCTTCTTTTATTTAGATATGGTTAAAACAACGATCTTAATAAGTTAAACAGCCAACGCGTTTCGTTCATACACATGGACTTCGTCAGGGTTGTCAATTTAACAGATATATACATATAAATATACAGAAAAAAGGATTTTGAGATCCTCCTTATCTTCGCATCCCTGATTGATCAGCCTAATTTATCTTGATCCTAACCCTGCATGGTTTATCAGGAATAGTTTTTCACATATGTCTCCTTTCGGCATTTCTGGTCTGGGGGTAAATCTAATCCCTTTTTTAAGTAGCTCCTTCTCCGCATTTAATATTTCTGACTTAACCAGTCGTGAATACAGCAGGACCTTTGTTGTTTCTTTTCCCATTCTAGTTACATTGAATCCCACTTTTCTAAGGTCATTAGTCCCTATGTCTCTCAGGCTTACACTCTGGAGAAGAGTAACTGACTCAGATTTAATGGACTCAATTTCTTTGCCTTCTTTCCCTCTTTCTTTTGTTGTGTTGATTTAAAGTATAGCCATAAGTCCTTATATAATGATGTTTCCTTACCATTCCCTTTCTCCTTTTTTCCCTAATTTTTCTCTCATTTCTTTCCGCTGATTTATTCATACCAATATCCCACTTATTTGCACTCATAAATTGTACTTTGGGGTTCTTTGATCTATTCAGCAAATTCCTTTGCTCACTACCCTTCCACTCTACATCATTTACATTCCCAAAACCCATTTCTATCTCTGAATTTCTTACATTGTGATCTTTTTTGGGGGGTTTTACTGCCCCACTGTGCCCTCCTTCTATATTTGTGGTTTCCTTTTTCTTATGTTTTGTATCCATATTCTGCCCCTTCCTAAACCTTTTCTCCAATCTCTTTGTCCTAGGTATGTATTGTTTATATCTCCTTGCTTCACCCAGTTTCTTTATAAGCATTAGATTACGTGAAATGAAGACAGACTTTTCTTCAAAAACTGGTTCAACTATCGAAGACGTATGATATTTGATTTGTTTCAGTTCCCCCACAATTAGTTGTAGCTGTTCTTTTGGGGTTTTCAGAATATCATTGTTCAACACAGATACTTCCAACAGTCCTTGCAATTTTTGTAGGATCAGCATTAATTCCAGCATTGAGGCGCTTGAAGTTTCTGTCATCTCAAGATTAGATATTGATCCTTCAGTCGGATCATTTGTTACTGCTCAGGGCGATTTCATTCTTTTATTTATCTCCAACTGTACTCCTTCCCTGTTAATCGACCCCATACTACAATGCTCATTGTCTATACTCCCCCCCCCCACCCCCTCTGAGTTTCAAAACTCAGGGTCAGTAAAAAAACGTGGAGAAGAGGACAGTCTTGGCTCTAGCAATAGATCACTTATATTTGTTATATCATGGTGGCAAACGTATGACAACTCTGCATACTGTGATTTCAGGCTTTCAACTGCTGCTTGCTTTCCCACCCATTATTGAGAGTCAGTTAATGGTTGGCTCTTCTTAAAGAGTTTGCCTACAAAATCTGTTATTGACTTAGTAACCGATGCTCCACTTTTTGCTTCTCCTGAATTGTTTTGCTTGGGAGTTTTAGTCTGTGGTTGTTTAATCTGGTTTTTACGAATTGTCCCTGGAATTGCTTCCTCCACACAGAGGTTGTTTCCTTCTCTCTTGTGTTTAGTTCCTTCTTCTGAAGTTCTGATGTACTTTGTCCCTTTAGTTTTTCCTAAAGTCATATCTTTCTTTCAGTTAACTTGCCCACCCTTTCTCGTGGGATATCCACAGACCACTTTCTCCAGTTTTATATCCTACTCTCCTACGACAGCTTCTACTCAGCTCAAAATAGTGCAGTTGACGTTTACCTCCTTTTTCTACATTAATCTCACTCTCATACACTTTCCAAGTACTTACCTCTACTCACGACCAGCTTTACTGACTCATTGCCTTGCGACCGTGACTGCCCCTGTCCAACAAAAGTATCTTGACTTATTTCTCCTGTTTTCTGATTTTTATATCCAGTCTTTCTGTTGACACCTGCCCCCCCACCCCCCCCCCCCCCCCACTGCACCCTTATTGGGGGGCCACTCAAATGAGACCCATATCCCAACTCATCTGATACGTATATCAGAATTTACTAAGATTCTGTAATATATTGCCAAGAGCCAAATCCTCTAGTGGGTTAGTAGGTAAGAAAGTGTACTCTTCCTTGAGTTAAAACGTATGTACTACTGAATGTAATTGCGCTTTTGATGATGAAAAAAAGAGAGAAAAAGCATAGTCCCATCATACATCGATAGACATGCTATTCTATCAGTTAGTACGATATCCTACTTCAATCCAAATAAATCCCAAAACCAGTGAAATAAACACAAACCTCATATGGTGAGGCAGTAGACATGCTATGTTGTTTAGCCACAGCTCAGTGATACCTTATAACCCTTGTAGTTGTTCTAGTGCCTAGATGTCCTCATATCAGCTCACCTGTTCTTAAGTTGTCTCACTTTAAAGTACGCGGCTGTATAAATTTGAGAGTTCCCAAAAATCTTCGTAAACCTAATTTTGAATGTATAACAAATATTAATGTTAGTGCTGTAGCCTTACATTAACCTATCTTGGTACACAATATCCTCCTATTCCAATATCTTATCTATCATTAAGAAGTAGTGGTCTTCCTCCTCATACATGTATTCACACTCCATTTGTAAAAGGTATTGTCTCACTGTAAACCAAACCAACATAACATTAGATTCTACAATTCTTTATCTAGTGATGATCCTCCTCTTATGTATCGGTGGGTACAGCATAACACAGCAATGTAGCCTCATCACAAATCCGATATTGGGAATAGTGATTACCAAGATAAAAGCGAACACCCCAAAGACTTTTGATTTGTCAAATGCTCTACAGTCACTACCATGATATAAAGATCCAATATGCATACAACACGCATGTATGTCTGTAGTCGTCAACACAGTACCTGGTTCCAGATCCATTATCAGGAATAACGGAAACTAAGATACGGGCGAACATGTAAAAAAATCTCCTAATAAATATAGTATTCAGCAGTCACCACCATAAAATAAAGATCCATTATGGATACCACACGCATGTGTATGTGGCTGTGGTCGTTAACAAAGTACCTGGTTTCTTGGTCTCCAAATGCGAGATCAGTACTCCTACGGTGTGTACGAGCCAGCGTGCTGATCCAGAACCATTTTATGTCGGGTATATCTACCCTCTTAGTCCTCTGCTCATTGTCCAACATTTCCTCATAAAACCTGATTGTGTAAGTCAAGACACTGGTTTCTCTATCCACAATCATTATTTACTATAGTCTCATATCCATGGATTTAAAAACGTATTTATTTGTGTTAGGCTACCCATCTCCCGACAATCTTATCACTTACTCAATATGGCGACCACTATATCTCTGTTCCATGGCTCGATATATAAGATTTTAAAAAGGCGGCCATTTTGCTGTGTGTAACTAATGTATATATTAAATTATTGTTTAGTAGAACCAATATATAATACGCCTGTCCACTCCAATATTATGAGGGTATTCCGCTCAAAAGTTCTATGTGCCACATCTGGTATTCCACATTTGTACAGACCGGTGGCCAGCTTCTCATGAATAGAAATCTTAGCCTTGGTCCCACTTGGGGATCAACTAAATCCAATAATTACAGTATTTCTCACGTTGTTTGTTCAATTGTGTCTGAAACACAATATCTACTAGCAAAAGAGGCTGGTACTGAACATCATCTAAAATTGTGTATAAATTATGAGAAAGTTGAATGCTAGAACCTCCTATTGTCTTCCCAAAAGAGTGATATTTACACTTTAATATACTTGTGCGATATTTGTGGTTTTGGAGACAGGGTGCATGTCACTGAATCTCTTTCTTGACAGTGTAAAAAATATCGCGACCAGCTTACTCCAACGAGAAAAAATATGCTGGAAGATAAGCTGTGCGCAAGCGAGCTCTTCAAAGACAAGAAGACATCGTACACAAAGAGGTAAGGCACTGACTCAGGGTGGCTCATTTGTGGTCACCTGAACAGACTGGCAACAGCTGGCACCACTCCCGACTGGCTGCATATCCTATGCACTCTTTCAATACAATCTAGAATCCGGTGGGCGACTCACAACTTTTGTAGCCCCAAAAAAGTAATTTTAGCTGAAACTTGTGTTCTGCGAGGGACTTGCCCCAGAGCCCTGCTAGGTGAATCTATCAGCAGTAAGCAGTGGTTATAGTAAAACGTGAGAGAAGCACCTTTTAATGTGCTAAAAACCAAGATGTTAGGGACAGTTTGATTGACCTACCCCTGGAACATGGACTAAATTCTACTTGCATACATACGCCATATTAAAGAAGGTCCAAAGTAGGGCAAATCAACTAAATAATCAATTAAATCAATAAAATGAAAATGCTGAACTTGCTTTCATGTGCTATTCAGTTTTATGTTTGATGGTTCTGTCTTTGTTTTACCTTAAGGGGAACTACAAGCATTAACGGGTGCATCAAAGAGTCCTATACGGATCTGGGGAACACCCATTCTGTTATCACACAAAGAGCAGTCACAAACATTTTTAAATGCTCACAGTTTTGGTTGCACATTTGAGTAACATGTGGTAGGTCCAGATATCAGTGCTCTAGAAAATATGTAATAGGAAAATCATGGTTTTCATGAGGGGCCTGGAAAAAGAAAATATTAAGGAAAGATAATATTAAGGGCCTGATTTGCAGTTTGGTGGACGGGTTACTCTATCACAACATGACGGATAGCCCGTCTCCTTATTACAAGCGCCATAAGATGCAATGCCCTTGTAATAAGGCAGACACAATACCAGCCACGCGAGGATGAAGTAACCCATTTGCAAAGCTCTAAATCAGACACTAAGGCAGATGAGAGATGTTTAACATTACTTAAACAAATGTGTCTAATTTCTTAACTCTAATATAAAATAGACAAGTGTGGTGCTGAAAAATGTACATGAATGTTATCTTTTAGTTTATATGGTACACATAAGCCTAGCCCAACAGACACAAACTAGACCTGTTTGGACAGGATTGCTTTGTTAATATGCCAGACAGGCTTAATTTGCAAGCAAGTAATCTACACCAGCATATTTGCTACCTTCATAGATCAGGCCCGCATTAGTGATCTTTTTTCTGCCTAGTGTGAAGATCTGTATCTCTAATTTTCCACAAGAGGTCATTTTTTTAGGTCGGCCACGTCACCGAGAATGACCCCCTTCACGTGTGAATGTTACTATTGAAGGTAAGACATCTTCCTCACCATACTCACAGCTGCCTGTCTTTGACTCCCGCAGCGTTTCGGTGCCATTTAATGGAGAATATTTGGGAATACAGAAAAACGCCAAGTATCAGAAGCTGGGAAGCAGCATTCAGGGGAAGATCGTTGTGGCAGATAACGTGCGTAAGGTCAACCGGAGTGACGGCAAGGTGAGGTGGACCGTATTCATTTGCTGCTTCCGGTAATAAAGCCAGCCATCTTGGGATGGGGTCATCTAGGCGTTGTGGTGGGGACGAATTCAGTCTTATCACACGTTCCGCTCACCACTTCCCTACATAGGGTGATGCTTGTAAGAGAAGTAGAGGACTTGACTCTCCATTCCCAGTCCTTGCCCCCTCTGGACACCCGCCTACAGCTCAGTTCAGCCATGTACAGTAAGAAGAATGCAGAGACTCTCTGATGTGAGAGTGCCCATTCATAGGGTGACCAACCGTCGGTAAATTTCACCGACTGCCCGTTATTTGGGCCTCCTGTCCATTGTCCGTGAGGAATTCTTTCACAGGTACCTTTTGTCCTTAATTTCAGACATTGGAGCGAGCTGTCCCTCTGCAAGCAGCCTGAGAGTTCTGTAACTCTCAATTCAGGGGCAGCTCACAGCCCTGCTGTGATCTGTGGCCTGCAGCAGCCCCTCCACGACCTGGCACAGGCTGCTATCGGCCCATTATCATTCTGAATGATAATGGGCCTCTCTGGGCTGTGACAGAATGTGTTGGGCGTCCTCCTGCCAAATCCCATGGCATGGCAAACTACATTTGTTTGTGGACTCCTGTCACCTCACCAGGGTCCAACCTCTGGGGAGGCGGAGTTTTTATTTTGGTGTATATAACCCAGGTGCATCCACTGTTAGCCTCTTAAACGGTCACACAAGCAGTGATAATGGTACAAATACAATTGTCCTTTATTATTTATTTCTTTTGCTCCAATAGTGCAAAGTTTCTGTATTTGTGCTTTTATTATTTTCATGTTTACCCTGGAGCCCAATGCCCCTTAGCTTTTACACATCACATCCCCTTGGGATAATTGATCGGATCAGGTCTTTTTTTTCAATGGGAGAGAGGGGACATGTAAGATCTGAGAAGCCTTCAGCTTTGATCTTTTTCTTCATTCGTTTTTTAAAATTGTTTTAATATGCAAACGCAGAAGTTTAAGTTTCACTTGCACACACAACAGATGAAGTGCAAGGTTGTCTCAACCTAATATAAACCTATTTTGTCCTATGCTTGTGTTGGTTGTCTATTTACTTATATAATATTTCACAACCTCCTCTGATTTGTCTGTAAAACTTACCTTTTGTCCCGAATTTTTGTCCTGAATTCTGACCTTCTATCCTGAATTTTTGTCCTGAATTTTGACCCTTTGTCCTGAATTTTTACGCTTACTGTCCTGATTTTGCACCCATGCCAGTTGGTCACCCTACCCATTAATGAACCGAAGACAGTTCTTTTTTTTTTTAAGTTTGAAGTTTATTGAAATAAAAACAGAAAAAGGCAGAAAATGAAGAAACAATCATAAGTTAAGGAAGCTAAAAATCTCTCTTACAAATAATGGCAACTTATTAAAGCTATGTCATACAGAAAAATAAAAATCGTAATAAATATCAGGAAACACAAAGGATTAAGGGATCATCTGGAATAAGAAAAGCATATAAATAAAATGATAAACATTAGATGTAATGGAGAAACATTATAAGCAAATAAGAAAATGCACTTATGGTGGTTTACGAACTTCAACATTACGTACTGGAGAGTTGGGAGGAGGTCTGGCAATCTTAGATAAATAGTCTGTGATGGGAATCCATAAAAGGTCACGTTTAATTGCTAAGGAAATGGGGGAAACAAAATTAGTGTCGAGACGGTGGTTAAAACAAACTGCATTCCACCAAGCAGTAAAGGAAACATCATTAGCCTGTTTCCAATGTGATGTAATATGATGAAAAGCAATGGCTATTAAGAGGTCGAGCAATTTATGTTTGTGATGCGAGCCGGTGAAAGCAGGAGAAAGAGAACCTAGGAAAATGTGAATGATGGAAAAAGAAAAAGTAAAGTGGAAAATCTTTTGTAATTGGGACCAAACCAAGTGCCAAAAACGTAAAATGTGAGGACAATCAAATAACATGTGTTTCAAATCAGCTAAGGGACAAGGACAGGACCAACATGTGGAGGGAGTGTCTGGGGAGAATGAAGACAAAGTTGATGGAGTAAAAAGTGTACGATTATATATAAAGAATAAAGTTTGTGTAGTGTTAGCAGCTCTGGAAGTACTGTGAATTTTGGACCAGATTTTATCCCACAAAGTGAATGACCAAATTTGAGACAGATCTTTTTCCCAAGCCAACTCAACCTTAGATTTAGTACGATCTGTAGAAGACTGCAGAGATTTATATATAAATGAAGCAGAAAGGGATTGATCGAGAGCATTAGAAATTGAAAGATGAGTGACAGGGATAGAGTTGGTAATTGGGAGCGAAGCAAGGTATTGGGTAAGGGAAGTAATCAATGTTAAATACTGTTTATGGGAAGAGGAAGGCAGCGAAAATTGTGTTTGAAGGTCCTGAAAGGGAAGCGGATGATTATTAGAAAGGAGTTGGGAAATCCATTTTAAACCAAGAGAATGCCAGGTTTTCCAATATAATGAGCGGTTACGGATTTTGAGGAATTTATTATGCCAGATAGGTTGGGTGTGAGTAGAGGAAGCCGAGGGATAATTGGATAGTACGTAGGGACGAAGAAGAGAACAGGAGTGAGAAATGATGGGGGAACGAAGAGATGATACATTAGAGGAAAAGGAGAGAACTTCTGTGAATTCATAAGGATGCAGCAAAGAAGATTCCAACGTAAGCCATAAAGGAGGAATATGAGGAAGATCCGAGGAGAGCCAACGCATGGCTTGTTTTAAGGAAAAAGCATTGTGATATGATTTAAAGTTAGGGAATTTGATTCCGCCTATGGATTTGTCCTTTTTCAAAGAAGAGAGAGCTATTCGAGATTTTTTACCCTTCCATAAAAATTTTATTAGAAGAGAATCTATCGATTTGAAATAATGATCAGGAATACGAATGGGAATCATGGAAATAGTATATAGAACCAAAGGTGCTAGCATCATTTTAATGGAGTCTAAACGTCCCCACCAAGAAAGGAAGAGAGGGTTCCACCGATTAATTGATGTGTTAATTTTATTAGATAGAGATTCAAAATTAAATTTAAGTGTGTCAGGGAGGCGGGGAGCAAACCAAACACCTAGATATTTAATCTTAGAGGGTTGCCAGGAAAAGCCAGAGGAGTCAAAGAGATGTTTTTGACATAAAGGATTTAAGGGTAAAATTTCGCATTTGTCAGTATTGAGACGATAACCTGAAACAGTTGAGAAAGAAGAAACTTGATTAAGGAAGGAAGGAAGAGTTGTTTGGGGGTTTGAACAGTAAAATAAAATATCATCTGCGTATACTGATAATTTAGCTTGTTTTTGAGAACCATATTGGAAACCAGTAATATTATCATCAAGACGAATTTTAGTTAAGAAGGGTTCTAGAGCTAGAATAAACAAAAGAGGAGAAAGAGGACATCCTTGACGTACCCCTCTTTGAAGAGGAAAGTAATCTGAAATCATACCATTTGCAAAGATTGATGCGTGGGGACTAGAATAAAGTAAGGAAATAAGAGA
This sequence comes from Lissotriton vulgaris, assembly GCF_964263255.1. Lineage (NCBI taxonomy): Eukaryota > Metazoa > Chordata > Amphibia > Caudata > Salamandridae > Lissotriton > Lissotriton vulgaris. The sequence continues at coordinate 962,099,533 of NC_141685.1, read as the reverse complement.
AATGAATTTAGGAGGGAAACCAAACCAACGAAGTGCTTGAAACATAAAATCCCAACCTATTCGATCAAATGCCTTTTCGGCGTCCAGAGAGATAGCAGCAAGGGGAGTAGATAGGGAGGGGGCTTTACTCAAAATGTTAAAGAAAACACGGGAATTGTCCGATGATAAACGACCTTTAACGAATCCGGACTGTTCAGGGCCAATGATTTCTGGTAGTAGGGGATCTAATCTAAGAGCTATAATTTTGGCAAAAATTTTATAATCAGTGTTTACTAGGGAGATAGGACGATAATTTTTACAGAGGGTGTGATCTTTATCTGGTTTAGGAATTAAACAAATTAATGCTTCTTGGAAAGTTCCCTGAGAAGATCCGGAAGCCGAGAACGATTGAAATAACAAAAGTAGTTTAGGGAGAAGAAGGGAAGAGAAATGATTGTAGAATTCAATGGTAAAACCATCGGGCCCAGGTGCTTTACCGCGACGAAGAACAGAGACTGCATGTGAAATTTCAGAGAGGGTGATGTCCAAATCCAACGGTTGGAAATCAATGTGGGAAGAATCCGGAGAAGGAATATCTTGAAAGTATGTGAGAAGATCAATAGGGTCAGGAGTAGATTCGGGAGTGTATAGAGATTTGTAGAACGAAACAAATTGAGCTAATATTTCCTTGTCTTTAAACAAAGAAACACCAGCTGGGCCTTGTAAAGATTCAATTTTAGTTCTTTCAGTACGTATATTGAGATAGTTTGCAAGAAGTTTGCCCATTTTGTTTTGTCCGCCGTAATAGCGGGAGTTGCATTTAAGAAGAGAATTCGAGGCAGCATTGGTGGTATATTTATTAAAGTCAATTTTGGCAGATATAAGTTCACGAAGGGAAGATTCAGAGTTAGAGTTATAATAGACATATTCTAGCTTTTTAATTTTATCTAAAATTTGAGTTGACTTAGAGATAGATTGTTTTTTCTTTTGAGAAACAAAATTAATTATAAAACCCCTTGCAGCCGCTTTAAATGAGTCCCATATCATGGGAAAGGAGGATTCTGGAAGATGGTTAATTGTAAAAAATTCGGTGACAAAGGAATTAAAACGGGTGCAAAAATTGGAATCAAGGAGTAAGGAATTATTAAATCGCCAGCGTCCTGAGTGAGGGGAGAATGGGATAAGGTCAATATCTACAAAAACAGGAGCGTGATCCGAAATTAAAATGGGACCTATATCTGAATGGATAGCAAGTTGTGCTAGGGGTTTGCTGAGGAAAAGGTCATCAATACGGGATTGGGAGTGGTGGGTGGGGGAATAAAAAGTATACTCTCTAAGGGCCGGGTTACATAGCCTCCAAATGTCAACTAAAGCATTATTTTTTATAGATGTGACAAACTGGAAATGCATTTTGGAGGGAACAAATTTAACTTTTGAATTTTTATCTAAAAAGGGATCAAAAACTTGATTGCAATCACCACCAAAAATAACATATTTTTCATTAAGTGTTACAAGCTTATCAGAAATAGCAGGCCAAAACAGTTTATCAACACCTGTAGGAGCATAGACATTAAAAATAACTAAAGGAATTTTATCAATAAGAAGATTAACGAGAACCCAACGACCATTAACATCGCATTCTTGTGAAGTAACTGAAACGGCTAACTTTTTAAGACATAATATAATTGTACCATTTTTTTTTACTTAAAGCGGGAGAGTAAAAGACATGACCCACCCAAGAACGTTTAAGTTTGGTAGCCTCCGTTTCTGTAAGGTGGGATTCTTGGAGGAGGGCTACATCTGCTTTAAGTCTAGTCAAATGTGTTAAAACTCTTTGACGTTTAATAGGGTTATTTAAACCCTTAACATTCCAAGTAACTACTCGGAATATAAATTATTAAGAAAATGATAAAAAAGATATGCTGAAGTAAAAGTAGAAAATGAGTGGAGAGGAAAGGGGAGATGTAGTAAGAATGCGAAAAAGAATCTGTAAGTGAAATACATAAAGATAGAAGATCAAGAGTAAGGTAATTGAAAAGAAGAGAAAAGAGTAAGGAGAGAAAATAGAGAGAAAGGACAGTAGGGAGAATAGAAGAAAGTTAGAAAGGAGTAGAAACATAACAACAAATACAGATGAGAACTGAGGGGTGACGACGCCAGAAGAGGACGACATCAACAACAGAAACTCACGCCATCGAACACCTGAGGAACCAGCTTAGGGTCAATTGAAGGGAGCAAAAATACACCGGGATGGAGAACATGAGGAGAGGATCTGTAAGAAGACAAAAATGGAAAAGAAGATGTTAGGAGTACATAAGAAAACCAAATATAGAAACTGCACAATACTAGGACGAAATATACTAGGAATAGGTGTAGACAGTAGGATGGAGGAAACCGAGACTAGGTACAATAGGGTAACAAAAGGATGAACATTTTAGTCGAACAGGAGAAAACATGAATAATTAAACAGGTCTTGCAGTGTCCATGTTGACGGTTTCATGGTGACGGAGAAATTCTTCAAGGACTTGTGGATCTTCAAAAGTTGTTGTCTTTTCTTTGTAAGTGACCTTGAAGAGGCAAGGGTGGAGGAGACCAAATCTGGCACCAAGGTCTCGCAGTCGTGGTCGTAGATCAAGAAACTGTTTCCTGCGGTCAGCTGTCACTTTAGCTACATCTTGAGAGAGATACAAACGGTGACCTTCCCACATAACCTGTTTCTTAGCTTTGGCTGCTGAGAGTACTTGAAGTAGGTCAGTATATTGTAAGAATAGCATGATGACTCCGCGGGGTTTGGAGGAAACTTTCGGACCAAGTCTATGTGCACTTTGAATGTTAAGTGTGGAAGAAGGTGGAAGATCCAAAATTTTTGGTAGGAAGGTTTGGAAGAAGGCGGTTGGATTGGACCCTTCTGTAAGCTCCGGAAGATTATAAAGGCGTAAGTTATTTCTACGATTTCTATTTTCCAACTCCTCAGTCTGCCGCCTTAAGAGAGAGACATCCTTCTCCAACGTTGAAATTCTAGAACAGGAAGTTTGAAGAGCTTCCGTTGATTGTTCTACCAAAAGGACTCTGGATTCGAGAGTGGACCATTTGTCATGAAGAAATTGCAGTGTTTTAGTAGTTTCAGCCATGAAGGGTTTAAGCGCACGGATTTCTTCAAGGATAAGATCCATGGATGTGGAGTGAGACGCAGAACCTGGAGATGGAGGATCTTTTTTTGGACGTTTCGTAGAGCCAGGTTGTAGAAGCTTACTGGTGGTGTTAGCTTTAGGAATTGCCCCACGAGTAACATCCGGTTTAGGGGAAATAAGGTCATCCATGGTCTGCGTCGTCGAGTCAGAGTCTGAGGAATGACGCGGTTTGGTCTTAGAAGCTGTAAGCTTGAGGGTGCGCAGTCTCCCCATATAAGGCAAGGGAGATAAATCGCAGTGCTACTCCAGATTCGAAGAAAAAAGGTTCTGTGAAGAAGGCACTCCTTAGTATGATGATATAGAAAAAAGAATAGTAGTGCTGTGATGTAAAGAGCAAAAGTTATTGGTATCACACACAATTCCTCGCAGTAAATCCTCCACAAGATAGAAGAATAGAAAAGTGCGTCACACAATAGTCACCAGTAAATTAAAAGTTCAGGCACAAGGACCGGAGTTGCATTGAGAAGAGTGGTCCGTGCGTGCAGACGATGTTTTGAACATAAAAGTTACTGGGCATGAGGAAGAGAGCCGTCTGCATCACATGTAGGAACAAACATTGTTGCAGGCAGGTAGTAGCCTGTTTGGTAAATTCCTGTGAGAAGTGGTGATTGTGTAATAACGCAGCGTGAAACGCTACTCAGCGTGAAGGAAAAAAAAAGAAAAAGGCATTAGAGGCTGAAAACACCAAAGAGAGATTCCTGCTGAGGAGTTACGATGGTAATGCGCAAATTAGTGAGGCTACTGAACACGGGGTGCATTGAGGAAGCACTGTGTCGTAGCAAAGATCATCTGCCGACAGAAAATGAAACGCGGCAAAAGATGAGAGAAAATGGCGGCCGCCGGAAAAGCGAGCCGCGTCATTAATGAAAAATGCGCATGGAAACGGAGTAGAGGGACGCAGCTGACAGCATTCTGCTCACCTCATGCTCCGATGCAGAAAAATGATAACGGCGTCCCTGAAAGTCCAGGAAATGTTGTAAAATTCGCTGGTGTCGGCGCTCGATCAACGGAGCTCCGGAGTCAAGCCGCCATCTTGTGCGGCGCTCAAGCCACGCCCCCTACCGAAGACAGTTCTAACATCAGGTGTTTGCATTTTATTCCCGGCTACATATCACGATGTGCTCAACTTGTTTATTAGAGATTTTGGACAAGTGAGGTGGTCGAGCGCCTAACTCACTATTGCTGACTGGAAGCCTGGAGGATGATTCTGAGCGAGTGAGACACTTAAGGTCCGATTCAAACAAAGGTTAAGATTTTTCATGTTTTAGTGATTCACATTCACTATGACACAATACATTTTGTGGAGCGCTCCAATATGTAACATTTTTGCTTGTGCAATTTCCATTTGTCTAAAATGCTTAATGTAAATGCATTAGCACGTGCTATTTCATTTTCCTTTTTTTCTCTATGAGAAAAATAAATTTCACAGTAGAAAAAAAAAAAAAAAAACACCTTGGGGCAGATTTACAATAACTGGCGCTTCCCTGCACAAATCAGCAGGGATGCACCAGTTATTTTGCTTGAGGTTAGGAACCCCTTGCGCCACCATGAATGCGCCGCAATTACAACACAGAAGTGATGCAGCGGTGTCGTAAAAATGTCGCAAGGGACTTGTAAATATGCCCCCTTTTCTCTAAAGCTCAATGACCCTCTCTCCATGTTGTCCCTGGAAAAATCTTTGACAGGTAAATCTTTGCGCCTTTTTGGGCCGGAAAACAAATGTAGCCCCAAAAAAGTAATTTTAGCTGAAACTTGTGTTCTGTGAGGGACTTGCCCAGAGCCCTGCTAGGTGAATCTATCAGCAGTAAGCAGTGGTTATAGTAAAACGTGAGAGAAGCACCTTTTAATGTGCTAAAAACCAAGACGTTAGGGACAGTTTATTATGGAGTTTTCAGACTTTTGATTGACCTACCCCTGGAACATGGACTAAATTCTACTTGCATACTTACGCCATATTAAAGAAGGTCCAAAGTAGGGCAAATCAACTAAATAATCAATTAAATCAATAAAATGATGTGAACTGTAAATCTGGCGCATAAATATGCTCGTCCGAGCAGCCTTTGGGCCTTTAATCTTTAATCTTTAGGAGCGTGAGCGAAATTCCTGATGTCAGGTACAGGTATGATTCTCCTTTTTTTTCTTTTTGTGGCATGTGCTTGCAAGAAAAAATTTTTAAAACTTTCATACCAGCTTGCAAAAGCATATTGGTTTTAACAATGCTGTTTAACAAAGTCGCATATTCATATGTTTGCTAGTTTTTAGGGGACACTATTTGGACTCCCTGAAGAGAGAGGGAGAATATCCACATTTTTGTTTGTGAAATGATTTTTCAACGGAAAGGTAAAATACATGCAATGCCTTCTGTGCACGCATCAGTTTAAATCGAGTTATTTCTAACCTCGGCATCCTGTGGTGATTTATTATAAACTACCTGCTTGGCATTACATTGGACTACGCTGGGGTGTCAGGGAAAGCGAGAGGCTTCTCAGACAACATCACATATCTTAGAAGGTCAGGACCCATTCCAGACCATCCAGCTGTGTGCGTCGGTGCTCACATATTTAGAGCATGATGTGTACAGGAAGTAGAATTTCCTTCGAAGTAACAAACCCCTAGATTCATCAAAGTCCTGTTTTGCGAGTCCTTAATAGCGATTATTAAGGAATCGCTATTAAGGACTTGCAAAACGGGATTCATGTAGGAATCGCTAAATAAATTGCGATTCCTACACATTCCTTATTTGCGATTAGCAAATTGCTAATCGCAAATAAGGAATAACTCCCCATTCATTCAATTTGCTAATCGCAAATAAGGATGCGATTTCAAGGGTGCTAGGGGTGTCCAAAGGACACCCTGTAGCACCCCTGAAATGTAAATTTAGACTTATGTTGCGCACACACATGTCCAAAGGACATGTGTGTGTGTAACATACAACTGAGAAAAATGAACAAAAGTGCATTTTTCTCAGTTTTCGCTATTTACCACGAAGTCAGACTTCGCGGTAAATAGCGGCAAAAAATAGCAAAATCGCAATTTATTAATGGTTCATGAATAGCATTTAAGGAATCTCAAATTGAGATTCCTTAAATGCGATCGCAATTTGATAAATCGCAATTTTTTGCGATTTCTCAAATTGCGAGTTCATGACCCATTGATGAATTCCAAAATCCATTTTTGCGGGCGCAAACGGCCGAATTCTGCGATTCGCACCGTTTGCGCCCGCAAAAATGCTTCATGAATCTAGCTGAAAACCCTTTAAAGTGCGATTGACGCGAGGCATTTCCGTGAATGGAAATGATGACCTTTCACTTGGAATGCGCAGAGCGTTTAAATTATAGCTACCTTACATACTTCAATGTAGTTGCCACAATGCCATCACTATTCTTCACACAGTGTTTTTAAAACTGGTGGTAGTAACTTGGAAGACTGCCCTAAAGTCACCCTGCTAGTAAATGTAAAGCAGTGCTCCCTTTGTGTTGACCCTCGGAATTTGAAACAATAAAAAGTGTTAAAAAACAATAAAGAAATTAATAATGGTGCAAATTCTTCAATGCTAGTTGCATATCTTTGAGCCACTCACGAAAAGATGTTTCCATATATAAAGTAGTCCTCCAGCAGTACTGCTTTCCCAACTCACAAACGCTATTCACAACAAGCCTTGGCATAGCCAATAGGTCTTGCCTTTGGGAACTTATAAGTGTTTAGCCATGCAGCAGTTGTTGTTGCACCAAGGATATTGTGCTGCATAACTAAATACTTATAAGGTCCCAAATGCGAGACCTATTGGCTATGCCAATACGTGTTTAAAGGGGGGTTCGAAACGGGTCTCTATCGGGCTCTGTTTTGTGCCCTGACACAGGCGGTCCGTTTTTTCCGGACTGCAGTGCCAGCAGGCACATCGATGTGCGTGTGCTCACACTGCTCACTTTTCACACTGCTCACTTCTCACTAGTGGAGAAGTTACGGCATGATGTCACGCCAGGTGACCTTTGTAGGGGGAGGAAAATCCTTTAAAGAGAGTCATTTTCTCTCTGGATTTCTCTTCCCTGTTTGAAACTCAGCAGCAGAAACCTCGTTGTGGTGTCGCCAGGGCTTTAAGTGGAAGCTTTTTCAATATTATATACAAGCCATAGTTGCTGCTTATTTATCTTATGCGACTAACAACCATTGACAAAGTCAATAGTCCTGACTTGTTGTAGGTATGATGTTACTTGTTGTATCATATATCTGGATACAATGACAGAAACAGCAAATTACAAGTCGGGCGGCACGGTATTCTACCTTTGCTACGCAGTCATTACTTCGTATTACCATTACTACGCATATTTTAGCTTGCAGATGCCATTACTTAGCATGCATTTACTTAGCATACATTTACTACACGTTTCATTTCTTAGCATGCACTTACTACGCATAATGGAGTTACTGTGCAAATTAAAGTTTTGGGGTACAGGGGTATTCTTAGGGGTCAGGGTGCATTTAAGGTTTTGGGGTGCTGGGGTATTTTTGAGGTTCAGGGCCCATTTAGGTTTTGATGGTGCTGGGGTAATTTTAGGGGTCAGGGTTGGTTAGGGTTTTGGGGTGCATGGGGTATTTTGAGGGTTCAGGGTGCGTTTAAGGTTTTGGGGTGCTGGGGTATTTTTGGGGTTCAGGGTGTGTTTAGGTTTTGGGGTACAGGGGTATTTTGAGGGTTAGGGGTGTGTTTAAGGTTTTGGGGTGCTGGGGTATTTTTGGGGTTAAGGGTGCGTTTAGGTTTTGGGGTACAGGGGTATTTTTAGGGCTCAGGATGGTTAGGGTTTTAGAGTGTAGGGGGTATTTTGAGGGTTCAGGGTGCGTTAAGGTTTTGGGGTGCTGGGGTATTTTTGGGGTTAAGGGTGCGTTAAGGTTTTGGGGTGCTGGGATATTTTTAGGGGCCAGGGTGAGGTAGGGGTTTCGGGTGTAAGGGGTATTTTTAGGGTTCAGGGTGCGTGCCAGTGGATAGGTGACTATTATGATTAATTTTTTGTTTTAAAGTACCAATAACGCGCTGTAACGGTATGCGTAATAAATAACTGCGAAGTAAAAGCTTTTTTAATGTGTTTGTGTATATTTGCGAAGAGAAAGCATGCACACTAAGATCATGCGTAGTAATGGTATTTGCAAAGTAAAATCTTTGAAGTAAATACCTGCTAAGTAACGGTATGCTAAGTAACATCATATATATCCGGGCGGCACACTGTGCTAATCACAGATTTTTAGGTTATGTGTTTTAAGCCACGCCCTTAATTACATTGGCCACGTACCTTTGAGAGAACTCCCCTCCCCCCCAGTTTTTACATCCCACTTAAAGCCCTGGATATAGGGCCTTATTCAGTCCCCTGGCCTCCCTGCTGAATCTGTCAGTCTGAGAACGTGTTATGACTGCCCATTGTGAGTCGCTTGATTCTGCCATCTTGTTTGGGTTGAGCTTCAAATGGGCACTGCTGGTGCACTTCCTCGTTCATTCTTGTCACTGTCTTCTGCTTCTCTTCTCTTGTAGGCGACTTCTAAGCTGTTCTTACTGACAAGCGCTCAAGTAATCCTCGCTGACCCCAAGACCGCCCAACCGAAGGCATCTATCAATGTAGCCGACATCGCCAGGGTCTCTGCCAGCAAGTACAGCGATGGTCTTTTCGCCATCCATCTCACGGAGGTACGGTGTGCCTGGGATTAGAGCAGGGCGTGGAGAGAAGTGTATGTGCTCATGCAGACGCCCCCTTGCTTTTCTTACAGATTTGCTCTCATTAGAGATGCGCCAGCACACACACTGCTGTCCTCATACAGATGTATACGTGCACGCACACAAAGACGTGGACTCACCCAGGACACACTACCTATACATAGTGCCAATATCAGCAACACACCCCACCTGCAAACACAGCAATCTCATAATAAAAACACACCAGTCACATTGTTTGTTGGAGAAAACATTGCTGCAGGTTTATTTGCATACAAATGATGCCAACATGGTAGGTCAACTTACAGGCGATCCAAGGACAGGCAGCAGTGACACCCAGAGTGGGTCCAAACACTAGACGTGGCAGGTTTGTGCCCTCATGTGGCACTAAGGTGGCCTCCTTCCTATGGGGGCCCCCTGCGTGGGCCGCTGGCAGCCTCACATTCATCACTGTTCTCTTACAGACAGGCACGCATGCGCTCGAGCTGTCCTTACAGGTGTGTCCCTGCTGCCTTTACTAACCCACAGATACACACTTTTGCACTTCTTTCCTCACAGATGCTTTTTCACACATCAAAACACCTTACAGATATTGTCCACGCCTAAACACACACTCAGGCTCCCCTGCCTTCACGTGCCCCCACTGTCAGACGCACACACTCTTGTTCCTCCAGGTGTACCATGTTGTCGTTACAGAAGAGAATATGAACCTACTGTCTTAACAGGTGGGGATCCAATATATGTTTTGACATGCACTCACTCCCATACAGATGTGCACCGTTGTTCTTAGGGTTGCTCTTCTGCTGTCTTTGTACCCATGCCCGGTGCTCACAGGTGTGTCCTTGTTGTCCTCACAGATAGAGACACATACACACAAAAACATGCTCAGCCCTTCCGGATGTGCTCATGGCTCGGCTTCTGCCTGTGATACACACCTGCTGTCTTAAACAATGTGCACCCACTCTCCATTTAGACGTGTACAGATGTGCACCACTGCCTTTCGAGGTGGTCCTCTGCTGTCTTTATAGGTGTATACCCACACCTCTTACATATGCCGGACACGCAGATGAGCACACACTTGCTATAGATGTATGCGCACTGTCCTCACAGTTGGGCACCCACACTCCTCCTTACATATTTGCTCCTCCCACTGTTATAGGGTTGCACCTGCCCTCCTTCCAGATGTTCACCCATGCCCCTTATGATGTGCATCTACTATAGCTACTGACATTCACCTGCATTGCTTCTGAATTTGCATCTGCCGTCTCTACAGATGTGTTGAAACTATCCTCACAGATCTGCAGCCCCAGGTCTTACAGATGTACCTCTGCCGTGATAACAGATGTTCTTCTACCGTCCTTGCAGATGTACATCTGCTGCCCCTACAAGTGCAGCCACTGTCCTTACAGATGTTCATCTAATGCCCCTTACAGACATTAATCTATTACCCTTACAGATGTGTACCCTGTACCTTTACATATACTTGTGAATGTCGAGTTTGGTAAAACGAGGGCCTGGAAAAGCCATGCTTGGAGGGGAGAGCACAGGATGGAGATGAAGAGGGACAGAACCCCCTTCCTTTGAAATATTTTTTTTAAAGGGGGACATTTTAAGACAAAAATGAAGCCTGCTTGCCTGCCCCATGCCGAAATTTTGTGGAGCCAGTAGATTTGAAGCAAAGACAAAAAAGACAAGCGCACAAAAAGAAAATGGCAGCCACGAGGGGCCAGGAGGAAAACACAAAAGGCTGATAATAGCGTTTTAAACAAGTAAAAGAAATGTATTCTCAGTTTGATGCAAAGCAACTGCACCAAATGTGTCACATTACGATTTTTCCCACAAAAAGGCTGCATCTGGGAAAAGGAATAGTAATACGTGTGTCATTAAACCCGTTACACACGCTGTAAGGCTGAATAGTTTTGCGCTGAAAACATTTTTGCATAAAAATGCTCTTCTTTCCAGGCAGCTCGTCTGTCAAAGAGCCTCTGGGAAGATCCTGTTGGAGGCGTGCTGGTTCTTTTCTTAGCTAATGAATTCAACACAGAATATCTTTTTTCAATTTCAATAAGTTCGATTATTTCATGGGGTGTTATGGTAATTGTGGACATTTCATGGAGATCTGGGGTAATTTAAACGCTATGTATTGCCCTCGTTGAGCACCACTAGCAGGAGTACCAGATACTAAATCTGGGCATTCACTTCTATGACGTAGCTACAGTGGATAATATATAGAAACATAGATGGGTAACAGTGAATTATGGGAATATCTTTCACCGAGGGGCTCTCGCTGTCTATTCGATGCCACTCAGAACCCCGAGGTGAAAAACACCACTGTAATTCACTTTTTAACCATCTATAATTTTATGTTATGTATGGCCCCTCAAATCATCTGCACCTGCTTTCAGTTGCTACACAAGGGCAGGGGAGTAATGGAGGAGCGTTAAATAACATGGCTTTTGTTATGTAGTCATGTACCAAAGGTTAAATAAAATACAGACCATCCTTGAGCAACCCCCACCACCTTCCCTGCCTTCCTTCCCCCTCCTGCAGCTGTGCTCACTGCTTTCGGTCATAGCAGACAAGCAACGCTGCACTGGCGGGCTTACGGGAAGGCAGGCATCCTGGGATGGAAGGCCGTCATGACATTACAACAGTAGGTAACCAGTTTTGTTATCAACTCTTGCTATGTCATAGCAGTGGGTTATGAGATTCAGAAACTGAAATAAACAATAGAGGCTCTCTGTGAGAGCACCACATAACAAAAGTTGTTAGGCACAGTTGGTACTTCATAAAAAAATTGCAGGCTGTTTTGACAGGCCTCTCTGAGAGCCTGTCAGAGCATCCCTCGCACTCCGCTCTGATGCGAAGCAGGGGACACAGCTTCGTCAGCAGCTGAGATGGCACAGAGGGTGTGTGGTTTTGGTGGCCGGAGACTAGTTATTCTACTTTACATTTGGGACAAGGAGGAGAAGCCATGTTATGCATGGCTCCCCATTACTACTCTGCCCCTGCAAGGCACTCGAAAGCCGGGGAGGATGATTTTGGGGGCCATACATAACATAGAATTATTTATGGGTTAAAAGTGATGTTGTGTTCCATTTGGGGAATCCCTAATATAGGCTCAGGTAGTCACCTAACCCTTCACCTATATTCTTTCCTACCATTGCACTACATAACGGTTCTTAGTACTGACCTTTTACCTAGTTACGGTAATGTCCAGAGATGACATGGGAATTTCTCCGAAAAGCTTAAGCCTCATTCATTATGCATGAGAATTAGAATCACAGCAGGACAGCAGGCCTACCATCTCCTGCATAATAACTATGTATAAGGGTCATTCCTTCCGTCATCCCAGTCCGACATGACACACCAAGGTATATCCCCAGGGAGTACCACTTGGGTATATATATACACCATATCATGCTTAGAGAGTTAAAGGAGAAAAGGAAAGGACTTCCATGCCGACACACTGACGCGAGACGCTGAGGCTCCTGTATGCAGACACTCCAGCTCGCAGTGGTCTGATATCCCTTGCGGGGTGTTGATCTCGAGACCAAGACAGGGTCCCACAGTCTCTCACTTCAGGTAATGCCAATCCTAGAGGGATTCTTGGCTTCCCCCCCACATACATGCTAGGTACATTCAGGTACATCTAGTTAGAGATGCATCGTAGGAGTACGCATTCTACTGCTGCTGAGCACAGGTGCATCCATCGCAGCACAATCACCATCCACCTCCCGTAGTCACGTGGTTGCCAGCAAGTCTCACTTCCTAACGCCACCCAAGCGTCCTGCACAGAGTCTTTCAGGCTCGGCACAGCACTGCAGAAACTTCCCTGCGCCATTAATTCAGTAATTACCTGGTCAGCAATGTGTGTGCCACTTTGTGAACACAGAATCCAGGGAGTCATATTCAAGAATATCAGCCAAATGTCCACGTGGCGGGGGTTCAGAGGATCCCAAAGCCGTCGCTCTCGGGCATTAGGCGGGGCAGGCTCAGTTCTTCGATATGTACCTCCACACCACTTTTCACAGGGGCATCAGCAGTTTACACCTTGTCACACAGCCCTTAGAAGAGTTCATGACATCCACGCCACAGTCAGCCATACCTCAAGTAGCAGCATGGAGGGCAGCAATGGTCTAGTTATGAATCCACAGGCTTCAGCAGGCAGCTCAGCAGCGGAGGCTTCCTCAATTTAATAATAATATGAAATTTATAATGCGCTCAGCTTACCCGGGGGCATCCCGGCGCAACAGACCAGAAGGAGAGACTAAGCTGATCACTACTATGGAAACAAGTGGGTCTTAAGAAGTTTCCTGAATGGTAGGATCTTGGGCTCTGAGCGAATCTTGAGGGGCAGAGAGTTCCAAAGAGAGGCCACTTGTACAGAGAAACGCCTGCCCCCAGAACGAGCTCTTCTTACTCTCGCTAACTGCAAAAGGTGTTTTTGGTCCGAGCGCAGCAGACGTGGGGGTTTGTAAGGACGGGCCATGTTAGCAAGGATGGGGGGGCCTTTGCCATGTAAAATTTTGTGGGCTGTACATAGCGCTTTAAATTTCACCCGCTCCTTCACTGGGAGCCAGTGAAGCGCTTTGAGGGCCGGAGCAGCAGACTGCCTTCTGGGAACATCCATAAGGACTCTCGCAGCTGCGTTTTGCACCTGTTGGAGGGTTTTGAAGGTCGTTTCGGGAGCACCGAGAAACAGCGCGTTCCCATAATCAAGCCTCGATAGAATCAGGCCACGTATCAACAGCTTCCTTGCTGGATCAGGAAGCAAAGGTAGCACCTTTCGAGCTGATCTCAGTAAACCAAAGCAAACCCCTGCGGTCTTCCTGGCATGAGTCCTGAAGGACAGGTCTTCTTCCAACCATACTCCCAAGGACTTGATCTCCTTCTTGGGGGATGGTGGGTCACCAAGAGACCGGGGCCAGCAGCTCGCAATAATGGAGGGGCTGGAATTGCCCAGGAGCATCAGCTCGGTTTTACCTCCATTAAGCTTTAAAGCGGAGATAGACATCCAACGATAAACATTGGCAAGGCAGTCGTGTAACACCACAGGTTGTTCCGCCAGCTGAGTGAGGCCCACCACCAGCTGAGTATCATCAGCATAACTGATGATCTTCACCCCCGAAGGGGCGGCCACTCTTTCAAGTGGAGTCATATATATATTAAATAGGGTAGGGCTCAGTGATGAGCCCTGCGGGACTCCACATTGAAGGGGGATTAGGGCAGATTGCTCTGACCCTTCCCAGACTTGGTAGAAACGGTCAGAGAGAAAAGATCCCAACCATTTCAGGGCCGTCCCTGAGACACCTACCTCTGACAGACGTTGGAGGAGCACCTGATGACTCACAGTGTCAAAGGCAGCACTCAAGTCCAGGAGGATCACTGCCACTGACCCTCCTGTATCTAGAGTGCTCCTTGCCTCCTCCACTACTGCCAGCAAGGCAGTGTCTGTTCCATGGCCGGGGCGGAAACCAGTCTGGGAATCTCCTAGCAGGTGGTTAGACTCAAGATGGTGAGAGAGCTGACGGTTGACCAACTTCTCTGCAATTTTTGAAAATCCAGGCAGAAGTGAAATTGGCCTGAAGTTGGTCAAATTGGATGAATCCAGTCCTGGTTTTTTCAATAGGGCTTTCACCACAGCCTTTTTCCATCTCTGGGGCACTGTGCCCTGAGCAAGTGAAAGATTCAAGAGATCAGTCAGAGGAGTTGACAAGGTGCTAGCCACGAGCTTAAGATGTTTTATGGGAACTGGGTCACTCGGGGAACCACTCTTCATCTCCAACAGGACTTTTATCACCTCCTCTTCCGAGAAGGGGCCAAAAGATGCTAGCTCAATCGAGCGACTTGTGAGGCTAGTAACCGGTTCATGGCTTTGAGGAATAGTGGGTAAGGAGGATAAGATTTTCTCTATTTTTGAATGGAAGAAGCTGGCCAGTTCTTCACATTTTTCTTTGGGATTATCATGCAACACTGGAGGGACCGGGGCATTCAGAAGTTCCTTGAAGATTTTAAACGATTCTCCAGAAGAATTGCTTGCTCTCTCAATCCTGTCGCTAAAGAAAATCTTTTTAGCGTCCTTCAGTGCGCTTTTATATTTTCTCAACTCCCTTTTGTAATTGGCCCGGCTTTCTTCCGTCTGCTCTCTCCTCCAAGCACGTTCAAGCCTTTTACAAGAGGTTCTGATGGACCTAAGTTCGGGGGTATACCAGGGGGCAGAGCCAATTCTTCTCTCCCTAACAAGCCTCCTTTTATTCGGGATCAATAAGTCCAGAGAGTTAGTCAGCCATTCGCCCAAGAGCTGATCAGCGATGTTGGGGTCATCTACGGGGTGAGGACAGGTTCTAGCTAGTTCTTCCGCCCACCTGTCCACCGGGAGCTTCGACCAGAGTCGTTCCACAGTATGTTGTCTTGGTGCGGGGTCTCTCCGGTTCCCCAGCAACCAGCTAAACGGAATGAGATGGTGATCGGTCCAGGGGAGAGCCTACATCTGGAGAGCCTGTAGGTTCGCAGAATTAGCAAAAACCGCATCAAGCTGATGACCTCTAATATGAGTAGCTCCCATATTAACGAGATGTAGGTCCAGTGCCCCGAGCAAACTTAAAAAATCCCTTGCTACTACGTCATTGGGGTCGTCAAAATGAAAGTTGAAGTCCCCAAGAATGACAAAGTTGGACGAGGCAGCAGCCAGTGGGATAACAGCCTCCATGAAAGAATCCACAAAGTTCCCTAGCGTAGCGGGAGGCCGATACACAAGGAGGCCAGAGATAGAGACAGTAGAGGAGACGCGAAGGGTAAACTGACAACTTTCAGCGTTGTTGATGCCGCAGTCTACTGCTTTGCATAAGAATGTGTCTCTGTAGACAATGGCCACTCCACCCCCTCTCCCATCCGGCCTATCAAGATGGAACATGAGGTATCCCGGGGGGAGAGCGTTGACAATGTCGGGGTCGGAGCCTGTGGTCAGCCACGTTTCCGTCAGGAATAAGACATCCAGACTATGGTCCAAAAGGAGGGAGTGAACCTCCGTGGCATGACAAGGCAGTGATCTGCAATTAAGCAGAGCCATAGTCCGTGAGTCAAGGTCCTTGCGAGTGTTATGCGGGTGACAGGCAAGACAATGTTTATATGCGGAACCCTTAGTCCAGTAGTAGCAACAGCTGGGGTGTCTGGCCATGCGTAGAGCAAGCAGTGTGTCCCGCGAATACCTGTGGAAGGGGGTGTTAGACGGACCGGGAGGGTCGGCCGAGGAGAGAGGGAGAGGTCTCCGGGGAGAGCCGTCTCCAGCGATCGTACAGACAAGTAACTTCCCCCCCACAGACGTACACCACACCAGGATAAGGTTCAACGTTACTTTATAAGCAATTCTTTAAGTACGGTGGAATGGTACAAGGAGGTCTGGACTCCGGGGTCCCCTCTAGTTTAGTTTCTTGGTTGGGAAAGGGGGTAGCGGGACAGTCTCGTTACCAATCTGGTGGATATGGTGGTAGATGAAATAGCTCACAATCCTCGAGCTCGGCGTTCTAGATGATCGGGCCGCGGCGGAGCCAGCAGGTCCCGATGGAGGTGGAGGTTACAAACGGTCCGCGGCCACGCCAGCAGGTCCCGACGACGATGAAGGTTTCAGAAGGTTGCGGCAGCGCCAGCAGGCAGGACGATAGTTCGCAAGGCAGGGCTACGGCAGCGCCAGTAGTCCGTCAAGGATGAGTTCTTCACTGCGTCTCTCGACTCCAGGATACAACTGCCTTCCTGCTCTGGAGCTGCCCCAGTTATAGGTCTGGCGCCCTTTGATGTCCGGACCCTCGCACTTGGAGGTCGGGAGGTCCGGGATGAGGGAGTCCAGACACCCAGCAGGGGGGTGGAGCCAGCGCCTGGGGGAGCTGGGGGCGATCGGCACTTGGCGGGGGGAGAGCCATCGACGCCTCTCTCTCCCATTGACCTGCCAAGTAGTCCGCTCACCTCCTGGGTGGATGGTGGTGCCGGGATGTCGGGGCCTGGCCAGGCCCAGGGTTAGGGTCGATCGGAGGCCACGCGACCTCGTGGTGCTGTGTCCAAGATGGCGCCCAGGCCGGGCGAGAGGGCCGGTAGGGGATCGGGCCCATGAGGTGGAGATGTTCAGGGGCAGGGGTCCCATAGGAGACGGGAAACGGGTAGTGGTTGCGTGTAACACCTGAGGAGCCGGGCTCGGGCCTGGTCGTGCGGGGAGGGAGCAAGCCCTTCATGTGGCCTGTCCAACATGCGTCCCCCCCAGCTGAAGGCGGGGAGAGTCACCCATCCTCTTGGGGACTCTCCTCGTCGAGGCGGAAAAAGCGTGACAGGCCATCTGCGTTGGCGTGGTCTTGCCCAGGCCGATGTTCCACCGTGAAGTCCATCCCCTGCAGGGAGATGGACCAACGTAGTAGTTTCGGGTTTTCCCCCCGCATCTGCATTAGCCACTGCAGGGGCCGGTGATCGGTCTGTACCCGGAAGTGGGTGCCGAAGAGATAGGGCCGGAGCTTTTTGAGGGCCCACACCACGGCGAAGGCCTCCCTCTCGATGGTGCTCCAGCGTTGTTCTCGGGCCAGGAGTCGCCTGCTGATGAAAGCCACTGGCTGGTCAAGTCCTTCGGAGTTCAATTGGGAAAGGACTGCCCCAATGCCATGGTCGGAGGCATCCGTCTGGACGATAAATTCCCGACTGTAGTCGGGGGCCTGGAGCACAGGGGCGGAGCACATGGCGGCCTTCAGCTTCTCGAAGGCCGCTTGACAGTCTGGGGTCCAGTTGACCTTCTTTGGTTGGTTTTTGGATGTGAGTTCTGTGAGGGGCCCCACAATGCTGCCATAGTCTCGCACGAACCGCCGGTAGTAGCCTGTGAGTCCCAAAAAGGCGCGGACCTCGGTCTGGGTGATGGGGGGCTGCCAAGACTGGATGGCAGCGATCTTGAGTTGCAGAGGGGCCACCAGACCGCTTCCCACCTGGTGCCCGAGATAGGTCACGGACCCCTGGCCAATTTGGCATTTGCTGGCCTTGATCGTGAGGCCAGCTCGTTGGAGGGCCTGTAGCACCTCTCGGAGGTGGTGGAGGTGGTCGGACCAGTGGTGGCTGTACACAGCGATATCGTCCAGGTAGGCGGCGCTGAATTCTTCAAGCCCCGCCAGGACCTGGTTAACTAGCCGCTGAAACGTTGCTGGGGCATTCTTCATGCCGAATGGCATGACCTTGAAGTGATAGTGGCCATCAGGGGTGGAGAATGCAGATCGTTCTTGGGCCCGGGGTGTGAGACCGATCTGCCAGTAGCCCGCTGTCAGGTCGAAGATACTGAGGTAGCGGGCAGCTCCCATGCGGTCGATTAGTTCATCTGCCCGGGGGATGGGATGTGCGTCTGTTCTGGTGACCGCATTCAAGCCCCGGTAGTCGACGCAGAACCGGAGTTCCGGCGTGGCGCCGGGGGCGGCCGCTTTGGGGACCAGTACTACTGGGCTGGCCCAGGGGCTGTCGGAGGGCTCGATGACCCCGAGCGTGAGCATCCTGGCCACCTCCTCTTGGATGCAGGCCCGTACCCGATCTGGTACGCGGTAGGCCCGGTGGCGGATAGGGGGACTGTCCCCAGTGTCCACGTCGTGTACGCACCAGGGGGTGACCCCTGGGGTGAGGGAGAACAGGGTGGCGAACTGTAGCAGGAGGTCTCGGCATCCTTGGCGCTGTTCCAGGGTGAGGGCCTCCGAGAGTCGGACCCCGTCCACGGAGCCGTCCTTCTCCCGAGTCCGTAGGAGGTCAGGGAGGGGTTCGGAGTCCTCCTCGGCTCCATTGTCTGTTGCCATCAGGAGGCTGAGTTCTGAACGCACAAAATGGGGTTTCAGCCTATTAGCGTGGATGACCCGGAGAGGGTTCCGTGAAGATTCCATATCAATGAGATAGGTGACAGGGCTCTTGCGCTCAATTACTTTGAAGGGCCCGTCTACTTGTCTTGCAGGGCGCATGGCTCGGTGGGGGACATTACCCACACTTGTTGGCCGGGTTCAAATTCGATGGAGGAGGCATTTTGATCGTACCACCTTTTCATGTCCTCCTGACTGGCCTCCAAGTTTGCTTTTGCCATCTCTCTGAATCGTCGGGTCTGCTTGCGGAGGGTTAGGAGGTACTTGAAAACATCTGGAGGGTTCTTTAGAGGGGGCATTTCCCAGCCTTCTTTGACTAGGCTGAGCGGCCCTCGTACCGGGTGTCCATACAAGAGTTCAAACGGGCTGAAGCCGAGGGACTTCTGGGGAACTTCTCGGTAGGCAAAGAGGAGGCACGGCAGTAGCACATCCCACTGGCGACGGAGGGGCTCTTCCAACCCCCCAATCATCCCTTTGAGCGTGCGGTTGAACCGCTCAACGAGTCCGTTTCCTTGAGGGTGATAGGGGGTCGTGAATCGGTAGGTGACCCCACACTGTTGCCAGAGGGACTTCATGTATTTTGAAATAAAGTTTGTGCCTCGGTCGCTGACGACTTCCCGGGGGAAGCCCACACGGGAGAAGATCCCCATCAGGGCCCGACCGACTACCGGGGCTGTCACAGTTCGCAGGGGAACAGCCTCAGGGTAGCGGGTGGCGTGGTCCACCAGTACCAGGATGAACCGATGTCCTTGTGCTGTACGGGGGTCTAGGGGCCCCACAATGTCTATCCCCACCCTCTCGAACGGGGTGGTGACCACTGGAAAAGGTTGCAGGGGGGCTTTCAGCTTGCGGCCGCTCTTCCCACTGGCTTGGCACGTGGGGCAAGATCGGCAGTGCTGGAGTACATCGTTCCTCATTTTGGGCCAAAAAAAGTGGGTGACCAGGCGACTGTAGGTTTTATCCTGACCCAGGTGGCCAGCCAGGGGGACATCGTGGGCCAGGTTTAGCAAGAAGTCTCTAAAGCGGAGGGGCACCACTAGCACTCGACTGGCCCCTAACTCCGCGATTCTCTGTTAGCTGTACAACAGGTCATTGTCCCAATAGACCCAATGGGTTCCGGAGGTATCCCCTGCGCTCTGAGCGAGGGCTTGTTGGCGGAGTCCCTCGAGGGAGGGACAGGTCTTCTGTTCTTGGCGAAACTGTTCCTGGGTGGGCCCCCCCTCTTGGCGCCACTGATCCAGGCCGGGAAGGTCCTGAGGCTGAACGAGCCCCTCGGGAGTTTGTTCTGGGGGGACGGCACGGTCGGTGTCTTCTACTGGAGCGACCGGGGGATGAGGTGCCGGCCATTCAGGTTCTTCGGGTCGGGGGATGGCACGGGCGGCCATGGACCGGGTGGTTACGCACGCCCAGTCCGGGATGCCCAACATCCCCAGGTGCTCTCTCCTTTCTACGGCGGCCCACGGGGAACTCTCAAGGTCATTCCCCAGGAGACAGTCTACGGGGGCGTCATCTCGGACCGTCACTTTCAACATGCCGGAGACTCCTCCCCACTCGAAGGGGACGCAGGCCATCCGACATAGACTCTCCGAATTGTCGGCTGAACGGACAGGGCAGAGGATGTTCGGCAGGATCTGTTCTGGGGTCACCAGGTGACAGCGGACGGCGGTTACACTGGCCCCGGTGTCACGTAGGGCTTCAGCCCGGCGTCCATTAATGTTCACCCATTGACTGTACTTCCGGGTGTTGGCGGGTAGGGGGACCCGCGGGACCATGTCTCTTCCCCCTAGGCATGCTAGAACCATGGCGGCTGGCTCCCATTCTTGGTGTTCTTGCTCACATTCTTCATGTTCCTCGGAGATTTGTTCTTCCCCCAGGGCGGCGGCAGCCATCTGGCGGGGTCTCGGAGTCTGGCTCTGTGGACAATTTGGGTCGTTTGCGTAGTGGCCGACTCGCTGGCATCTGTGACACGTGACATTGGCTCTGTAGCCCGGCCGCGCCGGGGTGTTGCCCCGGTTGGCCGGGGGTGGGTTGCTGGTAGCGGGGGCGGCCGGAGCGTTGTCTCTTCCTCGTCCTTGGCCCCCTCCTCCTCCTCGGGGACGGTGCTGACCGTGGTGGTTCCGGTTCTGTTCATAGGACCCATTTCGGCCCACTCGGGTGATTTCCCACCGGTCAGCCTCGGCGGCGAGCTGCCGTGGATCAGTCAATTTACTGTCGAGGAGGTGTTGCCTGAGCTCGACGAAGCAGTTGTTTGATAGATGTTCCCATACCATGAGATTGAAGAGTTGTTCGTAAGTCGTTACGTTGCTTCCCTTGATCCAACCCTCGAAGGCCCGGCTGAAATAGTTCACGTATTCCACCCAAGTCGTACCCGGGATCCGGGTGCAGTCTCGGAACCTCTGGCGGTACATTTCGGGTGTGAGCCCATAGCGGGTGAGGAGGGCAGCTTTCATGTGGTCATAGGAGGTCATCAGATGGTCTGGGAGCTGTAGCAGGGCATCGCGGCCCTCATTGAGGAACCTCCCCCATAGACCGGCTCCCCAATCGCTTCGATCGATCCGGTGGGAGGTCATAGCGATCTCGTAGGCCTTGAACCATTGCTGTATGTCGTCCTCTCGGAAATATTCTCGAACGACATCCTTGGGGATGTGTACCTTTTTTTCTGTTGCCCCTGGGGTGCGCGGTTGCTCGGGCACCCCTAATTCTTTGGTCTGCTTGCGTAAGTCTATCTCAGCTAGTTTGCGCTCATGTTCATACGCCAGTCTCTTCTCCTCGAGCTCTCTTTGTCTCTGTTTCTCTTCCCGTTCTTCTCGGAGCCGTAGATGTTCCAGGTTCAGTTTTTGTTCGGCTAACTTGAGCTCGCCATCCATTTTGAGCCGGGCCATTTCTAGTTCATGTAGTCGGGTTCTTTCTCGTTCTTGGATCTCGTCTTGCGAGAGACCCGTTCTTCGCTCCTCGGGAGCCGTGGTGTCTTTTTCTGCTGCTGCGACATTTTGGTCCGGGGGTCTGACGGCCCCCGTTTCTGCCCAAGACTCAATGGCGTGCTTGAAATCGTCTTTAGTACTTAGACCGGTGGTAGCGATACCTAGTTCAATGCAGAATTGTTTCAACTCACGATGGCTGTATTCTTCCAATTTCTCTATCTGGAATTTCTCGGTGGATCCGCTTTCTTTGGTTGTCATTGTGATTTCGTCGTGGGGTGAGCTACTCTCTGTACGATTATGCGGTGATTCGGATCGCGCCGCTGGCCACCAATGTTAGACGGACCGGGAGGGTCGGCCGAGGAGAGAGGGAGAGGTCTCCGGGGAGAGCCGTCTCCAGCGATCGTACAGACAAGTAACTTCCCCCCCACAGACGTACACCACACCAGGATAAGGTTCAACGTTACTTTATAAGCAATTCTTTAAGTACGGTGGAATGGTACAAGGAGGTCTGGACTCCGGGGTCCCCTCTAGTTTAGTTTCTTGGTTGGGAAAGGGGGTAGCGGGACAGTCTCGTTACCAATCTGGTGGATATGGTGGTAGATGAAATAGCTCACAATCCTCGAGCTCGGCGTTCTAGATGATCGGGCCGCGGCGGAGCCAGCAGGTCCCGATGGAGGTGGAGGTTACAAACGGTCCGCGGCCACGCCAGCAGGTCCCGACGACGATGAAGGTTTCAGAAGGTTGCGGCAGCGCCAGCAGGCAGGACGATAGTTCGCAAGGCAGGGCTACGGCAGCGCCAGTAGTCCGTCAAGGATGAGTTCTTCACTGCGTCTCTTGACTCCAGGATACAACTGCCTTCCTGCTCTGGAGCTGCCCCAGTTATAGGTCTGGCGCCCTTTGATGTCCGGACCCTCGCACTTGGAGGTCAGGAGGTCCGGGATGAGGGAGTCCAGACACCCAGCAGGGGGGTGGAGCCAGCGCCTGGGGGAGCTGGGGGCGATCGGCACTTGGCGGGGGAGAGCCATCGACGCCTCTCTCTCCCATTGACCTGCCAAGTAGTCCGCTCACCTCCTGGGTGGATGGTGGTGCCGGGATGTCGGGGCCTGGCCAGGCCCAGGGTTAGGGTCGATCGGAGGCCACGCGACCTCGTGGTGCTGTGTCCAAGATGGCGCCCAGGCCGGGCGAGAGGGCCGGTAGGGGATCGGGCCCATGAGGTGGAGATGTTCAGGGGCAGGGGTCCCATAGGAGACAGGAAACGGGTAGTGGTTGCGTGTAACACCTGAGGAGCCGGGCTCGGGCCTGGTCGTGCGGGGAGGGAGCAAGCCCTTCATGTGGCCTGTCCAACAGGGGGTCCGAGGGCTAGAAGAGTTAAACAGAGTGGTATGCCCTAAGCCCGTCTGGGCCCGGACGGGCTAGTCTTTGGCGTGTCTTCGGCGTGCTGAAGGTGTGCCCGCTGCGCTCGACCGCTGCGCTGTCGAGTTGTGAGCATGGTAATGAGGTGGAGGAGGAGGGGGCGTGGCTTAAAGCGATGGCATGAGGGTAGTTGTGATGACTGCAGCTTCTTACATGCAGGTCCACCTCACTGTGGCTTGCAGCACTCAGAACGGCGGCAGGGAGGCCAACTACAGCTCCCCTCTATGCTAGGGGACACTTTCGCCACTATGAAGATGCAGGGGCAAATCGGCGATCCAAACAGCTGTGGCGTCTGCCACCCCGTCTCACCTATCGCAGTGGCCGGCAGCCGATGTAGAAGGTGTCGTACAGCTCAAGTACGTGGGCGGCCCAGCAGGGGCCCCGGTCCATCGCCCGCGCGACTATCCTCGGCGATGGTGCGAGCAGCCTTCAGTGTCGCCATCCGGTGGGAGCCCACAGATCGCGACCGCGCCACGGGGCAGCAGCCCAGCCAGCAGTCCAGGCGGCGCCACTGCCCACCGTCCACTCCCTCACTATCCAGCAGCCAACGGGCAACCTAGAAAGCCCATGGAACCAGGGCAGGTAGGCGATGCAGCGAGGGGCTCCGATCGCACCCCGCCTCCCGCCAGCAAGGGTTAAGCCAGGCGGCAGCAGGGCGAGCAGCCACAGTCAGTGTTTTACCCCAGTCGACGCCGCTAAGCCATCTTTTTGCGGCCTTATAGGCGGAGCCAATCCACGGGCTTGCCTAGTGCATGCCAGCTATTCAGATCCAGTACTGGGCGGTCTGCCTCAGCTGAGTCCGTGGAGCAGGCCACGGACCGGGTGATGACAGCAGTGGAGGGGTCCAGGCTGTGTCTACGCTAAGGTTTCGCTTGGCTAGAGGCACTATGGGTGTCCATATGTGGAGTTCAGGGCCTGTTTGGGGGGGCCTCTGTCGGAGCTCTACTCGGACACGTCTTCCTCCATCCTGGCCGTAGCCACACCCCCCTAAGTTTGTCCATCTGTTGAGAGAAGAGGTCAGTCAAAAAGACATGATCACAAAGTTCCATTTGTACACAGTGAAATAAAAAAGATCCAAATGACCAGAAAATCAAATACTTTGCTTTTCCGGAGATAAACTTACTCTTTGTTCCAAGATATACCAGCAACCTCTCTCTAGAAGAGATTTCAAATCCATCCTATTTCTCCAAAGCTGAGACAGAATACTTAGAAATACTAATGAGATTCAATAGTATAGTCTGTGGTTATCTTGGAGATATGTCATGGATCCAGCACTACTGAATTTATGTTGTTCATCTGTTCAATTTCAATTTGTTGTTTAACTCCAGGCTACTGGGGCTGATTTATGTGTCTCAAAATGGTGGTAAGCTGACTTTCATAGAGCTGTAGTGTATTTTGAGATGCTTATGCAAGTATCAGATTGGAACAATTGGATGGAGTGTATCAGCATTTGAAAAGTTATATGTGTGTTCCTGAAAAAACACATTTGAAATATGGTGCACATTTGTAGACTATTTTCAGAATAAAATTAAGGCCAAAACGTGATCTGCAAGGTTTAGATTGGTGGGGCTACTAAAAAAGTAGTTAATTGTCTACTCTAAGCCCCTACTTGGGTATTTTTTTACTGTCTAAGTTGGACATGGCGGAAGAACAATTAAGGCACCACACACAAAAAGAATCTAACCAAGGTGGACCGGTGCTTTGAGCCTCTTGTTTTATGTATTAAACACCTTGAAGCATCAGGGGGTGGAGTGAATGTTCTAAAATTTAGTTTGAATGAATGCACTGCTCTAAAATAAACTTGTGAAAAATAGATATGAACTTGTATATATATTATTTTAGGAGCATGTATTGTCAAATTATCATCAGGAAATGTATTAACTAACAAGGGAGAATTAGTTCAGTGCAAAGATATTTGATTTAGCTATCCAATATTTATCTGAAATCTCCCACACCCCTTTTTGAACGGGAAAAAAGTTATCTTGCAAATATCCTGAGGGTTTGAAGTGCACTACAATGCGGTTATGGGTGCTCACCATTGGTGATTTGGGAAACTCCACAGTGACTGTGGATTTCATGCTCTGCACTGGGAAATTAGATATTGGTAGGAGAAAATTCAATCTGCTGTGACACCTGATGTGTCTGTGTGTAACGCAGTCACGGTTATTTGTGGATGCGTATGAAAGAGAGCGCTTGGGGTTTTAGCGCAAGTGGGAGGACACTGCTACTATCTGTCATTGATTTTCATTCCAGGATGTCTCTGAATATTAAAAATACATGTAAAATAGTCAATGCTGCTATAAATTTGAATGAAAAAACGTCGAACATTTAAATAACAACAATAAAAAGGTCATGATATTTGCAAAATGTTTGCGAAGCCTATTACTACTTGCAAAATATATATATATATATTTTTGTGATTACTCTTTTTTTTGTGATTTTATATGCATACAACAAAAACAAAAGGTTGTTATGTGGGCTTCTCGATCCTGGGGTTACAAGGTATAGAGTTAATAGTATACATTTCGGCAGGTTCCCCTTGTGCTGGTTATAAGTTGATGGTAGGATAAAGGATAGAGAGAGAAGAAAAATAGGAATAAGTGTAACTGAGGAATTTAAAATATGTTACATCACACATTTCTTGAGAGTATATTTTTATTGATAAAGAATGAATTCCAAGAGATGTAACTGTCTTCTTCTGTTCACCCATCCTCATTTCCGCCAGACGTCATCTGTAGGATCCAAAGGGGACTTCATCCTCGTCAGTGACCACGTGATCGAGGTTCTGACCAGACTGCACCAGACAGTGCTGGAAGTCACCAAGCAGAAGCTGAACATCCAAATAACCGATGAGTAAGGCGGCATGCTCTTTGAATGCCAAGTATGGGAGCGGCAGTGGCAGAGCTAGAGTTCAAAATGTTGGATTCAGTATCAGAGCGAGACTGTTTATTCTACGGATGTGTGGGCAGGGAGTGGTACTCGGATACTGATTGGAGGGGACAAAAGTGAGATCACATTTGGGTGGCCATTTTCTTTTCGTACATGCCCCTGAGGGAGGCTTAAAACATCGGCTGTTTAGTAAATGACCTAATTTTAGGGCATTATTCAGAAAAATATACATCTTTAGCGATCGCCTAAAGGGTCGAAGCACCAGGGAACTGTTGTGGACAGACATAACATGTCACAAAGACCAGACATCATAGGTTGGATATTTTCCAAGGTTTTCACCTCTACCAGAGTTTCCACCCACTACCCTCGAGTGTCTGGAAGAATTCCAGAGTACAAAGAGATACTACTTAAGGACTTTATGGTTTCAGCCCTGGGCCTTATTCTAACAACCTACTGTAAAATAACCATAGCCTAAAGGGTTCAATTGGAATGACTTCAGCCTATGGCTCTCAGGATGTATACACTTGGTAAATAAAAGCCCTACACTGAGACATGAGTTACTTGTGGCAGACTGTCGTAAGTGCTTAATTTGTATTAAAAAAAAAAAACAAAGAAATGAATGCTGGTACCCAGCAACTGCATCCATGCCACAAATTAAGCACTAGGAAAGCTTTCCTCACTCCCAGCATGTGACATTCCACAACCAGGGGTACAAAAGGGGGTCATTGTCTGACCTAGGGTGGTGTGGAGTGCAAAAAAACGATGGATTTAGGCCCAGATCTTTGTACTGGGATGAATGTAAGACATTGTTCTGCATTCTGCCCACCAACTGTGTTTTTTGCAATTTTCACCCCGAGTGGGCTGGGTGTGCTCAGACGTGAGTCCCAGGCTCTCCACATCACTGGAGTCAAGCTATCCAGGCTGAAGAAGGCTGATAGCCAGAAACCGGTCCTTGGATGCTTGATTCCGGTCCAGGAAAGACATGGCTTGGTAGTTCGGGCTGGACTGTTCCCATGAGGCACAGGGTCAAGGCTGATTTGCATATGGCCATTGTCTGACCTAGGGTGGTGTGGAGTGCAAAACAAACCGATGGATTTAGGCGCAGATCTTTGTACTGGGGTGAATGTAAGACATTGTTCTGCATTGTTCTGCATTCTGTCCATCAACTGTGTTTTTTGCAAATTCCACAACCAGGGGCATCTAAAATGCTTTGCTTTTGTAATTAATACTCTGCACCAAACTTTAAGGGTGAACATCAGATGACATCCACTCCAGCATTTACAGAAGCTCCTTTCCGATGTTTTAATTATTTACCCTGTATACATTCTCACCTACTTCTGATCATGAGGTTACTGCTGCCTTTGAGCGCTGCCTAAACTTCTCACAGTTTCGCTGCATATGTCGCCAGGCATTACATTATGCTTCCAGCACTTGAGCTGGTCAGCTGTTCTTGCTGAAGCAGTGGTCTAGCTTTAGCCTTTCGGGACAGATTGTTTGCCTGATTCTAATGCTCACCAAAGGTACCTATTATAGCACTGTCTCGCATGCTAATAAGTTAGTTTACTTTTACAGTTCCTTTCTCAGACTGTAAGCAACCTCAAAAAAGCCTACTCTGTATTAAGTGGAAAACGTACCTTGCCTGTCCTTTTCTTTCGAATGACCCTCTACTTTCTTTCCATCCTATACATGCCTTCTCACTTTCGCACACTAACTCAAATGCCGTAACTCTCAGTGGTTGGGCGCTCGACTGTAGTTCATACAGGCTTCATATTAATTTCCTTATACTGTGTGACAGTCGAACACTTACATAAGACACAATTGCTGTGGGTTCTGGCCATTGCTCAGTAGGGTACTACTACACAGCACTAAACCGCCCATCACCAACTGAACTGAGATCAGAGGGCTGTAATTTAGTGCACCACTGCAGATCCCAAAAAGTTATACGCTATGTCTGCTTTTTAAATCACAATGACAATTTGATGCCGGATAATATTATCAAGGTCCATCCCAGCAGATCACTCCACCATTTCTCCCTCCAGCAAATGCCTGCTAGGGATCATAAACTTTAAACCAGATACCTCAGAATCGGCAACCTAGTGAAGTTACCAGTTAAATGGGCTATGGTCATAAGAAATACCATAAAGGAATGAGCAGACTGCTAAAAACTCCCATCTTACTGAAAATCATAAACTGCACACCACTATCTCACACCTCTTAGTTCATCACACTGCTAAGAGATGAGTCGTATAACACGATAATCACACCTCTGGGGTCTGCAATACATGGAAACACTTTCCACAGAGAATTAAAACAGAGGCAACATTCTTCCAACCACACACCCTACAAGGTGTATGATGCTACCCATGCAGTCAAGCACTTTAGTGCCCCACACTAGGGGTAGTAAGTGAAATAGAAATGTTGTAATATAATACAATAAAATATAATTCATGTCACATGGTTATCCTATAGCTAAACATGCAAGTGTTTGCAATAAATGGTTTTGTTGAATTCTAATGGTCTGGGTGATAATATTTTTAAGCACAAGAATCTGTTCCAGAGCATATATAAGCTTTTAAAGTAGAAGAATGCGTATCATTACTACCACAGAGCTTGGAAAGAAAGAGACAGCCCTCGTGTCTTAATTTTTAAGCAGTTTCTGCTTTTGACAAACATCTATTTACCAGCACTCTACTTAAGCATGTACTCTTAGAAAAATTGCTGAGAGGGCTGCACTATCCCCTAAAGTGTCTATGTTTGCCTAACTATATCTCTGAAAAAAGCACTTCATAGGTGGAAAAACTGAAAATGATGAAACATACATGTACCCATTCCAATGAATGCATGACTGCATGTAAAACTATTACCCTGACCTTTATTTTGACCCTAGTCTCATGCTAACCTAGCTTGAGCAAAAAGAGCTAGGCCTGTACCTGACATTGCTAGGTCCAGGGCCTGTCCTGTGAACTGGATCGGTGCATCAAGCATGCCTTCATACTATCCAGTGCACTGCTGTCCCTGCCCTGTTTACATCACTTAAAGCAGGATGGCAGGGTACCATGTTTTGTGAATTTGTTGTGTGACCAGACCGTTTCTCTTTGTTGGGGAGAGCAGGGTCTACATGACCGTTCTCTTGTAACCTTTTGCTGCTATGTAAAACCTAGAACCTAGCGCTGACATCCCATTTGAATGACAAGTGAGTGTGATTGTGCTGTGCATGTGTAGCACATGTATGATGGTAGGACTCTGTATGTTGTTTGAGTTTGAGTATCGGGTCAGTAGGATCCATTTTGGATTGTTATGGTTTGTCATGGCACTAGATGGAGTAAGAAGATATGTACCCCAGACCCCTGCATTCCAGTGGTGGTGGGTGGAGACCCGAAAACTGCAATGTGGAGGATGGAGGCAGGTTTTCCTGAGGTCTGTGTTATCAAAAAACTGCTGATTAGTTCTTCCTGAGCGCAGCCGATTTTGTAGATGGGTGGAGGTGGTCCTGCAGTTTCTGTTGGTCAAGGCAAGGACTTTTCAAGGCAGGGTCAACCCTCTTGTCTGTCTCTGATTACAGCTTCAGAAAAGCTGATTATGGCTCGATGCAAATATCTTTCATTCCATTGTGTTCTTGTTTAAGATGTTCCTGCTTGAAGTCAGGATCTTTCCCACCTGCTGTCAGAGGCATCACTTTTTTACAAAATGCTGTACGGCCAGCAAGAATAGTTTTGAAAGGATACCAACCCAAACCAGTATTGAAAGCTTAAAAATGGACCCGCATCCCATGCCCAGAAAATCAGTCTGAAAGCCATTATTGACAACGGATTGCTGTTTAGTTCTTCCTGTGCACTGTCGTTGGGTGGATGGTAGAGGTGAAAGGTGGGAGTGTAGTCTGTTGGGTAGTATGAGGAAGTTCGTAGACAGAGCTTCCTGTTTTTTCTGTCTCAGCTGCTTTTGGTAGGATGTCATCCAGTTGCAAAGAACTGGCAATTAAATGTGCTCAACATTTAGGTACACATGCTTGGAATTAGCCCTTTTTAGGTTTCGCCTATTATCATTCGCTTGCGAATGTAATAGGCGAGAATTCAAGTGCTCCATCGACTCGTCAAACCACTGCGGTTTTTTCACAGTGCATGTGAGTCACGCGACCACAAAAGCGGGTCACGTGACCACACAAGCACGCGCATCTCCCTAATCCGCCTGCCACACTTCTCCTCCCCTCGCTCGCATTCCCGCCCCCCCCACCAGGCTCTCCCGCCCCCATCCGGCTTCCCTTCGGCCATTTGCCAGCATTGCGAGGCCATTTGGCGCTTCGAAGCCAATGCGGTTCACTTTAACCATGTTTGTCTGCTTCTGCGTCACTCTTCTTTGCAGCCACCTTCATTGATAAGTGCAGCTGAAACGTCACTTCCGATGCAGCAGGGACCAAGCACTGATTTATTCAACTTAATCCGTGACCGTCCGCTGCTCCCCACGTGATTGAGATACTATTTGTTCTTCCCTCCTCCCATTCCCTCCCCCGCCTGCTGCTTCAGCCATAGCGCTTGCATGTGTTTGAAATTGCTCTCCCCACTGCATTTTTTTCTTGTTTCGTCCTCCAGTCACTCTGTTCCCACTGGTTCTTGGTATCCCCTGCGCCCCCATGGCTGCAAGCCCCATCTCTCCCACCAACGTTTTAATGCTTAGAATCCAGCACCTTCCTGTACCCCAATCACCCTCTTTCCGCTGTCGCTTGTCCCCTCCTGCGCCCCTGTGGTTGCTTTCCCGTGCCTCTTCAACCGTCATGGGATGTTACCGTCTCCTTCCCTACCCCCTGCCCCCCACTCCTCCTGCCCCTTCCCGCTGCCGGTCACCTTGCTTGTCCTCTCCTCGGCTCCATTCCTTTTTTTTTTCCTTTTTCCCCACTGCGATTACAAACATCCAAATGAAACAAGCACTGGTGTTGCCAATAGGTTTCGCATTTGGAAAGTTGGAGCTATTGGTTTTGTAAATGACATTTTATATTTATATATCGTTATTGGCATTGTCAATAACAATATATAAATATAAAATGTCATTTACAAAACCAATAGCTCCAACTTTCCAAATGCGAAACCTATTGGCAACGCCAGTGCTTGTTCTACCTGTTGTGAGAAATATCATTTTGCACACAGTCCGCAGCCTAGAAATGACATTTGAAAGAGAACCAACCCAAACCACTTCTGATATCTTATACAATGGATCTACATCCCTTGTCTGGAAAAGGTATAGAAAAGTGGGATCCAAACCACCCCACTTTGTTTCAGTCCCAAATCCTCAAAGAGCTTCTGTGTAACCAGGCACCTGTCTGTCTGGCAGTCTCCCAGAGGATACATTACCTGAGGATCTGTCTAAAGAGCCTAGAATCCTGTCTTCCTGCCTGTTGAGAGAGAGAAGAAATGTGCCTAGCCCTGCAGGAGGAGAGATTGATCATGAGGAAACCTGATAAACAAAGAGAGAAATCCATGAGTGACCCACATAGCAAAGGGGTTCCCCCAGTCACTCTGCACAGTTTACTAGTGAACTGTATCACAACTGCACCAGAACAAAGATTTATTTTTCATCTGGCTGCCCATCGCAGACTTGCGATACCAGTATCCCTGCTGCTGATAGGAAAAACAAAAGCTGCATCGCTGTCAAAGCCAGAAACCGGAATCACCTGAAGGCTGCAACTGTCAGAGAAACATTTTAGCAAAGAAACCAACCTGGGAGGCCCCAACTGCTAAGTTCGACCACAGGGATTCAGCCAGCCTCCGATTGGAAGAGTGGTGTGACAGTGCAGACCTGCCTGGCGAATACTGTCCATGAACGATGGTCCAAACAAAGCTGCAACTGTGGCCCCATGGAAGATAGGACCAGTGCTGCAAGAATGGGAGGGTGCCCCATGCCAGACGTAAATGCCGAATGCAATGCGATGAAGTGCAGATTAATGTGGGGCTTAGCCTGCATTTAGGAACAGAGACTGATGCATGCAGGGAAGATTGCCGTTCCACATAAGACTTTTTTAACTAACTCTTGAAAAAGACATTGAACCGAGTTGCTCTGCTAGCGAGTGAGAGTGGTTTGAATTATCTGGAGCTGTGCCTAAACCTTGCCAAGTCCACGTAACATTGGGAATTGTAGAGACAAAACCTCAACCATAGTTGGAAGGAGAGGGGCGCTACTGTGTCTGTAGGTTGGCTGCTAAATTCGGAGCTGTTGCGCTACTGAAAGCTCCCACTTTGCTAGTGCTGCTGTTTTTAAAATTGTTTACCGCATCTTATTTTCATTTTGGTGTGCTTGAGGTAATTTGGGGGGGGGACTGCCTGGCATTGTTATTTTTCTTTTTGCCTCATTCCGAGGGCCAATAATTGTATTTTAAAATATCGAATTAACCTTCCGGTGCTCGGCATTGCTCGGGGCTTGCTCCATCTTGCCTCGGCTCCGCAGCACTCCTGTCATTACTTTCTGCCGCGTAGCGGCCATCTTGGATGTGACACGCGCTTGGCGCGGTCAGCGGTCCAGTTGTTGCACGCCTCTCCCCAGCACTGGCCACTCCCTATTTAAATGTGTCTGTGCCATACGCACAGCGGGCGCGCCGAAGGTGCACCTAAGGCAAGCCCGTCTGCGCCCGTCAGCGCCAAGGCAGGGCTCAGGGCGAGCCATGCTGTCGGATATCATTCCATTCATCACACTGGCTCGCTCACTCAATACTCAATACTCCAGCACTGCACTAAGATCTTTAAGAGTCCCGCGCTGCCCTTCCTATCATTTTAACACTGCAGGACCTGAGAGTGTTTCGGCGTGTCTGCACTGTGGGTTTTTACCATCTACTCAGCTCCCTCCGGCCGCGTGGAGTGTCGAGCCCTTCCCTCAGGCCAGTTTCAAAGCCTGCCTCATCAATTCTAGATCTCTGAGGCGACATCATGCTGACATTGCCGATCTGGTGCTGGATAATGAACTAGACCTCCTATTTATCATGGAGACCTGGCTGGACGCATTCTCTAATCCCATCGTCGCTCTGGCCACCCCCTCTGGGTACAAAATCCATTGGACTGACCGCCCAATTGGGAGAGGGGGGGGGGCTGGCCATCATGTATAGAGAGCACTGGGTTCTTCAGTGGGATCCCCCCACCATTTGGGATGGTTGTGAGGCCTTGGACTTTAACCTCCAATTGTCCCCCCATTTCACATTGGGTGGCTCCTTAATATACCACCCACCGGGCTCAGCGGGCGCATTTTTGGACGCATGTGGAGGCGCCATTGCGGATAGAGTCTTAAGGTTTTCCAACTATCTCCTCTTGGGGGATCTCAATCTACATCTCGACTCCAGGGAGTCGACCGATTCCGCTGTCTTTATGGATAATCTCCAGTTGGCAATGCTTTCCCAATGGATGACGAATCCGACTCAGAAGGGGGGTCACATTTTGAATCCTATCTGCTCCAACTTCCTGTTGCAAGTCAGCAAGCCACTCCCGATCACCTGGTCTGATCACTTCCCGATATTTTTTTCGTGGCTCGCTCCGCGCCAACTCTTATTAGCTAAAGGGCCATCGCACAGGAAGTTAGATGCTGCTCTTCTTGGCGGCCATCTGGCGGCCTCACGCCCTACCCTTCTGGGCGCTCTTCAGGACAATGTCACTACATTTTCAAGTTGGATTGGCGGTGCAGTTACGGCCTTTTCGGCTCCGGGTTCCTGCAAACTGGGAAGAGAGACCCTCTCCAAGCCTTGGTTTACCACGGAGCTGAAGGCTCTTAAGCACGCCTGCAACGTTTTGGAGAGAGCAAGGCGGTCCAGTGGCTACTGTCCTATCGCCAAACAGGCGCTCAAAGCCAAACAGAAAATGTACTACTTAGCCATTGCCGCGGCAAAAAGCAAGCTTTTTGCCACCCGCATTGATCGGGCGAGTAAAAATGCTAAAGAAATCTTTGCCATAGTGCAGAGTTTCGTTACGGCCCGTGCCCAGGAGGTGGCGGTTCCCCCCTCGGACAATTGGTGCAACACCTTGTCCAAACATTTTAGGGTGAAAATTAGTGATATCCAAGAATCTTTTCCAAAAAACTCTATGCCGACCCTGACTACTCGGTTGAGTGGTCCGGAGAGGGATACAGGTTTTTCCCTCTTGGCGTTTAATCCTATAGACCCCTTGGTCTCTCGCAGAATCCTTGGAGCACTGAAATCAGGCTCCCCGAAGGACCCCTGCGCAGCCAGGTTGCTGGCCGAAATGGCCGACGCGATCAACCCGGAAGTCAATCTCCTGATTAACCAGTCACTTCGTGAGGCGTGTGTCCCGCTCTCATGGAAGCAGGCGCTGTTACTCCCCCTGCTCAAGAAGCCTACCCTCAATCCGGCGCTTCCCGCCAATTATCGACCTATTTCTCTCCTGCCCAGTTTGGCTACGGTCTGCGAAAAGGCAGTCACCTCGCAGCTTACCAACTATGTGGAGAGGGCGGGTTTGTTGCATCCGGCGCAATCAGGGTTCCGTGCCTCCTATAACACGGAGCTTGCATTGTTGGAGGTGGTGGAAGCAATCCGTGACTGTCTGGATGCCGGCGGGAGAGCAGCCCTGGTGATGCTGGATCTCTCGGCGGCATTCAACACGGTTCCCCACTCTCTCCTTCTCGAGCGGCTCACAGCCATCGGCATTGCTGGTACTGCTTGGAGTTGGCTCAGATCCTTTCTGGAGGACAGGTCTGGTTGCCCCTGTGCGCCTCGGCGCCGACTCCTCTTTCCACTGGCATCCCGCAGGGTTCCTCTCTTAGCCCCCTTTTGTTCAACATCTACGTGACTCCCCTGGTTTATCTGGCAGAGTCATTGGGGGCTAAGATGATGGCATATGCGGATGACACGCAGTTACTGTTCACCTGGAAAAGGGGAGAGGACTCGGTCAGCATTGCGCAGCGGTGTCTCTCCTTAGTGTTTCGCTGGTTGTCTAATGCACAGCTTAAGTGCAACGAAGAGAAATCGGAGGTGCTCTTGTTTGGCTTGTTTCCTGCGGATTTTAGAGTCACCCTCTGGCCATCTGACTTTCCGCCCCCCCAGTCAGTCAAGGGTCTTGCAAAAAATCTGGGGGTCTGGTTTGACTAGAACCTTAATTTCGCAACTCACATTAAGAAACTCACAGGGACTTGCTTTGGCACCCTGAAAACGCTGCAAAAATGTCTCCCTCTCCTGCCAGTCGGTGCCAAAGAAACGGTTGTTCGGGCGCTCATCCTTTCCTGACTCGACTATGCTAATGCTCTCCTGGTGGGATGTCCGGGGTATCTTTCCAGGAAGATGCAGGTAGTCCAAAACGCGGTAGCGAGACTCCTACTGGGAGTTTCTCCCAGACAGAGTGTGCGGTTTCATCTCCACCACCTACACTGGCTCCCAGTCGAGTCTCGTCTCAAATTCAAAATGTAATCTATTGTCCAACGGGCTCTGTATGGGCTGGGCCCACTCTACCTCCAGAAGCGCTTTGCCTTCTATACTCCTTCCACGCAACTGCGGTCGTCTGACCAACTCCTTATACAGAACCCCCGGTTCAAACGTCACCGGCTGGGCGGCTGATCCTTCACCCGCAAAGCTGGCTTAGCCTGGAATGAACTCCGTCTCGCCCTCAGGATGGTCTCAGACCCGGCAGCTTTCAAGAAGAAATTAAAAACGCTGCTGTTTTGAGGCACTTTCCTCCTGATGTTTCTGATTCTTCAGCTTGGTTCTGTGGTGGGTTTTCTTGGTAGCAGCGCCAGGATACTTTGAGTAGCTGTGCGCTTTATAAATCTAGTATAACATAACAGTATAACATAACATACTAGCCTCCTGAACAAATTGGACTGCTCACCCTCCCCACCCGGAGAGCCGTGAGAATAGGTTTGTACTTGGCTCAGTTTCTAGGGCTTTAGTATGACAAGACTGTAGGACACCAGTGACAAACAATCTCAACCACCACAGTTTGGGCCCAGAAGCCCATGTCCGCCCTTTGCATCCCCCCGGGGCCTTGTGGCCCCCTGGGTCTGAAAAGGTGACTTCTCAAATGGTCATTTTAGAGTGGGAGATGAAGTAAAAGGACTGTCCCATCAGGAGAGGGTGGTCCCAAGACAAGGTGGAGGATGTGTGTGACTTGTAGTGAAAGAGCTGGCACGATCAGTTCTAGGACAAAGCCATACAAGGTGGTTTCCTGGGCCCCCGCTAGCAGAGGTGTGCTACACTGTTCATCGTATGCCCAGTAGCATAGTGGCATAATGCCACTATGCCAAATGAATCAAAAATCTTTTGGTGTTCCTGTGGGTGGTGATGAAGGGAGAGGCGTTAAGTGTGTGGAGAACTGTCACACTGCAGAAAAGCCAGAACTGATGCGAGCTAATTTGTGTGGAAGATTTGGCCCTGTTCCAGTTCCATCTGCAGACTCCTCAGGGGTTGGCCAAGGGCTGGATGCCCACAGGGCAAGACGAGGAACTTTCATATTGAGTTAGAAACAGAGGGAGTGACAAAGAAATTACAAGAGAAAGAGGGGGCGTCTAGAGGAGAGTGAGACAGAGAGAAAGAGAAGTGTGAGTAGACTATTAGAGACGTGTGTTGCTGAGTGAGCTGCAAAACATGAGTCGTTTTGCTTTCAGAACTTAATAAGCAAATAACCTAAAATGCATTCATTTCATGAATATTGCATGCAAATATAAGTAACAGAGCATCACTGCACAAACTGTAAAATGTAAAGTTTGTTGTTCCTCCTCAAGTTTTTTTGTTTCTCTCTCTCTCTCTCCAGGTTCTCAGTGAAATTCAAGCAAGACCAGGTAGCGGTGAAGATCACAGCCTCCGGCCAGCAAAATGGCAGCCTCCCTGTCTGCAAGCGCAAGGGTAGCGGCAAGATGGATGTCCTCATACAGTGAATGCCACGGGGGATCACAGGATGCGCGTGTCAAGGGTGGAGCCTCTTTCCAAGCACCGTCTCAACGCCTGCCTCACAAAACCTCAACACGGCCACACGCCTTGTGGCTGGCGCTGGGCCTCCTGGATGTTTAAGATGTCCTACAACCCCATCTGGCCCAGGCCAGTTCCAGGACAGGCTACGTGTCTCAAAAACCACGCCCCTCACAGCTAGCACTCTATCACTCAAAACTGAGAACACACAAAAAATTCTGATATTGACCGGTGGTCCAGGACGTGATTGCTGGTCCACCCTCCGTGCCCCCCCCAATTCTCTCCTACAAACAAACACCTTTTTTAATAAATCATAAGTTGTATTCCCAACAGAGCTTCGCTTAGCTCTTTGTGGGTTATGCCAGCACAGGGAAGAAGCTTAGCATGCCAACGGTTCTGAACACAAGAGCAGTATTTCCATCCACATGGACATTAAAATCTTTTTTAAGTGAGCGTCCGTGTTCGTTAATAACTCTATGCACGATTGCACTCTTGGCCCATGTCACACAATGTTTCTGAGTCATCAGACTCCTTCTTCTGTCATGCTCACATGTTCAAATATGTCACTCCTTTTCCTATCCCCTCTCAAGCTCACCATGTGTGACACATGAACTCAACTGCTCTCTTTCTGCCCCTTCTTTTGTTCTCTGGATGATTGAATAATATGTCCCACTCACTGACTTCCTTAAGTCAGTCGTACAATAAGAGAGTCTATGCTTTAACCTTCACCGCTTCCTCTGCTGAATGGCATCCCGGTTATATCACCCCTGCTACTGGAAAGGCTTCCTGGTATAGGCCTCCCCGCTCAGGAAAGTCTAACTGGTTTATCTCCTTACTGAGGATGGAAAGTCCCTGGCAAGTAACTCATCTCCTGAGTAGGTCTCCTTGGTAATTTCATCTCCGGTCTACAAGAGATACCAGGAGGAGCCTGGTATCTTGACTACTCCCTCTGAACCGTGGACAGTCTCCCTGGCGCTTCTCCCACCCCTCATCTGGAGGACCTCACCAGTACTCCCTCATCACTGCTCAGGAGAATCTTTCTGATACTTGTCCCAGCTCTGTTTAAAAGGGCTGCATTGTCATTCCTTCCACTTTTGCTCAGATGGGGCAGCGGTTATTCTGTAAAACTAAAAAATATGTCTTTGGGCCCCGTCAGTAGGCAGCTTTCACCAGCCCATTGCTCCTGTTAGCGCCGCCTAAAGCAGAACCAACTACTAACCATTAATCGGGAGAGGATATGGTGTAATGGCCAGGGTTGCCAACCTCATAGCTTGGGAATCAGGTTGGAGTTTCATCATTGGCTCTACATCCCCAGTCACTCAATCTCCTGTGTCTACCAAAAATGAGTGTGTTCTTAACTTGTGCTCATGAAACTATAGCACCGGAGTTGATGATTAAGTGCTGGTGCTTAGCACCGGAAACCACCTGCTCTAATTAAGCGCTGGGAAGGGGTCACTGGTGTAAGCCCCCCCCTGCTTAGGACAGTGTCCACTTCATATCCTCTACCATTGCCCAGAATGTCCACCTTGGTAAATGATTCCATTGTCTCAGGAAGCGTTAAGTCACTTTATCCATTGTCCGTGCTAAGGATGATATCCCTCGGTATATCCCTCACAATGCTTGGGAGGGGGGTATCCTTCTGTATGCCCATTATGTTCAGGATGATCATATTGTATACCTCACGCTCCATTCCAGGGGCGTGTCCCTTTTGTATTCATTCATCTTCTTTGCTTAGAAGAAGGTGTGTCTGGCACATATCCTTGCCCTCTCTTTGATGGCCTCTCTTGTTTATCCCCCCCCCCCCCCCAAGATGGGAGAGAATCGTTGTAAACCTATATCCAGATTACAGCTGAATGATAGCCCTTCGAGCTGCAACACATATGGCTGAAGATTTCATGATGGGGTTGGGAAGGATTTTTCTACATCCTGCCAAACAAATGCCTGCTGTGGCCCCAGTCTGTACTAATGATGTTCGTAAAATCGGTGGAGACTGTGTCATCGCCCAGGAACGCCGCCAGTGCCTAGTCTGGTGCGTCTATGTGTGTTCGTTTTGTTGAAAAATGTTTGTATTTTTTACTAGACATGGGCTCATGAGGACAATTGAAAAAAATAAAATGCATATGATCAAAGCTTCCTTTTTCATTATGAATTGCTTTGGATTCCTATTTGAATGTTGCCTTTGCCGGTGATCTGTTGCAAAAACACACAGGGGCAGAGCTACAAAAAACGAACGCAGCGCGGTGCCGCAAGACTTTTGGCTGCGCAGCGCTGCGTTAGTTTCGAAGCACAGGGATGCGACATGACATATTTACAACAATATGTAGCATTTCTGTACTTCCCCCTGCGTTAGCGCACAAACTGCTGCCATGCCCCGGCGCCTTTGCACCATGGTGCAAGGATGCCTGTGTCGTGGGAGATTGTTTTGTGCAGGAAGGTGCCCCTTCCTGCACAAAACAATCAATTGAGGTGATTTCCTCTTCCAATGTGTGCTGTAGAATGCAGGACACATTGAAAGAGGAAATAAACGAGGAGAAATGAAAACATTTCTCCTCGTTGGCCTCTAGGGTGGCATAGCATTCTGAAGCATTTCCAGATTTACGACTTCTCATAAATCTGGATACGCATCAGTGGACATTGGTGTTGCGTTGGAACACCCACAGCAACACCCATGTCACACCCCTAACACGCAAAGTGTTGCATGAACAGGGGCGATATTTACAAGCAAAGGTTAAGTCACGCAGGGTGACTTCACCTGTACTTGTAAATATCAATCAGCAGGCTGCGCCACCAGTGTGCAAGGGGCTGGTAAATCTGCCCCATAGCGTTAAAAACTCATCTGGTGAGAATCGATATTTGCAGAGTTACTTTGAAGGATATTAACCCTTGTGATAAGAATAATAGGCCAAATTTCTTTCTCAAGATTTGTAAATGCGAAAGCTGTACTACTATTGATTTACTTCAAACAATCAGTCTACCAATATTTGTAAAGCGCAGCTTATCACCCGTGAGGGTATCCAGTTGCTGGACTCAGTCTAAAAGCCAGGTCTTGAGTCTCTTCCTGAAGTCTGCCGGCGAGGGTGATGTTGGGAGGTGGATGGGAAGGCCTTTCTAGAACTTGGCTGCAAGATGGGAGAAGGAACGGCCTTCGCTGTGGCTACAGCGGATGTGCGGCATCTGTGCATGTGCGAAGGATGCAGAGCAAAGGATTCTGGATGGTTGGTGAAAGTTCAGGCGTGGTTCATGTATGCTGCTCCTGGTCCATGGAGGGCTTTGTAAGCGAGTGTCAATATCTTGAATTGTCATCTGTTCTGGACAGGGAGACAGTGGAGGTTCTTAAGGTGTGGGGGGATGTGGGTCCGTTTGGGTAGGCAGAGAATCAGTATGGCCGCTGAGTTCCTTATCATATGGCATCTTCTGATGAGTTTGTTTTTTTGTTTGATCTGTTTATTAGAGTTTTATACAAAAACAAGAAAAGAGACAGTATTGCATCATAAAAATTATCCACCAACGCCAGTAGATAAGTAGTCAAGAACCAACTTACAAAGCAGCAGCTCAATGGCACTGTTTATTCAGTATCAGTAGGTGTAACAGGTAACAACAGGTGGCACATCCCAGCCATCACAGGGCCTCCTCCCTTCGTCAACAACACTTGTTAGTCTTGTTGTGGTACAATAGAAGTCAACTATATAATCATGTTTACATACATATGTAGGGCTCTTATGGCTTTGTGCCGCCATATCACATCAGTCTGTGTATATGATCAAACCATCTTATGAAAAAACACTAAACGCAAGAACACTAATAAGAAAGGAGGATAGAAAGGGATACATACGCCACATCAAGGCAGGGAAGGAGTCACAGTTCCCAACCGTTATGAGACAGAACCCTGTCAACTATCATAGAGGTGCTCGCCCTGACTTACAGTGTGGGGTGTAACGGATGCTGTCAACAAATCAAATTACAGCTCGGGTCGAAGTCTACAAATGCTGGACACACTATTAGTCCGGCGTAGGAACATCCAAAGGGTAGTCCGGAATCAACAGCCCCTGCAGCGTACACAGCATTACATTCCACACAGCAGAAATGGGAAATTTACGCAGCCCCAACGAATCCTTCCACACTAAGGAAACCGCCTCTGCTTTCACTCAATTCAGCATGTATAAAAACCAAGCTTTATCGGCGTGGGCTCCTCTGCCGTCCACCGGCTTGCAATTAGGCGTTTGGCCACAATGAAACCCAAGTCCAGAATTCTAGTGGATGCTTTATGCTTTTTGATTCTTGGAAACACTCCAGTGATGCAAGCCTCCCAAGTCCGCGGCACTTCCTTGTCCGTGCTAGTGGCCAGTGCCCCAAGCATCCGCTCCCAGTATGTACGCAGATCAGGGCAGGACCAGAGCATATGTAATAGGTTGGAATCTACCAGCCTGCAGTGCAGGCAACATGCATCTTGCCTATGAAAATATCTATCTATTTTGTCAGGAGAGATATAGGCCCTATGGACAATTAGTCTGAAAAGAGCATTCCTGGGGACCTGCCGCCACCCAGGAGGCATGAGTCAGAAATTGGCCAGGGGGAACTCCGTCTTTATCCGCGATAGTGAGGAACGACTGTAATGCGCCCTTTCCATACAGATCTCCTAGTGTATTAATACCAGCTTCCACCAGTCTGTAAGATCCGCGCCCTGTGCTTATCCCCATACTGTTGGCATACCCAATGTGGGTACAACGGGCGCGTACGGTGTGACATGTTAAGTAAGATGTAGAGCCCTGCGGAAACATTTCAGCAGATTTTGAACTAGTAAAGGAAGCAGTTAGTGTGATTTGTTACAAGGGTGGAATATGTAGAGGATCCTATCCTTCGAGCACAGGGGGTCACGCTCCGCCGAGTCAGCTAAATGCAAGCCCTCTACCCATTTTGCCACCCACAGAATTTGGGACGCCAAAAAATAATGTTCTAGGTTGGATAGAGCCAGCCCACCCCTTG
The DNA here is from genome assembly GCF_964263255.1 of Lissotriton vulgaris. Lineage (NCBI taxonomy): Eukaryota > Metazoa > Chordata > Amphibia > Caudata > Salamandridae > Lissotriton > Lissotriton vulgaris. Next base: position 962,057,723 of record NC_141685.1, on the reverse strand, counting down.
ATCACGGTAGATACTACTTCACCAACGCCACTCAGCACTGTGAGTTATTACAGATGAAGTCCCTCATAGTTCTCTCCAGAGAGCGAAAAAAAGACACAGGCAAGTAAAGCGGTAGGTTAGAGAAATAATAAAGCAGATGCGGCAGCATGACCATTTTAATTTACTCCACCCTGCCTATATATGACAGGTTAAGTGTCTTCCAAAACTCAATCTGAGACTTGAGTGCTGTAACTGCCCAAGTAATGTTACCATCCAGAAGATCCCTATAATTGTGATAGATGCAGATTCCTAAATATCTGAACGCCACTGGTTGCCAGTGTACTACCGTCCCATCCACTTCCCATCTTGCGTCCTCCGTACCAGGATGGAATGAGTATAAGCAGGATTTATCCCAGCTCACTCCTAGTCCCGACCGAGATGTAAAGGTTTCAGCGCATGAGTTTGTTGGTGGTTCCTGAGTACAGTGCCTTGCCGTAGTCCAGCCAGATGGTGATTAAGGCTTGTGTGACTGTTTTCCTCGAGCTAATGGGGAGTCATTTGAAGATTCTTTGGAGCACGCAGAGAGCGTGGAAGCAGGCGGAGGCGACTGCGTTGATCTTTCGTTTCATAGGGAGTTTGCTGTCAGGGATGATGTTGAGGTTGTAGGCGTGGTCTGTCGGTGTGGGAGTGGGTCCGAGTTCAGCGGTCCACCAGGTGTTGTTCCAGGGGTAGACATAGTTGCCAAAGATCAGCCGGTTGGTCCTGTCAGTGTTGAGCTTCAGACAGTTGGCCTTCATCCAGTCTGCAACATTCTTCATGTAGTTTTGGAAGTTGGTCTTAGTGGTGGAGGGGTCTGCTGAGAGCCAGAGAATGAGCTGGGTATCATCGGCGTAGGATATGATGTTGAGATTGTGGGTTCTGACAATGCCAGCTAGAGTTGTCATGTAGGTGGTGAAGAGGGTGGGGCTGAGGGATGAACCTTGAGAGATGCCGCAGATGGTGCTCTTGGGTTCCGAGGTGAAGGGAGGTAGGTGGATTCTCTGCGTTTGTCCCATGAGGAATGATGCAGTCCATCTTAGTGCATCTTCCTTGACCCCAATCTGATGCAGTCTCTTGATGAGTGTGTTGTGGTATACGGTGTTGAATGCTGCAGAGAGGTTGAGGAGGATGAGGCTGCCGATTCTCCCCGGGCCGAGTATGGTGTGGTTGTCAGTCTTGGTGCTGTGGTTGATGCAGAAACTGGATTGGGAGGCGTCTAGCAGGTTGTTTCTCTCCAGGTGTTCGATGAGCTGCCGGTTGATGGCCTTCTCCAGGACTTAGGCGGGGAAAGGGAGCAGCAAGATAGGGCAGTAGTCCTGGAGTTAGCTTGGGTCGGCAGAGGGTTTCTTGAGGAGAGGTCTGACTTCTGCGTGCTTCCATGTATCAGGAAAGGTAGCTGTGGTGATGGATGCTTTAAGGATTGTGGTGAGTTGGTGGGTGATCTGCTTACTTCCTAGGTTAAAAAGGCAGGGGGTTCATGGGTCCGTAGGTGCTCCCAAGTGGAGAGAGTTCATGATGGATGTGGTGTTCTGTGTGGTGAGCTGTTCCCATGCGGTGAGATGCTGGTCTGGGGAGGCATTTATTGGAGTGAGGAGGCTATGGATGCCGGGAGGATGGGGCTCGAAGTTCCCGTAGATGGTGGATATCTTGTTGTGAAAAGGATTCACTAGAGCGTAGCAGAGTTCCTGTGAAGGAGGGATTGTGTTCTTGGTGGCTGTTGGACAAGAGAACTCTCTGACGATGCTGAAGAGTTCCTTGGTGTTGTTGGCACTTGCCTCGATGTGGTCTGCAAGGATGTCCTTTTTCGTGTCTTTGAGTTGGTGGTATTCGTTAAGGGCTGCCTTGAAGGTGGCTAGGTCTGTAGCGTCCCTGCTGGTGAGCGCATCTTCTCTGCAGTTGTTTGCAGCTGCGTTTCATTGCTCTGAGTTCTGCTTGTTTAGTGGGTCTTGGCATGTTTGATGGGGGCAACTAAGTCAGGGTGTTGATGATCCAGGTAGTGAAGTTCTGGACTACTTGTTCCAGGTTGGTTGCGGAGTTAGGCTGGGTGGTGTTGAGGATGTCCATCCATTGGGTCTATGTCACTTTGTTCCAGCTGCGGAAGTAGGTGATGGAGGGGTTGGTGGCGGTGCGCGGTGATCCTGTGATGGTGAAGTGGGAAATGGAGTGGTTGGTCCAGGTGAGTTCTGTGTCACAGCTGTATTTGACTCCGTCGCTGGAAATGAAGATTGGGTTCAGTATGTGTCCTGCTCTGTGCGTGGGGTCTATTACCAGCTGGGTGAGGCCGATGTTAATGTATTCCAGGAGTTTGGCAGAGTTAGTGTCAGTGGGGCCGGCCGGGTGGAAGTTGAGGTTTCCGAGGAAGATGTAGTGCTTGGACTCAGTGGAAAGTGAGGCGATGAAGTTTGTCATGGTGTCGCAAGGACAGTGTGTGATCCTTGGGGTCTGTAGGTGAGGGTGCACATGATGGTTGTTTTGTCGTTGGTATGGATTTGGAAATTGAGGTGTTCCATGATCGGTGTGGTGTCATCTTTGGTGGTGGTGCAGCGATTGTTTCTTTGTGGATAATGGCGATGCCCCTCCATGTTTGTTGGTGCGGTTCCAGTGTGTCATCTTGTAGCTGTTGAGCATTGCGGTGGCGATGTCGGGGCAGATAAGGGGTTGAGCCAGGTCTCTGTGATGAAGATCACATCAGGTGTGAGGGTGGAGATGGTGTCCTTTGGTGGCTTGTTTGCAGAGAGATCTGGCGCTGGGCAGGATGCATCGGAGTGGCTCGGGGTGGTCTCTGTCGGCAAAGTGAGAGTGGCGCAAGTTTCTCTGAGGGTGGGAAGCCCTAAGTTTCAGGTTAAGAGATAGAGATGGCAGGTGAATGGTCCAATGTAGAATGAGGAGATGCGAGGCAGCACTTGTTGCGGCTTCCAGTGTCCAGTGCTCGGGATTAGAATTTATCTTTCCTGGCTTATCAGCCAATAAATTAGTCAGATGTACTCCTCCTACCCTTTGATCAATTTCAGGACATTCTGTTTTCATTTTAATAGGATAATCTTAGCTACTCTCCCACAAATGTAGACATATTAACATTATAATCATTTTGAGAAATTTCTATTCAACCCCAGGTGGTCATTTTTTAATCCAGTAGACAATTGTCACCCTGGATCTGTTAATGAATTGCTATTACACATGTAACTCAGTATCCTGATGTCACGCTGAAGAAACAGTCAAGAAGGAAGCTAAATGTATTGTGGAATATCCACATCAAACTCCTCTCTCAAACGCTACCATTACTCAAGACATTAAATCGCAGTTGGTAATTTCTATGTCCAAATCAGGCAAAGATAAAAAAATAGCCAAGACAGATTTCTACAAATTTGTAACAATAATGTTTTGGACATGGTGGACCAATGGCCCGGAATATAGGATGTGTTTCCGCTGCACAACGTTGTGTTGGAAATACATCGTCCTGAAGCCGGACCATCTCTATGTGGCCTTTATGGACCTAAGGGGCATATTTGACCTGGTCCCTAGATCCTGGAGGAATATGGCATCCCAAGAGATCTCCTGAGAATTATGAGAGCCCTACATCAATACATATGCACAAGTTAGGTCGAACACAGGAGGTAACCTCACCAAAATGAGACCCGTAAACCGCGGGGTAAGGCAAGGTTGCGTCTTAGCTCCCACACTGTTCAGTCTGTATATTAATGGTGTGGTTGAATGGCTGAGTGATTGTGGGCACGATGCACCTACATCTGCTAACAAAAGCACTTCCACTCTGACGATTGCAGATGTTAACTGCTACTTTCCAGAACCTCAATGGGCCTCCAGGCATTACTAGACTGCTTCCTCTCTTTCTGCATGATACAGGGGTTGAAAACCAACCACACCAAATGTATGGCTTTGAACCCTCACCACTTGTTAAGAAGTAGGATGAAGGTGGAGAGGACCCCACTGGAGCAAGTGAATCACTTTGATTATGTGGGTGCCAGATTAGCTGACAATTTGTTATGGGCACCCTAAATTGCAAAAAAGTAGAGTTGTTTTACACCAAAGGGGATCTACTGCAGTGAGGAAACACAAGGCCATCCATAGTGGTGCGATCACTCCGGCCCTAGAAATCTATAGGGCAACTGCGGTGGCGGGGAATTCATACGGAGCAGAGGTTTGGGGCTACGCTGACTTGGCTCCCTTAGCTCAAAATGAAAATAAGTTAATTTGGTCACTACTCCGTCTACTGTCAAGTACTCCCTTGCTACCCCGCCGCATTGATCTAGAAATGAGCAAGACGGACCTTTTTGGCTCTTCTGCAGTCACTCCTATATTGGGTACAGCTTTAGACCACACCCGAGGTGACACCCTACAGGGATGCATTGGCCGAACAAATTGCTGCAGAAAAAAACGTACGCTCCCTATGGCTTAGGAAGATCAAGCACCTACGCATTGCCATTAAAATGGAGAATATATTGTACTTAAGAACACGTGGAGAGTAAGGAGTTGCGTCCGCAGTTACTGGACGGGGAATACTTCTGATTCCCTGGTCAAGGATTAGAAAAGAACAATTGAAGGAGTATTACCCGATGAAGGGGATGAAGGTTTATTCCAGATGAGGAAGCACTGTTCCTTTGTTAGTAAACCCCTCACTCACCACCTAGTGGTGACTTGCTTCATCATCGGGGCCCACCCAAGTGGCCTAGCGTCACTTGGGTGTGCTTCAACACCTGAGTTGCAGTGGAGCAGGTAGTGAAGTGTGGGTTGTAAACAAAAATAGTGTGAGTGTTAAAATTGTCCTGGTTAATGCTTTTGTATAGATTTTAATAAAAAAGTAACTGGACAATATTAAAAAAGAACGGTGAGATAATAGTAGGGGAGTTACGGCCTACATATCTCGGCTATGTGTTGGTCGACATGTTTCTACCATTAGGGGCAATCCCCGGTATTCTTCAGGACCAAAACAAGGAAGTGGGAGGTGTGGGTCCCCTAAAAGACGCACCCTGTCCTAAATCCTTGGTCATCCAGAAGGAAAGTATGCTTCTGGGCAGACACTCCTAGAATGTAGGGTGCCAATAAAAACCTAGGGAAAGAAGAAGAGCAAAGGAAGTAGTTACTATCCTGTAACGTAGTGCAGAATTATAAGTGCAGAATACGTGCAGTTATCCTTGCTTTCCACAGTGGTGAATGAAATAGTGCCTTCATCAGTATAGAGCGTGTCTACCAGTGTTGTGGAAACGTGCTCATTATTGTGGGAGTAAACGTAGCAGCATGGTATATCTAAGGTCAGGAATTTAAGTTGGCGTCCTCTGTGCGTTCCTGGAATAGCATGCTTATGCCGTACATTAGAGTGCACTGAACTGGAGTGCTCATATTATTACCGTCGTGGAGCATACTGTGCCAACTGGTTGTTTGCCATATAATACTTATTGTTTGCCATATATTCATTATGGGCTCGAAAGAATCCTAATCAGGATCAGTGTTGTACATACAAAGACAGACTAGACTCATACAAACAAATAACATGGAGCTTATCACGAAGCGTGGCATGTCAGGAAAAACGGGCTTACTGGAGAAGTACTTCAGTTGGATTTCATCAAGCAGGGGGTAGGTGCTTCACTAGTAGCAACATATTCTAATTGGAAAGGCATATATTGCAGAAATGAGTAAAGGAAAGTTAACCTGCATTTCGGTTCACGGCTCAGACCGTTACAGAATCCTGAGTGGGGGGGGGGAAAGTTTTACTTACAGTTGCAAATCGCGGAGTAAGACGGTTCGCCTACATCTACCTTCTGCTGCTCGGATGCAATGAGCGAGCGCGCGCGGTAGGAGTTTATGGGCTAGCCTTCTTCCGGGGTGGATCACGTGGCCGCTACGGCGGCCCGTCCGGGAAGGATGGTTGTTATGGGAACTGCTAAATGCTGCGCATGCGTCTTAGCTGCATCTCGGGGCCGCTGCTAAGGTTCTTAGCCAGGCGGCGGTTGGCATGGAGACTAGTAAACGCTGCGCTTGCTGCTAAATGCTGCGCATGCGTCTTAGCTGCATCACGGGACCGCTGCTAAGGTTCTTAGCCAGGCGGCGGGTGGCATGGAGACTAGTTGACGCTGTGCTTGCGCATTTGTAAAAGAAAGTGGCAATAGGGCGATGTGCCCGTTGTTGCGTGGAAATGGGTTATACTAAGACTATCAGTGAATGGGATATCAACTGCCGGCCGCATATGAAGTGCATACATGTGCCAGGGAACTGAGAGGGGGGGTATTGACTGAGACTGATGTCACTTGAGTAGTGATTCAGTGAATGGGAGAGAAGATTACAGTAGCAGCATGTAGGGTCTACAAGGGAAGTTCAATTAGACCGGGCTGCGTTTGGATTATAGAGTATTCCTGAGTCAAGGGACATAAGATAGAGCTGGAGTTATTTAAGTACAGGGTTCCACGGGATATTATCGTTAAGACCTTGTGTATGTGTGGAAAGTCTGTAAATCCATCTCTGTTCTTTTTCAAATAGACGAGCCTGGATATTAGGGCCCGCTTGCAATTGTTCAATAACTGTCCACTTCATATCGTTGGTGGTGTGATGGACAGTTAGGAAGTGGTCCGTGAGTTTTGTTATGTTCTTCTTACATCTTATTGTGCTCCTGTGTTCGCAGATACGTTGTTTTATTTTGCGTGTCGTCATACCTACGTAGGGTTTTCCACAGGTGCAGGTGATTAGGTACATGACGTTATTGCTATTGCAATTCGTGTGGGATCTCTGTTCCCATATTTTCCCAGGTTCCAAGACAATTGTCTTGGTGTTTTCTGTCAGGTGGCAGACACTACAGTCCCCGCATCGGGAATGTCCAGTAATTGGTGGGAGACCCCATATCTGTGTTAATGTTGGGTCTCTGGTGGTAATGTTATTTTTAGGTCTCGTGTTGACCAAAGTGTTTTTCAAACTGCTCGCTTTCTTGTATGAGAAGAGAGGTTTTTCCCAATTGAACGATCCAGAGTTTATTATTGACCAGTGCTTTCTAATGCTTTTGCTCACTTCATTGGAAATCACATTGTATGTGGTCACACAGGTCAGGGGTGGTTGATTTCTTGCTCGTCGTTGGCAGTTCTTTGTGATTTTCGTTGGGAACTGTAGCAACCTCAGGGACTACAAAGAACAGGCGGAAGACCTCACAGAAAAACTATCACAACGGGGGTACCCAACGAAAATCACAAAGAACTGCCAACGACGAGCAAGAAATCAACCACGCCAAGCACTCTTGGAAGAAACCACAAATAACAGTGACAATATACCCCTGACCTGTGTGACCACATACAATGTGATTTCCAATGAAGTGAGCAAAAGCATTAGAAAGCACTGGTCAATAATAAACTCTGGATCGTTCAATTGGGAAAAACCTCTCTTCTCATACAAGAAAGCGAGCAGTTTGAAAAACACTTTGGTCAACACTAGACCTAAAAATAACATTACCACCAGAGACCCAACATTAACACAGATATGGGGTCTCCCACCAATTACTGGACATTCCCGATGCGGGGACTGTAGTGTCTGCCACCTGACAGAAAACACCAAGACAATTGTCTTGGAACCTGGGAAAATATGGGAACAGAGATCCCACACGAATTGCAATAGCAATAACGTCATTTACCTAATCATCTGCACCTGTGGAAAACCCTACGTAGGTATGACGACACGCAAAATAAAACAACGTATCTGCGAACACAGGAGCACAATAAGATGTAAGAAGAACATAACAAAACTCACGGACCACTTCCTAACTGTCCATCACACCACCAACGATATGAAGTGGACAGTTATTGAACAATTGCAAGTGGGCCCTAATATCCAGGCTCGTCTATTTGAAAAAGAACAGAGATGGATTTACAGACTTTCCACACATACACAAGGTCTTAACGATAATATCCCGTGGAACTCTGTACTTAAATAACTCCAGCTCTATCTTATGTCCCTTGACTCAGGAATACTCTATAATCCAAACGCAGCCCGGTCTAATTGAACTTCCCTTGTAGACCCTACATGCTGCTACTGTAATCTTCTCTCCCATTCACTGAATCACTACTCAAGTGACATCAGTCTCAGTCAATACCCCCCCTCTCAGTTCCCTGGCACATGTATGCACTTCATATGCGGCCGGCAGTTGATATCCCATTCACTGATAGTCTTAGTATAACCCATTTCCACGCAACAACGGGCACATCGCCCTATTGCCACTTTCTTTTACAAATGCGCAAGCACAGCGTCTACTAGTCTCCATGCCACCCGCCGCCTGGCTAAGAACCTTAGCAGCGGTCCCGTGATGCAGCTAAGACGCATGCGCAGCATTTAGCAGCAAGCGCAGCGTTTACTAGTCTCCATGCCAACCGCCGCCTGGCTAAGAACCTTAGCAGCGGCCCCGAGATGCAGCTAAGACGCATGCGCAGCATTTAGCAGTTCCCATAACAACCATCCTTCCCGGACGGGCCGCCGTAGCGGCCACGTGATCCACCCCGGAAGAAGGCTAGCCCATAAACTCCTACCGCGCGCGCTCGCTCATTGCATCCGAGCAGCAGAAGGTAGATGTAGGCGAACCGTCTTACTCCGCGATTTGCAACTGTAAGTAAAACTTTCCCCCCCCCACTCAGGATTCTGTAACGGTCTGAGCCCGTGAACCGAAATGCAGGTTAACTTTCCTTTACTCATTTCTGCAATATATGCCTTTCCAATTAGAATATGTTGCTACTAGCGAAGCACCTACCCCCTGCTTGATGAAATCCAACTGAAGTACTTCTCCAGTAAGCCCGTTTTTCCTGACATGCCACGCTTCGTGATAAGCTCCATGTTATTTGTTTGTATGAGTCTAGTCTGTCTTTGTATGTACAACACTGATCCTGATTAGGATTCTTTCGAGCCCATAATGAATATATGGCAAACAATAAGTATTATATGGCAAACAACCAGTTGGCACAGTATGCTCCACGACGGTAATAATATGAGCACTCCAGTTCAGTGCACTCTAATGTACGGCATAAGCATGCTATTCCAGGCACGCACAGAGGACGCCAACTTAAATTCCTGACCTTAGATATACCATGCTGCAACGTTTACTCCCACAATAATGAGCACGTTTCCACAACACTGGTAGACACGCTCTATACTGATGAAGGCACTATTTCATTCACCACTGTGGAAAGCAAGGATAACTGCACATATTCTGCACTTATAATTCTGCACTACGTTACAGGATAGTAACTACTTCCTTTGCTCTTCTTCTTTCCCTAGGTTTTTATTGGCACCCTACATTCTAGGAGTGTCTGCCCAGAAGCATACTTTCCTTCTGGATGACCAAGGATTTAGGACAGGGTGCGTCTTTTAGGGGACCCACACCTCCCACTTCCTTGTTTTGGTCCTGAAGAATACCGGGGATTGCCCCTAATGGTAGAAACATGTCGACCAACACATAGCCGAGATATGTAGGCCGTAACTCCCCTACTATTATCTCACCGTTCTTTTTTAATATTGTCCAGTTACTTTTTTATTAAAATCTATACAAAAGAATATATTGTACTATCCATCTTAAATGTGTAAGGCCACTGCTACAAAAATAAAGGATCTCTTCTGGGAGAAAACATAGGTTAGTCTCTGAAAAAATGCAAAAGAGGGGAGCTTCTCAGAAACATTCCACCAACTCAGATGTTTACCTTTCTTTGAGCCATATTTGGACAGAATCGAATCTTCTCAAGCCAAGAGCCTATACATTAAATTCAGGATAGTCACTCTGCCGCAAAGGTTATTGAAGGTCAGATGGGACAAAAGTACATTGCCAACTCATAACTGCCTTTCTGCCCATTGATTTCTGATTCGGCAGAACACTTTCTTTTCTTCTGTCTAGGTCACGTTTACCCATGTAGAAAGTGGATTAAGCCGGTTTGGAAGAACATGGGTACAATACATTATTGGGAGGCACATAGGGGCGGATTAAAATGTCCCCTGCAACATTTTTATGAAACTGTTGCGTCACTTCCATGACACAGCGGAGTCGTAAACCATGCGCCACTATGCAACAGATTTACAACATGACGCATCTAGTGAGATGCGTCACCTTGTGAAGCCCTGCGCTACATTATACCTGCGTCAGGTATAATGTATGCAGGGTGGGCGTTCCGTCGCAAGGAAGCCCCGTAAAAGTGACGCAGTGAAATCTACAAGATTTCACTGAGTCACATTTTTGTCCAAGCTGCGTCAAAACCTTACAGCTGCTTGTAGCAAGCGTAAGGGGTGACGAAGAACAGCAAGTATAGGCTGGCCCTGAGCAGTGCTGGAGTTATGTCACGATTGCGATAGGACTCCACCATTGTGTCACCTATACCCTGACAGATGCGTCACACATCTGTCTCTCCTTGCGCCACAGTGCGCCGCATTGTAAATGTGGTGAAAATTGCAAAAAACACAGTTGATGGACAGAATGTAGAACAATGTCATACATTCAACCCAGTACAAGGATCTGGGCCTAAATCCATCGTTTTTTTGCACTCCACACCACCCTGGGTTAGACACTGGCTATATGCAAATCAGCTCTGACCCTGTGCCTCATGGGAACAGTCCAGTCCGAACTACCAAGCCATGTCTTTCCCAGACCGGAATCAAGGATCCAAGGACCGGTTTCTGGCTATCAGCCTTCATCAGCCTGGATAGCTTGACTCCAGTGGTGTGGAGAGCCTGGGACTCACGTCTGAGTATACCCAGCACACTCGGGGTGAAAATTGCAAAAAACACAGTTGATGGACAGAATGTAGAACAATGTCATACATTCAACCCAGTACAAGGATCTGGGCCTAAATCCATCGTTTTTTTGCACTCCACACCACCCTGGGTTAGACACTGGCTATATGCAAATCAGCTCTGACCCTGTGCCTCAGGGGAACAGTCCAGTCCGAACTACCAAGCCATGTCTTTCCCAGATCGGAATGAATGAATGAATGAATGAATAAAGTATTTATAGAGCGCAGGGTGGCCAAGCGGCTTCCTGGCGCTGAGCTCTACTGGACAGAACAAACAGGGCCGAGGAAGTTAAGCGGGGTAGGCCTGGGCAAACAAGAATGTTTTGAGCGCTTTACGGAAGTGTGAAAAGATGGGGATAGAACGCATGGAGAGAGGGAGGGAATTCCAGAAGCGGGGGGCAAGAACGGAGAATCTGGTTCCACCAGTGCGGGATTTGCGGAAACGGGGAACAGTGAGGAGGGCCAAAGAAGAAGAGCGGAGGGTACGAACAGGGGTGTGAGAGGAAATCAGGGAAGTGATGAACGCCGGGGCAGAGCGATCAACAGCCCGGAAGACTAGGCAACCTAGTTTAAACAAGGAGCGTTGCAAAACGGGGAGCCAGTGAAGGGATTTGAGAACAGGGGTGATATGGTGAGTTTTGGGAAGGTAAAAGATGAGTCGGGCAGCCTGATTTTGGTTTGCTTGAAGGCGACGGGTTTCGTAGGCAGGAATACCCACGAACAAGCTGTTTCCATAATCAAGGCGGGAAGTGATGAGGGCCGAAATAATAATTTTAAGGGAATCAAGGGAAAAGAAACGGGAAATTTTTCGAATAAGACGGAGGGAAAGAAAACAGGAGGACACAACAGAACTAACCTGGCCATGCATTGACAGGTCATGGCTGACCTTAATGCCCAGCGTTTTGACAGAGGGGACAGGGGTGGGAGGGGGACCAAAGATAGGGGGCCAAAAAGCAGAAGACCAAGGGCTGGACGAGCCGCCGGTCAAGACAAGCTCAGTCTTGTCTGGATTGAGCTTGAGGTGGTTGGCGCCCATCCACCCCGAGATGAAAACCAGAGTAGAGCGAAAAAAAGATAGAGAATGAGAAGAAGAGGAAAGATCGAAGACGAGCTGGAGGTCATCTGCGTAGTTATACACAGAGACCCCCAGGTCGAGAAGAGAGACAATAAGAGGACGAATGTAAAGATTAAAAAGAAGAGGGGAAAGGGAGGAACCTTGGGGAACCCCACAGGACACCGGAAGGGGGGGGGCAGAAAAACCAGGGAGGTGAACAGCTTGTGAGCGTCCTGTGAGAAAGGACGTGATCCAAGAGAGAGCGGGCCCCCGAATGCCCGCTGCGCTGACACGGTCAAGAAGGATGGTATGATCGACCGTGTCAAACGCAGCGGACAGGTCGAGGAGGACCAAAGCCTGAGGAGAGTTGGTGTCAGCCTTGGCCCTCAACTCATCGAGAACCGCAAGCACCACTGACTCGGTTGAATGGCCCGAGCGGAAGCCTGCCTGATGGGAAGCAAGGAGGTGGTTCTGCTCAATGTAGGAGGAAAGACAGGAGGTGACATAACTTTCAAGAATTTTAGCAAGATAGGGGAGAAGAGAAATAGGTCGGAAATTGGAAGGGAGGGAAGAGTCAAGACCAGGTTTTTTAAGGATAGGAAAAACGATCGCAGATTTAAATGAAAAAGGGACCAAGCCAGTTGAAAGAGAGGCATTAAGAAGGGAGAGAGGAGTGGTAGGGCAAGAGGTAAAGAGGGTTCTCAGAACGCGAGCAGGGGCACAATCAGAGGGGGAACCGGACTTGACTTTGATAAGCAGAGCCAGGAAGGAATCCAAGGAGATAGGTGGGAAAGAAGAGAAGGAGGAATTGGACACGGAGGGGGCAGGCAAGGGAGAAGAGAAGGAGGTGTTTGGAATGTTGGATTTGATTTTAACGATCTTCTCAATAAAGAAGTCGTTAAGAGAAGAACAGAGGGCCTGGGAAGGAATAAGCTTGGGGCAGGCACGATCAGAGGTAGCCAGGTTAGAGACCAAGGAAAAGATCTCTTTGGATTTGTTGGCAGATAATGCAACCTGCTCCGAGAAATACTTCGTCTTGGACACAAGAATGGCTTTTTTGTAGTCGTTGAGGAGACGTTTGTATTTGGTCTTAAGATCGGGACAGTAACTACGGCGCCAAAGACGCTCAGAGCGCCTGAGTTCCAATTTAAAAGCCCTAAGTTCAGAATTGAACCATCTATGGGCCTCGTGTGGGCGGATGGACTTAACTATTTTCAGAGGGGCGACTTGATCGCATCCAGAAGCTAGCCAATTACTGTCTGCAGTGGCCTGGAGATCAAGAGGGAGACCATTAAGAACGGGAGGGGAAGATGCAAGGGCAAGAGAGAGGGAAGGGAGGTCCACGCGGTTCCAGCTGCGGGCGGAAACGTTCTTGGGGCGGGAGGGCTTGTGAGGGGAACCGAGATTAAGAGTGAAATTGATAAGAGAGTGATCGGACCAGGTACAGGGGAGGATGCTAGGGGGAGAAACAATATCTTGGGATGACCATACTTGGTCCAGGGTATGGCCAAGAATATGGGTGGGAGCAGAAACATGGGACTGAAGATTAAGGCACAGGAGGGTGGCCGTGAAGTCCTTGGACGCCAAATCCTCCCTGGGATCACCGGGCCAGTAATTGAAATCTCCCAGCAGCAGAACCGAGGAGTTGTTAACTACCAAAGTAGCAAGAAGTTCCTGCAGGGAGGCCACAAACGAAGGCATGTTCAGGGGGGGGGCGATACACAAGGACCACTGTCAGAGGAGAAGGAAGGTTAGAAGAACGGGCAACCAAAAAATCCACTCCAGCTATGGAAGGTTGAGAGAGAAGCTGGAATTGGAGACTAGCCCGAACAATCATGGCTACACCCCCTCCGGTCCTGCCGTCAGGGCGATCAGCCCGGAGGGCATAATAGGAGTCGGGGAGGATGGCCAGGATATCAGGGAGTGAAGCCTCAGAGAACCAGGTTTCTGTTAAAAACAGAAAATCAGGGGAATCTGAGGTAAGGAGATGGAATAATTGCAGTTGGTGCTTGCCTGCAGAGCGAGTATTGAGAAGGCAGGCAGAGGCAATGTGAGAAGGAGGTGATGTAGTGATAGGGTGCGTAGAATCCAGGGAGGACAGGGAAAGGGTAGGCCTCAAAGAAGAGGGCCGGCTAGGAAGGGAAGAGTAAATACCTAAGGAAGTGAGGTGCTGCGTGAGGGAGTGGTCTAGGGGCACATCAGCAGAGCAGGAGAGAAGTTGTGCTGATGTGTATACAAGTGGGGGGGCAGGGTCTGTGGCCCCAGGTCCCGGCCCGTCGCGGACGGGCGCAGACGGGCTTAACTTAGGCGCAACTTCGGCGCGCCTTCGTCGCGCCCGCTGCGCTCGTCCGCTGCGCGGCCGGGATAGAACTGCCATAAAGTAGGCCACCGGATATTGTAGGGGCGTGGCAGGGGGGGGAGGGACAGAGGAGCTGGTCCGCCAACCACCGAGCAGCCCAAGATTGTGTCCACGCCCGTCCCCGCCCCAGTGACCTGCCCGTCAGAGGGGGGAGGGAACGATCAGCGTAGGTGCTCCGACGGCGGGATGATGAAGTGGCGACAAGGGGTGCGCGAGGTCTGTAGCGCGGCCCCAAGGCAAGAAGAAGTAAGTTTTTAAAAGCACTCTTGAGTTAAAAATGCACAGCGTTGCGCCACACCAGGTAGCGTTGTTGCTCCCGGCAGAGCCTTGGGAGATCTGGACGTCCGTAGGAGCTAGGGCGGGACTCACCGAGTCCGAAGTAAATTGCCAGGGGGGGAGGGACAGAGGAGCTGGTCCGCCAACCACCGAGCAGCCCAAGATTGTGTCCACGCCCGTCCCCGCCCCAGTGACCTGCCCGTCAGAGGGGGGAGGGAACGATCAGCGTAGGTGCTCCGACGGCGGGATGATGAAGTGGCGGCAAGGGGTGCGCGAGGTCTGTAGCGCGGCCCCAAGGCAAGAAGAAGTAAGTTTTTAAAAGCACTCTTGAGTTAAAAATGCACAGCGTTGCGCCACACCAGGTAGCGTTGTTGCTCCCGGCAGAGCCTCGGGAGATCTGGACGTCCGTAGGAATCAAGCATCCAAGGACCGGTTTCTGGCTATCAGCCTTCATCAGCCTGGATAGCTTGACTCCAGTGGTGTGGAGAGCCTGGGACTCACGTCTGAGTATACCCAGCACACTCGGGGTGAAAATTGCAAAAAACACAGTTGATGGACAGAATGTAGAACAATGTCAAACATTCAACCCAGTACAAGGATCTGGGCCTAAATCCATCGTTTTTTTGCACTCCACACCACCCTGGGTTAGACACTGGCTATATGCAAATCAGCTCGGACCCTGTGCCTCATGGGAACAGTCCAGTCCGAACTACCAAGCCATGTCTTTCCCAGACCGGAATCAAGCATCCAAGAACCGGTTTCTGGCTATCAGCCTTCATCAGCCTGGATAGCTTGACTCCAGTGGTGTGGAGAGCCTGGGACTCACGTCTGAGTATACCCAGCACACTCGGGGTGAAAATTGCAAAAAACACAGTTGATGGACAGAATGTAGAACAATGTCATACATTCAACCCAGTACAAGGATCTGGGCCTAAATCCATCGTTTTTTTGCACTCCACACCACCCTGGGTTAGACACTGGCTATATGCAAATCAGCTCTGACCCTGTGCCTCATGGGAACAGTCCAGTCCGAACTACTAAATGTGGAGCATCCATGGTGGCGCAAGGGGTTCCTAACGTCACGCAACATAACGGACACATCCCTGCTGATTTGCAGGGATGCACCAGTTATTGTAAATCTGCCCCATAGAGTATTAAGGTGTGACACGAAGGAGAAGATTGTGTTCACTACCTGTACGTTACTTCTTTGGGACTGGAGACTTGGAGCTAACAGGATATCCAATGAGTCTTGACTGCCAGGCTGATAGCGTAGGGTATCTGTGGCTCCCCTAATTAGGCGGGTAATTTATAATTTACATGTTCATGTCTCAGCCTAGCTCATAGTGATCAATTCATCCACTTGCATGACATTACCAAAATAAATGATTGTAAAGCATGTGCATATGTTTTTAAATTGCGTCCGTAGTCTTACACTGTGAACTTTTAACAGTTACTGGTTTTACATTTTAACCTTGAGCACTGGAACTGTGGTCATAACAGCAGCCCTTTAATAAACAAGGCGAGAGGTCCCTCAAGGAACTTGGTGGGCACATTGGCCTCGTTTTGGTCTTCCTGTCCGGCATAGTATCTTTGCTGACTCATGAGATCACCGAGCAAGTGAGCAGGGGCGGCTACCCCGCTAAGGCAGAGGAAAGTCGCCCCACTGCCTTAAAAGCACGGCAAAAAAAGAAAAATGAAATTATAATAATTGATGTTATTATCCTTTTATTTCTCTGTGCTGGGGCAGTATTGTGGGGCAGGGCTAAGCTGCACACGGGGAAGGAGCGATGGCACTATCCTAAGTGTGCAATAATGTTTGGCCAGCCTTCTGGGGCTGGCCAAACATTCATGCACACTTCGCATGTTCTCCACAGAGGCTGCATTACAGCCTGGGTGGAGAACATGCCCCGGCTTCCATTCCCCATCTGAGCCATGAACCATGGCGCTCAGACCAATCACAATGTTGCATTGCAGCGTTGTGATTGGCTCAGGGGAGCCTGGGTGCTTATCATTCACTATGCTGCATTGCATTGTGATTGGCTTAGGTTAGCCTATCCTGCTTCTTGGTCCAACAGAAGCCAAGCAGAGGACGGAAGAGAGACGGTGGCTGGCCAGCCAGCCCGCTGGCCGGCAGCGAAGTCTTTTTGTATGTTCTCCCCCCTTTCCCCACACCCTGACCCCCCTCCCTACCCCACTTCTGATTCGTGGGAGCAGACGCAACTGCAAGTGAGGTATGCCAGCAATTCGTCTCAAAGCAATGGAGATAGCAGAGCTGTGAATTTAATTTCAGTTTTTCTTCAGGCAGGGACTAGATCCAGATTTGGTTGTTTTCATTTTATAAGATTTAAGTGGATTGTGCCTTTTATCCTCTTAGCAATTATTCTGAAACGGATTCAAGAAGTGAGGGTGCAAACCGTATGTCTGGGTCTAGTGAGCTCTCTTGGGTCATCTCACCCATATCAAACTCTATTAGGAATTACCACAGGCATTCCTCTTCTACTTTCAGTATTCCATCAACTTTGCAATGATCCATTGGGAATGTATCCAAACTTCTTTTACAGGCATTTTTTCAGTTAGGTAACAGCTGACACTTGTCAGGAAATCTACATTACTTTAGACTTACAAAGAATGAAAGAGCAGGTTGGGAATCTTGAGTGTGGTAAAGTGTGGTATGATGTCTGGATCCCGTTATGGCTCCTCTTGTATAAATAGAAAATATGATTTCCTAACTTTTCTATGATAGGAACATTTAAGGGCCATTAACCTTTTCTGATAGGCTACTGCTGCAGTTTGTGAGCAGGTCAAACAAACTGCTATAGATTGGACATTTGTATTTCCAACCCATAGTAGCTTTTTCATATGAGCACCTCCAGGTCCCAAAAAGTGCATCTCACTTGTGGAGTTCCCAGGATTCCATACTGTCTCCTGTCATCTATAACCTTCGCATGGAGCCACTTGGTACTCTCCTCACAGATAACAGCATGAAGATTCATTAATATGCTGATGATGCACAGCTTTACGTGACTGTCTCCTCTTCTTTAGACACCCATTGCCTCAGACACTACCTGCACATCATCCAGACCTGGATATCCAGGGCCGACCTAAAGGTCAACCCAAACTAAAACAGAATTCCTTTTTATTTGCCACAACAAGCAAGAAACAGTAAAACCCTACTCAAGGACATGAACCTTGATGGCTTTATTCAATGCCAAGTAACGTGGATTCACCCCGGACACCAACCTCAACCTGAAGAAACACATTGTCCAGAAAAAAAAACACCTGGTACCAGCTCTCTGTTCTGAGAAAGTGAAACAGTTTCTCCCAGAAAGCCACTTAAGAAGAGCTATTCAAGCACATGTACTCTTGCAACTCGATGGTGGTTACACCATGCTCAATGGCCTCCCAGACGCCACACTGGCACACATTTAGGGCATTCTACACAACGCACCACATCTCATCCAAAGCTTGAAGAAAGCTTCACATCCTCCTCATCTTAATGGAACCCCAATGGCTTCCCTTGCTGTCCCGAACCATCTTCAAAACCTGCTACATCATTTACAAAGCCATCAAGACTAGTACACCTGCTTATTTTGCAGACACGCTCACCATCTCTGGTGGTGATCTGAACACCTGCAGCCAGGAACACCATTGGACTAAGTAGTGTAAAAAAAGAAAAATACATGGCAGCAGGCCTTTTCTATCAATCCATCAGGAATCTGGACCAACATCCCTGTATCTATCAGGACTGCCCCAATGTTGCTCCAATATAGGAAAGAGTTGGAGACTCACCTCTTTAAACAACACTACATCACACTGCAATAAATGCTCACCCCAGTTGACTCTCCTATCACTTGCTGATTTTATTCTTGCCTTTGCCCCTGTACTGTGCTCTGCTGCCTTTTGGCTAGGTTTGCACTATAGAAATACCACATACATAAATACATACATGTATTGGTGGTGGTGCACCGTTTGGTTTACAGATTCAATAAAGGAGTAAACTTTTTTAAACCACCCACTAGTAAATACACCTTACAGTGTGTTGCAAATGTAGTATTCCCTTGCTTAATAACTGGCCAGAGGTTATCATTGAAGCATGTTTCTGCCAACTTGGCGTTAGTAATGTAAATATCTGTGGGTGGTGTATCTAGTAAAATGGTTAATTGGAGCAGGGATATTTACTGTTTGCAGTGTTCAGATACTTGCTATACAATGATGATTTCAGTATTGAAAATGTTATGGAAATTGCATGGCATATGTTTTTTTAAAAAACTTAATAGTTTAATAACAAAATAAAATTTGATTTGATTTGATTTGATTTGATTTTGGACTTGTAGAGCGCATGGCTGCCCTGGAGCGTCCCAGCGCTAATCCTAATCTGAACCTGGTGAAAATGCTCAAAACATTAAGCTACCAGCTGTATTACATGTCAGAGAATCCACCTAAGTGTGGCAGGGTTTCATACACTGGAACGTACATTATGCAAACAGTCATAGTACTTGCTCTGCTCTGAGAATTGAATTTGGGGTCACCAGTGATACCATGCATCTCTTGAGGCACCCCAAGTGTGACAGGGAGTAATCCATAGGAATGGGCATTATATAGCTAACCACAAAACTTTCTCTGTGGAGTCAAATCCTGTTATGATCAGCCATACCATAAGCCTGTGGAGTCCACTCAGATTTGACATGGAACATAGATATCGGTTCACGTGGAAATTCCATCTGAATGCACTGGAAAGCCCATGCACCACCTGTGGAACGCCTCCCTGGTGCAAAGTAATGTGTGGCAGCACGATGGCCTGCACTGGGTTACTTTTTATTTATGAAGGAATGCAAATCGCCATTTGCATTGCGTGGGTCTACGCTAAAAAAAGAATGCAAATCCAACGCAAAACTTTTGTAAAGCCGGGCCTGAATGTGACAAAATGCCTCATATGTTCTGGCTTGTGCAAAAGAGTACAGATGTTGCAATGCATCGTGCAGCTCTGGAAATTGGTGCAGGTACGATGTACTGATCCTCTTTTGTGCAAATTGAAGCTTTGCCATCTAAGAGCCGTAGTTCCTCATTCCTGTCTAAAGGAGCTGAAGTGTTCTCTTTTGAATACTTTTTTCTGTAGAAGAGACTCACAGGGTTGCTTCTGGGAGTGATGCTACAGTCTGCAGCCCGTGCCCTTCTTTGCTTTGCTTGCTGACCCTGTCCATCTGTGCTCTGTCTTCAGCAGCGTGCAACACTTTCCTCTCTACACTCTTCTTTTACCCAGACTAGGCTAATTGTAAACTGTTGCTGCAGGGCATGTTTCTATCTTCTCCGAGGTCTGGGCTGGTTTATATTAGGGGTGGGCGGAATTTGCGTAATCGCGTTACACAAATCACCGCGAAACGGTAAAAAAATCTCTGCGAACACGCAGAAATTAAGCGAACACGCGGAATTGCTTGTTTGCGATGCTTTTTTCCTGTTCGCAATTGCTGTTTGCGTACTCGGGGGGAAATATCTTGTGAACACGCATTTTGAGAACGTGAACAAGCAAAAAATGTCACGAAGTCATGGAACGCAGAATTCTGGGCAATTTTGCGATCTCCGCGGAACGCGAAATTACCCAAATTCCGCGAGCGGAACAGAATTTACTGCCCAGGCCTAGTTTATATGCCACAGACAGAAAAGAACGACCCTGACTGCAAAATTCGTTTTTTGGGGCATATTTAATCATCTTTCTAGCAATGCATTACAGCATCCAAAGTTGCTGTGCTGCATTGCATAAAAGGGAGAAAGCGGAAATGTTCAATATTTACAAAGATATGCATCATTTCTGCTCTCACCTTGCACTGGCGCACGGTGTGCAGCACAGCACGAACACAGGCACCACAGCACAGTAGTGCAAGTGTGCCTGTGTTACAGGCAAGATTGTTTTGCGCAGGAAGAGACAAAGTCCTGCACAAAAACAATCCTTAGAGGCATTTTCTTCTTTCTATTTTTGATGCAAAAAATGCATAGGGAGAGGAAGTAACAAGGAGAAATAAAGATATTTCTCCTCATTACATCTCAATGGGGAACACGTAGAATTTTGATGCATTTACAAGTTTAGCACTTTAGCAAATCTAAGAATGTGCTGAAATCCATGGGTGGATGCACGGAACGCCCATGCTCCACCCATGGTCCACCTCCCAGAGTCAGTGTTGCCCCTTGGTTACTTTTTCGTTAAAGAGCCACACAAAAATTGCCACTTGCAAGGCTTAGTAAATTCCAGTGAAGGACTCGCTTTGCCTTGCATTGGTCTGTGTCAAGCAAGGACAACACAAGTCCTTAGTAAATCTGGGCCCGAGTGATTGCAGTATAGGATACTTTGGATTGAGACGGCCCCTATCACAGGAAATGAAAATACATGCAGAAGTATATCGTAGGAATACAGATATTCTTAAAAACAAGCATATAAACCTGAACATTACAGTCAGCGTAAACATATGTACATCGGACTGAGGACGACAATAAAAATCAACCTGAACATTGAACAGGTGGTCCATTAATCACCCGTGCACCTAAACATCTCGCCCTATTAAAATGAAGCAGCATGACAATGACCTGACCATAAGATTGAGAATGCCTGGTAGCCTCAACTTGTCAATACTCCATTTTGCTCTAGCACCCAAATTTCTCCAACTGGAATTGGAGTAGTTACAAGAACCCTCAAAATATGTCAGGTCGAGGTATTAGCTATGGTCGATTTGATGGTCAGGTTGATAGTGGTCACCCACGAAAAGGTGCGTCAAGGTTATGAGATCATCCGCTGCTTGCAGCTGTCAGTAAGGCAGCTACATGTGTTACAAAATGATGCAACGTTACTGAAACTCAATGAGAATACTGTGTTTCTCAATATTCACAGTCAACGCACTTGCTGAGGCGCAGGCGATGAATCCCTTTTCAGTACGGCAACTTTGAGCACAGACTGGATGAACATGGCAATCTCTAATCTTTGGTCTGTTTCTATATCAGAGCTGCATCCTTTTACTCTCCAAGCCTTAACAATTCTTCCTTCCATTTATTTGCAGGAGGTTAGCAACGACCCTGGAGAACAGCGATTCTCTTACGGTCAGGTTTTACATCGTCTTCAATCTCAGAGAAGAATGGGGCCTGCGGTCATGTGGATACTGGGCATGGAAGATGTGCATCACCGCTTTGCGGTGACATTACATACTGGGAGATGATAATGATTCTTCTTCTTCTTCTTCTTCCTAATAATAATAATATTAATAATAAGCCACTTTTTTTTGGCTTAATGCTGCCTTGTGTAAATATCGTTCCCTTTAACGCAGTTTTCTGCTTTAAAGGGGCATGCAATGGGTGTTGCTGGGAGCGTTCCCAGCAACATCCATGGTTTTTTGACCCTGCCCCAGATATATGAGAAGTCGTAGCTCTGCGGCAGCGCCAGAAACTTACACCTTCACAGGGGAGGTGTAAGGGAGGCAAAACGAGGAGAAATATCTTTATTTCTCCTTGTTTTTCCCTTTTCCATGTGTGCTGCATTCTGCAGCATGCATAGGCAGGTGAAAAATCCTATTGTGATAGTTTTTGTGTGCAGGAAAATTTCCCTCCCTGCACAAAAATAATCATCCTCGTAACGCAAGCACCCTTGCACAATGGTGCAAAGATCCCTGAGTTGGCGCAAGGCAGCCCACTGTGCGCCAGCGCAAATGAAAAGGACAGGAATGCACCGTATCTGATAGGTACGACACATTCCTGCCATTTTCTTTGGCTGTAGGGCAGCTAGGCAGGAAGGCCTGCAGCGCTGCCCAATGACAAAAACTCATACATGAGGACCTCTGACTTTTAATGAATAAATTCATAAAGCATGATGTGGTAGCGAACTGTCATTTACAGACAAACATTTTTCAATTGCAATGGCCACAAATGTTCCCAACTGACATGCAGTTTTACTGATCAAACTATTTAGTGTACAAATGATAATGTGTGGAAGTTGGGTTTTAGCATATATTTATCATTTATACATCACCAAGTAAAGAATTCTGATTTGGTTTGAACCTATTAAAATCTTTGTTTCCAAGTCACTTCAAAATATCAAAGAAATTCTTTCCTAACTACTGAAATATATTCTGAAATATTTGTACCTGTCATTTACAAGCTATCTACAAGTTGTGTGCCGTTCCCAGCAAGGTTGTCAAATGTTTCACTTTACAAAATCCTCTAACTTTGTATTCCAGGAAAGCAGTAAGTAATTTGTAAAAAAAAAAAAAATAATTGCCGGGCCCTCGTCAGGAGGTCACTACAGCTTCCACCCCCTATTGCCACTGTCAGCGCTGCCTATGACAGTACCTACACAAGTGCTAACCGTCACACCGCTACAAGTGTGACATTTCAGACAGTTTGAGCCCCCAAAGCTATAAGAATGTCTTGGGAGGCTGATATTAGTTGTTTTTAATATATATTGAGTTGATAAACAACTGTTGTTCTACTCATCCTTTAATTGCACAAACAGCACCACCATATTGCAGCTGTCATAGGTGCCAGTGTTGATAATTAACCAGAAACAAGGATCCTGGGACGGTTTCAGGGTAACACCCTTCATCAGCCACGCTGGCTTGATTCTATTGCCTAAAATTGCCACAATAAGATCAAAAGCAACAACCCTAGCTTAGTCTGGGTTAAAGCCACAGTGCAACACTGAGGTGGCAACCAACCAAGTGGTCAATTAAGCTGTACAAAGCTCTGATTTTGGTGACCATTTCTGCCTGTTTGGTCCCTTAGCAGCGTTCAACACTGTCAGTCATTGATGCCTGCTTGACACTCTCACTGTACCATAATGATTTGTGCTGTATCTGGTGAACAAAGCTCAGCTAGTCCAGGTGAGTTCCTTCAGATTCAAACCAATTCCAATCTCCTGCCCTGTTACCCCAAGGCATTATCATTCCCCAGTGACCTTCAACCAATTTTTGGGACAGCTGAGAGACCTTCTATCTGATTAAGGTAAATGGACTTCACCAGCAAAACAATGATCACACTGTAAGTATCAGTTGGCTAAGAAATCGTTCGTCACAGGACTACCTTAATGTGGCCCAACAATGGAATTCAAAGTCTACCAAAGACTGAACCCCCGCAAGGCAATGCTACTCTCATCACTGGTGACTGTAAACAGCAACAGGCCGAGTCTATCCCTCCGAGACCAGTCTTGATGGCTTCACTTCTCGGCTCAACTACAGCTCCAAGTGTCCGGGCTACTACATTGACACCAATCACAGTGTAAGAGCTCACATCAACACACAAGAATAAGATTGCATGGCATCTATAGATCCTGTTCTGAAAACTAAAGCCCTTTCTGCAAGAATCATACAATGGGATTGGTGTATGGGTCTTAGTCCTTTCCCATTTTCTTATTACCAACTCTGTGTTGGCCGGTATCAACAGATCCACAGACTGAACTGAAGACCATTCATCAGCAGACCTCATATGGCAGGTTTACACCAGCCAATACAGAGCTCCATTGATTGCCCTGCCCACCCGTACCACATTGAAACCTTGCCAGACAGCCCACAATTCTGTTAACTTTGACAGCCCACCAAACTTAGTGACGAAGAATAAGACATCTTGAGGAGCCGCTTGACATGTATGAGACGCATTCGCAGAAAAGACATAAAAACACGCAGGAAAGAGAAGATGACATTCCCCTGCTATGCAGCTAGGACCTGGAAGCCAACCCAGCACCAAACCACATGGCCCTATACTTTATTCATGTCTGAAAAGAGATTAAAATACATCTCTTCAAGCAACCCCTTCCCACCCCCTCCATCTTCCACCTGCAGCTCTGTATACCCCGCTGCACAACCTTCCATGGAAACCTCGCTCTAGCGCCTGCTGAACACACTGTGAAACCCTGCCTTGACCGTATGTCCTCGTTCCTCGTTCCCCTTAACTTTCTTTCTGCACAACCCCCAGGAAACCACCATCATGTACAGAGCAATGTTACTTTACAGTTAGGTTTATTCTATATAAGTCACAAACATACACACACCTGTGTCTTTAAAATAATTACAATTTTCATTCATGACAAGCCACAAAAAATTGTATTTTAAACGCTTTTATAGGCATCAACATGCTTATAGTAGTGACTAATAAAAGGAGCACAAAAACTGCGACTAAAACTAGAAAATGTAGAAGAGTTATTTCATCTCATGCTTGAGTGCCAATTCTAATTTTTGCTGTGTTCTTTGTATACTAGTACTTGTAGCATTAGCTGGTCACATTGTAAAGTCTAAGTCCCAAAAACACAAACAGCAAAAACAGGACTGGATGAAGCAACTGGATATCTTCGACTTAGTCTGATTGTTCAAATCACAAAGCTTCCAAGCCTGTCCTGTTCAGATGGCTCAAAAGTAGCTACATTGAGTTACCAATGGCTAACCATAAATTACACTCTTGCCTTCTTGTCATAAAGGATGAAACCTACCAACTCACTCTAACCTCTCTTTCACATTGGCCAAGTGATATTTTCATGGGTGAAGCAGCGCAAATACTTGGTGAGGACTTGTCTTGGAGGAGTTTCCTGACATTTTGCAGAGACAGAAATGTTAACGAAGCACAAAGTCTTCTTTCAAATTGGCTTTCTCTTTATAATGGGACAATAAGCAAAAAAGCCATTCCTTAATTACATAGCTGTCAAATGACCACCTGTCATTTGTAAAACCTTCTTCCAGGCTTGGCTTTTATCCAAGAACACCTTGAATAACTTGAAGACGTTTGGCTTTTCCCATTGGATGAAGGGGTCTAAATGTCCCAGCATCCAATTTTTTCGGCTAAAAACATCAGACAAGACTTGTTGTAGGTCTCACTCATGCCGTAGGGGCAGTGCACGCTGTCTCCATAATTATTTGGCAGATGCCATGAAAGTAACTTTCAGTCAGTTGTGTTTTTTCCACCAATGTCACTACACATGCTGAGACTTGTATCCCAATATCTGAGAAAAGTGAAGCTACAAATCAAAGCAAGCTACAGTTGTTAGCATATTAAAGAAATTACTGCATATCACTACCATGACATGGAGCTAGTAAAAAACTTTGTAAAATGGCGGCCACTAGGACTACAGTTCACAGATTCATCTGATTCAAATTTCTGCTTTTAGGGAAAATACAGTTTCGCAGTAAACGACTGAACTGGAAGTAAATTAATTACCCGGTTACCCGGAAAGCCTTGCAGGTGCTGCAAGTCTTACTAAATGACAACACTATACTGCAATAGTATATTTGATGACAGATTGGTTACTGAGGTCTACGGTGACAAAAATTGGTGAGAGCTGACTTATTTATTTCATGATAAAATCCGGTGAGAACCCAGAAAACCATTGCCTCAGATAAGTCCCACGTCACGTGATGTAATTTCTGGTAATGTCATTGTTGGCCCTGTAAGATAGCTCAGTAGAATAATTCATCCACTGCAAAGATCTGCGAGTAGTCTGAAGTTCACAGTGTAAAATCCCAGTGTAAGTGCTCAACCTTTTACCTTCTGAGGTTGATAAACTGAATATCATTGACTTGAATAATATTTAACCCCTGCTACCAGTGCCTGAAATACAGACTAATGGTATAGTTAGATGCAGTTATTATAGAGAGTCAAGTCTTTTTTGGATAAGTCAATCTAATGCTAAATATTGGTTTAGAAGTTTAAAAAATCAACCTATTTTTGGCTCCAGAATATTGTCTAGTATGAAGTGGGCGAAAGCACCAGATATCCTAGGCACCCCTGGACACAAACCACTAAAAAATTGCGCACAGGAAGAGAATCTTCAATTCTAGGCAGAAGGGCATACGTGAAGTGTGATTGGCTAAAGGATCAAATAGGACGCCCTAAGGGAACTGGAAGATTTTCAAAGTCAGCAGCTTATGAAAAGGCGAATGGCTGAAGCTGAGTCAGGGTATGCAACCTTTACAACGCAACTTTTACCACGCAGTGCTGTTACAACGCATGTATTACAACGAAAACCAATACAACGCATTACACTGGGGGGCGCTCTAGGATAAGGAATAGTTTTAATTTACTATCCAACACCTTCCCTAGTGTCCACGGGGACTGGAGTTGGAATAGTAAATTAAACTATTCAATATCCAGCAACCCCAAGTGTAATGCGTTGTAAAGGTTTTCGTTGTAGTACTTGCGTTGTAACAGCATGCGTGGTAAAAGCATGCGTTGTAACGTCATACATCCTGAGTCAGTCACATAAAAACAAGGGGGCATATTATCAACAATAAGCGATATTTATCGCTAAATAAGCTTATCAGCATTTTTTTTATTGCCGCGCATCGCCGGATTTTATCGCAGAGATAACGTGCTATTAGCAACGTTTATCTCCAAAGCGATAAAATATCCGGCGATAGCGGCAAAATGTGTGAATATCACTGGAAATCCAGCGATATTCAGGCATTATCGCTAATAGGGACTTAGCCTGAATATCCATCTCCCATTGGATATACAGACTAAGAACTGGTCTGAGCAGGCATTAATTTTCTGCGATATTCGCGCTTAGCGCGAATTTTTTGGTCGCAACGCCTGCGTTGATTATAGGCGATAGCGATGTTAGCGACTGCTTTCAGTATGCTTTGTATGTCACTAGTGATAAATATCGCTGACATGCAAAGCGGGCCCCAAACTGCTCGCTATCACCTAAAAGCTGTCGCTAACTGATGTTAGCGACAGCTTGCTAATAGGGCGATTAAATTATTGCCGCTTTGCAGACGAAAACGGCCTCAAAAGCGGCGATAATTTAATTTCGTCTGCCTTGGTTTTATGCCCCAAGGTCTCTGGGGCCATCATAATAAGCACCAGACACCATAGCTGCCACTTGTCCTTCAGTTAGACACCATGAGCCAGGCCTGGATTTTCAGCCAGCTTAATTTGTATTACAATGGTAGCTTTGCTCTGTGGCTGGAAGTGACACTGTATTGGGGTCTGGGATTCAGAATGCCGAACTATCCTGCCTGGAAAGACAGTTTTTGTGTTCAGTAGCTGAGAATATTGCTCTCTGTTGAGTTGTGTGGCTGGAACTGCCAGTGCGCCTTCGTTCTGAGATAGGGGCACAAGTGTGTATTGGGTTCTCGAAGTGGGAATGATAGTGTGTGTTCTAGGAAACACATTGTGTTGTGGGGTCTGTATCCGTTTGCTTCTTGAAGCTTTGGTTTGTAACAGGCAGCAACCTTGCAGATCTGAGAATTCGCTTATTCTGGATAATGTACCTCTGAATGCTGGTGTGTGTTGGGCTCTATCGCTTAGAATGATGGTGGGTTGGATTCTATAACTAGGGAGGCTGGGGTGTGTCAAGCTCACTCCTAAACCTTGAATGCATTTCATGTATGGAATTGTGTCTGGTGCAGTGAAGTAGAGACATGTTCAACAGGGTCTATTTGTATCTAACCTTATCAACACCTGAATCTACTTTACCAGCTCTCATTACGGATAAAATAGGTTCACAATTTCGCATGGCTAATATCACATGACAGAAAAAAAAGAAAAAAGAAAAACAGTGTCACCTAAGTTCAGTGCAATAAGTGTGCTATCTATGCAGTCTCTTCCAAAGGGATGCCACTTTCTGTGGCTCTCTCTTTAATGCGTCACTTTATGCGCTCCACCTGCCACGTGATACTTTCTCCTTACAACTCATTCACACATCACTTCCTTTGCTGTATTATTCTGCTTCTGCCACCTAAGCTTCACCCAATGAGATGCCGGAGCTTGGCGTTAAGCTCACGTTCTTTGGCTAGCAGGTCAGCACTGTGTCTTTTGAATGCCTCAAACTCTATCTGCAGGCTCTGCTGATGCTTTTCAGATTCATCCAGCTGTCTTCTCAGTGTCTGCACTTTCAGATTGACGTCCAACTCTGCCAACCCTCGATGGTAGCGCTCTTCGGCACTACGCCGGCCCTGCTCTGCTGCCTGAAGTTGCTCTTCCAGCTGCACTATCTCCCGCTGTTTGTCCTGGATTACCTTGCCCCTCTGCATGGAAAGCTGGAGCAGCTCCTGTTTCTCAGCGTTCAAGGCCTCCAATTGGCCTTCTGCAGCACTGAACGCTTTCTCCACAGTCCCCAGCTTTGCCTTAGCCTGCTGGCTTTCCTGTAGTGCTTGCTGCAATTCGCCATTGACGGCTTGCAGTTCCAGAGAGTGAGAGAGTTCTGTTTGCCTCTGTTTTTCTAGAAGCTCTTCTTCTCGGGTCTGCAGGGCGGCCATTTTATCTGACGACTCCCGCTTGAGTGAAGCCAGCTCCTCGACCAAGCGGTCCACTTCTTTTGCCAATTCTTGTATCTTCTCACCCTTCTCTTTTAGAGCATCATTAAAGAGGACCTCGTTCTCCTGTCGCAACTTTGCATTTTCCTGACGCAGCTTCTCGTTTTGGGCCTTGTACTCATCTTTGAAGTGGATCATCTGCTGGTGATTAGAGGCCAGATCTTTAAAGCGGCGCTCAAGTAGCTCCGCCCTGCGTCCTTCCTGCTTTAGCTGCCCAGCAGCATCCTCCTGTGCTGCTTCTAGCTCTGTGTTGATGGTCTCTAGTGCCTGGCAGCGCAGTAGCGTCTCATCAGCCCTCCGTTTCAAGGCGCATATGAGCTGCGACTGCTCATCAATGCGGGATCGAAGCATTGCATTCTGGGTCTTGTCATCCAGTGTGAAGCTGTGGAGTTTCTGCATTGTGCCCTTTAGGTCGCCCATGTCCCCCATGACTTGAGATTGCTTCTGGGCCTTTACAGTGCTTGAAGGGGAAAATCTAGAAGTGGAGGCACTGACAGCTGCACTGGGCCTGCCTTCCTATGATGAGTCCCACAGGGATTCTATTAAAGTTATAAAGATATCATTTCTTGGGAAATAAATGAAGTGCTACTACGGTTCTATTCATTAGGAGACCCACTAACCTGCTGAGAAAGGCTCTCCTCCAAATGAACAGCAGACAGGGGAGTATACTCCTATAAAAGTTCAAATGTTGCTGCTGAGAAGCATTGGCAAAAATACTTCAATACTGAAGAATACAGGGCGAGTTCTGTCAAAAATATCACCTTAGTGCTGAGTACCAAAAAATACCACAATCCTCAGAAGTGCCAATGTTGGGCCACCGAGCGTGTCCCTCTTCGTCGAACTTCCATAGATGATACCACCGTGTCAAAGAGGCAATATTGTCTCATCGAAAACACCACAATCCTCGGAAAAGCCAAGATCGGTCATCAAAAGTGCCACAGTCCTGAAATGTTCCAAAATTCCCCTATCGATTGCTACTGCTGTTCCACCAAAGGCACCTGCAAGCCCGGCTTAGATCTGGTTTTAAAATACACAATTTTAATGCTCCAATCCAGTGACTTCCTGCCCACCTGAAGCTTTAGTTTTTTATGTCCGTCCGGGTGATGTCAAGAAGTCGCTCTGATGTACTCCTCGTCTGTTGTACTGTCCATTAAGTTAAACCGTTCCCTGGGATCAGCTGTACCATGGGCGCCCTCGGCCATGAGGACCCAACCAGACACCCCAATGCCTGCCGTGCCCTCGCCCCCTCGGCGTCCAGCTCTGCCGTGCCCGCGCGCCCCTTGCCTCCGGCTGTAATCTCTGCCGGGTCGCGGCCCGGGGCTCAGTGCGATGCTGTGGTTTTCGCCGCCGTGTGTACACTCGGTTCTTGTTGCTAGGGGCGGAAGGCACTGACGCCTTCGGCCACGGCAACGGCGCTTTCCTCTGCTGCCCTCTGATTGGGCGGATTGCTTTGTTACGGGCCACCAATGGCGAGCGCCGGCTCTGGCCCAAACTCTTCAGCAAACTTTGGTCCTTCTTCACCCCGAATGGAACAGTATCAGGCCTGTTGTTTCATATGAATGCAGGCTTGAGAAGCTCGTTCACCCCTCGGCAGTCAAGACTCTTATAGCTGCGCTGGCCTCAGGACTGAAAAAAACAAATCTGGCAGGAGACAAAACCTGCAAGTTAAAGACTGATATCCTCGGGCTTCTACATAATACATGGGATCCTGCAATCCCATTGACAATGTCTCGAATGTCAGACGATTTGTGATTAGGATCGTTTCTTAGACAGTGAGATTGGATCAGGGTGTGTGCTTCAAATTTCCCAACAATCACTCTGACATATCCTGGTAAAAGACATTATTTGAGAAGGAGAGCAGGAGGGGGCTTGTGACAAATCGTCACACATCAATAAGACAACCTAAAACAGCGACTAAAAAACTCAAAATGAATGTGGAGAAATGAGGCTACCACCTCGGTATCTAAAAACTCACCACTGTCAGAAGAAATCTGACAGACGAAAACAAGACACAGACGAAGGAGGGGGCTTATGGGGAGTGGGAAGGAAGAACATTGCGAATTGTTAGAGCTGCTTAAAGGACGATATGATGTAAAATAAGCAACAGTTTTAAGAACTTCAAAACAAAGGAGAGAAGAGATTGTGTGTGTATGTGAGTTTTTTCTGTGTTTATTTAAAAATCTTAGGTGAAATCTGACAGCCACCTCACCATACTCGACTTACAGCACCTGTACCCAACTATTTACAAGAGCATACATTTAATAGGGGGTTGTAACACCCCAAATGCACCCTGCCTGAAGTTTCTCCCTTGCTTTTGATGTTTCAAGCTGCCTGTAATCACCTATCCAAGTGCATTAAAAAAAGTATGGGAACTGTGTTCATGAGTGAAGAGGGGGCAGCGTCAGAAAGCCTGGGGGCTGGGTCAAAGGTGTGACTAAAAAGGATGGTTCTTCACCTTCGGTAATTGCATTGTAAAGCATTCACTTTAAATTAAAATAGAAATGCAAGTGAAACTAATCAGTGGAAAATTAACTATTTTACTCTATGCTGTGGTGGTTAATTCAATCAATGCAGATGTCTGTATGTATGACCAGAGAGCCAAATAATTTAATCCTCGTTGGTGCAGTAGGGAAAATTGACATATATATTTTAATGCAAAACTAATTTGTCACAAATTCCCAGCCTCTCACAGAAAGCACTCTATAAGCCATTATTTCAAGGTTGCATGGCACACCTTATGAGACAGGCTGCCACAAAATGCACAAAAACCTTTAGGATAACAAGCATTGGAAATGCAATAGGTCTCACATTAGAAAAGTTGGAGTTATTGGTATTGTAAATATTTACAACAAGGGGTGGTGAGCATTTCAGCCTCTTCGGCCCGGCTTGCTTGAATCCTGATGGTGCAATGAGCAAGGGACTCACATCTGAGTATACCCTTCCACGCTTAGGGTGGACAAAAATATTTACAACAAGGGGTGGTGAGGGACAGAGTCTCTGAATTAAACAGAATACTCTCACCCAGTCAAGAGATCAGGGCTAGATCCAACACCGTTTTTTAGCTCACTGCACCATCCCAGTTTCAGAACCTGACTGTATGCAAATTAGTCTGTTCCTGTCCCAGTGCATGATGGGAACAGGGCAAACCAAACTACAAGAGCCAATTCTTACACTGGGAAGGAAACAAGCTACCGGGGACCGGTTTCTGGCATTTCAGCCTCTTCGGCCCGGCTTGCTTGAATCCTGATGGTGCAATGAGCAAGGGACTCACATCTGAGTATACCCTTCCACGCTTAGGGTGGACAAAAATATTTACAACAAGGGGTGGTGAGGGACAGAGTCTCTGAATTAAACAGAATACTCTCACCCAGTCAAGAGATCAGGGCTAGATCCAACACCGTTTTTTAGCTCACTGCACCATCCCAGTTTCGGGACCTGACTGTATGCAAATTAGTCTGTTCCTGTCCCAGTGCATGATGGGAACAGGGCAAACCAAACTACAAGAGCCAATTCTTACACTGGGAAGGAAACAAGCTACCGGGGACCGGTTTCTGGCATTTCAGCCTCTTCGGCCCGGCTTGCTTGAATCCTGATGGTGCAATGAGCAAGGGACTCACATCTGAGTATACCCTTCCACGCTTAGGGTGGACAAAAATATTTACAACAAGGGGTGGTGAGGGACAGAGTCTCTGAATTAAACAGAATACTCTCACCCAGTCAAGAGATCAGGGCTAGATCCAACACCGTTTTTTAGCTCACTGCACCATCCCTGGGCCAGGGACAGACTGATTTGCATATAGCCAGGTTCTGAGCTGGGATGGGGCAGTGAGATAAATAACGGTGATGGATCAAGCCCTGATCTTTGGACTGGGTAAGAGTGGTCTGCTCAATTCAGACACTCTGTTCATCACTACCCCCTTTTGTAAATCGATTTTGGCCACTATAGGTGTGGCAGGGTATACTCAGACATGAGTCCCTTTCTCACTGCTCCATCAGGATTCAAGCAAGCCGGGCCGAAGAGGCTGAAATGCCAGAAACCGGTCCCTGGTAGCTTGTCTCCTTTCTGGTAAAGAATTGGCTTGGTAGTTTAGTCTGCCCTGTTCCCATGATGCACTGGGCCAGGGACAGACTGATTTGCATATAGCCAGGTTCTGAGCTGGGATGGGGCAGTGAGATAAATAACGGTGATGGATCAAGCCCTGATCTTTGGACTGGGTAAGAGTGGTCTGCTCAATTCAGACACTCTGTTCATCACTACCCCCTTTTGTAAATCGATTTTGGCCACTATAGGTGTGGCAGGGTATACTCAGACATGAGTCCCTTTCTCACTGCTCCATCAGGATTCAAGCAAGCCGGGCCGAAGAGGCTGAAATGCCAGAAACCGGTCCCTGGTAGCTTGTCTCCTTTCTGGTAAAGAATTGGCTTGGTAGTTTAGTCTGCCCTGTTCCCATGATGCACTGGGCCAGGGACAGACTGATTTGCATATAGCCAGGTTCTGAGCTGGGATGGGGCAGTGAGATAAATAACGGTGATGGATCAAGCCCTGATCTTTGGACTGGGTAAGAGTGGTCTGCTCAATTCAGACACTCTGTTCATCACTACCCCCTTTTGTAAATCGATTTTGGCCACTATAGGTGTGGCAGGGTATACTCAGACATGAGTCCCTTTCTCACTGCTCCATCAGGATTCAAGCAAGCCGGGCCGAAGAGGCTGAAATGCCAGAAACCGGTCCCTGGTAGCTTGTCTCCTTTCTGGTAAAGAATTGGCTTGGTAGTTTAGTCTGCCCTGTTCCCATGATGCACTGGGCCAGGGACAGACTGATTTGCATATAGCCAGGTTCTGAGCTGGGATGGGGCAGTGAGATAAATAACGGTGATGGATCAAGCCCTGATCTTTGGACTGGGTAAGAGTGGTCTGCTCAATTCAGACACTCTGTTCATCACTACCCCCTTTTGTAAATCGATTTTGGCCACTATAGGTGTGGCAGGGTATACTCAGACATGAGTCCCTTTCTCACTGCTCCATCAGGATTCAAGCAAGCCGGGCCGAAGAGGCTGAAATGCCAGAAACCGGTCCCTGGTAGCTTGTCTCCTTTCTGGTAAAGAATTGGCTTGGTAGTTTAGTCTGCCCTGTTCCCATGATGCACTGGGCCAGGGACAGACTGATTTGCATATAGCCAGGTTCTGAGCTGGGATGGGGCAGTGAGATAAATAACGGTGATGGATCAAGCCCTGATCTTTGGACTGGGTAAGAGTGGTCTGCTCAATTCAGACACTCTGTTCATCACTACCCCCTTTTGTAAATCGATTTTGGCCACTATAGGTGTGGCAGGGTATACTCAGACATGAGTCCCTTTCTCACTGCTCCATCAGGATTCAAGCAAGCCGGGCCGAAGAGGCTGAAATGCCAGAAACCGGTCCCTGGTAGCTTGTCTCCTTTCTGGTAAAGAATTGGCTTGGTAGTTTAGTCTGCCCTGTTCCCATGATGCACTGGGCCAGGGACAGACTGATTTGCATATAGCCAGGTTCTGAGCTGGGATGGGGCAGTGAGATAAATAACGGTGATGGATCAAGCCCTGATCTTTGGACTGGGTAAGAGTGGTCTGCTCAATTCAGACACTCTGTTCATCACTACCCCCTTTTGTAAATCGATTTTGGCCACTATAGGTGTGGCAGGGTATACTCAGACATGAGTCCCTTTCTCACTGCTCCATCAGGATTCAAGCAAGCCGGGCCGAAGAGGCTGAAATGCCAGAAACCGGTCCCTGGTAGCTTGTCTCCTTTCTGGTAAAGAATTGGCTTGGTAGTTTAGTCTGCCCTGTTCCCATGATGCACTGGGCCAGGGACAGACTGATTTGCATATAGCCAGGTTCTGAGCTGGGATGGGGCAGTGAGATAAATAACGGTGATGGATCAAGCCCTGATCTTTGGACTGGGTAAGAGTGGTCTGCTCAATTCAGACACTCTGTTCATCACTACCCCCTTTTGTAAATCGATTTTGGCCACTATAGGTGTGGCAGGGTATACTCAGACATGAGTCCCTTTCTCACTGCTCCATCAGGATTCAAGCAAGCCGGGCCGAAGAGGCTGAAATGCCAGAAACCGGTCCCTGGTAGCTTGTCTCCTTTCTGGTAAAGAATTGGCTTGGTAGTTTAGTCTGCCCTGTTCCCATGATGCACTGGGCCAGGGACAGACTGATTTGCATATAGCCAGGTTCTGAGCTGGGACGGGGCAGTGAGATAAATAACGGTGATGGATCAAGCCCTGATCTTTGGACTGGGTAAGAGTGGTCTGCTCAATTCAGACACTCTGTTCATCACTACCCCCTTTTGTAAATCGATTTTGGCCACTATAGGTGTGGCAGGGTATACTCAGACATGAGTCCCTTTCTCACTGCTCCATCAGGATTCAAGCAAGCCGGGCCGAAGAGGCTGAAATGCCAGAAACCGGTCCCTGGTAGCTTGTCTCCTTTCTGGTAAAGAATTGGCTTGGTAGTTTAGTCTGCCCTGTTCCCATGATGCACTGGGCCAGGGACAGACTGATTTGCATATAGCCAGGTTCTGAGCTGGGATGGGGCAGTGAGATAAATAACGGTGATGGATCAAGCCCTGATCTTTGGACTGGGTAAGAGTGGTCTGCTCAATTCAGACACTCTGTTCATCACTACCCCCTTTTGTAAATCGATTTTGGCCACTATAGGTGTGGCAGGGTATACTCAGACATGAGTCCCTTTCTCACTGCTCCATCAGGATTCAAGCAAGCCGGGCCGAAGAGGCTGAAATGCCAGAAACCGGTCCCTGGTAGCTTGTCTCCTTTCTGGTAAAGAATTGGCTTGGTAGTTTAGTCTGCCCTGTTCCCATGATGCACTGGGCCAGGGACAGACTGATTTGCATATAGCCAGGTTCTGAGCTGGGATGGGGCAGTGAGATAAATAACGGTGATGGATCAAGCCCTGATCTTTGGACTGGGTAAGAGTGGTCTGCTCAATTCAGACACTCTGTTCATCACTACCCCCTTTTGTAAATCGATTTTGGCCACTATAGGTGTGGCAGGGTATACTCAGACATGAGTCCCTTTCTCACTGCTCCATCAGGATTCAAGCAAGCCGGGCCGAAGAGGCTGAAATGCCAGAAACCGGTCCCTGGTAGCTTGTCTCCTTTCTGGTAAAGAATTGGCTTGGTAGTTTAGTCTGCCCTGTTCCCATGATGCACTGGGCCAGGGACAGACTGATTTGCATATAGCCAGGTTCTGAGCTGGGATGGGGCAGTGAGATAAATAACGGTGATGGATCAAGCCCTGATCTTTGGACTGGGTAAGAGTGGTCTGCTCAATTCAGACACTCTGTTCATCACTACCCCCTTTTGTAAATCGATTTTGGCCACTATAGGTGTGGCAGGGTATACTCAGACATGAGTCCCTTTCTCACTGCTCCATCAGGATTCAAGCAAGCCGGGCCGAAGAGGCTGAAATGCCAGAAACCGGTCCCTGGTAGCTTGTCTCCTTTCTGGTAAAGAATTGGCTTGGTAGTTTAGTCTGCCCTGTTCCCATGATGCACTGGGCCAGGGACAGACTGATTTGCATATAGCCAGGTTCTGAGCTGGGATGGGGCAGTGAGATAAATAACGGTGATGGATCAAGCCCTGATCTTTGGACTGGGTAAGAGTGGTCTGCTCAATTCAGACACTCTGTTCATCACTACCCCCTTTTGTAAATTGGTATTGTAAATGACATATGTTATTTATTTGTTGGTTTTTAAAATTGCTAAATTGATGGCTTTGTCATTTACAATGCCAATAGTTATAACTTTTGCGAATGTGACACCTATAGCATTTGGAATGCAACATATTTTGTATTTACGTGACTTAGATGGCAGCTCTTGTCGTTAGGCCACATCTCTAAAGAGCAGGAGAGTGCAGCAGGGGAGAGAAGCACAGCAATGCAATAGGTCTTGCATTAGGAAAGTTTGAGCTATTGGTATTGTAAAGGACACATTTTTTATTTATGTGCTTGTTTTGAAAATAGCGAATTAATAGCTTTGTTATTTACAATGCCAATAGTTTTATCTTTTGCAAATGTGACACCTATTGTAACACAATATGTGTTGTGAGGGTGAGTGAGGGTGAGGGTGAGGGGTTGAGGGTGAGGTGTTGAGGGTGAGTGAGGGTGAGGTGTTGAGGGTGAGTGAGGGTGAGGTGTTGAGGGTGAGTGAGGCTGAGTGAGGGTGAGGGGTTAAGGGGGAGGGGTCGAGGGTGAGGGGTTGAGGGTGAGGGAGGGTGAGGGGTTGAGGGTGAGGGGTTGAGGGTGTGTGAGGGTGAGGTGTTGAGGGTGAGTGAGGGTGAGGGGTTGAGAGTGAGTGAGGGTGAGTGAGGGTGAGGTGAGGTGTTGAGGGTGGGTGAGGGTGAGGCTGAGGCTGAGGGGTTGAGGTTGAGTGAGGGTGAGTGAGAGTGAGGGTGAGTGAGGGGTTGAGGGTGAGGGGTTGAGGGTGAGTGAGGGTGAGGGGTTGAGGGTGAGTGAGGGTGAGGTGTTGAGGGTGAGAGAGGGTGAGGGTGAGTGAGGGTGAGGGGTTGAGAGTGAGGGTGAGGGTGAGTGAGGGTGAGGTGTTGAGGGTGAGTGAGGGTGAGGGTGAGGCTGAGGGGTTGAGGGTGAGTGAGGGTGAGGGGTTGAGGGTGAGTGAGGGTGAGGTGTTGAGGGTGAGAGGGTGAGGGTGAGTGAGGGTGAGTGAGGGTGAGTGAGGGTGAGTGAGGGTGAGTGAGGGTGAGTGAGGGTGAGTGATGGTGAGGGGTTGAGGGCGAGTGAGGGTGAGGGTGAGTGAGGGTGAGGGATTGAGGGCGAGGGGTTGAGGGTGAGGGGTTGAGGGTGAGTGAGGGTGAGGGTGAGTGAGGGTGAGGTGTTGAGGGTGAGTGAGGGTGAGGGGTTGAGGGTGAGTGAGGATGAGGGGTTGAGGTGAGTGAGGGTGAGGGTGAGTGAGGGTGAGGGTGAGTGAGGGTGAGGGTGAGTGAGGGTGAGTGAGGGTGAGGGTGAATGTGAGTGAGGGTGAGTGAGGGTGAGGGAGGGTGAGGGTGAGTGAGGGTGAGTGAGGGTGAGGGTGAATGTGAGTGAGGGTGAGGATGAGGGGTTGAGGGTGAGTGAGGGTGAGGGGTTGAGGGTGAGTGAGGGTGAGGGGTTGAGGGTGAGTGAGGGTGAGTGAGGGTGAGTGAGGGTGAGGGTGAGTGAGGATGAGGGGTTGAGGGTGGGTGAGGGTGAGTGAGGTTGAGGGTGAGTGAGGTTGAGGGTGAGTGAGGGTGAGGGTGAGTGAGGGTGAGGGTGAGTGAGGGTGAGGGTGAGTGAGGGTGAGTGTGAGTGAGGGTGAGTGAGGGTGAGGATGAGGGGTTGAGGGTGAGTGAGGGTGAGGGGTTGAGGGTGAGTGAGGGTGAGGGGTTGAGGGTGAGTGAGGGTGAGGGTGAGTTAGGGTGAGGGGTTGAGGGTGGGTGAGGGTGAGTGAGGGTGAGGTGTTGAGGGTGAGTGAGGGTGAGTTAGAGTGAGGGTGAGTGAGGGGTTGAGGGTGAGGTGTTGAGGGTGAGTGAGGGTGAGGCATTGAGGGTGAGTGAGGGTGAGGTGTTGAGGGAGGGTGAGGGTGAGTGAGGGTGAGTGAGGGTGAGTGAGGGTGAGTGAGGGTGAGTGATGGTGTGGGTGAGGGGTTGAGGGTGAGTGAGGGTGAGGGGGTTGAGGGTGAGTGAGGGTGAGGGGTTGAGGGTGAGTGAGGGTGAGGGATTGAGGGTGAGAGATTGAGGGTGAGGGGTTGAGGGTGAGTGAGGGTGAGGGTGAGTGAGGGTGAGGGGTTGAGGGTGAGTGAGGGTGAGGGGTTGAGGGTGAATGAGGGTGAGGGGTTGAGGGTGAGTGAGGGTGAGGGTGAGTGAGGATGAGGGGTTGAGGGTGGGTGAGGGTGAGTGAGGTTGAGGGTGAGTGAGGGTGAGTGAGGGTGAGGGTGAGTGAGGGTGAGGGTGAGTGAGGGTGAGTGAGGGCGTGTGAGGGCGAGTGAGGGTGAGTGAGGGTGAGTGAGGGTGTGGGTGAGGGGTTGAGGGTGAGTGAGGGTGAGGGGTTGAGGGTGAGTGAGGGTGAGGGTGAGTGAGGGTGAGGTATTGAGGGTGAGGGGTTGAGGTTGGGTGAGGGTGAGGGTGAGTGAGGGTGAGGTATTGAGGGTGAGGGGTTGAGTGAGGGTGAGGGTGAGGGGTTGAGGGTGAGGGGTTGAGGGGT
This sequence comes from Lissotriton vulgaris, assembly GCF_964263255.1. Lineage (NCBI taxonomy): Eukaryota > Metazoa > Chordata > Amphibia > Caudata > Salamandridae > Lissotriton > Lissotriton vulgaris. The sequence continues at coordinate 962,018,757 of NC_141685.1, read as the reverse complement.
TGAGGGTGAGTGAGGGTGAGGGTGAGTGAGGATGAGGGGTTGAGGGTGGGTGAGGGTGAGTGAGGTTGAAGGTGAGTGAGGGTGAGGGTGAGTGAGGGTGAGTGTGAGTGAGGGTGAGTGAGGGTGAGGGGTTGAGGGTGAGTGAGGGTGAGTGAGGGTGAGGGGTTGAGGGTGAGGGTGAGTTAGGGTGAGGGGTTGAGGGTGGGTGAGGGTGAGTGAGGGTGAGGGGTTGAGGGTGAGTGAGGAGGAGTGAGAGTGAGGGTGAGTGAGGGGTTGAGGGTGAGTGAGGGTGAGGGTGAGGGGTTGAGGGTGAGTGAGGGTGAGGGGTTGAGGGTGAGTGAGGGTGAGTGAGTGGTTGAGGGTGAGTGAGGGTGAGTGAGGGTGGGTGAGGGTGAGTGAGGGTGAGTGAGGGTGAGGGTGAGTGAGGGTGAGGGTGAGGTGTTGAGGGTGAGGGGTTGAGGGTGAGTGAGGGTGAGGGGTTGAGGGTGAGTGAGGGTGAGTGGTTGAGGGTGAGTGAGGGTATGTATGTATGTATGTTGAGTTTGAGGGTGAGTGAGGGTGAGGTGTTGAGGGTGAGTGAGGGTGAGTGAGGGTGAGGGTGAGGTGTTGAGGGTGAGTGAGGGTGGGTGAGTGAGGGTGAGGGGTTGAGGGTGAGTGAGGGTGAGGGTGAGTGAGGGTGAGGGGGTGAGGGGTTGAGGGTGAGTGAGGGTGAGTGAGGGTGGGTGAGGGTGAGGGGTTGAGGGTGAGTGAGGGTGAGGTGTTGAGGGTGAGTGAGGGTGAGGGTGAGGTGTTGAGGGTGAGTGAGGGTGGGTGAGGGTGAGTGAGGGTGAGTGAGTGAGGGTGAGGGGTTGAGGGTGAGTGAGGGTGAGGGTGAGTGAGGATGAGGGGTTGAGGGTGAGGGGCTGAGGGTGAGTGAGGGTGAGGGGTTGAGGGTGAGTGAGGGTGAGGGGTTGAGGGTGAGTGAGGGTGAAAGGTTGAGGGTGAGTGAGGGTGAGGGGTTGAGGGTGATAGAGGATGAGTGAGAGTGAGAGTGAGGGTGAGTGAGGGGTTGAGGGTGAGGGGTTGAGGGTGAGGGGTTGAGGGTGAGTGAGGGTGAGGTGTTGAGGGTGAGGGTGGGTGAGCGTGAGGGTGAGCGTGAGGGTGAGTGAGGGGTTGAGGGTGAGTGAGGGTGAGGGTGAGGGGTTGAGGGTGAGTGAGGGGTTGAGGGTGAGTGAGGGTGAGGTGTTGAGGGTGAGTGAGGGTGAGGGTGGGTGAGCGTGAGGGAGGGGTTGAGGGTGAGGTGTTGAGGGTGAGTGAGGGTGTGGGTGAGGGGTTGAGGGTGAGGGGTTGAGGGTGAGTGAGGGTGAGTGAGGGTGGGTGAGGGTGAGGAGTTGAGGGTGAGTGAGGGTGAGGTGTTGAGGGTGAGTGAGGGTGAGGGTGAGGTGTTGAGGGTGAGTGAGGGTGGGTGAGTGAGGGTGAGTGAGGGTGAGGGGTTGAGGGCGAGTGAGGGTGAGGGTGAGGGGTTGAGGGTGAGGGGCTGAGGGTGAGTGAGGGTGAGGGGTTGAGGGTGAGTGAGGGTGAGGGGTTGAGGGTGAGTGAGGGTGAGAGGTTGAGGGTGAGGGGTTGAGGGTGATAGAGGATGAGTGAGAGTGAGGGTGAGTGAGGGGTTGAGGGTGAGGGGTTGAGGGTGAGTGAGGGGTTGAGGGTGAGTGAGGGTGAGGTGTTGAGGGTGAGGGTGGGTGAGCGTGAGGGTGAGCGTGGGGGTGAGTGAGGTGTTGAGGGTGAGGAGTTGAGGGTGAGGGGTTGAGGGTGAGTGAGGGTGAGGGTGAGGGTGAGGTGTTGAGGGTGAGTGAGGGTGGGTGAGGGTGAGTGAGGGTGAGTGAGGGTGAGGGGTTGAGGGTGAGTGAGGGTGAGGGTGAGTGAGGGTGAGGGGTTGAGGGTGAGGGGCTGAGGGTGAGTGAGGGTGAGGGGTTGAGGGTGAGTGAGGGTGAGTGAGGGTGAGGGGTTGAGGGTGAGTGAGGGTGAGAGGTTGAGGGTGAGTGAGGGTGAGGGGTTGAGGGTGATAGAGGATGAGTGAGAGTGAGGGTGAGTGAGGGGTTGAGGGTGAGGGGTTGAGGGTGAGTGAGGGTGAGGGGTTGAGGGTGAGTGAGGGTGAGGTGTTGAGGGTGAGGGTGGGTGAGCGTGAGGGTGAGCGTGAGGGTGAGTGAGGTGTTGAGGGTGAGGAGTTGAGGGTGAGTGAGGGTGAGGGGTTGAGGGTGAGTGAGGGTGAGGGTGAGGGGTTGAGGGTGAGTGAGGGTGAGGGGTTGAGGGTGAGTGAGGGTGAGGTGTTGAGGGTGAGTGAGGGTGAGGGTGGGTGAGCGTGAGGGAGGGGTTGAGGGTGAGGTGTTGAGGGTGAGTGAGGGTGTGGGTGAGGGGTTGAGGGTGAGGGGTTGAGGGTGAGTGAGGGTGGGTGAGGGTGAGGGGTTGAGGGTGAGTGAGGGTGAGGTGTTGAGGGTGAGTGAGGGTGAGGGTGAGGTGTTGAGGGTGAGTGAGGGTGGGTGAGTGAGGGTGAGGGTGAGGGTGAGTGAGGGTGAGGGGTTGAGGGTGAGGGGCTGAGGGTGAGTGAGGGTGAGGGGTTGAGGGTGAGTGAGGGTGAGGGGTTGAGGGTGAGTGAGGGTGAGAGGTTGAGGGTGAGTGGTTGAGGGTGATAGAGGATGAGTGAGAGTGAGGGTGAGTGAGGGGTTGAGGGTGAGGGGTTGAGGGTGAGTGAGGGTGAGGGGTTGAGGGTGAGTGAGGGTGAGGGTGGGTGAGCGTGAGGGTGAGCGTGGGGGTGAGTGAGGTGTTGAGGGTGAGGAGTTGAGGGTGAGTGAGGGTGAGGGGTTGAGGGTGAGTGAGGGTGAGGGTGAGGGGTTGAGGGTGAGTGGTTGAGGGTGAGTGAGGGTGAGGTGTTGAGGGTGAGTGAGGGCGAGGGTGGGTGAGCGTGAGGGAGGGGTTGAGGGTGAGGTGTTGAGGGTGAGTGAGGGTGTGGGTGAGGGGTTGAGGGTGAGTGAGGGTGAGGGGTTGAGGGTGAGTGAGGGTGTGACCATATCCATTCCAGACACTGATAATTAATTGGCGACAAAAGTTATTATTTGACGTGGCATATCTTAATTGCTAGGTTTTTTAATTACTAGTTGATGTTTAATTTTTGTAATCATTTTTTTAAGTATGCACCTCTTAAAAAATAAATAAAAATATTGCTTGTTATGTATTTCCATTTGTAGACCTAGAATAGTTATGGTGCATTGTATGTAGCTTTAAAAAATAAAAATGTAGACTGCTCAATGTATTTCCGTGAATAGATGCAGGTTGCCTCTTTCTGTCAAATAATATCCCTTGTTCAACTTACTATAATGGCGCGGTATACTATGAAGCAGAGGAGGACTGACTGTCAGAGCCTTGCTCTTTCCTCTCTTGCCAACAGGGCTACTCCAGAATAAGACCACGAAAACCATAATTTGTGAAACATGGCCATTTGACTCGCAGCCCGGTCAGTGGAGGGGCTCCGCTTTCTGATCCGTAGAGGCTGATGTTCAGTCACTTTCTTGAAGAGGAAATGGGGAATAAAAACTTTACTTTTGCAGTGATGTCGATGAACCTGGCTTGATGTCACACTGCTGCATTGTGCTGATTTTCTAAGTAAAAACATGCATAGTGAGGAGCACTAATACGGGTTTGAGATGGTGGAAGAGCTGCTTCTCTCTTATGGAGATAGATTATCTGGGGGGAGGAAGGGCTCCTAATGGGAAGTGTAGACGGGGAGAAATTGAGAAAAAAAAGCTGAGCAGGGAGGGTGTTATTGCGGCTATCTGTTTGCCCGAGGGGAGGAGAAATGCAGGCCTGAGGCAGAGCACACGCTGAGAAGCTTGTGGGAGGGGGGCTGGGCTGCCTTTGATCTGGTAATGCGAGGCAGGCAGGCAGGGGGCTGGTGGCATTGTGCACGCGCTTTTTAGGGCTTGCGCTTGCGCAATGACCTAAAAAGCACATGCACTTGAAGAAATCGCCAGTGGAATCGCCAGTGGTGGATCAACACTGGATAAGCCGTAATAGAGCTTCGCCAGCGATGCGCAGAAGCGCATCAGCAGGCGAGCCCTAAAAAGGGTTTCCAAATTATAGATTTTAGTAATACGCAGATTGTAATTAGTGTAAACATTTTTTATTGCAGTCCATTAAAAGCACATAGTCCACAGCTTCGCTAGCAACACCCTTACAATACCTCTCAAAAAGAGTACATCTTTGTCAACAGGAAGCTTCGAGTGAACTCAATCAATTCAATTCATGAAGCTTTATTCGGTACATGAAACATGACCATAAAAGCACACAAAAAAACAGACAAACAAAATAACCAAAGTTTCAGATTGACAAATAAAACAGATATCAGTAGACATACAGTCCATATAATTTAAAAAAAGCATATTTTTCCTTGCATAAATACATTTGTTTAAAAAGGAAGCAGTATTAAAACACATGTCGGCGGAATTCAGATTACATAATAAGCTCATAGCCTGATTAACTGTACACACACCATATTTCAAAAACATTGGTTTCAAATAGGCGATACGAAAATTTATGTACAGTTTACAAAATAGTAAAAAGTGCAAAGTGCTCTGTTTAAATACGCCATCACACAGACATGGCCCTGTTGGATGTTTTTTGAGAATTGGTAGGGCCACTACATGGTGTGCTACTCCGAACCTCAGTCTTGTAAGCACAAACTTATGAGATGGCCTAGTCACCGTGGATAGATAAAATGGTGAACCTTCCAAAATAATATATCTATTGTAGAACAAGACAGTGGTCCTGCTGCTGACAACCGTTTCCTAGCTCTGCTGGCCAGAAATTTACTTTTCAACTCAGCTTTAGAGATCAAAGATGCGGCTCTTGGGTCAATCAGGACATTAAGACTAAATATTTCTGAGTAACAATCAACAACATAATTTAACCAGGGAATTTTCCTATAGTGATCCAATGATAAACAGTCCTCAATGATGGCTCTATTAAAAGATTTCTCCTCCTGGAGCCAGATGGAACGCCAAATCAGGAGTGGCCTTAAGGACAATAGGTCACTTAGGTAATAAATATCCAGTTCCCGATGGATCAGCTCAGTTGGGGCGGTCAGGGGTAGACACAGAAGCTTTTTCAAAAAGGAGTTTTCCTCCGTCTGCAAAATTTGGGTATATCTATGACCCCACACACCCGCCCCATATAATGCTATTGAGGTACATCTAGCCTGATAAATTTGAAGCATATCCTTAGTACGCCTGTCTCCTACTTTTGCCGCAAATCTAAAAACACCATAGGCGTTCTTTGCCATTTTGTTACTAACATGATTAATTTCATCAGTCCATTTTCTGTCTCTTGAAAAGGTAATACCAAGGTAACAAAATCTTTCCACGTGTAGCACTTTTTCATGATCAATAAAAAAAGCATTAGAGAGTTTGCTTCTGGCCCCGCAGGTCATGGTGTGCGTCTTCCCCTTATTAATGGACAGTTTCCTATCTTGTATGAACTTACAGAATCTGTCAATTAGGGGCTGTAGACCTAGGGGAGTTCTTGAACGTAAGACGGCGTCATCAGCATATAATAACACCGGGACAGAAACACCATTAATCTGGGGGGCATCAGATTTTACATTCTTTAAGATTGCGTCAACTTCGTTAATAAATAATATAAAAAGGAGGGGGGCCAAAACACAAACCTGTTGAATCCCATGTTTCACACTGAACTTAGGGGTACATTCTCCTTTTGTGCCATAACGCACACAAGTTTCAAGCTTTTCATACAACCTGGCCAGAAACAAAATTATACCCTCGGGGGCTCCTAGGTGTAACAGAGTTGGCCATAAAATAGCATGGTCGACCATATCAAAAGCACTGCTTAAGTCTGCAAAGCAGAGGTATAAAGAACCAGTTTTGGCTTTGGTGTATTTACTAATCAATAGGTCTAGATTTACACACTGGTCGAGTGTACCCCGGCCCTTCCTAAAGCCGTACTGCCTGTCGGCCAGGATGTTCTCTTGCTCAGCCCACTCTTCTAGTTTTACTAGCATAACTCTACTCATGATCTTAACAGAGGAGTCTAGAAGAGAGATAGGGCGGTAATTCTTAGCATCTGACCTACTGCCCTTCTTGTGTATAGGGATAATAATAGATTCTCCCCAGGTTTTAAGGGGCTCACTACAGACTGCGGCGTTAAATACAATGGTCAAGAGAGGGCTCCACAACTCTGGGGCTAATTTATAAACATCAATAGGGACCCCATCAGGTCCCTGAGCCTTCCCCCCTTGCTAACACGTATTCCCAGGTCGACCTCTTGGACTGTGATGTCCAGTGGTAGTGTGGTCCTCCTACTAGGGTTTGTATTATCACAACTTTTTGAGCCAAAGATTTTGGAGAAATGTGTAAACCAGTCATCGCTGGTGACATTAGAGGATAGCTCAGGTATATGGTCTTCTTTAAGAAAAGGAGAGTTGACCGTAGCCCATAAGAGTGTATTGTTAGATGTTTCAGATGCTTGGTTAAGAGAGTCCCAGGCCTCCTGCTGTGAACTCAATCAATTAAAGCCAATACCATCTTCGAAAGCAGCATTTGCATTTGTAGATTGGTTAACTGCACACATTTTCATTTCTTTCGGGGAGCAGGCACCCTGGCAAGAAGGGTTACCTCTTGTTTAGCTGTCTCCCTGCCTTCCTAGCACAGTAGACTTCCTTTCCATTTCAGATGAGGGATATGACCTGCTGGAATTAACTATCCTGCAACTGTTGTCTTTTAATTAAAAAGGAAACTGTTTTTGTGACATCAAAAAAGTATGGGCACACCGGTCCCCGCAAATGCCACCCACTATGACCTCTGTGTTTAATAAAGAAACAATATACCAGCTCAACTTTAAGAAATTATTAATGTTGAGTTCTGACATCACAATGGCTTTTGCTACAGCCAGCAGCCAGGGAGAATGGCGGAACATGGAGCATTACAGTTTATTTTTCTGAAATGTTTATATTAAAAGAAATAATGATCAGCAGAAAGGAGTGTTTTTTGCATTCTTTCTATCTGCGACGTCAACCATCACTCCGCAAAAAACACGCCCCGATTCCGAGCTTAGTCTGAAGCTCTTTGGTGCAACCCTGTGGCCTGACGGTCCCTTCACAGCACGAGAAGCAGGTTCCAAAGTTTGCGGACCCTGGCCGTGTTTGAGGACACATTCCGTCGGGTTCATATCTTTCACTAAGGCAACACGTAATCCTGCCCGAAACGTGTGCGGGATCTTACACTCGCTTCTGAGAGAGCCAGAAAGGGGGAAGGAGAGGCTCGGCCAGCCTGCACACAAAATAAGATGACCTCCGAGTAATCACTTATCAACAATTTATCATTTCCCTCTTGCCAAAAAAGAAAGAGCTACTTGCTTATTAACACTTCAGTGGCGGTTAATAGACGCCACGGGTTGCCTGCGCCGCGTCCCCTGAGAGCACAGGTTGCAAAGCAGCAACTGTTCGGCTGTGCTATGGTGGAGAATGCTGGACTATTTTATGCAAACTGTGTTGTGCTGTGGCATGGCATGTTATCTATTACTTCTCTGTGTTATGTATTGGCATGTTGTGTTAAACTAGATTGCTACATGGCATTAAGTTATGCGGCATTCCTGAAGACCTGGCTTCTTGGCGCTGTTAGGTATTTAAATGGAGCTAAAAAACCTCACTGGGTGACGCGCGTTCGTGATTAGGCGTTTTCACCTACCGGGCGAAGGGGGGGGGGGGGGGGGGGGGAGGGCAGAGTGCAGATGCAGAGTGCAGATTGTGAGTGCAGAGTGCAGATTCAGAGTGCAGAGTGCAGATGCAGAGTGCAGATTCAGAGTACAGATACAGAGTGCTGAGTGCAGATGCAGAGTGCAGATTGTGAGTGCAGAGTGCAGATTGTGAGTGCAGAGTGCAGATTCAGAGTGCAGAGTGCAGATTGTGAGTGCAGATTGCAGATTGTGAGTGCAGAGTGCAGATTCAGAGTGCAGATTCAGAGTGCAGATTCAGAATGTAAAGTGCAGATTCAGAGTGCAGAGTGCAGATTCAGAGTGCAGAGTACAGATTCAGATTCAGAGTGCAGAGTGCAGAGTCAGAGTGCAGATTCAGAGTGCAGATTCAGAGTGCAGAGTGCAGATTGTGAGTGCAGAGTGCAGATTCAGAGTGCAGAGTGCAGATTCAGAGTGCAGAGTACAGATTCAGATTCAGAGTGCAGAGTCAGAGTGCAGATTCAGAGTGCAGAGTGCAGATTCAGAGTGCAGATTGAGAGTGCAGATTCAGAGTGCAGAGTGCACATTCAGAGTGCAGAGTGCAGATTCAGAGTGCAGAGTGCAGAGTGCAGATTGTGAGTGCAGATTCAGAGTGTAGATTGTGTGTGCAGAGTGCAGATTGTGAGTGGCAAGTGCAGATTCAGAGTGGAGAGTGCAGATTCAGAGTGCAGATTCAGAGTGCAGAGTGCAGAGTGAAGATTCAGAGTGGGCCTGGCTCCTGAGGCTTGAGCAGGCAAAGCCAGGCTATCTTCATTTCTGAGCACAGGTCCGAAGGGGACATGTGAGCTTCTGCCCGTTTAATTCAATTGATCTGGGAGCTGCGCAGAGAATAGTGATCAAAAATAAACCTCTTATGTGAAAGGGAATGAGGGGGGAAGAACGTGTGTATAAATACGGAGGCCCGCAGTATGCCGGCTGCGACCCTGCGGGAACCGGGCACAGGCGAGGGGCAGGATTGGGTGGCAGGCAGGGCAATCACAACGACGGGCTCACTCAGCTCCAGTTATCATAGTTTTTTAATTATTAACGGGGTGTTTCCGCTTCTTTTTCCTGATCCTGTTTTGACTTGAATTTGGAAAACGTACAGCTTCTGGAGACAACAAAGTACTTTTTAAGAGGCAAAGGGGCGCCCGTTTGTGTCCCACTTTTAAAATATAAATGTATTTATTGAGAAACGGGTCAGCTTTAGCGTACGATGTTTGTCGTTGGGCAAACTCTCTATTTATTTACAACTTGGGCTGCAATAAATCAGCCTGCACCGTAGTTTTCTGTTCGTCGTGTTGCTTTTGGCGTCTAGTTCAAGGGTAGCTAAATATATTTATTAGTGGTTTTTTTAGTTGGCACGCTCACACTTTCTGCACTTTCCCCTTGACGTTCAAGAGTGTGGGGAGGTTAGCCAGGCTATTGTGCCTGCTGCAAAGCACAGGTTGTAGCAGGCGCTACACAGATGAGCATTTTATTCAGGTAGTTCAGAGGGTTACGGCCTATGTTGCATAAACAAACCCCACTGTGACACAAGTTATGTTGGACAGGCCTCGTGAAAGGCCCGCTCCCTCCCCGCATGGCGGGGTCTGGACCCCTGCTCTCCCTGTATCCAAGACAAGAACCATCCCAGCAACCCACCGGGTCAACCCACGGTCCGTCCCCGACGGAACCCCAGCTCCTGAACACTCCGGTATCGGCTGGCCCGGTCCCCCGTCAGTACCACTGCCCCGGACCAGCCGCCATCTTTGGACACTACACGACCAGGCCGCGTGGCCTCGGATCGACCCCAACCCTGGGCCTGGCCAGGCCCCGACATCGAGGCACCACCATCCACCCAGGAGGTGAAGAGACCACTTGGCAGGTCAAAGGGAGAAGGAGTGTCAATGGCTCCCCTCCGCCAGGTGTTGATCGCCCCCTGCTGGGTGTCTGGACTCCCTCATCCCGGACCTCCCGACCTCCAAGTGCGAGGGTCCGGACATCAAAGGGCGCCAGACCTATAACTGGGGCAGCTCCAGAGCAGGAAGGCAGTTGTATCCTGGAGTCGAGAGACACCGAGACAAACTCATCCCTGGAGGCCTGCTGGCGCTGCCGCGGCCCTTTCTTGTGAACCATCTCCGAAGCCTGCTGGCGCTGCCGCGGCCCTCGTCATTGTGAACTATCGTCCAAGCCTGCTGGCGCTGCCGTGGCCCTCGTCATCGTGAACCATCGTCCGAGCCTGCTGGCGCTGCCGCGGCCCTCGTCATCGTGAACCATCGTCCAAGCCTGCTGGCGCTGCCGCGGCACTCGTCATCGTGAACCACCGTCCAGGCCTGCTGGCGCTGCCGCGGCCCTCCTCGTCGAGAACCATCTTCGTAGCCTACTGGCGCTGCCGCGGCCCCTCTTTGCCAACCCTCAAGCTCGAGGATTGTGAGCTTCACCTCTTGCTGTTCCCGTACCGGCCCGGTACTAAGACTGTCCCGCTACCCCTTTCCCCCAAGAGACTAGAATTGGCAGGATCCTCGTATCCTGGTCCCGCTGTATCGTTGATTACCTGGCCTCAAGATTTCTATATAAAGTGTGCAGAACTCATCTTTGTGTGGTGTCCATCTGTGGGGGGGAAGTTACTTATCTGTACGATCACCGGAGACGGCCCTCACCGGAGGCCTCTCCCCCTGTACTCGGCCGACCCTCCGGGTCTCCGTCTAACATTGGTGGCCAGCGGCGCGATCCGAGCCGACGCATAATCGTACAGAAAGTAACTCACCCCACGACACACAGCCACCATGACGACAAAGGAAAGTGGAACAACGGAAAAATTCCTGATGGAAAAACTAGAAGAATATAGCCACAAAGAACTAAAACAATTCTGCATAGAACTGGGCATTGCTACCACAGGACTGAGCACGAAAGAGGACCTCAAACACGCCTTGGAAGCTTGGGCGGAGGCGGGAACGACCGTACCCCAAGACCAAAACCCCAAGACCACCGAAACAAGCACCGCTCCTACAGAAGAAAGAAGACCGAGCTTCTCGCCGGAGGAGGCCCGAGAACGGGAGAAGAGCCGGCTCCACGAGTTGGAACTGGCCCGACTTCGCTTAGACGGAGAACTCAAGTTGGCGGAACAAAAAATAACTTTGGAACACTTACGGCTCCGAGAGGAGCGAGAAGAGAAAAAGAGTCAGAGAGAGCTGGAAGAGAAAAGACTAGCCTACGAGCAGGAGCGCAACTTGAAGGAACTAGAGATTCGGAGGCAGAACAAAGACCTCGGAGTCCCCGGGCACCAGAACCCCCCTACTCCTACAGACCCCAAGGTCCACATCCCAAGGATGTCGTCAGAGAATATTTCTGGAACGATGATATCCAGCAATGGTTCAAAGCCTATGAAGTAGCAATGACCTCCCACCGGATCCCACGGAGCGACTGGGGAGCCGGGTTATGGGGGAGGTTTGTCAACGAAGGGCGAGATGCCCTGCTGCAACTCCCGGACCATCAGATGACGTCCTACGACCACATGAAAGCCGCCCTTCTCACTCGATACGGACTCACGCCCGAGATGTACCGCCAGAGGTTCCGCGACTGCAAACGGATCCCGGGTATGACTTGGGTGGAGTACGTGAACTTCTTTAGCCGAGCCTTCGAGGGGTGGATCAAGGGCAGCAAGGTGACCACTTACGAGCAGCTCTTTGACCTTATTGTATGGGAACACCTCTCTAATACCTGCTTCGTCGAGCTCAGGCAGCACCTCCTTGACAGTAAACTGACTGAACCTCGCCAACTCGCCATCGAGGCAGACCGATGGGAGAGCACCCGAGTTTCCCGAAACTGGCCCAGCGAACAGAACCGAGCCTCCCAAGGGCCCCATCGCCCCCGAGGAGGAGGAGGAGGCCAGGGTCGGGGCCGAGACACCGTCCCGGTGGCTCCCACCAGCAACACCCCGCCCCCGGCCGGAAGAGGAAGCCCTCCGACGCGACCAGGGTTCCGCGCCAACGTTACCTGCCACCGATGCCAACGACCCGGCCACTACGCCAATGATCCCAACTGCCCGAAAAACCAGAGTCCCATGACCCGACACGTCGCTGCCGCTGCCCTGGGAGAAGAACAAGCCCAAGAAAACACCGAAGAGTACGAGCCAGACCAACCCGAGTGGGAACCCGCCGCCATGTCCCTGGTCTGCCTAGGGGAAAGAGACCTGATTCCGCGGGCACCCCTTCCCGCCAAAACGCAGAAGTACAGCCAGTGGGTCAACATTAATGGGCACCGGGCTGAAGCACTCCGCGACACCGGGGCCAGTGTGACCGCAGTCCGCTGCCATCTGGTGAGCCCGGATCAGATCTTACCAAATATCCTTTGCCCAGTACGGCCGGCCGATAACTCCGAGAGCCTGTGTCGGATGGCCTGCGTCCCCTTCGAGTGGGGAGGAGTATCCGGCATGCTAAAAGTGACTGTCCGCGACGATGCCCCCGTGGACTGCCTCCTGGGGAACGACCTTGAGAGTTCTCCCTGGTCAGCTGTGGAACGAGGAGAGCACCTGGGGATGCTGGGCCTCCCTGAATGGGCCTGCGTAACGACCCGATCCATGGCCGCCCACGCCATCCCCAGTCCCGAAGAACAAGAATGGCCGGAGCCCCCTCCACCAATCGTCCAAGAAGGAGCAACACTGGAAGCCAGTTCCCAGGAGTCCAGCGAAGAAGGACTTGATCGGCTCCGGGACCTTCCCGAACTAGCCCAGTGGCGTCAAGAGGGTGGCCCCACTCAGGAACAATTCCGACAGGAGCAGAGGACATGTCCCTCCCTCGAGCGACTCCGACAGCAAGCCCTCACCCAGAGCGCAGGAGACACCTCGGGGGCCCACTGGATTTATTGGGACAATGACCTGCTCTACAGTGAGCAGAAGATTGCTGAGCTGGGGGCCAGCCGGGTGCTGGTGGTCCCCCTCCGCTTCAGAGACTTCCTCTTGAACCTAGCCCACGATGTGCCTCTAGCCAGACACCTGGGACAAGACAAAACATACAGCCGCCTGGTGACCCACTTCTACTGGCCCAAAATGCGGAATGATGTAACGAACCACTGCCGGGCCTGCCCCACATGCCAGGCCAGATGGAAGAGCGGCCGAAAACTCAAAGCACCCTTGCAGCCTGTTCCCATCGTCACCACCCCGTTTGAACGGGTGGGAATAGACATAGTGGGGCCCCTAGAGCCCAGAACAGCACAAGGACACCGATTCATCCTGGTCCTGGTGGACCACGCCACCCGCTATCCCGATGCCATTCCTCTTCGGACCGTGACGGCGCCCGTGGTAGGCCGGGCCCTGATGGGAATCTTCTCACGGGTGGGTTTCCCCCGAGAAGTCGTCAGCGACAGGGGCACGAACTTTATCTCTAAATACATGAAGTCCCTCTGGCAACAGTGCGGGGTCACCTACAAATTCACGACCCCATATCACCCGCAAGGAAATGGGCTGGTAGAGCGGTTTAACCGCACCCTCAAGGGGATGATCATGGGCCTGGAAGAACCCCTACGTCGCCAATGGGATGTGCTGCTCCTGTGCCTCCTGTTCGCATACCGAGAAGTCCCCCAGAAATCCCTGGGCTTCAGCCCGTTCGAATTACTGTATGGGCACCCCGTCCGGGGTCCCCTCAGCCTGGTCAAAGAAGGATGGGAGGTGGCCCTTCAGAAGACTCCTCCGGATGTATACAAGTACCTCCTGACCCTCCGTAACCAAACCCGGCGATTCAGGGAACTCGCCAAGGCCATCCTTGAAGCCAGTCAGGAGGACATGAAGCGATGGTATGATCAGCATGCCTCCTCCATCGAGTTCGAGCCGGGACAACAGGTCTGGGTGATGTCTCCTGTTGAACCCTGCGCCCTACAGGACAAATGGACAGGGCCCTTCAAGGTGGTAGAGCGCAAGGGTCCAGTCACCTACCTGATCGACCTGGAGTCACCCCGGAACCCCCTACGGGTCCTCCACGCCAACAGACTCAAACCCCACTTCGTGCGCTCGGAACTCAGCCTCCTGATGGCTACCGATAGTGGGACTGAAGAAGACTCCGAGCCCCTTCCTGACCTGCTGAGAACGCTCGAAAGGGACGGCTCCGTGGAAGGGGTCAGCCTCTCCGATGCTCTATCCTCAGAGCAACGCCAAGACTGTCGAGACCTTCTGCTCCAGTTCGCCGACCTGTTCTCCCTCATCCCCGGGGTCACCCCCTGGTGCCTTCACGATGTAGATACCGGGGATAGCCCCCCTATTCGACACAGGGCGTACCGAGTGCTGGATCGAGTGCGCGCCTGCATCCAGACAGAAGTCTCCAAAATGCTGGCTCTGGGAGTGATCGAGCCATCTGACAGTCCCTGGGCCAGCCCAGTCGTACTGTTCCCCAAAGCGGCCGCCCCGGGCGTAGCCCCTGAGCTCAGGTTCTGTGTGGACTATCGGGGCCTGAACGCCGTTACCCGAACCGACGCTCACCCCATCCCCCGGGCAGATGAGCTGATTGACCGCATGGGGGCCGCCCGCTACCTGAGCATCTTCGATCTGACAGCGGGCTACTGGCAGATCGGCCTCACCCCGGGGCCCAAGAGCGATATGCCTTCTCTACCCCGGATGGCCACTACCACTTCAAGGTGATGCCCTTCGGCATGAAAAACGCCCCAGCTACCTTCCAGAGACTCGTGAACCAGGTACTGGCGGGCCTCGAAGAATTCAGCGCCGCCTATCTGGACGATATTGCTGTGTACAGTCGCCACTGGGCAGATCACCTCCACCACCTCCGGGAGGTCCTGCACGCCCTCCGGCAGGCCGGGCTCACCATCAAAGCCAGCAAATGCCAGATTGGCCAAGGGTCCGTGACCTATCTGGGACACCAAGTGGGGAGCGGTCTGGTGGCCCCCCTCCAGCTCAAGATCGCTGCCATTCAGGCCTGGCAACCACCAATCTCCCAAACCGAGGTCCCAGCCTTCTTGGGGCTCACCGGGTACTACCGGCAGTTTGTAAAGGACTATGGCAGCATTGTGGGGCCCCTCACAGAACTCACATCCAAGAAAAACCCCAAAACAGTCAACTGGACTCCGGAATGTCAGGCGGCCTTTGAGAAATTGAAGTCCGCCATGTGCACCGCCCCCGTGCTCCAAGCCCCCGACTACAGCCGGGAGTTCATAGTGCAGACAGACGCCTCAGATCATGGCGTGGGGGCCGTCCTCTCCCAACTCAACACAGAGGAAGTCGATCAGCCAGTGGCCTTCATCAGCCGACGCCTGCTGGCCCGAGAACAGCGCTGGAGCACCATCGAGCGGGAGGCCTTCGCCGTGGTGTGGGCCCTCAAAAAGCTCCGGCCCTATCTCTTCGGCACCCACTTCCGGGTGCAAACAGATCATCGACCCCTGAAATGGCTGATGCAGATGCGGGGAGAGAACCCAAAACTGTTACGCTGGTCCATCTCCCTGCAGGGGATGGACTTCACTGTGGAGCATCGTCCCGGCCAAGACCACGCCAACGCAGACGGCCTGTCATGCTTCTTCCGCCTCGGCGAGGAGAGTACCCAAGAGGATGGGTGACTCTCCCTGCCTTCAGCTGGGGGGGACGCATGTTGGACAGGCCTCGTGGAAGGCCCGCTCCCTCCCCGCATGGCGGGGTCCGGACCCCTGCTCTCCCTGTATCCAAGACAAAAACCATCCCAGCAACCCACCGGGTCAACCCACGGTCCATCCCCGACGGAACCCCAGCTCCTGAACACTCCGGTATCGCCTGGCCCGGGCCCCCATCAGTACCACTGCCCCGGACCAGCCGCCATCTTTGGACACTACACGAGCAGGCCGCGTGGCCTCAGATCGACCCCAACCCTGGGCCTGGCCAGGCCTTGACATCGAGGCACCGCCATCCACCCAGGAGGTGAAGAGACCACTTGGCAGGTCAATGGGAGAAGGAGTGTCAATGGCTCCCCTCCGCCAGGTGTCGATCGCCCCCGGCCTCCCCGGGCGTTGGCTCCACCCCCCTGCTGGGTGTCTGGACTCCCTCATCCTGGACCTCCCGACCTCCAAGTGCGAGGGTCCGGACATCAAAGGGCGCCAGACCTATAACTGGGGCAGCTCCAGAGCAGGAAGGCAGTTGTATCCTGGAGTCGAGAGACACCGAGACGAACTCATCCCTGGAGGCCTGCTGGCGCTGCCGCGGCCCTTTCTTGTGAACCATCTCCGAAGCCTGCTGGTGCTGCCGCGGCCCTCGTCATCGTGAACTATCGTCCAAGCCTGCTGGCGCTGCCGCGGCCCTCGTCATCGTGAACCATCGTCCGAGCCTGCTGGCGCTGCCGCGGCCCTCGTCATCGTGAACCATCGTCCAAGCCTGCTGGCGCTGCCGCGGCACTCGTCATCGTGAACCACCGTCCAGGCATGCTGGCACTGCCGCGGCCCTCCTCGTCGAGAACCATCTTCGTAGCCTGCTGGTGCTGCCGCGGCCCCTCTTTGCCAACCCTCAAGCTCGAGGATTGTGAGCTTCACCTCTTGCTGTTCCCGTACCGGCCCGGTACTAAGACTGTCCCGCTACCCCTTTCCCCCAAGAGACTAGAATTGGCAGGATCCTCGTATCCTGGTCCCGCTGTATCGTTGATTACCTGGCCTCAAGATTTCTATATAAAGTGTGCAGAACTCATCTTTGTGTGGTGTCCATCTGTGGGGGGGAAGTTACTTATCTGTACGATCACCGGAGACGGCCCTCACCGGAGGCCTCTCCCCCTGTACTCGGCCGACCCTCCGGGTCTCCGTCTAACAAGTTACAATCCTTTTTCAATATAGCCTGTTGGTATGAACTGGCGTCATGGGACTTTGTGTAAACAGCTAAGCATAAGTTCAGAGCCTGCTGTTTTATTCTCAATGTTAAATTACGCACTCACCCACTAGTCATTCAGGCGCACTTCTTTCCACTCCCACATATAGTGACTCACACACTCCATCCGACTTAATTTGTAAGGAAGCACACTCGGGAGTCAGTGAAAAGAAGCTGTGGAAGATGAGATATGCATGTGGACGAGACATGAGTGCACATGCCTAACGTGGAATGAGTTCAACAGGCATGACTGAGACAATTTGAAGACCACTACCCCTTCCATGGCCCCGTCATGTTTAATTTGCAGACTCACAATTTCAGAACTGAAACATATTTTCGATATTATTTATAACAAAATCATGGTTACTCTCCATTGACAAAGCCAAAAGTCCTGTCTGGTTTAAAATGTATGTCAGTTGCTGGGTTATATATCTGGATGCAGACACTTTAACAACTGCTTCTTGCTTTCTCAAATATGCTTGAAAATGCACCATTTGCCCGCTATGTTTTCAAACTTTTCTCAGGGGAAGAACCCACCCCCAAAATCCCTTTATGATGGTGTGCTCACAATGCTCGCTTGCCACCAGGCACTCACTCAATATTTTACGCCTCACCACTTTCAAATGTCACCAGCCACCACTGTGTAGCTGTGTGTGTGTGTGGATAGCTTTTTTTGTAGGTGTCTTTATGAGTGGGTGGCTCTGTCTGTGTGGCTCTGTGTGTGTGGGTGGCTCTATGTGAATGACTCTGTGTGGGTGGCTCTGTGTGGGTGGCTCTGTATGTGTGTGTGGGTGGCTTTGTGTGTGTGGCTCTGTGTGGGTGTAAATGCAATAGGTCATGCATTTGCGAGCGATTAAGCTATTGGCATTGTAAATGACAATGCCAATTATTTAACGATTACGCTATTGGCAATGTAAATGACAATGTCATTTATTTATGATTTTAAAAAAAACACCAAAAAATAAAGGTCATGAGCAATGCCAATAGCTCTACCTTTAATAATGCAGAGACCGAGACCATTGCATTGTAAATGCGTGTTACTCTTCTTATCTGCAATGAACATGAAAGGACAATACAATAAGGATTTAAGTGGTGAAGGAGAGATCACTGATAAAGGATGAATCGTATCAAGGATACTGGTTTATAATTAGCCACTGGCAGTTTGGAGCCTAATCGCTGTGAACATTATAGATTCAACTTATATACCTTTGATACACAAGTGCCAGATTTTCGGATCATTATTACTTACCTTCAACACTGGATACAATTTTAACATAGAGCCCTGACACACTACACCTCGCCTTGATACATGAGGAAACATGATGCTTTTATGTATTTATATTTTGGATATAATTTGACTTTGAGCATGGATATATTGCACCTTGTATTATTATATGAGCCCTGATGAAGTTCAATTAGTGGAACGAAACACTTTGGCTGACACCCATGTCTCATTCGAACAACAGACACCCACAGTGAAGCCACGCTACAGCCGAAACAGGGGATACGACTATCTGAAATACCCCAGGCTACAACCAAGACAAGGCAGCTAACCGCGCCCTCTTAAAAGATTTTTGAATACAAATTGTCCCCAAATATTGAATGGTTTATCGAGGCCATTTCTAGAATCGGCTCAGCAGTGAAACCTGACGCTTGCCAGATATAGCGGTCGGCTAATTATACAAAAGTGTCCACAGATCGACGGACCTGAACTAAATCCCATAATCATTACTGGATAGGAATGACAATAATTATTCGCAGATGGTAAAAACCTCTTGATTACTTGAGAATCACAGCCACTACAACCTATAGGAAACGCCACGTTAAGGAAACCTACAGGAGACTTATGAGGATTCAACTGTATGACAGACAACGAAAATAAACAGTCTTGATAAAGGTGGCACCGAATTACACGCAAAACCACCGAAACGCGTCGACGCAAGTTTAAGTACAATTCATGTTGTTCCTCCCTGATG
This sequence comes from Lissotriton vulgaris, assembly GCF_964263255.1. NCBI lineage: Eukaryota > Metazoa > Chordata > Amphibia > Caudata > Salamandridae > Lissotriton > Lissotriton vulgaris. The sequence goes on along the minus strand of NC_141685.1, from coordinate 962,000,226 downwards.
CATATAAGATTGTGAGGTTATAACACCAGGGCTGTTTGAAACTTTTTCTGTGAATGTACGCCTTGTAAACTTTCAAGTTTTATGTTTTACAATTTAGTTTTGTCTGTCCCATACTTTTTGTGCAGGTCACAAAAATATAAATTTGTTTTTAATTGTGTGTTCATACTATTTTACAAATGTACTGTATGCTATTTTAATTTTTCAATAAATTGTTATGTACTCTGAATGTTGTTTACATTTTTAACTTGAGGAATATACTTCACTTAGTTATAGCTAATTTTCTAGCTTTTCCTGTACACATCCCAAGGGAATCAATCTGTTTCTTACTTCTGACACCCATGTTTTACTATCAAGAACAATGAAAGGATACTTTTCGGACATGTTTGAAGGACATTTACTCTGTTTTTGGTGCACCTTCCCCTTCGTATAAGGATGTAAGTGGTTTATGGGAAGCGTGATGGTGTGATTGTGTATGATAAGTAATAACATGCCCTCAGCCATACATTTAAAGAATTTTGCAAGCCACCTCGGAGTACCATGATGTCATAAAGGAACTCATCCTTCTACCTCGTTCCTCTACATCATGGGTACTTGCTAACATTTTCCCTGGGGCCGAAAAGTTGGATCTGTGGCGTGATCAAGGGCTGCATTGTTGCTAGCATGGTGGGAGTATGAAGGGGGTTGTGTGTAAGCTGGGAGAAACAAAGCATGTACATACTGTGGAGAGTGAATCGTGGAATTATTTTGAGGATATAACTCAATGGCAACCTCTGAATTAAACCCTCAGTGTCTAGAAGTGTCATAGATATGACAATGCTATTTTATGCTGTAGTCACTCTCCAACCATGGCACCCTGGTCTAAGCCATCTCTGCTTGCTATTGCTACCTTTGATGAGTCAAGTATACCATGGAAATAACTTGATTAATGAGTTGCAATCAAATAGAATCTTAGGCCTCACAGTCTTACTCTGTCTTTAGTCTCTTACCTGTAAATATTGGAAGTGCTTAGAAACCGTCTCAGTTGAGGTAGAGCGTCCTATAAAAAAAAAAACCTTGACAAAGACCTTCTGACAGAGTGTACAACTCACTGAGGTGGGCTGTCACAAACACCCAAACTCCACTGCTTGGCATGGGGCAGTGGAATGGTTTTAACCATCAAGAACCTATAAGACTTGGCATTTAATCCTGGCTTTATCATTTCACCAAAATCGGCTGGTTGCAAACTCTGGGCCTTATTTACAAGAACTGACTCATCGCTGCGTTGCATTATCGATGTATCAAAACTAGTAACAAAATGCAACCTCACTTTTGAACGCCATGGATGCGCTATATTTATGGGATGGCACACCATGGCATAAGGATCAGGCAGCGTCCCCAAAAAATTGACGCCGCCACTGGTGTGTTGTCACAGCAGAAACTTACGCATCGGGAGGAAAACTGACATAAGGCTGGTTAGCGGCACCTAAAGCAATGCTTGCGCTTCATGACAAATAACATTGGCACTCTTCAGAGAAGGCAGCCATGGAGCGGGGAGAACAGAGTAGCAACCATGACTACAACCCCAAACAACCCCAGCACCAGCCTGGTTTTCCAGACCGACTCCCAGGGGAAGAAGAAGTGCAACTTCGGTGAGGAGGAGAATGAAATCTTGATCACTGAGGTGACAGAGCACCAACATTAGCTCTTTATCACCTCAGAATTGCCATTTGGAAAGAAAAAGGCCATTTGGCAGTCCATCATGGCCAAGATCAACAGTGTGGTACAAGCCAAAATGACAGACACCGACTGCAAGAAACGCTGGCATGACTGTAAGCGCAGGACGAATGAGAAACTGGCCAACACCCTGAAGGCAGCCATGCAGACTGGAGGTAGAACTCCAGTGCCACAGGAGGAGCTGGATGCCAAGGAGGAGTGGGTGGCAGCTGTTATTCCGGAGGAGTTGGTGGCAGGAGTTCGGAGATAAGACAGTGCAGGCCATGAGGGACAAAACACCTACCGGGTAAGTCGCAACAAGGGGCAATGTGGGAATAAAAGTCATGTGCAGTGCAGCTAGCTAGTTCTCAGCACTCCACTGCTTCTGTGTGCAGGGCAAAGGGCAGGAATCTGAGTCATGTACTGTTGAACAACGCATAAGTGTAAGTCATACTACCCAGTCACATGTGGCACAGCTCAGTCCAGCTCCCTTACGTTCATCCCTTCTATGTGTGAAGTGCAACACCAGTCCATGTTTACCTTAGTATACTGGCACTTGTAGTGCAATGTATACCATGAGTCACTAGAACTACAAGTCCCACAGTACAAAGCGAAATACATGGAGCCTCACGAACAAGAGGGCTGCGCCACCGGAGCGTCACTTCTTATGATGCTCTGGTTGCACAGGACTCCCAATCCTATCCATGAGGTGACGCAAAGCCACCCTGTGTGGCTTTGCATGGCCTCATAAATACGGAGTGCAAGTGCAAGCCAGTGCAAAGTGCTGCCGTGCCTTATCACCACATCAAAGAGGCCTTCCGTTAGCGTTGTGGTGGGTTTACTCACATAACACCCATTGTTTTTACACATTTCCAGATTTACAAGGATCTGTAAACCTGGGAATGCATAAAAAATGTCAGCCTCCCAAGGGGAGGTGTGAAGAGGCCAAAGAACTTTTAAATCTCCTCTTTGCATTCTGCAGCAGACATACAAAGATGAAAACGCCTCCATGGGTTGCTTTCTGCCGAAAGGTTGATTACATTCTTTATTGCTTGATTAACAAAAATCATTGCAATTAAAACGTCTTGGGAGCAAAACAGTATATAATACATTACCACATTCCTGCAGATAGTAGGCAACTATAAAACAGAGCTACATTTAGGGCTCCCGGTTTTATGGTATTTATTTTTTTGTCATTTCAGTCTGTATTTATCCATATTTATTTTTTGTCAATTGTCATCTGTATTTATACATATTTATTATGGGTTTTGTAAAAAAAGAAAGTAAAGCTGAAACTGTTATATTTCTACATTTATTTAACCAATAAATATGCAGTCATGCTTGAATGCCTGCCAGGTTTCAGTGATATGAACACCCGCAGAAGATAAATCAATGCACTTATATGAAAAGATGCACATTTCAGTATCAGACCTGTGCATAGCTACTGCAGTTTAAGCCTCTTTAATGAAATTCCTTCCTTTTTTAACACCCTTACCTATCAATCCACAGAGTTATTGGCCTGGCAGTCATGGCAAAGTGTATTTAGAATCACTCAAAAAGCACCCAATTTCCGTTTTTATCCACATTTTAAAAATAAATACAGACAAGAAAATGAACGGTTTTCTGTCTGTATTTATCTGTAAAAATAAGTAAAAACGGAAAACAGGGAGCCTTAGCTATAATTACTTGCCATACCATAATCATAGACCATTTGTAAGCTTCTGTGCAAATGGACCATACAAATATCCTCAACAATTTATAAATACATTCATAGTTATACAATAAAATCCAATTAACCTTATCTATAAAATCAATTAAAACATATACTGGATAATTATACATGAAAGTGCAAAAGTGCAGTAAACATTTATTCCATTGTGCTAACATGCTGTAAAAGTGCATCAGAATCTTCAATATTTGAATTTCTAATAGATTACCATAGCAGCGTAGACAATAAATCTTTCTAGAGGCCATAATGTTAAAAAATAAGCAGTTAAAATGTATTCCTGTATTCATTATTTCTCTTAAAATCATTTAATTTAATTATATTATGCCTTAAGCAATCAATCCCAAACAGTTTTCAAAAGCAGTTAAAAACGTTATCAATTGACATAGAAGCGGAATCAACTCGCCATATAGACTTAAAATGAGAGCCCGACGTGCTGATTTTACCCCCAAACTTCAAGAACAAAGGTTTTAAAAATATGCAATTTATTTTAAGCAAATTTGGGCACACACATACTATATGCAATAAAGATGCATGTGGCCACCCACAAACTCTACAGTTGGTACTAGGCCACTGCTGAATTCAAGTCGGCGTGCCCTCCTTAGTTGGGTTTAATCCCAATGTAATTTTTTTAAGCTTTTCTTCTTTTGAAACCGAAAAGTGGGCATTGAGGTATGGCTGAACACGCAGAGACTGATATGAGTTAATCACAGTCCATGCATGAGTTGCCGCTAAGACAGTTTTGTCTGCATTAAAAGAGTTAATTTTGATTAGTTTTTGGGGATTAATTTATAATTAGGCATAATGAATTAATTAAACCCAATCTGTAAGCCAATTTCATGTAGACAAGTTGTAATATAGGATCTCCAGGGAGCACAATAAACAGATTGTTATTTCAAGCCAACAGTTGTTCGCTAAAGAGGCCGGGTCGGACAAAAACATAGAGTACAAATAACTTTTAAATCTCCTCTTTGCATTCTGCAGCGCACATAGAAAGAGGAAAACGCCTCCTTGGATTACTTTGGTGCAGGAAGGTGTTCCTTCCTGCAAAAAAACAATCCTGCCAACAATGCAGACACCCTTGTGCCAAGGTGCAAGGGTGCCAGCCTTGGCATCTAATCACCAATTTGTGTGCCACCGCAGGCATAGAGGACAGCAATGTGCCATATGGTCAAATACTGCAGATATTCTCTTAGCGCCAAGATGCCCACGGGCCTTCGTTCGCGCTCTATAAATGCTGAAAATAAATAAATATAAATATATTATCAAAACTCCGCATTCATGCCCTTTCCTTTTGGCAGCATAGCAAAGTGACTTGCTCCCCTGCATGCAAAACGTTTAAATGAAGCCTGTAATGGAACAGCACATCAGGCATGGACACATTACCCTGCTCAACCTGACTGCTACAATCCTTGCTACCTTGCACCATAATTCCACTGTGGCTAACTTGGGCCCATGCACACTAATCTGGACTGTAAACCAATGGAATAGAATGGGATCGTCAGAGGAGCAAGTGCACACCTCGGAGGGGGATAGGTGTGGGGCATGTTGAGGATTAACAGATACATACAAGCTAAGAGTCATGTGTATAGTAAAATGATTGAAACTACTTAGTAAGCAGCAGTCCCGGCGTGGAGGCTGAGAGCACACAGGTGTCAGCTCCCAGTGTAGGGAGCTTTCAAACTCCTGTCATAATCAAAATCAGACTAGGTGTGGGGGTGAATGCAAGCGATGTACACCTGAGGGCCATGTGTGTTGAAACAAAGATGGTGTGTGGGCCTGAAGGGCCCATGGTAGTGCAGTGCATTGTAGGTGCTGGCTTAGCATGTTGAACTGGCACTTTATCTGAATGGTGAGATATTGCATAGCTAGGAGGTGAGAAGGGATATGTGTGCTGCAAGGTAGCCTGACCAATACACATGCATTGTTGTGTCTGACAGTCTCACACTTGTGCCACAGCTGGGAATATATGACGGAGAAGAGGCCATTGTGGAAGCACATACTACATGTGATGTTGGCCTGGGTGAAGATTTAGCACGTGGCAGGAAGGAGCCAGAAGGCTAAATGTCTCGCCATGACACATATGTCAAAGTCAGGGGATGTGAAACGGGGATATGCCAAGGTATAAAATGAACTAGTTTGCCACCACAAAGAGCAGTAGTGAGGGGTGGTTGAAAGCTGAGGTGGATGGGCCCAGTTGTGTTGCAAACCTGGGTAGGTACACGTCACCAATTCAAGCACTATCACCATGTGGGCTTCAGCTCATCCCTTTGCCCTCAAAAACAGCCAGCCATTTCAGTCCTTTGGATATGGTAATTCAGATTGTTGGTGTTGGCACATGAGGGTCACTTTATCATCTGGGTACTATCAGTGTGTGGCAGTAAGTTGAGAGCCTGGCTGTTGGAGGCTGGCTTAGTATATGGTGCACCCTGCACTAATCCAGACAACCTTTATGGTGATTCTAGTAGTCTTAGACAACCATAGAAAGCTCTGTAAGTGGTAGCTGTGGAGAGCCACCTTCAGGCTTAGTCCAAAAGGACTGTAAAGCAGGTTGTTTTACCAGTACTAATCATATAGTGTAGGTTAAGTGAAACACACAGTGTAGTTAAAAAAGATGTGTATTTATTATGAAAACTCACTAACACTTCGCAATATCTCCTCCCCAAAGATATCATCACAATACACACAAAACTTCTGTAATAGACACATAAGTAGCTCAAATACAACGTGGTCTCCAGTGGGGGACCAAACCATATACTAAAAAGTGGAATGCAAACCATTACCTAAGTTGAGACTGGGCCCAGCAGACGTAGGAGAGCTAGGGACCGAAGGAACCACCCAAGGTAAATACCCAGGAACCCCACGGATGCGGTGTACAGAGTAGGAACACAGCTTGTGCTCAATACAAATCAATGGGGAAGATGCTGTTGCAGTATTCAAGAAGAAGGACCCTTCCCAGAGGACCCTCAAGAAACCCTATGGAGAATGGAAGGTTGGAGAGTCACCCCACCCGTGGATACCCCGGGAACCAGGATACCTACACCTGGCATGCCGGGTGCATAGGTGTGAAGTGATGTCGGAAACTGCCATAGACCACAATGGAGGACTTCTGTAAAGATGCTGCTGGTGAATTAGGTGAAAGAGTTCAGTGGAACCCAAGGGTGGATTCAGGAAAAGAGGTACCTGCAAGCAGAGGAGACAGAGTCTATGCCTCTCAGGAGTGACCTGGAGGTCCTCTTGCAACTCCTGTGCCTCCGGCCTGTGGGTCCTCTTGAGGCTCTTCTTTGGCTCCAGTGGGCTCCCCTGTTTGCTCAGGACCTACTCTGACTTACTTGATTGTGGTGAGGCTCTTGGACCTTGCTGGTCCCCACACTGCACCTTTTTCATCTGCCACATGTGTTGCGGCTGCCAGGGCTTGTTGATGCTCCTGCCAAACACCGAACCCCTGGCTTTTGACATCCAACATGGAACAGCATCGCATGGGCTGCACAGCTACAACGCCACGGTCACAGTCAACTCTCCTGCATCTTCTGACAACGGTGGGCATTTGTCTTCTGTGCTCGAGCAGCTCACCAATGATGCAGGCCGACTGTGCAGAGGATGTGGTAAGGACAAAGATCTTGGTAGCAAGAGATGCTGGAGGCTGGAATTTCTAGGAGCCCGAAGATCTTTGGTGAAGAGAGTCAACAAGCCTTGGCAATGTCAAGTCAACGCAGTGCACAAGGGTACTGCTCCAGCAGTTCCAACGAGGGATACTGGCTTCAAGCTTGCTGTGAAGACAGTGCCGGCCTCTAGGGAGTTGTAGAACCACCACCTGTGTTGCTGAAGTCCATGGAAGCTCAGGAACAGCAGACCGGTCAGCTTCATTGCAGTGCCTGCAGATGCAGGGGAGTGACTCCTTCATTCTAAAGGAGAATCCTTTGGGAGTCTTGGATGCCCACAGGCGCTGATGACGCAGAAGACTGGCAGGACGATGAGACCAGGAGGAGCAGGAGTCTTCCAGATGCAGTCTTGGTTCCCAAACCGAAGTCCAACAAAGTCCAAAGTGCCCAGACGATTAAAGATGAAGTGGTTTTGGATATGATTCTAGTCCCACGACGAATCTAAAGACCCACCCACAGGTAAGCCCTTAAGTACCCTAAGGAAAGTGTTAGGACAATTGAGGGATCTATATCAAAGGAGGGTCTGGACAGTGGGGACGATACTCCCATGTCCTTTGTCCAGTTTTGCGCAGTACGCAATAGTGGTGTCAATACGTCAAAACAATATCAGTCTAGGCATCATAAAAAAGAAAGCCAATCACCAAACTCTTGTCAGACCTTATTAAAATAGAGGAGCAGATGGCAGGAGACATGGCCTTGCTATGGGTCCCCGAGGAGCAGCGGGCGTGTGCGGGATGGGAGATTCTAATGAGGAGGCACCGACCCATTTTTCTCATTCAAAACTTGGGGAATTGCTCAACTCCATATCCTCCTATTTTATCTTGTCATCTGTCAATGAGCTCTGCACCCCTGTTAAACCATTTAGACCCACCTTTAACGAGAGTCGTTGCAATTCAATTATTGATTTTACACTCGTATCATCCAGACATGCAGGGGTTGTACTTAATTGGGATACCGTAGATTCCGCCCTTAGTGATCATTATCCCATCTCGGTAATCCTGAAGCCCAGTGATTCTGCTTTAACCCCAATGAATAATATCTTATATACTGTAACACCTACGTTAGCAAGCAGAAATGGGTATTGCATCAAATGGGATAAGGTGGTGCCTGCTAATTTTATTCAAACACTTGTTGGGAACACCTATGAGGATTTCATAATTTGCCTCTCTAGTGAAGATGACCATCAAACCATTGTTGATTCCTTTATAAAAATTTGCTCCGGAATAAAACATCTATTAACTAGAGTGCCTCGCAATCCCCCAAAGGAGAGTCGGGGCTGGTTTAATGGGAGCTGCATTAAGGCGCTTGTCGCTTTAAAGAAAGCACTTCATTCCTCCCCAAGGTCTAGGGAAAACATCCAGACAGCCAGGTGCATTTACCGGGCCGCCATAATAAGCAGGAAAAAAGAGTTAAAAACTATGGCGTGGTCGGCTCTCCATGAAGCCTCAGAAATGAAGGACAATACAGCCTTCTGGAAGGCAGTCAACGCCCGTTCCTGCAAAATAATCAGGGACCCCAAATAGATCTAGCCATCCCAGCAGAATCCTGGGTTACACATTTTGAAGGTCTATATAACAAGACAGACCTCCCAGGAACAATGCCTAAAGATCCGGTGGCACTGGTGGAACATAATTTGAGAAGTTCTTTCCCACTGGGCATCCTGTGCCATTATGAGGAAGTGATTAGGGCACTCATGGAAAGCCCGTCGGGGAAGGCACCAGGGCCGGACTACGTTCCAATAGACGTATTTAAGTCTATGTCTGACCTATGGGCACCCATGCTGACCAATGTGCTCAACTCCTCAAACAACATAGGATTCATTCCTACATGGCCAGAGGCTATTGTAGTCCCGATCTTAAGAAAGGGGGACAGGAATGATCCTACCTGCTACCGACCAATTTAGCTACTTGATGGCCTAATGAAGGTCGCTGGTAGGATCATCCTAAATAGAATGCAGGACTGTCTGGAAGAGCAAGAGGTCATCTCCAACTTGCAAAATGGGTTCAGGGCCGGCAAAGGAACCATCGAGCAGGGACTCAATCTGGCTTTAATAACAGCTAAGTATATCCATGCCAAAAAAAGGAATGTCTGACATAATATCGACAGACAGAATATCGAAATGCAAAAATATCGGAGCAAAAATATCGACAGCAAAAATATCGGAATCCTATCTTCATTAAGGTAAGTACAAAAATATCGAACAAATAATATCGTAGTACAAAAATATCGGAATCAAAAATATCTTTTTTTAAATGTATTAGTAATAATGTAAAAATAATTTTAAAATACATATAATTTTACAAATATTAAATAAAAATATTAAAACAAAATTAAAACGAATACATATACATTTAAAATACATAAAACACTTAATAATTTAATGTAATTTTAATTTTTATCATGTAATTTATTTGATTTAATTTAATATTTTTTTGTTTTTACCCTGTACGCCTGTAGCCCAAAAACCCAAAACTGACCCTGAACCCTAAAAATATCCCTGTACCCCAAAAACCCAAAACTGACCCTGAAACCTAAAAATACCCCTTTACCCATAAAATGAAAACTGACCCTTATCCCTAAAAATACCCCTTTACCCAAAAACTGAAAACTGACCCTGAACCCTAAAAATACCCCTTTACCCAAAAACTGAAAACTGACCCAGAACCCTAAAAATACCCCTTTACCCAAAAACTGAAAACTGACCCTGAACCATAAAAATACCCCTTTACCCATGAACTGAAAACTGACCCAGAACCCTAAAAATACCCCTTTACCCAAAAACTGAAAACAGACCCAGAACCCTAAAAATACCCCTTTACCCAAAAACTGAAAACTGACCCTGACCCCTAAAAATACCCCTTTACCCATGAACTGAAAACTGACCCTGAACCCCAAAAATACCACTTTACCCAAAAACTGAAAACTGACCCAGAACCCTAAAAATACCCCTTTACCCAAAAACTGAAAACTGACCCAGAACCCTAAAAATACCCCTTTACCCAAAAACTGAAAACTGACCCTGAACCCTAAAAATACTCCTTTACCCAAAATTAATTAATATTATTTAATTACCAATTAATTATTAATTAACAATAACAATAAAGTAAATATATTAGCACATTTGCTGTAATTATTTTAATTTAATAATTAATATTATGTTTCCCAACTAATTAAATAATAACAAAAAATTCTATATAAAAAATTACTATAATTAATGTAATTAAATAATTAATATTAATTATTTACCAACGAATTAATAATTATAAATATGTACACAATTATATTAATTATTTAACTAAATAATAGAAATTAATTACCAATTAATTATTAATTAAAATATGTACAAACATATATCAATTAATTAATTATTATTAAATTACTTCCCACCCTATTCCCCTATAAACCCATAACCCGCTACAGAACATATTTATCAATTAATCAATTAATTAAAAATAATTAAAAATTATTTTTCAATTAATTGATTAATAATTCCTACTAATTAAAAATTAATTTAACATAATTTAATTACTTCCCACCCTATTCCCCTATAAACCCACAACCCGCTACAGTAGTAAAAGACAATATTTAATTAAATTACATTAAAAATAAATAATAAAACATAATAAATACAATATAATATACACTAAATTTATTTAAAAATTGATATTAGTAACATCAAAGTTATTAATTTCGATATTATTGACATCGATATTTACAACTTCGATATTACTGATATCATACCAATATCGATATTAAGACTGTCGATATTACTTACCTTCGATATTTTGTCCCATCGATATTTAAACTTCGATATTTTTGTATATCGATATTTAAAAATCGATATTTTGTCTGTGTACCCAAAAAAAGAAACCTTTTTGTAACTTATGTGGACTTAAGTTCCACATTTGACTGTGTGGACCACGCAATGCTTTGGCAAACACTATCTGAAATTGGTCTGGACAATCAAATTCTTACGTTCATTAAAGAACTTTATAATTGGGCAGGTGCACGCGTCAGATTTGGCAGGATGGGCGAGTGTTCTGACATGTTCCGGATTTATAGAGGAGTAAGACAGGGGTGCATTCTAGCACCCCTGCTCTCTACTTTATATATCAATAAGGTAGGGAATCATCTTACTGAAGTTTATCACGACTAGCCCACAGTAAATGGGACATCTATACCCATACTTCTTTACTTGGATGACGCAGAAATTATGTCCCAGACTAGGGTTGGCCTGCAAAGGGCAGTGGAAAATTCTCAGATTTTATGAAAATCAGAGGCCTCAGCGTGAATGTTTCTAAAACATATACTATGTCATGCGGAACCAAGAACAGAAGGACACCCTGCTCAATCATTTTGGATGGTAGAAAGGTAGAGCTCATTGACAGATTTTGTTATCTTGGTATAAACTTTGAAAGAAAGGGCTCATGGCAACCAGCTGTAACCGCTAGGGGCCTCGCGTTTTCAAGAGCCACGGGTGCCCTGATTAATTTTGCAAAAAAGCTGGGCGGAAGACCAGTTAGAGAACTCCTTCAGATTTATAAGGCCAAATGCATCTCAACTGGTACATATGGGGCTGGCCTCTGGGGGATTGAGCAGGTGGATTCTATCCAACGCGTTGAAAATCGTTTTCTTCGCAATTTACTGGCTATCCCAAAGAGCACTGCAACCTATGTGGTTCACACCGAACTAGCTCTGCCATATATCTCAGACATTAATAAATCCTCCCCTGTCTTGTTATGGCATAATGTTTGGGTTCACCCAGAGACCACCCTGAACAGAGAAGTATTAAAGGAATGCTTGGCATTAGACGGAGCTGGTAACATCAAATGGTTTAGTTATGTCAAAAACCTACTGAAAGAAATCGGGCATCCAGAATACTTTTCCAACCCAGATAGCATGGTGAATGTGCCCAGAATAGTACTTAAAAAACTCCTCTTACAGCATCTAGAGAGCAAAAGATGGCGGGTAGAAAAGCTCAAGAGAACGTGAAGGACTGGGTTCTTTAAGACCCAGCGGTGCCAGGGCACAACACCTGAAACCTTCGTGGGTAACCTGCTCCGGCGTACGAATCACAGAGACACGGGACACTTCCCTCGACGTCAAAGATTCAAGGTTTATTTGCTGCAGGGAACACAGATATCACAGGAAGTACATCGAGTGTAGTTCGGGGAGACTGCTTCAAATTGGTTCTGTGGATCGCTCCTTTTATACAGTTTTTACCCATAAGACAACATGGCACACAAAAGTTTACAACCCGGTTCCCACCATCATCCCCCAGAGGGGTCGCTTTGGTCACTTTGAAACACACAAGGTCCGGATCATAAGTGCGGAAACATTTGGCGGTTCCCAACTGTAAAAACCCATCTTCCCAACATTAGTACATTCCAATCGGCAGTAAAACAGATCGGAATAGGAACAAAGACAGGTGCAGAGGAAGACGGAGACAGTGGGGAGATCGGAAAGGGTGTAAAAGGGGAGGTATCGGAAACACGAGATACAGGCATCAAAGAGACGTGCCTAATGAGATGCACGGCTAAGACAATAAGTCCGTGCAGCAAGATGAGCCTCGAGCGGCGCCATCTGCCTTACAATAACATCCCCCTCATCATAAAGACACTTACAAAGGACATGTGTCTTCCGCAAATATCTTGGGAGTCCCGGGGTCGCGAAGCGGACAGTGTCCGTTCGCTGGCTACTTGAGGGCAAGAGACAAAATGGATGCCGTATCTAAGATGGAACCCGTGGGTACAGATGAGAAACCCACATAACAAATGAACGGTTTAAGTTAGCACAGCGAAACTGCGCACACTTACTAAACTCGTCATTTGCGGTTCTTAGATACCAGACTCGACCATATTCGTACGAATCGAAAACACCACTTACAATTGTCACGGAACCTCAGACGCTCCTTTTGCCCTCATGTAGGCAAGCACTAGTCGGAATCATATTCGATATTCATCAGACCATCGAGATGTGGCTGTAGCATAGCTCTGTCCAATCGAGTCCCCTTGGTAACAGGTGGCTGTCTCATACACGTTGTAGCACAGAGGCCACATAAGGCAGGACCGCACTGTACACAAAGGCAACACGTGAACAGGAACACCACAACGACCCCGATGATCATCAGAATCTTCCAACCCCAAGTCGACATCAGACCCCAAAACCATCCAAGTAGCGTCCAATCCCCTACATCCACGTGTATGGATTCGGAGATCTTATGTAACCTCGAGATGGCTTGATAAACAGTTGGAGCATTATCTGGAATGAAAATGCAGCAGCTCGAATGGATCACCTTACATACCCCACCTCGATCTGCTAAGATGACATCTAAAACCATACGGTTTTGTAACGTCATAAGTCTCTCCGCCTGAAGTTCAGTGGTGATATTACCAAGGGCACTGGCAGTAATATTAGCTGTCGATTCTACCACTCGAGTCAACTGTCTCAGGTTCCTACTATTAACCATAGGTCCCCAAAACGGGAGGAAACCCTTGAAAAAGTCTCCTGCCTCTTGACCGGCAGTATCCTCTTCGCTAATTACGCCTCTCACAACTCTAGTCTTGTGATAATCGGCATCTACAGTGAACGTCGGAGGCAACAGATTTACAATGAAGCATGAGCCCATGAAGTCAGCGGGCAACCATGCATATGCACGATCATAGCAGATAAAGTATGTACCCTTGGCAGCCAGAAACACAGGGGACGAGAACATTGGCAGAATGTAATTTTCAGTGCAAGCACTTGCTCCAAGTCGGGCTTGCGATCTTCGACCACGACCCATGAGACAAAAATTACCAGTGTGGGGTACGACCCATATTGGAGGCGAGCTTTTAAGCTGCTTTTCGCTAGTGAACGCACTATATTCACCTCTACTTAGGACCCTATAGGCTTGTACCTCTTCTTCGGGAATAAGCGAGGGATCATAGATATCGCTATCTAAATCCTCTATTGCTATTGACAAAGGTTTCTGATACGAAGTAGGACCAGAGTAGGGGGAACGTGGTTCTCGAATGGGGTGGAAACCCAGTGCGCTTCGAAACATTGTCTGAAATGCTCGAGCAGACCCTTGGGAACTATACGGTAACACCAGATATGGAATTCCCTTATCCGTAGTATGTGGCATCAACCCACACACCCAACAATTAGTAGTGTTAACCACTAACTGATGCTGATGAAGGAGCTGAATGAAAGAATTGTTACGGAATTCTACACGTCTAGCCTGCTCATGTTCCGGTAACATATGAAAGGAATGAGGAGAAACAGTAGAGGTAAGGTTAGGGTCAGAAGTAGGAGTAGGTGTAGCAGAAGGTAGGAAGTAAGACATCGTATAATACACCCCACCCGCCAAAAGTGCAGAAGCAGTCAAAAACAATACAAACAGTTGGAATATAAAACATTTGGTACGACTGAGTTGTTGCAGCTTGAATCTATGAGCTTGTGCTCCTTCCAAATCGTTCAGCTTCGAGAATGCCATTCCCTACGACCGTCCGCAACGTTTCTTGACGCACTTCGTTCTGTGTAGCAATAGTCAATCCCTAGGAGTTCCCAGGAACCGACGGCCTTTAACCTAGCGTCAAGACCTACTATCCAGAAGGAAGTACGCGCGCGGCCCTACGGCCTTCAATGCACAATATGTATATATATATGCAAAAAACAAAGTCTCTCAGCTGTGGAAGCAAAAAGTATAAGGAATGAAGCTTAATATATATATATAGGAATAATTACAGTAATATAAATGTTCAAAACTGATCACGGAAAACGGGATAATGCAGTTGTCAATACAACAAAGCAGGATCTTTTATTAGTTCTTAGTACGAGATCGCAGAAAGTATCGGGTTTTCCCAGGACGTGTCTGCTCGTCGAACAAAGGATCCGTTGAAGAGGCAGCGTCCTGCTGATCAGTCGAGTGTTCTGGTCTTGAGTCTTTCGATGACAATTGTTCAACAGTGTCTTTCTGCTGCGCTGAGGTTTCTCCAACAGGCTGCGCGTCGCTGAAAGGTACAAACGCTGGCAATGCTTCGGTTTCAGTTGATGCAATGCCTTTCCTTACCCACGGGTCTGCCGGCAAAGGGATAGGGACCTTTTTGGTGTGGGTGGCATGCACCCAATTCTTGCGTCCCTCGAGACGAACGGCAGTCCTCGTGGCCAGGAGCACCTGATAGGGTCCAGTAAACCTCGGGTCCAGGTTATTCTTGCGTGAAAAATTTCTCGTCACCACCCAATCTCCGGGCTGGAGCTGGTGGCCTGGACCCTCCGTCTGCGTCGGCAATGCGTCGTAAACCTGTTGGTGAATTAACCTCAGTTTAGCAGTCAAGTCATGTAGATAATCGATCAACATTGGGTACTCAAGATCAGAGAACATTCCTGGCCTAGGAACCCCCCACACATTCGCAGGACGGCCGAACACTATTTCATAGGGGCTAAGCCCTACTCGGGAGTGTACAGTCGCCCTAGTTGACAGTAATGCTAAAGGTAAAGCGTCAGGCCACGAAAGACCAGTCGTAGCCTGAATCTTCGCTAGCTTTAGTTTAAGGGTGCCGTTGTACCCTTCAACCAAACCAGCTGACTGGGGATGATTGGCGCTATGGAATTTCTGATTAATTCCAAGGCCCTTACACACACTCTTCATCACACTACCACGAACTCACTTCCGTTATCTGACCACACGACTCTAGGCATTCCGTACCGAGGAAAATATTCCTTCAGTAGGATTTTTGCAGTAGACAAAGCAGTATTGTCTTTGAGAGGATAGGCCTCGATCCATCGGGAGAATGCACAAACCACAACTAAAACGTATTTCAGGTTATTGCATCGCTCCATATGGATGAAGTCCAATTGGATCACCTCAAAGGGACAAGAAGGGGGAGCAAAACTGCCAGGAGGAGTTGGGGTTCCTTTGCCAGGATTGTACATCATGCACACCATACAATTCTTCACCAGACGTTCAGCACATTTCGTGATACCATCATTCTTCCATACAGGAGACAGCAACTTACAAATACCTTTCGCGCTAATGTGTGCTAATCCATGCGCCATTGTCACAACGGCCAGCACATACGCATCCGGTAACATCCATCTTTTCTGATCCGACAAATCAATCCAACAACCACTCGCATCCAACTTTCCCGTGCTTTCTTTCCACTTCATCTTTTCAGTCTCGGTGGCCTCATTCTGAATTTCTTTCACACTCTCAATAGTGTCTTCACACGTACTCGATTCTGTAGGCCACCTAACCGAACTCGTCACATACATTCGAGTGCTAAGGTTCCGGGCAGTCTCCTTAGCAATCTCGTCTGCAAACGCATTACCACGACCAACATCGTCCGTCACCTTACGATGCGCACTACATTTAACAATCGCTACTTGCTTAGGCAACGTCAGTGCATCCAAAAGATCATTCACAAGCTGGCCATGCTGAATCTTCGTACCGTGCGACGTCAAGAAACCTCTCTCTCTCCACAATCGTCCAAAACTGTGTGCGACGCCAAATGCGTATTGGCTGTCGGTAAACACATTCACAAGTTTCCCTTTGGCTAACACACATGCTCTAGTGAGAGCGATCAATTCTGCAGCTTGGGCAGAATTCTGATTCAACCTTGCAGTCTCAACAACAGTATTCAACGTTACAACAGCATAAGCAGTAGTCACATCACCATTTGGCAACTTAAAACATGACCCATCCACATATAGTGTACCATCCGGATCTTCCAATGGGGTGTTTTTAAGGTCCACTCGACCTTTAGTTTCTTCTTCGGTCCTCAAGTAGCAATCATGTTCTGCTACTTCATCTGACTCTGTGCTAATTGGTAACAAAGTTGCCGGGTTCAGAACATTACAACGTTTTATCTGAATGTGGCTTGCCAACAGCGTCAACTCGTACCCAGACAACCTCGCACTCGTCAAGTGCTGAGTTTTCGTTCGATTCAAAAGAGTATCGACTGCATGCGGAACCATCACCGTAAGCATATTATCCATGACCAATCCTGCTGATTGTCGGATGGAGACCGCAGCTGCCGCTGTTGCTCGTAAACAACTCGGCAATGCTCTAGCTACTGGGTCCAAGGTCGAGGAAAAATATGCACATGGACGTTGCTTACCACCAAAAGGTTGCGTTAAGACACTCAAAGCACAACCTTCCTTCTCGTGAACATATAATGTAAATGGCTTACTATAGTCAGGAGTACCTAACACAGGAGCCGAACACAATGAATCACGTAATTCAGAAAAACTTTTCTGACATTCTTCCGTCCATGGTAAAGGAGTTGAAACATCCTTGCACGTAAGAGCCACCAATGGTTTCGCTAGCAATGAAAAATTCGGAATCCATTGCCTGCAGTACGATGTGATACCTAGAAAGGCACGTACATCTCTTTGGGTTTTTGGCACAGCCATTCGCGCAATCGCTGCAATTCTCTCTGGGGTCAACCTCCTTCCCTCCTTTGACAATAAGTGACCTAGATAGGTTACTTCTTGACAACAATATTGGAGTTTAGTAGGTGACACCTTGTGATTTAACTCACAGAGATGTTGCAGCAATGACACCGTAGCAATTTTGCAAATGTCCTGAGTATCGGCAGCCACCAATAAGTCGTCGACGTATTGGATTAAAGCCGCACCGACCGGCAACCTAAACGCATCCAGTTGACCCTTCAAGGCTTGACTGTAAATCGATGGACTTTCACAGTAGCCCTGAGGAGCGCATTTGAACCGGAAGCTGCGTCCACCGAGAGAGAAACCGAAAAGGTCCCTGCTCTCTTCGGCAATCGGGATGCTGAAAAACGCATTTTTCAAGTCAATCACCGAAAACCATGATGCAGAAGCTGGAATCAGAGTCAGTAGCGCCGTGATGTCAGGCACAACAGGGAATTGAGGAACCACAATTTTATTCACTTCCCGTAAATCGATAACAAAACGATAAACAGGCGGTTTGGAAGGATCCGTACGTTTAAGAATGGGCAGCACAGGGCTGTTGCACACGTTTCCCCGAGTCTCTTCAATAACATCTTTCTCGATCAAATCATAAATGATCGCTAACAATGCTCGTTCACCATCAAGGGAGATACGATATTGGGGAATACGTGGCAATCGCACATTACATTTCAACTGAACAACGTAAGGGGAGATATCAAGTAGGCCCACATCGTTTGGACCTGTTGCCCACAAAGACGCAGGAAGAGAACTCAATTCCGGTGGGAGCTTGTCGAGAGACAAGTACATGGGAGAGACAACCCTTTCCCCAAACGTAAGCTGTACTCCCGCAGGAGAACAATACAAAGTCGCATACAAACGTTTAAGCAAATCCAGGCCCAAAAGATTTTCGCCACAACCAGTAGTCAAAATTAACGGAGCCTGAAGCTCACGTGGCCCAATTGTAAGGGGCAAAGGGCGCGAAACTGGATTGCTAACGGGGGCGCCGGAGAATCCAACGGAAACATTTGTTAAGCCAGACAAAGGTGCGCCAGGGAGTTTCGAATGCTTGATGGAACTTTTCGCTGCACCAGTGTCCAACAGAAAAGGCTCAACGACGCCCGATGTAGCAACTGCGACGTAAGGCCCTCTCTGATCAACCGGAACTGATACCACTCCCTCTCCTTGTCTTTGGCTGTCCTAGTAATTACTGTCGTCAGTTCCCTGATCGACGTAATAATCATCTACATTGTACTGCGCAGATCGTCCTTGCGATGATCCACGTTGATCGAAACAATTATTATTATTAGAGGAGTTATCAGAACGATCATTCTGAGCACCACGACCTCTACCACGTGATGCCTGCTGCGAACCACCACGACCTCCTCTAGATGAGTTACCACTATTACGTTCATTCAAAACAGGGCAATTGAATTTAATGTGTCCCTCCTGTCTGCAATAAGCACATTGATTGTACCCTAACGATGATCTTTGGGAGGAGGAATCATTACGTGGCTGTGATCGATTCGATTGCGACTGCGACCTATTCTGTTGGGATGCATTCTGATTTGAACGCGGAGGATATGCTTGTTGAAGCAACACTTTAGTTTTTAGTTCTTTCGTCTTTTTATCAGCACGGTCGTTCTCCTCTTTCTCTCTATTCTCATAATATTGTGCTGTAGCCAATATCTGAGCTGAGGTAGAAACGGCCCATGCACTTTCCGAATTCTTTAATTTATTGCTCAAATCGGGCAATAAGTTTGAAACAAATTTATCCACAAACAATCGCTGACCACCCTCGGTACCCATATCCTGTCCACTATGGTCAATGAATGCTTCCTCGAACCTCGTAAAGAAGTCGGAAACACTCTCGTCCTTCTTTTGCTTACAAGCTGACAATTTGTCCCAATTTACCCTCATGGCTGGCATAAGAGTTTTCATTAACGTTATTATTCGCTGAGGAAGAGCAGTAATCATCTGCTCAGGTTTAGCCCCACCAGTTTGTAACCCATCCGCCGCCACAATGGCAGCCCAATCACCACCTAATTCATTCGGATGATTTTCCTGCCGAATCTTAGCCCATACAGGTTGCGGTACAACATTGCCGAACAACATATCAATATCGGCAAGATTCATTATCGTAGCGTCTACAAGCTGCGATAATTCTTTGTAATACCCTGTAGGATTTTTGCGAGGGTCAGGCAAAGATTGCTTCACCTGTAGTACTTCCGAGCGTTTCCATGGGAGATGTATCCACACTCTCTGGAAATGCGCCAATGTCGCAGGGTTAGCATTAGGATCAGCTGGCATCCATACCGGTGGAACTTCGCGCATAGGAAATTGACCAGATTCATCTGGCAGTCTTTCAATATCCTCAATAAACAATGCATGAGGTATCGGAGCGGGGCGAAAAGATAGCAACCGCTCAACAGCACGTCGAACATTAGTATCCACTATCAGTCCATTTGAGAACTGAAGCTGAAGATCAGACAAAGCGGTCAGCACCTCGTCAGGTGCATCGGCCGATATCTGATCACGAAGAAACTTACACATTTCATCAAACACGTATCTTTGGGTTGGTATATTGAATTGACAAAATGTTTCGAGTACAACACGAGGCGGATTTCTAAGAGGGTTTACCATCCAACCCATCGCCATATTATATAGCGCAACACGTTCTCTGTTTCCAGGAAGCTGACTACGTCTCTGAGGACCATCGGAGCTAGCGGACCCATGAACAGGTCCGAGCGAATGAAAGAAGCTAGCCGCAAGAGGAGTAGTACGAGAACGAGTCAAAGGAGAAGTATAGGACACAGGACTAACAAGTGAAGGGGTAGAAACAGTAGCAACAACAGGAGTTAACAAAACAGGAGCAGCAGCGGGAGCAGGAGTATGTGGAAGCGGAGGAGCAGTAGGGATAGAAACAGGCAAAGGAGCAGGAACAGTCGGAAGAGCGGGTGTAGGTTGAGGAACAGGCGGGGGAAGAATAGGCGGAAGAATAGGTACGGCAGGAACCACAGGAGCTGCGGTACCCTGTACGTACGGAGGTGGCGACTTCATGAGATAAGACATTAAAGGATCCTCAACTGGCTCTTCCTTCTTTTCCGACTCCGCAGGCAAAGCGGGATAACATTTATCTACGGTCATACGCTGTAGTCTATCAAACACTTCCTTATCCTTAACCTCCTTATCACGCTGAAATTGCTCTGCTTTCTTCACTATAGTAGCAACATTATCTCGCTGAGTTCGTTTATTCTGTCTAATTTCTTTCTGTCGGGCTTCTTTGCGCCACAACCGAAAGGCATCAAACATGGCCGGCCTTGACTTTTTCGCGAACAATTTAACCTCTAAATTATCTAAGATCGGGGCCTCGAAGCTACCATGAGGTGGCCAACGAAGGTCACCGTCCTTCTTCGTGTATTTAATCCAATAATCGTTAAAGGTAATCGGACCTAGTCCATGTTTACTATACAGTTCATACGTGGGAGTTCCAACCGGAGGTATCGGACACGAGTCCTCCAGTCGGGAATCCGTACCACAAGGTCTGAAACAACTAAACAAAGTACTGCGACCAGGCATCTTGCACACTAGCCGAGTTTCACAAACTTCAAGGGTTACGGGATTTACCAAGTCCCAGCAAAGAACAAAACCCTCGGTTTTTGGCGGCTGCAGTCGTCAAACAACACAACAACAACAAAAACGCTGGAAAAATGTCGTCGACAAAAACACTCTCACAGCGTTAACAACAAAAACACTCGCTAAAGTGTCAACAACCAAGAACTCTGGGAGCGACCCACAAATACTTAACTCAAAGATCAATGGCGTCACCAGGAAGGCCCGTCTATCGTCTCGCTATACCAAGGTCTACGCCAGGCGCCAAAACAGGTCTACAGTCAGGGCAGCAGTCCGTCGCAGCCGTCAGGAGGCGGGAATCTTCGCGGGAAAAGTCTTCGGGCCACTTATTTCGACAACAGGATCGATGAAGCGGGGTGCACCTTCCCTCGGAGATTTCACACGAAGTTCCTCACAATCGTCGGGCTTGGACCGGTACCACTGATGCAGCCCCACGTTGGGCGCCAACTGAAGGACTGGGTTCTTTAAGACCCAGCGGTGCCAGGGCACAACACCTGAAACCTTCGTGGGTAACCTGCTCCGGCGTACGAATCACAGAGACACGGGACACTTCCCTCGACGTCAAAGATTCAAGGTTTATTTGCTGCAGGGAACACAGATATCACAGGAAGTACATCGAGTGTAGTTCGGGGAGACTGCTTCAAATTGGTTCTGTGGATCGCTCCTTTTATACAGTTTTTACCCATAAGACAACATGGCACACAAAAGTTTACAACCCGGTTCCCACCATCATCCCCCAGAGGGGTCGCTTTGGTCACTTTGAAACACACAAGGTCCGGATCATAAGTGCGGAAACATTTGGCGGTTCCCAACTGTAAAAACCCATCTTCCCAACATTAGTACATTCCAATCGGCAGTAAAACAGATCGGAATAGGAACAAAGACAGGTGCAGAGGAAGACGGAGACAGTGGGGAGATCGGAAAGGGTGTAAAAGGGGAGGTATCGGAAACACGAGATACAGGCATCAAAGAGACGTGCCTAATGAGATGCACGGCTAAGACAATAAGTCCGTGCAGCAAAATGAGCCTCGAGCGCCGCCATCTGCCTTACAATAACATCCCCCTCATCATAAAGACACTTACAAAGGACATGTGTCTTCCGCAAATATCTTGGGAGTCCCGGGGTCGCGAAGCGGACAGTGTCCGTTCGCTGGCTACTTGAGGGCAAGAGACAAAATGGATGCCGTATCTAAGATGGAACCCGTGGGTACAGATGAGAAACCCACATAACAAATGAACGGTTTAAGTTAGCACAGCGAAACTGCGCACACTTACTAAACTCGTCATTTGCGGTTCTTAGATACCAGACTCGACCATATTCGTACGAATCGAAAACACCACTTACAATTGTCACGGAACCTCAAACGGTCATGGAACACCACTTGATTACCGTCACCAAGGGGGTACAGCAGTATCTTCCTTTTGAACAACCCCCTTTTAACCGCATGCTTTTGACCCGCTTTCGCACAGATACCTTTTACAGATTAATAAGTTTCTCTCATTGTAATGACTGGTCAAGAGACAAAAGAATCTGTCCTTGTGATGATATTTCTTACCAGTCTAACAGCCACTGCATATTTTTTTGCACCTTTTACAGCTACCCGAGGGAAAGATAGTTAAAACCTCTACTTGTATCATGGGGCTTGCGAACCTGTAGAGGAACATATGATAAATTAAAATCTTTAGACAATGTACACACCATTGGAATTGTATCCATCTTCTTGAAGGCGATTGTTAGATCTAGAAACACGTTGTAAATCCAACATGGTTTGAAATGTGCCTAGTTTATGGAACGCGTAAACACTACAATGAATTCCCTTACTGATTTGTCGTAATATATATTGATCTCCCTTGTTACTTATGTTTTGAACAAACATTGCATATTTTTAATATTGTCTTTTAATGTACCCAGTTATTATGTATTGGAATCATTTTTTAAAAGTGCTATTTTTTTGTATGCTTTTATGATTCTGTTTTTACAAATCGAATAAAGCTTATCGATTGATGTGTGACTCCTTGTGGTCATTGGTGCGGACACTAGGACAGGCAATACCGCTGTCACATACACAGACATTTTGTCAATTGGGCATTTCTTGACATGATCCAATTGAATTACAGTTTGTATGAAGCTTGCTATGATGTAGGTATCTGCGTTGTGGGCATTTTTTGTTTCGTGGGCCTTTAACATTAACACAAAGACAAGTAATGGGTTCAAACATGTTGTGGCCATTTTTTGTTTCTTGGGCCTTCGACATAAACACAAAGACAAGTAATGGGTTCAAACATTTATTGTCTGGTTGGACCTTCAGTACATATTGGTTCATGGTTCACTCAAGAACATGTTGTTCAGGCAAAGAAATGGTGCATCATGTGTGTGCATCTACGATTTCCAGCTACTGTATTGTGGGCGGCTCCACCATCCACCTCCTCCTCCATCGGGTCTTGCTGTTGTTGGTCCCTGTCCCAGGGGACATTGGACCACACACATATGCTATGCAGTATGGCACAAACCAGGATCACTGCTAATCCATGTGCATGAGTAGTCAATTAAAGCCATCTAAAGCTGGCATTAACTGAAGGCCTATAGAGGCAGCTGCCTATAGCACCCCCACAACAGGACATTAAAAAATGGCCTAAAAAATGATATTGTTGCTCTGTGAAAGGGAGCACATGAACAGAAAGATTTAATTTTGCCAGCATCTTTGAAAATCCTTGTGCCGACATCGAGTGGGTATGTCCGTTTTTAGACACTCTCTGTACTGGGTGCGCTGAGAAAATCAAGTTAGATCTCAAGATGTGGCTAAAACCTGTCTAGGGTGCAGTGGCCATTTTGCACTGGAGCTGTTCTGATTTGCATAAGATCGGTGCCCTTATGTAATGACATAGGCGTTAAAATGTTATGGAAAGTGATGCTCTGAAGTCTTCCCATTAGTGTGGAATTGTTAGTTCATATTCTTCCATCACAAAAAGCCACAAGAGGGTGCCAGATTGCAACAAATGGCCTCAATAATGATCTTGTTCTTGGGGCCAGAGATCACCCAAACGTCAAACTATCCTTTTGTCCACAGGTCTGAAAACTCTTGTACTGGAGCTGACACGTCTGAAAAAGAGCCAGGTCTCGATGTCACAGAATTCCCCTTAATTCAAAGTTGCTGAGAACATACTACAGGGCACAGCCCATATAGCAGTGTGCACTCACTGCACAGTTATGCGAGCACGCATAAATAAACCTCACTACGAAGTAACGCTTGTGGCCTATTATGATCCAGTTTTTAGCACTGCACATATTCAGAAGGGATCCAGACTGAATCTGTGTGTTTCCTTTTCATGTCATCAGTTCATCCATTAACTGAAAGGGGTATATTTACAAAGATTTAGAACCATGTTTGAAGCACAAACGTGATACAAATCAACATAAAATCTTTTTTTTCCAATTTACTTTCCAGCAGCACTGGAAATTATCTTTTCATTTCTTAGATCCAAGGTCGATTCCATAGGTGGTGCATGGATATTCCCATGCAACCAAGCATGTTTTTGTTTTTTTTTAAGAACAAAGGGGCATATTATCAAGGGGGTTTATCTCCGCTTTTTTGGCTTTAAAAGCCAAGAAAGCGGAGATAAAATTATCTCCCTATTACCTAGCTGTCGCTAACACCAGTTAGCGACAGCTAGTAGGAGATAGCGACCATCTTGGGCCCCGCTTTGTATGTCAGTGATATTTATCACTAATGACATGCAAAGTGGGCGTGCCAAGATGTTAGCGACTGGAAACAGTCGCTAACATCGCTATCTCCTATTACCAACTTTTGGAGATATTCGCGCTAAGCGCGAATATCTCCAAAAGATAACACCTGCCCCTGAGCAGTTCTTAGCCATGTTATCCAATGGTAGGTGGATAACATGGCTAAGAGCATTGGCTCAGTAATGCATGAATATCGCTGACTTTTCAGTGATATTCATGCATTTCGGCCGATTTTTATCGCTTAGGAGATAAACGTGGATAATAGCAAGGTTCCTAAGTGATAAAAATCGCCGCTAAACCAACATAGCGATAATTATCGCTAGTTGTTGGTAATATGCCCCAAATTCTAGTGTGTCAACAGCCAAATACAAGCTGGTTCGACCTATTTTGTCAGTAGAGCCGGCCACATCATGTCAAAGCAATACAAAAAAACAGGAAGTACAGCGCGAAACACAACTTTAGCAGGTCAAACTGTAACCAAATGTGCTACATCATCTCTACAATCTTTCTTATTAGTACCCCCCCAGTCACTGTGACCTAGATATTGACGGATCGCATATTAATACCATTAACCACCACCCTAGTGCCCCATTATTCTTGTCTCTGTTTACATTGGGATTGTGGGCTCAATAAAGAGGCCTCGATAGTCTGCCCATCTCTTCCATATTTTGGGGTGCTTATGTGGGCATCCCCTAGCTTTAAATATAGGCACTCCATACCCATACAATGATCCTTTCCCTTTTTCCAACCAGCCACAGTGGGAAAAAGGTGGCCCTCCATAATCTAGCGATATCCTGCTATAGGGCCAATCTTGGTGTCATCGGAATGTTCCAGTACCTCCGAGAGGCATGTCACAACCCCCTTCCAGAATTTGATAAGTACCACTAATTGCCATATCATGTGTGTAAAGGTACCGTCCATGGTTCCACATCGCTAGCATGTAGGGAAGGTCACAAGTCCTGCCCTCCAGGGCTTGTGTCTAGTATAGTATGCCCAGTGAAAGTATTTAAACTGAATAAGCCTCAATTACGAGGAGATGCCCGCACCTCGCGGGGATTCTAACCCCTTGGTCCAGTCCTCTTCGTCAAACGAACCCAAGTCTGAATGCCATGTCTCTTAGTGTGCCTAGTGAAGTGAGACTGTTCGTTATGACCGATTGGTAGATCTTAGTAATTTTGTGGTCCCCGAGATCCTCCATAAAAATCTTTGCTTCTGTCGGGTTGACTTCAGGCAGGGCTTCTAGTTGTGTGATATAGGGAGTAAGTGTATGCCGTAATTGAAGATATTTATAAAACTGGGCACAGGGCATGCCATATTCTTTTTGAAGCTCTTGGAACGAATTTAGAACCCATCCCCGCATAACTGCCGAGTGTGGAAATGCCTATACTGTCCCATACCCGAAAGCCTGCCAACATAGCCAGTTGAGGCCGGAGGCCAATGTGCCACAAGGGAGTCTCCCCGGTCAATCTACCCCAACATCCCATCCTACGCAGTAATTGTTTCCAAGTCCCGAACACTATCCTTGTTGCCGGTGGCAGCATCCAAAGTGCCTGTCCCACATATAGATATTTGTGGAGGGTTGTGTCTCCCATCAGTCAATTTTCTACAGCATATGCTGGGTCTTGCCTATCCCCATAGCATCATTCATTTAACACCAGCAGGTGGAAGGCGGTGTAGTATGATTGAACGTCCACGGTGGCCATCCCCCCAAAGTATGTGGATTGAAAGCAGGTTTGCAAGGCCACTCGGACGGATCTACCCCCCAGAGAAACTGCCCAAACGTCACATTTATATGATGGTACCACGTATCGGAATCAGGTATGGGAGGTTCTGCATCTGAGACATGGGAGAGATATCTGGAAAATGGCAGATCTTCCAAATATGGACAGGGGCAGATGAGACCAAGACTGTGTCATCTTTGACTTGTGACCACAAAGGGGCAATATTTTTCTCCCATGATGTATGTTGGGAAGCCAACAAATAGACACCCAGATATGATGACCATTACCTCTTTGGACCACGCGCCCAGTTCACTCAACCCCTTCAGTGGCTATAGAGTTGATTTGCATGCATTCATAAAGAGGCCAGAGGTCTCGCCGAAGATCTGCATGATACAGAGCGGTCTCATCCCGTCCTTCTGGGGTAGGTGAGAATAAATAGGACATTGTCTGCATATAGTGCTACACGTTCAGAGACCTCTCTTGACCACTCGAATCCATGCACCTGAGCATCTATTCTGACCCACGCCACCAGTGGCTCCTTTGCCAGGGCAAATAAGTATGGGGATAGGAGACATCCCTGCTGGGTGCCTCTGCCTATTGGGGAAGTGTGAGAAACCGACCCCGCCACACATCCTGATGCCATGAGATCCGTGTATGGGAGATGTTTGTATGATAGGAAGCGAGGGTCGATCTTAAGGCGTCCCAGAAGGGCAAAGAGATATTGCAAACTAAGCGAGTCAAACACTTTATCTGTATCTTCCAGTAGCAGTGCGACAGGACCTTCATAACGTTCTATCACCGCTATAGCATTATGGGCACAGTGGATTTTATGGCGTGTGGCACGGTAAGGCATGAATTCTGCTTGACCTGGGTGTACTAGCTCTGTTATATCTGCATTATGCAGTTGTCAAGAACTTTTGCAAATATTTTGGCTACAATATTTAACAGGGAAATGGGACAACATGAGCCGTGCTGCTCAGGAAGTCAACCGGGTTTGAGGAACACCACCACTTCTGCGTGTCTCCAAACTGGTTTGAGATGGCCCACTTCCATGGCCTCATTACCCACCTCTAGGTAATCAGCACTGAGTTTGGAATGGTAGCTTTAAAAACAAATCATATGGGAAGCCCTTGGGGACTGGTGCTTTGCCTTTGTGTAGGTCCATCAATGTGGCACCCAGCTCCTCAAGGGGTTGTCTAACTCAGTTCATGCTGCATCCGACAGGGCTTTCGGCGGCAAGTCATCTATAAAACGTTGGATAGTGGCTTCTGATAAAGTCTCCCTACGGGCATCTAGCTCTGTATAATAGGTTGCAAAGCTGGTAGCAATCTGAGATGGCTCACAATCATGACTACCTGGGAGATTTACAGGGTGGAGCGCTTGTTGGCACAGGTGGTGCAGTAATTTACTAGATTTGTCCCCCCATTGATATTTCATACTCCTAGACGCCAGTCTGGCTTCGTCTAGTAGTTCACTTGCGTATATCTGTTGCG
This sequence comes from Lissotriton vulgaris, assembly GCF_964263255.1. NCBI lineage: Eukaryota > Metazoa > Chordata > Amphibia > Caudata > Salamandridae > Lissotriton > Lissotriton vulgaris. The sequence continues at coordinate 961,972,147 of NC_141685.1, read as the reverse complement.
TAAGAAACATCTGACAGTGCACCTGGCTCCCATTCTACTCCTGTCCACGGCGCTCCAGTTCTATGAGTAGGGCTTCAAACTGTATTAGTCTCTCATGGCGGTGCTTATGTAGCGCAGTGCAATAGACAATATATATTGCCTCGGAGCGTCAGCTTCATAGCCTCCCATTAAGTCCCAGCTGATGCCACTGACCCTACTTTTCAAGCCAGATATTCATCTAGTGCTTGATGTATGTGCATCCTATAGTGTTCATCATGGAAGTGCCATGTGATAAATGCCAGCGAAAGGTGGGGCGCTCAGGACCAATCCAAAGTCAAGTGTCACCGGGGAGTGATCGGATAGGCTCCTCGGAAGAATTTTGCCTGTCCTAGCTCTGTGGGTGTACCTGGAGGGCATGAAAATGTAGTCTTGGCAGGAAAACGAGTTGTGTACTCCAGTGTAGTATGTGTACCCCTGGTTCGTTCGTCGGGTGAAGTCTCCTCCATGTGTCTGTCCACCCCATCCACCCACCAGGGATTTCAAATGCAAGTCCTATGTCGTAGATGGTCCACCCATCACTTGCCACCTGTCCCGGGTCATGTTGATTATGTCATTCCAATCCCCTCCGACTACAGTCAGTCCATATGGTATCTCAGTCCAAAGCGACGTCAGGCACACTATTAGAGTCCATGTGAGGGTCGTTGGCGCGTTAATGCAGCTTAGGACAAGTTGTTCCCCATACATTGGCCCGCTATGACTATGTATCTACCCTGGGGATCTATCCAGGATCTATTATGTATGTACGGTATTCCACGATGAATTAGGATGGCCACTCCCCTGGAGCCCCTAGCGAACTCAGAGTGGAAGACCTGGGCATAGCCACGGTGGGAGAGACATGTTTTTGTACCCATAAGGTGGGTCTTCTGTAACAGTAGGACATCTGCTGGGTATCGTTTAGCCTGGAGAAGAATAGCATCCCTTTTTATCTTGTTCAAGATGCCTCTTACGTTCCAACTAACTATCTGGAGCCTGTTTCCCCGGGGTATCTGTCATACCTGTTGGCATCGGGTCAGGCGGCATAAGTGTTGCAGAGTGGACCTGTATGTGGCCTCTACTGGGGGAGTATCTTTTAAATGATTATATGACATAGCACAGGTATTAACAATACCTTTCCCGACAGTCTCTCCTCCCTCCTTCCCTTATACCTCAAAACGGTTGAAGTATCTGTCGCAGTGTGGGTAAGGTTCTGACCTCAAAGGGGGCCAGACACCTGCCCACTCCAATGGATCCCTATTAAACTCCCCATGTGTCTGAAGTAACCCCTTGGGTCAGAGATTGTCCTCTAGCAGGACGTAACCCTACCAATCTTTCGCCATCAACCACAGTATATTTCACATGTTGCCGTAATAAATATATACTGTGTTAAGGAGTTGTCGGTTCACGTTGAGCCCCAACTGTTCTTTGAATTGAATCTGTGAGAGACTTGGAGCATCAATGTGATCTGGATCTATGGTTGCGTTTTCCTTTAGGTTTAGGCTGCTTGCGAGCCAGACGCTGGAGGATGAGTTTGAGTCGAGGCGCGGTGGGGTATGTGGCATAATCCTTATTGTTTGATCTGTCCATGCAAAGACCTCTTCGGGAGATTTGGAAAAGGACGAGCTCGATTGATAAGTCACTCTCAGACGGCCCGGGAATAATAAAGCGTAGGGGAAGGGGATTTTTAAATCGCTCAGGTGAGCCTTCGCCTCCACGAAGGATTGACGACGTGGTTGGACTAGTTTAGTATAGTGTGGGAAGATCAGTATGCGTTGGGAGGCAAAGGATAATGAGTCTTTTAATCTGGCCTGTTTCAGGATTATATCCCTATTGTGATAATTGAGGATCCAAGCTATGACCAGTCTCGACCTGGCACCAGGAGGGGATTTCTGAGGTAGTGCCCTGTGAATTTGCTCTATGATGAAGCATTGAGACAGAGTATCTGGGAGAGCCAATCCCTAAGCCATGTGGTAAGGAATTTCTCCATATCATCGCCCTCAGGGAAGCCCACGAAATGGAGGTTATTTCTTCGGGCCCGTTTTTCCACGTCTTCAACCCGCATCACCAGGCCTCTTGTGATGGTCTCTAGGGTGCGCACCTTTTTCTGGAGGTAGGTGACAGAGTCCTCTAACCCCTGACAACTTTGTCTTGGTCTCCGTGATTCTATCCACAGCATTGCGCAGATCTTGATGTATAAGTATTACATTGGAGCCAACCGCAACTATTTTTGCATCCAACATGTCTCTAGATTGTGTAATTGCGGCCATCAGTGCAGCATTTTGTGGTATGGCACTAGTGGAGTCCCCGGGGACGGGCACTTGGGCCCCAGAGCGTATATATCTGTCCATTGCGCTTTGCTTAGCACTCGCACCCAGCACCTTATCCTTTGTCATTGGACAGTTCCGCTCAGGTTGCAAATTGCAGTAGGCGTGTGGCGAGCACGGGCAATGTGTCCGTTTCTTGCTCCGCAGTGGTGTCGCTCAGGTCTATGAACGGGGGGGGGGATTCTATTTTTTTTTTACCTCGCCAGCACCGGCCTGGATATCTTCTTAGTAGATGGAGGCTGGGGGGGAGCCACCCGCCCGTAAGCCACACCTGGACCTTGCCCAAGTGCTTCCGAAGGCGGACGTGCCCCCATCCCCCTATGAGGTGCCTCGCTCGTAGCGTATACGCTCCTTCAGTGCACCCAGGGCTTTTTTTTGTTCAGCATGAGCCAGGCAGACCAGGTATCTTGGTCCATGCCTGGGGGTCTGGAGCTACAACGGGGCCCTTGCTGCCACCATGGCACCACCAGCTTGCAGGCTCCCAACCATTGGGTGTAGTAGGCCCCTTAGGTAACTGGAGGCAGCTAGGTACCAAGCGCCAAGTCTGCACCGCTGTCCCTGGCTCCGGGACGCCGAGCTCGAGTCCTGTAGGTGCTCAGCTTGGCCGGGGGTGGTTGGGCCTCCACAAAGCAGAACTTCAGCATCTCCTCTGTCTCCCAGCCCACGGGGCCGCAGCTCTCAGCAGCCCCGCCTCCGGCCAGGCCTGGGTGCACCACGCAATCGAGGCCAAGCCAGGCAGAGGGCAATAATTTCTCCAGTTTCTCCCCATCTCCGGCAAGTCCTGCTACACTGTGTCCAGCCTCCTCCGCTCTGAATCGCTGTGGTCCGATCTGGCTGCCAAAGTCGGGTGTAGCGTGTTTGCAGTTGGCTGGGCATATTGACAAGGCGGCCCCAGTGACCCCCACTTTGCCGGGCTGCTCCCAGGAGACCTCCTGTGCAACACCCGCGAGCTGGCGCAACAGCAGCTCAGTGGCGTCACTCACAGGCCTCTGGGGTGGACAGGCGCAGCTTCACTGAGGGTCTCTGATTCCGCCACACGCCTCTGGTCTCCACACCTGTCTGGCCTCCAGGCTGCAACACTTCAGCAGCTGTTGTCCCGGTGCACAGCAGCCGCAGTATATTACCACTCCCCTTTCTGTTTGTGCCAGCCGAGTCAGGGCTTCTCTGCGGGGGGCCCAGATTGTTCCAAAGGGTCAATTCAGCAGAATATATGTTGGATATATGGTAGGGCTACGAGAGCTCAGCTAAAGCGCTTCCGCTCTGTTGGACTGCTTGGCCTGAAAACCACCCATGGTTTTTGACGCTAAATCCTATTTACTAAAAAAAAGTAACCAGTGTTTTCCATAAAAAAGCACCATTCAAAAATAGGTGATATTGAGGAGAAAGGCTTTTATTTCTTCTTTCTCCTTGCTTTTCCAACTGTGTGTGTGTGCTGCACTGGACAACGCACACACAAAAAGTAGGAAAAGTTTTAGGTTTAAAGTATTTTATTGCAGCATTGAAAGAAAAAGGTCCACATTACAAACAAGTAACCACAGGTGCCCCCGCGAAATAGTGTATACAGTTCAACATAGGCATGAATTCCGTTCGTGCAGTGCGATGGGCACATCCTGTTCCAGAGTCGCATGGCTAGTGCACCTGTGGACAGGGACAAACCAAATGGAGAAAGAAAAACAAAAACCCCCCCAACCAACTGCCCCCTCCCAACCGCCCGACCCCCCCCCCACCCCCTGTACTGTGCTATCAAACTTCCTTCTTTTCACTATGGCAGTGTAGTCATTCGTCCCCCCCTCTAGCTAACTAATCGGGCAACTCAGATGGGCGGGTCTGGCGGAGGCGTCAGCCGTAGCAATCTGAGATATCTGGGGCAAGTAATTTCTTTGAATTCTGACCTTAACAGTGTGTGAAATGGTGACCACAGCTCCTCGAATGTGTCCGCCTCCCCCGCTACCACCAGGGACATCTTTTCCATGCCTAAGACATGCCACAGTCTATGTACCCAACCAACAACAGTAGGAGGCGTGGTAGTGCGCCAGTGAATGAGTATATTCTGTATTGCCGATCCCAGGGCGATCGCTATCTGCCTTCCCTTCTTAGACCTTAGTGGGTACATCAAACCGTTTGGCAAGCCAAGCAGAACATAGGCGGGAAAGCGGGGTAATTCAATTCCAAAGCATTGGTCAACCTCGTTCAGCACCTCAGTCAGTAGGGGACATTCCCATAGTATATGAGTGAGTGTGCCAGTCTGTCCGCAGTCTCGCCAGCAGGTCTTGGGTATTGAGTGGTTCATGTCGTGAAGTTTCTCGGGGGTGCGATACCAGTAAGTGGAAATTTTTGTGAAAGTCTCGGTAAGCCCAGTGTGGTAAGCAGAGTGTCGTGCCCGGTAGGAGATGTGGTCCCAGTCAGTGTGGCTCAGCGATCGCCCCAGCTCCCGCTCCCAACGTTCTCTCCCGGGATTGTAGATGTGAAAGGGGGGAGGTTGCAACAATTTATAAAGGTCAGAGATAAGCTTGGCGTCCGAGGAGCGAGTCACCAACCAACGCTCATATGCCGTGAGTTTCTGGTCCGCCGAGGCTCGCACCTGCGGCTGGAGCGCCCAGTGGCGCGCCTGCATGTATCTCATGCGCTCCGTCTCGGGCAGACCGAAGTCCCGCCGTAGATCCTGGAAGGAGACGGCACCCTCCGGGCCATACATGTGGAATAGGGCGGAGCAACCGGCCGCCCGCCAGAGCTCAAAGGCTCCCGGTTCCATACCCGGGCTAAAGTCCGGGTTTCCGATTAATGGTGTAAAAGGAGAAGGAAAGGTGGTAAGGTCGTGTTTGGCGGACACGGAGTCCCAGATTCGGAGCGGGACCCGCGTGATGAAGGACGCATATAGGTTGGGGGGGCGGTGGGCCCTCCGCAGGAAGGGCACTTCCTGCAGCGTCCTGCCCGCCACCGCCTGGTCCTGAAACAACCAGTGTTTATCTGATTCCCACCGGCTCCACTCTACTAGGTAGCGCAGTTGAGCAGCTTGGAAATACTTGTGCAAGTCCGGTATACCAAGGCCACCAGACTCAGGCGCTAGCGTGGCTATGGCTCTCTTGAGCCTAGGTTTGCGGCCCTGCCACACAAAGCGTGTTATATCAGACTGAGTCTGTCCGAGCCATCCCTTGGGGGGTTGCAACGGGAGGGCCCGAAAGCGATACAGGACTTGCGGTAGAAGGGTCATTTTCACCGCGGCAACCCTGCCCAGCAACGACCGCGTGCCCTTGTCCCAACGGGCCACTTCCTCCTTGATCTTCTTACTTAAGGCCGTATAGTTGGCCGCGACCATAGCAGGAAGAGAGGATGCTAGGAGAATCCCCAAATAGGGTACTTGGTCTTTAGACCAGCTCAGCGGAAAAAGCCTCTGTAAGTCAGCCCTGGTGGCGCCGGACAGCGAGATGTCGAGGGCCGCCGATTTCCCAAGGTTTACCTTGAAACCCGCTACAGTCGCGAAGGTTTCCAGCTCTTCAAAACAAGCAGGCAACGACCTCCTAGGGTCGTCGAGCGTCAATATCACGTCGTCCACGTAAAGACTAAGGGTGTGGTGGAACTCCCCCATGCGGACGCCTATGACATTGGGGTTCTGGCGAACTCTTTGGGCGAACGGCTCCATATAAAGAGCGAAAAGCAGTGGCGACAGTGGGCACCCCTGTCTGGTGCCCTTCACTATCGCAAATTGCCGGGAGCTGCAACCGTTCACCCTCACCACCGCGGACGGGAATTGGTAGCAATTGAATACCAGGTGCCTAAACCGCTCTCTTATGCCAAATTTACTCAGTACCTTCTCCAAGTAAGGCCAAATCACTCTATCGAACGCCTTCTCCACGTCAATGGAAAGGAGAATGCGTTCCCCGGGTATCCGTGAGGCCTTCTCCAGTATGTGGGTCACCTTTTAGTATTATCGACAGTCTGCCGGCCCGGGACAAACCCGGCCTGATCCGGGTCAACCATACCCGGGAGGTGGAGTGCCAGACATGCCGCTAGAATACTGGTGAAGATCTTCAGGTCTGAATTTAAAAGTGAAATCGGCCGGTTGGACCCGCATGCAGTCCGGTCCTTGCCCGGTTTAGGGATCACCGACACCGTCGCCTGAAGGAACTCCGGAGGGATAGCGCCCAGTTCAGAGAACAAATTAAACAGGCGCGTCAACAGTGGTGCAAGATCCTGGCAAAAGGTCTTAAAAAGAGAGGGATAAAACCGTCGGGCCCCGGGGCTTTCCCGTGTTTGAGCCGGGAGATAGCCGTAACCACCTCTTCAATCCGGATCTCCCGCTCAAGATATTGGGCCTGGTCCGGCGTGAGGGACGGGAGCGACACCGACTCCAAATAGTCAGTCTCGGCTCGCGCTAAGGGAGGAACACCGGCGTAGAGATCAGCGTAGTAACCACGGAAAACGTCCGCAATCTGGCCATCCTCCGTGACTGTCCCTCCAGTGGGGGCCGCCAGTTCTTTCACCCAATGCTGCTGGTGTTGTACACGGAGTTTATGCGCAAGAAGCCGGCCACACCTGTCTCCGCCAGTGTAGTATTTGTGCTTCAGGCGAAGTACAGCGTACTCCGCTCTGTCCATGTCGAGCGCGGACAGGAGCTTTCCGGCAGCCCTAAGTTGCCTCCAGACTCGAGGGGCTCCCGTCCGTTGATGCACCTGTTCCAGCTCCCTCACCTGGCATGTAAGTTCGTCCTTTTTAAGCTGTCGGTCTTCATTCTCCGCCGAGGAGATAGCAATAAACTCGCCGAGGAGCACTGCCTTCAAGGCGGCCCATTGCGTCGCGCGGGTGGTGTCATCATTGTCATTATTACGCTTATATTCCTCTATGGACTCGCGGATATGTTTCACCACGGATTGTTTGTGCAGCAAAGTGTCCCTGAGATGCCAGACCCCTCGCGAGGGAGACACTGGAGGTAGCCAGAAAGTGCCCTCCACCGGGGCATGATCTGAGAGAGACAGGACCCCTATGTCGGCGGCCGAGGCCAGCTCGTACATCGGGCCCGTCACCAGTAGATGGTCCAATCTTGCATAGGATTTGTGGGCGTGTGAATAGTAGGAATAGGCGCGGGTCGCGGGGTGGAGGCGGCGCCAGATGTCGTGCATATCAAGATCCTCCAAACGGGAACGAACCGAGCCCGAGAGCTCTCCCGATTGTAGGCGCCTTTGCACCGACCTGTCCAGGGACGCATCAAATACCATATTCAAGTCCCCCCCAATCACGATGTGTCTGTCAGGAGTGGATGTCACATCCTCCAGTGCCCTGTGCAGAAAATGATCCTGATGATCGTTGGGGCTATATATGGAGCCTACAGTTAACACTAGACCCCCCACCCTGACTCTATACGCCAGAAGCCTCCCCTTTTGTTCCGCTACCTTTTGCATTACCTCCCCTTTGAACCTCCTAGATATCATGAGTGATACACCTGCTGTCTTGGAAGCGCAGGAGGAGAAAAGCTGCGTGGGGAACTTTGGGGTCCGTAGCCTGTGACAGTCTTTAGCTAGAAGATGAGTCTCCTGTAGAAGACAGATGTCTGCCTGTGAGTCTTCCAGGAGGGACAGTACAGCCTTTCGTTTAACCGGGTTATTCAGCCCCTTCACATTCAGGGTAATAATCTTAAGGGCCATCAGTGGGGGGAATACCAGCATCGCTCTTCAAGGCGGGCACGGTCCGCCGGACCAAACTCAAAGGCATCAGCGTGCGGCCACAGCACACAGTGATAGTAAACCACCTCATAGCACAGTACAGTCCCCGAGCCCCCAAACCCCCAACTGTGAGGACCCCCTCCCTGGAACCCCACGCACCCCCCTCTCCCCCGCTGCCCAGTGAACGCCCCAAACCCCAAACTCACCCATTCAACTCCCCTGCCCCCCCCCCTCACCCCAAACCATGCAGAGTACTTCATTGTCCCAGTCTGGTCCTCAACGGACAAGGCCGTGGAAAGTTGTTCAAGTGGACGTCCAGCCACCAACTCCAGCGCCCCCGCCACCCCCCACCCCCGGAACCCCCACATCTGCGATGAAGATAAGCTACTGCAGACTCCCCATGGAGCATGTTCAGGCCGTCAAGGCCACATCGCCATTCGCCGTAGTCCTGGAAGCCTCCTGTATGGCGCTGGACATTTCTGCCCGGATTGTAGGCGAGTCGGGTCTCGCGGGCGGCGGGGATCGCCGTTCCCCGACTAGCTGCCAGCCATCTCGCGTGCTCCGCCTGCGTCGAGGCGCCGGGTTGTCCGTGTCCGATGCAGTGATTCCCAGCACTCCGCAGACATCCTGGAGGGACCGGAGCTGGTGTAGAGTTCCATTCCAGCGAAAGATGAGACCGAAGGGGTGCCCCCACGAGTACTGTGTGCCATGTTCCCTCAGGAAGTCAGTAGCAATTTTAAAGGCCTTCCGTTCCTGCAGTGTTATTGCGGACAGGTCCTGGTAGAGAGCCACCGGGTGATCTCTGAAGCGTAAGGGCTGTTGTCGTCGGGCCTCACAAAGAATCCGCTCCTTCAGGGGGAAATCCGGCAAGAAAGCTAAAATGTCCGGAGGAGGCGCTGAGGCCCTGCGAGGTCGGCCAACTCTATGTGCTCTGTCGATCCGGATTGGGAAGTCTTCCGATTCTCCCAGAATTTCACGGAACAGGGCTCCTAAGTAGGCGGCCGCGTCCTCACCCTCCTCGCTGGATGGAACGCCTCGGACCCTTATGTTGTTACGTCTGGACCTGTTTTCAAGGTCTTCGGCATGGGCCTGTAGGTCAATCTGCTGGTCCCTCAGCCTCAGGACCTCCTGCTGCAAGTGAGTGATTTCCTCGTCCCTAGAGTGGCCAGCCGCCTCCACCGTGTTCACTCGTTCTCCCAGGGAGTACACCTCTCTCCGGACTTCCCGGACCTCCCCGGCCACCTCTTGCTTCAGGGCTTGAAAGTCCTCCCTCAAAGAGCTGAACAGTGACTCCAGGAATGATCTAGTCACCGGGGGTTCCCCGCCTTCTGCGCCCCGAGAACTAGTCGGGGGGGTCGGAGCTGGTTGGTTCCTGTCTTGCCTCGGGGCGCCTCTGCCCAGCATGTCCGGCAAGGTCCGGTCACCCTTCTTCGCCCCCCCTGGCATTTGACATCGCGGAGGGGGGGGGGGATCACCAAAGCCCACGTGCTGTGGCGAGGAGGCAATACAGACCCGGGCAGCAGTGCAGCAGTAGGTGGCAATCCACACTGCTCGCGTCGATGAGGACCTAATCCCAATGAGGCACCTCCAAACGCCGTGAGCGAGGCCTGCTCCAGGAGGCTGATGCAATCGCTCCGCTCCCGTCCAAGATGGCTGTCCGCTACGGCCTGGGGAACCAGCGCCGGAGTGGCGTAGTCTCGTCTCCCGGACTATGCATGCACTATTCCGCTCCGCCCAAGGTTGAAGTCAAGGTCTGCCGGTACAAGAGGGCACCACTGGACAGCCCTTCCAGTGATCGTCCCCGAACACCACATCCGGCGATTCCGGCTAGGCCCGCTCCAGGGGATCGCAGCAGTCCTTCCCCACTGGTCCACTCGATTATCACATGGCTGGAGGCCGGTCGTGTGAGTCGTCCAGCAGTTGGGACCGGAGAGGGGTTAGGTCTCGTGGGCCGCGAAGGCGACCGTGGGTGCCCGAGGGGCTGGCAGCGCCCGGCAGTGGCTAAGGGCGGGGCTCAGGGCCGGGCCATGTGGCGCCGGCCTCGCGGCCTACCTGATCCCCGGGCTTGCGTAGCTGCTTCCGGTCGGCTCCGCCTCCACACTCTCCGCTAACGCGGCTCCGCTCCGCCAAAGAAGGTCGTTTCAGGCCACAGCGGGGTCGTGGTGTCGGGACGCCCGCAAGCCGTTGGTCTACTCCGTGCTACTGGCCTCCCTCGCTGGGTGACCGAGGCCCCACGATCGAGGGGCCCCCGGTCCTTCCGGCGGTTCCTCTGGCGGCCCTCGCCGCGGGCCGGTTCCCAAGCGGCTCCGCCGCCGCAGCAAGGAGACTGAGGGCTGCGGGCTGCTCCACACCACCACGGGGAGCACTGGGTGCGTTTTCTGCTCGATCCGGGGGAGATCAGCGGTGTAAAAAGGTGCAGGTTTTCCAGGGGCTCGGGAGCTCACGGCAAGACCGTCCTCTCAGCCCGCCATCTTGGCCACACCCCCAGGAAAAGTTTTAAAGTTATTGCAAGCATAATATTTGTAATCGAAGGGTACCCTTTCAGTACAAAACTTATAAAGACATCTTTGTCTTATGGCTCAAACGTGTTTGCTGGCTCTTGGCAGCTTGATTCTGCGCCAGCGCTTGGAAGAGAAATGGAGAGTACCTTATCTCTGTATATATGTTACTTTCCTGCTGTCTCCTTCTCATGCAACGCAGTGCAAGGGAGCATTTTTTAGCTGCAGCGCTACGTTGCATTTTTAGTATATAGACCCCTAAATATCTCCAAGTTGGTGAATGTTCTGCTGACAATAGGGCTCAGAAACACAAAGAGGAAATAACTGCCATGTGATTCTGGGTTGTACTGTTTGCAGTCCGTTGGTTAACTGGGAGATTCTTATCAGTTAATGTATGCGGCGCTACTAAGTCTGTTCCCCGACATTCCTGGACAATCTCTGTTTGAACTTTGGTGGCATCTGAGTCTAACGACTGGGAGTTGTATTCATCCTCATGTAGCTGACAGCGACATGCTGGTAATAACAAGGCTGTAGCATTCCACTCCTCAATTTGCCGCTTACGGATGGCTTCTGCCCTTTGCATCATGCCCTGCAGGACACCTTCCACTGTCCCCTGCAACCCTCTGCCACATACACCTCAGACATTGATGAGGACCCGCTGAGTCCGCGTGGCCCTACCTCAGTGCACCGCAAGTCACCGTCCCGTGGCGGTGTGCCTATGCCGGCTGCAGTTCATCCAGGGCCCCTAACTCTGTGCAGCTCAAGTCAGGGACCCTGTCTTCTGAGATATTGGATGGCCTCTGAAATTATGGCCTTGGGGTCATCAACACCATGTGTCTGTGGCCCTGCGCTGTCCGCTGCCTCCGGCCTCAACTACGATTCACCAGGGCTCACACATCAAATCGAGTCCTGACCTGGCCGGACGTTGCATCACCGCAGGAGGCACACGCCACCACCTCCAGGACCACCTCCAACCACCAACTGCCAGAGCCGAAACAGTCCTACTGGCAGACTTATGGAGTTGCTCACACCTGTTGTGGATGCCATCCTCTGCCTGACTACTTACTCACTTCGAGGCATCGCAGTTTGAGTTATTCCCTCAAACGTAATGTAGACTCAGCTAAGAATAAACTTATGAAGCACGCGCCCGCATTCACGCTCTCTAATCGCTGACTCTGGGAATAACCTATAGTGGGATACACACATGCGACTCAGCGTGCCGGAGCCTCTTCTATCTCCATGACGACCGGGACCCGCTCCACACTCTCTGCGCATGTGTTAGGGTAAAGAGCTCCCTAGAACACATGTGAAGTACCGCTGCCTCCTGACACACGCGTAGCTGTAGAAGATGATCATTTGACATAGCGGAAGAGGGCCCCTCCCTATAAGAAATCAGTCTCACTACTTAAAGCTGTCACCACCGATGACCGCACACTGTAGGCAGGAGTACGTATGGGGTAGGTGCGAATGAGCCAGCACCCGAGCAAAACTGTAAGACCGCTGTTTTTGGGACAACAGGAGCAAATTGGTAAATTCTCTGTACCGCACTGTAATGTCAGTACAAGGATAGTATCTGATGTCTGTGTTCCACATTATGTCGTCATTTGGCTAGCCCGGTAAGGTGCGGGCGTCCTACTCTCCTAGCCTATGGAGCAACTCTCCTTGTATTTATAGGTAAGAGGATTATGTGACTTCTATTACTGTACAATAACCCTGGGCAAAGCACTACGCCATGCTCGCGTAGTTTGCGAAGTTTGTCCTACTTCGCACTATGCGAATTGCACATAGCACAGTGCAAACATGCATAGCATAACGTAGCGCAGAGGCCATTTTTTGCTTGCTCGTGGTCCTCAACGTCAAGTTGGCGACCACAAGCAAGCAAAATTACATCCCGGCGAGACTTTTTCCTCATTCGCGATCAGCAACATCAAGTTGCCGATCGCGAGTGTGGAACTAAACCTCTCGGTGAGATTCTCAATGCGGGGAGGTCAGGTTTCTCATTGTGAGAGGTCGCATATGCTCGCGACCGCTCGCGATGAGAAACAACGAGTCCGCGTTGAGAAAGCTGCAGCTCGAGTAAATATCTACTTGAGCGGCAGAAAACAGCTTGCACTGTGCAAGATGCCGTTTTCAATGATTGCACAGTGCGGACAAGCATCTGACACTGTGCAATCAGCGCTAACAACGCACTACGCAGTTCGCGTAGCGCTACGCGTGTCTTGCGTAGTGCGAAGTGCAGTTCGCGTAGCTACGCGTAGTGCTACTTCATGAACTACGCCTAGGGTTACTGTACACCACACTTGTGGGGGGCTACTCACGACACATGGAGGCTCCAATACCCTCAGGAGCTTCTCCAAATGGCACGTAAGGTCAGTGCTCGCTGTATAATCACAAATGAAGTGTACGATAGGCACGCACTCACTTCCTAAACACTGGCCATATTTTATCTTCAGGAAGGCACCGAACGCGGATGACTCCTAGGGTACCGGCAGGGCCACACAAGCTACGGCCACTCTTTCTGGCACGGCGTGTGCTCAGCCCGGCTGTGACTCGCAGTTCAGACACAGCGCATGTGCTGTGTCTCCAATGGCATCCTTTTGATCATTCATGTCACCATGATGTGCTTAGCCCAACGATAGGCTGTGGGGACACATTGGTATGCCCCACATGTAGCTCTGACACATATCTTTTCTGCTTTCTGTCATTTCTCTCCTAGGTGACGTCCAGGAGCTGCCATAACTAATTCATTTTTGCAGCCAGACTGTAGGGTACACAGTTCCCTTGCCCGTCCTGACACCTCCAGAGGGTATTAGCCCTGTCACTTTTCACATGGACAACACTTCACCCTGTCTTGATTCAGAAGAAGCGCCATGGATCTTTGAGACCATACAGGCACAAAACATGTCGACCTCTTTCACATTGTAGTTACCTGGGCTCATTCAGCCAATTGAGATAACCCTTAACCTACGGGCTTTTACTCTGTCAAGGGTACCTCTTCATCAAAAATGGGTTTCTGTTCACCCTTAGACAGTTTTAACTCACGTTGCACGCACCACATCACCTTCCAAGAGGACCCACCCCACACACCTGCATGCACCTGACGGCTTTTTGCCTAAAAAGATCTCCGCCAAAGTGACCCTTTGGGGATCCGTAGGGCATTGCAGCGTGGCCCAAAGAGGAGCAAAACACCCGATGATGAAGCATGACATCCTTCGTGGTGTGTGAGGGCATCAAGAGAAAAGACTTGTTCTTTCCTCTCACAAATGGGTCCTAAAACCTAGGAGTACCCACACCTCCCTCTCTGCTTTCAGTTCTCTTCCCTTTTTTCTCCTTTTTTTCTCCCTCTTTGTATCGAGTGGGCGGCAATTTGCACCCCTCGACCAGAACAATGTCCCCTTTTGGATTAAATCAGTCCACGATAGGAGCACAGACACTGGACCTAAATTGGCTCCTGGTCCCCACTTCTTGCACTGATACATCATCTGTCTGATACCCTGCTCAGCACTCCAGGTGCCACTAACTCAGTGCACCGCAACCCATGGACCGTTACTGATTGAGTTTTGTGCTGTGGAGAGGTTACGCAGCAATGTCACCTCAGGCCGTGTGGGAGACCTGGGACGATGATGAGGAAGAAGATGCAGGTGTAACACACCCCACTGCAGCTGCATCAGGTATATCCCGAAGGAACACCATACTAGACAATTTCTTCACATGAGCGCGCTCAGCTCTAGTGCCCCATACTCAGTGCACTGCAACTCACGGACACTTCTGTTTGCATATTGGGTGACCTCTGAACTTGCTCCGGCTACATCCATGATGCTCCGCATTTGTCTCTGTTATGCTGGTTTTTTCAGTTTCCATTATAATGTTGTTCACTGTTCAAGTTGTTGCTAGCCCAACCACTCCATGAGGCCTGGCTTACACTCAACACACACACATCCAGCACAGGCGTCACTGTACATGTGGCCCTGCCAATATAGGGGCCGGGCGCACATGCCCGTAGCCAGTTCCACAAACTATCTGCGTGTGTCCGTGTGGTCATAATGTATGCATGAGGGCCCCAGGCCCTAAAACATTACATTGTGTTGTGTACAGCAGACGCAAACATGTCACCGCAGGCAGCAGGTTAGACCTTGGACATCTAGCTTTGTTGTCACCCACTCAATACGTAAGAGGAGTGGACTGGGCTGCTGTATGCATGTCCAGCGTGGGTTTGTGAATGATAATTTTGTGCCTCTGTGCGTGGTTCAGTACTTGAAATGTGCAAATTCATGTGTCTCTGTTGCAGTGTGGGTCTCCTTTATGGGGTGTAGGTGGTCTCTGAAGGGAATTAGACACCCACGTATGTAATCTATTTCATCTTCCATGGGTATGGACCCCACCCGCACCTGTTCGGCCACCTCCTTTTGGCATTTTGACACCTGGCATTGGAATGCCATGTGTGGCTCGGTAAAGTGTTGGGAGCCAGCTGTGCTGGCGGGTGCTTCCTTCTGTGTGGTCTGTGCAGGGGCTGGGTTCTCCACTATGTAGCTTGGTGGCCCTGGTGGTGTGTTGCCTGTGATGTCCATGAGCTGTTGTAGGGCATCAGAGTCGAAGATGTGGTGGTCCTCTCCGGCATCACTGCTGAGTTGTCTGCTCTGCTCTGCTGGAGGTGTTGTTTGTCCTTCTGCAATGTGAAGGGGAGATGCATGTTGACATTGTGTTGACATGTATGTTGGCGCATTGTTCTTGTTTACATGCAGACTGTATGACAATGTACATTGTGAATGTTTGGGAGGTGCTGGATTTTGATGCAGGACAGTGGACATTTGGACTACATGACGGATGTGAGGTTGTACGTGTACATTTCCATCTCACGGTTTCCTGCTCTGTTTAGATGTAGTTGGCCTGTTTCTGCTCATGAGCGGAGCCAGTTGTGTCCTCTGTTCTGCAGTGTCAGAGTTGCACATTGTACCACATTGCCCTCAATGTGGATGTGCTGTTATTGCTATGTATGTGTGCTGCAGTGTGCCACAGGGATCAGGGATATGATCCAGGGTCATTGTGGGTGTGCAGTGTGCTACACATCGTTGTGCATGTGTGCCATTGTGCCCATCTCCCACTGGCCCTCCAGTCCCTGGGCGTTACTCACTCTGTTGATGTTGTGTCAGGTCCTCTTGAGCTGTATCCGGACTCCCAACTCCTTGCACTGTCTCCACACCGATGACTGTGGCCTCCATTTCCTTCAGCTTCTCCTATGGCGCTGGACTCCCACCTCCTGTCGCCGTTGCTGGCTTCCTGTTGGCGGCAGGTTTGTGCTTGGTTTTGCTTTTCACATAATGCCAGCACCTCTTGGCCTCCACCATTGACCTCCCCGACACTCCGACTGCATTCACGTTAGTCTAATTGTGGGTCAGTTGATAATAGTGTTCTGTCAACTCTGTGACACTGATCTGGTTATCCTGCACACTGCACCCCGTCTTCCTCTCCCTCTTTTCCTTGGCCTTCCCTGACCCCGTTGTTCCTTGCTGGTGGTCTGTGGGGCTTGTGGGGTTTGCTTTGACCTCTGCACTCGGTCCAGGTGCATCCATGGTGCTACGTGGTTTATTTTTGTTTCCCTTTGTTTTTGTTCTGCTTTTATGGTGCCTTTTCCCGCTTGACATGTGGGGATTGCAGGCCTGTGGCTGGTTTTCGCTGGTTTTATTATCGCAAGTTTTTTTGCATTCGTGTTTCGCTTTTTTGCAGCGTTGTGTTGACTTTATCGGGGACATTTGACGCTTTATCGTGGGCCTATCGCATGGTACCACCGTGTTATGAATGCTACGTTAACACAGCATTACTTTCCCACAATAGACTGCGATAAGAAGAGCTGTGTTAAGCTAATTTTGCAGTAATTATCACATGTTCTTGTGAATATCCTCCATAGAAAGAGCAATAATGATTGTTTATGTGCTGGAAGGTGTCCGTTCCTGCACAAAAACAATCATTAAATGATGGCGATTTGCTACTTCTATGTGTGCCGCAGAAGCAGCACACATAGAAGTTACAAACCGCCATTACTGATTGTTGTAGCTCTGCGCTGCGTAATTTCTTGTAAATATGCACCATAGGTGTGGGGCAGTATGAGTCCTGTCACCTCTGGGAGGCCAGTGGTGCTGGGGCCACGTCTGTCATATGTAGCTCCACTGAAATTCTGTGGGAATGGTGGGCCAAATTATGACGCATGAAAGATTATGTAAATTATACAGGGAGAAAGGTCAAGTTATACAGCATACAGGGCAAGTTATACAGCATAATCAGTTACAATCTATAGCAGTATGATGAAACAATTTAGTCATTTTAGCACGCATGAATACTTTTCTGGCTCAAATGGTTCACTTCATCAGTTTACCAAATGAATGCTATATTCATTCCAGTCAGTGTCCTGTACGCGTCTGAGTGGCCGGCAGGCCTGAAGCCACATAAGTTACTTGTTCTGCTGTCTTCATCCCTTTCAGGCTGTGTGTGTTCCTGTGAGATGCGATGACTCATTATTTCACACCAAATGTCATGACGTGTGGTCCTTCATAATATGCGCTGGCTGAGACGCTCCTAAAATGTCTTCAGGGGTTCATAGAAGCTCATCAGCCAATTAGCAAGACCGGTGATTACAAGTGTACGGGATCCGCGCGCCGGAGCCTAACTCCATCCGACGCCATGTTACTCCGAGCTCCATGTCCAACAGGCCCTCGGCGTGGGTCGCTCGTGGGAGGGGACTCACTGGCATTGAATCCCCCCGATTTAAAGATATGCAGGAATCAGAGCAGCTGGTCCTTGGTGTCCACCGGACACTAATTAATTGAATAATTTCTTCGCTGTGGCATATTCTTCGGGGGTTTTCACACTGTTTAATTCCCCGCAATCCTAGCACGCGATATCACCCCCGGGCTTTCTGTCAGTGCACTGTGCAGGTCAGTTTAAGGGGGAGGCGGTCACCGCAGCATCCGAACTGGCATGACCCTCTCTCATTGTCTGCGGCCCCCTTACACGTGCGCGCACTCAGCTCTACCAAGGCACCTCACGAGATCTAAAACACCCCTAGCTATTCCTGCACCGGGACCCACACACAGCTCCACCAAGGCACTTCACTCAAGAGCTGAAGAACCCCCAGATATTCCCACACACAGCTCTACCAAGGCACCTCACTCGAGAGCTGAAGCACCCCCTGCCTTTCCGGGTCCGAGACCCACACACAGCTCTACCAAAGCACCTCACTTGAGATCTGAAGCACCCCAGCTATTCCAGCACCGAGACCCACGTACAGCTCTATGAAGACCCCTCACTCGAGATCTGAAATGCCCCCGGCTATTCCTGCACTGTGACCCACACATAGCTCTATCAAGGCACCTCACTCGAGAGCTGAAGCGCCTTCAGCTGTCCCGCCACAGAGACCCACACACAGCTCTATCAAGGCACCTCACTCGAGAGCTGAAGCGCCCTCAGCTATCCTTGCACAGAGACCCACACACAGCTCTACCAAGGCACCTCACTCGAGAGCTGAA
Organism: Lissotriton vulgaris; assembly: GCF_964263255.1. NCBI lineage: Eukaryota > Metazoa > Chordata > Amphibia > Caudata > Salamandridae > Lissotriton > Lissotriton vulgaris. The sequence goes on along the minus strand of NC_141685.1, from coordinate 961,954,133 downwards.
GCGCCCTCAGCTATCCTTGCACAGAGACCCACACACAGCTCTATCAAGGCACCTCACTCGGGAGCTGAAGCGCCCTCAGCTATCCTTGCACAGAGACCCACACACAGCTCTACCAAGACACCTCACTCGAGAGCTGAAGCGCCCTCAGCTATCCTTGCACAGAGACCCAGACACAGCTCTATCAAGGCACCTCACTCGAGAGCTGAAGCGCCCTCAGCTATCCTTGCACAGAGACCCAGACACAGCTCTATCAAGGCACCTCACTCGAGAGCTGAAGCGCCCTCAGCTATCCTTGCACAGAGACCCAGACACAGCTCTATCAAGGCACCTCACTCGAGAGCTGAAGCGCCCTCAGCTATTCCTGCACAGAGACCCACACACAGCTCTACCAAGGCACCTCACTCGAGAGCTGAAGCGCCCTCAGCTATCCTTGCACAGAGACCCAGACACAGCTCTATCAAGGCACCTCACTCGAGAGCTGAAGCACCCCCTGCCTTTGCGGGTCCGAGACCCTACACACAGCTCTACCAAAGCACCTCACTTGAGATCTGAAGCACCCAAGCTATCCCGGCACAGAGACCCACACACAGCTCTACCAAGGCACCTCACTCGAGAGCTGAAGCGCCCTCAGCTATCCTTGCACAGAGACCCAGACACAGCTCTATCAAGGCACCTCACTCGAGAGCTGAAGCACCCCCTGCCTTTGCGGGTCCGAGACCCTACACACAGCTCTACCAAAGCACCTCACTTGAGATCTGAAGCACCCCAGCTATTCCAGCACCGAGACCCACGTACAGCTCTATGAAGACCCCTCACTCGAGATCTGAAACGCCCCCGGCTATTCCTGCACTGTGACCCACACACAGCTCTACCAAGGAAGCTCACCCGAGAACTGAAGCGCCCTCAGCTATCCTTGCACAGAGACCCAGACACAGCTCTATCAAGGCACCTCACTCGAGAGCTGAAGCACCCCCTGCCTTTGCGGGTCCGAGACCCTACACACAGCTCTACCAAAGCACCTCACTTGAGATCTGAAGCACCCAAGCTATCCCGGCACAGAGACCCACACACAGCTCTACCAAGGCACCTCACTCGAGAGCTGAAGCGCCCTCAGCTATCCTTGCACAGAGACCCAGACACAGCTCTATCAAGGCACCTCACTCGAGAGCTGAAGCACCCCCTGCCTTTGCGGGTCCGAGACCCTACACACAGCTCTACCAAAGCACCTCACTTGAGATCTGAAGCACCCCAGCTATTCCAGCACCGAGACCCACGTACAGCTCTATGAAGACCCCTCACTCGAGATCTGAAACGCCCCCGGCTATTCCTGCACTGTGACCCACACACAGCTCTACCAAGGAAGCTCACCCGAGAACTGAAACACCCCCAGATATTCCCACACACAGCTCTACCAAGGAACCTCACTCAAGATATGAAGCTCCCCACAGCTATTCCAGCACCGAAACCCCCCAGAGTTCTAATACATCTCTTTAGCTAGTCACTGATATTTCAGAACTGGGACTTACAGTCTTCTCCACCAATGAACTTCAATCCGAGCCGGCAGTGTCCCTACTATCCAGCATCAGGAAACACACACAGCTCGACAAAGGCACCACAGCCCTGGCCTGCTACAAGGAAGGCATCATTGCGAAGCTGGGCAGCAGAGACACTTTCTCACCGCTTCAATTAGGACTCTGCTGTTCTGTGTGTTTTCACCGACAAGCTGTGAGCCACTGGAGATGCTAAATGCTTTTTATGGTCTGTCTTGACAGCGCAGCTGTTGCCAAACAATTATGTGAGCATCACCAGAGAGGGGCCTTGACTCCCCCAACATGTTGAGAGCCAGGGGCACTTGTTGCTAATGTTTATGGATACAGCCTTTTCACAGGAGGCAGCTGCCTTCCCACTCCTGTAACATCAGTGCAGTCCTCCATGACTGGGGCCTTTACTCTCCCAAAGTTGTGTGTAGAATGCTGTATCACTTTTGTGTGTCTGATAAATCACTTGCGTAGAGTAATGTGGCCCTATTAAGGCCACAGTGAGAGCCTATACACTATTGTGCTTTCATTTCAGGTTTAAATGGACTTTCCCTGGGAATGTGGAAATCTGCCTGTTGCAGTACCTAAAAACCTGCCCTAGAGACTCAATAGATACCTGGGCCCATGTTACAAGTGGGGTGCAATGCCCTGGTCTGCAGCATATATTTAACTGGGTGCGCCAGGCGGAGGCCAGTGTGCGCTATCACAGTGAATGAAATGGCCTCAGCATAGCCCCGAGTCACACCTGGCCTGGGGGAAACACCTTAGTGAAAGATGGCGGCAATAGGCCTGCATTTGAAAGTGCGGGTGAGATCCCTCTGCAGTCATGTGCACCATTGACTGCACGCTGGAGAGTGACCAATGGATAAAGACAACTTACCAAAAAGCCCTTGGTTTTCATTCATGTTATTTTTTTCACTATTTCAATACAAGAGGGCGGCAGACCAGTTAAAGCTATCTCTAGTTCACACATAGTCCCAGATTCTGGAAACTGTCACGGATCGCTGCGCAGCCCCGATAGAGACTGTGCGGCGCAACAGTGTGAGAGCAGGAGAGCGCCATATTCACAGAGAAATATGACTCTCCTCCCCTCTCCCTAGTGCCGGCACTAATTTGAGTTGCCATGCTCCAGGCACACACCTTAGGGCCATCGTGCTAGTGTGCGTGCCTAAGTCTTGCATAGGTTTTATACAGGAAGGGTAGTCTTCCTGTACAAAATTCTGAGCCTAAACACACTTCAAAGCTTTTCCTACTTTGTATGTGTGCTGCACAGTGCAGAACGCATGCAAAGTCAGAAAATAAAGAAGAAATGAAAACATTTCTCCTTTTAACGCCCACTCTCCGCCCATATTTGTCATTGGCTTGTGTCATTGTCCTTCGTAAATGCTGGCTTCTGATTCATTAATAGGCTTGTTAGTCCCTCCTTAGTACTGCCTTGTCTTCATTTGTAACCTCCCGCCCTTTTACTTCTGTTATTACACTGTACGTCTTATTTACTCTGTAAGCACTATTTTCTTTAATGGTTTCTCCTACTGCAGGCACTACATGCTTTCCTGCAACATTCAGCTCGCCATGCACGCTTTCACTAGGCGCTTTCCCAAAAAAAGGCATTTGTCAACTTGAAAAACACATACTTTTTCTGGTAAAAGCATCCCATACCGCATTTTTACTTTAATAGAGGCCACAGACCTTTCTTTAGACACAGCTTATATAAAGAAAGGGGCGTGGCCTCTATTAACGTGAAAGCGCAGAATGGGGCACTTTTAAACAACAAGCATTTGCAATCCAATAGGTCTCGCATATTAAAAACGTTGAACTATTGGCATTGTAAATTACAAGGCCTTTTATTATCGCAGGTTTTTTAAAGACAAATAATCGGCCTTATCATTTACAATGCCAATGGCTCAATATCTCGCAATTGCGAGACCTACTGCATTGCCCTACACCCCTACTTCCCTCCTCCACCGCAACCCCTCCCTGCCCTCCCCCTCCAATGCCACCCCCTCCTGTCTCCCTACAACCACCCGACAACCCGTGCTTTACCCTATTCTCCCTGGAAAATAAGCTAGACTCCCTGATCACCTTGATTTCCCAGCTTGTAAGTGCCATCTCACTTTTAAGCTCCAAGTTTCCCTCCTTTCCATTCACCCCCATTCCTGTGGATAACCCGCACCATCCCATGAGTTGCACCTCGCCCCCTCACCCCACTGTAACTAAGCCCAACCCCTCATCGGCAAAATTGGTTATCTCACACAAGCCTTCGAATGCCACCCTTATTCAACCTGCACCTCCCGATTACCCTATTGTCTACTCTATTCTGACCATCTCCTCTGTCAGAACAAAGTTTCCACCTAAACCCTCCCGAGCACCCCTGTATAAATACAATATCCCAATCACCCTGCAGAGCCCTAGTACCCCTATCACCAAAACAGTCTTGACAGAGCTGCGCTGTCTGCTCCACAATTGCAGATCAGCAGTAAGGCATAAACTTCAAATCTTCGATACCATCACCCTTCACAAGGTTGACATGCTCTTCCTCACTGAGACCTGGTTCAACAACACCTCACACTCTATCTTTGATCTCCTACTACCCACAGGCTATTCTATACTCAAGAAAGACAGAACCGACGGCGTTGGGGGTGGTGTTGCAGTCATCTTTAGAAACTCCCTTCAACTGAAGGCTCTTCCTTTCAGCTCTTTCCGCACTTTCGAAGGCCTTTCTCTTGAGCTCCAATTGCACCATCGCCCACCCATCAGATTCCATGTCATTTACCGTCCACCGGGTAGCGACCCTTCGTTTTTGGAAGAACTCACTGACTTCATCAGCGACCAATACTCGGAAAGTGACAATCAGACCTTTGTGGGGGACTTCAATCTCCATTGGGGCTCACCGCAAGACTCCTCTGCGAGCTCTCTTGCCACCTTCCTCTCTGCAAACGATCTTATACAACACTGCACACAGTCAACACACTCTAAGGGCTCAATCCTAGACCTTGTTATCTCCAAAGCAGACAGGCTTTCTATCACTACCCCTATTCATGTTGACTGGTCTGACCACCTCCTCATCCCATTCTCTCTTCACCTTTCACACTCTATAACTCTTGGCCAACCTAAGAGGGCTACCTCTTGGTTCCGTGATGTTAAAAATATTGACATTGGCTCCTTCTGTGAATCATCCTTGTTATCACTTCCAAAGCTAGACCCGAACCTTGATGTTGACGTACTCACCTCCCAATGCCTCACAGTCTTTGCAGTCGAAATCAATAAGGTCGCTCCTCTCCAAAGCAAAAAGGTTAGGCCCATTCCTTCAGCACCATGGTACAACAAATCCCTCTATGAAGAAAGGAAGCAGCTAAGATACCTGGAGAAACAATGGAGGCAAGCGCCCTCCACCGATAACTTAGCCGCGCTTCGCTCTGCAAGATCCAAATACCATAAGAACATCTTCCTTGGGAAAGCGTCGCACTTCAGAACCCTCCTTGACTCTGCCAAAAATAGACCCAAAAAACTATTCGATCTCATCAAGATTCCCAACCACTCTCCCCCAACCTCCAAGCTGGAGGACTCTACCAAGAAAGCAACGGACTTTGCTCTATTCTTTGACGAAAAAGTGAAATCCCTTGTGGCTCAGGTAGCTCACCCTACCCCTCCTGAGGAGCGCAAATCTTTAGCCGTTTGGCAGAACTTTGACCTCATCTCTGAAGATGCCCTCCTCAAATGCATCCTCGAAACAAAGCCCTCCAATCACTCTCTTGACCCCATCCCTAGTGCCATTGCTATCAACTTCTATTCCCATTCACTGTCCTATTGGACCACTCTGGTCAACCTCTCCCTCTGCCAAGGCTCCCTTCCTGTCTCCTTCAAAACAGGGCAGGTCACCCCTCTGCTTAAAAAACCCTCTGCTGATGCGAATGACCTCAATAACTACCGCCCCATCACTAACCTTCCCTTTCTTGCGAAGATCACAGAAAGATGTGTAGCGAAACAACTCTCTTGTTATATCAGGGACAATGATCTTCTTGACAATTGTCAGTCCGGCTTCATCCAAAACTGCAGCACTGAAACAGCCCTATTGCAAGTGATTGATGACGCGCTGAGGGTACTCGACTCGGGGGGGTCTTGTCTCCTTATTCTCCTTGACCTCTCTGCAGCCTTTGACACTGTCAACCACGACACTCTCCTCAACATTCTGCAACAGAGAATGGGCATGGAGGGTAATGTGCTTAAATGGTTTGCTTCCTTCCTCTCAGATAGATCCCAAATGATCAAAATAGCGAACAGCCTCTCATCTCCTCTGGCGGTAGGTCAAGGGGTTCCTCAAGGCTCTATACTTGCACCCACTTTGTTCAACCTCTACCTAGAACCCCTGGGAAATCTCCTAAGTAAATCTGGGATCAACTATCACCTCTACGCAGATGACACTCAAATCTACCTCAAAGTTGCCTCCACCCACGATCTCACTTTCCTTAGATCAACTCTCGACTCCATTCAAAACTGGATGTCAACTCACCAACTGATTCTTAATCCCTCCAAAACTGAATTCCTCCTCCTCTCCTCCTCACTTGCCCCTCCCCCGGTTCAATCTTGGATGGATCAGACAAATCTACTCAACACTAAGCATATCATTGTTGAAAGCGCAAAATCCCTTGGTGTCCTACTCGACAAGAATCTCAATCTAATCCCTCACATCAATTCCATTGCAAAGTCTGCACGATACCAACTGCGACTTCTTTGGGGAATTCGTCGCTTTTTTTCCTGAGCATGACCTTAAAACACTGGTGCAATCGCTGGTCCTCTCCAGACTGGACTACTGCAATTCTCTTCTTACTGGCCTCCCCAAATCCCACCTATCCCCCCTGAAATCGGTCCTACACTCAGCAGCCCGTTTCATCTATGGGGCTAAAAGAAGCGACCACATCACACCACTGCTATCCTCCCTGCGTTGGCTTCCCATCGAGGCTAGAGCTATCTACAAGACTGCCTGTATCACCCACAAAGCCTTGCTCTCCTCCTCTCCTCGCTACCTGTCGAATAAACTGAAACTCTCTGGAGGCTCTAGACCATCTCGGAATGCGGAAAATCTTCTGCTTGAACCCCCCACTTTCAAGAAGGAAAGATCGATGGCCCAATCCATTTCAGGCAACGCAGTGAGAATCTGGAACTCTCTCCCGCCTCAGCTCCGGACTACCTCCTCCTCTCAGGCCTTCAAACGGGACCTTAAAGTTCTCCTCCTCCAAAGACACCTCCAAGTCTAACTCACACCCTTGCCTTCGTTTGAAAGAAGACCTCCCATTACTGGAAAGTCTTTTGGCCAGGAGTATGTTCTTCCTCCCCAGTGTGTTCTGGTAGTTTTAATGTTTAGTAATATCCCAATACCTGTGTATGGTACCCTTTTGGAACTTGCACACGTCACTTTTGTTTTATAACACACTGTTTGCTACCTCACACATTTTGTTTGTTTTAGATACTTGCACAAGTGCCTCCATTGCCTACGTAACGTTTGTTATTGTGATGGAGTGTCTGCCTTTTATTGCAGTATTATTCTTCGACTTGTATTTTGTACATCTTTGTAACCTGCACTCATTTCACTTTTTTCTCCTGTAATGCACCGATTGCTACCTCATGTATTTTGGTTGCTCACTAGTGTCACTTTTGATCCATGTAACTTATTGTTTGCATTTGTATTTTGTTCCTGTATATCATTATTGGTCCTTCTGTGAAGCGCTCTGACACCTTCGGGTAAAGTCCGCGCTATATAAAATTGCATAAATAAATAAAATAAATAAATAAAATTGCAAAAGCTTGTTGTTTCTGACACTGAGTTTACCCAATAACAGGGTTAAGATCTTAGAAACAACACTGCTTGCCTGCAGCACATTCATCTCCCTCCAACTTCCGTTAGTCTTTCATGCCTCGCACATTTACCAAACGATTCAAAGTAACCTGGGGGAGAACAGACGAGCCTTAACCCACCTACTTTCACACACGAAAACCCCCAAACAGCGAAGTTTTCAACTCACAGGCGCTGTGACTCATGGCTGCCTCGTAGGGCTCCCTTTTGACATCTTAATAACTTCAGTGAGCTGTGAGGAAGATTGGCTCTCAGAGGAATACAACGTGTCTGGTGCTTTCCTCCTCCGGCGCGATATCTTCATGTCTGCCTGACAGCTTCCCCTCAGGAACACGGCTCACTGCATGCCAGGCGGAGGGGGGGGGGGACCGGAAAAGGGGAGGGGCCTGTTGGCGCCGAATACGACAGAGGATCTGCTTTGGATGGATAGTTCCCGGGGTCGGGGTCTGATGTTTCTCAGTGGCAGCTCTCGCTCCATACTGACGTGTGATGTAAGGGCCACTCATTGCAGAAGCGGGGTTCTGCCTCGTACCCGGTGCAGTTGAGACATTGTGGATATACGCAGTTGCACTGCGTAGATGCGAGCCTAAGGAAAATAAAAAGATTTACAGAGTATTACACAGTTTCATTTTTTTTTCCATCCAGATGTACCTAACTCTCACTTATTTTTCGCAGCGGCAGCAGTCTCTTTCGCCCCCTCAATTTCTCCCCGTCTTCGAGCAGCACAGATTACCGACACTGGAATAGTGTGCAAAAGACCGCGTTTATTGAAACAGGTGCACATCACAATTAAAAGCCCTTGGCCTGATGCCTTTTAATACTACAACCTCACTATACAAGATGTTACCTCTGTTAAACTACGCCCACCCTTAAAGTTCCCCCACACAACATGGCAATTCTTTACCCCATACTGTGACCGTTAACCTTTCACCTTTGAACTTTAACCTTTAACCTTTACCCTTTCACCTTTAACCTTTATGACTGTTAACCTGTAAGTAACCTAAATTTCTAATGCACCTGAAAGATTCTACTTCGTCCAGGGGTGAACTTGTCTACCTGTTCCCTTACAGCCTTGATTGCCTCTGTCAACAATGAATAAACTTGGCTAATATATGCCAACTTGACTGCCAACTGCCACCCAGAAAAAGGGGTAACTACCCCTTTTACTGCCCATCCCCCCCAACCTAAGGCACCTTCACAGCCTTTGCAAGGTCTTCCTGAATCTGAAACAAATACAACTCCATTCGAAACATAAATGAGAAAAAACACCAACCCATTCCACCGTGTCATATTTAAAGCCAGCCACTTAGGGGCAGATTTACAAGCCCCTTGCGCCTCATTTACGCCGCCGTTGCGTCACTTTTGTGATGCAGCAGTGGCACAAATCCTGCGCCATGGTGCGGGGGTACTTACAACGTAACGCATCTGGGAGATGCGTCACGTTGTAAAGCCCTGCGCCAAAAGTAAGCGTTCCTGTGCAGGGGGGGGCGCTCTGGCGCAGGACCGCCTCCTAAAAGTGGCTGAGTGAAATCTACAAGATTTCACTCAGCCACTTTTAGGCCCATGCTGCGTCAAAACCCTGCGCTTGCCTGAAGCAGGCGTAAGGATTGACGCAGCATTAACTAGATAGGGCCCCCAGAGCATTACTGAAGCTGCGTCGCGCTTGCGACACAACTCCAGCAATTTGCCACTTTTACGGCACAGATGCATCACGCATCTGTGCAGATTTTTCCCCATGGTGCGCCGCGCATCCATGATGGCGGAGCTGTAGCGCACAATAACTGGCGCATCCCTGCTGATTTGCAGGGATGCGCCAGTTGTTGTAAATATGCCCCTCTGACTCTTCAAAAAGATGCCCTGTCTCCATTAACCCTTTCTTTGCTTCCTTAATACTTCCATGTGCACAGCCCCACGCCACTCCCTGCCGGAATAAACACATTCCACCTAGCAAGTCACTTGACCAATGGCGTAAATCGCAGCAAGTCCTCCCACAGTGCTTTGATCAAAATACCCCCTTTACCTCGGTATATCATTAATGTTCTGTCATCATGGTGAAATCCTGACACCTACCCCTCCCCTACTAATAACCTATTTCGAGAAAATAGCTGTTTCTTCCACCCCAGGTCCCCTTCTACCATACGATCGGATGTGAAAGCAATAATGGAAAAATCCCAAAGTGACCCAGAGTCTGCTCCTCTTTGCCTGCTGTTCATCCCATTGTACTAAAGAATGCTCAATGTCCCAAGGGACACACTGGTGACCTCCAAAGTTAGAGCCAAACCTGAAAAACAACAATAAAAATGGAGAAAACTGAATATCTTAACAAACCTCCTCCCTGACCTGTGCATATCGCTAACAGCAGTTTGAAGCCCCTCGCCCCAAGTCCATCATGTCTGCCATGTTCCATCCCCATTAGCTTGTCTCCTGGTCCTGCCCATACAATTGGCAAGTGACCCAAGACCTTGTGTGTCAGAAACTCCCCAGAAGTACAGACAATAGTGTAAAAGCCGCCTCTTGTGTCCCGCCACTGTGACATACCAATAAATCCCTGCACTGTGCGACTCTTCTCGCAAGGAAGTGGATCACCTCTCTGAGTGAAATTTGAAACTGGGTACCTATACAACACAGCACTGCGAAGACCCCTCTGACCTGTCTTAGACCTGCACTACCAAATCCGTATGTCTGCTGCCCCCCGACGAACTTCCTCCCAAACTACCCCTTTACACCCAATAAGTCATATAGCCTAGAAATTGCCCCCAGAACATCCCAGTCATGAGGGTCAAGACTAACACCTTTCCATGTTCTCTAAAGCATATCCCTAATAAAGATCAAATAACCGCTGATATTAGCCCACTTGTCCTCAGCGTCAAAGTAGGGGTCCCGCTCCTAGGTTCCCTAACCCAATCCACCCAAAACTTGAACCCCACTTGTCTATAATCGGGGCACATCTCTACCAAAACCCACCCCCGAATGCAGTACCTTTCCCCTGTCCAGTCCTAGGTACTCTAGACTGTCCCTGTTCAATCAGCTGCAAACTAAGTTTACAACATCTTCAATCCTCTTTCTGGCCCTTTGTCTCCTTTGCTCCTGGCCAACCGGACCTCCCCTTAAGCCTCTGTAACCATGGCCATCCTATATAACCTCGCCCACTGTGAACAAGAGAAAGCATCTGCGATGTCCTGGTCCTCCTAAGGCGCATGACACGCTCTTAACATGCCTTCAAATTCCAAAATGTTCACACCAGAACCACAACAATTTCAGCCCCTGCACATACGTTATATACCGTTGATTCTTGACTACCCACCGTTATGTTATTATTGTGAAATACAAATCTTCTTGCAACATTGAGCCGACCCAGCACTTTGCACCTTTTTTTAAAAAAACTTTATTTTTCAATTTTGATACACAAAGATCAGGAAATCAGTACTATAGCGGGACATTGTTAGGCGTTCCATCATACAACAATGATACACTGTGATGTACATGTAAAACATATATCGTCAGTAGAAATAGACCAGCTGTCAAACCAATGCAAATCGCTAAGGGCCAACTAACACGTCTCAAGTTCAGCAATCTTAAGCATCTTCCCTACTACAGGCATAAACCCAACTGCATAATCTGTGATCTGGAGGCGTCCCGGAGGATAGCTCGGTACATAAATGTGAATACAGTATACAACATTGACAGGAGTATCCTTCCCACATACCGTTCATTCAGCCCACTCCCTCTGGAACAATGCCACTCTCCACCTGCGTATCAGAGTCTCTGTTTTGCTCAGCTACATACGCCCTATAAGGGCCCCAGATGTCTTTAGGACATTAGGAACTGGACATCAGGGATGCGTAAATTTCATAATTCCCATTACAATACGCTAGGCTTTGGAGCCATGTCTGTAGTGTAGGTCCTTGTCTCTTGCCCTCCATTAATGCTATCTCTCGTTTGGCCAACAGGAACCCAAGCGCTGCAAACCTCCTCACCTTCCTGGGGAAGTTAACCATGTAGCCCAGTAGTGCAATTTCCGGGGTGGGGATCAGAGACAGGGAGATCATGTCTCCAAGTGTGGCATGCACCTGCTCCCAATACAGTTTCAGTCTGGGACAGGTCCAGGTCAAATGTGCAAAATTTGCAAGGGGGGCTGAGCATTTCCAACAATGATGTGATCTAGATGGGTCTATCCTGTGTGACCAGGCGGATGTGAGGTAGATTCTACGAAGGAATTTAAAATGCAGGATTTTATGCTTGCTATTAAGGGACACCTCCTTCGTGACTCTGCAATGCTGTTCCCATTGATAGTCCGAAATGGGCCGGCCGAAGTAATGTTACCATGCTGAGCGAGTTTTCACGTCAGTGAAGGGGCAGGCAGGGATGCATACCTTGTATATTTTTTTTACCAAATGAGGGCCCATTTCACTTTCAATGACTAACGTTAATGGAGCAGTAGCTTCGGGTGCAATGGGAAATGTGAGACTAGTGGCTCTCAGTATAGAATGCATGTGCCTCAATATGAAGGCTTCCATGAATGAGCGGTCTTGGAACCGAACAACCTCTGTCAGCGAGAAAAAATGATCATTTGAAAATAGGTCAGCTACCCTTTGGATCCCAAATTTAGTCAGTGTGCGTTGTACTAATGTTTCGCCCGTGATGGGGAGCCTTGAGGGGTTAGGGAGCGGTAGAGCCGGTGAGTACAATAGGTCCAGTCCAAAAAATCTCTGTAGCTTCACCCACACCCAGCTAATGGTGGAAACAGTCAGGGTATCTAGTGGGTCTCTCAGGATCCCTTTGGGTAAAACGGTGAATAACTTCTGCAGAAGCACAAAATCTGCTTAAGGTCGCAGGTAAGGGATCCTGGCGTCATGGTGGTAACAAGTAAAAAAAGTAATAACTGCACTGTGCCGTTAAATATTATAAATACATATCTTTTTTTTAAGTTCAAGTTTATTGAAACCAAAACATAGCATAGAATACAGAATGTAACACACTCAATCAATGAAAGGTATATGAGATACAAAAATAAAATTGAGAAGGCATAATAAACCGGAATCAATAAACACCTATATCTAAGTCATGGAAAAGGAAAACAAGGGGGAAAAGGAAACAAAACAAAAAGGGAAGTGAAGTATGAACATTTCATAAAATATACCATTGTATGCAGATATTAAAACTTAAATAAAATGTATACAATTGACAGCAAGTAATAAATAAGCATAAAACTTTATAAATCGAAGGAAAAAGATAAATAAGCAAAATCATAGCGGCTTATGAACATCATCAGATGGATTTTGGTGGGTAACAATAGTATTTTGAGGAGAGGGAGATGTTTTGGAGAGGTAGGTAGTAAGAGGAATCCATAATAGGTCTCGTTTAACAGCTAAGGAAACAGGGGTAACATAATTGGTATCAAGCCTATGGTGAAAACAAATAGCATTCCACCAAGCTGAATAACTGACTTTGGTAGAATCTTTCCAATTGGAGGTAATCAGATGAAAGGCTATGGCCAAAAATAAGTCAAGCAACTTATAGTGAGAAGGGGAGAGTGGTAAATCAGGAGACAAAGAACCCAAAAGGACATTGGAAAGGGAGAAAGGAAGTGTGAAGCCAAAAATGTTGTGCAAGCGGGACCAAATCAATTGCCAAAAGGAAGCAATGTTGGGGCAGTGGAACAACATATGAAGTAAATCAGCAGATTGGCAAGGACAGGACCAACACTTAGGCGAAATGTCCTGGGAGAATGTGGCCAATTTCTGTGGAGTTAATAGTAAACGGTGATATATAAAGTAAAGAGTTTGGGTAGTATTAGCAGCTCCGGACTTGTATATAAATACATATCTGAGACACCAAAACCTTCACTCTCGTAAGGGAGAGCTAGATTCTGTCAGCTTACCCGTGTTCTCTTGCCACCCGATACTAATCTTATAAGGTGTTGTTTCAGTTACAAGAAGAATGACTGAGTGAGGGGAAGGGGAATGTTATTAAAAAAAAAAAAACGCAGAAGGACAACCATTTTAATAGTTGCAACTCTGCCCTCCATCGACAATGGGAAATGAAGCCATTGCTCTATTTGTGATTCCAATGAGCTAACCGCCCTGCCATAATTTAACCTGATGATAACGGCGGAGTCCATGTGTATGTGGACACCAAGATATTTGACTGTGTCGCAACACCATTCGAGTGGATAATCACAGTCCCAAGGGGTAGTGCTGCGTGTTAGCGGGAAGACCACAGACTTGTGCCAATTAATACCAAGTCCTGAAAACTGGCCAAACTGCAAAATCTCCCTGATAATTGGACCTAGGTTAAGTTGTGGGTGCCTCACGTATAAAATAGTGTCATCCGCATCCGCACTTGAGGGTCTCTGGTTAAGCACTAAAGAATTTGATTATATGAACAAAAAGGATTTTACAATACCAGCGTTTTATACGCTTCCTAAAATTCATAAAGACATCAGATCTCCCCCTGGAAGACCCATCGTGGCGGGGTGCCAATCTATACTCCAACCCTTAGCAGAATATGTTGAGTATTTTTTGAAACCTTTTGTTCCTTTGACCAGAGCATACACACAAGACAGCAGAGATGTTATTACTAAACTTGAAGGCCAACCATTTGATCCCACCATTGATATATTGGCAACCATGGACATTAGTGGCTTGTATACTAACATCCCTCAAGAAGATGCACTCTCCATAATTACTGACATTCTGGAGACACGAATACGACCCCATCAGGTTCCCACTGATTTTATAGTTCAATGTGCTAGTATTGCTCTTAAGGAGAATTATTTCATCTTCGGGTCTGATTTTTATGGCCAACTTAAAGGTGTGGCAATGGGCGCGATTTTCGCGCCAGACATAGCGAACCTTTATGTGGCATCCTTTGAGGAGAGGGTAATATATAACAACAATCCCTATAGTGACAACTTACGCCATTGCTTATGTTACATTGAAGACGTCTGTTTAGTTTGGAATGGCACAGAGACTGCATTAAAAGAGTTCCACGAATGGTTAAACTTACAGGATAGCAATTTGCAATTCACCCTTGAGAATGACAAACTGTCCATTAATTTCCTTGACCTGTCCATCTATAGCGATAATAACACCTTGGCTATGAGGCTGTACACGAAACCTACAGCAAGGAACACCCTTTTAAAATATGATAGTCACCACCCACGCAACCTACGCGATAATCTTCCCTTTGGGCAGTTTTTGCGTCTTCGACGCAATTGCACCAAGAAGACTGATTATTTTCGCGAGGCCAAGGTGTTACAACTGAAATTGGTGATGCGGTCCTACCCTCGTAGACTAGTGAAACAGGCCATGAAACGTGCCTGGTATTATGACCGGGAGGCTTTGCTGACCAAAAGAGAAAAGACTGGGATATCTGAGCCGGACACAAGATCTCTTACATGTGTAACTACTTTTGGCTCTGAATCTAATCAAATAAAATCTATCATAAAGAACAACTGGCATTTAATCAGCAAAGTCGAACCTCATCTTGAACAACCCCGTTTTGCCTTCAAAAGAGGGAGAAATCTGAGAGATTTCTTGGTACGGGCCTACAATGAACCATCACCTACTACCATTCAGTCCCAATGGAGGTTACCACCTGTGGTCGGGCATTTCCCCTGTGGCTCATGTACGGCTTGTGATACTACTAAGACACTAAAAAACTGCACTATCAATGGTAAAGACATTAAACTGTATCACCATTCAAACTGTAACACAAAGAATGTTATTTATTGTATCCAATGTCCGTGCATGCTTTCGTACATTGGTAAAACCACACAACAAGTTAAGAAAAGAGTGGCACAGCATCAGTCTAGAATAAGGTGTAATGTTATCACTGCCCCGTTAGTTGAACACTATCAACAACAATTGCATAAGCCTAACGAAATGCTTTGGTTTGTTATTGATGTTATCAAAGTCACCAAGCGTCGCCAGAATGTGGAACGCTTGCTTACTCTAAGGGAAAATAAATGGATCTGGACTTGTGACACCGTAGATAGGGGCTTGAATTCCATGATTGAGTGGCATGCTGTGGCCACCCTGTGAGTATATGCAGGTTATTGACTTTTTCTTTTTACTGGATGTTCCGTATCATGTGTAGATGTTAGTGCTTCAACACTGCCTCGCTAGAACTTGGTTGGGAGGACTCCGTTCCAAGATGGCCCCCACCTTATGCCTGTTACTGCATATTGATTCTGTGTGATTTATAGTTGTGCACTTTGCCGGTTCCACACACGGCTTCCCCTTTTCCCTCGAGTAACACGGCACCATCGTGATCCCTCAGTTTGAGCGGCTTTATTCTGGTACCATTATCGGTGTTTTTACCCGGTTTTGCGTTAGTTGTAAACACTTACACGGAGAGCCTCAGACTTCACCAAGATGGCTCCCATGAACGTGTGATGTCACAACGTCTTTAAACGCCCTCACACGGTTCCTTTCCGATGCTCTGTTCGGACGCTGTTGCGGATCGAGGTGTAACTACGGTGCATGTCCCACGCCTTTCAGTAAGTTCTTGCTGATGAGTCCCTTGCTTATTTTAGGGCTGGGCTTTATTAGAGGGGTTCTCCACACGCACGCTAACACATGGTAATGCAGTGTTTTGCTTTCTAGGTGACGTGTGTACTTCTTGGATTTATTTCTTTCTGGTGCAATAGAAGTGTCTACTTGGGATATTGATCTCTCCTGTAGGTAGGTGCCATATCACAGTGCGTGTGGCTTTCACAGCCTCTAGGTAGGGTTTCTTGAGCTCACTCATCAATGATAGTGGTTTTTTCTTTTTCATCAGACATTAGGCTTATGCAGTGCATAACGCTTTGGCTTCCGGCTGGAGGTCCTGGGTAAGCCCACTGCTATCCAGATTGTGTATATATTCTTGTGTATTTTAGTCCATTCTTGGTGATGGCACATTAGAATTGGTGTTTTTATGTTCTTGGTGATGGTAGACATTCTGAGTGTCACTTTTAAGTGTTGGGTGTCACAATTTCGGTATTTTCTTTTGGAGTAGGTGGACGTTACTATTCTGGCAAGGTTTTTGTACATTATATACTTATATATGTATCTGTTTTTAGATGAATATGTGCAACGTGTGGTCCTGAAGATGGTCCTTTGGATTATTTTAACCGATTGAGGACCGAAACGTCGACGCTTGGCAACGCTTTGTTTACTTTCTGTCTCATTATTTGACTGTTAAATGACTATTCAGTGACTAATACTGTCTTGGACATGGTATTTATTTATTGTCCCATGTGTATAACAAAAGTTGCCTTATACTACTGAGAACTTTGTTTGCCAATATCGTAGTATTTTTGTTGCCATATTTAAGTTGTGTATATGGAAAAAGTACAAAGAAAGATAAAAGATAAAAAATATATTTTGAATAATAAAACAGTTTAATTCTGTTTGCCTTGCTTCCTGCGAAATAATTGACCGCGCTTGCGGCTATTTGAAATTCATTGAATGTTGTTTGAATAATTCCTATAGGGACACTTGTGTACATTGTTATCCGCATAAAGGGACACCAGCAAAGGACCAGTTTTAAGCTGCAGACTGCGGTGTAAGTGACGCTCCTGAAAATGTCTGATCAGCAAATCCATTGCTAAAATTCTATCTATACTACTATTATAAAGGAAGAACTTTGAACCTTTGAGGCGGGTAAACTCGGGAACCACAGCGCCAATCCACACACCCGATACATCGTTGTAATTGTCAGGGTGTGCAGATGGACATAGGCTATATAAATTAAAAACATAAAAGTTATTTAAAAAATTTACGACAAAAAAAAGTAGTCCCATGGAAGTAGCGCCGGCCGCGACGTGCGTGCTGACATCAGGAGCGCGGGGAGGAGCGGCGTCCAGGAGCGCGAAGAGGAGCGGCGGACATGAGAGCGGGGAGGAGCGGCGGACAGGTGGGGAGGAGCGGTGGACAGGCTGGGAGGAGTGGTGAGGAGCGACGGACAGGCTGGGAGGAGCGGAGAGGAGGGGCGGACAGGCGGGGAGGAGCGGCGAGGAGCGGCGGACCGGTGAACTCAGGAGCGCGGGGAGGTGCGGCGGATGAGGTAAGCCTCCGGGGGACCCACAGACAATGTCGGGGCGGGCGGGAGCCCTGAAGCCAAGGTCGGGATGGGCTGCTACTCCGGGGGACCCACGGACAGTGTCGGGGCGAGCGGGGGCCCCGAAGCCTGATTGCTCCCGGACAAGGTCGGGACGGGCTGCTAGTACTAATATAGTAAAGAAACAGCCCAAACCTTTGAGGCGGGTAATCTCAGGAACCACAGCACCAATCACAACACCCAATACAGCGTTGGAAAGGGCAGTTGCAGCAGAAGGACATAGGCTATGCCGACGCCCACCATATACATTTAAAAGGTAAAAGAACCGTGCCAGCAAAGTAGTCCCTTGTGGGCGTGTCTGCGTTGTGCTGTGGGCGTGTGCTGGGGGCGTGACAAACGCTGGGGGCATGTGGTACGTTCCACCCTTCATGCCATGTCTCATATCGTGTGCTGTGGGCATATGATGGGGGCATGGGCGTGTGCGGGGCGCGGGATTAAGGAAAAAAAAGCGAGCGTTGTGCCCAATATTTCATTGTTTTTTCTTACCAGGTTCTGTACATTCCAGCTCCGGGTGTCCACCCTGCTCCCTTCAAATACCCCTGCACCCCATAATCATAACCCACCCTTACTCCTTAAAATACCCCAACACCCTTAAACACTAACCCATCTTAACCCTATAAATATACCCTGTACCCCAAAACCCAAACCTATCCCTAAACTCTAAAAATACCCCTGTACCCCAAAACCCAAACCTAGCCCATAACCCTATAAATACCCCTGTACCTCAAACCCAAACCTACCCCTGAACCCTAAAAATACCCCTGTACCCCAAAAACCCAAACCTAGCCCTTAACCCTAAAATTTCCCTTGTACCCCAAAACCCAAACCTAACCCTGAACCCTAAAATATCTCTGTACCCCAAAACCCAAACCTAGCCCTGATGCCTTAAAATACCCCTGTACCCCAAAACCCAAACCTACCCCTGAACCCTAAAAATACCCCTGTACCCCAAAACCCAAACTTAGCCCTGAACCATAAAAATAACCCTGCACCCCAAAACCCAAACCTACCCCTGAACCCTAAAATACCCCTGTACCCCAAAACCCCAACCTTGTCCTGAACCCTAAAAATACTCCTGGTCCCAAAACCCAAACCTAGCCCTGAACCCTTAAAATACCCCTGTACCCCAAAACCCAAACCTACCCCTGAACCCTAAAAATACCCCTATACCCCAAACCTAGCCCTGTATGTATTTATGTATTTAATGCTTGTTAAGCGCGGCTGTCACCCGATAGGGTATCCTGGCGCTGAGACCGTATCTAACCATCAGGCGAGGTGTAGTTTACATTGCTCTTGGGAACAGGTAGGTCTTAAGGTCCCTTTTAAAAGAGGGCAGATCTGGGCTACTCCTCAATGCCAGAGGTAAGGTATTCCATAGTGTGGCGGCCGTGAAACTAAAGGCACGGCCGCCCATCCTCACTCTATTAATCCTGGGAGTTCTCACCAGGAACGCCGAGGAGGATCTCAAAGGTCTGGCAGCTTGATACCAAGAGAAGAGATTTTGAATTGGTATTGGTCCTAGTCCATGCAGGGCCCTGAATACAAGGCATAAAGCCTTGAAGGCAATCCTCTGCTGGACCGGCAGCCAATGCAGATCAGCTAGTGCTGCAGACGATGAGGCCGATCGTGGCAAAGATAAAGCCAGTTTAGTAGCCATATTTTGGATCCTCTGCAACTTTAGGATCAGGATCTTAGGGGCTCCCAGAAGTAGTGCGTTGCAGTAGTCTAACCTACTGAGGATAGAGCTCCACACTACCTCTGTTCTGGCATCCCGGGGAAGTATTGGTAAGATCTTGCGTAGGGCACGCAGCAGGCCCATGCAGGTCGCTGCAGTCCTATTTACAGAGGCGTTGAGCTGTAAATTGGGTTCAAACAGAACTCCTAAATTACGAGCCGATTCTGCAGCTTCCACCGAGCCCGGGATAGAGGTAGGCCAGAAGTTGTCCGGTAACCCGCGGGGGAGGCGGTCTAGGGAACAGTGGAGTACTTCCGTTTTTGATCCATTAAATTGGAGTGAGTTAGCTCGTAACCAATCTGCTGTAGCCGACATGCAGTGGTGAAAGGTGTCCCTCGAAACTATCTCGGTGCCCTCAAGTGAGAAAATCAATTTTGTGTCATCGGCATAATTGATGACTGATATGCCGAATGACTTGTTTAGGTCTACCAGGGGTCGGAGATATAGGTTAAAAAGAATCGGGCTAATCGCCGACCCTTGGGGGACACCTTGATTCACCTGACGTGTGGCTGATCTAAATGGTGGTAACGCCACAGCTTGCTGTCTGTTGCTAAGGTAAGATGTTATCCAACTTAGGGCCAGACCGTTTACTCCCACGTTTTGAAGACGCGCCAAGAGGACCTCATGGTTCACCGTGTCGAACGCGGACGACATGTCAAGCAGCACTAAAAATGCTGACTTGCCCCTGTCGACACGCGTTCGCAGATCGTCCAGCACGGTAACCAATGTGGTCTCGGTGCCATGGGCCGGTCTGAAGCCAAATTGGGCTGCATCCAGATAGAAGTTTGTTTCCAGAAAGTTGGACAAGGCTCTCGTCACCCATCTCTCAAGAATTTTTATCGCAAATGGTAAAAGCGATATAGGCCTGTAGTTGGTCGGGCAAAGTGGGTCAAGAGAAGCCTTCTTTAGCAATGGAGTCACTATTGCCAGCTTCCAACTGTCTGGAACTAACGCTGTAGTCAGTGACTGGCAGCAGATGGAATGGAGTGGAGGAAACAACTCAGCTTGAAAAGCCTTCCAGATCTTATGAGGCATTGGATCAAGTGGTGAACCTGAAGATACGCCATTGGCCAGGATGCAGAATTCCTCTAACGAGGGAATAGGAAAACAGGACAACCGAGAGGAGCCTGTCTTGTTTTTATCCCATACAGGTACCGAATGGCAGGGGGATTCCAAGGGGGGGGGGGTGGAGACGGCGCAGACTGTCCGGACACTGAAAGTCCATTCAAGATGGTCCTAATTTTTTCCTCAAACGCGAGGGCCAAGGAATCACAGAGTTCCTGGGAAGCCGGAATGGCTGACACTGTGCAGGGTGGGTTGGATAAATTATTAACCAGCTTAAATAGAGTCTGCGATTTATTAGTGGCCGTCGCCAAGATATCTTCTAAAAATTTGGCTTTTGCGCTTCTTAGCTGGGTCTTATATGTGAGAAGTTGGCCTGGTATATAATGCTCACTAATTCTTAGTGATCACTTTGTACCATGCCAAGCAACCCTTATGATGATTGGTTGTAATTCAACCTTGTAGACCAGTTATCCTAGTGGTAACGTGGACAAAGCAGTCTTAGGCTAAACTCTGAAAGGCATGTGAAGCCAGCTGTATTACCATACACAACCCCCTTGAATACCAAATGAAAGGACACCACACAGATATATATTGAAAATATATATTGATTTATTAACTATAAAATCCCCTGGACTCTTTATGAGCACAGAAGCACAAGCGTTAAATCACAAGACAGTTTAAAATGCACGCACTTCTCAATGTAAAGTCTATGGTGCGTAAAAAGTACAAAGTTAGTTAGTTCGGAACCTTCCGAGTGACCTAGAACGCTGAAACTTAAGACACAGGCCCTTGAGATGTGTACCAGTGTAGGAACACCGGCAGAGCTGAGTTACCTCACCCACAGGAAGCGGGTGCACAGGGTTGAAGTAGTGTCGGGTTTCGTCACGCTGGTCGATGGTGCTTGGAGCTGAAGATGCTGCAGGCGGCTCGATGTGAAGAGTTCCGGTGGATCCAAGGGTGGATCTGAAGATGTGAAGACCTGAAAGCAGAGGGGACAATGTTCAAAGTCACTAGCCAGTGACTACCGTGGAACCAGATTGGAACCAGGCGATGTCGGGTGCAAACAGGCGTTGAGGTGTAGCTTCTCTCTGCAGCCACGTGGACACCAGGGGTTGAGGACGTCCAGGAGTCGGTCACGAGCTGTCCCACGCAGGTTTCTCGCTGTTGGCGGTGTTGGCGACCTGATCGGAGCAAACAGGCCTTGGCTAATGCAAGCCACGCAGAAATCAAAAGATGCTTAACACTCAGACCAGCAAGGTCAGAGCGAGTGCTCCTTTTTACAGGAGCTTGGGCAAGTCTGCAGCAACCAGACCCGCAGTGTAGTTAGTCGGTTTCGTCGCCAAGATGGCCGCTGACCACGTGGCTAGTGGCCGGGATGGCGCGTCGAGTGGCACAATGCAAAAGGGCCCCACGCAGATCGTGGAGATGCTGGAGGGCTCTTCTTCGGTGCAAGGGCTGCTCGGTGGTGGGGGTTCTCAGTCCCCAAAGCACAACATCGAGGATGCCTCGGTTGCTGCGCAGTCAGCTTTTCGAGTGTCTTCCAAGAGGTCCGGTCCCACGTCACTCGGTGCCTCCACGGGTCCCTTCTTTGCAGGGACTGTGGATCGGGCTATGTGAGAGGTCTGGGAGTCTGGTTCTTGTTGGGCTCTGGGCTCGGGCTCCGGCGGGAGGCGGCGGCAAAGCAGACGTCGAGTTGCTGGTTGGTACCTGTATTCACAGGGTGGCCACTCCTAGGCCACAAGGGAGATTCTCTTCAGTCTTCTGAGCAGCAGAATGTCGAAGTCCAGTCTTCTTCTTTGTTTCAAGTTGATTCAGGATGATCTGCTGGGCAATGGCACTGCTCCCACTCTTATTCCCAATCTGAGGGGTAGATCACCTACTAGGTCCCTCCTCTGGGAGGAACCAGGAAGGGGGGCGGTTACACCCCCTTTCCTTTGTCCAGCTCCTCGCCAGGCCTGGGTCTGGAAAGTCCCAGGACCGGTTTGGACTGGCTTATGCACGGGGACACCTTGTGTGCCCCGGGCATGTCTGATTCTATTCAGCCCTGTCCTACCCAATACACAAAACCCTGTCTGGGGTGGTGCTCGCACCTCCCAAGGCAGGAAACCCTTTGTCCAAGCCTCCCTCGCTGGAAGGACTCCCAGCAGCAGGAGGTCAGACTCGTGTCTGTGGTGGCAGCATCCATTTTGTGATGCTGAGGCTCTGGTTAACTTTAACCGGGGTTAAGGCTACACACATGTCGTGTCCCTCTAGAAGGGTGGAATGCTATCCCCATCGACAGAACTGTCGAGGGGATAGTATTCCAATTCGTATGACACCTTACTCGACATGTTTTGATAAAGCCAAACCAAAGATAGCATTTAACCGCAAGGATTATAATGCACTTAAGAGTATGTGGTATGGCAATATCCCGGAACAGCTTAGGGAGTGGTTCCCGACAGCTGCAGACAGGCTCAGCTCAGGCTAGAGCACCATCTCACATATTTCCAAGCACTCTGCCTCCAGGATTGATGAGGCCTTCCATAGGAGTGGCTGATAGGAACATATGTGTCCAGTATCAGGAAGAAACCAAGTTACACAAGCACCCTCTAAAAAGTCAAATGTCAGGGAAATTTCCGTAGAGCATTAGTTTTTTCAAGGTTTTTACACCAATATCAACCATGAGTTCATTTGGAGTTAAGGAGCTTCAAAGTATGGATCCAAAACAGTTGTTGTACTTCAAAATCTTTATTTTAAACACATTAAAAGTTTTCCAGCTTTGCACTGCCGACACGTGTTTTGCCCACTCAGAGGCTTTTTCAAGGCAATCTTGGTCAGTATTGACAGGTCTGGCGGTCGGGAAGTTCTTATAAGTCAAAGGATGCAAGTATAATGTGTCAATATTAGGAATCCTATTAGTTATAGTGATCACGGCGAGCTGTTCAAGGTGTTGGTTCCACCTTTATAGCTTCAAGATATTAAGCCCCACGTTGAGTTTGGTTATAATACGGATAGTCGAGAAAGTATGTCTTAATAGGGTAGCGCGAGTCGCTGTATGGAGATAAGTCTTTTATTCATATATTCTAGAGTCCTGCGGACCTTGATAAGTCTTCTAGTCGTTTGCATAGGGGCCGGATCTCCACTGCTGGGCACTAGTGCACTAGTGCCCAGCAGTGGCGATCCGGCCCCTTGGTGGTGGGTGTATTACCAGGTTCCCAGTGCACCTCTTTTTGATACTTCACGTACAACCTGCTCAGTGAAAATAGTCATTAACAGAAGGTGCGGACGTTTTCTCTCCCTGAGAAACACTACCACCAATATTGCTGTGTAATTGTGCCCAGTTTAGGGTTAGGCACAGGCATACTGTACCTAAGTAAGAGGTGATTACACCAACTTACCCCAGCTGAGTGATAAGCCAGTTGTGTCAAATATGGAGGCCAAGCCAGGGGTGGCACAATACATGCTGCAGCCCCTGGCAGGCCTTGGATGCACCTATGCCCTGGGTACCTAGGGTACACTGTTACAGGGGCCAATAAGGTGAACCAGGTCCAATTGTGTATGCACCTAAGGTACATGGAGTCCATTTTAAGGAGAGAGCAATTAGCCTGGGGCCCTGAATAGCAGGATCCCAGGCCAACTATGTCAAAAACCAGCTAAACACCAGGCAAAAAGTTTGGGGGTAACCATAGTCAGATATCCACCTTCCTACATAACCCCCCCCCCCAAACGAAAGGAGATAAGGCTATCCTTGACCAGGTAAGCCTATATTGCCTAAGTGGCCATATAAGGAAGTACCAGCTCTGGCTTGGTAACCCCCTGTCTCATGGTCCACTAAGCAATCCCTCACCCTAAGGGTATCTGAGGGTCTCCACCATAGAGTATCTCTACCTGTGGTGTGTCTTTGCAAAGTTAAAGGCTGGTTTTGAGATGGAGTACTGAAGTGAGTTTCCTCTGTAGGACTCAGCTTCCTCCAATCACTCTCCACCATGTGTGCCTTTCTTTCTCTGACTGAGTTGCACTGTGCTCTCAGGGTCAACCTCTGGCTACCTAAAGCTGGAGGCTGAGTCCCTCTGTTTGGCTTACTGGAGGGACAGTTCAGGTTTGGGCCCTTAGGGTCCCAGGTTTGGCTGTGCCCAACAATATCCATCTGGGGGAGGTCCCCAACTACTTTTAAGGGGGATCCCTCAGGAGTTTTTAAAGTTTGCACCTCACTAGGGCTACTAGTTTCGGTGCCCCTAATCTGTTGATGGGGGTGCTTTATTTGACAGGGGGCCCTTTGGGTCTAACTGTCCTTCTTGTCCTCTGCAGCCCTGGGCTGAGTAAGGCAAGGTAGAGAGGGGCAGGTTACCTGCTCCAGACTGGGTCCCACCTGAGAAGGGTCCACTGCCATCAGAGGCTCTGTCAGGCCAGGCCTAACAACCTCTGGGACAGTTCCTTCATCAGGGGTAAGATCAGTTCCCTGAGGAGGCTGATCCTTTCCTAAAGTCTGGTGGGAGGGAGATTTCTCTTCCTCCTCAATGCTCTCTGTTTGGGTGGAGTGATCCATCATTTCAGGCTTCACTACCCATGTATCAGTTTGAGTTTGGGCTGTGGCCATCACAGCCCCACCAACCTTTTCAGGAGGAGACTCAGTTTGGGTATGGGCTGTTACTAGTACAGCCCTGCTACTCATTTCAGGAGGGAAGTTATCTAAAGATGGGGCTGAGGTTTGCTCAGCCGTCCCAACCTTTTCAGGAAGGACATCTTGGATTGGGGCTGTAGCCATCACAGCCCCACTAACCTTTCCATGGAGATTTACCATTCTAGAATGGGTTTGCTGTTCAACCTCAGCCCAGGCTGAGATTTCCAAATCATTACCCAGTAGGCAACCTACAGGCAAGTTTGCTGACACTGCCACTCTCTTTGGGCCAGTGACACCTCCCCAGCTAAGATTGACTACTGCCATGGGATGATTGGTTTCTATGCCATCAATGTTTGTCACCTGATATTTGGCATCAGGTAAAAGTTGCCTTGAGGGGACTAGACATTCAGCCACCATGGTGATGCTAGCCCCTGTGTCTCTGAAGGCCTCAACTTTCAAACCATTGATGAGGGGCTTCTGTCTATGCTTGCTCAAAGTGTTTGGGCAAGCAGTGAAATTGGCAAACCCCGTGCCAGTCTCATAGACAAGAGTATCTGAGTTAGGGGACCTGGATAGGCCAGAGTCCACCTGTCTTCCAAAAGTAAACCCACCCAAATTCTTGGGGGTGCTCCCACCACCTGGGGGACCACTGCTAACAGTGACAGGAGGTGTTGGAGCCTTACCTGGAGGTATATTCTCTTTATTGCCATTCTTGGGACAACAGCTATCTGTTTTGTAATGTTTACAGGTATGACAATAAGGCTTTTTCTGGGTTGTAGAAGTGTCTTGGGACCCACCCCCATTCTTGGAGTTTTGGGGCCCTGGGGAAGTCTTTTCCTTACTTTTATCCCCACCCTTCTCTTGAGGCTCGGTAGTCTCTTTCTTTTGGTCACCACCCTGGTTCTTAGGCCTGATCCTGGTTCTGACCCATTTGTCTGCCCTCCTACCCAATTCTTGTGGGGAGGTCAGATCAGAGTCAACCAGGTGCTGATGTAGAAGCTGATTTTGACAATTACTTAAGATTTGCTCTCTCATAATTAACTTATACAATCCTGTATAGTCAGTAACCTTACTTCCCAGCAACCAGCCCTCCAGAGCCTTAGTGGCACATTCAACAAATTCAGACCAGTCCTGAGCCTGTGTCTTCTGGGTATCTCTGAACATTAACCTGTACTGTTCAGTGGTTAAGCCTAACCCATCAATCAGAGCACTCTTCAGGACCAGGTAGTTTCTAGAATCCCCATCACCGACTGTGAGGAGTCTGTCTCGGCCTCTACCTTCAAAGAAGAGCCACAAGATTGCTGCCCACTGCTCCTGAGGGATCTGCTGTACTATGCATGCTCTCTCCATTGCAGTGATCCATTTATGGATATCATCCCCAGCTTTGTAGGGGGGCACAATCTTACTCAGGTTTCTGTTATCAAAAGACCTGTCTTTATCCTTGTGGATATTGCTGCCACCAGTGGGTTCTATTACCCCACTCTCTCTAGGCTGTCTTGCTCTAGCAAGTTTCTCTTGGGCCAGGGCAACCTCTAACTCTTGTCTCTGGATCCTCAAACATGCTTTTACCATTCATGCATTTACAATGAATTTCGTTGTAAATGTATGCGTGGTAAAAGCATATAAAATGTAATTCCAGGCGTTATAATGGCATTGCAAAGTCATGGTACTTTCGTAATCAAAGTATGCGGAGTGATGGTATGCGGAAAGAAAGTTGCGGAATAATGGGTGTTTACCCTCCCCCGGTAAGTACATTGGTGGCACGGCGGCCCACATCTCCAGCAACATACTCATATTTTTTCACCACCGATTTGAAAAATGCACAAGTCTCTCTCATTGATGGCCAGCACCGACATACACCTTTAGACACACCTCCCGCCCCAAGTTCTAGAATTGCGAACTTTAGAGCTGGGGAGCTACGTTCGAATCTCGGCATCAGCTCAACATCCTGTGATTCCAGCCAAATCGCTTTGTCTCCCCGTGCCTACCACAAATGAATGTGTTCTTCTGTAATGTAAAGTGTGCTCATGTCATGTTGTCGAGTTCGCGCTATATAATATTGAAAGGAAAAATAAAGTAGGGAAACTCGAGTTCACACACTACTGAACGTGCACTCTTAAGTGCATCAGCAGTGCACTGTGAATCGGAGCGCTTCACAGGCCTGTCACAGATAAGAAATGCTATCAAAACGAAATCCTACAAAACAATATACTACTGTCCGGCAGCAATTCATACCCGGACAACGTCGGGATGGGCTGCTAGTAAATAACAAAGGGGACAAGGGGCAGCCCTGTCTCGTACAGCGAGACAAGCGAAAAGGTTGGTATATCGTTCCATTAAGACGCAGTCTGGCAGAGGGCCCAGTGTACAAGAGGGCGGTGGTGGAAACAAAACCCTCAGGCATACCCATGCGACATCTCCGAAATAAAAAAGAGCCATTCTAAGGAATCAAAGGCCTTTTCGGCGTCAAGCAGCACCGCAGCTGCTTAAATCTCGGGGTCTATCCTATGAAGTATTGCAAACAGTCTGGAGGTTAAGTGAATTTGAGCGATGGGGGACGAACCCAGACTGGGCCGGGGGATATAATATATTCCATCAATAAAGAAATATGATTGCGATCACCTTGGCTAAATGTTATAATCCAGGTTCAATAGTGAAAGGGGTCTCTACGCCCCACATAGCGAGGGATTTTTACCCGGTTTAGGGAGCAGAATGATGACGGCTTCTTTAAAAGTGGGTGGAAGAATACCCTTCTCCAATGCTTCCGCATAAACTTCTATCAAACGTGGAACCAAAATATCTTTGTCTGCTTTGTAGAAATCTGCAGAGAATCTATCCAGACCAGGTGCAGAAGAGCCCCGGAGTGCCTCAATGGCCTCCGTAATATTTTCCTGGGATATTGGAACCGCAAGAAAATCCTGCATGTACTTCTCTAGATAGACTAACTCAATTTCAGCGAGATAATCTTCCTGAGCACGGAGATCATTACTTATCCTGGAGGTGTATAGGGTTTTAAAGTGACAAAAAGGGGGTTGGGTCGCACACTACTCACACACCGGCGGAAGTTGCCCCTAAGGACTCTGGTCATTGTAGTAGAGTGTTCCCGATGCATCATCTTTCGATCTTGCTATCTTCGCTGTCTTCGCCATCCCTGGACACGTGTTTCGGGTTTTCAACCCTCGTCAGCAGGGATAGGCACTGTTCTGGGGTCGCCGATGGCTGCCAATATCTGCCAGGTATAGTACCACTCCGGCGCGTAGGTGCGGGATCCCAGGCTCGTCAGCCCGCTGCTCAAGGGAGCTTAAAGTTACAAAAAGGGGGTGGGGTCGCACACTACTCACACACCGGCGGAAGTTGCCCCTAAGGACTCTGGTCATTGTAGTAGAGTGTTCGCGATGCATCATCTTTCGATCTTGCTATCTTCGCTGTCTTTGCCATCTCTGGACACGTGTTTCGGGTTTTCAACCCTCGTCAGCAGGGATAGGCAGTGTTCTGGGGTCGCCGATGGCTGCCAATATCTGCCAGGTATAATACCACTCCGGCGCGTAGGTGCGGGATCCCAGGCTTGTCAGCCCGCTGCTCAAGGGAGCTTAAAGTTACAAAAAGGGGGTGGGGTCGTACACTACTCACACACCGGCGGAAGTTGCCCCTAAGGACTCTGGTCATTGTAGTAGAGTGTTCGCGATGCATCATCTTTCGATCTTGCTATCTTCGCTGTCTTCGCCATCCCTGGACACGTGTTTTGGGTTTTCAACCCTCGTCAGCAGGGATAGGCAGTGTTCTGGGGTCGCCGATGGCTGCCAATATCTGCCAGGTATAGTACCACTCCGGCGCGTAGGTGCGGGATCCCAGGCTCGTCAGCCCGCTGCTCAAGGGAGCTTAAAGTTACAAAAAGGGGGTGGGGTTGCACACTACTCACACACCGGCGGAAGTTGCCCCTAAGGACTCTGGTCATTGTAGTAGAGTGTTCGCGATGCATCATCTTTCGATCTTGCTACCTTCGCTGTCTTCGCCATCCCTGGACACGTGTTTCGGGTTTTCAACCCTCGTCAGCAGGGATAGGCAGTGTTCTGGGGTCGCCGATGGCTGCCAATATCTGCCAGGTATAGTACCACTCCGGCGCGTAGGTGCGGGATCCCAGGCTCGTCAGCCCGCTGCTCAAGGGAGCTTAAAGTTACAAAAAGGGGGTGGGGTCGCACACTACTCACACACCGGCGGAAGTTGCCCCTAAGGTCTCTGGTCATTGTAGTAGAGTGTTCGCGATGCATCATCTTTCGATCTTGCTATCTTCACTGTCTTCGCCATCCCTGGACACGTGTTTCGGGTTTTCAACCCTCGTCAGCAGGGATAGGCAGTGTTCTGGGGTCGCCGATGGCTGCCAATATCTGCCAGGTATAGTACCACTCCTGCGCGTAGGTGCGGGATCCCAGGCTCGTCAGCCCGCTGCTCAAGGGAGCTTAAAGTTACAAAAAGGGGGTGGGGTTGCACACTACTCACACACCGGCGGAAGTTGCCCCTAAGGACTCTGGTCATTGTAGTAGAGTGTTCGCGATGCATCATCTTTCGATCTTGCTATCTTCGCTGTCTTCGCCATCCCTGAACACGTGTTTCGGGTTTTCAACCCTCGTCAGCAGGGATAGGCAGTGTTCTGGGGTCGCCGATGGCTGCCAATATCTGCCAGGTATAGTACCACTCCGGCGCGTAGGTGCGGGATCCCAGGCTCGTCAGCCCGCTGCTCAAGGGAGCTTAAAGTTACAAAAAGGGGGTGGGGTCGCACACTACTCACACACCGGCGGAAGTTGCCCCTAAGGACTCTGGTCATTGTAGTAGAGTGTTCGCGATGCATCATCTTTCGATCTTGCTATCTTCACTGTCTTCGCCATCCCTGGACACGTGTTTCGGGTTTTCAACCCTCGTCAGCAGGGATAGGCAGTGTTCTGGGGTCGCCGATGGCTGCCAATATCTGCCAGGTATAGTACCACTCCGGTGCGTAGGTGCGGGATCCCAGGCTCGTCAGCCCGCTGCTCAAGGGAGCTTAAAGTTACAAAAAGGGGGTGGGGTCGCACACTACTCACACACCGGCGGAAGTTGCCCCTAAGGACTCTGGTCATTGTAGTAGAGTGTTCGCGATGCATCATCTTTCGATCTTGCTATCTTCGCTGTCTTCGCCATCCCTGGACACGTGTTTCGGGTTTTTAACCCTCGTCAGCAGGGATAGGCAGTGTTCTGGGGTCGCCGATGGCTGCCAATATCTGCCAGGTATAGTACCACTCCGGCGCGTAGGTGCGGGATCCCAGGCTCGTCAGCCCGCTGCTCAAGGAAGCTTAAAGTTACAAAAAGGGGGTGGGGTCGCACACTACTCACACATCGGCGGAAGTTGCCCCTAAGGACTCTGGTCATTGTAGTAGAGTGTTCGCGATGCATCATCTTTCGATCTTGCTATCTTCGCTGTCTTCGCCATCCCTGAACACGTGTTTCGGGTTTTCAACCCTCGTCAGCAGGGATAGGCAGTGTTCTGGGGTCACCGATGGCTGCCAATATCTGCCAGGTATAGTACCACTCCGGCGCGTAGGTGCGGGATCCCAGGCTCGTCAGCCCGCTGCTCAAGGGAGCTTAAAGTTACAAAAAGGGGGTGGGGTCGCACACTACTCACACACCGGCGGAAGTTGCCCCTAAGGACTCTGGTCATTGTAGTAGAGTGTTCGCGATGCATCATCTTTCGATCTTGCTATCTTCACTGTCTTCGCCATCCCTGGACACGTGTTTCGGGTTTTCAACCCTCGTCAGCAGGGATAGGCAGTGTTCTGGGGTCGCCGATGGCTGCCAATATCTGCCAGGTATAGTACCACTCCGGCGCGTAGGTGCGGGATCCCAGGCTCGTCAGCCCGCTGCTCAAGGGAGCTTAAAGTTACAAAAAGGGGGTGGGGTCGCACACTACTCACACACCGGCGGAAGTTGCCCCTAAGGACTCTGGTCATTGTAGTAGAGTGTTCGCGATGCATCATCTTTCGATCTTGCTATCTTCGCTGTCTTCGCCATCCCTGGAAACGTGTTTCGGGTTTTCAACCCTCGTCAGCAGGGATAGGCAGTGTTCTAGGGTCGCCGATGGCTGCCAATATCTGCCAGGTATAGTACCACTCCGGCGCGTAGGTGCGGGATCCCAGGCTCTTCAGCCCGCTGCTCAAGGGAGCTTAAAGTTACAAAAAGGGGGTGGGGTCGCACACTACTTACACACCGGCGGAAGTTGCCCCTAAGGACTCTGGTCATTGTAGTAGAGTGTTCGCGATGCATCATCTTTCGATCTTGCTATCTTCGCTGTCTTCGCCATCCCTGGACACGTGTTTGGGGTTTTCAACCCTCGTCAGCAGGGATAGGCAGTGTTCTGGGGTCGCCGATGGCTGCCAATATCTGCCAGGTATAGTACCACTCCGGCGCGTAGGTGTGGGATCCCAGGCTCGTCAGCCCGCTGCTCAAGGGAGCTTAAAGTTACATAAAGGGGGTGGGGTCGCACACTACTCACACACCGGCGGAAGTTGCCCCTAAGGACTCTGGTCATTGTAGTAGAGTGTTCGCGATGCATCATCTTTCGATCTTGCTATCTTCGCTGTCTTCGCCATCCCTGGACACGTGTTTCGGGTTTTCAACCCTCGTCAGCAGGGATAGGTAGTGTTCTGGGGTCGCCGATGGCTGCCAATATCTGCCAGGTATAGTACCACTCTGGCCCGTAGGTGTGGGATCCCAGGCTCGTCAGCCCGCTGCTCAAGGGAGCTTAAAGTTACAAAAAGGGGGTGGGGTCGCACACTACTCACACACCGGCAGAAGTTGCCCCTAAGGACTCTGGTCATTGTAGTAGAGTGTTCGCGATGCATCATCTTTCGATCTTGCTATCTTCGCTGTCTTCGCCATCCCTGGACACATGTTTCGGGTTTTCAACCCTTGTCAGCAGGGATAGGCAGTGTTCTGGGGTCGCCGATGGCTGCCAATATCTGCCAGGTATAGTACCTCTCCGGCGCGTAGGTGCGGGATCCCTGGCTCGTCAGCCCGCTGCTCAAGGGAGCTTAAAGTTACAAAAAGGGGGTGGGGTCGCACACTACTCACACACCGGCGGAAGTTGCCCCTAAGGACTCTGGTCATTGTAGTAGAGTGTTCGCGATGCATCATCTTTCGATCTTGCTATCTTCGCTGTCTTCGCCATCCCTGGACACGTGTTTCGGGTTTTCAACCCTCGTCAGCTGGGATAGGCAGTGTTCTGGGGTCGCCGATGGCTGCCAATATCTGACAGGTATAGTACCACTCCGGCGCGTAGGTGCGGGATCCCAGGCTCGTCAGCCCGCTGCTCAAGGGAGCTTAAAGTTACAAAAAGGGGGTGGGGTCGCACACTACTCACACACCGGCGGAAGTTGCCCCTAAGGACTCTGGTCATTGTAGTAGAGTGTTCGCGATGCATCATCTTTCGATCTTGCTATCTTTGCTGTCTTCGCCATCCCTGGACACGTGTTTCGGGTTTTCAACCCTCGTCAGCAGGGATAGGCAGTGTTCTGGGGTCGCCGATGGCTGCCAATATCTGCCAGGTATAGTACCACTCCGGCGCGTAGGTGCGGGATCCCAGGCTCGTCAGCCCGCTGCTCAAGGGAGCTTAAAGTTACAAAAAGGGGGTGGGGTCGCACACTACTCACACACCGGCGGAAGTTGCCCCTAAGGACTCTGGTCATTGTAGTAGAGTGTTCGCGATGCATCATCTTTCGATCTTGCTATCTTCGCTGTCTTCGCCATCCCTGGACACGTGTTTCGGGTTTTCAACCCTCGTCAGCAGGGATAGGCAGTGTTCTGGGGTCGCCGATGGCTGCCAATATCTGCCAGGTATAGTACCACTCCGGCGCGTAGGTGCGGGATCCCAGGCTCGTCAGCCCGCTGCTCAAGGGAGCTTAAAGTTACAAAAAGGGGGTGGGGTCGCACACTACTCACACACCGGCGGAAGTTGCCCCTAAGGACTCTGGTCATTGTAGTAGAGTGTTCGCGATGCATCATCTTTCGATCTTGCTATCTTCGCTGTCTTCGCCATCCCTGGACACGTGTTTCGGGTTTTCAACCCTCGTCAGCAGGGATAGGCAGTGTTCTGGGGTCGCCGATGGCTGCCAATATCTGCCAGGTATAGTACCACTCCGGCGCGTAGGTGCGGGATCCCAGGCTCGTCAGCCCGCTGCTCAAGGGAGCTTAAAGTTACAAAAAGGGGGTGGGGTCGCACACTACTCACACACCGGCGGAAGTTGCCCCTAAGGACTCTGGTCATTGTAGTAGAGTGTTCGCGATGCATCATCTTTCGATCTTGCTATCTTCGCTGTCTTCGCCATCCCTGGACACGTATTTCGGGTTTTCAACCTTTAAAGCTCCCTTGAGCAGCGGGCTGACGAGCCTGGGATCCCGCACCTACGCGCCGGAGTGGTACTATACCTGGCAGATATTGGCAGCCATCGGCAACCCCAGAACACTGCCTATCCCTGCTGATGAGGGGTAATACCCCAAAACACGTGTCCAGGGATGGCGAAGACAGCGAAGATAGCAGAAGATCGAAAGATGATGCATCGCGAACACTTTCCTACATTGACCAGAGTCCTTAGGGGCGACACCGCAGGTGTGTGAGTAGTGTGCGACCCCACCCCCATTTGTAACTTTAAAGCTCCCTTGAGCAGCGGGCTGACGAGCCTGGGATCCCGCACCTACGCGCCGGAGTGGTACTATAACTGGCAGATATTGGCAGCCATCGGCAACCCCAGAACACTGCCTATCCCTGCTGATGAGGGGTAATACCCCGAAACACATGTCAAGGGATGGCGAAGACAGCGAAGATAGCAGAAGATCGAAAGATGATGCATCGCGAACACTTTCCTACATTGACCAGAGTCCTTAGGGGCGACACCGCCGGTGTGTGAGTAGTGTGCGACCCCACCCCCATTTGTAACTTTAAAGCTCCCTTGAGCAGCGGGCTGACGAGCCTGGGATCCCGCACCTACGCGCCGGAGTGGTACTATACCTGGCAGATATTGGCAGCCATCGGCAACCCCAGAACACTGCCTATCCCTGCTGATGAGGGGTAATACCCCGAAACAAGTGTCCAGGGATGGCGAAGACAGCGAAGATAGCAGAAGATCGAAAGATGATGCATCGCAAACACTTTCCTACATTGACCAGAGTCCTTAGGGGCGACACCGCCGGTGTGTGAGTAGTGTGCGACCCCACCCCCATTTGTAACTTTAAAGCTCCCTTGAGCAGCGGGCTGACGAGCCTGGGATCCCGCACCTACGCACCGGAGTGGTACTATACCTGGCAGATATTGGCAGCCATCGGCAACCCCAGAACACTGCCTATCCCTGCTGATGAGGGGTAATACCCCGAAACACGTGTCCAGGGATGGCGAAGACAGCGAAGATAGCAGAAGATCGAAAGATGATGCATCGCGAACACTTTCCTACATTGACCAGAGTCCTTAGGGGCGACACCGCCGGTGTGTGAGTAGTGTGCGACCCCACCCCCATTTGTAACTTTAAAGCTCCCTTGAGCAGCGGGCTGACGAGCCTGGGATCCCGCACCTACGCGCCGGAGTGGTACTATACCTGGCAGATATTGGCAGCCATCGGCAACCCCAGAACACTGCCTATCCCTGCTGATGAGGGGTAATACCCCGAAACACGTGTCCAGGGATGGCGAAGACAGCGAAGATAGCAGAAGATCGAAAGATGATGCATCGCGAACACTTTCCTACATTGACCAGAGTCCTTAGGGGCGACACCGCCGGTGTGTGAGTAGTGTGCGACCCCACCCCCATTTGTAACTTTAAAGCTCCCTTGAGCAGCGGGCTGACGAGCCTGGGATCCCGCACCTAAGCGCCGGAGTGGTACTATACCTGGCAGATATTGGCAGCCATCGGCAACCCCAGAACACTGCCTATCCCTGCTGATGAGGGGTAATACCCCGAAACACGTGTCCAGGGATGGCGAAGACAGCGAAGATAGCAGAAGATCGAAAGATGATGCATCGCGAACACTTTCCTACATTGACCAGAGTCCTTAGGGGCGACACCGCCGGTGTGTGAGTAGTGTGCGACCCCACCCCCATTTGTAACTTTAAAGGTCCCTTGAGCAGCGGGCTGACGAGCCTGGGATCCCGCACCTACGCGCCGGAGTGGTACTATACCTGGCAGATATTGGCAGCCATCGGCAACACCAGAACACTGCCTATCCCTGCTGATGAGGGGTAATACCCCGAAACACGTGTCCAGGGATGGCGAAGACAGCGAAGATAGCAGAAGATCGAAAGATGATGCATCGCGAACACTTTCCTACATTGACCAGAGTCCTTAGGGGCGACACCGCCAGTGTGTGAGTAGTGTGCGACCCCACCCCCATTTGTAACTTTAAAGCTCCCTTGAGCAGCGGGCTGACGAGCCTGGGATCCCGCCCCTACGCGCCGGAGTGGTACTATACCTGGCAGATATTGGCAGCCATCGGCAACCCCAGAACACTGCCTATCCCTGCTGATGAGGGGTAATACCCCGAAACACGTGTCCAGGGATGGCGACGACAGCGAAGATAGCAGAAGATCGAAAGATGATGCATCGCGAACACTTTCCTACATTGACCAGAGTCCTTAGGGGCGACACCGCCGGTGTGTGAGTAGTGTGCGACCCCACCCCCATTTGTAACTATAAAGCTCCCTTGAGCAGCGGGCTGACGAGCCTGGGATCCCGCACCTACGTGCCGGAGTGGTACTATACCTGGCAGATATTGGCAGCCATCGGCAACCCCAGAACACTGCCTATCCCTGCTGATGAGGGGTAATACCCCGAAACACGTGTCCAGGGATGGCGAAGACAGCGAAGATAGCAGAAGATCGAAAGATGATGCATCGCGAACACTTTCCTACATTGACCAGAGTCCTTAGGGGCGACACCGCCGGTGTGTGAGTAGTGTGCGGCCCCACCCCCATTTGTAACTATAAAGCTCCCTTGAGCAGCGGGCTGACGAGCCTGGGATCCCGCACCTACGCGCCGGAGTGGTACTATACCTGGCAGATATTGGCAGCCATCGGCAACCCCAGAACACTGCCTATCCCTGCTGATGAGGGGTAATACCCCGAAACACGTGTCCAGGGATGGCGAAGACAGCGAAGATAGCAGAAGATCGAAAGA
Organism: Lissotriton vulgaris; assembly: GCF_964263255.1. Lineage (NCBI taxonomy): Eukaryota > Metazoa > Chordata > Amphibia > Caudata > Salamandridae > Lissotriton > Lissotriton vulgaris. Next base: position 961,918,052 of record NC_141685.1, on the reverse strand, counting down.
TGATGCATCGCGAACACTTTCCTACATTGACCAGAGTCCTTAGGGGCGACACCGCCGGTGTGTGAGTAGTGTGCGACCCCACCCCCTTTTGTAACTTTAAAGCTCCCTTGAGCAGCGGGCTGACGAGCCTGGGATCCCGCACCTACGCGCCGGAGTGGTACTATACCTGGCAGATATTGGCAGCCATCGGCAACCCCAGAACACTGCCTATCCCTGCTGATGAGGGGTAATACCCCGAAACACATTTCCAGGGATGGCGAAGACAGCGAAGATAGCAGAAGATCGAAAGATGATGCATCGCGAACACTTTCCTACATTGACCAGAGTCCTTAGGGGCGACACAGCCGGTGTGTGAGTAGTGTGCGACCCCACCCCCATTTGTAACTTTAAAGCTCCCTTGAGCAGCGGGCTGACGAGCCTGGGATCCCGCACCTACGCGCCGGAGTGGTACTATACCTGGCAGATATTGGCAGCCATCGGCAACCCCAGAACACTGCCTATCCCTGCTGATGAGGGGTAATACCCCGAAACACGTGTCCAGGGATGGCGTAGACAGCGAAGATAGCAGAAGATCGAAAGATCATGCATCGCGAACACTTTCCTACATTGACCAGAGTCCTTAGGGGCGACACCGCCGGTGTGGGAGTAGTGTGCGACCCCACCCCCATTTGTAACTTTAAAGTTCCCTTGAGCAGCGGGCTGACGAGCCTGGGATCCCGCACCTACGTGCCGGAGTGGTACTATACCTGGCAGATATTGGCAGCCAGCGGCAACCCCAGAACACTGCCTATCCCTGCTGATGAGGGGTAATACCCCGAAACACGTGTCCAGGGATGGCGAAGACAGCGAAGATAGCAGAAGATCGAAAGATGATGCATCGCGAACACTTTCCTACATTGACCAGAGTCCTTAGGGGCGACACCGCCGGTGTGTGAGTAGTGTGCGACCCCACCCCCATTTGTAACTTTAAAGCTCCCTTGAGCAGCGGGCTGACGAGCCTGGGATCCCGCACCTACACGCCGGAGTGGTACTATACCTGGCAGATATTGGCAGCCATCGGCAACCCCAGAACACTGCCTATCCCTGCTGATGAGGGGTAATACCCCGAAACACGTGTCCAGGGATGGCGAAGAGAGCGAAGATAGCAGAAGATCGAAAGATGATGCATCGCGAACACTTTCCTACATTGACCAGAGTCCTTAGGGGCGACACCGCCGGTGTGTGAGTAGTGTGCGACCCCACCCCCATTTGTAACTTTAAAGCTCCCTTGAGCAGCGGGCTGACGAGCCTGGGATCCCGCACCTACGCGCCGGAGTGGTACTATACCTGGCAGATATTGGCAGCCATCGGCAACCCCAGAACACTGCCTATCCCTGCTGATGAGGGGTAATACCCCGAAACACGTGTCCAGGGATGGCGAAGACAGCGAAGATAGCAGAAGATCGAAAGATGATGCATCGCGAACACTTTCCTACATTGACCAGAGTCCTTAGGGGCGACACCGCCGGTGTGTGAGTAGTGTGCGACCCCACCCCCATTTGTAACTATAATGCTCCCTTGAGCAGCGGGCTGACGAGCCTGGGATCCCGCACCTACGCGCCGGAGTGGTACTATACCTGGCAGATATTGGCAGCCATCGGCAACCCCAGAACACTGCCTATCCCTGCTGATGAGGGGTAATACCCCGAAACACGTGTCCAGGGATGGCGAAGACAGCGAAGATAGCAGAAGATCGAAAGAAGATGCATCGCGAACACTTTCCTACATTGACCAGAGTCCTTAGGGGCGACACCGCCGGTGTGTGAGTAGTGTGCGACCCCACCCCCATTTGGTTTTAAAGTGGGACAGGAATGTATCGCAGATCTCCGGAGTGGAGTACACCAACACCAACTGGTCATCTGGACCTCTTATTTCGGTAATGTAAGCTTTGCTACAAGGGGGGCAGAGGATGTTTGCTAATATTCTGCCGGGACGATCGCCCTCTCCGTATTTCCTGGCGGTGTGGTGCTTACCCAAAAATGATAGTTCCCTCTCTGCAGCGTCACGGAATTCAACCATCAAAGGCAAACGCCGAGTCTCCCCGTCAGCTGAGGCTTGCCTAAGCAAATCCAAATCCAAGTCCGGTATTTCCTTCTCAATGCGAGATAAAGTATTACGCAGGTCCCTCAGGACGCCCGTGTTTTTAGCAATGCAGACCCCCCTAATATACGCTTTAAAACCTTACCATAACATCACCCATGTATCCACCGACCCCGTATTGATGTCAAAATAGTCTTCTATGGCAAGCCTCACCTCTTCAATAAAACACCTGATCTTGTAGTGCCCCTCCGGGAAATTGCCATTGCCCATCAAAGCCACCTGGACGAGGGACATCAAGCTACAACACTACAGGGGAGTGATCTGAAAAGGTCCGCATCAGCGCAGTCAATGCACTGAACCAGCCAGCAATGCCCGGAGATACCAACCAGTAGTTAATTCTAGTCCAGGTGTCATGAAACCCAGAATAGTGCGTATATGCAGTTGAAGTCAAGTGGTGTGTGAGCTCTATGTCAACCAGGGAGAATTACAGCGGTGTTTAGTGTCTGGTGAGGTGGCGGTACTGTCTCTAGTGAGATCCAATAATAAATTAAAATCTCCCCCCATGATGAGCAGACAGGGATTCAATGCCAATAAGTGTGTTTGCAGCACGTGGAAAAACTACAGGGAGTTGACATTAGGACCATAGATACCTATTATTGCAACAAAGTGGCCCATCAGTGTGCCTATAACAAGGAGAATGGGACCCTTTTATGAATACGTATTGCCACCCCTCTGGCATATCTACTATAACTGGAAAAATATCTATGGGCTCCCCAGCTCGCAGCCACTGTGGGAGTGTCAGATTTGGACATAAGGGTCTCTTGCAAGCAGGCTATAACAATTTTGTGAAGCAATATGTAATTAAGCACCTGATGCCTCTTGCGGTTGTTGTTCAATCCCCTGACATTCCATGACATCAGTGACAGTCCGGAAGGACCGGGTATATTACCTAGCTGTGCCATTCTGGAATCAAAACATTAATCAAGAAGTTGTACAGGTTAAACAAGCGCCATATAACAATGACCTGTGTACCAATACCAAGCAAACAGTAAACAAATTGCAAGTGTCCCCCCCGCCACCCACCACTCAGCCTCGCCCTGTCCTAGCAAGGCAAAACCATGCCCCATGTACCATCTGACGGTGCCACTGAAATGTAACTGTAATAGCATGAACCACACACAAACACCGTAATCTTAGTACAATCAAAAAACAGTACCAGGTATACACCACGGGACGCAACAACGCCACGTCGGCCGAACATCCAAATGTAAACCACTAGCAAATAATAGAAAATCAGAAAGTGAAATATACATTACAGAAAACTCAAAGCTCAAGCAAGGATCGTTCAGTTCCAGTGTTAGAGAAGAGTTCCATACTGGCATCAGAGCCGCTATGGGGAGGAGATACCACTCGCTCAGCCGCCGCTGCTGCATTCTTATCCTTCTTGTAGGAATTGCAAAACTCCTGTGCTTCATTCGGCGTGTCAAATATGCGTGACCTGCTGCCCAAATCTACTTTGAGTCTGGCCGGATACAGCATTCTGTACCGCAACCCCAGATTCCGTAAAGTGGCCTTCACTCCGTTGAATTTCCGGCGAGCTTCTTGGACCACGACCGTGAAGTCTGGGAACAAAGCCAGCTTGTTCCCCTGCCATTAAATATCGCCACATTCCCGAGCGGCACGCAGGGCCATGTCTCTATCTCTAAAGTTCATGAGCCTTGCAACGATGGGTCGCGGCGGCAGACCAGTGTTGGGGCGGGGGTCCAGCGATCTGTGAGCTCCCTCTACCACAAATCCTTGTGTGAAATTCTCTCTGCCAAACAGTTCAGATAGCAATTGTTCTACAAAAACGTCCATACGACCTGTATTGGCAGTTTACGGTATGCCAAGAATGCGTACATTATTGCGCCGACTGCGCACCTCCAAGTCCTCGCTCTTAATCGCAACCTCCTTCAAGATACGCTCCATCCTGTCCAGCCGTTTCTCCAACTGGGCCGCCCCATCCTCAACATCTGAAATTCGCGCCTCAGCCACATCCAAGCGACGGTCATGCGCCTGCACTTTGGAGCTCATATCAGCCAGTCTTTTATCCAGTGCATCAAATCTGCCATTCAGGGCTTTGAATCCAGCTCTCATTTCCTTGAGCATAGCAGCTGTGAGGGACGCCGGGTCTTCTGCATCCTCTGCTCCTTGGGCTCCCTCCGTCATGTCCACGGGCTCCTCGGATGTATTATCAGTGATCTTCTCGAAGGGCAGAGTCCGTTGTTTGGGATCTTTGCATCCCATATCCTAAAGTGGAGAAATGCACCTGCCAAGTACAGCTGCGATGTTAATGAGAGCTGCTCCCATGGTCTAATGTAGTTTGTTCACAAAGTATGCGAGCGGCCAGCCGTCAGCTCCAGCCAGATGCAAGTCACAGGCCCTGGACCCGGAGCTCCCTAATGCAGGCGCCGAAGAACAGCGGATCGGGAGGGCAAAACGGGTCTTGGTGGATATCGCTGGAATCCTCCTCTCTTCCCGGGTTCAGTGGTGAGTTTTCTTCATTGATGAAGTGAACCAATCATGCAGATATCAGGCTTAAGGCATATCCGGCCGACAGGGCTTCAATCACAGGCGGCCATTTTAGTCGCCAGCGTGGCCACGCCCCCAGCACTTTGCACCTTTTTTGACAATACCTTGTGTGTAAACCGCATGGCGACCCGCCCCACCTCTATTTCAACCATGTGAAATAGAACTTTCTTGTGAAATGTAGAATGTCTCAAAAAGTTCGCCCCTCATTGCCAGAGCCTTGTGTTTAGCCGGCATTGTGTCCCATCTCCCTGCCTTGTTAGCTTTCCTTCCAACGGTAACTGAGCCTCCCTGCCACATATTCAAACTCCATGCCCGGGAATGACAGCATTGTACAGGGATCAACTGTCTTCCCTTTTAGCAAAGGGGCACATAGGTCAACCCTGAGCAGCCCAAAACCTGTTCAGCACCCTCTGGAAGCCTATGAAAACAGGCTTGTTAGATTTATACCCTGGGTAACAAGGCCTGCATGGCCACATAACCATTCACAATGCCCAGGAATGGCAGGACAATACTTGGTCCTGCTGCCTTCTTTGTTGCCAAAGGTACCCTACCTCCTCTTGAAGTCCCCTGAATCGGGCTGTCCACTCTAATCATTATCCGTAAACCGGGCCTCCATGGTCACAGAATCAATGTCAACCCCCAGGAATTACAGTGCCGTGCTGGCCAAGCTGTCTTCTATGCTGTCAACTCTACCCCAGGTTGGGGGCGTGGCCAAACCGAACAGCAAGATGGACGCTCACTACGAGGGCTCTGCCGGCCAAACCTCATAATCCGTTAAATATCCGCATAATCTCAGAGCTCACACAGATCATCATACGGACTACACACCTGGAAGGAGGAGAGAGCTGAATTCTGTTGGCCAGGTGTCGAGAGTGGTGCCATCTGCACTCCTGACGATGCGAGCCGCACGGGTCTGCTGTGGCCTAGTGCGTGCAATTCCTGAATGTACTGGCGTCGGACGGGTCGTAAACAGCTGCAGAACGGGAACCCCTCTACATATTGCGGGTGTGGAGACGGAGCGAGTCTGCTGGAGCGGCCTAGAGGGTGAAATCTCGAAACGTGCTTGCGTCGGATGTGACGCACACCGCTGTGGAGCCAGAGCCCCTGCCTGCTGTCCCAGAGTTCGGCAGCTGCGGGTCCTCTGGGGTGCCCTCCTGTGCTGCCGTTCCCCTGCTGGGGGCGATCATGACTGCTAATGTGAGCGTGGATGGGTTGGGCCTATTGGAGTGGCCGCGCTGGTGAGTCCCACGCTGTGGCCCTCAGCTTACGTTGGGTGGCGGGTTGCCCTTGGCAGAGGGAGGTGGGAGTACGGAGGACCCCGGGGGTTGTGATGCTGGCCCCCCACCAAACAACGATTAAGGTGACTACTGGTGGGCTCATGTGCGAAGCGATAGAGGCTGCGCATGGCACACTACTGAGGACAGTGGAGGGGAGATTAACAAAGCAACACTCTGAAGGCTGAGATATCGTGCTCATGGGGACCCATGCTATTGCTTGGCTGTGTCGGAGGTGGTGAAAGAGCTCTAACTCTGATTTCCATACGCGATAACGTTGCATGACCGGTGTGATGAACACGATCTAGCAGTACCTCCACATTGCTGGTAAAACGCAAACGCTAGAACTGCAAGCTTTCACAAGATAGGTGACCCGCAGACTGTGACGCGGTGAGTGCATAGTTTGCCGCTTGCTGGCACACAGAGCTACATAGCAACCCTGAGGACGTGTGCACTGGTTTGGAGCAGGCCCCAATGCCACTCAAGTATCTGCAAAGACAAAACTGCGTCCTTGGCCCCTGGGAATCCGCCCACTTATCAAATTGCCCATCAGACAACAAAATCATTGACAAAGCTGACAACAAGCAATCAAAATTGTCGCTTGAAAAGCGCACAACACGGCAACTAGAAAGTGAGACCACGGCCACCTCTGCTGCGGGAGAAGTCGAGATGGGAACAGCACACAAATCTTTGAACCATGCTGAAGGACGTAAAGACCAGTCTATTGACAATTGACCTTAAACTGGACTCCCTTGCTGCTCGCATGGACCAGGTGACCCAACGAGTCGAAAAACATGGAACCCGCATAGATGCCCTAGAAACCCGAATATCTGACTCAGATGGCCGTCAAGCAAAGACACATTAACAGCTACTACATATAGACAAGGTACTGAGTCTGAAAAACCCCAAAAACGAAGATTTAGAGGCCAGATCCAGGTGCAACAAAGTCAGAATCACTGGCATACCAGAGACGACAAACATACCAAATATGGAGAAATATGTTGAGACCATGATGAAGGACCTCTTTGGCAACAAACTCTCTAACATGTTCCTTGTGGAGCGGGCATATCAATCTCTCGGTCCCAAGCCAACGGGCGGGGCGCAGCCGCATCCAATCCTGGCCCACCTTCTAAATTACCGTGACCGGGACACAGCTTTGAGGTTGGCTCGAGAACGCGGATCCGTTCAATACCAGGATAATACAATATCTCTGTACCCGGACTTCACCCAGCTGGTCAAGGTGGCGCACAGGGAATTCGTCCCAGCCAAGAAACTGCTCCAACAATCTGGGATTAAATCTGCCCTGCTGTCTCCAGCAAAGCTCAAGGTACAACTGGTGGTAAACCTCTCATCTTCACAGAGGCTAGAGCTGAAATTCCCAAAAACGTTGGGAAAACCTCGGAGAGCCCAGCAGTCCCCGGCTGGCACATCGCCGGAGGATCACTTGAGTGACATTGACTGATCAAACTGCCCCCGATCTCTGACACGGTTTTTCCATAAACAGCAGTTTATCTTTGATAAAGTCACTTTTCACACAATGGCCTCGGCGAGCTCAATTATAATGCATGTTGCGCTCTCATTCGCCAAGCCAAATGGCTGTAACACTAACTCTTATTCACAGAATGTATTTAAACAATTCTGTGTCACTCCATGGCTCAGCCACCCAGCCTTAACAGGCAGGAGTGTAAGCAGGCAACACCTCTTTCTCCCATGGGATAATTCTCTTATAGCCAGTTGGCTTCCTTGGAAAACCTGTTTTGTTTTGGGGCAATGGGTGGGATAATTACACAGCCGAATTGGGCGGTTGGTGTGGATAGGGGGTGTGGAAGGGGGAGATGTTGTTGTTATACACCGCAAACTGTAATATTGCACTGAATGTTGCATGATTCTGCCTCAAAACGAGACACACGGAGCTGACCCATGGGCACGCATGGCTATGACACGCACTACCACAGGTCTACTTCATCACAGAGGAAGGTATCCATTGAGCCATCAGTTTCAAAACCTGGGCCTAAGATGGGCAGTCTAACATGGCTTCATTAAACTGAATCACTTGGAACATTCGGGTCCTGAACGATTATAGAAAAGCGTGCCTGGTGCAGGCGTACTTGGCCAGGCACAAGATAGATATTTGCCTCCTGCAGGAGACCCACCTGCAAGACGCATCACAACTGAACGAGCTATAGCTGACTCGGAGGGCTGCTACATTATATTAAGGGGGGTCCTATTTGGACAGCATATAACAATAGTAAACACATATGGACCCAACACAGATAATCCTACATTTTTTAAGTAGGTGTGGCTGGCGATCCAGGGGATAGGGGGCTCGGCGATTTTGAGGAGTGGAGATTTCAATGTTGTTTTGTCAGAATATGCTGACAGGATGGGCACATCTCGCACTCATCACCCACAGTCGACCGTAACACTCCGCACCATAATGGATGATTACTACCTCGTGGACACATGGCGCGCACTGCACCCGGATGCCAGAGAGGGCACATGTGTGACACATCAACATGGGATGTGGTCCAGACTGGATTTTTGAATCACATCCACAGAGGTGCACTCCTGGGCTAGTGAGGCAAATCACCGTCTGCGCACACTATCAGATCATGCACCAGTGCTGATTAGGCTTCAAATCCTGAAACCATACAAACAATCCTTCATAGGGTGCCTATCTCCAAATGCACTACTCGACGCAGTATTTAAGGAAGAAATACGGAAAAATATAACAGAATATTTCGAACACAACACAGGGTCTCTAGACACAGTGGGTACAACATGGGAGGCCTTCAAGGTGGTGATACACTGTGCTTGTATAGCGTTATAAACTAGGGTGCTGAAAGATATTTGTAATTGCCTTGCAAGACTCCCACGCACCCGAAACATTAGTTAACATACAAGGTAAATAAATGCATTCCAAGAGGAAGCCGAGAGAGAAACCAAATTCATACCCAAATAGGCACAAGCCCGCAAATATGGGGAGGGAGATTGCCTTGGAAAAGTGCTTGCAAACCTACTTAAACCACCCAGGTGTTCTTCATATATCACAGAGCTCCATTCCCCTGATGCACCACCAGCCCACTCACCAAGGGACGTTCTGGCCACAATGATGAAATTCTATACACAAGTATATACTTCACAGTCATCCCCATCAGGTTCAGAAATATTAGGTTATCTGGATTCACTAGAGCTACTATGGCTGAGCAGGGAGCATCACAAATATCTAGATGAGCCATTCACAGCTGAAGACATTCAGCGAGTTATTCACAGCCTTCCCGGAGATATTTCTCCTGGGGGCCATGGACTCACTCCGCATTTTATAAACACAATGCTTCAGTATTGGCTTCCCGCCTTCTGGAGGTTTATCAGGAGGCTTTACAAAAAGGGTCCCTTCCTCCGCCAACGAGGGAAGCAGTCATTATTACATTCCTCAAGCCAGGAAAGGACCCAAGATCCTGCAACTCCTACCGTCCACTCTCTCTCATCAACATCGATAATAACATTTTCGCTAAATTACTGGTGAGCAGACTGCAGCCATTGATACCTCTCACTGTTAGGCCGAACCAATCCGGATTTGTGCCGGGCCGCTCCATGTCACACAATCTCAGGACAATCTTCACATTGCTGCACTACTTCGCCACACACGTCTCAGCGATTGCAGCACTATTGGATGCCACTAATGCATTCAACTCCCTAGGAGGATGGGACCACCACCAAATCATTCAGCATGATGTGCTCTTTGTGTTTGAGGCATCTGCTTGGTTCTCTCCATAGGTTAGGGAGGACCCCAAAATCATCATCTCTCTCACTGCTTGCTTTATTTTCATTTTCCCTTTTGTGAGACGACTTTATGCATTTTAGCATGTCAGATAGTTATTTGTTGTTTTATTAAAAGTATGCGAGATTTCTGTTTTATTAATTCGGATGAGATGAGGGGAGTTTCATGAAACTACTGCACAGAATTCATGCAAAATCTCTGGAGTAAGTTACTGTACCCACAACCCTATGATAAAAATGTTTTACTTTTACATACTAAAAAGCATATAGCCAATTCACAGCGGTTGAGCTTTGACAAATATCAGGCAATGACAGAGTTGTTGATTTTGGGGTTCCCCCTAACCTAAAGGGAGGACCAAGCAGATACCTTGAACACAAAGAGCATATCATGCTCAACGATTGTGGTGGTCCCATCCTCCTAGGATCACTCCAAGCAAAGTTATAGCAAAATACAATGCCAACCAAAGGCCCAGCAAAGCATTATAAACTGCTCACTAGAATCGTGTCCCCATAATGCTTTGCAGGGCCTTTGGTTGGGATTGTATTTTTGCCCATAACTGACTGTGCTTGGGCTGGTCCTAGGAGGATGGGACTACCACCAAATCGTTCAGCATGATGTGCGCTTTGTGTTCAAGGCATCTGCTTAGTTCTCTCCCTAGGTTAGGGAGGACCCCAAAATCATCACCTCTCTCACTGCTTGCTTTATTTTCACTTTCACTTTTGTGAGATGACTGTATGTATTTTAGCATGTAAAGATAGAGTTATTTGTTTAACTAAAGGTACTGCCTGCTACATTCTCATTTTCACTTTTGTGAGATGCCTAAACAATCAAAGGTATGTAAGGTTTCTGTTTTATTAATTGGCATGAGACAAACTGGGAGTTCCGTGTAGTGGTACTCTGCCAACTACCTTACTCAAATCAAATATGATTGAATTAGATTGGGCAGGGAACCAACCCAGAGCGTGTTGGGAGCTACTTACATTAACACTGGCACAAGGCGGCATCAGGCCCATGATTTTGTGCTCTATGCACATTGCGCTCAGGCCCCATTCCTACACTTCTGACAACACCCAACCCCATTTCAACCCCATGTTGCCATCAAAATAGATTGGGTCGCCCCCCTACCATTAACAACAGCGCTCTATCAGAAATACAAACGCCCTAAGCAAGAAATAGACACGACAGAAGCACTGCGCTGGGCTTGCGATAGTCTATGCAAGAGGGCACACTTAGTAGAGATATATGCACCATCTATACTGCTAGCTAATAATCCGCTAATCCCCCCATTAATGGAAAAAGGTGCACAGTTAGGCGCACAAAAGAATAGCGTTATCACATTTAAAGACCTATATCCCAACGGTCAATTCCTCACACAATAGAAAATGTGTGGTGCACCACAGTGCTCGCCACTAGACACACTGCTATATTTCCAGCTCTGGGCAGCATGTTGCGCAAGGCATCACACATTCCCCACTGCCCCACCATCACTTCCAGCGCTAGAACATACACTCATGGAAACATTGGCCGGCAAACGAATTACCAGTTTTTACATCATCACACAGAGGGAGCCTCCAATCACTGCTCCTAAGTCACACACCGCATGGGACACAGACATTGACGCTGCAATCTTGGATGCACAATGGACGTTCTGCTGCGGGCAACTTGAATAACTCTCCCCAAACTATCACCTCAGATTGATACAATTAAAATGTTTGCATTGCCTATATTGAACCCCGGTTCAACTACATCGCATGGGCCTACGGCCTGACACTAAAGGCTGGTACTGCGGGACGATACAGGCAACCTTCATACCCCAGGCTTAGGACTGCCCGACTGTGGCCGGCTTCTGGGTGGGGGTGCTACGTCACACAGAGAACATAATAGAACAGAGGCTGTTGAGGCCGCCTGTGGTGGTGCTGCTGGGCTATGTATGAAGCGAAACAAAAGGAGATGATGGACGGAGCGTTTGAGCAAATCAAACACTCACCCCCAGTCAACTGATCTGGGTTTAATCCATCACCATTCTTTAGCTCACTCAGCCCCTTTTGTATCGCTTTGTTCGCCCTAAATTGGCAGGGTATGCTCAGACGTGAGTCCCTTGCTCACTTGGCCACTGGATTCAAGATAGCCTGGCTGATGAGGATTATGAATCCGAAACCGGTCCCAGGATGCTTGTTTTCGGTCCAGGGAAGACATGGCTTGGCAGTTCGGGCTGGACTGTTCCCATGAGGCACAGGGTCAGACTGATTTGCATATTGCCATGGCTGAACTGGGGTGGCTGAGTGAGCTAAAGAATGGTGATGGATTTTACCCAGATCATTGACTGGGGGTGAGTGTTTGATTTGCTCAAACGCTCCGTCCATCATCCTCTTTTGAAGGGCTATGTATGAGACATTTCAACTGAATATCGGAAACTCACAGCCCATCTACTACTACTGGCTAAAAGGAGAGTGACTATGCACTGGGGAAGTCATCGCCCCGGGCCATCAAAACCTGGATAGCAGATGTTACATATTGCAGAGACCAGTTAACATGCTACTGGGAACTTTTACCAGCCCGATCCTGTCCGAAGGACATTTGGTCCCCATTCACAAGCTGACTCCGCTCTTTAGATGGGGATTTAATATAACATGTACAGGCCCAATACAACACACCCTGGTTTACAAACACCATGTTACATGCACCAGCGAAGTCTGGTGACTAACTTCTGCAGCTGGGGTCTGCCCCATGGGTAAAAGCGTGCTACACTGTGCTGGGTCTGCTGGGTGGGGAGCATAGACATATGTAACGTCGAGTGCGCTGCACGTGGATGTTAAGTAGAACACAGATCCCTAGGCTGTAAACTATCAAACCTATGTACAATGATTATTTGCCGGGCAAATATGTGTACTGTGTGTCTTGGAATGCAATTGTATTAATAATACTGGACAAGTCATTGCAGTTATTATATGTTTATTATTGTAAAACATAAGAAAAATAAGAAAAAGAAAAAACCTGCACACCAGGTTTGCCCAGGATCACCCAGATCTGTCCAGCACCCTCTGGCCGTCTGCATAATGGGCATGTCAGTAAACCGTACCTCCATGGCCACAGGATCAATGTCAAGCTCTCGGGTGCCAGTGCCGTACTGGGCCAAATGTCTTCAATGCTGAAGGTACCACAAGGTCAAACCCAAGTTCCTCGAAAATGCCCAGCATCCTCTGGCGGTACAAAAGGGGGTGGTGATGGACGGAGCATCTGAATCAAACACTCACACCCAGTCAAAAGATCAGGGTTTAATCCATCACCGTTCTTTAGCCCACTCTGCCACCCCAGTTCAGACATGGCTATATGCAAATCAGTCTGACCCTGTGCCTCATGGGAACAGTCCAGCCCGAACTGCCAAGCCATGTCTTACCTGGACCGGAAACAAGCTTCCGAGGACCGGTTTCTGGCATTCCAGCCGTCTTCAGCCCGGCTTTCTTGAATCCAGTGGCAAAGTGAGCAAGGCAGCCCTCAGACATATGTCTGTTTGCTCTATCACCATTGGTAACCAGGCCACATTGGCCACAGAATTATTTGCACTGCCCTGGAATAACAGCCCCCATACAGGGTCCAGCTGTCTGCTCTGGTGCCCAAGGTACACAAATCACCCATGATCCCCATTTGTGTTTGCTTTATCTTTATGGTAACTAGGCCTCAATGGCCCCAGCATCTCAATCTCAATGTCCTAGAATGACAGCCCCCTTACCGGGTCCAGCTGTTCGCTCAGATACCAAAGGTTTACCCAAAACCCCCTTGAGTGCCCTAAACCATGCAGCCTCCTCTTACATTCAGTGGAAACTGGCTGCCTCACAACAAAAAATTCCCCAAGCTAGTGTGTCACCTCCAAATATCCTGTCCTCCGTGACACACAGAAGAATAAGCAAAGAAGGCCTCTTCCTATGGTACAACGTCGTTAAGTGAGCCACCCCCTGCTCAATACCATTGAAGGGAAAACCTGTGCTAAGATTTTCCTTTCTTGTCAAACCCCATGGCCATCTTTGAGCAGTTTCTCTTAAACAAATGGTCTGCTGCACTAACTACTTAGATATCAGCTGCCCATCTCCTTAACCTCATACCTCTGTACCCTAGCCGGAAACCACGTGTAACTCAGCCCTTAGCCGTTGGCGTCATCTCCGTTAATAAACATCAACACTCCAAAATATTTAAAGGCCAAGGTTAATGGGCGTATTAACTTTGGCACCAAATCCTCGCCCTCCCCCTCGCCCCCCTGGTCCATACGCCTGCTTGTGCTGCTGTGTCCCTGCGGACACCTGCTGATGTTGCTGCTACCCATCTGAAAAACTAGGCTGGTGGCTTCTGATGTAAGAGTTGGTGAGGGGGTGTGCTTCCGGGGCCTTTAAACCTGCATGCCTACCTACGAAATTCCCTGGTGACACCTCCCATATTAAAGCTCCCGCAGGCACCAGCGAGATCACCCTCAAACACTTCCTGTTTTTCTCTTTAGTCAGCAGCCTACGAAGGGCACCTGACAGCTTTGAACCCCCGTAGTGTAGGTCCTCTGCCATGAACTCAGCACTCTCCTTCCCGTGTATCTTAACCGCCTCTTGTTCTGTGGTGCCAAGACACGTTTCTCAACTAGGCCAGAGTCGTCTTTGCTAACTATTATGTCAGATACCTGCCAACCCCTAAGCAGCCTCATGACAACCCGCAGCGTTCTACTCCCTCTCATCCCTAACCATTGACAACATTGCCGCCACCTTTATTCTGCCACTGCACTTTTACCTGGTGCTAGAACCGGTGCCTGTTCTAGAGCCCGCCATTTGGCCCTCCTTGTTCTCCTCTTGTCGGGCCCTCCACCGCTGTCCTGATGCCTCTGCCCTTCCTATCGCTGATTGCCTGCTGTAGTACGCTGTAGAATACCATGAACAAATGTGTGAGTTCCCCCCAAGCCCACCCCACCCATTCTGTACCGCCTGCTGATCATTGTAATCTGAGCACTCCCTTGTAGTCCAGATTGTGACATCCCCTGTGTCATTCCACCTCATGTTTGGCAGCCTTTGCCACCTACCCCCGCGGTTATATTGACCGCCCTGAAGCACTTTGACAGCATTGACTGGATCCGTACACTTGTCCTGTGAGCCTTTGCCAACCGAGGCACAATACTTACCATTGAGCCATAGCTCCTTCCTAATCGCTTCACCTTTATCCCTGTACCCTCATGCCTAAGTTAGAGGGTCATACCATACCCTACCAACTATTCCCCTGATGCAGAAAGCTGCGTTCTGAGTCCACTTCCTCCAGGGGCAGTACTGTACCCCTTGACCCGGTGCACCACCAAGGCTGTTCGGGCCCTTCGCAGTCCAGCCCGGACATACTGGGCCCAGCCTTCTCTTTCCCACGGGGTAATGGAGCCGCACGGTGCTCTCCTGTGTCTGGAACGCTGCTGACCTGAACCCGCAGCAAAATTATATGTGGTTCAGTGTGCTGGTCACTAGCTGCCTCCCAGTCTGGCCTTCCCCTCACCTACTGTGCCATTGAACTTATCTCACTCCCAAACTACCTTGACGCCTCCCTTGGATGCTTGTACTAACAGCCCACCTGGTTCCCTTCCTATAGACCTTCCTGGGTGTGTGTTGCTCCCCACATAGCCTGTATTGAACAATCAAAAAAGAGCATCTTGATAAGGCCCCTGGGAGGGAGAGTTAAGAAACTGCCTCCTAAAATTGTAAGGAATAATGCCCCTGAAAAAGTGTGATGCGCCAAGTGGAGGTTTATTACTATGGCCACAAACCTTTTTTGACCATGATAAAATAACATATATATTCTTGTCTGAGCACCAACCTAAGCTGATGAATCAAAACTGCTTGGATGCAATTTTTTACAGGACAGAGATCGTGATTCCCACATTCCCCCACCTTCATCTTCATCTGCCAGGTGGACCACATCAACAAGGAGGCCACACAGGCCTGGATATTTTTTCCCTCTGTCTTTCTCACGTACGCTCTCTCCTCTCTCTGTCTCCGTCACTCTCTTTTCTCTTTAGATTTATAAAGTCTCACACTCTTGCCACCCCCTGCCATGTATACATACACACACAGAGACTCGGGCTCCCAGTTCATTTATATTTTTGTCTGATAGGCCCTCTGCTGACCTGCCACTCTACCCCTCCGAAATCCATCCATCATCCATCTACCCTACCTCTCTCAAAAACACTGGATTAATGTGTCTCACACTGACCGAAACCAATTCAGCCAGCACTGAGGGCCAATGTATACACTGTGCCTTAAAAACGATTATGATATGCCGAATTGTCCTGGAACATTCATCCAAATTCTCATCTCAACTAATCAGAATTAATATGAAAATAACCGTAAATGTAAAAATCTTGTGTTTAGAATGGATTAAGGGGTTTTGCATGGCAAGGCCACATGTGTAATTGGTAAAATGCATGCTGTGTGATGCTTTAAACTCACAAATAACACTGTTTTGTGCTTAAGCTATGCTAGGCTAACATGTTATAATGAATTTGTGCTAAATTAGGTGGTAAACAGTGAGAATTGTATTATTGTTTTACTAATAAATGTCTATTTCGTGTGTTTTAGTGGTACACGAGTCCTCCATGTTCATAACTTGACCAAACTAGAGGGAGGGTGAATTTGTGGACGAGCAAGAACCATGTGCCCACGTAACTGAAATGTTGTGCTAAGCTGAAAGAGCCTGACCTGGTGAAGGACAAAGATATCGACTGCCAGCCAAGCCTGTGTCACCGTGAGAAACGGAACCAGTAATCGCTGAATTTAATAAATTGAATAACAATTTTGTAACATGTGTACTCATGAACGAGAGGATGGGAAAATTATTTTGCACAATGATATAGTTGGAAGAAGAGTGATTTCATGATGGGGTGACATCCCACCCCTAGAAACCACCCAATCACTTACTTAGAAAATGTGAAGATTGTAACTAATGTGGGACGGACATGTAATTTTAAAGTATAAGAATAGGTGCTTTGGGGGGGTGATTTTGGGTGATGCCATCGGGAGTGAGATGGCGTAGGTTGAGGTGTCCGAGAGAGGGGTGTGACGCTGTTCGTCGTTTTGCTGAGAGGCCTTGCTGTTCCTGTCCTGTCCCTGTCCTGATTTCCAGAATATTTGATCCTTGACTCTCAGTTCAGGGGTCCCTCACTACTGCCTAGGCCTGAGTGGTGGTTTTCCCTTTACAGATCCATTGGGTTTGTATTTAACATTTCAGAAATATATTTGTCACAGTTATATTTTCTTGTGTTTTTGTCTCTTCCTCTATGCCTCCGAAATTGATGGTTAATGTCAATATATTTTATTTTTGCATCTAATCTCTTTTCATCTATCCACTCTTTGCAACGTATATTTGAGATGTTGTTTCTGTTGATGATATTGTTAGTTTGTTACTCTCTCATGAGGTTTCCAGTGTTTGAGTTTATAACGTTTGCTTTGAGCATTTATTATTACTAGATAAAATTACTGAAATTTACCAAGATTCTGTGGTTCTTTTTGTCAAATTATTGATTGTTAATGTTCTTAGAATTCGCATTACCATCAAATCTTTAGCTAGTTGGTTGATCGACCAAGTAGATTAAAAGTCGATTACATATGTTAAATATAGATAAAATACAGGATGTTTAAATATAAGTTTAACAGTAAGGAAGGTTGGAGAAAGATACATAAACCTGACCCCAGCGCATCAGGAATTTGGGTGAATGTGAATGGGCCAAAGTAGTGTGAAGGTATTGAGTATTAATCACTGATCAATTTATTGGTTCCACGCTGGATCAGGGGGCATAAACATCTGCTGGGCTTTAAAATAGCCCAAATAGCCCAAATGGGGAGGCGCAGTTGCCCGGGCCCCTCCCATTCCTCTTCGGCTGCCCCCTATGACCCTCTTCTGAGTTGTTCTTCGGAGTATGGTGGCTGAGCTGCCGTGTGCTCAGATCGTAATGCGTGGTGTCGTCGGACTCCTGACCACTCTACAGCCCAGATTTTGCTAAACAATCTCCAAAATCACATCATCTGTGCTTCATTGACAATTCCACCCACTGTGGGTTGCACCACCATCCAACAATATCTCAAATGTCAATAGATTTAAGGAAATAATGTCCATCCAAAGTATATTTGCTTTTATTCTTCTTTATTCATATTTCATCCGGCAGCCAACGCGTTTAGTTCAAAAGAACTTCGTCAGGGTTTGTGATCTGAGTCCCGTTGCGCGCAGACTTCTACTTCTGTACTTCCCGTGCAGTAAACGGTAGGTATATTTACGGCTTCTGTGCCTAGAGTGGCACAGAAGCCGTAAATATACCTACCGCAAATATACTTTGGATGGACATTATTTCCTTAAATCTATTGACATTTGAGATATTGTTGGATGGTGGCGCAACCCACAGTGGGTGGAATCTCAGCTTTGGTCAACAAACAATCACCCTTTGGGAACAACGGGGGTAGTGGAAGTGCACACCAGGAGAGCGAGTAGCTCAACTTTTTTGTATACTGTTTGAACGGGTAGGCCTTGGTCGGCCAGAGAGGTGCAGCACGCACATTCGTGTGTGCGTAGCGTTGAGTTGTTCTGCTTGCGGGTTTTTTATCTTTATTGGCAATATTTAAGAACCATTGGGAAACCATTATACTTGTTGAATGCCTTTGTAAAATGCATATCTAATGAGCGGGAAACTAGCGACTTGGTAGCACCATGAAGTTACCGGCAGCCCTTCTTATAATATATATAATATATATATATATATATATATATATACAAAAATAGAGACGATGGTGAATGGATAAAAATGTCAAACAAATTTATTGGATAGAAGGGTTGTAGGAGCACTCCGAATTTCTCTGAGTTTTTCTATTTGTTTACACTGGTGCTGCGATTGTTAAGGGTTGTCAGTCCTGGTTATGAAAGCTCGTTATGGTGGTGTTGAGTTACCACCCAATCGCGCACTGTTCACGTGGCGCTGTGGCGCTTTATGGAATCTTGTTAAATCAAACTATGTTTTAAACCACTATTGTCTTATATTCCACACTTTTCTTTTTCTTTTTCTTTAACTCATATTGTTTTTCATATGAATCGTGGTTACATTTTTTTAAACATCATACACAATACTATTTCATTATTGACATATATTCCATGTACATCAATTTATACTTGGCACATATAACATAATACTTTTGTTCAACATTTTACGAATGAGCCCAATGCATTTCGGCACTCGTGTGTGCCTTCATCAGGGGCAGTATCTATAAAAGAAAATTGAAAAAACATGGTGTGAGTGTCAATTTCTGGTGGGGGGTTTTGTGAATGTATAACCGTAATGTTTGCGTACCTGATTCTTGGGGTAATGTGTGACCTTAGTCCTGTCCCTCAGTATGGCTCTTATATCTGTATTGAAAACATAAGTACAAGCCACTATATAATGATGTCATCTACTCTTATGTAAGAGTTATCAGTTTGCCTAAGGCTATCTTACATACCTTAAAAGACGGTGTCTCAAATCTCTGAAAAAATAGTGGGCAAAAAAAAAAAAACTTCAGTATATATATCTGTTTAGATAGACCATCTTTCTGTATGGTTAGTTTTCCACATACCTGATTAAATGTGCCTCAGGTTTCTGAAATATACAAATCATTCCTACGTTTTAGTTTTGAATGACAGTAAATACATCTAAAATAACCGGCATGCGATGGCTTGCCGTGTTTACCTGTTCTGTGTTCTTTGTTATCCCGATCTAAAAAAACCGAAAAATGACAGTATAAGCACCCTCATCGGTTATTACCAAGTCTGTTGCTCAGTCCTGATATAAATATCCCTGTCGTACCTGAGGTTAACATGGTGTCTGCTCTGAATAATTCCCGCACTCCGCACTTGCGTCTATGTCCTCCGGTCCCTGTTTATCTGCTAATTCCGTTTGACTCCGCGTCAGTTTCGCGGAGTTTCATTAGATGACGGACTATGCGCCCGTGTGGCTAGGGTAGTGCAAATATATGGCGGCCATCTTAGACAGGGTTTACGAGTCCATAGGTGGATCGGATTCGTGATTACGTTGTTTGGATGAGCAATTAAACTCCTGTCTCATTCGTTTAACTGCTAAATAATCTTGTTATTCTAACGTTGCCATGGCTCCTAGTTATTGGATCAACAATCGAACTGTTGGCTCATACGTTTGGAAATGATGCTAGGTGGTACTAGGACTGTCCTAGTACCACCTAGCATCATTTCAATGAGTTACTATACACTAGATTCCGTAACAACACCCTGATGTAACACATGGGTTGAATAGGGCAGGGGAACACTTTGGTTGAATAGGGTAGGAGAACCATACCACTATGGCACTGTCAGAATAACATAAGCACTCATTAGCCAAACGTATGAGCCAACAGTTCGATTGTTGATCCAATACAGTCATTAGGAACCATGGCATTATCAGAATGGTGATATTAGTCCTCAGTTATACGAATGAGATCAGAGTCTATTTGCTCATTTAGACAACGTTATCATGAATTCGATCCACCAGTGGACTCGAAAACCCTTTCCAAAATGGCCGCCACATATCCAAACTAGCTCAGGACACAGCAAAAGACACTATAAAATAACTAGGAGCCATGGCAATGTTAGAATAACAAGATTATTTAGCAGTTAAACGAATGAGACAGGAGTTTAATTGCTCATCCAAACAACGTAATCACGAATCCGATCCACCTATGGACTCGTAAACCCTGTCTAAGATGGCCGCCATATATTTGCACTACCCTAGCCACACGGGCGCATAGTCCGTCATCTAATGAAACTCCGCGAAACTGACGCGGAGTCAAACGGAATTAGCAGATAAACAGGGACCGGAGGACATAGACGCAAGTGCGGAGTGCGGGAATTATTCAGAGCAGACACCACGTTAACCTCAGGTACGACAGGGATATTTATATCAGGACTGAGCAACAGACTTGGTAATAACCGATGAGGGTGCTTATACTGTCATTTTTCGGTTTTTTTAGATCGGGATAACAAAGAACACAGAACAGGTAAACACGGCAAGCCATCGCATGCCGGTTATTTTAGATGTATTTACTGTCATTCAAAACTAAAACGTAGGAATGATTTGTATATTTCAGAAACCTGAGGCACATTTAATCAGGTATGTGGAAAACTAACCATACAGAAAGATGGTCTATCTAAACAGATATATATACTGAAGTTTTTTTTTTTTTTTTTTGCCCACTATTTTTTCAGAGATTTGAGACACCGTCTTTTAAGGTATGTAAGATAGCCTTAGGCAAACTGATAACTCTTACATAAGAGTAGATGACATCATTATATAGTGGCTTGTACTTATGTTTTCAATACAGATATAAGAGCCATACTGAGGGACAGGACTAAGGTCACACATTACCCCAAGAATCAGGTACGCAAACATTACGGTTATACATTCACAAAACCCCCCACCAGAAATTGACACTCACACCATGTTTTTTCAATTTTCTTTTATAGATACTGCCCCTGATGAAGGCACACACGAGTGCCAAAATGCATTGGGCTCATTCGTAAAATGTTGAACAAAAGTATTATGTTATATGTGCCAAGTATAAATTGATGTACATGGAATATATGTCAATAATGAAATAGTATTGTGTATGATGTTTAAAAAAATGTAACCACGATTCATATGAAAAACAATATGAGTTAAAGAAAAAGAAAAATAAAAGTGTGGAATATAAGACAATAGTGGTTTAAAACATAGTTTGATTTAACAAGATTCCATAAAGCGCCACAGCGCCACGTGAACAGTGCGCGATTGGGTGGTAACTCAACACCACCATAACGAGCAAACAAATTTATTGGTACACCTGACTAGGCACACCAGTCATGGCACTGCGGAGCACCTCTTTTCAAGTGGATGTGCACCCGAGATGAGGGCAATACCTGAGATGGGCGACCCATGTGCATGCTGTGGTGGGCAAAACCGAAATGTGAGTGAAATGTAATCAGACCAGTTGTTGAAGAGGGTAGGCAATACATAGCAGCCTCTCTGTGTTTTTATTCATGCATGTAGGTTTATAAGGATATTTTTTATTACATGTGGTTGGCGAGATAGGTAAGGCTATCTCTCGACAGAATCAAAAAGATTCACATTTGCAAAGAAGTCAGACCTTTAAAAAGCATTGGAAAAGCCAATAGGTCACACCTACGTGAGATCTATTGGCTTTGTTGATGTCTTTTAGCCATGTTATACAGCAACATGGCTGTAGTTAAGCTGCCTGAAAGTTAATGGTATGGCATAGAAGAGAATTGAGTAGAGTGGTGTGGAGTGGCATAGAGTAGTGTAGAGTGGAGTGGCATAGAGGAGAGGAGAGTGGAATAGAGTTGGCTAGGGTAGAGTGGTGTAGAGTGGAGTGGTGTTCAGTAAAGACATACATCACAGTGGCAGAGAATACAGTGACATAGAGTAGAGTGGTGTATAGTGACGTAGAGTAGAGTGGTCTAGACCAAAGTGGCATACACTGGAGTAGAGTGCCATAGAGAAGAGTGATGTAATAGCGTGGTGTAGAGTGGAGTTTTGTAGAGTGGTGTAAAGTAGAGTGGCATAGGGGGACATTGTGTGGAGTGGCAAAGAGTAGAGTAGCATACATTACAGTGGAGTGTCAGAGTAGCGTGGAGAGGCATCGAGTAGCATGGAGCGGTATAGAGTGGTGTGGACTGCCATAGAGTGGACTGGCATAGAGGGGCACAGAGTAGAGAGGCACAGAATACTGTGATGTGGATTAGAGTGCAATAGACTGGGGTGGAGTGGAGTAGAGTGACTTTAAGTAGATTGACTCAGATTGGAGTGGTGTAGAGAGGTGTAGAGTAGACTCGCATAGAGTGAAGTGGAGTGATGTAGAGAAGAGTGGTGTAGAGTAGAATGGCATAGAGTAAAATTGCATGCAGTGGCATAAAGTAGAGTGACATAGAGTGCTTTAGAGTGGAGTGGCATAGAGTGGCATTGAGTGGAGTTGCATAGAGTGGCTTTGAGTGGTGTGGTGTACATTAGAGGGGAGTGGCATTAAGTAGAGTTTCATAGAGTGGTGTGGCAAATGCGTGCTGTAGAGTGGCATCGTGTGGAGTGGAGCGGCTTAGAGTGGAGTAACATACAGTAGGGTGGCACAGTAGAGTGGTATAAAGTAGAATGCCATAGAGTGGGGTGAAGTGGAGTACAGTGGCATGTAGCAGAGTGGCGGGGGTAGAGGGGCCTTGAGTAGAGTGTTGTAGAGTGGAGTGGAGTCGCGCAGAGTGGCAAGGTGTGGAGCAGTGCAGAGCAGAGTGGTGTAGAGTGGCATCAAGCAGAGTGGCATAGAGTGCTATAGCGTGGCATTGTGTGGAATGGAGTGGGATAGAGTAGAGTAGACTAGAGTGGCATAGAGTAAAGTAGCTTGGAATGGAGTGGTGTAAAGTGGTGTAGAGTTTAATGGCCTAGATTGGAGCGGTGTGGAGTAGAGTAGAGTGGTATAGAGTAGAATGGAGTGGTAGTAGAGAAGAGCAGAGTGATGTAGAGTAGAATGGCGTAGAGTGGGGTGGAGTAGAGTGGTGAGGAGTAGAGTGGTGAGGAGTAGAGAGGAGTGGCGTAGAGTGGGCTACAGTGGTGTGGAGTGGCATAGAGTAGATGGAAGTGCCATAGAGTAGAGCGGAGTGTGTAAAGGAGATTGGCATAGCGTAGAGTGGCATACAGTGGAGTGGCATGGTGTATTGGGGTGTAGAGTAGTGTGATATAGAGTAGTGTGGAATAGGATGGTGCAGAGTAGAGTGCCATACAGGGGAGTGCTATAGATCTGCCTAGACTGGCCTTGTGTGGAGGGGAGTGGCGCAGAGTAGAGTGACATAGAGTAGAGTGGCATAGAATAAAGTGGCATAGAGTGAAGTAGACTTCTGTGGAGTAGAGTGGTGTAGAGGAGAATGGCACAGGATGGAGTGATGCAGAGTGGAGTGGCATCGAGTGGATTCAAGTAGAGTGGGGTAGAGTAGAGTGGCATAGAATTGGGTGGAGTGGAGTAGAGTGGCATTGAGTAGACTGGCATGGAATAGAGTGGTATAGAGTCAAGTGGGGTAAAGTAGAGTAGCACAGAGTGGCGTAAAGTAAAGTGGCATAGAGAGGCATAAAGTAGAGTGGTGTAGAGTGCCGTTGAATGGCACTGTCTGGCGTAGAGTGATGTAGATTAGAGTGGCGTGCCATGCAGTGGAGTGGCGTAGAGTAGAGCGGTGTTGAGTGGTGTTGAGAGAAGTGGCATAGAGTAGAGTGGAGTGGCATAGAGTAGAGCTGCATTGAGTGGCATAGAGTAGAGTGGAATAGAGTGGTGTAGAGTGTAGTGGCGTGGCGTGGAGTAGAGCAGAGTGGCAGGAGCAGAGCAGAGTGGAGTGGTGTAGAGTTCAGTAGTGTGGCATAGAGTAGTACAGTTATGAGTGTAATACTAAAGAATCAATAGAGACTGCAAACATGGTGAAAGCAGCATAAATGTGAAGCCGTATGCCGGCATTAAAAGTAGGAATGCATATTGCACATTCAGGAATAAGACTAAAATGCTTACAAAATAAAAATAGTGCGTGGCAAAAAAGCATAGGAAAAAAAAACAGGAGGAATAACACATACTTGGTCCATGCTCCAAGGAAGAGCTAGCATAAGAAAGG
Organism: Lissotriton vulgaris; assembly: GCF_964263255.1. Lineage (NCBI taxonomy): Eukaryota > Metazoa > Chordata > Amphibia > Caudata > Salamandridae > Lissotriton > Lissotriton vulgaris. The sequence continues at coordinate 961,893,680 of NC_141685.1, read as the reverse complement.
AAGGGAAGCTTACAGAACTACAGGAACTAAGCAATCAAAAGATTGCAAATGTGAGTGACAACGAAAACAACTAATGGTATGCTATTAGTGGGTTGTAAGCCCACTAAATTGCAAACACTACGTCGTGCAGCACAGCAAATGTGCTATGTCGGTGAGACCTAAACATGTGCATTGGTAGATGTCTTTAGAATTAGAATAGTCTTGATGAGAATTCAATAACAGAAACCCATGAAAATACAATCTCACTCTCCAAAGACACCTGCTCTGGTCAATTATCTTGTATGTAGAGGGCATTTTAACTAATCTTTCACATAATGCAGGCCAGTAAGCAAAGTTACTGCGCTGCGTTGCGTCAAACGAAGAGAACATTTCTGCTCTCTCTTTGCACTAGAGCAATGTGTGGTTGGTGCCTAGTGCCAACACAGGCCCCCTTGCAAAATAGTGCAGGATGCCTGCACTACAGGCAGGATTGTTATTGTGCAGGAAGTTTTACCTTCCTGCACAAAAACAATCCTCACAGGCATTTTGCTGTTTCCATTTGTGCTGCAGAAGGTGGAAAGAGGAAGTAACGAGGAGAAATAAATATATTTTTCTTTGTTATGCCTCACAGGGAAGGCATAGTGTTTTTATGCATTCTCCCATTTACTAGCTTTGGTAAATATGGGGATGCATAGGAATGCCTATGATCCACCCATGGAACGCCTCTCAACTTGAAATGTAACATACCGTTGCGCAGCTGTGTTGCATTACATTTCTTTACAAAACCCACCCAAAACAATGCAAATCACACCTTGAGTGGCTTTGTGAATCCCAAATATGACTTTGCTTTGCTTTGCGCCGTCTTGCGTGTCACAAGGCCGTTGCCAAGGCTTAGTACAGCTAGGCGAGGGTTTGTTCCACAAGGGGGGTGGTATTAGGGGAGGCTGGTTTTAATACTTTTAAGCCTGACTTGGAAAAGTTTGCAAGTGGATGAATCAAGCTGTCATTAAAAGGGACATATATCATCCAGGATTTCTCTTTTAACATATACCAACCATTGTATACCTTACTGGTCAAATCTGTGGTTCGGTGGGAGATTTCCACCCACAATTGCAGTGGCGGCCAACATAACGAAGACATGGTGGGTGGGTGGAGGGGGCGCGGGGAGTGCGGGGGTTTAATAAATAAAAAAACTTACCTGGAGCTGCTGGCCAGCTCCAGTGTCATGCCTCTGTCTTCCTGGTCCCAGAACACACTGGGGCTGCATTAGACTGCCTGTGCAAACCCCACGCTGCAGCGCGGGGATTGGTCTGAGCAGGCTGAAAAGACGCTCCACTCAGACCAGGGAGTCTGTGCTATTTCTCCAGCCCAGCTGTTCAATACAGCCAGGCTGGAGAAACCTAAGTGCACATGAGTGTTTGGCCGGCCTGAGATGACCGGCCAAACACATGGGCACTTAAAAGTACACATAGCATTCCTCCTCCTCCCATGCCCCGCCCCACCCCTCTCTGTACACGCTGGCTCAGAGCTGTCAAATGAAAAATAAAACGAAAGATCATCATTTTATTTTTCAACTGCTGGCTCTGAGCCAGAGGGGCGACGCTCCTCCGCCATTGCGGATTAGCCGCCACTGAATTTATTGAGCACACAATTTACATACCGCTAAGGGGAATCGCAGAACTTTTTTTTTTTTCCTGTACATTCCTCACCCCCTGCGTGCTTTGTTGGATTTTGTGTCTATGTAACCTTCATTTTTAGTCTCCTGTTTTTCTTTGTAATGTTTTATTGTGTTTCCACTGTTCTCTTGTAAACGTAACTGGCTCTATTGTACAGTGCTCTGACACCATCGGTAATGTCCGCGCTTTATAAAAATGCACTAAATAAATCAAAAATAACAACATAAAACTGCCAGCTTGATTCTCTGGTCCAAGAATGGAACTCAGACATAGCTCTTCCAAAATAATACCTCACTGCAAAAACAGCGTAATGCTATCCATGTTTGTTTAAGAAGCAACTTAACAGACCGCGTTGTGGTTCTCATTAAGGGAACAGGCCATTCATCTTCTTCGGTCCATACTGTTATATTGTAAGAATGACTGCCCTAAAGAATGCATTGGTTGATTTTGGCACACAGAATTGCAAAAGCAGGTTGGCAATGACGGAGTGCCATGCACTCTGAGAAGAAATGTTTTTTGCAATGTGTGCAGGGAAACCGATATAGATATATCAGCCCACTTCTACAAAATGTTAGAGTAAAGTGTTAGAGTAAAGTTGATACGTTGGGACTGGAGTGCCACGTGCATGGTAAACTGACACACACCGTTAACCTGAGCGCATGGCTGCCTCTGAAACTCATATCCAGTCTTTTTATTTTAGCCAATGGAACCACATAAATTTAGTGTGCGTGCAGAGGCCTAGTCTGCCACTGTTAATGTGAAGTCCAGAACCTGTGTGGTGACCTGGATGTAGCAGTTGGCTTGAACTCCTTGTGGGCACAAGACTACTGTCTATGCCTTAAGTTAAACACAAAGAACCATTTCTCCGTGTTAGGGAGAGGGTAGTGTACTGACTCTGGCCTCTGTAGGCTCCCCTTTCTTTCTTGTGTGCATGCACATGCTGTGAGTGTGTAGCACATCTATTGTAGGAGGACTCTGTGTATGGTAATTGTCTGAGGAATGAGACCAGGGGAATCCACTTGGGATGGGATGGTCCCTTGTTACGCAAAGCACAAGATGGAGGGTGGCTACCACTGACGCAGACAGTGGAAGTGTATTGACTGCATTCCTGTAGCTGAACGGTGGAGACCCAAACAATGAAGTGATGGGGATGGAGACTTGACTCTTCTTAGAAATTCATTCAGGACCTTATTAGTAATAGGCTTCTGATTAGTTCTTTCTGAATGCTACCATTTGGTAGATGGTAAGTGTGAGGAGTGGGGGGTTCTGTTGTTCAAGGTGATGACGTTTCTAGGCAGAGCCAGACCTTTTCTCTGTCTTTGATTACTGCTTCAGAAAAGCTGAAAACAGCTCAACGCAGAGGCTCACGCTTCATTGTGTTCTTGATTTAGATATTCCTGCTTGAAGCCAGGATCATTCCCACCTTTTGTTAGAGTCTTCACTTTACACAACAGTTGTGCCAAAGGAGCAGAAGAAAATGGTATTTGAAAGACCCAACCTATTCCAAATGTGTCTATTGGTAGGATCTGAACCAAGCCACTTTGTTACAGTTCCTTGTACATCATGATTAAGGAAAGGAGTCCTCAGCAGAGTATTAAAAGGGCTGCTGTGTGACCAGTGCTGGTGTCTTCACAACAGCAAGTGTCTCAAAAGTGAGAGGACATAATCTGAAATCTGTACTTCCTTTTGGATGAGCTGATTGTTTGTTTGGAGCCTGGAATCCTACCTGCCTGCTCAGAGGGCAAGAAATGTGTCTAGTCGTGCATGAGCAGAGCCTGTGCCAGAGGCGAAGCCTAGAATGTTCCCGGCATAGGAAATAAGCCAAAGAGAGCACAAAACTGCAAGGAAATGAAGCAAGGAACGACCTTTGGGTAGAAGTTGTCTGCCCGCACCCAAGGTTCTGGTTGTGAACTGCAAAGATCAAGCATCAAGTGAGATCTGGATTTCACTGCAACTGAGAGACTGATGCTGCCAATGCAGGCACCAATCAAATGCTTTGTCATTGCTGAAGCCAGAGTCCTGATCCTCTCAGAGGCTCCAACTGCTGAAGAACTTTTCAAGATCCATATTGGTCTTGAAACTGCAGCTGCCATACTAGCGTTCCATATACACCCAACCTAGAGTGGCCGAAACTGTAGATGACATCTGCTTCACGCAGTGCAGTGCAAATAACGTCAAGTTGTCAAGTTTAGAAAGTTGTTACAGCTGTAGCCCCAGCAGATCAAGAGTCATCACCAAAGTGGGGGTAACCATAAAAGCAGATCCTACGTTCCTACAATCAATCAATCATGTGGATTTATATAGTATGGCTTATCTCCAGAGAGAGTATCCATGTACTTGGGGGTCATGATGTTCCAGGCGACTTATTCGAACAGTGGAAAGAAACCTGCATTGTGGATGTTAGCAGTCTGTATGGAGGAGTTTGTAATATGGACAGTAAGGGGTACGGGGCACATCCTGTGATGGCTCGGAGGCTAGAAGGTGCAACACTTACCATTTGCATACATGTATTATAACCTTAAGCGTCCAATCGTGGTGTTATGGGCTAGTGGAAAGGAATGTGGATGCATCACCAGGACTCCTTGTGTGGGTGCAGGCTTGGGTGCAAACACGAACATGAGAGAGAGTAAGGAAAGGGACAAGTTTGGGACAGGAGAATGTACCAGGGGCGATCTAACCACCGAGGGCATTCTAACTACCAAAGGCCCAGTAACCTAATCAAAGGAAATATGACAAGTGGCACAGAAAACATGCAATATCTAACTGTTTTAGTCGCTTATACTATTGGATTGTGTTTAATACAGAGTGTGACTAAAGGGAGACATTTCCACCATTACCCTCTTTTCCGAGAAAACTGATAAAACTCGGGTAAGAGGAACGAGTGGAGACTAAGCATAAATTACAGGAAATGCCCAAAGATGTTCATGCATGCGCACCTCAAGGTGATCCCTTTGTGTAGGTTGTAGAGTGGAATGAGAGTACTATAGATGTAAAGATGTGGGATGAAGACCACACAAATGGTTTTTAGTGAGGTAGCTGCATGTCTGGAAAGAAATCATGTTCATGAGATTTTATTTCCTTGCAGGATATTCTTGAGGAGAGTCGCAGTGCGAACAAGTAAGGTGACTGAGTGATTACACTTCCCTACACATACCTGAGGATACAAGGTATTGAATGTAGGGGTGTGCAGAGTATGCCCATTTAAGAGGGATACGAATCCTGAGGAAGGCCTGTTGACCCCAAGGGGCATGCGGAAGGCCGAAACATGTAGATATAAAAAACACAAATGTTAGTGGGCACGGATACTAATGATCCAGGAATACCCCGTCCATACAATTTTTAATCCTGCTAGGAGAAGTTCAAAATAAAATTCAGCTGACTTTCTCCTAGGTAGTTTTAGTTTTTTTTTTGTGTTGAGAGGATCCTTTACCCAGTTTGGACAGAGGGGTTTCCTCTAGTTCTTCAACTTTTTGACAATAACATAAAACAAACTTTTTTTGCTCCATTCTGTACTTTGGTCTGCGTCAGGATGTTAACGCGCACCCTATGATGAAACATGACACTACTGAGGGGCCGATTCTGATCTCGGTCGGTCAGCCTTCCGAGACGTGTCAGTAGCCTTACCTTACGGCCCAATCGTACCAGGAGCGGGATCGTCCATGCGAGGAAGTACGATGCGGAAAGGTGCCAAATTCCCGACCGACACGTACGCTCCGACTCCATCTACATATTCCGTCCGAGCCTGACCCGGAAACACACAATTTGCGTCGCATGGCTCCATAAACACTGCTACTTCCGGCCGGACAAGTACGATGCGTAGTTCCTACGTTCCGGACAGGTAGCCACGTACAGCACGTCACAGCACCCGGAAGAGCTGCATATCAACTATGAATTGCGTCAGCAACACAATCCACGGATTCGAAACGGAGCAGCTAGCAATGGTTCGAGACGGGTCAACATGAATCCAATCACGCAGGTCATACCAGTCCTGTACATATATGACCGGATCAGGAACAGACACGGACGGTGCAGACGGTAAGTTGGACACCCACCATACAAACAAACGACACGTACCAGCCAAATGTCACACACACCCAGGGGATCCAGAACCTGTCCACTAGCAACAGGCCTCCATTGGGAGCCCATGGCCACCACCAATGCCACCCCACCCATATGTGTCATGTTGCCTATCACTAATGCCACCCCACCCATATGTGTCATGTTGCCTATCACTAATGCCACCCCACCCATATGTGTCATGTTGTCTATCACTAATGCCACCCCACCCATAGGGGCATGTTGCCTATCACGAATGCCACCCCACCCATATGTGTCATGTTGCCTATCACTAATGCCACCCCACCCATAGGGGCATGTTGCCTATCACTAATGCCACCCCACCCATATGTGTCATGTTGACTATCAATAATGCCACCACACCCATAGGGGCATATTGCCTAGCACTAATGCCACCCCACCCCTATGTGTCATGTTGCCTATCACTAATGCCACCCCACCCATACGTGTCATGTTGCCCACCACCACTGCCACCCCACCCATAGGGGTCTGTCTGTCAAACAATATTGACACCCCCACCCATAGGATGGTTGATGCGCCACACATCCTTCAAACCTCAACCTCAGGTACGTAGTGTCTGACAAATACCCACAACAGTGAATTTGAATTAGGACACACAATGTAACTACCATCACATGTGTGACCAACATCAGAGTGTGGGCTACACAAGTCAAGCTTCACAATAGTACTGTGCCAATGTGTACAAAAGCCCCATCAGTGTGTAGATCCAATGTAAAAATGTGTGGACACAAACTGAAGCAAAAGTTGGGCATTGTGGCAAAGGGTCGAAATCCACCATCATCACAGTGACCCCAAGGTAATTGTCATCATGGAAATAGCAGCAAATGCCAAAAGTATGTATGTTTCCTGGTCACAGACCATGACACACATTTTGTGGCAAAGTAGTGGTTGTGTCACATACCCACAGAGATGTGGTGAGGCAAACAGTGCTGTGAAAACACAACATACACTCACCAATGTGCAGACAAGCAACACCCATGGGGCTGACATTGCATACAGTGTACAATGACCCATATGCAGAAGTGACCATCATAATGCATACACACATCTCGAAAATAGACACACAAAGCAATACATCCTGTGTAGACTGTAGGTGTCAGTCCACATAATAACATCCCATGGCAGCAATGGGACAGGACAACCCGGAACAATGTGCAGAATGATGAGATATGAATCATAGGGACAGCAGGGAAAATAAACCAAACAATATCCAGTCAATTGCCCTCTACACCAATTCCAATGCACTGGTGCAGATGCACAAACATCAACAGGCAACCTCACACTGCACATCTCACACAGCATGTGTGTGTGTGTCTCAGAATCCCCAGGCAACTACACAACACATGAGGGGGGCTGAAGCACAATGACACAGATGTGGACATAGTGCCACACAAAAGAAAACCATCAATTGTGCATCCCTTAGTGGGCAATCAGGCATTATGAGATGAGAGAGATACCAACAGACACATGTGACACAAGCTTGAATGAACATCAACTGAAACAGTATAAGACAGACCCACAACAGCACTACCCCCAGGGACCATATATTGGGGTGACACAAGCCTGCATGAAGGCTCCACTGTGATGCCAAAGGGAGATGTTGTGCAAACTGGGAAGCACAGACAGGTGCTCTGTGACACAAACGTACATCACACCTACATACAGCAATCACGCAGCATGGCACGTCAACCAGGGACAAAAGGGATGTAGGGGCCCACACATGCAAACATACACATCTGTCCACCCTCAACACCACACACTGATGTGCATCACTAAAGCCCACATGCACTGGTAACATTGCACTAGTAACATTGCACTGGCACCCGTGATAAACACGCTAATGTTGTGATGATCTACGGTGCACAGACTCATCACACAAGGACAGTCTACAACCACACTGAATGACAGACACACTGCACAGTATGAGGTACATGGCCATGACGTCAGACCTCCATTAACCTTAGGAATCCTTGACACTGTCCCAGGACAATGCAGAAGTCAAGGAGAACCAAAGACACACATTCTGAAACCTGCCAACATTGCACCCCTGAACCTGATGGGTGGGAGTAGTCACACACACACATGTCTGAATCACTGAAAGGTACCACTTATGGACACCAACATGATTTTGACAACAAACCAACAAGTGCTCATGGGAGCCCTGACTATGTAACATCTGCGTCTGACCACAACATCACCACTCAGAAGTGACAAATCCCAATGATGACACACACATGAACAGTAGTGTGTCGTGCACCCACAAATCTGGGAGCCCCAGACAAAGATGTGGGATGAACACAGGACAACTCTGCAAGCATCACCAACACCAACATATGAAGGGAACACAGCCTGTGTAGAGAAAAGGATGGAAACACATACACACACATGCCCACACAACACATACCATGGGCCCAGGTAATGTCACGAAACAACACACTAACTTGATGGGACTCAACTCCGGTGGAAGCATATCTGTGCCAAACATAGTTCCAGCAGGTTACAGTCATGTCAGCACAACACTGGTCAGTCAACCATCTTTTACCACCCAATGTAGGCACTGATCACATCGCCTGTGTACGGTAGTGCCCCTTAAGTCACCTGCACATACACAATACATATGTCTAGCAAGTTGCACAGAGGACGTAGTTGACTCCACACCAATGATGCCCACACCTGCATGTCCAGTGGAGATGGGCCCACAGTCAGGGAAAGTGACACATTGTACAATGTGAAGCACATCATATGGGCATGAGTGCAAGCCACAGATGTGGCCATGCAAATGAAATGTTAACTAACGGTGGGCGGCCAGCTACGCTCCGTCTGCGGAGTGTGCGTAGTGCCGCCTACTCCGCATTTTGCAGAGCTGGCGGAGCCAGGCGGCACTACGCACGCTCCGCAGACGGAGCGTAGCTGGCCGCCACCCGCCTCCCTCCCGCCCTCCCTAAATACTTTAAAATAAAGAAACGCAATAATTTTAAAAGCACTTACCTTGCCGCCGCTGGCCGCCGCGTTCCCCGGGGCTCGTTATCTTCCGTCTTCCGTATTTTGCAGTAATGCGCATGCGCGGACGGCCGCGCATGCTCCTGGCCCAGTGCATCATGGGAACAGGGCAGACTAAACTACCAAGCCAATTCTTTACCAGAAAGGAGACAAGCTACCGGGGACCGGTTTCTGGCATTTCAGCCGTCTTCGGCCCGGCTTGCTTGAATCCTGATGGAGCAGTGAGAAAGGGACTCATGTCTGAGTATACCCTGCCACACCTATAGTGGCCAAAATCGATTTACAAAAGGGGGTGGTGATGAACAGAGTGTCTGAATTGAGCAGACCACTCTTACCCAGTCCAAAGATCAGGGCTTGATCCATCACCGTTATTTATCTCACTGCCCCATCCCAGCTCAGAACCTGGCTATATGCAAATCAGTCTGTCCCTGGCCCAGTGCATCATGGGAACAGGGCAGACTAAACTACCAAGCCAATTCTTTACCAGAAAGGAGACAAGCTACCGGGGACCGGTTTCTGGCATTTCAGCCGTCTTCGGCCCGGCTTGCTTGAATCCTGATGGAGCAGTGAGAAAGGGACTCATGTCTGAGTATACCCTGCCACACCTATAGTGGCCAAAATCGATTTACAAAAGGGGGTGGTGATGAACAGAGTGTCTGAATTGAGCAGACCACTCTTACCCAGTCCAAAGATCAGGGCTTGATCCATCACCGTTATTTATCTCACTGCCTCATCCCAGCTCAGAACCTGGCTATATGCAAATCAGTCTGTCCCTGGCCCAGTGCATCATGGGAACAGGGCAGACTAAACTACCAAGCCAATTCTTTACCAGAAAGGAGACAAGCTACCGGGGACCGGTTTCTGGCATTTCAGCCGTCTTCGGCCCGGCTTGCTTGAATCCTGATGGAGCAGTGAGAAAGGGACTCATGTCTGAGTATACCCTGCCACACCTATAGTGGCCAAAATCGATTTACAAAAGGGGGTGGTGATGAACAGAGTGTCTGAATTGAGCAGACCACTCTTACCCAGTCCAAAGATCAGGGCTTGATCCATCACCGTTATTTATTTCACTGCCCCATCCCAGCTCAGAACCTGGCTATATGCAAATCAGTCTGTCCCTGGCCCAGTGCATCATGGGAACAGGGCAGACTAAACTACCAAGCCAATTCTTCACCAGAAAGGAGACAAGCTACCGGGGACCGGTTTCTGGCATTTCAGCCTTCTTCGGCCCGGCTTGCTTGAATCCCTTGCTCATTGCGCCAGAGCCAACCTGCACGAAGGGATGAAAGAGGTAGCCGAGTGGATGACGACCAGCCGCCTGAAACTGAACTCGGACAAGACGGAGGTCCTCATCCTGGGCTCCTCACCCTCCGCCTGGGACGACTCCTGGTGGCCTCCCGCCCTGGGCACCGCACCCAAACCGACAGACCATGCACGCAACCTGGGCTTCATCCTGGACTCCTCCCTCTCCATGACCAGGCAAGTCAACAACGTCTCCTCGGCGTGCTTCAACATCCTACGCATGCTACGGAAGATCTTCTGGTGGATCCCCACCGAGACCAGGAAGACCGTCACCCAGGCCCTCGTCACCAGCCGACTGGACTACGGCAATGCCCTCTACGCCGGTACCACCGCCAAGCTCCAGAAGAGACTCCAGCGGATCCAGAACGCCTCAGCCAGACTCATCCTCGACATCCCACGAACCAGCCACATCTCCGGACATCTGAGAGACCTTCACTGGCTCCCCGTCAACAAAAGAATCACCTTCCGCCTCCTCACCCACGCACACAAAGCCCTACACGACCAAGGCCCGAGCTACCTCAACAGCCGAGTCAACTTCTACGCTCCCAAACGCCACCTCCGATCAGCCAACCACGCCCTCGCCGCCGTCCCCCGCATCCGAAGAGCGACTGCAGGAGGAAGGTCCTTCTCCTACCTGGCCGCCAAGACCTGGAACTCCCTCCCGACCGACCTGCGCCTGACCCAAGACCACCTCTCCTTCAGGAAGAAGCTGAAGACCTGGCGCCTTGAGACCCTACGGGTATGTAGCGCGCTTTATAAGTGTCACTGATTGATTGATTGATTGATTGAATTTTCAGGGAGATTAAGGTTAAGAGCCCTCCCTTCGCCCTTCCCATGGGGGATACTACTGCCGGTGACCAAAATGCAGCGTATCCATCCAGGAGAAAGGTGTTTTTGGTGTCCCAGGTTTCCTGAAGCCCAATAATGTCGCACTCTATAAGGCAGGAACTCCTTTTTTGGATCATTTGATTTGGAGTTTAATCCCGCAATGTTCCAACTAAGAAATCTGGTCCCTGCCAGGGTAACCCTAACTGGCATACACGATAAAGAGGCCCCCTCAGTGGCTGCTGTCCCACTGGATAGCGTGAGGTCATCTGCTACTGGATGGTCCAGTCAGTCATTTTCTTCAAGATTGCTGAGAGACTCATATCTATTTTGTGTGGGAATATAGAAGTCATTTATGACCTGTCCATTAAACTCGCTTCTGGCCAGCCCATTGTGTATTAGAGTAGTTAGGTCATTTGTGGCTTCACGCTAGGCTCTCTTCTGGTCAGCCCCGGGTCTAGGGTAGGGGGATAGAAATAACCCAATGGAAGGATGTTAATAGAATCATTGTGTATCCTACATGAACCTGCCTGTCTCAATATGTGGTCCACCAATTGGGGAGAGGAGAAGTTTACCACAACACAATCCCCAACAAGTTTTTCTTGGTTTTCCCCACCCAGGCCACCCTTCTTGCCATCTTAAAGTTCCTAAAAAGGTGTTGTCCTAGAACTGTTTTTGATTTCAAGTGATGGAGTACTTCATTTTTTAGTGACGTCCAATGTTCTACCCCGTCATTAGATATTTTGGGAACGTTAGCCAATATGATGGTGTAGGGGCAGGCCTCAGGGGGAAGTAAGAGTGGTCGTTCATTCGAAGGGCCACTATTTATAGGGGCAGATCTCCCCGGTGGGCAGCTAGATCTGGGGATTGCTCCTGAATGGTTATTTAGAGGCGGGGCACTATTATTGGTAGTTAGGGCAGCCTGGCCCACGGGGGCTTTACTAGGACCTGGCTGTGTTGGAATTGAACCATGACTAGGACCAACATTGCTTTTGCCTCTGACAGATGGGGCAGATGGATCTGTAAGAAGCCGCTCCTCAAGGACCTCAAGTCTATGGTCTATCAAAACCAATTTATCCATAACAGGGGCAATTAACGCTCGCAACCTGTCCTCCAGGAGATTCAATAGCTCTAGGTTAAAACCCCTGTGGGATCATGTGTAACATGGGTGGTAGAATTAAACCCCCCCTGAGTAACAGGCATGGTCACTTGACTAGCTACTATATCCTGTTGGGACCCCGACCCAGATGCAGAGTTCCCTATCCTTGCCTGTTTTGCACCAAGTCTACTGCCTTTGGGGGCACTATTAGCCTTTCTTTTCCCTGTGGGTCGGGTTGGTGGGACAAGTGGTGGCCCTTAACTGCCAGGTGCGTGTTTTAAGAGGAGAAGGTAAGGTGCACGCTATGGGTGTGCTCGAGCTAGTGACCAGTGCTGTGGCCCTTTCGGGGGTGACCGTGTGTGCTTGTGGGGGCCCCTGCAGTTCGTTCCCACCACTCATAGCAGGGGTATCTGCCAGGTTCGGGAGTCAGGACAAAGGGTCGATTGAAAGTCTCCTTTCTACAAGCTCAATCTCCTTTCCCACTTCAATAAAGGCCTGTTTCAGAAAGGCATCCAGAGTCCCTATATTCCCTACCCCCCTTTAAGAATCACTTTACTCATGTCACTAAGCTCGATGTTTATACAAATAATGCTTGTTATTCCCTCCAACACTGGGATCTATACAATTGTACACCTTAGTAAAAGTCAATTAGGGCAACAAATCACTTAGCTTGCTAAATGTCCAAGTCCGTAGTCGCAGGTTACAGGGGGGTGACCCAGCCCGACCCTGTCTGCCCCCGGATGGCCACAGATGGTCCGCCCTCTGCCCGGGCTCAGCCCGGCGCTGCCTGCGCACGTCCTGCGACGCGGGGATGTGAGCTCAGTTTTATGCGCCTCCAGGCGTGTAGCGTGCACAGGCGGCTTTCGGCCGCTAGGGCTGATGGTCTTTGTGGTCCCCAACAGCGGCCACGTTCCGATGGAGGAGGACTGCGGCGGCGGGTAAACAGCTAGCGCAATGTGTGGGCAGACGGGCACAGGTGCAGCCACAGGAAATGCCCCCAAAAAGACAAGGGCGCCGCTACGGAACTTCACCAGTTAGGCCCCCCACTCCACCGGGATGTGAGCTCAGTTGTATGCGCCTCCAGGCGCGTAGCGTGCACAGGCGGCTTCCGGCCTCTAGGGCTGATGGTCTTTGTGGTCCCCAACAGCGGCCGCGTTCCAATGGAGGAGGACTGCGGCGGCAGGGAAACAGCTAGCGCAATGTGCGGGCAGATGGGCACAGGTGCAGCCACAGGAAATGCCCCCAAAAAGACAAGGGCGCCGCTACAGAACTTCACCAAGTAGGCCCCCCACTCCACTGGGATGTGAGCTCAGTTTTATGCACCTCCAGGTGCGTAGCGTGCACAGGCGGCTTCCGGCCATTAGGGCTGATGGTCTTTGTGGTCCCCAACAGCGGCCGTGTTCCGATGGAGGAGGACTGCGGCGGCAGGGAAACAGCTAGCGCAATGTGCAGGCAGACGGGCACAGGTGCAGCCACAGGAAATGCCCCCAAAAAGACAAGGGCGCCGCTACGGAACTTCACCAGGTAGGCCCCCCCAACACAGTGAATACAGCACATTACAGGGTATGCACTGGCATCCTCAGCTGATAATTGCTCAAAATGCCCACACTGGTGTACATAGGGCAATAGCCACTCTGACCCGCAACCATGGCACCCATATACCTCCTGGACCTGTACCCATATTTTTGTTGCATGCTGGCTGATAACACCCCAAAGTGCACACATGCACCACCTACACAGTTTTGGACATGCAAATGACCATGTAGAAGTTCATTCATACACACACACATCACATCACATGCCAATCACTCAGTACAGGTGTCATGATGAATGAACGGCCAGAGTCACATTTCATAATCTTGTGGGGCCTAGCAGCACCACACAGAATGATGTCCTCACATCCTGAATGTCAATGACACATTGGGGTGCATGGAGCACCTTTGACTCCAATACAGTATCCCTCTTAGCAAGTCAATGCCCTGGCACAGACATGCATGGTGAGTCAGTCTTCACTGCCACATGTCATAGGGGCAGGGCACCCGGACAACATCAGTCTGCACTGTGTCACAATCATAGGTCATGCCCATACCAAACTCTGCAGCTGACAAGTGCACATGTCCCTCCCCTGCCAAACACTGTTCTTGGACTATGATGAACCCACATCATTAAAATCAGACATATGAGTGACTGTAAACACAACTACCTGAACATGAGCACCTCACAGTCTGCTGCGATTGACACACAGCTGCGTGAAAGTCACTGTTGCATACAGCATTGTGCACAGTCAAGTGACCACACCCCTATAAGTTGCACAGGTATCATCCCCATAGTCACAACTCAGATGTCCTGCTGACACTAAAATCCTCAACACACGAGTTGCCACAAAAAGGAAGCCCCACCAAAATGACATTTTGTCAGATACCTGATGGCACATTTCAGGGAGCACAATTAGTAGGTCCATACACGTGAGTGTGAGTACAGAGTCTCCCAATGCCGTGGAGTGGGCATGACTTCCAAGGTAAACCTGAAACAGTGTATAGGGCTGGACAGTAGGCAGGTGTCTGGGCTAGTGTGACATACTTGATATACATACTCCTGAGGACACTACATGGACTCACCTACTGCATGGGTGTTTTCTAAAAACCCCACACACATGTGGTGAGCCAGACCAGCATTTGGGACACATATGAAAGGCACAAACAGAAAACATGTCAGAGACCAGGCATAGTGCACACAATAGACCCACACACAAAGCACACATCAGAGTCACAGTAGCATATGCTGTACAGGACCTTCAGCATGGCAGACTGCAGGGACACAGTGCCCAAGTGAAGAAAGTCACAGACTGTAGGGGCCACAACTGTGGATCAGATGAGGAGTGTGAGTCACACGATTGAGTGACATGAGTCCAGGACTACAAAACTAAACATAATGTGGAAGCATGACCAGGCCAAAAGACTGCAAATAGCATGTCAGACATAGTTCACAGATTCAGCATGGACTTACCCCCTCCTTGCTGCTGTCTGGCTTTCAGTTGCCCTTCCATGTCCGGGAAGACCACTGCCAGAATCCGGAGCATGTGAGGGGTCAGGGTCCGGTGTCTGCACCTACTGCGAGGAGGCGACAGCTTCAGCTGGACCCTTGCGATCCTCCAGGTCCAGCCAAGTAGGTCCTGCCACCTCTTCTGGCAGTTGCGGATCCGGCGCTTGTAGACCCCCACAGATCTTACTGCCCGCGCGATGGTGAGCCTGATCTCTTGCTTCTGGTGGGCATCAACCTGTGAGGATGACAAAGTGAGGAGGACATTACCACACATGCCACATAATTGTGCTGCATACAGTTGAAAATACATGTAGTCATCAGAAAGCTAAAAGAGGTACACAGGTAGTGCACCCATAGAAATGTGCATTAGTGCTGCAAGTCTGACATGGTAACATTGCCTAAGAATTAACGGCTAGCACTACTGCAATACTGCAGCACGACACCTGTCCATCACATGTACCCACATACATTGGTTGCTGAAAGTACTCAGTGCATATGCCTCCCACTGCTGTGCACACTTCTATTACTGCTAGTCAGACAACTTGCAGAAAATGGTAGGCAGTGGACTGCACACTCACCTGCTCCCCTGGTTTCCCATACAACTTGCTGCATTCTGGGACGACCCTGTCTAGCAGGGCCTTTTTCTCCTCCTCTGTGAATACCGGTGCCCTCTCCAGAGTACGTGCCATTGCAGAATACAGAGGAAGCATAGACAGCAGCAGTAGAATCAGATATGTGGTCCTGTAGCATGTAGTGCAGGCAAGTGAGCTCCCTGGTGGCCTGCAAGCTTAAATCAGTGCTGCAGAGGCAGATTCTGTGACATTGCCTCTTACCCATAGACCCGACATGGTTGCATTATATAAATCTGTCCAACCAAATGTAAAACTCCTACACGTCTTCCGCATCGTTCAAAACTTTCACCTACAGAACACCCTAGGATTGCAACATTGTTATAGGCATCCAACTGAATTTCAGTACACGACTCGAACGATTTTTGAATTTGTGTCAGTCTCCATGACAGCCCATTGTCAATGAGTGCGCACAGCTAGGTAAACTGACTGTACGACGAGTATTTTTTTAAACCACACGCATCCGTCCTAATACGATTCAATGGGCTATGCGTGTGCACGTCTAGGTCCATGCCTGTACGCCGCGTCTGCTTACAAGTCACCTGCGTCGGTTCAGATTGCAGTCAATGGCCAAGCCGTGCGCACGTCTCGGTCCAGAACAGCGCGACGCGTCACTGTAGAAGTCACCTGAGTCGAGTCACATTGCATAAGCGTCGTACATGCATGGACCGAGCCGTGCACACGTATAGCCCATTGTCATCAATATGATCAAACGCGGGTGACTGTAATGCATACGCATTGTGAAGTCAATGGACAATGTGTGCGCACTACTCGGTCCATGCATGTACGGCACGTCTGCATACAAGTCACCCACATCGGGTCACATTGGTGTGACTTGCAGACGGATTCCACACAGATTTCATTGCCATGGTCACACCTTCAACACCACAGCATGTCCCCATAGCTACCAAGGTGGCAGATTGCTATGTGTGACATTTTCAGTAATTCAGTGTAATTATGATTGACATTTGAACGATTATGAGTGACACTTTATCACAATCAAAAACAAGCAATGATGACTAGGCAAACATGTCAATAAAAAAAACATTACACCCATTTGAGATACAAGAAACTCTAAGATGATCTATGAAGTGCTGGAAAAGCACCAGAAATAGAAGAGCACTAACCTAGTCCCTTTGTAACCTGATTGTACTGTGAAACAAATGCGTCATAATGATATTAAACTACTGTTTGAGAGGCACTACTTTAGAAACATTCTGTGCACATCAGCAGACACGCGCACTTAAAATACAAAACAACACTTACTCAACACAATCAGCTGACTCGCAGACACCGACAAGTGGGAAATGCGTGACAATGCATTTCAGTGCGGTGATGCGGAAACACCACACTGAAATGCGTTAGCGTCACTCATGATATGTGACACTTGGCAGGCCTGTGTCCCACACTACATCCCATGGCATGTAAGGCTGCATCACCTGTGTGTGTATGGAGGGCCAACGTTTGTATTCTTGTGTAGCACTTAGGTGCAGCCACTCGAAGGGTGGGCACGGGTTCATGGGGACAGAATACTTTTTGTGTTGTGCACCTAACAATTGTAATGTCCAAGTGTTCACTTATGGGCATGAGTCATGGACACAGTACCAGTTTGGAGATGTGTATGACCTGTCACATACAACATGGGTACAGGGTTGCATGTTATGTACGTCAAAGCAAGACTCATGGCCACAATCATAATGTACACCCACAGCCTGTGTGCATGTTGTGTCTGATGTTTGTGTTTCCATGTGCCCAATGGGAGACAGTGTCCACCATGTGCTTTTTGCATCAACATGTATGCTGTGTGTGTCTCACGGAAGTCCATGTATGGCCTGCAGGTGCCACAGGGACCACAGGGGCCACTACCTGTGGGACTCATGATTTGTTGTGGGATGTCCATGATACGCCATGTATTTTCAGTGCACATGTGGCAATACAGGGACCATGGCTATCCCCCTGACATAGAGTTGTGATGCCTGTGAAACATCAGTCCTCACTTGTCACTGTGTTGTGTGTTTAGAACGTGACAGCAGTACCTAGGTACTGTGCCACAGCCCAATGATTTGCCATTGCACGCCATGGGACTCATGTACACATGTCTCATTGATATGTGAGATGATGGGCATGAAGGTGACATATGTGTCCATAACCAACAGCACACACCTCAGTTCATTGTGTATTGCTATGATGTATCATGTGATATTTTTCAAGGTGAGTGGCACATGGGTAGATGAATGTATTATCTTACCTTACCCATCTCTGTACTGCAGAGCACCAGCTTTCCATAGACCATTCCCTGACCTTAAGACCATGGTGGAACACAACAGCATCTGACGATACTGCTTTACCAGGTGACTGATCGATGAGTTGGTGGAGCAGTTGGCACCACATCTGCTACCTGGCCGGACATCCCCTAGAGCACTGACACCAAAGGTCAAGGTGATGGCAGCCCTGCACTTCTTTGCCACCGGTACGTTTCAACACACTGTGGCTAGTGCTGGTGGGATGTCACAAACTATGTTCAGCCGTGTGCCTTTTGATGTCTTGGAGGGGAAGTTGAATTTCCTAGAGTTGTACGTTTCCTAGCCCTGGTGAACTCGCTGAGATTAAGGATGCATTTACAGACTGGGGAGGATGCCAAACGTAATTGGATTCATTGATGGAACACATTTGGCCCTGATACCACCACGGGCCCATGAACAGACATACCGCAACAGGAAACATTTCCACTCCCTAAATGCTCTGATGGTATGTCTGGCAGACATGGTGATCACACATGTGTGTGTACGTTTCCCTGGTTCTGCTAACGATGCCTACATCTTGAGGAGGAGTTGCATATCGTTGATGATGTCACAGATGCCAAACCAGCGTGCCTTGCTTGTTGGTGTGTAATGTTTACCATTGTGTGTGTTTTGCAATGTTGTCTCCCACCCCCTTACAATACTCAACTAATGTGTAATTCTTTGTGTGTAGGTGATTCTGGATACCCCAACATGCCGTGGTTGCTGACACCCCTCAGGAACTCTGTGTCAGCACCCGAGATGCGCTACAATGTGGCACATGGTAGAACCAGGCGAGTGATTGAGCGTACCTTTGGTCTCCTGAAAAGCCGCTTCCGCTGCCTGGACAAGATTGGAGGGGCCCTCCCATATGAGCCTGCAAAGGTGTGCAAGATCATCATCGTCTGCCGCATGCTCCACAACATGGCAGTGCAGAAGAAGGTTCAATGTAAGTATCTTCCTAGACAGTAAGAAATCACCATAATCAAATGCAAAATATGTGTCTCATAAATCATGTGCAAAAAATGTCAAACAAACATGAACAATAAAATTGTAACTATTTAGTAGGAAGACAAAATATTAGGTTTTATTCAATATTTGGGATATAAAAACAATATAAACAATATCAACATTCAACATATAATGTTCACTATTAAAAAGGTTAAAAAATACAAAACATGTATATGACATTTATATTTGAAAAAGACATGATCCAATAGTTAGTGCTGTGGTTGAGCTGTATATTATTCGACGCGCGTTTCGGTGTTTAGAGACCCCTTCGTCAGGAAGTAAGGCCACAAATTCCTAAAATTCATAAGAACATTACTTAAGTCAATAGTTCTATAGATGTTTGACATAGTAGTACAATTAATAAAGTCTGAATTTTAATAACAAAACAGACAATCATGAAGTCGGACACATATTTAAAAGAAGAAGAGATGATATTTAGTATGCCTTCGTACTAACAAATGCTTAAAAAGAGAAACAACAGATCATTGATGTACATACATTTTTTATATAGGAGAATTATGATTTCTGTATGGCTATGATGACCATAGAGGTGTATTGTGCTCTATCAGTTACAGATGGCAAAATACAACATCTTAATATGGGTGAAATCAGAGAATATGATAGAGTGATAGATATAAAGGTAGCTGAGATAAAGTGAAATATATTTATGCAGAAATAGATTTCTAAGTAAGTCAATGATATGCTAATCTTAGTACCTATATCAAGAATACTTCTCTCACGAATATTAAATGATAGACCTGTATACACAACTAGAAGAGCTTAGGTGTAGATCAATATATGAAGAAAGATAAGTCCCAAATGACCCAGAGTAGGCAGTGTCATGCAAAGAGTAAATAAATGTAAGTGACTATTATATGTAGTACCTGTATAGCTAAGACAGGAAGCCTGGATATATGTTAAAAGATGGATGATTCTGTATAAAATGACACCTAATGTTATTGGATGATAAATAGATGTAATCATTAGCTTATATAGAAGCTCAGATGTTAATGAAATAAGCAGACTATATGTTGAACATATGGTCACAAACCTTATGTAGATGAGGGCAGTTCAGGACAACTTTTAATGTCAAATTACTCGATGTATAATTTGGTCCTGGATCAAAGGTAAGATCAACTAGTCCTTAGTATGAAGCAGGTATCAATAAAATATCAAATCTATAAATAAGAAAATAATAACGATAATGAGCATGATTTCACGAGGGAAATCTCAGATTTTTTTTTTTTAAATGGGGTTTATGAGGATGTATATGCCTTACCTTAATGTAGAAATGATTCAGAAAAGGGGGTGGTGATGAACAGAGTGTCCGAATTAGCTTGTTTCCTTCCCAGTATAAGAATTGGCTTGGTAGTTTGGTCTGCCCTGTTCCCATGATGCACTGGGCCAGGGTCAGACTAATTTGCATATAGCCAAGTTCTGAGCTGGGATGGTGCAGTGAGCTAAAAAACGGTGATGGATCAAGCCCTGATCTTTGGACTGGGTAAGAGTGGTCTGCTTAATTCAGACACTCTGTTCATCACCACCCCCTTTTCTGAATCATTAATGTAGAAATGGGCAGTCATGCAGCAAATGAATAATTTGTAGATGTATAAAATCAATAGGATGGCAGAAGCGAAGCATATATAGGGATGGATGCCCTGAAAAATAACAGAACGTCTATAGTGAAGCTAGTTATTACTATGTCTCTAGGAGATCTAACAGTTAAATGTTAACTTTTGATGTAAGTTGTGCCCGAAAAATCTTAACAGCATGATCTCATTCATGCAGGGGTAGAAGGATAGACTCTGTATACTTTAAATGGAGTATAGTGCACAGCTTAGCAAGATGAAATAAGCCTCTTACATAGAATCTGCAAAAACGTTAACTATACTATCTATTATAATGATACTATGTGTCCTGCAGGACGCTTTGTATCAAGGGCTAGTGTAGTCATTAAAGATACATGAATGTAGTATTAAGTCCCGATTTGTAATGCATACCTATTGGGGCTTACCTTATTTTTGTGATGGCGGATGTGCGCTGTGGACTGTCCTCAAATAACAGCAGTCTGATGTTTGTGGAGCTAGAGGTTGAACAAGCGAGATTATCACGGTTTTAAATGCTGTGGCGCTACGGGGACGCCCATAGTGATTGGCGTGTTACGTCATGGGAACTGCAGGCGCATCTTCCGTGTCATGTGACAAGCCTCATCATAGACATGGAAGAGTGCTGCCAATAAAACATTAAAGGAGGCAGCAATGATGCACTATGCAATATGTTAAATCTATAATGATAAAATAAACAAATTGTTGTGGCGCCAAATAATAATTTTCAATAAAGATTTCGGGGATGGCTCCGGAGTTCCATGCCTCCGGTTAGCCTTGTGACCTGTGACCATCCCCCTCCTCGACAGTCGTAGAGGAAGCAGGAATGGCGAAAGGAGCTAGCGTTTATGAGTAATGAAAAACGGCAGGAAAGCGACGCCGAGCTGAAAACCTTGTCACCCTCGTCACCCTGACATTTGGAAGTGCGAGCTGGTGCCCTCGAGGAACTGCATGAAATCGACTGGAACAACTGTTCCCCGGCGTCCTTACGCCTTGATGTCCGGGCGCTGAATAAATGGATCGAGAGCTCCAGCGGCTTTTGTTTCTTGGCTTTCCTGCAGTGGAGAGACAGACAGACAGGACTCGATTTTGGAGCATAAGGAGTAGCGTTTAACCTTGACTGGAAGGGAGAAGAAAAAAGGGCTCCTAAAGGCTTTCCTGCAAGTGAGAAAATACGGACTGGACTTCTGCAAAAAGAAACGTGGTGAGGCGAGGAGGGGCGATATAAAGGAGAGCATTGGGTGTTCCTTTTGTCTTTTTTCCCCATTTTTTATCACTAAAACTTGCCCGTGTCAAAGCATCAGGGGAAAAAAAAAAGAAAATCCTTTTATTCTCTTGTCAGTTTTGAGCCTACCGTTAGGGCAATGGGGAAGCAATTAAAGGATAACGAGGAACCTAATAAAACTACCAAGTCTGAAACAGTGTCCCGTCATAAGACTAATACCCGTTTAGCCTTGGCTAGAAAAGCAGCTCGGCTGGCAGCTAAAGAGAGAGGTAAGGCCGTACCTGCTCTGGGGCAAGACACAACGTTAGAAACACAAGAAAGTTCAGAAGACAAACTTCATGTCTCTTTAACCTGTCCATCTAACGAAAGGGTTGGAGAAATTGCTACGAGAGGTGTCTGTGTAGGGGAGATTGAAAACACTACAATTTCTCCAGACAATGTGGAAGAAAACGTGTTAGCGGTAGAGGCCGATACAGATCCTCCGTCTGCAGCTCTGCCCAAACCAGCTGAGGAAGGGCAAAATCAATTGTTTCCTTTATTTGTTAAAAAGGCTCCCCATGCCCCGCAATTATCATTGGACAAGCTGGAAAAAGACTCTGGAATATCAGCCCTTTCTCTAGGCTCACCCCCCACACCTGTGGTAGTGCACGAAAAGATTAACTCTCCGCCGAAATTGCCTGAAAATGTAATACAGCCAGCACAACCAAAGTAAAAAACTATCCAACTGTGCCCTCCAGATAACTCGTAGCGGGCACCAATGGCAGTTTCAAGTAGACCAGTCCCAGGTGAGGAGGGAAGCTGGAGTAAAGCTACTAAATCTCCCTTAACTATATCAGAGCAAGAAAAGGCTTCAACGTCAGCTACATCTGTAACTCCGGCAGTCCAAGCCAAGGGGAAAGGTGATAGCTTGGACATGGAAATGAATTATCAGCTCGTTATTCGCGAGATGTCAAACTTAATTCTCGACGAGATCCGTGCGATAAAAGTAAATCAGCAAGTTGAGATAGCCGCCTTACACTCCCGACTAGAAAAATTTGAAGAGTCGATGTCAGGACTTCCTAATAGATTGCATGAAGCGGAGGAAAGAATCTCGGCTCTGGAGGACCACAGAAATCAAGCTAGAGCGGAAGCTAAAGAGACAGCCAGTAAAAAGAGTTTGATGGAGCGCAAACTTGAGAATAAACTCAAGGAACTGGAGAACCACTCTCGTAGATCCAATCTAAGGATAGTGGGGGTCCCTGAGGGCCTTGAAGGGTCAGACATGCTCTCATGGGCCAACTCCTTTATTCACCAAAAAGTATTACCGGATTTTGAGGGAGACTTAACACTTATGCGAGCCCACCGGGTTCCGGCACAGAGATTCGCAAACTCAGTTTTTTCTAGAACTATCTTGATGAATTTAGCAGACTACAGGATAAAGGAAAAAATCCTATTGAAGGCGTTCCAACAGCAACAATTTTCAGCAACTGAGACAATTAAATGTAGAATTTTCTCTGACATGACTGCCACGGCAGCACGACGGAGAAAAGAATTTGTAAAAATACTTCATCTTTTTAAATCTCAGGGGGCGCAGGCTTCTATCGCTCAACAATCAAAACTAAAGGTCCTGGTGAAGGGAAAGTTTTATATGTTTTCTGACATAGAGGAGGCTCAATCTCTCCTCAAGGAGATGTCTTCAGGGGCGAATGTGAATGCTTGAACAAGTTTATAGTTCTGTTTAGGAGGGTGTTATGAAGTTTGATTATATACGAATTATGTATAAGAAATTTGATTTACCCTTCTATCGTAATAATAGAAAATAGGATGTAGTTCACCTTTGCTGGAGGGGGTCGGGGGGTTTTCAGGGTCACGCAGGGAGTAACAAGAAGACACCCAGGTCAGGAGGTAGGGGTGAAATGTGGCCGGCTTGGGGGGGACGGAAAGCTCCACATTTCGGGGGAGGGGGGGTGGGGATCCATCTGGGGTTGGGGGGCATGGGGGTTGGGGGGAAAGCAGTTAAAAAGAGCAGAAGGTGCAGACAGGGTTTGAATTCATTTGCATATGAGAACGTACAATTGTGGGAAATTTTTTTCTGGAAATGAGTAAATGTGGTATCCTATCAGTGAATGCCAATGGTGTCTTAAACAAACAGAAATATGGTGCTCTTATAAAATGGGCAGTAACCCAGAATCCCCATGTGCTATTTCTCCAAGAGACCCACTTAAAATCATATGCTCCCAAACTATTTGTTCCAAAATACTTTTCCCATGCTTTATTTGCATCAGCAGCAGGGGTCGCCCAGAGAGGTGTTGCCATTTACTTCTCCAGAAGATTACCTTGGGAAGTTATACAAACTGAAAGGGATCCTAAAGGGAGATGGATATGGGTCGTGGCTAGACTATACGGGAAGGTGATGAATTTTATCAACTATTATGGGCAAGTATCTGATGAAGTCTCCAGTATCTTAGAAATCATTGATTTTCTGAAAGGGGCTCCTGGGCAGATTATTATGGGAGGAGACTTTAACTTTATACAAGATCTAAAAAAGGACACCTCCAATAAAAATAAAAAACAATTAAAACCTAATACCAAAAAAGTCTTAGGCGCCATAATGTCAGAATACTAACTTATTGACCCATGGCGCCTGTTAAATCCAAATAGGGAGTCCTTTACTTGCTACTCTCATCGCTTTAGGACGGCGTCCAGGATTGATTTCTTTTTGATATCTAGATCCATCCAGACCCTAGCCTCATCTATCGGGTGCAATCCTTTTTCTGATCATGGGAAGGTAGAATTGGAGGTTAGTATTAGCATAGGAAGCAGGGACAAATCCAGGTGGCAGCTGGACCGCACCCTGCTTCAGAATCAGGAGTGGGTAACTGGGTTCGGGGCATGGATTGTGGAATATTTTAAAATCAATAATGATACAGCTGAACAATTGCAGTATGGGAGGGGTTTAAGGCAGCAGCTCGTGGCCAGATAATATCTTTTACATCGGCCTTGGCTAAAGAGAGGAAACTAAAAATATCAATACTTCAAAAAACGGTAGATAAAGAATACGCCCTCCAGCTCCGTCTACACCCAAATCAACTGGAACAAGCAAAGCCAGAGCTAAGAGATTTTTTTATTCTGGAAGAAATTAATAGTTCTAGAACCTTCCAGAAGAGGGTGTATGAGGAAATCCAGATGGTGGGCAAGCTCCTGGCTAGTTCTACGAAAAAGAGACAGGAGTCTGCCTCTATAGTTAAAATTAGGGATCCCACGAGCCGCCAAGAATGAGTGAACAATGATCTGATTCAAAAGGCTTTTTTTGAGCATTTTGGTCGTATTTATACCACAGAATATTTGGTGAGGGAGGATCAAATAGTGGATTATTTTTCCAACATAGAAATCCCAAAGATTTCGGCCAATCGGGCTTCTGAACTTGGGCTTGAAATTAGTATAGGGGAAATAGTAGATTCTATAAAAACCACAGAAGGGGCGAAGGCTTGCGGGCAGGACGGATTCCCAATTGAGTTTTTTAAAACCTTTATAAAGGAATTATCGACACCTCTCAAGAATTTATTCAATCATATTAAACAGGGTGGACTGGTACCTGCATCCTTCAAGGAAGCAACTATAGTATCATTTGTCAAAAAAGATAAAAATCCAGAAGATATCAACCCCTATCCGCCTATTAGCCTTTTGAATTCAGATTAAAAGATCTTATGAAAATCTGGGCTCATCTTTTTGTTTATGCTTCACAAGAAGTTATACATTTCGACCTGTCTGGATTTATAGCTGGCCGTTCAATGGCCTCAAATACTGAATTTTTAATTCAGGCTCTGGATTTTTTTAACATTAATTCAACCCCTGCTTGCATCCTAATGGTCGATGCGGAAAAAGCATTCGACCTAGTAAACTGGTCAACCTTGTTTTATTCTTTGGGGCAGTTTGGGTTCCCAGAACAGGTGATTAAGATGCTCCAAAATATTTACCAGGATGCTTCAGCGAAGGTTATAATAAACTCAATCAATGCCAGTTCTATCAAAATCAAATGGTACCAGGCAGGGCTGCCCGTTATCTCCCCTACTTTTAACTTTTTTTATCGAACCCTTGGTGATCAAAATTAGAAATAATCAGTCCATTTCCCCCCCTATCCATGGGATGGCGAAGCTCAATCTTTTCGCAGACAAAATTATTCTCTATTTAAAGCCGAATAAAGAGAATATAGATTGTATTTTGAGGGAATTCAAGGCCTATGAACAAATAGGAGGTTACAAAATAAATCCAACGAAAACCGAAGTTCTTGCGTTAAATACTAAACTCAGCCTCTTTCCATCTTGTTTACGTGCTCAGGCTGCTAACCGAGACCCAATAAGATATTTAGGCATATATGTGACCTGCGAATATAATCAGCTGTATTCTCTCAACTATGTAAGAATGATCAATAAAATTAAGAGTCTCTTTTCTCAATGGCTTTTGCTTCCCCTCACTCTGAGTGGAAGGGTATCCTTGATTAAGATGTCGATCCTTCCCCTATTAATAATCTTGTTTTGTAATGTTCCTATCAAATTGAATGGTATCTTTTTCAGGGACATGGAAACTATGATTAGAAGCTTTGTATGGGGTGGAAAAGCACCAAGGGCGAAGCTGTCCGTAATTCAACTTCCAACTGAACAGGGGGGACTGGCTCTGCCACATGTTAAAACGCATTAAGTAGTGGAGAAGTGTGGCTCAATGGTTAGAGCGGCAGACTCTGATGCAGAGGTCTAGCCCGGGACCAGGGTTCAATTTCCCGCCTCGGCTGGTCTTGGGCTCAAAATTCCACGGACCTGATAATTCTCGCCTCGTGCCTATTCTAATCATAGAGTCCCACTCTGCAACTCTGGGCAATAGCTTGCTTAATCTCCACAACGGCCCCCACAACGCTAAGGATGCCTGGCCTTCACCCTGGGGGTGCCCAGGAGTGGACGCCTCACAGGGAAAGCCAGGACGGGTTCCACAGCGGTATTCGTACAAGCGCCTTGAGACCCTTGCGGGTGAGTAGTGCGCTATACAAGTATCAATTTATTATGAAGCGGCCTTTATCAATATAGTAGCAGGCCTGATAGGTGCAAAAAACATTCATGAACGCTTCTTCTTAGAAAAGATGTTACAGGAGGCTGACTCTCAAGTCCAGGTATTTTTAAAAACTGCAAAGCTCCCAAAAAGGACACGATATAAGACTCTGAAAGATTATTTATTCAGATTACAGTCCTTTTTTAAGAAAAATCTCGGCTCCTCTGCCTCTAAATTTTGAGTCTACGCGAGTGTTCTTGCTTGGGCCTGCAAATCAGAAACAGCAATATACTAAATTGGGAGAATCTGGGATTTAGGGAGTTAAGGCATTTCATTGTCCACAATAACATTATCACATGGCAAGAAGTATTGGCTAGAGTATGTAATTCTGATTGACCTATGTTTTTTGAATATTTACAAATTGCTAACTTCCTAAGGAAAGACATAGGCGGTTTATTAGATTCAACGAGCGAGATGGCAACACTTCTGTATGAGTCTAAAATCAGCGGGATAGGAAACTGGTATAAAAGCTTCACTATGAGGGGCAAGCCGCTATGATAGATCGTCATCTAGCTAAAATAGTCAGCCTAACAATGTAATTTTACACATAAAGACTGGTAAACTTTAAGTGTGTTGGGCTATAAATCTTTGCGTGCTGCCAATTTCATGAGAATGGCTTTTTTGTCCCGCTGGCTGGCGTACTGGACTCCAGAGGCACTTGGGAAAAGGTTCCCTGAGGTTGAAAATAAGTGCTTCAGAGGCCAAGCTGAGAGCCAGGGTGGTTGGCTTCATATTGTTTTTACTTGTCCCCAGATAACATCTTTCTGGGAAGCCATTTTCGCAGACTTGGAGGTGGCTCTAGGTGGTAAAAAACTTTTGCCCACGCCAGAGTTGGCCCTATTTGGGATAAGTAATGACAGAGGGTTTCTTAAAAATGCAGAGGAAACATTTGTATTTATTTCTTGTGTCATTGCTCGTTCCCTGATTCTCCAAAATTGGAAAACCAAGGAAGTTCCATCACATCTGAAATGGCCTAATAAAATGAGGAGATCAAGGAGTTTTGAAAAAGCTTATGCTAAGAGTGTGGGTGCAATCAGGAGATTTGAAAGTAACTGGAAATATCTGGAGACTCTTGAGGTTACGAGGGGGTTAAGCTAAATAAGCGAAACATCCCAGATTAATATTGGTATTAAGTTAATAATACATGGTAGCAGTCCTAGTTCTCGACAGGTTCAATTGTTAAGCTATTAAATGCACTTTCTTTGGCTTATTTTGCACTATTTGAAAATTTCAATGCACTGGCACTTTTTGTCTCCGTTTGGAGTGTACTGTAATTGCATTTGCACTTTAGGTTTGAATTTGCGTGTTTTGCACATTGCTTATAAATTGATAATGCATTTTTATTCTGTAACTTGACTGCTTTGGACTGTATTTAGTTGAAGAGCTTCCTCTCGTCGCAGTTCTTAATATGAAGAAGTTTTTTTTAAAGGTTTTTTGTATTTCATCTTTGTTGCTCAA
Source organism: Lissotriton vulgaris (assembly GCF_964263255.1). Lineage (NCBI taxonomy): Eukaryota > Metazoa > Chordata > Amphibia > Caudata > Salamandridae > Lissotriton > Lissotriton vulgaris. The sequence continues at coordinate 961,865,374 of NC_141685.1, read as the reverse complement.
AATTCCATTGTTTGTATTGTACCTTACCTCTGCTCAATAATTTTTTTTATAAATAAATAAATAAAGATTTCTAAATAGGAAAAAAAGAGAAATATAAAAAAAAAATAATATGAGGGCGGATCACTGTGTATACCACTGTAGTGGATCAGTGGGACATCTATGAATAACATATTTCGATTTAGATCAAGGTGAACCCTGAAACAGTATAGGGCAATGATTTTTATAACGAGCACTAGAGTGATATTTATAATTATATCTTATGTAGGAACATTATTCAGTGCGAAAGAAGGTACCTCTCATACAGGATGACGATGACCAACATTCACCTCCTGTGGAGGATCCTGGCCTGGGCCACGAGGCCAGTGATGATGATGATGATGAGGATGATGTCCACACACAGCTCATCAACAACTTCTTCAGCTGAATGTGAGTTCACAGGGTTGTCATGTCAATGTCCTGAGTTCACCTGTGATGTGTTTGTGCAGCTCAGTTGCTGTTTGAGTTTGTCTGTGTGGTACTTGACTGGGTGCGTGAAGTGATGTGTCTTGTCAGATGGTCTGTAGTCCACAATAGCGTTGACATGCTAAGTTGCTACTGTGTAGGTTTCTTGTGACATGCTTTGTGCATGTGTATTGCATTTCCATCCTGTTCTGGTGTGCTTCTGACTGTTTAATTTCTGTCCTTTCCAAGGTACTTTGCCTGTTGCCTGGTCAACTATGACGCCCAACAACCAGAATCCAATGCCAGGGTGGAACTTCTAGTATCCAATCATGTGATGTATCACACACCCCTGAAGCTCAATTTGATGACACTTGGTGACGGTGTGCCTACTGTCATGTGGATTCACCTTGCTACTGTTGTGTAATAAACTTGTTTCTGATGTGCTTCACTTACTTATGTGTGTTGTCTGTCTTCACACATCTGACTGCCATTTGGTTACCTCACCTGTGGGCTTGTTAGCAGGGACAGTGGATAGGTGTGGTGTCTGTGCATTCCACAATATATCTGGCAAACATCTTTGTAGGCAATGTGTCAAATGTCCATGGTGAGTATGTGTTATGGTGCCCTATTGGTGTGCCTCCCTCATATGTCACATCAACATGAGTCACATAACGGTAATGACATTGCTGTAGTAGTTTGCATGCACTGTGTACTTCGACATATCATCAAGTCCTTGACACATTCCAAGTTTGAATCACAACATAGGAAAGTATAGTGTAATCTTAAGTTTATTTACATACATGTGCGGAGATAGTGGTGTACATGAGGTTTAGAATCCAAAGTTCACAGATGAGCTTGAAGTCTTGGTAGATGAAATGTCCAGAGTGAAGTCCACATTCACCTCCTACATTAGTACTACATGGACCCTCCATGTCATGTTGGGGAGTTGTGTCATGTGCAACAAGGTGAATGCTTTGCACACAAAGGCCAATATCCAAAACAGGTTCTGGGTTCCTGGGGGATGTGCATGGACAACTGTGGCTCACTTGTCCTTCTTCAGATGTCCCCTCTTCTTCTTCTGGGGGGGATCCTCAGGTGCAGGAATCAATGGTGCTTCGGACTCTCCACCAGATTCATCCTCCCTCCCTGTGAAATTTGCAGATGTTAGAGCAACAGATGTTGTGGGCACACAGGGAGGTGTGGACATATTTCTGCAGATCTGGCGGAGACAAGTCAATATGTCGCTATGCACCGCAGTAAGCTTGTTCCACTTGGCCTCCATGAGTGCATGATGGCCAGCCTGCTCCTGTTGCATGTCCTTGAGGATCCCCATTACCTGGCTGAATCCTCCTGTGCTATCCTGGTACGCATCTATGATGCATACCAGTTGGGCATCATCATGCAGTCCAGGCCCCTCTGCAGGCCGTGACCTCTGCCTAACACCACTCCCACCACCCCTAGCCACACGGGCAGGACCTGTGGTGGCATGCACAGTTGACCCTGGGCCCCTTGGGTGTTGCTACTGGTGTCATTGTCCATAGCTTCCTGGGTGGCTGGTGGCCCAGTGCTGTTTGAATTCTGGGTCCTAGGTCTGTCCGTGTTGGCGGGGGTGCTTGGTCTGTGGCCAAATGTTGTTTGCATGGCTGCAGGGGGTGCAGATGTTTCTGATGCTGGGACTACATGATGACTCACTCCGGAGGTACCAGGCTGTTGTTCGTCCTCCGAAGAGGACAGAGCCAGATCCACACCAGAGAGCTCATCCTCCACCAGAGTCTGGGACAGGTACTCCTCCTCTTCACTTGCTGCTGGTTCCACTGTGTGTGTAAGAGACAGACATTGTCATTTATGTTACTACAGGCATCAATGGTCAACCTATGTATTTTGCAAAGGGGAGGGAGGAAGAGGTACTAATACATCCAGCTTGCAATGGGTAGTACTTACAATGAAGGAGGGTGGAATGGATCACTCATCCTGTGCAACCATGGTATTTACATATTTTCATTCCTTACTAAATACCCTCATATATATACACATGAATGGGGCGGTGCATCTTGTTTCACCGCCTCTGTGTACAGTAGAAGCATTTTCTTTGTGTCACCATTGTTGCAAATATGACGTGCCTCCACCTGCAGGTAGACTAGCAGCTTTCCCAGTAGTGTCCAGGGGAGAAATAGGCTCTAGGATCACATGGGGCTGCACCATGTTGCCCAACAGTGACCGACCCTGGTGTGGTGGATTAGTAACTGGATCCACACACGCAAAACCTTTGTTTGTAACTTCATACATCACAATGTTCACCATTTTTCCTTTGCCTTTGGGTGTTGTGAGGGATTTTGACTCACAGCACTTGAGCACAGACATACACTCTCAGTTTTCATCCCTGGGCAGTACTGGGGAACCAGCCAGTTTACCTCCAGGTAGAGGCACAGCATATTTGCTACAATGGGGAGTCAATGATGATGCTGCTGCAATACACTGATGCAGAAAAGCATGATATCCCGCACTACGCATGTGTACGTATGTGATGTTTTCAATGGAGGCAACACAACACGTAATGGGCCAGGTTGCACAGGATGTGTAAACCATTCACCCCTCCTTGAATTTTTGTAACAATGGTTCATATACATGAAATTTGCAATGGGACGTCAGAATGCATGCGCGAACATAGCAGACAGACCTTGATATTGTGGTAGCACATCAGAATGCATGCGTGAACAAAGCAGACAGAGCTTGATATTGTTGTAGCACATTGTCCTGCCAACATGAAGCCTTTCAATGTGCATGTTGATGTGTGTGCATACCCAGCTCATGTGTGGATTTCGATGTACATGGTCATTGGTACTCAAGGGCTATCAGGTGGCTGACACAGGAGTGTAATCCCTGTTAACATTTGACTTTGCTTCCCTGTTAGGGGTTGTGCCTGTGCTGACAAGATGGCTGACAGTGGAGTTCTGGTGTTTGGTGGTGGCCAATTCCCAGCAGGGCCTCGTGCTCCCCACAACAGAGCCCAGTCCCAGAGTTCTTGCCAGCCCATTTCCACCCCTTGTGAGATGAGCATGGTGCAGTGTGGGCTTGCTGGGCCATGTAGGTGGCCGAAGATTGTGAGTGACTGCAACTCCCCACCATGCTCTGGGCTACACCCCCTTCCCAGCATGCCCTTACTTCCCTCCTTTGGACTGTGCTTCCCTGTGAGGGGGTGTGCCTGTGCTGACAAGATGGCTGACAGTGGAGTTCTGGTGTTTGGTGGTGGCCAATTCCCAGCAGGGCCTTGAGCTCCCCACAACAGAGCCCAGTCTCAGAGTTCTTGCCAGCCCATTTCCACCTCCTGTGAGGTGAGCGTGGTGCAGTGTGGGCTTGCTGGGATATGTAGGTGGCTGAGGATTGTGAGTAACTGCAACTCCCACCATGCTCCGGGCTGTACCCCCTTCCCAGCATGCCCTCACTTCCCTCCTTTGGACTGTGCTTCCCTGTGAGGGGGTGAGCCTGTGCTGACAAGATGGCTGACAGTGGAGTTCTCGTGTTTGGTGGTGGCCAATCCCTAGCAGGGCCTTGTGCTCCCCACAACAGAGCCCAGTCCCAGAGTTATTGCCAGCCCATTTCCACCTCCTCTGAGGTGAGAATTCTTCAGAGAGGTGTTGATGGTCCAATTGGGAGGGGAAACATTGTCTGTGACAACAACCCCATCATGCTTTTGTATACACTCACTTCACCAGCATATCCACTATTCCTTCCTGTCAGTCACCTTCACTGTGAGATAGTGGTTGTGGTGGCAAGATTGTCTGACAGGGTTTACTTAGATTTGTGCCAATGCCTTGCTCTATTTGCTGGTAGGTTTGCACTTGTCATGACCCAGTTAAAAATCACTATGACATGGCCATTATTGTGTTTGTTGGACTAGCATACACTTCTTGGGCTGATTAACTTTTGTTTTCTATTCCTTTGCTATCAGTGTATGATTTCACTTTCCCCTTGACGGTGATGTGTGTGTATTCCGACACAATTTTGAGTATATTGGTTGTGTACTCACCAGGCTCTGGTATGCCTGCTAGGCAATGGAAGATCTCTGGTGGTAGGATGTCCCGTACCTTCTCCTCCCAGGACCTGAAGTAGACTGGTTTGGCAGGAGGGCCACTGCCAGTGCGCTGACTCAAGGCGTGTTCCTTCTGGAAGAGCTTCTTGACCCTCCTGCGCACGTCATACCACCTGTTCTGGATATCGGTCTTTGTGCGATACATTGGTGCTTGTGCATTCACTTTGCCCACAATCCTCTCCCATAACTTGGTTTTCTGTGACATGGGGGTCCTTTGTACCAATGTGCCAAACACATGTGGCTCCACTCTGAGGAACTCATCTACCAATATTTCTAACTCAATGTCTATGGACTGTGGATTCTTCTTAGGGGGCATGGTGATGGGTGGTGGTAAGGAGTGATGTGGGTGGGTGGGTGGATGCAAGTGAGGGTGGGTGTCTGTTTTGGTAGGTGTATGTGTGAGAGCTTTTGGAGGGATGCTGATAGTGTGCAGGTTGTGTGATGGGTGAGTTGTGTGTGTGTCTGTGGTTGGTGTCTCAAGTTGTTCTGTGCTGGCTGCTCTGTTGTATTTGTAAAGGATCATGGTAGTGAATGTTGGCCTTTTTATAGGTGGAGTTGTGGGTGTATCTTTGTGACTTTTTTTATTTTTATTTATTGACTTAGTCATTGCCTGTTGGTCCTTTTTTGTGTTTCTCTCATTGTTTTTTGTGGGCATGTAGGAGAAGTTCTTCTGACCAAGTCGGATGCTCATGTTGGCTTGTGCGGGCTGCTCCCTGTCTTTCACGCTGACTTTGTTCTGTGTTGCATGCGAGTCGGTCGTGGTGGTCTCTCTTGCTTCAGGTATGTTTTCTGGCTGTGTCAGTCGTGTGGCTTGGGCTCCGTGCAAATCGGTCAGGTTTCATACGCATTGCATCGTACTGTGCGTGTCGGACGTTGCGGGTACGTATCGGTTGGGTTCATTCCTGGTTCGTGTCGGTCGGTGCAGCTAGTGTCCGGTTTCCGGACGAATTGCTGATTTCTGTACGGCTCGGTTGTACGGCTTGTTTTCCGTACGGCTCGGATGTAGGTCACAGGCTTTACATCCTACTGCACGGGTCGTACGGTGTCTGTAAGTCTCGGTCGGACTCCGTTCTGGGTACGAGTCGGTCGGGCCGATTTCCGACCGGAATCAGAATCGACCCCTTAGTGCGTTAGGACAGTATTTAAACACAAAAAGATTTCCCAGTGTAGGATACTGAGCAGCTCCTTTGTACACAATAGATCGTTTTTGAATACCCCTTCCTTTCTTTGGTGTGAATGAGTTACAGTAGAGAAGACAAAGGGAAGAGTGGTACCTCTCTCCCCTGTGTTTGGTGTATTGATGGTATTGAGCGTCCGCTGAGCCGCGGAAGCAAGAGCTAGAATTTCTAGGTGGTTAGTATGCAAGTATCATAGAATTAAAGTGACTAACATTAATATAGACAGATATGGAGGAGCAAGGTCTCTCCTATAATGATGAAGCTGTGGCATCAATCCTAGCAGGTCCTTCCCTTTTCAAGGAGGCAGTATTCTCACAAGCACTGACCCACGTGGAAGGGAGGGACCCACTTCTAGAATTAAAACCGAATCAGATCAAAACAATCATACATGAGGTGATCCTGACAGAATATTTAAGGGGAAATGCGTCCCCAAGGGGCCTTTTGGTCAGGAATGATCCCTTCATTTTTCTAGAAGATGCTTCTTTTAGAAAAGAATGGTCGATAATAGCCTGGAAGTGTACACAATACTGGCTCATTTGAATCATCAACACGGCCAAAAGAATATCGTTTTCACTTCTTATACAAATACAAAATAATCTGAAAATAATCTCAGGACACAGGTCCAGTTAGTGTTCTTTAAAAAGAAACCAATCAAAAATCAATGACTACAGAATGATCTAAATACATTTTCAAGAGAAAAGGTCTACCCTTATGAAATGACGAATATATCAAATAAAAGATAGCCTAAAACTCATGGAACCAAGGAGGGCGAAGGTACAGTGAAACCTCAAGCACAGGAAGTGAGGGGAGTGATTATGAAACCAGAACCAGAGGACGGGGAAGAAACAGGGGACTTTATCAGACACAGATGCCCTTATTTGCCAGCACCGCCAGGGAACAGGATAAGGGTAACCCCCTCTGTATCAATAGATGCTCCCCCACCTTACTCCCAAATCAGATGCCTTCTTTAGGGAGAGGCCAAAAAAGGGGAAGAGGATGGGGCAGACAAAGACAAGAGGCCAACTGAAATAATGGGAAGATCTGAACCAACGGATCACCCAGAGTATGTCACAAGACTTCCTCCCAGGGACAAGCAGAGAGGGAGTGTAATCATCAACTTGCCAAATATGGAACAGACAAAAACACAGGAAAATGTCCTGAACAGAGGACGGGGATTTGCCCCCACTAACCAGGTTGATCATTTCAAACTTAGGTGTGAACTGCATGAGTTCTTTAGAAAAGTTTGCTTGAGGGTGTTCTTTGATGTGAAGCAACGTGAGTCTGAAATAGACGGGGATACCAATCTTCGGCCCAGGTCTACCTTCACCCCAGCCCTGACGCAGCTACCACCAGTAGTGGGAGCATTTGAACAAGCAGTAATCCACCATGTGGAGCAGGAAACACAAAGAATGAAAATAACATTTCTGAATTCAACCAAACTAGAAAGGAAAGCAATCCAGGGATTCAATAAGAACCCCAGTATAGTGATAAAACCTGCAGATAAGGAGGGTGCACAGTCATCATACAAACAAAGGCAGCATGTGACATCGAATGCTTGCGCTTACTGGGTGATGGAGGAAAAAAATCCTACCCCAGATATACAGAAACAAATTAAGATGAGGGACGAAGAAGCTCTACAGAATTGTTGGATCTCACAGCCTGAAGCATTATTTTGGTAAACACTAAACCTGTAATACCATACTTTTATACAATACAGAAGATACATAAGAATAAGACACCAGTGCCAGGACGACCAATAGTCTCAGTCATTGGCTCAGTAATGGAACCACTATCTAGATTTTGTGATGTTTTCCTGAGACCATTAGTGGACAAAAGGCAATCCTATCTGAAGGACACCAGGGACATTCTAAACTTACTAAGTAGTTTGACCCCACTAAACAATTCCTGATGGGCCTAGACATAGAGTCATTGTATACAAATATTCCCTAGGAAGAAATCCTGAGGGTCACTGAAAACATCCTGTATCACTGTGTAGCACTTATTCACTGTAGGTCCTGACGAATTGCTTTTACAGCATAAAACATGTTGACCTTTAGGTAGATCAAACACTGCTGGATCATTGCACCAGAGTGTATTTTCGCCTCACTGTTTTTAGTAAAGGTGGTGAACCACACCAATAAAGTTTGCCGTGGACTCACCAACCTTTTTTAACTTTCACCATTTTCACACACGTCTACACATCCCATGAAGCCCTCATACCCACATGCACCAACTGGCAGGAACAGAAGATCTCCGACAAAGAGCCCCTTTATGGGTGCCCATTAGACATTGCAGCCCCAGTCTAACGAGGAGCAAAACCCATATGATGAAGCATGACACCTAGCTTGCTGGGTGTGGGAGGGTTTCAGTTCCGAAAGGGGAATCCCCCCACCCACCCTTTCCCCTTTATGCTGCTCCCTTCACTTGGTTACTTAGTTTAGTTACTCCATTCTTTTTGGGGAACAGTGCATTTCTTTTTGTTGCTATAGTTCATGGGCGTATACACTGGACCCCGTTAAAAATTGCCCTGTTTATTTCCCTCCATTTGTTTTCTCACTTTCTGAGATTACACAGAAATTGCACAGAGGTTAGTGCATTTGAAGAAGAATCAGAAAAGCTAAATTTACGTCTCGAGGAACAGAATTACCCAAGGAGGGTAATTAACAAAGCATGGAAAAGGGTATTCAGGCATGATATAGGGCCCGATTCACAGAACTAACATAAGACAAAATCCTAAACTTACTACTTTTGGTATTCACAGAAGTTAGGATTGTGTCTTAAGTTTGTCTTAAGACAGACTTAAGGCAGACTTAAGTTAGGATTTTGTCTTAAGTTTGTCTTAAAAAAATCCTAACTTCTGTGAATACCAAAAGTAGTAAGTTTAGGATTTTGTCTTAAGTTAGTTCTATGAATCGGGCCCATAGAGTTTGAAAAGTTGACTTACACAAATATCGAGTTGAAAATATAGCCACACGCTAATTCCCGTGGCAAGATGGCCGCCGAGGGTTGCAGAGAGTAAGCCGCATTCACCTCCTCTCCACTGCCGAGTTTTCTAATGGTGTAATAGAGTAACTGTGGAGCCTGGCCAGAGGACGTTGTATGCCTCTACTATACAGCACAGCGATATTCCCTCCTTGGGAACAGCGAAGAAATATCCTAACACGCGCAGCCCTGCATATTAGGAGGAGAATAGGAGAAGTTGCTACACTGGTGTTAAAGTCCTGGTTTAAGATGCCTCCTCGCCTGCAACGTGGACTCAAGGCTAAAGACGGCAAGGGAGGAAAATCGGCAGACACTGATACCCTCAAAAGCCAAACAGCGAGAGAAAAAGAGAAAAGTAAGGCAGACTTGAAAGTTCCTTTTTCTGCCTTAACTACTGTACAAAAAATGCCTCTAGTCTCAAGAAGTTGACAGCAAAAAGAAACGGAGCAGACAATGCAGTATCATTAAGAGATACAGGACACGCTATCAAACCGAAAGCTAAGGAAAGCACGCTGCGGCAGCCTTCGGTAACTGAAAGTTTTGCAAATATTCCAGCGAGCAGCGGGCCCCCAGCAATCAAACCTGGAGTTTCTGTGGATCTTAGCGCAGGAGCAGGAGCGGAGCTAGAAGCTGAAGCCGGCGTTGGAGCCGGTGTTCTCGGCGCGGATGCTGGAGCAGGGCTCGGAGCCGGTGTCGGGGTTGCTAGGCAACCTGAAAGACCAGCAGTAGCAGCAGGAAAGCCGTCCGCTGCAGTGCCTGCCGTCGTTCCATCTGGGAGCAGAGGCATCACAGATGCGGGTCTGGGGGGTGCCGAGGGTGAGTCTGGAGGCAACGCTGAGACTGTGGTGAAACTAGGGTCAGAGACACATAATTTCAGGCGAACAGTAAAGGTAAATATATACAAAGGAGTGGGTAAAGAGCTTAAAGGCTCAGTTGATAACCGGGCTTTGTATACTCAGTTACCGGATGAGACTCGAAGGTGTCCTATGCCGGCGCAAGGGCTGGGAGCAGAGTTGGAGACTGAGGTATCTGGGCAAAAGTTTAAGGACATAATGGAGGTTGTTGCAGCTGATGTGGTTGATGAGGATGCACTGTTGCCTAATCCTCTAACATGGGCGGAAACTATGGACTTAGTCACAGAGAGTGGGGAAATCAAATCAGGAGGTGAATCCTCTACCTCCGCTGAGATTGGCATCGCTAGTGGTTCAGCTTCGGCAGAGAGATTTTATTCTGTCGATGAAGATACACAGTCACAGTCTCAGCCCTCAGAGGGCATTAGTACTGATGAATCCACGGGTATTGACTCAGTTAGTAGTTCCCCAGCTAGGAAAACTTCACAGAAAAAACGCCTTTCTAAAAGGAAACCCTCCACAGCAAGCAGTACCACTGATCCTACTAAAAAGCTAGCTTGGGATTATTCCACTACTACCTTTTCATTTCTGGAGCAAGATAGTCCGGCAACATTGATTGGGGAACAAGGCTCTACTCAACCCTCTCAGCCTCCAGTTATGCTTGATCTTCTCTTTAACACCTTGAAATTAATGCAGTCTGAGGCTAGAGGGGAGAGTAGGAGGGCGAGACAGGAATCAAGAAAGATACAGAACAAACTTAGAACCATAAGTAAAAGGCTAGACGAGATGGTTGTGAGAGTCGCACACGTAGAGGAAAGGACCAGTAAAGTGGAAGACGACTTAAGAGATCTGAAATCATACAAGGAAGAGTATCAAAAGGTGGCAGAGGACGTCAACTGGAAGTTGGAAGACTTTGAGAACAGGCAGCGTCGTAATAATATCAGACTGTTAGGCGTGGAGGAAGGTCTTGAAGGGGAGGACCCCAGATTGTTTGTGGTAAATTTCTTAAAGGGGGCTTTTCCGGAGTTATCTAGTTGGCAGTGGGAAAATGAAATTCAAAGAGCCCATCGATTCCCATTTTTCCTTAAAAGGGGTCAGCCTCAGGCTGGAGCTCAGGGCGGACAGCCAAGGGCTCTGTTAATATTTGTAGGGAATTTTCTCCTTAGGCAGTTGATATTGGACAAAGCTAAGCCAGAGTTGAGACGCACCTATAACAATGTCACTTTTTTTGCAAGACCAGACTTTTGCCATGCCACAGTCGAACGTAGATGGAGGTTGAGGCAATTGATACCACATATTCAGGCTCTGGGATCAGAAGCTTATTTGTTATATCCCGCAAAATTGAAAATTGTGTCTAAGGGCCAGTTTAAATTTTTCTTTTCAGAGATTAAGGCGAAGGCTTACATGATGGAAGCTTTGGGATATAAGGAGAACAAATAATGGATTTATGTGTGATATGTTTGATATGCTGGATGGCGGTGGGGAGGAGCGGCGGCTGCTGCTTCCCTGGCGTCCACACATAGGTCATGTGTGACCTATTTGCCTGTAGGGGGGGAGGGGGGAGGGGTAGTGTGGGGGGATCAGGGAGGTGGGAGGGAGGAGGGGGAAGAGGGAAAGAAAATGGCACACATCATACACAGTAAGACGCAGTTTGAGGCAGTTACAGGTTTTGTACAAATGGAGAAAGAAGGAAGTGGTGGGCTTGGTTAAGAGTTGGAAGTGGAAGCTGGTGCTAATCTTTGATGTCTTTTGATGGCTTGTCGAATTTTGTCATTTAATGTTTGCGGTCTTAATGATCTTCAGAAAAGGCTACGAGTTTCAGCATTTTGCAAATGTTCCCTGATCTGATTTGTTTACAGGAAACTCATGTGGAGGGAGGTAAGGGTTTTTTGCTAGAACAGGCTGGCTTTAAAGTCTTAGCACATACCAAACAAGCCTCCAAAACACGTGGGGTAGCGATTTTGGGGAGAGGGGCGGATTGCACAGTATTTAGGAGTAAAGAAGATATTTGGGGAAGGTGGGTGATTGCAGAAATAGGATTCAGAGGAGCTAGGTTCACACTGGTTTCAGTTTATGGCTCAACGTGCGATGAACCAGACATATTTCAATTTTTGGATCATGAAATCTCAACTTGGGTGGAACCAATTGTTTGTTGCGGAGAGTTTAATATCAGTCGACCGGCAAATATTGAGCTACAACTGAGTCATTCCTATACGGGGAGGAAGAAAAGGGTGCATAGGGCGATAGCAGATATGGCCTCGCATAATGCTCTCTCAGATGTTTGGGCTAATTTGCACCCGCAGACAGATGGCGATACCTTTTTCTCTGCTCCTCATAATATAACAGTAAGGTTGGACTATTTTTTAATATCCAATGTCTTGATTTCTAATACGCAGATTAAGAAGCTACCCCGTTTGGTCTCTGATCACAATCCACTGTTATTGTCAGTTAGTTTAAATGGGTTAGTTAGAAAGACATATAAATGGTCATTTGAGCGAGCTCTGTTACAAGATGAGAGTTATTGTAAGCATATGAAAAAGTGGATTAGTGAGTTTTGGCTTAACAATACGGGGAGCACTAGTAGTGGTTATATCTGGGATGCCTTCAAAGCAGGCGTAAGGGGAGAGACAATTAGTTTTTCAACATATAGACGGAAAAAAGAAAGAGAAATGATTGATCAACAAGTTAATTCACTTTTGAACACTGAGGCTGAGTTAAGTAGGTTAATTATGAGGGGGCTCCCATTGGATCAACAATTGCTGGAAATTATGGTACTAAAGGCGGAAATAGCGGAAAGAATCACTAATAAGACAGCAGTTAATTATTTAGCAAAGAAGGAACAGGCCTGTAAGTTTAGTGAGCGGGTTGGTCATATCCTTGCTGTTAGGACTAGACAAAAAGTTAATGCAGGGGACATTAAAAATATAGTAGACGATTCAGGCAATTTGATCTCGGACTCTGCTGGTATAAGGAATGAATTTTGGAAGTTGTATTCCGGATTATATGATAGGGAAGCTGAGGTAGATATGGACAAAGTTAGGGATTATTTAGGAAACATTCAACTTAATAAATTAGATCTAGAGGAAAAAACTATATTAGACGCCACCATAACATTAGAAGAATTGACACTAGCCCTATCAGATCTCCCATCCTCAAAAGCTGCAGGACCAGATCTGCTTCCGATCGAATTTTACAAAACTTTTATTTCAGTTCTTAGAGTGGAGCTACTGGATGCACTCATCCAAGCCCAGAGAGAAATTTCAATCCCAAAATCATGGGGCGGGACTGAAATCATAGTTATCCTGAAAAAAGGTAAACCCGCCACAGCTCCTGGGTCATATAGACCTATTGCCTTAATGAACGCTGATGTGAAGCTCTATTCTAAAATTCTGGCAACAAGGTTGTCAGCTGTCATAGAAAAATTAGTTACCCCAGTACAACACGGATTTATCCCGGGGAAGGGGACTACAGAACATGTCAGGACCGAGATCACCTGTTTTGATGCTATGGAGGTCTCCGGCGGCCCTGTCGCAGCTTTATTTTTAGACGCCGAGAAGGCTTTTGACAGGGTCACCTGGGAGTACTTGTGGGAGCTAATGAGAACCTTTGGGTTCGGTGACAACTTTATAAGAGCAATTCAGGTTCTTTATAGGGATCCAACGGCTAGAATCAAAATTAATCGGGATTTAACTACGGCGGTGCAGATTAAAAGAGGAACAAGGCAAGGTTGCCCAAGCTCTCCCCTTTTATTCGCACTGTATATGGATCCGTATCTACGCAATCTTAATCTTAATCCCAGTATTCCCCCCATGTGCGTAAATGAGGTAGAAGTTAAAGTGTTGGCATACGCAGACGATGTCGCAATAATTACCCCTGATGCTGTACTGGCAATTGGTGAGATAGAACAAGTGGCCCTAAATTTTGGTACTATTTCTGGTTATAAGCTTAATAGAGCCAAAACACAGATTATTAAAAACACAGTAGCTCAATGTAATGATCCACGAGTGGTCTCGGCAGCAGTCTATCTAGGGGTTGAAATTTCGCCTAATTTAGGGACAGTAGTTGAACGTAACATCTCCCCCTTATTGAGGAAAGTAAGTTCTGACTTGATGAGGATAAATAATCTTAGGCTTACGTGAGTGGGCCGCACTAACATTATTAAAATGCTTATACTTCCCAAATTTCTTTACTTTTTTCGTACAATTCCCCTTTTGTTTGAGTCAATTTGGTTTAACAAACTGGAGTCGATCCTTAATAAATTCATTTGGTCGTATGGGAAGACAAGACGGGCATACAAATTTATGACTCTGCCAAGGGACAGGGGAGGCTGGGGGGTTCCTGATTTTAGGTTTTATTACTGGGCATCGGTATTGCATTACATTCAAGGTTTGATCGGAGCAAGTGAAGGGGATTTGAAAGTCAAAGCTGTCTCAACTATGATCTATTCAATTGTATTGGGCTCAGATACTGTAAATGCTTACTTAAATTGTACTGATTCATCATATTATAAACGTACACGATTCAAGACAGTTGCTGCAGCTTATAATGTATGGTCAGCTGTTGCAAAAAATTGTGGATTAGGGAGATTTAACAGGTATACTAGATTGTATAGGAACAAGTCCCTACCCCCTTTAATTTTTTCTGACACCGTTATGGCAGACTGGGACAGAAAAGGTATTAAAAAAACAGGAGATATGTTGGACTTAGATGGAAATATATTTCAATTTTCAGATTTGATGGCAAAATTTAACATAGCAAGATATAGCTTCTTTAAGTACCTGCAGATTAGGAGTTTTTTTACTAAGAAAAAAGGAGGTGTGGGAGGATTTAATACAAATAATATTATGGAAGCCATAGCGCAAAGCGGGGTGTGCTCCATTCGATATTTTTATGCCCAGTTGGCTGAATTGAAGAAGGATGACACTGACAAATTTGGTAATAAATGGGCTGGAAAATTAGGGATATCGAGCCAGGTTTTTCTGAATTCCTTGGAGCTAGGTTGTTCAGTCTTTTATTCCGCCCCACTCCAATCCCAGCATTTCAAAACGCTGTATCAACTTTACCATATGCCAGATCGCATAGCACAGTGGGGTGCCACTACAGGGATTAATTGCTGGCGGTGTAATGCTCCGGCCGCAGATAGTATCCATATTTTTGCGCTATGTCCCAAATTAAGACCCTTATTGAAGGGAATTGAGGAATTTATGGCCCGTACACTTGCTTTGAATGTGACTTTAACACCAACTGTAATTATGTTAGGAGTTAGGGGTTGCGAAGATGACCATGGTGAATTTATATTTGTAGCGATGGCGGTCCTCAGGTTGTTGATTGCTAGAGTCTGGCTGGATCCCTTACCCCCGGCAATACAACAGTGGATTGCCTTATTATTGGGGACGTTTAACCTTGAAAAGGGTATATTTGGGAAAAAAGGTAAAAGGGTAAAGAGGCTGGGAATGAAAATTTGGGAACCGGTACATCGATGGAAGGAAAGGACAAATGCAAGTGTAGTCTGATGTATCAATATATTTGCAATGATTCATTAATAGTTTTTTTCTTCTTTCTTCTGTGTTGAAGGTTATGTTTAGTATTATATTGTTTTTCTTGATAGTAACTTTGGTTTATTACATGTATTACTATATGTATTAATTTTATTTGTATTCTGTGATATGTGTGTGCCAGAAAAACTTTTGTTTTACAATAAAAATATATAAAAAAAAAAAATGAAAATATAGCCACACAGAAATATCGACAGCAAGAATATTGTAATCAAGAATATCGAATCCAAGGTAAGAAATATCATTTTCAGAAATATAGAAGTCATTAATAACGTTTGCAAAGATATAGTAGTTTAAATGATCGATTTTTTATTTAGTGTTATGTATTTTAGTTTATATTTTAAATGTATGTGATGTATGTTTTTTTGTATAAGTATTGTTTATGTTTTTTAATATGTGTGTTACATTTTTAGTAGCTTTTTTCTTTTTCTTTTTATTATGAGCAGACACATAAATAAGGCATAGATAAAATATTGACATTAATGCACTTAGTTTGATGAATATACATTCCTGTGGACATATTAGATTAAGCACCACAGGTATATATTAAGTGCAGAATGCAAATGTTAACAAATATACATCACAACATACAACTTCACGTAGATTTCTGTAATTATTTTTTTCCATAAAGTGCAACGTGGTGATTTTTCCTCTAAATATGATACAAGCAATTGACCTTGACACAAACTAGCCAAAGTTTAGCCAGTTGCAATTTTAATAAAGTACAGTGCTACAAACCCAGATAATACTAGCGTACAAAGCTTATGCAGATTCAATTCTAAAGTGAAATACTCTTTGCTGAAGTGCAACAGTTGCAATCTTATAAAGTGCGGTGCTTAGTAATCCTAATAATACTAAAGTGCAGTACTAAAGTGCAATTTATTCTAGTAAAGCCTTACAGTCCAACTATACTGGATAATCTTTGGCCTCACCATAAATTCCCATAGATCTTTTACTGGCTCCAACTTTCTTAGGATATGCTTCTTCCAATTTCCCATGCTGTATCTTTTTATTAAGCCATGCAAAGAATTAATTCAGTAAATTGATAACTATAAGTCCCTATATGTATATCAAATTTGATAGAGCAAACATATGTAAAGTGCACCATGCAGTGTTTAACAACTAAGGGGCCGATTCCGATCTCGCTCTAAAGGGCTCCTAGCGGCATCCGCAGTAGCGAGTCCAAGTCAAATGCGTGATTTTCGCCTGACTCGTACGGCTGTACAAGCGAGCAAGTACGATGCGATTAATGTGAAATTACCAACCGAATCGTTTACCGGTCCGAACTGCTCCATACATCTCGCCCGAAAGCAAAGCGTGCCGTGCGATGGAGGCGATTTCTGACCGAGCCAGTCCAATGTGCGATTTGGTCAGCCAGATCGAGTCAGAGCCTCCGACAACTAAATGCACTGGGAAGTGGACATCAGGGGCCCGCGCCGGACCCCCCTTCACCAATAGCCTTACAAGTTGATCACAGGGGGGGACCCAAGGGTCCCCCCTACACATGCATGTATGGTGCAGGTGGCAGAGATGCGTCCCCACTACAGGGGCCGCCCTTGTGAGCAACGTACCTTTGGCTTCAATGGGAGCCTATGAACGCATCGTACAACTGGGGCTCGGAGTGACCCGTGTCCGTCAGCGATGGTTCTCATCGTACTCGGGCACTCAGAACCCCGGAGCACGAGTCGGTCGGAAAGCCCTCCAGATCCGAGTCGGACGGAGCCTTCTCCCAACGAGTTCGAAATCGGTCCCTATATATCATTGCAGCCAACATTTGCATAGACTTCTCATAAAGTGCAATGTGCCTATTTTCGCCTCTAAACATGATGCCGGCGGCTGATCATCAATGCAAGCTTGCCAAAATAGAGCCAGACCAATTTAATGCAGTGCTTTCTATCTCTAATAATATAAAAAGTGCAATAGTGAAATGCGTTTTTCACCCCTTTTGTTCTGTAGACAGCTTCAAAATGCATTATGGCCCTATTTTTCCGGAATGGTCTCTAGCATCTCCATATATTTCCAAATGGCAGTAAATCTTTTAGTGGCCCCCACTCTATTCGCATTTCCTTCCTCAAATTTCCTTGTGCAAATCATTTTATTTAGCCATTCCGAGTAAGTATGCATTTTTAAGGACCTCCCATTCTGAAGTATCAAACAATGTGCTACAAGAGAGGCAATTGCTGTAAATGTCTCCTCCCCTCTTGACATTGCAAGGTTGACTCTCTGACTAGTGATGCCAAAAAGTGCTACATCTGCCTCAGGGTCTATTCTCTTCTGAACTCCCCGGCTTGAAGCCAAACAAAATCCTTTACCAAAATGTCTCTAATCTTGGGCAAGTAAAAAAAAATGTGTAGCCAGCCTCCCTCGCCTGCTGCCTGGCAACGAAAACATCTATTCTCAAGTTCCGGGCCTGTCTTATGAAGAGCTTTAGGGGTACAGTACACCATCCAGCACGACAAAAGAGCCATTCTTTTAAAGATAGCCACTCTTAAGGCCTTACTGCCTAGTTGTGATATGGCCTACCAGTTGCGAATAGAGAACATACATTGTGTCTCCTGGGTGACTTTTTTAGGAATTTATTAACCACCATTGAGCATAAAAGACTATACCAGTTTCCCATCCCTCATAACTTAGCTCTAAATAAAGCAGTTACGAGCAAAGTTGGACTAGAGCTGGATGGGAACTGTGTTTATTGAGTAAATATGAGATCTGTATCTATTCAGGAGGAAAAGCTTGCTCCAGTCTCTACACCTAGCTTGGACCTTTTGCCGAATAATCACTCGATCTCCCACTAAAAAGTGCCCCAGCTCTTTAAAACCACAAGTGTTCCAGGTCCTTAAATAGCTGGTCTGTATTTGGAGGCCCAAGCTTTTACATTCAGCTAGTTTAAACTAATAAAACCCTGTAGAGCAAGCCTGCTTGGAATAAAAAGTCTGAAGTCTTAACCACATGACTGCTAGGATGATTCCT
The DNA here is from genome assembly GCF_964263255.1 of Lissotriton vulgaris. NCBI lineage: Eukaryota > Metazoa > Chordata > Amphibia > Caudata > Salamandridae > Lissotriton > Lissotriton vulgaris. The sequence continues at coordinate 961,847,307 of NC_141685.1, read as the reverse complement.
CTCCTGTGCTGGAAATTGTTATATTCCATGGTTCATGACGAGCTCAGCTCATCATGAGCACACGACCAGTGTGCTGCATGACGAGCTGAGCTCGTCATGAGCAGCGAAGGGGTTAAACAGTATTCCTGCAAGGTCTTATACCTGGTTTTTTGGAGGAGTTTAGCTGTTTATAAAAATACCAGAATCAGCGAGCCAGCCTCCTGCACCATTTTGTCCAAAAATAATTTATCAGCTGATCCCTTGGAGTCCAGTAAACAGGTTGTAAGATCTAAAATGGCTGCTTCATAATATGTACGAACTTGCGAAAGTGCAAACCCACCCTGATTAATATTGAGTTGAAGCACTGAGAATTTTACCCTTAGTGTCTTCTTACTCCAAGCAAACTTTCTAAACATCATTTCTAACTCTTTAAAATAAATCATATTGATTTTTTTAGTGATGTTTGTGAAGAGAAAAACAAGTAAAGGTTAAATGGACATTTTTATAATGTGAGGGGTAATAACAACCACTCTTCTAGCAATTTTTAAATTTGGTTCCATATGGCTTCATAGTTCCATTAGTAAAGTTCCCAATATTTGTTAGTATCATATATATCCGTAAATGTCATATTGGGATAGGATTAAAGGCATGTAGCTTTAGTTTTTCTGGGAAAAAGTCACTCGCACTATTAATAATTAAAATCTCAGTCTTGCTATGATTAATTGTATACCCTGCAATGAGTTTGAATTGTAAGAATTCTGCTAATGATAGCTCTATATTCTGTCTTTCTGGGCTAAGATAGATGATGATGTCATCCGCAAACAGTTTCAGTTTTGCCATTCCTAAAATTGGTGCTTTAATTGCCATATTGCTATGAATTGTGGTGGCTAGGGGTTCAATAAAAAAGGTAAAAAGAACAGAGGAAAGTGGGCACCCTTGCCTGGTCCCCCGGTTGACATTCACTATCCCTGCTAAGTTAGAATTAATAAAAACCTGTGCCTGTTCCCCTTGATAAATATTCCGTAACATTTTTGTGACCTGGGGGGAACCCCATACCTGCCAGACCGTAGAAAAGAGCGGCCCAGTTCACCAAATCGAACGCTTTTTCTGCGTCTATCATCTTAACAAGAGCTGGGGTTTGATTGCTCTTAAAAAAGTGCCTGTAGTAAAAACTCTGTATTTGCAGCCATTAACCTCCCTGCGACAAACCCTGATTGGTCCCTAAGGATCACTTTTTGTGCGAAAGAAGTAAAGCGCTGTGCCCAGATTTTCATTAAAATTTTATGGTCAGAGTTTAGTAGACTGATCGGTCTATAAGAATTAATATCCCTAGGATGTTTCCCCTCCTTTACAAAACCGACAATAATGAATTCTTTAAAAGCTGTGGTAACCAAGCCATCTGCTTTGACCTAATTAAAAAGCTCAACTAAAAAGGGTCTCAATTTCTTGGCAAAGGCCTTATAAAATTCTATTGGTAGCCCGTCACTGCCACATACTTATCCTCCTGCCATTGTGGCAAGGGCTGCAAGAATTTCTGCTACTGAGATGCCGACTTGAATCTTCTCAACCTGGGTGTTTGATAATTAAGGGAGATCAGCAATCTCAACATATTGTTGAATTGCCTCTTGCCCGACCATATTTTTGGTAGCATATAGTTGATTGTAATGCTCCAAAAACACTTGGGCAATCTTATCTTTATAAGTCACCGGGACTCTTGTATCAGGATCTAACACTTCAGTGATTAGATCTGCTTTGTGTTTCACTTTAGTTGTCCAGGCTAGCAGTTTGCCTATCATTTGGCTCGCTTTGCAAGCTCACTGCTGAAATGTCCGGGAGCTAATAATCTCTTCTATGAGGAAAAACTCTCTTAGCTCATTTTTTATTCTTTGTCAAGCTGGCCCCCAATTGTCTCATTTCACCGTAGAGAGACATTCTTCTGCATCAGGGCAGTATCAACTGCCAAATTAAGCTTGACTATTTGAGTACTATTTGGACTGTGCAACCATAAAGGCCACCATCTGCCTACTGACTGAAGCCTTAAAGGCCCCCCCATACGGAAAAGAGTTCTGCTTACCCTTATTTTTAGTAGTTAGACATTTTATTTTAAGTACATTTTGCGTTTTTTTAGTTCCGTAGCAGGTTCTAGGTTTAATAGGGAACAGGGTGGAAAGTAATTTAATTATGATAAATTAATGAGTTTTTTTTGTTTATTAATATTTATTTGATTGAGCTTTTATAGTGTTAATGGTGGGGACTGATTTATTTGCAATTAATTATTAATTGGTTGTTAATTAATATTAATGAATTGATTATAGTAATTGTGTGATTTATTTTAGGTGCGGGTTGTGGGGTTTATAGGGGTAAAGGGTGGGAAATAATGTATTTGTAATTAATTATTAATTAGTTAATTAATGTTAATTAATTGGTAATTAAATAATTGGTAATTAATTATGGTAATTGTGTAATTTTGTTTGGGTGTGGGTTGTAGGGTTTATAGAGGTAAAGTGTGAGAATTAATATTTGATTAATAATTAGGTATTAATTTATATTAATTGATTCGAAATTAATTATGGAAATTGTGTAATTAATTTTAGGTGTGGGTTGTAGGGTTTATAGAGGTAGAGGGTGGGAAGTAATTTATGTTTAATAATTAATTATTAGTTTATCATTAATATTAATTAATTAATTGATATTTAATTAGGGCATTTGTATATATTTTTTTGCTTGTGGGGTTTACTTTTATAGGGATCCAGTGTGGGGAGTAAATTCATTTTACTTACTTTATAATTAGTTGTTAAATACTATTAGCTTTTTAATTGAAATAACGTTTTAATTGTGTAATACATTTTTTTACAGTTTCATTTTAGCTGTGGGTTGTGGGGATTATAGGAGTAAAGTGTGGTAGGTTAATTAATTTAGTTAATTATTTTTATGGGTTTTAATTTGTTTTTTAATTAATAATATTTCTTTAAAGGTAATGAATTATGTTAATTAAGAAAGTAAATGTAATTTATTTTAGATGTGGGTAGTGAATTGTGTGGTGTTATAGGGTAGGAAATAAAAAAAGTAAATGTATGTAATTAATGTTTTTGTTTCAAAATAATTTCTAATTAAAAATATTTATTTGTTTGAAAATAGTTTTTTAATTTTATTTAATAAAATATTTGTAGGTATTTGTCATATGTATTTAATATTGTAATTAGGGCTCCCGGTTTTATGGGATTTCTTTTTAACATTTATGTCTGTATTTATCCATATTTATTTTTCCGCCATTCTATTTGTATTTATCCATATCTATATTTATTGTGTTTTACGTATAAATGAAGTTGTATAGCTGTACATTTCCATATTTATTTAACTGATAGACGCGCACTCATACTTTGATGTCTGATGTGTTTTAGCTATTTAATCTGATAAATATTACATAACAACGGATCCATTGGTAAATACAAGCATTACACCACAAAAGTTTACTGACAAATGTCGTTATTTGAAGTAATTTTATCCTGTTTTTTAATTTCTCATGCTGTCCATCTGCTCAGCTGTTGGGCTATAATTCATGAAAGACAGCAAAAGCAGCAAATGTTCTGTATTTATACACTATTAAAAATAAATTCAGACAGAAAACATTGTTTTTTGTCTGTATTTATCAGTAAAAATCCGTAAAAAAGGAAAACAGGGAGCCTTAATTATAATATGTTTAAAATATATATATATATATATATATATATATATATATATATATATATATATATATATATATATATATATATATATATATATTTGTATTTTAATTTCTATCATATTTCTATATTTTTTAATTGTATTTTTTAAATATTTTTGTTTTTGTTGATATTTAGTTAATTTTGAACTGATTGGAGTGAGAATATTAATTGTTACCCCTCCGCAATCCTACGCATTTCCCGACTGTTGCACTCACTGGAGTGGGAATAGTAATATTTCCCCTTCCGCTATCCAACACTTTCCCTTCTGTTGCACTCAAGGAAGTGGGAATAGTAATGTTTACCCTTCTGCTATGCAACACTTTCCATACTGTAACAATTATTGGAGTGGGAATAGTAATTTTTACCCCACCGCTATCCAACAATTCCCTACTGTTGCACTGACTGGTGTGGGAATAGTAATTTATACCCCTCCACTATTCAACACTTTCCCTACTGTGGCACTGATTGGAGTGGGAAAAGTTCATTTTATTAATGTTATGATTCCCCCCAGTATCCAATACTTTCCCTACTGTACACTCACTAGAGTGGGAATAGTATTTTTTTACCCTTCCGCTATCCAACACTTTCCCTACTGTTGCACTCACTGGAGTTGGACTTTTGAGTTTGAAGATTTTTAAAAAGATTATTAGTTGATCATTAATAGTGTAATTTTTAATATAAATAGAATTGTTTTGTTAGATTTTATGTTATTGTACATATATATAAATATAATTTTATGTAATTTTAAAATTATAAAATAAAGGAAAATTAATAGTTTATTCATTGTTTAATTGTTTTAAAGTAAATCTATTCATTATTATGTATGTGTGTTTAAATTTTGTAAATTAGGTATCTTTATTATATTTGTTAAAATGTATATTAAATCAACTTTATTTTTTATATCAATTTTAATATTTAACATATTTAATATTGTATATATATATATATATATATATATATATATATTACCTACTGGCGGTCGCCAGTAGGTAGTTATAGTTAGGATAATTTTCAATGTTAAATCTCAACATTCTATTTTGAATAACTTTGGCGCCGGTTGACGAATCTGCCTGAAATTTTCAGGAAAATGGTCTCATGGCGGTCCGGTCCTTCCCTGAAAGTTTGGGGGGGATTCGTCAAGCGGGGGCCGAGATAAAAGGGGGGTCCCAAAACGCGTTTTCCCCATGTTAATTTCCATAGGGCGGTCGATTTCACTTTTAGCCCGAACGGCTGAATGGATTTCCACCAAACTTGGCAAAATTGTAGGGACTGGTAGCCCGATGTGCCTTTGCTATGTCTCAAGATATGTGCTCCAGTGGATTTTGAGTAATTAAGGTTCAAAAAAATATATATATCTATAGCAGCGCTCCGGTAAGCGCACCGGTACGCGCACCGGGCGCGTCACGCGACTTGCGCGGAGAAAGCTGATTGGCTCTGGGGTGTCTGTAAACATTCTAAACAGTCCGGAGCGGCCGCCATCTTGTGTCTCGGTAGGATCGAGACACAAGAGGTGGCCAAAACAAAGGGGGAAATGACCATAAGGGGGCAGAGTAGACCCCCCTTGACCCCCTAGGTTTGATGTGGGGGCCATAAAAGGGCCCCACGGGGCAAAAAAAAAATAAAAAAATTTTTTTATTTTCGCGGGGTGAGCGCCCGGTACGCGCACCGGTAAGCGTACCGGGGAGTGTACCATGGGGAAAAAGAATGACAGTTTTAAAAGTAGCTGATTAGAAAAAAAAATGTTTAGTTGTTTTTTTATATATACACATACATATATATAAATGCATATGCACATATATATATGCATATATGTCTATATGTGTGCGTGTAGAGAGAGGTAGAGAGGTAGAGGTGTAGAGGTAGAGAGGAAGAGAGGTAGAGAGTAGAGAGTGAGTAATAGAGAGTAGAGAGTGAGTAGTAGAGAGTAGTAGAGAGCAGTAGAGAGAGTAGCAGAGTGAGTAGTAGAGAGTAGTAGAGTGAATAGTAGAGTGAGTAGTAGAGAGTAGTAGAGAGTGAGTAGTAGAGACTGAGTAGTAGAGAGTAGTAGAGAGTAAGTAGTAGAGTGAGTAGTAGAGAGCAGTAGAGAGTGAGTAGTAGAGAGTGGGAGAGAGTAAGTAGTAGAGAGTAGTGGAGAATATTCCAAAGTTTGGCACAGCACCACTTTCACAATGAGTCCAATCAAATCATATCACTTAGAGTACTTATTGAAGCGCTGAATCTTGGTGTATATTCAAATGCTTTTATTTTCCTTAAGTTTATGTACCACAGCCAGCCGAAACGTTTCGTTCTGTACAACAGAACTTCTTCAGGGCGTTCTTATTTCCTTCAAGTTATGTCGGTATCCCGTTGTCATATAACTAGATATTTCTTCCAAATGTTAGACGAGACATAAGTATATTCTTATTAAAAGTGACTAGGTATCAATTTTACCCACACAATTCGGGCAGACTTGAGTAATTTATAGCATCCTCAAAGTCAGTCTTTCAAAAATTCCAAAGTATAGGACATGATAATCCAAATCCAAATGTTTCTCAAGAAAAGTCATTTACAATCGTTCGGAATATCGGTGTTTGGGCAGATATGATCCAGGGACCCCCAGTATGCAAGGGGAATTAGTCCCCCCTCTGCAAAGGCGCCAGTGGCCTGCATTGCAGAGAGGTGTAACAAGGGTGTGGCCTCATTACACTTCTCTGCAATGCAGCTCCCTCGTGCATACTGGAGGCTCCTGGTGGACTAGTTGACCCCAGGGACCCCCAGTATGCAAGGGGAATTAGTTCCCCCTCTGCAAACGCGGCAGTGGGCTGCGTTGCAGAGAGGTGTAACAAGGGGCATAGTCTCATTACACCTCTGCAATGCAGCCCCAGGCGCATACTGGAGGTTCCAGGTGGGCTAATAGGCCCCCAGGGGCCCCCAGTATGCAAGGGGAATTAGTTTCCCCTCTTCAAACATGCACGGGGGCTGCGTTGCAGAGAGGTGTAAAAAGGGTTGTGGCTTCATTACACCTCTCTGCAATGCAGTCCCCTGGCGCATACTGGAGATTCCTGGTGGGCTTTCAGGTCTTATATAGTTAGGAATTAGCATTAAAAAAACCTTTGAAATTCACTGAAAAAACCACAGGTTTCACACCAGTTATAGTTAGGAATTAGCATTTAAAAAACCTTTGAAATTCACTGAAAAAACCATAGGTTTCACACCAGTTATAGTTAGGAATTAGCATTTAAAAAACCTATTAAATTCACTGACAAAACCAGTTATAGTTAGCTGGAAATTTTACTGATATAAAACCAATGAAATTCCACGTTATAGTTAGTTGGACTCACTATAACTTGCGCGTGCAATGCACTGCTGATGACGTCACATATTACATCACTCATGACATGGTCAGTGACATCACTCATGACATCACTGATGACACCATCCTTGTGACATAGTGACAGACCTCCTTTCACTGTAATGTAACCATTGAAACACATATTCAAAAATAGAAACTGAAATTTAAAAAAAAATGGAGATACCCATATCAGTTACAACAAGCAATTCAGTAATTCCACCATCTATATGCACATCCAGTCATTCACCAACAGTTCTATATAGTCACTCATACATATACTCACTTATCATATGAAGTGATACACCTATACATCCTGTTACACACCGACAGTCATCCAAAAGTTACTCACACACATACTCACACGTGCAAATAAACTATTGAACATCCATTTATTTGAATATAGAGTTATACACACACTTCCACCTTACTTGTATTGAAAATTACACATATTTATTCTCTTAAACAATCACTTATAGAAACACATACTTATTTAAACAGGAACTCTTACAATCTCTTACTCTCACATATACTCACTTATATACATCAATATTCACATATACTAGATTAAAACATATGTAGTTACTGATAAAGACACTAGTGAGACAGTCATTCACTCACTAACAAACACATATACACACTCATCCATCCATACAGTCCTGCACATATGCTGTCTTCAAAACACATACAAACAGCGAGTCAGTCACTCATGCATCTATGTGCTAAGTAATACCCCCACCAAACCATATAGACACTCATACTGATACTAAGAGAAACATCTAATAACCCATATACATACGCATGTAGCTACTTACCAACACATGTAGCCACTTATACACAAAGTGAAACAATAATATATATATTTAAATATTTAAACATTACTCACTAATATTTATTTTTCAGAAAGACACATATTCACTGGATGGTGTCATCAGTGATGTCATGAGTGATGTCACTGACCATGTCATGAGTGATGTAATATGTGACGTCATCAGCAGTGCATTGCACGCGCAAGTTATAGTGAGTCCAACTAACTATAACGTGGAATTTCATTGGTTTTATATCAGTAAAATTTCCAGCTAACTATAACTGGTTTTGTCAGTGAATTTAATAGGTTTTTTAAATGCTAATTCCTAACTATAACTGGTGTGAAACCTATGGTTTTTTCAGTGAATTTCAAAGGTTTTTTAAATGCTAATTCCTAACTATAACTGGTGTGAAACCTGTGGTTTTTTCAGTGAATATATATATATATATATATATATATATATATAAATCAATATGTCAATATGTTATACAGCTATATTTTTTACATCAACATTTTTTTCTCAATATTTTTGTACTTACCTGTTCAATTATAGGGAGTCGATATTTTTGCAATCTATACTTTTTCGTCTATATTTTTTACTTCTATATTTTTTATATCAATATACTGTCAGTGAACTGGACTGGGACTGGCTCGTCCTCTGTTCGCTTTAAAAATAAGTGCAAGCATTAAAGATACAGTGGTACACACTAGACCGCAACCAGGGAATCAAAATTGAGACCAAAGATTATGGCACCTACCAGCAGGGATGGGTCATAATAAATGTGGTGAATCTAAAGCTTTTCCACTTACTAGTACTACTTGAACAGTGGACCTGGGACTCACAACCCCATGCATCCTTAAGTATCACACCACATGTAATTCAGAAAATTTCATTTACGCAATTAGTTGCCCATGTAACCAATTATATATAGGAATGACTACAAGAAAAATTAAAGTCAGAATCATGGAGCATATGAATAACAGCATCAGATGTAAGAAGTCAATGGCAAAACTCACCACACACTATCTAGAACAGCAACACGATGTGGAAGACTTGAGGTGGGTGGTCAGTGGCAAACTCAATTTGACACGGTTGGACACAGATGTAAAAATGGAACTCCTAAAGAGAGAACAGAGATGGGTTTATAGAACCAACAGTAACCACAGGGGGCTTAACAATGACATTTCCTGGCATCAATTAGGTAGCATACAGAAGAAAGCCTTGGGACAACCGGAATGTCTGATTTGTAGAGAGAGCTTGGAAGAGTGTGTCGCGAGATGTGGTTGGATAGGAGTATGCTATACTTGTTCTGCATCATGTACCTCGAAAAACAACTCTCCACCCCCTATGGAAGGGTTACGAACTACATGTTGTGCACCACACCATGCCCTTGGAAACACAAACTCTCCTCTTCCCTTCTCTCCCTTCTTTTTCTATAAACCTACCTCCAGATCGATATATTATTTCTTTAAAAAAACACTAAAAGCTGTAGATCTCAAGATATGGTAGGACAGGCAGCGAACAGGGCTATAGTGAATGGCAAAAATGCAGGAAGAATAATGTGGGAATTTCAAGGTGATAAAGCATGACACTACTTAGGGCCCGATTACGATGCAGTTAGGAAATCTTCCCAATTGAATCGGTTTGGAAATGGTTTCCGACTGACTCAGATCGGGAGAGTCCGACCGACCGAGTATGATGCCTCCGGATGCTTCCAGATACGATTTGGTTGGACTCCTATTGACTTCGATGGGAGCCTATGTTCCTAACTGGATTGTAATCTGGCCCTCGGTCAGGAAGGCACGTTCCCGAGCCGATTCGGAAGGAGCAAATGCCGTTAGGAGGCTTTCCTAACAGCATTGTAATCTGGCCCATGGTGGGAATGTTTTTCTATCCGCATCGTAATCGGACCCTTAGGGGGTCATTAGGATGGCGGGCGGACTTAGTCAGCCCGCCATCCTATCGGTGATTGGGACTCCCTGCCATAAGGGCGGGGGTCCCATGGGGGGCATTAGGATACGCCCGCCACTGTGGCGGGCGCATCCTGCATTTTTAGCATTGTGGCGGGCGGTGCTCCCAGCACCGCCGGCCACAATGCTAAAAATGCACATATGCATTTGCATACACAAAGTGGCAGGCACCGCGCAGTGCCTGCCTCTTTGTTTATGCAAATGCAGGGGGGTATCACAGGTACCCTCCACCTCTCCTTCACTCTGGGGGCCCACAGAGGGCCCCCAAAGTGAAGACCGCATGCCTTTCTGTGGCGGCATCGCCACCACGGCAAGGCATCTAAGGAAGCCCATGTTAATATGGATGGCGGTGTCTGATAGACGCCGCCACCATATTAAACCTTTTCCGCCCCGGTCGTGTGAGGGCAGTATTTCAACACAAAAGGATTTTTCCAGTGTAGAATATTGAGCAGCTCCCTATTAGACAATAGATCATTTTGAATACTCCTTCCTTTCTTTGGTGTGAATTAGACGCAGTCGTATAGCCAGCTCTCCGAAATTCCGGCTGAGAGGTGGAGATCCATAGCTGCAGAGGGAGGTCGTTCCAGGTTTTCGCTGCAAGGTAGGAGAAGGAGTGCCCTCAGTTCTTGCTTCGTGTGGGGGAGTGAGAGGGAGGCGGAGCAGTGGTGTCTGGTAGGTTGGTGGAAGCTCAGGCGTTGGTTGTTGTAGGTTGGGCCTTGGTTGTGTAGTGCTTTGTAGGCATGGATCATAAGCTTGAATTTGCATCTCGTCTGTACAGGGAGACAGTATAATTTTCTGTAGTAGGAGGGGATGTGGGTCCATCTGCGGAGGTCCAGGATGAGTTTGGCAGTGGAGTTCTGTATGGTCTTGAGTCTCTGCAGAAAGTGTGTGGTGATCCCAGCGTAGAGTGCATTGTCGTAATCTAATGAGCTGGTGATTAGGGCCTGAGTGGCGGAATGTCTGGTATTTAGGAGGAGCCATTTGAAGCCTTTTTTTAGCATGTGAAGTGTGAGAAACCAGGCAGAGGGGACAACATTCATCTGGGTCTTGATGGTCACTTTGCTGTCCAGATCCAATCCGAGGTTTCTGGCGTGGTCAGTCAGTTTGGGTAATGGGTCTAGCTCTGAGAGCCACCAGGAGTCATTCCAAGGGGTGGTGTTGTAGCTGATGATCAACACTTCTGCTTTGTCCATTTTGAGCTTCAGGCAGTTGTCGTTCATCCAGTAGGCGACACTCTTCATGCACCTGTGGAAGTTGGTTCTTGTGTTGGCGGGATCTTCTGAGAACGAGACGATGAGATGTGTGTCTTCTGCGTAGGCAATGATGCTTAGTCTAGGGGATCTGACGATGTTGTAGAAGGTGGTCATGTAGGTTTTGAATGAGTGGGGCTGATGGAGGATCCTTGAGGGACACCGCAGATAATGCCATTGGGTTCAGAGCTCAATGGAGGTAGGCTGACCTTCTGCATTCTTCCTGTGAGGAAGGAGGAGATCCACTGAGGGTGTTTCCTTGGATATTGATTTGATGCTGTATTCTGATCAGAGTGTGAAGAGATATGGTGTTAAAGGCTGGTGAGAGGTCGAGGAGGGCTCTAATGTCATCAGTGGCTGTGATCAAGGCAGGCTCAGTGGTGTGGTTGGAGTGGAATCCAGATTGGGATATAGTTCTGCTCTAGTTATTTCATAAGTTGGTGGTTGATGGGTTTTTCTAGGAGTTTGGTGAGGAAAGGGAGATGGGAAATTTGGCTGCAGTTTTGAGTTCGATTGGGTCAGCAGATGGTTTCTTGAGAGGGGGTTTGATTTCTGCACGTCTCCAGTCTTCGGGAAAGTTGGCCATGGCAAGCGAGAAGTTGAAGATGATGGTGAGCATACTGCTGGTCCTGCAGCTTCTGAGGTTAAAAATGTGGTATGGGCAGGGGTCCATGGGGTTCCTGAGTAAATGGAGTTCATGATGGAGGTGGTGTACTGAAGGTGAGTTGTTACCATGAGGTAATTCAGTTCATTTTGATGATTTCAGTGAGTGTTTTAGGGTGAACGAAGTCTGAGGGCTTTGGCTGAGGTTCGAAGTTCTTATAGATGGTTGTGAGCTTGTGAAAAAAGTCAGCGAATCTTTCACATAGTTCTTGGGAGGGGTGATTCTGTTTTCTGTGGCTGCTTGTTTGGTGAACTCTCGGACAACGCTGAAGAGCTCTCTGCTGTGGTTGGAACTGGATGCGATGCGGTCAACTAGGGCTTTCTTCTTTGTCTCTCTTAGAAGCTGGTGGTAGAGGTTGAGGGAGGTCTTGAAGGTGTTCCTGTCTGAGGTGTCCTTGCTTGTGCGTCATCTTCTTTCCAGTTGCTTGCAGTGGCGTTTTGCTGTTCTCAATTCCTTGGTATGCCATCTTGCCTGCTTGTTGGGTTTCCTGGTGTCTGCTGGTCTTGATGGGAGTAATCAGGACTTTAAGTGGGCTGGGTCTCACCGCGTCTGAGCATCAGCAGTTTTTTAAGGAGGCCTCGAAATGGGTCTCTATTGGGCTCTGTTTTGTGCTGTGGCACAGGAAGTCCATTTTTTTCGAGCATTATTGGGGAAGGGAAATGCTTTAAAGAGAGCCATTTTCTCTCTGGATTTCTCTTCTCTTTTCAGAACTAAGGAGCAGCAACATTGTCATGGAGTCACCAGAGCTTTTTGTGGAAGCTATTTTAATATTATATACGAGCCACAGTTGCTGCTTATTTATCTTATGCAACTACCAACCCTTGACAAAGCCAATAGTCCTGACTTGTTGTAAGTATGATGTTACTTGTTGTATCATATATCTGGATGCAATGACAGAAACAACAAAATACCAGTCGGGCGGCACACTATGCTAAGCAAAAACTTTTAGCTTAGGTGTTTTTAAGCCATGCCCTTAATTACATTGGCCACGCCCCCTTGAGAGACCCCCAGTTTTTTCATCCCACTTAAAGCCCTGGGAGTAATGATGCGAGCGCAGTTGGTGATCCAGGAGTTGAAGTTTTTGACAGCTTCATCCAAGTTTGATGAAATGTTATGGCATGAGGGGTTGAGGGCATTGGCCCCTTGTCTCTCTGGTACTTTGGCTGAGTTGCGGTGTGTGGGAGGGGAGTGCTGGGTGGCTCAGCAGGGGATGTGCAGGACTTAAGATGTTGAAGTGTACTATGGAGTAGTCGGTCCAGGTGTTTTCGGTGATATCGGTGTACTAGACCTGTTGCTGTAGGCAAGATGGGGTTCAGCATCTGTCCAGCACTCTGGGTGGGGTCGGTGAGGAGTTGGGTGAGTCTGATGTATTTCATGCAGTTGAGTAGGTTGATGGTGATGATTGTAGAGGTGGAAATTCAGAACTCTGCGGTAAATGTTGTTTTTGGAGTCAATGGCGTGAGGGCGATGAAGTCGGGGATGAAGGTGCAGAAGCTGGGGCATGGTCCAGGTGGTCTGTAGCCAAGGGTGCCTCTGATGGTGGTTTTGCTATCTGTTGCATTTGAGGTGTTCCATAGACTGTATAGTGTCTTCTGTCTTGGTGGTGCAGTGGATGGTTTCTTTGTGGATCATGGTGATTCCTCATCTGGGTTTGTTGGTGCGGTCTTGATGTGTGATCTTGTATCCATTGGGTGCTGCTGTGGCAATGTCAGAAGCCCACGTGTGTGTGAGCCAGGTCTTGGTGAGGAAGACGATGACAGGGGTGAGGGTAGTGATGTAGTCCAAGATCTCAGTGGCATATTTGCAAAGTGAGAGTGTGTTGAGGAGGAGGAATTCAAATTGTTGTGAAGTAGGTGCGTTGTGTTAGCTGATTCGCATGGTGATGGATGGCGTGTTGGTGGGCGATCTGATGATATAGGTAAAGGAGTAGTGGATGCAGGAGAAAGGTCCTACCGTAGATTGCGGGGAGGTGTGGCAGCAGCAGTTGTGACGTCAATGGTCCATGGCTTGGAATTTGGTGGCTGTGTAGCTGTGGGTTGTAGGAGACCAGGGTTCATTGCACTGGGCGCAGACAGGCTTGCCTTTGGCGCGTCTGCTGCTTGCGCTTTCTGTCTGGTCTACGACCTCCATTAAGTATGACTCGGGAGGAGGGAGGGCGCTGGGTGGTGTTGTGCGGGGCTGGCAGGAGGAGGCGGCAAAACAAGAGGGAGAAAAAGGATTGAAAAAACAAGGCACAGACAGGCTCAAAAAGGAAAGGCACAAAGGCAAAGGAAAAAGACATAAAAGGCAAAGACTAGCAGTAGGAAAAAAGAGGCACAAGGAGGGCAACAATCCAGCTGTTCGGGCCGACAGCGAGAGTGAGAGCTGGGCCAGGGACCTGCTCAATGGGGTTGCACTGTGGTCCCTATAATGTAGGTCCTGGAAGGGCTGCTGGGTGGTGGTGGGCGGGGCTGGAGGGAGGCATGAAACGGGCAGCTGCAAAACAAAAAGGAGAAAAATTAGGGAACAAAAACAAGTGGGAGAAAAAGGAGGGAAACCTACGCGCAGGCAGGCACAAAAGGGAAAGGCCCAAAAGAAAAAGGCACAAAAGGCAAAAACCGGAAGAAGGAAAAACGAGGCACAATGAGGGCAATATCTGGCTGTTCAGGGGGCGAGAGTGAGAGTGAAAGCTGGGCCTGGGATCAATATAATATAATATAATATAATATAATATAATATAATATAATATAATATAATATAATATAATATAATATAATATATATCAGGATGTCACCATATTAATAGAATCAGCAGCATGTCATGATTGAACCTTATAACAACATTCAATGCAATGAAAATAATAATAATATTAAAAAGCAATCCTTTTGAGTATAGACATTGCAGTGTTTATCAATAAAACTGCCAAAAAATAATTTTTATATAACAAATTAATCATACTATTTGTGTGAGAGCTTTTCTCCCAAGGCCTGTTTTTTTAAATAGTTGATTAGCAGCTTCCCTCTTCCTTCTGTGACCTTGCACCACATGCATTTATGTCTTTTTCTTTTTTTTAAACAGCTGCCCAAATCATTGTGGATGCGGGGAAACTCCAAGGCCCCTTCAACACTGCCAGCTCCATGCACTCAACTACTGTACAGGAGCTGACATCATGTTTCCTGCTCCGCTATGGCCGGAGAAGCTCTTCTTGTGCTTCTGTGATGGGAGAAGCTTGGTCTACTGCTCCCACAAAAATGGGAGCAGCAGTTGGATACTGGGAGCACCCGCCCCTCCCAGATACTGATATGGGGGGAAGCAATGTGCCCAGACACTTGGTCCGTGCCTCAAGGAATGGGGTCCCAGAGACAGAAAAAGTATTTGCCCTTGGGAACCCCAAGAATAAGAATTCAGAATAGAGAGTAGGCCTCATGCACACCGGCACCCAAGTAGGGGTATATAAAATAAAAATGCGCTGACACCAAGGACCTGGTCCTCCCTGGGTGTAATTAAAAAGATATACCACAGAGCACTATGTGCATATTTTCATGTTTGTTTGTTTAACACAGGCAAATCATTGAAATGGTTTATCTCTGGCCCAGGTAGGCCGACCTCTTAATCTTGGACTTGTTTTGTTCCTAGTGCTCAAGCCTAGTCCCTAGGAGCATTCAGGCCTTCTGGCCTCTAAAGGGGTGCATTTTTTGAGAAGCTGGATGTTCTGGCTCCCTGCACCAGCCTTCTCCTCTGCCTGGATCCTAGTGATCCTCGCCCACTGGTTTGGGTATTTTGTACAGCCACTGCACTTCAACCATTCCCTAGGCTCCATAGCCTTCTGCTGTCTTGCAGGACACCTGTGGCAGCCAGTGGAGTCCAGGTCTTTTCTCCCAACTGGTCCTCAAAAGGGCATAACGAGGTCAATGCCACTGGCCCTGAAGAGACACATCCTAATCCAGGGCTCAGCTGCAGTCTAAGTCCTTAGTCCATCTTTTCAGGGTATCAGGTGACTTCCCTTTCCAGCTGGACATCCTGTTGTCATCTTCTCCCAGGTCCACGATCTTCTCAACTGTCTCTCACTTGTGCAGGGGTTTTTAAGTGATGGTGGAAAGTTGTAGTTGCCACGCACCCCAGGCCAATCCTATGATGTCACATCATCCCTCTACCTTGTCCCAATCCTCCGGCACAGCATACTGGGACAATCTAAAATGACGACTTAAGGTTTTCTCTGGAAAGATCTCCTCTGAGAGCTCCACCCTTAGCTGACATCACTGCCTGATCCCTTCTCACCAAAGCTTCAACGGTTAACCCTTCCTGTGCTGGCTTCAAAGGTCTGGTCCTCTTCCTTTATTCTAGTGGGTTTGAGCTCTCCCATCCCAGGTATTGACTGGCAGACTAATTATCAGTTGCAGATTTCCTACCCACCCCTTCCTTTCCCAGGAATTGAGTCTATTACTGATAATTGTTTGTTTAGTGTGTGTGTGGGGGGGGGGGGGGGCATTTGTTTCCTCTGCTGATGAGCAGAGCAGTTAACATGCCCTAGGAGGGAGGGGACAAAGCTCTGGAATCTGACTATGAGATCAGCCAGCGAAAGTCCCTAAATCCAATATAGTGTGGATGTGTGTTATTATAAATTGTGAATTCAAACTCAGGGTTCATGTTCTACCCCAGTTTGATAGATACCTTGCTGGATCCTATAAGCCTAAGTGGAACAAAACTGTCCTTTCGGGCAGATTTTGCCTGTATGTATAACTCAGTGAAAACAACACAATTTTTCCAGTAAGCACTACAGAATTACTCTATTAATCTCCACTCATATTATAAGAATCCCTTCTGCAACAGGCTTCTCGTGCACAGATACAGGGCTGGGCACAATGTTAGTCTCACACGAGCAGCCGGCATACATACACACGTGTGTGCACATGTGTTCATGTGTAACCCACCTAGTGCCTCTTATGCTAGCTGCAGACATATCGTAAAAGGCAGACACAGGTGGTCAATTACTGGAATTTACAGTGAGTGAGACTCGGGTAAAGAGACTCACCCTAAGTAAAGGTCCAGCAACCAGGTAGTCAATTGAGAAACATCTTGGTGGGCTAAATGGGTGGAATCCCTTTGCTACAGCATTATTGTGCCTTTTAGTTTACTGTTAAGTTCTTATCCTTCACATTTCCTTCCTGAAAAGTCTTTGACAGCTTGTCCCTGCTACCCTGAGACTAAAGTGCATAAACAGTGTAACATCCCCATTTTCATAGCTTTAGTTCGACGAATCCTAGGACCCAAGTAGCAAATGACCTCTACAACCACAGCCGGGGCCCTGTTGCTCCTGCCTGCAATACATGATACTGAAGATCATCTCTGTTCCTCAACACTTGCTGTATGCCCTTGAATCAACAAGTGATTACTGGAAATGTTCATCTAACTTTTTTGCCCCTCTCCCTCCCAAATAACCTTTATCCTGTAGTCTCACACCCCAGAAAAACCATGAAAGAACCCGAAAAATGTTTTAGGCTGAGCAGTTGGCTGGCACCCAACATATTCTGATGTCAATATACAACTATGTGGGGTTTCTATAGAAGTATCTCTGTATATGTAAATCACAGACACAGGACCATTTATGATCCTGAAAAGTTGTCATTTTTCATGTGTAATAGTGCTTGTGTCATTCATGGCAAACATATTGTATTGTATAATACTCTAAGGTGATTTTATTCAGCTCCATTCGCTTCTTTAACACATGAATCATCAGCTATTGGCTTGAGGCATTGGTGTGGACAGAAATATCGAAGAATTAAATTAAGGGCCCAAGTTAGATCTCGACAGATGGGTTCCTTCATCACAACAGTGATGGATATCCCATCCACCAAATGTAAATTCCACTATAACCTAATGGGATTTATAATTCAGCATACAAGATACCCGTAATGTTTAAATATTAGAATTATGTTTACATTATTAATGAGTTTTTTTGGTTTTATGAGTTTTTTTAATGTTATATGAACGTCATGTTGAGTTTATGAGGAAAAAGGTGGGGAGATTTTTTTATATATGTTTGTATTTTTTTAACAGATGTATGAGTGATAATTTGATATATTACTATTTTAATGTTCATTTTATTTTAATGATTAAGTATTTGGAGTACGTTTTCAATAAAATGTAGTTTTTTGTTTAGTAATAATCTTTTCCTATATTTCAATAGTATAAAAAGATATATTTATACATATTATTATAAAATATGTATATTTTTGTTGACAATTTATGTTGACAATATTTTTCATGGTTGATTTTGAATTATATTTTTTTATAAAGAATTGTATTGGATTTTCTTGTTCCAGTAACACCAAACATCTAGCAGACAGATAATGCTTTTAATCAACTAGTTAGCCTATGACATATCAAATATTACATTCCAACCTAGAACACTTAAGCCAGCGTGTAGGGGGAGAAATACATTGCGAGTACTCCCAGTAACATCCTCATCTTTTTATATTTTTGGAGGGCGCCATGTGCCTTGCAGACCAAATCCTCCACCTTTGCGCAGAGGTCCATATTCCTCATTGGAACAATGACATAATATTGATGATAGCAATATTGATTCACAAACATTTAAAAAAATAAATATTGTTCTAAAAAATATCGACTTCTTATATGTTACTAATAATAACACAAATATCAATACCCAAAATATCACAATTAAAATATCTATTTTTACTTATACTGATAACACAAATATTGCAAACAAATATATTGTTGCCTTGAAATACACATATAAATTGTCAAAAATATAGCAGCTCACAATATCGTCTACATTAATATCATAAAAATTATAAAGCCATTTGATTACAAAATAATATAACAGTATTTTACGTTAAACAAAAAAACTCTGAAAATAATATAAATAATACAACATTATAATCATTTTATATAATTAACATAAACTTAAAAAAACAAAAGTTTATACATACCAATACATCAAATTATAATTAATTTATAAATACTTACAGGTAATAAGATATAAACATTCAACAAAAAAATGTATATTTATACATTAACAATACCCCCAAAATAACACTAAAGCAGTAATATGAATGTAACATTATAAAATTAACTCCAATCAGCATCCACCATAAAAGACAGTAATTGAAAAAACAGTTCAAGCTAAACGCACACTAATCAGTAAAAATAACCGAAAAGCAAATTAACCAATAAAACTAACAATATAAAGGAACACAAAATGTGATCACGTAATACAACAAAAATTGATAAAGCAGCAATCGACGTTATTCTGCTGGATTTGCTATGGAAAATTAGAAAACAGAAGTGGAAGAATACATATAACTACCTTTTAAAGTAAGTAAAATATTTAAATAAACAAACTTAACAATAACTGATTTTAAAAATGTTAAATTATAAATAGCTAACAATACACTCTGGCCCTCATTATGATGTCAACACCGTTTCGGGGATGGAACTGCCAGACGATAAGTCAGCTGTTCTGACAACCCCTTTAGGATGCAACTGTACATGGTGCGGTCACAAACTTCCATTTTTCAATTAGAACTGGTGCGGCGGGCTGAAAACGGCCGCAGCACAAGCTCCCATTGGAAAATTGAAGTTTATAAACATCCCAGCACCTTAAAGTAGCTGCCACATGATGCAGAGATGTTTAGTGGGGCATCATAGGTGCCCCCCAAGCCCAAATGTGGATAGCAAGGGATGAAGGGGACCCTGCTGAAGGCCCCAAAGTAAGTTTCTGACAGCCAATCCATGTCAGAAAGGATGAAATGTATTGGCTGTCAGACACGAGCATCATAATCCTGATAGTAGAAACGCCATCCTTAGGGGATTATGGTGCAGTTACGACTGACCAACGGGCTCCTTGAACCCGTCGGAACAGAGTAGGAGTCCCCAGCTGGTTTAAACCCCGACCACCATAACCTTAAAGCGGAGGTTGGAGTTTAAACCTACCATGTCTGTCAGAGAACCTCCGACCAGCGGTTGGAGACTTTCCAACAGACGTAATTAGGCCCTTTATTTTTGTTTATCTAATAAACTTTAGACCAGTAAACAGAAAAGGTTCCCTTGAGTAGGGTGTTCAATTGAACAACTTAAATCACAAAGCAATTAGCACATTTCATATATAAAGTCAAAAAAACACAGTTTATTGATTACACAATATATTTAAAAGAACAAGTGGACATTGTCACCACTATACACAGGTAAAACCAATTAAAAAATGACAGTAATAATAAAAATACATGGAAATTCAAAATTGACCAGCAAAATTGATACGAATAAGGGGGACAGACAACAGTAAGACATCCAATTGTACAATACAAGGTGTATATTCAAACTCTATCAGACACCCATGTGTTATGCACCGTCTTATACTGTATCAACACAGGTATCCGAGTTGAAGAATTATACTTAGAAATGCGTTGACGCGTTTCGGTGGTAGATTTGATTTTAAACCACCTTTGTCAAGACACTATGTTCTGTCTGTCGTGTTTCTGGGGTCAATAAGATCACCCTTAAGAATATTTTTTGGATATGGTCAAATGGTGTTCAGTTGGAACGTGATATTTTCTAAGATTGGTGGGTTTGCTTCATTTTTCGTTTCTCTCTCTTATATATGCATGGCCCGCTTCAATGATGTATTGAGGACCCTGAGATTGGGCGTGTGGTATCTTAAACAATATTCCTCGTCCAATGACGTCTTTTATCATTATGCCCAATCTCGGGGTCCTCAATACATCATTGAAGCGGGCCATGCATATATAAGAGAGAGAAACGAAAAATGAAGCAAACCCACCAATCTTAGAAAATACCACGTTCCAACTGAACACCATTTGACCATATCCAAAGAATATTCTTAAGGGTGATCTTAAGGGTGATCTTATTGACCCCAGAAATACGACAGACAGAACATAGTGTCTTGACAAAGGTGGTTTAAAATCAAATCTACCACCGAAACGCGTCGACGCATTTCTAAGTATAATTCTTCAACTCGGATACCTGTGTTGATACAGTATAAGATGGTGCATAACACATGGGTGTCAAATAGAGTTTGAATATACACCTTGTATTGTACAATTGGATGTCTTACTGTTGTCTGTCCCCTTTATTCGTATCAATTTTGCTGGTCAATTTTGAATTTCCATGTATTTTTATTATTACTGTCATTTTTTAATTGGTTTTACCTGTGTATAGTGGTGACAATGTCCACTTGTTCTTTTTTTTTTTTCATAACCAATTTTATTGAGCAGAAGAGTATCAAGAATGTGGTATCTTCACATACCAAGATCCCCACAACAGTATCAATGCAAAAGTGATATACTCGGTAATCCATGAATCAAATGATGAAGCTCAGCTTTAAAGACGCCCTAACTGCCCACCCCAACCCCAACTACACCCCCACCCTTACCCAACACCCCCCCACCACACATGTACAGAGGCAACATAAAGACGGTATACATAAAAGAATCAGGTATAATGCAACCAGGGCTTCGCCATTCGGGCCAGGAATGTCACTGCGATCAAATGTCCTCCTCCTGTTCCGCTGGGGGTTCCAAGGACAGGCCGCGGTAGTCGGCCCACCGCTTCCAGATTTTGAAATGTTTGCGCGGGCAACCCCGCGCCTCAAAGACTGGTTTCTCAAGGCCCATGAAGTAGTCCAGCCCAGCCTTCCATGCAGACAGGGGGGGAGCCCTTACAGATTTCCAGGCCCGAGCCAGGTCACGCTTGGCCACGACCAGGCCCAGGAGCAACAGGTGGCGCTTATACACGTTACCCCCAACCCCTTCCATAATGTGCAGCAGGCCTAATCGGTGGGTACGAGGAAGATCCCATCCCAGGACCTCAGCCAGGCAACTCCATACGCCCCTCCAGAATCCAGCCAGGCGACCACACGACCACACTGTATGCAGCAGGGAGCCAGGCACCTCCCCACAACGCAGGCACTCCGAGGACGCAATCAAACCAGCCTTCCACAAGCGTTCACGTGTGTAATAGGCACGATGCAGGTATTTGAATTGTATCAGGCGGAGCCGAACCGCAACAGCGGTGCCACGTGGGGACTCCAGCGCCTCCCTCCAATCGTCCTCGTCCAGGGCGCCCACATCCACCTCCCACGCCTCCCGAAGGGAGCTGAGAGTGGAGGAGCAGTGTGTAACAAGGGACTGATAGATCCTAGAAACCTTTTTGTCTCCCAAGTCTCCCATAAACACTTTCGCCTCAATGGGGCTGAACTCGGGCAGGGAGTCGAGGCCGGCT
Organism: Lissotriton vulgaris; assembly: GCF_964263255.1. Taxonomy (NCBI): domain Eukaryota; kingdom Metazoa; phylum Chordata; class Amphibia; order Caudata; family Salamandridae; genus Lissotriton; species Lissotriton vulgaris. The sequence goes on along the minus strand of NC_141685.1, from coordinate 961,825,343 downwards.
ATGCTCGGGGCTAGGGCATGCCTCAGCTGGAGGTAGCGGAAGAACTGGGAGTGAGGCATCTGGAACTCCGCACGGAGGTCCTCAAAGGACTTGAGGGTGGTGCCCGATACGACCTGGCCCAGTTGTGTAATTCCAATAGCCTCCCAGCCCTCAAACCCGGCCAAAGCCGCCAATTCCGGGAGCATGCCATTGTGCCACAGCGGCGTTTCGGCTGTCAGTTTGCCCCACCAACCCATACGGCGCAGAGACTGCCGCCACACGGCAAAGACCACTTTAGTTACCGACGGCAACCCACGGCGTATACGGGCTGAATAAAGAATGGTGTGGAGCGTACGATCTCCCATGAGGTGTCTCTCTAGGGCATAGGCCGGATCACTCCTATCTCCATACCACCAGTCATTGAGGACAAGGAGGTGTGACGCCTGATAGTAGGAGAGGAGGTCGGACGTGGCCAAGCCCCCACAGTATGTGGATAGGAAGCACGTTCTCAGGGCCACCCTGGCTGCACCGCCATCCCACAGGAAGCGGCTCAGCACAGAGTTCACCTGACGGAACCACTCCATGCCAATAGGGTGTGGGAAGTTCTGGAGTTGGTACAGCAGCCTCGGCAGCGCCACCATCTTAAAGATGGCCGACCTCTCAAAGATTGTAAGGGGCATCCTGGACCATGTTTTGACATCGGCCTGGACTCGGTCCCACACCGGTAATACACTGCGTGTCCAGGCCACGGCTCGCGAGGTCGAGAGGAAGACGCCCAGATATTTCAGGCCGTCCGTCGCCACGCGCAAGTCGGCGGCCCAAGGGTCGGCAACTATTCCGCCACGCAGAGCCCATAGGGTCGATTTAGACAAGTTAAGATGAAGCCCCGAGACCTCGCCAAACCCCCGCATGATCTCCAAGACTCGGGGACCCGAGCGCCGCAAATCAGTAAGGAACAGGAGGACGTCGTCCGCATAGAGTGCAATCCTATCGGTTAGGTTATCGTTCCAGACAAAGCCACGTAGATGGGCATCCATTCGGACCCGCGCCGCCAGGGGCTCCATGGCCAGGGCAAACAAGTAGGGGGACAGTGGACAACCCTGTCGTGTACCACGTCCGATTTGGAAGCGCCCAGAGACCGCACCGGCGACACGGACCGAGGCCGTGACATTGGTGTACAGGAGGCGAATATAGGACAAGAAGACAGGCCCTAGATTGAGACGGGCCAGCAAGGTGAACAAATATGTCCAACTCACCGAGTCGAAGGCCCGGTCCATGTCCGCAAGAAGGAGTGCGGCCTGTTCATCCCTGGCTCCCATGGCGTCGATCGCTGCCTGTGCCCGCCGGATATTATGCCGGGTAGCCCTGCGCGGCATGAACCCGGCCTGATCAGGGTGGACCAGGTCGGTGATGTGGGGTAGCAAGCGGTTCGCAAGGGCTTTCGCCAAAACCTTGGCCTCAATGTTGAGGAGGGAGATCGGCCTGTAAGAGTCGTGCCGATCCGGCGCCCTGCCCGGCTTCAAAAAGACCACAATCTCGGCGTGGCGCCAGTCAGGTGGCAGCTCGCCCCGAGACCTCGCTGCCTCCAGAGCGTTGCGGAAGTGGGGTCCCAGTTGAACGTGGAACTTCTTATAAAATTCGGCAGGATAACCGCTCGGGCCGGGCACCTTCCCCGTGTTCAGCTGGCCAAGGGCCTCCCCAAGTTCCTCGGAAGTGAGTGGGGCCTCCAGGGCTGTTCTAGTCTCATCCGGGACTGCCTGTGGGAGTAGGTCATCCAAATATGAGGCTATGTCGCTCTCCACCACTGGGTCACGAGGAGCATATTGTGCCGCGTAGTAGCGGGCAAAGCTTGCCGCCAGCAAACCCGGGTCGGACATGACCGACCCGTCATCCGCCGCAAGGCCGGGCAGTTCTAGGGGTTGGAAGGTCACCTGGCAAAGCCTATGTAACATGGTGCAGGACTTATCGCCCCACTGGTACACCCTGCTACGCTTGGCGAGCCACGCCTGTCGGGCCTCCTCGTATAGGACCGAGGCATACGTCTGCTGGGCCTGCAGGAGCCGTCGCACAACGCCCTCGTCACCCCCGAGTCGGCTACGCTGCTCTAGGTCCTCCACCCGGGCCGCGGCGGTCACAATGGCCTCCCGACGCTCCCGCCGAGCGGCCGCACACCTAGCTATATCGATGCCCCGTATCATAGGCTTTAGCGCTTCCCACACAACAATGGCATCGACACCCCCCACCAAGTTCTCGCGCCAAAAATGATCGATCGCTTGGCGTATATGCGTCACGTATTCCGGCCGCTGTAGCTGCCAGGCGGACATGCGCCATCGAAATGGCTGCCGTTTAGAGGGGAGGGTCATGGTGGCCAGGACAGGGGAATGATCTGAGAGGCCCCTGGGGAGTATCGCTGCATCCCTGATACGGCTCAGACAGGCACCCGGCACAAACAAATAGTCGAGCCTAGAGAAGGACCCATGCACCGCCGATACATACGTATAGGCCCGCACCACGGGATGGAAATGCCGCCACACATCAATCCAGCCCAGACTACGCACTGTCGCACACAACCGGGTGGGAGCAGCCGCGGGGGGGGGTCAGGCACCACATGCACTCGCCGCTGGCGGTCTAGGCTCACATCCATGACCTCATTCCAATCACCCCCCACCATGGTCAGGACCTCGGGAATTTCGTCCCACAGCGCAAATAGCCGCTCAGACAGTGCCCATTGCAGGGGGGGAGGGGCGTAAACACTTCCAAAAACCACCGGCTCGGAACCCAGCAGGCCTTGAATAAAGACAAACCTACCCTGAGGATCAATCCACTGTTTCTCATGAACATAGGCCACCCTACGATGTACCAATATGGCCACCCCCCGTGAACCCCTCGCAAATCCAGCATGATACACCTGTTGATAACCAAACCTTTGGAGGCTGAGGGCCTTGGAGCCCAGCATATGAGTCTCCTGGAGCAGGAGTACATCCACCATCTCCCTCTTCCCCCACCGCAGCACAGCCCCACGCTTGATCTTATCCAGAATACCCCGCACGTTCCATGTCACCACCCGCAGGGTTTTCGAAGGAGACATAAGCGCAGTATCAGCCATTGTCAATACCCAGTCCAAAATCCGGCCCTCCCTCCCACCCTGGTGCAACCCGCAAACCGACAGAAATCAAAGCCTCAGACATGTGTGGACCCACCCCCCCAACCCGCAAACACAGCGCCCCCTTCCCGACCCGGAACCCCCCCAACAAGCACATCTCCAAAACTCCCCCCCACGCCCCACACCCACCACCCCAATACCTCAGAAAACATTGAAGTATCTGTCGCGGCATGGAGAGACCCGGGTCCCAAACAGAGGACCCAGGACCCACCATACCAATGGATCCCAACAACCCCACAATGACACACACACCACCCCCCCAACAACACTCACATCCGTGAGGGTCTGAGGCCCACAAATGGTACCCCCCAAGCCCCACTGCATCCCCATGACAGCAACTGAAGTCTTCACATGGGAACTGACCGGCACATCAAGTACAGTATGAAACAGTCTCACCGGCCAAAGCAGGGCAGTTCAGTATGCAGCATACAAAGTGCGTATAGATCCAGCAACGTTCAGCTGCCCGCGTCGGAGTGCTCCGAGTCCCGGGCATCACCCGACTGCGCCGCGCTGGCAGAGGCCGATCTCTTCTTGGAGCGGGACCTCCGATGGCGGCCCTTCCTGTTCGGGCGATCCGTCCGCTCCGGCGACGAACCCTGGGACCTGCCTGGATCCAGCCCCGGCTGGGCATGGGGCCTGAGCCGCACCGCCTCATCTGTCCAACCGAACACCTCCTCCGGCGAATCAAAGAAATGGGTCCGAGACTGATATATGACTCGCAGGCGAGCTGGATACAGAAGCGAGTATTGAATCTTGAGGCCCCTAAGCTTAGCCTTAGCGTCCATGAAAGATTGCCGCTGTTGCTGAACCATCTTCGTGTAGTCCGGGAAAATCATGATAGTATGATTCTCGAAGGCGAGTGAGCCCTTGTTCCTTGCCTCCCGGAGGATAACATCTCGGTCATGGTAGTTCAGCAGGCGAGCGATAACAGGCCGTGGGCGCTCGCCTTCCGGTGGCCGCTGGGTCAGAGCCCTGTGTGCCCTCTCAACCACGAAGCACGTAGACAGTGCCCCTTCGGGGAGCCAGCTCTCCAACCACCCGGTCAGGAACCGCTCCATGTTGTCCTTCTCACATCGTTCAGGAAAACCGATGAAGCGGAGGTTGTTGCGCCGCGCGCGCCCTTCTGCATCTTCCACGCGGGCCGCCAGCGTCTTTTGAATGCTCTCCACCTCCGCCAGCCGCTTCTTTAGGCCACTAATGTCCGCCTCGGTCTCCGTGATACGGGTCTCAGCCCCAGCAATCCGCTCCACCGCGTTGCGGAGGTCTTGGCGCAGGAGCGTGACATCCGCCCCAACCGCTCCAATCTTGGCATTGAGCGTGTCTCGGGACTGGGTGATGGCCGCCAGTAGAGCTGCATTGTCTGGCCCAGGGCCACCGCTGCCACCGGCCGCCCCGGCGCCACCACTCGGCCCAGTGAATTTGTCGATAGGGCCATGTTTGGGCGGGCCACCTCCCCTGTCCCTGGTCATGGCACACGCCAGGCAGGGCGGACACCACCTCCGAGCCTTCGGACACTGTCACAAGTCCCTAGCGGGACGGCCCAGATGAGGCCCCAGAGAGGAACGCGGGCCGGCCACAGTGATCGGGCGTCACGAAAATCGAGGTCCCGGCGTCACCCAGGCGGGACAGGCCGCACCCGCGCTCGTCCCCGCGGGCAGCTGTCCAAAGTACCAATTGAAGAAGCTGTGGGTCCGTGGTCTGTGGGCTGCCGCAGCAACGGGCCAGGCCAGGAGGGGCAGATCCGATGCCACTGCCGTCCGCCAGGTCGTCACCGGCCGCCTCGGGGCTCAAGGACCTCCGCCTCCAGACTGTTGCGGGGCCACGCCTCGCCGCCTCCGCTCGTCGGTCACACAGGGAAAGAACCGATGGGTAGGATCCGATGGCACCGTCTCGATCCTTCAGACGAGTGCAGTCAATGAGATGAGCCAAGGCCGGCGCGGCGGATGCCACCCGCACCCGCTAGATCGCTACCACCGCCAGGCGTCGCGAAACTTGAGGACCCCGGTCTCCGGCCGGCCACCAGGCCGTACTTCGTCGCCGCCTCCCTCCGATCGCAGGAAGGGTAGAAATGCAGGATCGGCACACCAAAGTAGACAGGAGACCCCACCAGGTCGAAAGCAATCACTGGGTACCAACAGTGGGCTCGGGGGTCAGGATAAATGATCGGATTAAGTCCGGGCCGGCGGGAGCTCTACAAGGCTGCGACCGTCATCTTCGCCCGCCAAGCCACGCCCCCCACTTGTTCTTTTAAATATATTGTGTAATCAATAAACTGTGTTTTTTGACTTTATATATGAATTGTGCTAATTGCTTTGTGATTTAAGTTGTTCAATTGAACACCCTACTCAAGGGAACCTTTTCTGTTTACTGGTTGGATTAACTCTACTTCACTTGATTTTGGTTAAGGGGTACCTCTCACTTTCCTCTACTAATAAACTTTAGAAACAACAGAAAAATTACTACACCATCAACAAACTAGAAACCCATCAAGAAACTCCAGCAATCAACGACCTAGAAAAACAAACATAAAAAGTAGGTAAATGAAAAACTTTTCTAAATAGCAAGTCAACCTTAAACGCCAAAAATAAAACTGAAACCCTTCAGCCTCTTCTAACTATCAACAAAGAAACTTTTACACTTAACCTCAAACAACGTTTTCCCCGAAACAGAAAAGAAGCCATCTGATCCACATTATTACACCCCCCCAATGGAAAACAGAAAAAAAAGAACTGCAATTACCTTCAAGAACACAAATGTTAGTATATAATAGAACAAGATTGCCATATTTGTGTTTGTGCATTAGAAATGAAAAGTAAAATTATTACAATTTGTTAATTATATTATTAAACTATTCTGAGACATAATGACAGAAAGAGCAAGATACATAACACAGAAAGGGAAACAATTATCCTCAAACATGGGCTACACTTGTAACTATCAATCAATCAATCAGTATACCTTTATTCGCTCTTTAGCATTAAGATCATAAAAGTACAAAGAAAATACATTTATCATCTGTTAAAATGATGAAACGTCACCAGTATATTTTGTTAAAAAACACAAAGTAAAAAGCAGATAGTAACCATATAAAAGTGTAAACCGAGACACTGTTCAAGACATGTAAAATTAATTCAGTATTTTATAAGGGGCATATTATCAATGGCCAGCGATAATTATCGCTGGCCGTGCTTAGCGAGAATTTTATTATCGCTGGCTGTCTCTGGAATTTATCGCTCTGGTAGCGCATTATGAAAAACGCGTTTCTCGAGGGCGATAAAAATTCCAGAGATAGCGAGGTTATCTGCGTTTTTCAGGGAACATCGCTGGTTTTCCAGTGATGTTCCCTGCAAAACAGCGATAACCTTGCTGATATGACCCACAGGGTCGTATCAGCATAATCCACCCCAATGTTGGGGAGAGGTAAGTCTGTATTTTAGCAGACGTTAGTTTTTGGAGAAAACAGCAGATTTCTCCCAAATCTAACGTGTGCTAAAATGCTGGGGCAGGATTGTAAATATTGGGATGTGAACATCAGTGATATTTGCAAGGTTGTCCATCCGGGGTACGCCCAGTGACGCCCACTTTGCATCTCATTAGAGATGCAAAGGGAGGCGTTGGGAAAAAGGGTGCTAACATGCGATTATGCATGTTAGCACCCTCTTGTAAATAGGGTGATAGTTTTATGTCCACTTTTTGGGGTTTTTTAAGCCAAAAAAAGTGGAGATAAAGCCCTTGTAAATATGCCCCAAAGTGCTTAGTGCAATACTGGGAATGGCTCATTTACAATCAATGATCACCAAACAACGTGCCATATAAGGGGCTAAACAGTGCCACGTTCATTTAAAATACAATTTGTCATCTCATTAGTCTCCTTTTTGTTAAAGCCATACATAAATATGATGCAACACAGAAGTTTACATAAGGATTAGGGAGCAGTTAGAGAAAAAGCAGGGCTGGGCGACATTGTACAAGTTTATATTTTAAAAGCAATGTGTGAATATACTTTTTCTGTAGACAGGAAGAAAATGTGCAAAAGAATATAAAATGTAAATCAGATTGAATAGATGTGCCATCACAGGGACAAACTGAGAGTTCATTGACTGAGTACACCCCTGATGGGAAGGCCAACATGTACGGAATAACATTTAGTCTGAATCTCAGGAGTACACATCTATGTTGCACGTTTGTCACAGATGTCAAATATGAATTTACTTTCGCCGAGATAGGCAGAAGTGTCAGATATAATGCCACAATGGTTTTATTATAGTTTGAAGCATATCTTTCTTTTTCCCTGTACTCTTTAGCACATGTTTTAATTTCCACCTTTGACGTACCCATACATGTAAGTGGATCTATGCATAGGGTCACTTAATCCAGCTTCAACAATGTATCCTTCACATAGCGCAACCATGGGACCTGAAGAGCTTTATCAAGAGATAAGCAATCTTGGATAACATTTTGAGTGAGTCCCATTGTATCTCTAGTCCAGATTGAGTGCCGAAGTAGGACCAGAGCTATAAGAATCAGATCAGATATAAATGGGACATTCAGCTCTTGCTGAATAATTTGAGCAACCTTTCAGGAGAGAGAATAGCTTTTTAAAGAACCTGTCTTCTTTCGGTTGTAATAGTTCAGGTTTGGCTATGCCCCAAATTCCTGCTCCATGTGTAGCTGAAGCAATAGCTTTGGCACCATAAATTTTTTTAATTGGTTCCAATGGTTTGGTGCCCAATTTTTTTTTTGTAAATGAGCGAATAGCTATGGTGTTCTTTTCTAGTGCATTACATCTGTTTTCAACCATATTTGTCTAGATCCCTTCACTAATAAAAAGTACCCCCAAGTATAAAAACGATTTTGTTATTTCGACTTTCTGTTTAGCAATCAAAAAACTGGTAATTTTTTTGGCTGCTTCCCTACTATTAAGATAAATGTTTTTGTTTCATTTACTTGTAATTCTAGTGGAGCAATATATGACACATAATTATTTATTAGTTATTGCAGAGATATACCTGTCCTTGTAACCAATTGGGCGGCGTCAGCGTAGAGCAATATGGGTAACTTTTTCTTGTTTATCTTGGGTACATCAGACACCTCAGAGTTCACTGCTGATTCCACACCATTAGTATACATTGAAAATAAAAGAGGGGCTTAGACACAACCTTGCCTAACTCCCCGAAGGATTGGGAAAGACCTTGTGCATTCACTTGCAACTAAGAAAGTACAAGCACTGAAAATATTACCTGGAAATGTACAAAATATTACTCTATTACTATAATGCTTATAATGGGAGGGTAACTACAAAAGATGATATTGTATTTATTGTTAGAGAACACAACCACCCCCCAAATGTGGCCAAAATTGAAGTAAGGCATGTACAACAAGATTTAAGAGAGGCAAGCACTAGTTCCCAAGAACCCACTACTAAAATACTAAAATATCTGGGCCCACATATACGAAGAATTTTTGCGGTCAAAATGCTTTTACATATGTACAAACCACAAATTGCAATTCGGTAACATATCAATGAATCACAATTTGCGTTTGCGATTTGATATTTAGAAGGAGCGCTTTTAGGGCGTCCCTTCCAAATACTGAATCTAAATGGGATGTATGAATGTTTTACGACTGAATTATGGTTGCAAAGCATTCATATTTTTCTGCCTCCTTGAAGGAGGTGGTAACCCAATTGCAAATAGGAAGGGGTCCCAAGAGGTTGCCTTCCCCTTTGAGAATGGAAAACAAATATTTTTTAAGAGCAGGCAGTACTCCTATGACCCAATGCCTACTCTTAAAAAATGAAACTACAAATTTTCATTTTTTCCATTTAACCACATCCCCATTCCCTTCAAGAAAAATGGGCTGCACTTAAAACAAAAAAGATTGCTTTATTCAAAATCAATCACAGACCTCAGCAGGACATCATCCCTGTGATGGCGGTGATTCCTAAAAGGTCGCAAATTGTGACCTACCACATCAGTATGCATGAGGTAGATCTATTTATGACCCACTTGAAATCGCTAATGAAACTCAAACGAGTTTCATACATGCCGAATACCTGATTTCCTAATTGTGAGAGAATCACAATTAGGAAATCGGTATTCCCAATATTGATATATCTGGCCCATGCTCCCTAGACTAACTGAACTCATCACAGGCCAGCTTCTAGCTAAACCCACCTTAAAATGCTTAATAGCACAAACTAAAAAAGCTACCAGTGATACTCCTCTTGTCCCAAGAAGATACCAAGATAAACCCAATTTTCCAAGACTTAACCACCACACATAATGAAGAACCCTTCCTCCTACATGACAACCTTGATAGTGAGAAACACATTATATATGCTATAGCAGATAACGTATTAAAACTAAGCCAATGTCAAACATGGATGATGGATTTCACATTCAAAATGTGCCTTTAACTATTCAGCCAGATATACACGATACATGGTTAATATCAAAATACTAATATTCCATTCATATAAGCCTTGAAACCCAATTTACAAAGTAGCACTTACTATGAACTACTAAACCATATTAAAATGAAAACTACTTCCCAGATAAAATAATCATAAACTTTGAACAAGCCACGATCTAAACAATACTTAAACTATACCCTTATACAGCCATAAAAGGATGTTACTACCATTTTGCACATATCAATTGAGGACACCAAGGACAATTTGAACTAGGTGGCTTATCACAATGTACCATTGCGAAAAAGGAAGCACCCGACCTTAGGTCGGCGGTTTCGACTGAACTATTACGATGCAACCGCACATAGGGTGGTCGCAAGCCTCCATTTTTCGATAGAAGCTTGGGCAGCGTGCGAAAAAGACCTGCAGCACAAGCTTTTATTGACAAATAGAGACTTTGAAACATCCATGCACCGTGTGGCAGGCACCATGCGTTGCATGGTGCAGAGGTGTTATGCCCCCTGGCCCAAGAGTGGAGGCCGCGGTGGATGGGGCCCTGCTAGGGGCAGTCCCTCCGCCTGAGGCCTCTGCCTGCTGCGAGCAGACTGCAGTATGAGTTGTCGGTGGGTCCGACACTGATGTGACATCGGTATAGGACCCAAAAACATCATAATTAATCCCATAAGGCCCGATTCACAAAAGTAATCTGAGCCAAAATCCTTTGTGAAGACCGAAAGTCGTAAAGTTAGGATTTTGTCTCAGATTATTTTTGTGAATCGGGCCCGTATTTTGGAGTATGCAACAAACAACTAATTTGCCTTTGAAATAAAAAAATGTATTGCACAGGCCTGTTTTCCTGTAACAAAGGTAACTAACCACTACAACTTGCTTACAGAAATCCCATTCTACCAACAAAACGCACACAGGCTAAGACCCCTAATGGACTACTTTGAAGACACTTGGGGTTGGCAGACTGCACCACTCTAGACACAGATGCAAACACAAATTCGAAATACTATGGTGGAATGTCTATGACGGCATCTTGGCTCAAGAAGCAATAACCAAAAATGCAGCAGAAGGATGACACAATGCCTTCCATTCTACACTAGGGAGAACACATTCTTACAATCTACAAATTCATAAAAGCCTACAAAAATAATAAAGTTACCAAAAACTCAGAATAGAGCATCAGTAACCCAAATTAAACCTAAAACCTACAACTTGCAAACAAACTAATAGAATGTACAACATCTAACAATGTAAAGTAACACTACTTAGAATCCATAGTAAAAACCCTATTATAAAAAAAATCAAGCTATCTACACACTAAGGGCTTAATTACAAGTTTGGTGGTCCCACTGTGCAACGAGCAGTATGCTGTGGGATTGCCAAACCCATGGTGCGACCGCCTGCCAGATTAAGGGGCTCATTAGGATCGCGGTTTTCCCGCATCCTCCGGGCCGGCGGAAGCCACCGCCGGCCCGGAGGATGCGGGAAAACCGCTGCTGAGCCTCAAAAGACCCACCGCCATATTAGGATGGCGGTGGGTCTTGAAATCTGTCCACAGCTTTTCCGCCGCGGTCGCCTTCCGACCGCGGCGGAAAAGCTTTAACATGGCTGGCGGTGTCTATCAGTACCTATGGTACCCCCCTGCATTTGCGTGAACAAAGCAGCAGGCACCGCGCGGTGCCTGCCGCTTTGTGAATGCAAATGCACAACTTACATTTTTAACATTGCGGCGTGCGCTGCTTCAAGTAGCACCCGCCGCAATGTTAAAGATACAGGATGTGACCGCCAGGGTGGCGGTCACATCCTAATTTGGACGGAGGGACCGCCGCTGCCCCTACAGACGGTCCCTCCTACTCTATGGTGGCGGACAGACTCAGGTCCGTCCGCCATCATAATCGGCCCCTAAGTGTCAAATGCTGGTCTGGCGGGCAGTACTACAGCTATCTGACAGTGGCGGTCTGCCAGGCTCATCGAAGAGCCGGATATGCAGACCGCTTCTCTGAGAGCACCGACTGCGCTGTACTGCATGGTGTGGCATACATGCCATAACCTGCAGGAACGTTTGGTGCAAATACAGGGGTCACTACAGGTGCCCCCCTTGCATCCACCCCCTGGGCCCAGAGGTGGCAGGGGGCCCTGTTAGGGCCCCCTTAGTTGCCTCACCACCACCCTTTTCATGGTGGACTTACCACCATGAAAAGGCGGTTGGATCACCACCATGAAAAGGCTGTTGGTGAGGCAACTCGTAATATGCTCGGCGGTGAGCAGCGGCATCGCCTGCATATTGCTGCCTCAACACGCACCGTCTCTGCCGCAGGGGGTCATTGATCCCGTTGGTCTTTGGCGGTCCAACCACCACAGTTGAAATACTGCGGGAGGTCCCACAGTGTGGCAGTGGTTGGGCTGCCACCACGGCTTAAGCGGTCCTCTGGACTGCCGAACTCGTAATCTAGCACTAAGCATTAAACCTTAACAAATGTGCACACCAGAATAACTAAAATAGTTTAACTAAATATTAAACAAATTAGTTTTATACATCGGTCAAGACAACATACAATTAAAATATCAAAATAGACTGATATATAAAAATAATGTATTTATTAATTAGTTAAAAATGAACAATTCACCAAGCTCAAAGCAAACATTACAACCAAGGAAATACAACACATAAAAGATAACAATTACGTCAAAAACACATATATAATAATAAAATGTAACATATCCTACCCACAAATTAATACAGAAATAATACTCACTATTTCATAGCTGTAGATCTTCGTCCATATTCATGTTGTCAAAATGTAATACACCAAAAAGGGAAAATGAAATCCAAAGAAGCTAAAAAAAAAGCAAAAGTAAAAAAGGTCCATTTGAAATCCAGCAAAGCAATCCAATGTCATAAAGACCCATAAACACCAACAGTATTATAAAAAAAAGACTTGCTCCAGGAAACCCAAAAATTCAAAGGAAATCAAAATAAAAAAAATTATGGTTTGCTAGTAACTAAAATAATTTCTTTTGGCAAAAAAACACAAAAACCACACATCAATACGATAACTTCAGATCTGCTTACCTGAAAAACACATACAATACCCATCCACAAAAACCACCATCTTCCAACATAATCTAAACATTAAAATAAAAATATGCAAAACACATAACATAACATTATATAAAATAATTATACAGACCTACCAAAATCTAAGTAGGCATAACACATAACATTTTTAAACAAAATAACAAAAAGTATAAATAAAAAAGCCAAAAAGTAGAAACCAACACTATGACTACCATTAACTAGGTCTACCTACATTGCTCCCACCGGCAAAACCTATAGAAAACTGTCTTATTTTTTCTGAAGAGCAGTAATGCCTTACAGCGGATCACTCCTTCTCCTAAAGGGCTTATTTTGAAGTGGGAACAGTATATGTGACATCCTTAGTGTCCAACACCGTCCCTGAAATGGTTTATGCTTGGAGTGGGAATAGTAATTGTGATTCCTTTAGTGTACAACATAATCCCCAAAATGGTTTACATAGAAGTGGAAGCAGTAAATGTAACCATGTTATTTTATAACATTTTTATTCTAATATTTTACAATACAGGGTAAGTATTACATGTAAAATGTTAAGTATTGCATTTTTCACACATATCATTAGTATTGTTTTTTAAACAACAGTATATGATACATTTTAGGATTTTTATATTCTTTTTTAGTTGTTTATATTTTATTTCCTGAATAGCTTTACATTTTTTGACACATAAATATATTTTTATAACAAAGAAATCGTTTTTTTTAGATTTATTATATTTTTTGTCAAATACGCAATATGTTATATATTTTTTCATATTTGTTCACATATTTCCCAACATTCTTGTAAATAAAATACTTTAAAAAAAATATATACATTTGTTATATATATCTTTTGTTACAACAGGTTTTATATGCTTTTTAAAGTAATATTACTATAAGATATTATTTATTGTATTTATAGTACTATTTACATTATACTTTACATCATCATTTATATTTTCTTAATACATTTATTGAATTGTTACACCTATTTTTGGACATTGTTACATATTTTATTTTATTTTTTTATTTTACAAGTTATGGTTAAAGTCCTATTGTTTTAAATAGGGGAATAATTTTATTTTATTTTGATTCATCACCCATTTTTTATACCCGCTAAGTGGACTTTTGTAGTCTATTTCTGTCATTTTCCATCAGGTTTCCTGGGAGCGAGTCCCGATTACTTGCTGCTGATTGTTGGATAAGGTAAGTCATTTTTTCTATTAGGTTTTTCGGGTAGCCTTTCCGACAGTATCGTAATGTGCTGGTCGGATTCCTTTCCGCCCGCCTATTTACAATAAGGGTGGTCAGAAAGGAATCCGACCTGCCATTGTTACTGGCTTCCGATGGACTCAGAGAGCCCATCCACCAGTCAGAAAGCTGTCAGTAATCCCAAGGGCGACTCTTTCCGTCTGAGGGATTATGATGTTGGATTTCAGCAGCCTTTCTGTGCTGGCCTTTCATACACAAAAAGGCTGTCGGAACTCGACTTTGGGGGCCCCATGCAGGGTCCCCATGGGTACACAGTCTCCAGTTGGCACCTCAAGATGCCTGCCAAGGGGTGCAGGGATGATCTGCACCGCCTATTTTACAATGGGAGCATGTATTCCAGTCGGAATACATGCTCCCATTTTAAAGTATAGGCATGCAACCGAACAGTATACAGTTGTATTCTAATTACCTCCATGATACAGCTGGCAGAGAGGAAACTCATAACATGTTTGGCGGGACTGCAGCGGTCCTGCCAAGCATATTCATGCCTCCTCATCACTGCTGCAACACTGCCACGGAATGGCGGTTCCCTGGCAGGCAGTGGCAGGGCAATGGTGGCCCAAATGCCCATATTGTAATAGTGCTGGTGGTGGACCACCCCCACCATGCCTCCATGAGTCTGGCGGCCCGTGGACCACCAGACTTGTAATAGATCCCTTAATGCAGATTGTTAGAGATTTAGCCAAGTGCTTTGATTAAAATGGTCGTAGCAGCCTTGGATGGCTGTGTGTGTTTAGTGCTGTTAGTGCTGTTTATATCGTGGCTTATTCAAAGTCAAGCATTATTTTATGTAGGGAGTAGTTGGTTTTTTAAAATTTTAATGTGATTCAGTAGCTTGTGGTAAGTGCTTCTTTGTTTAGTATGTAGCAAGGAATATATATGAGGGGTATAATGGTGTTTTGATATTCATCATGTACAGTGCATATATGAGTGGATGGTTTAGGGCACATTTTGAGTGTTCCGTCCATCATCCATGTTTGACGTTGGCTTAGTTTTAATAAATTGTCTGCTGTAGCAAATATATTCATGTGTTTGTCATGATTAAGGTTGTCATATAGGAGGAAGGGGTCATCATTATGGGCCTTATTACGAGTATGGCGGTCCATAAGAGTGCCGTAGTCAATGTTGCGATCTGACCACCGTCACACTGCGGGCCCCCCTGCAGTATTACAAGTGTGGTGGTCGGGCCACCACAGGACCGCTGTGCCCCCTGTTCGCTGCCTCCTTCCTGGCAGTGAGCCTGCCATGAAAATGGTGGCTAAGAGGCATGCTGCCACTGGGCCTGGGGCTACATGCTGGGAGCACAACATGTGCCCCCCCCCCCCAGATTTGCTCCTTCAGTTCCTGCAGGGTGTGGCATATATGCCACACATTTTGCCAGAACGTGCAGTCGGTGCTCTCACCGCAGCGGTCTGCATGTCAGGCTCTCCCATGAGCTTTATTGGCCACTGATGTCAGACCGCCACTGCAACACCCGCCTGCCATGGATTACATTCATAATCTGTCAGGTGCACTATGGCCTTATTGATTCTCCAGTGGATGGCAGTTGCAGCGCCGCTAAAGGACTGCCAAATCCAGAATAAAGCCCTATGTATGGTTGTTACTTTTTCACCAACTCGGATGTCTTGATATCTATTAGGGGCAGAATGAGTATCACTGGTAGTGATCCTGTGATGTGTTAAGGTACCTTAAGGAGAATATATTTTAGAATTTCAGTACTAGTTTTTGCCTCTTTTAAATCTTGATGTGCATGTCTAACTTCGATTTCAGTGACATTTAGTTTTGGTTGTGTTCCCTGAAATTAATAGCAAAATACTTTTGAATAGTAACCCTCCCATAACAAGCATTAGAGTAGTATTTGGTACATTTTCAATTAACATTCTTGTAATTGTAATTGTAATCAGCATTTATAGTGCGCACTGTGACCCTATGGGAATCCTGGCTCTTGGACACATGAGATCAGCTAACCTCTAAGTATATTGGAGGGCACAGGGTCAGTGAAGCTAAAAGGCCACGGCCACAGACTTAGGCCCTAGAAAGAGCCAAGTCTTTAGCTTCTTTCTGAATGGCAACATATTTTGTATCTGTCTAAGTTCGGCTGGGAGTTTGTTCCAGGCTGAAGCTGCTGCAATACTGAAAGCCCTTCCTCCTGATCTGACTCTTCTAAACCTGGATACTCTTACCAGTTTAGCTGAGGAGGAGCGAAGGTTACGAGAGGGGACATACCATTCGAATCTGCTCTGTAATGTCTTGGGCCCAGGCCTTGCAGAGCCTTAAAGACTATCCATAGCGACTTGAACTGTATCCTCTGCATAACTGAAAGCCAGTGGAGCTCAGCGAGGGCCTGCGAAGCCGATTAATGGCATGATTTCATTAATGCTAGCTTGGCCGCCATCGACTGGATTCTCTGCAGTCTCCCTATCAGATATTTAGGAAACTCCAGCAGCAATGCGTTGCAGTAATCCAGTCGGCTCAGAACAATACTCCCTACTACCAACGATCTGCCTGTTTAGGGAGCAGTGGAAGGATCCTTCAGAGCACTCTCATCAGAGCAAAGCAGCCACCAACTATCTTGTTTACTTGAGATTCTAGACTCAAATTACCATTGAAGCTGACTCCTTGATTGCGTACTACCTTGGCGGGAATCAGTGGAGCTGTCACGGTAGTGACCAAAACCCAGTAGGTAGTGGAAGGGGAACCTTCCCAGCTGAGCAACACAGGATCTCGTTTTTTTCCCCATTGAATTGCAAGTAATTATTTTGTAGCCATGACGCAGTGTCTTGCAAACAGTCAGGACATTTTTCCAGTGAGAGTGATTGGTGGCGTCTTATTGAGACAGAATCAATTGGGTGTCATCAGCATAGTTCACAAGGCTGAAATTTTGTGATTTGATGACAGCAACCAAAGGCCTCATATAGATATTAAATAAAATAGGGCTGATGGCAGACCCCTGTGGCACACCATGCTGGACATTCATGAACTGTGATTGGTATGGGGGAAGAGCAACCGCCTGTTGCTTCTCTGAGAGGTAAGATTGAAGCCACGCCAGTGCCAGCCTTCTTGATGCTTGTGCTTTCTTGGCTGTAAGTGTCACCCATCTGTGAGATTAATTGTTTGCCTTTCTGTGATGTAATACTACTTGCTCTTTCTGTCATTCTGTCTGAAAATAATTTAATAATACAGTTAAATAAGGTGTAAGAGTTTACTTTTTCTTTGCTAATGTAATATTACAACAACCATTTTATACTTGCATATGTGCTGTGGATTTTAATTTCAGTTCTCTTTTTTAGTTTTACTGTGAACCTGTTTCAATGTGGGTCAGGTGATTTGTTGTCAGTTAGAGGGAAGGGTGAATAAATTACATCTTTAATGTTTATGTTTGGATAGTTTGTAGGGGGTTAGGGTTTTTAGTTTTATGTTTTATGTTTTATGTTTAAGGATTAACTAATGTTTAAAAGTGATTTGATTTTACTTACTTTTTACGTGCCTTTTTCCAGTTGTTTGATCTTTGAGTTTTATTGGTGGTTCTGTAGGTTGTAGATTGTGTTGTACTTTTTCCGTAGTATCTAACGTTTGGTAACTATATAAAAATAGAAAGTTTAGTTAGTTATTTGTACTTCAACATTTTTAAGTAGGTTAATTTTGGCTATGTTAATGTTGTGCTTACTTTTGAAGGTAGGTGTAATTTTCTTCTAGTTTTTTGTTTTTGTTTTCTGTGGGCAACCTGGCCGTGTATTGTTGTCTTGTATCATTAGTGTTTTTGGTGTGTTAAGTGTTGAAATGCTCTGCTCCTTGTATATTGCATTTTTAATGAATTGGATGTTTGTATTAGTTAGTTTGTTTTATGGCTGTTTTTATTGGTTAGTGATTTTTTTCATATTATTATCTTTTATGGTGGACACTAATTAGTGTTTCAGTTTTATTATTGGCTATATATTTCATTTTTTTGTGTTATTTTTGGATATATTTTTATGTTTAATTTTATTAATGAATGATTATTCATTGCTTTATAAAAATTGTATTAGGCATTTATTATTTTTTAATTATTTCAAGTATTGTTTTTTGTATATGTTTGGAATTTATTTTAATGGTATAATATCTAAATAATGTATTGAGTTGATTCGTAAATTTATATTGAGTTTATTTTAATTTTTGTAAAGTAAAATATAGTTCATATATAGTATTTTGTGATATTTGTTTTTAATGACATTAATCTAGTTAACATAGAATATTCTTATATGTTTTAATTTGTATATAATTATTTAAAGGTAACAATAGTTTTGTTTAAAATAGCTGTGGATTCAATATTAGAAGAAATAGGTATTTTTAACAGTGATATTTTGGTCATCGATATTAGTGTCTGTGTTATTTGACTATAGTATGGGTACTCACAAACTTTCTCTCGAGGGCCAAATTTACAGTGTGGTTTGTGGGCGAGAACCAGACCAGTTGGGGCGGGGTCAGTGGGGGAGTGGGGCAGGTCTAGAGCAAAAAAAACTGTGACCATGAGGTTGAACATAGGTCCCTGCAGAGGACGCCTTTGTCCACTGAGCCACCAGACCCGGCACACACACACACCTCTCTCGCTCTCTCCCTCACCCTCTGTCACCCTCTGTTACCCTCACTTTGACTGTCTCCCTCTCTCTCTCTCTGTCTCACTCCTTCTCTCTCTCACCCTCTGTCACCCTCACTCTGACTATCTCCCTCTCTCTGTCTCCCTCCCTCTGTCTCCCTCTCTCTGTCTCCCTCTCTCTGTCTCCATCCCTCTGTCTCACTCTCCCTCTGTCTCACTCTTCCTCTGTCTCACTATCCCTCTGTCTCACTCTCCCTCTGTCTCCCTCTCCCTCTGTCTACCTCCCTCTGTCTCCTCCCTCTGTCTCCCTCTTCATCTGTCTCCCTCTGTTTCCCTCCCTCTGTTTCCCTCCCTCTGTCTCCCTCCCTCTCTGTCTCCCTCCCTGTCTGTCTCCCTCCCTCTCTGTCTCCCTCTCTCTCTGTCTCCCTCCCTCTCTCTCTCTCTCACCCACTGTCACCCTCTGTCACCCTCACTCTGACTGTCGCCCTCCTCCCTCTGTCTATCTCCCATGATCTGTCTCCACCTCTCTCTGTCTCCCTCTGTATGTCACCCTCTTTCAACCTCCCTCTTTCAACCTTCTCTGTCTCCCTCTCTTTGTCTCCCACTCCCTCTGTCTCAGTCTGTCTCCCTCCCTATCTCTGTCTCCCTCCTCTCTCTCCGTCTCCACCTGTCTGTCACCCGTTGTCTCCCTCCCTCTGTTTCCCTCCCTCTGTCTGCCCCCTCCCTCTGTCTCCGTCCCTCTGTCTCCCTCCCTCTACCTCCCTCCCTCTGTCTCCCCCTCCCTCCCTCTGTCTCTCTCCCTCTCTGTCTCCCTCTCTCTGTCACCCTCTGTCTCCCTCCCTCTGTCTGCCTCTCTCTCCCTCCCTCCCCCTCCCTCTCCCCTCCCTCTCCCTTTGTCTCCTTCCCTCTCCCTCCCTCTGTCACCTCACCTGGCGTGCGTGTTTGTCAGCCGGGGCTGAGACAGCTTCCCTGCCGCACCCGAGTACTTCACAGGTCTTTAAAAGACCACTTACTTGTTAATGAGGCATTGTTGTATTTCACCTCTTCTTACCACCCCCGCATCTCCACTCTGACCTTCGCTGGAATCGCCTGGCCTCCCATAGAGCGCTGCTGCAACCGGCAGTGTTTGCGGACACAGGACACTCTTTAATTTTTTTTAAAAAAAACACAGGTAGGATGTCTGCAAGGTTCGCGGGCCACCAAGGAAGGTTTGCAGGGCCGTTGGCGGCCCGCGGCCGTACTATGAGTACCCCTGAAATATAGGATGACGATATTTTTGTAAACAAAGTTTTTTGCACTATTTTTGTGAATTTATATTGTTTTCAACAATATTATGTCACTGATCAGGATTGCATTAAGAACTTTTATACATCTGAAAAGTGCACTCATCACACATTTTAATTATCACATCAATTAGTTGTAAGTACAGACCAATCTTTTTTTATTAAATTGTTTTGCACTGCAGCTGGTATTTTTTAGTTCGTCTGTTAGTGCATCAAGAGCTGGTACAGGAACTGTGTATTTCCAGGGAGTCAGTGTAGATTATTTGAGAAAATTCTCTGTGATCTCCTCAGAATAACACAAAGGAAAGAAGTTTCATTTGACCACAGGTCAAATATCTCAAGCACTCAAAAATCTTAAACAAACAGAGCGGAGGTAAGTTGCCTCTATGCAGGCAATGTAGGTTTTTCATGCTTATCTGCTCTGGGAATTCAAACCTGCTTGCGTCTGCCTTTTTTGTGCAGAAATGGCTCCTGAAAGAAATAACCTTGAAACCAGATACCAGGCAATGATGACAGCACAGTGCGGTCTCTTAAGGACTGCCAACGGCATGGAAGATGGGGTGGTATTACCATAGGGACAAAAGGATTCCCATGGCCCTTTGATTACTAAGCATTTTCTGAACTGTCATGTATTTTATCTCCAGTCGTACCAGGTAGTTAAGTGCAGTGGAGGTGCTCTACATTTTCCTCAGACGTTCTGTTGGTACACTAGAAGTATACCTCCATAAATACTTTATTATTGCTACTCTGCCCCCAACATTAGCAGCTATGGGGGTGACACATAATTGGTGGCATCTAATTATGGTAACAATGGTACAGGTCTTTTTGGACAGAGGGCCTGCCAACCTCTCTTCGTGTAGTCACCTATAACTGACATTGCCTCTCCCAGGCTGTGCTTTGTGTTGTATGTTACAAGTGTGTGGGATGAGTAGACAGTGTACTGAGTAAATGGATTCAAAGTATTGCATGATAAGTGTCTGCACAAAATTGTGCTTCTTCTCCAGGCTGTCTCCATCCGTTTTTGGCCATCACAACATTTATGTATATTGTTCTTGGGGATCCTTTCCTGAAATGTTGTAGATGTTTGGCGAGCTGGAAGAAGCAAATTCACAAAACAAGACCTAGACCGACCAGGCATAGAAAATTCAATCAGTAACTGGTGCACCATCGAATTTAAAATCTTTTTGCACAATACTCCTCTCTTTTAATTGTTGAGGTAGGAGGTACATCCAAAGTATGCCATAGTATAAGAACACCTGCCCAAACCCTTGAAAAAACACAAAACAGTTGTGAGACAACAAATAACACACACCTATGTGCCTAAGTAGGGAAATGGAGAAAAGTAGAAAAAGTTTGTGTGAGCGAGATGGCGCCTCACGGGCGAACCACCAACGGGAACCTGGCAGGTACTCACCAGGATTGCCCTGATCTTATCATTGGCGCCATCAAGCTCGAAAGAATAAGTGTCCACAAAACAAACAAAACAGTGTTTGTGAGGGAATGCAGTGTGTGGGATTAAACAAACAAACACAAAACGTGTCAAGTGACAAGTACGTAAAAGGCCACAAGCAACATGACATGTTTCATTGCCACAAATATCTACAAAGCATTGGAAATAATAGGTTAAACATTCACTCATTATTTCTTATAGCCCCTACTGTTTAGATGGATGCTCTATCCCCTATTATCAAAAGAGCATTCCTAATTAAACAGGTACACCTTATCACCGCAGTATTTGAGAGATCCTTACTTGATCCTTATTCTTTAGCCACTGCTGATTATTATTTGTCGATGAATATAAATTCATAGGGTGTCCATATCCAAATTGTCGATGCGTTTCAGCCCATTAACTTGCGGGCCTCATCAGGACTAGGGCTTTTATATAGGCATAACAAGTATGCTGTACCTATTCCTTTGTGCGAAATTTCCACAGATTATTGCCTTATGTGTAGGCTATCCACATGAATTAGGGCGTAGCCTTTAGAATGCACTTCCTTCATCAGTATAAACAAATATGTACCACTCGAGGAGGCTTCAAGTATTTTGTCCCTGCCGTCTTTGCCACAATCAATCTCCCGGGAATATGTTCTTTAATATGCAACACCCGGAGGCTGCCGATATTCTTGTAAGTCTTCTGCTGCTCACACGGGCTATCGCACGGACGCCATTCCACAATTCCGCATAGCTGTATTCAGCTAGTACCGGGCGGGAGCCAGCATTAGGACTTAACAGGTGGTTTCTGGAATTAGGCGCCGGGCGTTTGTGCTTGTCTGTTTTTACTGTATGCACATAGCCTCGCTGGGCGGTTGCAGTGTGTATAGTTCATTGAGCTTTCACTGACTTAGTAGGAGCTGGGTTTCTTTTGGGTCTTGTCTTTGATGCCTCAGTGGGACCCAGGGTGAGCAGGGTGAGCACTCATGCACATTTTGGTGCAGCTATTCTCCAGAAGCATGATAGTATTTAGCTCTGCTGATCAGGTAAGTCCACATAGCAGCGGCTGCTGTCTGCTGTTTTGGGGCTATTTTAGAAGCATTGTGTTCTTGGAGCCACTATCCTGTCTTATTGCCATCCACTTTGGCACCAGATCAAGGTCCCTGAAGTTGATAGCCTAGCACTTGATGGGCTGGGCAGAGGTCCATCGGCTTTCCATTCCAGCAGTTTACTTCAGGGGGTGGGCAATGTGATGGCAAACTCCCTCATTTGAGTATTGTCCCCCCAGGAGACGTCTCCATCCGCATAATATGGGGACATAGCTCAGAGAACGGAAGGACCCTGGTAGGATTTGCTTGACTAGGTTTATGGCCAACTTATATCCTATTTCAGATATGCAGCATGTCTTGCCAGATTCCATTCCTATTGACTCTTTTGTGGCCAGTTTGGTGGTGCTCAAGTCGCTAACTAAGGATTCTGTTTTTCGTGAGTAGGTAGATAAGAAGATTGATTCCACCCAGAAGAGGGTTTACTCAGGTGCCTATCTTCTGTCAAGCAGTTTTGTTTACTCCACTTGCAAAGGCTTTTCCTGTTCGTCAGCCTTCTTGTCTCCAGCATAGGGGTTAGCAGGGGAGATTTCATCCTACGAAGGAGCCAGAGAAAAAGTGTAGGTCCCAGAAGAAACAGCGTTCCTAACTATCTAGGGGATGGCCAGCGCTGTATGGTCAGAAGCAGACTGGGTTTTTTCCTGGGGACCTGGCTCAAATCCACTTCAGACTCTCTGGCTCTCTAAATAATTTGCACAGGATACAGGATAGAGTTAGTGTCAGTTCCAACGGATTCGGGAGTGAGAGTGACTCAATGGCCATCACACAAGGAGAAGAGGCTCGCTATTCAACAGGGGATAGAGGCTCTGTTGCAAAAGGAGTTGATTTCAGAGGCTCCCCTGGTGTCCAGGGGTCAGGACTTCTATTCCATAATTGTTCTGGTTCAGAAGGCCACAGAAGGTTCCTTGGTGGATCTACATCTCAAACATCTTAACAGATTTGTGCAGACTCTCCCATTCAATTTGGAGTGCCTGCAAAGGATTATTCCCTTGGTGTGCAGGGGTCCTTGGATGGCCACCGTACATCTTCAGGGTGCTTACTGCCATGTGCCAGTTCATCCCCTCCACCAAAAGTAACTGCGGGTCTGTACCAACAATCATCACATCAAGTTCAATGTTCTTCCATTCGGTCTGGAGACAGCTCCTCGGGCATTCATGAAGGTGGTGGCACCTTTAGTGGCCTCTCTGCATCTTCAGGGCATCTGCATGTGTCCCTATCTAAATGATTGGCTCCTGCATTCTCACACGGAACAACAGCTTCTACAGCAGTTGGGAATGGTTCTGGTACAGGTCCAGGAGCATGGGTTCCTCCTCAGTTGGGACAAGTATCAACTTCAGCCTGCACATGAGTGGATCTTTATAAGGGCCTGCGTCTGGACAGACTATAACAAAGTTTTACTTCTTGACCCAGAGGCCAGGACTCTGAGGGGATAGGTGTCCCAGGAGCTCCAGAGTCAGTCACTATCGGTTCGTCATTGGCAGGGGAACATGGCAGTGACATTTTTTAACAGTTCTGTGGGTCAGGTTCCATCTTCATTCCATTTGGAGTCAACTTCATGCCTTCTGGGTTCCTGCTTCAGGGGACTTTGAGAAGATGAGCTGTATGACTTCCAAGCTCATGGAGGCTCTGGTTTGGTGACTTCTCCCAGAATCCTTAGTTAAGGAGGTGGAACTGCAGCTGGACCCTGCAAAAGTGCTGACAACATGCGCCAGCTTTTTCAGGTGGGGGACAACTCTTAAGACTGCCTCCACTGAAGCACATTTGTCCCTTGCAGAGAGCAGGCAGTCCTCCAGCTGGAAGGAGTTGATGGTTGTCCAGCAGGCTCTGCTGCACTTACATGCTGTTCTTTGTGGGCATCATGTGTTAGTCAGGCCAGACAATATGATGACAATGGCCTACATAAACATCCACTTTGGCACCAGGTCAAGGTCCCTGAAGTTGATAGCCTAGCACGTGAAGGGCTGGGCAAAGGTCCATCTGCTTTCCATTTCAGCAGTTTACTTCGGGGGTGGACAATGAGATTGGAAATTCCCTCAGTTGAGTATCCTCCCCCCAGGAGATGTACCCATTTGTGCCCATTTTCAGGGAGATTTGTCAGAGGTTTGACATTCCTTTTCTGTATCTTTTTGCCTCTCTGATCAATGCCCAGCTTCAGAGGTTTTGTGCGAGGGCTCCACAGGAGAAAGCATCGGGGGTGAATGCTCTGGCAGTCCCATGGCTGGACAAACTGATCTGTGTGCTTCCCCCATTTCCCCTGATTTCCAGACTTCTTGCCAGGCTTCTGGAGGAGGATAGGGTATTGATTCTGGTGCTCCTATTTTGACCCAGGAGAGCATGGTTCCCGATTTTCAAGTCCCTGGCTCTGCAAGAGCTTTGGTTGCATCCCTTCCTTCCTTGTCCTCTCTTGTTCCCAACCTGTCGACATTGCATTCATATGAGCGCCACTGGGAAATTTCTCAACATGGTGTGCAGGGCATTCAGTCTTGCCAGTGGCTTGTTCCCTTTTTGATGTGTTGCAATTTCTCTGGGATGGTTATGAGTAGCAGTTGTCAGTTTCTACATAGCGAGACCTATGGGCAGCAATCAGGGGTTTTATGCTCCTTGTGGGAATTTGAGTGATTCCAATGATTTGGTCTCCTGCTTGTTAAAAGGTTTTTCTCGATCTAGGCCGATGGTTAAACCCCTGTTTCCCCTGTGGGATTTTCCTTTTGTTTTAAGGGCTTTTACTTCTTCTCCCTTTGAGCCTCTTGTTAAGTTTGTAACCTTAAAAGTTGTTTTTCTGGTAGCTCTTCCATCTTCCAGAAGAATTGGGGAGCTTTATGCTCTTGGCCAGAGGCCCTTTCCCGACCTATTTTGAGGACAGTGTAGTGCTTCATCCGGAACTCCTCCGAACGAAGGTCCCGCGTTTTGCAGAGATCAGGAAGAGGTTCTCCCTGCTCCTTTGAAGGTGCCAGGGGCTTCTCGGGAGATGGGTAGGCACTCCCTGTTTGTGGAAAGGGCATTGCAAGTTTATCTTGCCATGATGGATGGATCAAGCAGGCTATGTCCCAGTAATCTTCATTATTCCTAGTCCTGTTTGTCCCCGTCCCATTCATTACATCCCTCCCACACTCCCAGGTATCAAGATCTTCAACTGTTGAGGTAGGTTGGTATAATAGGACGAAAGCTGGGTAAAGAGTACCCTTATAGGCTAATGCCTGTGGGGGATGGACACTTTTCAAGCGTTTCTGTCTCAGGAGGTGGATTTACCTCATTAGTAATAAATGGGATGGGAAAAAACAGGACTTGGAGTAATTAAGATTATCGGTAAGTGATTGAGACATATTCCAGCCAGTAGTTATACTTCAACTGAACACAGAGAAGTCTCTAGGCAACAGTCCAGAGAGACATCTATGAGGAGCAGGGCCTCAATGTTTTTTGTACTCTTCCAGATCAACGGATTGGTTGATACTGGCAAGCCTTACCCCCTCCAAATGCTGAAAGATTGCTCTAACATAGAACAGACAGCAGAAAAATAATTCAGAAATATTTTACCTATTCTTTATTTCTGATCTATATACATATATAGTGTGTGTGTGTGTGTGTATACAGAGAGACAGCGCAAAATGAAATATATAACATAGCATGTGTATTTGTAAAGCGCATGTTTACCCAGAGGTCTCTTGGCGCTGAATAACAGATGTTCATTGTTACCCAACTCAATGGTACTCATTTTATCGACTTCAGATGGATAAAAGGCGGTGTGCACCCACCAGGATTTGAACCTGTTACCATGAGGCCGAACACAGACCCTTGCAATGGACGCATTAGTCCCCTGAGCCACCAGACCCGGCTATGTATTTATGCAACCTTTGCTGATTTGGGCAGCGTTGTTGAACAAATAATAAACCCGCTTCGTAAAGATTGGAGCCACTGTGTGTTTTTCTGGAGATTTGGTTCAGGGATCAAATCGGAAGATTTCCGCAAAGGTTGGAGATATAGTGGATCACTTCCCCGTTACAAAGTAGGCTTGGACTGCAGCGATTTACCAAGTGGATGTATATTCACTGAATACCTGTGACTGGGGAGCAAACTGCATGAAGTGATTCCTGTTAGTTTTATTGATTGTTGTAACTGCAGTCCTTGAAGGTCTAACCTGCTTCCTCTTTACTGTCAATGGAAGGCAAGAAAAGTAACATACAAATAGTATTCTGCCTCTGTTTATATTCCAGACTCGCCCTGATCAAAGTAGATCAAAAACTAAAACACAGTATCAAAAACTCGCACTGGGAATCGCTGTGGGGTAACTCAAAAATAAAATATAGAGGGAAACCCCTAAGCATAGGCGCATGGAAAAGAGCAGGGATCTCATTCCCAGCCCAGCTGGAAGAGGGGGATACCCCCCTCAGCTTCAACATGCTACAATTGAGGCACACCTTACCAGACATTGAACTCTAAAACATCCTTAAAATCAGAACTGCCCTAACCAAATCAGGTATAGCCAAACACATACCCTCAATCTTCCAGTATATGGAGAACCTTAACAAAGTGGGTCACCAAGTCTCCCATATCTACAAGCTACTCCGCGCCAACGCCTCCAAGCTTAACAACAAAACAATGAATTACTGGGAGGCTGAGCTAGGCACCACCCTGACCGAACAAGAAAGTCACACCCTCTGGTCGGCCCCAGCGAAAAATATGGTCTCCCCGGTGCTTGCCCAGAAATAATTCTGGCTGCTCCTCAAAATCTACTGGACCCCGACTCGCCTAGTGGCCATGGGCCTGAGGGATCATGACCGCGGCTGGAACTGTGACACAGAGCAGGGGGACATAGCACACTTCATCTTCACCTGCACAAAGGTCAAAAAGTTGTGGGCCAAAGTATTTAACTTCATTAACAAAGCCTGGTGTGCACACTTAAAGAAGAGTTTTCCTCAGTTACCACTGCATTCATAACAGCTGACCTACGCATGCCACACCACAGTATCCTCCTCGACCTCCTATTAACGGCAGCAGCTAAAATAGCCCTTACCAACTGGAAGGACATCGCCAAAGCCGCCTTTAAGGGGTGGCTCAACTGGGTGACATTATTGAGAGGAACGGACCACACAACCCTACCTAACACACCATGGAGAAATCCCAATAGAGGAATGTGGGCCTCTCTCTAAATAGGTTCCTAGACCCGTATGACCCACCTTGAATGAGCTGGTGAATAGCAGTGGAAAAACCCAACACCTCTCCTCCGCTTGGAGCAAGACACCCCCACCACCCCCTTCCCCCTAGAATCTTACCTCTCTCTCCTCCTCCTTTACTTTCCCCCAAAGTAGACAATGAGACAGGGGACCATTCTAGTTCATAATCCACTACAGCCCGACCAACACCCCCAGCTTAAAACGCCACTGGATATATGCTCTATGTTACATGTTTTACGATAGTTTATCAGGAACGTTCAATCCTTGTAATTCATGCTACCGACATCTAAGTTGAAGGAATGTTACCCTGTATGGGCAGGGCGAATTGTTTAAATGTTGACTGTCTTTTGTGTCTCTTTAAAAAACCCAATAAAAATATATAAAAAAAAGAAATTTGTACTTTTTCTATGAAAGGTATTTGATATCAAATGCCTATATTGTCTGGTTGAAGTAATGTGCTACTTGTATTTATAAAACATAGAATATTAAGTTTGGTGAACAGAAAGAATTGGCTTTACTGTAAAAGGGAGGTAGGAGATATTCAGTCAGTGGCTGAATTGCACAGGGTGTAACCAGGAAATCTCGGTTAAAACGCCAGCCTCCCAACTTGACAAAATGGTTTGATGCTGTTTAAATCACTTTACTTCACTGTGCATCATTTTGATAGTCAAATCCGAAACTACCTTAAAGAAATTATTTCAGGATGTATGCTACATAAAGACCTCACTCCTATATTGTTTAATAGATAGCAATGTGTCTCCACAAATAATAATATTAGTCGCATATTCAGTGCTCATGTCAGACGGGCATCTTAGGTTCACTCATAGCAGTGGTAGATGGGGAAAAGTTCATGTTTAATGAGTATTAAAAAGTCTATCTTATTTTTTATGACGTCTTGCACCATTTACAAGCACAACCTGTGTGATGGCTCAACCAGTGCTCACCTTGCAAACACCCAAAAGGCTCAGCGAGCGGCTTGTAGTTACTTGGCTACCTGGCCCCGTATACAGTAGGCTTTACTGATACAGCTGCATCATTGCCAAACAAGACATTTAAAGGCATTGTCAATGTGTGCTCTGGCCCAGGACCCCGGCTTTTCAGGGGACACCCTGACAGAGCCAACTTTCTTCTGCCCTGATGACCTTGAATAATTCTTAAACCGAATGTTTTAAATAGTATTTTCTTTTAGTTAATTTTTTATGTGGGTGATGTTTGAGAGTCTATTACAGACATCTGGCAAACAAATGTTGTATTTATGTTTCATGCAATATCTATGGCAAACATTTGCAATGCAATCGGTCTCGCATTGCAAGAGTTTAAGCTATTGGCATTGTAAATTACAATGCCTTTTATTTATCTGTTTTGATAATTAACACATAAATAAAAGGCGTTGTCATTTACAATGCCAATCTCTCAAACTCTTTTAAATGCAAGCCCTAGTTAATTTCAAAGAAGCGTCTGCCATTGTCCTGGGCTTCTTGGGAATTGAAATGAATGTTGCAGGAAAGCATGTCGTGCCTGCATTACGAGAAACTTGTTAAAGAAAATAGTGCTTACAAACTAAATAAGACATACCGTGTAACAACAGAAGTAAAAGGTCCCGTCTTCATGAGAGGTTACAAATGAAGACAAGGCGGTACTAAGGAGGGATTAACAAGCCTATTAACGAATCAGAAGCCAGCATTTATGAAGGACAATGACACAAGCCAATGACAAATATGGGCGGAGTGGGAGCTGGGCTTCAAGTCTACATTCAAATACACTAAGCTTCGCAGAGCAGCTCATGTGCTGCCCAGGCTGGACCTAAAAGCACTTTCTTTTAGATCAAAACAGGATGTCACATATGAGAAATAGGAGGGTGTCAGAGATTATTTTCACTAATATTAGTGAGCTGCTGTGTTACAATATTAAAAACACATGTAACTATCCCTGAATATTAGATGTAAACACATTTAGAATTTGGACCAATGAGCCTGTCAGTGACCTGGCCAGAAAAGAGCATTAAACTGAATCATAAATTGAGAGTTGTTCTGGACAGGGGCCCACTAAATACGTTTGGCCCCAGGACTCCAAAATCCTTAAGATGTCTCTGTTGCCAAAATGAGGGTTTTGTGTTTTAAAATTGCGTGTGGGCCTCTCTTATGTGTGTGTGTGTGTGGGGGGGGGGGCTTTCACAGACTTGCTAGTAGGTCGCGCTGCCCCCCTTGCTCGTTCTGTACCAGCGATTAACTGGATGGAATTCCATCCCCTGAAATTAGAGGAAATCGATGTGTGCAGAGCCTCATTGTGTGCCGCCATCAATCTAGCAGGAGAGAAGTGAATGCCAAGCAGAGTGGTTCTCGCGTACTCGACCTACCCCTGTCTAGTGAGGAGGGGTGCAGACACTCTTGGATCATTCCTACAAAGATATATACGTCTGTTCTCTCTCAAATTTAGCTTTTTTGACCTATTGGCTTTGCCAAAGTTTTTTATCTTTACTGTACAGCATCGGCAAAAGCAAAGTGAATGCGTTCTGCAAAATAAAACAAGCATTTACAATGCAATGGTCTCGTCTTTGTTAAAGTTAGAGCTATTGGCATTGCTCATGACATTATTTTTGTTTTTAAAATATATAAATAAATGGCATTGTCATTTACAATGCCAATAGCTTAATCTCTCGCAAATGCGAGAACTATTGCATTTGCACCCACACACAGAGCCACACACACACACAGAGCCACACACACAGAGCCACACAGACAGAGCCACACAGACAGAGCCACACACAGAGACAGAGCCAGACACACACAGACAGAGCCACACACACAGCCAGAGTCACACACAGAGACAGAACCACACACAGAGACAGAGCCACACACACAAACAGAGCCACACACACAGCGCGCCACACACACACATACAGAGCGCCACACACACACACACACAAAGTGCCACACACACACACAGAGTGCCACACACACACACCAAAAGCGCCACACACACAGAGCGCCACACACACACACAAACACAGAGCCCCACCACACACACACAGAGCCCACCACACACACACAGAGCCCCACACACACAGAGCCCAGCACACACACAGAGCCACACACACAGAGCCCCCCCACACACACACACAGCCCCCCACACACACACACAGAGCCACAAACACACACACACACACACACACCCACACACACACATACAGAGAGCCCCCCCCACACACACAGAGAGCCACACACACACATAGAGCCCTACATGGAGCCCAACACACACACACAGGGCCACACACACACAGAGCCCAAACCCAAACACACAGAGCCACACACACACACACAGAAAACCACACACACACAGAGCCCCCCCCACACACACAGCCACACACACACACACAGAGGGACCCCCCCACACAGAGAGCCCCCCCACACACAGAGCCCCCCACACACACACAGAGCCCCCCCACACACACAGAGCCCAACACACACACAGAGCCACACACACACAGAGCCACACACACACACAGAGAGCCACACACACACAGAGCCACACACACACACACACACAGAGCCCCCACACACAAACACACACAGAGCCACACACACACACAGACATAGAGAGCCCCCACACACAAAAACGATCACAACCAGGGAACAGAGGCAAGAAAAAATAATCACAACCAGGGAACAGAGGCAAGAAAAAACGATCACAACCAGGGAACAGAGGCAAGAAAAAACGAGCACAACCAGTGAACAGAGGCAAGAAAAAGCAGCACAACCAGGGAACAGAGGCAAGAAAAATCAGCACAACCAGGGAGCAGAGGCAAGAAAAACCAGCACAATCAGGGGGCAGAGGCAAGAGAAGCAAGCACAACCAGAGGGAACAGAGGCAAGAAAAGCGAGCACAACTAGGGAACAGAAGCAAGAAAAGCACGCACAACCAGGGAACAGAGGCAAGAAAAGCGAGCACAACAAGGGGGCAGAGGCAAGAAAAGCGCGCACAACCAGAGAACAGCAGCAAGAAAAGCGAGCACAACCAGGGAAAAGAGGCAAGAAAAAACTAGCACAACCAGGGAACAGAGGCAAGAAAAGCGAGCACAACCAGGGAACAGAGGCAAGAGAAGCGAGCACAACCAGGGGGCAGAGGCAAGAAAAGCGAGCACAACCACTCTCTGGGACCTTCTCGGGGAGCACTCCGCTCCTCCCAGGGATCTCTTCTGGTCTCGCGGTGGGGGCGGCTGTTGGGCTGCACCCTGGGCTCTGAGTTACTTCTCGGTGGAGCCCTCGAGGCTCCGGATGGTCTTGCCTGGGTGGGGCTCCCCTTCCTCACATTGAAGCCCCTACGGGAGGCGGGCCACAGTTTCTCCTCGTCTCGCTCTTCCTCGGTGGAGCCCGGAACACACCACCAGCAGGAAGCCTGTAGGGCTCCCGACGTCTTTCCACGAAGGGGCGCTCCTCCACACTGGGGAGCACCAGTCGCGTCACGGGGCTCGGGCCTGCCTCTGACACTCGTCCCAGCGCGGGGTAGGCCCCCGCCAGGGTCCAGAGGTTGTGACTTCTATCTTGGTCCGGCCCAGCATGGGGTAGGCTCCCGCCTGGGCCTTCTACTCCGGAACACACCAACAGCAGGGAGCCTGCAGGGATCCCGACGTCTTTCCTCTGTTTACAGGAGCGCGGGGTGGGCTCCCGTCCGCTTCCTGTTTTCTTCTAAGTACTTCAGGGTCAAGATGGGAAGCGAGGCGGTGATCTCCTCGGGGCACAACACGGGATAGGCACCGGTTTTGTATTAATAATCAGAAAAAGTTGGCAATCGGCGGCTGCAAAGGCACAGAGAGTCTACAGTGTGTCTGCTCATGCTGCCTGCACGCGCCAGTCGGCCCTCTGATTGGTTAATAAGGAACACCAATGGTAGTGTTCCTTTGGTAGTTGTCAACCAATCAGAGAGGCCGACTTGGGTGTGCAGGCAGCACAATGGGGGGCGTGTTTCGGAATGAGGATGTCACAGAGAGAATGGACAGGAAAAAACATGCCCCTCAATCCGAAACGGACGGGGCTTAAAGTGACAGACAAAGCTCTTCTCCAATGGCTGCCCGCCGTTTAGAAAGCCAGCCAATGGAGAAGAGCTGGCTTTTTTAACCTAAATACTAGCCAACATAAAATCTCGCCAGCGAGACTGCGCAAGCGCAGCCTACGCAGACCGAGACCTAAAAAAGTGTGTGCTGCTAACATGTGACTGACATCATGGCTGTACTGGAGTCGGCTCCATTCAGTATACTAACGCACAAGGGTGTCCACTTAATTATGAGGGGGAAGGCATTTATAGAAAAGAATATAACTGACCCAAGATGACGGACACCACTTGGAGGAGATAAATATATAAAAAATGTTCACTTGCGCCAAATCACATTTCTTAAAGCGTAGCTGCCCAGTAGCAATTGGTATTTGCCAGCTCCCCCCCCCCAAAAACAAACAAACACACAGTGAGGTGAATTAGACACCTGCCTCGGAGAAAGATGGCAGTACACTAAGGCAGGGAGGAGTGTGGAAGGATGATCCATCCAAACCAAAATGGTCCGTTTGGAAAATTGCCATACATTGGTCGAGGTAAACTGTGATAGATAGTTTGTTACCAAGGTAAGTGACCACAGTTATTATCAGGTGCTTCAATAAAACAGTGATGTTCAGTTTGTGCCAATCAGAGGTGGGGTGTGACAGTGCAATTAGATGGAGGTTGATAGTTTTGGATGCGTAACATAGTCTTGCGTACACACTTGTTGTGGCAGATCTCATATTTTTGTTGCTCAGTTACCGTTGGTGGCACTTACCGTACAGAGTCCCCGCACCACAGGAAGTTTGCCTCCAATCCCCGCACCATAGTGATCATATGCTCTACCAGTTTCTGCGTCACCATAAGCGCAGCAGTGAGTTTGGCATTTCCATCTACTCCTGTGATACCAATATTCTGCGGATTCCAGCGATGTAATGTCAAAAGCACCACATGGGATGACGCAACATGGGCGTCATCTTGTTTTAACAAACTGTGACATGCACACTGTGTAGCACAGAGCGTGTTGCATAGAGGGACTCCTGTTGGGGCAACATGAGCACCATTGTGTCTTGGGTGCACAGTGATACCCAAACTGTTAAAGGAATGTGTGTCACACAAAAGTAACCACTGTAGACCTTCAGTGACATGCCCACTTTAAACATATGTATTGCATGTTGTGTGGAAAAATCCAGTGATAAGCACCCTCCTCAATTTCACACTTCGATTTGGTGGATGGTGTCAATAACATTTTGAGCTTCAGTTACACACTTTAACCCCTTAAGTGCTGCCGTCGGCCAACGGTCGTCGCGAGCACTACCTTGCCAGTGCTGCGCACGACCGTTGGCCGACAGGCCAGCATTCGTTCTTCGAACGTTCAGCACTGGGCGCTGAATGTTCGACGCTCTTATGAGGTTAAAGAAAGTCCATTGCATGTGAAATGGTAAATATCCAGTGACACACACTGTTTATGTTGCCATATCATTTATTTGGGCGGTGTCAATCAAATTTTGTTACGGTAACACATGTGCATGTGTCCAAGAATAATCCAATAAGAAAACCAGTAGTCCTACTGTGTGTGGAATAAGAGCCAGTAATTATGCAAAGTGTAACTTTCCATCCACAATTTTTGCAAATGCCAGTCAATCCCCCGATTGACTGGAAACCTGGTTTAGAGCTTTAACAAAGTATTTCAATGCCAATGGGGGCAATAGGTATTGTCCAGAAAGGAAAAGGTTTGTACTAGAGCACACTTTAGGTTTTGAAGGGCAAGCAATTCACGGCATCTGCGCCAGTACATGAGGTTTCTGATGAAGAAAATGAACTTGCTAAGTATCAGGAAGCGGTAAAAAACATTGGAGAAACAATTTGATATTCAACCTAGTTTGATTGTCAACAGGCACAAAGTTTTTACTCGCGAACAGTACCAGGAAGAGTCAATAGACTCGCATGTAGCAGCTTTGCACATGTTGGCTTCTGACTGTGAATTTGAAGAATTTGCCACTCGGTTTATCAGAGATCAAATTGTTGTCAGATGATGGGACAAAAAAGTACAAGAAAAGTTACTTATCTCGAAGAAGCCATCACAAGCAGAGACGATCGACATTGTTAAAAGTATTAAAATCTCACACAAAGCAACAAAAGAATTGATCAAAGAAGAGAATGTTTGTGTGCATGCAATATCAGAAAATATGGCTAAAGTTCAGAGTACACTTAGAGATGGGTCTCAGAGGAATGAACAAGAGCTATTTAAGGGGGACAAAAGTTATTTTTCAAAAAAAGAATGTTTGTTTTAGATGTGGTTTTCTAAGTCATGAACCTATGGGTCGACCGTGTCAAGTGAAAAATGCAACTTGTGGGAGGGAGGGGCACTTTGCCAAAGTATGTCAGAGCAAAAGGAACAGAGGGAATGTTCTTGCTGAGATGACAATTTGTTTGAAGTTATTGAGAGGACAAAAGATGTAGTGTTGATCATTAGTGGGGGAGATGAGTTGGAGTGTGTTGATTGCTACACTGAGATTTGTGTGGATGGCACAATTTTTAATTTTTAGCTAGCTCATGTGTCAAAATGAGCATCATTACTGATGAGTTGTTTACTAGCAAATGGGGGAAGAGAGCACTTCTACCACCAGACATATGCCGTGTTATACAAAGGAAAGAACATCGATTTAGTGGGGTATTTTGAAAACTCATTACAATTTAAGGGCAAAAAAATTATTGGGAAGGTCTTTTTTAGCCAAGGACTGAATATTTGGGATGGTACCAGCGAGGTTTGTTTGGCGTGACACTGAGACCTGAAAAGAAAATTCAATTTTCATTGCTGAATGATGATAACCAAATATGTTCCTGAATAGGTCACAAACTAGCAATATGTGGATGGAATGGTTTAAAGTAGTCTTTAGAGGGGAGGAGCCAAGATGGCGATTGAGACTGACGCGTAGGCTCCCGGCTCCGCAAGCCTTTGTTTCCCGCAACGGTATCCTGACCCCCATCCTGTGACTGCGCTGCAGCGGGACGACGGTGAAAGCGCGCTGTTGCTGCTCGCGTTCCTCCGAGGTCCCTGCCTGCCTGATAGCCGGAGATATCGACGAGATTGTCTGGCGGCCTTCTAGCCCTGGAGCCGGGACCTGTGTTATCGTGCACCGCTGGATGCTGCTGGAACGACATCGGACAGTCGAGCCGGGGCGGAGCTGGCATTTTGAGACACGCTGCCTGCTGCAAGGGGAAATAGATAGACCCTTATGCGAACTGTGCACATCTGCGGGGTGAGAGCTCATTGTGGTACTTTCTCCTTGTGGAACGCTGGAGGTGAGCTGCGCTGTGCTGACCCCATTTTGGCTCTTGCCTGGCGATCGTGGATCACCCCCGAGTTTGCCCCCGCCTTGAGCCGAGGAGGGGATGACTTTCGCTGTGGGTCGCTCATTACTAGTGTGTCCGGGCAAAACCAGCAGCTTGGACTTCAGCCTCTCGGTGCCGGTTTCGCCTCCACTTTATTGTGCATCCCCTGACGGGGTGGCAATGGCGGCTGGCTCTTTGGCTGGGAGGGCGGGTGTTATCTCGCCTCAAGACTGTGTCGCCCTGCCTGGATTTGAGCTGTGTGCTGGATCGCGTGTCCCATCTCGTGACGCGGAGTTGTTGGAACAGCAGCCTGTGCTAACCTATGGTTCTGTTCTTGCCGCTCTTGCCGAATTACGATCTGAATGGCGAGAGGGCTCCCGAGTGCTGGGAAAGAAGCTTGACGATGTCGCACTCACACTGGGTTGTGCGCCACTAGCCTGCTTCCAACGCTGCGCTGATCTGCCTTCGCTGACTTCTGAATGGGCTACTATTTTGCCACACGAGTGCAGAGAGGAGCGGTCCTCCGGCTGTGTTAGTGTTTGCGGACTGTCGTCCGCCTACTTCAGTGGCGCTACAGTGTTTCCCTCTCTGCCGAAGACTGAACCTTCACCCATGGTATCGCTACTTTTGTTTCTAATGCCGTTATTGCAGCTACTGGGCCCCTTTGTTGCCTCCGTCTCGCAAGCTCTGCTCTCCCTACAATGGAACACACATCATCGGGTGAACCTGGAGACGCCCCTCTGTTGGGTCTATGGAACTATTTGTGACTGGCGATGTCCATTTTCTTTCCAAGAGCCTCTTCTCTGCCGGGTTTGGCCATTTTGTTCCTTTGTTCTGTTTGGGGCGGGCCCTCTTCGGGAGCCATGTTTAGGGGGACGCCTACGAACGGGCCAGGGCTAGGGGATTTCTCTTTACGACTTGTGCTTGATTGGCCGGTGGGGACTCGGTCTGGAACGCTTCCACGACACGTACTGCTGTGATATGTGATGACTCTCCCCATTCAATGCTGTACTTTATGCTTTCTGTTGTTGATTTTTACAAATGGGGTGGAGTTCAAATGTATGGCTGGGGAGACCGGGAGTATTTTGATTTGGCCCTCCTCCGGTTTTATATGGTTTCCTTTTTCTTTTCTTCCTTTTCTAAATTTCGGGTTCCTTTTTGGGCGACAGACACACTGCTGGGGGGGGGGGGGGGGGGTTCAAGGCCGTAGCCTCTGCATGCATGTAGGGTGGGGGGTAGGGGGGGGGGGATTTTATTTTTCCGTTTCAGTTTCTATGGGCCTTATTTTTCTCTTCTCTCTTAAACTCTTTTCTCCACTTACTTCTGTCTTTGGGTCCGCGGGTTGGTTAGGTACGAGGTGGGTATCGATTGACATGGACCATAATGGTTGATTGATAATCCTGTTGCATACATCCTTGTGCCGCCATGCTGTCTGGGGGTTCTCTACTTTGTTTGTTGGTCTTCATCTGACAACGTTGCCCACTCATGTCGTAGGTGGATTGTACGGACTCTGCTCTTCTTGGTTTACTATATTTAAAAATACTTTTTATAAAAAAAATTTTTTTTTTAAATTAACCTTCAATTCTCCTGCTTCTCAGTAACACGGTGGTATCCAGTGTAACCCTGATTGACTGACATTTTGTATTGAGGTGCTACTGAGTCGCCGCATTGCTTGCAAAAGTGCTTCAAATGGTATCGTGGCCGGCCGGATGGTTGTGGGCCCGTATTTGTCTTTCTGCTATTGCACAATAAAGGTTTTCAAAAAAAAAAAAAAAAAAAAAGTAGTCTTTAGAATGGCAGTCTAGAAAAAATCTAAGGATTTCAGCATAAAATTCACAAGGAAGATGGAGTGGTGCTGGTGAAGCATAAGATGAGGAACGTGTTGTTCAGTATCATAGAGGATTTGGCTGAAATATTAAGGAAAATGTCCATGGATTGGGTGATTGAACCCGTAGAATCATCTTTATGGTTGTCTCTGTTGGTTAGTGCCAGGTAAAAGAATGGAGAGTTGAGAGTCTGTGTTTATTTTGGGTGGATTCTCATCCGCTGCCATGTATTGATGACATTGTCATGAATTTTGAAAGAGCACAGGTATTCAGTAACATCGACTTGGCATCGGCACATCACCAAGTTGAATTAGACCATCCATATAGACATCTCATAGCTTTCGTGTCTCCTGTTTGTACATTCCATTTCAAGAGAATGCCTTGTGGTCTGGCTTTGGACGTATCGTTTTTTCAGTGCATTATGAATTCAGTGCTACATGGTATCAAATGAGTCGCTCATTTCAAGGTGATATCCTATGGCGGCAAACAACATTCAAGAACATGATGCAGTGTTGCAGGTAGTTTTAGAGAGACTTGAAGAGGCTGGTATTGTAGCAAATATAAAGAAATGTGTGATGGGCAGATCAACAATGGAATTCGCAGCTAATGTGATACCAGAAAATGATGTGGAACCAAGCCCAGGGTTGGTAGATGCGATCAGAAATGCTCTCATTCTAGGAAAAAAACAGGATTCCCCTTTTGTATGGGTTTTTGAGTTTTATGCGAAGTTCATGAATGGCCTTTCAAGCAAAAAGGAAATTTGCAATCTTTACTCAAGAAAAACAAAGTTTTTGTTTGGAATGAAAATTGCAAAACAGAATTTGAAATGTTGAAAGAGGAGATCGGTCTGCTAAGATATTACCACCATGTGATCCTAATTGTCAGTGTATGATCACTGTAGATTCTAGCAAAAGTGAGTTTGGGGCAACTCTGCCTCAGCAGAACAGGAAGGGTGAAAAAACAGTGAGTTTTGCATCTAGGGCATTGTATGACAATGATAAAATGTTCTTGGTGATTGAAAAAGAGTTGTTAAACTAATATATGTAACGAAGGGGATTTTGATGAAAATGAGTGGTTAAAAGTTGATGAAGATTTTATGTTTGTGCAAAAGTATGTTACGAAGGGTGACTGAAGGAAAAGTCTTTGCATCCAAGGCTCCAACCTTATTAAAAGGTTGCGGATCAATGAACTTTAGAAAAAGGGAACATGGTGTTGAGGGATGACAAATGTGTACCCCCTTGTTTGTTACCTGCCAAGATTATATGTGCTGGGCATGGGAGGCTTTGGGGACATTTGGGTCAGACGATGACCAAGAGAAAAATACTCTCAATATGCTGGTGGCCCAGCATGGATACAAGCATAAGTCAAGCGGTCAGGGATTGTGTCGTCTGTTCAACTAGCGATAAGTATTTGAAGACAGCAACACCTCCACTTCATCCAGTGGCGTTACCAGAGGGGCCATGGCCAAAGCTGGCTATAGATTTCATTGGTCCATTTAGGGTTCTGCCTCACAACTTAATATTTACACTGGTAGTGGTTGATTACTAGAGCCAAATGGTGGGAGGCTGAATTTGTTCACGAACCACAAACCAAGGCCTTCATCACATTTTTTTAGAGAGGGGCTACTCAAAGAACGAGAATCTGACAATGGTGTTCCGTTTGTTTCAAGGTTAATGAAAGAATTTCTGGCAAAATGTTGTGCTGCTCACAAAAGGGTGGCTTTATATAACCCACAAGCAAATGGTTTGGTGGAAAAAATGTTTTACTGTACACTAGTGGTATGTGTGCAGTGGGCAGCTAAAACATATTTAAATGTACTCAAATCTGTACACAGCATGTTGTTGTCCCATAGTATGATTCCTAATAAGGTTTCTGACAAGACTCCGATTGAAATCATGAGGGGTCATCTGCTAGCATTTGTGATCTGCCCACCGTGGCTCGAGGGGTGGAAATCTAGTTCAGAGCACAAAAGAATCACAGATAGGAAAATTAGTCCAAAAGTTGAAGTTTCTCAGACGAAAATGAAACAATATTTTGATGGCAAACGTGGTGTCAGTATGGCGAAAAATCGAATCCAATTGGGGGATTGGGGGGCATATTATCAAGGGGGTTTATCTCCGCTTTTTTGGCTTTAAAAGCCAAGAAAGCGGAGATAAAATTATCTCCCTATTAGCTAGCTGCCTCTAACACCAGTTAGCGACAGCTAGTAGGAGATAGCGACCATCTTGGGCCCCACTTTGCATGTCAGTGATATTTATCACTAATGACGTGCAAAGTGGGCGTGCCAAGATGTTAGCGACTGGAAACAGTCGCTAACATCGCTATCTCCTATTACCAACTTTTGGAGATGTTCGCGCTAAGCGCGAATGTCTCCAAAAGCTAACACCTGCCCTGAGCAGTTCTTAGCCATGTTATCCAATGGGAGGTGGATAACATGGCTAAGAGCATTAGCTCGGTAATGCATGAATATTGCGGACTTTTCAGCGATATTCATGCATTGCGGCCGATTTTTATCGCATTTGCGATAAACCTTGGTAATACCAAGGTTTATCTGCGATAAAAATCGCCGCAGCTCAGCGGTACATTTTTGTCTCTAACCAAGCAATAGCGATAATTATCGCTATTGCCTGGTAATATGCCCCTTTATTTGCATAAAAGAGCCCATTCATGTAAAGAAGTGTTCGTCTAAGTTTAGAGAACCTATTAAGGTGGATGCAGTCAAGGATTGAGTGGTCAGAGTAAAGGGGCATGAATGGTTGAATCTGAGTAAGGCAGTAAAAATGAGCAAAAAAGTTATGTAGATGACTGCCGCTGGTCAGATATGATCAGTGACAATCTTCAAGATGAGCCTGACTACAGTACTGCATTACCAAATCATTCTGGAATTTATCAAGGCAAAATCAGAGAGAAAAGAGTAATAAAAAACCATTGAGGCTTCGTACATAGATTCAAAGTTATTATGTAGTCTCAAACTGAAGTATTTTGCAATCATCTTACATGATTTGCTCTTTCTTAGTGTTTGTGGGTTTGGTGTATTTTATTTTGTTATTGGTATATTTTTCTTACTTTGTTTAATTTGCTATCTCTTAGGGCAAAGTAAGTTTCAAGTTTAATGTAAAGGGAGGAAGATATTGTGGTGATGTGATGGTAAATGTTTGAGATGTTAAATGATGCTAAAGAATGTCCATACCTAATATGGTCTACATTCTGGGTTGAAATGTACTTTTTGTTTTGGGTGGCAGTTGTGCCTTGGTGCTGTTAAGAGATGACATGAATAAACGACAGCTGACAACATGATACATTTGACCTCCACAGGCATGTAGTGATGGATTTCTTTCTGGGGAAGAGGCTAGGCCTTTCTGGCTAAAACAGCATTCAACAAGCTGGCTGGGGTAGCTCGCAAGTGACGCCGCAAGAGAGTGATAGCACCCATCTTCTATGCCCCTAGCACTTCATGACAGCAGTACTCTCACAGAGAATACTGTAGGTGTAGCTGAGGCTGGAGATGGAGGCAATAGGAGATAACAAGCACAGGTGCCCACAATGGTCCATAGTGAGGCTGTATCTCCACATGCACCAGGAAACCCAAGATGTTCCAATTCACACATAACAGCGCAGTGCTCAGAGCAAAGCAAATTGCGTGGGTCTGAACAGTACTGCTAACATTATAAATATATCTAATGGTGCTAAATGGATTACGAGTGCTGACACAAGTCTAACCACTGATATGGCTTTAATGTCCACTCATAATTTTATTACTGCAGCAGGAGCTGAGAGTTATCCTGATAGAGCGCAGGCTCACCTGCTCAACATACTCCCCTGGGCCCATATGATTATATATACATTAAACAGGTAAACCTACACTCAAATCAATTGGTGTTTTCTACCGTTCAGATTTTTACCATTTATCTTACCAATCCAAGTCACTGATAACTATAGTCCTAAAGGATCAAAGGATCTAGATAGAAAATAGGTAGCAATAATAACATTTAGCATTTCATAAATAACCGCAAACTGAGGGAAGGTTTAAAATATTTATATAAGTAAAATCT
The DNA here is from genome assembly GCF_964263255.1 of Lissotriton vulgaris. NCBI lineage: Eukaryota > Metazoa > Chordata > Amphibia > Caudata > Salamandridae > Lissotriton > Lissotriton vulgaris. Next base: position 961,783,632 of record NC_141685.1, on the reverse strand, counting down.
TTGAAAACTCATAAAACATGAAACTCAAATTAATTTCTCATTCTGTTTAGACTAATGCAGCATTTTAAAACATAAGCATATTGTGGTATCTTGGTATTCTCTATGCTATCCTTCTCTGCCTCTATTGGAATGTTCATGTGATGCACCTATCAGAATGTTGGTGTTCTGCCTGAGAGTTTACAGTTGGTTGGGCTGAGCACCATGTCGGATGCTCCTGGTGGGGTCTCTCTATACAACTTGGTTAAAAGCATCTCTTAAATACTTCATCACTTGTGGACATTTCATCATTACATATTGGCGACGATCTTAAGAATGAACCTACTTTTGTCAAGTCAAGAAGTACTTCAAACTAGAAGATATTAAGAAAGAAAACCTCAAATTATGAAAGGACCTCCTGCAACAAGAAAAGCTACCCTAACTGCCAGCATGACCCCACCAGTGACCTACAATCGGTCGCCCACAGCAGTCTGGCAGTTGTCCTGTGAACCAGTGAGTCTACAAATATTAAGTTGGAGCTGTGCCCTGATGCTGGGTAAGCCTGTTTGTTTTGACTTTGGGACTCACGCTGTATCCTCACATGAGGGTAAGCATTCCTCTTGCCAACTCTACATGTTGTCCTATTTACAAGGAGAGTCTACCTTATGCTGTGTTGGAGCTGTGCCCTTTAATGAGTTAAACCAGAATCGTTTTTGCTCTTGGCTCATCCTGTGTTATGCCGTTACATGAGACTAGGCATTGTCTTTCTTCATCTACGCTGTTTGAAGAAGATTTTCTGTCTGAGCATTGACTTCTTTTGATTGAAAATTGTTACAGAAATGGCTCCAAGTTTTTTTTAACGACGTTCTGAAACTTTTACCGGTTTATCACCATGGCTTGTCAAAGTTTAATTGTACTGTTGGTGATTTACTTTATTGTCCTTTATTTGCCTTTTATTGAGCAAAATACACCGAAAGTCGAGCCACTGAAGCCTTTGACAGTTTAACTGCTTCACTCCGTTTAAATATGCAGCACGTGTGTCACGCTCTTACCTGCTGTCTTTATCGGAGCCTTCATTGGAGTCCCTGTGACGCTGCCTTCTTCGGAGCTTCTCTGACGTGCTGTCCTCTTTCCTCGATTTCCTGATGTGGTTTGGTGCATTGAAGCACCGTGAGCCACCCTGCCTTGCGTCACTGTGCGTGCTGCCATGTTTCCTGTGGGAGTCCGTGTTACCAGCACTGCCTTCAGTGTTTCAAACCTTCAAGCTCTGTTTTTTTTATTTTCTCTTAGTTTACTTATTGCGATGCAGCATACTGCGGGATAAGTGTAATTTTACCCTCATTCTCATCGGAGCGCCGTGTCAAATCGAAGGTACTGTACTTGTTCTTTGTGTAAATGCTGGGAAAATCGGAAGCGAAACCGCATTCTTTACAATATGGATATTCTTCTCGGGGGCATCGATCGAGCTCCGGCGATTAAAAACATTATTGTTTGGACTCCTGTGTTGCTCTTTTTCACGCATTTATCTGTGTTTACATTAAGGGGAAGTGCAGCGTGTACATTTGTGATAATGCAGTGTTTAAATGTCTAAGAATTGCACTTTGAAGGCGCAGGGCGGCAGGAAATGTGCTTCGTTTTTTTTTCTTTTTTGGTATTATGGTTTTCATCCTCACAAGCCACATATGCTGTGCACTATTATGTTCTGTTTCATAAATTTGCAGTGGGTTCTAGTCCCAGCTGTTTACTTTTAATGTTCTGCTTTGGGTCCCAGTCCCATTTGCTTACAGAGGGTTTTAGTCCCATCTGTCTATTTTTCAATGTCTTTGCTAAGGGTTTCAGTCCCATTAGTTGGGTTTTAGTCCCACCTGTGTTATTTTAATGTCTTTGCAATGGGTAACAGTCCCATTTACTTGCAGTGGGTTCTAGTCCCATCAGTTTCATTTAAATGACTTTTGCCATAGGTCCCAGTCCCATTTGCTTACTACGGGTATCAGTCCCACCTGTTTAATTTGCTATGGGTTCCAGCCCCATTTGTTTGCTGTGGGTTTTAGTCCTACTTGCGCAATTTTTATGTATTTGCGATGGGTTACAGTCCCATTTGTTTGTAGTGGGTTTTAGTCCCATCTACTTTATGTAAATGTTTTTGCTATGGGGCTCACATCCTATTTTACTGTAGTGGGTTTTAGTCCTACTTGCGAAATTTTTATGTATTTGCGATGGGTTACAGTCCCATTTGTTTGTAGTGGGTTTTAGTCCCATCTACTTTATGTAAATGTTTTTGCTATGGGTTTCTAGTCCCATTTTACTGTAATGGGTTTTAGTCCCACCTGACACTATGTCAGTTGTCCACACGGACCTCGTTTATTTTTGTTTGGTGCCCTGTTTGGTGTGCATATTTTAGTCTCCTTCAGAGGAGCTATGCTAGGGTTATAGTCCTATAGCATTATTGTGTTTTTTTTCACATTTGCTTGTTTACCTGTCACTTTTAAGAGTCTAGGTTTTAAGAGTTTTACATCCACATATTTAGCTTATGTTTTCTCCATTTATGTGCTTTTATGCTTTATATGCTAAATATGTTCAGATTTGATGTATTTTTATTGCAACTTTTTGCACTGTTATCTCTTGCATTACATTATTGTATTTTGTTTAGTGGTAATAGTGTTTTGATGAGGTTTCTCCTCTACTTTTCCTCATCTGCTTGAAATTAAAGTTTCTTTTGTTCTTTCTCTTTTCTATTGCCTTCCTTTGTTTTCTTCTTTTTAAAGTTCTATAAGAAGAGAGGATGGTTTATATGGTGTAAGAAGGGAGTATGGTTTATACGTTTTTTTCCATTCTTCTTTCTTTGTTCTCTTTTTATGGATGTTTTCTCTTTGCTGTTCCTTTTTCCGCTTTTGCTCAATTTGCTTGCTTTCATTTCCTCCTGTTCTCCGTTGCTGTTTTTGGCTTTTTGTTTTCTGTTTGAGAAGAGAGGATAATGGGGTATCTTGGTATTCTCTATGCTATCCTTCTCTGCCTCTATTGGAATGTTCATGTGATGCACCTATCAGAATGTTGGTGTTCTGCCTGAGAGTTTACAGTTGGCTGGGCTGAGCCCCATGTTGGATGCTCCTGGTGGGGCCTCTCTATACAACTTGGATTAAAGCATCTCTTAAATACTTCATCACTTGTGGACATTTCATCATTACATATTTTAAATGATTTGGAGAGAAAATGTCGTTAAGCATTTAAACAGAGGGTGGGTTAGAGAAAAAGGGAAAACAGTACAATGACAAACCCACACTTAATAGTTACCTATTTCGGTGTGATGACCAACCCTGGTCATATGCTGAGTCAAAAAAATAGAATCCCAAAGTACAGGTGCCAGCAGACAAGAACAGGTGCAAGCCAGAATCAGGACAGGTTACGGACCAAAATTGGATCAGGATAGGGCCACCACAGGCTAAGACCAGCACCACAGTTAAAGTTCAAAACGCCAGTGTTGTAAACCCACTCTGCAGCTAACAGTCGAACCCCGATTGGGTCATCGATCTCTTCCCCAGAAACCTGATTGGGTTATCGAATCTTCTGACAGAGTGCTCCACCAGCAACTCTGCTCCCGATTACCCATTGAGTGCGTTGGGTCAGTGACACGTCAGCTATTTGGTCTGAGTCAGAGTCAGAACTGAAAGTGCACAATTGACTTGTGTGCCACAAAACAATGCAAAATCTTTTGTATAGTCAGGCATCACTAATGCTGGAGCTGAACACAGACAATCTCGTAACTTTAGAAAAGATGACATGCTTTCACCATCCCATTCTACTGGGTCCTTTGCTCTTTTCCTTGTCATTTGTATTAATGGTTTTGCTAGGACTGAAAATCCCACAATCCATTGCCTGCAGTAACCTACAACTCCAAGAAACATTCTGATTTCTTTCTGTGTTTGAGGTAGATTCATGTTTTGAATGATTTTCATTCTTACAGAGGTGACCCTTCTGACACCTCTCTCTATCTGGTGCCCCCGATATTTCGCTGATGTAGTACAATACTGCAACTTTTCAGGTGATACTTTGTGTCCGCTTTTTCCTAAATGATTCAAAAAAGCAATGGTATCAGTAACACAGTCTTTTCGATTATTAGATGCCACCAGCAGGTCATCTATATACTGCACCAGGACTGATTGTCTGGGCAATATCAAAGATTCAAGACATTTTTTCAAGATCTGATTAAAGATCGATGGAGTTTCTGTGTACCCCTGAGGGACGCGATTTCAAACATAGATATGGTCATCGAATTTGAACAAGAAAAGATATTTACTATCCGGGTGCAGTGGTATTGAGAAAAATGCGTGGCAAAGGTCAATTACGGTGAACCAGCCTGCTGCCCATGGTATTTGATATAAAATTACAGCAGGGTTTGGCACAACTGGACAACATGGGATGAACATTTTTATTAATTTTGCGGAGGTCCTGTATGACCCTGTATTTTCCGCTTGGTTTCTTGATGTCAATTATGGGTGAATTACATTGGCCTGCTCATTATTTCCTGCAAAATTCCTGCTTCCGCTAGACGTTTTATTTCAAGTGCAACTCCTGCTTTTATTTCTGGGCTCATTTTGTACTGCAGAATATTTGGATAAACTGCACCTTCTTTTACTATCACTTTTACTGGGTCAACATTTGCCATTAATCCGACATCTTTTCTTGTAAAATCCCACACTTTAGGCTCTATTGTATGTTGTAATTCTTTTGGTAAGTCTTCTATGGTAAATTTTTGTTTTTCAGTTTCTTGTTTTGCTAGGGTAATTTTATAAATTCCAATTTTCATCTGGAGTTTGAATTTTAACTCCATTTGGTGTACAAAAGATAGTGCAATTCATTTTGCACAACAAATCCCAGCCTAATAGATTTACAGGACTGGAGTCACATACAACAAATGTGTGCATTTCTTTAAAATTGCCTATTTTGACTTCCATTGGTTCTGTAACTGGGGTACTGATTGGTTTATTAGAAACGCCCCCTACTTGGATCGCTTCTCCCGAGAGGGGTAGGTTTGGAATGTCTGCTGTTCTCACATTCGAACGGGTAGCACCATTATCCAACAAAAAGGTAACATCATTTTTTTCAACCTTTCCCTCAATGTATGGACCTGACTGATCTACCTGCAAGGATGCGCTAAGTACGCACTCCTCGTTCTCCCCCCTCAGGCACCGTCAGAAACTATCCTCATCAAAGTTTGAGTTGCTCAAAAGAAATTGAGGTGTCACTGTGTCCCTTTCACTACTTCCTTCTCAACTTGTGGTATCTATACTGTATGCTGGTTGACTCCCAGGGTTTGGCATAGGCGCCAATGGTTACTGATTTTGTATTACCTGTTTTTGCTGCTTCTTCAATACCTCATTCTGCGTCTGTGGATTCAAATTATTATTATTATTTAGCACAGCCTTACACTCATTCTTCCAATGCCCTAACTTACCGCACCCATGACAAGGAAATTTTTTCTAAGCTTCTTCTCGATTAAATTTAGCTCTAGGTTTATTACCATTTCCATCTCCTTGGGTCTGAATGTTTTTCAATTGAAGTTCTTGTTGCTCTGCTAATTTTAACTGTGCCCACATTACTTTTTCTTCCAAATTCTTTTGTTTATTATCCTATTCGTCTTCACAATATTTTGCATATTGCCGTATTTCATCTACAGGTTTGGCCTGCCAACAGATTTTATTATCCTTAATCCATTGTGAAATTTCTGGTCTTAATCCAGACACAAACCGATAGATAAAATGCGTCATATCTTTGATGTCAATATCTTCTAAACCACTATACTATTTAAAAACTTGCAAAAGACGTTCATAATATGCATGCACAGATTCAGCTTTATTAGAGTAGTTCTGTCTATTCTAGTCCAGTCTGTTTCTTTTGGAGGTACTTTCCCTTTCAAATACAGTATAACCTGATTATACTTCCTCATTACCTCGTCTGATGGTGCTCCTGTTTTCGGGTCTCTAGGGTACTCATCATTTGGCCAGTTTACTGCAATTTTACATTCTGTCCATAAATCGACAGGAACAACGATGTCAAATAACCCATCTGGATCTTTTAATAACACTTTTTGAACCTTTACAAATCTCTCGACCTGTCTGTACCGATCTACAGGTTTCTCTCTGAGTTTTAGAAATTCATTTGTAAATGACAATATACCTTGTCGGGACCTTGGTACATGCACATAACCTCCACCTGGTACTTCTCTCATTGGACACAACCTTTCTACTTTTTCTGTTTGTTTTAATATATATTCTGATACAGTGCTTTTCCCTTGAGCTTCTTCCTTTTTTTAGCCATCTAGCTTTCCATCTGTCTATTTCACCCCATTTTTGCAACAATGATAACAGTTCTTTTATTTGTAATTTACAACCTGACACATTCATATTTTCTAAATCTTTGTCAGAAAATTCAGCTCAATATGGTTTCTGTAACACTTTTGATTTACCAATGTCAATCCCCATTTCACTTGCTAAACTCGTCAATTTTTCATGAAATGTTTTTGTATTTCAAGTGATACTTCGACATATAAACAACAATTCATCTTCATTTAATACATTCAATCAATCTAATCCCACATTCCCAGCAATCATTTCTTCTAATTCAACTCTTAATTTATAAATATCCAATGTCTTTGACTGTGATTTTGGTTTTTCTATTTCTCTGTACCATTTTTCAATTTCTTCTGGAGTAACTACAGTTGCACTTCTTGTACCTGAAGAGGTTTCTATTTGCACTTCTCTAGTATTTACGGGTGTAGTTTTCCTAGCTGAGCTACTTACTGGTTCTCTTATAGGTAAATCCATCAAAGAAATTTCTGACCCACATTCACTTGCTTGGTCATCCACTATTAATGTTTCTTTCCTTGGCTCGCTACAGGTGTAGTTAAAACAGGAGGTCTGGGACTAGTCTGTTTTTCTCCATATAAAGTAACAACTGGACCTATAGTCATCGGAATTGTCAAGGCTTCAGGACTGATATTTAACTGTGTAATTATCTGAATTAACTCATTCCTTTGCTTAATTATTGCTTGTCGTTCCTTTTCCCGCAGCACTTTTTCTAATGATGCCTCATGTAACACTTGTGGAACTAAAGGTGGCTTTAAAAACGGAGCACAAGCATTTTTCTGATTCTGCTCCTCATTATAAGGTGGCAGATTTTTCATGAATAAATCCTCCAAGTAATCATCTTCTGGATCAGCACCTGTCATTACATTTTTATTTTTCTCAGTACTTTTACTCCCTGTTTGTTCTTCTAATGCTCGGAAAGGATATAATTCTTCCACTAGCATAGACTGTCTCCATTGTTTCATCTGCTTATCTCTTGTCTCTTTAGGAAATTTAGGATAAAATGTACTAATACTTTTATCACTTCTAGATCTGTCTCGCTCAAAAGCTTCTGTTTCCCATTCCTTCAATGCCTCATATTGGGTTAACCTAGGTCTTGGATCTAATTCATTCATGCGTGTTCTTAAATTGTACAAAACTCTACCATTAAAGGTACCATTTTCTGGAAATGCCAAAATTCCATCATCTTTTGTGTATTCTATCCAGTTTTCTAACCATATGCAAGTATGGTAGCCCCTTTCAACCATCATGTATGATGCAGGCGTATTCAATGGTGGAATAATAATCCCTTCTATGGGTTTAATCGGTTTATCCTTTTAAAAGAAATGTTTAACTTTCTTGACAAATTACATTTTTCTTTTGTCTCCGTACATGATATACGGTCTCACTCTTATCATCTAAACCTAGATATTTTCTATCTGGTCTATTTCCTATGAATTCTGGATCTAAATTCCACATATATTTTATGCCGCTTTACTTTGTAATGACACACAGTTTGTTTACGAAAAAACTCCAATACCAAAACGTTTCATATTTTCAATGACCAATCAACATTTCGAATCCAAAATATTTTCAACCAATGGTTGTGCGGCTTTTTCTTGTGAGACGAGTTCGCGCGCTCCTGTACTCACCCCTCCTTTAAAAAATAACCTCAGCTACACACCCGCTGTATTTACCAATACCAGCACGGCTCTGGGTGACATCAGCGCAGCTCTGCAACTGACTCCCTCCTTTGCAAGGTAATACAAGAGATTTTTAAATGCTCATTTTCATTAATTAACAACGTAAAAATATTCGCCACTGTGTCTGAATACCTATTTCGAAAGAAAAGAAAGATTTATATTCACTGCAGGTAACTCCCTTCCGTTTACTCTTCATATACTACAAGTAGATCCCTTCTGTCTACCTTTCAAGCAAGCATCGGAGAACCTGTTACTTCCTCTGGCTTACCCTTTCTAGGTTATGCAAGGCCAAAGTTTCACAAACGAACCCCTTTGCTGTCAATCAAGCTCAGAAGAACCTGCTACTCCTCCAGTGTGACCCTTTCTAGGTGATATCACATCAAAGTTTTAGTAGCGAACTCTTTGCTATCAATTATTCACACATTTATACAGAAAAAATCCTAAAACAGTGCTTCCGGTTTTACCTAACCATGCACTTACTACCTCGAACAAGTGACCTCACTTCAAAATGGCTTTCATTTACCACCTGTTATTCTGCCCCCGGGGTTTCCAGACAAATCATTAAAAAAAAAAACAGGTACAAACAGTTTTGGTTAATGCATAAAATAAATAAAATCAATAACTAATAATCAATCAATAATCAATATTTACTAACTACCTATCTACACTAATCCTTAACGCTGTCTCTGCTACTAAAATAACTGATAGAGCGCAGGCTCACCTACTCAACATACTCACCTGGGCCCATATGATTATATATACATTAAACAGGTAAACCTTCACTTAAATCAATTGGGGTTTTCTACCGTTTGGATTTTTACCATTTATCTTACCAACCCAAGTCACCGATATCTATAGTCCTAAAGGATCAAAGGAGTTAGATAGAAAATAGGTAGCAATAATAACATTAGCATTTCATAAATTACCACAAACTCGGGAAAGGTTTAAAATCTTTATCTAAGTAAAATCTTTGAAAACTTATAAAACATGAAACTCAAATGAATTTCTCATTCTGTTTAGACTAATGTAGAATTTTAAAACATAAGAATTTCAAATGATTTGGAGAGAAAATGTCGTTAAGCATTTAAACAGGGGGCGGGTAAGAGAAAAAGGGAAAAACAGTAAAATGACAAACCCACACTTAATAGTTACCTATTTCGGTGTGATGACCAACCCTGGTCATAGGCTGAGTCAAAGAAATAGAATCCCAAAGTACAGGTGCCAATAGAAAAGAACAGGTGCAAGCCAGAATCAGGAAAGGTTACGGACCAAAATTGGATCCGGATAGGACCACCACAGGCTAAGACCAGCACCACAGTTAAAGTTCAAAACACCAGCGTTGCAAACCCTCTCTGCAGCTAACAGTCGAACCCCAATTGGGTCATCAATCTCCTACCCAGAACCCAGATTGGGTTATCAAATCTTTTGACAGAGTGCTCCGCCAGCAACTCTGCTCCCGATTACCTATTGAGTTTGTTGGGTCAGTGACAGGTCAGCTATTCGGACAAGTTGGACAAAAAAAACGAACTAAGCCTACCCTAGTTATACTATTTTTCAGGTCAGTGTACCACCCCCAAATGTTGCAAATGTGTGAATCCCACAATTTTATTGGACAAAGAACGAGGAGTAGCCATCACACCATACTTTTCTAGAAGCAACTTGTCAATCATGTATTCAAGTCGTTCCCTACCATAACTTTATCTACCCATGTTCTTTATTCCTCCCGGTAGTGAAATATATCAATGATCTTTTAAACAATTTAATCAATTCAGCTTCCTCCGGCAAGGCAAGGAGTTCACTCTTCTCCGCCTTCCATGTCTGTCTTGGCCATGATTCAAGGCTACAGCTTCTGTGGCTTCAGGACATTTGTTGCACAGGTGCAGTTTCTCCAAAGATGGTGTTCAGCAAAGCATTTAGGCCCACAATTTTGATAACATGTAAAAATAGAAAAGAAACAGTTTTAGAAACACAGAATAAATTAATGAACTGTATACCATTTCTTTCTACTCTATTCCCATTATTTTATTTTAACTATTGTGTTAGATATTAAGCAAAAACAAACAGCTTAGCAAAGCAGCGATGCAAGCTTCTTGCACATTAGGACACATAACAGCCATCTTAGTTCTATTGCGCAGAAGCAAAAGTTTTCCCACCAAGCATGTCATGTGGCTTGACAGACGCATGCTGGGTAGAAAATCCCGCGTAGCAGCAGCCATTTTAGTGTAAGCGGATTATAGTTAGTAAAAGCACATTGACAAGCTTCCCCTAGATATCTAATATGTCATGTAATGAAATATTAATAAGACAAAACATGTTAGTTAGTACATTAATTTTATTATCGAGAGGGTTGAGTATGAGCAAGCCACTTTACGTGTAAAACTTTGCTCCATCAACCCTCCAAGTCTTTTGCCCTCACAATCACCAATCCTTAATAGGCCTTTCATCTCCTAGCACTTCTACCAGCACTACTGTCAGCATTACATACTTGGACTATATGGGATCAAGGAGTAGGCCGAACCTATAACTCTTAGTGGTGCGTGTGCACACGCTCTATCTCAAGGGCGGGACCTCACTGCACACCTAGATCCATTGTGCCTATCTCTCCTCAATGTCATGGCTACTTGAAATCCTGAGCCACTCAAGCAACCCCCACTTTAATATCATAGTTACAATTTCTGAATCACAGGATGCCATTTTTATGTTAGATGTGTCCAATGTGTTGCATGATTCGGAGCTGGTCTTCTGGCAGACTCTGACTCTTAGTATGAATCTGAATTACACAAACTTAATATTCCTCTTGCACATAGGTTAACCAGGGGCAAAATGATGGAGTCACAGAAACGAATGAGAAAGATGGTAGATAAGACCAGATTCCCAGCCTACTCTCTGACGAGACAGGTTGGAGAACGGGATGAGCCTGATCATAGCATTGCACCGCACATCAGTTCACCAACAATGGAGCACATTATGCAAACGGCCTACAGCATCTTGAGGTGATATTTTAGGAGCACCTAAATCTTGAAATCTGGCAATGCTGTAAGCAGAAGTGATGCTTTCAGCACAGCCGCCATCACTTATGGACCTGGTATTAAGTGCAAATGTGACTTGAGCTGGCTGCTGCTCTTATCCCCATTTGTCTTTGCCTGTGCTCAGGGCTTTAAGTGGGATGAAAAAACTGGAGGGTCTCTCAAAGGGGTGTGACCAATGGTATTAAGGGCGTGGCTTAAAAACGCATAAGCTAAAAGTCTGTGCTTAGCATAGTGTGCCGCCCGACTTGCATTTTGCTGTTTCTGTAATTGCCTCCAGATGTATGATACAACAAGTAACATCATACCTTCGAGAAGTCGGGACTATTGGCTTTGTCAATGGTTGTTAGTTGCATAATATAAATAAGTAGCAACTATGGCTTGCCTATATTATTGACAAAGCTTCCACTTAAATCCCTGGTAACACCAGGACAATGTTGCTGCTCCTGAGTTTAAAAAAAGAAGGGAAATCCAGAGAGAAAAGGACTCTCTTTAAAGGATTTCCATTCCCCTACAAAGCTCTCCTGGCATGACCGCAAGCCGTAACTTCTCCACTAGTGAGAATGAGTGGTGTGAGCACGCAAACATGATATGCCTGCAGTCACTGCAGTCCGAAAAATATACAGACTGCTTGTGCCAGGGCAAAAAACAGAGCCCGATATAGACCCTTTTCGAGGCCCCCTTTAAAAAACTGCCATTGCTCAGCACCAGTGAGACCCGGCCCACTTAAATCCCTGCCTGTGCTCTGCTCTCACCTCTTTTTTTGCCTCTTGCAGTTGAAGCCCGTCTGCTGTTCCCTACCTTGATGAAGCTTTGGCCCAAAGATACCCAAGGGCGTAGCTACAGGGGGGTGTTTGAAGCATTACACCCCCCTAAAAAATGTATTCTGTAGTAAATCGATTGGTACAGGTGGTCTCAGTCGGGTATGGTGAGGTCACTGTCAGATTTCACCCTGGATTTTTACATGCACACACAGACAAAAACACACACCTACACACACACACACACTCTCTCTCTTGTCTCTGTCTTAAAAACTTGGTAAGTTTGAAAATCAATTGTGTTTTAAATGCCCCTAAGAATCCGCACTCCTCTCTCCACTACCTCTTAAGGCCTCCTCATGTCCTGCTTCTCAAAATGTATTTTAACAAGATATGCCAGTGTGATTGTTGGGAAATCTGAAGTTTTCACCTTGCCCCATCTTAACCCGTTAACCGCGGCGGTAATTCCGCCGGGGTGCGGGCGTTTTCATGCGCGGGCGGGACCGCGTCGGCCATTGGCCGGCGGCAGCAAGGAAAGTGTTAAGGACCAAGCTACGCCCCTGAAGATCCCCCCGTACCCTACAGCTTCACCTCTTCACGAGCAAGGTGATCAGTAGCTTCGATGCAGGATATAACCCAGCCCGTAATTTGTCAGCAATCGAGAGCCATGTTGCTGCAGGCTGCTACGAAATTGTATTCCAAAGAAAAGCTCCCCTTGGCCTAGTCAGCTTTCTGAAAGAATCTGACTCCTCCACCAATTCAAAACAAACCATTCTTCTGCAATGATTGCCAGCGCACGACCCAACTCGGGGGTATATTTACAAGGGGATAATAGAATAGCGCCCTCAGAACATCACTTTTACAGTTTTCTAGTGGCGCTTTTCCCTTCTCCATATTTACAAAGCAGCGTGGCTTAACACCGTCTTGTAAATACGCCCCCTTTACACACATCACTTTGCGTGAAAGGAGCGTGCAGTAGTTGTTGCTGTGGCTGTTCCACCACAACACCCATTACTTTTTGACACTGCCCCAGATTTACAAGGATGTGTAAATCTGAGGTAGCGCGAAAACGAATGCCATGCAAGAGCAGACATTAGAATGGTGAAACAAGGAGAAATGCTTTTATTTCTCGTTGATTTTTCTTTTTCTATTTGTGCTGAATTCTGCAGCACACATAAAAAGAGCAAAACTGCATTAATGAATGTTTATGTGCAGGAAGGTGTCCCTTCCTGCACATAAACAATCATTAACCCCTTAAGCGCTGCCGTCGGCCAATGGTCGTCACAAGCGCTACCTCCCCAGTGCTGCGCACGACCGTTGGCCGACGGGCCAACGCTCGTTATTCGAACGTTCAGTACTGGGTGCTGAACGTTCGAAGCATAATAATTCCCTCCAATGCAGGCACCCTTGCACTATGGTGTGAGGGGGCCTGAGTTGCCTCTTGGCAGCTAATTTTAGTGCCAGCACTAGGGAAAACACGGAGGTGCGCTGTGTTGTTGTAAATACGGCACATCGCTGTGTTTTGGAAATGTCCGAATGCGGCACTGCCATATTTGGCGCAGCTCCGCGCTCTGACATTTCCTTGTAAATATGCCCCCAACATGCACAGCATGTCTCTATCACATATAGTCCTGCTCTTTGGCACAGCAACTCAGCTGGCCGAACATACAGTGCCCGTGGCAGTTAGTGGCTAGCAGTAATGGCCGCCGGCAATCCAAGCCGTACATTGATGAACAAGTAAGTGAGCAATAAGGATGGGCTCTAATGGGTTCACAAATGGCGATTACAGAAACCTGAGGTGGATCAGTGCATAAAATAAGGGGATGTGTAACTTAAGTAAAGCCTCCATTGCAACTTGATAAAGTGTTTCCTGAACAGCAGGCCCTTGAATGTGGGAATTCAATTTCAAAAATTAACATCGTCCAATCATATTATACTATGGATTATTTGCAAGTTGCTCAACACTTGTTATATAGAGAGGGCTGCAAAGCTCCAAGACTATAAAAGTTTGTTGCTCTTCATCTTGCCATGGAGATGGCTACCACTTCTTTTTTTTTAACAACTTTTTTTCTCTCATGCTGTAAAGGGCCACTTGACGTCACATGGCTAACAATACAACAGAACTTATAAATGCGTAACAGAGTAAGATTGCCGCACCGGGAGAGTGACTCAGCTAAGCGGTACAGAAATAACGTTTCCATCACCATCTTCTTTCTGTGTTTTTTTTGTGTGGGAGGCAGACCCTCCACCTTAAATGTATAATAATGGCCGCCTGGCATTGTAAGCAGCCTGCATGATTCCTCTACGGGATAGCTCTTCTGTATAGCCATTGTATGATCTCAAGTTCTAACCAGTGTTAATTATCTCATTCAAACTCCTACAGACATTTTCAAATATTTTTTAACAAACCTTTGTAAACTGCCTTTTCAGTGGCCACTCACCAGCCCACTTCTGGGAATGAATTATGTTCTTGTTTGTTGAGTGCACCACTGCCGGGACGGTGTTCTGTCTCAGTTTTCCTTTTGGTGTTTATTGTGTCTATGGCATGGGTTAATGCTACCTGGTTACCCACTGATCAGTTCATACTGTGAAAGAGCACACTGGTCTTTCTTTGTGTTGTTGTGCCTCTTTGTCTCTGGTATGAAGTTTGGATCAGTCTCCAATGTTTTGAAGCACACTCCTTTTTAGGTCTCACCTAACAGTTTGTTGTGAGACATATTGTTAGCTTACAGTGGGCTTGCAGCCATGCAATTGCTTACCAATGGTTGATCAATGGTTGGCTTCTTTGTCACTCTCATCTGCTTGCTTCTGATTCATCAGCTTCTGTAAGCTTTTCTTCCTCTTCTTGTGTTTGTCCCTCCCCTTGAGCATGGACGCAATGCCTGTGACCTTCCACTGCTTATTGTCCAGGTGCTATTTTTTAAGCACTTTACGAGGCGCTACTTTTTAAGTACTCTAGGAGAGTGTGTGCTTCCAGCTGTCTCCCTCATTTAACTTTTCCCCCTACGTGTTGCTTTTAATCGCCCTCCCTTAGTTGCTGTTCTTGCTTCCTCCCCACCAATCTACCCTCTGCATTCTTGCTTCCCCACGACCATTTGTCCATTTCCTCCCTCAGCCCGCCAACCACCTCCATTATCCATTTTGTTCCCCAGCCCCTCTTACTCATTGTCTGTTCTCAGCTTTCTGCCCCAGTCCCTTTCGCCTGTATGCTCCCTGCAACCCCTTCTGCTAACCTTCATTGGGAGCTGGTCTCCCTGGAGACTCTTCCACCTGTTACCATTGTCAAGTGCTCTCCAACTCCAACAGCCTGCCCTCTTTGTCAGCTTGCTGCCGCAACCCCTCTTGCCCGCCCTTTTTGTCAGCTTACAGTCCCATCCACTCCTGCACACCCTCCATTCTGTGCTTGCTGCCCCAACCTCTCCTGTCCACCCTCCATTGTCAGCCATCCAGGCCCTCCCACCTGCACTCCAATGTCACCTTGGTGCCCCCCTCACCTGGTCTCTGTTGTGGGCTCGCTCTCCCTGCTCCTCCCTTCCTGTCTCCTTTGACAGCTGGAAGTCCCAGTCCATCTGGCCCCCTTTCAGTTGTCACCTTGCTTTCCCAGCCCCTCCCACCCACCCTCTGTTGTGAGCTTGATTCCCCAGCCTCCCCGCTCAGCCTTCATTGCCAGCTTGCTGCCTTGGCCACTCCCTCCCACCCAACCTCTGTTGTCTGTTTGCTTCCTCAACCCCTCTTAGCTACCCTCCTTTGTCCATTTACCTCGCCAGCCCCTCCTGTCCACCCTCAGATGTACTTCCCCATTGTCCCTAGAGTTTCTTTTCCACCCACACACGTCCTTCTGAATCTGCCTGGTCCCCCAATCGGCTCCCCATTTATAAAAAAAACCAAAAAAAGAATCTACGTTAGTTCTGGCCTTGTAATAGTGCAGAAAAAGATCCCATGGCTTGGCAGTTCGGTTTGGACTGTTCCCAGGAGGCAATGTGTCAAGACTGATTTGCATATGGCTGGGTCTAAACTGGGGTGTCATGGTGAGCAAAAGAACAATGGATTTAACCAAGATCTCTTGTCTGGGGGTGAATGTATGATTTATTCAGCATTCTGTCTATCGTTTGTTTGCGTAGCACTATTGTGCCTGTCACTCACAAAGACAATTACAATTTTCGGTGCCATTGCCTGGTCATGATTACCATGGACTTACTGTGCTTTCTCATCTCTAGAACTTACTGAGACCACTGCACCCCCATCTCAGTAATTGTAGACCTATACCAGGCCTCTTATACCAGCTCCTTCACCATTGCCAGTGTGTGCACAGCTAGTAAGTGTTCCATGTTTTTCAGGCCTATAAGAGGCTGTTTGTATCCCCCAAACCGGATCACTGAAATAATATCTACTACCAAAATATCGAGTTCCCAAAATATCGATGACAAAATATCGAGGGACATAATATCGACTTTCTATCTTCACTAAGGTAAGTACAAAAATATCGACTTTAAAATATCGAGTGTTAAAAATATAGACTGTCAAAATATCGATTTTTTTATGTCTTTAAAATAAGTTAAAACTATTATAATATTACATATATTTAATATAAACATTGTTAAAATTATTAAATAAATGTAACATTATTACATAATTAATGTAAATTTAAAATTAATAATAATAATACATATATATATAAATACATGTTATTAATAAAACATATAGAATATATTTACCGTGGCATAGCAAAAGGTTTACATTTAATGTAACCACTCCAGTGGGTGCTACATTACAGAGATCGTTGGATAGCGTAGGGGTAAAAATTACTATTCCCACTCCAGTGGGTGCTACAGTAGAGAAAGCGTACGCCTGTACCCCAAAAACCCAAAACTGACCCTGAACCCTAAAATTATCCCTGTACCCCAAAAACCCAAAACTGACCCTGAACCTTAAAAATACCCCTTTACCAAAAAACCCCAAACTGACCCTGAACCCTAAAAATACCCCTTTACCCAAAAACTGAAAACTGACCCTGAACCCTAAAAATACCCCTTTACCCAAAAACTGAAAACTGAACCTGAACCCTAAAAATACCCCTTTACCCAAAAACTGAAAACTGACCCTGAACCCTAAAAATACCCCTTTACCCAAGAACTGAAAACTGACCCTGAACCCTAAAAATACCCCTTTACCCAAAAACTGAAAACTGACCCTGAACCCTAAAAATACCCCTTTACCCAAAAACTGAAAACTGACCCTGAACCCTATAAACACACAACCCGCTACAGAAAAAAAATTAAAAAAAATAATTATTTATCAATTATTTATTTTAAATTAATTATCAATTATATTTTAATTATTTACCAATAATTATTTAATTAACAATTAGATTAAATTTACATAATTAATTAATTATAATTAAATTACTTCCCACCCTATTCCCCTATAAACACACAACCCGCTACAGAAAATAAATTACTAAAAATTAATTATTTATCAATTAATCATTTTTAATTAATTAACTATTATATTTTAATTAATTACCAATTATTATTTAAGTAACAATTACATTAAATTTACATAATTAATTTTTTATAATTAAATTACTTCCCACCCTATTCCCCTATAAACCCACAACCCGCTACAGATTTATATTACTCAAATATTATTAAATATTAATAACTTACCTTATTTTCGATATTTTTGTTGTCTATATTATTTCTAGTCTATATTATGTCTAGTCTATATTTTTGATTCGATATTTTGGCTATTCTAGTCGATATTAGTCGATATTTTTGTTGTCTATATTTTGTCTAGTCTATATTTTGTCCAGTCTATATTTTTTACTCGATATTTTGTCCAATCGATATTTTGGACTCGATATTATGTCTGTTTACCCCCCAAATCCTCTTGTGGACTCGTCCAACTTCAGCCCGCATCCTTGTCAATGCTACCAATGTCAGGGTCTTCATCACTACTGATCCCCTATATTTTGTGGACCATATGCTTAGGTTGAAGTGGGAATAGTAAATCTGAGCCATTCAAATACCAACATGTTCCCCAATTTTGCTACATCTGGAGAGGGAATAGTAAATCCTACCTCTTCAAAGTCCTACATTTACTTAGTTTGGAGTGAGAATAGTAAATCTGAGCCCTAAATATCAACACATTCCCCAATTGTGCTACATCTGGAGAGGGATTTCAGTTAGGAGTTGGAATAGTAAATTTGACCTCTTCAGAGTCCAACACGTTCTCCACTGTGGCCTGGGTTGGAGTGGGGTTAGTAAATCTGCCCCTTCAAAAACACAACGTTTTCGTTTATTTTGCTTAGATTAGAGTGGCAATAGTAAATCTGTCCTCTCCAAATTCCAACACATTCCCCATTTTGTTAAGTTGGTGTGGGGATAGTATATCTGACCCTTCCAAAGTCTAACACTTTCCCCATTTTGTTTAAGTTGGAGTGGGCATAGTAAATCTGACCCTTCCAAAGACCAACACTTCCCCTACTACTGCTTGGGTTGGAGTGGGAATAGCAACTCTGACTCCTCCAAAGTTCAACACATTCTCAACTTCTGCTCTGGTTGGAATACCCCCAGATTCCAGCACTCTTATCAATGTTGCTCAGTTTGAAGTTGTAATAGTAAATTGTAGCCACCCCCAATGATATGCTTATGGTAAATGTTAGCTGGATTCAAGTTGGAGTGTTACATGTTCATTTTCTCATTGTATTGAATGGTTATGTAATACATTTAATTGTATGATTAATTTGGATTATGTTGTTATTTTTTTAGTTTTATATTTAGTTCTTCTTATTTTGGTCATTACATTAATAAATATTTTGTAAGATTTAAAAAAAACATTATTTAAGTTTTGTTTCTTTAGGTCAGGATTCTCCAACCGGTAATCCAAGAGCCACTGGTAGCTTGCCAATGCACTGGAAGTATCTCCCTGAGTCCAACACAGTATATAATTTAGGGTCTAGTCACATTATAAAAGGCAGCACTACCCATCTCCAGACCCCAGAGTGGCAGCACCCAAGCCAATAGGAGGGTCACATGTTTACACACAAATGCACACTGCGACAGCTTGCAAGCTTGCAAGACGAGCATCTGTCTCCACTCTCAATTTAGCAGTCACACGGAGAGTGGTCACTTTACAAGCCCCACTTTTTTTCAGTCATAGACTGTGCTTGAAAAGGACAAGCTGTTCTTTGTAGTAAGTTCACCCAAAACAAAAATAGCATATTTGATAGAAATATGTGTATTTTCAGAAAATGATATGTTGGCGTTTGAAAAATAAATACTCAAAACCCTAAACACATCTATAAAGCTTTTCCTTGAATAATAATTCATGCTGTGCTTGGGAGATTTATAGCTGTTAGTATTTCCTTTCTGCCAGTGGGTATTTGCTACTGTGGATTTAATTTCATCAGTCATGAGGAGGTATTTTACAGTGATAAAGTTTTGCACAGCATCACTGTTGGTAACCCCTGTTTTATATAGTGGGGTTTTCATCCTTCTATCACAATATTGAGTTTTAAACATTTCCCTGCCAACATATTGTAGCCTGAATAGTTACAACCACATCATGAAAGCAAGGGTACATAGATAAGTATAGTTGTGCAATGGAGCTAAGAAATGTAAATCTATACTTATCCATGTCGAATATGTACAAATACTTTCATAATATTAGGTAACCAGCATTCGGGATACTCGATTTTGTGACATATAGTTGGGTAATCACTGCTACAATCTTGCAAGGTGTGGTGCCTATTGTGGTAGTATCTGATGTATTCAGTTCTGTTTAAATCTTTATTCGACTATCAAAAAAAGGTAGCAATAAAAGTAAAGTCATATTGAATTTAAAAACGATGTTAAAAAGGCGGATACAATCAACGTTATTAAAAATTATTTAATTTCTTATATTATATCAAGAGACATTCTCACATTAATGGCTTCAAAATAAGTAAAGCATTATTATTGCATTTGGACAAATCAACTACAGGTTTAATAAGATCATATCAGTTCTTTTCTACTGTATTCTGATAATTTCCCTCACAGCAATTGCTTTCAAAATGAACAGGCCAACACTAAGGCATGTCAGGGGGTCACCTATTGTCACCAAAAATGTCATAGCTACTTTGTGTGACCTAATAATATGGGTGACAAACAATGTTTTTAGATAAAAACATCTAAAACTCTCATAAAAATTACAGAACAACATAAAGTGCAATGTGCTCTGCTTACTTTTGTTATTGCACGGGCATAATATCTCATCAGACGGATAAGTCCTCATTTTTGGAAAGGCTACGAGGTAATGAACGATGCCACATCTCAATCTTATTAACACAAAGCGGTGCTGGGCGTAGGTCACATATGACAAATAATTATTGGCACTCTTCTCTAGAGTATACGATATGTACAAAGCAACAGTAGATTTATTCCTCTCAGCCTTAGATCTCAGATCCAGCCTATATTGTAGGTAGGTGTCTCTGATATCTTTTTTTATATGGGCCAATGTTTTTGATGTTTCTGACCATACTGATATTTTGTACAGATTTTCTAAAGTTAAATCAATATATAGTAGCCATGGAATTTTTAATGCGTCTTGCAGTTTAAGATGATCTAAAATAATCGATTAAGTAAAAGCAGTATCTTCCCTTTTCCAAATAGAGTCCCCAAAATAGTGGTCTGGACAATAAGCGGTCTTCTAAAACTGGAGACCCACCTCATAGTGTGCAATAGTGTTTAAAGCAGATGGCGGTAAATATAACAAAAGTTTTAAGACAGATTTGTTTTTCGTTTGCAGGTCCTTGCTTTTTGCATGGCCCCAAAGCCCTGCCCCGTAGAGGGCTATACTTGTACTTGCTCCTTTAGCTTTATATATAGCTACCATCTCATTAGTTGGCCGAATCCCAAATTTGGAGGAACATTTTTTAATTTCCTGAGTTGCCCTGCTCATTTTGGCTCTGGTATTTCAAATGTGTTGGGACCAAGAGCCGTTATCCTTGAATACAATACCAAGATGGCAAAAGGAATTAACGTTTTGGGAGGATTAGGTTTGGGCCCACAGATCATAGTATATGTTTTATATTTATTTACAACCATTTTCATTTGTATCATGAAGGCTGAGAGTGCGTCCATCAGTCTCTGGAGGCCTACCGGGGTTCTTGCTAAAAGTACAGCGCCGTCTGCGTATAATAAAACCGGTATCGGGCGACCTGCCACCATAGGGGCATCGGCCTGTATTGTCTGCAAATAATTATCTATCTATTAATAAATAGGGAGAATAATATTGGTGCTAACACACATCCTTGCCTTATCCCCTGTAGCACTTTAAATTTGGATGAACATTCCCCTTGGGGGCCAAAACGGACCTGGCTAGTTAGGTTCTCATACAACTGAGAGAGAAACCCAACAATCGCCCTTGGTGCTCTCATCGAAATTAAGGTTGGCCAGAGCAAATTATGGTCCACCAGGTTGAATGCACTGCTTAGATCAGCAAAGCATAAGTATATGATGCCTGCCTTTGCCCTGGTATACTTGCCGATAAGTAACGCTAAGTTTGTGAATTGCTCAATGGCCCCTATTCGCTTTTTAAACCCAAACTGCACCGGGGTTAAAACCGAGTATTCAGATGCCCATTCTTAAAGTCTTAGCAGCAGGATCCTGCTCATCACTTTCAAGGCCGTATCTAAAAGTGAAATTGGGTAATAATTTCTAGGGTCCGCTTTATCCCCTTTTTTAAATATCGGTATGATAATTGATTTTTTCCAAGTCTTAGGAATTGTACCAGGAGCAGCTGAATTAAACACCATAGTTAGGATGGGTCCCCATAAAATAGGTGCCGATTTAAACACATCAGCTGGGACACCATCCAGCCCTGGGTCCCGTCCCCCGGCACTCGCCGTGATTGCCTGAATAACTTCCTCATTAGTGATGTTCAGAGGGGGATTTCTTCCCTCTCCGACACACCCCTGACGCACCGTCATCACCTCCGCATTATTGTTAAAAATTTCCGAGACATGATTCACTCATTTATCTGAAGAGACAAAAGAACAACATCTGGGATGTTATCACTCTTCAAGAAAGGAGCATTTACTGTCTCCCCAAAAAGTTTATTATTCTTAATTTTTGCAGCTATGACCAAATTTTCCCATGGCTCATCATTAAGTAACTTTTTCTGGGCGGAAAAAGCTATTTTGTACTCCCGCCTTAGGGTTTGAATGATTAGTAGGTCTCGTGGTGATTTAGACTGGGCGTGCTTCAAACCCTGTCGGGCTTTAGTGTAGGCGGTGTCGAACCACCCCTTCGATTTATTACACGAAGGCCCAGGGATCTTTCTTAAAATTGATTTAATTGATTTTGTAATGGTGCAAAACTTTTCAGTCACTAATGGTGGGATGATTTCTTCCTTGAGACAGTATGTTATTTGCCTTTGATTGGAAACTACTATTTTCCTCATTATCAAACATGGGTCGACACCCAACCATTTAATTCTAACAGCATTTGTCCCAACCGGGTTAATGCAGTTTGCTAAATCAAATGCATCATTCCTTTTGCCCCAGAAGAAAAAGGATAGTTTTAGTAGATTGTGATCACTAAAGAAAGAGGGTACAATGCTAAGATTGCTACACAAACAAATGGTGGGGACAGATACTAATACGTGGTCTATAATGGAGTATAGATTTCTTCCTATAAATGTTGGGTCTAAAACCCCATTCGGACCACAGTTACCCCTAAGAAGTTAATATCATATTTAGTCATCATCTGGTTAAGTGCTTCCCCATAGTCGTTATGACAAAAGTGATCAATTTCCTCTTCATCATAAATGTGACCTCATGACATAGTATTGGGGGCTCCACATGCCTGTAAATTAAAATCTCCTGCCCAGATTAAAACATGCTCTGTGTTCATTGGAGACAAAAAACAATTCTAAACCGTGGTCAAGAGCTGCTATCACATTACCTTGTGAAGAATCAAGAACATTGTTGTAAACATTTATAATTATTAGGTCTTTCACCTCCTTTTTACTTACCCACAACATTTGTGAGTGGGAGCCCATGGTTACAACCTTTTTAACATTAACGGGGACTTTATTGGAAATTAGTGTTTGTAATCACCTTTTTGCTCGTCCAGCTTGTGATTTTGTAGCTGCTAAGAAACGAAAGGAATATCATTCTACTTGAACCAGACTAACACAACAGGTCTCTTGTAGACATATAATGTCATAGCTAGAGATGGTATTAACCCAGTCAGTTATTGAGGCCTTATTTGCTAGTCCGTTCACTTCCAGGTTGCAAACTCAAACACTTCTATATGGGGCTTTCTGCCTGATGGTTTGTTAGAATACTTTCAGCCTGATGGGTTGCTAATATATTTTCAGGGATACTAAGGTTGTCATCACTCGTAGGGCTGTGGCAATCCAACCGCCCGACTCATAATAGGGTGATTGGGAGACCGTCACTGCCGTGCCCCAACAAGTGTGGGGGTCCAGGGACCGCCAGACTCGTAATCAGCCCCTAAGTGAATAAACTAACCAAGTTGGCCTCCAACACCATGAAGTCACTACATCAGCTTTTGCTTATCTTGGACTCCCAGCAATGTCACTCATCCTCTCAAAGGTTGATTATGCCAATGGTCTGTATCATGGGATCCTCTATCAGCCATGAGATGACGCCTAAGAATTCAGAACTGAGTCATAAGATTAGTTTTATGTCCACCAAAATGCACACACACACATCCCCTGCCAAAAACAAATGTCATTTAAACTATTATGTACCACCCACATGGCTACAGAGGAAAATCCACAAATACCCCCACCCTAGGAATAGATTTTCCAGATTAGCACTTTATTCAGTCTCAAAAAAGAAAAGAGTTGATGGCACTACTGCCAAGTTATTGAATTCCCACATTGCAAAAATAAGAGTCAGTGACAGCAAAAATAAGGGCCACTGACAACCATCAGAAATTTAGAAGAGTTGCTAAGAGTTGGCTATTCCCAACCTGACCCTCATGGATTCCCTGATGCATAATTTTAGACAAAATAGGACAAGCAACAAAAAGAATGCCTTCTACATCGGAAACAGACTTTACAACAAGGTTTTTACCTGGCTGTACATTTACCACGCATTTTTTAGCATGCATATTTTTACAGCGAATATGCATTTACAACGCATGCCAATACCACACATATAAGGTAAGTTGGGGGAGGGGGTGGGGGGTCTCCCCCACAAATACATTGTTTTTAAATATAAAAACAATGCATGGTATTGGCATGCATTTTAAATGCATATTCAGGGTATGAACATGCACGCTAAAATATGTGTGTCAAAGGCATGCAAAGTAATTGCATGCGTTATACCGGCGTACAACCCTTCTATATCAACAATCAGTATTAATGAAATCAGAAACCCAAACTCTCTGAATGCTTGGGTTTCCGATTTCATTAATATTGTAATATTGCTTTGTATAATACACCCACAAAACACAACCCTTAAAAAGTGTGAAAATCAAACCACTACTAGCCCCTATTATTTGTTAATATGTCCACAATCAGAAGCCCTGGCCAGCTTGTTAAGATCTTATGGGAATAATCTTCTTTTATACCGACAACACTTCTTCTCACCCAGTCCCAGTATAGTAAAATATAAAATAAAACTACTATCAAGCATACAAATACACTTTGTTTATACTTTGACCTGCTCAAGATGTCATGAAATCCAACAATTTTCCTCCCATTATACTGAATAATCCCTGCACATAACAAGCAGTGGCAATGCAAATAGGTCTCACCTATGCAAGAGCTAATGGCTTTGCCAATGTATTTTAGCCACATTGTACACCAGTGTGGCTGCTGTTCAGCAGTGCTAAACATTAGTG
Source organism: Lissotriton vulgaris (assembly GCF_964263255.1). Taxonomy (NCBI): domain Eukaryota; kingdom Metazoa; phylum Chordata; class Amphibia; order Caudata; family Salamandridae; genus Lissotriton; species Lissotriton vulgaris. The sequence goes on along the minus strand of NC_141685.1, from coordinate 961,758,968 downwards.
GTGTAGGCGAGCATGGCATAGAGTGTCATGGAGTGGTGTGGAGTGGCATAGAGTGACATAGCATGGAGTGGAGTGTCATGGAGTGGAGTGTCGTAGAGTGTCAAAAGAGTTGTGAAATGTCATACAGTGGAGTGTCATAAAGTGCTGTAGAAGGTCATAGAGTGGAGTTTTGTGGAGTACAGTAGAGTGGAGTATAGTGGAGTAGTAGTGGAGTGAAGAGGAGTAAAATGGTGTAGAGTGGAGGAGCATAGAGTGGTGAGGCATAGAGTTGAGAGGCTTAAAGTAGAGTAGAGTGTTGTAGAGTGGAGTGGCATAGAATGAACTAGAGTGGAGAAGTACAGAGTGAAGCAGAGTGTTGTAGAGTGGAGCAGCATAAAGTGGAGTATAGTGGAGTGGCCTAGAATTGAGTAGAGTGTCATAGAGTGCAGTGGAGTGGAGTGGTATGCCTGGAGTGGAGTGTCATAGAGTGGAGTGTAGAGTAAAGTGACATGGAGTGGAGTTTTGTAGAGTGTCGTAGAATATATAGTAATGGAGGAGATGGTCATAGTCTGGAGTGTCGTAGAGTGCTGTGGAGTGGAATGGAGTGGAGTGGGGTGGCATAGAGTAGAGTATCATCGAGTGGAGTGTCACAGAGGGGCATGGCATAGAGTGGAGTTCGTAGAGTAAAGTGTCTTAGAGTGGAGTGGGGTGTCACAGAGTGTCGTAGAGTGGAGCGTCTTATAGTGGAGTGACATGAAGCGACATAGAGTGGAGAAGAGTGATGTAGAGTGTAGTGATGTACAGTAGAGTGGAGTAGAGTGGAGTGGAGGGAGTAGAGTGTTGTGGTGTCAAGTGGAGAGAATGGAGTGTTGTAGAGTGGAGTGGAGTGGAGTGGAGGGAGTAGAGTGTTGTGGTTTCGAGTGGAGAGAATGGAGTGTTGTAGAGTGGAGTGACATAGAGTGCAGTACAGTGTTGTAGAGTGGAGTGACATAGAGTGGAGGGGTGTAGAGCGGACTGGCTTAAAGTGAAATTGCAAAGAGTAGAGTAAAGTGTCGTAGAGTGGAGTCAAGTGTTGTACAGTGGAGTGCCGTACAAGGGGTGGACTGCCATAGAGTGGAGTGGCGTAGCATAGAGTGGAATAACGTGTCATAGAATGGAGTGGCATAGCGCCGCATGGCATAGAGTGGCTAGGCGTAGAGTGGTCTAGAGTGAAGTGGTATAAAGTGGTGTAGCATAGAGTGGCATAGGGTTGAGTAGAGTGTCATAGAGGAGTGGTGTAGAGTGTCATAGAGTGGGGAGGGGTGTTGTAGAGTGTAGTGGTGTGTAGTGGTGTAGAGTGGAGTAGAGTGGCAAAGAGAGGAGTAAAGTGTCATAGAGTGGAATAGAGTGGCATGCCATAGAGTGGAGGGGTGTAGGGTAGAGTGGGGTAAAGTGTCATAGAGTGGAGTGGCATAGAGTGTTGTAGAGTGGCATTTTGTTGTCGGCTTGAGTGTCGTAGAGTGGAGTGTTGTAGAGTAGAGTGTCATAGGATGCAGTGGTGTAGAGTGGCCTAGAGTGAAGTGGCATAGAGCAGCATGGAGTGGAGTGGAGTGGAGTGGAGTAGAGTGGTGCAGAGTGGAGCAGAGTGTTATTCAGTAGAGTGGTGTAGAGTTGAGTAGAGTAGAGTGTGACAGAGTGGAGTATTGTGGAGTGGAGTGGAGAAGTGTGGAGTGGACTGTTGTAGAGTGGAGTTTCGTAGATTGGAGTGGCATAGAATGGAATAGAGTGGCCTAGAGTGAAGTGTCATACAGTGGCATACAATGGCATAAAATGGAAAGGCATAGAGTGGAATAGAGTGTCGTAAAGTGGAGTTACATAGAGTGGAGAGAATACCACAGAGTGGTGGCGTAAAGTGGAGAGATGTAGAATGGAGTAGAGTGGGATAGAGTAGAGTAGAGTGGAATGGCGTAGTCTCATGGATTGGAAGGGCAAAGAGTGGCATGGAGTTGCGCAACATAGAGGGGAGTAGAGTATCATGGATTAGATGGTGTGGTAGCTCACTGCCGTTACAGACAAGACATTTTCAATTCAAATGACCATTACATTTGCACAAACTATATAGCACTCAAAATAAAATTATAAAACACTCAAACTATAATGCATCAAAATGGTATCACCTAGTGTATTGATTTGTTTTGATCGTATTAAAATATTTGTTTCCACCACACTTCAGAATTACAAAAAAAAGTGCTTTATTAGTGCTTTTCAGACATTTAAATGTTGTTGTGTGCTAGAACAAAATCACATTGTACAGCCGTCCTCCAGCACACCGGCAGTACCCAGCATGATTGTCACATAAATCTTCTCACTTTGAAGTCAGAGAAAGAAAAGTTAACACCACAGAGCCCGACATTTGACTTCTGTCTTAGAATGCATAGCAAATGTGACAAGATAGGAAGAAAAGCTAAAGGCCTGGTACAGAAAGTGATTAGTCATGGAAGAATACAGTAAATGGGTTATGTTCCACAGGAAGGACAAAGACATACTGTACCACTAGGAAAACAGGAGGTTTTTAGATCAGTTATTGGTGGGTGCACTGCCAGTTCATACGCATACAAATTATACAAACCATGAATGTCCTAGGTGCTGATCGGCGAGTGGACAAACCTGAACCACTCCTTTGAGCAGAAAAACTACTTCTGTCTAATACATGGATTGCCGATGCACTCTAAATTGTGTATATAGATTGTTCAGTAACAAATTCACAACAATTCAAACACCAATTGACAGAAGTGACAAAAAACTCCAGTAGATGAGTGAATCTTGGAGTCTTTAATGCAGAATACAGCCAGCCGACACGTGTTTCATCGCCTTCGCGATTCCTCAGGGCTGAAACAAACAAATGAGTAGCATCGAGCATGTGTTTTGAATAAATGAATTTTACATACATGACCATGGTATATGGTCGTTACAAACAATATTTGCTTCCCACTGCAGTGAACATACAGTGATTCTTCTCAGATTTGTCTCACTTGTGCCACCACAACACATCCGTGTCGAAAATAGGTGTCCAATACCGATATTCTATATGGACGTGCTTGTATATGGTGATTTGTGATGGCTGTGTGCAGGGACAGAATAATAATAATAATGTACCCGAGACGGCAAGCAATGACAGGTGTTTTACGTCGCAGCGGAAGTGTACTATCCGTGTGCGGCTCATTCATCCTTCATGCTAATTGTTTGTGAAGCAGTGAAAATATGTGTCAATCTGAAAGCATACCTAGATGGCTGTGTCAACGTCAAAAGGTCTGCATATTTGGATAAAAAAGAGAAAAGAAAAAACCGAAGAAATCTCATCACTATTTGTCTTATTAGTGATACTAAGGCAAGAATTCACCAAGGTAAGGCTGTCTGCCAAGTACAACGTGCAGGCTCACCGCTAAGCTGGTGATAATTCCGACCCAGCCGGGCCCTTGACCAGTGGCACTCGGTATGAGTGTATGCAGCAACGAGTATATTCTTGTTTCTGTGACAGAATAAAATAATATGTGTCACATTGAATATGTGGTGTTTTATCATCACCACGATGCCCTAAGGTATTTATCCCTAAACATAACCAATGTCTCTGTAATTATCTGACCAGTTTTATTTCATTTGTGAAAGCACCAAAGACATTTCCCATATGACACATGTGACTATATGTCCTCGTATTTTTAATTGCAAAAAATTATTAAATTATTAGGCGCATTTTACGCATAACAGTCTGAATCCTATCAATCCACTTACATGTTTGTAGGTAACATAAAGTATAAATGGGGCTCGGAGGTCACCCGATATATTTCACATGGATGTGTAATATCTTGTTCTCGAAACGAGTGCTGTTAAGAGAAATTAAACTCAAGTAAAGACATTATCATATATGATTTGTAGTCGGTACGCTCATGCCCTGGATGACCGTTTGTTTGATCTTACCTATGTAAGTCTTGTAAGAGGATACCGATTGTGGTTCCTGTCAAGCGGACACCAGGCTGGAATAAGAATCAATCATAGAGGTATTTAGAGTTATGGTCGATTCCGAGGACGGAATCATCGTATAAAATCTCTTCGTCCCTATGTGCTGGCGGTCGCATAACTCTCTTACCCGTGTGCGGCTCTCCGAACGTGTATGGCGGGTTCCCTTCTCCGAGCCCTGTTCCTGTTTGCACACGTGACTGTGTCCAAGCAGACGTTATATGCGTATTGACGTAATGCGTGCCAAAGACTAGAGCGAGTGCGAATATGGCAATATCGTCCATGTTGGGTTGTCCGTTTTGCTCAATGTAATTAAAACGTAACAATTCCGGACAGGTAGTCGGTGTAAATAGCGGTATTATATTCATACCGGGTGCGAAACAAGGAAAACCTATTGTATAGGTTTATACACTGTTAAACCTATAAAATTACTTGGTCTACTTTAAAAGACGTAAAAACGCTCAAGGTGATCTGAACAACATTGTTACATTATAACATATGTTGGTGGACATGGTTCATTGGGAAATAGGTGTTTTCAAATATTCGCTTTGTGCTAAAAAGTGCAGGGTGACACTATGATCCTGACTTAATTCTCAGTGGTGTAGTGTGCACCGTGGCTGAATATGATAGACCTAATAGTGAATAGCCCAATCATACCGTGACTTAATATCATCTCTTTTAGTCAATTACTATACAAAACCATATTGTCTACAGTGTCGTTTACTGATTGCCTGGATCTCCATCAATAATATCATCTAGTGCAGGAGAGTCCTTCAAGGTTTTAGGAAAGATTTAAATATTTAACAGTCCTTGCAATCATAAACACAATTCTGCATAATTTGTGACTATCATGACAATCAAATGTAAATGAAATACAGTAATAAATTGATTCAATCACCTAGAAAGTACTGCATTTCCTGATCATAATTGAGTCCTAGTTCCACAGATTTTAAGCGCATAATCCAAGTTGCTTCAGTGCGTCTAAGTTTCAATTCCCGGTTGCCGCCCCTTACTGCTACAGGCACAGTTTCAATCCCAAAGAATTGCACAATTTTGTTTCTTTTATCTTTTTGACAGGAAGCCACGTGTAATGCTACTAGATATTTAGGATCACAATTAACAATGGCTCTCACATGTTCCATCATTCTCTCTTTCAACTGTCTAATCGTGCTCCCCACATAATATTTTCCACATTCACATTCAATAATATAGATTACGAATTTGGTTGTGCAATTGATGTTACTTTTGATAGTGTAAGATACCCCATCAGGGCCCATGAATCTTGTAGTACCATGTTTGGCCCATTTACATATACTTCAGAATCCGCATTTGTGAAAACCCAGACCGCGTTGTGTCAACCAGTCAACATTCATTGTGTCCCGAGGTACTGTGGGACTCAACTTGCTCCGTAATGTGTTATCTCTTCTAAAGGAGATTTGTGGTCGCTCTGTAATGTAATCAGTCAATGCTTTCTCAGATTTCAATAGACTCCAATGTTTTGTTAGGCTTCTCCGTAAATCAGAATGGAGTGAATTGAAATCGGTGACCATTCTTATGCATTCCGTTTTGTTGGTGATCGGCTTGTGTGTGGTAGTTAGAGTGTCTACTCTTTTAACTCTCTTAACTCTTTTTTCAGCTTTCTCAATTGTGCTGGTTGCATATCCCCTTGTATAGAATCTTTCCTTCATACTTGTCAGACATCTCCCGAACTCACAGTCCTCACTACAGTTCCTTCTTGCCCTAATGAATTCGCCAAAAGGTATGGCGTTGATCTGGTGTGGGGGGTGTGAGCTCGAGGCATGCAAGACTGCATTGCATGCTGTGGACTTCCTGAACAGCCTACTGTGCAGACAGTTGGAGGATATGTAGAACTCAATGTCTAAGAATTCTATATTCGTTCTGCTCCAAGTCATAGTGAAGCGAATCTCCCAAGTGTTATCATTCAGATATTTAAAAAAATCATTTAAGTGCTCCTCAGAGCCTGACCAAATCAGGATGCAATCATCAATATATCGACCCCAAAATATTATGGAGTCGATATATTGAGCACCCTTTTTGCCCCAAATTAAATCGGCCTCCAGTGCGCCCATGAATAGGTTAGCAAATGAGGGTGATATCTTAGAGCCCATGGCCACTCCTTGCTTTTGTCGGTACCAGTTTCTGTCAAACATGAAATAGTTATTTTTTAGGATCAATTCCATCATTGTAGACAACATCTCCATATGTTTCCATAGCGTGGCTGGTCTGTTACAGAGGAATTTGTTGATAGCCTGCATACCCAGATCAGTATTAATACTGGTATATAATGATACCACGTCCATCGTGACAAGAAGAAAATCTTCTTGCCATTCCATGTCTGCTAGGGTACTCAAAATATGTTTGGTGTCCTGTATGTAGGAAGGTAAGTTTCTGACCAAGGGGCCCAAGAAGAGATCCACGTATTCCGCTATTCTTTCAGTGGGGCCCCCTATGCCAGAAACAATTGGTCTCCCTGGTGGAAAAGGGAGATTCTTGTGTATCTTTGGCAGGGTGTATAACCATGGATATGTCGGTCTGAACACTTTCAAGTAAAGGTACTCTTCCTCGTTTAATAACCCAGATTGTTTCCAATTTGACAAATGTGAATTGATTTCTAATGTCAAAGGACCAATGGGGTTGTAAGTGAGGCGTTCGTAACATACTTCATCCTGTAATTGCTGACCAATTTCTAGTTGATAATCGGTACGATCCATTATCACTACATTCCCTCCTTTATCCGCCTCTCTTATAGTGATGGTGTTGTCATTCATGAGTGTGGTGAGTGCTACTCTTTCCCCAATGGTTAGATTATCTTTGTATTTGAACATTCTGTCCTTGCGTAGACGATTTAGGTTGTCCAGGTCTTCTACCACACGTTTATGAAAATTGTCTATGGCATTGCCACCAGGTAGTGTGGGAATCCATTTTGATTTGGTTTTCAGCCCACTGACAATGCTGTAGTCAGATTCTATATCCAACTCCTCTAACATTCTGTCCATGTCTAGAGGAGAATCCTCCATATCAGTCAATGACAAGAGAAGGTGGGTTGCATGTACATCATTTATTGACAGAGATTCAGTGGTGCCTAGTACAGGTGTATTTCTAACCCCTCTATCCTTTTTCTCCAAACCAAAGAAATGCTTTTTAAGTTTCAGGTTCCTCACAAATTTGAACAAATCATTTTTTAATTTGCAAATATCCCCAGTTGCATATGGGTTAAAACTTAGACCCTTGCTTAAAAGGGAAATCATATCTGGAGTAAGGTGTAATTTAGAAAGGTTGATCACCTGAACTTCCCTAGTATCTGCACCATCTAGTTCCTGTTGGCCCCTGATCTCAGTTTCCTTCTGTAATCCTCTGAACTTTCGTCCCCTGCCCCTCCGGGTTTTGGATCTGATTGGTTTCTTGCTTTAGTGTACCTGTTGCCCTTCCTTATCCGTAAAACCTCTTGAAAAAAAGGTGGCATCCCTTGCCTATCTGGGTTGTCTGATTCTCCTCCAATAGTACCAGTGGAGTTCAGCGAGGTGTTACTGGATGATAAAGAGGCAGGTTCTGAACCTGTAGCTTTCTTGGTGACAGTCTTGGAGCTGGTTGGGATCAGGGAATCATATTTTTTATCAAAGGTGAAAATTCGACCACGAGTGTAATCCAACTCGTCCCTTCTCAATTGCCTGGCTTTCCTATTTTTGATGTCCGATTGATGTTTTAATAGGATTTCATCCAGGATGGTGTAATTTTTTACAGTGGATTCAGGTTTATTTAAATCTTTAATTTCTTGTTCCAGGGTTGCTATTTCTGCTTGTAATTTAGTGACCTTGCGTTCAGCGCTAACAATTAATATCTCCATAAGGGTAATAGAGTTATTAGTGAGAGATTCCTCCCATTTGATCATAAGGTCGGCATCTAGGTCATCGTAGGTGGGAAAAATTTGGCCTCTGAGACCTCTGGGAATACGTTTCAATCTCAAATATTGTTTGAGAGTCGCCCCATCCCACCATTTGGAGTTCTCTAATTTCTTTAGGCGTTCCAACTTAAGAAATTGATCCTTAAGTCCCTCGATACGAGGAGGATTGGTGCTAGTGGAAGCAGACTGAGAGGACATGCCTTTCGCTAGGTTCTCAAACAACTCTTCTGCCATTTTGGTGCGATCCATTTTTGGATAATGTAATGCTATCTAGTAGTGGTATACTAGGTACCTCGAACCCGTGCTAAAAATGCGTGGCGGCTACCCTCAACTGAAGAGTCAATAGGAAAACAGGAGGTTTTTAGATCAGTTATTGGTGGGTGCACTGCCAGTTCATACGCATACAAATTATACAAACCATGAATGTCCTAGGTGCTGATCGGCGAGTTTTTTGTCACTTCTGTCAATTGGTGTTTGAATTGTTGTGAATTTGTTACTGAACAATCTATATACACAATTTAGAGTGCATCGGCAATCCATGTAACATACTGTACCACCTAAAATAAATAAGGCGAGCAGATAGATAGCAAGCAACAGTGAGTTACAAAACACAAAGCCAATGGTAAGCAATGGGGGAAATGCCTTCACAGGGAAGCTTGCCGAATGCCGCCAATAAGTCTCTGTGGTAGGCTTAGACCCATCAAAAAGGTCTTTGACTAATGTTCATTGAATATCTATAATCATCTGCATGCCCTGCTCTCTATATTTGACTCCAGTTCCAAATTACACATCCTTATTCAACTCCTATACAAAGCTGTATGCCCTCTAGTTTAATGAGCTACACGTACTTGAGTGAATTAGCTCTGCTTTGAAGACTATAACCCTTCCTTCTCACAAATTGGTATTCACTTGCCTACCACATATCAACCTTCTATGTTTTCTTTACCCTGTCTCTTCGCCCCACCAATCATATGTACAAATAAGCTTACCCCAAGCCTCTAATTCCTCTACAATATGTATACACCGCACCAATCGTTTACATGAACAAAACTATCACTCACCCCCACTAGCTATGAAATCTAATTCACTCTGATGTCACCACAAACTGGTGTAGTGCATTAAGAGTTTCTTCTAAGAACAGAAAAATGAGGTCACTAACCAAGGACCACTAAATTAACCACTTAGCTTAGCTTCCTTGAGTAGCGTGCTACTCTCCATAAAGCGCATTAACTCCTTATGATGGTGGTAGGAACTACATAAATGCAATTACAATAAAGTAAAATACAACACAATGTATGTATGTGTGGCATCGTGGTTCTGTGTGTCTGTGCTTCATGACATAGCTGCGCTGATGTCATGAGGCACTGGAATCTCATATGGAATGTTATGCTTTGATGTCCAAGCCGTTGCTATCCTACTTTGATGCTGGCTGGATGCTCACCTGTGGATGGGATCTTTCTTCTAATAAACTACTACTTATTACCTTCAATTTGTGGATCCCTTACTTACATTTGGCGACGCAGGATGGGAAGAAGAAAAGATCTCAACACCTATCTCTAATTTTTTTTTTTTTTTTATAAACAATTATTCCCTTGGAAATTCGTGGACTATTTGAAACAACTTTTATGAGATACTCTGTGGCATTCAACTTTGAAGATTGAAAATATTTCTGTGGCTTTGGACTTCAAAAAATACTTCATTTTCGTATTTTCATGGTAAGAGGAAACATTCTTTTTTAAAGGAAAACAAAGTCTTTGTTTTCATTTTTAGCGGTCTGACCATTGTTATTCTTATTGCACTGTTGCGATCGCTATTTCAGACATTTTTGCGCTTATTCAACTATTCAACACAGCGCACTCGATCTACTCGATCTACTTTGCGATCTGCATCTTTCGAAAAAGGGGCCCTACCTGCCAACGTCCTCGTGAGCTGCATCCTTTGGAGAACGCCAACGCCATTGCCTAGCAGCCTTTCAGAACTTTGAAGCATTGGAAAACAAACAAACCACCTTCGTTCGTCTTCACGGCTGTTCGCAAAGCTTGCTGGGAAGGACGCAAGCGTGCCGCAAGGTACTCTGGGAGTCACGCAGACGTGGGCGCCATCTTGTATTGGTCACTTTCCTGATTTTCACCTCAGAGTACACGCATTACGCTTTCATCGCGTTTCATGACTGTGATTACCGCTAATCATCGCTAATCTTCTAATTTGCCCTGAAGTCCTTTGTTTTCTACAAGCATTGCCACATTTTCAGTGAACAACAATATAAAGGTACTGTTTTGACTCTTTCAACCTTTTATTTACCTTCTGGACACACTCACTTGAAACTGCTTTTGTGTGTCCTGCTACTGTGACACACACACACTATACCTTCTCTGCACTCTTACTACGAGTTATTCTTTTGTGTGCACTTACTGTGACACACACACATATTTGACATTTATTTTTTTTTCTTATTTTTATTTTGTGTTTTATTTCTCTTGTTTTTTTTTGTTGGTAACAACAATATGCAAAATGTAACTGCCCCCCCCTTCTTCTTGTCCTCACCTGGAGATCCACCTATCAGATGGAAAAAATGGCGTAAAGTGTTTGAAAGGTATGCGAGAGTATGTGGATCTAGCTTGAGTGCTGAAAGAAAGACAGCTTTACTTTTACACTGTTTGGGGGCAGAAGGACAAGAGGTATTCGATCATTTGCCTGACCTTGATGATGGTACTTTAAATGAATATGAAATATGTATTGCAAAATTGGATGAACATTATCTTCCTAGAGTCAGTACAATATTAGAAAGATATCATTTTGGTCGGAGAACACAAATGGAAGAAGAGACAATTGAGAATTACATTACAGCTTTAAGGAAGCTAGCTTCTTCGTGTAAGTTTGGTGCGAGTCTTGATGAACACATAAGAGATCAGTTCATGCTTGGATGCTATATTGAAAAGGTGAGGGAGGAATTATGGCAAAAGGATGAACCTTCTTTAGAAGAAGTTCTTACTATTGCAAAGAGGATAGAACATTCTATCAAGTGTGTGGAAGTCATTAAAAAATGGTGAGAACAAAACTACTAAAGAAACAGTGAATGTTGTAAAATCTACTCCTAGAGTAGGCGAAAATCACCAGAAAGAGTCTAGAAATGAAAATGTTTCAAGCAAAATTCCCTATAAAAAGAAGGAGAACGGTCTTGATTTCTCCCAAGTAAGGTGTTATAGGTGTGGTAAAATGGGGCATTTTGCTACGGATAGACAGTGTCAAGGTTGGAAGGCATATTGTGATAAATGTAAAAGGAAAGGACATTTTACCTCATGTTGTAAAGGGGGAAACTACAAAGGTAGAGTGAATGAGATATTTTATGATTTTGAAAATGAATGTAATTCGGATGAAAATGTAGATTGTGGTCAAATTTGTATACAGACTGTAAGTGCTGAAGAAGCAAAGAATTCGCCTTCTGACGAGATTTTAGTATAAGGTTTCCCCACAAAAGTTTTGTTTGATTCTGGAGCAAAAATCACTATTGTAGCAAAAGAATTTTTCTTGAATAAGTTAGGGCAAAAGCTCGAGTTGTCTCGCCCTGACATAAGGCCTTTTGGCTATGCTGGACAACCCATTAAATTACTTGGGGTTTGTGAAGGAGTGATCAATTATAAGAATAGATTGACCAAAGCAAAAATTTATGTTTCTCAAAAGGGAGATAGCATAATAAGCTGGTTTGCGCTCAAGGATTTGGGGGTAATGCTTGATCCAAACTCGACACCTCCTATTGTGTTAAAAGAGCCTTTTCCCTCTACCTCTCATACTATCTCACTGGTCTCTCAAGATTTCACCACTGAGTTGAAAATGAGGTTTCCTAAAGTTTTTTCTGAAGACTTGGGGTGCCTGAATGATTATTGTCATCGTATCATTTTGAAAAAGGATGCTGTACCTGTTTGCTGCAAGGTACGAAATGTACCTGTGGCTGTCAGGGAGCAAGTTAAAGCTGAACTTGACAAGGGGGCACTTCGGAACACTTACCTGTGGCGGCAGGGAGCCGCGGGGGGAGCAGCCAGGAAGGACCCTTTGCCTGCCCAGCCGTGAGGGAAACGGCCAACGTGACCAGGGACGCTCCGTGAGCGCCAGGAACTACAGTTCCCAGCAGCCCCGGCACCCGGCGCGCTCGTGACGCTCCCGCTGCGCCTGGAGGCGCCACAAGAACGCGGAGCACCGAGCGCGCCTGGGGGCACTTCGGAACACTTACCTGTGGCGGCAGGGAGCCGCGGGGGGAGCAGCCAGGAAGGACCCTTTGCCTGCCCAGCCGTGAGGGAAACGGCCAACGTGACCAGGGACGCTCCGTGAGCGCCAGGAACTACAGTTCCCAGCAGCCCCGGCACCCGGCGCGCTCGTGACGCTCCCGCTGCGCCTGGAGGCGCCACAAGAACGCGGAGCACCGAGCGCGCCTGGGGGCACTTCGGAACACTTACCTGTGGCGGCAGGGAGCCGCGGGGGGAGCAGCCAGGAAGGACCCTTTGCCTGCCCAGCCGTGAGGGAAACGGCCAACGTGACCAGGGACGCTCCGTGAGCGCCAGGAACTACAGTTCCCAGCAGCCCCGGCACCCGGCGCGCTCGTGACGCTCCCGCTGCGCCTGGAGGCGCCACAAGAACGCGGAGCACCGAGCGCGCCTGGGGGCACTTCGGAACACTTACCTGTGGCGGCAGGGAGCCGCGGGGGGAGCAGCCAGGAAGGACCCTTTGCCTGCCCAGCCGTGAGGGAAACGGCCAACGTGACCAGGGACGCTCCGTGAGCGCCAGGAACTACAGTTCCCAGCAGCCCCGGCACCCGGCGCGCTCGTGACGCTCCCGCTGCGCCTGGAGGCGCCACAAGAACGCGGAACACCTCCCGTCCCGCGGGACGCGCGCGGGCCGGCGCCGGGCTAAGCCCGGGCAAAGGGCGGGCCCTCTGTGGCCCTCAGAGGCACAAAGAGGCCGGGACGGGCCACCACCCTTATTACCCTGTTACAGCAAAGAGGTACTGTGCCCCCCCTTATCATCTTCATTTAGCCCACTGTTTGCTATTTAGCATTATACCATGTCTATCTGGGACGAGCTTAATGCCATGTGTGGAACTCAATATACCCCCGACCTTTTATCCCCCATAAGCACAGACAACAACCCACATCTCGCTTACGACACCCTGCAGATGTCACCTCTGTCTGTTAATAAACTCCAATCTCCACTTATAGCACTACCGGGTGGGCATAACACCAAAAGAAAGACCGATGATGCCATCAACAACGGAAAGCCACCCAAAACTCCTAAACTATGCCCCAGTCCCTTTCAGCACCACTCAAATGTTACCTCTGTGTCGGGGGATATGGAGCTTGGAAAAAAGGAAAACTCCCCATCATCTCCCCAACCAACTTTATTGGCCCAGCTCGAGCATTTATTAATCTCCCTTATTTCTCCATTGGTGGAAAAAATCAACGATCTGGGGGATAGGATATCTAACATTGAACTGATAGTTAAAACACATATCCCACCAGGAACTAAACCAGCATCATCTAACCCTCCGATCCCCCTCCTTGTCCGGGAAAAACCAAATCTGAACCCCCGCAGGAATGCGCACTCTCAAACTTTATCGTTGGCCCAAACAAACCACATTGAGGTGAAAAATGAACCTATTAGAATGCCACGAATAAATTTACCTCCCGAAGCCGCCCCCTATGTGACTGTTGTCTCCGGGATTCCACCTCTAACCCACGGAAAAGTTGAAACACGCCAAGACTTACTACACAAGGCCATGCATTGGTTACAGACTAATAGACCTCTGCCACCTGACCTAGATGGGGGGATCTTAAGCGTTAGGAGGGTGGGGTGGTTGGGCACTCTGCCAAAAGACATTCCAGGGGACTTGGTCCTAATTAGGTTCAAGGAAAGGAAAACAACCCCTTATTTACGTTCCTGCAAGTATAAACAGGGGGATGGCCCAATTCGTATCTGGGATTTACATGACTTTTATCCGAGCTTTCCACCCACCCAGATATCAAGAACACAAGGGCCTAGGAAAACTTTAGATCGATATCGGACATAACAATTATTGCTGTTTTTAACTTGTTGTTTTTAAATGTCGTTTCTAAATAGTTCCCTTATCAGTGATTTTTAACCTCCTACTGAGTATTGGATGACTTCTTTTAACCGAAATCGTTTCTTGTCCTTCATTATAATGCTTTTTTAAATTTTCTATAATAATGTATGCTTATGCTTATATGATATTTTTTCTAAATATCGAATAAAGCTTATTTTGAACCTTTGAACTTGACAAGCTTGTCAAGGGAGGCATTATAGAAACAGTAGAGGGAACGGAATGGGTTGCCCCGATTGTTTGAGCTAAGAAATCGGACAACTCTCTTCGTCTCTGTGTTGATTTAAGAGAGCTCAACAAGTGTGTGGTTACAGATCATTATCCTTTACCTAAGATTGCAGACATGCTTATGTTACTCAAGGGTGCTAAGATTTTTAGCACCATTGATCTACGGTCTGCATACCATCAGATTAGGTTAGAGGAGAATTCAAAAGATTTAACCTCTTTTGTGACACCTTATGGCACTTTTAGGTTTGTCAGACTACCATTTGGCTTAGTGTCAGCCGCATCGGTTTTTCAAAGGGCATTAGAAAAGGTCTTAAAAGGTTTACAAGGTGTCAGAGTATACCAAGACGATATTCTTGTGTTTGGCATAGATAATTCGCAGCATGATCTTAGGCTTTTTGCAGTCTTAGAAAGACTATGTGCTGCAGGTTTAACTGTCAAGATTGAGAAATGCAAGTTTAGGAAGACTTCCATTGACTATCTAGGTCACACAATTACTGAAGGAGGAATTTTACCTAAGAAAAATTTGATCTCTACCATTTCTAAGTTGTCTCCCCCACAGAATAAGGAAGAATTGATGAGTTTTTTGGGACTTGCTGAATATTATAGTAAGTTTGTGAAAGATTTTGCCTCTTTGTGTGCCAACATGGGATATTTGTTGAAGAAAGGAGTGGATTTCGTTTGGGGAGAAAAATGTCAACATGAATTTGAAGTCATCAAGGAGAGGTTAGCCTCTGCCCCGAAATTGAGCAGTTTTGATCCTTCTGGGAAATCTATTTTGATTACTGATGCGAGTTTGAAGGGTTTAGGTGCCGTACTGGTTCAGAAGTTTGAGGGCACTGAGAGGGTCATTCTTTTCTTGTCAAGGAGTTTAAAGGGAGCTGAAACTCGATACTCGGTGATTGAGCGTGAAGCTCTCGCTGTTTACTGGTCAGTCAAGAAGCTTAAAAACTTATTATGGGGAACGACCTTTGAGGTTAGGACGGATCACAAGCCGCTTTGTGAAATTTAAAAAAAAAAAGGTATTGATGCTGTGTCTGGTAGGATCACAAAATGGGTTGTTGGTTTGCAAGATTATGATTTTGATGTAAAATACCTACCTGGGGTGGAAAACAAGGTAGCAGATGCTTTATCTCGCCTTGTTCCTAGTTCTGAGGCTAACGATGAGGAAGATTGTGATGAAGACGATGAGATGGTTTGTGTTGTAGAGGAGGCTGTCATTGATAAAGAGAGGTGGTTGAAGATGGTTCAGGAGGATTTGGTTCTCGTGGAAGTTCTTAAACTCTTAATGACAGGATGGAAGATTAAACCCAAATCTAATGAAGGCCTTGAGAAATTTTGGCATGTCAAAGATCAGCTTTCAGAACAAGATGGCTTACTTTTTAGGGGAACCAGATTAGTTCCGCCCCTAGCTCTTCGGGATGAGCTTATGTCTTTAGCACATATTGGCCATTTAGGAGTCTCGAAAACCAAAGAGATTTTGAGGAGGTCATATTGGTGGCCAAATATGGATTTGGAAGTGGAACGTAAGGTTAGGGATTGCATTGACTGTGCTCTTAGTGAGAAGGTGGCAAAACCTAAAGTCCAACCTATGGTGATTAGAGACAGACCGAATGCACCCTGGAAAGAGGTTGGTTTAGATATTTTGGGGCCCATTGTGTCGGCTGGTTGTGAGTGGTATGTTCTTGTCCTTGTTGATTTCTTTTCCAGATGGCCAGAAATTGCCATAACTCGTGGCATCGAGACTAAGCATGTGGTGGCTTTCTTAACCAAACTTTTTGCAAGGGAGGGCATTCCTAACACCATTCTCACGGATAATGGTCCCCAATTAGTATCTAAAGAGATGGAACATTTTCTGTTAGACCAAGGTGTTAAACACAAAAAGTCATCCTTGTACCACCCAGAAACCAACGGTATGGTTGAGAGATTCAACCGTGTTCTCAAAGAAACCATCAGAATGGCCAAGTCTGCTGGCACAGATTGGAGGACAGATGTGTTTAAGAAGGTTAAGGTTTACAGGATATCTCCCCATGCTGTTACTGGGAAGACCCCCTTTGAACTTTTTAGATCACGTACTCCCAATACCCTTGTGGTACCTGCATGGGTTAATGATCTACAACCATGTCCTCATGATGTCTGTGATGACTGGATGTTGCGTGAATCTTCTAGAATTGAGAATAGAAAAAGGATTTTTGATGCAAGGACTTCTGTAAAGGTCACACCTGTTAAAGTGGGAGATTGGGTACTTGTTAAAAATCCCTGCAAAAACAATAAGGCCCTTTCTGCTACCTTTAAGAAGCCTATTCGTGTCATCAAAGTTTTTAAGAATGCCATCAAAACTGCAGATCATCGTGTTTGGAATTTGAACAGGGTGGTGGTGGTTAGTAATGATCTTGTGGAGGCTTCTTGCAGTCGTCATTGTCAAACTCCTAGAGATGAACCCTCCTCACTTCTTCGCAAGTCTGCAAGGGTTTCCCATTCTCCTGAGTATTTAAAAGACTACGTGACTGTGTGATTTATGCTTTAATGTTAACTCATTTTCTTTTGTAATTTTGTTATTGTTGTTAGAAGGGAGATGTGTGGCATCGTGGTTCTGTGTGTCTGTGCTTCATGACATAGCTGCGCTGATGTCATGAGGCACTGGAATCTCATATGGAATGTTATGCTTTGATCTCCAAGCAGTTGCTATCCTACTTTGATGCTGGCTGGATGCTCACCTGTGGATGGGATCTTTCTTCTAATAAACTACTACTTATTACCTTCAATTTGTGGATCCCTTTCTTACAGTATGTTCAAATCACATAGGTCCCAGCATCTGCAGGGACCGGAGCGCATTTTCTCATTCTACAATCTGCTGGGCCCAGGGGTGCAGCTAGACCCAAACTTTGGGGGTGGGGGGCTAAGACTCCCAACCAGGGCTGGCTCAAGAACTGGTCGCGGCCATTACGACAGTCTTTGTAGGTGCGATCCTCCCCCCATATTCTCCATCTCCATGAATTCCCTCACTATCACTCTCCAATAGTGCACCTCATCTCTCTGTTGCGTTTCTCTGATGTAGATTTCTTTTTTTATAGCGCTACTCCTAGTTCACTCACACTCAGTTCTGTGATATGCATGGTACACGTTTTTTGCAGCAGGTACATTAATCCTCTGAGCGATGAGCCAAAACTGCAAGGAGGAAAAATTCTCAACTTTCACTAGTAAGAACATTAATCACCAGTTATTTTGATATTTTCATTGTTGCCTGAAAACTACCTGATGCACTAAGAAGTTCATGTGCTTTTAAACCAAAATTTATTTTCAAACACAGCGCCCCCCACCATAAGTCAATGCCAGGTGTGGCTGCACCAGTCACCCTGCCCTAAAGCCAGTTCTGCTCACAGCAATGAGGCAAGACAAGCATTTTCAGAAATGGGGGGAGAGCTAACCTCTTACCCATTATATGAGGAAAAGATCTACGAAGTGGTGGGTGTAATACTTCCCCCAAATTCCAGCAAGCAAAACAAATTAACAGATTTCTTGTGGATGATTTAAGGGAGAGTAATATGCCAGACCGGCAGCACACTTGCACGCATAATACACATACAATGACACACATACATTCTCTCTCACACACATTTTCACTATGGGCCTTATTATGACTTTTGGGGGTCCCAGTGCGGGCCGCTTCGCCTCCTCCCTGCTCAGAGACCACCAAAGACATAAAAAAACTGCCCGCCAGAGTATTTTCTTTTAAAGTCTCCGGTGGGCAGTTCTTCGACCATCGCACAGCATTTAAAAAAAGGCACCGCAATGGGAGCGTCAAAGGAAGATCGTTCAGGGCATGGACTGTTAAATCCATGCCCTGCAGGAACTGGGGGTCAATGCAAACTTGGGAGCACAACATCTCTCCCCCTGCATGCACCCCATGTTGCAGAGGCACAAGGGGGGGCTGTAGGGCCCCCTTTGTTTCCTCACTGCCACACTTTACATGGCAGACCCACCACTGTGAAAAGTGTGACACTGAGGAAACTTGTAATATTCTTGGTGGGGCCACAGTCGCCCCACAAAGCATATTGCGGCCTCAAGACCACGGCGCCACCACCAGGAATCTGTGATACCTGGTGGTTCCAGCGGTCCCAGGGCAGCTCAACCAGCCAGGTAGCAATAGGATGATTGGAAGATCACCACTACCTTTTTCCTGTGAGTCTGGTGGTCCATGGACTGCCTGACTCATAATGAGGCCCTATATCTCTCTTGCACTCTTTTTTTTTCAAACACAATTTTATTGAGTTTTTCAAATTCTTGATGCATATGAGATACAGAGTTTGGCAGAAGTAGAAACAAATAAGAAGAAAAAATATCCTTGAAAAGATAGACCTGTGATACAATGATACAACCAAACTGTAGACAGGAGTATGAAAAAAATTAAAATACACTATGACATGAAATAATACAGTGGTTCGGACAATCTAAATAAGAGCAAAGTCAGATCATTTGTGCACATAAACAGCCAGATTTGATAAAACTCGTATTTATACAGTTATCTATAAACTACTATATTGCAATTAAAACTACTCTCCTCCCCCCGGTTCCCTGGCGTCCTATTTTAAGCATGAACATTGCAGAAGGTTGTATTCTCTTTTTAGGAAGAAAGACCCAGAGTGGTATACAAAGCGTTTACATTTGTATTCACATGGGTATTACCAGAGCATAGGAGACATAGCATTATACAGGAGCGGTCGAGTTGGCTAATAAAGGCGCGGTGGGTGTGGGTGGCATGGATATGACCTGGGATGTTGGGGGGGTTAACGGATCTAGGGCTTTAAAGCCTTCAAGCATCTGGTCCCACTCCATAGAGATAGGAACTCTACGCAGGGCTAAAAAATTCTTCTTGTCTAATAATCGGGCTCTCTGAGGCTCCCCATATCTCTTGACTCTTTTGTACATGTGTACTTTGTCACACTCACACACACACACAGACACACTGCCACTCACACTTCCATTAGTCAATTTGCTTTTATTGTGTTAGAGAAGTTTGCCCTTCTGCTTCTTCTATACCTCCCTTGCCTTTGAGTAAAGCTTAATAAAAATTCTCTATATGCTATTCAAATATAATAATAAATTGCCTTTTCAATGTTTGTGACAAGTATGAGATGTACGAAAAGTGCAGTTCCTTAAAATAGCTGCACAGGGCTTCTATTTGGTTTCATGTGTGGATCAAGCAATTACAGTATTGGAAATAAACTAATCCACATTCTAACATGTAATATCACAGCATCCAAATGATCCTATGAAATGCTTGACTTCTTTGGCAACATGAATTTTATCATGTAAGACTTTGCATTTTGGGTTTTTTGAGACACAACTTACAATGTAAAACAAAAGTCCCAGAATGGAGCATTGTAGTTAATGGAAAGCCAGGAATGAATAAAGGTGTCACACAATCCTCAATCCATCACCCTACCCCAAAACCTCAGCCGTAGTCTCCCTCCTCACGCCATCCCACATTCTCAGCCTACTCTCGGCTCTTGAACCAGCCCTGTTGCTGCAGATGGAATTGAGTAGGAATCCAGAACTATGGAAAGAACAGGTGTTCTGTGGGTTCCTTTGTAGAAATATGTATATATATTCATGAGAGTTGTGTAGTTTGTAAATGTGCAGAGTAAGAGTTGTGCTCATGTAAGTGTTGGGTGATGGTGAATAGTGTGAGTGAGTGCACCATGATTAGTGCAAGTGTAGAGTGAAGAATGTGCCCATGTGAATGTCGGGTGAGCTGCATGAATGCAGTGTGAGAAGAGTGCCCATGTGAGTGTTGGGTGAGAGTAGTTAGTGCAGAGTGACTGGTGTATCCCTATAAGTTCCAGAAGACTATCTCCCCTTTATGCAGACAGGATGAACAGAGTGCCTGTATGAATGCAGGCTGAGAGGTTTTTCTGTGTGAGTGCAGGGTGAGAGAAGGAAGTACAGGGTGTGTGGTGTGACTCCAGCATGAATGCTGTACTTGCTTGTGTGGTGTGAGTGCAGGGTGAGTGATGTGCCCATGTGAGTGAAGAGTAACCTGTGTGAGTGACAGGAGTGCCTATGTGAGTGCACAGTGAGCGATGCAACAGTATGAGAGTAGGGTGAGAGGAGTGACAGCTGGGTATGTGATGTGACATGTGAGTTTGGATGTGTCTGAAAGTGCAAAGTAGGAGGAAAGATTCCATGGTGAGTGATGTGTTTGTTTGAGTGAGATTGCAGAATAATCAGTGAAAGGGACAGGTGAGTGAAGTGTCACATGATTGCAGCGTGAGTAGTAGGCGTGTGTAAGTGCAGGGTGAAAAGAGTGAGCATATGGTGAGTGGTGTGAGTGCAGTGTGATCACTGTGAGTGCATGGTGCGCGGTGTACTCATGTAACTGCAGTATAAGAGGAGGGTGAACTATTTGAGTGCAGGGTAACAGCGTGAGTTCAATGTGATATCTATGAGTGTAGTGGGAGCGGTGAAAGTGACAAGTGAGTGGAGTCTCATGTGCGTGCAAGGTGAGCGGTGTGCTCGTGTGAGTGCAGGGTAGGAGCAGGGTGAAGGGCATGAGTGCATGGTGAGCAGTGTGAGTGCAGTATGATCGCTTTGAGTGCAGGGTGAGCATGAAACTGACCGGTGAGCGGTGAGAATGAGGAGGGAGTTGTCTGAAGCAAGGATGTATTCCTAGACACCTGCAGTAACTCAGCATTGTATTGACAGCTGGTGTAGGGATTCAGATAAAAGTTAAACGATAGCTATTTTGGCATCAATCAGGGATGGAGGGTGGAGGAAATAAAGACAGTGCTGATCTTGCAACAAACTTTCAGTCTCCTGATTAGGGTTTCCAGCTGATTGGATTTATACCGGCACCATCAGTATTTTGATGTCCCAGCCAGTACAAAAATAAGCAAAATCACCTAATACCCGTATTTTTAGCACTTATATTTGCATACTTCAAACAGCAAATATAAATAGCAAGCACTTTTACATCTGTTCTAGGGCTGCACTAATGATCCATGACTAATAATTAAAGGAAACAAAGACAGAAAAGTCCTTTTACAAATGAATTCTTCCCATTTTATTTATAGCCCTATTTAGTGTCAAGGCCAGGCCTTTGAAGACTCCTTAAACAGCAACAAATGGCTGGTACTTTTCTTCTGGGAAGGTGACATCTTACTTCTGAGATGCCTTTTCACGAAATGCATTCTCCCACTTTTGCTGTAAAATTAAAATACAAATGCAAGAAATAGGCAGAGTGCGGACCCAGAGGGTACTGAAACCAGTGAAAAAACACAAAGCCTTGTTAACCAGTTCACAAAGGCACGTACATGGTCTTTTAAAGGCCCATGAAAAACTGGTGTGGCTGAGATTAGACTCCAGACACTGCCTGGCCGAGCCCACATCAGCGCAAGCTGCAGCAGTCCGGGCTAAGAGGAGACACACGACTGGGGGGTGGAGGGAGTCAAAAGCCCTTTAGCCCTATGGGCTTTGTGATCCTAACTGGGACACAAGTGTGTTGTGGGCAAGTGTCTCAGCCTTTATAAGAAAGAAAAAAGCATACTCAATTATTTTGGAGCCGCAGCATCTGCGAAATCAGGTTGTGAACTAAAATCCTGCTTCAGAGGATTACAGATATCTGACCAGGTACACTTTGTTTCTATTCCTGTGCTCTCTTTTTACTGTTCAACTAATGCTTCTGCTGATTGCTGTGAAGCATTCGATGCCACTGTCATGGAAAAAAGAAACTGGTCTGAGCCAATCGTACTTTTGACAGATGACCATCTGGGGCCGTATTACAGTAAAGGCCATTATCATTGTTTGCGCCGGGCGAACCATTTATAAGGAGCGCCCGGTGCAAACAATGAAAATAGGCTGTATTAACCATGAATGCGTTGCCCCTAGGGCAGTACATTCAGGGGAAAAACCGAGCCGCTGCTGTACAGATGCACTGTGTTTTCACAGTGCAGGCGGCAACCTGTCTACACTTTGAAGGGGGATTAGAGATCTCTTTGCAGGCGGGTGCAGTCAGTGACTGCTCAAGCCTGCAAGGGGATGTCTGGGGGTTCCAAATGACACCCTTTCTCCCCTCCAGAGGGCTGCTTTCAGGGGGCGCACTGACAGCTTCTTTGCCCCTCCTCCCACGTCTGTAATACGGCGCTGGCACAGAGGCAAAGGGATTACCCCATTAACATGCGGCACACCCCCATGTCAATTAGAGAATGCCCCCTGAAGAGAGTGCTGGCGCTTTATATGTGCCAGCGCTATCAGAATTACAGAAAGGGCTGCACAAGTATCTGTGGCCTCTTCTGTAATACCAAAGTGCCCCTGTGGTATTCTCTGTTATTTGGCCCCTGATGTCCTCCAAGTTTTTCAAATTCTTGTAAATTTCACTTAATTTAACCTACCATTAGAAACACTTGCCAAAAATATTTTTTGACAAATAAAATGTAACCAAAACGATTTGTGAGGTAGTAATCTGTCAGGAATTGTGGCATGGTCCAGAGAGAAAACCATCCAATGGTTAATGTGATAGTTCAGAGAAGCAAATTGAGAGGTTCCAAGGTCGATGAAATCCTTGGATTTACCTTGGACTGCACTTTGGAGGAGGTGATCTTCCAAGATGATGATCGGCCCCGGTAATCAGGTTAATGCTCAAGACTTTTCCGTCTGATGCCCGAGAGCAGTGGAGCAGCATGAAGTGGACGCACATCCTCTTCAATGGCGCACTTTACTGAGGATTTTTGAGGAGAATAGTTTGGTTAACAAAATAATAAATTGTAGTGGTTCGCAATTCGACATACCGCAATAATATGCATGACGTAGGTCACAAATTGCGACCCACTATTTTGCTGTCCATTTTGCTAAGAGGAAAACTGTTTGTGTTTTTTAAAAAAAAGAAGATTTTGCCACCATTTTCAGGAGAAGGTAGTGGACCCAGGGACCAATGCCTTCTCCTAAAAATGCTTTTGTCCACATTCGCAAGTGGGTAGACGGGTACCTTTAACTTGGTGGTAAAATATTACTGTTTTTTTTTTTACCAGATTTTGGTAAAAAAAAAATATCAATACATAACTAAAGGAATCAATATTTGGAACCGAAATTGCGATTTAGTAGCAAAATACAATTTGGAATTTGTACATTTAAAAATGCTATTTTACAGTTGCAAGGCTCCGATGTGGCCTTTGCAACTGTAACATTGCTTTTCACATGAAGGCCATTATCCTGAACAACTTTTTACCCACTGCAGACCTTATTTGGCTGTCAGAAAATCTGGTGATGGGGATGGTAGGTAAGCAGCAAAGTTTGTTGAAGGTGAAAGTCTGCTGGCCATTCACACTAGTTCTGCTGCTGCTTTAAGTTTGACACTGAGGACACATACTGATGAGAGTCAAGGATTATAAAGTATCCTAGGCCCTAGGGGGAACTGGTGGAGTGCCAGATGGATTCATACTATTCTTTCATTTTTTAATACGCCTTCAAGCACTATTGACCAATCTATGGTGAGGTTCTTTATTACCACTCTTTGGGCCAGATGTCCGACCGTTTATTGTGGTCGCAAATGAAAAATCGGCCCGTTTGCGCCCGCAAAATTGGCCTGCCCATGTACAAAACCTATTCTGCGAGTCAGTAACTAATTACCAACTCGCAAAATAGGGTTTGAGACACGCTATTAGGAAGGGGCGTGCCAGGATCGTCCCTTCCTAATAACGAGTCCAAATGATATGTACCATTGTTTTGCAACCACATTTGCACTCGCAAAACACTCACAGTTTACCACATACATCAAGTAGGTGGTGCGCCACTCACAAACGGTAAGAGGTCCCCAGGGGACCCATCCCCCTTTGTGAAGGGGTGCGAAAATAATTTTTAAGAGCAGGCAGTGGTCGCATGGACCCCTGCCTGCCCTTAAAAAATGAAACTGAAAAGTTTCATTTTTCTTTTTTAAATGCATCCTGTTATCCTTTAAGGAAAATAGACTACATTAAAAAAATATGCTTTATTAAAAAAGCAGTCACAGACATGTTGCTCTGCTCACCCCAGCAAGCCACCATCCCTGGGGGTGCTAGCCATTCATAATGGGGTCGCCAATAGCACCTACCTTATGAATATTATTGAGGCAGGTAACTTGCAACCCCATTAGGAATCGCTAACAGTGTCTGAGACACTGTTGTAAATTTTATTTTGCGAGTTGCACAGCGACACAATTTGCGACTCGCAAAATGTAAGGGTCGTACATCTGGCCCTTAATGTAGAAGCCATGCACTCTGTGGGTTTCTGCATAGTCCTGAAGAAAATCTTTTTACTGGCTGGCTCATAGTGGATTGAAACATAACGTCTCCAGTACCGAGGTTATGTTATTTTGCACAGTATAGAGCACACCACTACCCAGAGGTCTTCTTTTGCTTACAAACAAAGGTGCTAAAATGATATTTCTGCTAAAAAAAAGATAAGCAGATAAGAATAGCAGTTTAATATTTTTCTGACAATAGACAATCTTCTCTAAGGCAATATCATCTACACCGAAAGGCAAAAAAACCTGGGCTTTGATTAAGACACCTGAGAGGAGTCTCAATTAGCAAATCAGGTCTGTCTTTATGAGGGTATAATTTAAACTTTATTAGTTATGCGTGAGATTACTTATGGACCTAGATATCTGCTGTCTGTGGGGTGTCGGCCATGGGAACCAGCCTTTACAACGTGGCCTTAAGCATGCATGCCGTTTCCCTGTAAACTGAACAATGCTTGCCTCAACCATGCATATGCCTTAATCACGCATGTGAGTGGTTAAGGCAGTCTCCATTCTTAGGGGCACATTTACGAGTTCTGGCAAATCTCTGCATATCAGTAGAGATGTGCCAGAACAAATGCGTCACGCAAAACTACCCTTGCGTCACGGCAGATGCGCCGCATTTACAATACGGCGCGCCGTGACGCAAGGGCGGCGCATCGCTGGAGTCGCGTCGCAAGCGCGACGCAACTCCAGCAATGCTCATGGCCGCCCAATACTTAACTTGCTGCATCAGTCCTTACGCCTGCTTCAAGCAGGCGTAAGGAATTGACGTAGCATCGTCGCGGAAGTGCCTGCGTGAAATCTTGTAGATTTCACGCAGGCACTTTTGCGAGGCACACAGGCGCCAGAACGCCCACCCTGCGTGGGAATGCCCCCATTGTGGCACTGGGCTTTATAACGTGACGTAACTCTCTAGATGCATCACGTTGTAAATGCCTTGCAGGGATGCGCCACGTTTACGCCGCTGTTGCATCACGCAAGGCGGCGTAAATGTGGCGCAAGGGGCTTGTAAATCTGCCCCTTAATGTCTAATCGAACAGGTATAGTAACAGGAAGGATAGCTGCAGGAAGGACTGAGACGTGGCAAGGTGAGTTGGTCTGGGGCTGGTGGGCTAGATTTTAGGGGAGGGGCCAGTTTTAGGGCTCAGGGCAGGGAGCTGTGGTCTGTGTACGTTTTAGGGCAGGGGACCGCGTTTTAGGGCTCAGGACAGGGGGAAGGGGCAGTTTTCAGGGCAGGGGCAGTGTTTAGGGCTCAGGGTAGTTTATTAATTGGGGGCAGGGTTTTAGGCCTAAAGGTAGTGAAAAGTGCAGGGGTAGTTTTAAGAACAGCGCAGGGGACATTTTAGGGCTCAGGGTGGGGGGCTAGAGTTGGGGTAATTTTGGTAGGGGCAGGGTTTTAGGCCTCAGGGTGGGGTAGGAGATGGGGTAGTTTTATAGGCAGGCCTGTGTAGGTTTTAGGCCTCAGAGCGGAGGGCGAGGTGGGGGATAGGATTTTAGGGCTTAGGGTGGGGAAGGGGTTAGGGTAGTTGTAATCTCTACCATGCATATCTCTTTACCAGACACGTCTTTACCACAAAATTGCGTGGTAAAGGAATGCATGGTTTAGACACATTTGTGGCCAGGACGACGTTGTAGAGGCATGCATGGTTCAGCCATGCGTGCCTCTGTCATACAACTGACGGCTGTTAGTCAACTCAAAATTAGACTACAGCTATGGATGGCAAACTGACTTCTTGCTTATGACATACAATGATTTCATACAGCATAAGATGCTTCTTTCTACCTCGTCCATCTTTGCACTCAGACTCTATTTGCTCTGATTTCTAGTTAAACAAACAGGGCCTGATTCATAAACTGCACTTTGTAGTACATTTTGTAGTACTACAAATGCGATTCACAAACTACAGGTGCAAATTACACCTCTGACTGCCTTATCAATTTTGTGCAGAGAACGTCGCCCAGACTGAGAAATCTCTGCACATGTACTTATACGATTTGGCCGTAAATGTGGGAGGGACTGCAGGAAGGGGGTTGGAAAAAGGTACAGACTTACCACTAAAGGGGAAGAGAATAGGAATAGACTAAGGAGGGGTGTAGGGAGGACCTGGGAGGGGTTTAGAGAAGAACAACACCCTCCCACAAAAGAAAAAAGACCACTGAGATTCACAAATTGCACTTCTAAAGTTACTACAGCCAAAACTACAAAACAATAGTAAGTCAAGCACCACACATGGCCAAACACTGGTGCTGCAACACCCACCCATAAAAAATAATGGACGTATGGCCTTTAAAAACAATATATACAAAGATTGTCGTGTTGTTCCTCATGAAAGAGAGAAATACAGATACAGTCTATAATGCAAGTGGATTTAGAACAGGGTAGCCTGATGGTCACCCTGGGAATCCATTTTGTTGGATTTAATGCCCTCACACACCCTTTCAGGTGTCATGCTTCATCATTTGGGCCTGCTCCTCGTTGGGTCGGCGGTGCAATACCCAACGGGCAACGCCTCATAGAGGGGCTCTTTAGCGGAGATCTTTTTCCAACTGCCGTATGGATGAAGTGCGGGTATGGGGCCAGAATTTAGGGTAGACGTGATTTTGTAAATTAAAATAAAGCTAGTGGTACCGGGAATGCTTTATTCAGAAGGGCCACTGCTTTAGTTAAAAATGATTTCCTAGAGGAGGGTAGTGGAAAGTGATGTTTCCCGCTCTCATCTGGAATTTATTACAGTCCGGTCAACATGTTTCTCGCTACTCTAAAGTTTGTTGAGCGATTCTTCAGGACCAGGGGGACTAGTTAGCAAGTATCTAGAAATGTATGTAACTGTCTACACTGTTACCACGGAGTATGGTGTATGTAAGCTCGTTTGGCTACCACACTAGTGGGTGAAGGGAAGAACAATATTATATTACCCTTCTTCAGGTTGTGATTGTTGATACCTAAAGTTAAAAACAATCAGACAACGACAGTGCCCAGCGGGTAAAGCTTCAGGGAGATCTTCCACCACAATATTGGTGATTTCCTGAGCTGCATGAAAAGCACCTACCCATCGCCGCTGGAACCGGGTGGTTAAGAAACAACTCACACATCAAATAAGGAGAAAATCAGTATCTGTTAAAATGTAATTGAAAATATACTGACTTGTAAATAAATGCATTTATAAAAATATTTAATTTAATAATCTTTACAATCTTATGCATTAAATTAAATTGAAAACAAGATATATGTATATATCATTCCAGCGATTGAACACTTCAAGTAAATAAACACAGAATTCTCCGCGTGTGGCCTAAACTACACATCCCAGTGGGGGTGCAGTCCTTTGATTGAACTTTTCACCTCCTTGAACGGTATGTTCATGACATTAAGATTTTCCTGAAACTCCTCTGATGTGGAAGAACTCATCTAGATGTTCTCTTGGGCAACCAGGAACAGGGTATATCCCTGGAACAAACTTTTTTTGTTTAACTCAAGAGAATTACATGGTCACCCACTAATTTCTTTCTTTATCTACATAGCATCCTATGTAAGAAATCTATCAGCCCTGAAGAAGACATTCAGCAAAAAATATTCAGGCCCCTTAAGAAGGTCAAAGCGCATTTGTGTATAAATCGAAGTGGTCAGGAGTCATTCTACAACAAAGAAAGATTTGACAAATCAGGCGAGGAGAGTATTGGTACCTCTAGGACTACGTGAATCATCTCCCACCACTAAAAGGCCCCATAGTACCATTTGGACTACAATACTGAGGTTCAAAACATGTTCCAACAGATTTATAACATGTAACCGCCTTTGGGTTACACTTTAGGACACTCTTTTTACAACATGCACTAGTTGTGATCTGATATGGCACACATGGATACATGTAAAGTGTCTATGTAACAATTTGATATTTTGTTTATATATGTATTTTATGGTGTATGTGTAGAATTTAAGTAAATTGTAGATAATTTGTCTTTGGCACGCCATTGAATGTATCACAGGTGATATTTGAAAGAATAAATAATGTCATCAATTGATAAACACACTTTTTAAAAGACATGTCTTCTCTTTACTATATATAATAGAATTGGTGCACAAATGTACATTAATAACAAATATGAGGTAGCTGAGTGATCGAAAACGAAGACAAAAAATGTGCAATGTTCATAAGATGACAACCAGAGATAGGAACAAGTGGTATATCTTCTTTAAAGAAACATAGGGGCATATTATCAAGAACTGTGATAAAATTATCGCCGCTTTAGCGGCAGGAAATTGCAGCTAAAAGTGCTATAATGGGCTTGATAATATGCCCTTGTGAATTCCCATAGCAGCCCAGGTTAACACCAGAACCTGGGCTGCTATGGGAATTCACAAGGACATATTATCAAGCCCATTATCGCCATTTTAGCTGCAGTTTCCTGCCGCTAAAGAGGCGATAATTTTATTGCAGTTCTTGCTAATATGCCCCATAATATCAATGGTATAGGGGGTATTCTTGCGTTCCTCAAATCTTAAGTGATCCCAGCCCCCTAGGTTCAGAAGAGGATCACTCCTCGTTGAGACAGACACTTAAAAAAGGAATGTAAACACCCAAACTCTTTTCCTGCTTTATTATGCTTTTGAATATTTCTGTGTGTTTTCCTCTTCCTTTGAGGAGGAATTAGTTGAGGAAGAGGAGAGAGAGGAATTATAGGCAAATGATAAACATATTTGGTATGTTCAGGCAAGCTCTTATTTCCTGATACCACTTACCACCAGATGTGTTCTTGACATGGTTGCCGAGTAAGAGCA
Organism: Lissotriton vulgaris; assembly: GCF_964263255.1. Lineage (NCBI taxonomy): Eukaryota > Metazoa > Chordata > Amphibia > Caudata > Salamandridae > Lissotriton > Lissotriton vulgaris. The sequence continues at coordinate 961,729,684 of NC_141685.1, read as the reverse complement.
GGAGCTGGATTCACCAACTAGCAGCTCCCAGGCTATCTCAGCTAATGTGAAAATTAAAATACTAGTCACATACCATTTTATGGAGACTGCATCTTTCCAGAGAGCCTCCTCTGTCAATGTTTAGGTCGAGGTACTATCCGGTTCTGCCGAAGGCAGAACTGGAAGAAGAGAGATCTTATGTTCCTTAGAGGGGCTCTTTATCCCGCCTCTAATTTTGTCTCTCTCCCATTGGCTGGCTTCCTAAATGGAGGCCAGCCATTGGAGGAGAGAGCCGTCCCTCCAAATAGGCTCCGTCCTTTTCGGATTTGGAGGTGTGTTCGGTGTTCTTCTTTCCACTTTTTAGACACGCCCACCGAACACGCCCCAAAATCCGAAAAAAAGACGGAGCTTGCCGGCCGCCATTTTGTTTTGTTCGCAATGAAGGTGAGCCTCGCTGTCCTCTTGTGTTCACTTTGTTCTGTCTTTAGCCTCACCGTTGCTGTCTTTGACCACCTCTTTTTCTTTTCCTCTTCCCTTGCACGTTATTTGACCAGTCTCGTGTTCGGTTTGCCTTTGTGGCCGGCGGGGCACTATTTACTTAACTCGTTGTATTCTATCACAAACTGCAAGGGCAGGTGTCGAATAAATGGGAATATAGGCTTGACCGTTGAGCACTGGGAGCGCTTTACTTTTCCGTTCGCGGCTGCCCACGCCGATTTTTGCCGTTTTTGAGTCCCCTGGCAGGTGCCCACCCTGCCAGGGACCTTGCGCTGTTTCTTGACTAGCGAGTGCCCACCTCGCTGTATAATCTAATGAAAGCCAGTGCCCACCCGGGATGGCCCCGCTCAGTGCTGCCTTCATTTGCCCCGTAATTCACTGAATCCTGAGAGCAGCGCGGCCCGGAGCCTGGAGGCTCTCCCAAGGGGTCGCGCTGCAATTGGCTGCCCAGCCGGAAGGCAGGCAGCACGAGGGCGGGACTAGCAGACAACCGGAAGTCTAGGTGGCTTCCCCCGGGGCTCCGAGGAGCAAGGAAGAACCCCGGGGCTTACCGGCAGGAGAGCGCTGGGTCCGCCAGCAAAGCCTCATCCGCGGCACCAGAGGAGAAGTCAAGGGAGAAGAGAAGAGCCGCCGGGCAGAGGAGACGCGCTGCTCCCTCCGAGCCTCCGCAGGAGTTCACAGAGCCGGGTGAGTGTAGACGGGCAGGGGGCACTCCTTCAGAGAGTCTGAGAGGCTCGGGGGCAGAGTATAAGATAGACCCCAGGGAGGCTCCAGTATCTTGGGGGCATTTTGTTGTCTAAGAGCCCACGAGGCTCATGAAGGCGCCACAGTTCAGTCAGAGCCCCGAGAGGCTTGAGGAGGCGCCATTGGTTTTAAAAGTCTACCAGGGCAAAGGCGGCATTTTGTATGTAGAGCCCCGTGGCTCACCACCTGCATTGCTTAATTAGAGTCCATAGAGGCTCTGGGGTGCCACAGTTGTTCGTAGGACTTGTGTTGTATTGTCTAACTGAACTCGTTGTATTCTATCACAAACTGCAAGGGCAGGTGTCGAATAAATGGGAATACAGGCTTGACCGATGTAAAACCTGGCACTGGCTCCGGGGACATTTACAGCCGTGCTCCCTGCAGCTAAGTCTGTTTTGACTTAAATTACACTAGTAATCGTATGTTATTAAAACAGCTAGTTACGTCTCTAGCTAGTATTAATGGTTGAAGCGTTGTTTTTGAACGTACTGAAGCCATAAGCATCACATTTGCCATTTACCATGTAATGTGCCTGAAGGTGAGAGATATGTAATACAATCCCTTGACAGCTATGAAAAACATAGGGCCACAAACCGCTTCACAGCCTTGCCTCCGAGCTGTGAGCGACATGAATTCATGAATGCAATTGCACAACGCTGTGCTGCCTCAAGGTGCTGTGTGGTAGGAGAAGTGAAGGTGGTGAGTCACAAATGGATCAGAGAAGCGGAGTTGTTTCCCTGCCCCCTCGCTGTGCTTGCTGCTCTGTGTGTGTATGTGGCTCTGTATGTGTGTCTGTGGGTGATACACTTTGTGTGTGTGTGACTCTGTGTGGGTGGGTCTGTAAGTGTGTGTAGTTGGCTCTCTCTCTATCACTACCTCACTCTCTCTCTCCCTAACTCTCTCTCTCACTACCTCACTCTCTCTCTCACTAACTCACTCTCTCTCTTTCACTAACTCACTCTCTCTCACTACTTCACTATCTCTCTCACTACTTCACTATCTCTCTCACTACTTCACTCTCTCTCACTAACTCACTCTCACTCTCTATCTCACAGCATCACAATCTCACTACCTCACTAAATAACTCTTTCAATACCACATTACATCAATATCTCTACATACATCACTCTCTCACTACATCACTCTCTAACACACTACCTCACAACTTTACTCTCTCTCTATCTCACTACCTCACTCTATCTATTTCTATCTCACTCTCACTACCTCACTATATCACGACTCACTCCCTCAAAAATTCACTACATCACTCTCTCACTAACTCACTCTCTATCTCACTACCTCACAACTTCACTCTGTCTCTAACTCACTACCCCACTCTCTCTCTCTATCTCACTACCTCACTCTCTCTCTTTCTATCTCACTAAGTCACTTTCACTCTCTTTCACTACCTCACTCTCTCTACCTCACTACCTCACAAACTCACTCACTGTTTCCATCTCACTACCTCAGAACATCCCTCTCCCTCACTACCTCACTCTTTCACTACCTCACTCTCTATGTCTCTCACTACCTCACTCGCTATCTACCTCTCTCTCACTACATAACTCTCTCTACCTCACTACTCCACTCTATCTATCTCACCACCTCACTATCTCACAACTTCTCTCTCTCAAAACCTCCCTACCTCACTCTCTCACTACCTCACTCTCTAGCTCACAACCTCACAACTTCACTCTCTCTCTCTAACTCACTACCTCAATCACTCTCTATCTCACTACCTCACTCTTTCTATCTCACTAACTCATTTTCACTCTCTTTCACTACCTCTCTCTCTATCTCACTACATCAGAACATCACACTCTGCTTATATCTCACTACCTCACAACATCCCTCTCCCTCACTACCTCACTCTTTCACTACCTCACTCTCTCTATCTCACTACCTCACTCTCTATCTACCTCACTCTCTCTCCCACTACCTCACTTTCTCTCTATTTCAATACCTCACTCTCTCTGCTAATGCAATAGGTATCACATATGCAAAAAAATAAGCTAATACCAATAGAAATGACAATGCCATTTACTTAGGGATAAAAAAAGATAAAAAAAATAATGAGCAATACCAATAGCTCTACCTATAATATTGCTGAGACCATTGCATTGTAAATGCTTGTTTATTACTGTTCTGGATAGAAAATAAAAAGCACAAACAGGCAGATACAGTGTGGAATGCCATCAACATGCTTATATTCTCATACAGCAAAACATTTAACCAGACATTGCGTGACACTTTACAGCAGTACAGATTGTTACATGAGCACAGCTAGCACAGACGTATGGTGACAACGTTTGGCATTTTAGTATTGCAATGGCATTAGATAGTATGCTGTTAACAAAGTACGAGATGGGACTATACGTGAGGTTGCCTCCATTTTCCTTCCCTTTTTCTGATTAGGATAGATCACCCCACAAAGACTTTTTTCTGGCACTCTATAGGGAGGTAAACAGCAAAAAGTTCCTGAGCGGGATCCAAGCGTGTCTGGGTTGAGATGCGGGCGGCATGAGATCAGGATGGAGCTCAATTTGCTCATCACAATATACCAGGGAGTCAATCCACTGCTTATACTTGGGGGATCTCCCTCTACCTCAACAACATGCAACAACACTTCTTGTCAGTAGAGGCACCTGGGCTATATATTATGAATCTGGGATCTCCCACACCCACCACAGTACTGCAACTCTTGAGCCACAGAGCAGCTCATATCCAATCGTATCTGATAGGGCAATTAGAATTTCCTGCCAATAAGAGTGAGTGCTGGTACAATGTTGGCATCTCACAGTCCACCAGTATACCACCTCGCCACAATCACTGGTAGAAACAAATAATATGGTGGCCAGCGATCCGAGCCAGATTACGGCTAATACAGCTTAAAGTCTTACATAATTTTTATTACCTTGCACATTTTCACTGAAGTCCGCGTCACAAAAACGGACTCGAGGCTTAACAACGGACCTGCTGACCCTTCGAGGCTTGCGTGCCAAGCCTCGTTGTAAACACAACCTGTGACTCCATTCCTGTGCGCGCATGCGCACCATGCGTGCATCCCAAGCCTCATTCTCGCTCAGTTAGACGCGAGCGATCCGCGTGAGGCAACGCGGGGCTTGCTTCCCAAGCCTCGTTTCCAAACAAACGCGTCCTATTGGCAGACGCCTCGACGCCTCCCCCTCTTAGCGCCGGGCTCGCCCCTTGCTCGTGATCCACGAGATCCAGCGGGGGACAGCTAGGTGCCGAGTGGGTGCCGGGCGTTGCGGGCGTAAGACCTACTCTTTGGACATCTTAAACAAGCTAAGTGTTTGTGTGTGTAACTCTGCCAGTTTTCTTGAACTCTCCGTATGTTTGTGTGTTTTTACCTTGATAGGGTGTGCCATTGTCGCTCCCACCCCCCCCCGAATCTATGGGGCGTGGTCCACTTTGATTACAAGTGAGGATTGTTTCGCTTATATTTCCATTTATTTCACTATTATGCGTGCCGATTTTAAGTTCCCTAAACCACGGCCAGCGGGGCTACGCATAACTACTACGTAGCTTCGTTTTCTACGCATCACCAAGGGGATTACTTCTCCGCCTCCTAACTATAGGTAATGTTATAAGTACGGGCAGCCGACCGGCTTCCCACACGGATGGACTTAGCACTGCAAGCCTCCATTAACATTACCTCACAAATTGCGCAACGCCTTGTGTCAGATCACTTAACTCTGGCACTAGTTGAGGCCCATCACCATGACTCTGGGGCACAACCTATAGTCCACAAAGAAACCCATCACGGCCACGGCCTTTGATAGGTTTGTTAGCACGTATCACGCCACACCACAGTCTAGATGGCAACAAAACTTGATCACTATTGACTACTTGTCTTTGTTTTCATGTCTTGTGTGTTCTCTGTTTGTCTACTTACAGACTTCTGGGCTCCTCGCAATAGAGGTTAAATCCCCCAGCCTTTTGGTTTGTATTTTTAAAACGCACCTTTTTACACATAGTGCTGCTACTTTTTAACTTTCACTGCCTTCGGCAGGGTAGGCCTTAGCGCGCTTATACCTGCTGAGGTAACACTCGCTTACTGGTCCTGACGAAAGCCCTGTAAATTCACACACTTAAAGGGCAGAAACATGTTGACCTTCCCCTAACAGGGAAACACCAGTATTTCTTTTGGATAGTTTCCCTGCACATAGTCTTTAATTTTATTATGTCAAGTTGACCAGCGAATAAATGATTTTTTGGGACAACCTCTGACATTTTTAACTACGCTCTTTTTTCACACTTCACTCTCACAAAACCTGCTCCGCAGTCTCCTGGCGTCGTAGCACACTGGGGAGGTACTCGATCTCCCCAGTGGACCCGATGATGAAGCATGTCACCACTAGGGTGAGTGAGGGTTTCCTGAAAAAATCATGTATTTTTTCTTGAAAGTTGGTCCAGCCCTTTGACCAACAACAGCTGGCCTCATATTCTTACGTGCTATCTCCACCATATAAAATGCCATACTGACGGACACTCTTCCTTTGTTTATGTATTTACTGATTGGGGACTAAGAGTGCCCTTGAACCCTGCCTCTCCTTTTGTTGACGGGGGTTTCACAAATATTGGCAGGGAGTGACAGCTGTGATGTCTAGAGTCCTAGCGGTAAAGGTACGCATGGATGCAAAGTGGTTGCTTTTGATAGTCCAGGGCAAGGAGGACTGGCCCGACATAATAAGCTCTGGTTGGCGTTAGCAGTGGGAGTAGCGAAATGTAGCATAGCAAGGCTGTGGGGTGCCTCCCTTTCCCCATCGGTGGCAGAATGGGAGGCTGATCTGGACTGGTGCCAGAGAGCGGAAAAGGGATCTATAACAGCAGAGGGTGTCCAAGAAAGTGGGAGGAAATATGGACCCCCTGGCGGGACTGTAGTGGTGCATCATTGGGGTCATGACTTACCTATGTGCTGCAGCAACTGTCATGAACTGTGATGTTGAAGGAAGTGGAAAGCTCATGATCCACACGAACTGGGGAATTGTTATACTGACCCTGAGCCATTAAGACATTGTGCTTTGACTGCTTCACAATGTAACACACATGTGGGATTGTACCTTTGCACTCGCGGCGAAGTCTCAGACTTCGTATTGAATGATGAGCTTGCTTAATAAAAAACCTTTTTTTAAAAGGCGGCAAGGCAATATTTTGCCTAGATGCCCCTGAGTGCAACCATGTGGCTCTTCAGCCACCTCACCACAAAGTCCTCCTTTAGCGCACAAGAATACTCTGGCTCTCCATCAACGTGCTGGCTGTATGTGATGCCAGATGTGTATGCGGCCTTTTCTGGAAGTACACATGGCAACTTTATTTCCGGACAGTCAGTTCTTGGAGGCTGTTTAGTTGCTGGTAAATTTGGAGGCATGTGGCCTACAGGGCTTGCACTGGTACCTGAGGTAGCCATTTTAACACTATTCCAGATTGACTACAATTGAATACCCATTACCCAGACACACAGTGAGTAGATAGGCATACACTAAGGTAATAGAATTAGAATAGATACCCCGTTATTGTAGTTTTTTCAGGTGATGCTGGGTAAGCTCTCCCCATCTTTTCACACCCTACTGGTGTCCAACCACAGTATCTCAATGGAAGTACAATAGGACACACGTATGTGCACAAGCCAATATTGAATGCACTTTCGGCCTCCTCAAGATGTCTGATGATTCAAATGTCTTGACCATAGAGAGTGGTGCTGGTGTACTCCCCAGAAGTTATGTGCAAGATTATTGTAGCCGGTTGCGCGTTGCCCAACATCGCCATATGACGAGGCCTACAGATAGATGTTCACCCTCACCTACATCCACATCCTGGGAACCACGGTGGGAGCCCAGAACAGAGGTCAGGGTATGCAGATGTGGGGTCAGCTGGTCATCTATTTTTTTCTTGAACTGCTAGTTTGGTTACTACATTTATGTGGTTGGACAGTCTGTTGTCAATGATGAATGTGAGACATCTAGCACACATTCCGTACCTACTATCCTGAGACAACTTTGTTTATATTGAATATAATTTTCATTCCATGTTCAAATTAAAATAATTGACTTACATCTGTTTATAAACATTGCCTTACTTATCCAGCCACAATATCTCAAGCACAACACTCGTGGTTTAGGGCAAACAGTAAAATCTCTTATAAAATCACACATATTTTAACTAAATAAACCACCCCTGCTTATGTTTTATCACTATTTAACATTTCTGGCTTTTCTACTAACTGACTTTCCTCCTGCATGCAGTCTCTGCCCCTGTGTCGAGTTGGCCAAGTACCCTTAGATTTATGGGGGCCTAGATACCTATCTGAGCAATACAACTTGGGCCCAAATCTGAGGGATTTTGCCACACACTGCAGTGCAGTGGGTGTCCACAACCAGTAGGGGGGAGAGGGGGGCTGTGGAGTAAGTGCTGAGAGGACCTGTGTCACTGGGCCCATATTAGGACCCAGAACATTATGGGCTTGTATTTCCAGTCACATACACAGAACCCCTGCATGATGCCCCTGTTTCATAGGGTCTTGAAAACTGCTGGCCAACCCTCTAAGCTCAGCTGGAAGAGTTTGAGCAGCAGAGAGATAATAGGTGCATCTACATTGTATTAGACACATAGGGAGACATGAGGTCTGAGAGTGCTGCACTGTCAAACGTTCACTGTGAGCTTTCTCATAACCTTACTTATTCTCTTTAAACAGTTGTTTCACAGTTTGTGAAGTTCATATTTAATAACATGCATGTTCATTTTTGTTTTCTTTATTTTGACCACTATTCAGTTATAGAAATTAGGAAAAAGCTGACAATGTGTACCTTTACTTTACATCCAAAACAACATATGTATAGAATGTTTAACTTAATAGAATCACACATTTTAATGAAGAATACACTGATATGCATTACTAAACATTCGATTTTTGTGTTTATTCCTTTTCAGTGGACTTGGCTGGTCAAACTAAATCAGAGGAGGACCAGGGGCAAGAATGGAGATCCTCGGCACAGAGGTAGATCTGTTACCTTGAAACCACCAGTGAGGAGGAGAAACTGACAACCAGCAGGTGTAGTGCACCAGCCTGGATAATTACCCAATCTTCCAACAAGAGACTGCTGGAGGAGGCATTACAGTCTCCTGGTGGGGTCTGGAAGTGGGCACCACCAGCCAGAGGGAGGAAGATATAGGGTTTCCTCCTCATGACCTTCAAGAACAAGAAGTGGTGAAGGACTGGGTTCTGTAGGACCCAGCGGTGCCAGGGCACAACACCTGAAACCTTCGTGGGTAACCTGCTCCGGCGTACGAATGACAGAGACACGGGACACTTCCTTCGGCGTCAAAGATTCAAGGTTTATTTGCTGCAGGGAACACAGATATCACAGGAAGTACATCGAGTGTAGTTCGGGGAGACTGCTTCAAATTGGTTCTGTGGATCGCTCCTTTTATACAGTTTTTACCCATAAGACAACATGATACACAAAAGTTTACAACCCGGTTCCCACCATTATCCCCCAGAGGGGTCGCTTTGGTCACTTTAAAACACACAAGGTCCGGAACATAAGTGCGGAAACATTTGGCGGTTCCCAACTGTAAAAACCCATCTTCCCAACATTAGTGCATTCCAATCGGTAATAAAACAGATCGGAATAGGAACAAAGACAGGTGCAGAGGAAGACGGAGACAGTGGGGAGATCGGAAAGGGTGTAAAAGGGGAGGTATCGGGAAACACGAGATACAGGCATCAAAGGGACGTGCCTAATGAGATGCACGGCTGAGACAATAAGTCCGTGCAACAAGATGAGCCTTGAGCGGCGCCATCTGCCTTACAGTAACATCCCCCTCGTCATAAAGACACTTACAAAGAACATGTGTCTTCCGCAAATATCTTGGGAGCCCCAGGGTCGCGAAGCGGACAACGTCCGTTCGCTGGCTACTTGAGGGCAAGAGACAAAATGGATGCCGTATCTAAGATGGAACCCGTGGGTACAGATGAAAAACCCACATAACAAACGAACGGTTTAAGTTAGCACAGCGAAACTGCGCACACTTACTAAACTCGTCATTTGCGGTTCTTAGATACCAGACTCGACCATATTCGTGCGAGTCAAAAAACACCACTTACAATTGTCACGGAACCTCAGACGCTCCTTTTGCCCTCATGTAGGCAAGCACTAGTCGGAATCGTAATCAATATTCATCAGACCATCGAGATGTTGCTGTAGCATAGCTCTGTCCAATCGAGTCCCCTTGGTAACAGGTGGCTGTCTCATACACGTTGTAGCACAGAGGCCACATAAGGCAGGACCGCACTGCACACAAAGGCAACACGTGAACAGGAACACCACAACGACTCCGATGATCATCAGAATCTTCCAACCCCAAGTCGACATCAGGCCCCAAAGCCATCCAAGTAACGTCCAATCCCCTACATCCACGTGTATGGATTCGGAGATCTTATGCAACCTCGAGATGGCTTGATAGACAGTGGGAGCGTTATCTGGAATGAAAATGCAGCAGCTCGAATGGATCACCTTACATACCCCACCTCGATCTGCTAAAATGACATCTAAAACCATACGGTTTTGTAACGTCATAAGTCTCTCCGCCTGAAGTTCAGTGGTGATATTACCAAGGGCACTGGCAGTAATATTAGCTGTCGATTCTACCACTCGAGTCAACTGTCTCAGGTTCCTACTATTAACCATAGGTCCCCAAAACGGGAGGAAACCCTTGAAAAAGTCTCCTGCCTCTTGACCGGCAGTATCCTCTTCGCTAATTACGCCTCGCACAACTCTAGTCTTGTGATAATCAGCATCTACGGTAAACGTCGGAGGCAACAGATTTGCAATGAAGCATGAGCCCATGAAGTCAGCGGGCAACCATGCATATGCACGATCATAGCAGATAAAGTATGTACCCTTGGCAGCCAGAAACACAGGGGACGAGAACATTGGCAGAATGTAATTTTCAGTGCAAGCACTTGCTCCAAGTCGGGCTTGTGATCTTCGGCCACGACCCATGAGACAGAAATTACCAGTGTGGGGTACGACCCATATCGGAGGCGAGCTTTTAGGCTGCTTTTCGCTAGTGAACGCACTATATTCACCTCTACTTAGGACCCTATAGGCTTGTATCTCTTCTTCAGGAATAAGCGAGGGATCATAGATATCACTATCTAAATCCTCTATAGCTATCGACAAAGGTTTTTGATACGAGGTAGGACCAGAGTAGGGGGAACGTGGTTCTCGAATGGGGTGGAAACCCAGTGCGCTTCGAAACATTGTTTGAAATGCTCGAGCGGACCCTTGGGAACTATACGGTAACACCAGATATGGAATTCCCTTATCCGTAGTATGTGGCATCAACCCACACACCCAACAATTAGTAGTGTTAACCACTAACTGATGTTGATGAAGGAGCTGAATAAAGGAATTGTTGCGGAATTCTACACGTCTAGCCTGTTCGTGTTCCGGTAACATATGAAAGGAATGGGGAGAAACAGTAGAGGTAAGGTTAGGGTCAGAAGTAGGAGTAGGTATAGCAGAAGGTAAGAAGTAAGACATCATGTAATACACCCCACCCGCTAATAATGCTGAAGCAGTCAAAAACAATACAAACAGTTGGAATATAAAACATTTGGTACGACTGAGTTGCTGCAGCTTGAATCGATGAACCTGAGCTCCCTCCAAATCATTCAGCTTCGAGAATGTCATTCCCTACGACCGTCCGCAACGTTTCTTGACGCACTTCGTTCTGTGTAGTAACAGTCAATCCCTAGGAGTTCCCAGGAACCGACGGCCTTTAACCTAGTGTCAAGACCTACTATCCAGAAGGAAGTACGCGCGCGGCCCTACGGCCTTCAATGCACAATACGTATATATGCAAAAACAAAGTCTCTCAGCTGTGGAAGCAAAAAGTACAAGGAATGAAGCTCAATATATATATATACAGGAATATTTACAGTAATACGAAGGTTCAAAACTGATCACGGAAAATGGGATTATGCAGTTGTCAATACAACAAAGCAGAATCTTTTATTTGTCCTTAGTGCGAGATCGCAGAAAGTATCGGGTTTTCCCAGGACGTGTCTGCTCGTCAAACAAAGGATCCGTTGAAGAGACAGCGTCCTGCTGATCAGTTGGGTGTTCTGGTCTTGAGTCCTTTGATGCTAATTGTTCGTCAGTGTCTTTCTGCTGCGCCGAGGATTCTCCAACAGGCTGTGCGTCGCTAAAAGGTACAAACGCCGGCAAGGTTTCTGTTTCAGATGATGTGATGCCTCTCCTTACCCACGGGTCTGCCGGCAAAGGAATAGGGACTCTTTTGGTGTGCGTGGCATGCACCCAATTCTTACGTCCCTCGAGACGAACGGCAGTCCTCGTGGCCAGGAGCACTTGATAGGGTCCGGTAAACCTCGGGTCCAGGTTATTCTTGCGTGAAAAATTTCTCGTCACCACCCAGTCTCCGGGCTGGAGCTGGTGGCCTGGACCCTCCGTCTGCGTCGGTAATGCGTCGTAAACCTGTTGGTGAATTAACCTCAGTTTAGCAGTCAAGTCATGTAGATAATCGATCAACATTGGGTACTCAAGATCAGAAAACATTCCTGGCCTAGGAACCCCCCACACATTTGCAGGACGGCCGAACACTATTTCATAGGGGCTAAGCCCTACTCGGGAGTGTACAGTCGCCCTAGTTGACAGCAATGCTAAAGGTAAAGCGTCAGGCCACGAAAGACCAGTCGTAGCCTGAATCTTCGCTAGCTTTAGTTTAAGGGTGCCGTTGTACCCCTCAACCAATCCAGCTGACTGGGGATGATTGGCGCTGTGGAATTTCTGATTAATTCCAAGGCCCTTACACACACTCTTCATCACACTACCCACAAACTCACTTCCGTTATCTGACCACACGACTCTAGGCATTCCATACCGAGGAAAATATTCCTTCAGTAGGATTTTTGCAGTAGACAAAGCAGTATTGTCTTTGAGAGGATAGGCCTCAATCCATCGGGAGAATGCGCAAACCACAACCAAAACGTATTTCAGGTTATTGCATCTCTCCATATGGATGAAGTCCAATTGGATCACCTCAAAGGGACATGAAGGGGGAGCAAAACTGCCAGGAGGAGTTGGGGTTCCTTTGCCAGGATTGTACATCATGCACACCATACAATTCTTCACCAAACGTTCAGCACATTTCGTGATACCATCATTCTTCCACACAGGAAACAGCAACTTACAAATACCTTTCGCGCTAATATGTGCTAACCCATGCGCCATTGTCACAACGGCCAGCACATACGCATCAGGCAACAACCATCTTTTCTGATCCGACAAATCAATCCAACAACCATTCACATCCAACTTTCCCGTGCTTTCTTTCCACTTCGCCTTTTCAGTCTCGGTGGCCTCATTCTGAATTTCTTTCACACTTTCGATAGTGTCCTCACACATACTCGATTCTGTAGGCCACCTAACCGAACTCGTCACATACATCCGAGTGCTAAGGTTCCGGGCAGTCTCCTTAGCAATCTCGTCTGCAAACGCATTACCACGACCAACATCATCCGTCACCTTACGATGCGCACTACATTTAACAATCGCAACTTGCGTAGGCAACGTCAGTGCATCCAAAAGATCATTCACAAGCTGGCCATGCTGAATCTTCGTACCATGCGACGTCAAGAAACCTCTCTCTCTCCACAATCGTCCAAAACTGTGTGCGACGCCAAATGCGTATTGGCTGTCGGTAAACACATTCACACGTTTCCCTTTTGCTAACACACATGCTCTAGTGAGAGCAATCAATTCTGCAGCTTGGGCAGAATTCTGATTCAACCTTGCAGTCTCAACAACAGTATTCAATGTTACAACAGCATAAGCGGTAGTTACATCACCATTCGGCAACTTAAAACATGACCCATCCACATACAAAGTACCATCCGGATCTTCCAATGGGGTGTTTTTAAGGTCCACTCGACCCTTTGTTTCTTCTTCAGTCCTCAAGTAGCAATCATGTTCTGCTACTTCATCTGACTCTGTGTTAATTGGTAACAAAGTTGCCGGGTTCAGAACATTACAACGTTTTATCTGAATGTGGCTTGCCAAGAGCGTCAACTCGTACCCAGACAACCTCGCACTCGTCAAGTGCTGAGTTTTCGTTCGATTCAAAAGAGTATCGACTGCATGCGGAACCATCACCGTAAGCATATTATCCATGACCAATCCTGCTGATTGTCGGATGGAGACCGCAGCTGCCGCTGTTGCTCGTAAACAACTCGGCAATGCTCTAGCTACTGGGTCCAAGGTCGAGGAAAAATATGCACATGGACGCTGTTTACCACCAAAAGGTTGCGTCAAGACACTCAAAGCACAACCTTCCCTCTCGTGAACATATAATGTAAACGGTTTGCTGTAGTCAGGAGTACCCAACACAGGAGCCGAACACAATGAATCACGCAATTCAGAAAAACTTTTCTGACATTCTTCTGTCCATGGTAAAGGAGTTGAAACATCCTTGCACGTAAGAGCCACCAATGGTTTCGCTAGCAATGAAAAATTAGGAATCCATTGCCTGCAGTACGACGTGATACCTAAAAAGGCACGTACATCTCTTTGGGTTTTTGGCACAGCCATTCGCGCAATCGCTGCAATTCTCTCTGGGGTCAACCTCCTTCCCTCCTTTGACAATAAGTGACCTAGATAGGTTACTTCTTGACAACAATATTGGAGTTTAGTAGGTGACACCTTGTGATTCAACTCACAGAGATGTTGCAGCAACGACACCGTAGCAATTTTGCAAATGTCCTGAGTATCGGCAGCCACCAATAGGTCGTCGACGTATTGGATCAAGGCCGCACTGACCGGCAACCTAAACGCATCCAGTTGACCCTTCAAGGCTTGGCTGTAAATAGATGGACTCTCACAGTAGCCCTGAGGAGCGCGTTTGAACCGGAAGCTACGTCCACCGAGAGAGAAACCGAAAAGGTCCCTGCTCTCTTCGGCAATCGGGATGCTGAAAAACGCATTTTTCAAGTCAATCACCGAAAACCACGATGCAGAAGCTGGAATCAGAGTCAGTAGCGCCGTGATGTCAGGCACAACGGGAAATTGAGGAACCACAATTTTATTCACTTCCCGTAAATCGATAACAAAACGATAAACAGGCGGTTTTGAAGGATCAGTACGTTTAAGAATGGGCAGCACAGGGCTGTTGCACACGTTTCCCCGAGTCTCTTCAATAACATCTTTCCTAATCAGATCATAGATGATCGCTAACAGTGCTCGCTCACCATCAAGGGAGATACGATATTGGGGAATACGTGGCAGTCGCACATTAGATTTCAACTGTACAACATAGGGCGAGATATCAAGTAGGCCCACGTCATTCGGACCCGTTGCCCACAAAGACGCAGGAAGAGAACTCAATTCCGGTGGGAGCTTATCGAGGGACAAATACATAGGAGAGACAACCCTATCTCCTAACGTAAGCTTTACACCCGCAGGAGAACAATACAAAGTTGCGTACAAACGTTTAAGCAAATCCAGGCCCAAAAGATTTTCACCACAACCTGTGGTTAGAATCAATGGAGCTTCTAGCTCACGTGGCCCAATTTTAAGGGGCAAAGGGCACGAAACTGGATTGCTAACGAGGGCGCCAGAGAATCCAACGGAAACATTTGTTAAGCCAGACAAAGGTGCGCCAGGGAGTTTCGAATGCTGAATAGAACTTTTCGCTGCACCAGTGTCCAACAGAAAAGGCTCAACGACGCCCGATGTAGCAACTGCGACGTAAGGCCCTCTCTGATCAACCGGAACTGATACCACTCCCTCTCCTTGTCTTTGGCTGTCCTAGTAATTACTGTTGTCAGTTCCCTGATCAACGTAATAATCGTCTACATTGTACTGCGCGGATCGTCCTTGCGATGATCCACGTTGATCGAAACAATTATTATTATTGGATGAGTTATCTAAGCGATCGTTCTGAGCACCACAACCTCTACCACGTGATGCCTGCTGCGAACCACCACGACCTCCTCTAGATGAGTTACCACTATTACGTTCATTCAAAACAGGGCAATTGAATTTAATGTGTCCCTCCTGTCTACAATAAGCACATTGATTGTACCCTAACGATGATCTTTGGGAGGAGGAATCATTACGCGTTTGTGATCGATTCGATTGCGACTGTGATCTATTCTGTTGGGACGCATTCTGATTTGAACGCGGAGGATACGCTTGTTGCAACAACACTTTAGTTTTGAGCTCTTTCGTCTTTTTATCAACACGGTCATTCTCTTCTTTTTCCCTATTTTCATAGTATTGCGCCGTAGCCAATATCTGGGCCGAAGTAGAAACGGCCCATGCACTTTCCGAGTTCTTTAATTTACTGCTCAAATCGGGCAATAAATTCGAAACAAATTTATCCACAAACAATCTCTGACCACCCTCGGTACCCATATCCTGTCCACTATGGTCAATGAATGCTTCCTCGAACCTCGTAAAGAAATCGGAAACACTCTCATCTTTCTTCTGCTTGCAGGCTGACAATTTGTCCCAGTTTACTCTCATAGCTGGCATAAGCGTTTTCATTAATGTTAAAATTCTTTGAGGAAGGGCAGTAATCATCTGCTCAGGTTTAGCTCCACCAGTTTGTAAACCATCCGCTGCCACAATGGCAGCCCAATCACCACCTAATTCAGTCGGATGGTTTTCCTGCCTAATCTTAGCCCATACAGGTTGCGGTACGACATTGCCGAACAACATATCGATATCGGCAAGGTTCATGATTGTAGCGTCTACAAGCTGCGATAACTCTTTGTAATACCCTGCAGGATTTTTGCGAGGGTCAGGCAAAGATTGCTTCACCTGCAACACTTCTGAGCGTTTCCATGGGAGATGTATCCACACTCTCTGGAAATGCGCCAATGTCGCAGGGTTAGCATTAGGATCAGCTGGTATCCAAACCGGTGGCACTTCACGCATGGGAAACTGACCAGATTCATCTGGCAGTCTTTCAATATCCTCGATAAACAATGCATGAGGTATCGGAGCGGGGCGAAAAGATAGCAACCGCTCAACAGCACGTCGAACATTGGTATCCACTATCAGCCCATTTGCGAACTGAAGCTGGAGATCAGACAAAGCGGTGAGCACCTCGTCAGGCGCATCGGCCGATATCTGATCGCGAAGGAACTTATACATTTCATGAAACACATATCTCTGGGTTGGTATATTGAATTGACAAAATGTTTCGAGTACAACACGGGGCGGATTTCTAAGGGGGTTTACCATCCAACCCATCGCCATATTATACAGCGCAACGCGTTCTCTGTTTCCAGGAAGCTGACTACGTCTCTGAGGACCATCGGAGCTAGCGGACCCATGAACAGGTCCAAGCGAATGAAAGAAACTAGCCGCAAGAGGAGAATTACGAGAACGTGTAGAGGGAGAAGTATAGGACACAGGGCTAACAAGTGAAGGAGTAGAAACAGTAGCAACAGCAGGGGTTAACAAAACAGGAGCAGCAGCGGGAGCAGGAGTATGTGGAAGCGGAGGAGCAGTAGGGATAGAAACAGGCAAAGGAGCAGGAACAGTCGGAAGAGCGGGTGCAGGCTGAGGAACAGGCTGAGGAACAGGCGGAAGAATAGGCGGAAGAATAGGTACGGCAGGAACCACAGGAGCTGCAGCTGCGGTACCCTGTACGTACGGAGGTGGCGACTTCATAAGATAAGACATTAAAGGATCCTCAACTGGCTCTTCCTTCTTGTCCGACTCCGTAGGCAAAACGGGATAACATTTATCTATGGTCATACGCTGTAGTCTGTCAAACACTTCCTTATCCTTAACCTCCTTGTCACGCTGAAATTGCTCTGCTTTCTTCACTATGGTAGCAACATTATCTCGCTGATTACGTTTATTCTGTCTGATCTCTTTCTGTCGGGCTTCTTTGCGCCACAACCGAAAGGCATCAAACATGGCCGGCCTTGATTTTCTTTCGAACAGTTTAATCTCTAAATTATCTAAGATCGGGGCCTCGAAGCTACCATGAGGTGGCCAACGAAGGTCGCCGTCCTTTTTCGTATATTTAATCCAATAATCATTAAAGGTAATTGGGCCTAGCCCATGCTTACTGTACAGGTCATAAGTAGGAGTTCCAACCGGAGGTATCGGACACGAGTCCTCCAGTCGGGAATCCGCACCACAAGGTCTGAAACAACTAAACAAAGTACTGCGACCAGGCATCTTGCACACTAGCCGAGTTTCACAAACTTCAAGGGTTACTGGATTTACCAAGTCCCAGCAAAGAACAAAAACCCTCGGTTTTTGGCGGCTGCAGTCGTCAAACAACACAACAAAGTACGCTAGCAAAGTGTCACCGACAAAAACACTCACACAGCGTTAACAACAAAAACACTCGCTAAAGTGTCAACAACCAAGAACTCTGGGGAGCGACCCACAAATACTTAACTCAAAGATCAATGGCGTCACCAGGAAGGCCCGTCAATCGTCTCGCTATACCAAGGTCTACGCCAGGCGCCAAAACAGGTCTACAGTCAGGGCAACAGTCCGTCGCAGCCGTCAGGAGGCGGGAATCTTCGTGGGAAAAGTCTTCGGGCCACTTATTTCGACAACAGGATCGATGAAGCGGAGTGCACCTTCCCTCGGAGATTTCACACGAAGTTCCTCACGATCGTCGGGCTTGGACCGGTACCACTGATGCAGCCCCACGTTGGGCGCCAACTGAAGGACTGGGTTCTGTAGGACCCAGCGGTGCCAGGGCACAACACCTGAAACCTTCGTGGGTAACCTGCTCCGGCGTACGAATGACAGAGACACGGGACACTTCCTTCGGCGTCAAAGATTCAAGGTTTATTTGCTGCAGGGAACACAGATATCACAGGAAGTACATCGAGTGTAGTTCGGGGAGACTGCTTCAAATTGGTTCTGTGGATCGCTCCTTTTATACAGTTTTTACCCATAAGACAACATGATACACAAAGGTTTACAACCCGGTTCCCACCATTATCCCCCAGAGGGGTCGCTTTGGTCACTTTAAAACACACAAGGTCCGGAACATAAGTGCGGAAACATTTGGCGGTTCCCAACTGTAAAAACCCATCTTCCCAACATTAGTGCATTCCAATCGGTAATAAAACAGATCGGAATAGGAACAAAGACAGGTGCAGAGGAAGACGGAGACAGTGGGGAGATCGGAAAGGGTGTAAAAGGGGAGGTATCGGGAAACACGAGATACAGGCATCAAAGGGACGTGCCTAATGAGATGCACGGCTGAGACAATAAGTCCGTGCAACAAGATGAGCCTTGAGCGGCGCCATCTGCCTTACAGTAACATCCCCCTCGTCATAAAGACACTTACAAAGAACATGTGTCTTCCGCAAATATCTTGGGAGCCCCAGGGTCGCGAAGCGGACAACGTCCGTTCGCTGGCTACTTGAGGGCAAGAGACAAAATGGATGCCGTATCTAAGATGGAACCCGTGGGTACAGATGAAAAACCCACATAACAAACGAACGGTTTAAGTTAGCACAGCGAAACTGCGCACACTTACTAAACTCGTCATTTGCGGTTCTTAGATACCAGACTCGACCATATTCGTGCGAGTCAAAAAACACCACTTACAATTGTCACGGAACCTCAGTGGTCTCCCCAGAGGAGGCTCCAACACCATCTGGGATTCCCCCCAGCTCCTTCCTAACTCCTCAACTCCGGAGGCTCTAACTCCATTGGGCCTCCAGATGCACCCCCGCCTCTACTTCTCCTTCCACTGCCTGCCTGGAAGAGTCAAGGAACATGTCTACCTTCAGATACACCACACAACTCTTGTGAACACCCGTCCTTTCATCCTGAGACTATTCCAATTACTTCATTCAAGATGGTGATGATGTCAATAGTAGAGGCTCAGGGAGTGCTCTCTCCTTGCATTCTGGACTATTTGAGAGAGGCCTGGATACTCCAAGAGACGATCTCTGGGTGGCTACAAACATTAACTGCTGCCATCACCTTCTTGACTGCATCTATTATGTTTTGTCTTCCTCCCCAACATTTGCCACCTCTTGTAATCCTGTCTTCAAGTTTGTCTGTCCTCACTGGTTTTGTATGCCTGTGGGGGGTCTGGTCCTCCCCCGCCAGCCAATATATGTCTGCGTCAGAGGGCAATCTGAACATCATCATCAAAAAAGGGAGTGAGGGTGACCAGTGACTTTTGATCCCAAGCCCTGTAACCACCATTGCACAAAGATCTTGATGTACATCTGTTTGTTACTGGAAAAAAGAATACCCCCAGTGGCCAGCATGAACCCATGTCCACCCCTTCCTCATATGTGGCCAGCTCAAATTACCATCAGGTTGGCCAGCATCGAGAGGGGTGGTGCCTCGGAGGTGGTTGGGTAGAGGTTCAAGAACAGGGGATACCTGCGCCTCACCAGGGGTGTTCTCTTCTTGAGATGATTGAGAGACGACAGAAGATTAACCTTTATGGAAGGAGTGTTTAGGAGATTGTACAGAGAGACCTGTGATGTGAGGGCTATATTGAGGTGATTGTTGCATAGGCGGAGAGGCGGCCATATTCTCCATGCCTGATTAGTTAAAGGCTGGGGGTTGGCAATGCTCAGAAGGAATGTAGGAGGAACACTGCTGCCTGGCCGTCAAGTGGCCTTCAGTCTTTTGGGGTTTTGAGTAACAATCCCCCCTCTTCATCCATGTCCTTCTCCATAACCAGATTCTGTTTGTGGTCCTCCTCTGCCTCCTCTTTCTCTTCTTTAACAATGCTGGTGGCAGCTATTGCTGCTTGGGATTAGATTCTCCCCTGGGATTGTCTGCTGTCCTCTGCTTGTAGATGATAAAGCATCATTGCCCGGCTCAGTGTTCCCAGAATCTGGAAGAAGAAGATTGCTGCTCGTGAAGTACATCACATTCCAAGTTCAATGCTATTACACAACACATTACTTTAATGTATCTGTTTCTTCTAAAAACAAATAAAAAATATAAACATGCTATGCTAAATCAAGATATGGTAAAAACGTTTGGACCATGGATAAGATGAATAAACCTTTAGAAGGTAAACTCCGGTAAGGCTGCCGGCCATTATCCCCGCAAATCGTTTTACAAACAAAGGCCCTCATTAGGATCGCGGAGAATCCGCATCTTCCAGGCCGGCGGAAGCCACCGCCGGCCTGGAGGATGCGGATTCTCCGCAGCGAAGCCTCCAATGTCCCCCGCCAGATTAGGATGGCTGGGGGGACGAGAAGTCCGTCCGCTGCTTTTCCGCCGCGGTCGCCTTCCGACCAAGGAGGAAAAGCTCTTATATGGTAGCGGTGTCTATCAGACACCTCCAGCCATATTAGGATGGTGGGAAAGACATGCTTTCCGCGGCAGCTTTCCCGCCGTGGAAAAGTATACGGACTGTCACTTCGGGGGACCGTTGCGTGCCCCCTGGGTGAAGGGGGGTGGGGGGTGCACATGGGGGTACCTATGGTACCCCCCTGCATTTGCGTGCACAAAGCAGCAGGCACCACGCGGTGCCTGACGCTTTGTGCATGCAAATGTGATGCATGCATTTTTCACCTTGTGGCGGGTGCAGCTTGAAGCTGCACCCGCCGCAATGTTAAAGATAATGGATGTGACCGCCACCCTAGCGGTCACATCCTAATCTGCTTGGAGGGAACGCCGCAGCCCCAGCGGACGTTCCCTCCTCCTCAGGGGTCCTAATCTGGCCCCTAGTTTGGTTAATCAATTTTAAAACTTTTAAAAGTTTTTAGTGCTTACTGCATCGCTCCTTTGCACTGTTGCACGTTGCTGGCTTCCCCGCCCTGGTCCACCGTGGCTATGTGTCGTTTGAGTGGAGGGTGTTCCAGGAAGCAGCAGGACCAATCGCTGGGCACTTCCGGTATGAGGGAGGGCGGAGCTACACTCCCGCACTCTCCACGATATCAGACAGAGGGGCCAGAGGACGTGCAGCGTTACTCCGGTAAGGCAGCTGGTCATTATCCCCGCAAATCGTTTTACAAACAAAGTTTGCTTAATCAATTTTAAAACTTTTAAAAGCTTTTAGTGTTTACTTAATCGCTTCTTTGCACTGTTGCACGCTGCTGGCTTCCCCGCCCTGGTCCACCGTGGATGTGTGCCGTTTGAGTGGAGGGCGTTCCAGGAAGCAGCAGGACCAATTGCTGGGCACTTCCGGTCTGAGGGAGGGCGGGGCTACACTCCTGCGCTCTCCACGATATCAAACCGATGTGCCAGCAGACGCGCGCAGCGGGTGCACTGCTGGCATGCTGAAGGTGCGCCTAAGGCAAGCCCGTCTGCGCCCGTCCGCAGCCGGCCGGGGCCAGGGGCCAGAACCCCTGCCCTAGACAATCCAGCCCCAGGTACCGCTCTTAGATACACGAGAGACACACTGCTAGCACTCTCTCACAATGTAGGCAATGATGACACACGGTGCTCAAAAGCCTACCCAGGATACACGAACGGCCCGTTTTCTTACCTTGGTTGCAAATGGTGCAGCTTGAGGCAAAGGCAGACAGGCAGGCAGGCAGAACCAGACCTCTGCAAATTGTCATGCATTTATTTTAACGCTAGATCGGTACCAAAGCACTGCCACAATATCTGGGAAATTCTTAGTGAGAGGAGCCCCGATCTTGTTTTTTCCACCGAAACCTGGTTGCATGAAAATAACTCCCCTGATGTTGCTAATGCCCTACCGGCCAACTATCAAATGATGGTCTCACCATATTGGCTGGCGCTGTGATCTACAATTCTCCAGGTCACCAAGTCGAACTTAGTACCAGGCTACTTACCCAACTCCTCCTGGTATGCCTGAAACACAAGAATTACATAGTAATAGGGGAATTCAATGTTCACTATGAAAAAGCTGATAATCCTGTGGCCTCACAATTGCAGAGCGACATGCAGATTCTTCAACTGAAGCAATAGATCAAGGGGCTCACTCACACAGCAGGGCACCTACTATTTTCCAACATCGAACACACAGTCATTCAAGAGATGAAAACCATTATTATGGACAGACCACTCACTTATATCATTCTCACTGGGTCGACCCGCTAAACTAAAAAAAAATGTAAGCCCCAGCAAATAACCAATAGAGCCTGGAGACTAGTTACTGAAACATCGTTCCAATCACACTTTTCCTGCCATAACACTCAGACCCTGAGCGATCTCCCAGTGAATATGGGAGCAGTTAACCTTGAGACGGAAATCAGAACGACATTAGACCAACTCACACCTCAGCAAAAATCCAAGCGATCACAAACATCCACCACTGAGAAATGGTACACACCCCAACTCAAGGTACGTAAAAGAAAATGTCAAAATATCGAACACAAACGGAGACTGTCCAAACAGGAAATAGACAGATTACGGTACGAATCCGAACTCAAATCCTACAATAACGCTATAGGAAACGCAAGGAAGACTTACTTTGCACAACAAATTAATGAAAATTGTAATTCAGCAAAGGAGCTTTACAAAATAGTTAAAGAACTCAGCAAATCAGCCAGCATGTCCCAAATTCTACCCCCTTCAGTAGAAGCTTGCAAAAAAATCAGCAACTTCTTTTCAGAGAAAATAAGTAAAATTTACTCCATTTTTAGTCCGATCACGAAAACAGAAACAATTAATCAGAAACTCTGGACCCCACACCCAGAAGCCTCATCAGAGATGAGCAATTTCTCTCCCCTCACAGAGACCGAGAACATAAATGCAATGGGCGAACTAAAGTCTGGATCCCCCCTAGACCCTTGTCCCCATTTCACTCAGATTGCCCAAATCCTCTGCCCCTATGTCATGCAGCTCTTCAATAACTTACTTAACGCTGCCGCCTTTCCTGATTCCTGGAAACAGGCAGTAGTACTCCCTCTACTGAAAAAACAGGAACAGATGTGCAAAACCCTGAAAATTATCCGCCAATCTCCCAACTACCATACCTTGTTGGAGAGGTTAGTATACAGACAACTATCAAATTACCTAGAAACTAACGATTTATTAGACCCCTCACAGACTGGTTTCAGGGCCACCAACAGCACAGAGGCAACGCTACTGGCAGTACTGGATAACATCAGATCACGC
Organism: Lissotriton vulgaris; assembly: GCF_964263255.1. Lineage (NCBI taxonomy): Eukaryota > Metazoa > Chordata > Amphibia > Caudata > Salamandridae > Lissotriton > Lissotriton vulgaris. Next base: position 961,706,360 of record NC_141685.1, on the reverse strand, counting down.
ATTGACCAGGGAGGAGATGTAGCTCTGATACTGTTAGTCCTGTCGGCAGCGTTCAACACGGTTTCACATAACAAAATGCTGGATACCCTTTATGAAAAGCGAATTCATTCCAAAGCTTTGGAATAGCTCAGTTCGTTCTTAAGTAATCAAACACAAACAGATCAACTAGGTAATTTCCAATCTAAACCTAGCACCATCAGCTGTGGTGTCCCGCATAGGACATCGCTAAGCCCCACTCTATTCAACGCCTATGTATCATCTTTGGCGAAAATCAGTAGAAAAAGGGGAATCGGTATCTGCTCCTATGCGGATGACACATAGCTGATGCTAGCCCTCAAGAAAGTGAGGACGGGAGGGCGCTCTTTTTCATATCTGGTGGCTTAGAAATGGAATGAACTCCCCTTGGATTTACGCCTCACAACCAACTACCTAGCATTCCGGAAAAAACTAAAAACTCATCTGTTCCCCAAAGACTAACATCCACCTGTCGGGGGGGCGTGGCTTGGACGCCGATCGGGATGGCGGCGTGAGCTTGCAGCTCTGCGCATGGTCCCGCTATTTCTCCTGAAAACTACACCTTTGGCGTTCCCTGGACGGCGGTTTCTTCGTGAGACGTGCTGAGGAAACATCAGAGAGCAGCTGGGGGCTTTCGGGAGACCGATCATTAAGCTGAGACCTGATAGTGGAGGCCGGAGGTGCTGCGCCGAGAGGGAAGAAAAATGGCAGCGTAGGGAGACGGCGGACTCTGCTTGAAGGGCGAGGCGGACCGGGACCGAAGCGCAGTGTGAGCCTCTTCCAACAGGGCTCGAGAAGCTAGGGCCCACCTGAACGGATCTGTGGAGGGGACTTGGAGGTGCGGGGGCCCGCGTTGGACTGGGGTACGGCTGAGATGGCATCCGCCTCTATCCTCTCCTCCCCCCCAACCTCGGCCTTGGTGATTGTATAACGGGCGGCCCCGGCTTCCAGTGGCTATCGGCACCGTCGAAGAGGGTCTCGGCTCGGCAGCCCAGCTGGGGCGTTTGCACTAGGACCGACAATAGAGAGCAAGGCTCCCGAGACGGGGATCTCGAGACCAGGAGGAAGGCCTGTGGCGACCATATGACGACGCACGAAGCAGCTAAGATGGCGGCTGCTGGCGGGGCCTCCGTCATGGAACAGGACCGGGACGACTCGACAGCGCTGACCCGAGATGGCGGGGCTCGGGCTTCCCCGGTGGTGACGGAGCAGGAACAGAGGCTGAACCAGCGACTGGACGACATTTTGGAGGCAATAACTGCGACTAAGGAGGCTTTGCATTAGGACATTGCGCAGGTCGCCACAGGGCTGGGTCTCCTGAGAGCGGACCATGCCAAGCTATCGGACAAAGTTAAAGATCATGAACAATGCTAGATGCTAGGCCGACCACCCAGGCCGATGGTGGTGAAACTCCTGCACTATAAGGATCGGGACCTGTTAATACAAAGGGCTCGCACATTGGGCCCCTTCCAGGTGGACAATAGCCGGGTTCCGGTTTTCCCGGATTACACACAGGAGGTCCAAAAGAACAGAGCGTCCTTCCTAGCGGTGAAAAAAGAGCTGAGGGAGGAAGGCATTCAATACTCCTTGCTATTCCCGGCTAAACTACGTGTAATCCTGGATAGGAACACCCAATTTTTTCAGACCCCGGATGAAGCATGGTCGTGGCTTGAGTTGTATCGAGCGGCACAGACCGGACTGGTAAAAATCAACGGGAGAGACATAAACTGCTCCAGATACGAAAATCGCAACAAATCCGCTCACGAAACAGGCTTAAGAGAGCAGAGCGAGATGGTCAGATGGCCGCGGACAAGAAGGGGGCGCTGGCTGCAACAGCAAGTATTACAAGGTCGCAACAGGAGAAGGCGCTGGTTGAATCGGACTCTGGTGAGGACGGAGGTAGAACTGGAGAAGAACCTTCGGAGGCTGAGAGTTCGAAGGGCCCTGCGGTCACCCCACAGACTTCAGATAGACTCTTTAACGAGTGACTATTGACTGGACTGGCTGATTTCGTTGTTTCTACGGGGGCAGGCTCTCCTAGTGATTGAAGGGCTGGCAGGTATGGTGTTGCACGGGCAGTGTGGGATGGAAGGCGTGGGGCGGTGGCTCCGCCTGCCCTGGGTCGGCGATAACTCACCCCCTTGTGGCCCTTAAGGCCTTCTGTGGTGGCGACCACAGATTAGACTGATGTGTGCTGTGCTACAGGTTTGGAACAGGGCTGAAACTGGGTTATTAGGCTCTGTCCTGTGGAGTGGGGTTTGGGGAGTTTTTTCAACAGTTATGTTGGGGGAAAGCAACTGCAACGATGTGGGCAGCAACTGGTTGCTATTGAACTGGTACAGTAATGATTACCATGGGGACGTTACCTAATTTGAAATGCTTAACATGGAATGTCCGGGGACTGCGAACAATGGTCAAACGCCACAAGGTGCATGCTTATCTGGTGAGGCGGGGTGTCCAGATTGCAATGTTACAGGAAACTCACTTAACTAAGCAAGAATGCACTGCACTACAGAAGAGGTGGCGGGGTCAGGTATTTGGTACCACTTACTCAGCGTTTGCTAGAGGGGTGCTGATATGGGTAAGGGCGGGCATACCGTTCCAGGTTACAAATCAGTTGGTGGACCCTGAGGTTAGATATGTGGTGGTGGAGGGGAGGTTATATGGCAGGGACGTGGTTTTATGCAGCGTGTACGCCCCAAATGTTGATCAGGCTTTTTTTTTTGATGGCCTGACGAGTTCACTGGCCTATTTCCTGGCAGGCCCCATCATCCTAGGAGGTGACTTCTATTCAATTACTAATGTGGCGCTTGATAGGTCGCACCCGCCGCTGGCTGATTCCCCGGTACGCAGGTTAGCCACACACAGGAAGGACTGGCAAGAGAGGTGGGGATTGCTAGATGTATGGAGGGAGCAGCATCCTGATAGTAGGGATTATTCCTTTTTTTCGGCCCTCCATGCGTTACACGTCAGGATAGACTCGGTCCTGTGTAGTGGCCCTCTAGCTGCCATGGTACCCACACGGAATACCTGACCAGGACCATCTCAGATCATAATCCCTTGTTGGTATTAGTGCAGTGGCAGCGTGCGAGATCAGCGGTTCCAACATGGCGGCTACGGCCTGATGCCTTGGAACATTCGGTGTTTAGTGACACGGTCCAACAGGGCATAGAACACTACTTTGAGGAAAACGAGGGTTCAGCTACTACCAGATCTACAGAATGGGATGCGATGAAAGTGGTGGTGAGAGGAGTATGCATGGGCAGGTTCTCGAATGCACGAACGTCAGTTTTGAATGCACTTGCGAAAGCGGAGGAGGTATTAAGGGACTTGGAACAGTGTAGGCCTGAGCGACCGGATTTACAAGAACGGTTATTGGAGGCTAAAGAGGTAGTGGCGACCGAAACGGAACGGCTGCGGAGTTATGATTATAAGCAATACACCAGTAAAGCGCATGCCGAGAGGGATAAAGTGGGTACGCTACTTGCCAACCCGGAAATTAGAGGCTGCCCAATTATGAGCATAAGAACTGAGTCAGGGGAGATGGTCTACTCGCAGGCGGCGGTGCTGGCGCGCTTTCAGTCTTATTACGCGACATTGTATGAATGCCACTTAAGGGTGGAGGCCTCTGAGATCAGAGCATACCTGGACTCAGTACCGCTCCCAGTGCTGGATGACGAGGAAGCGAAGGAATTGGGAGGGCCTATAACGCTAACGGAGATTAGAGTGGCCATTAAACAAATGGCTAGGAACAAAACACCTGGGGTAGATGGCCTGCCGATCGAATTTTATCAGAAATACGTGGATATTTTGGCGCCCAGACTATTGGTGGTGTATACTGAGGCTGGAAGATTGGGGTACCTGCCCAGATCAATGAGGGAGGCGCTGGTAGTACCGCTGCTGAAACCCGGTAGGGAGGCATCTGATGTAACGTCCTATAGGCCTTTGTCCATGCTGACTGTGGACTATAAGATACTGAGTCGTATCCTGGCCACCAGATTGATTCCACACATGACCAGACTGGTGTACGGGGACCAAGCAGGGTTTATTCCTACTAGGAACACGTCGCTAAACATACGCCGACTGATCAGGATATTGGACAGTGCTGCGGACACTGATTGAGGACCTGCGGTCTTATCGGTTGATATTGAAAAAGCTTTTGATAGCCTTGAATGGGCTTACTTGGATGAGGTACTGGGGAAGTTTGGTATAGGTGAGGGGTTTGGCAGATGGACGAGAGTGTTGTACTCATCGGCCACGGCAAGGGTACGCCTGGGCTCGATTGTATCTTCGGATTATCCGGTCCGTAGAGGCACGAGGCAGGGGTGTTCGTTGTCCCCGGTACTGTTTGCATTGGCAGTGGAACCATTGGCGGCGCAGGCAAGGTCTGGGGCCATGTACCAGGGGATCGAACAGGGTGAGCAATCACACTACATATCTCTATATGCCGACGATTTGTTGTTATACCTAGCAGATGCGGAACAGGCCCTGACGGGAGCGATGGACATGTTGACCAGGTTTGGTCAGTTGTCGGGACTTAAGGTGAATTGGAACAAAACTTGTATCTTTCCGCTTAGGTCGGACACACATTGTCCCCCTCGTGAGTTGGGTGTGGTCTGGGAGCCATCTTGTTTTACGTATCTGGGAGTCCGCATCTATCATGAGGCCGCGAGTCTGTTGGAGGGTAACGTAGGGCGTTGTATACGTGCATTGAGAGGTTGTATATCCTTCTGGGCCTCCCTCCCTTTGTCAGTGTTGGGCCGAGTGGCACTACTGAAAATGGTGGCGCTCCCGAGGCTGCTCTATTACTTCCGCACCCTACCCATTTGGATTCCTCAGCGGATCTTTAAAGAACTAAGGATGCTGACAACGGACTTCCTCTGGGGTCAGGGACGACGTAGAGTAGCATTGAATACTTTGCTTAGACCCAAGCTCGAGGGGGGGATGGCAGTCCCCGATTTTGAGCTGTACTATTTAGCAGCGCAGCTTCAAATATTCACACAACACGTGGCCAGGGAATTCAGAGGGCCGGAACACGAACGAGGAACTGGTATACAACGTCACGTCCTGGCCTACATAGTTATGCAACCGAAACTAGAGTTAAGGGGCCTTACAATGGAAGAAAAGACAATCAGGTTGTGTTGGCACAGGAGTTTGAAGAGAGCAAAGAAGGCCCGGCCGTATGCCCCGGAGATACCACTGGGAATGTTGACTGCGCTGCCGCATGGGGGTGATTGGTCCCCGCTGTCGGAATGGGAAGAGTTAGGTTTACAGATGGTGGGAGATTTGTATGTGGATGGGATGTTGGTCCCCTTTCGGACGTTGCAGGAAGAGTTTGGTCTACCGGACGGGAGCTTCCTTTTACATGCGGCAGTGGTAGCGGCGATACAGAAACACTGGAAAGGAGGGCTCCTTGAGCCAGAAACGACCATGGCCTGCCAATATGTAGTGATGGCCGCGGGTACGTTTAAAGCGGTGACCTGCCTCCATAACAGGATGTTACACGAGGGATTGGAACCGCTTCTGGTACTGAAGTCGAAATGGGAGGATAGTATAGGTAGGCCCATTCCAGATACGGTGTGGGGTCATATTCTGAAACGAACGTGGAAAGGGACAAGGAATGCACGTTTTCAACAGGTACACTTTTATATCCTACACAGGGATTACCTGACCCCGGAAAAGATCAAACGGTACTTCCGGGTACATGAAGCACTGTGCCCGAGGTGCCTGGCGCCCGAGGTTGACATAGACCACCTGCTGTGGGGCTGTCCAAAGTTGGGGACGTACTGGCTGGAAGTGGGGGAACTCCTGAATGTGGTGACCGACAGGGAGGTAGACTTTGACATGGCGGCGTGTCTATTGCTCTGGTTTCCGCACACAAAGAACACAAAAATAACGAGCAAATTCATTGATCTAGGGCTCATATTGGCGCAAAGAGAAATTACCTGGCACTGGAAGTCCAAGGAGGGTCCGTCGGTGAGGAGATGGATGAACAAACTGCTGAAATGGTCTGAATGTGAGAGTGTGCTCCGGATGAGACAGGCTGTCAGGATTGATAATGACAAGAGCCTGGAAATGTCAAGGGCGTGGGAGATGATAGTCCAAGCGTTGCGTGATTACATGGTGGAGGACAAAGACTAGACATATCACACACCTAGGGCTCCATGAGGCTTGAAAGAGTAAAGGCGCCACTCGATGTGTAGCGTGCTCCATTGTAGTGTTAGCAAGTCCAGGCCCACATCAGCAGCGGTTGCGGGGGGGGAGGGAAGAGGGTGTTGTTTGGGGAAGGTGTTAGGCACCGAGGCCATGTTCTGGGAGACACTGCAGTTGAACCTAGGGTTAGGTACGCTTCCAAGGGTACCGAGAGGGCCCAGACAGGCTACGAGGGTGATAGTAGAGGTACCCTGGATCGACACACTAGGCGTTCACTGGTAGATAGGTATGGGACCAGGGTTACAAGTGCGATGTCGCTCATATGGATCACTGGAGCATGCTGGCTGGTGTAAGGGAAGGGGTGGGAGTTTAGGGGGGTAAAATGCAGATACAGAATGTTGTTATTAACCAGATATCCCTCTGGGGTAATTACTGGGATGTTCTTGCTGGACGCACGGATCGATGCGCCGCCCGACCTTCGGGTTGTGGGCTAAATGGCTGTGTACGATATTCTGCTTACTTTGTCTATGCATTGGGACGCCATAAGTGTACTGGTTAATCTATTTTGTGAACTGGTTTCTAATTCTGCAATAAAAACAAATTAAAAAATAAATAAATAAATAACATCCACCTGTCTTTCACCCCACCAGCAGCCTGGCCTTCTCGCTATTAGCACCATGATATCCTCTGGGATGAATGTTGCGCTCTACAAATAAATAAATAAATAAACTCACCGGTTCCGGCCACAGAGATGAGTGTTTTGGAGATGTCATGTTATGTCAGCTGATGAACCTGGTTCCTTGTAGTTGTAGAGGACTAAGAATGTCTATATCTCACAACTAGAATGAAACGATAAAAATGCATTTTTATAGTCAATCATAATATATTTTCATGAACACTAAAGCAGATATATTACAGAATATATATAGGAGCTTCGCCAACATCATGAAATGGTTCTAGACATTTTATTATACTTACTTATGAGCAGGCCCAGACTGGGCGTTGCGGGCACCGGGCAATCCCCCGGTGGGCCGCAAGGGTGGGGGCCGTTTTTGTTACACGACGTTTTTGCAGCATAGCTACAAAATCGGCCCTGTAACATAATCGGCTGAAAAGCGGCCATGGCAAAGGGCTCGGTCACCCCCCCCCCCCCGTCCCCCCGGGGGCGAGGGGGTGAGGGCCGGCCGAGCACTTTGCCAGGGCCGGTTTTCGTTCCCAGTCCGGCCCTGCTTATGCGAGACCACATAGTTAGAGATGTAGAAGTTAAGACTACGCGTTCCCAGACTTTACCTGATGGACAGATTGTAGAGAGCCTTATTGCTGACAGAAAAGAAATGCATTTATAGTGGAATAAGTCCCTATAAGTCATACAAGAAGATGCTAGGTACAAGTTTGCAATACTCATTTGGAGGACACACCAAATATTAGTCTACCTTGAACAAGGCCAAACATACATTAAAATCCTACCCTTACATTGTCAAAACATAAGTACAAAGTATAAAACAATGGTGAAACAGCAATCTGCCATATTGAGCTTGTGGATGCGTGATAAAATACAGACAACTACCATGTCAGCAATAAAGTCAAGATATTTGAGAGTTGATTTATAACTGACCTTCTGCTGTGTGATGCTAGTCCTGGTCCTGGTGTGATAGCACTGCTAGGAGCTGACGTAATTCTTATGAAAGAAGGTGGATTGGGCAACGTCAGAGGGCCTAATACATTGAATACATAAACATTAGCAAATCTTAGTGTACCAATATATATATATATATATATATATATATATATATATATATATATATATATATATATATATATATATATATATATATATATATATATATATATATATATATAGAGGCGACTGCCTCTGGAATACAGCAACAAAATGTCCCAGACTTCCTTTGGAAAAAAACAACGGCGTCTCGCACAGGTAAATGCTGTGGGGCCGTGGCGGGGCGGGGTAGGGGGGTAATGGAATTCGACATACAACGGGAATGTGAACAGTGAATAAATACACACAAGAAACCACTTACCTTGTGCTTGCTGCATCGCCGACTTCGGTGCAAGGTAAGTGGTTTTATGTATTTATTTACTTTTCACATTCCCGTCATATGTCGAATTCCCCTACCCCCCCACACTGCCTCTCACAAGCCCCTCCTCACCGCCTCACAGCGTTTACCTGTGCGAACTGCCGTTGGAATGAAGACAATCCCCCAGGCGATGAGAATGAGAGGAAGCATGTTTTTTAATTAGATCAACTGGACAGACTGCATTATGGTATTAAAGAATATGTGTGCTCTTGAAGTTAGAGCAAAAAAGAACAATTGATGGAAGAAATGCTGAACAATGTCAACCAATCACCACAGTACAGAGAGCTGGGTCTAAATCCATCGGTTTTTTTTTCTCCCCAAGTCACCCCAGTTTGGACCCAGCCATATGCAAATCAGTCTTGACCCTGCTCCCCATTGGAACAATCCAGCCCGAACTGCAGGCCAGGTCCTCCCTGAACCGAAAACAAGAATCCTGGGACCGGTTTCGGGGCTACACACCTCATCAGCCTGGCTAGCTTGAATACAGTGGCACAGCGAGCCTAGGGCCCACGTCTGGACCTACCCATCCCACTTAGAGTGAACATAGCAACACAACAAAATGATGGCGAGAAAGCAAAAGACACACAGATAATGGACTGAATGCTCAAACAATGTCAAACATTCACCCCCAGTACAGGACTCTGGGCCTAATTCCATCGTTGTTTTGCTCCCCATTCCTTTCCAGTTCAGACCTAGCCATATGCAAATCAGTCTTGACCCTGCTCCCCATGGGAACAGTTCATCCCAAACTGCCACGGTCTCACCCTTTCACTCCCCCACCCAGTATAAGAGCCTAAAGCCCCAAATGTAAGATCCCATAGCACCCAATGTAAGATCCCAACGTGCCCAATGCAAGATCCCATAGCCCCCACTGTTAGGTCCAATAGCCTTCAATGTAAGATTCCATAGCCCCCAATGTAAGATTCAATAGCCCCCAATGTAAGATCCCAACGCTCTCAGTGTAAGATCCCATTGCCCCAATGTATATATCCAATAGCCCCAATGTAAGATTCCATAGCTCTCAGTATATGATCCCATAGCCCCAATGTAAGATCCCATAGCTCTCAGTGTACGATCCCATAACCCTCAATGTAAGATCCATAGCTCTCAATGTAAGATCCCATAGCCTCAATGTAAGATCCCATAGCCACAATGTAAGATCCCATAGCTCTCAGTGTAAGATCCCATAACTTTCAATGTAAGATCCATAGCTCTCAATGTAAGATCCCATAGCCTCAATGTAAGATCCCATAGCCACAATGTAAGATCCCATAGCTCTCAGTGTAACATCCCATAGCTCTCAATGAAAGATCCCATAGCCTCAATGTAAGATCCCATAGCCCCAATGTAAGATACCATAGCACCCAATGTAAGATCCCAACGTGCCCAATGCAAGATCCCATAGCCCCCACTGTTAGGTCCAATAGCCTTCAATGTAAGATTCCATAGCCCCCAATGTAAGATTCAATAGCCCCCAATGTAAGATCCCAACGCTCTCAGTGTAAGATCCCATTGCCCCAATGTATATATCCAAGAGCCCCAATGTAAGATTCCATAGCTCTCAGTATATGATCCCATAGCACTCAATATAAGATCCCATAGCCCCAATGTAAGATCCCATAGCTCTCAGTGTAAGATCCCATAACCCTCAATGTAAGATCCATAGCTCTCAATGTAAGATCCCATAGCCTCAATGTAAGATCCCATAGCCTCAATGTAAGATCCCATAGCCACAATGTAAGATCCCATAGCTCTCAGTGTAACATCCCATAGCTCTCAATGAAAGATCCCATAGCCTCAATGTAAGATCCCATAGCCTCAATGTAAGATCCCATAGCTCTCAATGAAAGATCCCATAGCCTCAATGTAAGATCCCATAGCCCTCAATGTAAGATCCTATAGCCCTCAATGTGAGATCCTATAGCTCTCAATGTAAGATGCCATAGCCCCCAATGCAAGGTTGTATGGCCCCTTGTAAATGTGATGCTTTCTATGAAGGTCTGTCTGTTTCTTGTTGAGTGTTCCCTGTTGAACGGGGCTCTGTGTATGTGTAATAGGATGTATGGTAGATGTTTGTGTGCCAGCATAACACGGACAGCTCTCTGCCTTCGTACCTCACAATCTACACTCATTCAGCCAGCCTCTATGAAAATGAGCCCATTAAATAAGCCCAGCAACAGTAAATCTGGCAACAACAGCAGCATGCTGGGAGCAATACATGTCGTCTTCGGCCCAGAACCAGAATGTTCCCCTTCTAAAGATGCCTGCCTGTGAGAGAGCGCAAAACTGAGAAAATGTATAAGTGCACCATATGTACAACCCAGTTGCACGAATTCAGTTAAAGTATCTAAAAGTGTTGAAAATATATAACCGCATATACTCATGAGTGTTTAGTTAATATAGAAAACATATATAGAGTGTGGAACTAATGTAGAAATGTGTGGAAATGTTTAGAAATGTTAGAAGTGTTAATCAGATTCCATGTTATGTAGCTGCTACTGAAGAAAATGTAATGCTGCAAAACGTAGAAATGTGCAGGCCTCATGGCAATGTATGAAGAACGAAAACGTGCATTTACATCTTTCACATGACATGGATTTACTATTATTCAGTAATTTCTGCTCACATGTTAGAGTCATGTTTTATAGAAGTGTTTCATATAATCAGAGTGTATTAACAAGAATTGTTTTAGTTTTAGAAATAAAGGTTCATAGAGTGCAGGCCGCTTGCAAGATAATTTAGTAGGCCTGGAAAGATAAAGTTGCTTCTTTGATCTGCACGTGTTAGTTAGAATCGAGTCTCGTTTAAAGCATAAATTGTCATTCTTGTGCAAAGTTTATGGCCGAACCCAGATAACTGGAGGGTGGAATTTGGGGCCCTATTCATGGGTGTCTGTCTGCAGGTGTGAGGGGGTTCAAATCAAGAGCGTGATGAATAGAGCTCTGTCCGGGGAGACAGGCACAGGCCTGGAGGAGGGTTCAGGAATGTTCTGGGGGGTACCGGCGAGCTGGAGAAGAAGCCTGGGAAGCAAGGTCAACGCTAACGAGAGGCCCAGAGGAGTACCATCATGGAAGAAACCAGAAATGAAACCACGTGAGAGGTGTACGTGAGGGGCGTCTCAGAGGGGCGTTCCAATTACGATTGTGATTTTGTATTAGGGACAGAACCCTGGGTTGGAGTTAGAGCAGATGGCCTGAGGACCCTTAGAGAGCGGATGGGTAGGCAGAGAGGGCATGATTGCAATACATAGGTTTCACCTAAGACTAAGAGAAAGTGAGTGAACTTCTTTGGAAGTCACCACGGCTGACACCTTTTTAGGTTAAGATTCTGCTAAGTAGGGATGTCACTTAGTCTAGTGTAGGGACAGTCTAACCTGATTCTTTCCTTTCTGTAAATGACTTCTAAGTTACATCTTGTGTCTATATTGGCAAACCTGTTAATTCTTGAACTGGCATTAGTGGTATTTTTCTGTCGTCTAAGATCATTTAGAGAATTCATGTTTCTGTTGATGCCAGTGTACCTTTTGAACCTAATATTGAGATGCTTGTATCTTCAGTTAACTTTGGCTTTATAATAAATCTTTAAAACTGATTCGTGGTAAGTGGTTCTTCAGAGTCGTGCCAATTATTGGTTAGATTAACCTGGTAGTGGATTACCTTTTACTCTATGACAGGCAACAAAGATTCAGTCGACCTGATTGGGGATTTAGATCAAGATTGATCAGATAAGAGATCAAAAATCCCGCCTTCCCACCTGTGTCCTCAAAATGCATCCGAGCCCCAAGGGCAAATGTGATACCTGCTTCATTTAATTAGCACCATATCTTCTGAATATTGCAGCCACCGGATTGACAGTGATATTGGGCACATCAGCCACAAACCATAATTATACAGTGTAGCTACTCCCTTGCATTCAGATACTTTCAGTGGTGGTGGGCCAACTAGAAACCACCATTTCCAGCCACCACTCCTTCTGTCACACAAGCCAATCTGAGAGCGTGAAGTCAGGACCTCTGGCTCAAGGGAGAGCTGCGAGCTGTCTGGCCCTCTGCTCGACAGTTCTGAAGAGGGCACCATTGGTCCCGTGCTTCTCTGGGTCTAATCCAAGGCTTGGAGTGTTTCATCTACAAAGCAGCTCCTTGTGCAGGTGGCACCTCTACCCGAGGCCCTGCCTTTGAGAAAGCCTCATGGACAGTATGCATCAGTGGGAACTGAGCGTGTGCATGGAAACTAGGACTGGCTGCCAGTCTCACATTAGCAAGTGAACACAAATGTGGTACGCGGTTCCTCATGGATTAGTTCATGTATGCCTGTCGGTAACCCCTGCACATTGCATCCCTCCGAACTCATGCAGTAGTCCACCACCGCCACAACAGTGCCAAGCATGATTGCTCTTGCTCAACTTTACAACTAGACAAGACCCAGACTTGGTCGCCTACGAGAATCAGACATTATACATTCATTTCCATGCTGGGAGGTTTGATGCTCCAAGCCATCATGTTGGCCGATGCCCCACCTTCACTTTTTGCCCATTTTGCATTGGCTTCATTTACTCTTCCCACCAGAAGGGTCCCGCTTCTGTGCATCAACAAGCGAGCACCGAGCAATGGGATTGCACACACCAGGAGGTGAAGAACACACAGGGGCAGGAAGCCCTGTACAAAATCCTCAGAAGGCACTGGACTTCTTCTAGTGTTTATACAAACTGAGATCTGTACCTCTCATGCTGGGGTGAAGCTACCATTTACCAAACACCTGCTACATGCCATGAAACGCTATGCACCTGATTACTGGTTGCATGATATTGGTGGGGTGGTAATAACACATGCCAAATCTATATTACCTCTAGTAACACCGCACACGTGTTGTGCAATTATGAGTTGGACCCTGGGAACACAGAAAATTGTTTATAAAAATTAATCACTACTAATGCTAATCTGCTTTAGGCTGGAACATGAATCGTGCACTTTTAAAAGGATGCGCAGATAATTGGTGCTGAAAACACGATGCTTTGATTTTCACTGACAGGCCTCAGCCAGAGTTACTGCTCTTTCCCTTTAACCAAATACTTTAATGGAAATACTAAACCATGACCTTAATGTGAAAGCTATAAGATGTCTTCCTAACTGTAGAATGTGCTTTATTACATTTTTAATAATGAAAACATGCGTGCAAAATCAATGTGCAATTTGAATTAAAACGACATTTAAAAGTGTAGAAAGCACAGTGACAGCTTGGTAACATGATGGTTTGAGAATGTGCTTTCAGCTTAGCTTCATGATTACATGGGGACTCACATAAATTACAGCATGTAACTGAGAACTCTCTAAATGTTATCCGTTCACACAGAGCACTATTCATAATTGACAATAGCTTTATTCAATTTGCTGAAGTGAAGCAGAAAACACACGTATTCTTTGAACAATTTTATGTTATGAGCTAATTAATTTCCTGCTTAATAATCTTTTTTTTTCAGTTAAGGCAATGTTTTACACAGATAATTTGTTTAGTTAAAATACAATTTGCGGGGCGTGGCTTAGGCTCTGTTGAAGATGGCCACCTTTATGTGAGGCTCCGCTGCTGCTCGGGAGGACAGGAAGATTCCAGGCAGTTCACCTAATTTTTACAGCCTCCGGAATGAACCTCTTAGGACTGTGACTGGCTCCTGCTCGCTTGGCAATAAAAAGGAGCCTCCGGGGTGAGCGTGAATAGATGCATTTCTCCTTTTCCTATCGCCGTGTTTCCCTCACGGGTCTCGTGGCCGCCATTTTCCCATTTTGTTTTCGCCTTGAGAGCTACTCTCAATACCACTTCAACTGATGTATAATGCGACGCTGACTGATAGCATTTGCATGTTTTTCCTTGTTGCTCATTGTCATAGAATTTCATGAAGGATTTTTTCATTACATTATATTCTTTCTCTCTTCCATAAATGGGTTTTCACAGACAATTGTGCATTTTTGTTTTTTACGCTTTTACTTTTTTACCTTAAACCGCCTTATCACTCTTCGTGTGGTCTTCACCACTTGTTTGAAGATTGCTCTTTTTAAGTGGATTTCTCATTTGACTTGTTGAGATTTAAATTATTCAGTCAAGTCTTTGTTTTGGATTTTCATCAAACTCATCAACAGGAACATTACTGGTTCTGCATTGTTAACATCTACTTGTTGTAGTGTTGTAGGTTCTACTGACTCTACACCGTTGGTAGACTATAACCCTTTCAGTGTTCTCCAGGATAATATGGAAGAGCCGGAGCAAGGTGTGTCATCCCTTCCCGCTGGTAGTGCGCCCCGTAACACTCCTCGTCACACCTCTAAGCCTGTATCTAAGTCGCCCTCGTCTACCCCTTCGTCAGGTAAACAAGTTGAAAAGAATCCACTTTCTCCTGCTGAATCTCCACCGCCAATATCTATGGAGGTAATTCTTGAAGAGATACGTGCACTCAAACTATACATGGAGGAAACAAACGCTGACCTGCGAACTCTTGACGAGAAATTGTCCAATATGGAATACACATTTAATCAGATAGAAAATCGAGTAGACTGTGTTCAAATTGCTGTGAACCAGGTACCCTCTATTCATATGGAGATCTCACGAATTAATCAGCAAGTGGAAAATCTTGAAAATTGTAACAGACATAACAATTTACGTATTTATGGACTTGCGGAAGGTCTTGAGGGCCCTAATCATCTTTCCTTCTTTCAATCCTTTCTTCCGAATATTCTTGGTGTTCCTGAAGCACGTTTTGTTGCGGCTCTACCTCAGCGAAGCTATTGATTCCTTACTTGGGCCATCACCCCCCTCTTATGTGATTCACCAGTTCCATTTGCCTCTTGTATAACCCAGAGCTTCATTTAAACTTCAGCCTACTCTGACTTTCATTAAGTGTGTCAGCACTCTTTCTGCATTTTGGTCCTCTTTCGGTCACCCAACGTTTGAGCACCCCTGACTTTGTTTTTGACTATGTTTTTGAACCACAGTGTATTCTCAGCTACTAATCTTTACTTGTTTCAGGGTTGAATTTTTGCAAGATTATAGAATAATTCTGGTACGTTTGGGCCTTTCGACAACTATTTCTTATAATATTTTGACTTTACACTAGGACACTTTTGCCTTAGACTTGGAAAACATCTGGGGCTCTTTCTACACTTGTACTTTTCTGTGCACTATTTTCACTAGGTGAGGGCATCTCTGAAAACCGTTGTTGTACAATTGTATCCATATCTAGGGGAGAATGTGTCTAATTATATTATATATATTTCTTTGCTTTATAGTGTGGACCGAGCTGCCATATTCAAATAGTTTTTAGCCTTGGATCCGCGCCATCGACAGGCTATAGCTGTTTATAAGTTGCTGCTGCCTTGTCTTCCCCACTTTAGCAGTTTGTTTGCAGAGATTTTAGTTTCTATGCCCTGAGGAAGGTGATGGCTACTTGCTAGCCCAGCACCGAAATGCGCGTCGGCACCGTGTAAGACAGAGATCATTGGGCAATAATTCTTTGTAAACACAGACGTACCATTGCCCAACTTACTACTTATTCTCTGGGTTTCTGCCTTTCTCCTTTTGCATTTGGCTGTATATCTTTATTGTGTCATTGTCGAATGTGAGTTTGTTGAGTGTATGTGTAGCAAGACGGATGAGAGTATTTGTGTATGTGTCTGAGGTCCGTTTTTATCGTTGAGATCTCCGTGCGTGAGGTTGGAGTAGGTTTCACTTACAAAATCCGAAAACATATATATTGGCTCAAAAATGGTGTGATTTTTATTCTGTCTGGTTGATGTCTTCTCTTACCGTTTTCATCCTGGAGTTTTCTGGATGGTTGTGCCGTCTTCCTTATGTGGCTCCACCACCCCCATTTTCATTGTATGTCTTTGGTATGTCTTTTTGATTATTCTTTATATTTTTTATGTCCTGATCTTTTCCATTTTCCTTCTCCGGTGCTATTTTTTTATTATGACTCTCTTTCTAGATTTTCCATATAACAATTATATATCTCACATCTCTTTGATTCTTTCTCCATTTTATATTACTTTTTGCCCCTTTTCTCTTTATGATTAACTATTTTTTTTGTTATTTCATACACACACCTCTCTCTCATATACTATCTACATGTTCTGTTATCTTATTGTTTCTTCTGTGTTAAATCATATTGCTTATATGATATTAATGCATTTTGCTGACTGTTGTTATTTGCATAAAACTTTAGACTCGTTATTGATAATATTAATGGCTTTAAGGTTTATATCTTGGAATGTTAAAGGTTTAGTATCACCTATAAAACGTCAAAAGGTTTTATCTCATGTTTCCAGTTTGAAAGGTGACATTGTTTTATTACAAGGAATTCATGTAAGTCAGAAAGAAATTTCTAAGCTTAGGTGTCAATGGGTTGGTCATATATTTTTCTTCTCTTGGTTCTGGAAAACATAATGGTGTAGCAATTCTTTGTCACAAACGCTCCGATATTCAAATTATAGGTAAAAATGCTGATACTGAAGGTAGATGGGTCTCCGCCTCAATATTAATCAATAAAATACTTATAACTATTTTTAATTTATATGCCCATACTAACTCTGATTCATTGTTCTGGCCCAAGGTTTTATCTACATTAATGATGTATAGTGATGATCATCTATTAGTTGGTGGAGACTGTAACATGGTTTTTGACCCTATGATTCATAGTTGTTCTAAATCTTAATTTATTCCCTCGCATGTACATTCTCAATTTACATCCGCTATACATCAAAGATCTCTTGTTGATGCCTAGAGATTATGTAACCCTACCCTTCAAGATTATACTTTTTTCTCCCCTGTTCATTCTTCTCAAACTCAAATTGATTACTTGCTTATTTCTAAAACTCTTATACAACAGGTATCCCACTCTGATATAGGGTCCATACTAATTTCAGACCATGCTCCTGTCTCATAGGACTTATATTTACTACCACCTATTGAGGAAATTAAGAGATGGAGATTCAACAACTCCCTTCTTTTGATTCTAACTTTACTCATTGTTTTTACAAATTTGCAGACACATTTTTCCTAGAAAATGATACCCAAGACAGTTCTCAAATTATTTGGGACACCTTTAAAGCTGCCTCTAGAGATTTTATTATTTCTTTTGTAGCCCACAAAAAGAAGTCCTCTTCTAAAACTATACAATTACTTAACTCCCATATCAAACAATCAGATCATTCTTTTTGTTATACAAAATCAAAATCTGACCTTGAAGAACTAATCAAAGCCAAATTTGCTTTTAAAAGACTTTCCACTGAAATTGCTCATTCATATTTGCTTAAATCCAGTGCGAAATATTATGGCGGTCAGAATAGAGCAGGGAATATTATTGCTAATTATTTTAAGATTAAAAAAGACGGTAATAAGATTGATTAGCTTCTAACGGCTACAAATACTATTCTCCACAAAAATGAGGATATTCTTTTGGAATTTACTGAGGTATTTCAAAAGCTTTATATTCTTGAATCTCATCCTAGTCATGAAGATATTCTTCAATACTTATCCTCCATTACTCCTCTCTCTTCTTTCAATGTGGATTTTTCTCCATTAGATGATTCCATTCAGATTAGTGATATTCATTGGACTTAGATTTACTGCCACCTATTGAGGAAATTAAGAGATGGAGATTCAACAACTCCCTTCTTTTGGATTCTAACTTTACTCATTGTTTTTACAAATTTGAAGACACATTTTTCCTAGAAAATGATACCCAAGACAGTTCTCCTCAAATTATTTGGGACACCTTTAAAGCTGCCTCTAGAGATTTTATTATTTCTTTTGTAGCCCACAAAAAGAAGACCTCTTCTAAAACTATACAATTACTTAACTCCCATATCAAACAATAAGAGCCTTCTTTTTATTCTACAAAATCAAAATCTGACCTTGAAGAACTAATCAAAGCCAAATTTGCTTTCAAAAGACTTTCCACTGAAATTGCTCATTCATATTTGCTTAAATCCAGTGCCAAATATTATGGGCGTCAGAATAGAGCAGGGAATAGTATTGCTAATTATTTTAAGATTAAAAAAGACGGTACTAAGATTGATTCGCTTCTAACAGCTACAAATACTATTCTCCACAAAAATGAGGATATTCTTTTAGAATTTATTGAGGTATTTCAAAAGCTTTATATTCTTGAATCTCATCCTAGTCATGAAGATATTCTTCAATACTTATCCTCCATTACTCCTCTCTCTTCTTTCAATGTGGATTTTTCTCCATTAGATGATTCCATTCAGATTAGTGATATTCTTACGGCTATCCATGCTATAAAGAAAGGAAAAGTGCCAGGCCCTGATGGGTTCACTGAAGAGTTTTATACACATTTCTCTAAAATCATTATTCCTAAATTATATCAGTTATTTCTCTACTTCATCTCTATCTAGAAATCTGGCCGAACCTTTCAAGAAGCTTTAATATGTCTTCTCCCTAAAGAAAATAAAGATCATACCTTGTGTAAAAACTACAGGCCGATTTCTTTAATCAATTTGGACTATAAAATATTTGCAAAAATACTTGCCCTTCGATTAGACTCTTTATTGCCTCACTTGATTGGCAAGGAATAATATGTCTTTATTAAAGGTAGACATTTGTCTGATAATGCTTGATCATTTTTAATGTCTTAAATAAATTTAAATCATATAAAAATTCACTTGCAGCAGTTTCATTAGATGCTGAGAAAGCTTTTGATAGAATTAGTTGTCCTTTTATTTTTTCCCCACTCTCCTGGTTTGGTTTTGATTCAAAATGTATTAATTATGTTTCTCTACTATATTCTTCTCCCAAATACTCTATTTTAGCTAATGGACTTGCGTCTTCATCATTTTCCCTTCACAGAGGTGTCAGACAAGGCTGACCCTTGTCTCCTCTATTGTTTATTCTTGTCCTAGAACCCTTTTTATTCAAACACAATCCATATCATGAACATTATTTCGATCACATAGATCTGAAAAAAGTGTGCATCAAAAGTAATAAAACAGAAATATAAAAACAGTACAAAATAAATATATTTAAAAAAAAAACATTCCTACTGGGTGGGTTGATGCCGCTCCGGCCGATCCTCACTCTGGTCTCCACGCTGCCCTACAACTGAGGGTTGTGCCAGCACGTCTGTTGCTGGGGCTGAGGTCGCAGGTTCAGGACCCGAGAAGTCAGCTCCGACACCCTCTGTCCCCATTGAAGCGGGCAGAGGCAAAGGCACCGCCTGAGGTGTAGGTAGAGAAGCCTTGCTCACCTCTGCACCCACAGAGAACACCTCTGAGATAGGAGGCTGTCCAGCACGGTCTTCAGGGGTAATTAGGCTGCTGGTCCACACATCTGCGATCCGTTACTTGACGGGCTTCGGATGAGCGTCTTCCACTTTCCAAGGCACATTGCCGCGCCAAGAACCGTGACCCGCCGCAGTTCCTCCTGGGTCCTTCTTAACCTCCTTTGCCGGTCTATTCACCTTGGGGGCCATATCCACAACCTGCAGTAGCTTACCGCGGGTGCGGACCGCCAAACCTATGGAGCCTCCGATAAAGAGAGAGACACACTGCTCCAGCCACCGTAAGCCTCTCAACTACACCGAAGTGCTGCACCCGACCAGGTACGAATAATCAGGATTTAGCATTACAATATTCAGTGTCTATTCGCGTTTGGGCATTATATTCGTCTGCTTGCCCTTCAATAACTCTGCACAAGTTGGATTTTTCTCAGGGGTGAGAGCAGGGCACCAGGGCAGCTCCCTCCCGGTGATCAATCAGCCATCATCTTGCTCCCCCCTGGTGGGGAACAAGACCAGGGTTCGAGACCATACAGAGAGAAATTAAGAGGAGACATGTCAGTTAAGCAGACAGGTACTGTGAATCTTATGTCTGATATAAATAATTTGGTTGCAATAACTGAAACAGAGCCCTCTATTGGATCTAGTATTACGAATGAGGCTATAGGTGTAACTGTGGCACCAGATACCTCCTCAGCTACTTACCAGAATGGGGCAACGGCATTTCAAAGGAAGCTGGGCGAGGCTCGGCTGAGGAATCCAGCGATTACACCGGATTATGGGGGGGGAGTCTTTTTCCCTCACAAATGGGTCCGAGCTCTCAATGTCTTCTCCTGGGCCCACAGAAGACGAATCAGGGACTAATGATTCTTCAATTAACATAAGTCGGGATAGGTTAGCTACCCTAAAACGAAGATCAAAAGCTAGGGGGAAATGCCTGCAGTTGGATAGTAATGCTGAAACCACTAAAATGGGACTACTCTGTCACCTAGTGCTTCTCCCGCCTCTAATGCTAATCCTTCAATGGAGTTAATTTACGCTACCCTCAGACAAATACAAAGGGAAGCTCGCCAAGAACATCGTAGAGCACACCAGGCTACAAAGAGACTGCAGGGCTCCATCCGGAAGGTGAGCAAAATGTACTCAGAAATCCAAGAGAGGGTATCAATCACAGGTCAAAGAGAGAACAGCGACTCTCGAGGGTGAACTAGGGAAGATACATGAACATAAGGCGCTCCAAGAGAAACAGGCAAGCGACATGATGTGGAAACTTGAAGACTTTGAAAATCGCCAGCGCCGAAACAACTTACGCTTCCTAGGGAGTGCAGAAAATAGCAAAGGGAAAGTTGTAAGAACTTTTATGGTAAACCTATTGAAAGGAGCCTTTCCCGAGCTGTCAAGCTGGAATTGGGACACTGACATTCAGCGGGCTCATTGATTACCATTGACCCTGAGGAAAAATACCATGGTAGGGCAACTGGAACGGCCCAGAGATTCTAGTTTTTGGGGTTATTTAGATACTATAAAAATGATGCTAGTTCCTATAATATTGTTCTATTTATTCAACATTCCGATCAATATTCCTAGCTCTCGTTATAAAAAATTATATAGTATTTTATCACAGTTTCTATGGCATAATAAAAAGGCTGGGATTTCTAGCTGTAAAGTCAAAAGGCCTAAACACTTGGGGGGGGTCACATTCTGGATTTCCATTCTTAACATACTGCTCTTTTTTAATCAATCTTCTTTTCATTTATCAGAAAACAAACTCTTTAAACTACCCTTTGTGGGTAGATCTTGAGAAATCTTTTTTTCATCCTTTTTCTTTTGAAGAATATATCTCCCTTTCTCATACTCCCTTAGCATGATCTTTTCCTATTCTTAAGAATGCTCGTGAAATCTTCCAGCCTATTTAATTTCTTCTCAAGACAAGCAAACATAGTTTTTAAACTCATCAATTTGATATAATAAACATATGAATCAATAACAAGTTTACTTTTTGGAAAGATTAGCTAACCAATGGACTTAGATCGAACCATCAACTTTTTCATTATGGTAACTATGGTCCCTTTTCAGTAGTTCAATCTCATTTTTCACTCCCTGACTCATTTAAATCCGAATACTTGTCCTTAATTGCAGCGGTTCAATCCTCTTATAATCAATGATCCTCTAATTTTACACTTAATCCCTCACTACCTGATATGAAGTTAATTTTATGTAACTCTCCTTCTGCATCACAAATGTATCAGCACTTAACTTCCTCTTCCATTACTCGAGATAAGTCAGAGGTGGAGGGTTATTGGGAGTCTGATTTGCAAACGTCTTTCCCCGTTCTAGTATGGAATAACATTTGGAATAAAATAGGAAATCTTCTAGAGCAGAAAACGCAGCTCAAACTTTTTTTTTAAATTTAGTATAGAGTCTTGATTACACCGGCCAAATTACATAGGATTTATCACAATGTTCCCGCTACATGTTGGTCATGTACCGTTTCTCCCACAGATCTTAATCACATGCTATTTGACTGTACCTATAATCATAGTTTTTTAATACGGATCTGGCAATAGATAAATTCTATTTTTCAAACATAAGTCCCTTTTTCTTTAACTCATATTTTCCTGGGGCGTATTTCAGAAGTTTGGTCATCCCAATCCTGTGATTTGCTCATAATAGATTTACTCCTTGCTATTGCCTTTCAACAGAATGCAAAGTCATGGAAAGGGTGCATCTTCTGTATCTTTTCAGGCATGGTGTTATGGAGTCTGCTACAATAACAGATTAGATAGAGCATATGTTCACCCAGTTGCTCTCGCTATTAAAAGAGATTTTCTCTCATTACCTATAACAATTTTTTTTAATTCTTCTGCTAGTAAGACAAACTGACGTAACCCTTATATTGAAGAAGTACCCAAACCTCCTTGAGTTTTATGCATTTTTTACTGTTTAATCATTATATTCTATTGGTTCATTCTCGTTTTTATGCATTTAGAAATATTAATATATAGCCTTTTTGCTTTGTTTGATGTTATGTGATGTCCTCCACCCTCCCCCTTTTCTTCTTTTTCTTCTTCAGTTTTTCTTTCTTGTCTTTACATTACCACTTTGCACTTATTGATTATTTCCTATCTTATTGTATTGTGTTCAGAATATTTATCAAATAAAAGTCTCTTTAAAACTTTAAAAAAATTTAATTTGCTTTGTAAGCAGGTTAGGAAAGTGAAGTCCCAGATTAAAGACTTGAGATTTATTGTTGCAATGTAGAAGAGAGATCCTGCTGGATAATAGAAGAAGTGTGGAAATCGGGGAGAAATGTGCCTTTTAGAGAATGCTGAAATCTCATTGGATGGAGACGAGAGAGCATGCCACATGTATTGCAACATGAATTACTGTCTTTTTAAATTTGTTCCTACTTTAGGAAATCAGAGTTAGGGAGATGACAGATGAGAGCAGTCTAGCACATAAAGCAGAGGGAGCAGAGATTATCGCAGAGCAGCGGAGAGCAGCTGAAGACAGATGGGTGGAGAGGGAGCAGCAGAGCAGGATGGAGAAGGGACAGGAGAGAAGAGAAAAGGCTGAGCCCTTTTGTCATTACCCAATCTTTATGCCTTAACTAATTGGCTTTTGCCAAGGCTTATTTTCTCTATGCTTTATTTCTCTTTATGGGAAATTTTGAAATTATAAACTATTAATTTTGAGCTTTATGCTCTAAACTCACTCTCCTGACTTTAGTTTGAACTCTTCATGGGTTCTGACTGACACTATTTTGCCCCATTCTTCGAATAGGGATTCTTCCTTTATGGAATGCGTTGAATGCCTTATTTAAATATCATACTTTAACCATATTTTGTATTATCAGTTCTGTTAACTCATTGATATTTGACTACTGAATAAAGAATCAGAAATAACTAAACAATTTATTAGAAAATAAAACCTACCAACTTACCACTCTCATTATTGACAAAACATTTGGTATTGTATTTGAAATAACTTGAAATTATGAAATAGCTCATGATCAAAATATGGTGGCAAAGATCCATCACCTGAGAGTAGAGAATTGGTGCTACAACAGATGCAGATAATGTGAGTGATGGTAATTAATTCTGTGGTATCAACCCCATGGAATCGGAAATTACCAGTGGAACTAGATTTACCAGTCATAAATTCACAAAGAAGTCCATATTCCAAGAGGTTTAATGCAAAACAATTACCACCAGCTTGGAGCAGATAGTAAATGTATTCATGGGGCTCGGTGTGGGATGGGAGTGGTAGGAGGGAGGTGTGGGTAATTGGAAAGGTGGCATAGAAGATCTGGCAAGGAGGAGCACCAAATTCTCCAAAATGGCAGAAAAGAAATCAGGTAATGAGCCTTTGCTAGTGCTGCAGTCAAAGCCTCATGCGATATTACCGGAGAGATATAAATAGTCAGCGGCAGTGTGGGGCCCTGAAAATAGCGGGTTTGGGCAATAGTCAGGCTACTCTCTCTTGTGACAATCCTGCTGCTATATTGTGTTCTCTAAGTTCAGGCTACTTTGGTGTCATGCCTGCTTCTGTTCTATGGGCATGTCTTTGCTTCTATGTGTGTGCGGCTGATTGGTTTTTGCTTTGATTCCGAAGAGGTTCCAGTGAATTACATCAATGCGGCATAGTGAGGGCACCATGAGCCCTAATATAAGCAAGGATCATGTCCTCTCATATCCCTGAAAGGACAATAAACAACTTCTTGGCTGGGGCAGCAGAGAGGGTGTGGGCCCTGAGTTAAGAACATCTGAACTCCTGCTGGGGCACATTTAAACTATTTATTTCTGTCCAGTAAAGCCTCCGGCTGAAGACTCCAAAGGAGGATCATTTACTTTATTCTGTGGTGGGTTGAGGCCCTTGTTACACATCCCAGTTATCTGACCTGCATTAACATTGGGGCAATCCATGTGGCTCTTTTGAACATGGCAGTCATTCTTAAGTGAAAGCCTACCAGATGACACAGCTGTCTGGTTTTCTAAGGACATATTGGGGACATTCAGAAAGCTTCCCTGGGAATGCATTTCACCCATTGCAAACCATTGGCTCACATTTGATTGCTTTCTGTCTGTTGGCTTTATTTGTTTTAGGCTGTCCACCTTGAGTTCATCCCTTCCATGGCCCATACCTTATTTACTATATACTTCTGAGTGCTCTTTTTCTGCAAATCGACCTTTAAATCTGGTTCTTATCTTGTCACATTTACTGTGCGTTCAAGACAGAGGTCCAGGGGCAGCTCCTCCGCATTGGTGGAGGAGCGTCACCCCCCCCCCCCCCCCCAACTGCTTTTAAGCACTGGAAAGAAGAAGCATAAAATGATAATAACTTTAAGTTATTATAATTTTATGCCTTGTCCTGCTTTGCGGGTGGGCGGGTGGGAAGGTGGGGTTGATCTGCTCCCCAAGCAGGGCAGGGGAGGAGTGGTTTGCCCACTCCTAAGTACGCAGTGACTGTTTGGTCTTCCCTCTTAGGCCGCTCAAACCAGTCATGTGCACTTTCACCATTCTCCATGCAGGCTGCATTACAGCCTGCATGGAGAACAAGCCCAGGCCCCCCATTACCTGGTTGAGCGTCCAACCAGGACGCTCAAAACCAATAACAATACTGCATTGCAGCGTTGTGATTGGTCAGGGGAGCCTTGATGCCTACCAATTACAGCGCTGCATTGCAGCGTTGTGATTGGTTAGTGGGGCCTGGCTGTCCTTCCGTCTGGAGAAAAGTAGCAGCGGGGACGCGTAACTCAGCACAACAGTAAGTTTATTTTATTTGACGTTACTTTTTCAAATATGTGCAACCCCTGCGCGAACCCGGACGCTACTGCAGAGGTCAAATGTCAAACTCTGTCTTCTGAGGGAACTTGGTGTCTACTTTTCTTTTTCTGACTTCAAAGTGAGAGATTCATGTGACAATCATGCTGGCTATTGGGAATGTGCTAGAGGAAGGCTGTACAATGTTATTATTTTCCTAGCACACAACAAAATGTAAATGTCAGTAAATGAACTGTGCAAATATTTTGGATGGAGAACACAAATAAAGGACATTTTTGGGAAATCTGACCTGTGATGGAAATAAATATCTTAATACAATCAAAACATATCAATACACTAGGTGATGCCATTTCCACACAATATTGTTTGTGCATTGCATACTTTTCTCAGTAAATGTCAGGATTCACAGAACAAACAAGTTAAAACATTCAATAAGGTACAAGAATCTGGCAAGACAGAAAAAAACATCGAAAATGCTGAATCATTCAGCTGGAGCGCAATGTGTCATGAAATGAAAGGAACCTCAAGATGGCTGCCATGTGCTAATCATGTGTGTTAGTTGTTTTTTCCCGGATGAATTCTTGTGATGGGTTAAACGAGAGTAGATCCAAAAGATGCGCGCAGCCCCTCAAGCGCCGCACTTCACTAGAGAACTTTGTCAGGTAGCGTCTCTACTTCCCACGAGCAGCCTTTCGTCATTGAGAAGACTTTTTGGGCAGTAGCAAGATGAAGACACGTCGAGCATTTCATCTGGTCTTGATAGGAAAATATTGGAACACTACTCACCTTCAAGGAACGCCTTTAGCAGAGTGTCAAACACTATTCTCCTTTTAAAAACTCTTCCAGCAGAATGTTGCCCACTATCCTCCAAGAAAGAAATATATTTGACTTTGAATTAGAACACTACTCACATACAAGAGAAGAATTGTTCAGCAGTACGTTGTATTCAGCTTACCTCCAAATAGAAAGCCTTCAGCAGAACATTAAGAATTCTATGTCAGGACCGGAGGCTTCTGATTATGCTGTCTCAATTTCTTTACTGAACTCACAGCAGCCAAATAAAAGTAAAGTACACAAGTAAAAAACATCATATCCCATGAGGCTTTGAAGCACGCCTCCTCATAACAGCCAATGGCAACATGTCAAAGTATACAAAATCGAGAGACACCATCTTGGCTTCCTCTTTCTTTGCTGCTCCAGCAGTCAAGATAATTGTCTCTCTACTTTGTCCACTTTGACTTTGTGGCTAATTTCAATTGTTAATGCCTTTTATTTGTGATCTATGCATCGTTATTATGCAGTTTAATGTGGTATGTGTTCGCCTTCCGAACCTTGCAATGATCCTTTGCCACAGCGCACTTGCCACACATTTATTGCCTGTGTGTCGGAGCTCGTATACGCTCCTTTCCCAGCGTGCCTTGCAGCACGACTACTTACTTTGTGTTTTCGGAGCAGGGAAACGCTCCGTTTTCAACACAGGCTCCGCTTCTTTGTTTAGCCCCAGTTTCTTTAAGCGCATGTTGGGCTTTAGGTTGTTCCCCGTTCTCTTTTGCTGCCGCCAGCGCTGCTGGCTTTTTCCGCTTGCTGTAAGTGTGCGGAGGGGATTGCCCCCCTCGCTAGGAGCGAGACACACGCAGGAGCCTGGCCGGGATGCCAGTGCGCGTCTCGGGAGCTCGCACGCGCCTGTGTGAGCGCACAGCTCCCTCAACTCATTGCCAGACCGACGCCCTGCCCCAGGCTGAACAGGGGTTCAACACAGAAGGCTCTGGAGCCATAAACGGACCATTTTTCTCAAGTTAAGGCAGCGCTCAAGCTCTTCACAGGCAAGACATGAACTCTTTGGCTTCCAGGGCATCAAACTAATTTTTGGCGCCTCTAATCTGCACAGGCAGGTGGGGGTTTACTCCCTCCATTAGTCCTGAGATATCATTACTATTTGTGAATGTATAAACATCTTATTGACTCCTTTGCCCCGGCATTGCTCCCTACCGACGCCCTACTCTACTTATGTGGGCTGATAATTGTGCTTCCCTCTGGGGACTGTGATTTAATATTATCAATATTCGCCTTGAGGATGGCAGAATGTGAATTCTTCTAAGAAGAGGTAGCTGCGTGTGAGGACCAGGGTGATGGTGATTATTATTACGATGAGTCAATGGAGGACATTATTGATAAAATGCTAGACGCAAAGCTGGATAAGGCACTCTCCTCTGCCTTGCTTCCTATAGCGCAGAAGTTAGAGCTTCTTGTTCCCTAAAACCCCTCTCCCTCAGGACCTTCCTCTGTCCCAGAGCCACTTCCCACTGCAGTCCCGCCTGGTCTTCCCTGGCCACATTTACACACGTATTTGAAGCTCTACAAGTCTAAAGAGCAGGCCCAGGATGGCACCCCGCCCTCCCCCTCCCTCTTCTTCCACTATCCATGTTCCTGATACCACTACTGATACAGACACTGACACAGACTCATCTCATGAGTCTAGGCCTCGCAAATGCGATAAGAAGTGCAAACATTCATCTTCCCCCGTTCAACCCCCTCCCTTTATGTTCGACCCCTCGGACATTGTCAACCCACGTTCAGCAGATTGGGTCTCTACCCCTGCAGTTGCCAACTACATGCAAACACATTTACGTAGGAGTTTTGATAAGGACGTGAGGGCTCGCTTGAAATCTGAATGCCCCGTCCAGATTTGGCTCATAAGGTAGCGCTTACTCCGGTCATAGACTCTTCTGTGACTACCTTCTTGAAGAAGTACAAAAAGGATCCAAAGAAAGGGATTGACCACGCCCTTTGGGCATGTCAGGACAAGGTGCTAGACCTTTCAGGTCCTCTGGCCAAGATTCTTGAGTAAGCCCTCCAGACACAGGAGACAGGTGCAGCTATTCACCCCGAGGTCCTGGCTGGATGGGCGCAAAGAGCGACCTGCATGCTGGGTAACGCTAAATGCGCCTTGGCTTCCGAACGGCGCAAGTTTGTCCTGCTTAGAAATTACCCTCAGTTGGTGGACTTGGCCTCGTCTGAACCGGGCCCTCTGGCGGACGGACAACTTTTGGCGAAAAGTTTGTAAAGAACATTGCCAGATTTGTGAGCACCTTCGCCTCCCTGGATAAGTTGCAATCCTCATTGAAGAGAGTGTTTCATCAGGTCTCTAGTAGGGCCGGGCGTGGCAGAGGATGCTCGACCGGCCGCTACACCAACCCCAGTCCTCAGAGAGGTTTCACGCCCAGATGCAGGGGTTACACCCACGAGCCAGAACAGGCCGGCTTCTATCCTTCCAGGTCTCGAGGTTACAGGGGCCGTTTCAACAGAGGTGTCAACCGAGGCTACAAAAATTTTGACTCCCCGTCTTCTGGTAAGTCCGGTGTGTTCGATGATTCCCACGGGGGCAGGTTGTTACATTTTGTTGTGAATTGCACACAACTCACCACAGATGTGTGGATCCTTCAAACTGCAGGGTTATCAGATAGAACTTCTAGATTCCTCTTGTCGGGTGACCCCTCCTCGGCCTCTCCTTTTTTCCCTTCAAGAACAGATTTTTATAGACTCAGAACTGCAATAGCTTTTGGCCAAGCAGGCTATTGCCGTATGATTCTTCATTCCTGGAGGATTTTGCAGCAACGTCTTCCTGGTACAAAAGAAAGGAGGTGGTCAGAGATTAGTCCTAAATCTCAGGGAGTTCAATCCCTTTATATTCTACAGGCATTTCAAAATGGAGGGCATCCATCTTCTGAGAGACCGCCTGCTGGAGAAGGACTGGATGGTTCGGTTAGACCTGAAAGATGCCTACCTCACGGTCCCAATCTGTCCCTCTCCTCAGAAATTCTTTCAATTCCAATGGAAAGGAAAATGGTACCGTTATCGCACACTTCCCTTTGGCCTGTCGACAGCCCCGTGGATATTCACCAAACTCTTGAAACCAGAGGTTTCCCACTTTCGGGAAATGGGAGTGCGCATGATTGTCTACCTCGACCACCTGCTGCTCCTGGCTCAGGATCAGAACCTCCTCCTCACTCATTTGGAGTGGACGATGTCCCTTTGACAAGATCTAGGCTTCGTCATAAACATCAAAAAGTCAATGATAATTTCGAGCCAACAGATAGAATTCCTGGGTTTCCAGATAGATTCAGTATCAGCTCAACTTCTTCTCCGACTGACCTAAATCAGGTCTATAAGACTGGAAATCAAAGCCACTCTGTCCAAACAAATGATTTCACTGAGAGTTCTGGCGAGAATAGTGGGCCTGCACTATCAGGCCCTTCAGCACCTCAAGATTTACTACATTCAGAAAAGGTTTCATTACGATTATCTCATTCCTTTGTCTCCAGACGCTCAAGAAGAGCTTCTTTGGTGGCTGGAACATATGACGGCCTTGGTATGGAAGGGCGATTTTTGGTGCATACCTGGACATCATTGTCAAGTCCGACACCAGCCGCTGGGGCTGGGGTGCTTGATGTGGAGACTGTGCCACAGGCGGACGTTGGTCTGCAGACAAGTTAAAGTTGCACATCAATTGCCTCGAGTTGCTAGCAGGTTCATTTGCGATAAGGTCAATATCTCCTCTGAAGTGCAATTGTTGCATCCTCCTCCGGATGGACAATGTTTAGGCAGTTTGATATATCAATTGCCTAGGGGGAACGAAGTTGCGTATGTTGGTCAACATAGTGAAGGCGCTCTGGCACATCTGCCTAGATCACAAGATCACCGGTATAGCGAAGTACTTGCCGGGCAAGCTCAACCAAGTGGCGGATTGGAACTCCAGGTTCCTCAGGGACTACAGCGACTGGAGGCTTCACCTCGCGCTGTTTGCGGAAATCATGAGTATGCGAGGCCCCTGCAAGATAGACCTATTTCCCTCTCGCCTCAATGCTCAACTCCTGTTGTTCTTCAGCTGGAGACCAGACCCGATGGCGATGGGAATGGGCGTGTTCCTTCACCAGTGGAGACCACAGAAGAATTATATGTTTCCTCCTTTTGCCTTGATCCCGAGAGTGGCGCTTTCGTCCGTCGTCAGACGGCATCAATAGTATTGGTGACACCGTTGTGGAAGACTCAATCGTAGTTTCCCACACTATTGGAGTTATCTGCGGATCTTCCTTATCAGCTTCTGATATTCCTGACGCTTCTCCAGGACCCAGTGGGAGCTTACCACCCACTGATCCTGCCGAACCAGCTATCTTTCATGGTGTGGATGCTCTCAGGAGACATGAGAGCATTGAAGGCCTTTCACAGGCAGCTGCCGGATTTATACAACAAGCTTGGGCTCCATCCACCCGGAAACAATATTCAGCTTCCTGGAAGCGATGGGTGGGTTGGTACCTTCAATGGCAAGTCGATCCTGTGGGATCGGATGAACAGAAATTTTGAAATTCCTGTCTGAATGTGCGGAATCGGGCCTTGCCTAAATGTCGGTTAATAACTTCAAGTCTGCAATCTCAGCAGGCCATGATCACATTGATGGCAAACCGGTGGGGATGCATCCCCTGGTATGCAAGTTACTTAAGGGTGTCAGGGTGGCTAACGCCCCTCGACCCAGATAATCAACCTTATGGGATGTTTCTAAGGTTCTCTCATTACTTGAGTCTTGGCCAGATAATACTGAACTTTCCTTGAAACAGCTATCTGCCAAGCTCACCATGTTGTTATGTTTAATCTCCTGTCACAGAGTGTCTGATGTACGAGCTCTAGATCTGGCAGGCAGAATGTTTTCTCCACAGGGTGTCTCTTTTATCATCACGAGACAGAAAAAAACAATGTTATGTTCGGTAGAGTATCCGGCTTTCCCTCATAATAATAAATGATGTGTTTTGTAATGTTTGAAATGTTATGAGAAACGCACTCTTGCACATAGATCTGATCCGTTGGGTCAGTTACTATTAGCAATTCAGAAACCTTTCAGACTGGTTTCAGCACCCACCTTGGCTAGGTGGGTCAGATGGGTGATGTCAGAAGCTAGCACTGATATCTCGGTGTATGGTGCTCATTCATCTAGAGGTGCTATAGCCTCTAAGGCTTACATGTTGGGATCTCGTTCAGAGGATATCCAGAAAGCAGCTGTCTGGTCTACTGACTCTATGTTTAAGGTGTTTTATTACAAGCCTATTTCTCATGTCTCTTCTGTTGTTATTGATGAGCTTTGAAGCAGCATAATCAGAAGCCTCCGGCCCTGACACAGAATACAAAATTTTCCAGCTGTCGCGACAAGAATTTTAGATTCTATTAAGGACACAGAGGCAAGGTTTTCCCACCCGTTGTGACTGTTTATATCAACTGTTAAGTTGTATGATTGGTATGTTCATAACAGTATTATATGCCCACCAAAAGAGTATCAAGTTTGTGGGTTCCCTATTTTCAACCTTGTTTCTATTTTCAGGAATTGACTCTAAGAAGAACTAAAGTGATATTCCGGCTGGAGATGGGTCACCTCCTTGTGAGAAGATTTTGACCACAGGACTTGTGGATTATATTCTCTGTTGAGAATTCAAAGGAACTGTTTATCTCTCCATTGAAAGTTGGGACTGTCTTTTCGTTCGTACTTATGGACTGTTTTTTCGCAAAGAAAGAGGAAGCCAAGATGGTGTCTCTCTATTTTTTACACTTTGACATGTTGCCATTTGCTGTTATGAGGAGGCGTGGTTCAAAGCCTAATGAAATATGATGTTTTTTACTTTTGTAGTTTAATTATAATTGGCTGTTGTGAGTTCAGTAAAGAAATTGAGACAGCATAATCCTCACCTCCGTGTCCTTAATAGAATCTAAAATTCTTGTCGCGATAGCTGGAAAATGTTGTACTCTTTAGTTCCTTTCCTCAGAAGTCGTCATTGGTCATACAAGTACCTCTGAAAAGAAAGACAACATTTTTTTAAGGATTTACTTTTACACTAGCATTGCGTAGTGTAGATATGTTAGAATTTATAAGGAGTTTATATGCTATTCCAAAACAGTTAAAAAGAAAATGCATGAAAGAGGAGTATAAAACAGAATCCAGTCATAAACTCTTCAGACTATAAAATTGTTCACATATTATTATAAGAAAGGCAAATACCATTGTCTTATGGGGTATTATGTATTAGTAGAAAATACATATGCATGATTATATATATTTATAAATGTTAACAATAGTTGATTACAGAATTTAATTTTAATGAACGTGTTCATTTTGCAGTTCACCAACTGCACAAATCCACCCCAAAAGGAGTGATGCCTAAAATAGATGAGGTGTAAGAAGACCCCAGAAGAACAAACAAGGGCAGTCTCTTCTCTCTCTCCATTCCCTTTCCTATTCTGGAGCACTCCTTAGTCTCTAGATGTAATTTTAGAGATTGGGAGGGGTTTGGGAGAGGTATTGGGATTTTAGCATCATTCTCTTCCTGTGTAAATCTGGATACCAAGTAGATCCCTGAAAGTAAACTGTATGTCTGTGCAAATGTAATGGTCAGTTCAATTGAAGATGTGTTGCCTGTAATGGCAGAGCGCTATCACACCATGCATGCTCCACTTTACCCTACTCCACTCTAGTCTGGACGACTCCACTCCATGCCACTGACCTCTATGCCACTCTACTATATATCACTGCACTCTATGACAATCTACTCTGCAACACTGCACTCTCTACCTCTGAACTATACGCCACTCAATTCTATGCCGACTGCACTCTATGCCACTACATTCTAAGCCACTCCAATCTGCATCACTCCACTCTACGCCACTGCACCCTACCCTACACCACTCAACTCTACCCTGCATCACTCCACTCTATGCCACTTCACTCTACGCCACTCTACTCTGCAACACTGAACTCTCTGTAATTGAAATCTAGGCTACTGCATTACACACCAATCCACTCTAAGCCATGTTAATCTTGTCTGCACCACTGCACTCATTGACACTGCACTCTCTGACCCTCTACTCTATGCCACTTCACTCTACGCCACATCACTCCACTTTGAAACAATCTACTCGATGTCTCTGCACTCTATGCCACTCTGTGCCATTCAACTCTACACCACTGCACTCTACATCCCTGCAATCTATCCTGCGCAACTCCACCCTATTCTGCACCACTCTACTCTATGCCACTGCACTCTAAGCTACACTATTCTACACCGCTACACTCTACACTACAGCACTCTATACCACTTTTCTCAAAGTCAATACATTCTATGCCACTGCTCTCTATGCCAATCTTCTCTGTGCCACTGGATTGTATGGCACTATACTCTACTCTGCAACACTTTACTCTACATCACTGCATTCTATATCACTCTACTCTACACCATTGCAGTCTACGTCACTGAACTCTACGCCACTCTATTCTACTCTGCATCACTGTACCCAATGGCACTGCTCTATACGCCACTTACTCTGCAATACTCCTCTGCACTCTTTGGTACTCCACTCTGCAACACTGCACTCTCTGCCTCTGTACCCTCTGCCACTGCACCCTCTGCCACTCTACTCTGTACCACTCTACTCTATGCTACTGTATTCTACTCTGCGCCACTCTACTGCATTCTTCACCAGGGAGTAATATATATTAATGCACTCTACACCAATCCACTGTACGTCACTCTCATCTACTGAGTGCCAATCCACTGTGGCACTGCACTCTATGGCAAATCATTCTACACCTCTATACTCTACTCTACACCAGTGCACTCTACTCCTCTCAACTCTGCACTACTACACTCTATGCCACTCCACTCTATGCCACTCTACTCTGCAACACTTCACCCTACACCACTACTCTTTGCCACTCTATTCTCCCCTGCACCACTCACCTCTATGCCACTTCACTCAACTCTGAACCAATCTGCTCTATGCCCACTGCACTCTACTCCACTCTGTGCCACTACACTCTATGCCACTACACTCTACGCCACTGCTATCTATGCTGTGCAACTCTACATCACTCTACTCTATGCCACTCTACGCTTTACCACTGCACTCTACACCAATACACTGTACAGCACTTTATTCAAAACCAATGCACTCTAAACCACTGCACTCTTTGCCAATTTCTCTGCACCACTGGACCCTACGCAACTTTACTCTACTCTGCAACACTCTACTCTACGCCACTGCACTCTAAGCTGCTGTAGCCACACTATTCTACACCATTGCACTCTACACCACTCTATTCTGCTCTGCACTACTGTTCTCTACTCCACTGAGATCTGTACCACTCTACTCTGTGCAATTCTACTGTTCGCTATGCCACTGCACTGTATGCCAATATATGCTCCACCACTACACTCTATCCCACTCTACTCTGCAAGACTGCACTTTCTGCCAGTGCACTCTCAGGTGCTCGACTCTACTCTGCACCACTTAACTCCACGGCACTCTAGGCAAATGCACTTTACGCCACTGCACTCTATGCCAATCTAATCTACTCTGCACCACTGCATTCCAAGCCACTGCACTGCATGACACTCTATTCTATGCCACTGCATTCTACACCACTCCACCTTACCCTGCACCTCTCCAATGTGCCCTGCACCATTCTATTCTATGCTACTTCACTCTACTTTGAAACAATCTACTATATGCCACTGCCCTCTACCCCACTGCACTCTACGCCACTGCAATCTATACCACTCTACTCCACGTCACTGCTCTCTACGCCAATACACTCCACACAACTTTACTCAAAACCAATGCATTCTATGCCACTGCACTCTACACCAATCTACTCTGTACACTGTACTTTATGGCAATTCACACTAGGCCATTCTACAACATTTTTCTCTACTCCATTCCACAATACTCCACTGTATGACGCTGTACTCTATTAAACTCTACTTCACACTGTGACACTCTACTCCACTCTATAGCACTCTAAAAAACTCTACTCCACTCTATGTTCCTCTATGACGCTACTCCACTTTTGATGCTCTAATCAACTCCCTCTACACCCCTCCATGCCACTTTACTTCACTCTATTCTGTGACACCCTACTCACTTCTACTCCACTCCACTACTCCACGCCACTCCACTTTGATGCTCTATGGCATTCCACGCTACAACACGCTACTCCACTCCACACCACTCTACCACACTCTATGCTGTTCCACTCTACTACACCACTCCACTCTACTCTATGACAATCTACTGTAATCTACTTCACTATACTCTACAACACTCTACTCCACTCTACGCAACACCCTCTACACCACTCCACTTTGCTCTACACCACTCCAAGACACTTTATGCCACGCCAATCTTCAACACTCTACTCCACTCTGACACTCTACTCCACTCTATGCTGCTCAACCCGACAACACTGTACTTCACTCTATGTCCTTCCAGTCTACGACACTCTACTCCCTCCACATCACTCTAAGCCACTCCACTCCATGACACTCCAGGTCACTCAACAGTGATCTACACCACTCGCCACTAGTATAGGCTAATCTACACCACTCCATGCCACTCTATGCCACCCCACTCTGAAACTTCATTCCACACCACTCTGACATTCTATGCCACTCTGCAACACTCTACTCCATCCTACACCATTCCACTGTACATCACTCCACTCTACATCACTCTACTCCTCTCTATTCCATTCACTCTACTACAGTACTCCACTCTATTTTTATTTTTTATTTTAGAGAGTTTTATATAACGTGAACTTGACCTGAATCGGGTATCAGAGCGCTATACATAGCACTACTTGCATTACATGAGGACACATTAATTTTTTTGTTAGGCACGGGGAGATTAAGTGATTTGCCCAGAATCACAGGATGTTCAGCGTCATTGTTCGGACTCGAACCCAGATCCCAAGATTCGAGGTTGACCGCCCTAGCCGTTAGGCCAACTCCTCTCACTCTACTCTACAACACTCTACTCCACTCCACGCAACATCCCCTATGCCTCTCTGCTCTGCTCTATGTCACTCCACAGCACTCTATTCCACTCCACTCTACAACACTCTACTCCACTTTACTCCACTCTACTCTATGACACTCTACTCCACTGTCCCACCTTCCACTCAATGGCACTCTACTCCCTTCACCACACTCTACGCCACTCCATGGCACTCCACGCCACTCATCTCTACTCTACTACACTCTATGCCTGCTCTTCCCCACTCTACGACTCTCTAGCCACTCTATAACACCCCACTCCTCTCCATGACACTTCACTTTACCAAACTCCACTCCACACCCCTCTCCTTAACCCCACTAACCTTTAGCCATGCTGAACAGCAGCCAAATTGGTGTACAGCATGGCAAAAAACATAATTGCCCTTGCATAGGCCACACCTATTGGCTTTGCCAATGCTTGTCTAACATAAATTGTGACTTTTTTTATCACGTTCACACTGTACATTGCGCTTTAACATAACTGAAGAAAACTAAAATAATTGACCCTGAGGCTGCGGGGTGGGGGCGGTCACTATCAAAATCAACTTCACTTACACCTTCTTAATCATATTTCCCTCTTATATTACTGTATGTGAACAGATACATCTTGATGTTGAAACTGTGCCTTTTATTCTCTCGCCAATGGACTGCCACACTCTCTGCATTCATCAGGAAAGACTGTAGGAGGTAGAACGGATGCTTGAGATATGGCCTTATTGCTCCAGGAGAACTCTAGAACTAGAATCAATATTGCTGAAGTGACCCCCTAAAACCTGGTTGGGCATCTCAAAACTGGACTCAGTTCTCTAGAGGATATAGGTACTGGAAGAAGGGATGTTGAAGCACCCCAAGAAATAACTATGGAGGAGCTCAGACGACAGTAAATGAGCAATAAAGAAGCCTTTAAATATTATCTGCATCTTACTGGGCTTGCTGTGCATTCAAAGACAGAGGTCAAATGTCTTTAGACAAATTGCTGCTTGTTCTTTTAACATGGAGATTGGTGTATATCAGCCTGATTCATGAAGTAAAATTGCGCCCGCAATCGCTGCGAAAATGCAATTGCGGGCGCAATTTCCGTAATCGGCATTCAACATCAAAAAAGCGAATCTGAAACACATAATGGCGAATTTGCTATTATATTCGCAGAATCCTGGCAGGTGAGCATTAGCGATTCGGAAAATGCGAGAAACCACGGATTCTGCGAAATAAATAGCGAATTCGCTATACATTCGCAATCGGTATTCAAGAAAAATCGCTAATAGCGAAAAACCCAAAAATCGCATTTAGCGCCGCGCAAAATAAGGACAACTAAAAGCAGGTGGTAACCATAAAAGCCATGCAAAAATTACATTTAAAAAACCGTTGTCCAATCACCAACAGGTTCAGGCCTGACCAATCACACATAAGGACAATCATCAGCAGCAGCATTAGGAGTTCCACAATGCCAGGAATGTACATGGTGGTGAGGCGTCGAAGGCTACAGCGATTAGCACGGAGGAGACGCAGGATCCAGGACAGGATATTCCGCCAGCGGGTCACCTTGCTGGGCCAAACCAGAGAGCAGATATATGCAAAATACAGGCTGAATGGGGAAATGATAATGCAGCTAATACAGGACCTTGACCCCCTGATGCAGCACCCAACAAGCCGTACCAATGCGGTGCCTACACATGTGCAGGTATTGTGTAGCCTGCACCTCCTGGCCTCTGGGAGTTTCCAGGGGATAGTAGCGGCTGCTGGGGGGATATCCCAGCCCACCATGTCACGCTGCCTCCACACTTTTGTTGACGCCATGCTCACCCAGCTACACCGTCACATCAAATTCCCCGCCAGCCAACAGGAATTGGACATGACCAAGCTACAATTCTACAATGTAGCCCATTTTCCACATGTGCTCGGATGCATAGACTGTACCCACGTCGCCATCTGCCCACCAGCTGCCATGGAGTATATGTTCCGCAATATAAAGTCCTACCACTCCCTCAACATCCAGATGGTCTGCAATGCTAAGACATACATCACTGACATTGTCGCACAGTACCCAGGGAGTAGCCATGACTCCTTCATATTCCGGCACAGCGGCCTCCACACACGACTGGTCAGGGGAGAGTTTGGGGAAGGACACCTACTTGGTAAGTACACTTTGTCGACAATGTCACATTGCTAAGATGTAACAGTGCAGCACAGGCAATCACCATCTGCTCCTCTCATTCAGGTGAAAGTGGCTACGCCCTCCGTGAATACCTCCTGACCCCATACCTCAACCCTGCTACACCCCAGCAACGGCGCTACAATATTGCACACATACGGACAAGGAATTGCATAGAAAGGACGTTTGGCCTGCTCAAGAGCAGGTTCCGCATACTGCACAAGACAGGTGGGGCCATGCATTACAGTCCTGCAGTGTGCTGCCGCATTGTAGCTGTCTGCGCAATACTACATAACATAGCAACCAAGCGCCGGATACCTGTCGACATCTCTGGCAGTGAATCTGAAGGGGACAACCGGCCACCAGCACATGCGCGCCATGCACGCGGGGAGAACCCAGCAGAAGGCCACAGACGTCGCACCCACATCACAGTGAACAGTTTCTAGTGCACCCTCTTCCATCACCCCACAAATCAATAATGCATGCAAAATGTAATGATGACACAACGCTAATGTGTGTAGCAAAATAAATGTATTTGTTCAAATCACAAAAAAGGTTTCAGTTCTACTATCTCCCACTAACAGTATTACAGCATACTGCAGTGTCATAGGACAGGGCAGGCTTAAAGTCAGCCTGTGCCTGTTATTGTCTAATGTACTCAAGTGTGCCTCCTGCGCGTTCCGCCCAAGCGCCTCTGAGGCGCATCCTCTTCCGGGGCTTCTGGACCTGGCGTGGGCCTGGTGCTGCGGCAGAGTGGCGGGATTTGTGAGGCTGAGTGGCTGCTGATGCTGGATGCCCCCTCACTAACATCATCACCCCCCACAGTGGCTGGTATTGCTGGAGGGTGTAGTGCCGTAACCGCCGTGGTCAGGTGCTCCAGGACCCTGGTCATGTCCTCACAGCACTGGACAAGTTGGTGCTGCTGTGCTGATGAGCGGCGCAACAACTGTGAAGTTGCATTGGCAGCAACATAATTCGACCTGCTGTAGGAGGCCAGCCGGCTCATGAGTTGATGGTGGCGGCGGCGTGCTGCACTGCGCTGTGTGGTCATCGCAGCAGTGTTGGCCTCCATGGCTGCAGTCATGCGGGCCATTCCCTCACCCACACCTGCCATGGCTGCAGTCATGTTGTCCATGCGCTCCCCCATTCCTGCCATGGCCGCCGTCATGCGGTCCATGCGGTCAGCTACTCCGGCAACATTGCGCCCTATCTTGTGGAGCTGGAGCTGAATGGCACCTTGCTGTCGTGCCTGGCGCTGATGTATTCTCAACATGCGTCTTTCAACGCTCAAACGCGCCAGCCCCTGTCCATTGCCCCTCCTGCTTGCTGGAGTGGTGTGCTGGCGAGACCTGCCACGCCTGCCCTGCTGGCCTGACACTGTGGCTGGCCGCTGTGTCGCAACTGCCGCGGGCCCAGATGTTGTAGCGACAGCTGCTGGTGGTGTGACAGCTGGCGTTGCTGGTGCGCCAGATGCAGGGGGCTCAATAGTAGCTGGCCTGGCTGCAGCTCTATGTGGTGCGGCTGTTGCAGGGGCACAATAGTAGCTGGCCTGGCTGAGGCTCTAGGTGGTGCAGCTGTTGCAGGGGGCACAATAGTAGCTGGCCTGGCTGCAGCTGTAGGTGCTGCACCAGTCGCAGGGGGAACACTGCTGGTGGACCTGGCTGCTGGTGTTGTAGCAGCGGCAGGGGCTGGTGCCTGGGTTGGTGGTGGCACCTCCTCCTCCTGGACCTCCTCATCAATTTGCAGCCTTTCACTGTCGCTGCTTTCGCCGCCACCTGTGAGGGTAAGTGGAGGATCATTAGTTGCATGTATCTGGCAGACGTGCAGTTTCTACATGCATGCTGGGTGATATTCCCTGAATGGCTGTGGCTTTGCGTACTTTGGAACCTGTCTGGCTGCATTGTGGTACTACTACATTGTGGCCACACTACATCTCCCACAATGCTTCAGGGCATTCCCTGATGTGCAACTATGGCATGCCTATGGGACATTAGGGGAGCCTATTTGGTCATGGACATTCATAGGAGGCAGGGTCGCAGTCGCATGCCACTTACCTTAGGTGTCTTGGGTGGTGCAGGATGAGTCGAGACGTGTGAAGCCTATGCAGGCCTCCCTCTCAAGGGTGTTCTCCACCTGGTCCTCCATGGGTGTGTTGGGAGGGACTGTAGGTCCGCCACCTCCAGTGCCCGACGACTCTCCAAGGCGCTCCGCCACCTTCTCTTTGGCACAACCTCGGAGGTCGTACCATCGTTTCTTCAGCTCCTCTAGGCACCTATCGGCCACTCCCACGGAGTTGACAGTGGAGGCAATCCCCTGCCAGATCCTCCGTTTTTCTTGCTCCGGGACCCTCCTGGAGTCTTTTCCAAAGAGTTTGTCGTGGTTGGCCACCACCCCCTCAATCAAATGTTCGAGCTCCTGCTCGGAAAATTTGAGCTTCCTTTTGCGCCCTGAGGTGTTGCTGGGGCCAGGAACAGGTTCCTCTGACATGGCAGCAATGTAGTAGATGTGTTGAAATCACCAGAATTGCAGCAGCTCTCCCACTAGCTCCCTCCAGGTCTGCCTCACTGTGGTGAATGGGGGTGGGAACTGGCTGCTTCCTGGTTGTGATGTCATCACTGGGCTCGAAATGCGACTTCCCGTTTTCCCGATCTCGCGAGTTTGCGATCTCGCAAATAGCGATATCGCAAATAGCGATATCGCTATTTGCGAGTTCGCAATCCCGGCGCGGGTAGCCAAAAATAGCGATTTTTCTGCGATTATCGGTAATCGCAAACGGAATTTGCGCCCGCGTGCGAATCGCATTTTTTTCTCGCTAATCTTCATGAATTCAGATTTGCGATTTCTCAATAGCGATTCGCATTTTTTCGCTATTAAGGAATCGCAAATCCCGTTTTTCATGAATCAGGCGGCAAGTGTTTAATCTTTGAATACAAAGTGAGAGCATTTTGTAAAGTGAACTATGTGCAATCTTGCAGAGTAAAGGGCGAATGAAAGTAAAGGCTATTTGCCTTTTTTATATTTTTTAAACAATATTGTAATACCTTAAAATGGGCCGTATGAATATTTCAAAATATATCAGTAGTCAAGAAAGCACAAATTAAGTATTTTTTGTAATTCTAAAGTGTGGTAGAAAAAAATACTTTTAATAGGATCAAAACAAATCAAGACACTTTACTTAGTAATGTGCAAATGATAATTATTTGCTGAAACCCAATTTCCACACATTGTATTGTATAGTTTTACTAGCAAATTTAGTGGACATGTCAATGAAAAATATGCTGTGTGTGAACGGCAGTACACTGCCACACCATGTTTTATTAATACATTTGTGACAGTCTACTCCAAAATTCACAGCAGCTGGCTACATACCACACCGTTACCACTCTCCAGCTTAGGTGACTTGGGTAACATTGATAGCTGCACCCCTCCTCTGTAAATTGTTTCAGCACCACTGCTAGTGAAGGCCTCGATGACTGGACACTAGGGGGCATATCACTGGCGTAACGAAAAGTGAGGGGGCCTTCCTGTACGGTACTTAGGGGGGCCCCCTCCGGGCTCAATTAGGAGCTCTCCCGGCCAGAGTTCAGTGCCCAGTGGGCCCCTTGGAGCTAGGGGCCCCCCCGCACTGCGTGGGCTGCGGGGGCCTGTGTTACGCCCCTGGGGCATATTTATAGGAGCCTTGCATCACGTTTTCATCACATAAAGTGGTACATGAGTGACGCATGCCTCTGAGTCAGATTTGGAAAGCCACTCCAAGCCACCTTGCAAGGCTTTGAGCAGCCTCATAAATCTTGAGTAAGGCAATGCAGCACAAATTGATGGGTTGCCTTAATCTGCGCAAGGGAGGTGTTCCATGTGAGTTGCTATGGGTGTTCCCACTCAACTCCCATGGTTTTCACGCATTCCCAGATTGAAAAAGGACTTGTAAACCTGGGGATGCGTCAAAATCGTATGCCTGCTGAGGTGAATGTAACACGGAGAAATAGCTCTATTTCTCGTAATTTTCCCTCTTTCTACGTGTGCTACGTTCGGCATCACACATAGAAAGAGGAGTCCCTTTCTGTGCACAAAAACAATCCTGCCGGCAATACGGGCACCCTTGCACCATGACGCAAGAGTGACTGCGTTAGCGCTAGGCTGCCGAAACGGTGACCTACTCAGGGGAAAAGGACAGGATTGACCGTATTGGATAAATATGGTGCATTCCTACCCTTTCACCTTGGTGTAGGGCCGCGCAGTGAGGTGACTTGCTGCGCTGCCCTACTCCAAATCGCCATAAATGAGGGCCATGGTCGGTGACTATCAAACGAAGGGTATGGATGTACAGACCAAGGAAGGGGAAAGTTCAGAGATATGGGTTCAGGGCCGGTCGCGCCCCTGGGGGCCGTTTTTGTTACAGTGCCGTTTTTGCAGCATAGTTGCAAAATCGTCCCTGTAACAAAATCGGCCGAAAACCGGCAAAACAACGAGTAGGGGCCGGCCAAGCACTTTGCCAGGGCCGGTTTTTGTTCCCAGTCCGGCTCTGTATGGGTTGGGGCTACAAATGGCTGACATTATTAGTGAGAGATACCCAGAGCCAAAATGATGCCCTTGTCTTTCAAAAGAGAATATTCGACAGTCCTCACTCCCCTGCCCCAACTTTTAACAACTTTACAGTAAAATGGATTTTGAGGTGTGACTTGTTCGCGCAAGGAGTCACGGACAAGACGCACGACATGTGCGTGGGCCGGCGTGCATCAGCACCTGCCAGCGCACATTTGCGTCTCTGATAATAACCATGGATGACAGGCTGCTCTCAGGGGAATGGGCAGAAGAATTTGTATATAAAAGAGCACAGAAATGTCATTTCCCTTTATTTATTTTTTTGTCGTTTGCTAAGAAGAGCGACGCATCGTTGGGCGATCTGCAAATTGAACATAATGTTGCATTCAAAAGCTTAGTTTTTTGTGTGCAGTTAACAAACCATTAACATGATTGCAGAGAAAATGTATTCAAATAGCAGTGAATGATACCCCTCCACCCTCTTTCAGCGTTACATCTTGGAATGAAATAAAGAGCTTGCGTTGTTTTAATATGCTGGCGTGAGAGGTGGATTCTCATGACCAGGGAACATCAAAAGTGAGGAA
This sequence comes from Lissotriton vulgaris, assembly GCF_964263255.1. Lineage (NCBI taxonomy): Eukaryota > Metazoa > Chordata > Amphibia > Caudata > Salamandridae > Lissotriton > Lissotriton vulgaris. The sequence goes on along the minus strand of NC_141685.1, from coordinate 961,662,890 downwards.
ATCACTTACGGGGTAGGCAATATTTAAGATTTGGAGGGTTCCTAGCATCCAGCATATGTGCATTTTTTTTCTCTACTTCGTTAAAATCCCATTTCTTTCAAGATTTTGTTCACATCCTGCCTTGCTCATTTCTCTCTGCTGCCTGCTCACCTAATTTCTCCAATATCTTTGTTAAGTAAGCACATTCTTGTTGCCCTGTGGCAGACTGCCAACATTTTAGAAGAGGAAGAAGGGAGATAAAAAAAATAGTTGGGAGAAAGTATTTCTTTCATTGACTTCTATTAAGGACTATATCGGGCCTATTGTCATGTATGGGACTGCAGGATCGCATATCAGAAATGCCAATATAGGGGGGTGGCCTGGACACCAAACATAACGGCTGAAACTTACTGCAGCTCCGCGCTGCTACCCATCACTCCACCATCCTGCAACACACAAACGAGGATTTCCCTCAAACAGGACACTATGAAACTTAAGAGCCTCAGCCCCCGCAACACCATACAGGTGAGCTCCTACGTTTTGACTCCAAGCGGAGCCCCTGTGGGTGAGGTGGGGCCTACCTCTCCCACCAGCTGGGGCCTGGAGTAGGCGGGGTCTTGCAGAGGTGTTGCAAGAGTCAGACAGCGTGGCTGAAGGTTGAGGGGAGTGCGATCTGAGCGATCCAGGTCGCGAGACTTGCAGACAAGGAGGTCTGTACCCTAGGCCCTCCCCTGACCCCCTGGCAAGCGCGTCACTGTGGGAATTTAAAGAGGTGTTCACCATTACCCCGGAGCGAGCACACATATGAGGGTGGACGCATCAGTTGCAGAGACATCTGGATTAAGCTTTGGTGCGGTTTGCAACAATGTGTGTCCCCTTCCTTAATAGTAGGCTTAGGCCTCACCTAGTGACTGCCACCTAATATAGTGCCCTCATGGGCTTGTGGCTTCGGGTTGCTGCGGGTCTGACGGCATGTGCTGCCCTTGAGAGTCGCAGTGGATGGTCAGGTGGGTCTGAGGTGGAATTAACTTGCTGGGAGCTGGGGAACCATGCCTGTGAAACATGACAAAAGACTAGGGCCCACCAGCAGCTAAACAAAGTACTCTAGAAGAGTACGCCCACACTGGCAGCCCCCTGCCACAGACGGTGACAGATAGCCAGGCGGGAATGGTCCCAGATAATATAGTCCTTTCAGTCGCCATCACCCAATCACGCAACCTTCTAGACCCTAAGATAAGGTGGGTTCGGAGGTGATGCTACTAAGACATCCGCAATGCAGTGGAAAGGATCACGGAGGTGGAGGCCCGGGTCTCTGGGCTAGAAAATTGCATTGTAGTCCTGCAGACCACTGTGCCCAAACTTACCTCTGTGATCAGGGAATTGGGTGACGCCCATAGAAGATGCAGAAGGAAGGACGTGCAGCAATAACCTGTGCTTTGTTGGATTCCCACAGGGCTATGAGGGAGCCTCAATGGAGCGGTTATTGGATCAAAGTCTTTGTGACTTGCTGACAGTGGGAGCCCTTTCCCCATGTTTTGTGGTGTACAGGCCAGGCCCCACCCATTTATTAAAAAACTTCTGAATTATTTGCACAGAGACACCATCATAAAACATTTCCGATCACAGGAAAAGATTGTGTAAAAATTGCACATTATCATGATATTTCCAGACTACACTAGGTTGGTACAGAAACAGCGTCAATCCTTTCATGCCGCAGAACAGCGTCTCCGTGAATTGAATATCAGACACATGCTTCAGTATCCTTAAAGTTTTGTATCAGTCCCAGATGCTCTTTTTTGACTCCCCAGAGGAGGTATTCTCGTGGACTGATTCGGATTAAACCTCATACACCACCAAGCCTGGATTCTCACTCTTCTCAAAGTAACAAACAGAATAAGAACAAAAAGGCACCGTCTACTCGTTGTCACAGATCCCGATCAACATGGTGGAGCTCCAGGAGGATGGACGATGCTCCAGCGACTACAGGGGGTGACCCGTCTTCTCAGGCATCTGGTACAGGGTCTCCTGAGTGACAATTGGGGTATCCATATTGGACAGTGCTCTCCTTGATCCTCACTATATATGATGCAATGGGTGGCCACATAACACAGTAACCAGGAACTGACACCCTCCTACGAATATGTTTATGTTGGGTACAGGGATCCATTGGGATGGGTGGGAACAGACACTCAGTTGGGGTCTGCCGATGTCACATTCCACAACAGATACTTCGGGTTTTTGGAGTATGGGGTGTTACATATCAGTTGCTCCTGTAGCAAATATCAAATAGAAACACTGATCTGTTGTATTGTAATGTTTTTACTAGGCCTGGGTGTGAAATTCCGTTTTGCTAGCGGAGTTTGCAGAGTTTTTTCCACTCTGCGCAGCAAGGAAAATCTTACTCCAGACCACCTCCAGGCGAGATTTCTCAATGCGGGCAGCCACGTATGATCGCTACCACTCGTGTTGAGACACCTTCCGCTCCTATTGAGGAAGCTGCAGCTCGAGTAGAACATCGTCTCGAACGGCAGAGAGAAGCAGCGAGCTCTTGCGCTGCGTGTGGTGCAGTTCACGCTGATTTTACAGGGCAGGACAAACACCTGGTGCTAAAAATCAGCACAAACAGCTTGGGGTAACACACTCCGCTGCTTGCGGAAGTCTGCGTACCGCAGCAGAGATTTTTGGGACTTTGCGGAGTTCTGCTATGCAGAACTCCGCAAACTATGCCCAGGCCTAGTTGCTACCATTGGTATGCTTAAATGTTTTTCTTCCGTTGGTGCCTGCCAGATGTACACTCCCTCACATATCTAACAATTAGACTTAGCAACAGGATTTAATCATGTGTGCCCAGATGCAGACATGTTCAGCTGATTTTATCTGATTAGTTTTGTGGAATGTAAATGGCTTACTAGATAAAGTGAAGAGGGGGGCAGTCCTGAAGCAAGCAAAGAGGATGGGGTCACATGTACTGCTAGTGCAAGAGACTCACCTCATTGGAAACAAGGACCAATATTTGGTTAGATAGGGATACACACAAGTTTATCATTCGGGGTTCATACAGGGTTCGGGAGTGCAGGGATCCTGATTAAACAGACAGTCCCTTTCCGGTATCTCAAGACATGGGTTGATAAATATGGTAGATACATGGAAGCAACGGGGACGCTATATGGAGAAGCTATCACATTGCTGAATGTATGTGCCCCGCCTTGGACACTCCTTTATCAAATTATATATGGGGCTGTGGGGTGAGCTACCAGATGAACTTGTGGTGATGGGGGGGATTGTAACGGAGTCATTGCCCTAGCGGCAGATAGATGATACCCACAAGGGCTGCCTCCAACATCAGGCAAGATGCCCCTTTCCTGCTTTGCATTGGCGCTGGGCCTTGTCAACGTATGAGACGGCCACACACCCTCCCCAGGTGGCTATACCTTTTATTCAGCAGCACATGGCTCTTACTCAATATTATTCTACGTCTAGATTATTTTATGGGTCCCAGGTAATCACTTACATTGGGTAATGGATATAACGGTGATCCCCAGGGTCCTCCTGGATCAATCTCCAGTGGCGTTGGGTCTTCGAATGGGACACCGCATTTGGTGTTCTGTTGGCTCCTGTCGCCATGCCATCTGCAGAGCCCAAAGTAATGCAAACATATGGAAGATTGCATAGACTGATAGTTTGCACATAATATAGGCACCGTGCAGTCCCACCAGACTCTATGGGAGGCCCTGAAGCCTACCCTTTGGGGGCGGACATCAATTAAGTACTGGGGAGCGCCAGCGCAGACTGCAGGACATAGTTGACCTTGAGGCGGAAATCAAGGAATTGGACTGGGGCGGCCACAAACCTGATGGCCTCCAAGCATGTTGACAACTTAGCCTAGTGCAGCAGCATCCCAAATTGTACTGCTCGATTTCCTTCTTGATCCTAGAGGACAAGACATTGGCCAAGGTTCTGTCAAATAGACTGGTCACTCACATTCCGGATTTGGTCTATCCTGACCAATCTGGGACCAAGTACCACAGGGCGACTGCCACAATAAACAAAGAGCTTATAATGCGTTGGCGATTGTTCATGGGCTGGGAGAATTGGCGATGCTTCTTCTTGCCGACATAGATAAGGCATTTGATTCCGTGAACTGGACATGTCAGTTTCTTCTCCTTCAGCGTCTTAACTTCGGCCCACGGTTCCTCTCATATCTCTGATTGTTATATACAGATTTGACAGCATCTGTGCGGGGGTAGGGGGTAGGTTGGATGTCTTCCTTATACAGTGGGGAACAAGGCAAGGTTGTCCCCTGTCCCCCCTACGGTTTGATTTAGCCATGGAGCCCCTGGCGGTTTAGGTGCTAAGGGATGCACAAGTATGGTGCTTCAAATGGGGTAACGGGGATAAGACAGGATTGCATTATACACCGATGATATTTTGTTTTTCATTACCGTGCCTGACATGATGGGGTCCTGACTATTGCAAATAATTTGCATATTTTTGGGAAATCCATGGTATATGCTGTGGGTCAAGGCACATATGGACTTGATTGGGCAGCAGGTATACTGGTGGCCACTGAAGGCGAAATACTGAGGCGTTTTTATAATCCCTGGTGACGACTATTGCATGGAATGCAAATATAGATCCTATGTTCATTTATTTCAATGATGATATAAAGATGTGGTCTGGGCTTCCGCTGTCCTTCACAGGACGGTCAGCGATCTTCAAGATGATATCATTGCCCAGATTCCTGTACCAACTGCAAAATGTACTGTTTGAAATCCTGCAGCAGTGGTTCCGCAAACTGAACTCCATTCTAAATGCCTTCCTATGGGACAGGGGTACTACCCACGTGGCGTTCAGCAAATGCTTCCAATCGATATACTGTGGGGGCATTTAAGCAGCTGCGATTGAGTTATATTTCCTAGTAGCCCGCCGGCAGATCATAAATGATTGCTGATATGATACACAGGGGGACCCTCATACGCACTTGATAGAATGGCGATAGGTGCAACTCCACTGCAAGCATACGGCGAAAAAGGTGGTCCTGAGTCTGTGGTGGTCAACCCTTAGATGGATGAGATGGTTGGGCAGACTGACAAAACGGACACGGATATAGTGCGGAGCCACGCTCCCACAGGTGGCTGCGTTGTAGAGATTCTGGAAATGGGATCTTATAGGGATATCCGCGTTGGGGGGTGTCCTGCAGGACATGGGCATGAAGTCATATCAGGCACTTCAGACTGAATTCCAGTTACATCGTAGCCAGTTCCGCAAGTTCCTCCAGCTCTGCCATGCACTGACCCCACATATAGGGCTATCGGACCTTCCAGAATTTAATCCCTTGGAGGGAAAACTTCTCATGGGAGACTTGGGCGACTATAAAATTGCCAAGATTTACCAAACTCTAATTTCTAACCAGCCTGGTAGATTTGGAACCTTATGCGCTTTTTGGGAGGTCTATGTGGGTGAATTACAAAATGAAGACTGGATGGAGATTCTGGGTTACCCCAGAGGAGCCGCGATAGAGGCAAGGCTCTGACTGATTCAATTTAAGTACATTCACTGACTGTACTTAACACATCACCAACTCTAGTGCATTGGGATGATTGTCTCCTCTGGATGTTTTCAATGTGGTACTGAGGAAGGCACCTTCATCCACACAGTATGGAGCAGCCCAGAGTTAAAGATGGTTAGCTGGGGGGCCTGTTGTAGCGGATCCCGCAGTGTCTGCGGTTGCGCCCCCTTCACCTTATGGATGATGTGGGAGGGAAGGAATATAAATTATTCTTGCATGGTCTGGGACTGACACTCGCTAAACGCGACATTGCCAAGGAGTGGAAGGTGGCGCCTCCTCCATCATTGTTGGTGTGGAAAAGGGGAATGGACCACTACATGTTAATAGAGATTGCAGTGTCTAAAACTAGGGGCTCAAAAAACACCAGAAAATATTGAAACAGTGGGCAGACTACAGAGGAATTGAATTAGCGCCAGTCCATCAGATTTACCAACTCATGGATGAAGAAATTAAGGCATTACATGGCCAAAAATAGACGTTAAACCTCAAAAATAATATTGAGGCAGAGCAGATGGTGCAGGCGACAGTCTGACACCTAATGTCAGCATCTGAAGTACCCACACGTGTCTATAGTCTCACAGCACTAAAGTGTGCGTCCATGACTCTACATTTATCTCATAACTGGAAGACTGGAATACCATTCAAAGAGAATGAAAGAGCAGGATGAAATCAAGATCATATGGGACATCCACAACAACTGATTCAAAGGATGTTGTTGCTAAGACCCGGGCAAATAAGGGAGAGAAGAACAGAGTGGGATAGTTCCTACAAGATGGGCCTGCCATAAGTATCAGAAAGTATTGTGTACTTGGGGATTTGTCTCAAATGAGCGGAGAGAAAAAGAAGTGGCGCTGTCAAATGGTTGAACAAGCAGCACCCACTCCCACTGGCAAACTATGCTGGTGCAAAGGGCCACTGGTCATGCTTGCGAAGAATAAGAGGGGCCACACCCCTTGAAAGGGTGTGCTCTGGGCCAATTCTCACACTGTCCATATCTTAAAATGGTTCTGCATTTGAGCCAAGGCCAATCCAGTGTTCTGGCACATCCTTAAGTGCCAATGTACACGTAGAACCTTCAACCTATTTGGGATGTAAATTACACAAGCAAGATGTAAGAACATGATAAGGTTTTAATAGTATAAAAAATGTTTCTTTAACATATGGTAGTGTTATCCCCTTTATATACAACTATACCCCAGATTGAACATGGGAATCAGTTACCTTTCAATACCTAGGGACTAATATCCACCATTCCCCCACTTGAAGGATGCAAATCTGGGCAGTGCGATACAGTCCTTCCGAGCCCAGTTTGCTTTTTGGTCTTTACTTCTGCAATCTGTAATGGGTGGCCAAGTGAAGATGGTGGTGCTACCCCGGTTATTGTATTGTATTATTTTGCAAACCTACCCTTGCTCATCCCTCGTTCTTTCTTCAAACACCTCACATGTCCCACGTCTGATTTGGGGGCTGGTGCACTGCCAGGTATCTCTTTCCACTTTAAAGCTACCATGACTGCGGGTGGATTAGCCCTTCTGGACTTAGAACAGTATTCTTTAGCAGCATAGTTCCAGTGGATATTTCACTGGCTGGCTGTCCGCCCACTGTACTAGACAGAGTTTACCTGTAAGATTTTAAATAGAACCTACTTTATTAATCATTGTTTCCTACTGACCGTTCCACTCACCGCCACCTGGGGTTATTCCCAGGGCTGGACTGGCCATAGGGGGCACCAGGTGTTTCCCCAGTAGGCCGCTAGGGAGGGGCCGGTTTTGTTACCAGGGGTCGGAAATATCGGCCCCCTGTAACAAAATCAGCCGAAACTGGCCCTCGCAAACTGCTCAGCTGCCGTCCCCCTCACCCCAGGGGGGGCCAGTTGAGCAGTTTGCCAAGGCCGGTTTCTGTTCCCAGTCCGGCCCTAGTTATTCCGCACCACTTTCTCTTGTCTTATTATAACCCGTAAACCCATTAACATGAAGAAACTGTATGGTCCTGCAGTACCTTTGCTAGGTCTCCCCACTCACAGAATATGGCTTCACTCAGGGCTGTAGGTCTTCCAAGATTGGGTGATTTGTTTGTTGATGGTGAGCTACTAGATTTCCAAACCCTTAGCTCAGAGTACTGTCTTCACCCGGGTCAATTCCTTTCTTATGAACACCTTAATCATTAAACACCATATTTCATGTCCTCCACTTAGCATCAACCCCCATGAGGTGTAAGAGACGCTATACAACATATGGACTGGTGGCAAACTGATAAGATGGGTGAACAGAGCTTTCCTGCAACATGGCAACCATTCCAGGGCTTTTCTCCATACTAACTGAGAGACTGACATGGCCAAACCTCAGCACGATGCAGACTGGGCTAAACTATTGGAATATTCCCACAAAGTATTATGCAGCCCGCTTTTTATGTAAATTCAATTTACTATTCTGAACTAAGCCTCCCTTACACCTGATCTAATTAACAAATTATACCCAGGAGCCGCAGCTGCATGCCCTCGCTGTCTGCATTTAGATGCCGATTTGCTTCCTACATTATGGTCTTGCCCACACTCCTTTCATGCTGGCAGAGAATTCTCAAGGTGCTGTTGACCACAGGGTTCATGTACTAACAAATTCTACATTCAAGAATTCTACATCCTACATTCAAGAATTCTCCACCAAGTTCCTCGACCAGGCTCTTCTTCCAGCAAAACGCAATATTACACTGCACTGGAAGGATTAACTTCCTCCAGCTATCGTAAGTTAGGCTATGGTTTCACTAGCTTGGTTTCAATCTTAGAGCACCCTGTTACCTAGGGAGGAATGAGCTGGCCTGAGAAAACATTTTATTGCACAGGTGTGGGATATTTTGATGGAGGGCTTTAAAAACTACACAAAGGACGATACTCTCCACCTGTAACCCACCATGCCACATACACTTTCTGTTTCTATATACTAGTTGTTTATGCCACAACTACACTAAGGCAGTGGTCTAATGGCACCTATCTCTGACACACTGTCATGATGCCCCCACTAGAACACCTTCTTCTAAGCTCCACAGGGTCAATTGCACTGCTTCCCTACACTGATAGTTCCGGCAGGGGTAACTGGGTAGCGGGATAGGGATGGACAGTTTATTAAGGGTCAGTATGTTATACCGATTTTTTTTAAATTATGTGCTAACTCTTCATAAAATAACCCAGTACTGTTCTTATGTATTTATATGATGGAATCTTTTGCTACCTACCTGGCCACTATCATGCTATATAACCTCTTTTGGCATACAACAATAAAATCTTTTTTATTTTTTTTATTTGGTAGTGTTTCAGTTTAGTGGATTAGATCATTACATTACATTGACATTTATTTGGAGTAAAAATCTCTTAACGGAAACTTTAAAACATTAATTAACCCTCCCTTTGGACAACACCTAGAGTGAACAACGTGAACCCAATATCTGGTGTCCCTTACATCATGGCCAATATTATTGTTGTCGATGATGGAACATTACAGGCTAATAAAACATACAAGTTAGTTGTTGTACACTGTCCATCTTAAACTGAATTACTTGAAAATGCTCTCAATTGTCACTGTCAAGTAAACTAGACACATGAAGTAAATTGATTTGACTTAGATCACACAATTTAGTCATGCAGAGAATCCGGGATTTGAACCCAGGCTTCCCAGCAACACGGTGCAGTTCAGCCACTGACTAGATTAATTTATTTTCCTCTATGCCATTTAAAACCAGAAGACAGTGTTTTTGTACTTTTCTATGAGATTGATAGTACACTGTGTTAAATAATACATATCACAGGTTAATCTGACACAATAATAAAAAAATTAAAAAAGAAGAAGAAAGGTCCATAATTAAGGTGAGGGAATGCACGGGCGCCATATGCTAATATGACTGGCTTTTTAGACATTATATAGCTATTCTATAGGTGGGTGACCAACTGAAAGCTTGAGCCAGGCTTGAGTCTGAAGCCTGGCTCTGGCTCAGCTTGAGGCCCTGATTAAACCCCAAGCCCATAACAAGCCCAGATTTCATATGGTGTCTGCTTGCCTACCACCATCTAGCCAAGATATGGTGTTAGGGTCAGAGCTGCTGACTTGAACTGGGGAATCAGGTTTGAGTCTCAGCATTGGCTCAACATCCTGTGTTTCTGGGCAAACTAATTAATCTCCTCACGCCTATAAACAATGGATGTGGCCTTGTGTAATGTAAGTGGAGCTCATGTAAAGTGCTCCAATTGCTTTAGGTCGAGTTCATGCTATATAAAAAAGGGTAGTGTTAGTGGTTTTAGGCCGCTGGGCACTTTAACCCTGTGGTCCATTGTAAAGTGTGTGTGCTATCTGTTGCCTTTAGTGGGAGTGAGAGTGGCCTGCCCTCCCATAGGAATGCATGGTGGATTACCTGCTCAGTGAGATAGAGCGCAGGCTCACCTGCTCGTTTACCATACTCACCTGGGCCCATAAAAACATACACACTTTGAACAGGTAAACCTACGCTAATCAGAATTTTAATTAACCATTTAGGACCTATACCATTGACTTACCAATCCTAGTCACCGGTACCTAGAGTCCTAAGGGATCAAGGGAGTTAGAATTATAGGCAGTAAATAAACATTTGCATTCATAACATAACGACAGACTCAGTAAAGGTTTAAACACTGCATCTATGTAAATTCTTAAATGTCAGAGTCCATACCAATTCAATTAAAGCTCGTTCAATTAGAAGGAAAATAATTAAAGCAATATGATGTGAAAATATTACGAGACTTTCTTTAAGAATTATAACATAGGAAGGGTAAGAAAATGGAAACAGTACAATGACATACCCACACAAATTTCATTTAACTAGAATGGTGTGAAAACCAACCCTGGCCACGGGCTGGGATAAAGGACAGGACTCCCGATAGTTCGGGTACCAACAAGACAGGACAGGTGCAGACCAGAATCAGGACAAGTACGGACCAAATTAAGGGCCTTATTAGGATCGCGGACGGACTTGCGTCTGTCCGCGACCCCAGAGCAGGAGGGAACCTCCACATGACATGCGGAGTTCCCACCTGTGCAATTAGGATGTGACCGCCACCCAGGCGGTCACATCCTCTATTTTTAACATTGCGGCGGGTGCGGCTTCAAGCTGCACCCGCGGCAATGTTAAAAATGCAGGTGTTAGGGTGTCATTATATGCCGATGACATGTTGATCTACCTAACAGATTTAGCAACTGGTATTCCGGTACTGCTGGCCTTGTGTGAGAGGCATGGCACAGCCTCGGGGTACAAAATAAATTGGACGAAATCTGTGCTCTATATGCTCCACGGCACGCCACCGATCCTAAGTGCGGACTGCCCATTATTAATAGAATCCACCTCCTTTAAATATCTAGGGATCCAAATTACACGAGAGCATGCGACCTTTCAGGACTTAAATCTCAGGCCGCTGCTCGACAGACTAAAATCAGACGTGCGTCATTGGAAAACCCCCCCATTAACACTGTTGGGCAGAGCCGCACTTTTCAAGATGATGGCGCTACCTCGTTTCCTATACGTCCTGGAAAATGCACCAGTGTTGGTCCCATCTTCGTTCTTCCGACAACTATAGACTCAACTGTCCAGCTTATTGTGGGGGAACAGACCAGATTCGAGACTGGTATAGTGGGGGGATAGAGCTCCCAAATTTGGAACTATATTATTGGGCAGCCCACCTCAAAGTGATTAACCAGTGGATACACCGGCTGCAGGACGATCCGGCATATATGGCGGATAGGAGGCAGCTAGGGACAAACACGCTTCTGGCCCCACTCTAAAATAAAGGACTGATGGCAAAACTCAGCGGCCCAACTAAACACACTGTGACGCTATGGCATAAAGCCCAAACCCGACTAAAATGGGAGGGAGTAGTTACACGACTTACACCCCTATGGGACTCCAGAATTTTGGGGAATCTGAGACACAGTAAAGGCTTCGAACAGTGGGACAATATCGGGATCTCCACGGTGGGTGATATGTGGACGAAGGATGGGGTGGTTTCGTTTGAGACCCTGAGGGAACAGTACGAATTGGGCATTACTGAAACATACCGTTACATACAAATTTGTCACGCATTACTGTCAGCAATAGAACCAGGCACTAATGTCCCAGAATCGGCCCCGTTGGAGGACCGACTACTTACAGACTACATGGAGGCCAGTGCTACTTCCCTCACTTACCGTAAACTCATAAACAACTTGCCTGACCCGTTGCAGAAATTGAAGGAAAATGGGAGGGGGAAATAGGAGAACTAGATGAGACAGACTGGAATGCAGCGCTGGCGTCGTCTAAAGAAGCTGGCATCTCATCAAGATTTATGTTGGTGCAGTTTAAAATACTGCACCGAGTATACTATACACGCACCACTCTGCACAAAATCCAAAGAGCAGATCACCCCTACTGCCTGAGGCATTGTGGAGAGGAGGGCACATTGTATCACACCCTATGGTCCTGTCCCAGCATGGTGGATTATTGGCGGAGAGTAACATGCACGATGGCCCAAACCCTACAAATCCCGATCACACCTGACCCCCGAGTTTGTATACTAAATGTGTGGGGCCCAAACAACTTAACATCATATGGAAGGCAAAGGGTGGTCATTGGAACGATGTTAGCAAAGCGAGATATAGCGCAGAAATGGGGATCATCCGAGACACCAACCCTGGCACAATGGTGCCGGAATATGGACATGCTTATGGTGGTGGAACGGGCAGTGTACCAACAAAGAGCCAACCCACGTAAATGGAACAAAATATGGACACCTTGGAATACTTATAGGGGGGAGCTGTGTGAGCCGCTGCCGGAAGAGGAAGACATGGATAGTTCAGGGGACGAGGAGGAAACTGAGTAGGGGAGAATGGACTATGGAGAGGGGTTCAGACAGGGTAGCCCCAGGATCTGCCTGGCTCGTAGGGTTGGCATAATAAACCTGCAAATTGTGGTATTAAAGGCTTTGCCCATTGTAATGGTTGATTTGAATGCTATAATAATCTATCTAAAATGTACCAACTATCCAATCGATGACCTTAAAGTTAAGAGTTGTTTATTAAAAAAGAAAAAGTTGCGCTATTGGTTGACTGCAGCAGAATGTTGACGCTGCAGCCAACGGAAGAATATGACTGTGATTATTGCTATGTGATGCAACAATAAAAACAAAAAACAAAAAAAAATGCAGGTGTTGCATTTGTATGCAGAAAGAGGCAGGCACCGCGCGGTGCCTGCCGCTTTCCGCATACAAATGCAGGGCGGTACCATAGGTATCCCCCATGTGCACCCCCCACCCCCCTTCACCTAGGGGGCCCGCAACGGGCCCCCGTAGTGAAGTTACACATGCTTTTCCACGGCAGAAAAGCTGCCGCGGAAAAGCATGTTTCACATCCCATCTTAATCTGGCTGACGGTGTCTGAGAGACACCGTCACCATATTAGAGCTTTTCCGCCGCGGTTGTAAGCCAACCGCGGCAGAAAAGCTGCGGACGGAAACCAGGACCCACCAGCCATCCTAATGTGGCGGTGGGTCTTTGGTGGGTCCGCTGCGGATTTTCCGCATCCTCCGGGCCGGCGGTGGCTTCCGCCGGCCCAGAGGATGCAGAAAATCTGCAATCCTAATAACCCCCTAAATCAAGACAGGACCAACGCAGGTTAGGACTGGCACCCACAGCTAAAGTGCAACGTCAGCGTCACACCCTCTCTGCAACTAACAGTCAGACCCCGATTGGGTTATCAAACTCCTTCCCAGAACTCCAATTGGGTTATCGAATCTTCTGACAGAGTGCTCCGCCAGCACCTCTGCTCTTGATCGCCTATTGAGTACGTTGGGTCAGTGACAGGTCAGCTATTCAGACAAGTCGGACAATCTACCTAGGTAAGCCTACCTTAGTTATACCATTTTCCAGGGCAGTGTACCACCCCCCAATGTTGCAAGTTCGTGTATTCCCTCAATTTGATTGGTCAAAAGCGAGGAGAGATCATCACACCATACCAGTTATGAGGTCATTTCATTCAAATATTCAAATTAATGTTCCCTCCCATGATTTTATTTTCCCATGCACTTTTATTCCACCCAACAATGGATGCTTCAATAACAAATACAATGTATATGAAGATTTGTAAGTTGTCTTCCTTTTTGAGGGTAAAAGTTCATTTTCCCAGGCGCATTGCAGGCAAGACTGTCACTGGCACAGATCCAATGCCATGGCTTGTGGACTTGAGGGAATTCAGCACATGCGCATTGAGAGTCTCAAGATGGAGTTCAGCAATGACACATCAGGCCCAAATACGAGCTAGTAGCAAAGTCAAAGAGAAACAATTTTAGAACAAAGAATAAATGAGTGCACTGTATACCACTTATCTCTACTCTATTCACTTTACTTTATTTTAAATATAGGGGTAATGATTTAGGCAGAACGAACAGGGTTTAGTACGAGCAACAGTGCAAGCATCAGCATGTGAAATATAGACCAGCCATCTTTAGTTCTAGTGCGCAGAAGCAAAGTTTTCCCACCAAAGCAGAGAGTATGTCATGTCACGTGAGTGTGACAGACACATGTGCAGAAAAGTTCACGCGTTGCGGCGGCCATATTAGGTCACTCGAGTTACTGTTAGTAAAAGCACGTAGGAAAGCTTCCCCTAGATACTAGAAATGTCGTGTTGTGCATTATTTGTAATACGAAACATGTTTAGTAGTGCATTATGTGTTATTTCCAGAGGGTTGAATCCGAGCAAGTCCCTTTACGTGTGAAACCTTGCTCCTTCAGTGTGTCAGTGGTAATTCCTGTTATGAGAGTAGCAGTATGGTCAAGTCTGGTCTGTATGAAATTGTGAGAATAAATGCGGCGCAATGGTGTGTGCAGATTTATTATGACTATGTGAGAAATGCCACTTTTAGAAGTTGGCATTTCTGTGTGCTATGTGTCCGCCTGCCTGAAATGATTTGCATGCCTGGTTTTGGAGGGACAGGGCAGGCTGAGCCAGATGTGGGTTGAATAGAGAGATCCTCCGTTGGAGTATGGAGAGTGGTGACACTTTGATCTGAGCAGGGCTGTGCCTGGCAAGGTGAATGATGGCTCCACCTCCCACTGTGTGGCTGATGGCAGACCCCCTCTTTCTCAAAGTCAGGATGCAGCCTTGTAAACAAAGTGCTCCAAGACCACACCAAACTGGTTCTGGCTGAGTTCAGTGACTTGTGACGTTTGAGAACAAAGGGGCATATTAGCAAGAACCTTGTTAAAATTATCGCTGCTTTAGCACCAGGAAACTGCCGCTAAAATGGAGATAATGGGCTTTCTAATATGCATTATAGGATTCCTATAGAAGCCCAGGTTGGATGTGAAGGACATGTAACCTGGGCTTCTATTGTAATTCTATAACGCATATTAGCAAGCCCCTTATCGCCGTTTTCGCAGCAGTTTCCTGCAGCTAAAACTGCAGTAATTTTAAAAAGGTTCTTACTAATATGCCCCAAAGTCTTTTGGTGGAATAAGTAAAGGGGCTGTGACCCCAAGACATTTTTCAGTTCCATGGTGCTCTTCTAGGATGGTGCGCTGTTCCTGGTCCTACTGGGGTATGCTGCTGCTGGGGTCCAGGAGGAACTGCCATGAGGGCTTCCCTTTCCGGGGAACTGCATTGCCCCCTTGATTGCTGAGGACTTTTGCTTTTGGAGCTATGGCTCCCTGTGCCCTGTGAGAACTATATTTTAATTCTTTCCTGGAGGAAGAACGTGTTACTTCTGGATGTCAAGACGAACCTCTGTCCGTGTAACGAGAGGGAAAGGACTTTGAAATTTTCATCCATGTTGCTGAAGCAACTACCCAAGGGTCTGATTTGAGCTTGCCTCCTGCTGAAGTCTCAAGGACATTAGACTTCACCCATCAGCCGTCTGGATTCCTATTTGAGGGGAATTCTACTTGAAGGTGAGGCCTCTGTTGAGAATTCCAGAGCCTCTGGTTCTACTGCGGGGAATGCGGGCTGAAAGTCATCGCTATCTCTTTCGCTATTGTGGGCTGCCGCACCTGAGGAGCTGTTGCAGCTGAGAGCCCGCATTTGCCTGTCTTTCGAAAGTAATCATTATCTCTATTGTTGGCCACCGCAGCTGAGGAGCTGTTGCTGCTGAGTGCCCGCAGTTGCCTGTGTTACCAAAGTCATCCTTATTGCTATTGTGGGCCGCTGCAGCTGGGGAGCTGTGTCCGCTGAGTGCCCGCATTTGCCGTCCTACGAGATTCATCGCTATCGCTATTGTGGGCCGCTGCAGCTGGGGAGCTGTAGCCGCTGAGTGCCCGCATTTGCCATCCTAAGAGAATCATCGCTATCGCTATTGTTGGCTGCTGCAGCTGAGTAGCTGTGGCGGCTGAGTGCCCGCATTTGCTATCCTACGAGAATCATTGCTATCGCTATTGTAGGCCGCTGCAGCTGATGAGCTGTGGCCGCTGAGTGCCTGCATTTGCAGTCCTACATGAATCATCGCTATTGCTATTGTGGGCCGCTGCAGCTGGGGACCTGTGGCCGCTGAGTGCCGGCATTTGCCGTCCTACGAGAATCATCGCTATCGTGGGCCGCTGCAGCTGAGGAGCTGTGCCGTTGAGTGCCCACATTTGCTGTCCTGCGGGAATCATCGCTACCGCTGTTGTGGGCCGCTGCAGCTGAGGAGCGGTGTTGCTTGGTGCCCGCATTAGCCGTACTATGAAAATCATCGCTATCACTGTTGTGGGCCGCTGCAGCTGAGGAACTGTGCCACTGAGTGCTCACCTTTGAGCCTTGCACTTTCACAGCAGTGCAGCACTTAGTGCCAGCTGCAACATTGAGGTCTGCACAATTGCGCACATCGATTCTGCTGCATTGGCAGCTGCCCTGACACTTTGTACATAGGCCATTTTGAGCCCCTTTGAGAAAGCCAGTTGGCCAGGGGGACTGTTAGGTTTATAGGGCGCCAGACCCTAATGTGATGGATGTAGTGCTAGGAAATGTGATTTATGTAGTATGATTTACGCACCCTGTTTTATGCCTCTTAATGTGGTTTATGATTATGAAGTTTTGCATACTGTATTTATGTTTGAGTTATCCTCTAAAGTGGTTTATGCTAGTGAGATTATTTCCTAAGGTTAGTTATACTTAGGAGGTTTTGATCTAATATGTTTAGGTGTATGATGTTGGCGAGAGGATATATTTCACGCCTAATGAGTCCAGAGTTTGCCAGTAATTACTGGTTGTGTTCTATGCTTATTATAGGTTCTCCATTTACTATCTTTACTAAGTGATGGTTCTGACAGTGGTCAGCTAAAGAATGATGATGGATTAAACCCAGATCAGTTGTCTGGGGGTGAGTGTTTGATTTGCTCAAACGCTCCGTCCATCATCCCCTTAAGTATCGCTTTGTTTGCCCTAATTTATTTATTTATTTATTTATAACACTTATAAAGCGCGCTAATACCAACTGGTGTCCTGACGCTGAAGTGGTAACTCCCTGAGATTGAGACTCCCTGGCTAGAGGGTAAAGAGCCATGTTTTCAGGTTTTTTCTGAATGCTAACAGATTGGTGTTTAGTTTGAGGGTCAGGGGGAGGAAGTTCCAAGCCTTTGCTGCTCCCCTAACAAAGCTCCTACCCCCCCAGCGTGCCTTCCTGATCCGAGCTGTTTTAATCAGTCCCATACTGGCAGACCTCAGTTGTCTTCCTGGTCTATACCATTGGAAATGATCTTGAAGAAACACCGGGCCCAAACCATGCAGTGCCTTGAAAACAATGCAGAGGGCTTTAAACAGGATCCTCTTCCGCATCGGGAGCCAATGCAACTTCTCCAGTTCCTTAGTAACTGATGAAAACTTGGGCAAGCCCCCAATAAGGCGGGCTACCGCGTTTTATAGAACCTGAAGTTTGTTCAACAACCCCTGTTGGGCCTCAAGAAAAAGGCTATTACAATAGTCGAGGCGCGAAAGAACGAGTGCCGTCACCACCGTCTTTCTGCTTCCCTCCGATAAGAAGGGGAGAACCTTCCTAATAGTTTTCAAAATCCAATGTATGGAGGAAGTCAACACCTTGACTTGGGGTTTGAAGGAGAGTTGGTTGTCTATAATGACTCCAAGATTCTTTACCTTTGGAGCCGGAGATGGCGGGGATCCCATGTCTGTAGGCCACCACTTAGAGCTCCAAAGGTTTGTGTTTGACCCAAAGATAAGCACCTCGGTCTTGGAGGAATTAAGTTTTAAACAGCTTTTTGCCATCCAGGAACTGACTGCAGACATGCAGTCCTGAAACCTAACTGCCACCCCCAGCTCTTTACCCGGAAGCACCGAGACCACAATCTGGGTGTCGTCTGCGTAAGATGTTAACTCAAACCCAAAGGATCTGATCACTGGGACAAGAGAGGATACATAGATGTTAAATAAAGTGGGGCTAAGGGAGGATCCCTGAGGGACCCCCCGGGGAGTTTGAAAGGTCTTGATTCGAAGTCACCCATAGCCACCACTTGTACCCGATCTTTCAGGAAGGCCTTCAGAATGTTGAGTGCTTGCCCCTGGATCCCGCAGCCCTCTAATCGGTTCACCAACATAGCGTGGTGAACCGTATCGAAGGCCGCTGACAGATCCAAAAGGATCAGCACTGCTTGGCCCCCGTCGTTGAGCACCTTCCGGACCTCTTCTGTGGATTTGATCAGAGCGGTATCAGTGCTGTGTCCTTCCCTGAACCCATGTTTGGCCGGGTCTAGCCCCTTCGAGTTACGCAGGAATTAGCAGAGCTGAGAGTTCATGATTTTCTCAATAAGTTTTGCCGGCAGTGGTAATCTGGCAATTGGCCTATAACTGTTAGGGTCCATGATATCCAGCGAGGGTTTCTTAAGCAGTGGGCGGATGGATGCCCGCTTCCACACTGTGGGAAAGTCGCCCTTCTCAAACATCAAATTGAAAATGCTGGCTACAGAGTCTGCAATAGGGACAGCTGCCAGTTTTGCAATTGACGTAGGGCAGGGATCTTGAGGTGAGCCTGATTTAGTTGCCATCAGTAATTTTAAAACATCGCCGGAATTTACTGGCTTGAAGGCCAAAAAATTTTCCCCTGAGAACCCAGCGGGAGATGCCCTATGGGACCCCTACGCAAGGCTGAGGGCCACCTGTGGTTCAAGAGTGGTGAAGATTGCTTGAACTTTATTCAGGAAGAACTTAGCCAATGATACACAAAGTTCGATGTTGGGAGGCACAGCCACCGATTTGGGGGAGGTTAGACTGACCACGGTATCGAAAAAAGTTCCTTTGCTGAATTCTTGGCCTTCTCAATGCGGTCCGTTTAATAGGCACTCTTGGCCTTCCTGATGTTAACTTTATATGCAAAACACAAACCGTGAGAAAGGGTCAAAGGGGAACCTTTTAAAGACCTGCTTGCATCCTATCCCCCAATTAACTAATCAAAAAACACAAGGGATGCCAAGGGTCTCAAACAACTCTAACTATTTAAACACTCATTAAGTAGTGTGAAGAAAGAGATGTATATATATGTGTGTATGTGTTGCAAGGAGAGAAAGTATATAAACCCATCAGCCCACCCATTGGCGGAGTCTCGTCATCTGGGTTCTTTTGTATAAATTGGTACCATCCAGATATCCCACTGTATGGTATTGTGGGTTACTGGTATGGAGTCAACCAGTGAGAGAAAAAGATGTCACAGCTGAAGGGTCAAAAAGTTGCAGTGCATGAAGAATGTGATAACATAAAGAAATAGTGATTAAAATTGCCTATTGTGATGCCAAAAGCGAAATTTTAATAGGAGGGTCATCATAACGGAAAGGTTAAAAACAGAGTGGTGATAGTATAACAACAAATATTACTATCAAAAAGATGTCTATGTGGTCAACATGTTTCAGCCTTGATGGCTTTCGCCAGGACCTAAGTTTGTATACCACTACTGCAACAGTGAAAAATAATAATAGTGTGAAGTTATACACAAACCAAGCAACAAGACCTACCGAGAGCAGTGTACTTAACGGAGGTAAGAAGTCATGGTTGTGAGGAATCTCTCTCCTGAAACACAAGAACAGATTTGCATCGAGATAAATATAAACATTAATACTACCAAAAGTGTGTAGCTGTCTAGTGACATACCAGGCAATGTGTGTTAAACTTTCAGCCAAATATGAACTCACCCATCAATTGTATGGAGGACACCTCACCTCGCCTGGCACTCGCTCAGGTTAGTGGAGGCCACGCACTAAGGACATGAGGAAGAGAAATAACAATAATAATGTAATGTAACACAGATATATGTTTTAAGATTTTTATTGTATTTTACCAAATTGCTGGTAATCACTCTATTGTCAAAGGGAAGGATAGCAAAGGGATCTCCAGCCTAAAACTAACAATGCAAATGAAGTTTTTAGGTATGATCCATAAATAGGCTAAGCATAATAAATAGCCTGCATTCAATTGGCACTGTAACAGGGGTTAAGTCAAGTAAATGAACATAACACACTAACCAATTCTTACAAGTCTGTACTTTTCTCCTACTTTAAAAAGCGCTTAATTTGCTAATCTAAAGCCAAAACCAAGAGAGCATCATCACCCACCTATCCGTCGTTGCCTCGAGCTTCCCACTGAGTCGAGGGGAAGGTGACGAATTATCCGGCCTTACCGGGTACATACGGAGGTCAGGACCAGAAAGGAAACAGGTCCTGCTCGTCTATGGATTGGTTGGGCTAACATGTTTGTCTGTGGATTGGTTGGGCTCACGTAAACTAAGTAAGCCGGAAACCGGAGGAAAAAATCCTATCTGTTGATTGGTTGGGCTTACGTAAACTAAGTAAGCCGGAAAACGGAAGAGGAACCAAGAGGGTTACGCTGTTGTACTGTGTTTAGATGGCGGACCAGAAAGAGAGAGCAATCCCTCCTCCTATTTGTCACCTGATCAGTGATATTGGTCCAAGCTCAGTCTGCCGGAAACCGGAAGAAACACTACAAGGTTTCACAGCTATTTTGATTCAGAACGGCGGACCAGAGAGAAAACAGGAGTCTCTCGAATGGTGATTGGGTGTATGAAAACAAAGGAAGCGGAAGCTGTATCAGACACACGCTTAGTGTGAACCTTGAGCACTAAATTACAAAGGTTCAAAGACTCCGCTATAAACAATTAGCGGACCTATAAGAGAACAGACACCCGACGATTGCTGATTGGACAGTCTGAAAAATACAGCGCAAATGGCGAAGTATGCCTTCGTTGGTTGGCGCCATTGTTGTTATATATCATGCAGGATTACTATTTTAGGATTGTTAATTTGTACCAAAGATAGTATAAACCGCAAACTTAGTAATAAATACCAGAAGGTGAATACCCATGGTTTTATCTATGATATACAAACAGTCAATTGCTCCCTGTGGGTTGTTTTGATCGTTTTTATTAAAATATGAATTATTGGGAAAAATATTTTTTTTCACTTATTCAAGAGACGCCCTGTGAGTGAGCCATCATCGGCAGTATAAGAGTCTTAAATGAAGAGTAATATAGACTCTCTAGATGTCACTAGAAATAAGATTCAATTTTATGAACAAAGATCCCCATAATATGTAACAGAGCAAGAGCTCTAGCTGCACTCACATTGCCTATCACAAGTGGGTAAGGTGTGGGAAACGGTCTATCCATCTCATGAACACTGAATGCTGAATATAGATGTTGCAAAAGTGCTCCCACATCATGTTTAGCACAGATTTGTATCTTATGAAAAACCACTCTGTCCATCTTATACAACATGATGATTTAGGGATATCAAACAAAGGTTTTCAAATCTGAATCCAGGGAATTTCGTCGTTTAACCCTGTTGTATCACTTTTTAATTTGAAAATCCATTTTTGTTCTTTGGTGAACAGATACCTAGACACATCATTCACATGTTTGGGGATAAATGGTTGATCAAGGACTAGCCATTTCATATCATCTGCTGTATGTCTCATTGTGAGGAAATGGTTAGTCAGTCGAGTAGCCTGTTTGTTCCGTCTAATGGTACTTTTATGTTCTTGGATCCTAAGTTTGACTTTTCTTGTCGTCATACCTATATAGCGAAGTGAACAAGGGCATGTTAATAAATATATCACCTTTTCACTATTGCAATTGGTGTGACGTTTAAGGACCCAAGGGCGTGTTGTACCTATATCAACTGTGAGTGTTTTCTCAGTCTGTGGACATACGGAACAGGTTCCACAAGGGTAATGACCTTGCACAGGCACCGTGCTCCAAAGAGTGGTCTTGGGCTCTGGTGGAAAAGATCTGGGTCTTGTGTGTACAAGATCATCTCGGAGATTAGGACTTCTTTTAAAAGAAAAGAGAGGGGGTGGAATCCTAGCACCAACTGTGTTAAGAATCCGCCAGTTTTTACAGATTATTTTTTGTACCTGCGTTGAGGCAGTGCTGAAAGTAGTCACACATGTCAGCGGCTCCAGAGTAGGTTTTTCAACTGGGGGAGCTAATAGGGCCTCCCGATGGTTGTTGGAGGCCCTCTTAAGTGCCTTCCTTACCATGGTTCCAGGGTATAGCTGTTGTTTGAGTTTGATGGTGAGATCTCTAGATTGAACTTCAAAATCCGCTTTTTCAGAACAATTTCTGCGAACTCTAAGAAATTGTCCAAAAGGCAAGTTTTCCCTAAGGGAACGCGGATGGTGGCTATCGAACCGAAGTAGGGAGTTTCTACACATTGGCTTGCAGTATAATTTGCTTGCCAAGTGGCCATCCTTCGGAATGATAAGGAGATCCAGAAAGGGAAGCTCCTTATCGCTGAATTCCACCGTGAATTTGAGATATTGGTTCTGAGTATTCAACCAGTTTTGGAATGCAAATATAGAGGCACTGTCCCCTCGCCATACTACCAGAACGTCATCAATGTATCTCTTCCACAACGCCATTTGGTGGAAAAATGGATTGTTGTGGTCGAGTACATGATGTTTCTCAAATAGGTGGACATATAAATTGGCCAAGTTGGGGGCGAAAATACTCCCCATTGAAGTCCCGGAGATCTGAAGGTACAGGGAATCTTCGAATTGAAAAAATTTCTCAGTCATAGCAAGCCTTGCTAATTCCATGATGAAATGAACTGGTGTTATGCTTTCATGTGGTTGTGCTTCCAAAAGGCCTCGTATTGCATCCAATGTTTCCTCCTGCGGGATACACGTATAAAGTGATTCGACATCGAAATTGACAAGCATGTCAGTCACAGTGTCGAAAGACACTTCAGGTAACAGACGTAAAACGTCTTTAGTATCCTGAAGGTAAGTGGGCAAGGTCCGCACTAAGGGTCTTAAAAAGAAATCAACAAAAGATGAAAGGGGTTCCAAAAGGGACCCAATGCCAGAGATGATAGGTCTACCTGGGGGGGGCCTTGGTGGTTTATTGATCTTCGGCAAGACATAGAAGTATAGAGTCACCAGATGTAGGGTGACCAAAAATAGAGCCTCTTGAGGTTTGATCCATCCTTCTGCACTCGCCTCCTCCACCAGATTTTTTATCTCATTAGTTAATCTGCTTGTGGGGTCTGTTGTAGGCAATTTATAGGAATTGACATTGCCTAGTTGTCTAAGACATTCGGCTCGATAAGTGGTGGTGTCAAGGATGTCTATCACACCACCCTTATCAGCCGGTTTGATTATAATGGTCTTGTCTTTCGATATAGTGTCCACAGCCATTTTTTCAACACAAGACAGATTTTGAAAGGTGTCATTTTTTGACAAATCCAGAGAGTTGATCTCATGGACCACTGCTTTCTCAAACGCACCAACCTTAGTAGGTACTTGTTGGAGAAGAGGAGTAAAAGTTGACTTCTTTTTAAGGCCAGTGTTCATTTCAGTCTCTGTCTGGTCGTGATCTTTAGAGGTGTTTAAGAA
Source organism: Lissotriton vulgaris (assembly GCF_964263255.1). NCBI lineage: Eukaryota > Metazoa > Chordata > Amphibia > Caudata > Salamandridae > Lissotriton > Lissotriton vulgaris. The sequence goes on along the minus strand of NC_141685.1, from coordinate 961,639,478 downwards.
GAAAAAGTGGAGACGAATTTTGGGAAGAAATTTCTCAATTTCTTCACGTAGTTGGAAAGCATCTCCACTGAAAGTGGGGACAAACCCCAATCCTTTATTGAGCACTTGATGTTCAATAGGTGTCAAAACGCGTGAGCTAAGATCCTAATTGCTACCGGGGGTAATATTCACTGGCCCCGTCGGCTGCGGGTGTTTGGGGGATCTTGCTCGTCTTCCCACTGAACTTGTGTTTGTGGCTGACCCCTCCGTCTGCCCCTGCTCTGGCCACGGCCCTGTCCTAAAAAAGCCTGGCTATCATGGAACTGCGGCTGTGGAAAATAATGGGGCATAGGTTGAGGAAATTGTGGATATCCCCATGGAGCTGGTGGCCACCATGGGCCTTGTTGATAGAAATTACCATGTACAGTTCGTCTGCGATTGGGACGATTATATTGACCTCTGCCTCTCCATTGTGGTATACCACTGGTACCCACATCGGAGTCACTGGAGTCTGGGTCTGATGAAGAAGTGGAGTAATTTGACCCATATCTTTTACCCTTCTTACTGGTGTCTGGAGGGTTGTAAACTTCCGTCGTGTATGGGTAGATTTTCTCAAGGGAGAATTTTGCAAGATCTTTTTTAAATTTTTCAATTTTTGCAAAAAAGATCGGGTCTCTATACTCTTTATTAGTTTTGTTAGTTTCATCAAGTTGTTTCTGATATTGTTTTGTGGTCAGTGTAGTTTTTATCTGGCCCTCTAAAACTTGTATTTCAATAAGAATGGCATTCGCCACCCTTTTCGCAGTCGTGATAATAAGGATTAGCCAATCGCGGGTGAATCGCCACGCAATTAATGACCAGTCTTTGAGAAAGGCTTTGTCTGTCAAAAAAAGTCTAGGAGTGTTGGTCACCAGAAGACCTGTTGGAGCATGATATATAACAACAATGGCGCCAACCAACGAAGGCATACTTCGCCATTTGCGCTGTATTTTTCAGACCGATTCAGAAAAGGGGGTGGTGATGGACAGAGTATCTGAATTAAGCAGAACACTCGTACCCAGTCAAGAGATCAGGGCTTGATCCATCACCGTTTTTTAGCTCACTGCACCATCCCAGCTCAGAACCTGGCTACATGCAAATTAGTCTGTCCCTGGCCCAGTGCATCATGGGAACAGGGCAGACCAAACTGCCAAACCAATTCTTTTACTGGGAAGGAAACAAGCTTCCGGGGACCGGTTTCTGGCATTACAGCCGTCTTCGGCCCGGCTTGCTTGAATCCTGATGGTGCAATGAGCAAGGGACTCATGTCTGAGCATACCCTTCCATGTTTATGGTGGACAAAACGATTCAGAAAAGGGGGTGGTGATGGACAGAGTATCTGAATTAAGCAGAACACTCGTACCCAGTCAAGAGATCAGGGCTTGATCCTTCATCAGCCCTGATCTTTGGACTGGGTAGGAGTGTTCTGCTTAATTCAGATACTCTGTCCATCACCACCCCCTTTTTTGAATCATTTTGTCCACCATAAGCGTGGAAGGGTATACTCAGATGTGAGTCCCTTGCTCACTGCACCTTCAGGATTCAAGCAAGCCGGGCCGAAGACGGCTGAAATGCCAGAAACCGGTCCCCGGAAGCTTGTTTTCTTCCCAGTATAAGAATTGGCTTGGTAGTTTGGTCTGCCCTGTTCCCATGATGCACTGGGCCAGGGATAGACTAATTTGCATGTAGCCAGGTTCTGAGCTGGGATGGTGCAGTGAGCTAAAAAACGGTGATGGATCAAGCCCTGATCTTTGGACTGGGTAGGAGTGTTCTGCTTAATTCAGATACTCTGTCCATCACCACCCCCTTTTCTGAATCGTATTTTTCAGACCGGAGCGACTGTCCAATCAACAATCGTCGGGTGTCTGTTCTCTTATAGGTCCACTAATTGTTTATAGCGGAGTCTTTGAACCTTTGTAATTTAGTGCTCAGGGTTCTCACTAAGGGTGTGTCTGATACAGCTTCCGCTTCCGGTTTTTTCATACAACCCAATCACCATTCGAGAGACTCCTGTCTTCTCTCTGGTCCGCCGGTCTGAATCAAAATAGCTGTGAAACCTTGTAGTGTTTCTTCCGGTTTCCGGCAGACTGAGCTTGGACCAATATAACTGATCAGGTGACAAATAGGAGGAGGGATTGCTCTCTCTTTCTGGTTCGCCATCTAAACACAGTACAACTGCGTAACCCTCTTGGTTCCTCTTCCGTTTTCCGGCTTACTTAGTTTACGTAAGCCCAACCAATCAACAGATAGGGTTTTTTCCTCCGGTTTCCGGCTTACTTAGTTTACGTAAGCCCAACCAATCCACAGACAAACATGTTAGCCCAACCAATCCATAGACGAGCAGGATCTGTTTCCTTTCTGGTCCGCCACCTCCGTATTTACCTGGTAAGGCCGGATGATTCGTCACCTTACCCTCGACTCAGTGGGAAGCTCGAGGCAACGACAGATAGGTGGGTGATGATGCTCTCTTGGTTTTGGCTTTAGATTAGCAAATTAAGCGCTTTTTAAAGTAGGAGACAAGTACAGACTTGTAAGAATTGGTTAGTGTGTTATGTTCATTTACTTGACTTAACCCCTGTTACAGTGCCAATTGCCAATATTATGCTTAGCCTATTTATGGATCATACCTAAAAACTTCATTTGCATTGTTAGTTTTAGGCTGGAGATCCCTTTGCTATCCTTCCCTTTGACAATAGAGTGATTACCAGCAATTTGGTAAAATACAATAAGAATCTTAAACCATATATCTGAGTTACATTACATTATTATTATTATTTCTCTTCCTCATTTCCTTAGTGCGTGGCCTCCACTAACCTGAGCGAGTGCCAGGCGAGGTGAGGTGTCCTCCATACAATTGATGGGTGAGTTCATATTTGGCTGAGAGTTTAACACACATTGCCTGGTATGTCACTAGACAGCTACACACTTTTGGTAGAATTGATGTTTATCTTTGTCTCGTGCAAATCTGTTCTTGTGTTTCAGGAGAGAGATTCCTCACAACCATGACTTCATACCTCCGTTAAGTACACTGCTCTCGGTAGGTCTTGTCGCTTGGTTTGTGTATAACTTCACACTATTATTATTTTTCACTGTTGCAGTAGTGGTATACAAACTTAGGTCCTGGCGAAAGCCATCAAGGCTGAAACATGTTGACCACATAGACATCTTTTTGATAGTAATATTTGTTGTTATACTATCATCACTCTGTTTTTAACCTTGCCGTTATGATGACCCTCCTATTAAAATTTCGCTTTTGGCATCACAACAGGCAATTTTAATCACTATTTCTTTATGTTATCACATTCTTTATGCACTGCAACTTTTTGACCCTTCAGCTGTGACATATTTTTCTCTCACTGGTTGACTCCATACCATTAACCCACAATACCATACAGTGGGATATCTGGATGGTACCAATCTATACAAAAGAACCAAGATGACGAGACTCCGCCAATGGGTGGGCTGATGGGTTTATATACTTTCTCTCCTTGCAACACATACACACATATATATATACATCTCTTTCTTCACACTACTTAATGAGTGTTTAAATAGTTAGAGTTGTTTGAGACCCTTGGCATCCCTAGTGTTTTTGGGCTATCTTTATATGACCTTAGGCCGATTTTTAGTCTTTCTTTATCAGGCTCATGATAATTCATTCGCCAGATCCGTTCTAACTTTTTACATACTGTTTTTGCATCTCTAAGCTCATCGGAGTACCATGGGGCCGAAGGGACCGGCCTAGTGGGCCGACACAACTTGGGCGGAACCAACTTATGACAGGCCTTATCGAGCTACTCCTTGTACTCAGTAGTAGCTTTGTTCACGTCAGTATGCATGACTGGCCTAGAGGCTGTCAGCAAATCCTCCAGGGCTGTACCATCAGTGTTTTTCCATGCCCTGCACATCCTAGTTGAATGCCCCTCGCTCAGAGTCTTTTTACCCCTAAGTTTGCCCTAAGTTGGCAGGGTATGCCCAGACGTTGGTCCCTTGCTCACTTTGCCACAGGATTCAAGATAGCCTGGCTGATGAGGGCTATGAACCCAAAACCGGTCCCAGGATGTTTGTTTCCAGTCCAGGGAAGACATGGCTTGGCAGTTCGGGCTGGACTGTTCCCATGAGGCACAGGGTCAGACTGATTTGCATATGGCCATGTCTGAAATGGGGTGGCAGAGTCAGCTAAAGAGTGATGATGGATTAAACCCAGATCAGTTGACTGGGGGTGAGTTTTTGATTTGCTTAAAAACTCCGTCCATCATCCCCTTTGGTATCGCTTTGTTCGCCCTATGTTAGCAAGGTATGCCCAGATGTGGGTCCCTTGCTCACTTTGCCACTGGATTCAATATAGCCTGGCTGATGAGGGTTATGAGCCCGAAACCAGTTCCAGGATGCTTGTTTCCGGTCCAGGGAAGACATGGCTTGGCAGTTCGGGCTGGACTGTTCCCATGAGGCACAGGGTCAGACTGATTTACATAAGGCCATGTCTGAAATGGGGTGGCAGAGTCAGCTAAAGAGTGATGATGGATTAAACCCAGATCAGTTGACTGGGGGTGAGTTTTTGATTTGCTTAAACACTCCGTCCATCATCCCCTTTGGTATCGCTTTGTTCGCCCTATGTTGGCAAGGTATGCCCAGACGTGGGTCCCTTGCTCACTTTGCCACTGGATTCAATATAGCCTGGCTGATGAGGGTTATGAGCCCGAAACCAGTTCCAGGATGCTTGTTTCCGGTCCAGGGAAGACATGGCTTGGCAGTTCGGGCTGGACTGTTCCCATGAGGCACTGGGTCAGACTGATTTACATAAGACCATGTCTGAACTGGGTTGGTGGAGTGAGCTAAAGAATGATGATTGACTAAACCCAGATCAGTTGACTGGGGGTGAGTGTTTGATTTGCTCAAACGCTCCGTCCATGATCCCCTCTGGTATCGCTTTGTTCACTCTAAGTTAGCAAGGTATGCCCAGACGGGGGTCCCTTGCTCACTTTGCCACTGGATTCAAGATAGCCTGGCTGATGAGGGCTATGAACCTGAAACTGGTCCCAGAATGCTTGTTTCCGATCCAGGGAAGACATGGCTTGGCAGTTCGGGCTGGACTATTCCCATGAGGCACAGGATCAGACTGATTTGCATATGGCCATGTCTGAACTGGGGCGGTGGAGTGAGCTAAAGAATGATGATGGATTAAACCCAGATCAGTGGACTGGGGGTGAGTGTTTGATTTGCTTAAACACTCCGTCCATCATCCCCTTTGGTGTCGCTTTGTTCGCCTTAAGTTGGCAAGGTATGCCCAGACGTGGGTCCCTTGCTCACTTTGCCTCTGGATTCAAGATAGCCTGGCTTATGAGGGTTATGAACCCGAAACCGGTTCCAGGATGCTTGTTTCCGGTCCAGGGAAGACATGGCTTGGCAGTTCAGACTGGACTGTTCCCATGAGGCACAGGGTCAGACTGATTTACATAAGGCCATGTCTGAACTGGGGTGGTGGAGTGAGCTAAAGAATGATGATTGACTAAACCTAGATCAGTTGACTGGGGGTGAGTGTTTGATTTGCTCAAACGCTCCGTCCATGATCCGCTTTGGTATCGCTTTGTTCACTCTAAGTTAGCAAGGTCTGCCAAGACGGGGGTCCCTTGCTCACTTTGCCACTGGATTCAAGATACCCTGGCTGATGAGGGCTATGAACCTGAAACTGGTCCCAGATCGCTTGTTTCCCGTCCAGGGAAGACGTGGCTTGGCAGTTCGGGCTGGACTGTTCCCATGAGGCACAGGATCAGACTGATTTGCATATGGCCAAGTCTGAACTGGGGCGGTGGAGTGAGCTAAAGAATGATGATGGATTGAACCCAGATCAGTTGACTGGGGGTGAGTGTTTGATTTGCTTAAACACTCCGTCCATTATCCCCTTTGGTATCGCTTTGTTCGCCTTAAGTTGGCAAGGTATGCCCAGACGTGGGTCCCTTGCTCACTTTGCCACTGGATTCAAGATAGCCTGGCTGATGAGGGTTATGATCCCGAAACCGGTTCCAGGATGCTTGTTTCCGGTCCAGGGAAGACATGGCTTGGCAGTTCGGCTGGACTGTTCCCATGAGGCACAGGGTGAGACTGATTTGCCTCTGGCCATGTCTGAACTTGGGTGGTGGAGTGAGCTAAAGAATGATGATGGATTAAACCCAGATCAGTTGACTGGGGGTGAGTGTTTGATTTGCTCAAACGCTCCGTCCATCATCCTCTTTGATATCGCTTTGTTCGCTCTAAGTTGGTGTAAGGATCCAAGTGTTGTTTCCACAGGAGTGCCCAGAACCGCTGACAAGACCAGCCCTTCCCCCCTGCACCTATTGCGTTTATCAAGCACTAGAACACAATGGAGGGAAAGGAGGGAACAAAACAAGGAAAGTTTGGGAAGAAAACAGGACTCTTCGGGCAGGTATCCCTCAAGGTGAAGACAGGTACTAAAAGGAAAGGGTTAGGTTAATGTACATCAACAACAGACAAATAACAATCATTGAAACCCTATACTTCTATCTTACCTATAAGACAGTGAGAGGTTCGTCAGTATATAGGTTGAAGTGACATATGCCGCAATACTGAACCAGCAAAGTTTGCAGACTTGATGCCTATTTACAACAGTAAAGGACATTATACCTTATAGCCGCTAAAAGAGTATGCAAGAACTGTGAACAATAATCTCTTACCATGCTGTACAAATAATAGGGGTTCTGACTGTCAAGATTGAGGCAATGGGAATGATCTATGTCTCATCTGTAAATACAATGAACCTCATATGAGACTTCACAATATTTCAAGCCCACGTACTGTGACGATTGCCAGCCTCCGATAAGACACCGGTGAGTCCAAAATGAAGAAAATAAAAAAAGGATAAAAATCCTGGTGGACCGCAACTCCCACAATCCCTCAGAGCGATACTAGGCCCACAATCTGCAAGTACGGCCAGCCGGCGGAACAAAGAGTGTCCAGCCGATGGGCGGAACTGCAAAACCCAGGCCCAGGACCCCCTCAGGACTGGAGAGAAGACAGCCGGCACAGGAGGGAAATGGATGCAAGTATCGGTTTCGGCAAACTGCAGGAATTGACACGAAAAACCGATGCAGGACTTAGGAGGATGGTGGGGGGAAGGACGGGTACGATACACAAGAACGTGTATCAATCAAACAGCCGAGGACCGCTTAGAGAGCAGCTGACTATACAACAGGGTCAGGAAGAACTCCAGGGAGCAGAGGAAGCAGTCGCAAGGACGGCTCAAACACAACGGAAACGGCTTCCACGGAAGTGACGTGTTCGCTCGGAAACACTGAGCATTAGAACGCGAAGCCCAGAGATCCGGGGAAGTCAGGCTTTTGGCTCTAGCCCGTTTCCCTCGCGCATGCGTGTTCCATGGACAGCGCGATCCGATAGGAGGACTGGCAGGCATGACAGTTGGCAGGGTATGCCCAGACGTGGGTCCCTTGCTCACTTTTCCACTGGATTCAAGATAGCCTGGTTGATGAGGGTTATGAACCCGAAACCGGTCCCAGGATGCTTGTTTCCGGTCCAGGGAAGACATGGCTTGGCAGTTCGGGCTGGACTGTTCCCATGAGGCACAGGGTCAGACTGATTTGCATATGGCCATGTCTGAACTGGGGTGGTGGAGTGAGCTAAAGAATGATGATTGACTAAACCCAGATCATTTGACTGAGGGCGAGTGTTTGATTTGCTCAAATGCTCCTTACATCATCCCCTTTGGTATCTCAGTGGTCCAAGTGGCCCTGTCATGTGTATTTATTTCCCTGTGAATATTGCCCAGTGCCACAGTCTATATTGTGTGAATATTATTCTAATATGTTTTATGATAATACAAAGGCTATTTTTGATATAACCTTTTGTGGAGTTCCTTTTGTGGCGTGCCTAGTATGTTGTTGTGGGTTGCACAAATACTTGACACATGGCCTCCGGGATAAGCCTGACTGCTCGTGCTAAGCTACCATGGGGGTGAGCAGGGGTTATCTTTGGTGTGTAACTCCCTTGCCCTGGTTAGTGGTGGTTTCTGCCTGGCCTAGACGCAAGCCCTAGCCAACCAGAAATCCCATTTCTAACAATAATCACGAAAATTAATTAAAAAGAAAAGGAAAAAGAGATAAAATACAGTAAATCCAGAGATACAAAAGTATGAATCACAATTTAACATACAAATCACATATTATCATACCGCAGGTAGAGATTTTCTTCTCACTTGAGTTACCCTAAGAAACCTTGCAAGTACCACACATGTATAAAGATTTGGAAGCAGTTGCAGATATAAGAATGCCGGCCTACATTGTTTAAAATGTTAAGATTTCAATAAAGGTATAATAAATGATCTTCTCAAGTCCATATAAAATTTTCAAAAAACACTATGTGCATGGTTGATTGATATGTCACATTATCACAAGGGCAAAACAGTAGATCCTTAGACCAATTATTAATAGTTGGAAAGCTCATCAGGCAGTGGAATATATTTGACCTAAAACATGTTAAAACAAACCTGTGTTGAGCATTAGTAACATTAAAAAGGTATGGTTGCATGGAAAAGGTGGTCAAGACCACTTGATCGTAATGCACAGTTGGTTTAGCCAGTTCCAAACGCAGTCTTAAATCCTCCAGTTGGTTTAGGCACTCTGATCTTAGTGCTTTCCTCGAAATGTTTGACAAGGTTTCAGGTTGATCATAAAATTCCGGACGACCAATGTTTGTCATAAAGTTCTTAATAAACTTTAACCATGGAATCTTTAAGGCCAATTCTGAATCACAACAGTCTTTGACTATGGCTCGGTTCAAGTCCATGTAGTTCGAGGTCCATATTGTGTGCCAGAGCAAGACTGGCTGAATCTTGACCAGGTTTATTAAATAATTAGCTCCCAGTTCAGAGTGACATACATGATTTAAAAAGCTGGAAGGAAGTGCTAAAAGCTTTTAAAAAAAGACATTTTCGGGGGGGCGTGGCTACGAGGGCGAAGATGGTGGACGTAGCTTGCTAGAGCTCCCGGCAACCCAGCATAAATCCGTTCACTTATCCTGACCTCCGGACCCGTATTTCACCCCACATCTGCGGCGGAGGTAGCGGATGACGGGGAGCACCCTCCGGTGTACAAGTTTGGGCTCCTGATCCCGGGCCGGCAGAGATAGCGGCGGCGGCGCTCCGGGGCCTGCATGCATTGTGGTCAGCCGGGGCCTCGATTTCGGCGGCCCCCGGCCGGAAGCTCCCGGAGTCGACTGGCTGGTTCACCGGCGAGGCCCGTGCTCCGGGGTCTGCGCGGCCAGCGGAGCAGCGGAGGGAGGCGTGGCGGAGCCCCGCAGCGGCAGTGAGTGTGCCGGCGCCGAGGGAGCACTGGAGAAGGTCTGTGGCCTGTGTCGAGCTCCAGTAGCCGGGGACTCGAGTTGGGTGACCCCCCGTTGCCGAGAGTGCAGAGCGACTGGGGCAGAAGCCGGACGGCAGCTGGACTGAAGGGGGTGAGGGCCCCCCCGGAGTGACACTCAGCACACGCGCTGGACCGGGGGTGACTGGACTTGCCTGATTGCCTGGATTCGTGGCCCCCCCACTGTGTAACCCCCTGCGAGGGGCGGCCTGCATCCTGGTGCGTGGGAGTGGAGCCTCCGGTACGCCGAGTGGAGCTCATGCACTGATTGGGATAGCGAAACGGCTGGCGGACCCTGAGGCCTGGTCCGGACATACAGAGCCGGGATCTCAATTTTGGTGAGGCCGGGACGGGCGTCCCTAGAGCTGTCCCCCGGTGTTGCCCAACGGAGCTGCTTTAACTGGGCGATTAAATACTGGGGCCACAATTGGGAGCTCTGCTGCGCCCCTTCGCTCCCCGAGTTGCTGTGCAGGAGACGCCTGAGACGGTGGTGGCCTGTGCAGTGGCCCAGAGGCCGGGGCCTGGAGTTTCGTGACTCCCGGACACGAGTGGTCGGACCTGGGGTTGACCCGGGGGGGCTTGGGCGGCCCACCTGTGGCCTCGAGAACATCCCTGGCACCTCGCCTGCGGTCCTGGCCTGGGGGACGACGGTGGGCCCCTGCTGGCTGGGCGCCTGGGTCCCAGAAACGGCGGCTGTGGCGCAGTGGCATGATCCGTGAGTCCCTCCAACCTCAGTTCCTGTAGACTTGAACACCTGTGGTGGGCACTGGACCCGGGCTGTGGTGAGTTGAGAAGACCCCCCCCCCCGCCTGCTTACAACTGAACTTCTCCAGCGGGGGCTGGGCTGGTGGTGGAGGGGCCTGGAGCCGGCCCAGTCCAAGATTGCCCTTGTGCTTTGGCTGGAGGTTCGGGGGCCCCCTGGAATCCGACTGGGCCGCTTGGGAAGGGACAGATCAGTGCCAGGAGCTGTGCAAGCTGTGGGACATTGCCGGGTGGGGCCTGTGCCGCCCCTCTCACTACATACTGTGTACCGAGTAGAGGCCTGGGGTGCGCTGTGTGTCAGCGGGGGTCCACGCGGCTGAACTGTGAGCCTTGGTATAACGCCGGCATCTTGGGGAAGTTGCCATACTGAGTCCTTGTGGTGCGTGTGCTCGTCCGGAGGGGCCCTGTCTACCGCTAGTAAAGAGCTGCCCACCTAGACGTCCCAGCCATGACCAGAGGTGGGGGAGGAAGTGGATCCACCAAACAGGGGCCCATCGATAAATTCACTGGACCCAGTGGGGGGCCCGGTGCCTCCGGGGGTGGCCAGGGTGCAGGGCCCGACAACGCGGCTTTGATGGCGGCTATCACCCAATCAAGGGACATGTTGGATGCTAAAATAGGAGCGGTAGGGGCCGATGTGACCTTGCTGCGACAGGATCTCCGCAACGCAGTAGCCCGCATCACGGAGGCCGAAACCAGGATCACGGGAGTTGAAGGCGATGTGAGCACATTAAAACAGAAGGTGGCTGAGATGGACAGAATCCAAATGGGCCTTGCGCTCCGGGTGGAAGATGCGGAAGGGCGGGCACGCAGAAACAACCTCCGCTTTGTGGGCTTTCCGGAGGACTGTGAGAAGGGACCCATGGATAGATTCTTGACTCAATGGCTGGAGAGCTGGCTCCCCCCGGACGCTCTGTCACGATGCTTTGTGGTGGAGCGTGCTCACAGGGCCCTGATGCAGAAGCCACCCGTTGGAGAACGGCCTCGACCGGTCATAGCCAGAATATTGAACTTCCACGACAGGGATGCCATCCTGCGGGAAGCAAGGGCCAAGGAGACACTTATGTTCGACAATCATAAAATCATGATTTTCCCGGACTATACTAAACAGGTACAGCAGCAACGCCACTCCTTCCTAGCAGCGAAGGCTAAACTGCATGGACTGAAGATACAATACTCATTGCTGTATCCGGCCTGCCTTCGGGTAATTTTTCAATCGAAAACCCACTTCTTTGATACTCCAGAGGATGTTTTCAGATGGACAGATGAGACGGTCAGAATCCAGCCGAACGCCCAACCGGGCTTGGGCTCCGGTCCATCGCGTGGATCGTCACAGGAGAGGGGCGACCCTGCTGCCAGGGGTAAACGACACAGGAAATCTCGGTCACGGAAACGCTCCCTGTCTCGCAGCGGCCAGCCTGATGAGACACAACTCGACACCGATCATTCTGGGAAAGAAAACTGAACACTGTGGGAGTCTGACTCTCTACAGTTACCGCTGGCCCACCGAAGGATTCGCCAGAGGACACTACGTGACTGCTTCGACAGCCGAACAGTGAGCGCTCAGTGCTGATAAACCACAGACCATGGATAGGCTCATAGGGGATGGTGTTGAGGGCACCAGATTGCCCCTCTTCGCACGGGCTTAAGGGGTGGTGGTGGTGGAGTGGGGTTCGGGGTACTGATTCGTAGGGCTGCCTAGTTCCCTCACGGATAAGGGGTGGCCCTGAGGGGGGGTTCCTTAGTTGGTGGGCATAGTTGGGATCCATTGGCATGGTTGGCTTTGGGCGCTCTGTTTTGGGCCCGAAGTTCCCCATGCCGCGACGGATACTTCAGTGTTCCATGAGGTATAGGGGAGGGGGGCGGGAGACAGGTGTTGGGGAGTTGGGGGGGGGCAGTGTTGGGGAGGTGTGATGGGGTGTAGGGGGTAGTTTGGGTGGGTTGCACGTGATCTCTAATGCCTTGAAGTGTGTTCCATTGAGTGCCTGGACCGGGTTCTGGGCTCCTCAAGGTTTTTTCCATCATGACTATGGTTGATACGACAATGCAGGGACTCCCCAGGGAGTCTATGCGTATACTGAGCTGGAACGTCAGGGGGATGCTGGACAAAATTAAGCGAGGGGCGGTCTTGCGATGGGGTAAAAGGGACACTACCGATGTGATGTTGTTGCAAGAGACGCACATGATGGGGACAAAGGTGCTTAGCCTGCAGAGATTTGGTTACCAACAGGTATTTCATGCTGGGTTCTCCAGGGGTTCGAGGGGAGTAGCTGTCCTGATACATCGAAGGTTGGCCTACACTCATGAGCGACAATGGATTGACCCACTGGGTCGCTATGTGTTTGTCAAGGGCATGATTGGTGCTGAGCCGGTGGTGTTTGGGAGCGTGTATGCCCCTCCCCCTTTACAGTGGTCCTTGGCTGAGAGGCTACTTGAAATATGGGCTGATATCCTGGAATACCTAGCCGTGATAGGTGGCGACTGGAACGATGTTATGGATGTGTGCCTGGACCGCAGGAGGCTGCAGGGGACGGTGGCGGCTACCTCCCCTGCAAGACTGAGAGCGATGGTGGACGGATTGGGCTAGGTGGATGTTTGGAGACATTTGCATGCCACGGTGCGAGAATATACCTATGTGTCTGCTGTGCATGGTTCCTTCTCACGACTGGACTATGTGTTTATGCCAGGAGCGTTCCTTGATAGGGTGAGGGAAGCCACGATTCTGCCTAGAGGACTGTCCGACCACTCCCCTGTTGCAGTGCGGGTTGAGTTACACAAGAAACGTCAACCATTCCGATGGAGGATGTCCTCGTGGCATCTTCAACAGGCAGACTATACTTAACATATACGGGGTGCAATCGCCCACTACTGGCAGGAAAATCTGGTCGAGGGTATGGACATGGTGGCAGTCTGGGAGGCCATGAAGCCTACATTGAGGGGCATAGGCATAGCATGGTGTACTGCTGCCCGTTGCTGCCGTCGTGAGGCCATTGTCGCGGCCGCGGCGCGGGTGGAAGTGCTAGAACAGCGATGTCAGGGGAGGGGGGATGAGGTGGTGGTACGGTTGCTCCTGCAGGCACAGCAATCCTACGCGTCAGTCTTACTTGACGAGGCTCGACAAGCGTGGCTGGCCACGCGGAGCAGGATATATCAGTGGGGCGATAAGTCCTACACTATGCTGCATAGGCTATGTCAGCACACCCTACAGCCGGTCACACTGCCAGGCCTCACCGACGGTGAGGGAATTTCCATAACAGACCCAGCGACCCTGGCGATGAGCTTCGCCCATTACTACGCAGAGCAATATGCTCAACGAGACAGTCTCCCACTGGATGCGATTGACAAATTCATTGCTGACCTGCCCCCCCGTGCGGTTTCCGACGAGGCGAGGAAATCCCTGGACCTCCCCTTTACGGCTGAGGAGCTAGGGGATGCACTCGGGCAACTCAACACGGGTAAGGCACCCGGACCGAGTGGGCTCCCCTGCGAATTTTATAAGAAGTTCCATCTTGAACTAGGACCGCACTATAGGAGGGCACTGGAGACCGCGCGAGAACGGGGTAGCTTGCCGGCGGATTGGCTTCATGCTGAAATTGTAGTTTTTCAGAAGCCGGGTAGGCCACCTGACCGACATGAATCTTATCGCCCCATATCCCTGCTTAACATCGAAGCCAAGCTACTGGCTAAAGCGTTGGCAAACCGCCTCCTCCCATATGTAGCTGACTTGGTCCATCCGGACCAGGCGGGCTTCATGCCGCATAGGGCGACACGACACAACATCAGACGAGCGCAGGCGGCTGTTGACGCCATGGGGGCCACCGGGGAGTGGGCGGCCTCATTACTGGCGGACATTGACAGGGCGTTTGATTCGGTCAGCTGGACGTACCTGTTCGCTCTACTGCCACGCCTCAACCTAGGCCCGGTATTTATTTCATATGTCCAGCTGCTATATACTGACATCACTGCGTCTGTGCGAGTGTCTGGAGCGATCTCTGAGACATTCTCGATTGCCAGGGGGACCCGACAGGGGTGCCCACTGTCCCCGTACCTCTTTGCGCTGGCCATGGAACCTTTGGCCTCTTGGGTGTGCATCGATGCGCAGCTTCGTGGCTTTATGTGGGGGGCGGGACTATCAGATAGAATTGCGCTCTATGTGGACGATGTCCTCTTCTTCCTGACTGACCTTAACCGATCTGGCCCTCGAATACTGGAGATAATGCGCATATTTGGTGAGGTATCAGGACTTTTTCTCAACCCGCGCAAGTCAACCCTATGGGTGCTGGGCGGGGGGGCTGGTGTATACCCCTGGGTGTCGCCCTTGCAGGTGGCGGTCAGGGGTCTGAAATACCTGGGAGTCTTCCTGTCCGAGTCCGCTGACATTGCATGGGAGCGCAACGTGCTGCCTGTGTGGGAAAGAGTCCAATCAGACATCAAGACATGGTCTCGCATGCCCCTCAATATCTTCGGTAGGTCTGCGATTTTCAAGATGGTCGCCCTTCCGCGCCTACTATATCAATTGCAGAATCACCCGCATAGGATTGAACCACAGTGGTTCCGTCGGGTAAATTCAGTACTGGGCCACTTCCTGTGGGCGGGGGGTGCCGCTGCAGACATGCTTCCTATCCACATACTGTGGGGGTCTGGCCACATCGGACCTCCTGTCCTACTATCAGGCCTCCCACCTTTTGGTTCTCAATGAATGGTGGTACGGCGATAGAAGAGACCCTGCATACGCCCTCGAGCGCTCGCTGATGGGGGATACCACATTGCATGCGCTATTGTATTCGGCTAGGCAATGGAGGCGGCTGCCGCGCGCCACACAGGTGGTCTTCATGATTTGGCGACAAGTACTACACTGTATGGGCTGGTGGGGCAGACTGACAGCAGAAACCCCACTTTGGAAGAACGGACAGCTCCCCGCACTGACCTCGCTGACAGGGTTTAGTGGCTGGGATTCTATCGGAATTTCCTCGCTTGGACATGTCCTTACCGGGGTTACTCTCAAGTCCTTCCAAGACCTTAGCACTGAATTCCATATGCCCAAGACCCAATTCTTTAAGTACTTACAATTCTGTCATGCGCTTGCACCTAGTTTGGTTGGCTTGGATCAACTCCCGGAATTTAGTCCGGTGGAAGCCTAGCTCTTCATGGGGGACCTCGGGGATAAAAAAGTGTCCCGAATCTACCAAACACTGGTCACCCATTGCTACTCTTCCCTGCTACTGCTGAAAGAAGCCTGGGAAACAGACATTGGCCCATTGGACGAGGATGACTGGAGGGAGGCCTTGGAATCCCCCCGCGGGGCTGCCATTGCCGTGCGACTCCGCTTAATACAATTTAAATATCTGCACAGGGCCTATTATACCAGGGAGAGACTATGGAAGGCTGGCCTAATTGCGTCTCCGGAGTGCCTGCGCTGTGGGACTGAGAGAGGTACGCTATTGCATACTGTGTGGTCATGTGTTAGTCTGACTCGGTTCTGGAACGGTGTGTGGAGTTGTTTGTCAGAGGTTCTGGGATGAGACCTTCCCCGTACGCCCAGGCTGGGTCTTCTACATATCTTGGAGAATGTGTGTGGGAACATCTCCAAACGCCACCATTTGTTGTTGGGTCTGGTGGTTGCCAAGCGGGATCTGGCAAGGGCATGGAAGGGTGAGCGTGCTCCTCCGCTGGGTGCCTGAAAAGCGGGCCTGGATTATTTCATGGGATTAGAGCTGCCTGTGTTTGAAGCCAGGGGATGCCCCCGGAAACATTTCAAAATCTGGAAACGATGGGCGGATTACAGGGGGTTAACTCTAAAGCCTCCAACAGACTCGGATGATGGGCTGCCTGCAGATGGGGACCTTCAAGCCTAGGGGGGCACTCGACGATTGCTGTACTGTATTCATCTGCTGAGGCTGATTGTGATCACGTGCATTGGGTTAGGGTGGGATAAGGGGTGGGTAGTTGGGGCTTTGGGTAGTTGGGGTGGTGGAGGGGGGGCGGGTGGGGGGCTTTTTCAAGTGATTAGGTTTGTATACACATTGACATATGTCTGCCATTTGACAGTGCCCTCCTGACTGTGGAGAACTGTATTTACGCTCTGCCTAATCAATCAATAAAAACGGTTGTGAAAAAAAAAAGACATTTTCCACCGCCTGGATTGATTCAACATTCCTGTGTCCCCATATTTCAGAACCATACAATAGTTCTACATTTTGCATAGTTTATGGGTAACATTTCTTTCAGTAGACTATTACCCAACTTCGTAGCAAAATTGCAAAGGGCCATAATAGATCTTACGAATTAGAATCTTCTTGAATTAACAGCACTTTTCAAAGTCCCTTCACAATCAAATAAAATTCCCAAATAGGAAAAGGACGGCGTTTGAGGTAAAATATCTTTTCCCATATAAATGTTACGACACTTAGCTGCATTACAGCCCACTTTCATGACAAATGTCTTGCTTATGTTGATAAGTAGCCCCAGATTATCCATAAAAAGGACAAAACTGTCAAGGAGATGCTGCAAAGCCAAGGGGGTGCGAACCATAAGTACTGCGTCATCCTCATAAAGCAGAACGGTTATTGGCCGATGCTTTACATTTGGCAGGTCCGCGCACTTACTAGCCAGTGTATTACCCAGGTTATTGATGTACAAATTGAATAAAAAAGGGGCAAGTACACACCCTTGGCGAACCCCTTTTTCAATTCTAAAGGGGTGAGAACACTCGCCATTTATACTAAAACATACCTTGCGTAACTGTTTGCATAAAGGTGTCTTAAAAGGTTAATAATGGTGCAATCAATACCCATTGAACTCATCACTGACCACAGCTTATCATGGATTACACAGTCAAAAGCTGACGATAAGTCAAAAAATAACGTATATAAGTTACCACTTTTGATATGTACATATTTACCCAATAGCAAATTCAAATTGATAGCGCGCTCCATGGTGCCAGTTCCCTGACGGAAACCATATTGTAGGTCAGAGATCTTATTATTGTATTCCGCCCAACTTTGTAATCTGGCTAGAAGAATGCAGCCGACCACCTTGACCAACAAATTTAATAAAGAAATTGGTCTGTAGTGCGATGTGCAATTTCGATCAATTTTTTTAAATATAGGTACGATTTGGGACTCTGCCCAACTCAAAGGGAACCCCGTACTCTGATAGGATCTAAGGACGTGGGTAAAGACATACTCATTTCCTGGCTGATTTGTAAAAAGTTAAATTAGAAACCTGCATAAATCGCAGCTTCGGGGCTTAAATTGCGTGGTCTTGCGCAAATATTTTACTTTAGAAAAAAACTTTAATCCTCATTAATGCATATGAAATCACTTTCAAATGCGTGAGTTCCAAATACCAGTTGTACTAAAACATAGTGCATTTGTTTTAATAGACTATAACGCAGCATATTATCGTTAATGCTTCACCTTAAAGAAATACACTTCTTTTGAACTTTGAATCAACTTTATCATATTTTACATGGTTTGTTATATGATTTACTTAGCAAGCATATCAGGGCTTGGCTCGTACACAGGTTCTAAGATCCAAGCCAGACCCTTAGTTCACCTCTCCTTGTAAATTTTTGGGCTCACACACATCTAAGCTATTCAATGCAGTGGTTGAAGTACATATAAGAAAAAATATGGGTACTGCAGTGGGGACGAGGTCAGTGGGTGCAGAATCAAATGTGTGGCTAAAAAGAATAAACTATTCTGCAACTATATTGTTGATCTTTCACCATCAAGTACCTAGATACATAAAATAATGCACACTTTAACTAAAAATAAATTAAAGTTAAACTAATTAGTGGAAAATGCACTATTTTATGTTATAACACCTCTGTTGGTTAATGTGATCACTACAGATGTCTATGTGTGCAACCAGAGACCCATAGAATTGAATCCTGTTTGGTGCAGCAGGGAAAAGTGATTTGTATTTTTAGTGCTAGGAGGTCCAAGAAGGCACTGTGAATTTTTAAGTCATCATCTACTCCAGGAGCGGCAAGCGGGTTTTCGTGCCCACCATAGCACCGAACTAGTAATGCTGTCGGTGCTGGATGAGCTTAGATGCATGGCTGACAGTAAAAAACCAAGCGCCCTGATACTTTTAGATCTTTCAGCGGCGTTTGATACTGTCAGCCATGCACTGCTCCTGGACAGACTAGCCATGTCCGGGATAAAAGAACAAGCTCTCCAATGGCTAACGTCTTTTCTGTTAGGGAGGACGCAGAGGATCCAACTAGCAGATCAGGTATCTGACGTTGGCGCCCTGGAATGTGGAGTCCCGCAAAGGTCCGCACTCTCACCTCTTTTATTTAACTTATACCTGCAGCCACTGATAGACTCTTTGGCAAACATGGGCTGTAAAGTTTTCAACTACGCCGATGATACTCAGCTATTGCTGAGTATCGAAAATACATCGGCTCAGTCCATGTCCCAAAAGAGATTGCTGTTCACAGTAAACTGGATGACATCTAACCTATTAAAAATCAATCCAGATAAAACGGAGGTCCTTGTAGTCTCAACCTCTGCCTCTCCCTGGAATGATCTGTTTTGGCCCCAAGAACTCGGACCCACCCCAAAGCCATGCCCCAGTGTAAAGAGTCTCGGCATTAAAATCGATCAGGAGCTCTCGATGACCAACAAAGTATCAGCTGTGGTTGGATCATGTACTAACCTGATCAGGCAGCTGCAAAAGCTTGTTCCTCTGCTCTTGACGAACATGCTTCGAACTATTGTTTCGGCTACAATAGTCTCCAGAATCGACTACGGGAACGCATTATACCTAGGTCTTCCAAAAAATTCAATTAATCGTCTACAAGTCATCCTGAACGACGCAGCACGGCTAATTTTCGGATTACCTAGACGGACCCATGCCTCCCCTCTACTTTATAGGTTACACTGGCTCCCTATAAAGCAAAGGGTTGAATTCAAGAGCCTGTGCATTGCCCATAAAGCAATTTATGGGCAAGCGCCGGCCTATATAAAGGAGAGGCTTGAAGTGTATAAACCCAAGCGAGCTCTACGATCCTCCAACTCCCTTCTGCTATCATGTCCACGTTTTAAAATGGTGACTAAAGGTGGCAGAGCCTTCTCAGTCCAGGCCCCCACTATTTGGAATAAGCTACCGGAGGTGCTTCGTAGAGAATCTAATCTTCTCCGCTTCAGGAAATCCCTGAAGACATTGCTTTTCAGGGACGCGTTTACATCCCTGTAAGATAGGCCGGCAATCTGCATCCTATTCACCTTTTTTCTTGTTGCTGTACTTGGTCAGAAGCGCCTTGAGACCTGTCGGTGATTTGGCGCGATATAAAACCCAGATACAAATACAAATACAAAAGTGTATTACAAACAGTATAATCTAGGCTGCCACTAAATGTGCATATACATTCATAATAAAGATAAAATGTGCTTCTAAAGTATAGATTTTAGTCATATGCAGCTAATACCTAGTGCAAACATTTCTCATAACTGTCCAATAAAAGCACAGACTCCACAGCTCAGCTTGGAACACCCTTACCATACCTCTCAAAAAACAAGATATCTTTGCATTCAGGAAGCTTCAAGTGACTCCTTCAATTAATGCCTAGACCGGCACCAGAGCACCATTTATATTTACAGATTAACTAGTTGCACACACTTGCATTTCTTTGGGGAAACAGACACACTGACAAGAAGACTTGTTTCTTTTTAGTTGTCTTCTCCTCCTTCGGGAACACAGCACAGGAGACCCCCTCCCTTCCACTTCATCTAAGGAATCTAAATTTTGTAACTTCTGTCCTTTAGCTGAAAGGCTGAAATTTCAGACAAATGCCATCCATTAAGACAGCAATCTCGAACAAGGACATTAGGGTGTGTGTAAAATTACAGATGGGTGGTCCCGCTAGGCAGCAGCCCTATGCACACCAATAGATTGAAGCCAAAATCCACAGAAACCAACATAATAGTTTTCGGTGAGCAACCAGGTTTTGGAAAAAATACTTCTGGTTAACACCTTGGCTGCTGTGCATTTTACCCTCCTGTGCTGATATTTGATAAATCCTATTGTTCATGACGAGCTCAGCTCGTCATCAGCACAGCTCAACTGTGCCTCATGACGAGCTGAGCTCGTCATGAGCATCGAAAGGGTTAAAGGATTTGGGTCCATGCCATGTATCTGATTCCTGGAGCTTGGGGTTTTGATAGATAACTTACTGGCCATAGTCTCCGTTAGCCGTTTTATTTGCCGACCAGATGCTTCCATCTGAGCTAGCCGCATCGCATTCCCCAATCTTGGTATTCTTGCAACTATTATGAACTGATATACCATAACCTCTGATACCACCCAGTCCCTATGACTGTAATGAAGACCACACAGCATGGCATAGTTCCCTGTTCCGGTAGAATAGGACTCGGAGTGAAACAACTTTCATGTGCTATCAAGGGCGGCCTCATTGCCCAGATGTTGGTAGTTCTGCGGTGTAATAGGTCACCAATGTGCTGTCCTAGATACTTGACAAACCAACCAATGACACTCCACCAGGTGTTCGGCCAGGTTTTGGAAATTGTTTGTAGATGAGCCTGTAGTTGGCCAATGGTTAATTCTGCCAAAGCTTATCTTAATGGCATCTGAATTTTATAATTTTCTCTAAAATTAGGTTTTCCAAGAGCACAGTGAGAGTAGTAAGACTTGTTTGGAAGTGGTCTTAAATTTATACAAAAATAAGGTTGATTTTAGATAAATATCATTCATCTAGACAGCCATTTAGCAATTGTACATGCTACAAATACTGTGACACACTGGGCTTGAAGTCATTAAATTCTACCTCGTGCAGGGATGTGGCCCTCAACTGGACTATGTTACCACCAGCTAGTAGCCACAGGTGCAGGAGTACAGTCAGTGCACGTTATGCTTTTGTCCAGTCCTGTTCCATCAGTCGTCCACTCTTATCTACAGCCCTACAGGAAACCCGTCCATTCAGGAACTGAGCAGGCTCCTGGTATGCTAATGTAACCTCTTTTGCCAGGTTCCTGCTTTTATCACTCATTCAGCAAGTCCAGCCTTCATGTTCTTGGTTGTCCTGTATATCCACTGTCACATAATTACTGCTGTGAAACCTCAGAGAGTCACAGCTTCTGCAAAGGGTTAACCTCAGACTGGGAAGCTGCAGCCTCTTTGAGAGAATTCATGCAATGATAGCTCAACAGGAAGTACCGCCTTCAGGAGCAAGTACCTCTAGGGCCAGAACGTTTAAACAAGGTTCTCTTTATAAGGAAGCAGATGGAAGAATTCTCAGTAAAGACCTTGCCTTAAGTTCCTTCTACATCCCACTGCTGATGCCAATTCAACGGTTCGAGAGAGACTATTTTTATCTCATTATCTGTTCCACATGATTTCCTTCTCATTCTCAGATGTTAATACTGAATATCACCACTAAGAAAATAGACATACAAGAATATGGTGGACAAAACAGACCAACATATTAAAAGTAAAGTGCATATAGAGGAAGCATCGATTTACTCTTCCTAACTTCACATCTACATACTTTGAATATATATCAATGTACACATATGTGGATCTATGTATAGAAATGTTTACTTGTGTTATGATATTTCGGATTCACTTCAGTGTACCTCAATCTGTGTACCTCAATATTCTAGTTTTGATATTCAGGGGCGTATTCTTTCTCTTCCAGCATGGCCTCATCCTCATAAGACATTTGCATAGCAAAATCTGTAACTCCCATAAATCACAGATATTCATGGGCTTTCAGTTAAACAGGTTTCCCATGAAGGTTGGGGTCCCCAGCAGCGCTGGGTCTCTAGGGACCCATGTTATGCCCCTGTCTTGAGCCCAGAACACTCATCCTTATCCCCCACCATTAATCTTCTTTCAGCCCTGTATTCTGTCTCCTAAACATGAATAAGTTAGAAAATTTATCAAATCAAGTTTTTGCGTTTAGAATTAAGATGATGTGTTAAGTGAGGTCTCAAGGAAATTCAGATATGCGTGAAGGTGTCAGCATAGTAAAGACACCAGTAAAAGTCTCCCAGAATTGGGATAAGTGTTTAGCATTAAAGTCTAAGGAAATGTGCTCTCTTCGAATGGTATGACTGCTAATTAAAGCCAATAAAACGTCAACAACAATCATATCTCTTCAAGACCCACCAGGAACCAATCATAGGAGGGCCCTAACTACCACAGGAGCTGTAGTGGTCCTAAAGGCAATAGCTACTGGATACCTAATGGCATAGTCCACCACCACTAGTATGGAAGGTATCCAGATGCTGTTGGATGGTTTAAGGGACACACAATGTCTATCACTACCCTTTCAGAGGGAACCCCAACCACTGGAAGTGGAATTAAGGGGGCCTTTGTAGTTCCACCTGACTTACCACCTGCTTCACAGGTGACACAGGAACAACAAAACCTCTTGGTATCCTCAGACATGTGGGACCAGTGAAAGAGAGGGACAAGCCTGCCCCAAGTCTTGCTTTGCCCAAGATGTCCTGCAAGGGGAATGTCGTGTACTAGGGACAATAGAAATCCCCTGAATTTCTGAAGTATGACCAACGTCTTGTTGGCACCAGGCTTGGGGTCTCTACTCTCAGAAAATAGGAGCCTATCTTCCTAATAGATCCTATGGGACCCACTGATAGTCCCTACCTCCTCAGCAGCAGCTTGCTGTCTGAGCTGTTGAAGAGAGGGGCGGGTTTTCCATTCCAGACTCAAGTCTGTCCTTGAAGGGTCCCCTGTCTCCAAGAACTCTGCTGTGCCTGGCCCAAGTTCTTCTGGGACAGTTCCTTCCCAGGGGCTGAGAAAATCTCCCTCAGAAGACTGATACTCACTAGGAGCCTGGGAGGAGGATAAATATTTACCCTTCCTGGTCTATATATCTGAATCCAGGGCTCCCTCTGTGTCTAGTCTCTTGGCCTGAGCCCTAGTGACCGCAAAGGCAGAAATGCCCATCATCTCTACATGTGTTCTGAACTCCATTTCAGGCCAAGCTGAAGCTTCTAGATCATTGCCTAATAGACAGTCCACAGGTAGGTCTTGGAAAGCCACATCTCTTTTAGGGCCGCTTACCCCCCTAGCTGAGATTCACAACTAACAAGGATCAGTCCTGACATTGCTAGCATTGGCCACTTGGTAAATTTTACCAAGTATGATCTGGTCAGGAGACACAAGTTTCTGTCACCATAGTGACACTGGCCCCTGTGTCCCTGTATGCCACAGCTTGAATCTTGACCACTAATGAGTGGCTGTTGTCTGTACTTGCTCAAGTTAGTGGAACTTACAAGTAAAGTGGCAAGTTCCCTGTCACTGTCACAGACAAGAACAGCCTGAGTGGGTTTTCTGACTAGGCCAGTACCCACTTCAGAACCCAAGGTTAGCCATACTAATCCCTTGGGGCACTACTACTACATGTACTGGTGCTAGGGGTGCTAGTTGCCGTAGGAGCTGTAGTAGTAGGTTCCTTGGTGCCAGATTTAGAACAATTGGTATCCCTTGCTATATGGCCTTTTTCCTTACACAGGTAACACCAAGGTTTCTTATTGGAGGAGGAAGAGGTTTGGGACCCACCCCCGGAGGAAGATTTTTGTGGACCTTGTGAAGACTCTTTCATATCTTTATTGTTCGCCCCACCCTTCTATTGGGCCTTAGAAGAATCTTGTTTCTTCTGGTCACCACCACCATGAGACTTCTGCTTGACCCTAGTGTGGACCATTGTGTCTCCCTTCTTTCCCAATACTTGGAGAGAGGTCAGATCAGAGTCCACCCGGTACTGGTGCAGTTGTTGATTTTGACAAATATTAAGGATGATTCCCGGCGCAGGCACTCATCCTTTGTCCTCCCAACAACCAGATTAGGAGCAGCAAATCTAACAACGCTCCAAAGTACAGACTGGATACAAGTAAGGATGGCTCCTGAGAAACATGCGGTTGAGGTGTTCCTCGAGAAGCTAGATCCAAAATGCCCAGGGCAGGCCGTGCTCACTTGAAAGGTCAGTCACAAAACCCAAGCTCACACTAAAGGACTTGGTCCTGGGAGTGGGAAGATGTGCACAGCAGGGGGAAAGGGATGGCCAGTCCAGGTGACACTTTTCTTTTGTAAAGGAAATCCTGCAGGCGTCATATCCCCCTGCTGTGCACATCTTCCAACTCCCGCCATATGCTGCACCGCAAATCATAATTGTTTGGTGAAATCCCTGCCTTCAGGGAAGGAGAGCACCTCCTTGACAGGCTATCTCAAAGAAAACAAAGTGGGGGGTAGGGTGGTTTGCTGAAACTTTGTAGAGGATGGCTGGCTCAGGCTGAACCTGGGCCTCTCGGAAGTGGTAATTAAAATCGAATTCTTAGATGCCATGCTAAAGCACCCGATGATAAAAAAGATACGATGTGCAGCCTTAAAAATCCTGAAACGGGGGAAGAACAGTTTGATTACTTTCGGTATTTGTAGTGCATGTAAATCAGCCGCACGGGCTGAAGACGACGGGGGGGGGGGGGGGGGGGGGGGGGCTGAAGCCCCTTTAGCCAAATGGGCGTTGCGCCCCTGTCTATCAGCCTTCTCCCGCCCTCTCCCCACTGACGTTTCGTTTTCCTCTGCTTTCAGACTCATCTTTGCTGGTCCTCTCAGTGCCTTTTGCCAGACCTCACAGCATGTGGTTACGGCTTAAAAACCCAAGGCTGGTAGGGGGCGTCACACCTAACACGGAGACCCTTTGAACGCTATGCCCCTCCGCCATCTCTCCTGGTACCCGGATAGCTCATTCCGGCTGCATCAAAAATGATGAGCAGGTTGAAGAGAACCCAGGCTGCAGCTGTGAACCGCTGATGACAATGACGACAAAAGGGGCCATTAGACCAGCGAAGAGGCCTGGCTGAAACATTTCCAACAAATTGCTTTTTTGCGCAGTAGATGTGATGGGCACTTTTATTCTGCCTCTTACTGTGAAATAGCCTCTTTCCGAGTCTAGGCTACCACAGAAAGCAGCTTCGGATATGCGAGTAAAATACAGTTTGAGGGAGGCGTATAAATCCTGTTAAATGTAAAAGCAGAGATTGGAGCAACCCTGGGGGTGACTGATGTGCTAGAGAACATATCTCAGTAGGTTGAAGCACCCGTTGCATAGATGTCTGCGTTACCTGCAGGCCAAAGGTTCACATTTCGGTAAGGAAGGCTCAGCGTTTCATTCTTTTGAGGTCACTGTAATGATTAATTTGTCTCTCTCTGTTAATATCAACTGCTCCCATTCACACAACATAATACAACTGTGCATTGGTACAACGTTGACCTTTTATACATGTGGACAATGCACAGGGGCTGAAAATTGTGACTCTGGCGTCAGTGACACCAGGTAAATCTCTGTTAGTCCTTTGGTACATCTAAGGTACAATGAAGTAAGCACTGGCAAAGCCAATAGGTGTGTGTGTCTGTATATATATTCTGACGTGCACCTGTGGCCTTAACTACATTGGTAGTACGAAGCTGCAGGTGCACGTCAGAATATTGCAGCATATCATGGCCATCCTACACAGTGACCCAGTTTACCCTGTGGCACATTTCAAAAGATATGTATAAACAACAAGAGAGTTAGGGCTCAAAGGACACTCCTATACACCAAATGAAATACAATCAACAACAAAGGAGTGACTAGAAAAAGAAACAAAGAAAATATTTTCAAGTGAAGTGAAATGTGAAATGTGAAAAATCACAATTGTTTATTATATTACCCTCACTCACCCGACTATTGGGTGACGTGCTTCATCATTGGGTATTTTCACCGGGCAGGTAAAAGACCTAACCGGTGTGCTACGACACCTGCATCTGCAGTGGAGCTGGGTTATGTAAAAACAGTGGATAAAGTGAGAAAGTGATAAAAGTAAAAAGGTGCGTGTTAGACGGGGACCTGGAGGGTCGGCCGAGGACAGGGGAGAGGCCTCTGGTGAGGACCGTCTCCAGCGATCGTACAGACAAGTAACCCCCCCCCCCACAGATGGACACCACACCAGGATGAGGTCAACACTCTTTATATACGATTCTTGCAGTAAGGTTATCAGCGATACAGTGAGATCAGGACACGAGGGTCCTCTTAATTCTAGTCTCTGGGGGGACAGGGTAGCGGGACAGTCTTGGTACCGGTCTGGTACGGGTTGGTGAGAGGGGTAGCTCACAATCCTCGAGCTCGGAGTTCTGGAAGGTCGGGCCGCGGCAGCGCCAGCTGGCTAGGATGATCAGTCTCACTTGAGGAGGGCCGCGGCAGCGCCGGCAGGCAAAGGCGATGGTTCACACAAGGATGGGCCGCGGCAGCGCCAGCAGGTCCCGACGAAGGTGTAGGTTGCAGAGGGCCGCGGTAGCGCCAGCAGGCAGGAGCGATGGTTCACGAGGATGGGCCGCGGCAGCGCCAGCAGGTCCCGATGAAGGTGTAGGTTGCAGAGGGCCGCGGCAGCGCCAGCAGGCAGGACGAAGGTTCACAAGGCAGGGCTGCGGCAGCGCCAGCAGTCCGTCAAGGATGAGTTCTTCAAGGTGTCTCTCGACTCCAGGATACAACTGCCTTCCTGCTCTGGAGCTGCCCCAGTTATAGGTCTGGTCTCCTTTGATGTCCGGACCCTCGCACTTGGAGGTCGGGAGGTCCGGGATGAGGGAGTCCAGACACCCAGCAGGGGGGTGGAGCCAGCGCCCGGGGAGGCTGGGGGCGATCGGCACCTGGCGGGGGAGAGCCATCGACACTCTTTTCTCCCATTGACCTGCCAAGTGGTCTCTTCACCTCCCGGGTGGATGGTGGTGCCTCGATGTCGGGCCTGGCCAGGCCCAGGGTTGGGGTCGAGCTGACGCCACGCGGCCTCGTGGTGCAGTGTCCAAGATGGCGGCCGGGCCGGGCAATGCTGCTGAAGGTGGCCCGGGCCGGCCGATGTCGGGGTGTTCGGGAGCAGGTGTCCCGTTGGGGACGGGTTGCGGTTTGCTTCTGTGGGTTGCCGGGATGGTTCTTCCGGTGACACCGGGAAAGCCGGTGTTCAATCCTTCGGATGCGGGGAGGGAGTGGCCCCTTCACGAGGCCTGTCCAACATGCGTCCCCCCCAGCTGAAGGGAGGGAGAGTCAGCCATCTCCTTGGGTACTCTCCTTGCCGAGGCGGAAAAAGCGTGACAGGCCGTTCGCGTTGGCGTGGTCTTGGCGATGCTCCACAGTGAAGTCCATCCCCTGCAGGGAGATGGACCATCACAACAGTTTTGGATTCTCCCCCCGCATCTGCATCAGCCATTGCAGGGGTCGGTGGTCTGTCTGTACCCTGAAATGGGTACCGAAAAGGTAGGGCCGGAGTTTCTTGAGGGCCCACACTACTGCGAAGGCCTCCCGCTCGATGGTGCTCCAGCGCTGCTCTCGGGCCAGCAGGCGTTGGCTGATGAAGGCCACTGGTTGATCGACTCCCTCGGCGTTGAGTTGAGAGAGTACTGCCCCAATGCCATGATCTGAGGCATCCGTCTGGACGATGAATTCCCGGCTGTAGTCCGGGGCCTGGAGCACGGGGACGGTGCACATGGCGGCCTTCAGCTTCTCGAAGGCCGCTTGGCAGTCCGGAGTCCAGTTGATGGCTTTGGGATTTTTCTTGGAGGTGAGTTCCGTGAGGGGCCCCACAATGCTGCCATAGTCTTTTACAAACCGCCGGTAGTATCCGGTGAGCCCTAGGAAGGCTCGGACCTCGGTTTGGGTGACAGGAGGTTGCCAGGACTGGATGGCAGCGATCTTGAGCTGAAGGGGGGCCACCAGACCGCTTCCCACTTGGTGTCCGAGATAAGTCACGGACCCCTGGCCAATCTGACATTTGCTGGCTTTGATGGTGAGGCCGGCCTGCTGGAGGGCGTACAGGACTCTCGGAGGTGGTGAAGGTGGTCTGCCCAGTGACGACTGTACACAGCGATATCGTCCAGGTAGGCGGCGCTGAAGTCTTCGAGGCCCGCCAATACCTGGTTCACGAGTCGTTGAAACGTAGCTGGAGCGTTTTTCATGCCGAATGGCATCACGTTGAAGTGGTAGTGGCCATCCGGGGTGGAGAAGGCGGATCGTTCTCGGGCCCTGGGGGTGAGGCCGATCTGCCAGTAGCCTGCTGTTAGATCGAAGATGCTCAGATAGCGGGCAGCCCCCAGGCGGTCAACCAGCTCATCTGCCCGGGGGATGGGGTGAGCGTCGGTGGGGGTAACAGCGTTCAGGCCCCGATAGTCTACACAGAACCGGAGCTCGGGGGCGACGCCCGGGGCGGCAGCCTTGGGGACCAGTACGACTGGGCTGGCCCAGGGGCTGTCGGATGGCTCGATCACCCCTAGAGCCAGCATTTTGGAGACTTCGTCCTGGATGCAGGTGCGCACCCGATCTGGCACTCGGTACGCCCTGTGTCGAATAGGGGGACTATCTCCAGTGTCCACATCGTGAAGGCACCAGGGGGTGACCCCGGGGGTGAGGGAGAACAGGTTCGCAAATTGTAGCAGGAGGGCCCGGCAGTCCTGGCGTTGTTCCGGGGACAAGGCCTCGGAGAGTCTGACTTCTTCCACGGAGCCATCTTTTTCACGGGTCCTCAGCAGGTCAGGGAGGGGCTCGGAGTCTTCTTCCATCCCACTATCTGTTGCCATTCGTAGGCTGAGTTCCGAGCGCACGAAGTGGGGTTTGAGTCTGTTGGCGTGGAGGACTCGGAGGGGGTTCCGGGGGGACTCCATGTCTATTAGGTAGGTGACAGGGCCCTTGCGCTCTATCACCTTGAAGGGTCCTGTCCATTTGTCCTGCAGGGCACAAGGTTCGACTGGAGACATCACCCATACTTGCTGGCCGGGTTCGAACTCAATGGAGGAGGCATGTTGATCGTACCATTTCTTCATGTCCTCCTGACTGGCCTCCAGGTTGGCTTTGGCGAGTTCCCTGAATCGCCGGGTCTGGTTGTGGAGGGTCAGGAGATACTTATACACGTCCGGAGGGGTCTTCTGGGGGGCCATCTCCCAGCCTTCCTTGACCAGGCTGAGGGGGCCCCGGACGGGGTGTCCGTACAGGAGTTTGAAGGGGCTGAAGCCGAGGGACTTCTGGGGAACTTCTCGATAGGCGAAGAGGAGGCACGGGAGCAGTACGTCCCATTGCCGGCGTAGGAGTTCTTCCAGGCCCATGATCATTCCCTTGAGAGTACGGTTAAACCGCTCGACCAGTCCGTTTCCTTGTGGGGTATAAGGGGTCGTGAACCGGTAGGTGTCCCCGCACTGCTGCCAGAGAGACTTCATGTATTTCGAGATAAAGTTCGTGCCCCTGTCGCTGACGACCTCCCGGGGGAAGCCCACTCGAGAGAAGATCCCCATCAGGGCTCGGCCCACCACGGGTGCTGTTACAGTCCGAAGAGGAATGGCCTCGGGGTACCGGGTGGCGTGGTCCACCAGGACTAGGATGAACCGGTGCCCCTGGGCCGTTCGGGGGTCTAGGGGTCCCACGATGTCTATTCCCACCCGTTCGAACGGGGTGGTGACGACTGGAAAGGGTTGTAAGGGTGCTTTGATCTTTCGGCCGCTCTTCCCGCTGGCCTGGCAGGTGGGGCAGGCCCGGCAGTGGTTGGAGACATCATTTCGCATCTTGGGCCAGTAAAAGTGCGTCACCAGGCGGTTGTATGTTTTGTCTTGTCCCAAGTGTCCCGCCAGGGGGACATCGTGCGCTAAGTTCAAAAGGAAGTCTCTGAAGCGGAGGGGCACCACCAGCACCCGACTGGCCCCTAGCTCAGCAATTCTTTGCTCGCTGTAGAGTAGGTCATTGTCCCAATAAATCCAGTGGGCCCTGCGGTGTCTCCTGCGCTCTGGGCGAGGGCTTGCTGTCTGAGTCCCTCGAGGGAGGGACAGGTCTTCTGTTCTTGTCGGAATTGTTCCTGGGTGGGACCACCCTCTTGACGCCACTGGACCAGTTCGGGGAGGTCCTGGAGTTGCACGGGCCCTTCTCCGTCTTGTTCTGGGGGATTGACATTTAGGCCGTCTCTTTCCGGGACGATCGGGTGAGGAGGTTCTGGCCATTCGGGTTCTTCGGGACTGGAGATGGCGCGGGCGGCCATGGATCGGGTCGTTATACAGGCCCACTCAGGGAGGCCCAACATCCCCAGGTGCTCTCTTCTTTCAACGGCTGCCCAGGGGGAACTTTCGAGGTCGTTCCCCAGGAGGCAGTCCACTGGGGCATCATCACGGACAGTCACCTTCAGCATTCCGGACACTCCTCCCCACTCGAAGGGGACGCAGGCCATCCGACACAGGCTTTCTGAATTGTCGGCTGACCGGACGGGGCAAAGGACGTTCGGCAAGATCTGCTCCGGGGTCACCAGATGACAGCGGACTGCTGTCACACTGGCCCCGGTGTCGCGTAGGGCTTCAGCCTTGCGCCCATTTATGTTCACCCACTGGCTGTATTTTCTCGTGTTGGCGGGTAGGGGAGCCCGCGGAATCATGTCTCTTTCCCCTAGGCAGGCCAGGATCATGGCGGCTGGTTCCCACTCGGGCTGTTCCTGTTTGTATTCTCCATACTCCTCTGGGGCTTGCTCTTCTTCCAGGGCGGCGGCAGCGACCTGGCGGGGTATAGGATTCTGGTTCTTTGGGCAATTAGGGTCATTGGCATAGTGGCCGGTCCGCTGGCACCGGTGGCAAGTAACGTTGGCTCGGAGCCCCGGACGCATCGGGGGGTTTCCCCTGCTGGCCGGGGGCGGGGTGTTGTTGGCGGGAGCCGCCGGGACGGCGTCTCTTCCCCGACCCTGGCCTCCTCCTCCTCGGGGGCGATGGGGACCTTGGTTGGTTCGGTTTGGCTCGCTGGGCCCGCTTCGGGCAACTCGAGTGCTTTCCCATCGGTCAGCTTCGGCGGCGAGCTGCCGAGGTTCAGTCAGTTTACTGTCGAGGAGGTGCTGCCTGAGCTCGACGAAGCAATTGTTGGAGAGGTGCTCCCACACAATGAGGTTAAAGAGTTGTTCGTAGGTGGTTACCTGGCTGCCCTTGATCCACCCCTCGAATGCTCTGCTGAAAAAGTTCACGTACTCCACCCAAGTTGTACCCGGGATCCGTTTGCAGTCACGGAACCGCTGGCGGTACATCTCGGGCGTGAGCCCGTATCGAGCGAGGAGGGAGGCCTTCATGTGGTCATAGGACGTCATCTGATGGTCCGGGAGTTGCAGCAGGGCGTCACGCCCTTCGTTGACGAACCTCCCCCATAACCCGGCTCCCCAGTCACTTCGAGAGATCCGGTGGGAGGTCATGGCTATCTCGTAGGCTTTGAACCATTGCTGGATGTCGTCGTTCCGATAATATTCTCTGACGACATCCTTGGGGATGTGGACTTTAGGGTCTGTAGTGCCAGGGGTGTTCGGGCGCTCGGGCACCCCGAGGTCTTTATTTTGTTTCCGAAGCTCTATTTCAGCTAGATTGCGCTCATGTTCGTAGGCCAGTTTTTTCTCTTCTAACTCTCTCTGTCTTTGCTTCTCTTCCCGCTCCTCTCGGAGCCGCAAGTGTTCCAAGGTTATCTTTTGTTCTGCCAATTTCAGTTCTCCGTCCAACCGAAGTCGTGCCAGCTCTAATTCATGGAGTCTGCTTTTCTCACTCTCGGATCTCCTCCGGGGAGAGACCCGATCTCCTTCCTTCCGTCGGAGTGGTGCTCGTTTCTGGCACCTCGAGGTTTTGGTTTTGGGGTACGGCCGTACCCGTCTTCGCCCAAGATTCTAGGGCCTTTTTGAAGTCGTCTTTCGTGCTCAGTCCTGTGGTAGCAATGCCTAGTACTATGCAGAACTGCTTTAGTTCTTTGTGGTTATACTCTTCTAATTTCTCCATCTGGAATCTTTCTGTGGATACGCTCTCTTTGGTTGTCATTGTGGTTGAGTCGTGGGGTGAGTTACTCTCTGTACGATTACGCGTTGGTTCGGATCGCGCCGCTGGCCACCAATGTTAGACGGGGACCTGGAGGGTCGGCGAGGACAGGGGAGAGGCCTCTGGTGTGGACTGTCTCCAGCGATCGTACAGACAAGTAACTTCCCCCCCCACAGATGGACACCACACCAGGATGAGGTCAACACTCTTTATATATGATTCTTGCAGTAAGGTTATCAGCGATACAGTGAGATCAGGACACGAGGGTCCTCTTAATTCTAGTCTCTGGGGGGACAGGGTAGCGGGACAGTCTTGGTACCGGTCTGGTACGGGTTGGTGAGAGGGGTAGCTCACAATCCTCGAGCTCGGAGTTCTGGAAGGTCGAGCCGCGGCAGCGCCAGCTGGCTAGGATGATCAGTCTCACTTGAGGAGGGCTGCGGCAGCGCCGGCAGGCAAAGGCGATGGTTCACACAAGGATGGGCCGCGGCAGCGCCAGCAGGTCCCGACGAAGATGTAGGTTGCAGAGGGCCGCGGCAGCGCCAGCAGGCAGGAGCGATGGTTCACGAGGATGGGCCGCGGCAGCGCCAGCAGGTCCCGACGAAGGTGTAGGTTGCAGAGGGCCGCGGCAGCGCCAGCAGGCAGGACGAAGGTTCACAAGGCAGGGCTGCGGCAGCGCCAGCAGTCCGTCAAGGATGAGTTCTTCAAGGTGTCTCTCGACTCCAGGATACAACTGCCTTCCTGCTCTGGAGCTGCCCAAGTTATAGGTCTGGTCTCCTTTGATGTCTGGACCCTCGCACTTGGAGGTCGGGAGGTCCGGGATGAGGGAGTCCAGACACCCAGCAGGGGGGTGGAGCCAGCGCCCGGGGAGGCTGGGGGCGATCGGCACCTGGCGGGGGAGAGCCATCGACACTCTTTTCTCCCATTGACCTGCCAAGTGGTCTCTTCACCTCCCGGGTGGATGGTGGTGCCTCGATGTCGGGGCCTGGCCAGGCCCAGGGTTGGGGTCGAGCTGAGGCCACGCGGCCTCGTGGTGCAGTGTCCAAGATGGCGGCCGGGCCGGGGCAATGCTGCTGAAGGTGGCCCGGGCCGGCCGATGTCGGGGTGTTCGGGAGCAGGTGTCCCGTTGGGGACGGGTTGCGGTTTGCTTCTGTGGGTTGCCGGGGTGGTTCTTCCGGTGACACTGGGAGAGCCGGTGTTCGATCCTTCGGATGCGGGGAGGGAATGGCCCCTTCCGCAGTGGAGAAGTGTGGCTCAGGGGTTAGAGGCGGCAGACCCGGAAGCTGAGATCGGCCCTGGACCAGGGTTCAATTCCCCGCCCCGACGTGGGTTGGGCTCAATAATTCCACGGACTCGATAATTCTCACTCCGGTGCCTACTCGACTCACAGGTTCACACTCTGCGACTCTGGGCAATAGCTTGCTTAATCTCCACAACGGCCCCTCGCGGCGGGATGCCTGGCTTTCACCTTGTGGATACCCTGCCGGGGTATCTCACAGGGGAATACCAGGACGGGTTCCCTAAGCAAGCGCATAGATGCCTGCGATGTGGGCGATTTGCGCTATATAAATACATGTACATTTACATTTACATTTACATTTACATTTACGAGGCCTGTCCAACAGTGCGGACGCTGATCCAAACCAAACTTTAATAAAGATCGGCGTGAGCATCTGGTTAAAAAGGGTGAGATGGATGATGTAGACCTTAAACTTGGGTCGTATCATCCAAATCACAGGGTCGACATGTTTCTGCTCCTATGGCCAACTCGGCCGAGCTTTCATCAGGACCAAAGGACAACATTCAGTATGGGGCTTTGGCGAAGTGAAGTGCATGTGGGTCTACTCTTAAGGACGATATTTTCACATGTCATGAATGGAAATGTACATATGTGTTCTTCTCTCCTTATTTCTCTCCACAGATCCTCATGACCTGGAAATCCCAGGTTCAACCGGTATTAAGAACCGTGAGTTTGTAAACACTTAACGTCTACACTGAGGTTAGGGTGCACCTTAGAGAGTGCATACCGCCCAGTGTTTGTCCTTTGGTCCTGATGAAAGCTCGGCCGAGTTGGCCTTAAGAGCAGAAACATGTCGACCCTGTGATTTGGATGATACGACCCAAGTTTAAGGTCTACATCATCCATCTCACCCTTTTTAACCAGATGCTCACGCCGATCTTTATTAAAGTTTGGTTTGGATCAGCGTCCGCACCTTTTTACTTTTATCTCTTTCTCACTTTATCCACTGTTTTTACATAACCCAGCTCCACTGCAGATGCAGGTGTCGTAGCACACCGGTTAGGTCTTTTACCTGCCCGGTGAAAATACCCAATGATGAAGCATGTCACCCAATAGTCGGGTGAGTGAGGGTAATATAATAAACAATTGTGAGTTTTCACATTTCACTTCACTTGAAAATATTTTCTTTGTTTCTTTTTCTAGTCACTCCTTTGTTGTTGATTACATTTCAAAAGATGTCATGCAAATGACATTAACTGTTTACCCTATTACGTGATTAGTGGTATACCAAAATCAAAGAGGGGAGGTAATAGGGAACGTCAGCTTAGACAACTAGAAACAAAGTTCATTCTTGAACTTGCCTTTAAGTAGCCACAGGGTTTGAATAATACAGAGGATATGTACAATTTTTTATAAACTGTGTTCATTTATGATGTTTGGCTCTATCTCGACAATATGCTTTGGCTTTAAAATATCTGCTGCTGTAATCAATCATATATAAAATATTCTATGAATTCCCTTTTTTAACATTTTAAGACCTGTTTTTAGGTATAATGATGTTTTAGCAAACAATTATTTATTTAATATAAATTTTAATGGTATCTTCCAGGATGGAATTTTACTGTTGACAATATTAATGCATGTTTGCTATGGAATTATACTAATATTGGTCTTTTTGTAAATAGTACTGCACTTTATATTTATACTAGCAGCCCGCCCCAGCGTTGCCTGGGGCAGAAATGGGATGGGGGCAGCATTTCAGGCTTGCGTGCACTCCCGTCCCGGCCCCCGCCCGCCACAACATTTCCACTCCTTCCCGCGCTTCACTCAGCCGCACACTTTCCACCTTGCGTGCACTCCCGCCCCGGACCCCGCCCGCCACGGCATTTCCATTCCTCCCCGCGCTTCACTCAGCCGCACACGTTCCGCCTCCTCCCAGCGCTCCCGCGCTTCACCTACCTCAGCCCGACTTCACCGCTCCTCGTTCCACCTCCTCACATCAGCCTGACTTCAACGCTCCTCGTTCCGCCTCCTCCCATCAGCCCGACTTCACCGCTCCTCGTTCCGCCTCCTCCCATCGCTTCTCTGAGCCGTACACGTTCTGCTCCTCCCCGCGCTTCATGTATCTCAGCCCGACTTCACCGCTGCTGTCCACCGCTCCTCCCCGCGCTAGATGATGTCAGCACGCACGTCCACGTTGTTAGCGCACACGGCCGGCGCTACTTCTTAGGGACTACTTTTTTTTATTGCTTCTTTTTTAAATACCGTTTATTTTTATATTTTGTACAGCCTATGTTCATCTACAGGACCCCCCCTTTTCAACGCTGTATTCATCTGTATTCATCTGTATTCATCATGTATTCCATCTCATCTCCGATCGCATTTACAGCTAGGAACGCTGACCATCTAAGCGCTCAGGTTGTTTTGGGTGTAATTTTAAAATCGTTACCTGTTTGTGCCGGTGCCACTGCCCATAGCGTCTTTCCTCCCTGTGCCCAAATCTCGCCCAGTTTCTGTTTTGCTTTCGCCACCATTTTGTTTGTTGTGCCTTGTAACCAGCACCTCCAGCCCGCCCCTTCCTCCCAGCTGCTCCTCCCTCCCACGGACTGATAAGGCTTGCCCCGTCCGCAACTCCATTGTGACCTCTCTTACCTCGTAAGAAGCGGTCGCTCCCCACGCTCCCTGCCCGATTGTCATTGCGCCTCGCACTGCTTGAATCGTGATCTTGGTGTCTGGGTATCGTAGCGCTATCGCTTGCCTGCTATTGCTGCATTGTTTGCCTGCTATTGCTGCCGCATTTGAATTTTGCACATTATCTCATCTCCGATCGCATTTACAGGTAGGAACGCTGACCATCTAAGCGCTCAGGTTGTTTTGGGTGTAATTTTAAAATCGTTACCTGTTTGTGCCGGTGCCACTGCCCATAGCGTCTTTCCTCCCTGTGCCCAAATCTCGCCCAGTTTCTGTTTTGCTTTCGCCACCATTTTGTTTGTTGTGCCTTGTAACCAGCACCTCCAGCCCGCCCCCGCCTACCAGCTGCTCCTCCCTCGCTCCGCCCCCCCCACTGCCCACTTATGTCTGAACAGTTAACGCTCAGCGTTCACGCGTTGCGGAGCGCCCCATGCGCGCCGAAGGTGCGCCAAAGGAAAGCCGGTCTACGCCCGTCCGCGCCTGGACCGCGCCCAGCACCAGAATCCCTGGCCCCCGCAATATTCGCCCCACCCGCATAACGTACGACGACGCCACCCTCTCAGTCCTTAACCCCGGCCGACCACCAAACTGCTACCAAGCCGCACCAGGACACACCCATGGACCCTTCACCTGCCACCCCTGCAAATTCAACTGCATCAAGACCCACACCAAAGCCACAAACTCCAAACAGAGATCCAAAACTAACCATCTAAAGTGCATCTTGCTCAACACCCGCTCAGTCCACAGCCATGCCATTGACCTTTGGAACCTACTCGACACCACATCGCCGGACGTTGCCTTCCTTACAGAAACCTGGATGAACGCTTCATCAGCTCCCGACATCGCCATAGCCATCCCGGACAGCTACAAGATCATCCGAAAGGACCGCACAAACCAAACAGGAGGAGGCATCGCCATCGTCCATAAGAACTCCATCCGCATCACAACCAACTCTGATGACACCCTCACAGACGCCGAACACCTTCACTTCCAGATCCACATCGACCCCAAGACCACACTCAGAGGCACCCTCATCTACAGGCCACCAGGACCCCGCACACAATTCAGCGAAGACATCACTGACTTCATCAGCCCACACGCCCTCCCCTCCGAGGACTACATTCTACTGGGAGACCTCAACTTCCACCTGGAAAAGAACAACGACAGCAACACCACCACCCTTCTAGACAACCTCGCCAACCTCGGACTCAAACAACTTGTTGACACCCCCACCCACGTGGCCGGGCACACACTCGACCCAATCTTCACCTCAAGCAAGCACATCTCCTTCAATCACACCACAACTCTCCACCGGACAGACCACAGCTGCGTTCACTTCAACTACAAAAAAACCACAACCCACAACCACCCACAACCTTTACCCCGCAGAAACTGGAACAAAATTACCACCGACCAGCTCCTCACATCGCTTCTCCAAAACCCTCCTGCCAAATCATCGGACCCAAACCAAGCAGCCACCGATCTCACACAATGGATCACCCACAGCGCTAACGAATTAGCACCCTTGAAAACCATTCATATCAAGCAAGACAACAAAAAAGCCCCATGGTTCAACGAAGACCTTAAGAAATCCAAGAAGACCTGTCGCACCCTAGAGAAAGCCTGGCGAAAAAACCCAACCACTGACAACCTGTCCACCTTCAAGAACGCCACCTGCAAACACCACCAACTGATCCGATCCACAAAGAAATCAGCTTTCAAGAATCGACTCGACAACAACGCCCACAACAGCAAGGAACTTTTCAACATCGTCAAAGAGTTTACCAACCCCATTGCCGGCACCAACGACATCACCCCCTCTCAAGACCTCTGCGATTCTCTAGCCTCATTCTTCCACAACAAAATCGCTGACATACACAACAGCTTTGAAAAACAGTCCACACCCCCCTCCTCCGAAATAAAACGCCCTTCCAACAACCTTTATGCCTGGAACCCAATCACCACTGAAGACACCATCCGCTTGATGAACTCCATCCGCTCAGGTTCTCCAACCGACCCCCATCACATCTTCAACAAAGCAGACTCCACCATCGCACCCCATCTCAGAGACATCATCAACTGCTCCCTCGACTCCGCTACCTTCCCGGAAAGCTGGAAACATGCCGAACTCAGCGGCCTTCTGAAGAAACCCACAGCAGACCCCTCTGAACTGAAGAACTACCGCCCCATCTCGCTCCTCCCATTCCCTGCCAAAGTCATTGAGAAAGCAGTCAAAACTCAGCTCGCCGCCTTCCTCGAATCGAACAAATCCCTCGACCCTTCACAATCCGGCTTCCGAGCCAAACACAGCACCGAGACCGCCCTCATCGCAGCAACAGAAGACATTCGAACTCTACTAGACAACGGAGAAACAGCTGCCCTCATACTACTTGACCTATCTGCAGCCTTCGACACAGTATGTCATAGCACCCTTATACAACGCCTCAGCAACATCGGAATACAAGGAAAAGCCTTGGACTGGATCACCTCGTTCCTCACCGGAAGAACCCAGAGAGTCCGCCTCCCCCCTTTTAGATCAGAGGCCACCCCAGTCATCTGCGGCGTACCACAAGAATCATCTCTCAGCCCCACCCTCTTCAACGTATAAATGAGTCCCCTCACAGCCTTCGCGCGCCAACATAACCTCAACATCATCTCCTACACAGACGACACGCAACTGATCCTCTCCCTCACCAAAGACCCAAACACCGCCAAAACCAACTTACACAAAGGAATGAAAGAAGTAGCTGAGTGGATGAAGAACAGCCGTCTAAAACTGAATTCAGACAAAACGGAAGTCCTCATCTTAGGTTCATCCCCCTCCGCCTGGGACAACTCATGGTGGCCTCCGGCCTTGGGAACAGCATCCACACCCACGAACCACGCACGGAACCTGGGTTTCATCCTGGACTCCTCCCTCTCGATGACCAGACAAGTCAACGCAGTCACGTCATCCTGCTTCAACATCCTACACTTGCTCAAAAAAATCTTCCGCTTGATCCCCACCGATACTAGAAAGACTGTCACCCACGCACTGGTCACTAGCAGATTAGACTATGGAAACTCCCTTTACGCCGGAACCACAGCCAAACTACAGAAAAAACTCCAAAGCATCCAAAACGCCTCAGCCAGACTCATACTAGACATCCCCCGCCAAGCTCACATTTCCGGTCCCTTGAAAGACCTCCACTGGCTCCCCGTCAACAAGAGAATAACATTCCGTCTCCTCACCCACGCCCACAAAGCCCTCTACAACTTAGGACCCGAATGCCTCAACACACGCCTGTCCTTCTACAACCCCACCAACTACGATCATCCAATCAAGCCCTCGCCACAATCCCACCATGGGAGGAAGATCCTTCTCATATTTAGCGGCCAAAACCTGGAACTCTCTCCCCACCCATCTCCGCCTCACTCAAAACCACCTCTCCTTCAGAAAGCAACTAAAAACCTGGCTATTCGATAAGTAAATTACCCACCTTCCTCAAGCGCCTTGAGACCCTCTGGGTGAGTAGTGCGCTATACAAATTTCGAACTTGAACTTGTTGAGATTGGTGGTGTACTTTTCGAGTTTACCTGGCTCAAAGTACACAGTTCTCTCCTTATAATATTAGTATAGATCTGCTTGATCTGCATAGTTATGCATCATATTGCACATTGGAGAAAAACCTCCACTTTACATTCGAGTATCCACTTATGCACTTTATTTGGGAATCATATCTTGGATTTATCCAGAGAGAAAAACATTCTTTGTTGCTTACAAGTATGCCTACTGCAAACAATAAGACGGATTAATCCTGTATATTTAATTTGGAGAGAAATTGTATTTATACATGCATAATTTATATTAGTTCGTGTATATTTATTATTTAAATGTACTGACAATATAATTCTAAATTGGCATTTCATATATATTTTCCGGGTAAGAGTCCGACGGTTTAACCGGGGAAAATGTTTGCAACAAGTCTTTTGCCCATTTCTATGAACATGTGACCGGGAGTGGGTGTTTACCGAACACACTATTGGCACATATAAAAAACAATGGCGCAGTACCAAACCGCATGTGAACAAGGGCTCTTGTAGCCCGAAACTCGTCGTACGTGGGTTGTGATGAAATAAATAAACAAAGAACCATCTTGCCTGAAGAGCTAAGGGGCCTGAGTCTCCTTCTTCGCCGCTGTCGAGGTTTGGAAGCAGCGGGAGTTTCTTTTTGGATACATATATATATATATATATATATATATATATATATATATATATATATATATATATATATATATATATATATATACATACATACATACATATATATATATTCACTGAAAAAACCATAGGTTATAGACCATATATAGTTAGGAATTTGCATTTACAAAACCTTGAAAATTCACTGAAAAAACCATAGGTTAGAGACCATATATAGTTAGCTGGACATTTTATTGACATAAAACCAATGAAATTCCATATATAGTTAGTTGCACTAACTATATATCGCGCACCCGCAATCCACTGCTGATGATGTCACATATTACATCATTCATGACATGGTCAGTGACATCACTGATGACATCACTGATGACATCTCAAATGACATCACTGATGACATCACTGATGGCATCTCAAATGACATCACTGATGACATCATCTAGTGTCTGTGTGTTTTTGTAAAGTTTAATTATGTTTTACATATTGAAGAATGAGTGGATGTATGGAAGACTGAGTGTGTGTGTGGCTGGCTGGGAGGTGTGTGACTCTGTGCATATCAATGTGTACTTGTATCAGTGATTGTATAAGAGAGTAAGTATGTTTTAGTATATGTGTGAAAAGTATGGTGTTCTGTGTTTAACTGTATAGATGAGGAAATCGAAGTGTGATTGATTCTTCACAGGACTGACTAGGTGTATGAGTGCATATGATAGTCTTGTAATAATGAGTGACTGTATGTATGAGTAATTGTATGGGTGAATGAGTGAATGTGTGTGTAGACGTAGGAATCAGTGAGTGCGTATGTAGTAACTGGTATTGGTGTGTCATGATGTCATCAGTGATGTCATTTGAGATGTCATCAGTGATGTCATTTGAGATGTCATCAGTGATGTCATCAGTGATGTCACTGAAGTATGGTGTTCTGTGTTTAACTGTATAGATGAGGAAATGGAAGTGTGATTGATTCTTTACAGGACTGACTAGATGTGTGAGTAACTCCATGGATGAGTGGCAGTGTCTGAGTATCTGCATAGGTGTATGAGTGCATATGATAGTGTTGTAATAATGAGTGACTGTATGTATGAGTGATTGTATGGGTGAATGAGTGAATGTGTGTGTAGACGTAGGAATCAGTGAGTGCGTATGTAGTAACTGGTATTGGTGTGTCATAATGTCATCAGTGATGTCATCAGTGATGTCATTTGAGATGTCATCAGTGATGTCATCAGTGATGTCACTGACCATGTCATGAATGATGTAATATGTGACATCATCAGCAGTGGATTGCGGGTGCGCGATATATAGTTAGTGCAACTAACTATATATGGAATTTCATTGGTTTTATGTCAATAAAATGTCCAGCTAACTATATATGGTCTCTAACCTATGGTTTTTTCAGTGAATTTTCAAGGTTTTGTAAATGCAAATTCCTAACTATATATGGTCTATAACCTATGGTTTTTTCAGTGAATTTCATTGGTTTTTTAAAAGCTAATATCTATAGCTGTAAAATATATTCTTTATTACGTGACGTATCACGTAGCCACGTGAGACGCCTCATGACGCGTCGCATAACCGTGACGTATCGGCTCTGCAGCGCAAACAAAACCCGTAACGTAAGCATGCCGGAGCACGCTTACAGATATATATTTTTTTTTAACCTTAATTAGACAAAATCCACACGTGCACATATCTTGAGGCCTTGCAAAGGCACATCAAACAAACAGTCCCTACAATTTTGGCAAGTTTGCTGGAAATCTATTCCCTTAATTTTTTTTTTACTGTTTCTCTTGGTTTTCCCCTTGTTACGCTTACCGGGACGCTACCCGGTACGCGAACCGGACGCTCCAAAAACACAAGATGGCGGACTCCCGTTACGCTGCCGGTTAGCTGCCCGGTTCACGTACCTGGAAGAGCCTCTACCGCGAAAAATCGCGGGGGACTTTAATATCCCCCTCATCAATCCTAGGGGGTCAGGAGGGGTTTACCTTGCCCCCTTTCCTTCATTTCCCCCTTCTTTTTTCACCACATCTTGTCTCTCGAACCTACCGAGAGACAAGATGGCGGCCGCTCCGGACTGTTTACAATATTGACAGCTACGCTGCCGGTTAGCTGCCCGGTTAGCTGCCCGGTGAGCTGCCCGGTTCGCGTACCGGGACGCGCCTCTACGGCGTAAAATCGCAAAAAATTATTTATTTTTTTTGCCCCGCGGGGCACTTTAATATCCCCCTCATCAATCCTAGGGGGTCAGGAGTGGTCTACCTTGCCCCCTTTCCTTCATTTCCCCCTTCGTTTTTCACCACATCTTGTCTCTCGATCGTACCGAGAGACAAGATGGCGGCCGCTCCGGACTGTTTAGAATGTTGACAGACACCGGAGAGCCAATCAGCTTTGCTTCGCGAAGTTCCGTTACGCGTCAGGTACGCAAACCGGGGCGCTAACCGGAGCGCTGTCACAGATATATATTTTTTTTTAAACGTTCATTTCTCAAAATTCACTGGAGCACATATATTGAGACATAGCAAAGGCACGTCGGGCAAACCATATCTACAATTTTGCCAAGTTTCATGTAAATCTATTCAGCCGTTCGAGCTAAAAGTGAGTCCAACTGCCCTATGGAAAAATGAATGGGAAAACGTGTTTTGGGACCCCCCTTGTTTCTCGGCCCCCCCCTTGACGAAACCCCCCCAAATTTTCGGGGGCTGCTCAGAAACGAAATGTGCCATTTTCCTGAAAATTTCAGCCAATTCCGTCCACAAACGCCAAAGTTATTAGACATAGAATTTTCAGAAATCCCATAGAGAAAAAATCCTAACTATATATACC
Organism: Lissotriton vulgaris; assembly: GCF_964263255.1. Classification (NCBI taxonomy): domain Eukaryota; kingdom Metazoa; phylum Chordata; class Amphibia; order Caudata; family Salamandridae; genus Lissotriton; species Lissotriton vulgaris. Next base: position 961,596,530 of record NC_141685.1, on the reverse strand, counting down.
CACTGGCTATCGCCAGTAGGTAATATACATATATAAACATATATAATCTGCATATCTATATAAATATAAATGCATGCATACATATACATATATGCATACATATGCATGTTATTTACATGAAAGTTTTAAAAACACTAATAAAAGCAAAGCTAAAAAGCCACCTCATTACAAACAGAATGGCTTTAACTTAAACGAGGGCGAGATCTATTGCATTTTCAATGCTTGTTTACTTTGGTTCTATCAAGAAGGCATTCAGATGTTTCACACATTTGCCATAAATTCTGAATGTTAGCACTCTAGTTGCTCATTAGATCACTGTAGTAAAGCTAGTGCTCACCAGGGAAGTCTGCTGCTAATCATGGTTTGCAGCCATTTTCCCGCATTTTTTATCCCGCAGACTTTCAGTCCGCATACCATTATCCCGCAAGGTCATTGACCTCGCATACCATTATCCCGCATTTTTTTAAAACGCATGTGCATTTATCGCGCATGCCTTTACAAAGAATTACGTTTTAAAGGCATGTATGGTAAATGCATTTGCGTTGTGAAAACCACGATGACGAGAGAGGTAAGTGAGTTTGTGTTAATTTTTTCGTGGGTTAGTGATTGTGTAGTGTAGTGTAGTGTTGTGTAGTGTAGTGTTGTGTTAGTGTAGTGTAGAGTTGTGGTGGTTGTTTAGTGTAGGGTCATGCTGGGGGTAGTGTTTAAGGGTTTAGGGTTGTGTTGTAGTGTTTGCGTAGTGTAGGGTCATGCTGAGGGTAGTGTTTTAGGGTTTAGGGTAGTGTTGTAGTGTTTGCGTAGTGTAGGGTCATGCTGGGGGTAGTGTTTTAGGGTTTAGGGTTGTGTTGTAGTGTTTGCGTAGTGTAGGGTCATGCTGGGGCTAGTGTTTTAGGGTTTAGGATAGTGTTGTAGTGTTTGCGTAGTGTAGTGTCATGCTGGGCGTAGTGTTTTAGGGTTTAGGATAGTGTTGTAGTGTTTGCGTGGTGTAGGGTCATGCTGGGGGTAGTGTTTTAGGGTTTTGGGTAGTGTTGTAGTGTTTGCGTAGTGTAGGGTCATGCTGGGGTGTAGTATTTTAGGGTTTAGGGTAGTGTTGTAGTGTTTGCGTAGTGTAGGGTCATGCTGGGGGTAGTGTTTTAGGGTTTTGGGTAGTGTTGTAGTGTTTGCGTAGTGTAGGGTCATGCTGGGGGTAGTGTTTTAGGGTTTTAGGGTAGTGTTGTAGTGTTTGCGTAGTGTAGGGTCATGCTGGGGGTAGTGTTTTAGGGTTTTGGGTAGTGTTGTAGTGTTTTCGTAGTGTAGGGTCATGCTGGGGGTAGTGTTTTAGGGTTTTGGGTAGTGTTGTAGTGTTTGCGTAGTGTAGGGTCATGCTGGGGGTAGTGTTTTAGGGTTTTGGGTAGTGTTGTAGTGTTTGCGTAGTGTAGGGTCATGCTGGGGGTAGTGTTTTAGGGTTTAGGGTAGTGTTGTAGTGTTTGCGTAGTGTAGGGTCATGCTGGGGGTAGTGTTTTAGGGTTTAGGGTAGTGTTGTAGTGTTTGCGTAGTGTAGGGTCATGCTGGGGGTAGTGTTTTAGGGTTTAGGGTAGTGTTGTAGTGTTTGCGTAGTGTAGGGTCATGCTGGGGGTAGTGTTTTAGGGTTTAGGGTAGTGTTGCAGTGTTTGCGTAGTGTTGGGTCATGCTGGGGTGTAGTGTTTTAGGGTTTTGGGTAGTGTTGTAGTGTTTGCGTAGTGTAGGGTCATGCTGGGGGTAGTGTTTTAGAGTTTAGGGTAGTGTTGTAGTGTTTGCGTAGTGTAGGGGCATGCTGGGGTGTAGTGTTTTAGGGTTTTGGGTAGTGTTGTAGTGTTTGCGTAGTGTAGGGTCATGCTGGGGGTAGTGTTTTAGGGTTTAGGGTAGTGTTGTAGTGTTTGCGTAGTGTAGGGTCATGCTGGGGTAGTGTTTTAGGGTTTAGGGTTGTGTTGTAGTGTTTGCGTAGTGTAGGGTCATGCTGGGGGTAGTGTTTTAGGGTTTAGGGTTGTGTTGTAGTGTTTGTGTAGTGTAGGGTCATGCTGGGGGTAGTGTTTTAGGGTTTAGGGTAGTGTTGTAGTGTTTGCGTAGTGTAGGGTCATGCTGGGGTGTAGTGTTTTAGGGTTTTGGGTAGTGTTGTAGTGTTTGCGTAGTGTAGGGTCATGCTGGGGGTAGTGTTTTAGGGTTTAGGGTAGTGTTCTACTGTTTGTGTAGTGTAGGGTCATGCTGGGGGCAGTGTTTTAGGGTTTAGGGTAGTTTAGTTGTTTAGTGTATGCTAAAGGCATATTCGTTCTAAAAGTTTTCGTTATTTTAATTTGCGGCCTAATAGTACATGCGGGATTTTTTTTTTGCGGACTGATGGTATGCGGGATTTCGTCATATATTCGCTAATCATACTTTCTATGGCAAAATGAACCCCCTCATTTTGTTCCTTTTTAAATTAAATGTTTTAAGAGTTACCACTTTATTCCAATCAAGATGGCTTCAGGTGTGCCATACCTTTGTAATAAGTAGGACTGTTAGCACTCTAGTTGTTCTTTAGAACACTTTGGGACATTCTGTCATTGGGCTATAGTTGGGCTACATCTGGCTGATATTTGGGCTACATTTGTTTTTTTGTCTCTGGTGGCCATCTTTGGGCTACATTGGGCTACATTGGGCTACATTGGGCTACATTTGGGCTCCAACATATATATAGCCCAATGTAGCCCAATATATATTTTTCAAAGTTAATTTTCGTAAAAACCACTGGAGCCTATATCTTGAGACATAGCAAAGGCACATCGGGCTACCAGTCCCTACAATTTTGCCAAGTTTGGTGTAAATCCATTCAGCCGTTCAGGCTAAAAGTGAGGCCAACCGCCCTATGGAAAATTGCATGGGAAAAACACGTTTTGGGACCCCCCTTTTTTCTCGGCCCCCCCTTGACGAAACCCCCCCAAATTTTCAGGGGCTGCTCAGAAACAAAATGTTCCATTTTCCTGAAAAATTCAGCCAATTCTCTCCTCAAACGCCAAAGTTATTCGACATAGAATTTTCAAAAATCCCATAGGAAAAAAATCCTAACTATATATACCTACTGGCTATCGCCAGTAGGTAATATATATATATATATATATATATATATATATATATATATATATATATATATATATATATATATATATATATATATATATATATATGTATATATATATATATATATATTACCTACTGGCGGTCGCCAGTAGGTATATATAGTTAGGATTTTTTCTCTATGGGATTTTTGAAAATTCTATGTCTAATAACTTTGGCGTTTGTGGACGGAATTGGCTGAAATTTTCAGGAAAATGGACCATTTTGTTTCTGAGCAGCCCCTGACAATTTGGGGGGGTTTCATCAAGGGGGGGCCGAGAAAAAAGGGGGGTCCCAAAACGCTTTTTTCCCATGTTAATTTCCATAGGGCGGTTGGCCTCACTTTTAGCTCGAACGGCTGAATGGATTTGCACGAAACTTGGCAAAATTGTAGGGACTGTTAGCCCGATGTGCCTTTGCTAGGTCTCAATATATGTGCTCCAGTGGATTTTGAGTAATTTAGGTTCAAAAAAAGAGATATATCTGGGCGGAGCCTAACCACACATCTGATCTGATTGGCTGTCAGCACTTCATCCAAGAAGTGTTGGCAGCCATCTTGGGACCAATATACATGATAGCACCTCATTAAAAAGCATTGTAGTTAATAGAGGGTTTTAGGACTTTAGTTACATTATAAATCATTTGTTGATGGTACCATACTCGTTTTAGGAATTGTGGTGGGTTCTAAGGTGATTTTACCATGTGAAAAAACCTTCTGCTGTGATATCATGAATATTGTTTGAAAGAAAACTAATATCTCATGATTTTCCCACAGTGGTTTGGAAGGGGATCTATAAGCTAAACTGAAAGCATATTTTCTGTAAATTCACATTATCTTTCTCAGTCATGTGAAAATGAAGTCTGACATTCTCAGTAAAACATGTACATCCAACAAGGACAGAGACTGTCAGTTGATTCCTTTGTGTTCTACTGCAGCCTCCTAGAGTGTTCTAAAGAACAACTAGAGCGCTAACAGTCCTACTTATTACAAAGGTATGGCACACCTGAAGCCATCTTGATTGGAATAAAGTGGTAACTCTTAAAACATTTAATTTAAAAAGAAAACAACATGAGGGGGTATATTTTGCCATAGAAAGTATGATTAGTGCTGCAGAATGAAAAATTAGGGCACATTTTGAGTGACTTCTCAAATCCTTTTCTATTTCATTAAAACATTCTGACATGCAGTCTCCCAAAATGGCCACCAGAGACAAAAGAGCCCAAATGTAACCCAAATATCACCCAGATGTAGCCCAAGTATAGCCCAATGACAGAATGTCCCAGAGTGTTCTAAAGAACAACTAGAGCGCTAACAGTCCTACTTATTACAAAGGTATAGCACACCTGGAGGCATCGTGATGGGAATAAAGTGGTAACTCTTAAAACATTTCATTTAAAAAGGAACAAAATGAGGGGGTATATTATGCAATAGAAGGTATTATTAGTGCTGCAGAAAGAAAAATTAGGGCACATTTTGAGTGACTTTTCAAATCCTCTTCTATTTCATTAAAAAATTCTGACATGCAGTCTCCCAAAATGGCCACCAGAGACAAAAGAGCCCAAATGTAGCCCAAATATCACCCAGATGTAGCCCAAGTATAGCCCAATGACAGAATGTCCCAGAGTGTTCTAAAGAACAACTAGAGCGCTAACAGTCCTACTTATTACAAAGGTATGGCACACCTGAAGCCATCTTGATTGGAATAAAGTGGTAACTCTTAAAACATTTAATTTAAAAAGAAAACAACTTGAGGGGGTATATTTTGCCATAGAAAGTATGATTAGTGCTGCAGAATGAAAAATTAGGGCACATTTTGAGTGACTTCTCAAATCCTTTTCTATTTCATTAAAACATTCTGACATGCAGTCTCCCAAAATGGCCACCAGAGACAAAAGAGCCCAAATGTAGCCCAAATATCACCCAGATGTAGCCCAAGTATAGCCCAATGACAGAATGTCCCAGAGTGTTCTAAAGAACAACTAGAGCGCTAACAGTCCTACTTATTACAAAGGTATAGCACACCTGGAGCCATCGTGATGGGAATAAAGTGGTAACTCTTAAAACATTTCATTTAAAAAGGAACAAAATGAGGGGGTATATTATGCAATAGAAGGTATTATTAGTGCTGCAGAAAGAAAAATTAGGGCACATTTTTAGTGACTTTTCAAATCCTCTTCTATTTCATTAAAAAATTCTGACATGCAGTCTCCCAAAATGGCCACCAGAGACAAAAGAGCCCAAATGTAGCCCAAATATCACCCAGATGTAGCCCAAGTATAGCCCAATGACAGAATGTCCCAGAGTGTTCTAAAGAACAACTAGAGCGCTAACAGTCCTACTTATTACAAAGGTATGGCACACCTGAAGCCATCTTGATTGGAATAAAGTGGTAACTCTTAAAACATTTAATTTAAAAAGAAAACAACATGAGGGGGTATATTTTGCCATAGAAAGTATGATTAGTGCTGCAGAATGAAAAATTAGGGCACATTTTGAGTGACTTCTCAAATCCTTTTCTATTTCATTAAAACATTCTGACATGCAGTCTCCCAAAATGGCCACCAGAGACAAAAGAGCCCAAATGTAGCCCAAATATCACCCAGATGTAGCCCAAGTATAGCCCAATGACAGAATGTCCCAGAGTGTTCTAAAGAACAACTAGAGCGCTAACAGTCCTACTTATTACAAAGGTATAGCACACCTGGAGCCATCGTGATGGGAATAAAGTGGTAACTCTTAAAACATTTCATTTAAAAAGGAACAAAATGAGGGGGTATATTATGCAATAGAAGGTATTATTAGTGCTGCAGAAAGAAAAATTAGGGCACATTTTGAGTGACTTTTCAAATCCTCTTCTATTTCATTAAAAAATTCTGACATGCAGTCTCCCAAAATGGCCACCAGAGACAAAAGAGCCCAAATGTAGCCCAAATATCACCCAGATGTAGCCCAAGTATAGCCCAATGACAGAATGTCCCAGAGTGTTCTAAAGAACAACTAGAGCGCTAACAGCCCTACTTATTACAAAGGTATGGCACACCTGAAGCCATCTTGATTGGAATAAAGTGGTAACTCTTAAAACATTTAATTTAAAAAGGAACAAAATGAGGGGGTATATTTTGCCATATGAATTATGATTAGTGCTGCAGAAAGAAAAATTAGGGCACATTTTGAGTGACTTCTCAAACCCTCTTCAATTTCATTAAACAATTCTGACATACAGTCTCCCAAGATGGCCACCAGAGACAAAAGAGGCTAAATGTAGCCCAAATATCACCCAGATGTACCCCAAGTATAGCCCAAGGACAGAATGTCCCAGAGTGTTCTAAAGAACAACTAGAGCGCTAACAGTCTTACTTATGACAAAAGTATGGCACACCAGAAGCCATCTTGATTGGAATGAAGTGGTAAGTCTGAAAACACTCAATTTAAAAAGGAACAACATGAGGGGGTTAATTTTGCCATAGAAAGTATGATTAGTGCTTCAGAAAGAAAAATTAGGGATCATTTTGAGTGACTTCTCAAATCCTCTTCTATTTCATTAAAAAAAATTCTGACATGCAGACTGAAACATGCACTTTGAATACCAGCAGCAGACGTCCCTGGTGAGCAGTAGCTTTACTACAGTGATCTAATGTGCAACTAGAGTGCTAACATTCAGAATTTATGGCAAATGTGTGACACATCTGAATGCCTTCTTGATGGAACCAAAGTAAACAAGCATTAAAAATGCAATAGATCTCGCCCTCGTTTAAGTTAAAGCCATTCTGTTTGTAATGAGGTGGCTTTTTAGCTTTGCTTTTATTAGTGTTTTTTCAACTTTCATGTAAATAACATGCATCTGTATGCATATAAGTATATGTATGCATGCATTTATGTTTGTATTTATATAGATATACAGATGATATATGTTTATATATGTATGTATATATATATATTCACTGAAAAAACCATAGGCTATAGACCATATATAGTTAGGAATTAGCATTTACAAAACCTTGAAAATTCACTGAAAAAACCATAGGTTATAGACCATATATAGTTAGGAATTAGCATTTACAAAACCTTGAAAATTCACTGAAAAAACCATAGGTTATAGACCATATATAGTTAGGAATTCGCATTTAGAAAGCCTTATTTTACTCACACAAAACCATTGAAATTCCATATATAGTTAGTTGCACTAACTATATATCGCGCACCCGCAATACACTGCTGATGATGTCACATATTACATCATTCATGACATGGTCAGTGACATCACTGATGACATCACTGATGACATCTCAAATGACATCACTGATGACATCACTGATGACAACATCCAGTGACTGTATGTTTCTGTAAAGTTAAAATATGTCTTACATATTGAAGAATGAGTGGATGTATAAGTGTCTGGATGAAGGATTTAGTAGGTGCATGACTGACTGTATGAGTGAGTGATTAAATGTGTCTCACTGAGTGCATGGGTTAGTGACTAAACTGTCTTAATTTGTGCATCATTATGTCTGTTGTTCTGTAAACTGTTGCATGTGTTGATAAGTAGCTATATGAGTAACTATATGGGTTATTGATTGGTTGCCCAAGTATTTGTATGGGAGACTGAGTGTGTGTGTGGGTGGCTGGGAGGTGTATGACTCTGTGCATAGATGTGTGAGCAGTTGATTCACTAGATGTATGGTTTCAAAAGTGCATGTGGAAACAGCTGTATGGGCGGTTGACTGTGTGCATGAGTGTATTGGTGAGTGAATGGATATCTCAGTGCTACATGTCAAAGTAAGTACATATGTAAAACACAGTACATGTGAGAGTTGACATATATAAATAACTGTGCATAAGAGCCAGTGAATGTGTGAGTGGCTGTATGGATCATTGTGAACTTGTATCAGGGATTGTATAAGAGAGTAAATATGTGTTAGTATATGTTTTAATAAGTAAAGTTTGTATAACTGTATAGTTGAGGAAATGGAGGTGTGATTGATTCTTTGCATGACTGACTAGGTGTGTGAGTAACTCCATGGATGAGTGACAGTCTGTGAGTGTCTGTTTACACTGATTGTATCTAAGGTTATATTAGAGTCTGAAGAGGTTCATCGTATTATCACATGAATGATATCATCAGTGATGTGATCAGTAATGTCAAATGAGATGTCATCAGTGATGTCATCAGTGATGTCATTTGAGATGTCATCAGTGATGTCATTTGAGATGTCATCAGTGATGTCATCAGTGATGTCACTGACCATGTCATGAATGATGTAATATGTGACATCATCAGCAGTGGATTGCGGGTGCGCGATATATAGTTAGTGCAACTAACTATATATGGAATTTCAATGGTTTTGTGTGAGTAAAATAAGGCTTTCTAAATGCGAATTCCTAACTATATATTGTCTATAACCTATGTTTTTTTCGGTGAATATATATATATATATATATATATTACCTACCGGCGGTCGCCAGTAGGTATATATAGTTAGGATTTTTTTGACTAGGGATTTCCGAAAATTCTATGTTGAATAACTTTGGCGTTGATGGACGGAATCGGCTGAAATTTTCAGGAAAATGGCACATTTTGTTTCTGAGCGTCCCCTGAAAGTTTGGGGGGTTTCGTAAAGCGGGGGCCGAGAAAAAAGGGGGGTCCCAAAACGTGTTTTTAACATTGAGTTTTCCATAGGGCGGTTGGACTCACTTTTAGCTCGAACGGCTGAATGGATTTCTCTGAAACTTGGCAAAATTGTAGAGACTGTTTGCCCGATGTGCCTTTGCTAGGTCTCAAGATATGTGCTCCAGTGGATTTTGAGAAATTAACTTTCAAAAAAATATATATATCTGTGATAGCGTCCTGGTTAGCGCCCCGGTTCGCGTACCAGACGCGTAACGGAACTTCGCGAGGAGAAGCGGATTGGCTCTCCAGTGACTCTCAACATTCTAAACAGTCCGGAGCGGCCGCCATCTTGTCTCTCGGTAGGATCGAGAGACAAGAGGTGGAAATAAACGAAGGGGGAAATGAATGAAAGGGGCAAGGTAGACCCCTCCTGATCCCCTATGATTGATGTGGGGGCTATTAAAGGGCCCCGCGGGGCAAAAAAATAAAATACATTTTTTTTCGTTTTTTCGCGGTGGAAGCGCTACCCGGTACGCGAACCGGGTAGCTCACCGGTAGCGTAACAGGAGTCCGCCATCTTGTGTTTCGGACGAATTTAGTCACAAGATGGAGGATAAACAATGTTGGGAATGGGTATAAGGGAGCACGGGAGACATATCCTGACCCCCTAGGCTTTCTGAGGGTGGCTGAGGAGGTCCATATATGTAAAAAAAAATAACCTTTTTTTTTCAAATTTTCGCACGGTTAGCGCCCGGTCCGCGCACCGGGTAGCGTTCCGGAAACCGTAACAAGGGGAAAAGCAAGGGAAATAGTAAAATAATATTTTAGAGTGCTTTGAGGTAGGGTAGCTCTGAATAGAGCTGTTGTGTTGTGTGGGTGATGTAAGTACCAACATGTAGGTACCAATGAAGAGTCTACAATTCAATGTACACCGTCTTCTCTGTGGATATTTTGTATGTTCTAATATGGGTTATTTAAATGTAAATGTGTGGAAAAGCACTTCATGCTTTAAAGCAAATGTATTTTTGAACTGATTGTTCTTTCCTCTTAGTCCTCCTCTTTGTTTTTTTTTCCCCACACTCTTCTTCAGCATGATAGTTGATAAATGTGTTCCCTCAAAAAATTTATATACATAAAAAAATTATATTAAATACATATAAAATATATTTTTCCTTTAAAAGAAGAATACATTTTACAGCTTTTGATATTTGCTATTAAAAACCATTGAAATTCACTGAAAAAAACATAGGTTATAGACCATATATAGTTAGGAATTAGCATTTACAAAACCTTGAAAATTCACTGAAAAAAACATAGGTTATAGACCATATATAGTTAGGAATAAGCATTTACAAAACCTTATTTTACTCACACAAAACCATTGAAATTCGCATATATAGTTAGTTGCACTAACTATATATCGCGCACCCGCAATCCACTGCTGATCATGTCACATATTACATCAATCATGACATGGTCAGTGACATCACTGATGACATCACTGATGACATCTCAAATTACATCACTGATGACATCACTGATGACAACATCCAGTGACTGTATGTTTCTGTAAAGTTAAAATATGTCTTACATATTGAAGAATGAGTGGATGTATAAGTGTCTGGATGAAGGGTCTAGTAGGTGCATGACTGACTGTATGAGTGAGTGATCAAATGTGTCTCACTGAGTGCATGTGTTGTTCTGTAAACTGCTGCATGTGTTGATCAGTAGCTATATGAGTAACTATATGGGTTATTGATTGGTTGCCCAAGTATTTGTATGGGAGACTGAGTGTGTGTGTGGGTGGCTGGGAGGTGTATGACTCTGTGCATAGATGTGTGAGCAGTTGATTCACTAGATGTATGGGTTCAAAAGTGCATGTGGAAACAGCTGTATGGGCGGTTGACTGTGTGCATGAGTGTATTGGTGAGTGAATGGATATCTCAGTTCTTCATGTCAAAGTAAGTACATATGTAAAACACAGTACATGTGAGAGTTGACATATATAAATAACTGTGCATAAGAGCCAGTGAATGTGTGAGTGGCTGTATGGATCATTGTGAACTTGTATCAGGGATTGTATAAGAGAGTAAATATGTGTTAGTATATGTTTGAATAAGTAAGGTGTGTATAACTGTATAGTTGAGGAAATGGAGGTGTGATTGATTCTTTGCATGACTGACTAGGTGTGTGAGTAACTCCATGGATGAGTGACAGTCTGCGAGTGTCTGTTTACACTGAGTGTATGGGGGGAATAGCAATTGTTTTTAAAACTGAGATTTCAGTTTCGATCAATGATCAGTGCTGTAATCCGACCTTTGAAATGTCGATTTTTAGGATTGGCTCATCCACTAAACATAGCAAGAAAGGAGCATTAGTCTATCGCCCGCCAGGCCCACTAAAAAACATGTCTAAACAGCTAGTGGAAGCATTGGCACCTCATGTGTGCCAAGATAAAGAATTCCTACTGCTTGGAGATTTTAATATTCATAGTGAGGAAGAGACTAATAGCGATGCACAGTCCTTCCTAACCGATATTTCCCTCTTAGGATTAAAGCTATGCAATAGTGGACCTACTCACCATGCAGGACATACCTTGGACTGAATAATATCTAACTTCCCTGGTATTAAATGCTGTGTACCTAAACAATATCCTTGGACGAACCATTTTGTGCTTGAGTTTTCTATGCCGATGACTGACCCTCCACCTAATTCTCACATGCACATTCCGTCCAAACGTAGACAGTGGCACAAAATCAATAACATTATTTTTGCACAGAAATATCTCCCTCCCTCTACTGTTTGCACAGATGACATTAACACTGCCCTTTCAAATTGGGAATGTGCAGTTAATGCCGCAGTACAACAAATTGCTCCAATAAAGACTTTTAAAAATAGCCTTGCCAGGAAACAAGAGATCTGGTATTCAGAGGAACTACGTAACCTTAAACGCCTGACTAGAAAATCGGAAAAAACTTGGAGAAAATCCTCCTTAGAGGAAGATAAAATCAATTACAAAAAGAACCTGAACATCTATCATAAAGCCATAAGATCAGCACGGAAAAACCATGTTACTGCTCAGTTGGAAGCAGCTGGCAATGACTCTAAAGTGCTATATCAGATTGTCAACATTTTCCTGAAACCCATAGCTTGTGAAAGTGCAGATATGGCCTCACAACACCTCTGTGACAGCATCTCCTGTTTTTTCTCTGAAAAAATCGATGCCATTTATAATAAAATAGAGGCACTTAGCTCTGTCATAAGTAGCCAGGATAACTACACTCTAAGACAGGCAGCACCCATCAACATCTACTCTTTTGACGAATTTCCTGAAATATCGTTAATTGAGGTCCAGAAACTGTTCACCGACATTAAAAGTGGCAGCCCTGCGGACTTGCTTCCTGCCAGACTTATGGGGCCGCTAGGGAATACACTAGGCCCTGATGTTCAGAGTCTAGTGAATCTCTCACTTACATCTGGAGTTGTCCCACAGTGCTGGAAAAAAGCCCTAGTTAGACCTATTAGGAAGAATACATCTATTCCCTGGACCAACATGTCTAACCTGAGGCCTATCTCCCTTTTGCCATTTCTAGGGAAGATTATTGAAAAGCACACCAACAAACATCTATCCACCTACCTAGAACAATCTGGTAGCCTCGATCCATCACAGTCAGGTTTCAGGCCAAAATTCAGTACTGAAACGGCCTTGCTGTCGATAACGGACGATCTGCGGCTGTACCAGGACAGGGGTTACTCTGTTATCCTGGTGCTACTAGATTTATCGGCAGCGTTCGATACGATTTCTCATACCATCCTTATCGAACGACTGTCTGTGAGTGGAATCAGTGGTAGGGCCCTGGATTGGATCAAGAGCTTCCTCTCCAACCGCACCCAATCGGTCACCATGGGTGAGTTCAGGTCGGAAGAGGTTAACATTACCAAGGGAGTCCCGCAGGGTTCCTGTTTGAGCCCGACTTTATTTAATATCTATGTGGCTCCCTTGGCAGATGTTACTAGAGCCTTTGGATTCCACCCAGTGTCCTACGCGGACGATACGCAGCTGCTCTTCCCCTTTAAACAACTTACCCCGGAAACTATTCAATCATTTTCCGATGGGATGAAGGCAGTTGCAAGGTGGATGTCGTCCAACTTTCTCCAATGCAATGTTGGAAAGACAGAGGTGTTGCTCTTCGGAGAAGCCAGGGTCCAATGGTCTCCAGACTGGTGGCCTCCCGATTTGGGCCCAGTTCCTGAACCCAAAGCAATAATCAAGAACTTAGGAGTCAGATTGGAGCCGGAGTTGACCATGAAGCAAAATGTTAACACCACTGTAGGATCCTGCTTCCATGTGATTGGTCTCCTCCGCAGAATTTTTCCTTTTCTCCCTGACTCCTACAGGAAAACTTTAGTTCAGGCACTGATTATAAGCCGCCTTGATTATTGCAACGGTCTTCTGGCAGGTGCAAATGAGGAGGTTTTGGATCGTCTACAGGTGGTGCAAAATACAGCAGCCAGGCTGGTGCTAAATGCACCCCCAGGACCCCCTCAAAACCACTACTTCACAAACTCCACTGGTTACCAATACCCCTACGAGTGAAATTTAAGACCTGCTGCATCATTCACAAGGGCCTCAATCAATTGGGACTAGAGTACCTTGCCAGAAAATTTGTTCCCTACGTCCCTTCCCGGGTCCTCAGATCCGGTGACCAGTTGTTACTAAGTGTCCCTAAAATAACAAAATCAAGGCTAGGTGGCAGGGCTTTGTCCGTAGTAGGCCCCAGTCTTTGGAATTCACTCCCGCTTTCATTAAGACAATGTCATAACCACCTCCAATTCAGGAAATTTTTGAAAACCTTTCTGTTTAGTTCACTCTAACCATCACTTGCTGGTTCATAGGAGCTTCACTGTATTTTTATTTGCATTGCTTCCATCATCAGTTTCATACCGGCTGTCTTTAGCGCGGAGATACCCCTTCGCGAGTTTATTCATAGTGCTATATAAACCCGCAAATAAATCTAAGGTTATATTAGAGTCTGAAGAGGTTCATCGTATTATCACATGAATGATCTCATCAGTGATGTGATCAGTAATGTCAAATGAGATGTCATCAGTGATGTCATTTGAGATGTCATCTGTGATGTCATCAGTGATGTCATTTGAGATGTCATCAGTGATGTCATCAGTGATGTCATTTGAGATGTCATCAGTGATGTCATCAGTGATGTCACTGACCATGTCATGAATGATGTAATATGTGACATGATCAGCAGTGGATTGCGGTGCGCGATATATAGTTAGTGCACCTAACTATATATGCGAATTTCAATGGTTTTGTGTGAGTAAAATAAGGTTTTGTAAATGCTAATTCCTAACTATATATGGTCTATAACCTATGGTTTTTTTCAGTGAATATATATATATATATATATATATATATATATATATATATATATATATATATATATATATATATATATATATATATATATATATATATATATATATATATATATATATATATATATATATATATATATATATATATATATTACCTACTGGCAGTCACCAGTAGTTAGATATAGTTAGGACCTATTTTCCATAGGAAATCTGCAACATTCTATTTGGAATAACTTTGGCGCCAGTTGACGAATCTTCGCGAAATTGTCAAAACTAATTCTCAGCTCCGGTCAACTCCTATCCTGAAAGTCCCAGGGTGATTCATCAAGCAGGGGCCGAGAAAAAAGGGAGGTCCAAAACGTGTTTTCCCCATGCAATTTTCCATAGGGACATTTTGACGCAGCTACAGCATGAACTGCTGAACGGAATTACACCAAATTTAGCAAATTTAGCAAAGAGTTCAGACTCGTGCCTTTTGCTTAATTGGTGTAAATCCGTTCAGTAGTTCCTGAGAAAATGACACTTAAAAGTATTTATCTACCTATGGCCACGCAGGATCAGCGTATACTAAGCGCACCCTGCTGTGCACGACCTGTATTCTAATTGGCTGTCAACACAAAAAAAAACAGGACGTGTTGGCAGCCATATTGTGACTCGGTAGAACCGATACACAAGAAGCGAGCAACCCAATATACACTTGAGGGTTTGGGCAAAGAATATGAAAGGGTGAAGGTACCTTCAAGGGATTTTGTTTATACTGTTTATAACGTTTAGTTTCAATGCTGATTTAAGACCAAATAAATATTGGTCTACTGTCCAATTAAGCAACGGTGGTTATTGATTCAATTTACAGTAGTCACAATAAGTGATCCAGACATAGAGAGCAAAGAAAACGGGTGTATGTAGAGAGTTTGTATTTAATACGTGTTCATAAAAAATAGGGTACAGAAAATATATATCAACAATGTTGCAAGAAGTACATATTATAAAAATAAATCAAAACACTTCATTGAAACAATTGTATACGCTTTTCTTCCTTGGTACAATTGGTATGGTAAATTTGAGAAAGAAAAAGCGTAGGTCAAAGTTTCGGTCTCTATAAATTGATTGTTGAGACCATCTTCAGGACAAAAACGATATATCTGAAGACCCCTTGGGATAAGCGTGAGGCGAAATTTGTGTAGATCCCTCACAGCGTGGGATTCTTGGTTAGTACGAATCAGCTCGTCAAATAAGTTCTGGCTGTTGTCAAAGAATAGGCACCTTAGATTCAGAGGTAGAATCTCCCAGATTAATATGGATCAGCTCCTCGCATAAGTCCTGACTGTTCACATAGATTAGGCACCTCAGTATCGTGAACGCAAAGTCGTCACAGATATCAGATGAGGTCGAGGATCTTTGCGCCTTACGTATTGGAGAGTGTACGATCGTAACATCCACCGGCTCGAGAAGTAGCAGGCACAAGAAATCAGCAAAAGAAACGTGGAAAACACGCAAAGGGGGCATGGTAGACACCAGTGGCGGCTCCTCTATAGGGGCGTTTGGGCGCCGCCCCCCCTGCTTTCTAGCCGTGCGAGAAGGCAGAAACAAATGGTAGTTATTGCCGTAATAACTACCATTTGTTTCTGCCTTCTCGCACGGCAAGAAAGCAGAAGTTCCTGGTTTAGAGTGGGCGGAGTTGCTCGAGGGCAGAGGGAGTGGCTTGCCCACTGTTCTTCATACTGACTCCCAAATAGACAGTATTAATAACAGTGGGAAAGCTGCTCCCCCTGCCCTCGAGCAACTCCGCCCACTCTCCCTGTTCTCTCTGTATGCTGCTGCATACAGAGAGAAATGACGCGGGTGGGGCAGCCGGCCACACCAATCAACAACGCAGTGGGGAAGGGAGGCTGCCTGCCGCCTTCCTGATGAGTCACGATGATGTGCACAGTGCTGCAGGAATTCAAAACTAGGACGGCGGGCGTAGGGAGTCTCGGCAGTGATGCAGTAAGTTTACTTTATTATATATATTTCCATTTCCATTAAACCCCTCCCGCTTCCCCACCATCCCTTCCGCAGCGCGACCCCCCCCCCACCCACCCGTAATGCCAGCCACGACGGGAGAAGACTATCTCGCTGTCAAACATTGCAGTGGAGTGGTGGAATAATGCCTTTGGCTTTTCACCTCGGTAGCCCAGGGAACAAAGGCGTCGGGTTCTTGTGGCAGCTAAAGAGAGGTTCTGTGCACCGACCTGGTACCTCGTGCCCAGTGCAATCCATGTGTTACGGGGCCAGTGGGCCGAAGGTGATTGGTACGTGCGCAGTAAAAGAACCCAAGAGCAGACGGGGAGCTTGCACGAGACATCGGAGGGTGGCACTGAGTTAAGGACTCGGGAAGGCTAAGTGCTGGAAATCAGGTGCTGGGGCGCGGCACCAGCGGAGAAAGTGACATGCCAATCAAGGAACAGGGTGTGACACAGTAATAGCAGGACAAGACAGAGACCTTGAAATTGTGGTGATAGCAGCAGGAGACAGGGTCTAGCGGTCGTAAGGGAAGGGAAATCCAGGGTGACAATGAGATAACAATCGGGGTGACACTGAGAGGAATCGCGGCCTAGCAGTCGGAAGAGAAATCTGCATGTGACAGAAAGATAGACATCGGGGTGCCTGTTAGAGGAATGAGGGCCTGACAGTGATAAAGAAATCAGTAAGTGACTATGAGTTAGAAATCAGAGGAAGACATTGTAGGAAAAGGGAGGAGGTAGTGATGTAGTAGAGATCAGTGGGTTATAGTGAGGTTGAAATCAGGAAATGACAGTGAGGGAGAAATTAAGCTTAACAGCAAGATCAAAATCAGGGGGGTGGGGGGGTAGAGGACTTCCGGCTTGACAGTGACAAAATAAGTGCAAGGGAGTTTACTCAGAAGCCTGACTCTGGCGCTTTCGAAGGTCGGATGCTAAATACCAAGGCTGTGCAGTCTGGATTCTACCTCATGCTTCTGTAAACGCCCTACAGTAGAACTGTGTATGTTTTGTGTTTTGACCCCTCCTGGCAGAACCTCCCTTTATTACTTACAGCTCACATAACCCGGGACAGCAAAGTGTCTTAATTCAACACGGCGGGTTTCTTAGCACATGGTCTCCCGATAGCTTCTGTTTTTCCCTCAGGAATTTAAGGAAATATGTTTGTTGCTTCGTTTGCATGTTTGACCCCATGAACCTACTTCAGATGTACAACTTACGTGCGGCGTGCCACATTCAGCTAGTGTGTGGACAACAGACAGGAAGAGCCAAGGCTTTGTAAAACCCTCTTCCCTTCTGCTTTCAGAGAGCATCATATGTCAGAGCTAATCTAGGCTGGCTGTCCCTTCACTTCCGTGCTCTCAGTACGTGTCTGCACTGTGGTTTGCATTCTATCCAGATGATTGTGCTGCAAGTTAGGATGTTATGGTCTGATAGGTCATGTTGTGTTATGTGGTATGTTATGTCACGTTATGGTTTGGTAATTTGTTGTTAATGGTATTTTAGCACATTTCAGAGTTTCATGAAGCGCTGCATTTCACCTTTCCTTTCAAATACTTCATAGCGCTGGCTGCAGAAGATTTGAATTGTTGGGTTTTTGAATTGTTGATGGAATGTTAGAATTCAATTTGCACGGTCGGTCAAGCTTCTCCCCATGTTTCGTGAAGTCTTGAACTCTCCAGTTTTCATTCCTTTCCTGAACCACATTATGCACCAGAAATGTTCTTTTTTGTTTTGCAAAATCTGACATCTGTATCGAATGGCACTGCCGTATTATTGCTAGATGATTAAATCAAACTGTATAATTGTGCATCATTAGGAAGAAAAAAAAACATTGCCAAGCCAATATGTCTCACTTGTCCACCAGCCCTGAGGACCGCCACCCCCCAGGGCTTTAGAAAAAAGTGGGTGGGGGCGGGTTCAAAGCCCCCCCAAGCCCCGGGGACCGCCACCCCTTGGGGCTTAACATTTATTTTATAGCAAAGGTACATCGCCCCTGCTGCCCGGGGACCGCCACCCCCTGGGGCTTTTTGTTTAATAAAATGACCCTGTGTGGGGGGGGGCCTTAAGCCCCCCACATGCCCTGGGGACCGCCACCTCCCCGGAGCTCTATTATTCAAAGTAGGGGGGTCCGTAACAGACCCCCCAGCCCCGGGGACCACCCCCTACAGGGCTTTAGAAATGGTGGGAGGGAGGCCCCCCTCCTGGAGCCCTCGAGGTCCCTGGGAACCGCCACCCCCCAGGGCCGGTTCCTGCAGTGTCCCGGAGTGCCCACTGTAGTGGAGACACTGTAGTTTGCTATGTAGTTTGCTATGGCAGGGCGGGAGCCTCGCGGCTCCCACCCTGCTATAGCAAACTGCTTTGGTATTTAGAACAGAGAACAGGAAACCTGCTCTCTCTTCCAAATTCCAAAGACGATTGCTTTTCCACATGGGGAGATGCATCTTCGCAGCTCCCCATGTGGAAAAGCAATGCCGACTCCCACAGGAGGCGGGAAGCCGGCGGGACCGTGGGGGGATTGGGCGCTCCCCCAGGGTCCCCAATGGAGAGGGCCAGCCCCGGGGGATGGGGTCCTCGGGGCTAGAAGTGGCCCGGGAGGGGGCCACGCATCCCCCTCCTCAAATATGAAAAAAAATAAAATAAATTTTATTAAACAGGCCGGCCCCGGGGGATGTGGTCCCCGGGGCCATAAATGGCCTAAGGAGGGGGGACAAAGCAGGCCCCCTCCTAAATTTAAAAGAAAATTGGAAAAAAAGCCAGGCCCGAGGGATGGGGTCCCCAGGGCCAATTATGGCCTTGGGAGGGGGGACACACCCCCCTTCAAATGTTTTCTTTAAAGGTGTCAAGCCCTGGGGGATGGGGTCCCCAGGGCAAAATAGCCCACCAGGTACCTTCAGTAAGAGCCACGGAGCTGCGTTGCAGAGTGTTGTAAAAGGGGACGTCGCCTCAGAACACCTCTCTGCAACTTAGCCCCCTGGCGCAAACTGGAGGTATCTGTAGGGCTAGTTGGCCCCCAGGGACCCACAGGATTGAGCAGGAATTAATTCTCTAATTTAAAACACGCCACAGGGTGTGTTTGCAGACATGTCACCTCAGGCCACGCCCCCTTCATTCACCACTGTGAAACACGCCCCATGGCGCATTTTAAGTTCGGGAATTAATTCTCTTTCAATACTGAGGGTCCCTGAGGTGAGGTTCCGTGACGATTTGAACCCGTGTTTTCAACATCGTCGTAAATACATAATTTTGGTATTAGTGAACCGCAAATGATCCATTTAGCATATCCTGGTGTTTTCGCTATGCTACGAGCAAGAGCACTCCTGTTATGAACACATTTCTGATCTACCCATGGCATCCATCTTAGATCACGGCAGCCATTTTGTATTTCTTGCCCTCACATAGTCAATGGACACGCAGTGACCTCTTTCACTTAAGGACACGTAAGCTTTAGCCGGCGATTCACCTTGCTAGTGACACGTGCACCTTAGGACAGAACACGCCATGGCAGCATGACTCGACAGAAGCTGCCTCCTCTGCCTGAGGCCAGTCCTGCTATACTGGTTATCGTGTTCGTTCGCCTGATCATGATTAGGCGGCCGAAGCTGGTAGCCTTGCCCATTTACGACCCACAAACATCTCTTATCCTGCTTTTCTATCTTTTGCACCTGGCTCTGCTCCTTTCCTTCTGGGCCTTTATTAGGGGGAGGTAACAAAATTTACGATGAGGCGGTCCGGCTCTTGAATGAAAAGTTGACATGGGATTATGATGGAATGGTGGGAACCCCTCGTTCGTAATGTTTTGACATCAGATATTGTTGACGATTCCTGTGCAACGCCAAATATTTATTGTTTAGGACACAAAGGTTTAGAAATGTACTAGCATGTAAAGAATTTGCCCCAAGCCTAAAATTTAGTATATAAGGAGCAACCCACTTTGTACAAATCGAACAGGCTCCTAGATACTGCCCGTGTGTAGTTTCTGTGACTTCTGTGTCCCTGCAGTAATAAACCTTTGGCCTTTGACGCCACCATCGAGAAGCCCGGGTTTCTGTTTATTTGTGCACCGAGACAGGTAGAACTCCGGGGTCTTCGGGTGTTATCCCTGACACCTCTGGACGGAACCAAAAAGTCCAGAACTCCAATTGGCGCCCAACGTGGGGCGACGTCATTCGGTACCGGTCCAAAAGCCTGAAGAGTTCGAGAAGCTTCGTGTGAAGATTCCTGAGGGAGGCGCCCCACTTCATCGATCCCGGCATATCGCAAAAGTGGCCCGACGTTCTCTTCCACGAGGGTTCCCGTTCGGACGGCTGCAGTGGTCCGTTGCCTTGACCGTCGCCCTGTCTTGGACCCGAGGTGCAGACCTTAGTACGGCGAGACGTGACGGGTTTCTCCTTGGTGACGTCTTCAGTGCCTCAGTTAAGTATTAAGTGGTTGCTAGTTGGTTACTTCGTAAGGGTTGCTCCTGTTTGGATAATCTTTTTAGTTCTTGGTTTGGTTTGGTTTCGTAAGATTATCACTGGTTGTTCTAGTTACGATAATCTTTTGGTTTAGTTTGGGTATCGATACATTTGTTCACTTTGGTAGGCCTAAGTTCTTGGTTCGAGTGCACACCTTTTGTTTGTGTTTTGTCTGTTCTGTGTTCCGGATTATAAAATGGTAAGTCGGAAAAATTGTATGTTGTCGTGTTTTGGTTGCAACAGTGATTCCCGGTTGGAGGACTCATGTCTGGTTCCTCCGATTGGAACTCCTCTTTATGATCTGTATTGTAAGTTTGGAGTGGGTCCTATATCTTATAATGAGGTGTGGATCCGATATACAGAGAAAGACGGTGTCCTTAGTTGGCCACTGCATGGTAGTTTTGAACCCGAAGTTCTTGATAATTTGGAAATAAAATTGTTTAAGTAGAAAGCCCGGACGGCAATGTTTGATTCTTTCCGTTATTGGCGAAAAGAATCTAAACAGAGAGAAATTAAGAAGTTAAAGAAAGAACAGAAAGAGCAAGAGTTGACTTTAGAACAGTCTGCTAAGCAGCTGCAACTCAACGAGTCTGAGAAAGCAATAGAGGTGGCCAATAGAGAGCGTAATTTAGCGATAGACAAGTGCTATCCTGCCTTGCCATCGAGTACAGCTAAGATAATAGAGGACCCCGAAAAGGATCCCCTGTTGTCTTACTTGTTGAGGTCACCCCCACCGTATGCACAGGGTGCTACGGCTCCACCTTTACCGAATGTTCAATTACCGGCTGCTGGACAGCCTGGTATTCCTGCTCCTGCTCCCCTGAATCAAGCTCCTGTACCTCCTGTGGTCAATGTTAATGTTCCTCCAGCACCCCCTCTTCCAGGGTTGCCGGCTTCTTTGCCTATACCTGCACCGCTCATACCTGTTGTTTCACAAGCTACTTTGCCTGCTACTCCTACTGTTCCTGTTTTATCTGTTCCAACTGCTACTTTACTTACGGCTTCTGCTAGCATTATGACTCCGCTTTCTGTTCGTCGGAGAATCACTGATTCTGTCTCTAATATTCTATCTCCCTTCTATAAAACTTTAATTAAGACTCCTACCTCTGATTCTGTGCAGAGACGTTGTCAGCTTCCCAGTACTGAAGAACGAGGAATATTAGATTCCACAGCTCTTAGATGGATTTCGAAAAGTGGAAGATATAGTGCTAGAGATGTATTAGATACATTTATGCAATGGAATGAACCGACACAGCGATATGTGTTCGATGAAATGTGCTCCCTTTCGAGTGAGGAATTGGAGGAGGATGACTCTGAATCAAATCTAGAAGAATTAATTCAAGTCCAGAAAGAATTTGCTGCAGGTATGATAGTTGGTCAAAGTATAAAGGAAGCAATGGAACTGATTTTAAGTTATAGGAATGATCCATCCCTTCGCTCACCGAGGGAGTTAGAGAAAAATAGTACGAAACAAGGTCGCCAATATCCTATGAGGGAGGATCCTCCAATTTAGCACAAAGCTGTGCCAGCTGATGTGAACCGTGGTATTGCTGCTGCTCCGGCCCAATTCCAGAGAGTGTGGATACACATTCCGTGGAAGCGAGCCGAAGTGTTAGCAGTGAAACAGGCCTTGCCTGACCCGCGTAAGAATCCCGCCGGATATTACAAAGAGTTAGCGCAGACAGTTGAAGCTTGTGTGATGAATTTAGCGGACATTGACATGTTATTTGGTAATGTAGTACCGCAGCCAATTTGGGCTAAAATTCGTAAAGAGAATCATCCAGTTGCCCTAGGTGGTGATTGGGCAGCTATAATAGCAGCAGATGGTCAACAAGTAGGTGGTTCCAAACCCGAACCTCTAATTGCTGATTTGCCCGGCAGAATAATCGGCTTAATGAAGACTCTGATGCCAGCATTGCGCGTTAACTGGGACAAGTTGTCCGCATGCAGGCAGAAGAAAGACGAAAGTGTCTCCGACTTTTTCACAAGGTTTGAAGAGACTTTCGTAGATCACAGTGGTCAGGATATGAGCACGGAAGGAGGACAGAGATTATTTGTTGATAAATTTGTGCACAATCTGTTGCCAGAACTTAGTAATAAATTGAAAGATTCTGAAAGTGCGTGGGCTGTCTCTACGACTGCGCAAATACTTGCAACTGCCCAGTATTATGAAAATAGGGATAAAGAGGAGAAAGAAAAGTCAGATAAGAAAACGAAAGATTTAAAAACTAAAGTTCTTTTGCAGCAAGCATATCCGCCTCGCACGAATCAGACTAATACACAGCAAGGATCATATCAGAGAACAGATTATGGTTCGCAGAGACCGCAATATCAATGGAATCAGTGTGCTTACTGCAAGAAAGAAGGTCATTATAAGAATGAGTGTCCAGTGTTAGCACAGAATAATGCTGCAGCAGCTCAGAGAGGTCGTGGTGGTTCCACGCAAAATTCTAGAGGTCGAGGACGAGGTGCTATGCCTCCACAAACGAATGACCGCCCTTCTAATTATTTTGATCAGCGAAATGGACAGTCTGCCCAACAAAATAGATCTCAACAGTATCACGTTGAAGACTACTGTGAAGCTAGTGAGGAATTTCAGCAAAGTGAGTACTAGGACAGCCATGGACAAAGAGAGGGAGTAGTATCAGTTCCAGTAGATCAGAGTGGGCCTTATGTCGCAGTAGCAACATCAGGTGTAGTCGAACCGTTTCTGTTGGATACTGGTGCAGCAAAAAGTTCTATCATTCATGCGAAACTCCCTGGCGCACCTTTGTCTGGCTTAACAAATGTTTCTGTAGGTTTTTCAGGCGCCCCTGTTTACAACCCCGTATCTGGTCCTTTGTCTATTTCTGTTGGACCCCGTCAATTGAAAGCACCCTTGATTTTGACGACAGGTTGTAATGAAAATCTGCTTGGTTTAGACTTGTTAAAACGCCTGTATGCGACATTGTACTGTTCTCCGGCAGGAGTACAGCTTACATTGGGTAAAAGAATCATCTCTCCGATGTACTTGTCGATGGATGCGCTCCCACCAGAGCTGCGTTCTCTCCCTGATTCTCTTTAGGCGACTGGTCCTAATGATGTAGGTCTTTTAGAAATTCCACCATATGTAGTAACTTTGAAAGCGAATGTCAAATTTCCACGAATCCCACAATACAAGATCTCTAGTGAAGGTGAATGTGCGCTTTTATTGATTGTACAAGATTTGATCAAGAAAGGCGTAGTAGAAGAAACCAGAGGAAATGTCTGCAACAGTCCTGTACTGCCGATTCTGAAACGCACTGATCCTTCTAAGCTTCCAGTCTATAGGTTTGTAATCGATCTTAGAGAGGTTAATAAAATTGTGATTCCACAGTTCCCTGTGGTTCCAGACATTACTGCATTGTTAACGTTGATTCCTGCTACAGCCACATGGTTTTCAGTTATCGACTTGAAGAATGCCTTTTTCAGCATTCCGATAGCCGAGGAGAGCAGAGATATTTTCGGCTTCTCTCTAGGAGGCCGAAGCTTCAGGTTTAAACGTGCTCCACAAGGCTATTGTGAGAGTCCGTCCATTTACAGCCAGGCATTAAAAAGTCAGTTAGATTCTTTTGTACTTCCTCCTGGTTCTGTTTTAGTGCAATATGTCGATGATCTTCTAGTGGCTGCCGATGACAAGGAAACTTGCAAAGCAGCTACAATTTCCTTATTGCATCATTTGTCTAATATGAATCATAAGGTGTCACCTTCGAAAATGCAATACTGTTGCCAAGAAGTGACCTACCTAGGTCATCTCTTGTCAAAGGAGGGAAGAAAGTTGACCCCAGAGAGAATAAAAGCAATTACGCAGATGAGTGTTCCTAGCACACAGAGAGAAGTGCGTGCGTTTTTAGGTATTACCTCATACTGTAGGCAATGGATCCCAAATTTTTCTCTTTTGGCAAAACCATTGGTAGCTTTGACTGGGAAAAATGTTCCGAGTCCGGTGCCATGGTCTGCCGAATGTCAGCAGAGTTTTTCTGAGTTACAAAATGCATTGTGTTCAGCTCCTGTATTGGGTACACCTGACTACAGTAAGCCATTTACGCTCTATGTTCACGAGAGGGAAGGTTGCGCGTTGAGTGTTCTGACACAGAGATTTGGTGATAAACAACGCCCTTGTGCGTATTTCTCATCAACATTAGATCCGGTAGCCAGAGCATTGCCTAGTTGTTTGAGAGCTACAGCAGCAGCTGCAGCTTCCATTCGACAATCTGCTGGTTTGGTTATGAACAACATGCTAGTGGTCATGGTTCCACATGCCGTGGATACACTCATGAACCGAACCAAGACGCAACACCTTACCAGTGCTAGATTATCAGGCTATGAGCTGACACTGCTAGCGAGTCATATTCAGATCAAAAGATGCAATGTATTGAATCCAGCAACATTGTTGCCGACTAGTCAGGAGTCGAGTGATTCGGAACCACATGACTGTTGTTTCAGAACCGAGGAAGAGACAAAAGGACGAATTGATCTTAAAGACACTCCGTTGTCAGATCCAGATGGCACGTTGTATGTTGATGGGTCTTGCTTTAAATTGGAGAATGGTGATGTGACTTCTGCCTATGCAGTAACGACTTTGAGTACGATTGTGGAGACTGCAAGAGTGAGTCAGAATTCTGCCCAAGCTGCAGAATTGATCGCACTAACAAGAGCGTGTGTTTTAGCTAAGGGAAAGAGAGTGAATGTGTTCACAGATAGTCAGTACGCGTTCGGCGTGGCCCATAGTTTTGGCCGTTTGTGGAAAGAGAGAGGTTTCATTACGTCCCATGGGACTAAGATTCAACATGGTCAGCTAGTTAATGACTTGTTGGAATCTCTAACCTTGCCGACTGAAGTTGCGATTGTGAAGTGCAGTGCTCATAAAGCAATCACGGATGATGTTGGTCGTGGGAATGCTTTTGCTGATGAGACCGCTAAACAGACAGCTAGGAATATGATGAGTAGAATGTATGTTGCAACGTCTGCAAGATGGATTTCTGAGTCTGGAATGTGTGAGGACACAGTAGAAAGTGTGAAAGAAATTCAGAAAGAGACGACTAAGGAGGAAAAGCTTGCATGGAAAGAGAATACGGGTAAATTGGACTTGAGTGGGTGTTGGATTTATTTGTCGGAACAACAGCGTTGGATGTTGCCTGATGCGTATGTGCTTGCAGTAGTAACAATGGCGCATGGAGCAGCGCACATCAGTTCTAAAGGGATTTGTAAGATGTTGGCTCCAGTCTGGAAGAATGATGGGATTAGTAAGTGTGCAGAGAGAGTGGTGAGAAATTGCATGGTATGCCTGATGCATAATCCTGGCAAGGGAATCCCCACACCCGCTGGTCATTTCGCTCCTCCTTCTTGCCCTTTTGAAGTGATTCAGCTAGACTTCATTCACATGGATCGTTGCAACAATCTAAAGTACGTCCTAGTGGTAGTCTGTGCTTTTTCCAGATGGATCGAAGCATACCCACTGAAGGACAATACTGCCTTGTCCACTGCCAAAATCCTTCTCAAGGAATACTTCCCCAGATTTGGTATGCCATCGATTGTATGGTCAGATAATGGAAGTGAGTTCGTAGGGAAAGTTATGCAGAGTGTGTGTGCCGGCTTAGGGATAAAACAGAAGTTCCACAGTGCGAATCATCCCCAGTCTGCTGGTTTAGTTGAGGGTTACAATGGCACCCTCAAACTAAAACTTGCTAAGATACAAGCATCCACGGGTTTGTCCTGGCCAGATGCACTGCCTTTGGCTCTGCTATCCACAAGAGCGACCGTACATTCTAGAGTAGGGCTTAGTCCGTATGAAATAGTCTTTGGTCGTCCTGCCAATGTTTGGGGGGTACCTAGACCGAAGGAGTTTAAACAGCTGGAATACCCAATGTTAATTGATTACCTTTTCGACTTGACTGCTAAATTGAGTCTTATTCACCAACAGGTTTTCGATGCATTGCCAAAGCCACCGGAGAGTCCAGGTCATCAGCTGAAACCAGGTGACCAAGTGGTCATCCGAAATTTTGCACGGACGAGAAATCTCCAACCCAGATTCGTCGGCCCATTTCAAGTGTTATTGGCAACGAGAACTGCAATTCGTGTGGCTGGTCGAAAAAACTGGATCCATACAACGCATGTCAAGCGTGTACCTCTGCCGCTTCCGGATGATAACTGGGTGAAGAAAGGAATCGGTGCCTCTGAAACTGAACAAGTCCCCAGGTTCATCCCTTTCAGCAATGCAGAACTGATCACTGATTCACCGAACTCTGACTCTCCTTCTGAAACTGCTCTTTTGAACTCTGAACATTTGTCTTCTGCATCAAAAGAACATTTGCCATCTGCGAACTTGAACATTGCAACCTCTGCTGAAAATACACTGTTTCCAGATCAAACAGCTCCTGCAAAATTGAGATACAACTTACGATCTCGCAATATGGACAAATAAAGCAGGAAACTGCCTATTTTACACATTTGAATTTCGATACATTGCCTCCAGCCAGGAAGTTTGCTAATACTTTGTATTGTTATGTTGTTTTAATTTGCCTTGCCGTCTGGGTAGCCGTAGGGTCGTGGCTGTGTGCCTAGTGGAATCTGCGGGGGTCAGACACAAGGTCG
The DNA here is from genome assembly GCF_964263255.1 of Lissotriton vulgaris. Lineage (NCBI taxonomy): Eukaryota > Metazoa > Chordata > Amphibia > Caudata > Salamandridae > Lissotriton > Lissotriton vulgaris. The sequence goes on along the minus strand of NC_141685.1, from coordinate 961,569,347 downwards.
ATCTTTCTGTTAGTTCTGGGAACTCCCAGGGCTGATAGAGGCATTTTCATCTACGTACACATCATCAGTGGTCGCGAGCGGATTGTAGAAGATGGAGCTTCCTGAGCTGCAACGAGAGAATGTAATTTATGTTCGCAGAAATAGACTTTACAAAATTCTTCATAGCAAATGCTTTCTGATGCAATGTGCAATTACGTTTTTGATTGTTTTAATAACGTTGGTGGGTGGAATCGTCTTTGGTGTGCATCTAATTTTTACACCGGTAACAACTACAGTACCTCCCCTTGATCTTGTTTCTTCTACTGTTGCTTCTATGCATTCTTTTCACTCGTTTCCTGAACATGAACAAGCTCGACGCTCAGAATTCATTAATAACACTTTTGTACAGCTCTTGCACCAACACCAACTAGTAGTTAACACAACAGACTTCTGGGTGTGTGGCCTGATACCCCACACTATGGATAAAGGCATTCCCTATCTAGTCTTGCCTTTTAGCTATAATGGATCATTTCAGGCCTTTACGACCATTTTTGCCTATGCCCTTGAGACCTATCCTCCGCGTCCACCACGTTCCACTAAATACAACTCTGCCAATAAAGCTTTAGTCCAGGGAATTATTGACATGATTAAAGACGTTAATAATACTCCATCTTACCCTAGAGATGAATTACGGGTATATTTGAGTTGGAATTCTACAGAGTATCGCCTTAGTTTGGGAGAAAGCAAGCGTAAGAGCTCCACTCCAGTCTGGGTCGTGCCTCACCGAGGTCAAGTCTGTTTGCAAGGAAATGGGAGAAATCCGAGAGCTCGGCTAGGAAAGAGTGAGTGCGTTGAGACTTACGTGTTTCCGTCTAACTCTTCCCCTGCCTTTCTTACTGCTAGGGGTACCTACTTCATCTGTCAAGACAGAGCGTATACATGATTGCCTGCTGACTTTTCAGGTTCATGTTATATTGCTCGACTGTTGCCTCCAACGTACACTGCTTCTTCAGATTATCACAAGACCAGAGTAGCAAGAGGTGTTTTCAGCAAGGAAGATACCGCTGGTCAGGAAGCTGGAGACTTCTTCAAAGGTTTCCTTCCGTTCTGGGGGCCTATGGCCAATAGTAGAAATCTACGTCAGCTAACACGGGTAGTTGAATCTACTATTACCGAAACTGCTGGTGCCCTTAGTAACTTAACAGCTGAGCTTCAGGCGGATCGTCTCATGACGTTGCAGAACCGTATGGTTCTAGACGTAATACTTGCAGATCGAGGTGGGGTATGCAGAATGATCCAATCGAGCTTCTGTGTTTTTATTTCCGATAATGCTCCGACTGTCTATGAAGCGATCTCTAAGCTACACAAGATTTCCGAGTCTATTCACGTAGACAAGGGAAACTGGTCCTTAATGGAGTGGCTTTAGACTCTGTTATCGGCGTGGGGATGGAAGGTTCTGATGGTCATTGGTATCATCCTGGTATTCCTGTTCTTGTGCTGCCTTATTATCCAATGTGGTCCTGCTTTGTGTAGTCTCTGTGCTGCAACCTGTTTCAGAAAACCACCTGCGTTTGGAGAAAAGGTGCGGGAAAGGATGATGATGCAACAGCATGTCACTGACCTGATGAGCATAGAGATAGACTCTGACATAGACTGAGTAATTGCCTATGTAAGGGCAAAAGGAGGGTCTGAGGTTCCGTGACGATTTGAACCCGTGTTTTCAACATCGTCGTAAATACATAATTTTGGTATCAGTGAACCGCAAATGATCCATTTAGCATATCCTGGTGTTTTCGCTATGCTACGAGCAAGAGCACTCCTGTTATGAACACATTTCTGATCTACCCATGGCATCCATCTTAGATCACGGCAGCCATTTTGTATTTCTTGCCCTCACATAGTCAATGGACACGCAGTGACCTCTTTCACTTAAGGACACGTAAGCTTTAGCCGGCGATTCACCTTGCTAGTGACACGTGCACCTTAGGACAGAACACGCCATGGCAGCATGACTCGACAGAAGCTGCCTCCTCTGCCTGAGGCCAGTCCTGCTATACTGGTTCTCGTGTTCGTTGGCCTGATCATGATTAGGCGGCCGAAGCTGGTAGCCTTGCCCATTTACGACCCACAAATATCTCTTATCCTGCTTTTCTATCTTTTGCATCTGGCTCTGCTCCTTTCCTTCTGGGCCTTTATTAGGGGGAGGTAACAAAATTTACGATGAGGCGGTCCGGCTCTTGAATGAAAAGTTGACATGGGATTATGATGGAATGGTGGGAACCCCTCGTTCGTAATGTTTTGACATCAGATATTGTTGACGATTCCTGTGCAACGCCAAATATTTATTGTTTAGGACACAAAGGTTTAGAAATGTACTAGCATGTAAAGAATTTGCCCAAGCCTAAAATTTAGTATATAAGGAGCAACCCACTTTGTACAAATCGAACAGGCTCCTAGATACTGCCCGTGTGTAGTTTCTGTGACTTCTGTGTCCCTGCAGTAATAAACCTTTGGACTTTGACGCCACCATCGAGAAGCCCGTGTTTCTGTTTATTTGTGCACCGAGACAGGTAGAACTCCGGGGTCTTCGGGTGTTATCCCTGACACCTCTGGACGGAACCAAAAAGTCCAGAACTCCAGAGGGCCAAATAGCCCAACAGGTATCTCCAGTATGCACCAGGGAGATGCGTTGCAGACAGGTGTTCAGAGGCCATGCCCCTTTTTACACCTCTCTGCAACGCAGCTCTGTGGCGCTTACTGGAGGTACCTAGTGGGCTAGTTTGACCCTAGGGACCCTTACGATTGAAGGGGACTTAGGGCCAGATATAGGTAAGTAAGTTCCATATACCGATTCTAAAATACTGAATTTTACTGATTCAGTATTTTAGAATCGGTAAATGGTATGTAGGTAAGTATTAGGTAAAGTTTACCGAATCGGTAATATTCGGTAATTACCGATTCAGTAAATACCGAATCGGTAATTCCCATTCATTCTTATGGGCCCGTAGGAATGAATGGGAATTACCAAATTGGTATTTACCGATTCGGTAATGGGGGAACACATTCAAGGGTGGCAGGGTGTCATATTGACACCCTGTTGCACCCCTGAATAGTGCATGGGTGCACATGTGGCACACATACATGCCCTAAGGGCATGTGTGTCTGCCATAAGGCATTTTTGAAAAAGGCACAAATTTGCTTTTTCAAAGGTTTTTGATATTTACCACCAACTTTTATTTGGTGGTAAATACCAAATCCTTAACAATGCAATGCACTCATTTGAGTGCTCCCTACATTTCAGATTCGGTAATTTACCGATTCAGTATTTTAAGGAATCGGTAATTTACTGATTCGGTAATTTACCGAATCTGAAATGTAGCCACCTACATCTCAATAGCATGATACCGGTTGGTAACGGCCGAAATTCAGGAATTTCGGCCGTTACAGACCCGTATTGGGCTACCAACATCTGGCCCTTAATCTCTCAACTTAGAACGGTGACAGGGCGCGTTTACACAGTGGTGAAGGGAGGGGATGGGGCCTGACATGACGTGTGCAAACACACCCTTTGACGCGTTTTAAGTTGGGGAACAAATTCCACTTCAAACCTGAGGGACCCTGGGGGCTAAGTAGCTCACCAGGTGCTTCCAGGAAGTGCTACTGCACTGCATTGCAGAGAGGTGGTGCCGGCCGTGCCTCTTTTTACATCTCTCTGCTACGCAGCTCTGTGGCGCTTACTGGATGTACTACGAATTCCGATTTACTCACCTGTTATCAGGAGAGACCTCAGTGCTGCATCTTTGAGCCCAGTACTGATCCTGAAAAGTAATTCTAACCATACTTACCAGTAACTTGAATTTCCTTCCATAGGCAAACATTGACTGGTTTCACTTGGAAATTCTTCTAAGTTTGGAGTTTTGGAAGTTTTAAATATTCACCTAAAATACTCCGAACAACGAATTTCGATTTACTCACCTTTTATCAGGAGAGAACCCAGTGCTGCATCTTTTAGCCCAGCACTGACTCTGAAAAGTAATTCTAACTGTACTTACCAGTAACTTGCATTTCCTTCCATAGGAATCCATTGTCTGGTTTTCACCAGAAAAGTTTCTCTGTGTCTATTTTCACAAACTAAAAATATTCCTTAAAATCACCTGTATGACTTAAACGCATTCTTTCAACTGTTTACAGGAGATGCACCAGTGCTGGATCCAGGATCCACCAAAGAGTAAAAAAAAGTAACGATAACACTACTTACCTGCTAAGTGAATTTCCTTCCATAGGTAACATTGACTGGTTTTACCTGGAAATTCTTCTAAGTGTGGAGTTTTGGAACTGTAAAATATTCCTTTAAAATCAACAGAACTACGAATTCCAATTTACTCACCTGTTATCAGGAGAGACCTCAGTGCTGCATCTTTGAGCCCAATTATGATCCTGAAAAGTAAATCTAACCATACTTACCAGTAACTTGAATTTCCATTCATAGGCTAACATTGACCGGTTTCACTTGGAAATTCTTCTAAGTATGGAGTATTGGAACTTTAAAATATTCACCTAAAATCATCTGAAGAACGAATTCCGATTTACTCACCTGTTATCAGGAGAGAACCCAATACTGCATCGTTTAGCCCAGCACTGACCCTGAAAAGTAGTTCTAACTGTACTTACCAGTAACTTGTATTTCCTTCCATTTCTAAGTGTCTATTTTCAGAAACTAAAAATATTCCAAAAATATCGCCCGTATGACTTAAACACATTCTTTCCACTGTTTACAGTAGATGCGCCAGTGCTGGATCCAGGATCTACCACTGAGTAAGAAAAAGTGACGAGAACACTACTTAGCTGCTAAGTTAATTTCCTGCCATAGGATAACATTGGTGATTCTATGTGAACATTTTTCGAAGTGTCAACTTTTAAAATACAATAATATTCCTTAAAAATCACTACTGTAACCAAAACGCTTTTACTCAACTGTTTACAGGAGATGTCCAAGGACTGAATCTAGGATCCAGTCCTGTGGTTAGAAAAGTAATCCATAAAGCAACTAATTGCATTTAACTAGAAATTCACATTGAGCTCAATGTTGCATTGTGTTTGAAATTGTGTTGCCCATTGCAACAACTGTAACTACTGTACTTAAAAGTCTCTTGCCTATTTGCAAAGTATTTAAACTAAAGTAATTCATTCTGAGAAAGTATATTTTGTAATGTACTGTATAATGTAATTATAATGTAATTTAAAATATAAAATATCTAAAGATAAATAGTAAAAAAATGTAGTAAATCAGTATCAAAAAAATTGTCATTTACAAAACTTTGCAATTCACTGAATAAAACATAGCTTTCAGACATGTTATAGTTAGGAATTAGCATTTAAAAAACTTTTGAAATTCACTGAAAAAACCATAGGTTTCAGCCCTGATATAGGTAGGAAGTAGCATTTAAAAAACCTTTGAAATTCACTGAAATAACCATAGGTTTCAGGCCTGATATAGTTAGGAATTAGCATTTAAAAAACCTTAGAAATTCACTGAAAAAAACATAGGTTTTAGGGGTGTTATAGTTAGCTGGACATTTCACTCGTACAAAACCATTCAAATTCCTCCGATATAGTTAGTTGTACTAACTATATCTTGCGCACCCGCAATCCACTGCTGATGATGTCACATATTACATCATTCATGACTTGGTCAGTGACATCACTGATGATATCTCAAATGACATCACTGATTACATCATCCATGTGACAATCAGATACACCTCTTCATACACTAGTAAAACCTTTTATCACTCACTGTAAAATACAGAGTACCATATTTGAATCCATTGACACACCAATACAAGTTTCTAAAAACCCACTCAGTGATTCCTAGATCTATACACACATCTAATCACTTATTTATAGATTCACTCATACATGCTGTCAATGATCAATAGAACACTATCAAATATACTTATACACCTATATCGACATTATACACCAGCACACATCCTGTTCACTTATGAAGTCATCCTACTCACTTATGCAAACAATGGATCATACTTACATTTACTTAGCTACACACTTATACAAACACCACTTCATCTATTCATATAGATAGTAGCTCATACTTAGTGTGTTATAAAATCACTATTACAAGTATACAGTTCTCCATACAGTCACTCATACAATCACTGAGTCGTATGTATACTTATTTATATATAACAACTGACACATACACTGCCTTTTATTTTTCTAGTTTGTTGGACATATATCATTGAGAGATAGATTTGCTCATCACCACACCACACCTGATACCCCACACTATGGATAAAGGCATTCCCTATCTAGTCTTGCCTTTTAGCTATAATGGATCATTTCAGGCCTTTCAGACCATTTTTGCCTATGCCCTTGAGACCTATCCTCCGCGTCCACCACGTTCCACTAAATACAACTCTGCCAATAAAGCTTTAGTCCAGGGAATTATTGACATGATTAAAGACGTTAATAATACTCCATCTTACCCTAGAGATGAATTACGGGTATATTTGAGTTGGAATTCTACAGAGTATCGCCTTAGTTTGGGAGAAAGCAAGCGTAAGAGCTCCACTCCAGTCTGGGTCGTGCCTCACCGAGGTCAAGTCTGTTTGCAAGGAAATGGGAGAAATCCGAGAGCTCGGCTAGGAAAGAGTGAGTGCGTTGAGACTTACGTGTTTCCGTCTAACTCTTCCCCTGCCTTTCTTACTGCTAGGGGTACCTACTTCATCTGTCAAGACAGAGCGTATACATGATTGCCTGCTGACTTTTCAGGTTCATGTTATATTGCTCGACTGTTGCCTCCAACGTACACTGCTTCTTCAGATTATCACAAGACCAGAGTAGCAAGAGGTGTTTTCAGCAAGGAAGATACCGCTGGTCAGGAAGCTGGAGACTTCTTCAAAGGTTTCCTTCCGTTCTGTGGGCCTATGGCCAATAGTAGAAATCTACGTCAGCTAACACGGGTAGTTGAATCTACTATTACCGAAACTGCTGGTGCCCTTAGTAACTTAACAGCTGAGCTTCAGGCGGATCGTCTCATGACGTTGCAGAACCGTATGGTTCTAGACGTAATACTTGCAGATCGAGGTGGGGTATGCAGAATGATCCAATCGAGCTGCTGTGTTTTTATTCCCGATAATGCTCCGACTGTCTATGAAGCGATCTCTAAGCTACACAAGATTTCCGAGTCTATTCACGTAGACAAGGGAAACTGGTCCTTAATGGAGTGGCTTTAGACTCTGTTATCGGCGTGGGGATGGAAGGTTCTGATGGTCATTGGTATCATCCTGGTATTCCTGTTCTCGTGCTGCCTTATTATCCAATGTGGTCCTGCTTTGTGTAGTCTCTGTGCTGCAACCTGTTTCAGAAAACCACCTGCGTTTGGAGAAAAGGTGCGGGAAAGGATGATGATGCAACAGCATGTCACTGACCTGATGAGCATAGAGATAGACTCTGACATAGACTGAGTAATTGCCTATGTAAGGGCAAAAGGAGGGTCTGAGGTTCCGTGACGATTTGAACCCGTGTTTTCAACATCGTCGTAAATACATAATTTTGGTATCAGTGAACCGCAAATGATCCATTTAGCATTCCTGGTGTTTTCGCTATGCTACGAGCAAGAGCACTCCTGTTATGAACACATTTCTGATCTACCCATGGCATCCATCTTAGATCACGGCAGCCATTTTGTATTTCTTGCCCTCACATAGTCAATGGACACGCAGTGACCTCTTTCACTTAAGGACACGTAAGCTTTAGCCGGCGATTCACCTTGCTAGTGACACGTGCACCTTAGGACAGAACACGCCATGGCAGCATGACTCGACAGAAGCTGCCTCCTCTGCCTGAGGCCAGTCCTGCTATACTGGTTCTCGTGTTCGTTGGCCTGATCATGATTAGGCGGCCAAAGCTGGTAGCCTTGCCCATTTACGACCCACAAACATCTCTTATCCTGCTTTTCTATCTTTTGCACCTGGCTCTGCTCCTTTCCTTCTGGGCCTTTATTAGGGGGAGGTAACAAAATTTACGATGAGGCGGTCCGGCTCTTGAATGAAAAGTTGACATGGGATTATGATGGAATGGTGGGAACCCCTCGTTCGTAATGTTTTGACATCAGATATTGTTGACGATTCCTGTGCAACGCCAAATATTTATTGTTTAGGACACAAAGGTTTAGAAATGTACTAGCATGTAAAGAATTTGCCCCAAGCCTAAAATTTAGTATATAAGGAGCAACCCACTTTGTACAAATCGAACAGGCTCCTAGATACTGCCCGTGTGTAGTTTCTGTGACTTCTGTGTCCCTGCAGTAATAAACCTTTGGTCTTTGACGCCACCATCGAGAAGCCCGTGTTTCTGTTTATTTGTGCACCGAGACAGGTAGAACTCCGGGGTCTTCGGGTGTTATCCCTGACACCTCTGGACGGAACCAAAAAGTCCAGAACTCCAGAGGGCCAAATAGCCCAACAGGTATCTCCAGTATGCACCAGGGAGATGCGTTGCAGACAGGTGTTCAGAGGCCATGCCCCTTTTTACACCTCTCTGCAAAGCAGCTCTGTGGCGCTTACTGGAGGTACCTAGTGGGCTAGTTTGACCCTAGGGACCCTTACGATTGAAGGGGACTTAGGGCCAGATATAGGTAAGTAAGTTCCATATACCGATTCTAAAATACTGAATTTTACTGATTCGGTATTTTAGAATCGGTAAATGGTATGTAGGTAAGTATTAGGTAAAGTTTACCGAATCGGTAATATTCGGTAATTACCGATTCAGTAAATACCGAATCGGTAATTCCCATTCATTCTTATGGGCCCGTAGGAATGAATGGGAATTACCAAATTGGTATTTACCGATTCGGTAATGGGGGAACACATTCAAGGGTGGCAGGGTGTCATATTGACACCCTGTTGCACCCCTGAATAGTGCATGGGTGCACATGTGGCACACATACATGCCCTAAGGGCATGTGTGTCTGCCATAAGGCATTTTTGAAAAAGGCACAAATTTGCTTTTTCAAAGGTTTTTGATATTTACCACCAACTTTTATTTGGTGGTAAATACCAAATCCTTAACAATGCAATGCACTCATTTGAGTGCTCCCTACATTTCAGATTCGGTAATTTACCGATTCAGTATTTTAAGGAATCGGTAATTTACTGATTCGGTAATTTACCGAATCTGAAATGTAGCCACCTACATCTCAATAGCATGATACCAGTTGGTAACGGCCGAAATTCAGGAATTTCGGCCGTTACCGACCCGTATTGGGCTACCAACATCTGGCCCTTAATCTCTCAACTTAGAACGGTGACAGGGCGCGTTTACACAGTGGTGAAGGGAGGGGATGGGGCCTGACATGATGTGTGCAAACACACCCTTTGACGCGTTTTAAGTTGGGGAACAAATTCCACTTCAAACCTGAGGGACCCTGGGGGCTAAGTAGCTCACCAGGTGCTTCCAGGAAGTGCTACTGCACTGCATTGCAGAGAGGTGGTGCCGGCCGTGCCCCTTTTTACATCTCTCTGCTACGCAGCTCTGTGGCGCTTACTGGATGTACTACGAATTCCGATTTACTCACCTGTTATCAGGAGAGACCTCAGTGCTGCATCTTTGAGCCCAGTACTGATCCTGAAAAGTAATTCTAACCATACTTACCAGTAACTTGAATTTCCTTCCATAGGCTAACATTGACTGGTTTCACTTGGAAATTCTTCTAAGTTTGGAGTTTTGGAAGTTTTAAATATTCACCTAAAATACTCCGAACAACGAATTTCGATTTACTCACCTTTTATCAGGAGAGAACCCAGTGCTGCATCTTTTAGCCCAGCACTGACTCTGAAAAGTAATTCTAACTGTACTTACCAGTAACTTGTATTTCCTTCCATTTCTAAGTGTCTATTTTCAGAAACTAAAAATATTCCAAAAATATCGCCCGTATGACTTAAACACATTCTTTCCACTGTTTACAGTAGATGCGCCAGTGCTGGATCCAGGATCTACCACTGAGTAAGAAAAAGTGACGAGAACACTACTTAGCTGCTAAGTTAATTTCCTGCCATAGGATAACATTGGTGATTCTATGTGAACATTTTTCGAAGTGTCAACTTTTAAAATACAATAATATTCCTTAAAAATCACTACTGTAACCAAAACGCTTTTACTCAACTGTTTACAGGAGATGTCCAAGGACTGAATCTAGGATCCAGTCCTGTGGTTAGAAAAGTAATCCATAAAGCAACTAATTGCATTTAACTAGAAATTCACATTGAGCTCAATGTTGCATTGTGTTTGAAATTGTGTTGCCCATTGCAACAACTGTAACTACTGTACTTAAAAGTCTCTTGCCTATTTGCAAAGTATTTAAACTAAAGTAATTCATTCTGAGAAAGTATATTTTGTAATGTACTGTATAATGTAATTATAATGTAATTTAAAATATAAAATATCTAAAGATAAATAGTAAAAAAATGTAGTAAATCAGTATCAAAAAAATTGTCATTTACAAAACTTTGCAATTCACTGAATAAAACATAGCTTTCAGACATGTTATAGTTAGGAATTAGCATTTAAAAAACTTTTGAAATTCACTGAAAAAACCATAGGTTTCAGCCCTGATATAGGTAGGAAGTAGCATTTAAAAAACCTTTGAAATTCACTGAAATAACCATAGGTTTCAGGCCTGATATAGTTAGGAATTAGCATTTAAAAAACCTTAGAAATTCACTGAAAAAAACATAGGTTTTAGGGGTGTTATAGTTAGCTGGACATTTCACTCGTACAAAACCATTCAAATTCCTCCGATATAGTTAGTTGTACTAACTATATCTTGCGCACCCGCAATCCACTGCTGATGATGTCACATATTACATCATTCATGACTTGGTCAGTGACATCACTGATGATATCTCAAATGACATCACTGATTACATCATCCATGTGACAATCAGATACACCTCTTCATACACTAGTAAAACCTTTTATCACTCACTGTAAAATACAGAGTACCATATTTGAATCCATTGACACACCAATACAAGTTTCTAAAAACCCACTCAGTGATTCCTAGATCTATACACACATCTAATCACTTATTTATAGATTCACTCATACATGCTGTCAATGATCAATAGAACACTATCAAATATACTTATACACCTATATCGACATTATACACCAGCACACATCCTGTTCACTTATGAAGTCATCCTACTCACTTATGCAAACAATGGATCATACTTACATTTACTTAGCTACACACTTATACAAACACCACTTCATCTATTCATATAGATAGTAGCTCATACTTAGTGTGTTATAAAATCACTATTACAAGTATACAGTTCTCCATACAGTCACTCATACAATCACTGAGTCGTATGTATACTTATTTATATATAACAACTGACACATACACTGCCTTTTATTTTTCTAGTTTGTTGGACATATATCATTGAGAGATAGATTTGCTCATCACCACACCACACCTGATACCCCACACTATGGATAAAGGCATTCCCTATCTAGTCTTGCCTTTTAGCTATAATGGATCATTTCAGGCCTTTCAGACCATTTTTGCCTATGCCCTTGAGACCTATCCTCCGCGTCCACCACGTTCCACTAAATACAACTCTGCCAATAAAGCTTTAGTCCAGGGAATTATTGACATGATTAAAGACGTTAATAATACTCCATCTTACCCTAGAGATGAATTACGGGTATATTTGAGTTGGAATTCTACAGAGTATCGCCTTAGTTTGGGAGAAAGCAAGCGTAAGAGCTCCACTCCAGTCTGGGTCGTGCCTCACCGAGGTCAAGTCTGTTTGCAAGGAAATGGGAGAAATCCGAGAGCTCGGCTAGGAAAGAGTGAGTGCGTTGAGACTTACGTGTTTCCGTCTAACTCTTCCCCTGCCTTTCTTACTGCTAGGGGTACCTACTTCATCTGTCAAGACAGAGCGTATACATGATTGCCTGCTGACTTTTCAGGTTCATGTTATATTGCTCGACTGTTGCCTCCAACGTACACTGCTTCTTCAGATTATCACAAGACCAGAGTAGCAAGAGGTGTTTTCAGCAAGGAAGATACCGCTGGTCAGGAAGCTGGAGACTTCTTCAAAGGTTTCCTTCCGTTCTGTGGGCCTATGGCCAATAGTAGAAATCTACGTCAGCTAACACGGGTAGTTGAATCTACTATTACCGAAACTGCTGGTGCCCTTAGTAACTTAACAGCTGAGCTTCAGGCGGATCGTCTCATGACGTTGCAGAACCGTATGGTTCTAGACGTAATACTTGCAGATCGAGGTGGGGTATGCAGAATGATCCAATCGAGCTGCTGTGTTTTTATTCCCGATAATGCTCCGACTGTCTATGAAGCGATCTCTAAGCTACACAAGATTTCCGAGTCTATTCACGTAGACAAGGGAAACTGGTCCTTAATGGAGTGGCTTTAGACTCTGTTATCGGCGTGGGGATGGAAGGTTCTGATGGTCATTGGTATCATCCTGGTATTCCTGTTCTCGTGCTGCCTTATTATCCAATGTGGTCCTGCTTTGTGTAGTCTCTGTGCTGCAACCTGTTTCAGAAAACCACCTGCGTTTGGAGAAAAGGTGCGGGAAAGGATGATGATGCAACAGCATGTCACTGACCTGATGAGCATAGAGATAGACTCTGACATAGACTGAGTAATTGCCTATGTAAGGGCAAAAGGAGGGTCTGAGGTTCCGTGACGATTTGAACCCGTGTTTTCAACATCGTCGTAAATACATAATTTTGGTATCAGTGAACCGCAAATGATCCATTTAGCATTCCTGGTGTTTTCGCTATGCTACGAGCAAGAGCACTCCTGTTATGAACACATTTCTGATCTACCCATGGCATCCATCTTAGATCACGGCAGCCATTTTGTATTTCTTGCCCTCACATAGTCAATGGACACGCAGTGACCTCTTTCACTTAAGGACACGTAAGCTTTAGCCGGCGATTCACCTTGCTAGTGACACGTGCACCTTAGGACAGAACACGCCATGGCAGCATGACTCGACAGAAGCTGCCTCCTCTGCCTGAGGCCAGTCCTGCTATACTGGTTCTCGTGTTCGTTGGCCTGATCATGATTAGGCGGCCAAAGCTGGTAGCCTTGCCCATTTACGACCCACAAACATCTCTTATCCTGCTTTTCTATCTTTTGCACCTGGCTCTGCTCCTTTCCTTCTGGGCCTTTATTAGGGGGAGGTAACAAAATTTACGATGAGGCGGTCCGGCTCTTGAATGAAAAGTTGACATGGGATTATGATGGAATGGTGGGAACCCCTCGTTCGTAATGTTTTGACATCAGATATTGTTGACGATTCCTGTGCAACGCCAAATATTTATTGTTTAGGACACAAAGGTTTAGAAATGTACTAGCATGTAAAGAATTTGCCCCAAGCCTAAAATTTAGTATATAAGGAGCAACCCACTTTGTACAAATCGAACAGGCTCCTAGATACTGCCCGTGTGTAGTTTCTGTGACTTCTGTGTCCCTGCAGTAATAAACCTTTGGTCTTTGACGCCACCATCGAGAAGCCCGTGTTTCTGTTTATTTGTGCACCGAGACAGGTAGAACTCCGGGGTCTTCGGGTGTTATCCCTGACACCTCTGGACGGAACCAAAAAGTCCAGAACTCCAGAGGGCCAAATAGCCCAACAGGTATCTCCAGTATGCACCAGGGAGATGCGTTGCAGACAGGTGTTCAGAGGCCATGCCCCTTTTTACACCTCTCTGCAAAGCAGCTCTGTGGCGCTTACTGGAGGTACCTAGTGGGCTAGTTTGACCCTAGGGACCCTTACGATTGAAGGGGACTTAGGGCCAGATATAGGTAAGTAAGTTCCATATACCGATTCTAAAATACTGAATTTTACTGATTCGGTATTTTAGAATCGGTAAATGGTATGTAGGTAAGTATTAGGTAAAGTTTACCGAATCGGTAATATTCGGTAATTACCGATTCAGTAAATACCGAATCGGTAATTCCCATTCATTCTTATGGGCCCGTAGGAATGAATGGGAATTACCAAATTGGTATTTACCGATTCGGTAATGGGGGAACACATTCAAGGGTGGCAGGGTGTCATATTGACACCCTGTTGCACCCCTGAATAGTGCATGGGTGCACATGTGGCACACATACATGCCCTAAGGGCATGTGTGTCTGCCATAAGGCATTTTTGAAAAAGGCACAAATTTGCTTTTTCAAAGGTTTTTGATATTTACCACCAACTTTTATTTGGTGGTAAATACCAAATCCTTAACAATGCAATGCACTCATTTGAGTGCTCCCTACATTTCAGATTCGGTAATTTACCGATTCAGTATTTTAAGGAATCGGTAATTTACTGATTCGGTAATTTACCGAATCTGAAATGTAGCCACCTACATCTCAATAGCATGATACCAGTTGGTAACGGCCGAAATTCAGGAATTTCGGCCGTTACCGACCCGTATTGGGCTACCAACATCTGGCCCTTAATCTCTCAACTTAGAACGGTGACAGGGCGCGTTTACACAGTGGTGAAGGGAGGGGATGGGGCCTGACATGATGTGTGCAAACACACCCTTTGACGCGTTTTAAGTTGGGGAACAAATTCCACTTCAAACCTGAGGGACCCTGGGGGCTAAGTAGCTCACCAGGTGCTTCCAGGAAGTGCTACTGCACTGCATTGCAGAGAGGTGGTGCCGGCCGTGCCCCTTTTTACATCTCTCTGCTACGCAGCTCTGTGGCGCTTACTGGATGTACTACGAATTCCGATTTACTCACCTGTTATCAGGAGAGACCTCAGTGCTGCATCTTTGAGCCCAGTACTGATCCTGAAAAGTAATTCTAACCATACTTACCAGTAACTTGAATTTCCTTCCATAGGCTAACATTGACTGGTTTCACTTAGAAATTCTTCTAAGTTTGGAGTTTTGGAAGTTTTAAATATTCACCTAAAATACTCCGAACAACGAATTTCGATTTACTCACCTTTTATCAGGAGAGAACCCAGTGCTGCATCTTTTAGCCCAGCACTGACTCTGAAAAGTAATTCTAACTGTACTTACCAGTAACTTGCATTTCCTTCCATAGGAATCCATTGTCTGGTTTTCACCAGAAAAGTTTCTCTGTGTCTATTTTCACAAACTAAAAATATTCCTTAAAATCACCTGTATGACTTAAACGCATTCTTTCAACTGTTTACAGGAGATGCACCAGTGCTGGATCCAGGATCCACCAAAGAGTAAAAAAAAGTAACGATAACACTACTTACCTGCTAAGTGAATTTCCTTCCATAGGTAACATTGACTGGTTTTACCTGGAAATTCTTCTAAGTGTGGAGTTTTGGAACTGTAAAATATTCCTTTAAAATCAACAGAACTACGAATTCCAATTTACTCACCTGTTATCAGGAGAGACCTCAGTGCTGCATCTTTGAGCCCAATTATGATCCTGAAAAGTAAATCTAACCATACTTACCAGTAACTTGAGTTTCCTTTCATAGGCTAACATTGACCGGTTTCACTTGGAAATTCTTCTAAGTATGGAGTTTTGGAACTTTTAAATATTCACCTAAAATCATCTGACGAACGAATTCCGATTTACTCACCTGTTATCAGGAGAGAACCCAATACTGCATCGTTTAGCCCAGCACTGACCCTGAAAAGTAATTCTAACTGTACTTACCAGTAACTTGTATTTCCTTCCATTTCTAAGTGTCTATTTTCAGAAACTAAAAATATTCCAAAAATATCGCCCGTATGACTTAAACACATTCTTTCGACTGTTTACAGTAGATGCGCCAGTGCTGGATCCAGGATCTACCACTGAGTAAGAAAAAGTGACGAGAACACTACTTAGCTGCTAAGTTAATTTCCTGCCATAGGATAACATTGGTGATTCTATGTGAACATTTTTCGAAGTGTCAACTTTTAAAATACAATAATATTCCTTAAAAATCACTACTGTAACCAAAACGCTTTTACTCAACTGTTTACAGGAGATGTCCAAGGACTGAATCTAGGATCCAGTCCTGTGGTTAGAAAAGTAATCCATAAAGCAACTAATTGCATTTAACTAGAAATTCACATTGAGCTCAATGTTGCATTGTGTTTGAAATTGTGTTGCCCATTGCAACAACTGTAACTACTGTACTTAAAAGTCTCTTGCCTATTTGCAAAGTATTTAAACTAAAGTAATTCATTCTGAGAAAGTATATTTTGTAATGTACTGTATAATGTAATTATAATGTAATTTAAAATATAAAATATCTAAAGATAAATAGTAAAAAAATGTAGTAAATCAGTATCAAAAAAATTGTCATTTACAAAACTTTGCAATTCACTGAATAAAACATAGCTTTCAGACATGTTATAGTTAGGAATTAGCATTTAAAAAACCTTTGAAATTCACTGAAAAAAACCATAGGTTTCAGCCCTGATATAGGTAGGAAGTAGCATTTAAAAAACCTTTGAAATTCACTGAAATAACCATAGGTTTCAGGCCTGATATAGTTAGGAATTAGCATTTAAAAAACCTTAGAAATTCACTGAAAAAAACATAGGTTTTAGGGGTGTTATAGTTAGCTGGACATTTCACTCGTACAAAACCATTCAAATTCCTCCGATATAGTTAGTTGTACTAACTATATCTTGCGCACCCGCAATCCACTGCTGATGATGTCACATATTACATCATTCATGACATGGTCAGTGACATCACTGATGATATCTCAAATGACATCACTGATTACATCATCCATGTGACAATCAGATACACCTCTTCATACACTAGTAAAACCTTTTATCACTCACTGTAAAATACAGAGTACCATATTTGAATCCATTGACACACCAATACAAGTTTCTAAAAACCCACTCAGTGATTCCTAGATCTATACACACATCTAATCACTTATTTATAGATTCACTCATACATGCTGTCAATGATCAATAGAACACTATCAAATATACTTATACACCTATATCGACATTATACACCAGCACACATCCTGTTCACTTATGAAGTCATCCTACTCACTTATGCAAACAATGGATCATACTTACATTTACTTAGCTACACACTTATACAAACACCACTTCATCTATTCATATAGATAGTAGCTCATACTTAGTGTGTTATAAAATCACTATTACAAGTATACAGTTCTCCATACAGTCACTCATACAATCACTGAGTCTTATGTATACTTATTTATATATAACAACTGACACATACACTGCCTTTTATTTTTCTAGTTTGTTGGACATGTATCATTGAGAGATAGATTTGCTCATCACCACACCCATGAAGATATTCACTCACCCAAACAACTGTTATAACATGTAGTTTTAACTTCCTATACCTACTGAATCAACTATTCACACATCTTTGGGCAGTCACACACCCCCCCCACCGAACCACACACACATTCACTCTCCCATAAAAATACTCAGTTAACTAATCAATAACTAATATGGACTTTCACATAGCTAGTAACCAACTGGAGAAGCAGTTTACACAACTGACAAAGTGATACAGATATTCACACAGTACAGTCACTATCCAATATATTTAGTGAGACACTAGAAATTAGTCAAGTAAACAGTCAATAACACTGCTACTAAATCCTTCATTCAGATATTTATATTTATATATCCACTCATTCTTCAATGCAAATTGCTATATATATAAAATACATATTTAAATAAAGAAGCAAACAACATTCACTGGATGATGTCATCAGTGATGTCATTTGAGATGTCATCAGTGATGTCACTGACCATGTCATGAATGATGTAATAGGTGACATCATCAGCAGTGGATTGTGGGCGCGCAAGATATAGTTAGTACAACTAACTATATCGGAGGAATTTGAATGGTTTTGTACGAGTGAAATGTTCAGCTAACTATAGCACCCCTAAAATCTATGGTTTTTTCAGTGAATTTCTAAGGTTTTTTAAATGCGAATTCCTAACTATATCAGACCTGAAACCGATGTTTTTTTCAGTGAATATATATACGTACCCCCACCATTCCGATTCCTGTGCTTCTGGGGTTGATGCGGTCCAGGTGACTCTAGGGGACAATTTATTTTAAGCGGCATGTGGGACTTTGATGTGAGCGACTGTGAAGAAGTCCAGCAGTCCGCACCAGCATCGGATGATCCCCGCAATACTCACCGTGTCACAGTGCGGCATTCTGGGACTTGTAGTCTACACAGCAGGTTCCCAGCAGCAGGTGAGCCAAAGTAACATCTAAGGGGGCGGAGTCAGATGCTATCCTATCGGTGTGCGGCAGGACACTCTACCAATCATGCTTTCGCCCACACCTTCCCCATGACTCCCCCATGACTCTAGGCGCTGAAGAAGGCAATACTCATGCCGAAATGCATCCGCCGAAATAGAAGATAGCTAAATAAAGATGTTTCCTGGTTTCCCCTACGTGGCCTCTGCTCTTTCCTGGAGGAGTTTTATATATATAAATATAGAGAGAGAGAGATAGATAGATAGTTTTAGAACTGGCTATTTCTGGTTGGCTAAGGCTGACGCCAAAGCTAGGCAGAAACCACCATTCTAGTAAGGGCAAGGGAGTCACATGCCAAAATAACCCCTGCTCACCCCCTGGTAGCTTGGCACGAGCAGTAAGGCTAAACTCTGAGGCAATGTGTAAAGCATTTGCGCCAGCACACAAGAGCAACAACATCCTAGGCACACCACAAAAGGAACTCCACACAAGGTTATTATAAAATAACTTTTGTATTGTCAAAACACATCAGATAGGATCACACAATATACATGGTGCCAACTGGCACGGGCAATATTCACAAGGGATTATTTACAAGACAGGGCCACATGGGCCACTGTCATAATCAACACTTTTTAGTAATAGAAATACTGTCAGAAATTAGAATAAAAGGATATAAAATCACTGTAGCACAAAGTAACAGTTAGAAATCACAACCAGTATCTACTGGTGACAGGTGAGTACCACCTACGCGACCCTAAACACCTTAGGAGAATGTCACGCAAGGAACCAGGACCTTACTAGGACCACCTGTACTAAAAAGAACAACCACCTAAGTATCACACAGCATTTAGGGGTATAAGCACAAAACATTACACATGATGCATGAAAACACATTCAACGGTGTAGTAAAGGGAAACACATGATGCCTAAAAACATTCAGAGGTGTAAGACAAGGGAAACACATGATGCATAAACCTACACATTCAGCGGGGTTCAGAACAGAGCACATGATGCAATAAAATACATTCAGAGGTGCAGCGCAAGAAGGCACCTCATGCCTAAAACATTCAGAGGTGCAGGAATAACACATGATGCAAGAAAACACATTCAGAGGTGCAATAACCATACAATTGTGCAAAACTTACATAAGCCACCCTCTGTGGCAGTCCCTAGGCCAACTGGCCTTGTTGGGGCTAAGACGCCCTGTGTCCAAATGTCAGTGTGCTTTCATGCAGCGCCAGTCCAAGTACAAGCCTAAACGTAGCAGGTGCCCACTACTTGCTGGGCACCTGGGCAATCCCAAGACCTAAACGATGCAGCTGCCCACTAATTGCTGGGCAGCTGGGAATCATCAAAGAAACTGCGACAGGGTCCTCACTGACCCTTGGGCGCAAACTGCACCCACTGTGGGAGCCACACAGGCTCTAAAAATACATTCCTCGCAGGCAGGAGAGAGCGGGCACCGGCAATGTGCCCCGACACCCCCTCTATCTAATATGGCCCTCAAACCTCGCTGAGCTCGTAAATCATGTATGTCCCCTAGAGCCTCCTTGGCCCTCTGAGCCATGCTGGGCTTGTAACAAACATGCCCCCAGGGAGCCTCTCGGGGCTCTAGACAACTTTGGGGCGACCCGCTGCCAACCGGGCCGCCCTTCTTGCACCGCCAACACTGTGCCCCACGGGGCTCTCAAAACAAATCTGCCCCCACGTTGGAGCCATCAGGGCTCGGGAAGAACGGTGGGGCGACCCATTGCCACTGCCATTCGGGGCCGCCCTAACTATCAGGGGCATCCCGGCCGTCAACGGCAGCACCACTTGGCCACCCGGAGCCCCCCCCTCAGCCCTCAAACACTCACTGGGCTGTTGCAGGGGCAGGGGCTCCTCTCCCTTGGACGTGGCAGCGCTTCTCTCCCTCCATTCGGCTCACTGCACCATCAGGATTCAAGCAAGCCGGGCAGACGACGGCTGAAATGCCAGAAACCGGGCCCCGGAAGCTTGTTTCCTTCCCAGTATAAGAATTGGCTTGGTAGTTTGGTTTGCCCTGTTCCCATCATGCACTGGGACAGGAACAGACTAATTTGCATGTAGCCAGGTTCTGAGCTGGGATGGTGCAGTGTGCTAAAAAACGGTGATGGATCAAGCCCTGATCTTTGGACTGGGTAAGAGTGGTCTGCTTAATTCAGTCACTCTGTTCATCACCACCCCCTTTTACAAATGAAATAAAGCGCTCATAAGCGCTAGCAGCCAGATAAAGCGCCTCCCAAGCGCCACAGACGAAATAGAGAGCTCTCAAGCGCTGGAAGCAGGGCAAAGCGCTCCCAGGCGCTAGGGGGAATCAGGAAAAGTCCAGCAAAGTCCCCCCCTCAGACCAGGCAAGGCAGAGGGGTCCCCCAGGAGTCCTCCAGGCATCCAGGGGCTGGGCAGCGCCCGCCCCTGGTAGATTCAAGTCAGAAACAAGAACATTTTGGAAGGGGACACAGCCCCTTCTTATATACAGAAAAGTCTTTGACGTCTTTGTGTAGGCAGTGTGAGAACCAGCTAGAACTGGTTATAGGGAAGTCCTGTCAGTATCAGGGACAGAGGTGACAGTCGCCCAGCGGGGGGTGGAGCCAGCATTGTGGTCAGGCAGGCACAGCCCTTCACTATCAGGTGCTATCTCCTCCCACTTCCCTGGCAGCAGATGCTGCCTTTCATCCATGGGCTGACTCAGACAACCTCCTGGGCTCTCCAGCCCCTGTCACCCTCAAACCAGACAGTCAATCCACAAGCAGGCCCAGGCACTCCTGGACCAGGCTCACCAGCCAATCACATGCAAGACACAAATTACACAAATATGCCGACTTCTAAAAGTGGCACTTCTAGACTAGACACAATCATGCCGCATATACCATTTCGCAGCATTCAGTCTCACGAGTTCTCTCATACCAAACTCGCCCCTGCACTCCCCACACATCAGGAACTACCATGGGCATACATATTCCCCATTCATTCCTATGGGAGGGCAGGTCACTCACCACACATACACAGAGAGCTCAAGCACTTTACACTGTACCACAGTGAAAAAGTGCACAGAGGCCTAAAATCACCAACACCAGGTCACAGAAACAGGCTAGGAAAAAGCAAAAAGTCTTGGGGTGAACCTGCCTAAAGGGCCGTGTCCAACAGATAGATAGATAGATAGATAGATAGATAGATAGATAGATAGATAGATAGATAGATAGATAGATAGATAGATAGATAGATAGATAGATAGATAGATAGATAGATCAGGGTTTTTAAAGTGCGCCACTCACCCGTGAGGGTCTCGGATGTTGTAATTAGGTGAGCTAACCATAATTCGCACCCCCGCAATGCACTGCTGATGACGTCACATATTTCATAATTCATGACATGGTCAGTAACATCACTGATGATATCACTGATGACATTTCAAATTACACCACTGATGACATTTCAAATTCTATCACTGATGACATAACTGAGTGTCTATGTGTTTCTGTAAAGTTTAAATAGAGCCTATTGCTGATCTCTCCATTATCAATTTGACCAAACACCAGTTATTTAAAGATCAGGAAAGTATGCTGAAGAAAGGACTGACCTTCTGCCCTTCGAAAAAATTGGAATATACCCAAACCCATATTTACTTGTACCTATTTACTCGCAAACTGAAGCTACGGAAATTCTTCAGGCTAAGAGGACAAAATCAATCATTGACCCCAACAGTATCAAGTGCGAGTACAGAACCTCCCACACTGACAGGCCCGGATCAAAGAACTTTGCAACTGATCTCAAGTCAAGTAGCAACTGACTCTCAAGATCCTGATTCAAATGTAACGGAAGCAATAAGATTTGGCATCAAACAAAGATCAGCACCAACGAATTTCAAACCAAAAACAACATTTACACCAACATTACCCTATGACGCTATTGACGTGTTCGAAGAGGCAGTAAACCAAGACCTCTTGAAAAGGAGAACTACTGCAGCGCCCAATCTTGAATACAACCTGACTAGAGGAGAACAAAGGGCATTAAAAGAACTACAAGACAACCAGGAGTTAATATACAAGCCTTCAGATAAAGGCAGCAACATTGTCTTGATGACAAGAGAATTATATACGGAGGAGGCTATGCGTCAACTATCAGATGGAAATTGCTATTTGAAAATCAGTAAAGAAGACTATATCAGAAGTATTGAACAATATCATCAACTAATCATGAAATGGGTAGAGAGGAGCATGATTAATGATAACAAACACAAATTTCTTTCATGCCCCTATCCTGTAACGTCTACCTTTTATCATCTACCTAAAATACATAAGGACAGAAAACGGCCACCTGGTAGACCTATGGTCTGCTCAATTGGTTGCTTGACAGCATCTATGTCCCAATACATCGACTATTTCCTTTCAGACTTTGTCAGAACATTGCTTTCTTACATACAAGATTCCACACATTTCATTAAAAGCATTATGGACATACCATGGGAGCAAGATATGTGGATGATTGTACTGGACATAACTAGTCTGTACACAGTGATTAACCATCAAAAGGGATTACAGGCAGTACGGTACTTTATAAAAGGAAGATCACTTGAATTTCAGAACATAATGAGATGTTACTGGAATTTGTAGAATTTGTTCTTCATAATAATATCTTCCTCTTTGACAAACAACACTACCGCCAAATAAGGGGGACCGCGATGGGCACCTGCTTCGCCCCCAGCTACGCGAATTTATTCGTAGGCTGGTGGGAGAAGCAGGTGGCCTGGGCGGATCAGTACAGTACATGGGTGAACTGCACCATATCTTGGCACAGGTACATAGATGACCTGTTTATCCTATGGAAAGGTCCTAAATTGCAAGCAGAGGCATATATTGATGAATTGAACGGGAATTCCCTGAATCTCCACTTCAGTGGACAGATTAGCCAAACTATGGCATCCTTCCTAGACCTACAAGTGTTTATTCACGATGGCAAGATCTGCACAAAGCTGTTTAGAAAATCGACAGCAGGTAATTCGACTCTTGAGGTTAGTAGTAGTCATCAACAAACCTTAACGAATAGTATTCCATATGGAGAACTACTACGCCTCAAGAGAAATTGCTCAAATAAGGAAGATTTTGAACAGGCAGCAAAAGAAGCCATTGAACGGTTTATGGTTAGTGGATACAGGATTGATCTAATAACCCAAACGTTTGAGAAGGTGAATAAAATCCCACGTAAAAGCCTATTGAAAGAAAGACGCCAACCTACTGAATGTGAAACCGAATCTTGTAGATTTATCACCACATTCTCTGGTGAAGCTGGGGTACTGAGACAAACACTATACCGTAATTGACATATATGAAAGGCTGATCTGGTAATTGGTAAAGAATTACCTGAACAACCCCAAGTTACCTTTAGACGCAGTAGATCACTTAAAGATTACCTAGTAAAGAGCCATTACGAATCAGTCCCCTTCCTTCCAAGAGTTAGTGCCATGACAGGATTCTTCCCGTGTTCAAAATGCAAGGCATGTAAAAGTAGTACCAAAGTTCTGACCTATCAGGTCCCATGCAGGAAAGATACGAAGAAGATTAATCAATTCTTAACATGCACCACACCTTTTTGTGTATACTGTCTGGTATGTCCTTGCATGAAAATGTATGTTGGTAGCACCAAACATCTGGTGAAGAGGAAGATCTTAGAGCACGCACGTGCAATTGAAAATAGAGACCCGACATATCCAGTGGCAAGGCACTTTTCTGAAAGTCACAATAGTGACCGTTCACTTCTCAAATTCTTCTGTATTGACCACGTTCCTGCAAATGAACGAGGTGGCAATAGGGTGCAAAGATTACGTAGACTCAAATTGAGATACATAATTGATTTGCGCACTATTATTCCCTTTGGCCTTAATTCTTAAGAAGAAGAATTAGCAATACATTTGGGATAAGATGGCTCTGACGTAACTGAAGGTGTAATATATTACTGACCCTGCTTGTATATAATATGTTCCTGAAACTGTGTGGATATAGAGGATTGCTTTTTGGATTCGATATGAAATGATGGATGATGAGTATGAATCTCTTTTAGTATTATCTTTTGACGACATATCCGCTGCAGCGAAACACAGAATATATTGAATTGTAATTTGTAGATATGCCCATCCAGGGCTCAATTATGTTTTTGATGTAACACTTTCTAAATGGTATGAAGTAGATGCCCATCCAGGGCTCAATTATGCGTTATGCATTCAAACTAAAATGATGGATATAACTGTATATATGAATAATAGGACTGAGAGCTAGTATATTATTTTGAAATCATGAGGTAATGAAATTTTATTCACTTGATTTAAAAGTGACGATAGAGACAGATGCTCCATGTAAATATTGTATATAGACAAACTCTAAGATGGCCCCCAGAGTGGGATTTATGCTTTTGTCTGCTCTCTATGTCTATGAACTAAACCCTTGCTAAAGGAAGGGGAAACTAATGAGGCAAATGAAAAAAATGTTAGCCTTGTTTGAACGCTTTAAATGGCGGGAGCCTCTTTGTTTTTGTTGACACAGGGGAAAAAGGCACGTTTGCCGAAACGCATCCTGTTTGTGTGTAAATAAACTGCTGTATTATACCACGAGAGTACGGCCACTTCCCTCTTTGTGCGAGGGGATTATTGGAGCAAATATATATACATATATATGTATATATATATATATTCGTTCACGCCCGAAACGCGTCTGTTCGGCGTTTTGTTGCACCTCTGCACTTTATGACGGAATAAAAAAGCAAGATATTTCAACAAGACTGGCTGTGGATTTATTCATTCTGTGTCGGCGTACTGGACCTCGTGCAAAGGCGTTGCATGAGTCACTGGTTGGAGTGTTATATATATATATATATATATATATATATATATACACCAAGGAGTATTGAAGAATAAGTGGGTGTATAAGTGTCTGAATGGATGATTTAGTAGGTGTGTGACTGACTGTATAAGTGACTGATTAAACATGTCTTACTGAATGCATGGGTTAGTGACTAAACTGCGTTAATATCTGTCAGTTGGTGTGTAAGCAGCTGAACGAGTTGGTGAGTAGCTACATGAGTGTCTATATGGGTTATTGATTGGTTGTCCGAGTATCTGTATGAGTGTCTGAGTGTTTGTGTGGGTGTGTGGGGTGTGTGTGACTGTGCATAGATGTGTGAGTGGGTGATTCACTGGGTGTATGAGTTTGAGTACATCTGTGAAGGGCTGAATAGGTGGGTGCGTGTGTGTATGAGTGTGTGGGTGAGTGAATGGATGTCTCAGTGGTACATGTGTGAGTAATGACATATGTGAAAGGCAGTATATGTGAGTGTTGGAGTATATAAATTACTATATGTGAGAATGAGCGATTGTGAGAGTGGCTGTATGGATGACTGTGTGCTTGTATCAGAGATTGTATAAGAGTAAGTATGTGCTAGTATCTGTATGAATAAGTGAGGTGATGTGTGTATAACTGTATAAGTGAGTAAATGGGAGTGTGATTGATTCTTTGCATGACTGACTAGATGTGTGAGTAACTCTATGGATGAGTGACAGTGTGTGTGTCTGTATAGGTGTATGAGTGCAAATGATAGTGCTGTATTGATGAGTGACTGCATGTATGAGTGACTGTATGGGTGGATGAGTGGATGTGTGTATAGACCTAGGAATCAGTACGTGGGTATGTAGTAACTGGTATTGGTGTGTCTATGGTTTCAAAAATGGTAGTCTGTATTTTAGAGTAGGTGAATCAAAGGTTATATTAGGGTGTGAGGAGGTGCATCAGATTTTCACGTGGATGATGTCATCAGTGATGTCATTTGAGATGCCATCAGTGATGTCACTGACCATGTCATGAATGATGTAATATGTGACGTCATCAGCTGGGGCACGAGTTATGGTTAGCTCAATTAACTATAACGGCCGAATTGCTCTGGTTTTGTATGAGTGAAATGCCTAACCAGGCACTGAGCCAGGGCTATGCTGAAAAACACTTAGAATACAGTGAAAACACCTACATACACTGGGGTACCCTATGGGTTGGGGTACCCCTGTGATTGGCACGACCTCCCCTGTAAGGCCCTAGTACTTAATAGTACATAATTAACCCTGGGTGTAGTTCGCGTAGTAGCGCTACACGTCACTACGCAAAGTGCACTTCGCACTACGCGAGCTACGCGAACTGCGTAGTGCTCTGTGCAAAATGCTGTTCTTACTGATTGCACAGTGCCGGATGCTTGTCCGCACTGTGCAATCAGTGCAAACCGCAACTTGAACAGTGCAAGCAGTCGTTTTCTGCCGCTCAAGTAGATTTCTACTCGAGTGGCAGCTTTCTCAACGCGGACTGGTAGTTTCTCAGTGTGAGTGGTCGCTAGCATACGCAACCACTTGCAATGAGAAACCTGACCTCCCTGTGTCGAGAATCTCGCCGGGAGGTTTATTTTCCGTGCTTGCGATCGTCAACTTGATGTTGCTGATCGCGAATGAGGAAAAAGTCTTGCCGGGATGTCATTTTGCTCGCTCGCGGTCGCCAGCTTGACGTTGAGGACAGCGAGCAAGCAAAAAATTACTGCTACACTACGCATGTTTGCACATTCTACGTGAAATTCACGTAGTGCGAAGTAGCGCAAACTGCGGAAACTACGCGAGTGTAGCGTAATACTTCGCCCAGGGTTATACATAATAGGGCAGGGGGATTAAAACTACCTCTAAGTCAGAGGTGAGGAAAGAAGCAAGAGCAGTGCAGAAAGAACCAACAGAGGTGCAGAAAGAGGCAAGAAGGGTACAGAAAGAGGCAAGAAAAGTGCAGAAAGAAGCAAAAGAGGTGCAGAAAGAGGCAAGAGAACTGCAGAAAACGGCAAGAGAGGAACATAAAGAGGCAGGAGAGGTACACAAAGATGCAAGGGGTAAAGAAAGAGGCAAAAGGGGTACAGAAAGAAGCAAAAGAAATGCAGTAAGAAACAACAGAGGTACTTAAAGCGGCAAGAGGGGTGCAGAAAGAGGCAAGAGAAGTGCAGAAAGAAGCAACAGAGGTGCAAAAAGAGGTAAGAGAGATACAGAAATTTGCAAGAGAGGTGCAGAAAGAAGCAAGAGAAGTGCAGAAAGAGGCACGAAGGGTGCAGAAAGAGGCAAGGCAAGTGCAGGAAGAAGCAACAAAGGTACAGAGAGAGGCAAGAGAGGTGCAGAAACAGGTCGTAAATGTACAGAAAAAGGGAAGAGAGGTACAGAAAGAGGCAAGAGAGGTGCAGAAAGAAGCAAGTGAGGTGCAGAAATAGGCACAGAGGTACAGAAAGACACAAGAGAGGTACAGAAACAAGCAAGGGGAGTGCAGAAAGAGGCAAGAGAATTGTTGAAAGAAGCAACAGAGGTGTAGAAAGAAGCAAGAGCAGTGCAGAAAGAACCAAAAGAAGTGCAAGAAGAGGCAAGAGGGGTGCAGAAAAAGATAGGAGAGGTACACAAAGAGGCAAGAGAGGTACAGAAAGAGGCTGGAGGGGTGCAGAAAGAAGGCAGAGAAGTGCAGAAAGAAGCGACAGAGGTTCTGAAAGAGGCACAAAGGGTGGAGAAAAAGGCAGGAAAGGTACAGAAAGAGGGAACAGGGGTGCAGAAAGAGGCAAGAGATGTGCATAAAGAAAAAAGAAGGGGTGCGGAAAGAGGAAAGAGGGATGCATAAAGAAGCAAGAGAAGTGCAGAAAGAAGCAACAGAGGTGCTTAAAGAGGCAAGAGGGGTACAGAAACAGGCAGGAGATGTGCAGAATGAGGCTAGTGAGTTGCTTAAAGAGGCAAGAGGGGTGCGGAAAGAAGAAAGAGATGTGCAGAAAGAGGCAATAGAAGTGCAGAAAGAGGAGAGAGAAGCGCAGAAAGAAGCAAAAGAGGTGCAGAAAGAGGTAAGAGAAATACAGAAATTTGCAAGAGAGGTGCAGAAAGAAGCAAGAGAAGTGCAGAAAGAGGTAGGAGTGGTGCACTAAGAAGCAAGAGGGGTGCAGAAAGAGGATGAAGGGTGCAGAAAGAGGCAAGACAAGTGCAGAAAGAAGCAACAAAGGTACAGAAAGAGGCAAGAGAGGTACAGAAACAGGCAGGAGATGTGCAGAATGAGGCTAGTGAGTTGCTTAAAGAGGCAAGAGGGGTGCGGAAAGAAGAAAGAGATGTGCAGAAAGAGGCAATAGAAGTGCAGAAAGAGGAGAGAGAAGCGCAGAAAGAAGCAAAAGAGGTGCAGAAAGAGGCAAGAGATTTACAGAATGAGGCAAGAGATGTGCAGAAAAAGGGAAGAAGAGTACAAAAAGAAGCAAGAGAAGTACAGAAAGAGGCAAGCGAGGTACAGAAGGAGGCAGGGAAATTAAAGATAAAGGTAAGAGAGTTACAGAAACAGGCACCAGGGATGCAGAAAGTGGGAACAGGTGTGCAGACAGAGGCAAGAGAGGTGCAGAAAGACAGAAGGGGGGGTACAGAAAGAGGCAAGAGGGATGCAGAAATTTGCAATAGAGGTGCAAAAAGAATCAAGTGCAGTGCAGAAAGAACCAACAGAGGTACAGAAAAAGGCAAGAGGGGGTAAAGAAAGATGCAAGAAAAGTACAGAAAGAAGCAAAAGAGGTGCAGAAATAGGCAAGAGAACTGCAGAAAAAGGCACGAGAGGTACAGAAAGAGGCAGGAGAGGTGCACAAAGAGGCAAAAGGGGTACAGAAAGAGGAAAGAGGAATGCATAAAGAAGCAAGAGAAGTGCAGAAAAAAGCAACTGCAGTGCTTAAAGAGGCAAGAGGGGTGCGGAAAGAGGCAAGAGAAGTGCAGAAAGAAGCAACAGATGTGAAAAAAGAGGTAAGAGAGATACAGAAAGTTGCAAGAGAGGTGCAGAAAGAAGCAAGAGAAGTACATAAAGAAGTAGGAGAGGTGCACAAAGAAGCAAGAGGGATGCAGAAAGAGGCACAAAGGGTGCAGAAAGAGGCAAGACAAGTGCAGAAAGAAGCAACAAAGGTACAGAAAGAGGCAAGAGGGGTGCAGAAACAGGCATGAAATGTACAGAAAGAGGTAACAGAGGTACAAAAAGAGGCAAGAGAGGTGCAGAAAGAAGCAAGTGAGGTGTATAAATAAGCAACAGAGGTACAAACAGACACAAGAGAGGCACAGAAACAAGCAAGGGGGGTGCAGAAAGAGGCAAGAGAATTGCTGAAAGAAGCAAGAGGTGTAGAAAGAAGCAAGAAAAGTGCAGAAAGATGCAAGTGAGGTGCATAAAGAAGCAAGAGCAGTGCAGAAAGAACCAACAGAAGTGCAAGAAGAGGCACGAGGGGTACAGAAAAAGGTAGGAGAGGTGCACAAAGAGGCAAGAGAGGTACAGAAAGAGGCAGGAGGGGTACAGAAAGAAGGCAGAGAAGTGCAGAAAGAAGCAACAGGGGTGCTGAAAGAGGCGCAAAGGGTGCAGCAACAGGCAGGAAAGGTGCATAAAGAGGGGACAGGGGTGCAGAAAGAGGCAAGAGAGGTGAATAAAGATAAAAGAGGGGTGTGGAAAGAGGCAAGAGGGGTGCAGAAAGAAGCAAGTGAGGTGCAGAAAGAGGCAACAGAGGTGTAGAAACAATCAAGAGAAGTGCATAAAGAGGCAGGTGAGGTGCAGAAAGAGGCAAGATGACTGCAGAAAAAAGCAAGAATGTTGCAGAAAGAGGCAGGAGAGGTGCACAAAGGGGCAAAAGGGGTACAGAAAGAGGGACGAGGGGTGCAGGAAGAAGCCAGAGAAGTACAGAAAGAAGCAACAGAGGTACTTAAAGAGGCAAGAACTGTACAGAAAGAGGGGACAGGGTGTAGAATGAGGTAAGAGAGATACAGAAATGTGTAAAAGAGGTGCAAAAATAAGCAAGAGCAGTGCAGAAAAAAGTAAGAGAAGTGCAGAAAGAGGTAGGAGAGGTACACAAAGAGGCAAGAGAAGTACAGAAATAGGCAGAATGGGTGAAAAAAGAAGCAACAGACGTGCTGAAAGATGCATGAAGGGTGCAGAAAGAGGCAAGACAAGTGTAGAAAGAAGCAACAGAGGTATAGAAAGAGGCAAGAGAAGTGCAGAAATAGGCAGGAAAGGTGCAGAAAGAAGCAAGAGAGGTGCAGAATGAGGGGAGAGGGGTGCAGAAAGAGGCAAGAGGGGTGCAGATAGAGGCAAGAGGGGTGCAGAAAGAAGCACGTGAGGTGCAGAAATAGGCAACAGAGATACAGTAAGACACAAGAGAGGTATAGAAACAAGCAAGGGGAATTCAGAAAGAAGCACGAGAATTGCTAAAAGAAGCAACAGAGATGTAGAAGCAAGAGAAGTGCAGAAAGAGGCAAGTGAGGTGCAGAAAGAATCGAGTGCAGTGCAGAAAAAACCAATAGAGGTGCAAAAAG
Source organism: Lissotriton vulgaris (assembly GCF_964263255.1). Classification (NCBI taxonomy): domain Eukaryota; kingdom Metazoa; phylum Chordata; class Amphibia; order Caudata; family Salamandridae; genus Lissotriton; species Lissotriton vulgaris. The sequence goes on along the minus strand of NC_141685.1, from coordinate 961,538,730 downwards.
AGGCAAGAGGGCTGCAGAAAGAGGTAGGAGAGGTGCACCAAGAGGCAAATGAGGTACAGAAGGTGGTAGGAGGATGCAGAAAAAAGGAAGAGAAGTGCAGAAAGAGGTAAGAGAATTGCTGACAGAAGCAAATGAGGTGCAGAAAGAAGTCAGAGCAGTGCAGAAAGAACCAACAGAGGTGCAAAAAGAGGCAGGAAGGGTGCAGAAAAGGGTAAGAGAGGTAGACAAAGAGTTACAGAAAGAGGCGTGATGGTTGCAGAAAGGAAGAGAAGTGCAGAAAGAAGCAACAGAGGTGCTGAAAGAGGCGTGAAGGCTACAGAAAGAGCAAGAGAAGTACTGAAAGAAGCAACAGAGGTACAAAACAAGGCAAGAGAGGTGCAGAAACAGGCAAGGAAGGTAGAAAAAGAGGGGACAGGGGTGCAGAAAGAGGTAAGAAGGATACAGAAATTTAAAGAGAGGTGCAGAAAGAAGCAAGAGCAGTGCAGAAGGTAGCAAGAGAAGTAAAGAAAGAGGTAGGAGAGGTGCACAAAGAGGCTAGAGGGGTACAGAAAGAGGCAGGAGGGGTTCAGAAAGAAGGAATAGAAGTGCAGAAAGAAGCAACAGAGGTGCTGAAAGAGGCACGAAGGGTGCAGAAAGAGCAAGAGAAGTGCAGACAGAAGCAACAGAGGTACAGAAAGAGGCAAGAGAGGTGTAGAAACAGGCAAGAAAGGTATAGAAAGAGGGGGCAGGGGTGCAGAAAGAGGTAAGAGGTATCCAGACATTTGCAAAAGAGGTGCAGAAAGAAGCAAGAGAGGTGCACAAAGAGGCAAGAGGGGTACAGAAAAAGCAGGAGGGGTGCAGAAAGAAGCCATAGATGTGCTGAAAGATGCATGAAGGGTTCAGAATGAGGCAAGACAAGTGCAGAAAGAAGCAACAGAGGTACAGAAAGAGGCAAGCGAAGTGAAGAAACAGACAGGAAAGGTACAGAAAGAGGCAAGAGAGGTGCAGGAAGAGGCAAGAGGGGTGCAGAAAGGAGCAAGTGAGGTGCAGAAATAGGCAACAGAGGTACAGAAAGATGCAAGAGAGGTGTAGAAACAAGCAAGGGGAGTTCAGAAAGAGGCATGAGAATTGATGAAAGAAGCAAGAGAGGTGTAGAAAGAGGCAAGTGAGGTGCAGAAAGAAGCAAGTGCAGTGCAGAAAGAACCAACAGAGGTGCAAAAAGAGGCAAGAGGGGTGCAGAAAGTGGTAGGAGAGGTGCACAAAGAGGCAAGAAAGGTACATAAAGCAGTAGGATGGTGAAGAAAAAGGAAGAGAAATGCAGAAAGAGGCAAGAGAATTGCTGACAGAAGCAAATGAGGTGCAGAAAGAAGCAAGGGCAGTGCAGAAAGAACCAACAGAGGTGTAAAAAGAGGCAAGATGGGTGCAGAAAAAGGTAAGAAAGGTGCACAAAGAGGTGCTGAAAGAGGTGCGAAGGGTGCAGAAAGAGCAAGATAAGTACAGAAAGAAGCAACAGAGGTACAGAAAGAGGCAAGCGAGGTGCAGAAACAGGCAAGAAAGGTACAGAAAGGGGGGACAGGGGTACAGAAAGAGGTGAGAGGGATACAGAAATTTGCAAAAGAGATGCAGAAAGAAGAAAGAGCAGTGCAGAACGAAGCAAGAGAAGTGCAGAAAGAGGCAGGAGAATTGCACAAAGAGGTAGGAGAGGTGCACAAAGAGGCAAGAGGGGTACAGAAAGAGGCAGGAAGGGTGCAGAAAGAAGCAACAGAGGTGCTGAAAGAGGCAGGAAGGGTGCAGAAAGAGGCAAGACACGTGCAGAAAGAAGCAACAAAGGTACAGAAAGAGGCAAGAGAGGTGCAAAAACAGGCAGGAAAGGTGCAGAAGGAGGGAAGAGGGACAGAAAGAGGCAAGAGAGGTGCAGAAAGAGGAGAGAGGGGAGAAGAAAGAGGCAAGAGGGGTGCAGGAAGAAGCAAGTGAGGTGCATAAATAGACAACAGCAGTACAGAAAGATGCAAGAGATGTATGGAAACAAGCAAGGGGAGTGCGGATATAGGCAGGAGAATTGCTGAAAGAAGTAACAGAGGTGTAGATAGAAGGAAGAGCAGTGCAGAAAGAAGCAAGAGAAGTGCAGAAAGAGGTCGGAGAGGTGCACAAAGAGGCAGGTGGGGTACAGAAAGAGGCAGGAGGGTGCAGAAAGAAGCAACAGAGGTGCTGACAGAGGCATAAAGTGTGTAGAAAGAGGCAATACAAGTGCAGAAAGAAGCAACAGAGGTACAGAAAGAGGTGAGAGGGGTACAGAAAGAAGGAAGAGAAGTGCAGAAAAAGGCACGAGATTTGCTGAAAAAAGCAACAGAGGTGTAGAAAGAAGCATGAGAAGTGTAGAACGAGGCAAGTGGGGTGCATAAAGAAGCAAGAGCATTGCAGAAAGAACCACCAGAAGTGCAAAAAGAGGCAAGAGGGGTGCAGAAAAAGGTAGGAGAGGTGCACAAAGAGGCAAGAGAGACACAGAAAGAGGCAGGAGGGGTGCATAAAGAGGTAAGAGAAGTGCAGAAACATGGTAAGAAAGGTGCAGAAAGATGCAAAAGAGGTGGAGAAACATTCAAGAGACATGCAGAAAGAGGCAAGTGAGGTGCAGAAAGGGGCAAGAAAAGTGCAAAAAATGGCAAGAGAACTGCATAAAGAGGCAAAAGGGATGCAAAAAAGGGAAGAGGGGTGCATAAAGAAGCAAGAAAGGTGTAGAAAGAAGCAAGAGAGGTGAAGAAAGAGGCTAAAAAGTGCAGAAAGAAGGACAAGGGGTGCAAAAAGAGGCAAGATGGGTGCATAAAGAAGCAAGAGTGGTACATAAAAAAGCAAGAAAAGTACAGAAAGAAGCAACAGGGTGCAGAAATAGGCTATAGGGGTGCAGAAAGAGGCAAGAGAAGTACAGAAAGAAGCAACAGGTGCAGCAGGAGGCAAATTAACTGCAGAAAGAGGCAAGAGAGTTGCAGAAACAGGCAAAAGGGGTGCAGAAAGAGGGAAGAGGGGTGCTGAAAGAGGCAAGAGGGATGCATACATTTGCAAGAGAGGTGCGGAAAGAAGCAAGAACGGTGCAGAATGAACCAACAGAGGTACAGAAAGAGGCAAGAGAGGTACAGAAAGAGGCAAGAGATGTGCAGAAGGCAAACAAGTTACAGAAAGAGGCAAGAGAACAGCAGAAAAAGGTGCACAAAGAGGAAAGAGAGGTACACAAAGAGGCAAGAGGGGTACAGAAAAAGGCAAGAGGTGTGCATAAAGAAGCAAGAGAAGTGCAGAAAGAAGCAAAAGAGGTGCATAAAGAGGCAAGAGAGGAGCAGAAATAGGCAGGAAAGGTGCAGAAAGAGGGAACAGGGATGCAGAAAGAAGCAAGAGGGATACATAATTATATGCGGGGGAACACGGCCCCCCGCAGCCTGGGGACCGCCACCTCCCCGGAGCTTTTATAAAAAAATGTGTGGGGGGCTCCGGCCCCCCCATGCTGCCCCAGGGACCACCACCTCCCCGGTATCAAGTCACAAGATGGCTGCCAACACATTCTGGTTTGGAGTGTTGGCAGCCAATCAGAATTAAGCTTGTGCTTGGGAGGGTTCGCGAATCCTCCTCGGTTTCCAGCTATATACATTTTTTTTTCTCAGTAACTACTAAATGGATTTACACCATTTATACAAAAGGTCACTTTTCTAACCAAGGGATAACTTTTTGCCAAATTTGGTGTAATTCCCTTCAGCAGTTCGGGCTGTAGCCATGTTTAAAGTTCCTATGGAAATTAACATGGGGAAAATGCATTTTTGGACACCCCTTTTTTCTCAGCCCCCACTTGATGAATCACCCCAAAACTTTCAAGACAGGAGCTAACCTAAGTGATCTATTAGTTTTGAGAATTTCGCAAGGTTTTGTCAAATGGCGCCAAAGATATTGGCAAAACACACATTTTGAATAGAAACAAGGTCCTAACTATAACTACCCAGTAGGTAAAATATATATATATATATTCACTGAAAAAACCATAGGTTTCACACCAGTTATAGTTAGGAATTAGCATTTAAAAAACCTATTAAATTCACTGAAAAAACCATAGGTTTCACACCAGTTATAGTTAGCTGGAAATTTTACTGATATAAAACCATTGAAATTCCCACGTTATAGTTAGATGGACTCACTATAACTTGCGCGTGCAATGCACTGCTGATGACATCACATATTACATCACTCATGACATGGTCAGTGACATCACTCATGACATCACTGATGACACCATCCAGTGAATGTGTGTCTTTCTGAAAAATAAATATATTTTATATATGTATATGTAAAAGTTGATGGAAGAATAAATGTTTAAATAAGTGTCTAAGTGGATGGTTTTTAAAAATTGATTGGTTAACTGGCTTAATAAGACATCATCAGCAGTGCATTGCACGCGCAAGTTATAGTGAGTCCATCTAACTATAACGTGGGAATTTCAATGGTTTTATATCAGTAAAATTTCCAGCTAACTATAACTGGTGTGAAACCTATGGTTTTTTCAGTGAATTTAATAGGTTTTTTAAATGCTAATTCCTAACTATAACTGGTGTGAAACCTATGGTTTTTTCAGTGAATTTCATAGGTTTTTTAAATGCTAATTCCTTTGTATATCGAGTTTCTAACCTTTTTTTTTTTTTTACAATTTGCTGTTTTTTTTAAAGTATTCATGTTTTTTTTATATAATTTTTTTCTTTTGCGCTCTGGGTGCGCGCTCCGGGAAGCTTTCAGCTAAGCTCTCCGGTAAGCTTTTCCGTGAGCTCATCTGAAAGCGCACCCAGAGCGCAACTGTCGTTCGTGAAAAAAAATATGAATGAAAAGTTAATAATAATGCAAAACATTTCGTACCATACAAATAAAATTAGTTTTTTTTAATAAGGAAAATGATTATGCATTTCTGTAAAAGTTTGATGACGTCACTTCGGCGCGCAACGTAAGTGCCCTCGGAAGCGCCTACGTTCGCGGCGCATAAACGCACGCAAAAGCGCCTACGATCGCGCCACGTTTGCGCCCCGGAAGCGCCTACGATCGCGCTGCGTAAACGCACCGGAAGTGCACCGGAGCGCGCAGCGTAAACGCGTCGGGTCATGTGACCCTAAAATAACACTTTTCATTGGTTGCTAACAGTTTTTTTTTACAATGAATGAAATCCCCACCCATTTCCTTCACTTCTTCTTTCACTTTTGTGACTGAAAGACCTGCCTTTTTTGCTGTTGCATATTTCTTGGATAATCATGGCTGCCAGACCATCCAGCAGTGAAGATGACTCCAATGATTTCATTGATGAAGAGCCTCCTCAGCCGAAGGTCAAAGAGCATTTCATCTGGAAATTTTTTAAGTTTCCAGCAGACCAGAAAAAGGTGAATGCACCAAAAGTAGAGTGCAGGATCTGCAAACAGGTCCTGTCACGGGGTAACCCCCAAAAAAAGTATTCTTTTGGCAACTTCACCATGATTCGCCATGTGGAGAGGAGGCACCCCCAGAATTTTGCCCGGGAAAGTGTCAGGGCTCTGGCACAAGAGGTTCCCAGAGATGGGGCCTCTACATCAACAGGAGGAGCAACTTCTTCTGGGAGAGAGCAATCGCAGGAGCAGGTGGCAAACATACAACCTGCATTTAACCATGGGGTCGTCAAATGCAGATACTGCAATCAACTCCTCACCTATGGGGAGCAAAGTGTCCTGCTCATGGTTCGAGCATTGGAGAACCATCGCTGCCCTTCCCACCCCTAATTTTTTTCTTTTCTTTTTGCTCCTGTTGAGCAGTTTCCATTCCCTGTTTTTGTTCCTGTTCAGTTAAAAGAAGAAAACCAAAAGTTCTTTTCAGAACTACCTCCAATTCTCATCAAAGAGCTATATTCTTAAAAAAATGAAGAGTAAGTGAAATATAGTGCATTGATAATTGAAAGGAGAATGAGTAAGAAAGAACAGAAAGGTATGAGAAGTGAAAGGAAGTGAAGTAGGAGGAATGAAAGAAGGTGAGTTATGTTATGTTATGTTATGTTATTTTTTTATTTAGTATAGCGCAACGGTTACTCAAAAAGAGAATCCCGGCGCTTTAGGTAAGGTGAAACTGGTTTCAGAATAACACAACACAGATAAAAACAGATAAAAGTCCACAAAAGAAACAGGGCTACAGGCAAACCTATTGAGAGAACAGCCAGGTTTTGAGGCCTTTCCTAAATTCAAGAAGACTGGTCGCCCCCCGCAAAGGGAGCGGTAAAGAATTCCACATCTGTGGGGCCAGAAGACTGAAGGAGCGGCCACCTAGGCGAGCCCTCCTCACACGCGGAACAGCCGCAAGAAGTAAAGATTCCGATCTCAACGCGCGAGTAGGGTGGTAGAAAGTGAGTCTCTTTCGAAGATGTTTGGCTCCCACCGCATGGAGAGCTTTATAGGCCAGGGTCAGCGCCTTAAAGGCAATCCGTTTGCGGATGGGTAGCCAGTGTAGCTTCACCAACAACCCAGAGGCGCTGGTGCGTCTACTTAGGCCAAAAATGGCCCTGGCCGCCGCGTTCTGTGCCACTTGAAGCCTCTGCAGCAAATACTCTGGTAGGCCCAGGTACAGACTGTTGGCATAATCCAGCCTGGAGCCTATCAGGGCCTGCACCGTCAGCCTCTTGTGATCCTCGGACAAGAGAGGCAGAAACTTCCGCAACATTTTTAGCAAGCCAAAACAAGTGCCAGTTACCCCCAGAATCTGGGCTTTCATCGTCAGCCCCTTGTCCATCTTAACCCCCAGGTTTTTAGCCATGGGAGAAGAGCCGGACGGAGGGAACATGTCGATGGGCCACCAGGCCTGCCAGCTGGGCTCCGAATCGCACCCGAAGAAGAGAACCTCCGATTTATCGGAATTGCACTTGAGGCTGTGCAGTTGGAACCATGCGAACACAGCCCCAAGGTAATTCTGGATACTCTCCCCGTCAAAGTCAGCCCCCCTCTCACATGAGAAGAGGAGCTGAGTGTCGTCGGCATACGACACGATCCGGGCACCAAAAGACTCCGCCACCGCCGCCAAAGGGGTCATATAGATATTAAAAAGGGTCGGGCTCAGAATAGAGCCCTGAGGGACCCCGACTCCCAAAGGCGGCATTACAGCGGTGTCAGATGATGTCCAGATCGTTTGCCGGCGGCCGGCCAGGAAGGAAGAAAACCATTTGAGCACCGTCCCCCGCAGGCCAATCTCAAAGAGTCTTGCGAGCAGGCCCTCATGGGGGACGGTGTCGAAGGCCGCCGACAGGTCCAACAACACCAGCATAACTTTGCCCCCGGAATCCAGCACCCCTTTGATGGTTTCCGAAACCTCAAGGAGCGCGGTCTCGGTGCTGCGGTTTGAGCGGAAGCCTGACTGGGAGTCGTGCAAGATCTCATGAGACTCCAAAAAGTTGGTGAGCACCGACTGAACGTGCTTTTCCAAGATTTTTACAAAAGCCGGCAGCAGCGAAATAGGCCTGTAATTAACAGGGGCTTTCGGATCAAGTCCCGGCTTTTTAAGCAACGGGATCACCATTGCCTGCTTCCAGGATGGCGGCACCTCTCCCGAGCTCAACGAAAGGTTGAGAAGAGGGTGAGCCAACGGGTTAACCACCTCCGCCAATTTACCCAGAAGCTTAGCTGGGCAGGGGTCAAGCGGAGACCCAGATTTTAAATTGCCCATGAGCGCAAGGGAGGCGGAGGCTGGCAGAGATGGAAACTCAGCCAATATGGCGCCCTGCATGACTGAGGGGGGCATACCCTCCTCTGGCACCGGCCGCGTAACCGGTTCACTCGAAGGAAAGGAGTCCTGGATGAGTTTGATCTTGCCTGTAAAAAAGCACGCCAGATCTGCTGCCCAGGATTCTACAGGGCCCACTTCCAAAGCGGTGGTCCGGGGTGAGATGAATTCGCGAACGATCGTAAAAATCTCCTTGCTGGAGTTCGAAGCTGCTTCGATTCTCCCCGCGAAGTAGGCTTTCTTTTCGAGGCGGATGTCGCGGTGGTAGGCTTTAACCGCAGCCTTGTAGGCAGACCTGTCCTTGCTGTCGTAATGTGCCCGCCAGGCCCTTTCGGCTACCTTGCACTGCTGCCGCGTAGCCCACAGAGCCGAGGTAAACCAAGGGGCAGAAACCCGCTTAGATGTCGGGCGGGGGGGCAGAGCAGGGGCCAGGTCATTCAGCCTCTCCGTCAGCCACTTTTGCAGGGCCTCCAGGTCGCTTTCCAGCACGCCCGACCGAGGGCAAGGGTGAGTCACAGCAGCCTGGGCTAGCATCTCAGGGGTCACCCTGCTAAATGCTCTACAGGCTCGTCCCCTCTGCTGTGGGACAGGGTTCAACGCCCTAACCTTGCCACTGATTACAAATTTAGCAAGCCAATGATCCGACCACAGGACCGGGAGAATCTCTTTCACTACCAGCGGAGAAGTCGAGAAAACCTGATCTAGGGTATGCCCCTTCTCGTGGGTAGAAAAGAAAGTTATGACACAGTGAATAAACTGGAGGCCTCATTTCTGAAAAGTGACGCATCGCTACGTGAAAACAGCGATGCGTCACTTTTCTGGACGCACTCCTTATGACATTCCAGATATGTCATATTTAATATATGACTAATCAATTCGCAAGGAGTTACAGATATGTCAGTATTTCTGACGTATCTGTAAACACAAAAGTAACGCATTGCTGGAGTGCGTCACAAAAGTGACGCAACTCCAGTAATGTGTCCTTTCACATGGAAAAAGCACCATGTGAAAGGTTTGCTGTGAAGCAGGCGCAAGATTTTGGCGCAACAGCATCCTAAAAAAGACGCACTGCGTCAATATTACCAAGCTTTTTGCAGGGGAACACCCCCTCTGCATGCATTATACCTGACACTATTTTTAAAAAGTGACGCATCTAGGTACATGGGTCACTTTTTAAAACTCTGCGCCACATTATATCTGCATCAGGTATAATGTATGCAGAGGGGGCAATCCCTCGCAAAAAGCTTGGTAATAACGACGTACTGAAATCTATGAGATTTCTCTGCGTCACTTTTAGGATGCTGTTGCGTCAAAATCTTGCGCCTGCCTCGCGTCACTTTCATGTTTACAGATATGTGAGAAATACTGACGTATCTGTAACTCCTTGCAACATGATTCGTCATACATTAAATATGACACATCTGGAATGTCATAAGGAGTGCGCACAGAAAAGTGACGCATCACACCAGCAGTGTAATAAAATGTGCCTCGTTGCACTATATTTAAAGGATGCAACAGCATCCTAAAAGTGACGCAGTGAAATCTCAAACATTTCACTGCGTCGCTATTACAAAGCTTTTTGCGGGGGAACACCCCCTCTGCATGCATTATACCTCACGCAGATATAATGTGGCGCTTGATTTTAAAAAGTGACCCATCTACCTAGATACGTCACTTTTTAAATATAACGCAACGAGGCACATTTTTTTACACCACTGGTGCGATGCATCACTTTTCTGTGCGCACTCCTTATGCCATTCCAAGTAACGCATTGCTGGAGTGCGTCACAAAAGTGACGCAACTCCAGTAATGTGTCCTTTCACATGGAAAAAGCACCATGTGAAAGGGCTTGCGTCAGTCTAACACCTGCTGTAAAGCAGGCACAAGATTTTGACGCAACAGCATCCTAAAAGTGACGCAGTGAAATCTCAAAGATTTCACTGCGTCGCTATTACAAAGCTTTTTGCGGGAGAACACCCCCTCTGCATGCATTATACCTGACGCTATTTTTAAAAAGTGACGCATCTAGGTACATGGGTCACTTTTTAAAACTCTGCGCCACATTATATCTGCGTCAGGTATAATGTATGCAAAGGGGGCATTCCCCCGCAAAAAGCTTGGTAATAACGACGTACTGAAATCTATAAGATTTCTCTGCGTCACTTTTAGGATGCTGTTGCGTCAAAATCTTGCACCTGCCTCGCATCACTTTTATGTTTACAGATATGTCAGAAATACTGATGTATCTGTAACTCCTTGCAACATGATTTGTCATACATTAAATATGACACATCTGGAATGTCATAAGGAGTGCGCACAGAAAAGTGACGCATCACAACAGCAGTGTAAAAAAATGTGCCTCGTTGCACTATATTTAAAAAGTGACGCATCTAGATAGATGCGTCACTTTTTAAATATTGCATAACAATGCGCATTTTTTTACACCGCTGGTGCGTCACAAAAATTGACGCACAGGAGGCGCAAAACTAGCAGCGCAAGGCCTTCATAAATATGGTCCTGGATTTTCCCCGTGCTTCGCCGGTGCGCGTACCATGCGCTTCCCCCGCGCAAATGAAAAAAAAAAAAAAAAATGTAATGCCCTGCAGGACCCTATTTTAGCCCCTACATCAAACCTAGGGGGTCAGAGGGGGTCTACTCTTCCCCCTTATGGTCATTTGCCCCTTTTTTTTTCAAACCCCTTGTGTCTCGATTTTACCGAGACACAAGATGGCGGCCGCTCCAGACTGTTTAGAATGTTTACAGACACCCAAGAGCCAATCAGCTTCCTGCGCGCAAGTCGCGTGTCGCGCCTGGAGCGCACTCCGGTGCGCGCACCGGAGAGCGCCTATAGATATATATATTTTTTTGAACCTAAATTACTCAAAATCCACTGCAGCACATATCTTGAGACATAGCAAAGGCACATCGGGCTACCAGTCCCTTCAATTTTGCCAAGTTTGCTGGAAATCCATTCAGCCGTTCGGGCTAAAAGTGAAATCAACCGCCCTATGGAAATTAACATGGGGAAAACGCGTTTTGGGACCCCCCTTTTATCTTGGCCCCCGCTTGACGTATCCCCCCCAAACTTTCAAGGAAGGACCCGAGCTCGACGAGGCCATTTTCAGGAAATTTTCAGGCAGATTCGTCAACCGGTGCCAAAGTTATTCCAAATAGAATTTTGAGATTTAACATTGAAAAAAATCCTAACTATAACTACCTACTGGCGACCGCCAGTAGGTAATATATATATATATATATATATATATCCAACAAAAGAAACGTGCATCTTCATCACGCTATACAGGCCACACCAGCAGTGCTTGAAAGTTGTTCTTTTTATTCAGAAAAATTACAGGCATGACGCGTTTCGAGTTAGGACAACTCTTCCTCATATGCCATTAGCTGCCATCTCCGTGGGTTCGTTAGGATTTTAAATAACGTAACTTATGAGGACAGTGAAAAGGGACTGCAGTCCATTTCATCCAGTTAAAGGCACAGTTATTTATGTCTTTTCATCGCGCTGCTTTCAGCGATACAGCAGAGGTGAGTACTCTCCAGTGTTCAAAGTTTTACAAGTAACTCCCTAGTGGTACAAATATAACAGTTCCCTCTGTTGTTGGTTTTCAAAGCGTCCTGTTAGTATGTCAAGGACTGCATTGCCCATAATGCTCCATAACTGCCCTTCAATTCAACGCTGGTTTTCACTGCCGATTTTGGTAAAATCCAGATAAGTGCGATGTGCCCCGAGTGCAAAACATGCATTTAAATGGAAAGAGTTCCGTACCTCAGTCACATTGCACCAATTCAATTTTACTACCACAGGAGTTTCATGCAGCTTTTCTTCTTTTCCCCAAATTGTAGCCTCAAGTCTGTTGTGCTGAGGGGGAATCCTCGGCAAACCCTAGCTGCACCAAATGTCCATTCACCAAGTTCGGGCGGGCCCCTCCTGGAGGCCCTTCCAATGCAAACTCCGTTCGTGTCGTTTTTAGCAGCTGGAGGGCACCTTTTCAAAGAAGCGTCCAGCTTCAGGTTCCACCGCTCTGACAAGTTAAAGTGCCTCCTCCTCGCGGGTCGGGGTCTGTTTTGAGATGTGTCAGACATCTCTGTAAATCCAACAAAAGAAACGTGCATCTTCATCACGCTATACAGGCCACACCAGCAGTGCTTGAAAGTTGTTCTTTTTATTCAGAAAAATTACAGGCATGACGCGTTTCGAGTTAGGACAACTCTTCCTCATATGCCATTAGCTGCCATCTCCGTGGGTTCGTTAGGATTTTAAATCACGTAACTTATGAGGACAGTGAAAAGGGACTGCAGTCCATTTCATCCAGTTAAAGGCACAGTTATTTATGTCTTTTCATCGCGCTGCTTTCAGCGATACAGCAGAGGTGAGTACTCTCCAGTGTTCAAAGTTTTACAAGTAACTCCCTAGTGGTACAAATATAACAGTTCCCTCTGTTGTTGGTTTTCAAAGCGTCCTGTTAGTATGTCAAGGACTGCATTGCCCATAATGCTCCATAACTGCCCTTCAATTCAACGCTGGTTTTCACTGCCGATTTTGGTAAAATCCAGATAAGTGCGATGTGCCCCGAGTGCAAAACATGCATTTAAATGGAAAGAGTTCCGTACCTCAGTCACATTGCACCAATTCAATTTTACTACCACAGGAGTTTCATGCAGCTTTTCTTCTTTTCCCCAAATTGTAGCCTCAAGTCTGTTGTGCTGAGGGGGAATCCTCGGCAAACCCTAGCTGCACCAAATGTCCATTCACCAAGTTCGGGCGGGCCCCTCCTGGAGGCCCTTCCAATGCAAACTCCGTTCGTGTCGTTTTTAGCAGCTGGAGGGCACCTTTTCAAAGAAGCGTCCAGCTTCAGGTTCCACCGCTCTGACAAGTTAAAGTGCCTCCTCCTCGCGGGTCGGGGTCTGTTTTGAGATGTGTCAGACATCTCTGTAAATCCAACAAAAGAAACGTGCATCTTCATCACGCTATACAGGCCACACCAGCAGTGCTTGAAAGTTGTTCTTTTTATTCAGAAAAATTACAGGCATGACGCGTTTCGAGTTAGGACAACTCTTCCTCATATGCCATTAGCTGCCATCTCCGTGGGTTCGTTAGGATTTTAAATAACGTAACTTATGAGGACAGTGAAAAGGGACTGCAGTCCATTTCATCCAGTTAAAGGCACAGTTATTTATGTCTTTTCATCGCGCTGCTTTCAGCGATACAGCAGAGGTGAGTACTCTCCAGTGTTCAAAAATATATATATATTCACTGAAAAAACCATAGGTTTTACACACGTTATAGTTAGGAAATAGCATTTGAAAAACCTATGAAATTCACTGAAAAAACCATAGGTTTGACAACAGTTATAGTTAGCTGGAAATTTTACTGACATAAAACCAATGAAAATCCACGTTATAGTTAGTTGGACTCACTATAACTTGCGCGTGTAATACACTGCTGATGACATTACATATTACATCACTCATGACATGGTCAGTGACATCACTCATGACATCAGTGATGACACCATCCAGTGAATATGTGCCTTTCTGAAAAATAAATATGTTTTATATATGTATATGTAAAGGTCGATGGAAGAATAAATGTTTAAATAAGTGTGTAAATGGATGTTTTTTTTTAAAAAAATGATTGGTTAACTGGCTTATTAAGTGTATCTTAGTGACTACATATATTAACGAGTAATGTTTAAATATTTAAATATATGTATCAGTGTTTCACTTTGTGTATAAATGGCTGCATGGGTTGGTGAGTACCTACATGTGTGTGTATATGGGTTATTAGATGTTTTTTTAGTATCAGTATGAGTGTCTCTATGGTTTGGTGGGGGTGTTACTTATCATATAGATCCATCAATGACTGACTCACTGTTTCTATGTTTTTTGAAGACAGCATATGTACAGGACTGTATGGGTGGATGAGTGTGTATATGTGTGTGTTAGTGAGTGAATGCCTGCCTCACTAGTGTCTTTATTAGTAACAAGATATGTTTTAATTTAGTATATGTGAGTATTGATATATATAAGTCAGTATATGTGAGAATAAGAGATAGAAAGAGTTCCTGTTTAAATAAGTATGTGTTTCTATATGTGATTGTTTAAGAGAGTAAGTATGTATAGGTTTCCTTAGAAGTAACGTGGTAGTGTGTGTATAGTTGTATATGCAAATGAATGGATGTTCAATAGTTTATTTGCATGTGTGAGTATGTGTGTGAGTAACTTTTGGATGACTGTCGGTCTGTAACAGGATGTATAGGTGTATCACTACATATGATGAGTGAGTATATGTATTAGTGACTATATAGAACTGTTGGTGAATGAGAGAATGTGTATATAGATGGTGGCATTACTGAATTGGTTGTTGTAACTGGTATGGGTATCTCCATTTTTTTGAAAATGTTAATTTCTATTTTCCAATATGTGTTTTAAGGGTTACATTACACTTAAAGGAGGTCTGTCATCAGTGATGTCATGACTGATGTCACTGACCATGTCATGAGTGATGTAATATGTAATGTCATCAGCAGTGCATTACACGTGCAAGTTATAGTGAGTCCAACTAACTATAACGTGGAATTTCATTGGTTTTATGTCAGTAAAATTTCCAGCTAACTATAACTGTTGTCAAACCTATGGTTTTTTCAGTGAATTTCATAGGTTTTTCAAATGCTATTTCCTAACTATAACGTGTGTAAAACCTATGGTTTTTTCAGTGAATTTCATAGGTTTTTTGAATGCTAGTTCCTAAGTATGAAATCACGTTCGTAACTAGATAGTGCCACCGCCTACACGTCCTAAGAAGCGCATGTAAAGTCATGTGACTTGAAAACAACACTTGCAATTGGTTCTTAGTAGTTTCTGTTCTGGAATTTACACGAAGCACTCCACCCACTTTCCTCACAATCTTTTCTACTCTCAAGAGACAACAACGTCGAGCATCTTCCGGAAAACTTTGCTGAAATGGCTGCCCTTCCGCATTCATCTTCCGAATCTGAAGGAAATGAGCGACCACCGTTAAGAGGAAAAAAGGAATCTTTCATTTGGCAATTTTTTACTTATCCTGAAGATCAAAAGAAAGTGAATGCGCCAAAAGTAACCTGCACGATATGCAATTCGGAGCTCTCAAGGGGAAATCCAGATAAAAAATATTCCTTTTCTATACACATCATGCAGCGGCATGTTAAACAAAGGCACCCTGAGCATTATGCAAAAGCATCGACAAGAGCCCTGGCCACGCTATTACCATCAGAGGTGGCCAGCACATCTTCTGGTGGACGACCTGTATCTCCATCGAGTGCTGAGATGGACTTGAGACCATATTTTGCGTAGGTGCATATGAAATGCAACGAGTGTGGAAAAATTATTTTGTATGGAGAGCAGAGCCTCGTTCTTATTAAACTGAAAATTGAAAATCACAAATGCCCCAAGAAAAGATAAATTTCTTCACTTCATTTTCATAGTATTACATACTAAAAAATGACGTAGCAACTTTAAAAAATCGAAAGCATCATAACACTTGTTTCCAAAAAAAAAAAAAAAAAGTTCTTTTCAGATCTAACTCTTTCTACCAAAACGTGCTCCAAGAGCATATTATGAGATGGTTTTTCGCCGCTTTATTTTAGTGCGAGACCGGGTGCGCGCACCCTCCTATCGCGTACAGGACCTGACACTTGTATGTGAAGTCATGTGACTTCAAAACAACACTTCTAATTGGTTCTTGGTAGTTTCTATTCTGGAATTTGCACGCAGCACTCCACCCACTTCCATCACTTTCTTTTCTACTCTCAAGAGAGAACAACGTCGAACATCTTCCCGAAGACTTCGCTGCAATGGCTACCGTTCCGCATTCATCTTCCGAATCTGAAGGAAATGAGCGACCACCTTTAAGAAGAAAAACGGAGGCCACGCTATTACCATCAGAAGTAATCAGCACATCTTCCGGTGGACGACCTGTACCTCCATCGAGTGCTAAAATGGACTTGAAACCATATCTGGCGAACGTGCACATGAAATGCACGAACTGTGGAAAACTTCTTGTATACGGAGAGCAAAGCTTTATTCTAATTAAACACAAAATTGAGAGTCATAAATGCTCCAAGAAAAGTTAAATTTCTTCACTTTATTTGGATAGTATGACATACTGAAAAATGTCGTAGCAACTTTAAGAAATCAAAAGCATCATAACACTTGTTTCAAAAAAAAAATAAAATAAAAAAAAGTTCTTTTCAGAACTAACTCTTTCTACCAAAACGTGCTCCAAGAGCATATTATGGGATGTTTTTTCGCCGCTTTCATTTAGTGCGCGTCCGGGTGCGCGCACCCACCTATCGCGTACAGGCGTCGAGACACGCATCTGCAGTCATGTGACTTTAAAACAACACTTCCAATTGGTTCTTACTAGTTTCTATTCTGCAATTTACACGGAACACTCCACCCACTTCCCTGGAAAACCAGTTTATCGAAAAACTTTTAAAGCCTCCTCTTATGAAATATTCGACATCGTTCACATAGCAGAGTAGTAAATAGCACTATATACACTCCGTCCCTTAATTATAAGAGACTTATTGCTATGTGAGAACAACTTTTGTTTTCACGCGATAATGTGAAATGCTGAGCCTGTTACAGAATTTTCTTTCACATATATGTTACTATTCTCCTTCGAGCACTAACACAGTAGAAAATACCACCAATAGCGGTGATATTTTTTACACCGAGAACGGGCGATTTGTATCGCTGAGAGCCCTTACAATTATAAAGTTTTATTTCCTAAGTCTCTGATCTCCAACTGTGCAACGTGGCTCCCCTGTGTCGTAATGAGGTCCATAGACAAAAACTACAGGGCCAGCATTATACACATGCACAGAACCACAAAACCACAAGAGCCACCATGTTAATATATATCCTTAATATAATAAACCTCTGAGAATAAATACATATTTCCGTGGCACCCCATAACAGAAATTTGGCGTCCTCTGACTCTGCTCCATTACCAAACACCCTAACCCCCCGCCCCCCACACTCTTCACTAAACTCCGCACTCCACCCCACCCGGACCCCCTATTACAAACCCCCAACCTACCCTCCCTGCCCAAGCCCACCATGAACCTCAAACCGCCCCTGGAAAACTTATAAGACACAGGATTACTAAAACTCAAAGAATAGGCAACAGGCAGAAAATCTAAATAGTACATAAAGGCACATATTTTTTCCATAATACTATTGAAAAACATGTTCTATTTTTTATAAATCTATCATGCATCTGACCCTCTAGAACCGCTTTCAAAACGTGAACTATAAACCTCTACATTTCATTTTCAAACCATACACTTTCAATTACATTATTTTTTTTTTACAATTCATGTAATGTTACACACCTTTTCTAAAATACACCAGTCCCTGTTATTTATAAGGATTTATTTTCAGTCTTCATCAGTGACACTTTCTTAACATATAATGAAAATCACTGTAACTTTTTAAACGACAATGCTAACGCGGTAAAAATAACCCTCCATTTGCTTTCCTTTAAGAATGCAGACTATCTACCCCACGCATGCATTTCTTGATATTTGCATTTGGCAGCGAATACCGACCTTGAATCGGAAGACATGAACAAGAGCTCCATTGTCACATTTAAAACTTAACGTAGCATCTGCTCACACATATACCTTTCACTTAGCTAACATTCACAGAAAACAGCATTGATGTAAAAAAAAGTGACCTTCAAGAAAAGCTACTTTTTTGATAACTACTAAGCAATATTTAAGTGACTAGACTCCTAGAAAATTTATCAAGTCATTCTGCTCCTCTCCACTGCATAGCCGGCGACCTAATTCTGTAGAGTTGCTATACAACCGGCAGTGCTGCGCCGTTTCCTTTACCATCTTGGGAAATTCAAAATTGATGTCCCTCCTGCCTTCGCAAACGAGCCGGACCACTTAGAACTATTTCAACAGAGAATACTTCTGTACTACGGCACCTTAGCACTCTCAACTTTGAATACTTCATATCGATTATGATTTCGATATTCGTATTTCACCTGTGTGCAGCCTGTATTTCATTGCCTGAGCTGTGATTTCACGTGGGCCCTGGATTTATGTCTCTGCAATTTGGTACCTCCTGAACCGAATTACAATCACCTCATGAATCCGTTACTTGATCATGAACAGCTTTGTTACAACGGAGGGTTTATGGCCTTTGCAGCGATACAAGGAGTTCTGGGTCATTGGAATATATTCGCAGTGGCGCAAGATTTCCTAACAGAGAGCTACATCGAAAACCCACCGAGCTGCTCAATGATGGTAAAAGACGCTCCAATAATGACAGATCATGAATGCTCCTTTGATCTTCTCAATTGGATGGCTGACATGTTTTCAGATGATAACAGTGATTTCCGGTTAGAAGCACTTGCCGCCTACTTTGCCTACACAATGGACGGTTAACTCTTTCCTAACAGAGAACTACATCGAAAACCCACCGAGCTGCCCTGTGATAATAAAAGAGGCTCCGATTTTAACAGATCATGAGTACTGCTTTACTCTTTTCCATTGGATAGCTGACATACTTTCAAATGATAAAAGTGATTTCCTGTTACAAGCAGAAGCTACCTATTTTGCCTAAACAATGCTTCAATAACTCTTACACAAACCATTGACGTCCTCATTTCCTTTTGCTTCCCTATATTCTTCACGTTCTTTTCCATATTTTCTTTTGAAGAACAGACCTATTGGCTTTACTAACAGTGGGCATTATGATTTAGTGTTGTTTAAATTTTGATCTTTTATGTGGACTACATTTGTTTCTTCAGCTACTCGATTTTCAACTTTATTTTTTTACAGTCTAACCTCAACAATTCTATTGCATATCTTATGTAAGGTTACTTCAAACGTACTCGATGCAAAACTCGCTAATATATGCTACATGTACCCTAATTAATGTGTAAATTTTAATTGAGTTTTTTATAACTGTAAACGCCATTTCGCATCTCAACTGCTTATTTCCATGTATTCCATGTACTACTGACAATACCAATTACTGTGTTTTTTGCAATTTCTGTACTCATATTACATAATGATTTGCCTTTAAAACAGTACATTTCTAAATAAACATTTCAAATATTCACGGTTTCTCTTTTAATCCACAATCTCAACTGAAATGATTTCATATTGAAAAACTATTCATGGGTTCCACATAACCTTAACTGTAGACACTGAGGACCTTATTTATGAAGACCTTGCACCGCCGGTGCGTCATTTTTTAAAATGAGAAAAAGTGACGCACCGGTGGCGCAAGGCCTTCATAAATAAAGTCCTGAATGTTTTCTTTTCTCGACCTCACTTACTGATACTAGAACCTGCAAGCCAAATACGGCCCGTGAACTCTTTCTTAGTAGGTCGCGCACCATACAGACAGTTATACCACTGATAAAAAAAATTTTTTACTGTTACCAAGCACCGCCACAGTTCCGCTTCACTCAGACTTAATCACTGCTCCCACGCTTCTACAGGCCAAACGCTATGTCGTATTTCTCTCCTTATCACACTTTCATCTCCACAATAACAAACAGTTCTCCGCCTGCCACCACAGAACAGAGTGCAGATGCAGAGGCACCAAAGAGTGAACCCATCACCAACTGCCATCTCCGGCTGTTTCCATGGTTACACCTCATTCTGCACCTTGCTGAAGGCACAGGTCAAAAGTTCATGTCTCAACGTTCTACAACAAATTAAGAAGACTATTTTCCCTCCAGAAACACCTGCCAATCCACAGCTCTGTTACATGTCTTGTTTTTTCACACCCAATAGTACTTTTCGTTTATCATAAACATTAACATGCAACATACTGTTCAATCTCCACTTATTACAATCAACCAATAATTTTTATTTTTTTAACCACACCCAGCCTCTTCCTTTTTCTTTATTTAGAATTTCAACTTCTAACTCCCATTCCACTTCCAGAACCGATCGGAGGACGACTACAAATCCCTTGAAAATGAAGGTCTGGCTAATAGGACACAGTTATATTCACTGGAGTGAAAAATATGCAGTAAGCAGACGAATTTGCAACCTCGGCTTACCAAATGTACACATAACATGGATTGGCAAAAGAGGATTGAAATGTCACCAATTGATTCCATTGGTGAAAACTTTTATGCATCTCCCAGAACCAGACCTTATAATTGTGCACTGTGGTGGGAACGATCTAGGCACAATCACTGGGGTAGGTCTGGAAATGCTTCTAAAAGACACCTTTCGACAATTGATGACACTTTTTCCTCGATCTGCCTTGGTATATTCCAATATATGCCAAAGACAGAAATGGAATTGGTCCAATCAACATTGTGCACAATTTGAGAAAGCAAGGAGACATGTAAATAAATCTGTTTCTGCGTTCCTCAGAGATTATAGCATGGGTTCTATTTACCACAACAACTTGCGATACCACATGCAAGACGTCTATAGGAGAGACGGTGTTCATTTCACGAATGAGGGAAACAGAATCTTCCTCTGCAACATCAGGCTCTGCATCGGTACTTACTTATAAATGCAGAAAACACTCAATTAACACAAGGGCTCTTTTCAGAGCCACCTTATATCTAACCACTCAAACTTCTGATTTATCTCCATTTTCACACTCTTGTAAATAGGTGTGCGCGACCGGGTGCGCGCACCCCGTATTTTTTTTCGGGAAAAAATTATATCTTTTTGCGTTTAACGCCCTTACTGCACACCCCGAGAAAAGCTACGCAGCAAAACAATCTCTACCTTCTCCCCTTTCCATGTTTCAACGCTTTGAAATGAACAATATATTTACTCGCAGTGACAAAATGGCGGACAAACCTTCCTGATTTCCTTCGAATCGAACGTTAAGAGACGTCACGCAGCAAAAAGAAATTCCGCTCACGCGCAGCCGCTTGAGTGCGCGCACGCGTGCGCGCCTATAGATATATAATTGACTTTAACTTTAATTTTCTCAACAACTACTGAACGGATTTACACCATTCCGAAAAAAGCGTAATCTGCGAACCGGACTCTACAGTTTTGCCAAATTTCTTATAAATCCATTCAGCCGTTCGACCTGTAGCCGAGTCTAAAGGTCCTATGGAAAATAACATGTAGAAAACACGTTTTGGGACCCCCCTTATATCTCAGCCCCCACTTGACCAATCCCCCCCAAACTTTCAGGAAAGGAGCGCAGCGGACCGAGCCATCTTCTATGAGAAATTCGCTAAGATTCTTCAACCAGGGCCAAAGTTATTCCAAATAGAATGTTGAGGATTTCCTATGGAAAACAATCCTAACTATAACTACCTACTGGCGACCGCCAGTAGGTAATATATATAGTTAGGATTTTTTCTCTATGGGATTTTTGAAAATTCTATGTCTAATAACTTTGGCGTTTGTGGACGGAATTGGCTGAAATTTTCAGGAAAATGGAACATTTCGTTTCTGAGCAGCCCCTGACAATTTGGGGGGGTTTCATCAAGGGGGGGCCGAGAAAAAAGGGGGGTCCCAAAACGCGTTTTTCCCATGTTAATTTCCATAGGGCGGTTGGCCTCACTTTTAGCTCGAACGGCTGAATGGATTTGCACGAAACTTGGCAAAATTGTAGGGACTGTTAGCCCGATGTGCCTTTGCTAGGTCTCAATATATGTGCTCCAGTGGATTTTGAGTAATTTAGGTTCACAAAAAGATATATATCTGGGCGGAGCCTAACAACACATCTGATCTGATTGGCTGTCAGCACTTCATCCAAGAAGTGTTGGCAGCCATCTTGGGACCAATATACATGATAGCACCTCATTAAAAAGCATTGTAGTTAATAGAGGGTTTTAGGACTTTAGTTACTGTGATCGTGGGGGTGTCGCGGGCCGGAAAATCAGGCAAGGAGGCCGAATGTAGTGGGCTATAGTTGGTTTTTATTGGTACGAGAGTCAACAGACAGGATGGCAAAGGTAGTCCGGTAAGATGGGATGGTTCTTCCTGGTCGACGATCTTCTGCTTGCAGGGTCTCGGGAGGTTCTTCGTCTCCGTTGCTGGGGAGGTACCTCGGAGGGCAATAAGAGAGAGAAGGGACCGTTAGACCGAACCGGGTCTCAAAACGTATGCTGACACCGACACCGGGACGTGCGTGGGAAGAAAAGGAAGGACTAGTGAGGTAGGGTTCTATGGGGAAGAGGAACGTACCGAAAGATAGGGAAGTAGGTCAGAGAAAAGAGTGTCAGGGTGAGGGTGACGGGAGGAGGGCGTTTTGCAGGGTGAAGTGCTTTACAATAATCACAGTGCAGTTAACGTGCGATAAGTGCCTAAAAGTGAGAGAACTATACAATATATATACACCGAGCACCTAGCGTGCTCACGGGGAGGTTTACGCTACTCACGCGGTCCGCCGTAGCTCTCCAGTGAGCCACGGCCGCTCTTCAGCCACCTCCTCAAGGGCTCCACCAGTCCTCCGTCCACTCGTCTTCTTCGGCTTGCTCTTCCTCTCGCTCTCCAACGCCCGTCTGAGTATCCTGCCACAATGCTCCGACCTCGTCCTCACAGTGGCGTTCGCTTTTCACTGGTGCTGTCGCTGCCTCCGGGGTGGGACTTCCGAGTTCACGGTGACGTACTTCCGGTGCCTGAGGCCCGGTGATAGGTTCCTGGAACAGAGAGAGGGGCAGGGCACTGTGGGTCATGCTGTTCGCTCTAACACTGTTACGGACCCGAGGGGGTTGTCTAAAAGTGCGTGAGAGGGAAGTCCTTGACAACGGTAAGGTTTCAGGGGGGCACAGTCCAGGCGGGGGTGAAACAGGGACTGGGTCACATTCCCTTCCCCTGGCTGTCTTTCTTGTACCGGTGAGAGAACTGGGGTACCGGGACAAAAAGTCTGCGTTGCCTTGTTCAGATCCTTTTCAGTGGCGTGTCTGAAACCGAAAGGGTTGGAGAGACAGGAACCATCGGAGGACCCGGTCGTTATGCCCCTTATTCCGGGCCATCCATTCCAAGGGGGCATGGTCGGTGTAAATGGTGAACTCCCTACCCTCTAGGTAGTATCTCAGGCTTTCGACAGCCCACTTGATTGCGAGGGCTTCTTTCTCTACAACAGCATAGTTAAGTTCCCTAGGAAAGAGTTTTCGACTGAGATACAATATTGGCTTTTCATTTCCTTGTGAGTCAATTTGGGAGAGGACTGCTCCTAAACCCTGATCGGACGCATCTGTTTGGAGTACAAAAGGCCGGGAATAATCAGGGCTTACAAGGACAGGACTGGAGGTCAGGGCGTCTTTCAGGTCGTTAAATGCATGCCATACAAGAGGACTAGGGTGGTTTAGGGCTAGCTCGGTGTGTGTAGCTTTTTTTAACAGGTCTGTAAGAGGGGCGGCCCTTTGAGAGAAGTTGGGGACAAATCTCCTATAATAACCTAGGAGCCCTAGAAACGCCCGGAGATCTTTCTTTGTCCGGGGAAACGGGAGAGTCTCAATGGCTTTGGTTTTGGACTCCTGGGGTCGGATCAGACCTTCACCCAAAAGAAAACCGAGGTACTGGACGGTTTGGGCGGCCAGGGTGGTTTTGGCCGGATTGATGGAAAACCCAAAGGAGCCCAAGGAAGAGACAACCACATGCAAATGGACGAGGTGTTGTTCCCAGCTATCGCTATAGATGACTATATCATCCAAATAGGCCCCTGCATATGCTGTGTGGGGACGTAGTACCAGATTCATGGCTCGCTGGAAGGTGGCAGGGGCGCCGTGTAACCCAAAGGGCATGACAATGAATTGGAACAAACCCTCCGGGGTAGAGAAAGCGGTCTTCTTCTTATCCTGTTCTCGGAGGGGGATCTGCCAATAACCCTTGCAGAGATCAAGGGTTGAAATGTATTTGGCCTTCCCTATCCTTTCGACCATTTCGTCAACTTGGGGTAGAGGATATGTATCGAATCGGGAGACCTTGTTTACCTCCCGGAAGTCTATGCAAAAACGGACAGAGCCGTCGGGTTTCGGCACCAGGACTATAGGGGAGTTCCACTCACTGATCGAAGGCTCAATGATTCCCATCTTTAACATGTCCTCGGTCTCCCTCTTTATAACTGCTCTGCGGGCCTCAGGGACTCGATAGGGACGCAGTCTAACCACCTTCCCGGGTTCTGTCTCAATCGAGTGTTCGGTGACGGTAGTACGTCCCGGACAAGAAGAAAAGACCTTCATTACAGGGGTCAGGGCTGCTTGGAGGGCTTGGACCTGTACCGGAGTTAAAGCAGGGTCCAGACAGGGGTCGAACGGAAAGGAAAAAGGGGGCCTACTTCCCATTAGAACAGGACGGGGTCCCTCCCACTTCTTCAAATGATTAACATGATAGATCTGGGACGTGCCTCTTGTGGGGTCGAGTTCTATCTCATAAGTTACGGGGGTGACCTGTCGTTGAATGGCATAGGGCCCTTGCCACTGGCCCAAGAGTTTTTGATCTGAGGAGGGCATCATCAAGAGGACCAGGTCGCCCACGGCGAATACCCTGGCCTTGGTACCTTTATCATATTGTTTTTTCTGTGTATTTTGGGCCTTTTCCATATTCTGTTTCACTATCTCTCTTATCTCAGCTAAATGAGTCTTTAGATTGTTAACGTACTCTGGCAAAGGGCGGGTGCGGTCAGGCTCGGCTTCCCAGGCTTCCTGGGCCATATCCAGTAAGGTGCGCGGGGGTCTCCCATACAACAGTTCATACGGGGAGTAGCCCGTACTGCTCTGGGGCTTACATCTTATGGCAAAAAGGGCCAAAGGCAGGATTTCCTCCCACCTTTTGGCCTCCAGGCCTAACAGTTTTTTTAGTGTCTGTTTCAACGTTGCGATATAACGTTCGACTAGACCATCCGTCTGGGGATGGTAGGCCGAAGTTCGGATTTGCTTTATTCCTAGCGTAGAGCAGACTTGTTTAAGTAGGGAAGAAACGAATGGGGTGCCCTGATCCGTGAGGATTTCCCGGGGAAAGCCTACTCTGGAAAAAAGTGTGATTAGCGCCTTGGCAATGTTCTGCGCTGTGGGTTGGCGTAATGGAAAGGCCTCAGGGAAGCGGGTAGCATAGTCTACTATGACAAGGGCGTAACGGCAACCTGTTCGGGAGGGTAACAGGGGCCCTATTATGTCCATCCCCACCCTAGTGAATGGGACATCAATGAGAGGAAGAGGTTGTAGTGGTACCTTAGGGGGTTGGTATCGGCTGTGTTTCTGGCAGACAATGCATTCGCGACAGTAAGTTTTGATGTGTTGATGGACCCCGGGCCAGTAGAACTTATCAAGGACAGTCTGGCTCGTTTTTTCGTCCCCAAAATGACCCCCTAACAGGTGACTATGTGCTAGAAAGAGGACCTTATCCTGGAAGGGACCGGGAATCAACAGTTGGGCGGATTGTAAGGGACCTCCCTTTCGATATAACAACCCCCGCTTCTTAAAGAAATAAGGACCTACTTGTGTGGGGTCTTCCTGTTCTAAGGCCCTTCCCCATGCTTCTTGCAGGAGCGGGTCCTCCTGTTGGGCAGCACGGAACTCTTGGTCGGTTTGCCAGGGTGAGTCATCCACATTCACTGGATAGGCAAAGGAAGGGTGTTTCTTCTCCTGTCTTTTCTGGTTCTTTGATTTGTGAGGTTTCGGTTCTTTGGACGGAGAGGATGGACCCTGAGGGTAAGGGGCTTCTTTCCACCATTGTGACAGGGAGTCCGTAGTGTCCTGGAGAAGGGTCGGGAGTCCGGGATAATCGCTACCTAATATAGCTTGTTCGGGTAACGCCGGTACCAGACCGACCGTGAGGTGGGTTCCCGGGTCCCCGGGATGTTGAACTCAGACTTGTGTGGTGGGATAGCGTTTAGTATCGCCCTGTACACACTGTATGGCCACTGTTCCGGTTGGTGATCCGTGGGGAAGAACCAAATCTTGCGGACGAAGGACGCTTTGTCGGCATCCAGTATCTGCGAGGGCCAGCATCTCCTGTCCTTCAATGGACACTGGGCAATGAAACGGAGGAGGAGGAGTGTCCCTTGGCGTGTTGCAAACATAGTTCCGAGCCAGTCCGATTTCCATGGGTACCTCCTTCTGAGGACACATGCGGGCTATGTGTCCAAAGTTCCCACAATGGTAGCACTGGGGTCCGGGATTGGGGGGACGATATAGGACTGGAGAATGTAAGAGAGGAGGAGGGTCAGGTCTTCGAGAGGGCAATGGACGTGTTGGACGGCTGGCTGTGGGGTTGTGTGGTCGGTGCGGGTTTTCCTCCTTACCGCGTTGTAGCTCCTGAGCACGACCATAGGCACAGGCTATTTCCACTGCAGTTTCCAGAGTCAACCTAGTATGTTGCCGAACCCATCTCTGAGTGGCGGGATGCAAAGAGTTCAAAAACTGTTCAAGATAGATTTTCTCTAATATCTCGTCTTTGGTGGAGTTTTCCGGTCTAAGCCACCGGTTGGCGAGGTCCTTGATGCGGAAGGATAGAGCATGCGGATTTTCTTGCGGCCCTTCCTTAGCTTGTCTAAGCTTCACTCGGTAGGTGTCGTCGTCCACCCCCAAGCGCTCTAGGATGCACTTCTTTATGTCGGCATAGGGGTTGTTGCCTTGGATGTTGGCTTGTTGATAGGCCGCCTGTAGGTCTCCGGTGAGGAGGGGACCCAGATATTGGCCCCATCGATCCGCGGGCCAGTTTGCCGCTTGTGCCAGCCTCTCAAAGTTTGTAAAGAAGTAGTCCGGGTCTTCCCCCGGGACATATTTTTGCAAAACCACGGAGGGGAGTGAAGCCATGGCTCGTGGTTGTCCTAAGACGTCAGTCAGTTTGCCCATGGCTTGGTCATGTGCGGTTCCTTGGCCCTTCAAGACGTCATGTAGCTGCCCTCTGTCGTCCTCGGCGGTTTTCATAAACTGCTCCATAAGTTTCCCCAGTTGTTCTTGGGAGTCGCCCATTCTCTTCATGACGGCCTCCATGCTTCCAGCTGATCCCACTTCTGACACCAAATGTGATCGTGGGGGTGTCGCAGGCAAGGAGGCCGAATGTAGTGGGCTATAGTTGGTTTTTATTGGTACGAGAGTCAACAGACAGGATGGCAAAGGTAGTCCGGTAAGATGGGATGGTTCTTCCTGGTCGACGATCTTCTGCTTGCAGGGTCTCGGGAGGTTCTTCGTCTCCGTTGCTGGGGAGGTACCTCGGAGGGCAATAAGAGAGAGAAGGGACCGTTAGACCGAACTGGGTCTCAAAACGTATGCTGACACCGACACCGGGACGTGCGTGGGAAGAAAAG
The DNA here is from genome assembly GCF_964263255.1 of Lissotriton vulgaris. Lineage (NCBI taxonomy): Eukaryota > Metazoa > Chordata > Amphibia > Caudata > Salamandridae > Lissotriton > Lissotriton vulgaris. The sequence continues at coordinate 961,511,733 of NC_141685.1, read as the reverse complement.
GAAGGACTAATGAGGTAGGGTTCTATGGGGAAGAGGAACGTACCGAAAGATAGGGAAGTAGGTCAGAGAAAAGAGTGTCAGCGTGAGGGTGACGGGAGGAGGGCGTTTTGCAGGGTGAAGTGCTTTACAATAATCACAGTGCAGTTAACGTGCGATAAGTGCCTAAAAGTGAGAGAACTATACAATATATATACACCGAGCACCTAGCGTGCTCACGGGGAGGTTTACGCTACTCACGCGGTCCGCCGTAGCTCTCCAGTGAGCCACGGCCGCTCTTCAGCCACCTCCTCAAGGGCTCCACCAGTCCTCCGTCCACTCGTCTTCTTCGGCTTGCTCTTCCTCTCGCTCTCCAACGCCGTCTGAGTATCCTGCCACAATGCTCCGACCTCGTCCTCACAGTGGCGTTCGCTTTTCACTGGTGCTGTCGCTGCCTCCGGGGTGGGACTTCCGAGTTCACGGTGACGTACTTCCGGTGCCTGAGGCCCGGTGATAGGTTCCTGGAACAGAGAGAGGGGCGGGGCACTGTGGGTCATGCTGTTCGCTCTGACACTGTTACGGACCCGAGGGGGTTGTCTAAAAGTGCGTGAGTGGGAAGTCCTTGACAACGGTAAGGTTTCAGGGGGGCACAGTCCAGGCGGGGGTGAAACAGGGACTGGGTCACAGTTACATTATAAATCATTTGTTGATGGTACCATACTCGTTTTAGGAGTTGTGGTGGGTTCTAAGGTGATTTTACCATGTGAAAAAACCTTCTGCTGTGATATCATGAATATTGTTTGAAAGAAAACTAATATCTCATGATTTTCCCACAGTGGTTTGGAAGGGGATCTATAAGCTAAACTGAAAGCATATTTTCTGTAAATTCACATTATCTTTCTCGGTCATGTGAAAATGAAGTCTGACATTCTCAGTAAAACATGTACATCCAACAAGGACAGAGACTGTCAGTTGATTCCTTTGTGTTCTACTGCAGCCTCCTAGAGTGTTCTAAAGAACAACTAGAGCGCTAACAGTCCTACTTATTACAAAGGTATGGCACACCTGAAGCCATCTTGATTGGAATAAAGTGGTAACTCTTAAAACATTTAATTTAAAAAGAAACAACATGAGGGGGTATATTTTGCCATAGAAAGTATGATTAGTGCTGCAGAATGAAAAATTAGGGCACATTTTGAGTGACTTCTCAAATCCTTTTCTATTTCATTAAAACATTCTGACATGCAGTCTCCCAAAATGGCCACCAGAGACAAAAGAGCCCAAATGTAGCCCAAATATCACCCAGATGTAGCCCAAGTATAGCCCAATGAAAGAATGTCCCAGAGTGTTCTAAAGAACAACTAGAGCGCTAACAGTCCTACTTATTACAAAGGTATGGCACACCTGAAGCCATCTTGATTGGAATAAAGTGGTAACTCTTAAAACATTTAATTTAAAAAGGAACAAAATGAGGGGGTATATTTTGCCATATGAATTATGATTAGTGCTGCAGAAAGAAAAATTAGGGCACATTTTGAGTGACTTCTCAAACCCTCTTCAATTTCATAAAAAAATTCTGACATACAGTCTCCCAAGATGGCCACCAGAGACAAAAGAGCCTAAATGTAGCCCAAATATCACCCAGATGTACCCCAAGTATAGCCCAATGACAGAATGTCCCAGAGTGTTCTAAAGAACAACTAGAGCGCTAACAGTCTTACTTATGACAAAAGTATGGCACACCAGAAGCCATCTTGATTGGAATGAAGTGGTAAGTCTGAAAACACTCAATTTAAAAAGGAACAACATGAGGGGGTTAATTTTGCCATAGAAAGTATGATTAGTGCTTCAGAAAGAAAAATTAGGGATCATTTTGAGTGACTCCTCAAATCCTCTTCTATTTCATTAAAAAAATTCTGACATGCAGACTGAAACATGCACTTTGAATACCAGCAGCAGACGTCCCTGGTGAGCAGTAGCTTTACTACAGTGATCTAATGTGCAACTAGAGTGCTAACATTCAGACTTTATGGCAAATGTGTGTCACATCTGAATGCCTTCTTGATGGAACCAAAGTAAACAAGCATTGAAAATGCAATAGATCTCGCCCTCGTTTAAGTTAAAGCCATTCTGTTTGTAATGAGGTGGCTTTTTAGCTTTGCTTTTATTAGTGTTTTTTCAACTTTCATGTAAATAACATGCATCTGTATGCATATAAGTATATGTATGCATGCATTTATGTTTGTATTTATATAGATATACAGATGATATATGTTTATATATGTATGTATGTATATATATTCACTGAAAAAACCATAGACTATAGACCATATATAGTTAGGAATTAGCATTTACAAAACCTTGAAAATTCACTGAAAAAACCATAGGTTATAGACCATATATAGTTAGGAATTCGCATTTACAAAACCTTATTTTACTCACACAAAACCATTGAAATTCCATATATAGTTAGTTGCACTAACTATATATCGCGCACCCGCAATCCGCTGCTGATGATGTCACATATTACATCATTCATGACATGGTCCGTGACATCACTGATGACATCACTGATGACATCTCAAATGACATCACTGATGACATCTCAAATGACATCACTGATGACATCACTGATGACATCTCATTTGACATTACTGATCACATCACTGATGATATCATTCATGTGATAATACGATGAACCTCTTCAGACTCTAATATAACCTTAGATACAATCAGTGTAAACAGACACTCACAGACTGTCACTCATCCATGGAGTTACTCACACACCTAGTCAGTCATGCAAAGAATCAATCACACCTCCATTTCCTCAACTATACAGTTATACAAACTTTACTTATTCAAACATATACTAACACATATTTACTCTCTTATACAATCCCTGATACAAGTTCACAATGATCCATACAGCCACTCACACATTCACTGGCTCTTATGCACAGTTATTTATATATGTCAACTCTCACATGTACTGTGTTTTACATATGTACTTACTTTGACATGTAGCACTGAGATATCCATTCACTCACCAATACACTCATGCACACAGTCAACCGCCCATACAGCTGTTTCCACATGCACTTTTGAAACCATACATCTAGTGAATCAACTGCTCACACATCTATGGACAGAGTCATACACCTCCCAGCCACCCACACACACTCAGTCTCCCATACAAATACTTGGGCAACCAATCAATAACCCATATAGTTACTCATATAGCTACTTATCAACACATGCAACAGTTTACAGAACAACAGACATAATGATGCACAGATTAAGACAGTTTAGTCACTAACCCATGCACTCAGTGAGACACATTTAATCACTCACTCATACAGTCAGTCATGCACCTACTAAATCCTTCATCCAGACACTTATACATCCACTCATTCTTCAATATGTAAGACATATTTTAACTTTACAGAAACATACAGTCACTGGATGCTGTCATCAGTGATGTCATCAGTGATGTCATTTGAGATGTCATCAGTGATGTCATCAGTGATGTCACTGACCATGTCATGAATGATGTAATATGTGACATCATCAGCAGTGGATTGCGGGTGCGCGATATATAGTTAGTGCAACTAACTATATATGGAATTTCAATGGTTTTGTGTGACTTGGTAGCGGTCTGTTGTGCGTATAGTCCGAAGGCAGCACAACGTGCTGAGTTCTGGACGGCACCCAGGTGATGTCCTTTACGTGCTGCACTGGTTTTGGTATCCTACAATGCTGCTCCGAAAAACGGCGTGGGGCGCCCCGGGGGGGGGGGGGGGGGCGGCGTGAACGGGCCTCCCCAGGTGGAGGCTCCTCTGCTGCAATGGGGAGCCCCTTTAGCGTTTCACTTGCCATTCAGCGGTTTTCCGCCCGCTTTTGCTGCACTGTGCCTCGTCAGTTGCGGTCTGTTATGCAAATAGTCCCAAGGCAGCAGAACGCGCTGAGATCTGGACGGCACCCAGGTGATGTTCTTTACTTGCCGCACTGGTTTTGGCATCCTACAATGCTGCTCCGAAAAACGGCGTGGGGCGCCCCGGGGGGGGGGGGGAGGCGGCGTGAACGGGCCTCCCCAGGTGGAGGCTCGTCTGCTGTAGTGGGGCGCCCCTTTAGCGTTTCACTTGCCATTCAGCGTTTTTCCGCCCGCTTTTGCTGCACTGTGCCTCATCCGCCATTCAGCTGTTTACCGCTCGCTCTTGCGGCTACAGCATCTTGCTCACCATCTAGTTGAATTGCGCCCACTCCTGCGGTGCAGCGATAGGCGGCTGCCACAGGACTCTTAAAATGGCGGCTGGCTCTTCGGATTTGGGCCTGGTCCACTGAAATGGCCCTGGGACACCTTGGAACTCGGACGCTTGTCTGCTAGGGCTTGGGCCCCATTCTCGAAAGCGTCCCCTCAGCCTTGAAGATTCTACAAAAGTCTTGGGAGCCCCCGACTCCCACAGGCTTCCGGTGGGGAGCGGCTGCCATGATTGCTTGCGGAATGGCCACGACGGAGCTACGAGATGGTGGTGCTCTCATGCTGACGCCAGCTTCAGTCTGAAACATCCAGAAACACTGTAGACTATCAATTCGATGAGTTCCGGTGGAGCCCCAACGTGACCCGGTAGGGAAGAACTTGCCCTCCCCTTTTTTGAGTGATGGTTCTTGTTGCCTGTCCCCTCTGTTGTCATCTAGCGGAACCTTTTTGGATTGCCGAGTGAGAAAAAAAAAGGTGGGGCTTTCATCGTTTGGGAAAAAAAATGTTTTAATCCAATGAAAGTGTTATTTTTAGGTCATATGATCAAGCATTTCATCATTAGGAAACCAAAAGTAAAATGAACCAATGAAAAGTTTTATAAACAAGTCACATGACCTGTTATGCGGCTTTGGGCTATAAAAAGCCTACAAAAACCGATGTGCGAATAGGCCGAAGGCAGCACAACGCGCCGAGATCCGGATGGCACCGAGTTGGTGTCCAGCAAGTTGCACTGGTGTGGCCATCCTACAATGCTGCGCCGAAAGACGGCGTGGGGTGCCCGGGGGGAGGCGGCGCGAATGGCCCTCTTCCGCCTCCCCAGGTGGAGGCACCTGATCTGCAGTGCGGCGCCCCTTAGCGTTTCACTCGCCGTCCAGCAGAGTTGCGCCCGCACTTGCTGCTACAGTAGGCCGAAGGCAGCACAACGCGCCGAGATCCGGATGGCACCGAGGTGGTGTCCAGCAAGTTGCGGCACTGGTATGGCCATCCTACAATGCTGCACCGAAAGACGGCGTGTCCAGCTGAGTTGCGGTTACTTTTGCTGCTACAGTACGCCGAAGGCAGCACAACGCGCCGAGATCCGGATGGCACCGAGGTGGTGTCCAGCAAGTTTCACTGGTGTGGCCATCCTACAATGCTGCGCCGAAAGACGGCGTGGGGTGCCCGGGGGGGGGGAGAGGCGGCGTAAACGGCCCTCTTCCGCCTCCCCAGGTGAAGGCACCTCATCTGCAGTGGGGCGCCTCTTAGCGTTTGACTCGCCTTCCAGCTGAGTTCCGCCCGCTCTTGCGGTACAGTGACTCACCCACCATCCAGCTGAGTTTCTCCCGCTCTTGCGGTATAGTGACTCGAACGCGCCGAGATCCGGATAGCACCGAGGTGGTGTCCAGCAAGTTTCACTGGTGTGCCCATCCTACAATGCTGCGCCGAAAGACGGCGTGGGGTGCCCGGGGGGGGGGGGAGGCAGCGCAAACGGGCCTCTCCCTCCTCCCCAGGTGGATGTACCTCATCTGCAGTGGGGCGCCTCTTAGCGTTTGACTCGCCTTCCAGCTGAGTTCCGCCCGCTTTTGCGGTACAGTGGCTCACCCGCCATCTAGCTGAATTGCGGCTACTCTTGTGGTGCAGCGATAGCCGGCTGCCACAGGACTCTCAAAATGGTGGCCAGCTCTTTGGATTTGGGCCTGGTCCACTAAAATGGCTCTGGGACACCTTGGAACTCGGACGCTTGCCTGCTAGGGCATGGGCCCCATTCACGAAAGCGTCCCCTCTTTTGACTGATGGTTCTTGTTGCCTATCTCTTCTGTTGTCATTTAACGGAACCTTTTTGGACTGCCGAAAGGTATTCTGGTTCGACCGCTGGTTGGTGAAGACATTTTGATTATATCCTGGACCTGCCAGGCCTCGCCCAAAATGGCGCCCATCAGTGATGTCATTTGAGATGTCATCAGTGATGTCATCAGTGATGTCACTGACCATGTCATGAATGATGTAATATGTGACATCATCAGCAGTGGATTGCGGGTGCGCGATATATAGTTTGTGCAACTAACTATATATGCGAATTTCAATGGTTTTGTGCGAGTAAATTAAGGTTTTGTAAATGCTAATCCCTAACTATATATGGTCTATAACCTATGGTTTTTTCAGTGAATTTTCAAGGTTTTGTAAATGCTAATTCCTAACTATATATGGTCTATAACCTATGTTTTTTTCAGTGAATATATATATATCAAAACAAAACCCTTTCAGGCATAGAGTGACGCATAAATTATGCAAAAAAGGAGAGAACTCTGGGTAGTTCTCGAGTTTAGGTGGAAAGCAGCTCCTGTTAGAGCACTCTCACCAACAGCGACACTCTAGATCTGCTCACCTCAAATGTCTGTTTTTCTATCAAAGTCTTTAAGCATAGGATTAGCACAGTGCCATCCACGCTGAGATAGCAAAGGACAAAGTCTTTTGCCATTTCTACAGCAAAGTCTTTAAGCATAGGACTAGCACAGTGCTGTCCTTGCCGAGCTGTAAAATGACAAAAGCCATTTATCACTCCAGGCACAGTATTACAGCTTTGAATTGGTAAAATACCAACTCACGCCAACCTGAAATGAGTAAAAGCAACCCCAGACACAGTGTTTCACTCTAATTAGAGCTCTTCAGAGAGGTATAGCTTTGTCCAGATACAAGGGAGCAACCAAGTATAAGTCAAAACAAAACCCTTTCAGGCATAGAGTGACGCATAAATTATGCAAAAAAGGAGAGAATTATGGGTAGTTCTCAAGTTTAAGTGGAAAGCAGCTGCTGTTAGAGAACTCACCAGAGTGTTTAGTAATATTTTGATGACGTTGCTTGTGCTGTCCTCCGCTGTCCTTGAATAAAATCCTTAAATGTAGTAATATTTACACCTCCAAAGAAGAGTGTTGTGATAAGGACCCAGAAAACGAAGTTTGCTTAGTGATGTGGTGTGTAAAGTAAAACACAACGCGTCAGGAAGCCTGAAGTATAACTAGCGTTTAATTAAAAAAACTGGCTAAACAGGAAAAGACGCAAAAGCAATTGTCATTTTAATTGATCAGGGTTCCTTCTGGAAAAGATCATCTGGGGCATAAAAGTTAAAATACACAGAATTTTAGAGCAGTATCTATATGCTTTTTGTCAATATAAGTCAATGGAACTTAACCATGTGATAGAACTTGCAACTTTCAGAAAAAACATATCTAATGAGCAGGTGGTATGATCTTCTCCCTGAAGAAGTGCAGAACTTCCTTGAGAAGAAGATATCATTCCTAAATATTAGGTTCATTTTACTCCTAAAATTCTGCTTCCACTTGCCTGGTTCAAAAGCGCGGTCACGCTTCTTGGAAATGTGCAAATGCATAATTCTGAGTTCCATGGCTTCTAGGCTTACTTGGACTATGAAAGTAGCAAGTATATTCGAAGCTACAGGAAGATCAAATATACTGTAAAACAACATCCATATTTGAATCTAAAACGCCAGCATATTCTCGACAATAAGCATAAACATTACTAATGAAATGCACAGGAGTGTATGTGCATGTTCCAAACAGAATTCATGATTTTACAGTGGTGAACTTAAACGGTATATGTAGCAAAATATTGCATAGTAAATACTTTAGATGAAATGCTACTATTCACATTGCACGTTTAAGAAAGCTTTTCTAAACACACATCTTTTCTTTGTGAACAAAAAACCCCTGAAAATTCAAGAGCATTTAATCCACACAGCAAAATAAAAATAAATGAATGAGCAAAGAGATAAGTAAATTGCACTGTGTATTTATAGCCGGCTGTCATTTAAAAAGCACTCATAATCGTAAATAAAAAAGCTATAAACCATAAACCAAAATGTAATTGTCTGCAATGCGTATGCATCAAAGAACACACATTGACTCAATAGCAAGTTACATATCATTTCTCATTTTCAGCCAGTCAAAAGATCACTTGATGCACCATTACCAGAGCAAATGGGACAATGCAGCCATACGTTAAATCCCAGGGTCTTGATGGGCAGTGCATTCTAGTAATGGCAAACCATGCAAACCCCATGAAATTAAATTGTGGAAGGGATTGACCCAAAGCCCACTCTTGGAAAGTTATTGATGAATTGATGACACTAGTGGGCCCATTAGGATGCCTGGTGGATCACCCCCGACAGGCTGGCGGTAGCCACCGCTGGCCTGACGGGGGCGATCCGCCCGCCATCCGTGCCGGAATGACCCCCCGCCATGTTAGTATGGCTGGGGGGTCCGCGGCGGACAGAAAGACCGTCTGCCATTTTTCCACCCCGGTCGCCCTGCGACCGGGGCAGAAAAGGGTTTATATGGTGGCAGTGTCTATCAGACACCGCCAGCCATATTAGGATGGGCAATTTGCAATGCCTTTCCGTGGTGGCAATGCCGCCACGGAAAGGCATGCAGAGTCTGCTTTGGGGGCCCGTTGTGGGCCCCCAAGGACCCTGGGGGGGTGAGGGGTGCACATGGGGGTATCTATGGTACCCCCCAGCAGTTCCATGGACAACATGACAGGCACCGCACGGTGCCTGCCATGTTGTGCTTGGAAGTGCACAGCATGCCTTCCTGCCATTGTGGGGGGCGGTGCTGAGTGCACCGCCCACCACAATGGTAGGGATGCTGGATGCGCTCGCCACTGTGGCGGGTGCATACTAATGCCAAAAACGGGACCCCCGCCCTTATGGCGGGCGGTCCCTTTTTTGCGATGGGATGGCGGGCGGACAAAGTTCGCCCATCACCCTAATGGGGGTCTAGGTCTTCCAGACAACAGTACCTGCCTGTAGAGAGACTTAAAAAAGAAAGTTTTGTTTCAAGTTCATTTTAGCAGCAAGAGAGATTTGTGGGCAAGCCCTCATCTTCCTAGTAATAGACAGCTGGATGGGGAAGGAGGCCATGAATGTAGATAGTTGAAACAGAAGCATTGAGGGGGATACAGTCTGGCTAATAGGGTGTCTACAGTTAATCTATCGGGGCCAGATCCATATTCATGATCATGTGGAAGACTCCTATTCAGGTAGATTGAAATAAAATCCATCTGATTGAGATATGCTTAGAACCCGGCATGAATATGGGCCTTGTGGACCTGCGTCGGACATCCTTGAACTAAGTAATGAAACTAGAAAGGATGGTGGGAGAAGAAGGAAAGTGAAACATGGTTTGAGATGTATGTAGGAGCAATCAATAGGCAAGCCCAAGAGAAGAAAGCTAGAACCAGCTCCTACTGCCTACTCCCCCATGGTATACTCTTAAACTCTGGAAGTGAAGACAAAAAGGATGCCTACTTAAAGCTGAATTAAGAAAAAAAAAGTGTTGTGCTCATTCTAAGGGCACATTTATAAGCAGTGCCCGAAAAAGAATCACAAGGCTGTTCACATGGGTAAAGTCTACTATTATGGTGGGGGAGGTACATCTAAAGAAATGATCTCTAAATAACTCTTGGTTAGTTCAGTATCTGAATAATACCTCATGCCCTGCCATTTCAACACTGCCACAATAAGACTCTAGCAATTACAAATAATGTTTACAAATAAATAGAGGCAATTGTAGGATATCGAGTTTTCAGGACTCCTAAGCCAAAAGCTACGTAAAATTATATATTATTTTTAACGAGATTTATACAGTGCTATATTGTCTTTAGTATGACTATGCAGTGTTAGCAGGGTCAGGAAGCTTTGAGCACTGGTCGCTTTACTGGCTCAAGTCTGTTCTCACATTTGTTTTTGAGGCGGGTCAAAGGTCAAAATAAGCTTTATTCGATATTTCAAAGAATATCATACAAGCGTACAATTACAGAAAAATTATAAAACAATTCATTTGATCAATTCATTAAAATAGATAGGAATGGAAAAGTATATCGAAGAAAATATTACCATTTAAAAAGAAAGATCAGGAGAACCAATCTTATCATGATTAAGAATTATTATAAAAATCTAATAAACAGTATATTTAAGTAGGGCCTTGCAGAGATTTCCTAAATTTAATCAACAACTTCAAGTACTGTTCCATGATACATATAACTTCTTTGTCCTCTAGCATCTGTAAGCGCTCATATGCGTCCTTGCAGGACCTCAGACCCCATCTCTTTAGTAGGGGTTTCAATAATGTTTTCCTGGGGATCGCATAATAAGTACAAAATAAGATGGTATGGATATTTGATTGCACAGAGGTATCATCGCATGGACAAAAACTCAGATTTCGCAACCAATCACTTCCTACTGGAAAGGTTATAAGACGGAAAAATGACCCCAGTCTAAATCTGGCAAGGAGCATTCTAGCATAGCAAGAAAAATCAGTGGACAGGTATGCTTGAAGCCCCTTGTGCTGTGTCACCCTTTGGTATGCCTGGAGAGTTATATTTAGTTTTTGATGATTCCATCTTTTAGTCTCCAAGTGATCCAATAAAGTTTTTCTCAAGCTTTTTCTTGATATAGAATCCAAGGTCAAAGGATCAGAAAAGTACTCTGGGTGACCAATTTCCACAAAAAAGTTTTTAATGTAAGCCAGCCATTTCGTGTGTCTTGCCCCCTCCTGTTTGAGAATGTCCAGTATCACTTCGCGATTCAGATCTGTTTCAGTAGTGGTCCAGATTTTATGCCACAAAAGTGGGGGCTCCACTTTAATTAAGTCTGAAATAAATGATAAATCTAACTCAATATGCATCATGTATACGGAAGTGGATTTGGGTGTTGCCAATAAATACCTTAGGAAATTATTTTCCTCTATTTGAATAGAGGAAATGTCTTTTTCAATGCCCCAGAGGCCAGCCCCATATATAGCTGTTGAAATACATTTTGCTTTATAAAGAATAATTAGCTGTTTAACAGGCCTCCCACCTACTCTTCCAGCAAAGTCTCTGAGACCACCAACAGCTCTAACAAGGGCAAGTTTCCTCATTTTAACTGCCGACTTCCAAGAGGCGTGTCGGTTTACAGAGATGCCCAAATACGTGAAATTGTCCACTGTCTCTAGTCTTTGCTCCTCAATATGGATGGGGCATGATCTTTTATTTATCTTTTTATTGCAGACCATTGAGTAAGTTTTCCTAATGTTGACTCTCAGGCCTTTATCGTACATAAAGTCTCTGAATGCCGTTACTGCCTTTTGTAGCCCCACTCTAGTTTGTGAAAGTATAGCCGCGTCATCGGCATAGAGCAAGATAGGGATTGATTGCCCTGCCACCTTTGGATAATCACATTCAAAGTTTTTTTAATGATCTCCTATTGCATTTATATAGAGGGAGAAGAGCATTGGGGCCAATATGCACCCCTGCCTAACCCCTCTACTTATGGAGAATCTTGGCGAGCACTCTCCTTTTGGGCCATATCTAACTCTAGCTCCTGCGTTTCTATACAAATTCTTTATAAAGATGAGTATTGATGAATCTACTCTTAAGCGTTCCAATATATCCCAAAGTTGTTCATGGTTTACACAGTCAAAAGCAGAGCTTAAGTCTACATAGGTAACATACAGGTTTCCATTTTTTGTGTCAACGTATTTGGACATAATAAGATGTAGGTTCAGAGTTTGTTCAACTGTTCCTCTCTGATCTGAAGCCATACTGGAGTGTTGAAAGTATGTTCTTCTCCACTACCCATGCTTCAAGACGTTTCAGAATAATACGGCCCGCAATCTTCATTAGGGAATCAAGCAGGGAGATAGGCCTATAGCAAGATGGAGAATGCCTATCACCCTTTTTGAAGATGGGTATCACTACAGCCTCATCCCATGATGGGAAGTGGCCCGAAGTAGTTGCAGAGTTCAAGACAGATGTCAATATTGGCGCCCAAAAGGATATTTCTGCTTTGAAAACATCTGTGGGGATGGCGTCCGGCCCTGGTGCCTTGCCAGCTGGACTCTCCCTTATCGCCATCTCCACCTCTTCCCACCTGAAGACAATATTGGATTGAGTTACATCAAGCAGGTCCATGGATGATGAAATCTTTGGTTCTGATGTCGTCGATGTGGATTGACTATATAGGTTTTGAAAATGAGCAGCCCACGTTTCACCATCAATTGCAAGGTCAATATTTCTCTACGGCATCTTTGCCCATGGGAGCGGGGTATTTATAAATTTCCAGAAGGCCGAGAGATCTCGATTTTCACTTGTTGACACCAATTTTTTCCATGCTTCCTCCTTCAGTAATTTTTTTTCTATTTTTAATAGCCATACGATAACTGAGTCTGGCTTGTCGAATCTCCGTAGTTGGTTTTGGTGTTTTATGCAAAAGATTCTTTAATGTCTTTAAAGCTATAGAACAATGTTTGTCAAACCAAACTTTGGGGGTGATGGGCCCTGCCTTAAACTGTCGTGTAAGCAATTTTCTGAGACTGATCTGTATTCTCAAGAAGGCTTCTCGGACGAAGTGGGGCTGTTCATTTAAGGAGAGGCAAATATGTATCTCCTCCCACCTCATCGTCAATAGGTCCTTCAGCAGTCTAGTAGGATTGATTTTATCCCATTTGATGGTATATCCATTGTGAGCCCCCAAAACAATTGGTAGCTCATAATTGGTTTTGGGGTTGCTGTTATGCATGGAAACTGGAGAGGGCAACACGATAGATAAGGCTAGGGGATAATGATCCCCATATAAGTGGTCCAAAGTGTTCCAGGAGGATATTAAAGGGGCATACATCTGTGAAAAAAGAATGAAATCAATAGTCGAATTTATACCTCTACCATGAAAACTGGGTTCAAAAGGTCTACGTGGGAGGGTTAAATTGTTAGCAAAATCTAAATTAAAAGAAGCTAAAAAATTATTTAGTAAATCCCCTGAGTTTGAATGTATAAAATGATGGTTAGGAGTATCATTAATAATACTAGTATCCATTTCTATGGAAATATCACACGTGCCCTTCATGGCATTTGGGCATATGTAACAGTTAAAATCACCCATAAAGACTGTCACACACTCGCCGCCGCGTGATTCTTTAAGTGTGACCACTGAGCGGTGTAACTCTTCCAATACCTTTTCCAATGGCTCTGGGGGCATATTATTATAAAAGTTAATTATCAGCAGTGTCATGGAGGAGCCAACATCCATGGCAATTATTTGATAAGATGTCCTTAATATCTTTTTTACAATCTTGTGGCTTATTGTGACACTTATATACGTACAGACACCCCCACTATGTCTACCCTGATTTCTTGCTATTGCAGGTGAATGGAAAGTCTGGTAGCCCAATAAATGTATAGGGGTCAACGCCCAGGTCTCTTGAAAACACAAAACAAGGTATCGATTTACCACATCCAACCAAGTAGGTAGTATGATTTTTGAATTATTACCTGCCAGATTCCAACAGAGAATCTCTAATGTGGCAGTGGGTTTACTATGCCCCCCACTGATAGACCGCATTTTAGGTATTCTTTCCCGGTCTATCTGTCTCGTTGGTGTTTTTACTGTATCCCCTTTTTCTATCATGTTTTCTATTTGTAAGTCTTGGGTACTATTGGTCAGAGAAGGCTTTGTCAAGGTTTCATTGGGTACAATGGAAGGTAAGTTCTCCCTAGGTTGACAGTCCACTTTCTTAGGAGTAAGTCTTTCTATGTCATCCAGACCATAGAGTGGCTCATATTGGTTATAACAGGGGAAATTCCATGAAGGAATTTGAGGTGGAAACAATTGTCCATATCCCACTGGAGCGTAACCGGGCGTCGAGGGATATTTAGTATCCCATGGTTTACCTGTGTTATAATAGGGAGTTTGAGATGGCAAAATATTTTCCCTAATTCCATATCTTGGTGGAAAGTTATGATAAGATGGTCTTCTATGCTTTTGAAAGGTAAAATTACCGAAATAGGGCTTGGGCTGGTGGGATTTCGGACGCATTAAAGCTTCAGGGTAGAAATAGGAAAGGGATTTAGGTGTAATCGGGCCATTTTCAAAATCTGAGTACCAATCCCTGATGTGTGACGTAACTCTGGGATCTTTGAATGTAATAATAATAACGTCACCTTCTATATCTTTAGGGCGTATACCCACCCAGTTCGTTCTTCTCACCATAATAATATCTCCATTGAGATGGGGTGGAAGACCCTGTTATTTTTGAGCCAATATATCACCTTGTTTTTGAGACTGGCATGATTTTCATACACTCCTGTAGTTGGTAGTGGAGGAACCCCAGTTAAAACAATGACATTTTGTGAGGCTGCAGGGGGTAAATCCGCGTTTCTTATCCGAGTTGGTCTACTATTATAAGAGTCACTCTTATGGATGTTTGAGCTATTTTTTGCGTTCCCCATTCTTGCCGAGTTTATAAGGGAGTTTATTTGTGCAGATTGTGACATTGTATTTTGCGTCAATTTATGTTGGACAGTAGGGGCCTTAGTTACTGGCTTGGACATAGTTACAGGTGTTTGTTTGATTGAGGATTTTGTTTCCTTCGTGATTTTATTTTCTACAGTTGTTTTTCCCAAGTTAGAGTTAGAGCCACAGACACGCCATCGAACTCTGGAACCTCCTCGACACCACAGCTCCTGACGTCGCCTTCCTCACGGAAACCTGGATGAACGACTCCTCAGCGCCCGACATCGCCATCGCCATCCCAGAGGGCTACAAGATCACCCAAAGAGACCGCGACAACCAGACTGGAGGAGGCATCGCCGTCATCTACAGGGACACCATCCACATCAAGACCAACACGACGACACCCTGACAACCGCCGAACACCTGCACTTCCAGATCCACACGGACCCCAAAACCACCCTCAGAGGCACCCTGATCTACCGACCCCCGGGACCACGCACACAATTCAGCGAGGACATCGCCGGCTTCATCAGCCCGCATGCCCTCCCCTCCGCTGACTACATCCTCCTGGGGGACATCAACTTCCACCTGGAGAACAACAACGACCACAACACCATCACCCTGCTCGACAACCTCACCAACCTCGGTCTCAAGCAGCTGGTGTCCACCCCCACCCACCTCGCCGGACACACACTCGACGCCGTCTTCTCATCCAGCAAAGACATCGCCTTCAGCCACGCCACCGGACTCCACTGGATGGACCACAGCTGCGTCCACTTCACCTTCAAAAGAACGACGATCCACCACCACCAGCAACAGGTTGCTCGAAGAAGCTGGAACAAGATCACAGCCGACCAGCTCGCCGCATCCCTGAGCCAGCACCCTCCCGCCAGCTCAGCGAACCCCAGCCAGGCCGCCGACAACCTCACGAAGTGGATCAGCAACTGCGCGGATGAACTGGCCCCACTGAGGACCCCGCCCAGCAGACCCGGCAGCAAGAAGGCCCCATGGTTCACCGACAAACTCAAGAGCTCCAAGAAGAACTGCCGAGCCCTCGAGAAAGCCTGGAGAAGGGAACCAACACCGGACAACATGACCACCCTCAAGCTTGCCACCCGGAAGCACCACCAACTGATCCGCGCCACCAAGAAAACTGCATTCAAGGACCGGCTGGACAACAACGCACACAACTGCAAGGAACTCTTCAACATCGTGAAAGAGCTCTCCAACGCCGGAAACAACGACATCACCCCATCGCAAGACCTCTGCAACTACCTCGCCTCCTACTTCCACAACAAGATCACGGACATACACAACAGCTTCAGCACTCAACCGACGCACGCCACGACCGAACCACCGCCCCCCACCACCACCCTCCGCGCCTGGACTCCGATCAGCACCGAAGACACCGTCCGCATGATGAACTCCAACCACTCCGGATCTCCAACCGACCCCTGCCCTCACCACGTCTTCAACAAGGCCGACGCTGTCATCGCACCCCACCTGCGGGACATCATCAACACCTCCTTCGACACCGCCACCTTCCCGGAGAGCTGGAAGCACGCCGAACTCAGCGCCCTACTCAAGATACCTACAGCGGACCCCACCGAACTCAAGAATTACCGCCCCATCTCGCTCCTCCCGTTTCCAGCCAAAGTCATCGAGAAGACCGTCAACAAACAGATGGCCGCCTTCCTCGAGACGAATGGATCCCTCGACCGCTCACAGTCTGGCTTCCGAGCCAACCACAGTACCGAGACCGCCCTCATCGCTGCCACCGATGACATCCGAGCCCTGATGGACAACGGGGAAACAGCGGCCCTCATCCTCCTAGACCTCTCCGCGGCATTCAACACTGTCTGCCACCGCACCCTAGTGCAGCGCCTCAGCAACGTCGGAATCCAGGAGAAGGCACTGGAATGGATCATCTCCTTCCTCGACGGAAGAACACAGAGAGTCCGTCTACCACCGTACAAGTCCGAGGCCACCGAAGTCATCTGCGGCGTCCCTCAAGGATCCTCGCTGAGCCCCACCCTCTTCAACGTCTACATGAGCCCCCTCGCGGCCATCGCACGCCAACACAACCTCAACATCATCTACTACACTAACGACACCCAGCTGATCCTCTCCCTGACCAACGACCCCGCCGCCGCCAGGGCCGACCTCCACGAAGGGATGAAAAACGTAGCCGAGTGGATGACGACCAGCCGCCTGAAACTGAACTCAGACAAGACGGAAGTCCTCATCCTGGGCTCCTCCTCACCCTCCGCCTGGGACGACTCCTGGTGGCCCCCCGCCCTGGGCACCGCACCCAAACCGACAGACCACGCACGCAACCTGGGCTTCATCCTGGAATCCTCCCTCTCCATGACCAGACAAGTCAACGCCGTCTCCTCGTCGTGCTTCAACATCCTGCGCATGCTACGGAAGATCTTCCAGTGGATCCCACCGAGACCAGGAAGACGGTCACCCAGGCCCTCGTCACCAGCCGACTGGACTACGGCAACGCCCTCTACGCCGGAACCACCGCCAAGCTCCAGAAGAGACTCCAGCGGATCCAGAACACCTCAGCCAGACTCATCCTCGACATCCCACGACACAGCCACATCTCCGGACATCTGAGAAACCTGCATTGGCTCCCCGTCAACAAAAGAATCACCTTCCGTCTCCTCACCCACGCACACAAAGCCCTACACGATCAAGGCCCGAGCTACCTCAACAACCGCATCAACTTCTACGCTCCCAAGCGCCATCTCGGATCAGCCAGTCACGCCCTCGCCGCCGTCCCCCGCGTCCGAAGAACGAAAACAGGAGGAAGGTCCTTCTCCTACCTGGCCGCCAAGACCTGGAAGTCCCTCCCTCCCGACCTGCGCCTGACCCAAGACCACCTCTCCTTCAGGAAGAAGCTCAAGACCTGGCTGTTTGAGCAGTAGCAGCACCCCCCCCCCCCCCCAAGCGCCTTGAGACCCTCCGGGTAAGTAGTGCGCTCTACAAATGTCTTGATTGATTGATTGATTGATCTTTCGCCATCTTTTACGTTCACAGTGTTTGGTATTTCCTTTTTAGTTGTAGTATTATGAGTAGAACCTCCTGTTAGGTTTTCCAATTGTATTCCAATTCTCTTTACTCTTTCTACTATTGGAATGAGTAGAGCTTTTAGGAGATGTTCCATTGCATCCACAAAATCCTTAATGGATGGTGGTACGTTTGAAGTCAAAGTCTTTCTGGTAGCAATGGGAACCCCTTCCACCATTTGAAGAAGTTCTTGTCTAAGTAAATCCTTTGGAAGTTGTTGTTTGTGTATAGGAGTGTCCGTTTTGGCCGACCCTCGTTTTCTGCGCTTCTTTGGGGGTGATCTAATAATAGACTGTTTCCTTTTAGTTTGATTGCATGGAGTTTGATTTTTATTGGAAACAGAATTTGGAGGCACAGGAAGTGTAGGCTGTTTACCATCAGGAGGTAATAATACTTCTGAGGTGTTTAAGGTAACAGGCGTGGTGGTTAAATGTACGACCTCAGAAGTCTTTGGTAAATTGGGAGTGACAAGGTCGATGAGATCGATAATACTCTTGGTATTTGAGGGGGAAAGTTGCTCGGGTTGAAGGGAAGCCGATGGACTAGATTGAAAAATTAGAGGAAGATTGTCCGTATTGAACAGATCTGCATCTGTATTAGGCTGGGTAGAATTTGAGGATTGAACCTCAGAAATCACTGTCGCAGTGGGTTCTAAGATGGTGTTTTTCAGTAACTCAATTGATTGACGTAGGGCAATACGGCGCTCTGCCATGGCCAAATCTCGATCAAGATCGGCAGTTGTTCTGAAGAAGAATTTATCTAGGGGACCCATAATAGGAGTTCCTGTTAAAGGAGTGTGTCCCTCTATGTGTGACATCGCCGTAGATTTCACACACCGAAGCAGGGAAAAATGACAAAGTAATAGACAGTCAAAATCGGAGCTACTCACTACTTGAGGCGGGTCATTAGTAAGGGTTATGTAGTTCATATGCTGCTTTTATTCATATGTTTGGTTGTTTATATGCTGTTTAGTTTCTATTCTGTGATAACTCTGAAAGCTTTCATTTTTCAGCTAATGTCATATTAGGATCTAGCCAACCTCACTTGACTATATTGCTTCATTACTACAGAGAGTAACACCTACTGACTACTCTATGAGTTAGTAAAACCAAGGTTTAAATGCCCACAATCTTTTACAATAGCTTTGGGTAAATTTGAAAAGCCTATGCTTTATCCATAATTGTTGGTCTGTTCTTTCGTGTATTGTATCTGAGCAAAAAACAGTGCCAGTTTATACAGAAGAAAATCACATAAATATTGCTGTGCCAGGTCTTCAGTTCCCTGCTAAATCTCCTTTTCACTCCAACTCCATTACAACAGATGGGCGTGGACAGATGGGACCTTTCCATGGTGGCAACCCCACTCTAGAACACTTTACCTGGTGGATATCTCCAAAATAATCTCATTCTACTAGTTTCTGTTCCTCGTTATACTTTCTGGGCCTCATTTAGAAGCTGATAAGTGACCTGCCAGCCAGACTGGTTACCAGAGCTTCTCTTCTCCACCAGCTGGGTAAATATCACTCCCCTTTATAGAGATTCTAGTTACCAGCAGAAAATACAAATGTACCTGACTGCATTGTTCTGCATTCTGTCAATCAATTGTTCTTTTTGCATTTGTCACCCCGAGTGGGACGGGTATGCCCAGATGTCGGTCCCGTGCTCTCCATGCCACTGGAGTCTAGCTATCCTGGCTGATGAGGGCTGATGCCAGAAACCGGTCCTAGGATGCTTGTTTCCAGTCCAAGGAGGACCTGGCCTAGCAGTTCGGGCTGGACTGTTCCCATTGGGCGCAGGGTCAAGACTGATTTGCATATGGCTGGGTCCAAACTGGAATGGCATGGCGAGCAAAAAAACGATGGATTTAGGACAGATCTCGGTACAGGGGTGAATGTACGACATTGTTCTGCATTCTGTCCATCTATTGTTCTTTTTGCATTTGTCACCCCAATTGGGACGGGTATGCCCAGACGTGGGTCCCGTGCTCTCCATGCCTCTGGAGTCTAGCTATCTTGGCTGATGACGGCTGAAAGCCCGAAACCGGTCCTAGGATGCTTGTTTCCAGTCTAGGGAGTTGAGAACCTCATCCACATCATTTGTATCTGCGATAAACTAAAAAATATAAGGAAAACTTTATTAAAGCCATTTTTTAACCAGCATGGCATCAGGTCCTGCAGACCGGCGGTGATCCTGTGCTTCAATTCAACTTTAACACAGCTGAATTGCCACCTTACAAAATTCCTTGATCTCACTGAACAGAGATTGAAAAACATATCTGTACTAGCCTCGGCCTAGTACCACATGATGATCCTCAGAACTAAACTAGTTAGTCGAGGATAGCTAACCTTAATAACTTGAGCATCGTATTAGGACCACTCCAGCAGTGACACCTTGAAGCTGCTTATGTTGCCTCGAATAACCAGAGCGGTAAGGGAACTCTATGGAGAAAGACACTAACATACTGCAAAAAAAGAAAAACCTCTAGACAATGGAATCTGTGAGCGTACTGCTCAATAATATAACCTTTATGATACAGACTTTTATCCTGATTAGAATATTAATTATATTTTGTGCAGATTTATGTAAGATACAGACTGGATCATTTTAAAGTGGATTAGTTTTTCTATCGCAACAGTGAATTATTTTATTAACTGGTCAAAATGTTTATAATAACGAATATTGATTTTAAAGATTATTTAATGTATGCAACAGTTTTAATTAATCATGCATAATAAAAATTACTTACTTACTTACCCAGTCCAGGGAGGACCTGGCCTGGCAATTCGGCTGGACTGTTCCCGTTTGGCGCAGGGTCAAGACTGATTTGCATATGGCTGGGTTCAAACTGGAATGGCATGGTAAGCAAAAAAAAAAAGATTTAGGCCCAGATCTCTGTATTGGGGTGAATGTACGACATTGTTCTGCATTCTGTCACTCAATTGTTCTTTTTGCATTTGTCACCTCGAGTGGAACGGGTAAGCCCAGACGTGGGTCACATGCTCTCCATGCCACTAGAGTCTAGCTATCCTGGCTGATGAGGGATGAAAGCCCAAAACCGGTAATAGGATGCTTGTTTCCAGTCCAGAGAGGACCTGGCCTGGCAGTTCGGGCTGGACTGTTCCCATTGAGCGAAGGGTCAAGACTGAATTGCATATGGATGGTCCAAACTGGAATGGCATGGTGAGCAAAAAAACTATGGATTTAGGCCCAGATCTCTGTACTGGGGTGAATGTACGACATAGTTTTGCATTCTGTCCATTAAGTGTTCTTTTTGGTTTCTTTCTTTGCCACTGTTTTCCTGCATTTAATTTCCTCCTTCTTTGTACCCTTATTCTGTCTTGCTCTGGCTCTAAGTCCGTTGATGAAAAATAAATCTGATTCACCAAAGAACGATTGCCCATTTCTAACTCTTAACAGGACCCAATAAATAACAACACATTTGTTTCATAACTGTGACAAAAAAACACTATTATCTCTTTCTATATATTTTTTAATTATGAATTTTTTCGTCTTTTGCATTTCCTTTCTAGATAATGCTGTATACACACAAATATGGACATGTGCGCCACTCGAGTGGATCCTCACACACTCCCTTTGCTGTTATATGTGCAAAAGCACTAAATTTTTCTGGCTGCTAATGCTATCTCTTTATCAAGTTCGATGAGAAAGGGCGGGGCACGTGGGGCATTGAAATCACACAGGTGGGGCTGCATTGTGAAGGTGAGTGGCAGCCAGCGACACTTTGACAAAACAGCTCTTAAGAGGCTTATTAACCAGAGGAGGCGTGAAAAGACAGAAAACGAGGTGGGGAGTGACACTTCGGCTGGCATAAAGGCCACCAAGGACCGGTGTCGAATCTGCATTATGAAACTAAAGACACATTCAAGGCCGCGCGACCTCTTCAAGGGCGGGGATCTAGGGCGGCGTCCACTGCGTCGTCGTTTCTTTCCAAGGCCTATTGTACTGGAAAATGTCAACCTCGTGGCCTAGTGACGGGAGGCCACGTGCCCTTGAGAAGGGCGTTGCTTGTCAGAAAGGCACTGCAAACAATGGCGACAGGACATTGTGGGACACTTCTTGTCGCTCCACCTTTCTGTACAAAAGCCATCCTGTGAAAAAGAGCATTGTGAGCATGGCATTGTTAACGACACAAAACAAGAAACGGAAGTGATGCGGGTCACATATGTTTTAGCATGAAGTGCAGATAATAACAACGATTTTTATTTTCGAGGCGTGCAAAAAGACTAATTAGACTCTTCAACATTATTTTCAGCATCATTTTGTAAAAGTTTATGCAAGGGATAAAATGTACAGAAAGCCCTGAACTTTATTAAATATCTTACCCAGGAGTTATGTGGAAGGCTACGAGGTAACGAAATTTGCCAGGTAGGTCCTTGGCATATCTGCATTCAGAGGCCTCGAGGTAGCGACTGGGTGAATTTACTTAAAGTGACCGACCTGGTGATTCCCTGTATTGAGGTTGACAATTTTCCCATCTTGAGATTTCATGTAACATCCTACTGCGTCTGGGACTTGTGGTCTTGGTTAAAATTGGTTAGGTTCTCTTCGTTAACATTAGGGGTGAGCGAGTCTCATAGTCCAGCTGTTGGTCCCCCTACTCACAAATGGACGACAACCTGAATGGATTCTGGGGTACTGCCGATTTGTGCAGGGACTTTGAACTCCTACTTGGATGACAGGCTGAAATATTGGTCTGAAGGTATCAGTTTCCGGGGTGGCAGGAGTGGAGGAGAACAGCAGAGGCAGCCTTATAGTGCAAAGACACACGAATCTAATCCTGTCTCCTACTGCAACCAGTTCAGGGCTTCTCATGCCACGTCATCAGGTCTGCAGAGCTGTATTTTAAAGAAACAGAATGTGGTACGGGTGATGCCGCTGACTAGGGCTTCCTCGAACCATGTGCTATCAAGGATGACGCCGTCCAGAGTTTTCACTTTGGTCTCCAAGGTGATGCCCTGATTGAACAGTCAGAGAAAGAAACATTTTCAGGACATTTAACATGAGGGTGTGTGGTCAAAATAAGATGACCTCTGTTTTATCCCCTTTGATTTGTATCCAGCCGTGGGTAGTTCAGGTCATATTCCTCGGGTATTATTTCAGACGATGTATGTTCTTCTGAGGGCAATCGGTTCTCAGATGGATATGTGTGTTATCAGTATATGATTGAAAGCACAGTCGACAATGTCTTATAGAGAGTTAATATAAATGGTGAAATGGCAAAGCAAAAGTGGGAACTCCTGACAGACCGCACACATGAACATGGCAAACTTTGAAGAGAATGGGCCTACATTAACTACCTGCGCTCAGTGGATCAAAATGGACTGACTCATCTGTTTGAAGCATGAAGAATACAAGCTGTGCCTTCTGATTAGTATATGAAAAACTAATGATTAACAGAGATTCGCAAAATGAAGGCACAAGACTGGACACCTTGTCTAGTCTAGTAGCACCTGGTACGCTCCACAAGTAGGATGTATATTTAGAGGTTGTTAAAGGTGGCGAATTTAGAGTAGTTGGTACCAATGTTTACCACAATAACAACTTGAGCCGTTGCCAGAGGAGACAAAGCTTCACAGTAAGTTGAGGGAGAAAATCAGATCCATCAATGCCTATTCCCTGCATACACTTGTAGCAAATATAGCTCAGTTTTCATATGTTGGCGCTTAAGGGATTGCTTCAGCTCGAGGTTTGTCAAGTTTGTAAAGATGTTCTCCCACCTGAAAATCTCAACGGTGCCGCAAAACCTGTTTACCTTGATTGCGTAGGTATTGCGGAACGCTTTCTAAAGGATTCACCAAACTACAAAGGATTCACACACATTTAAATACTACACACAAAATTACAAGTAGACATACGCCAATCCTTGCCTGTATTTGGTACATGCTTTCCTTCATATGCACAAATCAGGCCTCTGCCTTTGTCAGCAGCTTTTCAATATATATACCTAATTAAGACCTACTTCCTTTTTCAATAAACAGTTCCAACCCTCTTCAAAATATAGGGGCTTTACAAGCCTCTTGTGCCACTTTTGATCATTTTTAACATGGTAAAGTGACATAGGGGTGGCGCAAGGGCTTGTAAATAAGCCCCACTTTGTCTCTAACAATAGGGGCCAATCACAATCTCAGGAGAACCGATGTTGTCAAAAGATCACCCACACATAGTCCTGTTTCAGAACACGACAGACTAAGTTTAGTGAAAAGGTCACTAACCAAAAAGTCCTTAACCAAAACCTAGTCAGACCCAAAAGCTTCACCTTTGCGTACGCGTGCTGAGCGATTCAGCCCACACTTGCTTTGGACATGGGGGCCCAGCCTTTTCTCTGAGATTGGGCTTGGAGGAGAAAGGGGAATGGTTAGCTCGCTGCCACCATATCTTCTGCCATACTGTCGGGTCATGAGCACTGAAGGAGCTTTGACATGTTTTTTTGTTGCTCCTGTGATACGTGTAGGAGCAGAATGAGTTAGAACCCGGCAGCCACCGCCTAACAGATTGAAGAGCCCACCCCAATAGGGGTTCTCAACTTGAGCGGAGGGACAAAGACACAGGCAAGAGGGCGCAGAGCCAAAAATAAATACACCACATTACAGGTCCTCAAGGCACCCAAAGGGGACTCTGGATAACCACACATCAAAAGAGGACATTTATTAAACTGTCAAATGTACTTAGGATACTGGATTGAAGAGGGCTTCAAGCAGAATCTTCAAAGGTGTGAACAGCTGATTGTGGTTGTATTTTCCTTTGTCGAACGGTGCCTGTCCCTTGGGTTATGGGCGTCAAAGCCACAAATCCTCTCACAAGATGTATCTTCACAGTGCTATTTCTCCGCACCCACTGCATGGATTCACACACGGTTTGCCAGGATGTGTTCTTTTCAGCGCCCTCCAGTTACTAATAGGAATACACGAGACACATTCAGTCTGGAACAAATGGGGACTGCAATAGGAAAGAACCTCTATTGCCTCGCGTCCAATTAGTGGTGATGACGATTAAGGCCCTGCAGAGCTCCAGGGCTGATGAATCCTTGTAACCTCGGATGGTCCTCTGCAGGAGCGCTTTCTAGTATCGCGTCTGTCCACAGAAAGAGCACTGTCCAGGTCCCATGGCAGAAAGGCAGAACCACTTGTAGGACTCTGGTCATGCACTCCTGCACAAACTGGTTTCCTATCCCGGGGCAGTGTTGTGCCCTGCCAAAGTCAGTGACAGTACTGTCTAGCCACCCAGTTCTATAGCCACTTCCAAGTTGTCAGTGCTTAGCAACACGAGTTTACAGGTTCCTCTTTTTCGCGGGTCATTCATAATGTCTACCCTAGGGCAGCACAGCAGACCCACTCCCCCCTAGGCTGAGGGAGAATTAGGGGACTGGTGCCACCAGCCCCTCAGAGGCTTGATTTAAATTTAAAGATACATTGCTTAATCTATATCTACTAGGCCTCACCGGAGAGGTCAAAGAACAGAGCTGGCCCTTCCTCTTCCTTTCCAATATACTTTGCATGTCCTCTGTCTTCTTCTCAATTCTTACTCCTTGCAAAGGAGCTATGAAAACAGAGGTTCAAATCATAGTCATTGGTGAGACTCTCAGGCAACCCAGTGATCAAAGTGCATTAAAAAATGTAAGGGAACTCTGATCCTGAATGTCATCGGGCAGAGTGATCATCTAGAGCTTGGCTAGAAAAAAAATGTATTGTGTAACTATTTTATTGTTGTTTCACCATCAGGTAACTGCATCTAAAATAACGCACACCTTACACAAAAATATAAATACGACTCTGCTTAAGAAATAATGGGGTATATTATCAAGGAATTTATCTCTGCTTTTTTGGCTTTAAAAGTCAAGAAAGCGGAGATAAAATTATCCCCCTATCAGCAACAGGGTGCTAACACGCAAATTTGCATGTTAGCACCCCTTTTCTCTACGCTTCCCCTTGCATCTCTAATGAGATGCAAAGGGGGCGTTCCAGAGAAAAATAATAGGAGAAATGTTGTTAAGCGACATTTCTCCTATTATCAAGGATATCGCTAACCCAGTTAGTGATAAAAAAGCAGAGCTAACCGCGGTTAGTGCTGCTTTTTTTACACCTGGTATTTTCCTGACTTAGCCATGATATCCTATGGAAGGTGGATATCATGGTTAAGTTTGTGAGCCCCTATCATCAAGCTAACGCCAAACTTCGAGAGATTATCGTTGGTTTTCCAGCGATAATCTCTCATTTGGCAGTTAGCTTGAGGATTTTTATCACTTCTGAGATAAACAATGCTAATAGCAAGTTATCTCCGCGATAATTTCTGGCGATGCTTAACAATAAAAAAATCGTTGCAAAGCCTAGTTAGCCATAAATATCGCTACTCGTTGGTAATATGCCCCAATATCTTTATCTTTGACCAGCAATTATATCGCCAAACATGCGGGACCGCCATGGGCATGTCATTTTCACTGAGCTATGCAAACCTCACAATGGGCTGGTGGGAAAAAGAAGTAGCTTGGAGTGAGAATATGGATGAATATACAGAAAAAATCATGCTATGGTTACGATTTATTGATGATCTATTAATGTTATGGAACGGAACATCTGAAGAATTCAGCCAATATGTAAACCTCTTGTACAACAATGAAACAGGGTTACGACTTACGTTTACATTTATAAGTCTTTATTTCGATCAGTGTTCATAAAAGACACATTGTATGTACAGTAACAGTGTATACATTGTTTGTTAACATCTTATTACACTCTAACAATTTTTTAAATATTAACATCATGTTCAGAAAAAGCCTGTTATTGTATATTTATCTTAAAAGAGGAACTACAACCACTAATGAACTATACAGACCATAAAAAATAATTAAATTTTATATCATGCAGCTATTAAAAACAAATAAACCATAGAATATTTACATAAGTACAATGTGCCAATCATTCGATTATATACAAAGCAGCAAGATTTCGTCCTGGAATATGTTCATTTTAAAAGAATCACTGTCTGCAGTCACTTTACTTTATTGCTTTAGCTAATAAGAGCAGATCGTATTCTCCACGTCCATCCTAGGAATTTTGCTAATGCAATCACAATAGGTTCCTGAGTATTGGTTTTCGGTATTCGCAATGCGGTTGCCCTTGTCCTAGTACCCATATTTAAGCAAATAGGTTTTAGCCACTTGCTCCGTGGAGATTTGTAGGTGGGACATACAAACAGTATGCGTGGGACTGTTTCATCCAGGTCATTGCAATATGTACATTTACTGTCGGACAAATTGTGCCAATTTTTTGTAAAGAATTTAACCGGAAGGGTACCAACCCTAAACTGGTAAAAAAGTTTCCTATCACTGGGCTTGGTTATGTAATCCCAACATTTTTCCTAGGTGGATTCAAGCTTGTGTTCGAGAAAACTGTTAACTAATGTTGAGTATTTAGATGATCGTACATTGTTCGCTCTAACTATAGCCCAGTATATCTCCTTAAATTATTTTTTGAATGGCAACCGGTTCCCAACTGGATTCTCCCACAGGTGAATCATACCCATTTCCTTCAGAGAACACTTTATCTTGGCGAGCCAGCTGATCTTATGGGACGTGTCTGCTTCTCTTACCTCTTTAAGCGCATTGGCATAGTGCGACAATTCTGGGGTAGACAACAATCTGCACCAGAATGTGAAAGGGACAAATCTTGCAACATCTGCAAGTGGGTTACTCCCCAAGTCAATGTACCAGGGTTTTAATGGGGTACTTTGAGCAAGGCCTGTAAGGCCCATCACAAATGTGTTCTGTGCCAGGGATAGCGGCGCCAGGTTTTTGAATCCCCATAATTCTGCTCCATATAAAGTAGAGGCCATTACCTTGGTGTTATAAATCTTTAGTGCAGGTCCTACTGGTTTAGTATGAGATTGCCTATACTCGTTTAACAGGGCTCCTGCCAGTTGGCGATGTTTAAATGCTATCTATCTGGGGTTTCCAGTCTAGCTTCCTGCCCAATGTGATACCAAGATAAGTAAATACATCCGTTTGTTCCAATAACTTGTTGTTCATGACCACCAGACCCTTGACTGCTTTGAGTTTATGCAAAACCCTAAGCTTGGTTTTATCCACATTAACCACTTATTTGTGTTCTCTGCAGAAATCTTGAAAGCGATGTAGTGCTCGCTGCAGCCCCCCTGAGTTTTCGATATTATTATTAGGGTATCGTCGGCGAACATCAATATTGGTACCTTGATGCCTGCTAGCTTTGGAGCATCATTCGGGTATGATGTAAAATACTTAACCACCACATTTATAAATAATGAAAACAGGGTGGGGGCCAGGACACATGCTTGAGGTACCCCTTTTGATATTGGAAATTTGGGGGTTGTGTTTCCCTGCGATCCCCAGCAAACCTGCGCGTAATCAGAATGTTGTAACTTGACCACAAGCATCAGGAGCCCTGTTGGCATCCCCAGGCCATTTAAGACAGCCCAGAGGTTATTGCACGGCACCGTATCAAATGCCGATTTTAAATCAACAAAAGCAGCATAAATAGTTCCTCCCCCCAAGATTACAACGTGCCAATCAATCATAACAAAGCGAAAAACCTGATCAATAGTGCTTTCATGTGGCCTAAATCTGCCTGCAGTGGAGATAGTATGTTATATTCATTGATCCATATCTGGATTCTATTTAACACTAGCCTGGCCATGATCTTTTGTGCGAAGTCTATTAAACTGATTGGCTATAGCTACTAGAACGGCCCCCCTTTTTATATACAGGTAGAATTTTAGCTCCTCTCCAGGAGTCGGGATGGTTGCCCCACTGGCTATCACATTTGCAAGCAACTGGATGTATTGAGTCCAATTTTCTTTATCGTGTATAAACAGGTCTGCCGGGATACAATCAGGACCCGGCTCCCTGTCCCTTGGAGCTACAGTCAGGGCAGTTTCAACCTGTCTTGCTGTAAAAGTCATTACTGAGTCTTTCTTGGGGACTTGAAAGGGGACCTCTTCATCGTCATTTGAACCTATAGCAAATTGAGCCGCAAAAAAGGAAACCCACTGATTAGGTGAGACATGATTTTGCGGAACTTGACTCTTTCCACCTTTACCCCATTTTACCAGTTGCCAAAATGTGTGCATATTCTTATCTGAGTTTGTCTCAAGGGGTTCCTGCCACCTAAGCTTGGCCCATTCTATTTTTGCTATAGTTTGCTCAGTCTTGCATGCCTGTTTGATTGTAGCCATATGTTTAGTCCTAATAGATCGACTAAGATGCTTATATCTTCCTTCCAGGCTTTGTTATACCAATTATCATGCTTTTGTGGGGGCCTGTTATAAGTTTTACTTGTTTTAACAAAAAAGTTCCTAATATTACCGAACATATCCTCATGGACTTGGGTAATGATGATATTTAGTTTGTCCTGTGTGTGTACTTTTCAAAGATCAAGTAGTACTCTCATTACTACTTTCTTCATTTCCTCCAATGTAATTTCACTTTCCACGATCATTGCCCATTTAACTCTCCTCATGTCATTAGTTAAAATGATGTCAGCAGTCACCCTTTCTAAGATTTGAGGTTGAGCCATCATAAGTTCGGTTAGCGTCAGCTTTAATACGAGGGGATTAGGATCACTCTCGTTTCTTACGCAGATTTCCTTATCAGTGACAGTTGACCAGGTCTCAAGATGAATAAAAATGTAATCTAATTGGCTACTTCTAATGCCAATGCAATAGGTATGGGAACCCAGTTGTTCAGAAGGTGTTCTGCCAATCGCTGCTCTAACTCCCCTGTCAGAGTCAGTGCTTTGAGGTTGAGGGCAGCCTCCGTCCATTTCCTGATAGGTGGCAGTTCTAATAAAGAAATGTCCCATTGGGCATCTTCAGCAGCACTTAGGTAACTATCTTCTTGGTCCAGCGCTTTACATAAAACTCAAGCAAAACCAGGATACAATTTCTAGATATTGAAGTATATCAAGAGGAAGGTAAATTGAAAACCACAACATATTACAAATAGTATATTACATGGCTTTGGTTCCATCCTAAATCTGTAATTAAATGCCTTCCCTATGGCGAATTTATACGAATGAAACAAAACTGCTGAGACTACGAAGAACTAGAGTGTAAAACAGAAGAAACCACAAAAAAGTTCTTGGAAAGAGGTTACAAACCCGCATACGTAAAGGCAGGGAGAATAAAAGCAAAACAAATCTCCAGGGATCAGACCTTACAAACCTCAAAAGTAAAAAAAAAAAAACAGAAGAAAATCCTCGAATAAGACTGATCCTGACATACAGCAAGGAAAATCATTCAATCTCAAAAATATTGAACAAACATTGGAATGTGCTACTGAAAGATCCGACATGAGAAGTATTTTGAAGGACAAACTGAGTATAATATACAGACAAGTCAATCAGGGAAAAATTTGTACATAGCCACTTTACGAAATCAAAAATAAAACCATGGTTGACAGATTTCCAAACTGGATTAATAAAAATTGAAAAATGAAAAGCGTACCGAATAGGGGAAAACAAGAAAGAGACCTTGGGCTGTAACAGTAACAAATATGTAAGAAAGGGAAAAACTCAATTGTGAAAGCACATACGCAGTCTACATGCTGGAATGCAACTGCAGCTGTAGATACATTGGAATTACGAGCTACCAACTCAAGAAAAGAATCCTGGAACACATCTGTGCGATCCAAAACGATGACACAAACTGTGCATGACCAAACTGTGGTATTCTGTATTTCATAGATTGTAATATGATTCATGTTCCATGCTCATGTTCCATGCTGACAGTAGTCTAGTGTGTGGGGAGGTCATGGAGTATTGAAATAATGCTGCTCGGTTGTAACTGGCTCTGGCAGCTGTTGGATGTGATCCTTTGGATATGAATAAACTCCATTTCAAGCCTACCCTGCTTCTTCATTTTTATGGAAATTCTACACTGGCGTAGTCAGCAGCTTCAAAGGATCTCAACTCAGATAATGTCTTGATTTTTTTTAATATCTTCAAATTTGTGGATTCATTTGAGGTGAGGTTGCACCATTTATATGACTTTAATTCTTCTACTTGCTGTGCTGTGGACATGAAGTAATGTGGGTCTAGTGGGATTTGACCTTCGCCACTTACTGCTAGACATATATAAATGTATAATATATGTAGCATATCGATCCTTTGGATATGAATAAACTCCATTTCAAGCCTACCCTGCTTCTTCATTTTTATGGAAATTCTACACAAACACATGAAAGTACATAAAAATTACAGTTGGCAACAAATGAAATACTGGGGTTTGGCAATGATCCCGGCAAACGAAAGAGGTGGATACCTTATTAAAAAATTGAGGCACCTGGAATCAAGACTGTTAATCAGATTCCACACAATATAACCGGCCGGTATAAATGGGGACGAAGAATTACATGTGCACCTGTGAATATGCACATAAATCACAATAGATGGCCTATAAAGACAACTGATAAGGATTTTAAAATCAGGTTACCCAGACAGCGAAAGTAGGATAAAGGGCACTGAGCCCAATACACACAAAATTCATGACATAAATTAAAAATATATATATACAAATCTGTCATGGAATTATCAGTAATAACTGGGATGCAACTGTAGAAAATCCAGGTATCTCAGGGCACTAAGCCTTACTTACTCGATCAAAAGAGATGACTTTGTGTGCTCTGTAAAAACATCTGTGTTGACGCAGAAAATTCAGGCATCTAAGGGCATTTAGCCCTACTCATTCGATCGACAGAGCTGATCTGTGGGCGCTGAAAAACAATATACTGAAAAGGGTTCAACAATTTGCATATTATTATACATTTTCACAGTTTTCATTGTATGATTTGAAATTGAAAACTACACCTCCCATAATGCATAACAAAGGGCTGATTGGGTAATTGTGTATAAATAGACACTAATAGGCTAATTATGATCTTGGGCAGATGGCCAAATGGCCTATTTTCACCCGCCATATTAGTATGGCGAGGGGCACCGCGGTGGACAGAATGACCGTCTGCTGCTTTTTGGCTGGTCGGATTGCCAGTCAGGCAGAAAATGCGCAGGACATAGGGGTGGTGCCTTGCAGGCACCGCCATCCATATTAGGATGCATGCTTTTCCAAGGCGGCGACTCCGCCATGGAAAGGCATGCAGGATATCACCGTGGGGCCCATTGCGGGCCCCCGGGGTGTGGGTGGCTGTACTGGGGGTAGCCATGGTACCCCCCATCATTGCCATGCACAAGGGGGCAGGTACCGCACGGGCCTGTCACGTTGTGCAAGGCATTGCACAACATGGGCTTTAACATTTCGGCGGGTGCTGCTTAAAGGACCGCCCTCTGCAATGTGAAGGATGCGCCCGCCAGTGTGGCGGGCGCATCCTAATTTGCCTGGCGGTACCACCGCAACTTCGGCGTTCGGTCCCATGCCCCGTTGCAGCGGCGGGCGGACAGAGTCCACCCGCCATCTTAATAGGCCCCTATGTGTGGATCACCGCTAACCGTGATCAAGACAAATCTGGTCGAAACGCATTGGTTTGTGAGCCTTGGAAAGGTAATGGCTGTTATACACTGGTTAAATAAGCCTTAAAAACAAATCTCGTGAAGTGCAAGTGATCTTCTTGGTTGGTGATAGGAAATGCGGATCTCGATCCTTTACTGCACCACTTGCACCTACCGTGGCCGTGCTGGCCCTAAGGAATCATTTGGTGGAAAATATATATATATGTTAGAGTTTGCACTTATAAATATGGCTCATCCTCATACTGTGCATTATTCTGGGCTGAATAGTTCATTATTGTGTATTATTTTGACATGGTACATGTGATATGTATATTCATTGTGTGACAACTTCTGTTATTCACTGCAACTTGTGAGCTGACTTTTGGCAAAGCATGGACACGCAGGATAAACAACAGTTGACATGTGCCTGCTTCCAGATACTCATTAACATAGGCAGCAGTTTGACTCTGTTGCCATTGAGCCATGCACAGCACATTCTTGCAATCCCACCCAAACTGGAACTTCACCCAAACCTGAGCCTATAAAAGGCTCGCAAATTCAACAAGACGTGCTTGCGCTCGTTAGTACAGTCCTCGCTTACCTGATATCCTTCATTGAAGCTCCCATGTCGATCCAAGTCTTCTCTTCGATTTCCGATCCCATCGTCAGTCTCCAGGGCAACGCAGTGACTCAGCGGTTTCCTAAACAGCATTACTGCTCCCAAAACCATCCGACCTGCAACAAAGATAAAATTAGTGCAAGTAAAGCATTTCTGATTCTGGCGCTCGTGGAGGAAGCTCGTTCAATCAATCAATCAATCAATTAATCAATCAATCATTTGTAAAGCGCACTACATACCTGCGAGGGTCTCAAGGCTCTGGGGGGGGCTTCCGCTACTGATCGAACAGCCAGGTCTTGAGTATCCTCCTGAAGGTCAGTAGGTCTTGGATCTGTCGTAGGCACAGTTGGAGGGTGTTCCATGTCTTCGCGGCGAGGTGGGAGAAGGATCTCCCACCGGTGGTTGTTCTTTGGATGCACGGGACGATGGCGAGTCAGAGGTCGGCGTAGCGTAGCTGGCCGTTGGGGATGTAGAAGGAGAGCTGTGTGTTGAGGTAGGCTGGGCCGGTCTTGTGGAGTGCCTTGTTTATGTGGGTGAGGAGCTTGAAAGATATCCTCTTGTTGACGGGGAGCCAGTGCGGGTTTCTCTGGTGGGGGTGATGTGGCCGCAGCGTGATACGTCAAGGATCAGTCGTGTTGAGGCGTTTTGGATGCATTGTAGTCGTTTGTTGAGCTTGGTCGGGGCTCCCGGGTAGAGGGCAATTCCGTAGTCAAGGCTGCTGCTGATGAGGGCCTGACTTTCTTGTATCTGTCTGGATCCATCTGTAGAACTTGCAGAGCATGCGGAGGGTGTTGAAGCAGGAGGAGGAGACGGCGTTGACTTGCTTGGTCATTGAGAGCGTTGAGTCGAGGATGATTCCAAGGTTGTATGCGTGAACGGTGGGTGTCCGGGCTGCCCCCAGTGCCGTCAGCCACCAGGAGTCGTCCCAGGCTGAAGGGTTGGAGCCGAGGATGAGGACCTCCGTCTTGTCCGAGTTCAGCTTCAGACGGCTGGTCTTCATCCAGTCGGCGATGGCCTTTATTCCTTCGTGGAGGTTGGCTTTGGGGGTGATGGGGTCCTTGGTGAGGGAGAGGATCAGCTGAGTGATTTCGGCGTATATTATGTTGAGGTCGTGCTGTCGGCTACGTGTGCGAGCGGGCCATGTAAATGTTGAACAGCGTCGGGCTGAGGGAGGATCCCTGGGTTACGCCGCAGATGATCTCATAGGCTTTGGAACGGAATGGGGAGGCGGACACTCTAGGAGCTGCTGGAGAGGAAGGAGGTGGTCCAATCCAGGGCCTTGTCTCGGATCTCTGTGGTTTGTAGGTATGCGCGTAGTGTGCAGTGGCAGACGGTGTCGAAGGCGGCAGAGAGGCCTAGGAGGATGAGTGCTGTGGTCTCGCCGTTGTCCAGCAGGGTCCTGATGTCATCAGTGGCGGCAATGAGGGCAGTCTCGGTTCTGTTGTTGCTGCAGAACCCTGACTGGGAAGGGTCCAGGATTCTGTTTTCTGAAAGGTATCGGGTTAGCTGTCTGCTGACGGTTTTCTCGATGACCTTGGCCGGGAAGGGGAGCAGAGAGATGGGCCGGAAGTTCTTGAGGTCTCTTGGGTCTGCCTTAGGTTTTTTGAGTAGGGCTTTGATCTCGGCGTGTTTCCAGATCTCTGGGAAGGTCGAGGTCTCGAGGGAGAGATTGATAACGTTGCGCAGGTGGGGTGCAATGGATCTGCTTGCTCTGTTGAAGACGTGGTGCGGGAATGGGTCTGACGGAGAGCCGGAGTGGATTGTGTGCTTGGTCTTGATGGTGTCATCGATGCTCACGCTGGCCCAGCCAGGCAGGGGGTCGTGGTCAATGGTGTGCAGAGGGTCTGTTGTGTTGCTGTCTGTTGGGGCTGTCTGGGTGTTGAAGCTGTGGTGGATGTCTGCTATCTTGCGGTGGAAGAAGGTGGCGAGGGAGTCGCACAGGGCTTGCGACGGCGGGATGTCGTTGGTGTTGGAGAGTTCTTTCACAATGTTGAAGAGCTCGTTGCTATTGTGTGTGTTGTTGTCGAGGCGGCCTTTGAAAGGGGTCATCTTGGCCGCCCTGATGAGATGGTGGTGGTTGCGGATGGCGTCCTTGTGTGCTGGGTGGCTGTCCAGAGTTTGCTCACTGTGCCATTTCTTCTCTAGTTTCCGGCAGGCTTGCTTGGAGGCTAGGAGTTCTGGTGTGAACCAGCTGGCCCTCTTGCTGGTGTCTCTGTGGGGGGTTTCTTCAGCGGGACGAGGGTGTTGGCGCAGTCCTCGATCCAGCATCTGAGGCTGTGAGCAGCGTCGTCGGTGTTGGAGGGTTCGTGGGTGGGCTAAGAGCGAGGTTTGTATGTAATTGTTTTTCGGTGATTTTGCTCCAGCAGAGGCGGGGGATCTGTTGGGTGCGGTGGTGTGTGGTGGGCTTCAGGAAGGTGAAGTAGATGCAGCGGTGGTCGGTCCAGAGGAGTTCGGTGATGTGGCTGACGGAGACGTGCGGGCTTGAAGAGAAGACGGGGTCGAGCGTCTGGCCGGTGGAGTGGGTGGGTGTAACGACCGGATTCTCGGACCAGATAGAATCAGCTCATTAGAGCACCACCAACCCAGCCGGAACGTAATCACCTCCCTCCTTAGGACCTATTCACAACAGGTATCTATGTCTCCTACCCAAGGATGGGGAATTAGCATTGTACATGCCTATGTTTTCTACGATATCACACTCATACCAATTAGTCTCGCGGCAACTTAGGCCCAGACCATTCTACCCTGGGGCAGTCCTGATTATATACCATTACACACTGGCCACAACCAGTGCTCTCTCAAGCCACAATCCGGTGGGTATAAATACCAGTATCCTCCCTGGTACTCGCTTAACAAGCCACAATCCTGTGGGTATAAATACCAGTATCCTCCCTCGTACTCGCTAAACAAGCCACAATCCTGTGGGTATAAATACCAGTATCCTCCCTGGTACTCGCTAAACAAGCCACAATCCTGTGGGTATAACGCCGCATCCCAACGACGATCACTTTCCTATGAATACCATTAGCTCTCATTGGGGAATCTCCTGCTATTTACTAAGGGTAGAATACTACGATATTATGAGTCACAATGATAACCAAATTAGATGATATGCGACTTATCCTCTACTTCAAGGGCTCCTCTCTCCCTCATTATTCGGTCACTGCTTACCTGATCGGGAGTTGCGTCAGTTCGCGTAATAGTAACTGACTAGAAGAACAGGTTACCTTCTCATATAAGAATAAGAGGCACATGCCGGTTCACTAAGAACTGGGGTACTTTATTTAGCATAACAATAATATCAATATGACACTATACTATAACATATATAGCCTGCAAAGGGGAAATGAAAGGTTAGAATGTGCACGTTACAAAGAAAGGGTCGACGTCACCTTAGTAATATGAAGTCTGGACTCAGCAGCCATCTGGGTTCCCTTCTCGTCTGTGTCTTGGCTCGTCTTTAGGGTCACACCTCTGCAGTCAACGATACACGTCTGCACCGCTATGCTCTGTCTCCTTCGCCTCCCTCCAAGTCACTGGAACCTTCCTCTCATCAGCTGCTTTCTCTCTAACTGTTCTGCACTACTCCTCTCTCCTCTCAATCACGGACCATCTTCACTTCTCGGCTTCGATCTTATAACTCAGTTTCAGACACTCTGGTATTCGTTCTCTTAACTAACTGCTTCACTCTGAATGCTCTGATCTTAAAGGTCAAAGCTCGCCAGCTGCTCCAGCTAAAATAACTTCAATCTTTCTAAGAGAGTATCAGCTTCTCGATCTGTCTCGGACTTTAAAATGGCGACTGTCTGCCCTGAAATAATTAATGGCATTAATGCTAACGGCTAGCTGCCGCCTACAGACTGGCTAATTCACTGCCTCATGCTTTCACTAATATGGAAGCTTGTCCCTTCATGGAAAGTTACGGCCAGTAACCTGCCGCCCACCAAATTCTTGTACCTCCCCGTACCAAGGACATGTTCCCAGCCGGCCGGCCTGATGTTGTGTCTTCGGAATGGAGAAAAATACAGTCTTTCGATAAGGGCCAGCCTGAGCCGGTTCTCTCCAAGCGAACAACACCTCATAACTAAAACATTACATTTGACCTAGAAGCATCTCAAGCTGCCGGGGCAGAAAGAAAGATGGAGTCTCTCCCGTTTGAGGCCTACAAGGCCCGAAATAGGCATAACTCCATCGAAGGTATACTAACATTCTTACAAAAGGACGGATTATCACTAATACTAATGAATCTATCCCCTAATATAAGTTTATAAGCCCTGATCTAAGGAAAAGGGTAGAGAATTAATTGGCATTCCTTGTGACTAGGCTCTATTTACGGTTCTAATCCTTCCACTAGAATGATAGTAGACTGAAGTCACCTCCAATCACCTTCCCTCAAGGAAGGGCCGAAAAAGTCGGTCAGAACATTTCACCCTTGACTTTAGGCTAGTAATCATTCGCTAAATGGAACTAACATCTGTAGAGGAATAATATGAAACAAAACTAACTGATCTATGTCTCGTACCAAATCGACAGTACTGAAATAAGGAAGGAATGCACTGAATAAAGCAACAAATAGCTACTAAAACGCTAATAGTAATCATAATACCCCCTAATATCGGTCGTAGAGAATGTAAGTCAGGTAACCAATTAAAGAGCCAGTCAAACTAGCCCTGGTCAATGTGTTTTCTAACCTCTTCAGTCAAGTCATGAAGTTTGTCAATATGAGCCTGAATGGATATAGTATGGTCTGATAAATTAAAACAGCAAAGGCCCTCAAAGTTAGAACAGTCATGTCCATGTTTGAGTAAAAGATAATCAATGGCAGCCCGGTTTTGCAAAATAGCTCTGCGTTCACCCTGGGCATCTAGTAACATGTCAGATAAAATTGTAGAGGTATTATTAATGGACTTGATCATCCAACAGGCCATCTTTCCGATGGACTTAGCATTGTAGACAGCCAAGGCTGGAACACCAATGATTGAAATAGCTAAACTAAGGTATTCAGATTTGGAATATAGATGTAGGGAAGAATCACAGTCCTCATGTAACATCATAGCATCACGAACAACACGGGAATATGTATTAGGATGTGAAGAAAACATCAATAAGCTTAGTCTAGTGATGGCACACGGGCCTCCGGAAATGTTTGCAGGAATGTAGGGCCAGGAGGTATTACCACAAGAGAAAAGCCATCCAGAAGGTAACAACATTGTACGATAATGACTAGGGGCAACTACTAAACTTTTACAAGTCATATTATTTTTAACAGAAGTACATGATTTCGGAGATCTTCAGGAGCACAAAGTTCGTTCATGAGCGGAAAAAGAAGTGGCCGCCCTCAGCTTCAGGCGCATACATTCAGTAATTGCATTAGGATCGCATGTGAGAAAGAAGCAAAGATCACCCTGGGTGATATTATATGTGGTTATTTGGGAATGAATCGGGGGCGTGGAATCTGAAAGTATAGTACACAAAGGACAATATTCATGAGTGGCGAAGTCTCCAAGGATCACATTGGGACGGGCATTTGATACATTAAAGATATGGGTTAAAGTCTCCAACGAAGCGGGGACAGCAACCAGACAGGTCGCTAGAATGTCAGTCACCGAACGCATCGGTGTCAAGCAAAAATGTGGAGAATTGG
Organism: Lissotriton vulgaris; assembly: GCF_964263255.1. Lineage (NCBI taxonomy): Eukaryota > Metazoa > Chordata > Amphibia > Caudata > Salamandridae > Lissotriton > Lissotriton vulgaris. Next base: position 961,473,409 of record NC_141685.1, on the reverse strand, counting down.
TAACTCGTTTAGCTAAAGTAGTCCAAAAATTAGATGATGAATCCCACGCAGCAAAGGAACGTGGTACTTGGGTTATCGAATCAACCAAAGTCTGTGGGTTCCCTCCTTTCCCGACGTAGCAGGCCAAAAGGAGTCCAGCGCCGACACATCCTGCAGCAACAGTCCAGAGAGTGATCTGAAAGAAAATGAAATACAGGCATTATTCATTCTCGTAAGTAACATTTGTCAGCCGGGACAGCTTCCCAGCTATCTTTCCCTGGTCTCATAACAAGAAGTGTATTATCATGACTGGTTGCAATAATTTCAGCTTGTTCAGGGGGATTTTTAGGCGATTGCACCCACACTCTAGCTCCCGGGTTATCCGAAGAGCCAAAACCTTTTTGTCCTCGTACAGTTAGCAACGTTGGGGCAGTGCCTTTCTGAATCTCACCACTGAAGACAGGCATAATTAGCAACTGAGCAATTCGGTCTGTTTTGTGAATCGATAAGTCAGCCTCACTGCTATTCAGCAGGAGCACCTTAATCTCTCCCTGATAATCACTGTCAATGACTCCTCCGAGTGGTATACAACGGTTACCACGCATATTTTACAACGCGGTACCGTTACCACGCTACTTTTAGCACGCAGGTCGTTACAACGAAATGCGCTGGGGGGCGCTCCAGGATAGTAAATACTTTAATTTACTATCCAACTCCTTTCCCTAGAGTCCACGGGGACTGGAGTTGGAATAGTAAATGAAATAATTTACTATCCAGCGCCCCTCCACGCAAGTCGTTGTAACGACTTGCGTGGTAAAAGTAGCGTGGTAACGGTACGCGTTGTAAAAGTACGCGTGGTACTGTCATACATCCCCTCCGAGTACTTGAATGCCTTTTAAGGCCAGGCCCGATCTAGGGGCAATCAGTCCAAAATTTCCAGTTGGTATACAGACACCAATACCAGTTTCAATGATAACTCGATCTCTGCTTTTGATGGTGGTGTCATGCATGGCATGCAGGTCCAAGCCTGCGGAACCTGGGGTTGCTCTGCATGGAGCCAGTGTTCCGGGGGAAATGTCCCAGTACATTACAGTATTGCCAACGGTATTAGGTTTCATATCAACAGCTGGAGGAAATAAACGCATTAATGGAGATTCAGCATTTAAAAAGGGACGATTATTTAGAATTAATAGTGCATGAAACAAATAATCTCTCCAATTCTTATATTTATTGTCAGTTAATTTTCGTAATTGATCTTTCAGCAAACCATTCATTCTTTCAATAAGGCCTGATGCCTGTGGATGATATGGTATATGAAACACCCATTCGATGTTATTTTCCACACAAAATTCCTGCACCAATCTTCCACGAAAATGGGATGCATTATCAGATTGAATTTGAAATGGAACACCATAATAGAGCATAATCAATTCTAATGTTTTAATGGTATTCACTTGGGTGGCTCGTTTACAGGGAAAGGCCACTAATCAATCAATCAATCAGTGACACTTATAGAGCGCGCTACATACCCGTAGGGTCTCAAGGCGCTGGGGGGGGGGGGGCGCTACTGCTCGAACAGCCAGGTCTTCAGCTTCTTCCTGAAGGAGAGGTGGTCTTGGGTCAGGCGCAGGTCGGTCGGGAGGGAGTTCCAGGTCTTGGCGGCCAGGTAGGAGAAGGACCTTCCTCCTGTAGTCGCTCTTCGGATGTGGGGGACGGCGGCGAGGGCGTGGTTGGCTGATCGGAGGTGGCGTTTGGGAGCGTAGAAGTTGATCCGGCTGTTGAGGTAGCTCGGGCCTTGGTCGTGTAGGGCTTTGTGTGCGTGGGTGAGGAGGCGGAAGGTGATTCTTTTGTTGACGGGGAGCCAGTGAAGGTCTCTCAGATGTCCGGTGATGTGGCTGGTTCGTGGGATGTCGAGGATGAGTCTGGCTGAGGCGTTCTGGATCCGCTGGAGTCTCTTGTGGAGCTTGGCGGTGGTACCGGCGTAGAGGGCGTTGCCGTAGTCCAGTCGGCTGGTGACGAGGGCCTGGGTGACGGTCTTCCTGGTCTCGGTGGGGATCCACCGGAAGATCTTCCGTAGCATGCATAGGATGTTGAAGCACGCCGAGGAGACGTTGTTGACTTGCCTGGTCATGGAGAGGGAGGAGTCCAGGATGAAGCCCAGGTTGCGTGCATGGTCTGTCGGTTTGGGTGCGGTGCCCAGGGCGGGTGGCCACCAGGAGTCGTCCCAGGCGGAGGGGGAAGAGCCCAGGATGAGGACCTCCGTCTTGTCAGAGTTCAGTTTCAGGCGGCTGGTCGTCATCCACTCGGCTACCTCTTTCATCCCTTCGTGTAGGTTGGCTCTGGCGGAGGCGGGGTCGTTGGTCAGGGAGAGGATCAGCTGGGTGTCGTCGGTGTAGGAGATTATGCTGAGGTTGTGTTTGCGTACGATGGCCGCGAGGGGGCTCATGTAGACGTTGAAGAGGGTGGGGCTCAGAGATGATCCTTGAGGGACGCCGCAGATGACTTCGGAGGCCTCTGACTTGTACGGTGGTAGGCGGACTCTCTGTGTTCTTCCGTCGAGGAAGGAGATGATCCATTCCAGCGCCTTGTCCTGGATTCCGATGTTGCTGAGGCGCTGTACTAGGGTGCGGTGGCAGACCGTGTCGAATGCCGCAGAGAGGTCTAGGAGGATGAGGGCCGCTGTTTCTCCATTGTCCATCAGGGCTCGGATGTCATCGGTGGCGGCGATGAGGGCGGTCTCGGTGCTGTGATTGGCTTGGAAGCCGGACTGTGAGGGGTCGAGGGATCCGTTCGTCTCGAGGAAGGCGGCCATCTGCTTGTTGACGGTCTTCTCGATGACTTTGGCTGGAAACGGGAGGAGCGAGATGGGGCGGTAGTTCTTGAGTTCGGTGGGGTCCGCTGTTGGTTTCTTGAGTAGGGCGCTGAGTTTGGCGTGTTTCCAGCTCTCAGGGAAGGTGGCGGTGTCGAATGATGTGTTGATGATGTCTCGCAGGTGGGGTGCGATGACAGCGTCGGCCTTGTTGAAGACGTGGTGAGGGCAGGGGTCGGTCGGTGATCCGGAGTGGATGGAGTTCATCGTGCGGATGGTGTCTTCGGTGCTGATCGGGGTCCAGGCGTGGAGGGTGGTGGTGGGGGGTGATTGTTCGGTCATGGTGTGCGTTGGTTGGTTGTTGAAGCTGTTGTGTATGTCCGCGATCTTGTTGTGGAAGTATGAGGCGAGGGAGTTGCAGAGGTCTTGCGATGGGGTGATGTCGTTGTTTCCTGCGCTGGGGTTGGAAAGCTCTTTCACGATGTTGAAGAGTTCCTTGCAGTTGTGTGCGTTGTTGTCCAACCGTTCCTTGAATGCTGTTTTCTTGGCGGCGCGGATCAGCTGGTGGTGCTTCCGGGTGGCAAGCTTGAAGGAGGTCCTGTTGTCCGGTGTAGGTTCCCTTCTCCAGACTTTCTCGAGGGCTCGGCAGTTCTTCTTGGAGCTCTTGAGTTCGTCGGTGAACCACGGGGCTTTCTTGCTTCCGGGTCTGCTGGGCGGGGTCCTCAGCGGGGCGAGCTCGTCCGCGCAGATGCTGATCCACTTCGTGAGGTTGTCGGCGGCCTGGCTGGGGTTCGCTGAGCTGGCAGGAGGGTGCTGGCTCAGGGAGGTGGCGAGCTGGTCTGCTGTGATCTTGTTCCAGCTTCTGCGGGCGGCCTGTTGCTGGTGGTGGTGGGTCGTCGTTCTCTTGAAGGTGAAGTGGACGCAGCTGTGGTCCGTCCATTGGAGCTCTGTGGCGTGGCTGAAGTCGATGTCTGTGCTGGAAGAGAAGACTGCGTCGAGTGTGTGTCCGGCGAGGTGGGTGGGGGTGGACACCAGTTGCTTGAGTCCCAGGTTGGCGAGGTTGTCCAGCAGGGTGGTGGTGTTGCGGTCGTTGTTGTTCTCCAGGTGGAAGTTGAGGTCCCCCAGGAGGATGTAGTCAGCGGAGGGGAGGGCATGCGGGCTGACGAAGTCGGCGATGTCCTCGCTGTATTGTGTGCGTGGTCCAGGGGGTCGGTAGATCAGGGTGCCTCTGAGGGTGGTGTTCGGGTTGGTGTGGATCTGGAAATGCAGGTGTTCGGCGGTGGTCAGGGTGTTGTCGGTGCTGGTCGTGAGACGGATGGTGTTCTTGTGGATGATGGCGATGCCTCCTCCCATCTGGTTGGCATTGCGGTCCCTCCGGACGATCTTGTAGCCCTCTGGGATAGCGATGGCGATGTCGGGAGCTGAAGAGGCGTTCATCCAGGTCTCCGTGAGGAAGGCAACGTCAGGGGCTGTGGCGTCTAGGAGGTTCCAGAGTTCGATGGCGTGTCTGTGGACGGAGCGGGTGTTGAGCAGGATGCACTTGAGGTGGGTGCTGCTGGTGTTCGACTTGGGGGGTGCTAGTGTGAGGCAGGTCCGGATGCACGTGAATTTGCAGGCGTGGCAGCTGAAAGGTCCGTGGGTGCGTCGTGGTGTGGCTTGATGGCATTCTGGGAGTCGGCCGGAGTTGAGAGCGATGAGGGTGGCGGCGGAGTACGTCAGGCGGGTCGGTCGGGGTCTACGGGGGCCAGGGGTCCTGGCGCTGGTCGCGATCCGGTCACGGACGGGCGCAGACGGGCTTACCTTTGGCGCGCCTTCGGCGCACAATCGGCGCGCCCGCTGCGCGTGACCGCTGCGCGTTCGCACGGTCGCCATATAAAGGCCAAGTGCGTGGGTGGGCGGAGCAGCTGGGAGGCAGGAGCGGGGAGGGAACAGAAGGAAAAAAGGGGCGGGGTCTGCGGTGGTGGCGGGAAGCGGGGAGCGGGGAGGGAAGACGGAGGGCGGCGAGGTAGGCGGGCAAACAGGAAGGACACAAGCTGAAAAAACAGGCACTATTGAAAAACAAAAACGCTAACACGGGCAAGAGATACAATATTAGCAAGCACAAATGGTGAACTAAACAAATACAAAACAAACGACAACAGAGTCAGCCGGCGGCGAGGCAGGCAGCGCGGCAGGGACAAGGCTAAGGGGCACACGCAGCAGCTGGTGGCCGTGCGGCGCGGGGGTGTCCCACAAGTGGGTCACACTTACCTGTGTCGCACGGTCGCCATATAAAGGCCAAGTGCGCGGGTGGGCGGAGCAGCTGGGAGGCGGGAGCGGGGAGGGAACAGAAGGAAAAAAGGGGCGGGGTCTGCGGTGGTGGCGGGAAGCGGGGAGCGGGGAGGGAAGACGGAGGGCGGCGACGTAGGCGGGCAAACAGGAAGGACACAAGCTGAAAAAACAGGCACTATTGAAAAACAAAAACGCTAACACGGGCAAGAGATACAATATTAGCAAGCACAAATGGCGAACAAAACAAATACAAAACAAACGACAACAGAGTCAGCCGGCGGCGAGGCAGGCAGCGCGGCAGGGACAAGGCTAAGGGGCACACGCAGCAGCTGGTGGCCGTGCGGCGCGGGGGTGTCCCACTAAAAGGCCACTGTATGTATCGACAATTGTACAAACGTATTGGCAGTTTTTACTCATAGGGAGTGGACCAATATAATCAATCTGCCAAATTTGAGCAGGCAATTTTCCTCGATGTAAATGACCTTTAACAATTTGAGGCACTTTTCGTTGCCTAGAATGTTGACAAATAGGACAATGCAAAATGGTATCTTTGATCAAATTTAAAGGAATATAAATTCCTCGATCGGCGAACCACCTGCTAGTGGCTCTCTCTCCAAAATGTCCTGCTTTCTGGTGGGCCCACTTTGCCAATCCCGCCAAATCAGAATCTTGCATGTCCACCACTGCCTCAGCAATTTTAGATTTCTCATCTGCAATGTTATGAAAGAATTTGTCAAGAGAGTCTATCGGGGTATGAGCATCCACATGAAAGATTGTGACAGTACTCTGTGGGAGCATTTCCCAAATTTCTTGCCATAATTCTTTTACCCTCAGTTCTTTTGAATGCAATTCCCAATTATGAGAATGCCAAGTCGGTAACCAGACCGCCAGTCCATTAGCAGTGGACCAGGAATCAGTAAAAATATGACATGTGCCAGGTAACTCTTGTTTCAAAACTTGATAAACAGCATATAATTCAGCAAATTGACTACTCTTTCCCTCACCAGTTGTACTCAGCAATTTTTGTGTGATGGGATTATAGGACACTGCCTTCCAATGCCGTTTCTCTCCTATGTACCTCGCTGAACCATCCGTAAACTACACATGGTTTCTGTCCTCCGCGGACAAATCATCAAATGGCTTACCCCATTTAACAGGAGATTCCTGTACTACAGGTACGGAGCAATCACTCCCAGCCTCAGTCGATGGCGCCTGCGCCACTTGCTCATGTAAAGATACTACACCTTTCGGTCCCACACGTGCCCTGTCTTGTATGTACCATTTCCACTTAATCACACTCGCCTCTAGAGCAAGTCCAATTCGATGAGTTTTCGGCGAACTCAAAACCCACTGCATAATAGGAATTTCAGGTCTCAAAATCACATCATGTCCCAAAGTCAATTGCTCGGTATCCACCAGAGCCCAATAACATGCAAGCAACTGTTTCTCAAAAGGTGTATAACGCTCACCAGCATCGGGTAACTTTTTAGTCCAGAAACCTAGTGGTACTTTACATTTGCCCTGTTTTTGCCACAAACTCCAATTCGCATAAGGAACTTGCACGGACACATTCAAATCCACATCACCCTCGCACACAGGCCATAAATCCAAAGCATACTGGATCGCTTCTTTTGCCAAATTAAATGCATCTTGTTGTAGTTTACCCCATTCAAATACATTCTTTTTGCGAGTGACTTGAAATAAAGGGGCCAATATCTGACTCAAATGTGGAATATGCTGACGCCAAAAGCCAAATAAGCCAATGAAGCTTTGGGCTTCTTTCCTGTTTCTTGGGACTGCAAAATCAAGAATTTTCTGTTTCACTTCTGGAATCACTTCTCTGTGACCCTCATGCCAGTTAATGCCTAAAAATTTCACATTTTGAGATGGACCTTGCAATTTAACGGAATTGATTTCCCACCCTTTTTCACGCAAACAATCAATAATTTGATCTAACTGGGTCTGAACTTGATCTTGTGTCTCACCTTGGATTAAAATGTCATCAATATAATGACATATCTGAATTTGTGGGTGTACAGGTACTTCGAATAAATGTTCCGCCACCAGCCGGTGACAGATCGTAGGACTGTGTACATAGCCTTGGGGAAGACATCTAAACATCATTTGACGTCCATTCCATGTAAAACTGAATTGTCCCTGACACTCCGGGGCAATCGGAATTGAAAAGAAAGCATTGGCAATATCAATGGATGCATACCATGTACCTGAATGTTTTTGAATTCGTTCAATTAAAGTAATGATGTCTGGTACTGCAACAGTCAAAGGGGGGGTATGTTTGTTCAATTCGCGGTAATCAACAGTCATGCGCCAAGAATTATCACTCTTGCGTACGGGCCAAACAGGATTATTCCAAGCAGAAGTAACCGGAGTTATAACTCCTGCATCCACCAAATCTTGAATTGTAGCACTAATTTCTTCATGACCACCTGGAATACGGTACTGTTTCTGAGAAACAATTTTTGTAGCCTGGGGAATTTTTATGGGGGGCATTCTTAACCTCTTGGCTGCTAATGACAAGGGTAACTCGTCATGAACTTTCCATTCATTTCAATGGAAAATGAATGGAAATATTTTTGGTGCCTTAGCAGTGAAGTGGTTAAACGACCAACCCGCACAGGTCTGGACGATATATAATGTTTAGTTCCAAATTGATAAGAGCCGTCATCTAAATGCAAAGTCATTCCTTTTAAAATATCAATTCCAATTATGTATTCCAAAAGTGGCACAACTAATACAGAATATTCTTTTCGGGGAATTCCGCCTATTCTCATTTCAAGTGCAGTTTGCACTTCGGGGGTTTCCTTTCCACCTAAACCAGTAATTGTGAAAAATTGGCCTTTAAATTTCTTTGATTTTCCATGAATAAGAGTGGCCTCCGCTCCCGTATCTACCAATGCTCGGGCCCTTTGGATATTACGATGTTTCCAGAAAATTTCAATATCTACATAGGGTCTATTGTCTTTGTGAGCCCACCTGCGTACTGGAGCTTGACCTATTTCCAAGTCATTTTTACCGCGTTCTGTCAACCAGGACAAACCAGGATAAATACTCTAATATTTCTTGGGTGTCAAAACATCATGTTCATATCCATCTCCATTACGAAATGGATTCCTCTCATCTGTATGATATTGTGAATTTCGATCGGAAAGTCTGTGCCGATTCTCCCTTCTCCTCAACTCAGGGGACTGATCCTTTTCCTCTCTATATCTGCTGTTAACACGATCATCTCTCCCCCTTTCTCTTTCCCCCTCTCGCCCTCTCTCTTTTTCACGGCGAGGGGACACATCACGCTCACGTCGTCGATCACCACGACGATCAGAATCATCACGATGTCTTTCATCCCCACTGTCATCAGAATATCCACGATCACAATCATTCTTACGCACACGTCGGGCACCCTCCTTCCGATCCAAACCACGCTTGCGAAACAAGTCCCACAAGCGATTATTAGGCTCACCATCAATGTCTTCCTGTTTCACACCATCAGCCAACAGTGCAAGAAACATATCACGTCTAGAGAATTTATGCTCACCAGGAGTACGAACTTCGGGTCTGGACTGCCTCTCAGGTTTAAACCAGTCACCCAACTCACCAAGCTGACGAACAGATTCAAGCACCATAGACAAAGCATTGTCAGTTTGATTGATCAACAAAGTCATCATAACCTGTTTATAAGCAATGGGGGAAGAACGTATGATCCGATTACGCACAGAAGAAGTTAACAAACCATCCAACAGCCTATCAGCCGTACTCAAAAAAATCGCAGATTTCATCACCTCCTCTTTCAGCCGCTGCGCCGCATCGCGCAAGGTGTACCACGGCTTGTCATTTACAGGCCAATCAGATTCAGTAGGGTACTTGTGATTACAGCCATCAGTCGTCAACTGGAGCAGACTAATTTGGCCACCAACATTATAATTCCGAAAATGATCCTGAACAGTAAAATCGGAACTCAAAGAGCAAAATTTCAAGGCATCTCCTGCATCTAACATGATACCCGCAGCGCCTAGCTCATAAAGGTGCACCATCCACGTAAGCAAGGCCTCACCAGGCCGTTGTCGAAATCGTTGCAAAATGTCACTCACTTCCTGTTGTGTAAAATCCTCCAAACTATCCAAAGCAATACCATTAGGATTACCAGGAGCTTGCTGTAATTTGCGTCGAAAAACCGGATGCGCAGAAACCTCCGGACGAGCAACCGAAGAAGTCCGATCCATAGATTGAAAAGAAGAATCAGAATGTAAAACGTCATCAGAACGGGAAGAGCGACCACGGTCGCCGGGATCATCATGTTTATCACAAGAAGTAGATTTACAGTCACGTCCGGAGCGAGAAGACTCGCGCCTGTCAGACTCCTCAGCCAAGGAACCAGAATCATTCGAGTCCCAGATATTACCATCCCATTCATCAGGATTCCAGTCCAGTCCGGCTTTCGCCACGACCAGACGCACCTTCCGTTTAGAAACACGACCACGACGATTCTTATATTTGTATTTCGCAATTCGAACTGCAGCCCTTTCAGCTATCGTCTGATAAGTTTCAAGTTTGTCGGCAAGCAATTTATTCTGACATCGCAAAAGAGTATGGGCATTTTGCACTTCAACAAACTTTTCTTCCATATCCACATATTGCTTCTGCAATTTTAAAAGTTTCTCATGTACAATCCTGTACGCAGTTAAAACAATCCAACCTCTGCGTCCTAAAATAGGAAGCTCCTCACCCTTTACTACCGGCGCTTTCTGCAAACAAGAAATCACAGTAGCTGGCTCCGCCAGCTCCAAACAAGAACTCCAATTCTCACTTAAACCAGTAGAATCGGCCCACTCACGGGCCAAGGCCTTGTAAGGCGTTGATTCCCAGCCGGGAATATCAACAGGCAATTTGAAAGTAGATTTCGATTTACGCAAAAACATTTTGATAAACCAAAAAGATATATACAACTATAAACAAATAATATACAAAATAAACCACGTACGGGCCGAGCGCAAACCAACAAGATAAAAACAATACAGCGCACACAGGCTACGTAAACAGTTTGTGACGCCAGATGTAACGACCGGATTCTCGGACCAGATAGAATCAGCTCATTAGAGCACCACCAACCCAGCCGGAACGTAATCACCTCCCTCCTTAGGACCTATTCACAACAGGTATCTATGTCTCCTACCCAAGGATGGGGAATTAGCAATGTACATGCCTAAGTTTTCTACGATATCACACTCATACCAATTAGTCTCGCGGCAACTTAGGCCTAGACCATTCTACCCTGGGGCAGTCCTGATTATATACCATTACACACTGGCCACAACCAGTGCTCTCTCAAGCCACAATCCGGTGGGTATAAATACCAGTATCCTCCCTGGTACTCGCTTAACAAGCCACAATCCTGTGGGTATAAATACCAGTATCCTCCCTGGTACTCGCTAAACAAGCCACAATCCTGTGGGTATAAATACCAGTATCCTCCCTGGCACTCGCTAAACAAGCCACAATCCTGTGGGTATAACGCCGCATCCCAACGACGATCACTTTCCTATGAATACCATTAGCTCTCATTGGGGAATCTCCTGCTATTTACTAAGGGTAGAATACTACGATATTATGAATCACAATTATAACCAAATTAGATGATATGCGACTTATCCTCTACTTCAAGGGCTCCTCTCTCCCTCATTATTCGGTCACTGCTTACCTGATCGGGAGTTGCGTCCGTTCGCGTAATAGTAACTGACTAGAAGAACAGGTTACCTTCTCATATAAGAATAAGAGGCACATGCCGGTTCACTAAGAACTGGGGTACTTTATTTAGAATAACAATAATATCAATATGACACTATACTATAACATATATAGCCTGCAAAGGGAAAATGAAAGGTTAGAATGTGCACGTTACAAAGAAAGGGTCGACGTCACCTTAGTAATATGAAGTCTGGACTCAGCAGTCATCTGGGTTCCCTTCTCGTCTGTGTCTTGGCTCGTCTTTAGGGTCACACCTCTGCAGTCACGGATACACGTCTGCACCGCTATGCTCTGTCTCCTTCGCCTCCCTCCAAGTCACTGGAACCTTCCTCTCATCAGCTGCTTTCTCTCTAACTGTTCTGTACTACTCCTCTCTCCTCTCAATCACGGACCATCTTCACTTCTCGGCTTCGATCTTATAAATCAGTTTCAGCCACTCTGGTATTCGTTCTCTTAACTAACTGCTTCACTCTGAATGCTCTGATCTTAAAGGTCAAAGCTCGCCAGCTGCTCCAGCTAAAATAACTTCAATCTTTCTAAGAGAGTATCAGCTTCTCGATCTGTCTCGGACTTTAAAATGGCGACTGTCTGCCCTGAAATAATTAATGGCATTGATGCTAACGGCTAGCTGCCGCCTACAGACTGACTAATTCACTGCCTCATGCTTTCACTAATATGGAAGCTTGTCCCTTCATGGAAAGTTACGGCCAGTAACCTGCCGCCCACCAAATTCTTGTACCTCCCCGTACCAAGGACACGTTCCCAGCCGGCCGGCCTGATGTTGTGTCTTCGGAATGGAGAAAAATACAGTCTTTCGATAAGGGCCAGTCTGAGCCGGTTCTCTCCAAGCGAACAACACCTCATAACTAAAACATTACATTTGACCTAGAAGCATCTCAAGCTGCCGGGGCAGAAAGAAAGATGGAGTCTCTCCCGTTTGAGGCCTACAAGGCCCGAAATAGGCATAACTCCATCGAAGGTATACTAACACTCTTACAAAAGGACGGATTATCACTAATACTAATGAATCTATCCCCTAATATAAGTTTATAAGCCCTGATCTAAGGAAAAGGGTACAGAATTAATTGGCATGCCTTGTAAATAGGCTCTATTTACGGTTCTAATCCTTCCACTAATCCTTCCACTAGAATGATAGTAGACTGAAGTCACCTCCAATCACCTTCCCTCAAGGAAGGGCCGAAAAAGTCGGTCAGAACAGTGGGCGTTGTGACGAGTTGCTTCAGTCTGAGGTTGGCGAGGATATCGATCAGGGTTGTGGAGTTGTTGTCGTTGTTGTTCTCAAGGTGAAAGTTCAGGTCTCCGAGGAGGATGTAGTAGGTGGAGGTCAGGGTGTGTGTGCTGATCAAGTCAGCGATGGAGTCGCTGAACAGGAGGCGGGGTCCGGGGGGTCGGTAGTCGAGGGTGCCTCTGAGGGTGGAGTTAGGGTCTTTGGGGATCTGGAAATGCATGTGTTCGGCGGTGCTGAGCATGTCGTCGGTGCTAATCGAGACCCTGATGCTGTTCTTGTGGACGATGGTGATTCCTCCTCTGACTGCGTTGGTACGGTCTCTGTGGGTGATCTTGTAGCCATCTGGGATGGCTATGGCGATGTCGGATGCAGAGGAGTCGTTAAACCAGGTCTCTGTCAGGATGAAGCAGGTATTTGTCATGTTATTCTGTTTATTTTACTCATCTTCGGTTCCTGTATTTGCGAAGGAAGCATTTTTGGCTCCATGAGAACAGTGACGTCTGAAAAAGAAAACAAGATAAAGACTTTTTTTTATTTCAAAAGTTTTTTATTGGTTGTTTCAGCATAGACATATAAAAAGCAAATCCATTAGCGTAATATGAGTCATAAGTTTACAAATCAAAATTACTGTACGCTACAATATATCATAGTAAATGTCAGTACAAAAGCACCTGGCTGGCATTTAGCCTAGAACAGCAGAGCACGTATCACATACTCAACAACAATTCAGCGACAAACATTGTATTTTAACAGCATTGTACTCATTCGTTAAAGACAATTATCTACGGTAGCTGATAGTGCAATGAAGGCGGATGGGGAGCATATGTTGGTGGGACGTGGATGGTGTGTGGGCCAATCTAAGGTGGCTTACGTGACGTGAAGTAGTTGTCAAGAGTCAACCATAGTTTTCTCGTGGGAGGGCGCCACGGTGACTGAAGGAGTGCAATATTGTCTGCTCCACGTAAGCTGATTATCCAATTCAGCCACCCTGCGTAGTTGGCCTTGCTGGTATCCTTCCAGTTGCTGAGGACTGTTTTAACCGCCGCCGAGAGGAGGAGGTCAAGTAATGCCCTATCATCTGCATCAAGGGATGGGTCTTGGGTGAACCCGAAAACTAGGTAAGGGAGCTCTTTTACTGGTGAGATGTGGAATAGCTTTGAGATCAATTCGAATATCCTCTCCCAGAATTGCACCACGCAGTCGCATTCTAGGATTATGTGTGACAAGTCACCCTCCGCGCGTTTGCAATTCCAGCAAAAGGCATCTGGGGATAGGTTGTGTGCAAATAATCGCGCAGGGGTCCAGAAGGCTTTATGTAAGAGCCAGTATTTTGTCTGTGATAGTGTAGGGCTGATTATGTGTCTTGTGCAAGATATCCATGCGTTGCTCCAATCTGAGTCTGTGATTGGCCTGGATGAAAGGTTATTCCAGAATTTTGTAATTGGGGCAGTAAGGTCAGATTGTTGGGGACGGCTGAGTTTATAGAGAAAGGAAACCTGGTGTCCTAGTCTGTTTAGTCTGGCAAGGTATGGCGGTAGTGAGGGTGGTGTCGGGGAGAGTTTGGTTTTGGACAAAGCCGCTTTTACGTTTAGGAAGTTATAGAATTCCATTGGTGCAAGATCGTATTTGAGTTGTAGGTCCCTGAAGGGAATAGGGTATGCCCCCGCGTACAGCTGGTGTGGGAACAGTATGCCTTTTTTGATCCATGTCATGTTGTGCATGGGTTTGCCCTTGTACAGAATGTTACGGTTGTCCCAAAGAGATTCCCAGCGTGAGCCCCGGATGCTGTTTTCTAGGATTCTATCAAACTTTAGGAGAGCAGATTTTGTGTTATGAAATATCGATTTAGAGTGGGTCAGCTTGTTCAGGTTAGATGAGAGGGCCGCGCTAGGGGAGATACCGTCTAGAATTTCCTCCTCAATTTCTAGCCACACTGGGGTATATTCAGGTGAGGGAGTGAGCCAGTAGGCTCCTTGTTTGGCTAGGAAGACTTTTAACGAAAGGAAAAAACAAAGACTAATTTGAAAATTTTCCGATGCAGACTTTCTGTTTAATTATAATTATTCTGTTTATGGTCATAGGAGACACAAGTGTCATTCAATAGTAAGTGAGGCATAATATAGTGAATTAATTTGTAGATTATGCAAGAGGGTGACCAGTATTATTTTGTTTCTGCAGAAAACCACATGCAAGCATTTAATAAGCATCAATTATCTGATAAAGAAAAAAATATCTCTATTGCTTATTGAACAACACATTTAATCAAAGGTATAGTGTTGTGTGTAACATAGTACAAACAGTAGTGAAAAGAAAGCCTTACAGATTAGTCAGTTTAATGTTATTATTCTTTGAATATAGATGTTTGATCGCTGAAGAATTGCAGTATACAGTTCGTGTTCATGATCCTCAATCGGAGAAACAGTCGCATTGACCAAGAGTTTTCTTTCTGTTCTTTTTTTATTTTATCCCATTTTCCTCCTTCCCCCGGAGATTTGTTCTTGTCAGACTGTGTTTTACATACGGTTTGGACAGGCATAGATTTTAGGGGGTATAGAGAACAATCGTCTCATCTCTGAAGTTGAACATCCTGGATTTCAGGAGTGGAGACTCAACAATGTATATATATATATATATATGAGAAGAAAAGGTTGCCCCCGGATCGGAAAAGCACCCACACGATTCTGACCTCCATCAGACTCCACCGTCCATAACTGGTGACTCTGCATTGGCGTCAGCACAGGTCCGCTACTCCTGCGGAGGTGCGTCCCCAGGACTGGACCAGCAGTAAATATGAGAAGAAAAGGTTGCCCCCGGATCGGAAAAGCACACACTAGTGTTTTTATCATCCTTAAATGGAGGTTGTGACGAGGTGAGCATGAGACATTAAGGTCCATTCATAACTCCTTACGCGTTTCGGGCTACACACCCTTGATCACAGGAAATCCATGGAGTAATTCAACAAACATCGCAGTCACCATTTTATATCTCCAAATGCATCCGCCCCCAGTGGGCGTTCCGCAAGTGCAAGCATCATGGTGTATATATAGTACTGTAAACATCAGTCTCAAGTGAGCTTTCTACTTGCTCCAAAGTTTTAAAATGTCAGTAAAAACCACAGTGTGTTGATGAAAATGTTCTACTTCTCAAAGCTCCACACATAAACCCACTGGTGTGTGCTTTTCCGATCCGGGGGCAACCTTTTCTTCATATATATATATATATATAAATATATATATATCCATACTAATATAATAAAGAGAGAGCCTAAAGCTTTGAGGCGGGTAATCTCAGGAACCACAGCACCAATCACAACACCCAATACAGCGTTGGAAAGGGCAGTTGCAGCAGAAGGACATAGGCTATGCAGGCGCCCACCATATACATTTAAAAGGTAAAAGAACCATGCCAGAAAAGTAGTCCCTTGTGGGCGTGTCTGCATTGTGCTGTGGGCGTGTGTTGGGGGCATGACAAACGCTGGGGGCGTGTGGTACGTTCCGCCCTTCATGCCATGTCTCATATTGTGTGCCAATCCCACCCTGCTCCCTTTAAATACCCCTGTGCCCCGTAATCATAACCCACCCTTACTCCTTAAAATACCCCAACATCCTTAAACACTAACCCATCTTAACCCTATAAATATACTCTGTACCCCAAAACCCAAACCTATCCCTAAACCCTAAAAATACCCCTGTACCCCAAAACCCAAACCTAGCCCTGAACCCTATAAATACCCCTGTACCTCAAAACCCAAACCTACTTCTGAACCCTAAAAAACCCTTGTGCCCCAAAACCCAAACCTAGCCCTGAACCCTAAAAATACCACTGTACCCCAAAACCCAAACCTACCCCTGAACCCTAAAATACCCCTGTGCCCCAAAACCCAAACCTAGCCCTGAACCCTTAAAATACCCCTGTACCCCAAAACCCAAACCTACCCCTGAACCCTAAAAATACCCCTGTTCCCCAAAACCCAAACCTAGTCCTGAACCCTAAAAATAACCCTGTACCCCAAAACCCAAACCTAGGCCTGAACCCTAAAAATACCCCTGTACCCCAAAACCCAAACCTAGCCCGAACCCTTAAAATACCCCTGTCCGCCAAAACCCAAACATACCCCTGAACCCTAAAAATACCCCTATACCCCTAAACCCAAACCTAGCCCTGAACCCTAAAAATACCCCTGTATCCCAAAACCCATACTAATCCCTAAACCCTAAATCGACCCCTGTACCCCATAACCCAAAACTATATCTGAACCCTTAAAATACCCAAACACCCCAAAACATATACCTCAGTACCCCAAAACATATACCCCTATACCTATACTTACCTTATCCAAACATTAAAAAAAACATGCTTTTACCATTCATGCATTTACAACGAATTTCGTTGTAAATGTATGCGCGGTAAAAGCATATAAAATGTAATGCCATGCGTTATAATGGCATTGCGGAGTCATGGTACTTTCGTAATGAAAGTATGCAGAGTGATGGTATGCGGAAAGAAAGTTGCGGAATAATGGGTGTTTACCCTCCCCCGGTAAGTACATTGGTGGCACGGCGGCCCACATCTCCAGCAACATACTCATATTTTTTCACCACCCATTTGAAAAATGCACAGGTCTCTCTCATTGATGGCCGGCACCGACATACACTTTTAGACACTCCTCCTGCCACAAGTTCTAGAATTGCGAACTTTAGAGCTGGGGAGCTACGTTCGAATTTCGGCATCAGCTCAACATCCTGTGATTCCAAGCAAATCGCTTTGTCTCCCCGTGCCTACCACAAATGAATGTGTTCTTCTGTAATGTAATTTGTGCTCATGCCATGTTGTCGAGTTCGCGCTATATAATATTGCAAGGAAAAATAAAGTAGGGAAACTCGAGTTCACACACTACTGAACGCGCACTGTTAAGTGCATCAGCAGTGCACTGTGAATCGGAGCGTTTCACAGGCCTGTCACAGATAAGAAATGCTATCAAAACAAAATCCTACAAAACAACATACTACTGGCTGGCAGCAATTCATACCCGGACAACGTCGGGACGGGCTGCTAGTATATATATATATATATTTGACAGGGTGGCCACTCTGTAGTTCTAGTTAGGACTCCAAGAAATAGGAATTCCTCAGACTGTTTACTAATAACTTTGTTGAATCTCCACAAAATATTGCAGACGTATTCTACTTCCCACACGGGCAAATGATGCAAAGCTTTGTGGTGCTTAGTTAGTGAGGAGGAAAGAAAAAATGGGGTCTCAAAACACATGTTTCCACCAATTCATGTTCTCTAGACATTTTAAAAAGACATGCCGGCAAAATGGCTCAACAGATTTAGCTGAAATGTGGCATAAATATAGATTATGGTGTGAAAAGAGTCCTTTTTGTCATTTGATCTGAATTTATTCAGTGTTTGAAAGTAATAAGAGACAAAATGTTATTGTTATATTGGACTGTGGTATAGCGGCGGACCTTTGCAAAGTACCACAGTTCGAGGCGATGATGAAACACAATAGCACTGGTTTGCCCTTGCAAAATAAAAGGGGAGCCAACTTGTTTAGACCACACTTTGCCTTTGCTCTGTGCTTTAACATTAAATATAGTTTATTACTCTTTTTGTAATGTGCAAGAAGGAATGAGGCAGTCTAGCAAAGTTTGTGGAGATAGGGAAAACTATTTTTATTGATTTATATATTGTTTAAAAGGTTTACGGCAGCATGGTGTAGTAGATTTAGGACCCTTTTTTTAGCCTGACTAGACCAAGACATGTTCTTAGTTAACATTATTCCCAGGTAGTTAAAATCAGTGACCTTGTCTAATGGTAAGCCGTCAAGTGTGATAGAACCAGTAAAGGACCAGTGTGGACTTATGGTAATAAATTTTGTTTTAGTGTGGTTGATCACCAACCCTCTATCCTCACAGAATGTCCCAAATCTATTGACCAATGTTTGTATACCACACTGGGTTTTCAAGATTAAGAGCGTGTCTTGGTAAATAGGAGCAAGGGGATCTTTCTACTCGCCAGCCTTGGTGCGTCGCTTATACAATCTTTTAAATGGGCAACCATCGGTTTAGATATAGGCAAAACAAGGTTGGAGCGATGACGCACCCCTGGCAAACACCCTTACGAATTCTCACGTAGGGCCCCACCTCACCTGTGAGTAAGTGTCTCTTGTGCAAGCACCTGATGATGTCCAAAAGGTCTGATGGTACCTCACTGTCCTTTAAAACTTCCCATAGTTTAGAGTGGGAGACCAGGTTGAATGCTGATTTCAATTCTCCAGAGACTAGATATAGGTGAAATTTTTCAATTAACGCTGTCTTCCAATAAATGGTCATAACCCTGAAGACCTGATCAGTGGTGATTATCTGTCTTCTAAACCACACTTGTAGGTAAGACACAGCTCTAAGTTCTTCTATCCCATATTCAAGCGGGAACAGAGTCTATCTCCTAAAAACCTTTTGCATAACATCAATAAGTGGTTCACTGGCAAAATATCGAAGTGTAAAATATAGAATGCAAACATATCGACTCCCTATACTTAAACAGGTAAATACAAAAATATTGAATCGAAAATATTGAAATTAAAAATATAGATGTAAAAAATATTGGTTAAAAAATATAAATACAATAAAATATATATTAAATATATAAAATATTAATATTATTTTTAACAAAATAAATTACATTGAATATACATTTTAACTAAATATAAAAATAAACGTAATTTTAAAAGATATGAACACACAAACATAAACATTTATACATATATTTCCTTTAAAATAATTTATTAACTTTATCTTTATTTAATTTTTAAACTTGTAAATTATATAACAATAAAATAAATACATATATCAATAATTTAAAACACAATACAACAGTAGGGAAGATATTGGATAGGGTAATAATTACATTTACATATTCCAACTTCAGTGAATACAACAGTAGGTAAAGTGTTAAGTAGCGGAGGGGTAAAAAATACTATTCCCACTCCAGTGAGTGCAACAGTAGGGAAAGTGTTGGATAGAGAAGGGGAAAAAATTAATATTCCCACTCCAAAGAATGCAACAGTAGGGCAAGTGTTGGATAGCGGAGTGGTAAAAATTACTATTCTCACTCCAGTGATTGCAACAGTAGGGAAAGTGCTGGATAGCAAAGGAGTCAAAATTACTATTCCCAATCCAAAGAGTGCAACAGTAGTGAAAGTGTTGGATAGCAGAGGGGTAAAACTTACTATTCCCACTCCAGTGAGTGTAAAAGTATGGTAAGTGTTGGATAGTGGAGGAATAAAATTTACTATTCCAACTCCAGTGAGTGCAACAGTAAGGAAAATGTTGGATAGCGGAGGGGTAGAAAATTACTATTCCCACTCCAGTGAGTGCAACAGTAGGGGAAGTATCGGATTTCGGAGGGGTACAAATTACTATTCCCACTCCAGTGAGTGCAACAGTTGGGTAAGTGATGGATAGCGGTGGGGTAAAAATTATTATTCCTACTCCAGTGAGTGCAATAGTAGGGAAAGTGTTGGATTACGGAGGGGTAAAAATTACTATTCCCACTCCACTGAGTGCAATAGTAGGAAAAGTGCTGGATAGCAGAGAGGTAAAAATGACTATTTCCATACCTGTGAGTGCAACAGTAGGGAAAGTGCTTGATAGCGGAGGGGTACAAATTACTATACCCAGTACAGTGAGTGCAACATTAGGGAAAGTGTTGGATAGCAGAGAAACAAAAATTACTAATAACATTTAAACAATAGATTTTTTTTTTTTAAAACATAAAAAGAAATAAACAATATTAAAAAAATGTACGATTAAATATATTAAACATAAAAATAACACATATTATATTATAAATTACATATAACAAAAATCTACAAACATTATATAAAATAAATTATTAAATACATTTATAAATAATAACTAAAGAAGCAAATATTAACAAACAAATACGCTATTTGAAACATAAATGTAGTTATAATCAATAAAAAAAAGTAATAAAAAACATTCATTGAATACACATGCTTTAACACTATAATATCCACAACACACACCTAAAATTAACTACACAATTACGATAATTCATTTCTAATTAATTAATTTATATTCATTAACAACTAATTATTAATTCATCAATGAAAAATAAATTACTTCCCACCCTTCCCACAATTTACACCTATAACACCACAACACACACCTAAAATTAATTACGCAATTAAGATATTTAATTACTAATTAATTAATTAAAATTAATTAACAACAAATTATTATTTTATCGTTTAAAAATAAATTACGTCCCACCATTTAAACCTTTAAACACCACAATACACACCTCAAACTAATTACACAATGACGATATTTAATCACTAATTAATTATTTAAAATTAATTAACAACTAATTATTAATTCATCAATTAAAATTAAATTACTTCCCATCCTTTCCACCATTTACACCTATAAACACCACAACACACACCTAAAACTAATTACACAATTACCATAATTAATTACCAATTAATTAATTAAAATGAATTAACAACAAAAAATAATTAATTCATAATAAAACACTTTCACATTTAACAACTTAACATCTCAATTAAATACATATTAATAAATAAAAAATATTCAATACAAGTAATATAATTAAATCACTTCCTACCCTATTCCCCTATAAACCCACAACGCACTACGGAACTAAAAACGCAAAATTCAAATAAAAAAAAAAAAGAACAACAACTATAAATAATCAATACATTTTCTATAATTAAATTACTTCCCCATCCCCCCCTATTTCCTTATTAACCCATGACCCGCTACGGGACTAAAACCGCAAAATTCAAATTAAAAAACAAACAAATAACTACTAACATTTTAACAGATATATCAAAAATACAAACATTTCTTATACAAAAAAATACATCACATACATATAAAATATATACTAAAACACATAACATTAATAAATAAATCTATATTTTAGCAACTATATTTTTGCAAACATTATTAAACACTTTGACATTTTAAACATCAATATTACTTACCTAAAATTGATATTCTTGACCACGATATTTTGTCTGTCGATATTTCTGACACACAATATTATTACCTTGATATTTGTGCAAGTCGACATTTTTGCATCGATATTCTGTCTTTGCTCCTTCCAGCTTTGTGGAATTTCCATTCCTGCTGGTATAAGGACAGATAAAATATTTATTTATTTGGCCCAATTGTCAACGCCAGATAGATAAAGATCCCCCAGGAATCCATCCGGGCCTGCAGTTATTCCAGCAGCGATAGACTTGATTGCCCTCACTGTATCATTTATTTGAGGGGATTTTATATCCCACCCTCTTAGCTGTGGTGGGACAATACAGATCTGAAAACTGTTTATTCCAGCTCTCTGTGAGGATTAAATCTGCTAGGCGAGTTGCTGGGTTCTGCCCTCTATTAGATAAAAGCCGCCAAAATTGCCTAGAGTCTTTTCTTTAAACAGCCTCGTATATGTCTTCCCAGTGTAAGGTATTCCATTTGTCTTGGGCTTTATGTTGGATCTGTTGGCAGTTTTTCCTACTGGCTCTATTGCTAGAAACTTCCCCTTTCACAAGGGCCTCCCGTAGTTCCATTTTGGCATTACTACAATCTTTATTAAACCAGGTGCGACTTGGTTTGGGGTAATACTTGTGTTAGTGTATTGGCATGTAAAGCACTCTATCCCTGGCATAGTCAATATTCTTCTCACTGTGGAATGAAAATGTTCTAACTTGGCAGTGATTTGGAGCAAAGCCCTATTCATTTTATACCTAAGTCCAAGCTGGAAAACAGCGTTTTCCCATTTTATTCTTCTCCCATTGTTAGAAGGTGCCAAGTCTATTGCAAGAGAGATGGGAGTCTGCTCTGGCTGGTTGAAAAGATTGCTGAGGGAGCATTGCAGGGCATGGTTGTTGCTGTCAGATCTAGGTACTACCCTCATGTCCAATACATCACACCATAGGGAAAGGGCAATCATTATATAGTCTATAATGCTGGTAGAACCAGGGCGGTTAAAAGTGTGAATTTCATTGCGGTCAGATGGAGTGCGGCCATTACATGCCCTAAATCCAAACATAGCTGAAAAGGATAGAAAGTGATAAGCTGCAGCTGTCCAGTGCTTGACTGGAGCAACATCAATAGATGGGATGCCCCATGCCTCATCTTCGGCTTCAAAGAGGACAGAACTACTATTTCTAAGGGGTTAGTATGTCGAATTGAGGTCCCCTGCAATGAGTAAACAATCATGTGCCATACAGAGATTTCTGTGAATGGAGAGCTGGTGTATAGTGTGGGATTCACCGCCCCCCCAAGCCCCTCAATTAGACATTGTAAATGTAAAAGGAGCGGGACTCTACCCCCGTGATCATTACGCCTAAAATATCATGGGACGCAATGTCAAGAGGGTGGAGTTTTGCATTCAATGATGTGCGGGCCCAAATTAGAAGTCCATCCAGTGGGTTACCCATCCCATTTTGTCATGTGGGTCGGAAAAAGTTTAGAAACCCGGACCTATAGACATGGGATTGAAGGGGTCAGCCTCTAGGTCGCCAAGAAGCGCACAGGTCAAAGCACACTAGCGCGCAGTTTAGAACACAATTATATTATTCCATATAACATTTATCATAATAACATACACCAAAGTAAAAGCCTCTTAAGGGAGAGACAACCAATGTGCGTGTGAACAGGGCCCAATTGAGAATGCCTAAACACCTCACTGTACAAGGCGACTTGCAATGCTCTCCAAACGACCCTTGGTGTCAGAGGAGAACAGAATGGATGATCACAAACCTAGGAGGTTGTAGCATTTAAAGGAAAGTTACCAGAAAAAATAAGCTAATGTGGCCCAAAGGATCAGGCATATAAGTTCAGTCGTGGCAAAACTCTGACGGTTCTTAATAGCCTCTAAAGCAAAGTCATCCAACCTCAAGTTTAGCAAAGTTTCAGGCTCTGACCGCTTTGGCAAAAGGCAAGGACAAACAGAACAATTTGGTTGATGGTGTCCTCAAGTATGCATCCCACCAGAGGCACTGAACAGCAGAGAGATGAGTCAATCATCCAGCATTACCATCGAGGATTAGGATATAAAGGATAATACAGTTTTAACGTATATAGAGCCAGAAACCCTAAATCCAGTACCAAGGGGTGGGGTGGCCTTGCCCTGCCTCCTAGGGTCATGGCTCCTCTCCCTCCCTTGCAGTGGTGGTGCCTCCCGGCGCAGGGAGCTATGCGATCTGGAGTCCCCTTGAAACAAATGCGCCCAGGTCGCTGTGAACAGAGTGCTTTTTCATACAATGGCAGTCCTCGCAGCGCTTTAAGCATGTCTGGGGTCACAACCCCTCCCCCGTCTTTGCAGTTACAGTGCCTCCTGGTGCAGAGAGCTGTGGGACCTAGAGTCTCCTTGAACAAATGTGGGCACATCACTATCAACAGAGTGCTTTCCCAGGCAGCGGGAGCCATTGCGGCGCTTTAAGCGTGTTGGAAGTCACAGCCCCCTCTTTGCAGTCATGGAGCCTCCTCGTGCAGGGAGCTGTGGGACCGGGAGTCCCCTTGAACAAATGCGGGCAGGTTGCTGTGAGCAGAGTGCTTTCCTGTGCAGTGAGAGTCCTTGCAATGCTTAAAGAGTGTCGGGGGTCACTGCCCCTCCCTTGTCCTTGCAGTGATGGTGCCTCCTGGCGCAGGGATCTGTGGACCTGGGGGCAGATTTATAAGCCCCTTGCGTCACTTTTGCGTCATTTTTCCCATGTTAAAAATGACGCAAAAGTGTCGTAAGGGGCGTGTAAATCTGCCCCCTGGTGTCTCCTTGAACAAATGCAGGCAGGTCACTATGAGCAGAGGATTTTCCCCACAAAATTATTAATACACACAAACAGACATCAACACAGCCAGTGACAGGTACGCAACCACTAATAACCCAATTACAGAGCCATACAGTCACTTACACACTCATGCAGCAATTTGCCACTCTCCCAAGCGTAAAGGCACTGACACACCCACTCACACACGCACAAAATAACTCACACATGCACTGACAGACCCATGCAGCCAGTCACACACCAACTCTCAATATTCGAAGTTACACTCAGGAAATGAAAAATAAAAAAATTCCTAACGAAAATTATTTTAGGGATTATTTTAGTTTCAAAACAATAAAAAAGCATAGATATTCATTGAAAAAACAAAGGTGACAGGGATGTTAGAGTTAAGAAATAATTAAAGAAACCTTAGAAATTCACAGGAAAAAATGAAACGTTAGAGGGACGTTACAGTGAGGCTCACATTTCACTCGTACAAAACCATTAAAATTCATCAGTTATAATTACCTGAGTGAACTTTAACATATGCCTCCACAATGCACTACTTATGACCTCACATATTACACCACTCATGACATGGTCAGTGACGTAACTCATGACATCATCCACAGAACCACTTATACCCTCAAACAACCTCTCATATAATCACTAACACACAAATATAACAACTCACACCCCAAATTACTAATCCACAGAGCCACTCTCTCACCCACTCACACATACACACAGCCACTCAGTTACCCATACACCTACTCACACAGCCACTCACTCGCCCATACAGTCACTCACACAGCCACTCACTCACCCATACAGCCACTCACACATCAACGTATTCACCATTACAGCTACTCACACACTCAGTCACTCACACACTCAGTTAACCAAACATCCACTCAAACAGCCACTCACTCACCCATACTGCCACTCAGAAACAGACACTCACCCTTACAGCAATGCACACAGCCACTCAGTCACCCTTACAGCCTCTCACACAGCCACTTACCCACCCATACAGCCACTCACACAGTCATTCACTCACTCATAACACCACCTACACACCCACTCATTCACCCATATGGCTACTCACACACCCACTACGTCACCCATACAGCCTCTCACACACATACTCAAAGACTTATATAGCCAGTCACACACCCACTCATACACAGATACACAAAATCACATAGCCACTCACATAATATATGTTCGAAATGGTATCACTCATTAGCAGTATTTATTTATTTATTTATTATTTAAAATATTTATAGAGCGCGACTGTCACCTGGCAGGTATCCTGGCGCTGGTAGCTACTCTTGTGGTTTATTGACGGGGGTGGGCTAGGAATGGCCGGTTTTTATAGGGACAGGGGAAAGAGCCAAGTTTTGATACGTTTCCTGAATGGGAGGAGATGAGGGATATGGCGAATGTCGGCAGGTAGACTGTTCCATAGCTTGGCTGCAGCTACTCTGAATGATCTTCCTCCCATCCTGGCCTTCTTACATCTGGGCACTCTCGCGAGGCAAGCAGTTGTGGACCTAAGTGTTCTGGTGGGGGTATACCAGGAGAACAGACGTTGAAGAGGTCTGGGTCCTATTCCATGTAGTGCCTTGAAGACCAGGCAAAGGGCCTTGAAGGCAATGCGTTGCCTCAAAGGCAGCCAATGCAACTCGGCCAGTGCGGCAGTGGCCGAGGATCTCCTGGTCCATCCCAGAGCCAGTTTGGCTGCTGCCGACTGGACTCGTTGGAGTCTGTCCAGCAGTGTCGCCGGAGATTCAAGCAGCAGGGCGTTGCAGTAGTCAAGGCGACTAAGAATAGTACACCTGACTACTAGTGCTCTGGCGGAGGATGGAAGTAGAGGCAAGACTTTGCGCAGTGAGCGCATAAGGCCGGTGCAGGTTGCGACTGTTCTTGAGACCTGTGTTTCCATGCTCAATTGATGGTTGAGCATGACGCCCAGGTTGCGAACGGTGGTAACTGGTGGGGGGTTGTTGGAGTTCTCCGGGGGCCAGAACTCAGCGGGCAGAGGGCGGGGTATGCGACTCGCAGGGCAGTACATCACCTCGGTCTTCGAGGAGTTGAACTGAAGTGAGTTCCGGTGCAACCAGCATGCCGTGTCTCGTAGGCAGTCATGGAAGGCTTGTAAGGAGATGGAGTCTTCGCCTTCCCACGAGAGAAGGAGCTGTGTGTCGTCCGCATAGTTTACTGCGGTCATGTTGTGTGACTTAATTAACGTGACCAGAGGTTTTAAGTAAACGTTAAAAAGAATCGGACTGATAGAGGAACCCTGGGGGACAACGTGAGGGACCGGGGAGAAGACTGATTGGAAAGAGGGGAGGGAGACAGCTTGTTTTCTGTCGCTGAGGTAAGAGTGAAACCAGATCAGGGCCGTGCCGTCAATCCCTGCCGCTCTCAACCGCTGGAGCAGGACTCTATGATTGACAGTATCGAATGCGGCAGACAAGTCAAGTAAAATGAGGGCCACAGCTTGGCCCCTGTCTGCGCGCATTCGGAGCTCCTCCATGGCCGTGAGCACCGCGGTTTCAGTGCCATGGGCTGGGCGAAACCCAAATTGGAATTCGTCCAAAAAATGGTGCTGCTCGAGGTGGGTTGAGAGGCATTTACTGACCCAGCGTTCGAGCACCTTCACTGGGAAAGGCAGGAGTGATATGGGGCGGAAGTTGGACAGACAGTCTGGATTTAGCGTGGGTTTCTTTAGCAGCGGGGTAATAAGCGCTTGCTTCCAGGAGCAGGGAACGATGCCACAGCTCAGGGATTGATTACAAATCAACCGAAGGGTGTGAAATAGTTGGTGCCCACAGGTTTTCCATATTTTCGGTGGCAGAGGGTCAAGGGGGGATCCGGAAGTGATGCCCTGTGCGACTATTTCAAATTCTGCTTGAGAAATAAGAGGGAAAGCCAGCAATTTATTCGTGGGAGAACAGGTTGGCCTCAGAGATTCAGGGTTGGTGGAGTTGATTTCGGGGAGGGTGGAGAGAGTGGAAGACGGGGGTGTTGCCAGGTTATTAATGATAGTCTCAATTTTATCAGTAAAAAACTGAGCGAGGCTGTCACAAAGGGACTGAGAAGGGGGGATGGAATTTTTGACGCAGTCAGGGTGTAAGATATTGTCCAGAATCTGGAATATGCTTTTTGGACTGTTGGCCGCATTGGTAATGGTAGAGCAGTAGTAGTTCGCTTTACTCTCTGCAATAGCGGACTTGTAGTCACGGAGTGCCTTCTTCCAGAGGATTTTATTGTTGTTACAGTATCCGTGTCTCCACTTTCTCTCAGCTTGTTTGCAGGCTGATTTAAGGGTTTTCAAAGAATCGTTGTACCAGGGAGCCGGGGCTCTACCTTTCGGTTTACAGAGTTTAAGAGGGGCAGCAGAGTCCGCAAGGGAGGTGATTCTTGAGCTAAAGGACCTATAGTTATCTTCCACTGAGTTGGTAATAGTGAAACTGTCTTCCACCTCGAAGATTCTGGTGGAGGTGCTGTGTTTTTCTAGCGCTTTCCAGTTTCGGTACGAAAATTGTGGGGGCGGGTGGGATTTGGTTTTGCTTGTTGTAGCATTCTTAATGTAGAGTTTGATGAGCGAGTGGTCTGTCCAACTCATAGGCAGGATGTCGCCTACCTGGGTTAGACCTAGGCTCGAGAAGATAAGATCGAGTCGGTTGCCTGCGGAGTGAGTGGGGTCCTTTATCAGTTGTTGGAGGCCTACACTATCACAGGACAGCCGAAGGTTGTCTAGTCCTGCGTCAAGGCTGTCGTTTGGCCAAAGGTTAAAGTCTCCTAGAAGTACTAGTTTACTGTGAGAGGTTGCCATGTTGGTGATAGTCGTGAGGAGGGCTTGCTGTTGCGAGATAGAAAAGGCCCCAGGTGGGCGGTAGCAGATGATTACCGTAAAGGTTTCTCCTTGATGGCAGTTTATAGACAGACCAAAGAGCTCGATTCCAGGTGTCGGGTCTATGTCTAGGATGTTCGTTTGCCACAAGGCTTTGAAGATGACACCAACTCCGCCGCCGCGGCCTTTGGGTCTGGGAAGATGGAGAATGTTAAAGTTTAGCGGACAAGCGGCTGCTAGGTCTGTCTCACAGTTTGCATGTGTCCAAGTCTCAGTTAGAAAGAGTACATCTAGATGGTGAGACTCGATAAGAAGATTAATTTCAGTGGCATGTTTTGGTAAGGATCTTACGTTCAAGAGGCCTCCTACAATTAAGTTCTGTTGTGTGAAGTCAGTTAATGGGAAGGCCGTCTCTTCGAAGGAGAGCTTACCTTCATGCGCATACCCTCGAAGGTCGAGCAAAGCATCCCGAGTGGAGCCGGGGGATGAAGGGCTGTGCCGGGCAGGGTTTGTGGCGCTAGGCGCGTCCTCGTCGCGGACGAGCGCAGACGAGCTTGCCTTAAGCGCGCCTTCGGCGCGCAATCGGCGTGCCCGCTGCGCTCGTCCGCTGCGCTTCCGACATTGACACATAGTTATAGTAGTGACGGGTAGCGTAGGAGGGGGTGTGGCCAACAAGAAGTGGGCGTGGCTGTCGTCTCCCTTCGGCGTTCAATGGCGCCAAGAAACGAGTGGTTTCTGTGTCCCAGCAGCTAATAGTCAGCTGTTATGGGATCAGGTATAGTTCAGTCAGGCAAGTATTCTAAAATCAATACAATACACAAACAAGTTAAAAACGAGTGAAGTACACCTCCCGGCTTTTCGCCTCAGGAGTAGCAGCAATGGAGCAGCGTTCGAGGGCAGCGCGCTCTATTTATGTCTGCGGAGGGGGCGTGGCCAACAAGAAGTGGGCGTGGCTGTCGTCTCCCTTCGGCGTTCAATGGCGCCAAGAAACGAGTGGTTTCTGTGTCCCAGCAGCTAATAGTCAGCTGTTATGGGATCAGGTATAGTTCAGTCAGGCAAGTATTCTAAAATCAATACAATACACAAACAAGTTAAAAACGAGTGAAGTACACCTCCCGGCTTTTCGCCTCAGGAGTAGCAGCAATGGAGCAGCGTTCGAGGGCAGCGCGCTCTATTTATGTCTGCGGAGGGGGCGTGGCCAACAAGAAGTGGGCGTGGCTGTCGTCTCCCTTCGACTAATTTAACTTTTGTAGTACCTTGGTATTGATGTTTAACACTCATAAACCTTTAGAAAACACTCACAATCATTGGATGATGGCATCAGTGATGTCATTCGAGATGTTATTAGTGATGTCATCAGTGATGTCGCTGACCATGTCTTGAGGGATATAATATGTGAAGTCATAAGCAGTGCTTTGCTGAGGTGTAAGTTATAGTTAGATCAGGTAACAATAACAGCTGAATTGCTATAGTTTTGTATGAGTTAAATGTGAGCCTAACTATAATGCCCCTGTAAAGTTCGTTTTTTTAGTGTGTATGTATATATATATATATATTACCTACTGGCGGTCGCCAGTAGGTATATATAGTTAGGATTTTTTCTCTATGGGATTTTTGAAAATTCTATGTCTAATAACTTTGGCGTTTGTGGACGGAATTGGCTGAAATTTTCAGGAAAATGGCACATTTTGTTTCTGAGCAGCCCCTGAAAATTTGGGGGGGGGGTTCGTCAAGGGGGGGACGAGAAAAAAGGGGGGTCCCAAAACGCGTTTTCCCCATTCATTTTTCCATAGGGCGGTTGGCCTCACTTTTAGCTCGAACGGCTGAATGGATTTGCACGAAACTTGGCAAAATTGTAGGGACTGTTAGCCCGATGTGCCTTTGCTAGGTCTCAATATATGTGCTCCAGTGGATTTTGAGAAATTAACGTTCAAAAAAATATATATATCTGTGACAGCGCTCCGGGTAGCGCTCCGGTTCGCGTACTTTTCGCGTAATGGAACTTTGCGAAGCGAAGCTGATAGGCTCTCCAGTGTCTGTCAACATTCTAAACAGTCCGGAGCGGCCGCCATCTTGTCTCTCAGTAGGATCGAGAGACAAGAGGAGGCCAAAACGAAGGGGGAAATGATCATAAGGGGGCATAGTAGATCCTTCCTGACCCCCTAGGTTTGAAGAGGAAGTTTTAAAAGGGCCCCGCGGGGCAAAACATTTTTTTAAATTTTTTTATTTTTTTGCGTGGGAAGCTCCCGGTTCGCGCACCGGGAAGCGGTCCGGGGAGCGTACTATGAGGAAAAAAGAATGATTGACTTTCAACTTATTGTATGTTTATTGATTGTTCGTTTTGTTGTTTTTTTTTACTATTTATTTATTTTGGTTGTACTTCATGAATTAGATATAACAATGAATAATGTCTCAAACAATTTTTAATTATTAAATAAAAATTTATTGGTCAGAATTTTCATAGTTCAATAAAACTTCCAGCATTACTTCATCTGGAATCTCCTCAAACATGCATGTTTCTATGTCTTGTAAGCATTCAATAAATTGTTCATCAAAAGACTGATCCATAAAATCTTCATCTAAAAATTCTTCATTTAAAATCTCTTCAGATGTAATGTCGAAGGAAACATTGATATTTTCGTGCTCCCCTTCCATTTTTTTGCTGTAAATTGCATAAAAAAATAATTATATTAGAAGAGTTAGGGCACTGTTGGGTTTAAGTTCAGACAGGTAGTTCTGTTTTTTAAACAGTGAAGTTAAAGTAAGTAAATTCATAATTATAGCATAGAAGCGTAAGTCAATCAATAAATATAACAGAGGAGCCTATCTGTAGCTATAACTATAGCAGGGGGACAGTAAATAATTATCAAAAAACGTTTTTACAAATTAATTTAAAGTGCCCCTTACAAATTATCAATTTACTTTACAGGGAGGTGAAAATGTTCTTGAAATGTAGTTCAGGAAGTAGTAGTGAAAATGGCTGTGTTTCCCTCTCTTTCTTTATATATATTCAGGTACATAACCAATCAAATGTCAGGTAAAAAAAATTGAAAATGAAAGTAACATTTTCATTGGTTGTCAATTCCAACACTTCAGATGTGTTTTGTGAAGTAATTTACCTCAGGGTATTTAGAGAGGTCTACAGGCTAAATGGCTAAATGTAATTCCAAACAAATTTATGAAAATGGTAGGGATTGGTATGTAGTATGAGCTAATCTATATTTGGTGAAAGTGTTTCCAGTCGTTTTTCTGTAAATTACTTTCCCACCTTTTTTAATGGAGCGCTTCCCGGGGAGCGTCCCGGTTCGCGAACCAGCAGCGTTACGGGAGTCCACCATTTTGTGTTTCAGTCGAATTAAGATACAATATGGAGGGCAAATAATGTTGAGAATGGGTAGAAGGGGGCACGGTAGACGTATCTTGACCCCCTAGGTTTTCTGAGGGTGGCTGAGGAGGCCCATATGTGCGGGAAAAAAAACATTTTTTTTACAAATTTCGCGCGGTTAGCTTCTGGTTCGCGTACCGGGTAGCGCTCCGGGGAGCGTAGTTTGTTGAAAATTAGTGTAAAAAGTTAGAGTAAAATAATAATTGTGAGTGATCAGATGTAGGGTAGCTCTGAGAAGAGCTTTTGGGTTTATGGTACATTTAGGTACTTATAAGTAGGTACCAATGCATAGTCTTAAATTCAAAATGAAAATTCTGTTGCCTTCATCTGAGAAGTGAACTCCATCTCCTCTGTAGATATCTTGCATGCAGTAACGCAAGTTATTGTTGTACATGGAGCCCATTCCATGGTCTCTCATGTACGCTGAAACAGATTTGTTTACATGCTTCCTCGACTTCTCAATTTGTGGACAAAATTGGTTCGACCACCTCCATTTCTGTCTTTGGCATATATTTGAATATACCAAGGCAGTTTGAGGAAAAAGTGCCATTAATTGCTCAAAGGTGTCCTTTAAAAGCATTTCCAGACCTACCCCAGTCAAAGTGCCCAAATCATTACCTCCACAGTGCACAATTAACAGGTCAGGTTTTGGCAAATGCATAAAGGTTTTTACCAATGGTATCAATTGGTGACATTTTAATCCTCTGAGGCCAAACCACTTAATTTCCACATCTTGTAAATTGAGGTTAGGTAAATTTCTGTTCTCAGCATACCTTTGAGCCCAGTAGATGTAACTATGTCCAACAATCCAGACAGTAAACATGGTGAGAGAAGTTTCTGCTGCAGTCAGATGAAGTGTGGTAATGAAATGGCAAATGAAACAGTAGGAGTTTGTAAAGAAAAAAAAACTGTGGAGTTTCAGTGCTAATGATTCACTAGCAGTGATTGGTGGATTTCCATTTCTGAAAACAGAAAGTTAGGGTGCATGGATGTGTTCTTTGAAAGATGTAATTTGAATGGTCAAGGAAAAAACATTTAATGAAAGATTGCACTGGATACGCAGGTGCACTGAGAGTTCAGAGTTCAATTGAAACATTGTTGTGTGAACTTGCAAACATCAGAGGTCTTTCAGGAGGTGGTTGCTATGCAAAAAAGGCAGAGAGGGCAGAGGGGGGAAGGGTTTTGATTTGAAAAAAGTGAGGGAAGAGTTTTGATTGGCTAACATGAGAGATATGTGTAATGAATATCTGCATTTCTGTGCTTTCTATAGCTGCAGCCTCTGGAGTGCATACTCTTTGTTCTGCTGAAGACAATTTGGTGTATTTCTGAGACTGTTTTGAAACTCATAAAGAATTTGCTAAGGTGAGAAA
This sequence comes from Lissotriton vulgaris, assembly GCF_964263255.1. NCBI lineage: Eukaryota > Metazoa > Chordata > Amphibia > Caudata > Salamandridae > Lissotriton > Lissotriton vulgaris. The sequence continues at coordinate 961,440,903 of NC_141685.1, read as the reverse complement.
AGATTTATTTAATTTAGATAGACTATAGTATGCTTTAAGGACACAATTATGAAGAAAGCTGTGTTTTTAAAATGTTGCTTTGTCTAAAGTGTTTTACAAATAGATTTTGTTTCTTTGAGAAATTGTAATTGAAAATAATGTGAAGTATTAGCACTGTCAGGGTGTCTTTGTACATAGGAGCTGTGCAGTGTTTTCAAATTATTACTTGAAAATCGTTTTTGAGGAAAAGGAATGCTTTTAAAATTTATCACAAGGAAAAAATGGTGTCTGCTTCTTTATAAGGCATTTGAGTGTCTCTGATGTTATTTTTCCCATTTTAATTGAAGAGCTTTCTCCGTGGGGCAAGTTCCTTGTAAATATGCTCCCACCTGTGCTTGGCAAATTTAGATTTTGATTCTCTGAGTTACATAGCCATGTTAAAAGTGTCCCAAAAAATGGTGCAAGGGCAATCAAAAACCCCTTTCATGTGTCTTAAGGACATTTTAAGTCATTTCCGCTTGAATGTAGGTATACAATTGATTTATATATGTTGTGTTTAAAAACGTTTTTTTTAAATCAATTACATTTCTGGATATGTACTGCTAGAGCTTCATAGGTTGTTTGGGGCATATTTATAAGGCATTTAAGTGTCTCTTATGTTATTTTTCCCATTTTAATTTAAGACCTTTCCCCGTGGTGCACGTTCCTTGTAAATATGCTTCCATCTGTGCTTGGCAAATTTAGATTTTGATTATTTGACTTACATAGCCATGTTAAAAGTGATCCAAAAATGGTGCAAAGGCTTTAAAAAACACTTTCATGTGTCTTGGGGCATTTTAAGTCACTGAGGAAACAAAGGTGATGTGATTGTGCAATGAGGAAAAGAAACTCCACATTTTTCAATTACATCACCTGTGTTTCCTAAGTTTATGAATAACATTGTGCAATTGAAGTTTAGGTCTGTCCACGGACACAAAAGAAGTCTGGCCTTTGTTCAAGAGTCAAGTGGACATGACTTACTTCATTGGTAGGCCTTCACATGTATTATCTCCTCTGTACTCTGCAGCGGTGGTGCAAAAGATTTGCTATGTGGCGACATATTTTCAACTTGATGCATCTAGACAGATGTGTCATGCTGTAAAGTCCTGTGCCACATGAAATTTGCGTCAGGTTTCATATAGGTGTTTTGTTGCAGGGTGGGCATTCATTTGCATGAAAGCCCTGTAAAAGTAACACAGTGAAATTTAGAAGATTTCACTGAGTCAGCTTTATAGCATTCCTGAATCAAATCCTTATGACTGTTTGAAACAGGCATAAGGAGTGAAGCACCATGCAATGTGTGGCTTCCTCCTGTGCATTGCAGTAGACATGTCGTGTTTACGACGTGACTTGTGCAATGTGTTGCTTTTGCGGCACCAATGCGTGACGCATCTGTGCTGTTTTTATTCAATGGTGTTCCACAATGTAAATGTGCCACACCATGAGTAGCAGAGCAGTGGTGCACATTAACTGGTGCATTCCTGGGGATGTGTCAGTTAATATAAATCTGTCCCTATACATTTAAGTATGTGTAGGGGACACAGAGTCGGTTAGGCTTATCCTAGGTTAAGAAGAGATGAGTCCGGTTTACTGAAGACTTAGACATAGGCCTCACCTCTTCAGCATCGCTGGACATGGCTAAATAATAGCTGCAATATGATTCTCTTGTTAAACAATTTTACTATTCTAGCCTCTGAGATTTGTGTCTTAGTCTCCAACATCTCATTGTTGTTCTCTTTTTTTAAAGATAACGACAACATCAAGCATGAGTGATAATGAGCAATCAGTTGATCTCGATCTTATCGTTGAACTTGTCATTGAAACGTCAGTGGAAGTAGATCCTTTAGATCATTTAAATCCTGAGGATGATGAAGAATATGATGAGAATGCTGATTTGTCAGAATTGTATGATATAGGGTGGGAAGCTGATCTGCTTGAGCCTATGTAGTAAAAATGTAAACCATTTCATTTAAAATTAAACAATAGTTCAAAAATAGTATGTGTGTAGTGCCTTTATTAAAATAATCAAATATGCTCGTAAAATTAGTTCAGATTCACTTATAAAACAACACAGGTAAAACAATTAGCAATTGCTACTATTTGTGATTTCTAAATTTGCCAATGCACTAAAAATTATTCTATGTTAAAATAACAAGCAGGGTGTTAAGTTTTTGATGACTGTTATTGATTTACTGTTTGGTAATAGTGATTAATACCATTTTTTATTATATTTTAGCACAGATTCAACTGCAGATTATTTCAAAATTTGAAAATGCCAACTAAGAATCGAATTAGAAAGGCTACAAGACGTCAAAGACAGCAGGTCCATCAATTACTGCAGCAGTCCTCTACAAAAAAAACTTGTCAAGTCACCAAGAAAGCACCGGGTAAGACCACAGTAAACATTCATAAGAAAAATTTGTAGTAAAAAAAGTATTTCTACAGAAAATGTTTCAGTCCAGAAAAAGAGAAGCAATTTAAACGGAAAGGAAGGGCCAATCAAAAATGTTACTGCTAGAGCAAGAGATAACTCTGTGCATGATAGCAGAAGGAAAGAACAGTTTAGGGACATTCGTAAACGAATGTTCCGCAACAGGATAATTGGCAATTTGTTAAAAAATATTAACAAAGGTCAACAGAAAGTGGTTTTTTATAAGAGAAAAAAAAGTTGAGAAAGTTATTGATCAAGCATTTGAAATTAAACGAAAGTTATTTATTTTGATAGTCAACAGAATTAGGAAGGTAAACAAGGTAATTTATGATTTCAAAACTAATAGTAGATGGAAGAGAATAATTAATCGTAGTAATTTTTGTGATGTTTTCGCAGGAGACTGGATGCATAGTTCAAGTTCTGAGGCATTTTTTAATGAGGAGAGTTATTTCCAGGATAATGATTTGGTGCATGCAGTTGACACCAGTGGTCGAGCTTATGAAGTGAAAGATGGATGTCCAGTTGAAAAAGAAAAACTTGTAACAACAGAGACAGAAGAGGTGTTAGGTAATGAGGTTTTAGGAAGACGTCCTAAGGGTCCTGTGTACACCTGGAAGTGTAGTAGTATTTGCAGTGTGCGACAGGATTCAATCGATTTGCTTTGTGATTTTGTACGGACATTTAATAAGAAAAGTTTGAAGCAGAAAATGAAGTTGTTGCAAGAATTAGATCCTTGCAGAGTGAGAGAAGTGACAGGTTTGCATGGTCATTCACTTGTCTTTCCAGGAGAGTATGCCAGAGTGTTTTTCATCATTTTAGGATGCTAGCAGTGCATCATAATAAAGTGAGGAAATTAATTAGAATGTTGTATTATGCTAAGAGTTGAGGAAATATAAATTTTTGGTCAAGTTATGTTCCCTATCGTGTACCCCACCGTCTCCATGTACGAGTCTAAAGTGCATGTAACTTCCCTCCTGTGCCAGCTATGAAGACGCAAATACATTTGCGTCCAACGTTAACATGTCCTCTTTCAGACCACCCAGAATGGGTTGAATAGCCCGTTCCTAAGTATGCCATGCCAACGTCTTTTTGTGGTGTGCTTTACACGTTTTTTCAGCTCGGGCGAAGCAGGCCCTGAAATCTGCCATCGAGCCTTTTTCTGCTTTCTGACTCTGAGAGCCTCAGCCCAGACTGTCTCTGTACCCGTGACCTCTGCCTTACTCCCTGTGCGGCTCACCGCGTTTAGCTCAGCCTGCTGCCTGCCAAGACTGAATTCAACCTTCGAGTTATCTGTTCCACTCTCCGAAAATGCATTCCTGCCTACTAGCTTAAGTAAACATTCCCCCAGCTGCAGAGCGAAGGGCCCGGCCTTACTGTCTCCGTGCAAATAATTCATAACCTCTGTTACCATGGCAGGCCCATGCCCCCACGCTCCTCATGCAGACACTTAGACGCTTATACACGCACTCACAGTCAGTATAGAATAGCTTCTGCCCCAGAGACCTTTCCGCCCAGATAGTATGGTTCCCAAACATCAGATATCAGATATGATAGAGGTACGAGTTGATCTGACATGCCAGACTTCTGTCTCTTTCCGCCATTGTAAATGTCAAGTCCCCTGCACCCTCCAGTTTCACGTCAATCACACGTCATGTAGCTGCGCGCGCATCTAGGCCTCAGATTTCTGCTGACATTGCAAGATTCTGCTTTTTGTTGCCACCCACTTATGACACCTACTTATGACGTTTCTAGCACACACCTTTATGTTCACGCCTAGTTCACGCCTTCTAATTACGTATCATTACCACGTGTGTGTTTTAAAGTTTGTAAAGAGAAAGGGGTCGACTGGATAGTCGCCCTGCCAGTTGCATTATTCTACATGAGAATGGTTGCCCATTCGAGATCAGGACTATCCCCGTACGAAGTGGTCTTTGGTAGACCACCGAATATGTGGGGGACGCCCATGCCTAAGAAAATTACTGATGTCGATTGTAATATGCTGACAGATTACCTTGCCTCCTTGATGTCTGCACTCCAATCATGTCGTTCACAGGTTGCTGCAGCCTTCCCTGACAACACTGATGTAAAGCCACACGATGTCCGACCAGGAGACATTGTCCTGATTAGGAACTTCGACAGGAAAAGTCCGCTGGAGCCCCGCTGGAAAGAGCCGAAGACCGTCCTTCTTACTACGAAGACCGCGATCAAGGTGGAAGGCAGAAAGGGGTGGATCCATACGAGTCATATTAAAAAGTGCAACGAACTGAAACCAGACCCAGACTCGTCCACCCTCTCCAAAGACTGTATCGAAACTAGTGACTTTAAGGTTCCCGATCGAGAGAAAACTCCCCAAGAGGAGTACAAACTGAAGCTTCGATCTAGCAAGTCAGACAGTTTAATTGTTTAAGTCCTCCCCTAGGTGAATCGGTTAAATAGTTTCTGACATGTATCCCCTAGATCGAGATAGAGAGAGAGAGAGACAATTCAAGAAACGTGCATATTGTAAATCACTCCGTAGTCACTGTATAGTGACTTTATTGATTATGTTCTTTTTAAGTTTCCTGATTATTGTTGCTAGCATATTGCTTCCCATATACTACCCTAACTTCAAACGTGAACAATCTGCTTTCAATGTTTCTGCTGAACATTCTTTTAGCGAATTGCCTCCCCATGAACTTTCTTACAGACTCGCGCTGCGCAACAACACATTCATTAGTATGTTACACCATTCCCATCAGACTAACAATGCTACAAACTGTTGGATATGTGGCCGACTCCCTCCCTACCAGAAATACAAGGGAGTTCTGCCCCTCTTTCCGTACCCGTTCACTCATAATGGCTCCTGTGGTGCATGGTTTAGAATAATCAATTCCTTAGATTCTGATGTTGCTGTTTTTAAAGGGAACTGGGTTTGGGGAAACTTGAACTTAGTTCTGCTTAATGCCTGTTACCCTGACAAAAAGGGACTCCCCACTAGAGTAGGAACTGATGTAGAAAATGAAGTGTATGGATTAGGTAATTATACAATTAACCTTATGATTCTCACTGTTGAATCGGAAGCCGCACCAGTTCTCCCTGCTATGTCAGTACTACCAGTCACAGGTGACTTATGTGTCAGAAAGAAGGGTTCAGTACACTTAGGTCATAGTAAATGTACTACCGTGGTCGACTTCAGTGATCATGGCAAGTCTTCCTTTAAAGCTACTCGTCATTCCTACTTTGTTTGTGGCCATACCGCATACATACGCTTACCCCCAGATTGGGATGGTACCTGTTACATTGCCTTCCTTCTGCCACCTGTTTTCCTAGCCCCTCCTGATTATCACAGAAATACAAATCTAGTAAAGAGTAGACTCAGAAGGGATCTCCCGATTGTCGACTATACCGAAACGGCATGGGAGCAATACACAAATTTCAACAAGGGATTCTTTTTCTTCACAGGCCCCGTCCAAAACAGTAAATTAATACGTAGATTAACCAGAACACTCGAAGCAGTAGTAAATGAAACTGCCTCCGCTCTAGGTAACTTAACAGAGGAACAGTCTGCTATGCGGATTGTTGTTCTTCAGAATCGTCTTGTTATTGACGTCATCTTGGCAGATAGAGGTGGAGCCTGTAAGGTCATCGGGTCAAGTTGCTGTGTTTTCATTCCAGAAAACGCGCCAACTGTCTACAAAGCTATTACACGTCTTCATAAGATTGCAAGTTCGATACATCAGAATCCAGGCCCCTGGACTTGGTCCGGTTGGTTCTGGACAACGTTAACCGCTTGGGGATGGAAGATCCTATCCTTCCTAGGCATTGCCCTTGTCATAGTATTCAGTTGTTGCCTGTGCCTACAGTGTGGGCCAGCGATTTGTGGACTGTGCGCCACATCGTGCATTGAACATTCCAGTTTTCTCTCAAACCGACAACGGAAGAGAGACGAGCAAATGATGTTACAAGAACAGACTGATCGATTCATGAGGATCGAGATATCATGAAGGGTCCGTAGGGAACAAGGAGGGAATGAGGAAATATACATTTTTGGTCAAGTTATGTTCCCTATCGTGTACCCCACCGTCTCCATGTACGAGTCTAAAGTGCATGTAACTTCCCTCCTGTGCCAGCTATGAAGACGCAAATACATTTGCATCCAACGTTAACATGTCCTCTTTCAGACCACCCAGAATGGGTTGAATAGCCCGTTCCTAAGTATGCCATGCCAACGTCTTTTTGTGGTGTGCTTTACACGTTTTTTCAGCTCGGGCGAAGCAGGCCCTGAAATCTGCCATCGAGCCTTTTTCTGCTTTCTGACTCTGAGAGCCTCAGCCCAGACTGTCTCTGTACCCGTGACCTCTGCCTTACTCCCTGTGCGGCTCACCGCGTTTAGCTCAGCCTGCTGCCTGCCAAGACTGAATTCAACCTTCGAGTTATCTGTTCCACTCTCCGAAAATGCATTCCTGCCTACTAGCTTAAGTAAACATTCCCCCAGCTGCAGAGCGAAGGGCCCGGCCTTACTGTCTCCGTGCAAATAATTCATAACCTCTGTTACCATGGCAGGCCCATGCCCCCACGCTCCTCATGCAGACACTTAGACGCTTATACACGCACTCACAGTCAGTATAGAATAGCTTCTGCCCCAGAGACCTTTCCGCCCAGATAGTATGGTTCCCAAACATCAGATATCAGATATGATAGAGGTACGAGTTGATCTGACATGCCAGACTTCTGTCTCTTTCCGCCATTGTAAATGTCAAGTCCCCTGCACCCTCCAGTTTCACGTCAATCACACGTCATGTAGCTGCGCGCGCATCTAGGCCTCAGATTTCTGCTGACATTGCAAGATTCTGCTTTTTGTTGCCACCCACTTATGACACCTACTTATGACGTTTCTAGCACACACCTTTATGTTCACGCCTAGTTCACGCCTTCTAATTACGTATCATTACCACGTGTGTGTTTTAAAGTTTGTAAAGAGAAAGGGGTCGACTGGATAGTCGCCCTGCCAGTTGCATTATTCTACATGAGAATGGTTGCCCATTCGAGATCAGGACTATCCCCGTACGAAGTGGTCTTTGGTAGACCACCGAATATGTGGGGGACGCCCATGCCTAAGAAAATTACTGATGTCGATTGTAATATGCTGACAGATTACCTTGCCTCCTTGATGTCTGCACTCCAATCATGTCGTTCACAGGTTGCTGCAGCCTTCCCTGACAACACTGATGTAAAGCCACACGATGTCCGACCAGGAGACATTGTCCTGATTAGGAACTTCGACAGGAAAAGTCCGCTGGAGCCCCGCTGGAAAGAGCCGAAGACCGTCCTTCTTACTACGAAGACCGCGATCAAGGTGGAAGGCAGAAAGGGGTGGATCCATACGAGTCATATTAAAAAGTGCAACGAACTGAAACCAGACCCAGACTCGTCCACCCCCTCCAAAGACTGTATCGAAACTAGTGACTTTAAGGTTCCCGAACGAGAGAAAACTCCCCAAGAGGAGTACAAACTGAAGCTTCGATCTAGCAAGTCAGACAGTTTAATTGTTTAAGTCCTCCCCTAGGTGAATCGGTTAAATAGTTTCTGACATGTATCCCCTAGATCGAGATAGAGAGAGAGAGAGACAATTCAAGAAACGTGCATATTGTAAATCACTCCGTAGTCACTGTATAGTGACTTTATTGATTATGTTCTTTTTAAGTTTCCTGATTATTGTTGCTAGCATATTGCTTCCCATATACTACCCTATCTTCAAACGTGAACAATCTGCTTTCAATGTTTCTGCTGAACATTCTTTTAGCGAATTGCCTCCCCATGAACTTTCTTACAGACTCGCGCTGCGCAACAACACATTCATTAGTATGTTACACCATTCCCATCAGACTAACAATGCTACAAACTGTTGGATATGTGGCCGACTCCCTCCCTACCAGAAATACAAGGGAGTTCTGCCCCTCTTTCCGTACCCGTTCACTCATAATGGCTCCTGTGGTGCATGGTTTAGAATAATCAATTCCTTAGATTCTGATGTTGCTGTTTTTAAAGGGAACTGGGTTTGGGGAAACTTGAACTTAGTTCTGCTTAATGCCTGTTACCCTGACAAAAAGGGACTCCCCACTAGAGTAGGAACTGATCTAGAAAATGAAGTGTATGGATTAGGTAATTATACAATTAACCTTATGATTCTCACTGTTGAATCGGAAGCCGCACCAGTTCTCCCTGCTATGTCAGTACTACCAGTCACAGGTGACTTATGTGTCAGAAAGAAGGGTTCAGTACACTTAGGTCATAGTAAATGTACTACCGTGGTCGACTTCAGTGATCATGGCAAGTCTTCCTTTAAAGCTACTCGTCATTCCTACTTTGTTTGTGGCCATACCGCATACATACGCTTACCCCCAGATTGGGATGGTACCTGTTACATTGCCTTCCTTCTGCCACCTGTTTTCCTAGCCCCTCCTGATTATCACAGAAATACAAATCTAGTAAAGAGTAGACTCAGAAGGGATCTCCCGATTGTCGACTATACCGAAACGGCATGGGAGCAATACACAGATTTCAACAAGGGATTCTTTTTCTTCACAGGCCCCGTCCAAAACAGTAAATTAATACGTAGATTAACCAGAACACTCGAAGCAGTAGTAAATGAAACTGCCTCCGCTCTAGGTAACTTAACAGAGGAACAGTCTGCTATGCGGATTGTTGTTCTTCAGAATCGTCTTGTTATTGACGTCATCTTGGCAGATAGAGGTGGAGCCTGTAAGGTCATCGGGTCAAGTTGCTGTGTTTTCATTCCAGAAAACGCGCCAACTGTCTACAAAGCTATTACACGTCTTCATAAGATTGCAAGTTCGATACATCAGAATCCAGGCCCCTGGACTTGGTCCGGTTGGTTCTGGACAACGTTAACCGCTTGGGGATGGAAGATCCTATCCTTCCTAGGCATTGCCCTTGTCATAGTATTCAGTTGTTGCCTGTGCCTACAGTGTGGGCCAGCGATTTGTGGACTGTGCGCCACATCGTGCATTGAACATTCCAGTTTTCTCTCAAACCGACAACGGAAGAGAGACGAGCAAATGATGTTACAAGAACAGACTGATCGATTCATGAGGATCGAGATATCATGAAGGGTCCGTAGGGAACAAGGAGGGAATGAGGAAATATAAATTTTTGGTCAAGTTATGTTCCCTATCGTGTACCCCACCGTCTCCATGTACGAGTCTAAAGTGCATGTAACTTCCCTCCTGTGCCAGCTATGAAGACGCAAATACATTTGCGTCCAACGTTAACATGTCCTCTTTCAGACCACCCAGAATGGGTTGAATAGCCCGTTCCTAAGTATGCCATGCCAACGTCTTTTTGTGGTGAGCTTTACACGTTTTTTCAGCTCGGGCGAAGCAGGCCCTGAAATCTGCCATCGAGCCTTTTTCTGCTTTCTGACTCTGAGAGCCTCAGCCCAGACTGTCTCTGTACCCGTGACCTCTGCCTTACTCCCTGTGCGGCTCACCGCGTTTAGCTCAGCCTGCTGCCTGCCAAGACTGAATTCAACCTTCGAGTTATCTGTTCCACTCTCCGAAAATGCATTCCTGCCTACTAGCTTAAGTAAACATTCCCCCAGCTGCAGAGCGAAGGGCCCGGCCTTACTGTCTCCGTGCAAATAATTCATAACCTCTGTTACCATGGCAGGCCCATGCCCCCACGCTCCTCATGCAGACACTTAGACGCTTATACACGCACTCACAGTCAGTATAGAATAGCTTCTGCCCCAGAGACCTTTCTGCCCAGATAGTATGGTTCCCAAACATCAGATATCAGATATGATAGAGGTACGAGTTGATCTGACATGCCAGACTTCTGTCTCTTTCCGCCATTGTAAATGTCAAGTCCCCTGCACCCTCCAGTTTCACGTCAATCACACGTCATGTAGCTGCGCGCGCATCTAGGCCTCAGATTTCTGCTGACATTGCAAGATTCTGCTTTTTGTTGCCACCCACTTATGACACCTACTTATGACGTTTCTAGCACACACCTTTATGTTCACGCCTAGTTCACGCCTTCTAATTACGTATCATTACCACGTGTGTGTTTTATCTTGTTTCTCTCAGCTGTTACGCCTACTGTATTGGTTTCTATAATGTAACTCAAGTATATAAGCTATGTATTGTCAATAAAATATTGCTCTATCCCTTCCTGCACCCCAGTGGTGGCAGGAACAAGATATCCGGTCATGACCATTCCTTTTTAAGGAATAAAACCCCTAAGAACTCTAACACCACGGACTCTGCCTTTTTCTTTCCGATTGAGTTATTATTGATTAAGTACTTACCTGCATAGAAATTAGGACGGTAAATCAAATATTTACCACATTATTTTGGCGCCCGAATAGGGACCCCTCCCCCACCTCACGCGCCGGTTGGTGCGTTGCAAGCTCTGTCCCCTGCCATCAGTTAGACGGAAACTACGCGTACTGGCAGGATTTCCTGTATCTCCCTCTGGCCCACGGAGGCGACGAAGACTGCAATCAGCACCCAGACGAGGCGGTGAGGAGTGCGGAGGATCCCGACCAGAGCCTAGTCGAAAAAAGCAAGGTCCGAGGTGTCAAGAGGCCCACCAGTTTTCCGAAGTATCAACGTGCCGAGCCGAGTCGAGTCCGGTCCAGTCCAGTCGAGTTTTCCGAGGCCTTCTGTTTTCCGTGCTTCCCGGTGAGTACCATTGCTGGGACGTATCTAGACGGGTTTGGGTACACAAATTCGGTCTGCACTGTTTTAGACAGTGTATCTGTACTGTTTAGCAGTATATCAGTTATCGTAGTTCTTGCACTGTTCTGAGCAGTGTATCTGTGCTGTTTAGCAGTACATCCAGTATAGGGGGTAGTCATATATGTTTCAAATGTCTTTTTGATGTGTTTAATGTCGTGGTATGAGTGACTGTTTCTAATGTGCATTATTGTGTTCTTGTGTAACTAGTTGTGTCTAGAATTAAGTAGCAAGGATTGAGCATTCAGTACTAAGTAAACAAGATGCCGTTTTTCAATAAGTTGAAACAGATAGGAACTAGAAAAGGGATACTAGAGGAAGAAATTCCTATTCCCCCTAGGGACACTCCTGGAAACTTCATGTATCAGAAACATGGCATAGATGCCATATTGTATCTAGATTTATGGGCCGATTATACTAAGCATCTAGACGAAAGACACAGATGGCCTGTTACCGGAACATGGGATGCCGAGTGCATCATGAAGGTAGAAGAAGCATTATGGAAAAAGAAAGCCAGACAATCTCAGAAAGACGCCATAGAATTTTGGCGTAAAGAATCACACAAACGTGCTGAAAAAGCACTCCATAGAGAAGACAGACATAGAGAAGAATCAGATAAAGCCCGAGAAAACGAATTAGTTACTGAAGGGATTCGAGTAAAATCAGAACAAGTAGACCGCGCACGAAACAATCTTGTAAATGGTATGTACTTAGTTGCCGAAGGTACGCCTGAGGCCACTTCAGAAATGCCGAAAAATCTGCCACCACCATTGGTTCCAATTAAAGTAAACCACAGGACTACTAAAGACATCTTTCTGAATTCCTATCTAAATGATGTAGCACCCGCTTACACCAATACACGGGCCCTCGTCCCGCCCACTGGCGGTGACGGAGATGGCAACACGCCTCCAGACCGCACCCCGCCATTACCGCAACAAGTTCCCCCTGACCGACAGCCAGTCGTTCCTCCACCTCCACCACTTCCCTCACCTAAGGTTAAGATACCGAATCCGCTTGCGCAAGATCATCCTAAAAGACAAGTTCAAGTACAGATACAGACTCCACAGAGAGATAATGCTCAAGCCTCCGCCTCAGGAGGTGCGACCAGGGGTTACCAGACCCCGCCAGCAACACACAGATTAAACCTTAGGGACATGCAGAAGCCTTTTTCATTCCAATCACCCCGTCTCGACATACTCAAAGAACCGCTTCAAGTTTGCAGATACGATCCAGTACCCGGTAAAGACGATAGGATGTTGATGGCATCGCTACGTTTACGACATGCTACAGATTACCTAGTGTTATTCTCAGGAATGAAACAGCACCTAGATAGGATATATCATTTTGTCCGAACTGGGGAAAATCCTGAAAGTATTAAGGAAGCCATGGCACATCAGAAAGTCGACACTCAAGCATATATACTACGTTTTTTCATAAACTGCTTAATAAGAGAACGAGACAGGCCTGAGACAGAACAGGATGAAATGGATGCCCTAACAAAGTGGGGTCAGAATATAGCCGAAGGAAAGCATGATAAACAAAATTGCATAGCCAGTATGTACAGGAAAATTAGAAGAATAGGAATTTCTTCCTCTGAAGAGGAGGAAGGATCCGAAGAACCAGAAAAGACTACAGACATGATAGCGTATGTAGGTAAAGGAACTTACCTTAGGAAAGGCATTCGTCCAGAGAGCAAGAGAGTCTTCCTCTCTGGCATAACAAAACCGAATTCTCCCGAACATCAGTTTTAGGAGACTGATAAAATGCTTCGAGAACGAATGGGGTACCATGTACTAAATTCTATGGATGAACAAGAACTAGCCCGGTCAGCTGTATTATGGGCTGACAATCCGAACATATACAATGATGACACAGTAGCGCAGACATTCCTGAACCTTTCCCCAGACGAGCAGAAATTAGCAGGTGTATACATGATTCAGCACCTTCTCACGTTATTCAGATATCAACATTCTGACCCAGGTCCCTTACACGACACATTAGAAGCACTACTCATGGATAGATGGAGAGGCCTAAGTACCAAGTTAATTCAAATAATTCTAGAACAACGGCACAGATACAACACATTCTTAAGCTCCGAATACGTTCCCGCTCCGCCCCCAGAAAGAAAAATGTATCATATGGAGCGTCTGCATGGCATTGAAAGTCAGAACCCCTTACGAGAAGTGCACCCAGTCATGGGTCCTGATAACGCCCTGAAACGTGTGTATGTACACACACCTCTGACTAAGTTAGAACTATTGGAAATGAAGAAACTAGTACCGTGTCACGATAAAGACCCTGCAGGTTTTCACAGAGAACTTAAAGACATGTTACTGATGGGAGATTACACATATGAAGATATCATGAAAATGTTAAAGGTACTGCTGCCCACGGGCATATACGAGAAGCTGAAGGAAAGAGAATGGAAGGTGGGAGATAAAAAGATTGTGTGGACAGAAATAGAGGACGAGGAGAAACTTCGTACCCCTGGGCTAGGCCTTGGGGAGAAAACTAAAGCATTACCAGGTTTGATAGTACAGGTTCTGCCCAGATTACTGACAACTAGAAAGGAAGACTGGGACGCAATTTCGGCCTGTAAACAGAAACACGATGAAGATACTAGTGACTTCTATTCAAGATTCGAGAAATGTTTTATTATCAATAGTGGCCTTAAGCCGAGTAGCGAGTCGTACCCGCATCTTTTTGTATCCAAATTAGTCGAGAATTCCCTGCCATTAGTCAAGAACCGTGTGTACAAAGTTGAAAGTACTTGGCAAGCAAATACGCCATCCCAGATGTTACAAATGTTACAATACCATCAGAACAGAATTAGAGAAGAACAGGATCAGGAACAGAAACGCATGAAAGACACGAAAATGAAAATGTTAGTGGCCCAGTCGGTTCCAGCCGACGGTCAGAGAAAGGGTACGACCCAGACAGGTCACGCCGCAGCTCCCGTTAAAGGGACATGCAATTATTGCAAGCAGCCAGGTCACTACGTACACGAATGCCCAGTTCTGAAACATAATATATCCACAGGTAAGACTAAAGAAAGACCGCATCCACCTAGACAAAATCAGACTCAGCAACAAACTTCACAGAATATACAGCCCATGCAGAATACACAGCCTATGCATGTTTCACCACATGCAGCACAGACAGTAGCGGTACCACAAAGACAGTCACAGTCACAGCCACAGCCCATTGCCGCGACTCAGCAAGTCTCGCAGCAGATGTACCAGTATGCCCAATCTGATTACCCCGATTATCCACGTTACACATGAAACAGCCTAGAGAGGGAGGGTGGCTTGCCTCTTATTGAAATCCCTGTAGATCAAGAGGGTCCTTATGTACACAGTCAAGTATTGGGAAAAGACAGAAAGTTTTTAATTGACACAGGGGCAAGTCGCACCACAATCAGCCATGATGAAGTCCCAGGGGCACCCCTCTCAGGCTCACAGAATGTTTCCCTTGGTTTTTCAGGACAGCCTATTGTAAATGAGGTATCGAAACCAGTCCCCCTGGCTGTGGGTCCATTATCACGTGTTACAGACTTGTTACTCACGAAATCTTGTCCAGAAAATCTGTTAGGAATAAAAACATTGAAGGCTCTAGGAGCTGTGATCTGCTGTTCTCCGGAAGGAGTTAGACTTTTCTTGAGAGACTTTAAAGGTCATTATGTATTACGAGAGTTTGATATCAGATTGAGAAATGTACCGGATCACTTATGGGCGAAAGGCCCAGCTGACGTAGGTTGTATGCACATTACACCATACCGTGTTACACTCAAACCAGGTGTTGTTCTACCCAGAATCAGACAATACAAGTTACCACCCGATGCTGTAGTGGCTTTACTGGAAATCATTGAAGAGCTCATTGCCCAAGGAGTGGTCGTAGAGACCGACTCCAATATCTGTAATTCCCCTATCATTCCGATTCTTAAACGTACTGATCCCAATGCACCGCCAGTATATCGGCTGGTGATTGATTTAAGAGAACTGAATAAATGTATTATTCCACAGTACCCTGTGGTTCCCGACATCTCTTCCCTATTGACTGCTATTGATTCAGAAGCAACGTTCTTTACTGTAATTGACCTCAAGAACGCCTTCTTCAGTGTACCTATTGACCCGGAGAGCCAATATCTCTTCGGATTCAGTTTAAATGGACGAAGTTTCAAATTTTCACGCGCACCTCAAGGATTCACAGAAAGCCCTTGCATCTATAGCCAAGCACTGAAAAGACAACTTGATTGTATCATAATGCCAGTTAACACTGCCTTACTGCAATACGTCGATGATCTGCTGATCACCGCACGAAGTGAGCCCGAATGTGAACAAGCATCACTGACAGTTTTACATTTTCTGGCCGACAAGGGACACAAGGTGTCTCCTTCGAAGCTACAATTCTGTGTTCAGCAAGTTGTATACTTGGGTCACTTGCTGTCCAAAGTGGGGAGACAGCTCACTCCCGATCGCATTCAGTTAATTGTAAATATGCCACAACCCCAGACACAAAAGGAAGTGCGGGCCTTTATAGGCCTCACCTCGTACTGCAGACAATGGATTCCCCAGTATGCATTTCTAGCTAAACCACTCATTCAGTTAACAACACAGGAGGCAGCGACTTCGACTGCCCTCCCTTGGACTCAGGAACATACACAGGCTTTTGAGGAATTAAAGAAAGCTTTATGCCAAGCACCAGTTCTAGCTACACCATGTTACAGCAAACCGTTTACACTTTTTGTTACAGAACGTGATGGTACAGCATTGTCTGTCCTCACTCAAGATCAAGCAGGTTCACATAAGCCTTGCGCTTATTTTTCAAGTACATTGGATTCAGTAGCCCAGGCACTCCCTGCGTGCTTGAAGTCAGTAGCAGCAACAGCACTAGCAATCAGACAGAGCGACTCAATTGTTTTAGGACATCAATTAACAGTACAAGTTCCACATTCTGTAGAAGTTCTTTTAAACAGAACTCAGACTCAACACTTGACTATAGCACGACTGACAGGTTATGAATTGACACTATTCCAGCCACACATAGAAATCAGACGCTGCAGCATTCTGAATCCTGCAACATTGTTACCTACAATTATGACAGATCCAGCCCCGCATGATTGTATAGAGATCATTGATACAGTAACAAAGCCTCGACGAGACTTAACAGATGTCCCACTGACAAATCCGGACCTGACACTTTACGTGGATGGTTCATGCATGAGAACAAGTACAGGAGAATTAGTGGCCGCGTATGCAGTAACCACTGAAACTGAAGTTAAAGAAACACATCGAATTGACACACTGTCTGCTCAAGCGGCGGAGCTCATCGCTCTGACCCGAGCTTGTATACTAGCCAAGAACAGAAATGTTAACATATACACCG
Source organism: Lissotriton vulgaris (assembly GCF_964263255.1). NCBI lineage: Eukaryota > Metazoa > Chordata > Amphibia > Caudata > Salamandridae > Lissotriton > Lissotriton vulgaris. The sequence continues at coordinate 961,424,331 of NC_141685.1, read as the reverse complement.
ATTCCCGTTATGCGTTCGGAGTCGTACACGACTTCGGAATGTTATGGCAAGAACGAGGTTTCTTGACCTCTCATGGTGCCAAGATACAACACGGTCCCCTCATTCAAGCACTGTTAGAAGCAATACATCTGCCCTCAGGCATATCCGTCATGAAATGTAAAGCACATACTAAAGTTACGGATTCTGTTTCCCAGGGTAATGACCTGGCAGACCAGACAGCAAAACATACGGCATTGACTCACACCCAGACTACCGATGTGACAAAGACAATAGTACCAACACAGTGTATTTCAGTCAGGGATCCCACCCTAGATGTAATCGATATCCAGACACATGCTACTTCAGATGAGATAAAGAAATGGACTGAACTAGGAGGGATCCAGACAGATCAAGGATGGGTCACGAAGGGAAAATCTACATGGTTTCTCCCTGACTCAATGGTTCAAATCATGATAAATACAGCACATAGTCCGGCACATCTAGGAGAGAAAGCTATGTTAGACAGTTTACAGAATCTCTGGTACAACAAACACTTACGAGCAGCAGCAAAACAGAAAGTGCGTACTTGCATGATCTGTTGTCAGTTCAACCCCGGTAAAAGCGTTCCTGTAGAGCAAGGTGGATTCCATCCTCCTGATCACCCTTTTGAAGTCCTCCAGATGGATTATATCCAGATGGATCGTTGTCGAGGATTCAAATATATCCTCGTAGTTGTTTGTGCACTCTCCCGTTGGACCGAAGCATATCCAGTCCCAGATTACACTGCCCCGACCACTGCCAAGCAGCTGGTTCGAGAATTCTTCCCACGGTACGGCTTGCCTCGTGTCGTGTACTCAGATAAAGGACAGCCGTTCTCATCCGAACTTATGAAGCACGTTTCCCTTCTGTTAGGATATCAGTGGAGATTCCATTGTGTCCGACATCCCGAAGCCGCAGGCCTTGTAGAAAGGCATAATCAGACACTAAAAACCCGCCTTGCCAAAGTTTGTAAAGATAAAGGGGTCGACTGGATAGTCGCCCTGCCAGTTGCATTATTCTACATGAGAATGGTTGCCCATTCGAGATCAGGACTATCCCCGTACGAAGTGGTCTTTGGTAGACCACCGAATATGTGGGGGACGCCCATGCCTAAGAAAATTACTGATGTTGATTGTAATATGCTGACAGATTACCTTGCCTCCTTGATGTCTGCACTCCAATCATGTCGTTCACAGGTTGCTGCAGCCTTCCCTGACAACACTGATGTAAAGCCACACGATGTCCGACCAGGAGACATTGTCCTGATTAGGAACTTCGACAGGAAAAGTCCGCTGGAGCCCCGCTGGAAAGAGCCGAAGACCGTCCTTCTTACTACGAAGACCGCGATCAAGGTGGAAGGCAGAAAGGGGTGGATCCATACGAGTCATATTAAAAAGTGCAACGAACTGAAACCAGACCCAGACTCGTCCACCCCCTCCAAAGACTGTATCGAAACTAGTGACTTTAAGGTTCCCGAACGAGAGAAAACTCCCCAAGAGGAGTACAAACTGAAGCTTCGATCTAGCAAGTCAGACAGTTTAATTGTTTAAGTCCTCCCCTAGGTGAATCGGTTAAATAGTTTCTGACATGTATCCCCTAGATCGAGATAGAGAGAGAGAGAGACAATTCAAGAAACGTGCATATTGTAAATCACTCCGTAGTCACTGTATAGTGACTTTATTGATTATGTTCTTTTTAAGTTTCCTGATTATTGTTGCTAGCATATTGCTTCCCATATACTACCCTATCTTCAAACGTGAACAATCTGCTTTCAATGTTTCTGCTGAACATTCTTTTAGCGAATTGCCTCCCCATGAACTTTCTTACAGACTCGCGCTGCGCAACAACACATTCATTAGTATGTTACACCATTCCCATCAGACTAACAATGCTACAAACTGTTGGATATGTGGCCGACTCCCTCCCTACCAGAAATACAAGGGAGTTCTGCCCCTCTTTCCGTACCCGTTCACTCATAATGGCTCCTGTGGTGCATGGTTTAGAATAATCAATTCCTTAGATTCTGATGTTGCTATTTTTAAAGGGAACTGGGTTTGGGGAAACTTGAACTTAGTTCTGCTTAATGCCTGTTACCCTGACAAAAAGGGACTCCCCACTAGAGTAGGAACTGATCTAGAAAATGAAGTGTATGGATTAGGTAATTATACAATTAACCTTATGATTCTCACTGTTGAATCGGAAGCCGCACCAGTTCTCCCTGCTATGTCAGTACTACCAGTCACAGGTGACTTATGTGTCAGAAAGAAGGGTTCAGTACACTTAGGTCATAGTAAATGTACTACCGTGGTCGACTTCAGTGATCATGGCAAGTCTTCCTTTAAAGCTACTCGTCATTCCTACTTTGTTTGTGGCCATACCGCATACATACGCTTACCCCCAGATTGGGATGGTACCTGTTACATTGCCTTCCTTCTGCCACCTGTTTTCCTAGCCCCTCCTGATTATCACAGAAATACAAATCTAGTAAAGAGTAGACTCAGAAGGGATCTCCCGATTGTCGACTATACCGAAACGGCATGGGAGCAATACACAGATTTCAACAAGGGATTCTTTTTCTTCACAGGCCCCGTCCAAAACAGTAAATTAATACGTAGATTAACCAGAACACTCGAAGCAGTAGTAAATGAAACTGCCTCCGCTCTAGGTAACTTAACAGAGGAACAGTCTGCTATGCGGATTGTTGTTCTTCAGAATCGTCTTGTTATTGACGTCATCTTGGCAGATAGAGGTGGAGCCTGTAAGGTCATCGGGTCAAGTTGCTGTGTTTTCATTCCAGAAAACGCGCCAACTGTCTACAAAGCTATTACACGTCTTCATAAGATTGCAAGTTCGATACATCAGAATCCAGGCCCCTGGACTTGGTCCGGTTGGTCTGGACAACGTTAACCGCTTGGGGATGGAAGATCCTATCCTTCCTAGGCATTGCCCTTGTCATAGTATTCAGTTGTTGCCTGTGCCTACAGTGTGGGCCAGCGATTTGTGGACTGTGCGCCACATCGTGCATTGAACATTCCAGTTTTCTCTCAAACCGACAACGGAAGAGAGACGAGCAAATGATGTTACAAGAACAGACTGATCGATTCATGAGGATCGAGATATCATGAAGGGTCCGTAGGGAACAAGGAGGGAATGAGGAAATATAAATTTTTGGTCAAGTTATGTTCCCTATCGTGTACCCCACCGTCTCCATGTACGAGTCTAAAGTGCATGTAACTTCCCTCCTGTGCCAGCTATGAAGACGCAAATACATTTGCGTCCAACGTTAACATGTCCTCTTTCAGACCACCCAGAATGGGTTGAATAGCCCGTTCCTAAGTATGCCATGCCAACGTCTTTTTGTGGTGTGCTTTACACGTTTTTTCAGCTCGGGCGAAGCAGGCCCTGAAATCTGCCATCGAGCCTTTTTCTGCTTTCTGACTCTGAGAGCCTCAGCCCAGACTGTCTCTGTACCCGTGACCTCTGCCTTACTCCCTGTGCGGCTCACCGCGTTTAGCTCAGCCTGCTGCCTGCCAAGACTGAATTCAACCTTCGAGTTATCTGTTCCACTCTCCGAAAATGCATTCCTGCCTACTAGCTTAAGTAAACATTCCCCCAGCTGCAGAGCGAAGGGCCCGGCCTTCCTGTCTCCGTGCAAATAATTCATAACCTCTGTTACCATGGCAGGCCCATGCCCCCACGCTCCTCATGCAGACACTTAGACGCTTATACACGCACTCACAGTCAGTATAGAATAGCTTCTGCCCCAGAGACCTTTCCGCCCAGATAGTATGGTTCCCAAACATCAGATATCAGATATGATAGAGGTACGAGTTGATCTGACATGCCAGACTTCTGTCTCTTTCCGCCATTGTAAATGTCAAGTCCCCTGCACCCTCCAGTTTCACGTCAATCACACGTCATGTAGCTGCGCGCGCATCTAGGCCTCAGATTTCTGCTGACATTGCAAGATTCTGCTTTTTGTTGCCACCCACTTATGACACCTACTTATGACGTTTCTAGCACACACCTTTATGTTCACGCCTAGTTCACGCCTTCTAATTACGTATCATTACCATGTGTGTGTTTTATCTTGTTTCTCTCAGCTGTTACGCCTACTGTATTGGTTTCTATAATGTAACTCAAGTATATAAGCTATGTATTGTCAATAAAATATTGCTCTATCCCTTCCTGCACCCCAGTGGTGGCAGGAACAAGATATCCGGTCATGACCATTCCTTTTTAAGGAATAAAACCCCTAAGAACTCTAACACCACGGACTCTGCCTTTTTCTTTCCGATTGAGTTATTATTGATTAAGTACTTACCTGCATAGAAATTAGGACGGTAAATCAAATATTTACCACATTATTTTGGCGCCCGAATAGGGACCCCTCCCCCACCTCACGCGCCGGTTGGTGCGTTGCAAGCTCTGTCCCCTGCCATCAGTTAGACGGAAACTACGCGTACTGGCAGGATTTCCTGTATCTCCCTCTGGCCCACGGAGGCGACGAAGACTGCAATCAGCACCCAGACGAGGCGGTGAGGAGTGCGGAGGATCCCGACCAGAGCCTAGTCGAAAGAAGCAAGGTCCGAGGTGTCAAGAGGCCCACCAGTTTTCCGAAGTATCAACGTGCCGAGCCGAGTCGAGTCCGGTCCAGTCCAGTCGAGTTTTCCGAGGCCTTCTGTTTTCCGTGCTTCCCGGTGAGTACCATTGCTGGGACGTATCTAGACGGGTTTGGGTACACAAATTCGGTCTGCACTGTTTTAGACAGTGTATCTGTACTGTTTAGCAGTATATCAGTTATCGTAGTTCTTGCACTGTTCTGAGCAGTGTATCTGTGCTGTTTAGCAGTACATCCAGTATAGGGGGTAGTCATATATGTTTCAAATGTCTTTTTGATGTGTTTAATGTCGTGGTATGAGTGACTGTTTCTAATGTGCATTATTGTGTTCTTGTGTAACTAGTTGTGTCTAGAATTAAGTAGCAAGGATTGAGCATTCAGTACTAAGTAAACAAGATGCCGTTTTTCAATAAGTTGAAACAGATAGGAACTAGAAAAGGGATACTAGAGGAAGAAATTCCTATTCCCCCTAGGGACACTCCTGGAAACTTCATGTATCAGAAACATGGCATAGATGCCATATTGTATCTAGATTTATGGGCCGATTATACTAAGCATCTAGACGAAAGACACAGATGGCCTGCTACCGGAACATGGGATGCCGAGTGCATCATGAAGGTAGAAGAAGCATTATGGAAAAAGAAAGCCAGACAATCTCAGAAAGACGCCATAGAATTTTGGCGTAAAGAATCACACAAACGTGCTGAAAAAGCACTCCATAGAGAAGACAGACATAGAGAAGAATCAGATAAAGCCCGAGAAAACGAATTAGTTACTGAAGGGATTCGAGTAAAATCAGAACAAGTAGACCGCGCACGAAACAATCTTGTAAATGGTATGTACTTAGTAGCCGAAGGTACGCCTGAGGCCACTTCAGAAATGCCGAAAAATCTGCCACCACCATTGGTTCCAATTAAAGTAAACCACAGGACTACTAAAGACATCTTTCTGAATTCCTATCTAAATGATGTAGCACCCGCTTACACCAATACATGGGCCCTCGTCCCGCCCACTGGCGGTGACGGAGATGGCAACACGCCTCCAGACCTCACCCCGCCATTACCGCAACAAGTTCCCCCTGACCGACAGCCAGTCGTTCCTCCACCTCCACCACTTCCCTCACCTAAGGTTAAGATACCGAATCCGCTTGCGCAAGATCATCCTAAAAGACAAGTTCAAGTACAGATACAGACTCCACAGAGAGATAATGCTCAAGCCTCCGCCTCAGGAGGTGCGACCAGGGGTTACCAGACCCCGCCAGCAACACACAGATTAAACCTTAGGGACATGCAGAAGCCTTTTTCATTCCAATCACCCCGTCTCGACATACTCAAAGAACCGCTTCAAGTTTGCAGATACGATCCAGTACCCGGTAAAGACGATAGGATGTTGATGGCATCGCTACGTTTACGACATGCTACAGATTACCTAGTGTTATTCTCAGGAATGAAACAGCACCTAGATAGGATATATCATTTTGTCCGAACTGGGGAAAATCCTGAAAGTATTAAGGAAGCCATGGCACATCAGAAAGTCGACACTCAAGCATATATACTACGTTTTTTCATAAATTGCTTAATAAGAGAACGAGACAGGCCTGAGACAGAACAGGATGAAATGGATGCCCTAACAAAGTGGGGTCAGAATATAGCCGAAGGAAAGCATGATAAACAAAATTGCATAGCCAGTATGTACAGGAAAATTAGAAGTGCAGTAATAAAAGTACACGAGGATGAGAAAGAAGAAGCTTCCTCTGAAGAGGAGGAAGGATCCGAAGAACCAGAAAAGACTACAGACATGATAGCGTATGTAGGTAAAGGAACTTACCTTAGGAAAGGCATTCGTCCAGAGAGCAAGAGAGTCTTCCTCTCTGGCATAACAAAACCGAATTCTCCCGAACATCAGTTTTAGGAGACTGATAAAATGCTTCGAGAACGAATGGGGTACCATGTACTAAATTCTATGGATGAACAAGAACTAGCCCGGTCAGCTGTATTATGGGCTGACAATCCGAACATATACACTGATGACACAGTAGCGCAGACATTCCTGAACCTTTCCCCAGACGAGCAGAAATTAGCAGGTGTATACATGATTCAGCACCTTCTCACGTTATTCAGATATCAACATTCTGACCCAGGTCCCTTACACGACACATTAGAAGCACTACTCATGGATAGATGGAGAGGCCTAAGTACCAAGTTAATTCAAATAATTCTAGAACAACGGCACAGATACAACACATTCTTAAGCTCCGAATACGTTCCCGCTCCGCCCCCAGAAAGAAAAATGTATCATATGGAGCGTCTGCATGGCATTGAAAGTCAGAACCCCTTACGAGAAGTGCACCCAGTCATGGGTCCTGATAACGCCCTGAAACGTGTGTATGTACACACACCTCTGACTAAGTTAGAACTATTGGAAATGAAGAAACTAGTACCGTGTCACGATAAAGACCCTGCAGGTTTTCACAGAGAACTTAAAGACATGTTACTGATGGGAGATTACACATATGAAGATATCATGAAAATGTTAAAGGTACTGCTGCCCACGGGCATATACGAGAAGCTGAAGGAAAGAGAATGGGAGGTGGGAGATAAAAAGATTGTGTGGACAGAAATAGAGGACGAGGAGAAACTTCGTACCCCTGGGCTAGGCCTTGGGGAGAAAACTAAAGCATTACCAGGTTTGATAGTACAGGTTCTGCCCAGATTACTGACAACTAGAAAGGAAGACTGGGACGCAATTTCGGCCTGTAAACAGAAACACGATGAAGATACTAGTGACTTCTATTCAAGATTCGAGAAATGTTTTATTATCAATAGTGGCCTTAAGCCGAGTAGCGAGTCGTACCCGCATCTTTTTGTATCCAAATTAGTCGAGAATTCCCTGCCATTAGTCAAGAACCGTGTGTACAAAGTTGAAAGTACTTGGCAAGCAAATACGCCATCCCAGATGTTACAAATGTTACAATACCATCAGAACAGAATTAGAGAAGAACAGGATCAGGAACAGAAACGCATGAAAGACACGAAAATGAAAATGTTAGTGGCCCAGTCGGTTCCAGCCGACGGTCAGAGAAAGGGTACGACCCAGACAGGTCACGCCGCAGCTCCCGTTAAAGGGACATGCAATTATTGCAAGCAGCCAGGTCACTACGTACACGAATGCCCAGTTCTGAAACATAATATATCCACAGGTAAGACTAAAGAAAGACCGCATCCACCTAGACAAAATCAGACTCAGCAACAAACTTCACAGAATATACAGCCCATGCAGAATACACAGCCTATGCATGTTTCACCACATGCAGCACAGACAGTAGCGGTACCACAAAGACAGTCACAGCCACAGCCCATTGCCGCGACTCAGCAAGTCTCGCAGCAGATGTACCAGTATGCCCAATCTGATTACCCCGATTATCCACGTTACACATGAAACAGCCTAGAGAAGGAGGGTGGCTTGCCTCTTATTGAAATCCTTGTAGATCAAGAGGGTCCTTATGTACACAGTCAAGTATTGGGAAAAGACAGAAAGTTTTTAATTGACACAGGGGCAAGTCGCACCACAATCAGCCATGATGAAGTCCCAGGGGCACCCCTCTCAGGCTCACAGAATGTTTCCCTTGGTTTTTCAGGACAGCCTATTGTAAATGAGGTATCAAAACCAGTCCCCCTGGCTGTGGGTCCATTATCACGTGTTACAGACTTGTTACTCACGAAATCTTGTCCAGAAAATCTGTTAGGAATAAAAACATTGAAGGCTCTAGGAGCTGTGATCTGCTGTTCTCCGGAAGGAGTTAGACTTTTCTTGAGAGACTTTAAAGGTCATTATGTATTACGAGAGTTTGATATCAGATTGAGAAATGTACCGGATCACTTATGGGCGAAAGGCCCAGCTGACGTAGGTTGTATGCACATTACACCATACCGTGTTACACTCAAACCAGGTGTTGTTCTACCCAGAATCAGACAATACAAGTTACCACCCGATGCTGTAGTGGCTTTACTGGAAATCATTGAAGAGCTCATTGCCCAAGGAGTGGTCGTAGAGACCGACTCCAATATCTGTAATTCCCCTATCATTCCGATTCTTAAACGTACTGATCCCAATGCACCGCCAGTATATCGGCTGGTGATTGATTTAAGAGAACTGAATAAATGTATTATTCCACAGTACCCTGTGGTTCCCGACATCTCTTCCCTATTGACTGCTATTGATTCAGAAGCAACGTTCTTTACTGTAATTGACCTCAAGAACGCCTTCTTCAGTGTACCTATTGACCCGGAGAGCCAATATCTCTTCGGATTCAGTTTAAATGGACGAAGTTTCAAATTTTCACGCGCACCTCAAGGATTCACAGAAAGCCCTAGCATCTATAGCCAAGCACTGAAAAGACAACTTGATTGTATCATAATGCCAGTTAACACTGCCTTACTGCAATACGTCGATGATCTGCTGATCACCGCACGAAGTGAGCCCGAATGTGAACAAGCATCACTGACAGTTTTACATTTTCTGGCCGACAAGGGACACAAGGTGTCTCCTTCGAAGCTACAATTCTGTGTTCAGCAAGTTGTATACTTGGGTCACTTGCTGTCCAAAGTGGGGAGACAGCTCACTCCCGATCGCATTCAGTTAATTGTAAATATGCCACAACCCCAGACACAAAAGGAAGTGCGGGCCTTTATAGGCCTCACCTCGTACTGCAGACAATGGATTCCCCAGTATGCATTTCTAGCTAAACCACTCATTCAGTTAACAACACAGGAGGCAGCGACTTCGACTGCCCTCCCTTGGACTCAGGAACATACACAGGCTTTTGAGGAATTAAAGAAAGCTTTATGCCAAGCACCAGTTCTAGCGACACCATGTTACAGCAAACCGTTTACACTTTTTGTTACAGAACGTGATGGTACAGCATTGTCTGTCCTCACTCAAGATCAAGCAGGTTCACATAAGCCTTGCGCTTATTTTTCAAGTACATTGGATTCAGTAGCCCAGGCACTCCCTGCGTGCTTGAAGTCAGTAGCAGCAACAGCACTAGCAATCAGACAGAGCGACTCAATTGTTTTAGGACATCAATTAACAGTACAAGTTCCACATTCTGTAGAAGTTCTTTTAAACAGAACTCAGACTCAACACTTGACTATAGCACGACTGACAGGTTATGAATTGACACTATTCCAGCCACACATAGAAATCAGACGCTGCAGCATTCTGAATCCTGCAACATTGTTACCTACAATTATGACAGATCCAGCCCCGCATGATTGTATAGAGATCATTGATACAGTAACAAAGCCTCGACGAGACTTAACAGATGTCCCACTGACAAATCCGGACCTGACACTTTACGTGGATGGTTCATGCATGAGAACAAGTACAGGAGAATTAGTGGCCGCGTATGCAGTAACCACTGAAACTGAAGTTAAAGAAATACATCGTATTGACACACTGTCTGCTCAAGCGGCGGAGCTCATCGCTCTGACCCGAGCTTGTATACTAGCCAAGAACAGAAATGTTAACATATACACCGATTCCCGTTATGCGTTCGGAGTCGTACACGACTTCGGAATGTTATGGCAAGAACGAGGTTTCTTGACCTCTCATGGTGCCAAGATACAACACGGTCCCCTCATTCAAGCACTGTTAGAAGCAATACATCTGCCCTCAGGCATATCCGTCATGAAATGTAAAGCACATACTAAAGTTACGGATTCTGTTTCCCAGGGTAATGACCTGGCAGACCAGACAGCAAAACATACGGCATTGACTCACACCCAGACTACCGATGTGACAAAGACAATAGTACCAACACAGTGTATGTCAGTCAGGGATCCCACCCTAGATGTAATCGATATCCAGACACATGCTACTTCAGATGAGATAAAGAAATGGACTGAACTAGGAGGGATCCAGACAGATCAAGGATGGGTCACGAAGGGAAAATCTACATGGTTTCTCCCTGACTCAATGGTTCAAATCATGATAAATACAGCACATAGTCCGGCACATCTAGGAGAGAAAGCTATGTTAGACAGTTTACAGAATCTCTGGTACAACAAACACTTACGAGCAGCAGCAAAACAGAAAGTGCGTACTTGCATGATCTGTTGTCAGTTCAACCCCGGTAAAAGCGTTCCTGTAGAGCAAGGTGGATTCCATCCTCCTGATCACCCTTTTGAAGTCCTCCAGATGGATTATATCCAGATGGATCGTTGTCGAGGATTCAAATATGTCCTCGTAGTTGTTTGTGCACTCTCCCGTTGGACCGAAGCATATCCAGTCCCAGATTACACTGCCCCGACCACTGCCAAGCAGCTGGTTCGAGAATTCTTCCCACGGTACGGCTTGCCTCGTGTCGTGTACTCAGATAACGGACAGCCGTTCTCATCCGAACTTATGAAGCACGTTTCCCTTCTGTTAGGATATCAGTGGAGATTCCATTGTGTCCGACATCCCGAAGCCGCAGGCCTTGTAGAAAGGCATAATCAGACACTAAAAACCCGCCTTGCCAAAGTTTGTAAAGAGAAAGGGGTCGACTGGATAGTCGCCCTGCCAGTTGCATTATTCTACATGAGAATGGTTGCCCATTCGAGATCAGGACTATCCCCGTACGAAGTGGTCTTTGGTAGACCACCGAATATGTGGGGGACGCCCATGCCTAAGAAAATTACTGATGTCGATTGTAATATGCTGACAGATTACCTTGCCTCCTTGATGTCTGCACTCCAATCATGTCGTTCACAGGTTGCTGCAGCCTTCCCTGACAACACTGATGAAAAGCCACACGATGTCCGACCAGGAGACATTGTCCTGATTAGGAACTTCGACAGGAAAAGTCCGCTGGAGCCCCGCTGGAAAGAGCCGAAGACCGTCCTTCTTACTACGAAGACCGCGATCAAGGTGGAAGGCAGAAAGGGGTGGATCCATACGAGTCATATTAAAAAGTGCAACGAACTGAAACCAGACCCAGACTCGTCCACCCCCTCCAAAGACTGTATCGAAACTAGTGACTTTAAGGTTCCCGAACGAGAGAAAACTCCCCAAGAGGAGTACAAACTGAAGCTTCGATCTAGCAAGTCAGACAGTTTAATTGTTTAAGTCCTCCCCTAGGTGAATCGGTTAAATAGTTTCTGACATGTATCCCCTAGATCGAGATAGAGAGAGAGAGAGACAATTCAAGAAACGTGCATATTGTAAATCACTCCGTAGTCACTGTATAGTGACTTTATTGATTATGTTCTTTTTAAGTTTCCTGATTATTGTTGCTAGCATATTGCTTCCCATATACTACCCTATCTTCAAACGTGAACAATCTGCTTTCAATGTTTCTGCTGAACATTCTTTTAGCAAATTGCCTCCCCATGAACTTTCTTACAGACTTGCGCTGCGCAACAACACATTCATTAGTATGTTACACCATTCCCATCAGACTAACAATGCTACAAACTGTTGGATATGTGGCCGACTCCCTCCCTACCAGAAATACAAGGGAGTTCTGCCCCTCTTTCCGTACCCGTTCACTCATAATGGCTCCTGTGGTGCATGGTTTAGAATAATCAATTCCTTAGATTCTGATGTTGCTGTTTTTAAAGGGAACTGGGTTTGGGGAAACTTGAACTTAGTTCTGCTTAATGCCTGTTACCCTGACAAAAAGGGACTCCCCACTAGAGTAGGAACTGATCTAGAAAATGAAGTGTATGGATTAGGTAATTATACAATTAACCTTATGATTCTCACTGTTGAATCGGAAGCCGCACCAGTTCTCCCTGCTATGTCAGTACTACCAGTCACAGGTGACTTATGTGTCAGAAAGAAGGGTTCAGTACACTTAGGTCATAGTAAATGTACTACCGTGGTCGACTTCAGTGATCATGGCAAGTCTTCCTTTAAAGCTACTCGTCATTCCTACTTTGTTTGTGGCCATACCGCATACATACGCTTACCCCCAGATTGGGATGGTACCTGTTACATTGCCTTCCTTCTGCCACCTGTTTTCCTAGCCCCTCCTGATTATCACAGAAGTACAAATCTAGTAAAGAGTAGACTCAGAAGGGATCTCCCGATTGTCGACTATACCGAAACGGCATGGGAGCAATACACAGATTTCAACAAGGGATTCTTTTTCTTCACAGGCCCCGTCCAAAACAGTAAATTAATACGTAGATTAACCAGAACACTCGAAGCAGTAGTAAATGAAACTGCCTCCGCTCTAGGTAACTTAACAGAGGAACAGTCTGCTATGCGGATTGTTGTTCTTCAGAATCGTCTTGTTATTGACGTCATCTTGGCAGATAGAGGTGGAGCCTGTAAGGTCATCGGGTCAAGTTGCTGTGTTTTCATTCCAGAAAACGCGCCAACTGTCTACAAAGCTATTACACGTCTTCATAAGATTGCAAGTTCGATACATCAGAATCCAGGCCCCTGGACTTGGTCCGGTTGGTTCTGGACAACGTTAACCGCTTGGGGATGGAAGATCCTATCCTTCCTAGGCATTGCCATTGTCATAGTATTCAGTTGTTGCCTGTGCCTACAATGTGGGCCAGCGATTTGTGGACTGTGCGCCACATCGTGCATTGAACATTCCAGTTTTCTCTCAAACCGACAACGGAAGAGAGACGAGCAAATGATGTTACAAGAACAGACTGATCGATTCATGAGGATCGAGATATCATGAAGGGTCCGTAGGGAACAAGGAGGGAATGAGGAAATATAAATTTTTGGTCAAGTTATGTTCCCTATCGTGTACCCCACCGTCTCCATGTACGAGTCTAAAGTGCATGTAACTTCCCTCCTGTGCCAGCTATGAAGACGCAAATACATTTGCGTCCAACGTTAACATGTCCTCTTTCAGACCACCCAGAATGGGTTGAATAGCCCGTTCCTAAGTATGCCATGCCAACGTCTTTTTGTGGTGTGCTTTACACGTTTTTTCAGCTCGGGCGAAGCAGGCCCTGAAATCTGCCATCGAGCCTTTTTCTGCTTTCTGACTCTGAGAGCCTCAGCCCAGACTGTCTCTGTACCCGTGACCTCTGCCTTACTCCCTGTGCGGCTCACCGCGTTTAGCTCAGCCTGCTGCCTGCCAAGACTGAATTCAACCTTCGAGTTATCTGTTCCACTCTCCGAAAATGCATTCCTGCCTACTAGCTTAAGTAAACATTCCCCCAGCTGCAGAGCGAAGGGCCCGGCCTTACTGTCTCCGTGCAAATAATTCATAACCTCTGTTACCATGGCAGGCCCATGCCCCCACGCTCCTCATGCAGACACTTAGACGCTTATACACGCACTCACAGTCAGTATAGAATAGCTTCTGCCCCAGAGACCTTTCCGCCCAGATAGTATGGTTCCCAAACATCAGATATCAGATATGATAGAGGTACGAGTTGATCTGACATGCCAGACTTCTGTCTCTTTCCGCCATTGTAAATGTCAAGTCCCCTGCACCCTCCAGTTTCACGTCAATCACACGTCATGTAGCTGCGCGCGCATCTAGGCCTCAGATTTCTGCTGACATTGCAAGATTCTGCTTTTTGTTGCCACCCACTTATGACACCTACTTATGACGTTTCTAGCACACACCTTTATGTTCACGCCTAGTTCACGCCTTCTAATTACGTATCATTACCACGTGTGTGTTTTATCTTGTTTCTCTCAGCTGTTACGCCTACTGTATTGGTTTCTATAATGTAACTCAAGTATATAAGCTATGTATTGTCAATAAAATATTGCTCTATCCCTTCCTGCACCCCAGTGGTGGCAGGAACAAGATATCCGGTCATGACCATTCCTTTTTAAGGAATAAAACCCCTAAGAACTCTAACACCACGGACTCTGCCTTTTTCTTTCCGATTGAGTTATTATTGATTAAGTACTTACCTGCATAGAAATTAGGACGGTAAATCAAATATTTACCACAGAGTCCAGCAATTATGCTTAAACAATTATGTGCTGCTCTTTTCCATGGTTCTGAAATAGATGTGAAGAATATTTGTGAAGAAATTGAGTTTTGTTACTTTGGAAGTAAAGAGGAGAATGTTCAAATTGACCCAGAAGAAGAGGGTAATGTTGAAGATAATGTACAGGTTTCCAGTACAGATAATTTTCAGAAAGAAATTGCCACGTTTCAGGTGAAATCAAGTGAGAGGCCTAATTTCACTTGTGTGTGTTGTCGACGGACTTATTATAAGAATCAGACTAAGTTAGTGGATTTATATGCAAAAAGTGAAAGGGAAAATAATAGTGAATGGAAGGATTTCGCAACATACTTGATGGTAGAAAATTGTTTTGATTTGGGATCGGATCAACGTATGTGTACTTATTGTTGTAACAAATTAAACCAAAACCAGATGCCAGCTAGGGCGGTTCATAATAATCTGGAATTGGTAGAGATGCATTCTGAATTGAAGGATTTAAATACTTATGAATCTATTTTGATTCAAAGTATCCATCCCTTTCAGGCTATTGTAAGAATGGAGCCAAAGACAGGGAAGTTGCCTCCATCAGATTTACAGAGAGGATTAAAGGGAAGAGTTGTTTATTTGCCTCTAGATTTGAACAAAAACATTAACACAATTGGAGTAGAGAAAGTGGAAGAGGAACCTCTAGTTATCATAGTTAATGGTGTTCCGACAAAGAGTAAGAAAATATGGCAAGATTTAGTGGATGTTAGGAAAGTCTAAAATGCAACATTGTATTTAAAAAAAAATAATAAGTACTATAAGAATGTATATGTTGCAGAAGAGGAAGTAAGTGAGGAAGAGGATAGCGATTTGTGTCCTGGTCAAATTGAAAAAGTAGAAGCCTCTAAAAAGGAAGAAATTTATGAACATTATAGTGTTCATCCTTTGCATTCCAAGGAAGCTATGGGGAATGCTATTGAGTTGTTTCAAATGAAACAAGCCAAAGGGAGTCCCATTAGTGTTTGGGAGGAAAGTTTGGAAGCTCGGTGTTTCCCACAGCTATTTCCCACAGGTCGAGGAGGACGATATGATGAGCGACCTGTTCAAATTCCTGCTTCAGAATACCGGACTTTACGATTGTATGCAGAAGATGCTAGGTTTCGACAATGCATTCCCTATTTGCTTCATCTCCTGTTTGAAAGCGATCTGTCAGGACTGTCATATGCAGTGAACCACATCTTGAAAAGTGGTATACAGATGCGAAACATCTCGGCAAGGGACTTTATGGATAAAGTCAATGTCCAAGACAGTATTTTGGATTCTCACCTAATTAATCTCATGGCGTGTCAGCGTGGTACTAATGAGTACTGGTACCGTCGTCATGGTGATTTAAAATGTATGCTGAGGAACTTAGGAAGTCCAACATGGTTCCTCACTCTCAGCTGTACCGAGTATAGCTGGGAAGACTTACTTGAATTTCTACGAGAGGCAAATGGAAACATTGAAAATATTGAATTCAAGACACCCAGAGAACTGTGCTCTTTGGATCCAGTGAATGTATGCAGGTACTTCAATCATAGATTTGAAGATATGATGTCTTTCATCATGAATAAGAAGAATCCACCTCTTGGAGAGGTGTTGGATTTTTTCTGGAGAAAGGAGTACCAAGCAAGAGGTGCTCCTCCTATACATATGCTGCTATGGATCAAGGATGCACCTAAATTTGGAACAGATCCGGATGACTTAGTGATGAGTTTCATAGAACAGTATTCTACGTGTGCTGTTCCAAACGCAAAGGAGAAGAAAAGCCTAAGAGAACAAGTTCTACGTTTCCAAGGCCATCGTTGTGGAAAGTACTGTCGTCGTAAATTCAGAAACAAGGACAAGTTCTACACCAAATGTCGTTTCAACTTTCCACGACCAGTGATTTCTAAAGGAAGAGTAAACAGTTTGATGTCTTCACTGCGACATAATGTGACGAGGAAATCACCCAAAAACACATACAATTTGAAAAGAAACGAAGAGTCCAAGTACATCAACGACTACAACCCTGTGATTTTGTCCATGTGGAATGCTAACATGGATATACAGTTTGTGGCTGACAACTGTATGGCTGTGGCTCGGTATGTGACATCTTACATCACCAAAAAAGAAAAGACAGAATTGAAGGATATGTGGGAGGATATTTCCCATGAAAAGAGCCTCAGCAAGAAGTTGTACAGTTTCAGTTTGAAGATGTTGTTGCATCGAGAAATCGGAGCTTACAAATGTTCTGACCGCTTGTCTTCAGCAAGTCTCTATGCCAAATCCAGGAGTATCGTTTGGGCGAGTCTTGGTCTTGCTGCAACGCGAAATCGAGTTCTAAAACCTGTCCGGGAAATTGAGTATTTGGCGGAAAAGGAGCCAAACAGTACCGACATTTTGAAGACCAACATGCTGGATACATATTATCCAAATCGAAGCTGTCACCTCGAGAATGTTTGTCTATATGAGGTTCTACAAAATTACATATTCAAGAGGAACATCAAAGAAGATATTGAGAAAGGAGTGTATGCTGTAATTGGAAGTGAGGGATGTCTGGTCAAGCAAAGAAAATGCCACTTGGTAAACCATCGAAAATTGAGTGGCGAATCTCCAGAAAAAAAAGAGTTTTTCTA
Source organism: Lissotriton vulgaris (assembly GCF_964263255.1). Classification (NCBI taxonomy): domain Eukaryota; kingdom Metazoa; phylum Chordata; class Amphibia; order Caudata; family Salamandridae; genus Lissotriton; species Lissotriton vulgaris. The sequence goes on along the minus strand of NC_141685.1, from coordinate 961,407,130 downwards.
TTTAGCACTCTTGCAACTTTTCAAGCCTTGGCGTGCAGAAGAAGAACTGCTTGGAGATTTACTTTGTTACGAAGACTCTTTCAATGCCGCCAAGGAAACCATAGAATGTTCTGCTTTTCCCAAATATCTAGAAATGTTGACTTTGGAAATCGAGCAGTAAGCAACAATTGCAGCCGAGATTGCTAGAGACAGTTCTCAGGACAGTCAGAGTACTGTTTCATTGAGTCAGGATCCACTAGGAGGACCTGTTATCGAAAATGAAGCCGCCACTGCCATGAATGAAGTAGAAAGAGCCATGGCACATGCTCAGGAGGATGCGTTAACTTAGAAGACTTGGAAAGACAACTCAACGTTGAGCAGAGGAAAATATATGACGAAGTTACCAAGCAAATTGAGCATGGATTAAATCATGAGAAGAAAGAGTGCTCATGTACGTCGTTGAAGCCTGTCCGATTGTACGTGAGTGGAGAAGCGGGAACTGGAAAAAGTTTTCTCATTAAAGCAATTTCTTGTTATTTGCAGGAAAGGACTGAGTCATCGCTGTCTTGTGTTGTCACCGCTCCAACTGGACTGGCAGCACATAACATTAAAGGTATTACTTTGCATCGTCTACTGATGTTGCCAGTGGAGCATGACAACAAATTACAATACCACAAGTTATCTGGAGATGCTTGTTGTGAAGTTTCAAGAGTCTTGAGGAAAATGAAACTTCTTATCATTGACGAAGTAAGCATGGTTTCAAATCTCATGCTTGCCTTTGTGCATTTGAGAATGCAAGAAGTTCTTAAAACAGAGTATGATGTGTTATTTGGTGGCAAACACATCATTGTTTTCGGAGATCTTCTGCAGCTAACACCAGTGAAAGGACAACCTGTGTTCAAAATACTCACGCATGAAGATACCAGGAAGTGCCTAGGGAGCATTGGCAATGTCAATATATGGTTAAACTTCAATTATGCTGAACTGCATGAAAATATGCGTCAGGCGAAGGATGAAGATTACAAGAATATTTTACAAGATGTTAGAATTGGAAAAGTGACCGAGTATGCGAAAGAAGCTTTACATGCACGATTACTGTCAAATTTATATCCAGAACAAGACATTGTGCCTGAGAATATTTTTAAGAAAATTACTAAGAAGAAATCTGGAATATGTTTGATGCCAACTCTTGCAGAATGTGCCATCTTCAACAACAAAATGTTGAATTTAGAAAAACAAGAGATTGTGAAACTTGAAGCTATTGACTAAGAGCATATGGGAGCAACAATTATTTTGTCTGAGAATTTGAAATCTAAATTGGATTCATTAGAGAAGACTATATCTAAAACTGCGGGTTTTGAAAAGACTTTGAATGTGTGCTTAAATTGCCGAATCATTTTGAGAAGGAATTTACATGTTGAAAGAGGTCTGGTAAATGGATCAATGGGTAATGTTGTTGATTTTGAAAAATACAGAAATAGAGATGGTATTGAATTTTTAAAAATTAAATTTGATGGCATTGAGGAAGTACAGCTAATTGATCGTTCTTCTGCTAGATTTTTGCTTGTAAAAGACTTATATGTGCGCCGTAAGCAGTTTCCTGTTTGCTTGGCATATGCGGTGACAATCCATAAATCGCAAGGTTTAAGTGTAGATAGTGCTTTAGTGAATATTGGCAGTTCTGTGTTCAAGGAGGGTATGGCTTATGTGGCTTTGTCACGAGTTAGAACTTTATTGGGATTGTACTTGATTGACTGTGATGTCACAAACATTTGTGCAGATCTAGATTGTGTTAAGGAATACAATAGGTTAAGAAGAGAGTATGCGCCACATTTGCCTCAATATCCTTTGTTTGAGAAACGTGTGGTAGGCCGGAAACGAAGAAATGTGACCAATAGTACGGAGGTTATAGCAAAAAGACGAAAAGTTGATGAACCTGAAATTATAAGCAGAAAGAAAATGGATTCTGTTGAAGATGTTGTTGGTTTTAAATTTGAAAATAGTTCTGGTGTCAACTGCTATGCTAATGTAGTGGTTAATGTTCTCTTTTCACTAGAGACTTTCAAAGAACAGATTGTGATCAATTCGTAACAAAGTTTATGCTGTTTGTTGAATTCTGTGTTAGAGAAATGTAGTTCTGATAAAACGAGAGTAGAAAGTGTGTCTGAAATTCGTTTTCTGTTAGACGAATGTTCAGGTCAAACAGAATTCTCTGAAAATATTCAGCAGGATTGTCAGGAGTTTTTAATGTATATGCTTGATGTATTGCAAGATGAGGGTGTAGATGTAGATTATCTATTTGGCCTTTCTTATCAATGGCAGCATGACTGCGAGAATTGTAGGCTATCAAGTACTACTAGTGTAGATTCTGAAAGATTTATATATTTAACTTTGCCAGACAGTAAATCAGTGTCCTTTCATAAGCTAGTAAAAGCAGCTGATCACAACATGGAGTGTAGCCAATGTAAATCTGAAATGATGTCAACATTATTTTTACGAAGATATGGCCTGTATGTCATTTTAATGTTCCAACAATGTAGGACTGATGGAACAAAATTGACAACTTTAATAAAAAATGTTGTTGCTTCGCAGTTGTCAATATCAGGAAGGACTTTTGTAACTGCAGCAATTATATTTCATGACGGTCCTACAACAACATCAGGACATTACACAACTTATTTAAAGTCCAGAAACGGCTGGTCATTCTGCAACAATTCTGCTTTAACTTTCAAAAAGAAATTGCCTTTTGACCTTAAAAATTCTTACCTGGTGTTTTTAAAACCAAAATTTTAGGGACAGAATCTCGGGATTTGTTCTGAGCAATTTCTAGAGGTTCATGGAGTAGAGGGAATGTAAGTCTGCAATGCTGTCTAGATTATTTATCCAAACTTTGGATCATAATGTCATTTTACAAATTCAAAAATATAAACCTGATGCAAGTAGCTCTGCTTCATAGTAAGCAGTATCAGTGTCATAGGAAATGTAGAACATGAGTGAGCAACAAGGGTAAGATATTAATTATCCAGGATTGTGAAAGTAATCTTAAACGTTTTCTTTCTGAAAGTTGCAAAAATAGAAAATGACGGGATTTGCTTACAAGAATTCCAAGAGTTGTGAATCGCTCTAACATGATTTGGCCATGTGGAAACATGTGGTAGAATGTGAGAAGTCTTTTATCGTATGTAACATATTTTTCAAAACGATGGAGGTTTTCTTTCAGAAAGTGGCGGGCTGAAAATATTAACAGCACAACAGAGTGTAAGCTGTTCATAGGACATCCTTCGACGTCATGGAAAGTAAGTTAATTTTAAGGAGTTTTGAATTCTGATTTCTTATGTTGTATGGGTTTTTTAAACACAATCATTTTGATTGTGTTTTTTTTCCCCCGCTGTTACATGATGAATACCTTCAAGTCACTGATTTTAGTGAAATTTGATACATTGGAGACATGGTAGACATGGAGAAACTGAGGCTTCTGTAAGTGTCAAAGTTAATGCATACAGTGCTGCACTTCTGGGTACTGTTTTATTTTGAAACCTGAGTAGGCCTCACCTCAAACAAACCTCTGGAAAGGACACATCTTATTTTCATCCAGAAACAATCATTTAAAATGTTAGGGACAATTTTATGATGGCTTTACATCTCTTTTGCGCTGCCATTGCATCACTGTTGTGAGACATCAGCGGTGCAAAAGATGCACCATGTTCCAAAATAGGCCTCACTTCATCAGCATCAAGATACTGTTAGTTTGAAATATATATCTTTAGGACTGTGTAGGGGGCCTAGAGAAGCAGAGGCTTCTGTAAATGTCAAAGTTGTTGAAAAACTGTTTGTCCTTCAACCTTTTCCCTTGTCTTTTCTAATTTTTAAATTCATGTTTTAATATTTTTCAAATGTTTGTTCTCTCTTTCATAGATTGAAAGTATGAAAAAAAAGTGAATAAGTTAACAACAATTGTAAGGTAAATGTTTTCTACTCTTTTCGTTACATTTCTATCACATTCACCTACTATAGGGCTTCAGACTATAGAGCTTTAAACAAAGTTTAACTAAATGTGGAAATTTGGAGCTGTGCCCGTGGCTTTAAGGTCAATGCGCAAGTGCATTGACCTAAAATGCGTGTGCACATTACCAAATCGCCGTCTGTTCCCTCAGCCGCACTCCTCCCACACCTTTGAAGTGAAGATTAGCTTCACTTCAAAGGCCCCAGCTGCTTTACACCCTCATTCTGCTCTCCCCGCTCCGTCCCCTCCCCTGTCCGCCGTGTGCATTTCTCGTCCCCCCCTCCCCACACTAACGCCACTCACACACGCAACGCCACTCACACACGCAACGCCAGTCACACACGCAACGCCACTCACACACGCAACGCCACTCACACACGCAACGCCACTCACACACGCAATGCCACTCACACACGCAACGCCACTCACATACGCAACTCATCCACGCAACGCCACTAATCCACGCAACGCCACTCATCCACGCAACGCCAATCATCCACGCAATGCCAATCATCCACGCAATGCCACTCATCCACGCAACCCCACTCATCCATTTGCAAAACCAAAAGGACAAACTCTTCTATTGTGTGACCTATTGCATTTTCAATGCTTGATTCTTTCACTTCCTTATCTATTTTGTTTTCCACAATTATATCCTCTTCCATCTTTTCTTCGGTAAATAAATCTACTAAACAGCATCTCTGGTTTAGTCCCTATAGCTGTCTTTCTTTTAACATTACTCTCTGTTTACTTCCCTTGTACTTACTCCTTTATTTTAAAAAAACATTTTTTTAGGTTAGCTCCCGTTTCGCGTACCGGCGAGCGAACCGGAAAGCGAACTAAAAGAAAAACAGCTTGCCAGAGTGTTACACTTTTTAGCAATTTTTGTATAAAGGGGAGGTAGTTCTGAAAAGAACTTTTTTTTAATGTTTTTGTTGTTTTATATTTTTTTTTCTTTTTTGAACATTATTTGTTTTTTTTGTATTTTTTGAACAATTTTATGTATTTTTTGTTTTTTTTGAAAGGGAAAGAACACAAAACAGGTATTGAAAAGGTCTCAACAAGAGCAAAAAAAAAATTCTTTCTTCTGGCGTTTAGGGCATTGGTGTTTTTCAAATGCTAAATTAACTAATTTAACAATCATAATCGCACAAGAAAATAAGGCGCCACAATATAAGCAAACAATTTTCATATGTACAAAATTTTTGGGGATGTTTGGCACTGTATCTCGTTCTTCTGCAACCGACAGAGATATTTCTCCTGATGTCCTGGCCACAGAAGTTAGAGGATTATCTTGCAGGTCACGCATCTCTGCCCGGCTATAATTCAGAGGATGCCACCTCTGCATGTGACGATGCATAGTGTGGTTCCCATAACTATATTTCTTTTCAGTGCCTCTAGATAATTCATCCTTGCAAATTAGGCACGTCGCATAACGTGCATTCACTTTTTTCTTTCCTGCTGGAATTGAAAAAACTGCCAAATAAAACTGTTTTTTTTTTTAGATACCCGGGGCAACTCTTTTAAAAATTGTGGTGCCTGTTCTTCCTCTTCTTCTTGTTCTTCATCCTTTTCCTCCTCTGGGTTTGCCAGGAACTGTGGAGGTGGTCCTCTCTTTTTAGGAGGTGGTGGTGGTGGTGGTGGGGATCCAGCAGCTGAAGCAACTAGTGAAGCCATTTTCCAAAATAGGTCTTCCTTTCTCAAAGTTGAAAGTCAGAGTGAGAAAAAAGGTGGGGGCTTTCATCATTTGGGAAAAAAAAATGTTCTAAACCAATGAAAAGTCTTATTTTTAGGTCACACGACCTACTCTTACATCATTAGGAAACCAAAAGTGAAATGAACCAATGAAAAGTTTTATGAACAAGTCACATGACCTGTTCCGCTTACGTTACGCGCTGCGCGCCGCGCTCCGGTTCGCTTCCGGAAAGCTGCGTTTCGCGCCTCGTTCGCGGTCCGGAGCACTTCCGGGTGCGCTAACGCGGCGCGTCATAGGACGCATTATGCGGCAACGTGATATGTCGCGCTTCCGCGACGCGTCACGATGTTGATTTCTAACGCGGCAGTTGCGCAAACAGAACGTTTACCGGTTAGCGGACCGGGTCACGGCATCAAATTGAGCTAACGGAAAGCTTCCCGGTTCGCGAACCGGGAGCGAACAAAAAAAAATATTTAAAAAAAATTAATCATAAACATATAAAATATATTTTTGGATTTAAAGAAAAATACATTTTACAGCTACAGATATTAGCTTTTAAAAAATCAATGACATTCACTGAAAAAACCATAGGTTATAGACCATATATAGTTAGGAATTAGCATTTACAAAACCTTAAAAATTCACTGAAAAAACCATAGGTTATAGACCATATATAGTTAGGAATTAGCATTTACAAAACCTTATTTTACTCACACAAAACCATTGAAATTTCATATATAGTTAGTTGCACTAACTATATATCGCGCACCCGTAATCCACTGCTGATCATGTCACATATTACATCATTCATGACATGATCAGTGACATCACTGATGACATCACTGATGACATCACTGATGACATCTCAAATGACATCACTGATGACATCACTGTTGACATCTCATTTCCCATTACTGATCACATCTCTGATGACATCATTCATGTGATAATACGGTGAACCTCTTCAGATTCTAATATAATCTTAGATACACTCAGAGTAAATAGACGCTCACAGACTGTCACTCATCCATGGAGTTACTCACACACCTAGTCAGTCATGCAAAGAATCAATCACACTTCCATTTCCTCAACTATACAGTTATACACACCTTACTTATTCAAACATATACTAACACATATTTACTCTGTTATACAATCCCTGATACAAGTTCACAATGATCCATACAGCCACTCACACATTCACTGGCTCTTATGCACAGTTATTTATATATGTCAACTCTCACATGTACTGTGTTTTACATATGTACTTACTTTGACATGTAGCACTGAGATATCCATTCACTCAACCATCAATACAGCTGTTTCCACATGCAGTTTTGAACCCATACATCTAGTGAATCAACTGCTCACACATCTATGCACATAGTCACACACCTCTTAGCCACCCACACACACACTCACTCTCTCATACAAATACTTGGGCAACCTATCATTAACCCATATACTTAATCATTATGCTACTGATCAACAGATGCAGCAGTTTACAGAACAACAGACATAATGATGCACAAATTAAGACAGTTTAGTCACTAACCCATGCACTCAGTGAGACACATTTAATCACTCACTCATACAGTTAGTCATGCACCTACTAAATCCTTCATCCAGACACTTATACATCCACTCATTCTTCAATATGTAAGACATATTTTGACTTTTCAGAAACATACAGTCACTGGATGTTGTCATCAGTGATGTCATCAGTGATGTCATTTGAGATGTCATCAGTGATGTCATCAGTGATGTCATCAGTGATGTCACTGATCATGTCATGAATGATGTAATATGTGACATGATCAGCAGTGGATTGCGGGTGCGCGATATATAGTTAGTGCAACTAACTATATATGAAATTTCAATGGTTTTGTGTGAGTAAAATAAGGTTTTGTAAATGCTAATTCCTAACTATATATGGTCTATAACCTATGGTTTTTTCAGTGAATTTTCAAGGTTTTGTAAATGCTAATTCCTAACTATATATGGTCTATAACCTATGCTTTTTTCAGTGAATATATATATATATATATTACCTACTGGCGGTCGCCAGTAGGTAGTTATAGTTAGGACCTAGTTTCCATAGGATATCAGCAACATTCTATTGGGGATAACTCTGGCGCCGGTGAACAAATTTGCGTGTAATCTTCCAAAATTCTGGCCAGCTCCGCTCCGCTCCTTCCCTGAAAGTTTTGGGGGATTCGTGAAGCGGGGGCCGAGAAAAAAGGGGGGTCCCAAAATGTGTTTTCCCCATGTTATTTTCCATAGGTCCTTTAGACACGGAAAATTGTAGGGTCTGGTACGCAGATCACACTTTTGTTTAAATGGTGTAAATCCCTCCAGTAGTTGCTGACAAAATTAAAGTTGGAATCAATTATATATCTATAAGCGTGCACCGTGCGCGCACCGTGCGCGCACCTTGCCGTGCACGAGCTTCATGCTGATTGGCTGCCGCTGTCTGTCAACACTCTAAAACAGAAATTGTTGGCAGCCATCTTGTGCCTTGGTAGACTGAGGCACAGGAAAGCAGAAAAACAAACATATAGAACTCAAAAAGGGGGCAGGGTAGAAGCACCCTGACCGCCTAGGCCTGCTCAGGGGGTCCCACACGCGCACCCCATGATTTCCCCTCCCGCCCAATTTTTTTTTTTTGCCTTGGGGGCCACTTACCTCCCTTTTATCATCCTCAAATCCCCTTCCCTCACCATCTTTCCATTTCTTTTACCTTCACTCCCCTTACCCTTCTCTATGTATCTCTCTTTGTCCCTTACTCTCCTTCCATATGTCCATCCTCACTCCCCTTCTGTCACTCCTCCTCCTTTACTTTCTTTTCCATACTGCTTTTCCCATAATTTTTAATTTCCCTTAACTCACTACCCTACCTTTAGACACCTTGGGGCAGATTTACAAGCCCCTTACACCTGGTTTGCGCTGCCGTTGCGTCACTTTTGTGATGCAGCGGCGGTGCAGAAGATGCGCCATGGTGCGAGCTATTTACAACGTGACGCATCTGGTTCCGTCATGGCCCCGCCCGTTCTTCAGAACGTCAGCGCATGCGCGAAATCAGCGCCGCGCAGGCGTGCCGGGTGGGCCATTACGGAACCGCTCCGTCATCAGCGCAGCCCTCCCGAGGGCTATGACGGAGCGATTCATCAGTGATGTCATTTGAGATGTCATCAGTGATGTCATGAGTGATGTCACTGACCATGTCATGAGTGATGTAATATGTGACGTCATCAGCAGTGCATTGCGGGCGCGCGAGTTATAGTTAGCTGAACTAACTATAACAGGGGAATTTCAATGGTTTTATATGAGTGAAATGGCCAGCTAACTATAACATGTGTGAAACCTACGTTTTTTTCAGTGAATTTCAAAGGTTTTGTAAATGCAACTTCCTAACTATAACGTGTGTAAAACCTACGTTTTTTTCAGTGAATATATATATATATATATATACATTCACGTAATCTTCAAACCTCCACACACAGGCGGCGAAAGAAGAGGCAGACCCCACGTTATCCGGGCAACTCTTGTTCACACACCACATTCTTGTTCGGGGATTTCTTTTATGTTTGCAGTTCTGACCCCTCCTATGGGCCACACCTACCACACGTGCATCACATGGTTCAGCCTACAGCCTGGTTTGAACAATTTAAAGCCACAGTGCATGTTTAACAGTGTGATATATAATAACATTGAACAACTTTAAAACCATGTTTCATTAAATAATGCCTGATATAAATTTTATCATGATTGAAAATTTATACATATTATTGTACAAATACCTAAAGACTTGACATATCTTAACTGCATGAATGCATTTGGTGGAATGTTACTAACAAGATTGTTGAAGTGATATTCTTAAAAGCATAGTTCAATTCTCAATCAGTTTGCAATCAAAACTAGAACATTCGTGAAATATTATCCTAAAGCATTATAAAGAGGTTTTAGTGTTGAAATTAATCACAGTACCGTTAAAAATTGATACAGAGCTTAGCCAAACTTTGTGAAAAAAGGAAGATATGTCACCAAAAAGCACCTCAGTGTAAAGCCATGATATTGAGCTACAGTCCTATATACTTATTTAAAATTTATACATTATAAACTTTATGTTACATAAATATTAAGGACTATTTACAAAAAAATTTGTATCTACAAAACGTGAAAAAAGTGCTCAAGTATATTCACAGTGCAAATGAACCACTCAAAGAAATTTTAAACCAATGATTATTTAAAAGACTGCCAAGCTCAGAAACCTGAACAGCCAGTTCAAAAACAGAAATCGGACTGCAGATCACCTAAAATAGGCGCATTGTTATGAAATACATACAATTCGAGCCATATGTGGTTCAACACTCTTAGCTGTGGTGACGTAACAGCTGAACCGTGAAATATGCTACATATACTAGATACAGAGTGTGTGTGTTTGATCACTATTCCTACAGAAAATTGTGCATGTCCTCTGTCGCGTTCAACCCATTGGGTTGTTTGCTGTCGAGCCTGATAATATACCGCGTTTCCAGTCGGCGTAATAGTTTGTCGCGGTCGCCACCACGTCTGAGCGGAGCAACAGCATCGATGACATAATATGTAAGACACGACAGATCCCTGTTGTGCCTGCTGTTAAAGTGGCGCGCCACTGGGTAAGCACCGTTGTAATTAACAATAGCACGAAGGTGCTGCAGTATTCTAACATGACCCTGAGCACCGGTACTGCCCACATAGCGTAGACCGCAGGTGCACGTTAGGACGTAAACCGCAAACTCCGTTCGGCAGTTGTAATTGCCATGAATTGGAACTTCAGTATCAGAGAACGGAGTGCGGTAATGGGTGATGTTCTGCCCAAATTTACATGCTCGGCATGAAGAACGTTTGTGGAAGCCTTTACCTCCAAACCATTGATTGACTACAGGTAATTCAGGGCTGGATTTAACCAGCTTACTGTGCATACTGAATGCACGCCTGTATGTAATCACGGGTCTGTCTGGAGTCATATCAAGTAAAACACCATCAGTTTTTAAGACTGCCCTGTGTTTATTCATTATGGATTTAATTTTGCGGTGTTGTCTGTTGTATGTAGTTATTAACCTGGTTGTGTCAGCATTGGCATCATTGTCAGGGGGTTTGGGTGTCAGCAAGGAGACTCTTGATCTTTTTCGACTCTTTTCTAATGCATGGGATAAACATCCTTTGCTGTATCTTCTTGCCTGAAGTCTAGCTAACATCGCAACAGCACCTTCCTCAAACTTCTCTTGTGTGTTGCAAATTCTTTTTAAACGCAACAATTCACCAAGAGGAATACTCATGATGACATGCTTTGGGTGACCACTGCTGGCATGTAATATGCTGTTACCAGCAGTGGGTTTCCTGTGTAGGGAAGTACCAATCATAGTACCATTGATGTTGATAGAAACATCAAGAAATTCAGCAGATGTAGTACTGATATTGGATGTAAAAAATAGATTGAAATGATTGGTGTTAAGTGCGTTGACAAATGTTTGAGCACTCTTCACATCACCCTCCCATATACAAAAAACATCATCAATAAAACGCATCCAGTGCTTAATGCGTTCAAAACCAGGAATGCCAGTTAGGTCCCGCTCCTCCCACAGCCCCACGTGCAAGCACGCGTAGCTGGGGGAGAAGCAGGATCCCATGGCAACACTGCGTATTTGTCTCCAAATGTCTTTTCCAAATAGAAAATAGTTATTGTCAAGGCACCATTGTACCAAATCGCATATCATTTTGTTGTGACTATAATACATACAGGATTTGTGTCCCAAAAAATGTCTAATCCCTTCAATGCCTTGCGTGTGTTCGATACAGGTGTACAAAGACTCAATGTCCAAAGTAATGATGCACCAGTTCTCTTGCCATTGTATTGGTTCTAACTTGGACAAAAAGTCCCCTGTATCTTTGATATAACTAGGCAGCGATTGGACATGCTCCTGTAAATAAAAGTCAATATAGCGTGAAATGTTCTCACCCATACTTCTGATCGCCAAGATAATGGGTCTCCTCGGTGTTGGGTCTTGCATTTTATGCACCTTGGGAATTAAATACATATGTGGCATGACCGGATGTTCCACCAATAGAAAAGCACATTCAGTAGCTGTAATTAAATTATTCCTTTTATACGATAACAGCTGCTTTTTAATGTTGTCCTTGGCGTGCTTGTATTGAACGCCATTACTCCTTACATAGCAGTTGGCGTTTTCTAATTGTCGTTTGGCTTCTGTGATGTATTGGTCTTTTTGCCACAAAACAATGTTGCCTCCTTTATCGGAAGAATTCACGATAACCTCTTGATTTTTTGACAATTTAGCCATTAAGTTGTTGTATTGCTTAGTTTGAAAGCTGGACATATCTTTCTTGGTATGGATTTGTTTATTAAGTTTTTTCAAATCCTCGATGATGCAGTCATGGTAAATGTCCACCGCGTCCTTTGGCATGACGGGGACAAATTTACTTGTCGGTTTGAAGGGGCTCTCTCCAGCACCCTTTTGTGGAATGTCAATCTCTCGCAACTCACTCTGTTAGTCAGGACCATCCGTGTTGGATATTGGTGGGGCTGCTCCGCTGTTCAAATTGCAGAGCGTTATGAGGGTTCTGGCATCGCTTGCTGGAACCAATGGGGATACATCAACTTCATTGGCCATCCCAGTGGTAACAGATGAATTCAAGTTTGGTTTGGATTTGATTGCATAAAATTTCTTGAGTTTTAATTTCCGAATATACAAAAAGACATCAGCCCTTGTGTTGGTATAGTCAAATGAGCTCTCTGGACAAAAATTGAGACCCAACTTAAGAATTTGTTGCTCAGCTGTGGTTAATGTCATATCAGATAGATTAATGATAGTGCTTGCATCAATCATTGTTTGTTGTTTTTCTTTTTGAACCATTTCTTTTTTTGCGGCTGCTGTGGTTTTTGCGCGTTTTCTTCTTGCCCTCCGCCTTGTGTTTTTCCTCTTCCTGCATTGCGAGACCGTGTCCGCGGACCTAACGACTGCAGGTGGGCCTCGACCAAAAAATCAATTTCTTCACCTAGGTCGAGGATGGCGTGTGGTGAATTATCCTCCAGTAGGCTTGACAATGAGCCGCATGTGCTAGATGTACTAGCGAACGAAATAGTTTCTGTTGCTGATACTTCATGGTTATCCAATGTCACAGCTGAGTCTTGCTGAACCTCCTGTGTCTGGGTTCTTAATGCCGATTTTTGAATTTGCCGCTGCTTTTTTGCCTGATCATATTTGCGTGCAAACGTGCATATCTGGCCCGTCTCGTAGTCGTTGAGATCTCTTGCAAACTTATTTATTTTACGTAGCTTGATTTTGTCTTCATGTTTTTTTAGACGCTCGCTGATGTCTTTGCGTCCTTTAGCAATCACTGCTTGAGTTTCACTATCGGTGAAAGCATCCAAATCCATATTTATTTTCAAAATTTCATCCAGTAGCACAGCGCGGTCCAGAATTGCATATTTGATCAAAAGCTTGATTAAATTCATAGAGGCTCCCAAGTTTAATTCCCCCCATTCGCGTAACATGTTTGGATTGGGGTCCGCAAAGCTTGGAGCCAGCATAATACGCAACCCTCTCGGGACTCGTCCAGCCTCCTCATATTTTGTAAGTGATTTATGTTCCCACCATTTAGTAATCTCAGAACGAGACTTTTTTTCCAACAGGTTCATCATTTTCTCAACGTCTTGATTACCTGCAATAGCGGCGCTAGCTTGTGTTTGTTTGCTGCCTGCTCCTCGTGGCACTTGTGCAAACAATGCGTCTGCTACCGCTTCCCGCTCCGTTTCTAAGCTGGCTGCCATGGCGTCCGGCAGTACAGCCTAGTGGTGTAATTTTTGAAAGTTTATGTGCAAGCAAATTCGTCTGTGGTGAAAGGGTAAACAATTAGTACCCTTCGCATTTGCACGCCGCCTTCGGATAAACGCTGCCTCCTCACCTGAGATAGTTAGATGAAACGGTGCACGCCCACTCAGTATACCGTAGTGACCGGTATTCAAACTGGCCTCCCACGGTCTCAGAATTCATGTGCAGTCCGTATATACCGTGTCAGGGAACTTTCTCTGTTGTACTCCTTTTCGGAATTCGCGTCCAAGTTGGTTGTTGAAGCAAAAGCCGCTTGAGAGGAGGGGGTGCCGCCAGCGGAGACAGCCAGCATCCGCACTAATATTCACGTAATCTTCAAACCTCCACACACAGGCGGCGAAAGAAGAGGCAGACCCCACGTTATCCGGGCAAGTTGTTATTTATTCAGATGCCTTACAAAAATGTAACGTTTCGAGTACTAGTGTACTCTTGTTCACACACCACATACTTGTTCGGGGATTTCTTTTATGTTTGCAGTTCTGACCCCTCCTATGGGCCACACCAACCACACGTGCATCACATGGTTCAGCCTACAGCCTGGTTTGAACAATTTAAAGCCACAGTGCATGTTTAACAGTGTGATATATAATAACATTGAACAACTTTAAAACCATGTTTCATTAAATAATGCCTGATATAAATTTTATCATGATGATTGAAAATGTATATATATTATTGTACAAATGCCTAAAGACTTATATATATATATATGATCAAGACCATAGAAACGCGTCTGAAACGCGTCTTGCTGGGCACTTGCCGTTTCACTGTTTGATGCCATAATTCTTATTTGAAATAAAGCACTGCACTCTTGAACCATCACGCTGTGGTCCGTACCTGATTATTCGCTGTGGCTATGATGAAGCAGGACTGTGGTTATTTCATTATATATATATATATATATATATATATATATATATATATTTCGTGAAGTCCAATGCGAGCGCAGCAGAAAGCGCAGCCACGCCACGCCACGCAGAAAGATAGAGTAAAGCCACAGACTCCGTGCTCAGTTGTTAGTGCATTTATTCGTGAAGAATAAACAGCCCACCAGTCGCCATGACGCGTTTCGCCTCAGCCGAGGCTTGATCACATGTCATGAGAAGGAGGAAGAAGGTACTATTTGAATAGCATTTTGGTCACATGACTGACAGTACTTCCTGTAAACATTAAAGGGATATGCATCATAAAATAAATATAAAATAAAGCACTGCACTCTTGAACCATCACGCTGTGGTCCGTACCTGATTATTCGCTGTGGCTATGATGAAGCAGGACTGTGGTTATTTCATTTTATATATATATATATATATATATATATATATATATATATATATATATATATATATATATATCTGAGCACCTTCCCCGTGAGGAGAAAATTGAGTCGCATTTTCAAGGTGTAAACTGGTATTTATTCAAGGAATGCAAGTATTGTTCAATTATCCCAATGCATTTTGGCCATTTCACTCGGCCTTCTTCGGGGGAAAGAGTTCTGCAGGCATCGGTGTTCTTTGCCTTCATGTCACAGGTGATTGCTGGTGCCTTTAAACTAACTGCCTCTGGTGGGCGTTCCAATAATTTCTTCGCAAGGTACCCTGGTATCCGTAGGCTTAGATGTCTGTAAATCAAACCTTGAGTTGTTTCTGCGACTTCCCCACACGCCTCTTTGGTGCGCGATAAGGACTCAAACCAAGCTCCAGTGCCTGGTGGCTATGTATATATATATATATATATATATATATTCACTGAAAAAACCATAGGTTAGAGACCATATATAGTTAGCTGGACATTTTATTGACATAAAACCAATGAAATTCCATATATAGTTAGTTGCACTAACTATATATCGCGCACCCGCAATCCACTGCTGATGATGTCACATATTACATCATTCATGACATGGTCAGTGACATCACTGATGACATCACTGATGACATCTCAAATGACATCACTGATGACATCTTCTAGTGTCTGTGTGTTTTTGTAAAGTTTAAATATGTTTTACATATTGAGGAATGAGTGGATGTATGGAAGACTGAGTGTGTGTATGGCTGGCTGGGAGGTGTGTGACTCTGTGCATATCAATGTGTACTTGTATCAGTGATTGTATAAGAGAGTAAGTATGTGTTAGTATATGTGTGAAAAGTATGGTGTTCTGTGTTTAACTGTATAGATGAGGAAATCGAAGTGTGATTGATTCTTCACAGGACTGACTAGGTGTATGAGTGCATATGATAGTGTTGTAATAATGAGTGACTGTATGTATGAGTGATTGTATGGGTGAATGAGTGAATGTGTGTGTAGACGTAGGAATCAGTGAGTGCGTATGTAGTAACTGGTATTGGTGTGTCATGATGTCATCAGTGATGTCATTTCAGATGTCATCAGTGATGTCATTTCAGATGTCATCAGTGATGTCATCAGTGATGTCACTGAAGTATGGTGTTCTGTGTTTAACTGTATAGATGAGGAAATGGAAGTGTGATTGATTCTTTCCAGGACTGACTAGGTGTGTGAGTAACTCCATGGATGAGTGGCAGTGTGTGAGTGTCTGCATAGGTGTATGAGTGCATATGATAGTGTTGTAATAATGAGTGACTGTATGTATGAGTGATTGTATGGGTGAATGAGTGAATGTGTGTGTAGACGTAGGAATCAGTGAGTGCGTATGTAGTAACTGGTATTGGTGTGTCATGATGTCATCAGTGATGTCATTTGAGATGTCATCAGTGATGTCATCAGTGATGTCATTTGAGATGTCATCAGTGATGTCATCAGTGATGTCACTGACCATGTCATGAATGATGTAATATGTGACATCATCAGCAGTGGATTGCGGGTGCGCGATATATAGTTAGTGCAACTAACTATATATGGAATTTCATTGGTTTTATGTCAATAAAATGTCCAGCTAACTATATATGGTCTCTAACCTATGGTTTTTTCAGTGAATTTTCAAGGTTTTGTAAATGCAAATTCCTAACTATATATGGTCTATAACCTATGGTTTTTTCAGTGAATTTCATTGGTTTTTTAAAAGCTAATATCTATAGCTGTAAAATATATTCTTTATTACGTGACGTATCACGTAGCCACGTGAGACGCCTCATGACGCGTCGCATAACCGTGACGTATCAGCTCTGCAGCGCAAACAAAACCCGTAACGTAAGCGTGCCGGAGCACGATTACAGATATACATATTTTTTTTAACCTTAATTAGACAAAATCCACACGTGCACATATCTTGAGGCCTTGCAAAGGCACATCAAACAAACAGTCCCTACAATTTTGCCAAGTTTGCTGGAAATCTATTCCCTTAATTTTTTTTTTACTGTTTCTCTTGGTTTTCCCCTTGTTACGCTTACCAGGACGCTACCCGGTACGCGAACCGGACGCTCCAAAAACACAAGATGGCGGACTCCCGTTACGCTGCCGGTTAGCTGCCCGGTTCGCGTACCGGGAAGCGCCTCTACCGCGAAAAATCGCGGGGGACTTTAATATCCCCCTCATCAATCCTAGGGGGTCAGGAGGGGTTTACCTTGCCCCCTTTCCTTCATTTCCCCCTTCTTTTTTCACCACATCTTGTCTCTCGAACTTACCGAGAGACAAGATGGCGGCCGCTCCGGACTGTTTACAATGTTGACAGCTACGCTGCCGGTTAGCTGCCCGGTGAGCTGCCCGGTTCGCTGCACGGTTCGCGTACCGGGACGCGCCTCTACGGCGTAAAATCGCAAAATTTTTTTTTTATTTATTTAGTGCCCCGCGGGGCACTTTAATATCCCCCTCATCAATCCTAGGGGGTCAGGAGTGGTCTACCTTGCCCCCTTTCCTTCATTTCCCCCTTCATTTTTCACCACATCTTGTCTCTCGATCGTACCGAGAGACAAGATGGCGGCCGCTCCGGACTGTTTAGAATGTTGACAGACACCGGAGAGCCAATCAGCTTCGCTTCGCGAAGTTCCGTTACACGTCAGGTACGCGAACCGCGGCGCTAACCGGAGCGCTGTCACAGATATATATATTTTTTTAAAGGTTAATTTCTCAAAATCCACTGGAGCACATATATTGAGACATAGCAAAGGCACGTCGGGCAAACCATATCTACAATTTTGCCAAGTTTCATGTAAATCTATTCAGCCGTTCGAGCTAAAAGTGAGTCCAACCGCCCTATGGAAAAATGAATGGGAAAAACGCGTTTTGGGACCCCCCTTTTTTCTCGGCCCCCCCTTGACGAAACACCCCCAAATTTTCGGGGGCTGCTCAGAAACAAACTGTGCCATTTTCCTGAAAATGTCAGCCAATTCCGTCCACAAACGCCAAAGTTATTAGACATAGAATTTTCAGAAATCCCATAGAGAAAAAATCCTAACTATATATACCCACTGGCTATCGCCAGTAGGTAATATACATATATAAACATATATCATCTGCATATCTATATAAATATAAATGCATGCATACATATACATATATGCATACATATGCATGTTATTTACATGAAAGTTTTAAAAACACTAATAAAAGCAAAGCTAAAAAGCCACCTCATTACAAACAGAATGGCTTTAACTTAAACGAGGGCGAGATCTATTGCATTTTCAATGCTTGTTTACTTTGGTTCTATCAAGAAGGCATTCAGATGTGTCACACATTTGCCATAAATTCTGAATGTTAGCACTCTAGTTGCTCATTAGATCACTGTAGTAAAGCTAGTGCTCACCAGGGAAGTCTGCTGCTAATCATGGTTTGCAGCCATTTTCCCGCATTTTTTATCCCGCAGACTTTCAGTCCGCATACCATTATCCCGCAAGGTCATTGACCTCGCATACCATTATCCCGCATTTTTTCAAAACGCATGTGCATTTATCGCGCATGCCTTTACAAAGAATTACGTTTTAAAGGCATGTATGGTAAATGCATTTGCGTTGTGAAAACCACGATGACGAGAGAGGTAAGTGGGTTTGTGTTAATTTTTTCGTGGGTTAGTGATTGTGTAGTGTAGTGTAGAGTTGTGGTGGTTGTTTAGTGTAGGGTCATGCTGGGGGTAGTGTTTTAGGGTTTAGGGTTGTGTTGTAGTGTTTGCGTAGTGTAGGGTCATGCTGGGGGTAGTGTTTTAGGGTTTAGGGTAGTGTTGTAGTGTTTGCGTAGTGTAGGGTCATGCTGGGGGTAGTGTTTTAGGGTTTAGGGTTGTGTTGTAGTGTTTGCGTAGTGTAGGGTCATGCTGGGGCTAGTGTTTTAGGGTTTAGGGTAGTGTTGTAGTGTTTGCGTAGTGTAGGGTCATGCTGGGCGTAGTGTTTTAGGGTTTAGGATAGTGTTGTAGTGTTTGCGTAGTGTAGGGTCATGCTGGGGGTAGTGTTTTAGGGTTTTGGGTAGTGTTGTAGTGTTTGCGTAGTGTAGGGTCATGCTGGGGTGTAGTATTTTAGGGTTTAGGGTAGTGTTGTAGTGTTTGCGTAGTGTAGGGTCATGCTGGGGGTAGTGTTTTAGGGTTTTGGGTAGTGTTGTAGTGTTTGCGTAGTGTAGGGTCATGCTGGGGTGTAGTGTTTTAGGGTTTTGGGTAGTGTTGTAGTGTTTGCGTAGTGTAGGGTCATGCTGGGGGTAGTGTTTTAGGGTTTTGGGTAGTGTTGTAGTGTTTGCGTAGTGTAGGGTCATGCTGGGGGGGTAGTGTTTTAGGGTTTTGGGTAGTGTTGTAGTGTTTGCGTAGTGTAGGGTCATGCTGGGGGTAGTGTTTTAGGGTTTTGGGTAGTGTTGTAGTGTTTGCGTAGTGTAGGGTCATGCTGGGGGTAGTGTTTTAGGGTTTAGGGTAGTGTTGTAGTGTTTGCGTAGTGTAGGGTCATGCTGGGGGCAGTGTTTTAGGGTTTAGGGTAGTGTTGTAGTGTTTGCGTAGTGTAGGGTCATGCTGGGGGTAGTGTTTTAGGGTTTAGGGTAGTGTTGTAGTGTTTACGTAGTGTAGGGTCATGCTGGGGGTAGTGTTTTAGGGTTTAGGGTAGTGTTGTAGTGTTTGCGTAGTGTAGGGTCATGCTGGGGTGTAGTGTTTAGGGTTTTGGGTAGTGTTGTAGTGTTTGCGTAGTGTAGGGTCATGCTGGGGGTAGTGTTTTAGGGTTTAGGGTAGTGTTGTAGTGTTTGCGTAGTGTAGGGTCATGCTGGGGTGTAGTGTTTTAGGGTTTTGGGTAGTGTTGTAGTTGTTGTAGTGTTTGCGTAGTGTAGGGTCATGCTGGGGGTAGTGTTTTAGGGTTTAGGGTAGTGTTGTAGTGTTTGCGTAGTGTAGGGTCATGCTGGGGGTAGTATTTTAGGGTTTAGGGTTGTGTTGTAGTGTTTGCATAGTGTAGGGTCATGCTGGGGGTAGTGTTTTAGGGTTTAGGGTAGTGTTGTAGTGTTTGCGTAGTGTAGGGTCATGCTGGGGTGTAGTGTTTTAGGGTTTTGGGTAGTGTTGTAGTGTTTGCGTAGTGTAGGGTCATGCTGGGGGTAGTGTTTTAGGGTTTAGGGTAGTGTTGTAGTGTTTGCGTAGTGTAGGGTCATGCTGGGGGTAGTGTTTTAGGGTTTAGGGTAGTGTTGTAGTGTTTGCGTAGTGTAGGGTCATGCTGGGGTGTAGTGTTTTAGGGTTTTGGGTAGTGTTGTAGTGTTTGCGTAGTGTAGGGTCATGCTGGGGGTAGTGTTTTAGGGTTTAGGGTAGTGTTGTAGTGTTTGCGTAGTGTAGGGTCATGCTGGGGGTAGTGTTTTAGGGTTTAGGGTAGTGTTGTAGTGTTTGCGTAGTGTAGGGTCATGCTGGGGGTAGTGTTTTAGGGTTTAGGGTAGTTTAGTTGTTTAGTGTATGCTAAAGGCATATTCGTTCTAAAAGTTTTCGTTATTTTAATTTGCGGCCTAATAGTACATGCGGGATTTTTTTTGCGGACTGGTGGTATGCAGGATTTCGTCATTTCAAAAATCCCATAGGAAAAAAATCCTAACTATATATACCTACTGGCTATCGCCAGTAGGTAATATATATATATATATATATATATATATATATATATATATATATATATATATATATATATATATATATATATATATATATATATATATGCAATGTGTTGCTTTTAGCATATATCAAATCACTGTACTGTCTGTTATGGCGTCATATTCCAGTACGGACATAGTCTACAAACAAATGGCAGTGAAGCTAAATAACTAGATAGAGACAACATGCATATGATACATATGCACTATGCACTTTATTCGACTTCCTTTGGGAGAATGGCACTATATAATAAATGTGTAATTACAAGCAATTTTGCACAGCTGCGAATGGTCGTAGTATTTTGCTGCTATATTTAATGTTTATGCATTAGAACTGTTTTAGTAGTTAACCTCGTAGCATATATGCACATAATTCATTAATTTATTAGTGTGTCTCAATATTGACAACAGTAGTGGCATATTACATGTATGCTCTTTGCACTTTAATGTATCATCAGGGAAGATTGGCACTCTATAACAATGAGCAATCTGAAAATACAAGCACAGTTGCACTGCCATCCAAAGCTTTTGTATTATGCTGCTATTTTAAATATTTTGATGCATTGAAGTGGTTTTAATGTTACATTGTACAGCTAATTTGTACATGATCCATGTTTATATATGTTGCAGTACTGTTAACGTCAGTGTTGAGTAATTCTTACAAAAACCGTCTGGTTTTATTTTGCGTTTAGCAGCATAAACAAATGGTGAAGAGTAACAATGCTATTTCTCATGCCGCAGTCTGTTTTTCAGGACCATACCTCTGATGGATCACATGGTCTTTGTAATATTTAAAATGGTGGTTTCATGGAGTGCCTGAATATGTGAACAAATCCAGTGTGTGGGCAAAACACGCCATCTCGTCATGTATGCAATCAAGGAGTCAGTGTTGCGTATTTGCAAGGAAGCGCATTTGGAATTAACTTTGAATATATTGAAATTTTAAACCTACCCTGCTTTTCGTGCCGTGACTTTCACTGGAGAAAGAAGTAGGCGAGGGAATCCAAGAAAAAAAAGAAATATATATATGTGTACACAAACAGGGGTGAAGTCCTATGTTTATGTCAATGCTCTTCAACTATTACATTTAATGGACTGTTTGTAAGTGACGAGTGACACACTGCCGAAGGTTTACGTTGAAACGCGTCTGTGCTTTTTTGTTCCCAAAATTAAATCGCCGTGAGAACTCTTGGTCTATGAGTGCTGCCTCTTTTTTGTAAAACTAAGGAAAGTTTTCGAGCATCATATATATATATATATATATATATATATATATATATTACCTACTGGCGATAGCCAGTAGGTATATATAGTTAGGATTTTTTTCCTATGGGATTTTTGAAAATTCTATGTCGAATAACTTTGGCTTATGAGGACAGAATTGGCTGAAATTTTCAGGAAAATGGAACATTTCGTTTCTGAGCAGCCCCTGAAAATTTGGGGGGTTTTCGTCAAGGGGGGGCCGAGAAAAAAGGGGGGTCCCAAAACGTGTTTTTCCCATGCAATTTTCCATAGGGCGGTTGGCCTCACTTTTAGCCTGAACGGCTGAATGGATTTACACCAAACTTGGCAAAATTGTAGGGACTGGTAGCCCGATGTGCCTTTGCTATGTCTCAAGATATAGGCTCCAGTGGTTTTTACGAAAATTAACTTTGAAAAATATAAATTGGGCTACATTGGGCTATATATATGTTGGAGCCCAAATGTAGCCCAATGTAGCCCAATGTAGCCCAATGTAGCCCAAAGATGGCCACCAGAGACAAAAAACCAAATGTAGCCCAAATATCAGCCAGATGTAGCCCAACTATAGCCCAATGACAGATTGTCCCAGAGTGTTCTAAAGAACAACTAGAGTGCTAACAGTCCTACTTATTACAAAGGTATGGCACACCTGAAGCCATCTTGATTGGAATAAAGTGGTAACTCTTAAAACATTTAATTTAAAAAGGAACAAAATGAGGGGGTTCATTTTGCCATAGAAAGTATGATTAGAGAATATATGACGAAATCCCGCATACCATCAGTCCGCAAAAAAAATCCCGCATGTACTATTAGGCCGCAAATTAAAATAACGAAAACTTTTAGAACGAATATGCCTTTAGCATACACTAAACAACTAAACTACCCTAAACCCTAAAACACTACCCCCAGCATGACCCTACACTACACAAACAGTACAACACTACCCTAAACCCTAAAACACTACCCCCAGCATGACCCTACACTACACAAACACTACAACACTACCCTAAACCCTAAAACACTACCCCCAGCATGACCCTACACTACACAAACACTACAACACTACCCTAAACCCTAAAACACTACCCCCAGCATGACCCTACACTACACAAACACTACAACACTACCCTAAACCCTAAAACACTACCCCCAGCATGACCCTACACTACGCAAACACTACAACACTACCCAAAACCCTAAAACACTACACCCCAGCATGACCCTACACTACGCAAACACTACAACACTACCCTAAACCCTAAAACACTACCCCCAGCATGACCCTACACTACGCAAACACTACAACACAACCCTAAACCCTAAAACACTACCCCCAGCATGACCCTACACTACGCAAACACTACAACACAACCCTAAACCCTAAAACACTACCCCCAGCATGACCCTACACTACGCAAACACTACAACACTACCCAAAACCCTACAACACTACACCCCAGCATGACCCTACACTACGCAAACACTACAACACTACCCTAAACCCTAAAACACTACCCCCAGCATGACCCTACACTACGCAAACACTACAACACTACCCAAAACCCTAAAACACTACACCCCAGCATGACCCTACACTACGCAAACACTACAACACTACCCTAAACCCTAAAACACTACCCCCAGCATGACCCTACACTACGCAAACACTACAACACTACCCAAAACCCTAAAACACTACACCC
Source organism: Lissotriton vulgaris (assembly GCF_964263255.1). Lineage (NCBI taxonomy): Eukaryota > Metazoa > Chordata > Amphibia > Caudata > Salamandridae > Lissotriton > Lissotriton vulgaris. The sequence continues at coordinate 961,383,613 of NC_141685.1, read as the reverse complement.
CAGCTTGACCCTACACTACGCAAACACTACAACACTACCCTAAACCCTAAAACACTACCCCCAGCATGATCCTACACTACGCAAACACTACAACACTACCCTAAACCCTAAAACACTACCCCCAGCATGACCCTACACTACGCAAACACTACAACACTACCCTAAACCCTAAAACACTACCCCCAGCATGACCCTACACTACGCAAACACTACAACACTACCCTAAACCCTAAAACACTACCCCCAGCATGACCCTACACTACGCAAACACTACAACACTACCCTAAACCCTAAAACACTACCCTCAGCATGACCCTACACTACGCAAACACTACAACACTACCCTAAACCCTAAAACACTACCCCCAGCATGACCCTACACTATGCAAACACTACAACACTACCCAAAACCCTAAAACACTACACCCCAGCATGACCCTACACTACGCAAACACTACAACACTACCCTAAACCCTAAAACACTACCCCCAGCATGACCCTACACTACGCAAACACTACAACACAACCCTAAACCCTAAAACACTACCCCCAGCATGACCCTACACTACGCAAACACTACAACACAACCCTAAACCCTAAAACACTACCCCCAGCATGACCCTACACTACGCAAACACTACAACACTACCCTAAACCCTAAAACACTACCCCCAGCATGACCCTACACTACGCAAACACTACAACACTACCCAAAACCCTAAAACACTACACCCCAGCATGACCCTACACTACGCAAACACTACAACACTACCCTAAACCCTAAAACACTACCCCCAGCATGACCCTACACTACGCAAACACTACAACACTACCCAAAACCCTAAAACACTACACCCCAGCTTGACCCTACACTACGCAAACACTACAACACTACCCTAAACCCTAAAACACTACCCCCAGCATGATCCTACACTACGCAAACACTACAACACTACCCTAAACCCTAAAACACTACCCCCAGCATGACCCTACACTACGCAAACACTACAACACTACCCTAAACCCTAAAACACTACCCCCAGCATGACCCTACACTACGCAAACACTACAACACTACCCTAAACCCTAAAACACTACCCCCAGCATGACCCTACACTACGCAAACACTACAACACTACCCTAAACCCTAAAACACTACCCTCAGCATGACCCTACACTACGCAAACACTACAACACTACCCAAAACCCTAAAACACTACCCCCCAGCATGACCCTACACTACGCAAACACTACAACACTACCCAAAACCCTAAAACACTACCCCCAGCATGACCCTACACTACGCAAACACTACAACACTACCCTAAATCCTAAAACACTACCCCCAGCATGACCCTACACTACGCAAACACTACAACACTACCCAAAACCCTAAAACACTACACCCCAGCATGACCCTACACTACGCAAACACTACAACACTACCCTAAACCCTAAAACACTACCCCCAGCATGACCCTACACTACGCAAACACTACAACACTACCCTAAACCCTAAAACACTACCCCCAGCATGACCCTACACTACGCAAACACTACAACACTACCCTAAACCCTAAAACACTACCCCCCAGCATGACCCTACACTACGCAAACACTACAACACTACCCAAAACCCTAAAACACTACCCCCCAGCATGACCCTACACTACGCAAACACTACAACACTACCCAAAACCCTAAAACACTACCCCCCAGCATGACCCTACACTACGCAAACACTACAACACTACCCAAAACCCTAAAACACTACACCCAGCATGACCCTACACTACGCAAACACTACAACACTACCCTAAACCCTAAAACACTACACCCCAGCATGACCCTACACTACGCAAACACTACAACACTACCCAAAACCCTAAAACACTACCCCCAGCATGACCCTACACTACGCAAACACTACAACACTATCCTAAACCCTAAAACACTACGCCCAGCATGACCCTACACTACGCAAACACTACAACACTACCCTAAACCCTAAAACACTAGCCCCAGCATGACCCTACACTACGCAAACACTACAACACTACCCTGAACCCTAAAACACTACCCCCAGCATGACCCTACACTACGCAAACACTACAACACTACCCTAAACCCTAAAACACTAGCCCCAGCATGACCCTACACTACGCAAACACTACAACACAACCCTAAACCCTAAAACACTACCCCCAGCATGACCCTACACTAAACAACCACCACAACTCTACACTACACTAACACAACACTACACTACACAACACTACACTACACTACACAATCACTAACCCACGAAAAAATTAACACAAACCCACTTACCTCTCTCGTCATCGTGGTTTTCACAACGCAAATGCATTTACCATACATGCCTTTAAAACGTAATTCTTTGTAAAGGCATGCGCGATAAATGCACATGCGTTTTGAAAAAATGCGGGATAATGGTATGCGAGCTCAATGACCTTGCAGGATAATGGTATGCGGACTGAAAGTCTGCGGGATAAAAAATGCGGGAAAATGGCTGCAAACCATGATTAGCAGCAGACTTCCCTGGTGAGCACTAGCTTTACTACAGTGATCTAATGAGCAACTAGAGTGCTAACATTCAGAATTTATGGCAAATGTGTGACACATCTGAATGCCTTCTTGATAGAACCAAAGTAAACAAGCATTGAAAATGCAATAGATCTCGCCCTCGTTTAAGTTAAAGCCATTCTGTTTGTAATGAGGTGGCTTTTTAGCTTTGCTTTTATTAGTGTTTTTAAAACTTTCATGTAAATAACATGCATATGTATGCATATATGTATATGTATGCATGCATTTATATTTATATAGATATGCAGATTACATATGTTTATATATGTATATTACCTACTGGCGATAGCCAGTGGGTATATATAGTTAGGATTTTTTCTCTATGGGATTTCTGAAAATTCTATGTCTAATAACTTTGGCGTTTGTGGACGGAATTGGCTGAAATTTTCAGGAAAATGGCACATTTTTTTTCTGAGCAGCCCCTGAAAATTTGGTGGGGTTTCGTCAAGGGGGGGCCGAGAACAAAGGGGGGTCCCAAAACGCGTTTTTCCCATTCATTTTTCCATAGGGCGGTTGGACTCACTTTTAGCTCGAACGGCTGAATAGATTTACATGAAACTTGGCAAAATTGTAGATATGGTTTGCCCGACGTGCCTTTGCTATGTCTCAATATATGTGCTCCAGTGGATTTTGAGAAATTAACGTTTAAAAAAATATATATATCTGTGACAGCGCTCCGGTTAGCGCCCCGGTTCGCGTACCTGACGCGTAACGGAACTTCGCGAAGCGAATCTGATTGGCTCTCCGGTGTCTGTCAACATTCTAAACTAACCGGAGCGGCCGCCATCTTGTCTCTCGGTACGATCGAGAGACAAGATGTGGTGAAAAACGAAGGGGGAAATGAAGGAAAGGGGGCAAGGTAGACCACTCCTGACCCCCTAGGATTGATGAGGGGGATATTAAAGTGCCCCGCGGGGCAAAAAATTTTGCGATTTTACGCCGTAGAGGCGCGTCCCGGTACGCGAACCGGGCAGCTCACCGGGCAGCTAACCGGGCAGCTAACCGGCAGCGTAGCTGTCAACATTGTAAACAGTCCGGAGCGGCCGCCATCTTGTCTCTCGGTAGGTTCGAGAGACAAGATGTGGTGAAAAAAGAAGGCGGAAATGAAGGAAAGGGGGCAAGGTAAACCCCTCCTGACCCCCTAGGATTTATGAGGGGGATATTAAAGTCCCCCGCGATTTTTCGCGGTAGAGGCGCTTCCCGGTACGCGAACCGGGTAGCTAACCGGCAGCGTAACGGGAGTCCGCCATCTTGTGTTTTTGGAGCGTCCGGTTCGCGTACCGGGTAGCGTCCCGGTAAGCGTAACAAGGGGAAAACCAAGAGAAACAGTAAAAAAAAAATTAAGGGAATAGATTTCCAGCAAACTTGGCAAAATTGTAGGGACTGTTTGTTTGATGTGCCTTTGCAAGGCCTCAAGATATGTGCACGTGTGGATTTTGTCTAATTAAGGTTAAAAAAAATATATATATCTGTAAGCGTGCTCCGGCACGCTTACGTTACGGGTTTTGTTTGCGCTGCAGAACCGATACGTCACGGTTATGCGACGCGTCATGAGGCGTCTCACGTGGCTACGTGATACGTCACGTAATAAAGAATATATTTTACAGCTATAGATATTAGCTTTTAAAAAACCAATGAAATTCACTGAAAAAAACCATAGGTTATAGACCATATATAGTTAGGAATTTGCATTTACAAAACCTTGAAAATTCACTGAAAAAACCATAGGTTAGAGACCATATATAGTTAGCTGGACATTTTATTGACAAAAAACCAATGAAATTCCATATATAGTTAGTTGCACTAACTATATATCGCGCACCCGCAATCCACTGCTGATGATGTCACATATTACATCATTCATGACATGGTCAGTGACATCACTGATGACATCACTGATGACATCTCAAATGACATCACTGATGACATCACTGATGACATCTCAAATGACATCAGTGATGACATCATGACACACCAATACCAGTTACTACATACGCACTCACTGATTCCTACGTCTACACACACATTCACTCATTCACCCATACAATCACTCATACATACAGTCACTCATTATTACACTATCATATGTACTCATACACCTATGCAGACACTCACACACTGCCACTCATCCATGGAGTTACTCACACACCTAGTCAGTCCTGTAAAGAATCAATCACACTTCCATTTCCTCATCTATACAGTTAAACACAGAACACCATACTTCAGTGACATCACTGATGACATCACTGATGACATCTCAAATGACATCACTGATGACATCTCAAATGACATCACTGATGACATCATGACACACCAATACCAGTTACTACATACGCACTCACTGATTCCTACGTCTACACACACATTCACTCATTCACCCATACAATCACTCATACATACAGTCACTCATTATTACAACACTATCATATGCACTCATACACCTAGTCAGTCCTGTGAAGAATCAATCACACTTCGATTTCCTCATCTATACAGTTAAACACAGAACACCATACTTTTCACACATATACTAACACATACTTACTCTCTTATACAATCACTGATACAAGTACACATTGATATGCACAGAGTCACACACCTCCCAGCCAGCCACACACACACTCAGTCTTCCATACATCCACTCATTCTTCAATATGTAAAACATATTTAAACTTTACAAAAACACACAGACACTAGATGATGTCATCAGTGATGTCATTTGAGATGTCATCAGTGATGTCATCAGTGATGTCATTTGAGATGTCATCAGTGATGTCATCAGTGATGTCACTGACCATGTCATGAATGATGTAATATGTGACATCATCAGCAGTGGATTGCGGGTGCGCGATATATAGTTAGTGCAACTAACTATATATGGAATTTCATTGGTTTTTTGTCAATAAAATGTCCAGCTAACTATATATGGTCTCTAACCTATGGTTTTTTCAGTGAATATATATATATATATATATATATATATATATATATATATATATATATATATATATATATATATATATATATAATTCACTGAAAAAACCATAGGTTATAGACCATATATAGTTAGGAATTAGCATTTACAAAACCTTGAAAATTCACTGAAAAAAACATAGGTTATAGACCATATATAGTTAGGAATTCGCATTTACAAAACCTTATTTTACTCACACAAAACCATTGAAATTCCATATATAGTTAGTTGCACTAACTATATATCACGCACCCGCAATCCACTGCTAATGATGTCACATATTACATCATTCATGACATGGTCAGTGACATCACTGATGACATCACTGATGACATCTCAAATGACATCACTGATGACATCTCAAATGACATCACTGATGACATCACTGATGACATCTCATTTGACATTACTGATCACATCACTGATGATATCATTCATGTGATAATACGATGAACCTCTTCAGACTCTAATATAACCTTAGATACAATCAGTGTAAACAGACACTCACAGACTGTCACTCATCCATGGAGTTACTCACACACCTAGTCAGTCATGCAAAGAATCAATCACACCTCCATTTCCTTAACTATACAGTTATACAAACTTTACTTATTCAAACGTATACTAACACATATTTACTCTCTTATACAATCCCTGATACAAGTTCACAATGATCCATACAGCCACTCACACATTCACTGGCTCTTATGCACAGTTATTTATATATGTCAACTCTCACATGTACTGTGTTTTACATGTGTACTTACTTTGACATGTAGCACTGAGATATCCATTCACTCACCAATACACTCATGCACACAGTCAACCGCCCATACAGCTGTTTCCACATGCACTTTTGAAACCATACATCTAGTGAATCAACTGCTCACACATCTATGCACAGAGTCATACACCTCCCAGCCACCCACACACACACTCAGTCTCCCATACAAATACTTGGGCAACCAATCAATAACCCATATAGTTACTCATATAGCTACTTATCAACACATGCAACAGTTTACAGAACAACAGACATAATGATGCACAAATTAAGACAGTTTAGTCACTAACCCATGCACTCAGTGAGACACATTTAATCACTCACTCATACAGTCAGTCATGCACCTACTAAATCCTTCATCCAGACACTTATACATCCACTCATTCTTCAATATGTAAGACATATTTTAACTTTACAGAAACATACAGTCACTGGATGTTGTCATCAGTGATGTCATCAGTGATGTCATTTGAGATGTCATCAGTGATGTCATCAGTGATGTCACTGACCATGTCATGAATGATGTAATATGTGACATCATCAGCAGTGGATTGCGGGTGCGCGATATATAGTTAGTGCAACTAACTATATATGGAATTTCAATGGTTTTGTGTGAGTAAAATAAGGTTTTGTAAATGCGAATTCCTAACTATATATGGTCTATAACCTATGTTTTTTTCAGTGAATTTTCAAGGTTTTGTAAATGCTAATTCCTAACTATATATGGTCTATAACCTATGGTTTTTTCAGTGAATTTTCATGGTTTTGTAAATGCTAATTCCTAACTATATATGGTCTATAGCCTATGGTTTTTTCAGTGAATATATATATATACATACATATATAAACATATATCATCTGTATATCTATATAAATACAAACATAAATGCATGCATACATATACTTACATGCATACAGATGCATGTTATTTACATGAAAGTTGAAAAAACACTAATAAAAGCAAAGCTAAAAAGCCACCTCATTACAAACAGAATGGCTTTAACTTAAACGAGGGCGAGATTTATTGCATTTTCAATGCTTGTTTACTTTGGTTCCATCAAGAAGGCATTCAGATGTGTCACACATTTGCCATCAATTCTGAATGTTAGCACTCTAGTTGCACATTAGATCACTGTAGTAAAGCTACTGCTCACCAGGGACGTCTGCTGCTGGTATTCAAAGTGCATGTTTCAGTCTGCATGTCAGAATTGTTTTAATGAAATAGAAGAGGATTTGAGAAGTCACTCAAAATGATCCCTATTTTTTCTTTCTGAAGCATTAATCATACTTTCTATGGCAAAATTAACCCCCTCATGTTGTTCCTTTTTAAATTGAGTGTTTTCAGACTTACCACTTCATTCCAATCAAGATGGCTTCTGGTGTGCCATACTTTTGTCATAAGTAAGACTGTTAGCGCTCTAGTTGTTCTTTAGAACACTCTGGGACATTCTGTCATTGGGCTATACTTGGGGTACATCTGGGTGATATTTGGGCTACATTTAGGCTCTTTTGTCTCTGGTGGCCATCTTGGGAGACTGTATGTCAGAATGTTTTAATGAAATTGAAGAGGGTTTGAGAAGTCACTCAAAATGTGCCCCAATTTTTCTTTCTGCAGCACTAATCATAATTCATATGGCAAAATATACCCCCTCATTTTGTTCCTTTTTAAATTAAATGTTTTAAGAGTTACCACTTTATTCCAATCAAGATGGCTTCAGGTGTGCCATACCTTTGTAATAAGTAGGACTGTTAGCGCTCTAGTTGTTCTTTAGAACACTCTGGGACATTCTGTCATTGGGCTATACTTGGGCTACATCTGGGTGATATTTGGGCTACATTTGGGCTCTTTTGTCTCTGGTGGCCATTTTGGGAGACTGCATGTCAGAATTTTTTAATGAAATAGAAGAGGATTTGAAAAGTCACTCAAAATGTGCCCTAATTTTTCTTTCTGCAGCACTAATAATACCTTCTATTGCATAATATACCCTCTCATTTTGTTCCTTTTAAAATTAAATGTTTTAAGAGTTACCACTTTATTCCCATCACGATGGCTCCAGGTGTGCTATACCTTTGTAATAAGTAGGACTGTTAGCGCTCTAGTTGTTCTTTAGAACACTCTGGGACATTCTCTCATTGGGCTATACTTGGGCTACATCTGGGTGATATTTGGGCTACATTTGGGCTCTTTTGTCTCTGGTGGCCATTTTGGGAGACTGCATGTCAGAATGTTTTAATGAAATAGAAAAGGATTTGAGAAGTCACTCAAAATGTGCCCTAATTTTTCATTCTGCAGCACTAATCATACTTTCTATGGCAAAATATACCCCCTCATGTTGTTTCTTTTTAAATTAAATGTTTTAAGAGTTACCACTTTATTCCAATCAAGATGGCTTCAGGTGTGCCATACCTTTGTAATAAGTAGGACTGTTAGCGCTCTAGTTGTTCTTTAGAACACTCTGGGACATTCTGTCATTGGGCTATACTTGGGCTACATCTGGGTGATATTTGGGCTACATTTGGGCTCTTTTGCCTCTGGTGGCCATTTTGGGAGACTGCATGTCAGAATGTTTTAATGAAATAGAAAAGGATTTGAGAAGTCACTCAAAATGTGCCCTAATTTTTCATTCTGCAGCACTAATCATACTTTCTATGGCAAAATATACCCCCTCATGTTGTTTCTTTTTAAATTAAATGTTTTAAGAGTTACCACTTTATTCCAATCAAGATGGCTTCAGGTGTGCCATACCTTTGTAATAAGTAGGACTGTTAGCGCTCTAGTTGTTCTTTAGAACACTCTAGGAGGCTGCAGTAGAACACAAAGGAATCAACTGACAGTCTCTGTCCTTGTTGGATGTACATGTTTTACTGAGAATGTCAGACTTCATTTTCACATGACTGAGAAAGATAATGTGAATTTACAGAAAATATGCTTTCAGTTTAGCTTATAGATCCCCTTCCAAACCACTGTGGGAAAATCATGAGATATTAGTTTTCTTTCAAACAATATTCATGATATCACAGCAGAAGGTTTTTTCACATGGTAAAATCACCTTAGAACCCACCACAATTCTTAAAACGAGTATGGTACCATCAACAAATGATTTATAATGTAACTAAAGTCCTAAAACCCTCTATTAACTACAATGCTTTTTAATGAGGTGCTATCATGTATATTGGTCCCAAGATGGCTGCCAACACTTCTTGGATGAAGTGCTGACAGCCAATCAGATCAGATGTGTGGTTAGGCTCCGCCCAGATATATATCTTTTTTTGAACCTAAATTACTCAAAATCCACTGGAGCACATATATTGAGACCTAGCAAAGGCAGTTCGGGCTAACAGTCCCTACAATTTGGCCAAGTTTCGTGCAAATCCATTCAGCCGTTCGAGCTAAAAGTGAGGCCAACCGCCCTATGGAAATTAACATGGGAAAAACGCGTTTTGGGACCCCCATTTTTTATCGCCCCCCCCCTTGATGAAACCCCTCCAAATTGTCAGGGGCTGCTCAGAAACAAAATGTTCCATTTTCCTGAAAATTTCAGCCAATTCCGTCCACAAACGCCAAAGTTATTAGACATGGAATTTTCAAAAATCCCATAGAGAAAAAATCCTAACTATATATACCTACTGGCGACCGCCAGTAGGTAATATATATATATATATATATATATATATATATATATATATATATATGTATATATATATTTTTTTTTTATATATATATATATATTTTCAAGCTCTTTTTCCTCACGGCGACACGCCCACCATCCAGAGCCCATGAAAAGGAAGAAAACGGAAGACCCAGAGTGCAGGTGAGTTTTTTAATCTTCAGCACATCACGCCAGCATAACGTTTCGGCCTTCCCAGAGGCCTTGGTCACATGATGCACTGAGAGAGTTGAGCAAAATTTAAAGTGCTAGTGCATTCGAAATAGTACACTTTGATTGGCTAGTTTCAATGGAGGGAAATGTCTATAATGGACATAGAAAACATCTTGCGTACGATGCATTGAGAAGAAACAATTTGTGTTTTTACATGTTTTGCTAATAACTGTTTAAATACAAATTGATCCGAAGAAGTAAAGATTGACATAAGTAATCCTATGTCGTTATAAAAACACATGATAGTTATTTCATATATTTTACATCTTTTTACAAAAAATAATCAAAAACTGAACGCCTGTATGTACATATAATATATACAATTTGATAGCAGTTGTCTAGTCGGACCAAATAATATCACATTTTTTCTTTTCTCACACATCTCAGTCTGATTAGAATTTATACATTTCAATTGAAAATTGCATGTGTCCAAATTTGGAAACCATCAATACAACGCAATTTCCAGCTCTCCTCCTATAGCCATAGTAATAGAGTACATAGTTGAAAATCCCAAATAAAATTGTGAGTTCAAACTAAACCAAATGTGATAAAGGTCAAAAATACGATTATTAAAATTGGAATTTGTACACTGCCTAATGCAACTTCTGACAGGAATATAACAGGTGTATATATTACAATGGTATCTGACTATTCAAATAAGTTGTTTAGTTCATTTGCAGTTGTAATAGTAACCAGTAATGTAACCTAACTAGTAAGCAAATCATCTATTTGACCAACGAAGGAGAGAGTGAGGGGCAGGCATGAAAATGGGTACCATTGGGGGACATTTATAGACACGTATAGAAATCCTCAGTTGAATTGAGGCCATTGGGGGTCTTGCTGTCCATTTCCAAGATGTAGCTGGTCTCTAATGTCCTTAAAATGCCTTCTCTGTTGCCACCCCTCCTTAAAGGACCTACTGAGTCTATGGCATAGTACCTAAGGAGTCCACTGTTGTTGTTGTGGTGCTCCCTGAAGTGCCTTGCAACTGGGTATGTGGCGTCGTTGGTATTGATGGCCCCGATGTGCTGGAGTACCCTTTTGTGAACCTGCAATTTGGTGCTACCAATGTACTGCAGGCCACATGGGCACTCCAGCACATAGACCACATACTCCGTTTTGCATGTCAACTGTTTGTTGATCTTGTGGGGCACTGTGGAGAATGCCGTTAGGAACTCGGTTTTGTTGAGTCCCTGCGAGCATGCCTTTCAGCTTGAGCATTTCCTAAAACCTCGACTATATATATATACATATACATATACATCCAGTGCTTACCCACAACTCCACAGGCTATCAGACAGACAACCTCATCGGAAACTGGAAAGGAAGTTAACTAACAGCGGTTAGTTGCAGAATCTTTTGTTTTTTATTTTTCAAAAGTTCAGCAGTGCGATAAATGGTTTCACCGTAGTCTTCAACTGAGTCAAAGAGTTGGTGTATAAAGTATCTATTTAAAGGGGCAACGTCCATTAACCACCACCATTAAAACCACAACAACTAGACTGCTCAATGCATTCTTGTTGAGTTCCACAACGTTCTCCATTTCAGTGTTCTTTAAATACTCATATGTTACAATTCACGCACTGTGGGACAAGTATTAACATTTGTGGATCAATTACGGACATTGCCAAGGTAAAGTACCAAGCTAGTATTTATTTCAACACCATGCTTTCTAAACCTGTGGGATTATAGCTTCTATTTCGAAGAGTCTAATATGAACAGCCTTCCTGATTCAAATCTGCATGTCTCCTATATTCTCTAAGGCAGCTGCAAGTTGAATACGTTTTTCCTGAGATCATCGGTTGTTTAAAAGGTTAATGTGCAAAATATAATTTGCAAAATATGATGAAACAATATTACTCTCATGATACACTTGCAATAAAATTCCTTACATCAAAACCACCCAATTGTGAATTATCATATGGTACTCCGCAAACATAAATGTACCAATGCTGTCTCCGGTACTTTATAAAGTGCATTGTGCGTCTAAAGAGCAACTTCGTTTGTGAAGTACCTTGTATTATATACATTTATCATGAATACTTATAAAGTGCTGTAAATTAACATGGAAGAATCCAATGTTCATGTTGGGATATCTCGCAAAGTGCCCTGTGCCTCATGAAATTTAATACCCTAATAAGAAAAACTTTCTATTACAGTGTACATCTTGCTATACATAATATGTATAAGACATTTCACAACCATCGTTGATTAACAATGCTCAGATCCCAGTTCCTCATAAGGTTTGTAGTGGCTCATGAATTGCAATGTTAGGGAATATAAAAGAGCACTCATACTTAGATATATTGGAAAGTACAAAATATCCATTATAAATTGCACGTGCTGGATGTTTAAGCATCCCATGAAGTGTAAATTGTCCTATATGTGCAGCATGCCTGTGTCTAATATAGAGTATGGGCTCTTACTAGGCGTGGGCGGAAAATCCGTTCCGCTCGCGGATTTTGCGGATTTTCGGGAAATCCGCAATCCGCGAGATTTGCGAATTTCCCGCAAAATCCGCAAATCCGCGAGCAGCGGATTTTGCTCGCACTGCTCGCACTGTTCGCGTGAGTTCGCGCCCCGCGAATAAGTGCAAAATTGCAGAAATACGATCTTGGCAAAACTGAAAGTAACTACTTACCAGGTTCAAAAGTTCAGGCACATCATTAGTAGCCATTTCCTGTAGTGCTTCCTGAGGGGCCCCTCCAGAGTTCAGTTGCCAGTTGAAACTATTATGTGACCCTGCTCTGAACCTCAGAATAGTTACACATATGCCACAAAGGTCCTGAATTACAGCTAAGGGAGACAAGCAGGAGCCAGGCTGGAAGTTAAAATCCATTAATCAGCCCCTAATTTATTATTGTCAGTTGGGGCAGGGCAGGTGTTGTAACTAATTTTGCAACAATGAAAGCACTTAGCAAGTGCAAAAGATCACTAATCAGGGCGCACTAAGGAAGCAGGTGCCAGCTAAAAAAAATATTCTGTGACACATTAATCAGCCCCAAATTAATTCAGGTCACTTGAGGCAGGGAAGGTGTGCTTTGCTTTGCCGAAAATAATGTACACTGGACAACCAGAGGGTGTAGTGATGAAACAGAGGGTGGCATGGGTGGGCCAGAGGGTGGCATGAGTAGTCAGAGAGTGGCAGTGGTGACAGAGAGTGGCAGTGATGAAGAAGAGTGTCCCAAACAGGCTGGACACGTAGAAACAACAAGTTCGCAAAACTTGCGACCCGACAGGTAAGTTCGCAAATTGCGAAATTGTAAAAACCCTCGCGAACTGGCAGAAACACGGGCGAACACAAAAAAAAAAAATCCGCAAATTCGCGGGAATTCGCGGATTTTGCGGATTGCGAATCCGCAAATCCGCAAAATTCGCGGATTGCCAATCCGCAAAATCCGCTCATGCTTAGCTCTTACTGCATGGTATGCTGATAAAGTATGTCATATTCAATATACAGTTTCAGAGTACATATATCGCGCTACATAATGTGCATCCTGAAACAGCTATTGCACTTCAGTACATTACACTAAGATTTCCATATTGCACATGATGTATGGTTCATTGTCCAGGGAGCTACCTCTCCCAAACCCAGTTGCCAAGATAATACAGTTCTAAAAAGTAGTTTACAAACAGATATGAGGGAGGGACATTTTGAAGCAAATATATTTTTCTTGTTTTTTCATTATGCAAACGCTCCTCTTTTTTCCTTAAAGTTACTATCTCTGCTTCAATGGATTGTACAGCTAACTATTTTCATATTGTCAATGGGAGTATAAAATGATCCCTTGAGAGTCCATTTCTTCTTTCCTTTGAGACAAAGAAATGCTATAAATGGACATGGAGTTTACATTTGCGTTCAGTCCCCAAGGATGCTCTGTTCCCATGGTTACAATCCACCTCTATTCACTCCTTCTCAGGGCCAATTCTTTATTTCTCCCTCTCGGATTCATTGCAACATGTTGTATACAATAAAAATGTAAGTCCTTCATGTTTCCACTGTATGTCCCCACATGTGCTTGGCTACTCTGTAGCTGTAGTCTATATTTTTATATGACATATAGGTGTTGCAGGATGCATAATTTAAGCTTCTTCACTGTGCTTCCTACATACTTCGTCCCTCATCCACACTCAAGCACATACATGTGTTGTTTCGCAGTTGATTCGCTCCTTTATTTCCTATGCCTTTCCATATTGGGTTTCAAAGCTAGTTTAATTTGGACTGTATACACATGCTTTACATTTCTGGAATTTCCCGAATCCTTTCCCTTTGCCTGACAGTCAGTTTGTTCTCTCAGGTTTATAAGCTGTCATGTGGCTCCTCGATAAACGGTCCCCCATTGATGCTGCCTTCCTGTAGGTCACATTTGGAGATGCAGGAAATAGTTTGATGAGGGTACCATCCATCACTGAAATACTCATGTTTTGTCTGAGAAACTCTTTTGTTTCATGGTTCGAGGTATTAAATTACATGATGTATCTTGTATTTTCAAGGTTTGGGAAACTTCTTGGATTTTTCTTCTTGGCAACTAAAAGGATTTCCCTCTCCTTCTCTTTAGCTCTCTTTAAAGCATCATCTAGTGCCCTTTTGGGCTGTGCCCTGTGTGTGAATCTACTAAACATTTCTGAAGCTTGGCGAACAAATTAAATATTTTCAGAGCAATTGCACCTCACCCTGATGAATTGGCCATAGGGCGTGCTCCATTTTAACACCCGGGGGTGCCCACAATTCGCAAGTGATATACTGCTGCAGCTTGTGAGTTTTCCGTGGAACTTTATGCAGATTCTGATATCAATATTATATATTCTAATGTCCCAAAAATGTATCTCTTTGTTGCTTATCTCATATGTAAACTTCGGTTTTAATGGATTTTTCTTCACAGATTTTAAAAAGTTCTCAAAGTCCTCCTAATTGCCTTCCCATATTGAAAAGAGATCCTCGATGAAGCAGACCCACAGTAGAACCTGTTTCATCTTTTCCATGTTTTGTTCTATCCATACAGTCTCTACTTCCCAGCAACCAATTGTTAGGTTAGCACAGGTGGATGCGAAAGATGTTCCCATCGCTGTGCCTTCTTTCTAAAGGAAGTAGTTGTAATCAAAGAGGAAAAGATTGAGGGTGAGATAATAGTTCTTCTTCTCCATTAGCATATCTGAGTGCTCCATCAAGCTGAATAAGCTCGATCTCAAGAAATATTTGCGAGCCTTTAGGCCTTCTAAGTGATGAATTAATGTGCATTGTGATGCAACATCTGCTATGGCCTTTAAATAATTTGATTTCCATGGAATGCAATTGATTCAATTTAGGAAATCCATCAAATCTCTCAAATATGATGGAAGGTTAACCACAAATTGAAAGAGAAACATATCAATACATCTTGAGGTGCTTTCTAGGAGTGAGCCAATAGAGCTCATGATTGACCTGCCAGCTGGATTTTTGATGTCCTTATGCACCTTAGGAAGGAAATAGAAAGTGGGTGCTCTCGGGTGCTCTATTTTTAGATAGACATATTTATTATCATCAAAAAGGCCCTTCTCATATCAGTTCTTTAATTCGGGATGATAGATACATTTAAATTGGTCTGATCATTCAGAAGCTTTTCATAGTGCTCTCTATTGTTCAGTTGCCTTTTAGCTTCCTTTATGTATTTCTCTTGACCCATGGCTACAATGTTTCTTCCTTTATCTTAGGCTTTAATTAAAATCTTTTGATTGTGTTGAAGACCATTTAGGGCCTCCCAATCTTCTCTGGTCATATTGCCCCTAGTACTTTCTCTTTTGCTTTGTTGTCTCTTATGATATAATCTGTTCAATCCCTCAGTCACGATCTCTTGAAATAGATACACCTTATTCCCAGCTGGGAGCTGAGGACAAAATCTAGATTTTAATTTGCATTTACTCCCCTTTGTCGCATCAGTTGCGATCCCCATATAGTCACCATATTCCAGATATGAAAGCCCATCCAAATGTCTTTGCTCAGCAATACCTTCTGCTTCCAGATCCAACAGGGGCCTAAGATGGCCTATATCACCAGTTGAGATTACTGACATCTCCTGAGCTTCTCCTTCCTTCTGTTTGATTGTTTTTGTGCAAAATATTTTATTAATTACCTTGAAAACTTGTACAGATCAATTCTTGCATCCGCAAGGTTCATATTCATATCAAGGTAGAACGTTAATCCTTTGTTAGCAGTTTGATGCACATTTTTTCCAATTGATTTGATGAGAGGTTGATCATATTCAATCATTTTCAATTATTGTTATTCCTACTGTTTCTTTCCTGTTGCTCTTCTCCCTTTTCCTGCTTCCCTTTGATCTCCTTATCCGTTTCCTTTTGGTGTTGTCTTCATCAAGTTTGGGGCCCCTCTGCCACGCCTCCTTTTGTGTTTATTTGATACAACCTCATCTCCCCTGAGAAATCTAATTTGGGCATTGCTGTTAAGGGACCCTTGTCCCCTGAATTGATTTCTAAGCTCTCGATTCTGAAAAAGAACCATTTATTTTTCCAGTTTCCTGTCCTTCGCATGTCTACTACATAGGGAGTCTAACCTCCTTGCAAAGGTATACACTCTGTGTTAGGCATAGTCATCCTGGCCCTGTTAATTTTCGTTACTTGTTTGCTTGCATCACATTTTCATTCTTTTCCAACCTTTTTTTCATACTGTCAAGTGCAGTCACCACCTCATCTGTGACTTAGACTAATTCAAGAGCTTGTTCCAATTTCTTGATAGCTTCCGATGATTTGGTTAATTTCCTTTCTGCATGTGTTATTAACCTGCTCATCAATTTCATAGAACACTCCAATGTATCCGTTTGCCATTGCTTCAATATATCCAGATCCATGTCATTCAAAGTGAGAAGTACAACTATTCTTAATCCCCTCAGGATTCTCTCGCACTCCAGTTATCTTTTTAAAGTTGTCATTTCCCACCATTTATTTATTTCTATAATACGTGATTGCTCTAGTTCCTTTATTACCTTGCCTGGTGTTGTGTCTTCAATTCTCTGTGTGGCTATAGATGTCATTGCATTGCCACTATGCTCTCCAAATCGTTACTTTGCCTTCAATTCCCACAAGGCACATCTATCCTCCATTCTGAGCAGTATTTCAAGCTGTTTGCTAACACTCTATATTCTGCTGTTTCCTTATTCGTTTTCTGTTGATTCTTATTGTAACAAGATGCTTGGATAATTAGACCTCTCTTGACTTGTTAATCATTGTAATCAGTCTCCACCAATCTCAATAGTGATGCTGGCCAATACCACCAGAAAGATACCCTACTGCCGACTGATTACACCTACAATGCTGCATGGTGTGGGGTTTTGGGATGCAAGAGGGAGATTGCCCACCCATCGTGTCTCCTCTGAAACGGTTGTTCCTCCCGCAGTTTGCCCTGTTCCCCTGTTCCCACCTTCCTGACAAAGATAATTCTGGTCTTCACTCCTTCAGGTGTCTTGGCTCGATTGGGTAGAAGTGGAGCACTGTCTCTCTGCTCTCACACCGGCAACCCCCAGATCTGGGCTCTGTTTCTCTTCCAGGTGTTCACTGTGTGCGGTCCGGTGGCCGTACTTCAAAATCCATCCCACAACTCCACAGTCTCTTGGACAGAGAGCCTCATCTAATACAGGAAAGGAAACAAGCAGCACAGCGGTTCATTGCAGAGTATTTTGTTTTTTATTTTTCAAAAGCGCACAGTGCGATAAATGAAAGACGCATTGTGGCCATAGCCTTCAACTGTGTCAAAAATGTGATGTTATAGAGTGTCCACTTAAAGGGACAAAGCCTTTAACCACAACCCTTAAAACAAGAACTAAACTGATCAATGCAGTCTTCTTGTTGAGTCCCACAAAGCTCTCCATTTCAGTGTTCTTTAAATACTCAGATGTTACAATTCATGTGCTGATACACACATACACACACATATATATATTTATAGTTTTTAGTAAAATGTATGCAGTAAAAAAAAAAATATATATATATATATATATTCACAGAAACAAAGGTTACAATAACATTACAATTAGATGTGATAAAAAAAGATCTGTTTTTGTTTTTAAAAAAAGCATTAGAAATTCACTGAAAATGCCAAAAGGTAAAATGACTTCATAGTCAGGTGAATAGGTCAGTCATAACATTAACGATTTTAACTAAAAAAACACAGAAAATCACCAGTTATTGTTTACAGAGCTTACTATAAATTACGCACTCTCCATGTACTGCTTATGACCTCACATATAACATCACTCATGACTTATTCTATGACATAATTTATGACATTACTGATTACTTCTTAAATGACATCACCTACAATTCCACCCTCCTCAATGTCTGGTCATTAACAAGGAAATTAAGGTTTAGTTTCTGATGTCCATGTGACTAAGTCTTGCCCCCAGGAACAAAATGATCCAAAGATGATGAGATGCAGCTCAAGAGGGCCAGAGCAACAAGCCTGTTAAATCTGGCCCAAGGGATGAATGGGAAAGAAAACCATAGCGCTCAGTGGCAAAGTAAAGAAAATACCTTGAGATGGCCAGGGCCTGGTGCAACAATGACTTTAGTATTCCTTAGGAGAGTAGGCAGGCATGGGACCCCCACCCCCAAATAATTATTTCCACTTGGGGCCACCATTTCCCCTGGGGCAGGTGCAACCACAGCGAGGGGGTGGTGGGACACAGGAGATTACTGGCCGGGCCGTATTTACATTGGGACTCCTTCCAATGTCTGTAGAGCCTGCTAGGACATGAGACTTGAGAACCTAAAAAACAAGGAAAATAGAGGTACGGAGGGGTCTCACGACTTTTCCCTCCCCACACACCCCTATTGAGGGCAACCCGTGGTTCCCACCGGCTTATCGCAACAGAGCCTTTGGTAAATGGACACAGGGTGACTGCAGAGTCCTTACGGATCTCTTTGATGGGGGTACCTTTAAATCTTTTGCCCATTGTAGGGAGGGGTTTCGGCTTCCACCTGAAGCTGAGTTGCAATATCTCCAGCTGTGCCATTGGGCCTTGACGGACGCAATATACCCTGGGGCCACCCGGGACTTTACTCCGTTCGAGCGCCTGGCCCGCTCCTGCACTGACACGAAGGGCCTAATTTCCCAGATTTATCAGATATTGCAAAACCCTCAGACTCCGTCCTCGCAACCGTACCAACAAAGATGGCACACGACGCTGGGAGCCGACATCACGCCGACACAGTGGACTCGCTTATGGAGAGATATCCCCAATGTGTACCGCAGCATACCACAACAAGAAAACGCGTACAAAGTAATGACACAGTGGTATTACACGCCTCAGCGCTTGCATAAAATGTTTCCCTATTCCTCTCCCGGCTGCTGGAGGTGCCATCATGTGCCTGGGGATTTCCTACATATCTGGTGGACCTGCCCCCTGATCTCTATCTTTTGGAAAGAGGTCCTGAGCCACATAAGAGGGGTCCTGGGGTTCCCTTTGCCTGATGCCGCTAGTACAGTGTTTCTGGGAATCAAACCTGCCAATCTGCTCGCTCTGACCCGAAGTGAATGGAATATATCATTACAAATGCTGGGTGCTGCCAGACAACTTATTGCCCTGTATTGGAAGAAGGCAGAGGCCCCCCCCCCTTGCTGCATGGTTTGGAAGACTCTGGCATGTCATCACTATGGAACTGCTCTCCGCGAGACTACAGTCTCGCACTATACGCTTTAAGAAAGTGTGGCAGCCCTTGGTGACCTATCTGTGCAAAACTGAACATGCGAGAAGCATGCCTCCTAGGCTGAGGGCGCTGCGTTTAGTAGATGATGCTGTGATCCCCTTTACCACTCGTAGACTCATGAGGTGATGGCCATAGAGACCGAACTGTGCTTACTGATGTGTGCCCCGACGACTGCTCCTCTCCGGGTCCTCTCGCTCCCCCTTTCCCGACTTTCTCTTTTCTGTCTTTCCCTCTATTCCCTCTTTGCACTATCCTTATTATTCCGTTGCCTTCCTCCAGGCTCCTGGTTGTTTGTTGGACCGCTATGGTCCGATAGTTGTTTTGGTTAGACCTCTGGTTGTCGCCCGATTTTAAGGGCCCGACCCTATGCATGGTGACACTTAGGCATGGTGGACAGCACGCACTACTCTTTACAGCGGCCGGCCCGATTGGGATTTAGGCGGAACGCTATGTATGAGACTGACGTGATTACTGACCATGTACACACAGTATGTTATTGCAAATTTTTTCGTGACGCGGCCGGCCCCTTGAGGGTTGTAGGCTTATCGCTGTGTAACTGTCACCTTTTCTCCTGCGTACTCCCTTTTGGGGGTAGAATAAAAACAGACGTTGAGACAAAAAACAAGGAAAATAAGGAGGCACACGGCTGCTGAAAAATAAAGAACGATGAGCTTGTAAAAAAAATATTTACTCCTCCGCAGAGGAGCACCCATAATCCCCTTTACATATTTGGATCACTGAGGTGCCCCAAGAAGGGCAAGATCACCACCAACAGTTTGATGGTATGTTTAAGGGGCTGAATTGGGTGCAGCTGCCCTCTTGAATGTGAGTCTTCGAGAGTATTGAAATTATGACCTTTGGGGAGGGATTCCATTGTTTCAAATTTTCCTTGAGTGGTTGGTCCTAAGGCTACAGTTTGTGCACTAATTAAACTATAAGAAAGACTCAGAGACACATTTTGATTTTGAATGCTTTCTTGATAATGACAATATTTACAATATATTTCCCATTATAATGAATGCTTTTGATATTGATATTGTCTCCGTTGTTTCCAGTGGTATTACAATGTTGAATCTAGTATGTAGCTGCTTTTACTATTATTATGACAACCCTGACAAAGCCAGTAGGCCTACCTTATTTATAAAGACACCCTCTATATTGAGAGGGTGCATCTGATTAGGTGAGGCTATTGTGGTGATACAGTTCACGACCCAATAGCCGTGTAATGCAATATGATGGTGTCACCAAAGCTACACTTACATCTACCTGGCTGTATATATTTGTAATTTAAGGAGTAGCATTTAGTAGGGTGTGTGTAGTAAAAGTACTTTTCTCTTTTAAAAGAGAAGACACTGCCTGGAAAATGATTTATTGAGCATTGTCGTTGCGTTATCAGCACACTAGGGTTACTTGCCCACACCACCTCTGCTGAATAGACCTCAGACTCCTCTGCTGCACAACCTGAGAAAGCCTAATTCTAAATTGGGGTACAGGGTTCCCAGTATAAAGACAATTGCAGACTATTACTTAGCAAGGCTTCACATCCTTCACAACAAATAACTACATTTCTTAATACACCCACCTAAAAAGTGACAAGACCTAAAGAGTGAAGTTCTAGCAGGATAGATACAGGCAAAATTTCACATGGAAGTAAACGTATTATTTGTAACCTCTCTGGGACTGGAATCACCCATTGAGAATAAATCCTAATTGCTCAAGTGTAGGGACAATAAAAATTACAATGCTGTGCTACAAACCGGAGGAACACTGACACAAAAGGACAATTTACATCAAAAACATATTGGCTCATACCAAATGCCTAACACATCAAACAAATAAAATACAGAATTTATACACTATATACATTACATGAAATAAGAACGCTCAACATTTATATGCAGGTGGACATTTAGAACCACAATGATGGTGAATATACCATTATTGCATGTGACAAAAGTGTGCTGTCTCCAGATAATAATGGCAAGTAATAGTAGGCCAAATTATATTGTCCATGAATCTAGTGCATATAGTTGTGATTTTAACTATGGTCTACAACAGGATTAGACAGTGACACACTAGAAAGTGACCTGACGGCAGAAGAAATAGTGGGGGCCCTCCAGGGACTCCAGTCGGGGAAGGCCCCGGCCTAAATGGTTTGCCACTGGAACTATTTAAGAAGACGACTATGAGGTTAGCACCCCCCTATTAAATATGGAAAGGGGCGACCACTCGGTCCCCCCGAACGTATGGTCGGGGGCCCGGATCCTCCCGGGAAACCATTTTGTGCGGGGGGCGTGTCACGGCTGGTATGCCCGAAGCGGCGTAGCCGGGGCGCGCCTTTTCCCGCCCAAGAGGAGTTGTCCTAGACACCTACACCGTTGGCCACGCCCCGTAGGCGTACCGGAGGAGGGTGCACGCCCTCCCGAAGAGGAATAAAAGGAGCAGCAATCCGAAGAAGCATTCTCTTGTTCCTGTGCTAGGAAGCTGCACCCCTCGTTGCACGTGAGCCCTCGACGGAACAAGGAGCAATTTTTGAGAACTTGTAATCTTTTGCGTTTCTCTTTCAGAACTTCGGCCTTAGGATCCAGGACCGTGTTGAGCAAACAAGGATCGGATATCCGTTGAACGATGCCTGGCAAGAAGGCCGGAAAAAAGTCTGGGACTGACCAGATGCTTCGAATGCTGATAAAGGACATGGCAAGTATGAAGAAGCAGATGGCAGCGATGAATAATTCGGGTAGACCGAAGAAAGTTATAGGCCCTGCATTGCCGGGCGTTGTCCCTGTGGGGCAAGGTAGAAGAGTCAGAAATAGGGCGGCAGGGGGGGAAGTCCCGATTCCCGAGGTACCCCCGGCAAGCCCGGTCGCTCCAGTCGAGGCCCCGGTACCGGTCCCAGACGCAGGTCAACCAATTCCGGTTGTTGTTACGCCCGCCAGCGAGGAAGACATGCCTCCCGAGTTGGCCGCCCAGTTGGCCGAATGGCTTGGTAAAAAATCAGGGGGTGCTACGGCACCGGCAGACACGGCCGAGGAGGCCAAGTTACTAATAGAGCAGTTGCGGCAGTCGCGAGATGCCGCGAAGGCGAATCTCCCTTGTGTCCCCCCACAGGTGATCCCAGGAGGACCGGCAGTTGGTGTGGAAAAAACGGCGGGAACAGCAATGGAGCCGGGTAAGCATGCATTGCCAATGGCAAGGGAGGGGTCTTTGCCCTCAAGACGGGAAAAGGTGGTCCAGCATATACCGCTGGCCACAAAAGAGATGATCTGGGCTGATAAGTACGTTAATATGTTTTCCCTGTTGACCGACCACCGCGAGATGGAATATGTGAAAACACAAAAAGACTTGTGGCACCCGAGTGTATGGCGAGCAAAGATGGCGGGTTTCAGGGTGGATGAGACAATATCTAATTGGGCCAGGGCCTTTGCAATGTTTACTGCAATTATTGGGGAGCGTAAGCCCGAGGTTTTGACTGAATTGTCCTGCTACCAGGCACGAATAATGGATTTCTATGAGACATACGAAGGTGATGAATGGATAGGTTATGATATGAAGTTTCGTAAGGCCAAGGAGTTCGATTCATCTCTGACGTGGGATTGTCTCGACTCGATATCTTGGCAGAAACAGCTCCTACCGGGCGCAACGAAGTCGTCGTCGCTTGGCGGGAATGGGTCCGGGCCTTCCGGCCGTCAGCCAGCGACGCCCTTTCGAGCGAGCCCCACTGGTGACCACCAACCAAGGAATGGCGGGAATGGGGGTAGAAAAGGGGTCTGTTGGAATTTTAACAGGGGCAAGTGCACGAGACCTCAGGGGACATGTAAGTTCAGGCATGAGTGTGCAGGTTGCGGAAATTCAACGGTCGAGTGGTGTGGAACAAACCACCAGCGTCCTCGGACGAGCTGGGTTTGTGGACCGACTCGGCGGGGAGCGTGGGATTTGGCGCCATCTTTGGTAATTGATGGTCGGCGCAAACATGGCCGACGTGGTGGCACAACAGCGGTCTCACAGGTAACATTGGGTTTCTCAAATTGTTCCCCATTCTTGTGGCTCTGATGGCATGGCCGGATGAGTTTAGAGATCGCTCTGTGGTGTTCTGGTCCGACAATATGACTGTTGTTGAATGTATAAATAGTCAGGCAGCACGCTGCAAGTGGATACTGAGATTACTCAAGGAAATTGTACTCCTTTGCATGAGATTGAAAGTACAATTCAGGGCGAAGCATGTGCCAGGTGTACTGAACCAGGCGGCTGATGCACTCTCTCGTTCACACATGCAGGCTTTCAGGGGTTATCTACCTTCCGCGGACCTAGCGGCGGCACCATTTCCCGAAGCACTCTGGCTACTCGGTGCCCCGAATTACAAGACCTCGTGGCAGCAAGCTTAGCCCCAAGGACATGGAAGGCATACGAAGGAGCGTTTTGTTCCTATTGTGCATTTTTGGGTCCGGCTGGGGAGGTCAAGTGGGGTCAGGAGGAGTGTGTCTTGAATTTCCTTGTAGCACTACACAGGGCAGGCCGATCAGCGGCAGCAGCCAATAGGCACCGAGCCGCCATTTCATTCATGGCGCAAGCTCATGGCATCAGGGACCCCACATCTTCCTTTTTGGTAAAGAAGGCCCTTCGGGGTTGGCAACGCCTTGAGGGTCCGAAGGTAGACGAAAGGCGCCCGATTGGGTTAGAAAGGTTGTCCCTGCTGATGTCGATACTCCCCACGACATGTTCCTCCCAGTTTGAAGCAGTGCTGTTCCAGGCCGCTTTCGCATTAGCGTTCCATGGGGCCATGCGGGTGAGCAAGCTGGTAGCAAGAAATAAGAAAGATGTAAAGGGAGGGTTGTGTCGGGATCACATTCTGATCAAGGGTGATTCAATGGTGATCACGATAGCCAGGTCCAAGACCGATCAGGGTGCTATGGGAGACAGTATTGTTGTCCAGCGCATGCGCGGGTCCCCCATGTGCCCGGTGAAGTGCGTTGAGGAATATTTGGCACGAAGGGCGGATGCATGGGGGGGAAGCTTGCTGAGACACATCGACGCCACCCCACTGACAAGGTTTCAGTTCCAGCGGGTGCTAACGATGGCAATCGCAGCGGCGGGCTTGGACCCTGGGCGATTTCGGGACCCATTCCTTTAGGATAGGGGCTGCTACAGAAGCTACAGCCAGGGGTCAGAGTGTTGAGAAGGTGAAACAACTGGGGCGATGGTCCTCGAACTGTTATAAGAGGTATGTGCGGTTGCACATGTTATGAAGCCTCTGTCATGCACTCACGCCTCTTGTCTTCTGTTTTGTTTACAGTTTCGCGAGCATGCTATGCGGGGCGGACTGTGCCGTCGACCCGGCACCTGGGGACCAGCGGTCAGAGATCACCGGCTGAGGAAAAAGTGGTGTGGGTCGTGGGCCACTCATACGTGAGGCGGGCCAGGGACGTATTCAAAGCAGGTGACGTGATTCACGCGGCTGGGGAATACGGGTACAGGGTGACCTTCCACGGAAGGGGCGGGCTCTGTATTGACCAGTTTCAATGTTTTGTTGAGGGACTGTTAGGGCGGACAAGGTCACCGCCGTCCGTAATCATAGTACACCTGGGAGGCAATGACTTAGTGACACTTGGTCGGCGCGTGCTACTCGAGGGGGTTCTATCTACTGTCAGCTGGCTGGCGAGAAGGATCCCGGGGTGCACGATAGCA
This sequence comes from Lissotriton vulgaris, assembly GCF_964263255.1. Taxonomy (NCBI): domain Eukaryota; kingdom Metazoa; phylum Chordata; class Amphibia; order Caudata; family Salamandridae; genus Lissotriton; species Lissotriton vulgaris. Next base: position 961,357,995 of record NC_141685.1, on the reverse strand, counting down.
TGGTCACACATGATTCCCAGGAAGGTGTGGCGGGGGGCCTCTCTGTGTCTGCACTGAACAATTCAGTAAAAAAGGTCAATAACAAACTTAGTAGGTTGTTTCGCTCGGCGCAGTTGCACTGTATTCCGCATGGATGTATTCTGGGGGATCACATGTATCTCGAGGGTGGGGTTCATTTATCCCGGGAGGGGAATGTCTTACTCATAGGAGATTTCATAGCGTGGTTAAGGGGTTTGTAAAAGCATGACCTTTAGTAGGAGTTTGTGGGGGGGCCGGATAGCCAGTCAACTATCCGGCCTGTGGCGGTAAGGTCATGATCGGTGAGCAGTAATTTCAAGATCCCTAGAGGGGGGGCGCCACCCATTATGGATGGGAGCGCCCGGGGGGGGGCGGCCGTTGGCCCCTCAAACGGGGAGGCGACACCCACTAACTATGGGGTCGCCTAAGGGAAGGTGGTCATAGGCCCCTTCCAGGGGAGGAGGTGGCTCGATGCCCCTCCTACGAATTTCCCGGGGCCAGGATATCCGCGACGGCGGATATGAGAAGCAGTGTGGGGTGGGAGGGGGGTCCACGCTACCTTCTAGACACCTCACACGAGTCCTCGGACGACCATTAAGATGGCGTCGAGTTAAATAGAGGGCCCCCGCGAAGACAAGGGAAATTGGAGTTGGCACAGAGGTACAGTCCTCTGTGCGCCCGCCCTCACACCGTGAGGGGGGAGTTCTGGTAGTTGGGATCTGACACCGGTTGCGACCTTGCCGTTGGCCCGTAATGCTAGGATGTACAATTTTAATTTAGAAAAGTATGCATTGGCAGGATGTTAGACTCGGCTAGGAAAACCTTTGTACTAGAGATTTGTTAAGGTTAGCCAATCAACGTGTTTTCATCATAATGTAATAAATGAAAATTGTACATGATGTGAAACTGTTATTTTAATGTTTTAATTTTGTTTCATATTTTAATAAATACGGCCGGGAGGGTAACTCCCTCACGCCTTCCAAAAGTTCAGAACTGCGTCCGTCTTCCCATCCTTGGGGATTGTGTTGGGAGGGGGTGACAGGCATCCCGGCCATATGTTCCTTGAGGCTAGGGAGGCGGGAAGGCTACCAGAGGACCAACGAATGGCCACGATAGTGGTAATCCCCAGAAAAGGCAAACCCCAATCAGAATGTGCCTCTACTGTCTTATATCACTGCTTAATGTGGAACCCAAGATCCTGGCCAAAGTCCTGGCTACCAGACTGGCAGGAGTGAAATCATCTGTGATTCACCCAGACCAATCCAAATTCATGCCGAGGCGAAGCACTCGCTTAAAACTTAGACAACTATACGGGGTGCTTCACCTGACGAAGGCCTTTGGGGCAAATGGGGCAGCAGTTCTTCCTCTCGATGCCCGGATCGATTTCGACAGTGTGGAGTGGAACTATATTTTTGCAGTGTTGCCTCGGCTGGGTTTTGGACCTAGTTTCTGTGCCTGGATGCGTCTGCTTTATGAAGCACCCCGGGCTAGGGTGCGAGTGAATGGATGACCTTACTGGGTGCTTTGAGCTATGGAGGGGCACGCAGCAGGGTTGTCCGCTGTCCCCATGCTCTTCGCCCTGGCACTGGAGCCTCTGGCAGCCTGGGTGCGAGGTGACCCAATAATCAGGGGAATTATGGTGGATGACAACTGGGAGGAAAAGGTATCCCTCTACGCGCGCGACATCTTACTTTACGTGACAAAGCCCCCTTCTCGATCCCGAGAATTTTGCATATTTTGGATCTCTTTGGGAGCTACGCCGACTACTGAATTAATTGGTATAAGTCGCTGATCTTCCTGTTCTCCTCTGTCCCCTTGTCCTTGCTGACCCAGTGTCGAGCCCGATGACAACAGACGCGTTCACCTACCCGAGGATCGGTATTACGAGAGATGAGAAACTGTTTCTGGCTCGCAATATCCTCCTCCAGATTGACAGATTTCAGGCAGACGTGAGTTACTTACGTGTGCTTCCCCTTTCGCTAATGGGTCGGGGGCCCTTTTTAAAATGATGACTCTCCCACGTATACTTTACATTTTACAGAATACGCCGTTCAAGAATCCCTGAAGCTTTTTTCCGTAGAGTGAATGGCATTCTAAGGTCCCTACTGTGGGACGGGGGAGCAGCCCGAATCTCCCTGGCAAAGCAGCAGCGGGGTGTACGACAGGGGCCTAGCTTTCCCGGACCCCGAGCTTACTATTCAGCCTCTCAATTGATAGTAGTGAACAAATGGGTATTTGGGGAAGCAGGGGCTACCCGGCGCTCTTATATGACACAGTTAGGGGGCCTCACTTCTGCCTCTCACACTGGCAGTAGTGCGGGCATGGAAGGCATCCAATAGGTGTCTGGGCTGGGGCGGGAAATTAACAGCAGAAACCCCACTGTGGGACAGTGATCGTCTGGAAGATGTTAAAAAACACACACACAACGGCATTACATTAGGAATATAGAAGCTGGGCGATGTCTGGCACTCTCGTAGAGGTTGATGTATTGCAGGCGGAATACGAATTGGCACGGGGTGAAATCTATCGATATAGGCAGCTACAGTATGCTGTGAAGTGCCACCTACTGGAGGGGGGGGGCTCCTTCCGGATTACTCTCCTATGGAGGACAACCTTTTATTGGATCCTATGCCTTCCAGGGCAGTCTCCGTGACATACAGAAAGATTATGAACAATATGCTGGGCTGTCTAGGCTCGATTAGAGAGGCCTGGATGGTGGACGTGGGACCTCTAGATGATGAAGAGTGGAGTGAGGAATTGCAGTGCCCCAGGGAGATGGCTATCAGGGCCCGATTTCACCTAGTACAGTTAAGGATACTGCATAGGTCCTACCTCTCAAGGGCAAGAGTGTTTAAGATGGGTCGCACAGACTCTGCTGAGTGCCCTAGGGGCTGTGGTGAAGTGGGCACGTTCTTTCATACACTCTCGGCCTGTCCCCGTGCTCAGATCTATTGGACCAAAATAACTGGGGTATGAGGGAGGTGGTGGGCGTACCTGTGCAGCTCGAGGCTAAGTGGCTACTGTTGGGAGTGTTGGTAGAGGAGAAGTGGCCCAGACACACAGTGATCTGGCTCAAGATAGCCGCAGGATAGCTAAACATAACTTGGTCAGGCTGTGGGGGGCGGGAAGGTCACCTGAAACCACAGACTGGAAGGATGACCTAGATTGGTGCCAGCTAGCCGAACAAGCAATATAGTGCTCCAGAGGCTGCCCGCGCAAATTTGATAAGATATAGGGCTCACTGAAACAATACCGGGAGACGACTGGGAAAATAGCGGGCAGAGACTGAGTGTTCACTAACATTTAAAAGACTGGGGATAGCGTTCCAGCCCGGTAATAATATACCGGGGACTAATCCAGGAGGTGGGAAAAAGTGTAATATTATGTAGAACGGTGGGAGGCCCCCTGCGAGGGGCACTATAGTGGTATTCTATGCTGTTATGCTGTTGACAACTTGTGTACTTTACCAAATGCTTAATGAAAAGAAGTGTTAAAAATATATATATTTCATGTAATGGAATGGAATGGAATGGAATGTATGTTGTTTATAAATTCTGTTTTTTATTTATTTGATATGTTAGTTATGTAGTACAAGTACAAAATTTTGTAGTATAAGTACAAGCTTTTGTAGTATAAGTTTTTGGTGTATTGTCTGTCATCGCGGTTCGAAATGTTCACCTGCATATAGTGTTGAGTGTTAATATTTCATGTAATGTATGTTGTTTATAAATTCAGTATTTTATGTATTTGATATGTTAGTTATGTAGTATAAGTAAAAACAATTGCGATGTGAATTGTCCTTTCGTGTCAGTGTTCCTCCTGTTTGTAGCACAGGATTGGCATTTATGTTGTCCACACTCTTGAGCAATTGGCATTTAATCTTAATGGGTGAACCCAGTCCCAGGGAGGTTACAAATATTATAAGCTTACTTTCTTGCAAAATTGTGCCTGTATCTATCCTACTAGAGCTTTACTCTTTTGGTCTTCTCACAGAGGCTGTAGTCCAAGCTCTTGAGGGTTATAGGGGCTCCCCCTCCTCCTTTTTGTTGCATCTAAAAAGAGATATCAGAGGGATTTCCAATCTTCAGCAGGGAGGAATAAATTCAACCGTACATAAATTTTCTTTGCAATTCTATAGTGGCAGGAACACCAATCCCTGACACCTGGAAGGGGGCTGAAATTGTTACTATTTTTAAAAGGGGAACCGTTATAATCCCGCCAATTACAGGCCAATCAGTTTAATTGATATTTTACAAAAACATTTTGCCAGACACATTTTAAATCGACTAATAGAATGGATGGAGGAGGGTAAAATTCTGTCCGAGTACCAGGCTGGGTTCAGAATTAAGACAAGCACAGTAGACCAAGTGTTTAGATTCATGTGTATATGTTGGAAATACCTAAATATAAGGAAGGGCACACTGTATGTAGCATTTATGGATCTACGGGCAGCTTTTGATCTGGTCCCTCGTGATCTAATGTGGTATACTCTGGGGGCAATGGGAGTCCCTTCGGAACTCTTAAGAGAACTTATCAGGTTACATGTAGATAATTATGCCAAAGTCCGTTGGGGAAGTAATGGGGAGGTAACAAAGGCCATTCCAGTTTGTAGGGGGGTACGGCAAGGATGCGTGCTGGCCCCCACACTCTTTTCCCTCTATGTAAATGATATTCCCTCATACCTATCTAACTATAACCATGATTCCCCTAAACTAGGAAAGGAGGTGGTCACTGCTCTATTGTTTGCTGACGACACGATACTTATCTCTCAAACCCCAAAGGGCTTGCAAAATTTGGTTAACCAATTTAACAAATATTGTGATGAAAAGGGGCTAGAAATTAATTCTTCTAAAACCAAATACATGGCCCTGAACCGACAAAAGTCCTTCAAAAAGAACCTAACACTACACAATGAAAAATTGGAGTATGTGGATAGTTTCAGTTATCTAGGCATAACGATAGACTGTAAAATGACTTGGAAGGGCCAGTTGGAAAAGAGCAGACTGTCTCTTAAACAAAACTCACTTCCTATCCTGAAAATCCAAGGGGGGAGTCTCTCAAAGGAAATATCACCAGCCCTAGATGTATTTAAGTCAAAAGCACAATCTGCGGCGCTTTACGGTGCAGAAATCTGGGGACCTTATTCCAGTAAGAATTTTGAGAGAGAAGAAAATAACTTTGTACGTCGTTTACTTAGAATTCCTAACAGAACTCCACTTCTCCCAATATTTTTAGATATTGACCTCAAGCGTACGGATGCACATGCAACCTTAAGACCGCTCATGTACTGGGTTAGACTGTGGACTACGCCTGAGCTGTCCAGTTACAAAAATGGGTTAGTGGAAATTATGAGTATGAATTCCTTTAATGAAATTAAATGGTTAAACCACATTTGTTCTTGGTGCACTAAATTGGGGCTAGCCCACTTCTGGAATAATCCCTCAGCTATGACTCCAAATTGTAAACAGCTGCTTAAAAATGTATGCTGGGCTTTTGTGAATAACGAAAGATCGATTGACCCAAACACCGGTATTCTTACACAAAAATTTATGTTAACTAAGGACACTCCCTGCTTCGAACAATTTATGGATGAAATACAGTCTCCACTGACAAAAACTTTGTTTTTGAAATTTAGATACGGAATATTACAAATTAATTCAATAACTAGCAGATGGAGGAACAAACCGGACTGTAAACTTTGTACTTTGTGTAACCAGGAGGCAATTGAAACTACTAGCCATGTGTTTTTCTTTTATACTGCATATAAGTCTGCCAGGTCCAAATGGATTAAACCACTATGTAAAAACTTGGGGATAAGACAACTTATTGTAGCGGAACGTATATTCGCCTCAAACACCTCGAGGCTGGTGGTTTTTACTTTGAGCAGGTATTTATTTAACGTCTATTTGATTAGGAAGAAACATGGTCTATGTCTATAAACTCTCCAATCCGTTTATTTTATATTGTGATAATATTCGTGCTGTTTTGGCACTTTTAATTCTGGCTTTTTATCTATTTATACTTGTAGTGCTATTTTTATTATGGTATTGTAATTGTGTGGTGATGCAATAGGGGTTTCTTCTTTAGCAATTTGTTTCTTTCCAGATGTATTGATTTGCCACTAGAATGTAAAGAAATGATATTGTGATAATAGAAATTTTATTGAAATGTGAGCTTTTATGTACTTTCATGGCTTTTAGCCGAAATAAAGTTTTTGAATTGAATTGAATAAATTCGATCAATTTTTCGTTTCAGGACAGAACATCCTCCATTGAAGCCTAAAAAGAGATCCAGACTATTCTAACATTCTAGTAAGAGGTTGTCTCTCTTCTTTTACCCAGATTTGGAAAGAAGATTCTACAGAATCACAAAAAAACACCCAGACAACAGTGGCCTCTGTCTGCATGTCAGTTTGCCTACAGCAGGTCTTGGCTAGCCCACCAAAAACATGTCGATGTGAATTTGAAAGGGAAACACAACTGTTAGAAAATCCTCATGACTTTCTCCAATGGACCAATCACAAAACTTATGTACATCCAAATTTTTAATAGCGGCTACTGATTTATTAAATAACATCACCTATATTACTGAAATAACAATAAATCGAGAGTCGCTATAATGGACTCTGTAAAATAACAAGTATAATACCTTCTGTCATATATATGTATTGATACTGAAGCTCTGTTTTCTCTGAGTGAGGATGGGAGACTGAATTGGTCTTTCTGTGATTTAAGCTTGTGACATGCATGATGGCAAGGGTGAGTATTAACTCACAAGTCAATCTTGCTGGCAGAATTTAAGATAGAGTCAGAGCAACATATAACATGCAATGCCTTAACTCAGTATACCATGTGATAACATAGGGGAGGGATATGTAGTTTACTGATTAAGGTGCTGATTTTGAAATCTTGGGACATAGGTTTAAATTCTGGCCTTGACATGACTGAAAATCATGTGATACTTGGCAAATCACTTAAGGCCTTATTAAAAGTTGACCAAAAAATTCTGAACCTCTGCGATGTGGGCGGAATTATGGACTTAATCACATTGACTTAATCACATCTGCTAATCACTGAATGCAACAAGGTCCACAGCCCCAGTTAAATTTCAGCATGCCAAGCTTGCTGGATTAAAAATGGGAAAGTCCTGGTAATTGCCTCAACATGCTGTCAAGACCCCACAAGTCTTAATAATAATAATAATAATAATAATAATAATAATAATAATACGTTTTATAGAGCGCCTGGTTACACTGAGGGTGAACATTGCAAAAAACACAGTTGATGGACAGAATGTAGAACAATGTCATACATTCACCCCAGTACAACGATCTGGGCCTAAATCCATCGTTTTTTTGCACTCCACACCACCCTTGGTTAGACACTGGCTATATGCAAATCAGCTCTGACCCTGTGCCTCATGGGAACAGTCCAGTCCGAACTACCAAGCCATGTCTTTCCCAGACCGGAATCAAGCATCCAAGGATCGGTTTCTGGCTATCAGCCTTCAGCAGCCTGGATAACTTGACTCCAGTGGTGTGGAGAGCCTGGGACTCTTGTCTGAGTATACCCAGCACACTCGGGGTGAAAATTGCAAAAAACACAGTTGATGGACAGAATGTAGAACAATGTCATACATTCACCCCAGTACAAGGATCTGGGCCTAAATCCATCGTTTGTTTTGCACTCCACACCACCTTGGGTTAGACACTGGCTATATGCAAATCAGCTCTGACCCTGTGCCTCATGGGAACAGTCCAGTCCGAACTTCCAAGCCATATCTTTCCCACACCGGAATCAAGCATCCAAGGACCGGTTTCTGGCTATCAGCCTTCATCAGCCTGGATAGCTTGACTCCAGTGGGCCAAAGAATGGTGATGGATTAAACCCAGATCTTTTGACTGGGTGTGAGTGTTTGATTGATTCAGATGCTCCGTCCATCACCACCCCCTTTGGCACCGCTTTTGGCCGCCATGAGTGTGGCAGGGTATGCTCAGACGTGAGTCCCTTGCTTACTTTGCCACTGGATTCAAGCAAGCCGGGCTGAAGACAGCTGGAATGCCAGAAACCGGTCCTCTGAAGCTTGTTTCCGGTCCCGGGAAGACATGGCTTGGCAGTTCGGGCTGGACTGTTCCCATGAGGCACAGGGTCAGACTGATTTGCATATAGCCATGTCTGAACTGGGGTGGCAGAGTGGGCTAAAGAATGGTGATGGATTAAACCCCGATCTTTTGACTGGGTGTGAGTGTTTGATTGATTCAGATGCTCCGTCCATCACCACCCCCTTTCGTACCGCTTTTGGCCGCTATGAGTGTGCCAGGGTATGCTCAGACGTGAGTCCCTTGCTCACTTTGCCACTGGATTCAAGCAAGCCGGGCTGAAGATGGCTGGAATGCCAGAAACCGGTCCTCGGAAGCTTTTTTCCAGTCCAGGGAAGACATGGCTTGGCAGTTCGGCTCAACTGTTCCCATGAGGCACAGGGTCAGACTGATTTGCATGTAGCCATGTCTGAACTGGGGTGGCAGAGTGGGCTAAAGAATGGTGATGGATTAAACCCAGATCTTTTGACTGGGTGTGAGTGTTTGATTGATTCAGATGCTCCGTCCATCACCACCCCTTTCCCCCCCTTTGGTTACACTGAGGGCAGTGTGTCCCCACGTTATGTGTGGCCAGCCTAACCTCCAAACGGATCATCCCTACCCGATTCTCCCCTACAAACCTCCTCATTCTCTAGCAGAGGAAAGAGGTAGGTTTTAAGTTGTTTCCGGAAGATGCGTTCCGAAGTCTCTGAACGCATTTCCAGTGGGAGTTTATTCCAGTGTTGAGCAGCTTGTACTCGGAAGGAGCTTCCACCCATCCGTGCTCTTCTAAACCTAGGGACCTTCACCAGCCTTTTCCTGGAAGATCTCAGATCACGGTCCGGGATATAAGGGTTCAATAGATCCAGCAGATAGGATAGCCCCTTTCCCTGCATGATACGATGGCTAAGCAGCAAGGTTTTGTAGGGCACCCGTTCTTTAATCGGAAGCCAGTGGAGGGATTCCAGGGCTTTCTTAGATGATACTCTTCTGAGTAGTTTCAAAATCATGCGTGCCGCCATATTCTGTATTCGCTGAAGCCTGGTGATACATCTGTTATTGGCTCCTAGGTACAGAACGTTGCCGTAGTCCAGACGCGAGGTAACAAGAGCGTGGACAATGGTCTTCTTGGCTGTCGTAGGGAGTAAGTCCAATGTTTTCCACATAGTTCTCAAAATGCCGAAACATTGGCCGGCCACCCGAGTGGTATGTTGCTCAAAGAAGATCTTACTATCCAGCCAGATACCCAAGCTCTTCACTTGTGCACTAGGTGATGGTAAAGGCCCCAGCACCTGCGGCCACCATGCCGATGTCCACACAGATGGTGCATGTCCCACCACCAGCACCTCTGTCTTACTGCCATTTAATTTCAAACAGTTATTGGCCATCCAAGCTGCAATATCTTGAAGGCACATTGAAAAGTTGTTCGCTGCTGCCCCATCTGACTGTGCAAGGGACACCACAAGTTGGGTGTCATCTGCATAGGTTACTACTTGAACCCCAAACCTTTCAGTGATCTCTGCTATAGGTGTTACATAGAGATTAAAAAGGGTGGGGCTCAAGTTAGACCCTTGGGGCACTCCCTGATTTAGCCTAATACTCTTAGACCGATGAGGGCCTTGGGCGACTCGAAAGCTCCGGTCCCGTAGGAACGATTCTAGCCACTCTACTAGAGCTCTGCCCCTCACTCCTCCTTTTTTCAGATACTGCAGCAAGATGTGATGTGCTACAGTGTCGAAGGCCGCACTCAGGTCCAATAGGATCAGTGCTGTGGTATGGCCTTCATCCACCAACTTACGTATGGTTTCTGTTGACAGGAGTAAGGCAGATTCGGTTGAGTATGCCGCCCGAAAACCTGACTGGGTTGGATGTAAAAGTTTACAGGTTTTTATGTGCTCTGTCAATTGCTTATTGACGACCTTCTCAGCAATTTTAGAGAAATAAGGGAGGAGGGAAATTGGTCGTAGATTGTCTAGTTGCTCCACACTGATATTAGGTTTTTTTTTTCAGTGGGAGGACCACTGCCTCTTTCCATACTAACGGGACACTCCCGGAACCAAAAGCTAGATCCAGCAGATGGCGTATGTGAGGTTCCAGTGTGTTTATACTTTCCCTAAGTATTTTTGCGGGTGCTGGATCCTTAGGGGAGCCTGTTTTGATTTTAGAGGCTATATCAATTAAGATGTCCTCTTGGGGAGTACTGAAGGATACAAGTAACTTAGTTCCTTCGGGATTAACCGTGGCATATTCAGTCATGACCTTTATTCTGGCATACTTGTGGAGTGATGTCGCAGAGACAACGTGAACAACCTCCACCGCACGCAGATGATATGCTACTGTATGTCCGTGAGCCGACTACTTATTTACCGGAATTACTCTGCACGTACATGAAGTTCGAAAGGTATTAAGGCATTGGTATAAATTGGGCTAAATTGACGGTGTTCCTGCTGAGGGCTGGTACCCGTGAAGTGGAGTTGGACTTCCCACTGACGTGGTCCATCCACCTAGTTCGGTATTTAGGCATGTGGTTACACAGAGACCCTGATGTGGTGATTTCCATGAATTAAGGCTGTGTCATCACTGAAGTCACTAACCAGGCGGCGCAATGGGCTAAGGTACTGCTTGCCCTAGCGGATCATATAGCAGTCGTCAAAATGGCGATTTTGCCAAAGCCCCTGTATCTGTTTATCAACATCCCGATTTGACTGAAAATCGCACTGTTTAATACTCAGCAATCAGCCCTGCTATCTTTTGTCTGGGGAGGCAAGAAGCCACGATGCAGCGTGGATGTGTTAGTGCAACCGTTTGAGCGAGTCGGCTTTGAAGCTCCTGGTATGTGGCTCTATTATTTGTGTGCTCAGGCGCAGTTTGCGCATTTCTGGTACTTTCTGCAAAGGTTCCAGCTGCACATTGCAGTTGAGGCAGATTCGGTGCTCCCGGTGCCGCTGGTGGTGGCTGCATTGTTGGGCGGACATGGCGGGCCAAAATTAACCCGATTCGCTGTACTGTGTGGACATGGAGGGCCCTAGCAAAAAGGGTGAACTTAGATTACCTCTACGCTGCCCATCCAGATATTTCCGCTACCCAGGAGCAGGCTGCGTTGCACACTCTGGGAACCGCAGGGATTGCAAAGCTGGGTGACCTCTATAAGCAGGGCCAGTTTGGGACGCTTTCAGCCATACAGGTAGGGAGGGGTCAAAATATGATACTGGGGTTCACATATGTGTGTGTGCAGCAGGCTGTGTGAGCTATATATCCCAACTACCCAGCTGAGTCTAAAACCCTACTGGCACTGCAGGTGGTACCAGCAGGCAACTCACACAAGGGACTGATCACCAAATTATATAATGCTACCCTGAGGGAGCAGGAATCACTTGACAATCCCCTCTACAATGAATGGAACACAGCACTGGGGACTACATTGTCTATGGATGCTTGGAAGTTCTGCTTTGAAGATTTGCTGCACAATGACGGGTCGCCTGACGGCGAATTGCAATCTCTGCATCATACATTTCAAATACTTACATCAGCTACTACACACCACTTCAAGTGTGTAGGTTTGGGCTGTGGGACAATGCTTGCTGTGTGCGGTGTGGGCAGGATGATGCAGATTTCATGCATCTTGCATGGCAGTGTGCCGGTATACATGCCTTCTGGATTTGCGTCACAAGTGTGCTCACAGAGGTGGTGCTGGAAACTGTGGTGTGTGTGCCTGATGTCTGCCTACTAGGATGGGTGAAGAACTTCAAGCCATGCAATCGGAGATTGGTGGCTATCTCCACTTTGTTTACCAAATGGGCGGTTGCGCAATGTTGAGGGGTAAAACTCTACCCACAGTGAAAAGGTGGGTCCGAGACTTGCTGTACTGTACTGCAGGGACCAATTGGGGACTTATGCGGAAGAATTACCTGAATCCTCGCGGACCAAGGATTTTTGGGCTCCACTTACATTGTACTTGCTGAGTAATCCTGATTTGAAATAAGAGGTTGAAAGAAAGCCTGCACTGATTGCTCAAGGGGGTGGGATTGGGGTCCCCATTACGGACTGCTTACTGTCTCAGATTATCTGCAACATTGGGTTCAATTAACTTATTTGTGCCGGGTTCTGGGGTGGGGAGGGTGGTGGGTCTGTTTATGTTTTAGAATTTACTTCAACTGTAAAATGATTGTACTGTCCATTTGTTCCAACTGACTTGATGGGTCCCGTCCGGGGGCTCTGTATTTTTTTGCTGCAAGCTAAACAATAAAAAGATTTAAAAAAAAATAAAACAAATCTCCACCATCCCCTATCTTTCCCTAGTAAAGGATTGTATACTGACCAGGGCAAGGATGGGACCGGGGAAGGAATCCTAAAATGTAGAGTGGGGATATAATCGTGAAGACCTGGTGAGGGCTTCTATCGATGTAGAGGGTACTCTCCCTGAATCATCTGCTAGAAGGAATATTGTCTGCCCATCCTGTCCCAGGGAACAATCATACATCATACACACCAAGAACAAGGCACTGTCAAGGTATATAGTCCCCTGGAAGATGTAGGGAGAGCAGGAATGAGAGGTCTTGAGAGATATAAGCATTGCGACCACACGTTCCTGCGTGTGTCGTATTGAACACAAATTAAAGCGCTCCTGCGAAATGTAAACAATGTAAAAGCCCTCCTGCGCTTATGTGGGCAAAATATATGGCAAGTGGCAATGCACTCCAGCGCGTGTCGCACGTGCAAACAGTGCAAAAGAGATCCTGCGCTTATGGGGGCAAACATATAAGGCAAGAGGCAATATGCTCCAGCGCGTGTTGCACTTGCAAACAATGTAAAAGTGCTCCTGCGCTTATGGGGGCAAATAGATAAGGCAAGCGGTAATGCGCTCCAGCACGTATCGCACTTGCAAATAATGTAGAAGCGCTCCTGCGCTTACGGGGGTAAACAGATAAGGCAAGCGGCAATGCGCTCAAGCGCGTGTCACACGTGCAAACAATGTAAAAGCCCTCCTGCGCTTAAGGGAGCAAACAGATAAGGCAAGCAGCAATGTGCTCCAGCACGTGTCGCACTTGCAAACAATTTTATGGCAAGACCGGAGGCTCCTATTATGCATTCTAATCTTGCATTTATTATAACAGCAGCAAAAATAAGTGAAGAACCACAGTTCCCAGAGGGCCAGGCGACAACTGGGCCATGGGAACGAGAAAAAACGATAATACAGTAACCAATCAGCACCAAGTAAACAGATAAGAGACCACACTGACGGCGCATCTTCCTCTTTTCTTGCTGCTCGCAGTCAGATAAGTGTTCTCTTATCTTTGCTCCCAGTGTTATGCTATTGTGTTTATTTTACTGTTATTTGCTTATTATTGTTTCGCTCTTATGGCCATTCGGCGTTTCTACTTTGCGCTGCGGCTCGCTTGCCTTTCGCGCTTCACGTGCTCACCATTTTCATTTGACCGCGCACAGTCTGTCAGCTGTTCCTCCCCCCTCCCCGCTGCCGGTGGTTTCGCCCGGCGCTGTTCCCTCGCGCTGCTCGCGCCGCTTTTCGCCCTCATTTCAGGGTTTTTCTATACGGCGCTTGTCGGAGCCCCTGCCTCAGCCCGGCTTCGTGCTCCTCTGCTGCCAGTACAGTCTCTCAGCCTTCGCTTTGACTAAGCCTGCCCCGCCCACGCCCACAGTGCTTCCCCTGCTCCTTTAACCCTTTCCTGCCACTTTTTCTATCTACTGCCTTAGCTCTCATGGAACGTGACAGTTCCTCTGAAGAAATTCCCTCCAAGGAGGATAGTGGGTCGTTTAAACAGGATTTAAGCAAATTTATTAACAATTCTGTGGAACATGCTGTGGAATTATCAATGAAACGCATGTCTAAGACCATGGAGAATTCTATGCTCAGCCTAATGTCTAAGCCTTTGGCCCATTCTGCGGGGGATAGCAGAAAACGTAAGGCGGACCACTCTGCTCCTGTGCATGTTACTAAAAAGTCGTCACTTTTGATGGGCGAGTCCTTCTCGCACTTGACTGAGGACATCGTGCCTCCCAGGCCTCCTATTAAGGAGGGGTTTGTTGGTTCCGAGGGCAAGAAAAAGCAAAAGACTAAGCATGCAGAGTCACCAATAAAAAAATTGGTTATTTCCACCGTCTTGGACACAGACGATGATATGGCTGATGCTGACGACTTATTTGATGGTTTTGATGTGGCTGACCTCCCCTTCTTCCCCCCCAAACTTACCAAGTCAGACTCTTTTGCGTTTGAGCCAGTTTATGACTCTGAGGGTCTCCCAATGTTCGACCCCTCCTCCATCCGTCATCCTAATTCAACTGAATGGCTTCCCTCTCATCACGTGGGCGAATATATTTCGGCCCGTTTACACCTTCCTCAGGAGACTGCGGTGCGGTCTAGACTCAAATCTGAATGCCCAAAACCCTCTTTGACAGAAAAAATCACACAGGTCCCCTCTATTGATCAGCCCCTCCTCTCCTTCTTCTCCAAATTTGGCAAGGGCCCCCGTAAAGGGGTAGACAAGGAGTGGTCTTCCTGTCCGGACAAGGTGTTGGATGTGGTGGGTCCACTGGCCCGTATTTTGGACATGGCGTAATCCGCCCGCATGGAAGGTTCTGACCTCTCTGCGGAGGATATCTCTATGTGGGCACAATGGGCTTTCTGTCTCTTAGGCAACGCCAACTCTGCCATTACCCACGAACGACGTAAGGGGCTTCTGATCAAGCTGGATCCCAAACTCACCAATCTCGCTCCCATGGATCCTGGTCCCAAAGCCAATGGTCTCCTCTTTGGCGATAATTTGGTCCGAGACCTCAGCAGGTTAGTTTCGACCTTTGCCTCTCTTGACAAGGTGCAACAGTCTATTAAAAAAGTCTTTGCCCCTCGTGTTTTTGGACGGGCCGGACAAGGCAGGGGTCGCTCTTCCGGCCATCCCTATAATCAAGGCTCCAGAGACTCATACAACACCTCTCAAGACTACAAGCCCCAATTTTACCCGCAACGAGGCCGTGGCTTCCGAGGTAGAGAACAGAAAACCTACCGCAATTCCAACTCCAACCAACAAGGTAAGCCCTTCTTCTTCCCCTCCTGTAGGGGGCCGTCTAAAATTGTTTCTGTCAAAATGGCACACCATCAGTTCAGACCCTTGGGTTCTGAGCACTATTCAGGGCTACCTCATAGAGTTCTCTTCTCCTCCTCTCCAAACCTCTTTCCCGCCCCCTCTAGTCTTCTCCTCCCATATGGCCACTCTAATCTCAAACGAGATTCATACGCTACTTCAAAAACAGGCCATTCAGATTTTTCCCTTCCACTCTTCCGGCTTTCTAAGCTCCATTTTTCTAGTCCAGAAGAAAAACAAGAAACTGCGTCCTGTCATCAACCTAAAGTGGTTCAACCAGTTTGTGATATACCGTCACTTCAAAATGGAGACGATTCTCCATTTACGGGACACCCTTCGTCTGAAAGATTGGATGGTTCGTTTGGACCTTTAGGACGCCTATCTCACTGTTCCTATTCATCAGTCCCATTGGAAGTTTCTCGAGTTTCAGTGGTCAGGGGTGACCTATTGTTTCACCTCTCTCCCCTTTGGTCTTTCTTCTGCACCATGGTGCTTCACAAAACTCTTGAAGCCAGTGGTTGCCTTTCTCCGCTCTCTCGGAATCAGACTTATCATCTACTTGGACGATATTCTGATCCTGAATTCCGACAGACTCTCTCTTCTGTCCGATCTTCGGACGACTCAGTCTCTTCTTCTGGAATTGGGTTTTCTGGTCAACACAGAGAAGTCTTCCTTAACTCCGTCTCAGAACATGGAGTTCCTGGGGTTCCTTGTGGACTCGGTGGCCGCTTCCCTCCGCTTGCCCCTTTCCAAAGTTTCCAGAATCAAAGCAGAGATTGCTTCTGTCCTCCAGTCATCCCTTCTGTCCCTCAGGTCCCTGGCCAGGACCGTTGGCCTTCTCTCCTCCTCCATTCAGGCCATATTTCGAGGCCCTCTCCACTACCGCGCACTTCAGCGCTTAAAAATCAGGCATCTCCGCCAGGGCCTTGCCTACACAGATCTCGTCGCCCTAGAGCCCGAGTCCCGCACCGAGCTGCAATGGTGGATAGACCATTTAGATGCATGGAACGGGCGCACTATCTTCGCCACTGCCCCAGATCTTGTATTAGAATCCGATGTAAGCCTGTCGGGCTGGGGCGCCGCTGTGGTCCAATCTCGACTGGAGGTACATGGCAGTACGAGGAGTCCAAGTTGCACATCAACTGTTTAGAGATGCTTGCAGGTTCCTTTGCGATCCAAAGCCTTTCCAAAGACAGAATCCAATGTTCCATCCTTCTTCGCATGGACAATGTTTCTACGGTTCACTATATCAATCATCTTGGCGGGACCAAGTCCAAGCCTCTGGCGGATTTAGCGAAAAGTCTGTGGGAATTCTGCCTAGCACATCAGTTCTCCTTAACAGCGGAATACCTTCCCGCGAATCTCATCTCTGTAGCGGATTGGCACTCAAGGTTTCTCCACGATTCCAGCGATTGGAAGCTTTGTCCCTCCGTTTTCCTTTCTCTTTCTCACAAATGGGGTCCCTTCTCTATAGATCTCTTTGCTTCCGGCCTCAACTGTCAATTGCCCCAGTTCTTCAGTTGGCGGCCGGACCCTCTGGCCTTAGCTACGGATGCATTCCTTCAGGATTGGTCTTGTTACCTCAATTATGCTTTTCCTCCCTTCCTTATGATCAGCAGAGTTCTGTCTCAAGTTCGTCGCCAGTCCATTTCTCTGGTGCTAGTTGCTCCCTTTTGGCAAGCTCAAATTTGGTTCCCCTCCTTGTTGGAGATGGCAATAGATTTTCCCATTCTCCTTCCATCTTTCGACGATCTTCTCCTCAACCCCCAGGGCCTTCGCCACAGGCTCATTCTGGACAACTCCTTGACCCTGTCGCTGTGGAAGGTTTCCAGCCTCTCCCTTCTAACGTCCTCCTTTCACAAGAGGCTGCTCTCTTCATCAATCAGGCCTGGGTCCATGGAACTTCTAAAGCATACAAATCCGCCTGGTCTCTTTGGGCAAGCTGGTGTTTGGAAAGGGATATCGATCCCCTTTCAGCCCCTCTAAATTTCATAATCAATTTTCTGGCTTCTGAGGCCAGTGCCGGTAAGGCCTATCGTACCATTAACCTCTATCGCTCTGCGATTTCCCTCAACCATGTTCAGATCGATGGCAAACCGGTTGGCGCTCATCCTCTGATCTGTCGCCTCCTCAAGGGTGTTCGATGTGCTAAACCTCCGTTGGCTAAGTATACCTTTTTGTGGGACATTTCCGTAGTCCTTAAACTGTTCATGAATAGGCCTGTTAACTCTGCCTTATCTCTCAAAATGTTATCTGCCAAACTAACCATGTTACTTTGTTTGATTTCTATTAAAAGAGTCTCTGATGTTAGAGCTTTAGATGTTTCTTCTCGACAATTTTCTCCTACAGGTGTTCTGTTCCAGATTCGCAGAAGAACTAAGACTAATTTGGATTCTGTGTTTTATCCTTATTTTCCTGACCAACCACAGCTTTGTGTGGGACAGTGCTTGAAAGTGTATGAGCAAAAGACCGCTGATCTCAGAGCGTCCTCTTGTTCCCAACTGCTTATTTCCTTTCGCAAACCCCACCTTCCCGTCTCTTCCCCTACCCTCGCCGGGTGGGTTTGTTGGGTCATGTCTCTTGCCGGTATTGACGTCTCCGTTTTCGGAGCGCATTCGGCCAGGGGAGCCATGGCCTCTAAGGCCTTTTGGTCCGGCTCCCGTCTGGAGGACATCCTGAGAGCAGCAGATTGGTCCAATGACAGTGTTTTCCGCATGTTCTATTGTAAACCTATTCATTCTGTTGCTTCTGATGTCGTTAATATGCTTTGAACAAGCATAATAGGAGCCTCCGGTCTTGCCATAAAATGTAGATTTTCCTAGTTGTTATGACGGAAAGTCTTAATTTTATTAAAGACACGGAGGCGAGTATATCCCACCTCTACACTGCTAATCTGTGTTCTCCCTCCCTACAGCGAATCCGGCCTTCCCACCTGCTTCATCATAGGAGGTCTTCTCTCCATCGACTTCGTGCTTCACCCTCATGGACTTCTTCGACTCTCCCGACTACTTCTCCAGATGCTCAAGTTGGACTTTGGCCTGGCTCCCCGTGGTTCAAGATATCTGCTCCTGGACTTTGGCTGTTTCTATTGTTATGGCTATTTTCCCTTTGTTCTCTAATGTTATCTGACCAGCTCGTCAGCGAAAAGAGGAAGCTGCGCAGTTAGTGTGGTCTCTTATCTGTTTACTTGGTCCTGATTGGTTACTGTACTATCGTTTTTTCTCGTTCCCATGGCCCAGTTGTCACCTGGCCCTCTGGGAACTGTGGTTCTTCACTTATTTGGCTGCTGTTATAATAAATGCAAGATTAGAATGCATAATACTCGCCTCCGTGTCTTTAATAAAATTAAGACTTTCCGTCATAACAACTAGGAAAATCTACATTTAAAAGCGCTCCTGTGCTTATGGGGGCAAAGAGATAAGGCAAACGGCAACGCACTCTGGCGCGTGTCATGGAGGAAACAAAACAAAGTGCTCCTGCGCTTCCGCTGGGAATCCGTGATTAACTGCAATTACGCGCTCCAGCGTGTGTCAGGGGAGTAACAAAGTAAGCAAAGTAAAGTGCTCCAGCGCTTAGGACACACAGATGCACATCAGGGCTCCAGTGCTTGATTAGGACAAACAGGCACTTATGCTCCTGCACGAGTGTGTTATCTGAACAGGTAAATCCTGTTCAAACAGACAAGAAAATCCAAGGGACGTCAAGCAGCACTGCCATAACAGTACTCAGAGCACTGTAGGGTTGAGAATCGTGGGTTTAAATGCGGTCTCACCCGGTAGTGCAGGCCGCTTGACCTGGGTACTTCCGGAGCAGGGAGGCTGCACCATGATGTGTCCTGCCTTCATTATTAGACCATCCACAAAACGCGGACCGGATCCAATCATGCACATCACTAGCATACTCGCCTAGAGCGGAACATGACACATGCTGATTTTGGTATGGTTACCAAAAAAATCTCATGTTATACCCCGTTCTCAGACTAAAACTTGTAATAGGTGGAATTAATTGTATCTGATAAATTTTGACCCCCCTGTTGGGCCAGATTTTTTGGTGTAAATATCACACCTTTTTGGGGGGCACTCTTATTGAGGGTCATAATCTGATTGTGCCTCAAAATGTAAATCTGTGAAAGATAATTCACAATTTCTGCACACGGTCTTGTTTTGTCCCTAAGCTTCTTCTAGAATGGTCAGGGTTCCTTAGCAACACAGCTAGTTATGTGCCATAAACATACCAATACACACATGCACTTTACCATAGCATGATATAATGCTATAATGTGTAACACAGAACAAAATATATAAAATGTATGTAGCATAGCAATATAACATGCTCCAATATACAACATATGTATGATAACTGATTAAATAAATATATGACACACGAGTGACACCGAATTGCACAGGAGATGTCAGTGGTCAGCGAATCTATACCAGTTCAAAGTTCTGGTGCTGTGCTTACAGTATTAAAATGTCTTTGACATTTTCCAGCTTGCCACGGTTAGCACTGCAGCTGATCTCACACCTAAAGAATTTTGGGAAAATAGTAACAGTTGTGTCACCATCTTAGCTTGGCTTACATGGCAATTGCTCTAACCTGCAGTTTTAAAATGTTGCTAGAAAAAATAACTTCTGAGTGTACAGTGTCGGTAGAGATGTAGAGGCACTTTGTCTGGACGAGGAGTTCTCCATATACAGACAGAGAGCAGCCTAGAGGTTCCTAGGCTGGTTTGCTAAATTATTATTTTGATGGTGTTTGGGCTGCCATTGCATGTGCTAAACATGACTTGTAGTATGGTTGCATTTATATAGCACCTCATGATGTTGGCAAGGGGCTAAGGCGCACCGTATTACAGTGCTTCGTTTTAAGAAATTTAAAGTTTCCATTTTGATTTTCATTTATTGTTTCAGCTTTCAATAAAGCCATGCAATGATTAATCGTAAAACTAACATGTTGCAATTTTTCTCAGTACCTATAGGGCTTCATTACGATGACGGTTGGAAAGGCTTCGAACGGCATTCGGAATTTTCTAACCCTTGTCGGAACTTATGTTTCAGACCAACTCGGAAACATTTCAATCTGACCGATTATGATAGAAGGTAACCATTCGGTCTTTCCGACTCGGTTCCGACTGGCATTTGGGAGACTCTGAGTCGGTCAGAGCCGAATTTTACAGGTCTATTGACTGCCTTGTCGACCGAGGCATTACGATGTCGGATTCAGACAGCCTTTCCGAATCGATCTGTCTGACACAAAACGACTGTCGGAAAATAATTGTGGGGCCCGTAGCAGGCACCCCGATTAACGAACAGAGAGGCTAACTACGAGCAGCGACTGTGACCAAATACAGAGCACCTCTGCCCGACATTAAGAGTCTATCAGATTAGAACATGATGCAAGACCCAGCAGAAATAATGCGGCTTGGTTTCTCTTTGGATTGAGATCCGTAAAAGTGACTGCCTTCGCTCTTGTCGTTTGCCCAAACTCTTTCCCCAGTCTACAGTGAAGGGCCCTTTCATGGTAAACCAACCCCCCCCCCCCTTTCCTTCCACTCCTGTCCTGGGCAAGACCCCGGTGTAAGGGACAAAACAACCTACATTTCTAGGGGTCAAAAAACGTTGACATCTGTTTTATTAGCCACCTTGACCAACAGCGATTAATCACTGTGTTATTGTTTCAAACCATGGCTATTTATTGTTTGGATACACTGTGAATCTCTTGGCTTATAATAGGAGCCTTATGTCTTTTAAGAAACACATTTTGTGATTCACACTCTACTTTCTACTCACCTCCTCACTTTAATCACAAACACTTCCATCTCCCCGCTCTCCCCTTTCCTTCCTAGGGGTACTGTATATATTTGGCATTGTTACAACAACGCTACAAATGAATGTATGTTCAGTGTGTTAAACTAACACTGTATGTTTAATATAATACTTGTCTTCTAAATAACTTTCTCTGATTTATGCATTTTGTTTACTGCGACCATTGTTCCAATGTACCCCTTCACCCAGAGGCCTCTGGTTGGGGCCGGTGGGGGCACCCATGGGACCCCTCTTTACAACCACGTACAGTGTGGCATTCACCATGGGGTGCCTGCGACCGGGTGCAAGGATTTCCACAACCACCCCATTTTTCAATGGGAGCCTGTGTTATCGGTCGGAACAAAGGCTCCCATTGAAGTGAAAGGGAGTCCGACCGAATGGTGTTCAGAAACATCCTAATTGGTGGGTCAGACTCACCGAACTCGAGTTGGTCGGAACCCATTGCGACAAGTAGTCGGTCAAAATGCTTTCTGATCAACATCGTAATGAGGCCCATATTACATAAACACATACAAAAACTGCCTGTAGCACAAAAGTTGGAGTTACAGAGTCGCCTGTGTGGGAAGAGTCCTGGTGTTCTGCATGAGTGACTAGAGAGGCGCTCATATGCATCTAGGCTTGCAATTGGAGGAAGAAGTGTGAGAAACAATGCTCCTCTTTATGCCTGATTCTGCTTGTCTCTACAGATTCACTCATGAATGGGAGCGGGGGAATACAGTGTATGCTCTAGACACAGGCAATCATGATACGGTTGGTTCAGATCCCTAGTGATAAGCAAATTGACCTGTGGGCATGGGATGAGTATAGATCTTCAAGGTAATTATTTCAGGCACCCCAAGGCTTGCACTGGGTGCAGGCAGCCATGATACAAAATCTGTGTAATTCCTCCTGAGACATAATAATGGTGACCTGTAGGCATGGTCTAAATGAACCTTATTGATGTAGACCACATGCGTTTGTCCAGTATTGATTTCAATTAACCTGTGGCAGGAGTGGTAGTGAGGCAGTCATTGTAACTGCACATTAGGTACTACTTGGTAAAGGTGTAAAACAGAGGACTGCACTTGATCAGCCAGGGTCGCTTTGTGTGATGACCCTCCCCACTCCTCACCACTGAACCAGGCCCCCATCTGCCCTCCTCAAACCCAAGGGATGAAAGACACCTGTGGGCATGTACTTGTTGTGCAATGTGGGCTATACAAACTATATGGCTTACACAGAGATGACTCCAGAGCAGTCCAACATCTTCCACTGTATACAGGCAGCCATTGAGAGGAATAGAAGAGTCAATGGGTTCAGTGGCATAACCAGTAGAAAAACAAAGTAGATGTGTCCATGACCATCAGAGGATAATCTGCAGGCATGTACTGGTTACTGCAGCTATTATCACTTGTTCAAAAACAAACACTCAAGTCAGACATGACAATAGGACATAGGAACTACACCCTACGGCACTCTAAGACACCCTAAGCCACTCCACTCTATGCCACTCCACTCTACAACACTCAACTCAACTCTATGACACTCTACTCTTCACCACTGCACACTGCGCCACTATACTCCACTCTGTACCACTCCACTCTACGCCACTCTTTGCCACTCCACTCTACACCAGTCCACTCTATGCCACTCTACTCTACGACACTCTGCTCCACTCTATGCCACTCCACTCTACGCCTTAAATGCTTTTCTGAAGGAAGTATGATGCATGATGGATTGTAAACCAACAGGAAGAGAATTACACAGCCAAAGCGATGATAGACTTGCCTCCAGGGTCGGTCTGGGACAGAAAATAGGCTCAAGCACCAAATTAAAAGTGCCGCCATTAGCGCATCACATAGCCACAAACAGTAGCCCACATTCGCAAAGCAGTTTTGAAATTCTACAGACATGCTGTATAATTGTTTTGCCAGGTGCGGAAGACAAAATGCATTTATGGTTGCTGCAGGCAATGTCTGTGGCAATACAGCCCACACCCATAAAAGAGGTCCACAAACAGCCAGAAACTAGCACATACACGAAACAGCCGTACCAGCCCGCCTGGAGCGACCAGATTGTCCTGTAGGCAAGTCCGACCCTTCTTACCTCCCATTTTAGATTTCCTGAGTGTAGAAATAAGAAATCATAACATGGCATTAGATTGAGGCAGTTTGGCCAGATTATGAGTAAAGCACAGATACTCAGTACAGTAATAGACTCAATGCATAAGGCAAAGGGTTACAAGTTTCCCTTTGTTTTATAGGGAGCCAACCCTACTCTCTATTGGTTTCTGAGATATGGTCATATCTCCTCAAATCACAGGTAATTTGGACAGGAAAATGTTGTATTGTCTGCAACTGTTTTAGCAATCAGGGCTGGACACACGGACAATGTTCCACTTTTTGTATTTCATCCAGATGGATGCTGCAGTGCGTAGGAGACATTATGCATACAGGCAGACTTCAGTATTCAAAACTGGAATGAGAGACTACAAAATCAACCTTCGGAGAAAATCTATATTTAGAGGAGGCAATCAAAAATAAAAGTGCTCCACACCTTCTCACCAGCCCTTAAAATCTTAATTAAATGAAATTAAAAATGTATAAAGCGCGTGAATACTCACAAGGAGTGTCCCGGCGCTAATCTCGAGACTGAAACCTCATGTACAATCACCCCACCAGCAGTTACTGTTGGAACAGCCACGTTTTAAGTTGTTTTCTAAAAAACTTGACTTGATTATGAAGGATGCTTTCAATGGTATGCTCTCAGTCGGCCATATATTGTATGTAAGGGAAGGCTGCACTCGTGATGTCTGTGTCACAGGTCATTATTGTGAGAAAAGCCAGCTTTATTAGTGGGTCATACAGTTTGAGCTGCTGATACTTATGCTGTACGTTGAAATGAAGCTTATGCATGTTTCTAATGGGGTAAATACATATATATTTATTTCAGAAATCCATGAAAAACGAAAGCAAAAATAGGTTATATTGGCCATTATCAGGAATCTGTGGATCCTGATCTTCAATGTAACTTCCAGAGAAGGGATCTGATGACAGGAGATGGCAGATTATAATGTTTTACAATGTGCCATGTTGGATTTATGGATCCGTGCCGAGAAAGTTATGATAGGATACAAATATCATGCTCTAACATACTATGAAACTGTGCCCTGACATACTGCGACAGTGTGTCACCGCATGGTATAAATATGGAGCATATAGTATTTGTTGGAGAAATGGTGTCGGATTGTAGGGGAACAAGCTAAAATACGAGGATCAAGCAGGTGGGGCTGTGCAAATATGGTACCCTTCCGGAAAATCCTGCATGAGGGAAAATCAGAAATGGACGCTTTTTGATGATCTGTACCTTGGATTCACATTGACCAATATTCACCAAACTATTTGTGGGAGATAGCGAAGGCGGTCAAATGTTGGATGGGAATCCTGATAAAGAAATCAATTTCAAACGTCATTGGTGTATGTTGCTCACACGTAGCACAGATATAGCGATGCGGGGAATTATATATCAGGAATTAGATAGAAATTTGTCTTTCGTCATCAGACTTGTGGATTCAACCAAAAAGTCTCAAATTCGTTTGTGGGGCATTATTCACATACACTGCATCCTTAAATACTTAGGGGGTAATTTACAAGCCCCGTGCGCTGCCTGTGCATCATTTTTAAAATGGGAAAAAGTGATGTACCAGAGGCACCAGTGGCTTATAAATAAGCCACTTAGTGCAAGGAACCTCATTTGTGATTCCTATACACAGGTCAAAGTTGCAGACCACGCTTTGTTCTTATGCAAGAGGCTGAGTCATGGAGCATTCCCAAACATATACATTCATGGCTTTTTCTTTTCTTAAATATTCACCCTTCGTCTTAGGCATTAATTCCCGACAACTCCCATGGTTGATTTACTTAACTTCTCACTAGTTTCAGGGATAGTTCCAAAAAACTTGAACCATGCAATCATCAGGCCTTTTTTGAAGAAATCCCATCTAGTTCCTGCGATGCTAGGCAACTGCCATCCTATCTTACTACTACCTGCCTTAGGAAAATAACTTGAGAAACATATCAACTATGCATTGTCAGATTGTTTGGAAGACAACCATTATCTTCATCTGACACAGATGGACTTTATGCACACAGCACAACACCGAATCTGCTCTCCACTGAGGAGCTTAAAAGCATACTTGAATCTTTCCTCTAGGCTTAAGTGCAGCGTTCGATACCGTAGACCACACAATTATAATAGAAAGGCTCAGGGAAGTTGGGAACCAAGACAAAGAATTGGATTGGCTCGCTTCCTTTCTAAAGAATTGATCTTTCCAATCAATCAGGACATTTGTAGAGCGCACTAATCACCCGTGAGGGTCTCAAGGCGCTGGGGGGGGGGGCTACTGCTCGAATAGCCAGGTCTTGAGTAGCCTCCTGAATGTTAGTAGGTAGTAGGTCTTGGGTCTGTCGTGGGAGGTTGGGGAGGATGTTCCAGGTCTTGGCAGCGAGGTGGGAGAACAATCTGCCTCCGGAGGTCACTCTTCGGATGCGGGGGAAGGTAGAGAGTGTGCGGTCGGCAGAGCGGAGCTGGCGATTCGGGGTGTAGAAGGTGAGTCGTCTGTTGAGGTATGCTGGTCCAATGTCGTGGAGTGCCTTGTGTGCGTGGGTGAGGAGCTTGAAGGTGATCCTCTTGTTGATGGGCAGCCAGTGCAGGTCTCTCAGGTGGGGTGTTGTGTGGCTGTGTCGAGGGACGTCGAGGATCAGGCTCAGATGCGTTCCATATGCATTGCAGATGATGAAGACCACATGCTTTTCTGATATTATGCCACCTATATGTGGGGTGCCGCAGGGCTCGTCACTCAGCCCTACTTTGATCAATGTCTATGTGCGCCTGCTGGGGAAAATTGTACAGGAATTTGAGATGTTCATAGTCTCCTACAAGGTTGTATGACGATCCGTCGCACTCAATGTTATCGCGGCACTTCTAATCGCGGCAATTACATCGCAAAGGCCGTCACACCGGCCATTATCTCATTGCACGTAGTTGGGACGCAAATGCGGCAATGTAATTGGATCGCGTGTCACATCGCGTGTCACAACACTTTAAAAATATTTTCAGCCAATGCGTTTGTGGGGAGGTATATATTGTATTGCCCACCGTGTCTGCAGCCATTTGTGCCTGTGTCGTGACCTGTGGACAGACTTTGGAATGAGTAAGTGTGTACAATTTTGCGTTGTCCTTGCTTTGCCTCCCTCTGGTTTGTGCATCCGTGGCAGTAGAGGGAAGGCCTATGCTCGCAGCATTGTTTAGTTTGCACTGATGTCCTGTTTGGCAGCCGCTAGGCACACAGCTTTTGTCCCTCTGTTTCAATCGTTTCCCCCTTGTTTTTCGTGCCCGTATGCCCTCTGTCTACCTTGTTTTTTGTTCCCTTCTGCCCTCTGTTCCCCTCTATTTGCGTGCACTTCTGCCCTCTGTATCCCTCGTTTTTTTTGTCCTTCTGCCCTCTGTATCCCTCATTTTTTGTGTCCTTCTGCCCTCTGTTTCAATCGTTTTTTGTGGGCTTCTGCCCTCTGTTTCCCTCTATTTCCGTGCCCTTCTGCCCTCTGTTTCCCTCTATTCGCGTGCACTTCTGCCCTCTGTTCCCCTCTATTTTCGTGCCCTTCTGCCCTCTATTTTCGTGCCCTTCTGCCCTCTGTTTCCCTTTATTTGCGTGCCCTTCTGCCCTCTGTTCCCCTCTATTTGCGTGCACCTTTGCCCTCTGTATCCCTCCTTTTTTGTGTCCTTCTGCCCTCCGTTTCAATTGTTTCCCCCTTTTTTTTCGTGCCCTTCTGCCCTCGGTTTCCATCGTTTTTCGTGCCCCTCTGCCCTCTGTATCCCTCGTTTTTTGTGGCCTTCTGCCCTCTGGCCTGCAAACTATCCCTTCCCGCCCTGCCCTACCCCCAAAACTTCCCCGACCCCAGCCCCCCTACCCTGAGCTCTGAACTCCATTCCCTACATCCCTAAACTACCTGTAAAGTTTCCCTTCTCCTCCTGCCCTGAGCCCTTTAAAATAAGCCCATGCCCCAAAAAGTACCCCAGCCCCCCTGCCCTGAACCCTAAAAAACTGTCCCCTACCCCCGTGAAGTACTCTGACTCTGCTCCCTACCCTCCCTGGGGCATAAAACTGTCCCCTGCCCTGAACCCTAAAAAATATCCCCTACATCCCTAAACTACCCCGACCCTGCCTCGACTTCGTAAACTGTCCCTTCTCTGTCTGCGTTGAGCCCTAAAACTTAAGCCTAGGCCCAAATGGATGGATGGGTGGATTTTTTGGGTAAAGTTTTACTTAATGCGATTTTATATAGCGTGAACTCTACCCGAAGGTGTCAGAGCGCTTTACTTAAGAACAGCCATCCATTCATCCAACCGCCATCCATTCATCCACCCATCCATGCATCCATCCATACAGTCATCCACCCATCCATGCATACACCCATGCATCCATCCATCCGCCATATACAGCCATCCATTCATCTATCCGCCATTCATCCATCCACCCACCCACCCACCCACTCACCACACACACATTCTTCCACCCATCCTTCATTCATGCATCCATCCACCCTGACATCGGCCACCCATTCATCCATCCATCCATCCAACCCAGTAGTGATAGAGACTGTTTTTTAAATCTGACATCTGCACCATTATAACATATCTAAGCTGTGAATACGTCAAAATTTAATGTAGCGCTGCTTGGCTTTTCCGCATCCATGTATCCATCTAGCACCTATCCATGCATCCATCCACCCATACACCCAGCCACGCATCCATCCATACAGCCATCCATCCATCCATCCGCCATCCATTCATCCACTCATCCATGCATACACCCATCCATTCCCATTCATCCATCCGCCATCCATTCATCCACCCATCCATGCATACACCCATGCATCCATCTATCCGCCATGCATTTATCCACCCATCCATGCATGCATCCATACACCCATCCATGCATCCATCCAACACCTATTCATGCATCCATCCATAATACAGTAATAAAAAGGTAATGTAGCGCTGCACTTTTAAGTTTGGCATCCATCAGTAATACAGTAATAAAAATGTAGTGGCGAGTTGATAGGAGGCTTGAACCCTGGTTGACAACACCAAAGTCGGCAGAGCTATCCGTCAGGCCACATCCTCTCACTGTCATCAATGCGGTCATTCGAAGCTATATGTTAGCCCGTTTTTAGTAAAAGGACATTTTCTTCTGTTCTCCTTTTTGCAAAAGGTTTGTGTCACCCCTCTTCCGTATTCTATATGAAATATATGTTAGCCCGTTTTGTAACAGTTTCTGCTTAGCCGGTAGCCCGTTTTTTGCTTTGTCTCACCCCTTTTCCTTTTTGTACATAAAATATATGTTAGCCCCTTTTGTAACTGTCTCCGTTTAGCACGTTTTTAATAAAATGCCATTTTCCGTTCCCATTTTGTATATAAAATATATGTTTGTTCCTTTTTATGAAAGTCGCATTTTCTTGCGTAGTAATGGCTTTTTAACATCGCATACGTTGTAATTGCATGCGATGTTAATGCCATCGCGCCGTTGTAGCATGCGCACTAAAAGGCTGCGATGCCAACGACAATGCGAAGTAAAAGTCGCTGTGCGATAGCACCGCGATGTATTTACATCGATGTCATGGGTGTTTCCCCTCCTACACAGGTAACACACAGTTGATGGTCTCCTTTGCAAATGGTTCAAATTTAGAACACCATCAACTAGTGCCCTGCCTGGAAAAATGTCTAATTGGATGGCTAGTTGCTGTCTGAAATTAAATGGCGACAAGACAGAGTTGATGATTCTGGGGAACAATCCCTGTCTCAGGGCATTGATAAGTTGGCCGAGCAGTATGGGAAATCTTCCTGTCCCCAACTCACCTATAAAGAATTTGGGAATGTGGATGGACAAAGCTCTAACGATGGACGATCAAGCAAAAAAGTTTGCTGCTACATGCTTTGTCTTACTCAGAATGATTCAGAAGATTTTGGGGTTTATCCCGGAACATCTAAGAAGAATTGTGATTGTCCCGTCTGGATTATGGTAACACCCTCTGTTTGGGATCACTAAAATATGTCACAAAAAAACTGCAGGTGTACTAAATGTGGCAGCTTGGTGACGCCTCAAAATCCCAAGCTGCGAATCTGTGGAGTGTTTGAAATTGCTTCATTGGCTGCCTACTGCTGCAAGGATCAAGTTTAACTCTTTCGCTGCGGCGGCTATTCCGCCGCAGCGCTAACGGTCGCAGGGGGGGCGCGCGGGTGAGCTGCGCGGTTGACAGAACCGTTCCGTCACGGCTCGCGGGTGAGCTGTGCTCATGACGGAACGGTTCCGTCACGGCCCCGCCTGCTCAATTAAACGCGCCGCGCAGGCGCGGCGGCCGGGCCGTGACGGAACCGTTCCGTCATGAGCACAGCTCACCCGCGAGCCGTGAAAATGGTTCCGTCAATAGCCTCGAAGAGGTTAAATCACTTTGCCCGGCACATAAATCAATAAATAGCAGGGGTTCTTTTAGCATCAGAGGTCTTATCTCCCCTTATGTACTTACTAGATGCTAAAGATCTGCACATGAACGCCTCCGAAGAACCTCACGAATTAACAGATTGAGATGAGGAGGTAGAACATTTCACATCAGCTCCCGTAGCTTTGAAATTCCTTGCCCCTTGGGCTGAGACTGCTGGAAGAGGAACTAAGCTTCAGGAAAAAGCTCAAGGTATGGCAGTTCCCCCAGTAGCCTCCTAGCCGGTCCATCCACCCCCTTCAGTCAGCACTCTCAATCAGCAATGGTAACGCCTAGGGCACCCATGCGCTTAACAAAAACCTAATCATAAACAGAAACAAGGGACCTATGCTTGACATAGAGTAGCCATGAAAGTGCATAAGAGCTTGCAAAAGTTATTGGAAAGCGTTACCATATGAGACGATAATTTACTATGCAATTCAAGTTATATCTCAGTGATGCAACTCAGTAAGACTGACATGTGTCTGGGGTTTCTTGTTTTTCTGTTCAGACGTGCTTGACCTTTCTTTAGTTTTGCCTGGACTGTCTCTTTTGGAATTGTGGGCCAGTAGTCATTTACATATAGTTGCGCCTTCTCAGTAAAACAATGAAATGAAATGCACCCAGTGAAAGAAACAGTAGTTCAGATTAAATCAAGTGTGTTTCTATCCTGTACATTTTCGCATTCGACATAAGTGGATCCATCCGCGGGCGTTTGAACACAGACTCTGGTGACTGGTGGCAGGAGGTTAAAAGAAAAAACAGGGGCCTGTCAGCATAACCAGCTTTGCATTTGTCGCTTTGAGAAGAGGTAAATGCACTATTCCTTCCTGGAGAGACACGTTGAGTGAGATAGGCAGTTACTGGATTTATGTGCACTCCATTTTTTTCCTCTCTCTTTCAAGTCTGCACGTGCAAATTCCATTAGCATCACTCTCACCTGACAGTTATTAAATACTCGCGCGCCCACCTCTCAGCGGCCCAACGTCTGACGGAGCTAGAGACGGAACGGAAACACGAAGCGTGAGCGCCTTCTCTTCCTGCACTGTGTAATTCTCAGCTATTTGTTTAAATAATGCTAGCTTTGTAGGAAGAAAGGAGTCGGGGGAAGGTAAATAAATAAATATATATATATATATATTACCTACTGGCTATCGCCAGTAGGTATATATAGTTAGGATTAATTCCCTATGGGATTTTTGAAAATTCTATGTCTAATAACTTTGGCGTTTGTGGACGGAATCGGCTGAAATTTTGGTGGGGTTTCGTCAAGGGGGGGCTGAGAAAAAAGGGGGGTCCCAAAACGCGTTTTTTACATTGAGTTTTCCATAGGGCTGTTGGTTGGACTCACTTTTAGCTCGAACGGCTGAATGGATTTGCACGAAACTTGGCAAAATTGTAGGGACTGTTAGCCCGATGTGCCTTTGCTAGGTCTCAATATATGTGCTTCAGTGGATTTTGAGAAATTAACGTTTAAATCAAGATATATATCTGTAACAGCGCTCCGGGCAGCGATCCGGTCCACTTACTTTTCGCGTTTCGGAACTTTGCGCGCAGAAAGCTGATTGGCTCTCCGGTGTCTGTCAACATTCTAAACAGTCCGGAGCGGCCGCCATCTTGTCTCTCGGTAGGATCGAGAGAGAAGAAGAGGTGAAAAACGAAGGGGGAATTTAATGAAAGGGGGCAAGGTATCCCCCTCTTGACCCCCTAGGAATGTTGTTGGGGTTATTAAAGGGTCCCGTGGGGAAAAGAAAAAAAAAAAGATTTTTCACGGTAGAAGCGCTTCACGGGCCGCGAACTGGGCCGCAAACTGGTAGCGAAACGGGAATTCGCCATTTTGTGCTTCGTTAATTAAATTACTAGGTATAAGGGGGTGCGGGAGACGTATCCTAATCCCCTATGTTTCCTGAGGGTGGCTGAGGAGGCTGATATATGTTGATACATCTCTTCCAGCGGCTGCGCCATCTTGCCTTTTTTCCAATGCCACAATTTTGTCGTGCACGGCAGCCATTTTAGATGCCAGGCTGGTCCCAGGCTATCACCTACCCCTGCGGATGTAGTTTATGGCCCCAGCTGTAGAGAATTCAGACATGCCAACCCTCCCGATTCAGGCGTGTGACTACTGATTTCAGTGCTAGTCTCCCGCCTCCCGATTTCTGCAAGCAAAAACCCGGGGGCATATTACGAACAACTAGCGATAATTTTTGTCTCTAACTTGTTTAGAGACAAAAATTATCGCCGCACATCGGCGATTTTTATCGCAGATAAACCTTGCTATTATCGCAGAAAAGTCAGCGATATTCATGTATTATCGAGCAAATGCTCTTAGCCATGTTATCCACCTCCCATTGGATAACATGGCTAAGAACTGCTCAGGGCAGGTGTTAGATTTTGGAGATATTCGCGCTTAGCGCGAATATCTCCAAAAGTTGGTAATAGGAGAAAGCGATGTTAGGGACTGTTTCCAGTCGCTAACATCTTGGCACGCCACTTTGCATGTTATTAGTGATAAGTATCACTGACATGCAAAGCGGGGCCCAAGATGGTCGCTATCTCCTTTTAGCTGTCACTAACTGGTGTTAGCGACAGCTTGGTAATAGGGAGATAATTTTATCTCCGCTTTCATGGCTTTTAAAGCCAAAAAAGCGGAGATAAACCCCCTTGATAATATGCCCCACGATTCCTTGGGGGTTTCAGCTGACAGGGCTTGGTATTGTGTTACATGGTAATTTTTCCAGGAAATGTCAGAGGGTCGATGCAGGGGTTCTAGAAGAGGTGATAAACCATTTAAGCCTCATGAACAAGCGCATGGTCTTTTAAAGATTTGTGAAGTACTCGGGGCGGCGGTGTGTGTGTGCCCTCTTTCAGGAGCGGGCGGGGGGGCACTGCCAGCAACTTGCCAGGTCAGGTAGTGTTCAACACGTGCATCACCCTTTCTCTGCCTACTATTGCGCTCCATGCTTCGGAAAGGTAAGAAAAAGAACGTGCATTTGAGTTTGAAATGTCCGATCCTGCAGCAGCACACTTCCAAAGCCCACACATGACAATAACCCGATTCAAGGCCCTATTCACCCGTTTAAAAAAAAATAGATAACACTCCAACAAAGTAAGATTATAAAACTTTATTAACTTTTAACTATAATGAACGGAACAAAAACTAAAAACTTTTAAACATTTTTCAACTCAAAAAGCAACAATGGTTAGAAGCTGTCTTTTGTGCGAATAGTCCCAAGGCAGCACAACGTGCAGAGTTCTGGACGGCACCCAGGTGATGTCGCCTGGGTGCCGCACTGGTTTTGGGATCCTACAATGCAGCACAGAAAAACAGCGTGGGGCGTCCCGGGTGGTGCGGGGGGAGGCCTCGTCAGTAGCGGTCTGTTGTGCGAATAGTCCCAAGGCAGCAGAACGCGTTGAGATGTTGATGGGACTGTGTCCAGTGTCCCATGGCTGACACAACATGTACGACAGGCACCCAGGTGATGTCCAGTAAACTGCCGCACTGGTTTTGGTATCCTACAATGCTGCTCCGAAAATTGGCGTGCGGCGGCCCGGGGGGGGGGGCGTGGGGGAGGCGGCGTGAACGGGCCTCCCCAGGTGGCGGCCATCTAGCTGAGTTGCGCCCGCTCTTGCGGCTACAGCGTCTCGCTCACCATGTTGTTGAGTTGCTCCCACTCTTGCAGTGCAGCGATAGGCGGCTGCCACATGGCTCTTAAAATGGCGGACGGCTCCTCGGTTTTGGGCCTGGTCCACTGAAATGGCCCTGGGACACCTTGGAACTCGGACGCTTGCCTGTTAGGGCTTGGGCTCCATTCTCGAAAAGCGTCCCCTCAGCCGTGAAGATTCTACAAAAGTCTTGGGGGCCCCCGACTCCCGCAGGCTTCCGGTGGGGAGCGGCTGCCATGATTGCTCGCGGAATGACCACGACGGAGCCACGAGATGGTGGTGCTCTCATGCTGACGCCAGCTTCAGTCTGAATGATCCAGAAACAAGGTGGGGCTTTCATCGTTTGGGAAAAAAAAATGTTCTAAACCAATGAAAAGTGTTATTTTTTGGTCATATGACCAAGACTTCCATCTTTAGGAAACCAAAAGTAAAATGAACCAATGAAAAGTTTTATAAACAAGTCACATGACCTGTTATGCGGCATAGGGCTACAAAAAGCGTAGAAAATCCGTTGGCACGTGAGGCGGCGTCAGTAGCGGACCGATGTGCGAATAGGCCGAAGGCAGCACAACGCGCCGAGATCCGGATGGCACCGAGGTGGTGTCCAGCAAATTGCCGCACTGGTGTGGCCATCCTACAATGCTGCGCCGAAAGACGGCGTGTCCAGCTGAGTTGCGGTCACTGTTGCGGTACAGTGACTCGAACGCGCCGAGATCCGGATGGCACCGACGTGGTGTCCAGCAAATTGCCGCACTGGTGTGGCCATCCTACAATGCTGCGCCGAAAGACGGCGTGTCCAGCTGAGTTGCGGTCACTGTTGCGGTACAGTGACTCGAACGCGCCGAGATCCGGATGGCACCGAGGTGGTGTCCAGCAAATTGCCGCACTGGTGTGGCCATCCTACAATGCTGCGCCGAAAGATGGCGTGTCCAGCTGAGTTGCGGTCACTCTTGCGGTACAGTGAGTCGAACGCGCCGAGATCTGGATGGCCCCGATGTTGTGTCCAGCAAGTTGCCGCACTGGTGTGGCCATCCTACAATGCTGTGCCGAAAGTCGGCGTGGGGTGCCCCGTTGGCTTATGAGGTGATGTCAGTAGTGGACCGATGTGTGAATAGGTCGGAACCAGCACAAGGCGCCAAGATCCGAATGGCAAGTTCTGGATGTTGAGTGCCATAGTTGAGAGTTCTGAGCAGTGCTTGTAAGACTATCTGAAGTTTATTATAAGAATCAGAGTAAGTTGAAGACTGTCTGAAGCTTATTTGCACCTTTTGCAGCTTCACTATTGCCCAAGGTGGTGTCCAGCAAATTGCTGCACTGGTGTGGCCATCCTACAATGCTGCGCCGAAAGACGGCGTGTTCAGCTGAGTTCCGGTCACTCTTGCGGTACAGTGACTCGAACGCGCCGAGATCCGGATGGCACCGAGGTCGTGTCCAGCAAGTTGCCGCACTGGTGTGGCCATCCTACAATGCTGCGCCGAAAGTCAGTGTAGGGTGCCCCGTTGGCTTATGAGGTGATGTCAGTAGTGGACCGATGTGTGAATAGGTCGGAACCAGCACAAGGCGCCAAGATCCGAATGGCAAGTCCTGGATGTTGAGTGCCTCAGTTGAGAGTTCTGAGCAGTGCTTGTAAGACTGTCTGAAGCTTATTTGCACCTGCTGCAGCTTCACTATTGCCCTGGTGTGGCCAAAGGTCGCACATGACATAGGCGGCCGGCTCCCAAGGTCCGGCGGAACTTTTTTCCTTTTCCTTTCTGCTTCTTTTCCTACAATCCGTTTCATCTGAAGACACGACCAGGTCCCTGAATGTGTGCAGGGGGACGCTATTGATTGAATGAAAATGGCGGCTTGACACAAAGCTGACTCAAGCGTTACTGTTGATGCAATACAGACAAAAATTGGTTTTCAGTTTGTACATTCTTCAGGTTTTTTTTTCCATCCAAGTCTGATTGAGAGTTTGTAGAAAAATGGCTTCAGATTTTCCACATACTACTCTTCAACATTCTTCCTAAATGTAACAATGTGAAACTCACTAGGAGAACGGCTGTTTCTGTTTCCTTTCAAAATGCTGCCAACAATATTTTCTGAATGGAAGACACCATCTTGTAGCATAAAGGGCCGAAAGGGGTTCTGGTCTGGCCGATGGTTGGTGGAGACATTTTGACTATATCTTGGACCTGCCCGGCCTCGCCCAAAATGGCGCCGGTATAAATGGGACTCGTAACTCCTTGCCCGCAAATGTATATCTAGAAAATGTTATTGTAAGTGGCCCTGTCGTATTTTAATTACAAAATGTACGTCCACCGATTCCGCAACTGTTAGACACCTTTGTTCTTGCAACCTAATGGCCCGCTCGTTACGTTCTTCTACAGTGTAAATGTCTCCTCATCATATACGATTTCAGTTTGCTCCGTGGCCGGCCCACGTGGTTATAGGCCCGTATTTGTATACTGACATTTTCACAATAAAGGTTTTTAAAACAAAACACGGTAGTAGTATTTACATTGGTAAAGTTTTTACTTTTAGTCACTGTTTTCGAATCAGTAAAAGGCAAGTGAAATAAAGCAGTCCAATTACATGACGGATAAAAGGTATAATATGTAGGAACGCAGTAAAGATAAATGGTCAAGGGCAGTTGTGTTTTTCATGTCTGCAACATAAAGTGATCGATAAGAATCTGATAATCAGGCGTATCGGCGACTAAGACAGCAGGCCGAATCTCTTTTACTCAACGGCTCCGTCATGGAAGGAAGAAACGCCCTTTTTCTCGAAAAAGAAATATATTTTACTTGCAAGACAGTTGTAAATTTTCCGGGAAAGTACATTAGCCTGGAATATTATAACATATGTTTGAAAAAAAAATATTGTTCGAAAACAATAAAAAGCGTAATTTTTAGGTCATATGATCAAGCTTTTCATCATTAAATTAACAAAAGTAAAATGAACCAATAAAAGTTTTATTAACAAGTCACATGACCTGTTATGCTTACGTTACGCGCTGCGCGCCGCGCCTCGGATCACTTCCGGGTGCGCTAACGCGGCGTGTCATATAACGCATTACGCGACAACGTAGGTCAAGAATATAGTCAAAATGTCTCCACCAACCAGCGTTCGGAACACAACCCCTTTCAGCAGTCCAAAAAGTTCTGTTAAATGACAACAGAGGGGACAGGCAACAAGAACCATCAGTCAAAGAGGGGAGGGCAAGTTCTTCTCTTCCGGGTCATGTTGGGGCGCTACCGGAACTGATCGAATTGGTAGTCTACAGTGTTTCTGGATGTTTCAGACTAAAGCTGGCGTCAGCATGAGACCACTACCATCTCGTAGCTCCGTCCTGGCCATTCCACGAGCAATCATGGCAGCCGCTCCCCACCAGAAGCCTGCGGGAGTCGGAGGCCCCCAAGACTTTTGTAGAATCTTCACGGCTGAGGGGACGCTTTTCGAGAATGGGACCCAAGCCCTATCAGGGAAGCGTCCGAGTTCAAAGGTGTCCCAGGGCCATTTTAGTGGACCAGGCCCAAAACCGAAGAGCCGGCCGCCATTTTGAGAGTCCTGTGGCAGCCGCCTAGCGCTGCACCGCAAGAGCGGGAGCAACTCAACTACATGATGAGCGAGACGCTGTAGTCGCAAGAGCGGGCGGTAAACAGCTGAATGGCGGAAGAGGCACAGTGTAGCAAAAGCGGGCGGAATGGCAACTGAAACGGTAAAGGGGCGCCCCACTACAGCGTGTCTTCAGGTCAAACGGATTGTGGGACAAGGTTCAGAATTGAAGAGTCATCAAAAGGCAAAAAGTTCTGCCGGACCCCGGGAGCCGGCCGCCTATGTCGGGGGCGATCTCAGGCTACACCAGTGCTATAAGACTTGGGGAGGGTGTCGGAGCCAAGCGTCTTCTCCGAGTCCATGGCCATCACACCGCCCCTCAGGGGCCTCCGTCAAGCTGTTTAGGAAGGTAACATATCACATTGTTTTCTAATGCAGTCAGGTCCACAAACGACACTCACTTACTTTGAGAATAGTGAAGCTGCAGTAGGTGGAAATAAGCTTCAGACAGTGTTACAAGCACTGCTCAGAACTCTTAACTATGGCACCCAACATCCAGAACTTATGCCATTTGAGAATGGCAGTGACATCGAAGCAACTCAGGGACCAAAACCATTAACGTACTTTCACGTATGAAAATCTTACTTGGGGAGGGGGCAGGAGCGAAGCGCCCCCTCCCAGTCAGCGCCACCACACCGTATGTTGAAAATTTGAAGCCATCGTTCTACAAAGTCAACCAAACTTGGATTGAAAAATCTAGAAAAATGTACAAACTGAAAACCAGTTTTGGTCTGCATAGCATCAGTAGCAACGCTTGAGTCAGCTTTGTGTCAAGCCGCCATTTTGATTCAACAAAGCACAGGCATTGAAAAAGGCTCAAACTCAGAACTCTGAACTATGGCACCAAACATCCAGGAGGTTGCCATCCGGATCTTGGAGCCTTGTGCTGCTTTCGACCTATTCACACATCGGTCCACTACTGACATCATCTTATAAACCAACGTTATGTAAATAGTTTTTTAATAAAATGTTTTACCCTGTTTCTTTGCTGGTGTGTTGTCTATATTTTTAATATTTGCATAGGGTTTGTCGTTATTTTGTGCGGGATGGGTGATGGAGCCGAGCTGTCTTGCAGCCCTCATGGTGTGGAGCTCAGTTCATCTCACTATTTTCGTATTTCTCATGAAGGGTTGTTCCTAATATTTCTATTTTAGCGAGGTCAAAAAGAGATCCAATTAGTGGCCTACTGATTTTGCTCGATTACTTTTATTTTTTTACACGATTTTTCACTATCTGCAAAGACTAAACAGAGTATTGCGACTTTGTGCTTGTTTGTAAATAGAGAATGATCCAAAGAGAACCAATTCTAAAACAGTAAATGCTTGGACAACAATCAATCAAATGGAGAGACAAGCAGGCACGACGGATTACAACGGGGGTAAAGGCCTGCGTTAACTACCCTTCAGTATCTGCAAAGAGAGAGTACTACTAAGACAAAAGAGGGGAGGGGGGGGGTGCAGCGTTCAAAGCACATCAGCGTGCATAAATACGAAAATGTTTTTATCTATCACGTACTTGACATTTTAAAGCTTTTCATATTTGCTATTAAAAAACCAATGAAATTCACAGAAAAAACCATAGGTTATAGTGGATATATAGTTAGGAATTTGCATTTACAAAACCTTGAAAATTCAATGAAAAAACCATTGGTTTTAGGCCATATATAGTTAGGGATTTGCATTTACAAAACCTTATTTTACTCGCATAAAACCATTGAAATTCCATATATAGTTATAAGCGCTAACTATATATCGCGCACCCGCAATCCACTGCTGATGATGTCACATATTACATCATTCATGACATGGTTAGTGACATCACTGATGACATCACTGATGACATCTCAAATGACATCACTGATGACATCACTGAAAACATCTCATTTGACATGACTGATAACATCACTGATGATATCATTCATGTGATAATACGATGAACCTCTTCAGACTCTAATATAACCTTAGATACAATCAGTGTAAACAGACACTCACAGACTGTCACTCATCCATGGAGTTACTCACACACCTAGTCAGTCATGCAAAGAATCAATCACACCTCCATTTCCTCAACTATACAGTTATACAAACTTTACTTATTCAAACATATACTAACACATATTTACTCTATTATACAATCCCTGATACAAGTTCACAATGATCCATACAGCCACTCACACATTCACAGGCTCTTATGCACAGTTATTTATATATGTCAACTCTCACATGTACTGTGTTTTACATATGTACTTACTTTGACATGTAGCACTGAGATATCCATTCACTCATGCACACAGTCAACCGCCCATACAGCTGTTTCCACATGCACGTTTGAAACCATACATCTAGTGAATCAACTGCTCACACATCTATGCACAGAGTCACACACCACCCAGCCACCCACACACACACTCAGTATCCCATACAAATACTTGGGCAACCAATCAATAACCCATATAGTTACTCATATAGCTACTTATCAACACATGCAACAGTTTACAGAACAACAGACATAATGATGCACAAATTAAGACAGTTTAGTCACTAACCCATGCACTCAGTGAGACACATTTAATCACTCACTCATACAGTCAGTCATGCACCTACTAAATCCTTCATCCAGACACTTATATATCCACTCATTCTTCAATATGTAAGAGATATTTTAACTTTACAGAAACATACAGTCACTGGATGTTGTCATCAGTGATGTCATCAGTGATGTCATTTGAGATGTCATCAGTGATGTCATCAGTGATGTCACTAACCATGTCATGAATGATGTAATATGTGACATCATCAGCAGTGGATTGCGGGTGCGCGATATATAGTTAGCGCTTATAACTATATATGGAATTTCAATGGTTTTATGCGAGTAAAATAAGGTTTTGTAAATGCAAATCCCTAACTATATATGGCCTAAAACCAATGGTTTTTTCATTGAATTTTCAAGGTTTTGTAAATGCAAATTCCTAACTATATATCCACTATAACCTATGGTTTTTTCTGTGAATATATATATATGTATATATGTGTACTGGTGGCGTTCTATGCGACAATGTTTGTTGGTGCCCCCCCCCCAATGACCACCTCGCCAGGGATTTCCTCACTACCATCCTTTGACAATGCCTCCAAGTCTCCGTTACCGCTGTCTCTTAGATTCATTTAATTTTATAGCGCCACTCATATTAGTTTAAGGCGTCAGAACACTTTACATCACACATACATTGCACGGAGACAATAATACATGTGTAAATCAGTGTATAGGAAATGTTACATAAGACAGAGGCCTACAAGGTGTAGGAGTTACGTCATCCACACTGGTAGACAGGATAGTTTAAGAGTCCTTGGTCTGGAAGAGCACAAATTCAGAATGTAAAATGTAACACCATTGTTAGGGGTTTTCTGTAATAATAAGAAATGATTGCTACCTAAATTAACCCTTTTTTCGAATTAGGATAAGGAAAGACTGGGCAAAGAAACATGTAGCTGTAATATATTCCTTGCAGTTTGCATGCAGGACTCTGGAGTACTAACACTCTACTTCTCATTCCCCCGAAAAATTGCAAACAAAAATCCTCATCATACTCCTTCTCTGGAAATGCGCCCAAAATTTGGAACTCCAGCCCAGTCTATATCAGGACTAACCCCTCCTTCCTAAAATTCAAAGCCAGCTCAAAGACCTCTTCCTCAACCGAACTCTTCCGAATGTATAGCTGCCGCCTAACGTAGTATCTTCCCCATTGCCATATATAGCCACTTTCATAAGAAGGCTTCTACATCACCTACCTCTTGACTCGCTCCTTTGTCCCCCCTCCCCGAACTGGATTTGTCATGAATCAATGTGTTTATTATTGTTTGTGTTCGATTGCTTCACGTTAAATGTTGTGGAGTGCTCCGATACCTGCGGGTCTGGCCAGCGCTATATAAAACTCTTAAATAAATAAACAATGCAGCTCTTTGAGGACAGTTAATAGCTCACTGCTCTATATTAGGATGTTAATTTTTAAACTGCAAGTAAGGAAAGGATCTCTCTGACAAAAGTGATAACCCGTTGACCTATTTATAGTGTATACACTTTGTGATCTGAATGGGACACGTTCTTAGCAGCAGGCATATTAACCTGCTGAACTATGATGAGTCAAAACTTCCTCTACCAGACAAAGCTCTGGCTTTCTCCAGGAAGAACATTAATCACCGGAGTTATCATGACATTTTTGTTGATGCTTGAAAATTGCTGGGACAAGGAAAGTGGCATCAGGTGCTTTTAAAGCAATAAACATGGCGACCCCACCCCAAGTCAGCGCCTGGTGCAGTGGCACTGATCGCACCGCCCTAGAGCTGGCCCTGAGGACTACTGTCTACTGAGGGGCGACACAGGGATGTTGTGAAGCACTGATAGATAAAGCCCACTATCTCAGAAGTTATTTCATGTATTGGGAAAATACAAAAGCCGCTCTTGAAGAAATCAGCATGAGAAGGCAACAGCACCAGAACGTAGCACATTACGGCTACCTCCCTCATCCCAGTCATCGCTTTTGAGGTTTTAGGTCACCTTCTAACAAGACAAGAAACAAAAAAAGGAAATGCTATGTCTAACCACACTCACCCTTAGCTGGGCGTTATAAAGACTAGGGGCCAGATGTACGACTGGGGCATTTAGCAACTCGCAAATTGGGTTCAATTGCGAGTCGCAATTTGAGAGTCGCTAAATGACATGTACAGCAATGTCAGAGACACTGTATGCAATTCCCAATAGGGTCCCAAA
Source organism: Lissotriton vulgaris (assembly GCF_964263255.1). NCBI lineage: Eukaryota > Metazoa > Chordata > Amphibia > Caudata > Salamandridae > Lissotriton > Lissotriton vulgaris. Next base: position 961,316,438 of record NC_141685.1, on the reverse strand, counting down.
TTGCATGACTCATCAATATTCATGAGGCACTCGCAATTTGCTCCCCCATTAGGAATGGCTTACTCTCCCAGGTATAGTGGCCTGCTGGGCTCAGCAGGCCCTCGTGTCTGGGACTGCTTTTCAGTAAAGCAGGGCATTTCTTTTAATGCAGCCCATTTTCCTTAAAGGTTTCATTTTTAAGGGCAGGTAGTGGTCCCTGGGACCACTACCTGCCCCTAAAAAATATTTTCCCCTGCATTTGCACATAGGAATGGGGTGCCCTGAGGACCCCTTCCCATGTGCAAGTGCTTTACCGCTCTCCTGAAGAGGGCTGTAAATTGTGAGTGTTTTGCAACTGCAATTGCGGTCGCAAAACATTCTTACCTTGGGCAGTGAGTAGCAATTAGGAAGGGATGCCCTTGGAACGCCTCTTCCTAATTGCGAATAACAAATCCTATCTTATTTCTAGATTTTCAAGGAGTTTCTCCATTCCCAGCCTTTGTCTCATAATGTGGATCTTCTCTGAGATCAATCAATCAATCAGTCACTCAATCAAGGGTTTGTTAAGTGCAACTACTCACCCCAAGGGGTCTCATGGTGCTGGGGGGAGCCCGCAGCTCATGGATGTTCTCAGTAAAACATTGAAGGGCCAGGTCTTGAGGTCCTTAAAGAACTTGGAGAGTGTTGGTGTCTGTTGGAGATGGAGAGGGAGGGTGCTTCATGCATTGGCCCGAGCTAAGAGAAGGAACGACCTCCTGTTCTGGTCTTCTTGATGCGAGGCACTGTTGCAAGGGAGAGCTGGGCTGAGCGGAGGGATCTGTAGGGAGCGTGGAACGAGAGGCAGTGGTTCATGTAGACGGGTCCGGTGTTGTGGAGGGCTTTGTGGGCGTGGGTGAGAAGCATGAAGGTGATTCTCTTCTCGACAAGGAGCCAGTGTAGTGTCCGCAGTCATTGGGTGATGTGGCAGTGGTGTGGTAGGTTGGGGACTAGTCTGGCGAAGGTATTCTGGATGTTCTGGAGTTTGCGGGTGAGGTTTTTGTTGATCCCGGTGTAGAGTGCGTTGCCATAGTCCAGTCTGCTGTGATGAGGGCATGGGTGACATTTTTCCTGTGTTCGAAGAGAATCCAGTTGAAGGTCTTTCGTAGGAGATGGAGGATGTGGAAACACTGTGTCCAGGATGATTCTGAGGTTGCATGCGTGGTCCATGGGGGAGGGCGTGGGGCAACCAGGTGTTGCTCCAGGTGTCGGGTTGTGGGCCCATGATGAGTACTTCGGTTTTATCTGTGTTTAGTTGTAGACAGCAGTTTTTCATGCACCTGGCGATTACATCTTTTCCTTCTTGAAAGTTATGTTTGGAGATGTTGGGTTCGTTGGATAGGGAGAGGATGAGTTGGGTGTCATCTGCGTATGATACGATGTTGAGTCGTGTGCTCTGACGTTGGATGTGAGCAGGGCCATGTAGACGTGGAACAGGGTGGGGCTGATGGAGGATCATTGGTGGGGCTCCACAAGTGCTCCGTTTGTGGTCCTAGAAGAAGGGAGGGAATCTGACCCACTGTGTTCTGCCGGAGAGGAATACGCGGATACAGTCCAGGGCTTTCAGCCTGATTCATGAACGGGCCGTTTTGCGAGGCTCAAATAGAGAATCATAAGGAATCGCTATTTGAGACTCGCAAAACGGTAATCATGTAGGAATCGCAATTTTAATTGCGATTCCCACTGATTCCTTATTTGCGATTAGCTAATTGCTAATCGCAAATAAGGAATAACTCCCCATGCATTCCTATGGGCCAAAAGGCCCATAGGAATGCATGGGGAGTCATTCCTCATTTGCGATTAGCAATTAGCTAATCGCAAATGAGATTGCGAGTACAAGGGTGCCAGGGGTGTCCAAAGGACACCCTGTAGCACCCCTGCAATGGAAATTAACACAGGTGCTGCACACACACATGTCCAAAGGACATGTGTGTGTGTAACGTGCAACTCAGAAAAATGCATTTAAATGCATTTTTCTGAGTTTTCGCAATTTACCACGAGGTTTGACTTCGCGGTAAATTGCGGCCCGAAATTGCGATTTCGCAATTGTAAAATGGATGATGAATTACATTTAAGGAATCTCAAATAGAGATTCCTTAAATGTAAATCCTCGCAAATATGCGAATTAGCAAATAGCGATTTTTGCATTTGGGATGGTGAATCCCAAATGCAAAAATCGCACTCGCAAAGGGCCAGATTCTCAGAATCTGGCCCTTTGCGAGCGCAAATATGAATGATGAATCAGGCGGTAAGTTCTGGATTCCTGCATCGTGGAGTCTGCAGGCTAGGGTGAAGTGTGAGACTGTGCTGAAGGCTTCAGAGAGGTCCAGGAGGATGAGAGCTACAGTCTCTCGAGGACAGAGTAGATGTCGTCTGTCACGGTGAGGAGGGCGGTTTCGGTGCTGTGGTTCTTTCTGAAGCCTAATTGGGAGGCGTTGAAGATGTTGTTTTCTACTTTGAAGGAGGCGAGTTAACTGTTGACAGCTTTTTCAAAGAATTTCGCCGGGTACAGGAGTTAAGAGATTGGTCTGAAGTTCTTGAGGTCGGTGGAGGATCTAACTCTAGTCTTAAAATGCTTACAATCTCACTCTTTGGGCCCTCTAGACACATCAGATTTGAAATTTCTTTCCTTAAAGGTATCTTTTCTGGTTGCTACTACATCTACACATCCTTTGAGTGAACTTTCAGCCCGCTGTGTCATCCACCTTTTTTTAAACATTTTTGGAAGATGCAGTAGTTCTGAAACTGGATCCTTCCTTTTTTCCTAAAGTCAATTGAAAATGTAATTTACCTCAGGAGGTTGTTCTTTCTTTTTTCTTTTCTTCTCCTTTGTCTGAGCATGAAACGCTATTGCATTTACTGGATGTTAAACGTACATTGTATGTTTACATTGACAGATCCAGCAAGTACAGGAAAACCAACAGTCTGTTTGTCACTTTTGGTTTACCTGCTCATGGTAAGAATGCCTCAAAGATGACTCTGAACCACTGGACAAAAGAGAGTATTTGTTTTGCATATTCAAGACAAAATTTACAATGGCCCATTGTCATTCAAGGATGATCTACTAGAGTGGCAGATTTATGGGCAGTATTTCAAGGTGTTTTGTTTGAATAAATATGTACGACTGGGACTTATGCATGTGATCACACGTTTGCTAAACATTACTGATTGCAAAATATCCTTTAGGAAGGGAATCAACTTGGAGTAGAAGATTTACAGTCAGCAAAAGAGAGATAGCTTGTTTTGTTTGTTTGGGTTGTACATTTATTTCATTAAACCACAAGGTGTAGTATGATACTATTGTCATAAGTTACTGTCTTCATTGAATTGTAAAAAGTATTGTTTTAAAGTTTTTAAAAAGGTGCTTATGTCAAAGGTCTATTGAACTTTGGCATACCTCAAAGTTGATGACTGCGACGAGGATGAAGGAGGTAGAAGTAATCGCCCTATTACTTACTGGTAATCTTCATTACTCTTAGTCCTATTTGGCCTCACTCAGTCATCACATAGGTCAAAGCCTTTGACATTGGCTTGGCAATACAGGAAGTGCTGAGGAAATGCCAGTCTTTATAGCTCCCAGCTAGGGGAAGGTGTGGTTAGGCACAGCATGTCCTGTTTTTTGTTTCCTGTCTTGTTAGAGGGTGACATAAAACCTCAAAAGTGATGGCTAGGACAAAGACGGCTATGACTAAGAGGAATTAAGATTACTGGAAAGTAATCGGGCCATCAGTTACGCTGCTTCCTTAAACAGACAGAGCTTCCTCATAGGATCCAAGTCCAGAGGAAAGAGTACTTGGAAGAGATCCAAGTTTCTCATGTCACTGCCAGTAATAGCCATAATTCCCTGACAAAGAAATCATAGGACACAAAATGAAGTTCACCGTCTGTGATATTGTTTTCCATTACTAAAGGTAAAATTAAATTAAGGGATGCAGTAAAACTGTGATTGGCAGATGGTGTAGGTGAGAGTGCTAGGTATAAAACAGTGTTGATCTAAACACAATTCATTTTACAAGGGAGCAAGTTAGTCATGTGGGATAACCTATGAACTACAAGTAATATAGTCACTGTTAAAGTAGCTTTGTTCTACTGCTTGATGCTTCTCTCTCCCCTTCTAAACATGTGATTTCACAACAAAGAGAATATGAAGTGGGAGAAGAAGGCAGCATCCTGCAACATAGACCTGAGTAATTAGATTATATTGATCCTCCTCACTAAATTACACATTTCTTCAGGAAGAAGGTTCCACCGCAGACAGACACAAATGTGTAGTTTGTCCACAGCCATATATGTGTTTCCAAAGGGCACAAATCTGGGAAACGGCACTCAATATGAAGCCAGATTAACTCTGTCTGGCGATAATGACCTTTGCCACAGCTCAGTCGACATCATTGCTTCCAAGTGGAGCCAACAGTTGCTCTGCACAATGGAAAGCTTATGTTCTGTCAAGATGGGCAGGGAAATATGAGGGAGGAAAGTTTCCTCATTCAGTTAATTGAACACCATAGGAATAAAGGTGGGGTCGGTCCTTTACACCACCTTTGCCTGCTGTGTTTGGTTCTGAGATGCATAGACTCTGAAGCTAATTCAGAGGTTTTTCGAATACATCTTCCAAGAAGGAATCTTCCACAAAAAGCAATAGAATCAAATACCACGATCCATATTACAAGTAACCGCACCCCATTTGTCCACATTTGACAGGAGAAAGTGGGTATATTAAGCCTGCCAAATGGTGCTTGATGACCCCATTTGCAGTGGAGAAGGATTCAGCATCCGTGATCCAACTGCCACTAGGCACATCTTGCAGATATCCACCTAGATGCCTGCTTCAGCAAGATGTCCACACTTGGGCATGCCTCCATCTACAGAGCAAGTGAGCAGATTCATCCTTTTGCTCAGGTGCAATAGCAGACATATAGCTACCAGCGTGTTTACTGTCCTCTGATCGAAGGCTTTTTTGCCGCCAATGGATGCCCAGATGTTGTGAGCAGAGGACAGGGTGGATAAAGGCTAGCTCTTTTAAATTTCGGCACTGAGTTGCGTGATGGTAGGGAGCGATACAGCATGATTCTTCCCTCCATGGACATAGGGTTCAACTTTGAGTAAGACATAAAGTGCAGACTGTTAAAGAACTAGATCTGGCAGGGCCTAGCTGGACCCAACAGAATAACAGGGCACTTGGGCTAAATCTGATCTTCTGCAAGACTCTTAAAATCAGCAAGTTGGATAAAACGCATACTAGAAAATTCCTCTTCAATACAATATCAGACTGTCCTTGTGGGTTGCAAAGGTGCTGATGGCTGTACACCCCCCATATTTGAAATTTCCCACGCCTAGGAGAAATAAAGACACCTGATCTGGTTGCCCACCTTATGTTTGTGAATTCTTGGAATGTGGTAAACCAGCAGGAAAATATCCTTATTTCTACTGTCAACCAGCAAATTTTTGGAGTGTGAGTGCATCCTTGCTTCCTAATAAAAGAGGCTATTGTGGCGTTTTCTGTGTGGACATGACCACTGTGAGAAAGGCATTTAAGGACAACAAGGTCTTCTTCAGATCCAGCACATTTATATGGAGGAGCAAAGCGAATCTACACACACAAACTGATTGAGAGATCTCTTCTGTAAGCCTGTAACTCAGCAGGTCCAAACACTTACTTAGGCTCCTAACATGATGCCAAGTGCTTTCATATATACAATGATATTAGGCTTGACTCAACATTAATACACAATATCCAGTGTTAAATGGTCATACGCCTCTAAATCCATCAGTGTGGGATGCATAATCTTTCCTTATTTGAGTAGCTCAGGGTATCCCAACAACTCCTAGAGGCAGCAGAAAAAAAGTTATTCAGTAAGCCTTCTCTGCTTCTTATGTTATCTCAATGACAAGCAGTATGAGACTCGATATATAGGTCAAGCCGATATTGGCTCCATTCCCTCTGTTCCTCCTTATGGGAATGATTGGTGGATGGAGAAAAAAAAGGCCTCCAAGAACAGAGACAGATCGTTGATTGGCCTTTTTCAGTGGAAGACATGTTGTGACCCCCACCCCTGTTTAAATGGAAGCCCTGTCATTCTTATGTGTACCATTTTCTCATGCCCTGGTTCCCACTGCTGCTGCTACTCCTATTCTTTTACACCTAAAGGGGTGTTCAATGTATTTAGGTAAATAGGCTAAAGCATGAGTCTGAAGCTGGCTGTCTCTTTCTCACCTCCGCACCACTGCTCCTGCCACACGAACCAAGCTGAGTTGGGTTCAACCCAGGTCTCCCTGATGGTTGGAATCTGACTAAACGCTCCAGCGGTGGGACTGACCAAGCCATGATGTGGCCTGGATATGATCCCACCCTAGGGAGAGTATGGCAGCAACGTGTATCAGAGGCAGCTGAACAAGGACCAAAATAGAATACAGAACAGAAGTTTAAAAAAATTCAATAGGGGTAATGGAGCAAGGTTACGCACTTAAAGCGACTTGCTTGTATTCAGCCCTCTCGAAAACAATATTAATGTACTAACTAACATGTTTCGTCATATTAATATTGCATTACGTAACATTTCTAGTATCTAGGGGAAGCTCGACAATGTGCTTGACCTAACTATAATCCGCTTGCAATAAAATGGCTGCTGCTACGCGGGATTTTCTACTGCGCATGCGTCTGTCACACTTACGTGACATGACGTATTACTTCGCTTGGTGGGAAACTTTTACTTCTGCGCACTAGAACTAAGATGACTGTTCTGTGTTCTAACGTGCAAGAAGCTTGCATCACTGCTTTTGCGAAGCTGTCTGTTCTACCTAACCTTTAATGCAATAGTTAAAATAAAATAAATGGGAATAGAATAGAGATAAGTGGTATACAGTGCAAGCATTTATTCTGTGTCTCTAAAACTGTCTCTCTTTTATTTTTGCATGTATCGCATTTGGGCCTGAAATGTACTTCTGAACTCCATCTTTGGAGGAACTGCGCCTGCGCAAAGAAACCCAAGCTACTGAAGCCATGGCATTGAACCAGTGCCAGAATCAGACATGAACTGAGAAACTATGAGAAAATGACCTCCTCACCCTGCCAGAGGAAGCTGAATTGAATAATTTGTTAAAACATTGTATGTTATTGTTTCATTCACTGCTGGGTGGAATGAGAAGATAAAGTCATGGGAGGGAACATTTAAATGCATGATTGACAAGTTACCTCATATTAATATGGTGTGATGACTTCTCCTCGTCTTTTGACCAATAAAATTGTGGGATTCACATATTTTCAACATTGGGGGGTGGTACACTGACCTGGAAAATAGTATAACTAGGGTAGGCTTAGTTAGTTAGATTGTCCGTCTTGTCCGAATAGCTGACCTGTCACTGACCCAACGCACTCAATAGGTGATCGTGAGCAGAGGTGCTGGCGGAGCGCTCTGTCAGAAGTTTCGATAACCCAATCGGGGTTCTCGGAAGGAGTTCGATAACCCAATCGGGGTTCAACTGTTAGCTGCAGAGAGGGTTTACAATGCTGGCGTTTTGAACTTTAGCTGTGGTGCCGATCTCAGCCTGTGGTGGTCCAGTCCTGATCCAATTTGGTCCATAACCTGTCCTGATTCTGGTCTGCACCTGTTCTTTCACGGTGGCACCTACATTTTGCGATTCTTTTCCTCTATCCCAGCCCGTGGCCAGGGTTTGTCTTCACACCATTCTAGGTAACTATTGTGTGGGTTTGTCATTGTACTGTTTTCCCTTTTCTACCCACCCTGTGTTTAATGCTTAACGATAATTCTTTCAGAATTATTGCACATTTCGTTTTCAATCTTCATCATACTAATTGAGCAAGAAATTATTAATTTTATTATGGTTTCAAAGCATTTTAAGAATTTACTTTAGATAAAGAACTTGAAACTTTTCCTGAGTTTGTGGTTATTTATGATACGATAATGTTATTTTACTACCTTTTTTCTTGCTAACTCCCTTGATCCTACAGGACTTTAGGTATCGGTGACTTGAATTGGTAAGTCAAATTGGTATATGCCCTGAATGGTTAAATTAAAATTGATTGAGTGTAGGTTTACCTGTTCAATGTGTATATAGTTTTATGGGCCCAGGTGAGTATGCTGAGCAGGTGACCCTGCGCTCTATCTCTTATTTTGGCAGCAGCGTGATGGCTAGGGTTTAGTTAAGATAGGTAGTTAGTTGTAGTTAGCTGATTACATTGAATTGCATTGCGTATTTTTATATTGAATTTTATGTATTAACCAAACTTATTTATACCTGTTATATGTTTGTTTTGGAATCCCCGGGGGCAGAATAACAGGTGGTAAATGGAAGCCACTCTGTAGTGAGGTCACTTGCCTGTGGAAGTAAGTGCATGGTTGGTTAAAACCGAAAGCACTATTTTAGGGACTTCCTGTATCAATATGTGAATAATTGATAGCAAAGAGTTCACTAGTAAACCTTTGGTGTGATATCACCTAGAAAGGGTCACACTGAAGGAGTAACAGGTTCTTCTGAGCTTGATTGACAGTAGAGGGGTTCGCTGGTGAAACTTGGGCCTTATATCATCTAGAAATGGTAAGCCCGAGGGATTAACAGGTTCTCCAATTCTAGCGTGAAAGGTAGACGGAAGGGATCTACTTATAGTGTATGAAGAGTAAACAGAAGAGAGTTACTCGCAGTGAAATACAAATCATTCTTTTCTTTGAATTAGTTACTCAGGCCCAGTGGCAAATGTTTTACTTTGTTAAATTAATGAAATGAGGATTTAAAGTGAATAGAAATAAGTTCTCCTATTACCTTGCAAAGGAGGGAGTCAGTTGCGGAGCTACACTGACGTCATCTAGTGCCGGGCTGGTATTGGTTGAGACAGCAGGTGTGTAGCAGAGGTCATATTTTAAAGGAGGGGTGAGTACAGGAGCGTGAGAACATGTCTCAGGAGAAAAGCTGCACAATTATTGGCCGGATTTATTTGAATTCTAATTGTTGAAAATAAGAAACGCATTGGTATTGGAGGTCTTTTCGTAAACAACTAAGTGTCAGCACAAAAGTAAAGCAACATAAAATATATGTGGCGTTTAGATCCAGGATTCATTGGAAATAGACCAGATAGAAAATATCTAGGTTTCGCTCAGGACCAGATGATTAGTGGCAGACCTTATACTGTACGGAGATAAAAGAAAAATGTCATTTGTCAAGAAAGTCAAAAATTTCTTTAAAAAGGATAAACCAATAAAAACCAGAGAAGGGATTATTATTTCACCACCGAATACGCCCGCATCATTCATGATGGTTGAAAGGGGCTATCACACTTGTTTATGGTTAGAACATTGGATAGAATATACAAAAGATGATGGAGTTTTGGCATTTCCAGAAAATGTTACCTTCAATGGTAGAGTTTTGTACAATTTAAGAGCACGCATAAATGAATTAGATCCTAGACCTAGATTAACCCAATACGAAGCATAGTGGAATGGGAAACAGAGGCTTTTCAGCAAGATAGATCTAGAAGTGACAGAAATTTGAGTAAATTCTATCCCAGATTTCCTAAAGAGACAAGAGATAAACAGATGAAACAATGGAGGCAGTCCTTGTTAGTGGAAGGGTTATATCCTGTCCGAGCTTTTGAAGAACAAACTGGAAGTAAAAGAAAGAAAATTAAAAATGTTATGAAAAATTTTGATCCAGAAGATGATTACCTAGAGGATTTATTAATGAAAAATCTGCCACCTTATAATGAGGAGCAAAATCAAGCTAATCCTAGTGCTCCGTTCTTTTTTTTTATATTTCTTTTTTATTAAGAAAGAAAAACAAAGCAAGGCATCAACGAAATACAAAAGGGCATAGACTGTACGAGGGCAGTGCGACCTTCAGCAGATATTACAATAAACAACGCATTGATGGGGGAAGGGGGGGAGGAGAAGAGAGTGCAGAAGTTACATGAGAGCAATCAAGAACAAAAAGGGGTCAGGGGGAAAGCGGGACATCAAGGACTGCAGTCGCTGGTGGTACACATATGTCCCCTCTATATCGATTCCAGGGACCCCAAACCTTATACCATTTTCGGGGGCGACCCCGAGCCAAATAAACAGTTTTTTCCCTGAACATGCACCAATCCATATTTTCCATCCACACCTCAAGAGTAGGATGCCTCTGGGACCCCTACAACTGTGCAAAGTTCCGCTTGGCAATCATGGCCCCTAGAGTCACCCACTGGGTCTGAGCCACATTATGATCCGTGGGCTCCCAAAAATTCATCAGGCAGCGCCTGGCCTCTGGCAAGAGAGCCACACCTGTAACCTCATGCATCACCTCGTGTATCCTTCTCCAATAGTCAGTGACTTCCCGACACTTCCAGATGATGTGGAGGAACGTCCCCAGCTGTCCACAACCCCTTTGACACAGACCTTCCTCGGAAAAACCCATCCGGACCAAACGGGGACCCGTGACATAGACCCTATGCAATATCTTAAGCTGAACAAATCTGAGTCGTGCCGGAACCGCGACCTCCTTCGGGGAGGAGATTGCCGATTGCCAGTCTTCATCATCAAGCTCAAGGCCGTCACGGGTCCTCTGATCTCGTAATTGCGACAGAAGGTCCGCCCTGTGGTTAATCAGTTTTTTATACACCAGGGAGATGGTACTATCTGGCATATGGCCATACAACACACGGTCTGCCAACGGGGTAGATTCCGGTATTTCCTCCCCTTCTGGGAAGACTGACATCAGTGCATGACGGACTTGAGCATACCGGAAGTACTCCATCTCTCCCAGTTAAAACTCAGTCTGCAAGGCCCGAACGACTTCACTTGTCCCTTAACCCAGAGGTCTCCCACCTTGGAGATGCCAATGGGATCGCACTTGTCGAACCCCTTAGTGTTCCACAATTTACCAAACTTATCAGAGCCGAAAAGCGTGGTCGCCAAGGTCAAACGATCCTTCCACCCTAATGAACTAGTAGCATCTTGCCAGATCCGTACGGCCGTTCTCGTCGGCCCCGTCAGAGTCTTTACCACAGATTTAGAATATAACGCTCTGTAATAATTGCCGCCGGGAAGTAGCCACCTATTCATGGCGAAACCAGGATTTAACTCAGGGCCATACATACCGTGGTTGATGGCACCTAACTGCGACGCCCAATAATATCTTTTAATGTCGGGGAGAGCAATGCCCCCATCATACCACAGGAGCGTTGTAGGAGAGTAGGGTCTGCTATCCTATGGTCACCCCAAATTTTTGCTTTTTGCTTCACTGGTTTATGACTTAATGTGGCTGTGGGCCTGCTAATCAGACCCACAGCCTGCTGTTCTCTCTCTAAATTACTGCCAATGCACTTTAGGTGCATTACGAATTGGAACTGGTTCACCTTATTGGCCCCTGTAACAGTGTACCCTAGGTACCCAGGGCATAGGTGTTTCCAAGGCCTACCAGGGGCTGCAGCATGTATTGTGCCACCCCTGGCCTGGCCTCCATATTTGACACAACTGGCTGATCACTCAGCTGGGGTAAGTTGGTGTAATCACCTCTTACTTAGGTACAGTATGCCTGTGCCTAACCCTAAACTGGACACATATGTTCCTATCAGCCACTCCTATGGAAGGCCTCATCAATCCTGGAGGCAGAGTGCTTGGAAATATGTGAGATGGTGCTCTAGCATGAGCTGAGCCTGTCTGCAGCTGTCGGGAACCACTCCCTAAGCTGTTCCGGGATATTGCCATACCATATACTCTTAAGTGCATTATAATCCTTGCGGTTAAATGCTATCTTTGGTTTGGCTTTATCAAAACATGTCGAGTAAGGTGTCATACGAATTGGAATACTATCCCCTCGACAGTTCTGTCGACGGGGATAGCATTCCACCCTTCTAGAGGGACACAACATGTGTGTAGCCTTAACCCCGGTTAAAGTTAACCAGAGCCTCAGCATCACAAAATGGATGCTGCCACCACAGACACGAGTCTGGCCTCCTGCTGCTGACCGAAACTCGGCAGATGGTGGCCTGGACAAAGGGTTTCCTGCCTTGGGAGGTGCGAGCACCACCCCAGACAGGGTTTTGTGTATTGGGTAGGACAGGGCTGAATAGAATCAGACATGCCCGGGGCACACAAGGTGTCCCCGTGCATAAGCCAGTCCAAACCGGTCCTGGGACTTTCCAGACCCAGGCCTGGCGAGGAGCTGGACAAAGGAAAGGGGGTGTAACCGCCCCCCTTCCTGGTTCCTCCCAGAGAAGGGACCTAGTAGGTGATCCACCCCTCAGATTGGGAATAAGAGTGGGAGCAGTGCCATTGCACAGCAGATCATCCTGAATCAACTTGAAACAAAGAAGAAGACTGGACTTTGACATTCTGCAGCTCAGAAGACTGAAGAGAATCTCCCTTGTGGCCTAGGAGTGGCCACCCTGTGAATACAGGTACCAACCAGCAACTCAATGTCTGCTTTGCCGCTGCCTCCCGCCGGAGCCCGAGCCCAGAGCCCGACAAGAACCAGACTCCCAGACCTCTCAGAGCCCGATCCACAGTCCCTGTAAAGAAGGGACCCGTGGAGGCACCGAGTGACGTGGGACCGGACCTCTTGGAAGACACTCGAAAAGCTGACTGTGCAGCTTCTGAGGTATCTTCGACGTTCTGCTTTGGGGACTGAGAACCCCCACCATCGAGCAGCCCTTGCACCGAAGATCAGCCCCCCAGCATCTCCACGATCTGCGTGGGGCCCTTTTGCATTGTGCCACTCGACGCGCCATCCCGGCCACTAGCCACGTGGTCAGCGGCCATATTGGCGACGAAACCGACAAACTACACAGCGGGTCTGGTTGCTCCAGACTCACCCAAGCTCCTGTGAAAAGGAGCACTCGCTCTGACCTTGCTGGTCCGAGTGTTAAGAATCTTTCGATTCCTGCGTGGCTTGCATTAGACAAGGCCTGTTTGCTCCGATCAGGTCGCCGACACCGCCAACAGCGAGAAGCCTGCGTGGGACAGCTCGTGATCGACTCCTGGATGTCCTCGACCCCCGGTGTCCACGTGGCTGCAGAGAGAAGCTACCCGACAACGCCTGTTTGCACCCGACATCGCCTGGTTCCAATCTGGTTCCATGGTAGTCACTGGCTAGTGACTTTGAACATTGTCCCCTCTGCTTTCAGGTCTTCACATCTTCAGATCCACCCTTGGATCCACCGGAACTCTTCACCTCGAGCCGCCTGCAGCATCTTCAGCTCCAAGCACCATCGACCAGCGTGACGAAACCCAACACTACTTTGACCCTGTGCTCCCGCTTCCTGTGGGTGAGGTAACTCAGCTCCGCCGGTGTTCCTACACTGGTACACATCTCAAGGGCCTGTGTCTTAAGTTTCAGCGTTCTAGGTCACTCAGAAGGTTCCTAACTCTTTAACTTTGTACTTACGCACCATAGACTTTACATTGGAAAGTGCGTGCACTTTGAACACTGCACCCGAGTCCCGCGGGCCTTTCCCGACTTAGTCACTGCTAGTCTCGAATAGCTCCAGCGATTCCCAAGGCCCTAGGCCTGTTCCCTTTCTGATTGGTATCTCTTATACCACTTTCTTAGTATATGGTTTAGGTGGCCCCTAGGGCTCATCCATATTGTGCAACTTTTGTGTATTTTAAACTGTCTTGTGATTTAACGCTTGTGCTTCTGTGCTCATAAAGAGTCCAGGGGATTTTATAGTTAATAAATCAATATATATTTTCAATATATATCTGTGTGGTGTCCCTTTCATTTGGTATTCAAGGGGGTTGTGTATGGTAATACAGCCGGCTTCACATGCCTTTCAGAGTTTAGCCTAAGACTGCTTTGTCCACGTTACCACTAGGATAACTGGTCTACAAGGTTGAATTACAACCAATCATCATAAGGGTTGCTTGGCATGGTACAAAGTGATCACTAGAATTAGTGAGCATTATATACCAGGCCAACTTCTCACATTGGTGAGCAGCGGATTGGGATCTGAGCTTGCTGTTGTTTTACCATTGCAATCTTTGAGATTATCATTTGAAAGATCATACAGGTACCTGCTAGGTACATATAAAACAAGACTAGTATACTTAAGTTCTACTGAACTTAGTTGTTGTAGAGCAAAGGGAGTAGCACACCCTGACTACAACTACTAGATAGGTTTAGTAGGTAAACACCAGTGTAGGTAGATTGCAACACATCCACCCACACTAGAGCAATGTCTGGAGCAGAGGGTTCCACTGGGAATGTCTCTGTTGAGAGTGACCCTCCAAGGGCACCATCCAAATTTGCTATTTTTTCCTTTAAGGAATTAAGACAGCTTTGTGTCTTAAGGGGTCTGAAGACAGGGCCTTCCCCTCCTACAGACCACCTAAGAGAGCTCTTAGACCAGTCTGAGACTCTAAAGCCCTCTAAGGCAAACCCCACAGGGGATGCTGAAGGAGGCCATCCTTCAGAGGATGACACTGTAGACACCCCTGTCCCTATCATCCTGGTAGATGAGGAAGCCCCCATCACTGGAGCTCCTCAGGTAGATGAGGAGGAGGAAGAGGAAGAAGAGACAGAAGAGGGGGGGGAGCAGTGAGTCAGATGATGACAGAAATAGTCAGGTGCTGGTCAGTAGACTGAACCAGACTAACTTAAGCCTATTTGGGACTGAATCAGGTAACAACCCATTCAGACCCCCAGGTGGACTTAACCAGAAGCCTAGGAGGAGAAGGACTCACTCAGGTGACTCTAACAACTCCCATGCTTCTAGAGGTTCTCATGGTCTCTCCAGAAAGGAGATGACTAGCCCTCAGAGAAGGGAACATGAGGCCAAGATGAGAGAGGCTGAGCTTAGGATCCAGAGACAAGAATTAGAATTTGCCCTGGCCTAAGAGAAACTTGCTAGAGCAAGACAGCCTAGAGAGAGTGGGGTAATAGAACCCACTGGTGGCAGCAATATCCACAAGGATAAAGACAGGTCTTTTGATAATAGAAACCTGAGTAAGATTGTGCCCCCCTACAAAGCTGGGGATGATATCCATAAATTGATCACTGCAATGGAGAGAGCCTGCAGAGTACAGCAGATCCCTCAGGAGCAGTGGGCAGCAATCTTGTGGCTCTCCTTTGAAGGTAGAGGCCGAGACAGACTCCTCACAGTTAGTGATGGGGATTCTAGAAACTACCTGGTCCTGAAGAGTGCTCTGATTGATGGGTTAGGCTTAACCACTGAACAGTACAGGTTAATGTTCAGAGATACCCAGAAGACAGGACTGGTCTGAATGTGTTGAGTGTGCCACTAAGGCTCTGGAGGGATGGTTGCTGGGAAGTAAGGTTACAGACTATGAAGGATTGTATAATTTGCTGATGAGAGAACACATTTTAAATAATTGTCAGAACCAGCAGTTGCATCAACATTTGGTTGACTCAGATTTGACCTCTCCCCAAGAATTGGGAAAGAGGGCAGATAAATGGGTAAGAACCAGAGTTAAGCAAAAGAACCAGAACCAGAACCAGGGTGGTGACCAGAAGAAAACAGACCAGAAGGGTGGGGAGCAGAAAGCTAAAGACCAGAAGTCTTCAACAGGGCCCCAAAATGATACAGAGGGTGGGTCCCAAACTTCCAAGAAGAAGAAGAAAGAAGGTCAGAAGAAACCCTGGTGTAAAACTTGTAAAAACACCTCTCACTGGACAAGTGAGTGTAAAAAGGGTGGAGCCCCAGTACTGCAGCCCCTAAGGCAACTGCACCCACTAGTACAGCTAGCAGTGCTGGTCCACAAACCAAGGGGGTAGTGGGTATCACCTTGGGAACTGAAGGAGATTCTGACCTAGTCAGAACCCTTACACAGGCTGTTCTGATTTGTGAAGGGGACATAGATTTGACCCCTGACATAAGTCCCAGTAACCTGGGCAAATACAGACAGACGCCTTTGATCAATAACAAAGTGGCTCAAGCTTACAGGGACACATGTGCCAGTGTCACAATGGTGACACCTAACTTTGTGGACCCTGGACAATACATGCCAGGTGATAATTACCTGGTGACCAATGCCAGCAATGTCACTACTACACATAGTGTGGCACTTGTTAACTTTTCCTGGGGAGGGGTAACTGGCCTAAAAATAGTTGTGGTTAGTGCTGATCTCCCAGTAGAATGTTTGTTGGGCAATGACCTGGAGAACTCTCTATGGTCAGAAGTTGAGTACAGGACTCATGCAGAGATGTTAGGGATATCATCACATGTCCTTGCTGTGACCAGGTCACAGGCCAAAAAGTGCCTCTCTGAACCTCAGGTCTTGGATCCTGGAACAATGGACCAAGTACCTTCCAAGAAGAAGAACAGGAGGGTTAAGGCTGTGCCTTCCCAACTGCCTGCAAGTGAGGATCAAGCTTCACAGGAAGCTGGTCTTGAGACCCCTGAAGGAACTGTCTCTGAAGAACTTGAGCCTGATCAGGTTGAGTTTCTGGGGACAGGGGGGCCTTCTAGGGCAGACTTGGGGCAGGCTCAGTTAACCTGTCCTTCTCTTGAACCCCTCAGACAGCAGGCGGCTGCTGAGGCTGCTGGGAATGCTCAAGGTACCCATAAAGTTTATTGGGATGAAGGACTCCTTTACACAGAGGGTAGAGACCCCAAGCCTGGTGCAACCAGGAGGTTGGTTATACCTCTGCAATTTAGGGGTTTCCTTCTTACCTTAGCCCATGATATTCCTTTAGCAGGACACTTAGGCCAGAATAAGACCTGGGACAGGCTTGTCCCTCACTTTCACTGGCCTCACATATCTGAAGACACCAAGGAAATTTGTCGCTCCTGTGAAACCTGCCAAGCCAGTGCTAAAGCAGGTGGAACAACAAAGGCCCCCCTGATACCACTACCTGTGGTGGGGGTTCCCTTTGAAAGAGTGGGGTTTGATATTGTAGGTCCAATGGATCCCCCTACAGCATCTGGGCACAGATTCATACTGGTGGTAGTGGATCATGCCACCAGGTACCCAGAGGCAATTCCACTTAGGACCACAACAGCTCCCGTTGTGGCCAGGGCCTTACTTGGAGTTTTCTCCAGAGTGGGGTTTCCTAAGGAGGTAATATCTGATAGAGGTGCCAACCTCATGTCAGGATATTTGACAGCTATGTGGAAGGAATGTGGTGTTAACTACAAGTTCACCACTCCTTATCATCCACAATGTAATGGGCTTGTTGAGAGATTTAACAAGACCCTAAAGGGCATGATTAAAGGATTACCTGAAAAGCTCAGGCGAAGATGGGACATCCTACTGCCCTGCCTTTTGTTTGCTTACAGAGAGGTCCCTCAAAAGGGGGTTGGCTTCAGCCCCTTTGAATTGTTGTTTGGGCACCCTGTAAGAGGACCCCTATGTCTGGTGAAGGAAGGATGGGAGTTACCTCTCAAAAAGCCTAAGCAAGACATAGTGGACTATGTACTTGGTCTCCGCTCCAGGATGGCAGAGTACATGGAAAAGGCATCCAAAAACCTTGAGGCTAGCCAAGAATTACAGAAAGCTTGGCATGACCAAAAGGCTGTCCTTGTTGAGTTTCAGCCTGGACAGAAGGTATGGGTGTTGGAGCCAGTGGCCCCAGCAGCACTCCAAGACAAATGGTCTGGACCCCATACAATTCTGGAAAAGAAGGGAGAGGTTACCTACTTGGTGGACCTAGGAACTCCCAGGAGCCCCCACAGGGTGCTCCATGTTAACAGATTGAAGGCATATGTCAGCAGGGGAGACATGGGCTTGCTCATGGCTACAGATGAGGGACAGGAGGAAGAGAGCGACCCTCTCCCAGACCTGCTCACTCAGAACCCTGAGGATGGCTCAGTTGATGGTGTGGCCTTAGGTGGCAGCCTCACTGAACATCAGCAACATGACTGCAGACAAGTTCTACAGGCATACAGGCATATGTTCTCATTGACACCCAGTCAGACTAACTGGTGTACACATGTGGTGGACACTGGTGACAGTCTTCCTGTAAAGAGCAAGATTTACAGGCAACCTGACCACGTCAGGGACTGTATAAAGACTGAGGTGCAAAAGATGCTGGAATTAGGTGTCATTGAGCCTTCAGAGAGCCCCTGGGCTAGCCCAGTGGTTCTGGTCCCCAAACCTCACACCAAAGATGGCAAGAGAGAGATGAGGTTCTGTGTGGATTACAGAGGACTCAATGCTGTCACCAGGACAGATGCACACCCTATTCCAAGGGCAGATGAGCTCATTGACAAGTTGGCTTCTGCCAAATATTTGAGCACATTTGACTTGACAGCTGGCTACTGGCAAATCAGGTTAGCTGAGGAGTCTAAAGCCAAGACAGCATTTTCTACCCATAGTGGGCATTATCAATTTGTGGTGATGCCCTTTGGTTTGAAAAATGCACCTGCCACATTCCAAAAGTTGGTGAATCAAGTCCTTACTGGGTTCGATGACTTTTGTGCAGCTTATCTAGATGATATTGCTGTCTTTAGCTCCACCTGGGAGGATCACCTGGTCCACCTGAAGGAAGTGCTAGAGGCTCTGCAAAAGGCAGGCCTCACTATCAAGGCAACCAAGTGCCAGATAGGGCAGAGCAAGGTTGTATACTTGGGCCACCTTGTAGGTGGAGGCCAAGTTCAACCACTAGAGAGTAAGATCCAGACCATAAAGGACTGGTCCCCTCCAACTACCCAGACTCAGGTCAGAGCTTTCTTGGGCCTGACTGGGTACTACAGGAAGTTTGTTAAGAACTATGGGTCCATTGTGACTCCTCTTAATGATCTGACATCCAAGAAGATGCCCAAAAAGGTTCAGTGGACAGAAGTCTGTCAAAAGGCATTTGATGACCTGAAGAAGGCCATGTGCTCTGCACCTATCCTGAAGAGTCCTGACTACTCAAGAGAGTTCATTGTCCAAACAGATGCTTCTGAGTTGGGAGTTGGAGCAGTGCTTTCACAGCTTAATGTAGATGGCCAGGACCAGTCCATTGCTTTTATTAGCAGAAGGCTGACCCCCAGAGAGAAACGTTGGTCAGCTATAGAGAGGGAGGCCTTTGCTGTGGTGTGGGCCCTAAAGAAGTTGAGACCATACTTATTTGGCACTCACTTCAAGATTCAGACCGACCATAAGCCCCTCCTATGGCTTAATCAGATGAAGGGTGAAAACCCCAAACTACTCAGGTGGTCCATTTCCCTACAGGGGATGGACTTTACAGTGGAGCACCGCCCAGGGACTGACCATGGCAACGCAGATGGTCTCTCCAGGTACTTCCACTTAGAACATGAAGACACAACTGGTCAAGGTTAGTCTAATGTCCCTGCGTTTGGGGGGGGGTTGTGTAGGAGAGTAGGGTCTGCTATCCTATGGTCACCCCAAATTTTTGCTTTTTGCTTCACTGGTTTATGACTTAATGTGGCTGTGGGCCTGCTAATCAGACCCACAGCCTGCTGTTCTCTCTCTAAATTACTGCCAATGCACTTTAGGTGCATTACGAATTGGAACTGGTTCACCTTATTGGCCCCTGTAACAGTGTACCCTAGGTACCCAGGGCATAGGTGTTTCCACGGCCTACCAGGGGCTGCAGCATGTATTGTGCCACCCCTGGCCTGGCCTCCATATTTGACACAACTGGCTGATCACTCAGCTGGGGTAAGTTGGTGTAATCACCTCTTACTTAGGTACAGTATGCCTGTGCCTGTGCCTAACCCTAAACTGGACACATATGTTCCTATCAGCCACTCCTATGGAAGGCCTCATCAATTCTGGAGGCAGAGTGCTTGGAAATATGTGAGATGGTGCTCTAGCATGAGCTGAGCCTGTCTGCAGCTGTCGGGAACCACTCCCTAAGCTGTTCCGGGATATTGCCATACCATATACTCTTAAGTGCATTATAATCCTCGCGGTTAAATGCTTTCTTTGGTTTGGCTTTATCAAAACATGTCGAGTAAGGTGTCATACGAATTGGAATACTATCCCCTCGACAGTTCTGTCGACGGGGATAGCATTCCACCCTTCTAGAGGGACACGACATGTGTGTAGCCTTAACCCCGGTTAAAGTTAACCAGAGCCTCAGCATCACAAAATGGATGCTGCCACCACAGACACGAGTCTGGCCTCCTGCTGCTGACCGAAACTCGGCAGATGGTGGCCTGGAGAAAGGGTTTCCTGCCTTGGGAGGTGCGAGCACCACCCCAGTCAGGGTTTTGTGTATTGGGTAGGACAGGGCTGAATAGAATCAGACATGCCCGGGGCACACAAGGTGTCCCCGTGCATAAGCCAGTCCAAACCGGTCCTGGGACTTTCCAGACCCAGGCCTGGCGAGGAGCTGGACAAAGGAAAGGGGGTGTAACCGCCCCCCTTCCTGGTTCCTCCCAGAGGAGGGACCTAGTAGGTGATCCACCCCTCAGATTGGGAATAAGAGTGGGAGCAGTGCCATTGCACAGCAGATCATCCTGAATCAACTTGAAACAAAGAAGAAGACTGGACTTCGACATTCTGCTGCTCAGAAGACTGACGAGAATCTCCCTTGTGGCCTAGGAGTGGCCACCCTGTGAATACAGGCACCAACCAGCAACTCGACGTCTGCTTTGCCGCCGCCTCCCACCGGCGCCCGAGCCCAGAGCCCAACAAGAACCAGACTCCCAGACTTCTCAGAGCCCGATCCACAGTCCCTGTAAAGAAGGGACCCGTGGAGGCACTGAGTGACGTGGGACCGGACCTCTTGGAAGACACTCGAAAAGCTGACTGCACAGCTTCTGAGGTATCCTCGACGTTGTGCTTTGGGGACTGAGAACCCCCACCATCGAGCAGCCCTCGCACCGAAGATCAGCCCCCCAGCATCTCCACGATCTGCGTGGAGCCCTTTTGCATTGTGCCACTCAACGCGCCATCCCGGCCACTAGCCACATGGTCAGCGGCCATCTTGGCGACGAAACCGACAAACTACACAGCGGGTCTGGTTGCTCAAGACTCACCCAAGCTCCTGTGAAAAGGAGCACTCGCTCTGACCTTGCTGGTCCGAGTGTTAAGCATCTTTTGATTCCTGCGTGGCTTGCATTAGCCAAGGCCTGTTTGCTCCGATCAGGTCGCCGACACCGCCAACCGCGAGAAGCCTGCGTGGGACAGCTTGTGACCGACTCCTGGACGTCCTCGACTCCCGGTGTCCACGTGGCTGCAGAGAGAAGCTACCCAACAACGCCTGTTTGCACCCGACATCGCCTGGTTCCAATCTGGTTCCACGGTAGTCACTGGCTAGTGACTTTGAACATTGTCCCCTCTGCTTTCAGGTCTTCACATCTTCAGATCCACCCTTGGATCCACCGGAACTCTTCACCTCGAGCCGCCTGCAGCATCTTCAGCTCCAAGCACCATCGACCAGCGTGACGAAACCCGACACTACTTCGACCCTGTGCACCCGCTTCCTGTGGGTGAGGTAACTCAGCTCCGCCGGTGTTCCTACACTGGTACACATCTCAAGGGCCTGTGTCTTAAGTTTCAGCGTTCTAGGTCACTCGGAAGGTTCCTAACTCTTTAACTTTGTACTTTTTACGCACCATAGACTTTACATTGGAAAGTGCGTGCACTTTGAACACTGCACCCGAGTCCCGCGGGCCTTTCCCGACTTAGTCACAGCTAGTCTCGAATAGCTCCAGCGATTCCCAAGGCCCTAGGCCTGTTCCCTTTCTGATTGGTATGTCTTATACCACTTTCTTAGTATATGGTTTAGGTGGCCCCTAGGGCTCATCCATATTGTGCAACTTTTGTGTATTTTAAACTGTCTTGTGATTTAGCGCTTGTGCTTCTGTGCTCATAAAGAGTCCAGGGGATTTTATAGTTAATAAATCAATATATATTTTCAATATATATCTGTGTGGTGTCCCTTTCATTTGGTATTCAAGGGGGTTGTGTATGGTAATACAGCCGGCTTCACATGCCTTTCAGAGTTTAGCCTAAGACTGCTTTGTCCACGTTACCACTAGGATAACTGGTCTACAAGGTTGAATTACAACCAATCATCATAAGGGTTGCTTGGCATGGTACAAAGTGATCACTAGAATTAGTGAGCATTATATACCAGGCCAACTTCTCACAAGCGTTAACTTGGCAACCGCAATACGAGGTCTGCCATCCCACAGCAATTTCCTTTGCAGACCCTCAATTACACGAAAGTAACTAGCTGGAACAAGATCAAGTGTGTTCTGAAGGGCATATAGAAAATGAGGGAGAGACATCATCTGGAAAAGAGCCGCTCGCCCGAGCAGTGACAGCGGGAGCTTCTGCCAGCCCGCAACATCTCGCTTCAACCGACTCAAAGGAGGGAGAAGGTTCTCTTCATATCGAACCACGGGGTCCATCGAG
Organism: Lissotriton vulgaris; assembly: GCF_964263255.1. Taxonomy (NCBI): domain Eukaryota; kingdom Metazoa; phylum Chordata; class Amphibia; order Caudata; family Salamandridae; genus Lissotriton; species Lissotriton vulgaris. The sequence goes on along the minus strand of NC_141685.1, from coordinate 961,294,158 downwards.
ACATAAATCCCAAGATATTTGAACCCCTCTTGTGCTATCTGGATGGGGCAGTTACGCAGTAGGATCGGAGCATCACCACAAAGAACATAAAGATGGGATTTCGCCCAGTTGATAACCAAGCCAGAATTTCTACCAAAGAAAGCCAAAACATCACATAGTACTATCAAAGATTTCCTGGGAGAATTTAAGTAAAGCAAGATGTCGTCTGCATATAATGAGATGCGATCTTCGAACTGTGGAGACCAACGAATACCCCTCATTGAGGGCTCCCAACGGATCCAAGCTGCGAGAGGCTCTAGGGCCAATGCGAACAAAAGCGGAGACAGCGGACAACCCTGGCGAGTATCCCGCCCGAGACAAAATGGTGCCGAGACGTGTCCATTAACCACTATCTGGGCGAGAGGGTCCACATAAAGAAGCCGCACCCAGCTAATGAAATCCAACCCGAAGCCAAATTTAGCCAGCACCGCCCACAAATACGGCCATTCCACCGTGTCGAACGCCATAGTGGCATCTAACGACGCCAAAATGGCCGGCTCCCGCAGCGTCGCGGCTCTCGTGAGAGCCCCGTGCAGACGCCTAAGGTTCAACGCCGTATTCCTGTGCGGGATAAAACCAGACTGATCCGGATGGATCAGCTCACTAATGGCTTTGATCGGTCTATTAGCCAGCAGCTTGGTCAGAAGTTTAGGTTTGCATTTAACAGTGAAATCGGTCGATACGAAGCACACTTATTCCTCGGTTTCCCTTCCTTATGTATTACCACTATCAATGCCAACCGCTGATCGCGGGGGACAAGACCACGATCTCGGGACTCCAGGAACATGTCTCTTAGATACGGAACAATCTTGTCCGGACGAAGCTTGTAAAGCTCAATCGGGAGACCGTTGGGACCCATCGCTTTGCCCGATCGTAGGGAACGCATAGCTAACGCTACCTCATCCACAGTGATTTTACAGTCCATGAGGTCTCGGTCCGCCTCTGAAAGGCTCGGGAGTGCAATATCTCGCAACAGCAAGCAAGAGTCCTCCTCCGGCCTATCCGATACGGAAGAGTACACAGTGTGGAAATGATTGGAGAAACATGTCACTATTCCTTGTGGGTCAGGGATCAGCACCCCACTCTCCATTTCGATTTCAGGCACCACACGACTAGCTCTATCTTTCCTATCCAACCATGCAATTAATTTGCCCGCCTTATCCCCAACATCATAGAGATGCCCCTGCTGTTCCTGACTAAGGTCCTTCACCCCATCCGTTACCAACGTTCTATATTCCAGCTGCTTCAATTGCAGGACATGCAGTTTAGAGCCGGTCACCTCTTGTTCTAGTTCCAGTTCCAAATCAGCTATCTCCGTCTCTACCCTTACCACAACCTTCTCCTTCTGCTTCTTAATTCTAGTAATTAACGAGAGAGCTTGACCCCTAAGAGCAGTGTTGAAAGCCTCCCATAGCGATATCGAGGAAGAAACCGAACCCTCATTCTCCGGGAAATAATGATCCAAAGCCTTTACAAGCTCACTGCAAGTCTTAGGATTCCGAAGATATCAAGGGTTAATAGGGGCTATCCTTCCCCCGGAGCCCGGCGCCAATTCAAACCGAAGCCACATCAGGGAGTGATCAGAGAAACCCCTAGCCATATGCTTGACCTCCGCAACATAGGACGCTTGCGCAGCCGGCACCAAAACATAATCAGTTCTGGAGAGACTACCATGGGTGCTCGAATGAAACGTATACTGCTGCTGAGTAGAGTGATTCAGAAAAGGGGGTGGTGATGAACAGAGCGTCTGAATTAAGCAGACCACTCTTACCCAGTCCAAAGATCAGGGCTTGATCCATCACCGTTATTTATCTCACTGCACCATCCCAGTTCAGAACCTGGCTATATGCAAATCAGTCTGTCCCTGGCCCAGTGCATCATGGGAACAGGGCAGACTAAACTACCAAGCCAATTCTTCACCAGAAAGGAGACAAGCTACCGGGGACCGGTTTCTGGCATTTCAGCCGTCTTCGGTCCGGCTTGCTTGAATCCTGATGGTGCAGTGAGAAAGGGACTCATGTCTGAGTATACCCTGCCACACCTATAGTGGCCAAAAAAGATTCAGAAAAGGGGGTGGTGATGAACAGAGCGTCTGAATTAAGCAGACCACTCTTACCCAGTCCAAAGATCAGGGCTTGATCCATCACCGTTATTTATCTCAATGCACCATCCCAGTTCAGAACCTGGCTATATGCAAATCAGTCTGTCCCTGGCCCAGTGCATCATGGGAACAGGGCAGACTAAACTACCAAGCCAATTCTTCACCAGAAAGGAGACAAGCTACCGGGGACCGGTGTCTGGCATTTCAGCCGTCTTCGGCCCGGCTTGCTTGAATCCTAATGGTGCAGTGAGAAAGGGACTCATGTCTGAGTATACCCTGCCACACCTATAGTGGCCAAAAACGATTCAGAAAAGGGGGTGCTGATGAACAGAGCGTCTGAATTAAGCAGACCACTCTTACCCAGTCCAAAGATCAGGGCTTGATCCATCACCGTTATTTATCTCACTGCACCATCCCAGTTCAGAACCTGGCTATATGCAAATCAGTCTGTCCCTGGCCCAGTGCATCATGGGAACAGGGCAGACTAAACTACCAAGCCAATTCTTCACCAGAAAGGAGACAAGCTACCGGGGACCGGTTTCTGGCATTTCAGCCGTCTTCGGCCCGGCTTGCTTGAATCCTGATGGTGCAGTGAGAAAGGGACTCATGTCTGAGTATACCCTGCCACACCTATAGTGGCCAAAAACGATTCAGAAAAGGGGGTGGTGATGAATAGAGCGTCTGAATTAAGCAGACCACTCTTACCCAGTCCAAAGATCAGGGCTTGATCCATCACCGCTGAGTAGAGTGAAGCCGTCTCCAGCAGTCCACCAGGCCTATTGTGTCAATGAAGTCAGGCAGCCAGCCATGAGCCCCCATGAGATCCCTAGGTGGATGTCTATCCAGCATGCCAGAAACCACTGCATCAAAATCACCACGCAGAATAAAAAAAACCCCAGGGAGATCAAGTAGAACCCGTCCCAGGTCAGCGAAGGTTGTAGACTGCAGGCCAAGTGGAACATAAATAGACACCAGGGAAAGCGTGCGGCCCTCCCACCGTCCCGACACAGCCACATAGTGCTCCCTTTCATCAAGGACCGTAGAGTCTACCTCAAGCGGGAGAGAGTTCTTAATAAGGATTGCAACCCCCCGGGACCCAGAAGAGAACCCAGCATGTGCCACAAGACGATATCACTTCCTGTTCATGCCATGACATGTATTTCGTACCAAATGGGTCTCCTGAAGTAGAACAACATCAGAGGAATGTCATTTTAAGAGTTGCAATACCACCCCGCGTTTAATCTTGTCCCCCAAACCGATAATATTCCAGCTCATCAACTTCAACCCCCTACCCCCATCATAAAAGAGAAAGAAGACCCAACCCCTGCCTGAGTCCAGCACGTCAATGAAATTGTCTTGCAATATAGCGCCTTGCGAAAACAGTAACCAGAAAACCAACACCCCCGCCACCCTCCCAACAACCCGTTGCAATACCCCCACCCTGCACCCCTGCTTACGACTATAGAGCCACCCCAACTCGCAGTGTGCCTGTCGCCCCCACATCTAAACTGAGCTAGGAGAAGGAAAGCTGAGGAGGAGAGAGACCCTCCGATAGCCCCGCAACCCCCCATTCCATCTGCAATTAACAGTACATCAAACTCGAACCACCACAATAGTAAACCCCCTAGTGTCCCCAGAAACCAGACAGTTGGTGCTTATTCCTGCTCCATAGTTCCTCCCTCTGCTCCGCCAGATTGTCTCTCTGGTTCTTGTTGGGCCGACAGAGTGTCCAGCCAGTCGGCAACCACCTCAGGCCTATCAAAGAAGTAGACCCGTTCGTCATACTCGATCCTCAACTTGGCCGGGAAAAGCATGGCGTATTTGAGACCCATTTCACAAAGTCTCCTCTTCACCCCCAGAAAACTTAGCCTCTGTTTTTGGACCGTCTGTGTGAAATCCAGATAGAAGCTGATTTATGAGTTCTCGAATTTCAAGGGCCCACTCGCTCGAGAGGCCTGGATGATAGCGTCCCTGTCCCGAAAGTTGAATATCCGCGCTATCATAGGCCTCGGTGGGGCACCCACTTTCGGTCTGCCGCCTGGGACCCTGTGCGCTCGCTCCACAGTAAAGAAGTAAAGAACTTGCTCAGTCCCTTGGACGCTAGCTGGTTGATGATAAGGTCCTCAACAAATAGGTCAGCTGCTTGATCTTCCGCCTTTTCCGGAACTCCAATTATACAGACATTATTCCGCTGGGCCCTCCCTTCAGAACCCTCCAGGCGATGGACAACAATGTCATTCGAGGCCTTCAGGTTACGGACCTCGGTCTGCAGGTCGATGACGTTATCCGTTAAACTCGATGTCTTTATATCCAACGATTTGACCTTTTCATTAGTCTTTGTAAGGTCCGTGCGAATGAAATTCACATTGATCGCCACTGTATCCAATTTATGGGCAAGGGTCTCCATTTGCTTCCCGAGGGAAGACTTGATACCATCGATGGCGGCCATCACGTCCTGTGAAGTTGGTTCAGTTACCGGAGTCGACGAGTCCCTCGTCCCCTCCAGTGACCTACCCAGTCCCCTGGGTGACCCCTTAACCTGGGCATATCGGGCCATGACATTGGTCTGAGTATATCCACCCCGTCTGGTGGTTTTCAACTTCTGCTTGTCCCCCTCCGGTTTGCTCGCCATTTCAAGAAAATCCCCGATTGCTGTCCAAATCAAGAGCGGGGAGAAACAAGTGTCCAGCAAACAGTAGACAAGACCTGACTGATAGGGAATGTGACTTATCCACTCAGAGTCCAGAAAGCGAAAGTACAAAATGGCCCTCGGGCAAACGACGGGAATTAGCCAAAGAAAGGGACGGCTATCACTCCAGGCCAAAGTCCTACACTTCGTGTGTTGTTCAGTACGGTCAAGCAGCAACAGGGGTACGAGCTTTCGCTGCAATGAAGCGTCCCCAGCCCGGGATCCGACGCAATTGCGAAAAACCAAAGTGAAAGTGAAGCCGGACCGGCCGCCTCCGCGATTTTAGGCCGACATTGTTCAATTACACCCTGGGCACCATGCCAACCCAAACGCCGGGCATCCAAGAGACGAAGGCCGCAAACTTTCCAGCACCACAACTCCGGCCCCCGGGGTCCGATCGGGATACACATTTCAGCTTTCACTTCTCCCGTGGTTTATCTGCCCGAAGATGTCGACAGCAAACAGGATAAATGACAGGATATATTCAGGAGGTTACGAGGGTCTCGGGAGCTCTGTGCTCACGCGGCCATCTTGGTTGCGTGCGAAACTCCTCCCCTAGTGCTCCGTTCTTAAAGCCACCTTTAGTTCCTGTAGTGACCGTATTTTTGGCTCTATTTCTGAGTGATGGTGACTTTAAGCTTGCTACCATCCTGAATCCCTATTCTTGCCTTGTGTTGGTCCTTTTCAGGCCTTTTTCCAGACCTAGAAGCATAAACTAGAGGATAGCTGCTTAATATGATGATAGATCCCTTATTCTTGACTCTAATCCATCTATTGCCTATTGGCTTTGACATAATTATGTGTCCTTTCATCATCCTACCTATAGTAGAGGGTGGATCCTGTAGTCCTGACTTTATATTACATATTGGTATGGTTTGTGTATGTACTCTGATAGAGCTACGTGTTATTTCATCTCTCTCAGGCCTACAAGGCCCAGAACTAGAGAGTCTCCATTTTGCTTTCTGTCCCTGCAGACTGAGATGCTTGCAGGGTAAAGGTGATGTTTTAGTTATGAGGTGTTGTTCACCCTTTGCAAACTGGAGAGAACCGGCCAGAGCTGAATCTAATCAGGAAGTGTCTCTGGGCTCAAGTCTCTAGACGAAACAAGCAGCTGGTCACTGTGGGAGCGTCTAGAGCAAGGAGCCTGGTACATGGAATCGGTGGGAGGAGGCTGCTGGCTGGAACTTTCCATGAGTAGAGAGCATTCCATATTAGTGAAGTGCAGAGGCGGAGTTAGTGAGTTGGAGCCAGAGAGAGAAGTCAGACAGTCGATGCTTGGAACAGAGAGAAGTCAGTTTGTCAGTTTGTGAGTCAGTGAGTCAGTTGGAGCAGAGGAGAGAAGAAGTCAGTCAGTCAGACAGTCAGTGAGTTGGAACCAGAGAGAGAAGTCAGAAGCAGTTGTGAGCAGATGGTGTTTTGAACAGAGAGAAGTGAGATGATGTTTGGAACTGAAGGAAGCAGTCAGAAGCAGTTACTTATCAGAAGGAGTTGTGATCAGCTGGAGTCTGAAGTGATGCCTTTTGGAAGATACTGAAGTTATATCGTGGATTAGTATGTGGGAGCAGATGGAGTGAATTGGACATTGGAGCTGAGATAATCAGACAGAGTGAAGAAGCTAGTGGAGCAAACGGTTATCAGAGCGGCAGAAACTATTAGGCTAAAGCTGGAAGGTGGAGAGAGTTCGTGGGGGAGAGGAATCCAGTGCAGAGTGATCAGCGCAGATGCTTGTCCAAGAGTGCAGGGGAGGATCTGAGACGAGCTAAGGCACAGACGAGAGAGGAACCCAGATGACAGCTAGAGCAAGACTTCATACTAATCAGGTGATACCCTTCCTGTAATATAGTTTGCTTTACATTTAAACATTAACCTTGTCCTTACTGTATTGCTAATTCTTTTTCTTTCAGCGGTGTGCAGTATAATCCATTCCCTCTTTAGCTATTTACAGTCAATTACATGTGGATGTGTTATAGTAATAAAGCTTTACAGAGACCCCGCAGATCTGTGTATGTGTCTATTCCCATTTTCCTTTGCAGGCTATATGTTATAGTATAGTGTTATATTGTTATTGGTATTGTGATAAATAAAGTACCCCAGTTCTTAGTGAACCAGTGTACCACTTGTTCTTGTATAATAAAGGTAACCTGTTCTTCTAGTCAGGCACTGTTTCGCGAACAGATGCTACCCCTGATCAAGTAAATGGTAACTGAATAATGAGGGAGAGAGGAGCCCTTGAAATAGAGAATAAGTTGTACACAGTGTAATTTGGCCATTCTTGTACCACATAAAATATATGAGACATTCCCAGTAGGTAGAGAAACTTCCCAACAGAGAGAGAGAGAGCTGAAGGTATTCATAGGAAAGTGATCGTCGTTGTGTAAGGCGGCGTTAATGAGAGCACCAGGGGGGAAACTGGTGTGTAATGAGATCACCTCTAGGGAAAGTGGCGTTAGTGAGAGCACTGATTGTGGTCAGTGTGTATACCCACAGGATTGTGGCTTGTGTATGTATGAAATAGTGAGAGCACCAGGGGGGACACTGGTGTTTATACCCACAAGATTGTGGCTTGTTTAATGAGAGCACTGGTTGCGGTCAGTGTGTAATGGTAAGTAATCAGAACTGCCCCAGGGTAGATTAGTCTGGGCCTATGTGGTCGCGAGACTATGAGGTATGAGTGTGGTGTAGGGCATGGACGTCCTTAGTAATCAGTGAGTATTCCTAGTAATCCCTAAAGATTTAGTGGTGTTTCTGATGATATGAGCTTGTATATTGCTAATTCCCCATCCTCAGGTAGGTACCCAGGTGCCTGGATAGATGGGTCCTGAGGAGGGAGGTGGTTGCGTTTCGGCTGGGTTGGTGGTGTCTTGGTGAGCTGATCCTATCTGGTCCGAAAATCCGGTCGTTACAGTTCCGCAAGTAATACAAAAGACATCATTAGAAAAAGTGTTACAGGAAAAGAAACGAGAAGCAATAAATAAACAAAGAAATTAGTTAATCCAGAAAATGACCCAGTTAAATACAAGTCCTGAAGCCTTAACGATTCCAGTGTCTACAGGTCCGGTTGTTCCTTTATATGGAGATAAGCAAACCAGTCCTAGACCTCTCATTCTAACTACACCTGTAGTGCAGCCAAGAAAAGAAACATTAATAGTAGATGATCAAGCAAGTGAATGTGAGTCAGAAATTTCTCTGATGGATTTACCTATAAGAGAACCGGAAAATAGCTCTATATAAATAAAACTACACCTGTGAATTCTAGAGAGGTACAAATAGAAACCTCCTCAGGTACGAGAAGTGCTACTGTAGTTACCCCAGAGGAAATTGAAAGATGTTCTCGAGAAATAGATAAACCAAAATCAAAGCCAAAGACATTGGATATTTTTAAATTAAGAGTTGAATTAGAAGAACTACTTGCTGGAAATGTGGGGTTAGACTGATTAAATGCATTAAATGAAGATGAATTGCTGTTTATATGTCTAAGTATCATTCGAAATACAAAAACATTTCATGAAAAGTTAACGACTTTGGCAAATGAAATGGGAATTGATAATGGGAAATCTAAAGTGTTACAGAAACCATATCGAGCTGAATTTTCTGACAAAGATTTAGAAAACATAAATGTGTCAGGGCGAAAATTACAGATTAAAGAATTATTATCACTATTACAAAAGTGGGGTGATTTAGACAGATGGAAAGCTACATGGATAAAGAACAAGCATTTACAATGCAACGGTCTCGCCTTTGCAAAAGTTGGAGCTATTGTCATTGTAAATGACACATTTTTTATTTATGTGTTGGTTTGGAAAACAGATAAATAAATGGCATTGTCATTTACAATGCCAATAGCTTAATCTCTTGCAAATGCGAGACCTATTGCATTTGCACCCACAAGCACACATAGAGAGCCACACACACACACACACAAACACACACACACACACACACAGATGTGGTAATGATGGATCTGGTGGATGTGGTGGTGTTGGATGTGGTGGAGTTGGATGTAGTGGTGGTGGATGTGGTGGTGGATGTGGTGGATTTGGTGTTGGATGTGGTGGTGGATGTGATGGTGGATGTAGTGGTAGTGGATGTGGTGGTGGATGTGGTGGTGGTGGATGTGGTGGTGGATGTGGTGGTGTTGGATGTGGTGGTGTTAGATGTGGTGGTGGTGGATGTGGTGGTGGTGGATGTGGGGGAGGATGTGGTGGTGGATGTGGTGGTGATGGTGGATGTGGTGGATGTGTTGGTGGATGTGGTGGTGGATGTGGTGGTGGTGGTGGTGGTGGATGTGGTGGACGTGGTGGCTCAAACAGCTGTCACAGTCCACACAGCTCAGACAGCTCTCATTCCCCACATGGCTCTCACAGCTCAAATTTCTTACACAGCGTACACAACTCTCACAGCATATACAGCTCTCACAGCTCAAACAGCTCTTACAGCTCTAACAGCCCAGACAGCTCACATAACTCACACAGGTCTCACAACTCAAACAGCTGTCACAGCTCAAACAGCTCTCACAGTCTACACAGCGCTTACAGTCCACACAGCTCTCACAGCCCACACAGCCCTCATTCCTCACAGAACTCTCACAGTTCCTCTCACAGCTCAGTCATGAATGTAATGCAAGATCAAAGACAACATTTTAGACTATGTATCAATTATAATGTTTTATATACCACTTGACAATACTTCTAATGACGGTAAACACCAGGTGTTAATTTTTACCAATTTATAGTACTCTAGTTACCGACCCCAGAATGATGAAAGGCTGAGTCTGGCTTGCTAGGAATCAAAGTAGTAGCCCCTAATCGCAGCATTTGTTGCCAGCCAGCGTTCAACTCGCTGAGCCGTCTTGCCAGCTAGACAGCGTCTTATGCTGTTTCTTTAAATCAGGGGTAGTGACGTCCAGCGGTGATTAACTATCAACTGTGTCCCATTAACATGGGATTAAATCAAACATAGATGAATACACAGTGCGCGGTGGGTCGGTCCTGGGTTAGTGTCAGTGGTGGTGAAATGTGAGTTTTTGACGCGTTTTCTTGAGTGCTTAAGAGATGCTATAACGCCTCTGAGAATAAGCCTTGTCTGCTCACGCCAAGCTACCTAGAGGGTGAGCAGGGGTTATTTTAGAGGGTAATCCCCTTGTCCTGACTAGAGGAAGGGTCCCTGCTTGTCACAAGTCCTTACCTGTGCCAACCAGAGACTCCAAAATATAACAATATAGTACTAACATCTGTTGGAGTCAACACTCTACAGGGGAAGGGAAAGTTTTTATGCATCTATTTTTCACACACTGACCTAGATCATTTGATGATGTTAACAAGGAGTTAATGTAGTTAATTGACCTGATAGGTTCCTGTTTTCTCATGGCTCTGATCGGCAAATTCCCTTTAGAAAGCTCTAGTAAAGCTATCAAACATTCATGAAGAACGGGCACACACCTGTAACGATCCCACTGGTTAGCTGAGCGCTGCCATTCAGTTTTTTTTTGCAGCCGGTAGGATCTGGGCTAGGGTCCAACATCTTGAATTATTGCAGGGGGGGAACTGGCTGAGACCATAGAAAGCCAGGATGGGGAAGAGCTCAAACCTTTACCCCTTACAAATAAGTTGTTTTGCCCGCTTCCCAAGGGCTGAACAAGATCCATTACTCCTGACTGGTAGTTACTCTGTTCAGTCGTGGCTGCTGTCAGTATATTGTGGCAGGGCAGTAGGGGGGATTAATAAGAAATACAAAAAAGACTTACCTGATGCTGCTGGCCGCCTCACGCCTCAGTGCTTTTCTGTTCTCCTGCTCCAGGCAGTCCCTGAGACACCATCACAGACTCCCCATCCAATCCAGCTGCTGATCTCATGCTATTACCAAGCATGAAAGCAGTGGAACCCCCGGCTATTGAACACAGCTGGGTTGGAGAAACCTAAGTGCACATTTTGGTTTGGCTATACTAAGATGGTCGCCCAAACTGATATGCACACTTACAGTGCACACCGCTCCTCCCCTCATGACTCCACCCCCTTTCCGCTGCCACACCTTAACGGCCAATTTCTGGGTTCCTGTTGTAAATATTTTCCATTTCCAGCACAGGATGAGGGTTTGGTCCTGGGGGCCATCAGCGAGAAACCAGTGATTGGTACCACGCACTGTTTGATTCCTCTCTGAGATGCTGAAATCCACTGTCTCTTGCTTGGTACACTTGCCTTAAAGCATGTCAGAAGATTCTGGGGAAACCAGGGACATCATTTAGAGGTCGCCAGTGGTTGCAGCTGCGAACCCTGGCTTACCGCTTGGGACCCCTGGTACTGCCTTTGCAACCCCTGGCCTCAGAGGGGGCAAAATCAATAGCAAGAATACAAGGGCAGCTCCACTTTTCTTGTGTGTCACTGTTTTATCACACTACTAGTGAATCATTTTTTATTATTCACTAGTAGTGTAATAAAGGAGGAATCACAATTTGCTCGAATGTGACCCTCTTTGGCAGCTGAAATAAGTAAAAAAACGTTTAATTGTATGTTGTGTGCATGCGTGCGGGCGAGAGTGTGATTAAGTGGGAGCTAGTGTGTGAATAAGTAAATTTGTGTGTATGTGTAGGCATGCATGTGTGAGTGAAAGTAAAAGTTAAATAGTGTGTGATGTCACCTCCGCTACCCCTGGCCTTTATTTTGGTTAATTGGGCACCTGATAACAATGGTAGCAAGCAGGACACAGGCACATATCAGATGACTGTTCCCCAAAGGAGAGGCACAGAGGTTACAGAGGAAAAATGCTGCAGTGACTGGTGAAACAAATTCCATTGCATAAAACTGGATTGTTTGTACATAAGCTACACAGGCTGACAGACAAGTTGAACAGACAGTGGAAGCAGCAAAAAAGGAAAACTATATGTTTCGACCCTACATACAAAGCTGCAGTGCAGGAGAGAGGGTTTGATACACCTTGATATGGGAAAACTTTCATTCTGCCCTTTGGTTAGCTGTGATCTTTCAAAACACTCACCCAGAGCAATGCAAGAGAGGTTCAGTATGGCCATCATGTGCATGTCAAAGGAAACTCATTACTGCTTTGACAAGGTGAGAGCACAGCCTATGTTTGTGATGGCTCTTCTTGTTTCACCCGTATGTTACTCAAAGAAAGCAGAAATGTATGAAAACAGCACCAGAGTGTCTGGGACACTTGATGGAGAGTGGGAGTATTCACAGGGGAAGAAATTCAGCGGTAATCCCGAACAGCAAAAAGTGATTTGTGGAAATACTAAAAATACATATTAACCACTGACAATGTCTCTGGCTAACATTCCATTCCATGTTTTGCTTTTTGTACACTGTTTTATGCAAGGAAGAGCCAGCCATGTGTGAATCCGTCATGTCCCTGCTCCAAAAACGCACAGTTCGACCACGGTACCAAAGTAATTCACACCGAACCTCCCTAATGTGGGCCAGGAATGTTTAGCATTTCTGTGGGTACTTTTGTTCTTGTTAAGAAGGTGTGAGGCCTAGCTGACCAGGCTGGACCATCACTTTTGGGGTGAAGAAGCCGGGTTTCACGTTCTAGACTTACTCTCGAACCCTTGGTCGATGGCTCGTTGGTGCCTGCGTAAATGCTTGGAGGGGAGAAAAATTGTTGACCAATTATACATTACCATTCCTGTTGCCCATGTTACAAAAGGAACACAGACTCCAAATCAAGAATTAGTAGGTTTATTACAAAGCCAAGAAAGGTTGAACATACCAACACCTCAAAATGAGGGTGTAAAAAATACATGGGCACTAATACAAAGCCAACTCTACGGGCAAAGTTTAAACGGTGCAACACACACAAAATGACCCATTCCAACGGCATTTTGCATAAAATTACTGCGCCAAGATCATGAGTTTTCTTCATTGGAGATTCGTAAGTAAAAAGCATTAGTCTGACCCTACACTACCACTAACGTGACATCCCTACTTAGCATTCTCCAGACAAGTATAGGAAAAAAGGTGTGAGCACGTGATGACTTTCTAAGAAGTACACTCACATTGAATGGGTCAAGTAGCATAAAGCTACAGAGCTCCTTCTAAGATACTCTCTTCTCTGCAGTTCTGACCGAAGTTCCATGGACTCTGTCCCTACCCCCAACACCAAATCAAAGAACACACCCATCGTCACATCACATGATTGTCCCATCCAAGTGGACACCTCCTCATGAGTAACTTTCCATGTGGTAGTGATGCTCCCCTGCTCTTGCTCGATGACCTTGGTTCCCAGGCCTTCTCCAGTGAGAATGAACACCGTCCCAAGTTATCAGCACCGCTTGTTCAAATGTTTCCTCTCCTCCCTAAGCCTAACTCCTAAAACAAAAGCGTTATTCTAACTAATAAAAATACATTTCTCCACCTGCAACAGAAACGTGAGAAAGAGCAAACTCTGCATATATATGAATTATATTGGCAAACTCGTCTAGAGAGCATGGCAGGGGAAAATACACATGAGGCCTACAGAATTCTGCTAACATATGAAACAATCACAGAACTACATTAAGCAAACATATGCAGGACCATTTTGCACATTTAAATCAATGTGTTACATAACAGCAAATTAATTTCTCATTAATCAAAACATTAAGGCTTCATTATATAGATCACAATTACAATGTTAATTTCTCCATGTAGTACAACAATATCTCTCTATTACTTCATTTTACACGTTATTACATTACACATTCTAATAACCAAATGCTAACACGACAAAGGATTATATGTGCAGGTGCGAACTACCAGTGATTATAATGCACCCCCACAAATGAAAGAGCACTACAGCGCTCTATAAGGTGCGAGGCCAAAACTGCCTACGAGACAGCTTTCATCTGTAACAGCAGAGACGGGTTAAAATAAAAACTCGTTGTTATGCACCTGTTTTGCTTGGAAGTGATTCAGACAGGGTCAAACATTCACACGTCAGTTCTGTGCTGTGTGAATGAGTTACCATAAACGGTAAGATATATTCTGCGCCTCTGCAGAAACTGAAAGAGGTGAAGACGCCATGACTCTTAAATTTGAGAGTTAAAGTAGAGGTTATCGGCCTCATTTAGGAAAAGAGAAGCATCGCTGCGTGAAAACAGCGATGCGTCACTTTTCATTGCGCCCTCCTTGCGACACCAATGATGCGTCATATTTACATTATGATGCATCATTGCGCAAGGAGTTACAGATACGTCAGTATTTCTGACGTATCTGTAAGCGCAAAAGTGACGCATTGCTGGAGGGTGCCACAAAAATGACGTAACTCCAGCAATGCGACCTTTCACATTGGGAAAGCCCCATGTGAAAGGGCCTACGTCAGTCTTACGCCTGCTGTGAGGCAGGCGCAAGATTTTGACGCAACGGCGTCCTAGAAGTGGCGCAGTGAAATCTCATATATTTCACTGCGTCACTTCTACGACCCTTTCTTGCGTCAATACACCCCCCTTGCATACATTATACCTGGCGCAGGTATAATGTGGCGCAGAGGTTTACAAAGTGACGCATCTACCTAGATGCGTCACTTTGTAAATATGGTGCAACAAGGTGCATTTGTTACGCCACTGGTACGTCACAAAAAGTGACGAACTGGCGGCGTAAAAGTGACGCAAGGGCTCATAAATGAGGCCCTTAGTCTTTCTACTGTTCTTTCAGTTGTGTGCTGTTTCTGCTAAGGATACTTCGGAAAAGTTGCTTCCTTCTCGTTCCTAATAGGATTATTTTAGTCTTTTTTTAAACTCTGTGGTACAGGACAAGTTGCAAATTAAGAATTGCTTCAATAATGAATAAATGAAAGAATTAATTAAAATAGAGTTGCGTATTTGGCTGAGAAGCCTCCCTGCTTCAGGAGAGAATGGTAACAGTGACGTGTCTCGGGTGTGTACGAGTATTCAGAGAGATGAATTCATATATTTTAGAGTACCTAGACCAAAATGACTATAAGAGCATTTTACAGGCATGAAAACGAGTTCACAATAACCTTTACAAAACTATTTGAGGGGGGAATGGATACTTGGCAAAATTAGACATTGAAGCAGTTTAAAAGAGTAAGGATTTTATTGGTTTTTTACCCTCTCTGATGGTAATGGATTTATTATTAGGGCTTCTGCTGCTGAAATTGACACATTTCAAGATTGCAGTAGTGTCTATAGAATAGATCTAGTCTGAGTCTTAGCTATAGCATGTGACATATTATCCTTTGTGCTGTTGTCCATCAACCCCCCCTTGCTAGGGTGAGGGAGCCAGGCTCCAGGGGGCTGCATGCAATGTACTTTTTAATGGATAGCCTGGGTAGAGATGCATTGTGAGCTGGGATCAGCAGAAGTCAATTCCATTTAATAACGGGGGTGAAATCAATAAACCACACGAATTCAATCAGCAAACCGAGCCAGGGGTGAGGTGGGGTGGGTAGTAGGGGAGACTTGCGATGTTAACTTATTTCATGGTGACTACTTCGGCCAATCCAGGCTTTTTAGCTAACAGCAGTGTCAGGATTTGCGAGCCCAGTCTGTCAAAGCTAGCAATGAACCTACAAGACCCACAATGCAACATGCAGTCAAGTAAAACAATTTCCGGATCATCTGAATGTGACATGGGGATACTTAGCATCTATACATGTCTTAGGCCTTTCTCCAAATCCCCGACATAGTCATCCATTTGCAGATATGTAGCAGTAGAAGCCCTCAACTGACTATTCCAGTACTTTCTAAACTTTTCCAAAATCTGAACCAAAGGGAAGTTAGCTATATTTTCCAGTGGCGCAACGAAACTTGAGGGGGCACCCCTGCAAAGTACATGTAGGGATCCCCCGCACTCCGGACCCAGTCAGGAGCTCCCATGCCAGTGCCCTGTATCCCGAGCACCTACCGGAGGAGCCCCCTTAGAGCTCAGGGGCCCTCCCGCACCGCTGGGGCTGTGGTAGCTGCGGGGGCTATTATTACGCCACTGATTTTCCACAGTAAGCCAAAACACAGGGGAGCTGAAGTAATATCTTCAGGGGCGGCCTTAGGCATGTGCAAGCTGTGCACCTGCACATGGCCACCAAACCCCAGGGGTCTCCACGCCAATATATATCCTTAATATAATAATCCTCTGAGGATGGATACATATTTGCGTGGCGGCCCCTGGCAGGGATTTGGCGGCCTCCGGCTCTGTTCCACTTCCTAACACCCTGACCAACCCCTCCTGAGCTCCGGGGGGCTCCGCCCCGCCCGGACCCCCTCTTCCAGGGCCCCCTACCTACGCTCCCTGCCCAGGGCCGCCATGAGCCTAGAGCCGTCCCTGATATCTTGCACCCATGCGCTGGTTGTCAATTCTAAATAATTAAACAAACAAATGACTAGAATACAGGAGGGCCATTGAGTGTAGCGGAAAGCCTGGCACGGCATTTCCATATGCACCACGCCTATCAGAATAACATTGACACTGCTGTTCGTTCAAGCACATGCTGCACTTTTATATACTACATTGTGCATGCGACGGGCGTGTTGCGCTCTTCATGGAGCAGTTCTTTTCTTTCTTAGTATTTTATTTTTTGCAGTTTTATGTAGCACGAACTCGACCCGAAAATATTGGAGTGTTTTATATGACCACCAGTTACATTACACTAACACAAGAACACATTCATTTTTTATTTTTTAGGCCCTGGGAGATTAATCATTTTGCCTACAATCAGGGGTTGCTAAATCTGGCTCCCTAGTTCCAAAATTGGTAACTGTGGGTGCAGGAGCAGCTCCTCCATGAGAGGAGAAGAGCTTTGCCCCCCTAAAAAAAATGCCCCAGAACAGCTGAAAAACAAAAAGGCAATAAAGTTTATTTATTACCAATTTATTTTTCAGCAACCCGTCCTGAATAGAGTGTCAGGATGCGGCGGGGAATGTTGCTGCTGAGTTGGAGCAGGAAGTTGCGCACTTATGTCTAAAGTGTGCATGTTTCTTTGGCCGGCGGTCTGTATGGCCAGCCAGACATGAGCATTTTAAATTTCAGCTGGGTTTGAGAAAGCACAGACCTCCAGGTCTCTTTAGAGCACTGGGAGAGGCCGCTCCCTCCAATCCTGATGCTTCTCTCATGCTGGTTAACAGCATGAGAGCAGCTCAAGGATTGGGTCGTGCAGGTTCCTGGGTCTGAATCTTCGAGGAGAGAAGACACTCGAGTGATGAGGATGTCATGCGGCAAGTCAGAAAGTTTAGTACCTTTTTAAAAAAATTATTTTAATGCATCCATATTTTGCCCACCCCACCATTCTAAATACATGCCAGTTGACACTGTGTTACACCACATCATACCCATCCTCTTAGATTGGTGTATTTGCATTCAAACATATGCATGCGCCTGCCATCAGCAGCCGCCTGCGAAAACATTAACCGTAAATCAAATTATCGCCACCTTCCGGTCGTCCAGGGACTTTCTGTTACAAGTATTAAATAAAACGCAAATTCAACCTCGTCATTAGCAGTTAGAGGGGGGGGGTTAGGGTTCTATTCTTATCAACACTTTCTTGATGCATGAGGCGAGCTCTTCGTAACTCGATTTCGTACCTTGTTCACTTCTCCCAAGTCTGCTGAGAAGTAGCAAGGCTTAGATTTCTAACACATTTGGAGGAGGGGCACTGCTTTAAATGCGCAGGTACTCTCCGGTACTGAGCACCTGTACTTCTCTGATTTGAAATGCCTGCACTGCTCAGCATTGCTACAATACATTTAGTGGAACATTATCAGCACTTCCCATGAGAAAACAGGTTCTCTAAATAGCGACTACCTGCAGGTCTATGATTTCATTTAAAGGAGGAGAAATGACGAAAAGACTGTCAAGTATTTCTTACTGCTACCCACGAAACAACTTGGTTGAGATAACAAAAGGGAAAACCTGAGTATATCTGACAGGTGGGCCTCAAGGGATCCATATAGTTATTGGGGCACAGAGCGACAAATGGGGTTCACTTCCAAAATACATTGTTTTAGTGCAATCACAGAAAGCTACCAAAATTGCACTCACTACCTTTGCCGGTATCCCACTCAATCTCTAGGCATGACGATGGAGATCCTGGAGGCTGGGGTGCAGCACCCACTCCTCTGATAGCTGGGGATTGGGGTACAGTGCCTGACCCTCTGCCAGGAAGAGGACGCCCTCCCCGAGAGGAAGCCAGAAAGGAGGACAGAGGGAGAAGTGCAGAAGGTCTGTAAACCACACCATCCTCTCCCAATCTAGCGGAAATGAAGATGACTTGTGCCTGATCTTGGCAAATCTTTCTCAGAACCTGCATAACTAAGATTATGGGAGAAATGGGTAGTGAGTGGAAAATTCCACCTCTAACAAATTACATCACCAATGATCCCTGCAATGGATACTGGAGTGCGCAGAACTGTGGGCAGTGGGCATTGACATGAGTGGCAAAGAGATCTGCCTGAGGCGTAGCCCGCAGGGGAGAGATGTCTTGTACCACATTCGGGTAAAGGAGCCACTCATGATCTGCAAGATGATGCTGACAGAGGCTGTCCGCCCTGACATTCAAGGACCCAGTCAGATGTTTGATGACTAGGCAAATCCCATGCCTGCGTATTTAAGGCCAGTGTCTCAGTACTTGCCCGACGAAGGTGAGACCCATCTCCCCTCTGCTTTTTGACATACCATATAGTCGTAATATTGTCAGTCAAGATCTGGACAGACTGACCACAAACAGAAGTGACAAGGGCATTGATCGTCAGCCGATTCACCCTCAGTTCAAGCAAGTTGATATGAAGAACTTGATTCTCAAGCGGTCTCTGATCTTCAGTTCTTCAGGTATGCTCCTGTAGTGACCGGGTTTTTGGTTCTATTTCTGAGTGATGGTGACTTTAGCTTGCTACCATCCTAGATCCCTATTCTTAGCTTGTTTTGGTCCTTTTCAGGCCTCTTTTGAGACCTAGAAGCATAAACTAGAGGATAGCCGCTTTATATGATGATAGATCCCTTATTTCTGACTCTAATCCATCTATTGCCTATTGGCTTTGACATAATAATTTGTCCTTTCATCATTTTCAGGCCTGAAGACCTATAGTAGAGGGTGGATCTTGTAGTTCTGACTTTATATTACCTATTGGTGGGGTTTGTGAATGTATCTTGATAGAGCTATGTGTCTATTTCATCCTTTTTGGGCCTACAAGGCCCAGAACCAGAGAGACTCCATTTTGCTTTCTGCCTCTGCAGACTGAGATGCATGTAGGTCAAGTGTGATGTTTTCGTTATGAGGTGTTGTTCACTTGGAGAGAACCGGCCTGGGCCGGCCCTTATCAGTAGACTGTATTTTTCTTTGTGTCGAAAACACCACAAAAGGCCGGCCGCCTGGGTGTGTGTCCTTGGCGCGGAGTGGTGCAGGGATCTGATGAGCGGCAGGCTGCTGACTGGAACTTTCCACTAGGGGAGAGCATTCCATATTAGCGAAGTGCAGAGAGGCAGAGTGTTCAGATGGTTTTTGGAGCTGGAGAGAGCAGTTGTGTTCAGATGGTCTTTGGAGCTGAAGAGAGCTGTCAGATGAATCTTGGAATGGTAGAAGGCAGATGGTTTTTGGAGCTGAAGAAAGCAGTTACTTGTCAGAAGGAGCTGTGATCAGTTGGAGCAGGCAGTTAAAAGCTGGAGTTTGGAGTGATACCTTTTGGAAGAGACTGAAGTTATATCGTGGATTAGTCTGTGGGAGCAGCTGGAGTGAGTTGGACATTGGAGCTGGAACAATCAGACAGAGTGAAGAAGCTAGTGGAGCGAACGGTTATCAGAGCGGCAGAAACTATATCATTAGACTGAAGTTGGAAGGTGAAGACAGTTCGAGGGAGAGAGGAATCCAGTGCAGAGTGATCGGCGCAGATGAGTGTCCAAGAGTACAGGGGAGAATCTGAGATGAGCCAAGGCACAGACGAGAGAGGGACCCAGATGATAGCTAGAACAAGACTTCATAATAATCAGGTGATATCTGTCCTGTTATATTAGTGCCCATATATATATATATATTTATATAATAATCTTTTCCTTTATTTCCTAGGCTATATTCCCTACTGTATTGTTGCACTGATTAATACCTATTCTTTCAGCGGTGTGCAGTCCTGTTATAATTCAGTTATTTGCAGTTCCTGTTAGCTATATGTGGATGTGTTAGTAATAAAGCTTTCTTGTTTCCATTTTAATAAAGAGACCCCGCAGATCTGTGTATTCCTCAGATATATCTATTTCCCTTTACTTTTCAGGCTATGTCTAGATTGCTAGTTATTGTGATGTTATAATTTCCTATTGTGTAATAAAGGGACCCCAGTTCTTAGTGAACCATTGTGTAACTGTTGTTTTTATGATGAAGTTAACCTTTCTTCTAGTCAGATGCTGTTATGTGGACGGATGCGTCTCCCGTCCGGGTAAGTGGTAACTGAGCAAGGGAGCAGGGAGCACTTAAATCAGAGAATAACCTTTGCATATTGTAATTTGGCCATTGTTGTGTGAGAGGATTGAACTGTCTATCTATCACATAAAATATGATATTGTATTCCCAGTAGATATTAGGTATATAGAGAAACTTCCCAACAGAGAGAGAGCTGAAGGTATTCATAGGACAGAGATTGCCGCTAGAGAGAGTGGCATTAGTGAGAGCATTGATTGTGATCAATGTGTATACCCACAGGATTGTGGCTTGAGAGAGAGAGAGAGAGCACCGGGAGGATACGGTGTATATACCCACCGGATTGTGGCTTGCGTGAGCACTGATTGAGGTCAGTGTGTAATGGTAAATGATCAGAACTGCCCCCTTCACTATGAGGAGGAGGGTAGCATAGTCTGGGCCTAAGTTGCCGCGAGACTATAAGGTATGAGTGTGGTGTGGAATATGGAATTCCTTAGTAAATAGTGAGTATTCCTAGTAATCCGATAGATTTAGTGGTGTTTTTGATGATATGAGGTTGTATATTGCTAATTCCCCATCCCCAGGAAGGTACCTAGGTACTGTGGTAAGTAGGCTCTGGGGAGGGAGATGGTTACGTTTCAGCTGGATTGGTGGTGTCTTGGTGAGCTGGTGATATCTGGTCTGAAAATCCGGTCGTTACATTTGGCATCACGAATCCGTTTAGAATAAAGTGCATGGGGAGTGGCCCCTGACATGTATATGGACTTGAAATGCTTAAAATTTGACATCTGGGTACAGTCTGTGAATTGCATGGTGAGGTGTGGTCCCTGACATATGGGCTTGAACAGATGGAGTGTAAGGAGATTGAAGTACATCATGGCATCTGACTTATGCAGTGTAGGAGAAATGCGTCGACAGGAAACCATCCATTTTTTAAATATATTTCTCCTTTTACTGTGAAAACATATGTAATAATACAATGTTATTTTATCAAATCTG
Source organism: Lissotriton vulgaris (assembly GCF_964263255.1). Taxonomy (NCBI): domain Eukaryota; kingdom Metazoa; phylum Chordata; class Amphibia; order Caudata; family Salamandridae; genus Lissotriton; species Lissotriton vulgaris. The sequence continues at coordinate 961,272,985 of NC_141685.1, read as the reverse complement.
ATCAATGAACTGATGAATTTTATCATTTCTTTCTATCGTATTAAAATGTATTTTCTTAAATAGAACTAGTTGTTTATTATTAACTAAAGTTTGTTTGCCAACTTTATTGTGCCAATATTTTGTGTGTGTGCCTGGGAGCGTTACTTTGCATACATTGTTTACCCTGTCCCAGGATCGTGATCCATATCAGGGGGTCCTTGTTTCTAACACAGGGAGAAATGCTTTTCATCTTGGTGTTTGAACTGACAGGCTTGAAGGGTAACAGTACGTGATGGAGCCAATTACATCTTGGTGATGATGCAGTTGTACATATGTGTATGAAAAAGGCTTGTAAATTGCCTATTAAATGGTTTGCTGCATTTGCTTGTGCTGTGAAATGTGAAATGTATTCAGTGTAATATGACTTGTTGAGTTCCTTGTGAATAGCGCCTTGTAAATATGGCCTGTGAATGTCTTGTTCCATTGAGCAGAGATAGGGCTGGATCCTTTCCAACTGCTCAGAGAACTGTGTTAAAAATAAAAATGTGCACAAATGTTATGTGAAAACGTGAGAGATAAGTTCTTGCATTTCCCATGTGTCTGCAGCCATCAGGGAACGATTGTGTTTGAGCTGCCAAAGGGTTAAAATCTTGAATTGAGACTGCAGTGTTTGTTTCAATATGCTGTTTAATATGCATGGTTACAAGAGCTGACACTAAAAGTCAGTGAATGTTTGGATTACAGGTGGTTAGATTGGCTTTTTAATTAGGTGCCAGATTTCTATTTCTTATCTTAAGTGTTAGGTGGCGTTTTTTCTAGCCCTTAGTACGTCTTGTTTAAGTTCTTTCATTTTGATGTTAGTGTTCATAGTCTAGGGTGGACATTAGTGACAGGATAAATTGTTCTATTTTGATTAGTGGTGACTATGACACACTACCATCTTAGTGTAGTGCTATGTGTTTCCTTATATTAGTTTACTTTGCAATTAGTTGCAGGGTTCACCTATGTACTTTGACAGGTAGCTGGTGGAAAGGCAACATCTTGCATGGGAAAAAAGCAGTGTTCATTAAACATACTGTTTGATATGCGTCCACGAGTCTGTGTGGATTTGCCTTTGAAAACATAATTAAATGTGTCTGATTCAGAGGTCGGAGTGTTATAAATCAACCAGTCAGACTGCGAGGCATACACGGGTGTTTTAAATGAGCATTGGGAGAGGGTTTTCAGCTGAGAATAGACGGTGCAGAGAGATAAACAAACCAGTGTTTTAGATTAGTGATCCCGGTTGTGTAAATAAAACAGACCCAACGTAGAATGTGCTTGAAAAAGTGAAATGCAACTGTGTGCTTTTCAAAAATGCTCTGTAGTGTGTTTTGCAAATATAGAAAATATAACTGATTATTTCCCTAAAGCAAGCTGCCCCTTTTGTTTAAAGTTCAAATGCAAATGATTCTGTATTTTTGCGCTGATATGAGGCAGAACAGCGTGAGAGAGAAAAATGTATTTTAAAATGGCCCACTCAGATAGGAAAAAAGGCTATCTGTAAAAATAAATCTGACTCTTTTAAAAATTAGAACAGAAAAGCTTGCGCACATTTATGAATTCCTGGTTATGCTGTGCAAATTTACATGTATAATTATTTTCCCTTGTTTAAATTGATGGTGTCCCAAATGTTATGATGAAAAGTGTCATTTGATTTTTTACGTTGCTGCATGTCGCTACCAATGCATTTGTTTTTAATGCTGCTTAATGTTTTTGCTTTTCAGCCAGTAACAGTAAATTATGGTATATAGTTTGTCTTAGATTCATTTTTCATGAGGCTGCAGAAATATTTTGTTTCTTAATTGAGAATGCTATCGTGTGATTTTTCAATGTTGCTAAACATTTTGCCTTTCAGCTGCTAACAATGATTAGAGTATTTATTTTGTTACTAAATGTTTTGCCCTTTAGCTGTTAATAATGTTAGAGTGCTTAGCCTGTTAAGTTCATTTTTCATAAGGCTGTAGACAAATGATAGTTCAGAACTTGCTTAAATTAGTTAGAAATAACTGTGGAGTGTTTAAACATGAAATGCAGGGTTTGGCTGAAGGTCAAAAGAGGTTAGGTCTGTTTCTTGTCTAAAGACGGCAGCATGAGGTTTTATTTAAGAACGAGAAGCTTCACAGGCTGTGAACAGCTAGGTTTTAACCTTGAAGAGATAAGCATGAATTCCACAAAAGCATTCTCTCTTCTCCGTGGCTTTTTGTGCGGGAGGTGTGACTTATGAGAGCAGAGACACCCAGTTTGTTATTCTTGGCTATGATTCAGTTCTTTCCTCAGAGAAATGTTTATATAAGGGGGGGTCAGATCGCTCTTCCTCACAGTTAGCCCAGAGGGCTTCCCCGACTAGAAGATATGGGATGCTTGCAGACAAATAGTTTTCCCCTCAGTAATGTAAACAGAACAATTGGCAGGCGCTTGACCCTTGGAGTTAGATAAATACAGTCAGCCCAGAAAGCTTCCCTGGCTAGAGATATGGGACGCTTGTAGATGAATAGTTTTCCTTTCAGTAATGTAAACAGAATAATTGGCAGGAGCTTCGCTTCTGCAATGAGATCAGCATTGGCAGCGATTCAATTTTAGATCGCAGAAGAGCAGCCTGTCTCCTGCTTGTTATGGTTGAAACTGAGCCAGCCCTGGGACGCGGACATCTCTGAAGTGAGGGGTATGCTAGCAAGGAGTGAGAAAGTAGTGAAGTTAGCTGCCCAGCCCTTCTGGCTTTGTAAGAAAAAAATAGATGTTGTCCATACAAATTTAGAGAATATGGTGTAGGTAGAATGTTTAAATCACTCCTTGAATTTAGAAGAGTGTTTTTATGAATTATGAGGTTTCTTACAGAGGTGAAAGCAAAAGGGGTGCTTTTGAATCGAAAATTTGTTTTTGCAAGATTGATGATGCTTGTTTTTCGTTTCAGATGACTGATATGTGGGGGCCCTGTATGAGTGATGTACTTTCTTATTTTTGAGTGAGGTGTTTTTCTTATTTTCGGAGTGAGTGCCCCTTCCCCAAAAAAAACCCAAGCCTGGACCCAGACCGGACAGCCGACGGTGGCTGGAGCTGATGATTGACGACCAGACTGGAGGGCTTGCTTTCTGGCTGAAGGAATACAGATGAAGATGGAGGGTCGTGGCCTACACAAATGAACTGTTTTTGTAAGAAGAAACCAACGATGGATTATGAAGAAAAACACAAGCAATATGCTTTGCCCTTTCCTATAGAAGAGAACTTTTCACTTAAATATATTGACTGAACTTTTAAATTTAGTATTAGAATCTAAAGTTGGCTGCCTCAGCAGTCAGGTTAAAACTCTGTAACATATCTTTGATTTCCTAAAAAATTTTTCGGGGACAAAGCCAAGAGTTCTATTTTAAAAAAATATATATATATATTATTAATTGAATTTTTGCAAGTGCTGATCTAATAGATGATAATGTTTCCCACAAAAGGAGTCTGCAATGTAATTCCTTGGCCTGCATTCTTGAGTCTTTCATTTTTCCCATGTTTCTATTTCAGATGGACATTCCACTTTTGTTATTACCATATACAGGCCCCAATGCTAATTTTCTTTTCCAGTCCTTTTCATGGTTTTGATTTTCCATGTTTAAAAGATGCAGTGCCACATTAATGATTAGGCCTTTGGTTCCATGATTCCTTTTGATATATGCAAATGATACTGTTTGAAAGTCATAGGGTGTAGTGTATAATTAGTGAGCTGCTTTAATAATCTGATGCCCTGTGATACATGATATTTTGATTTTAGTATGCTACGCTATTCTATGATTGATACAGATTGACTTTGCACTTGTCTATCTCTTATCTACTTTATTGTTCTACTGTTTTCTGTAAAACAGTTTTGCCAATGAAGGGAATGCAGTGTTCTGAATGATGGTGCACACATGTGTTCCACAGATTGATACAGAGGGATTAGGTGCAAACTGTTTCCTAAGTTAGATGACTTATGACCTTTGACTATTGCCTTTGGCATGGTCTCCTATTACCCAGTTTTATAAAGTTTAAGTCTATGATTTAGCTATTTTGGTTGTAGGGATTTCTGGACAGACGACTTATGTCTGGCTTATCTTGTAGAAGAATATATGCACCACATTTAGATCATTTTTTCTGATTTTCTTGCTTGATATGCAAAGGGCTACACCAGTTATTTCGTAGAAATGGGGTTGTTCTGTTTCCCTACTATTACACTTCCACTTTGATCCATGAACTCTTAATTAGAACAGTGGGATTAGTTCCAAGGGTGGTCACCTTAGACTTTAAGTTATCCTGGAAGGTGTGTCTTTTAGTCAGGTTATGTCCTAGATCTATTAGTAATGGTTGCCCAGTCTTTGAGGACCCTTTGTTATGTTTATTTGTCAGATTCTACCAAATCCTTTCTTAAGTTGACCGAAGTAGTTAGGCCTCATTTAGGCCCTTTGTTGTTTTTATTTCACAGACATTTCCCCACATCAATAGATTTCATGAGTTATCACTAGAAGTTTAGGCACATTTAGTTCAAGGGTGCTTTGGTTAGTTTCTGTTGTTATCAGATCAATCTTAGTTATATTTCAACATTTAGATCAAGGGTGCTTTGATTTGTGTTCAATTGGTTGTCAGATTTACATTCCCTACATCAAGTGTTAGGTGGTATTTTCTTAGTTGTAATTTCATTTTAGGGATTCTTTTTGTTTTTGATTTTGTTGACAGGTTATGTTGATGTTTGTTTATTTGTTTGTTGTTGTTTACGGATGTTAGCAATTAAAGTCAAGGGTGCAATGTAGTGACCGGGTTTTTGGTTCTATTTCTGAGTGATGTTGACTTTAGCTTGCTACCATCCTAGATCCCTATTCTTAGCTTGTTTTGGTCCTTTTCAGGCCTCTTTTCAGAACTAGAAGCATAAACTAGAGGATAGCTGCTTTATATGATGATAGATCCCTTATTTCTGACTCTAATCCATCTATTGCCTATTGGCTTTGACATAATTATGTGTCCTTTCATCATTTTCAGGCCTGAAGACCTATAGTAGAGGGTGGATCTTGTAGTTATGACTTTATATTACCTATTGGTAGGGTTTGTGAATGTATCTTGATAGAGCTATGTGTCTATTTCATCCTTTTCGGGCCTACAAGGCCCAGAACCAGAGAGACTCCATTTTGCTTTCTGCCTCTGCAGACTGAGATGCATGTAGGTCAAGTGTGATGTTTTAGTTATGAGGTGTTGTTCACTTGGAGAGAACCGGCCTGGGCCGGCCCTTATCAGTAGACTGTATTTTTCTTTGTGTCAAGGACACCACAAAAGGCCGGCCTTGGCACGGAGTGGTGCAGGGATCTGATGGGCGGCAGGCTGCTGACTGGCACTTTCCACCAGGGGAGAGCATTCCATATTAGCGAAGTGCAGAGAGGCAGAGTGTTCAGATGGTTTTTGGAGCTGGAGAGAGCAGTTGTGTTCAGATGGTCTTTGGAGCTGAAGAGAGCTGTCAGATGAATCTTGGAATGGTAGAAGGCAGATGGTTTTTGGAGCTGAAGAAAACAGTCAGAAGCAGTTACTTGTCAGAAGGAGTTGTGATCAGTTGGAGCAGGCAGTTTACAGCTGGAGTTTGGAGTGATACCTTTTGGAAGAGACTGAAGTTATATCGTGGATTAGTCTGTGGGAGCAGCAGGAGTGAGTTGGACATTGGAGCTGGAACAAATGAGACAGAGTGAAGAAACTAGTGGAGCGAACGGTTATCAGAGCGGCAGAAACTATATCATTGGACTGAAGTTGGAAGGTGAAGACAGTTCGAGGGAGAGAGGAATCCAGTGCAGAGTGATCGGCGCAGATGAGTGTCCAAGAGTACAGGGGAGAATCTGAGATGAGCCAAGGCACAGACAAGAGAGGGACCCAGATGACAGCTAGAACAAGACCTCATAATAATCAGGTGATATCTATCTTGTTATATTAGTGCCCATATATGTATATATACATTAATCTTTTCCTTTATTTCCTAGGCTATATTCCCTACTGTATTGTTGCACTGGTTAATCCCTTTTCTTTCAGCAGTGTGCAGTCCTGTTATAATTCAGTTATTTGCAGTTCCTGTTAGCTATATGTGGATGTGTTAGTAATAAAGCGTTCTTGTTTCCATTTTAATAAAGAGACCCCGCAGATCTGTGTATTCCTTAGATATACCTATTTCCCTTTACTTTTCAGGCTATGTCTAGATTGCTAGTTATTGTGATGTTATAATGTGCTATTGTGTAATAAAGGGACTCCAGTTCTTAGTGAAACATTGTGTAATTGTTGTTTTTATGATGAAGTTAACCTTTCTTCTAGTCAGATGCTGTTATGTGGACGGATGCGTCTCCCGTCCGGGTAAGTGGTAACTGAGCAAGGGAGCAGGGAGCACTTAAATCAGAGAATAACCTTTGCATATTGTAATTTGGCCACTCTTGTGTGAGAGGATTGAACTGTCTATCTATCACATAAAATATGATATTGTATTCCCAGTAGATATTAGGTATATAGAGAAACTTCCCAACAGAGAGAGAGAGAGCTGAAGGTATTCATAGGACAGAGATTGCCGCTAGAGAGAGTGGCATTAGTGAGAGCATTGATTGTGATCAATGTGTATAGGATTGTGGCTTGAGAGAGAGAGAGAGAGCACCGGGAGGATACAGTGTATATACCCACCGGATTGTGGCTTGCGTGAGCACTGATTGAGGTCAGTGTGTAATGGTAAATGATCAGAACTGCCCCCTTCACTATGAGGAGGAGGGTAGCATAGTCTGGGCCTAAGTTGCCGTGAGACTATATGGTATGAGTGTGGTGTGGAATATGGATTTCCTTAGTAAATAGTGAGTATTCCTAGTAATCCTATAGATTTAGTGGTGTTTTTGATGATATGAGCTTGTAAATTGCTAATTCCCCATCCCCAGGAAGGTACCTAGGTACTGTGGTAAGTAGGCTCTGGGGAGGGAGATGGTTACGTTTCGGCTGGATTGCTGGTGTCTTGGTGAGCTGGTGATATCTGGTCTGAAAATCTGGTCGTTACAGCTCCTCATCGTAAAGTGGAGACATCCGTCACAAACATGGCCATGGTTGGTGGAGAGTGAAAGAATATCCCACTCAATAGGTCCACCGACCATCCGACTAGACCCACTACAGTGTCAATGGAGATTACAATAGTGCCCAACAAATCACTCTTATTCTGGAACCACTGCCTGCAAAGGCAGCAATGGAGAGCATTTACATGCCAGCATGAGTAGGTGGCCCTAAGCATGCAGGAACCCAAAATATCGGAATCATAGCCTGAATGTCCCAGATCGTCTAGAGAGGAGGGTAAGCTTGAAAATATATTGTATCCCAGACTGCCCATATGCAGGAAGTGCTGAGAGGGTTCCTGGTGAGACTTGAACACGTTAATCAAAACGCTCTGAGTAAATATCATGGATGCTCTGCAAGTGGTGCAACACCGTCTGTGGCGACTTCACTTTGAGCAGTCATTCATCCAGGTACAGAAACACTGAACTTCACGACCTCCTGAGATAAGTCACCACAACCGCCATCATATTTGCAAAGACTCAAGGTGCTGATGTCAATCCAAAACAGAGAAACGTGAACTAATAGTGAGTGAATTGTACCATGAACTGGATGTACCTCCTGTGAGACTGCAGAATTGATATGTGGAAATACGTGATTTGAAAGTTGAGGGACACCGTCTGGTCTCCTGCCTCCAATGCCAAAAGGACAAAGGCCAGGGATAACATCTTGTACTTCTCCTTACAAAAGAAGAGGTTCAAGATCCCTAGGTCTTGGATGGGATGAAAACTGCTGTCCTTTTAGGGCACCATGAAGAACAGAGAGTACCACTCCTGCCCAGGTTTCTGCTCTGACACCAACTCCACTGATCCCTTCCACAGCAAAACTGCCACAACTGCCATTTTGAGATGGTCTTCTGACTGCAGGCACCTTCTTATGGAGGGATTGGGGAGGAGCCTGCTGGAAAGGTAGGTTATACACTCTTACAATTTGAAGGAACCCACTGGTCTGAAGTTATTGCTTTCCAGGTATGTGGAGAGAAGGACACCTTGTCTCACACTGCCTTAAATGCTCTGACAAAGGTTAACTAGAGCTGCTTTCATGGTGGAACGAGAAAGGAGGAAGTGGAAGTGGAAAAGGAGGAGGCTGCTTGTTGGATGCTTAGGGTTCTTGACCCTTGTAGTGCTAGAACAGTGAGTTTTGATACTGCTACTGGAGCTGTGTGCTCTGTCTTTGGAGAAAATGCCAGCTTTGCAAATAGCCTGGGAATGTAAAAAACTGTTTATAGTTGCTATGGGTAACGGGGTCTGGAATCCCAAAGATCAAGGTGTTGTCCTTCTTTCTTTAAATCTCTGTTGGGCAGAGAAAGGTTTCCCATGAAACAACTTCGATCAGTCAAATAGTGGGTACATCAAGGCTGACTGAACATATGAGGAGAACCTTGACAATGTAGCCAAGCATGATAGCAAAGGGTTACAGAAGACCTCATTGCCCATGCTACAGAGGTGGTACTATCTAAGCCATACTGGATTATGTGGATGGATACATCCTGTTTATCTTGCACTAGCTCCATGAAATAACCTTGTAGGTAGTTGGCAAATTGGGCAAGACTAGATGTGCCATGTTCCATAGGCATAGATAAACTCTCCAAAAGACAGGTTGCATTCAAAGACTTGAGCATTAGACTGCCTGCTGGAAAGCCCTTCCTGCCTATAGTCTCCCATTATTTTAGATTCTCTGTCCCCTGGGGCTGGAGGGAAAGCTATAGATGATTGATTGGAAGAGTAACAGGCCTGCATGACTATAGTCTCAGGAGAAGGCTGGACCGACAAAAAAGAAGAATCACCAAGCCAGTTTATGCCTTCGGGTCAACAACCTGTTTACTGCTGGGGAAGATGTAAGCTTTTCTCATGTAGCTAATACCTGGTCAGGGCCTCACTAAAGAGCAAAAGAGATTACAAAGACTATGCAGAAAGATGCAGGACTTCTGTTAAGATGTTCTCTTTGGTCTCAATGGAAGGAAGTGGGAGTTCTAAAACTTCTTCAGCTTTGGACACCCTTGCATGATATGAAGCTACCTTAGGTATAGGGGGTCCTCAAGGGCATTACATTTCTGTTTTGGTGGATTATGTCTGACCCACTAGCTTTCCTGAGGGCCATAAAGTCTGCAGTATTAATATAAAGAGGAGGCAATGAGTGGGCAGCCTCTCTGCTATTATCAATGTCATGTCTAACTATTTCTTCCAGAGGATTGGAGTAACTGCAAAATAATTAGTGCCCACTCTCCCTGTACCTCCTGGACTCATTGTATTGCTATTCCTTCAGTACCCATCGGGCCTTTCTCTGAGACCTGATTAAGGATGCCCTAGAGACCATCACATGGCTGGTCCCTGGGTCTGGTGACAGAAACAACACTTGTTGCACTGGCGTTGGCATTGGGGTGGCCATAGGCATCATTGGCTAGACTGTCAGAATAGGTTCAGTGAAAGTGTCTGTGACAGACTCGGAGGCTGAGGAAGGAAAAAGGTAACTAGTGCTGAGGGAGGACGCAATGGTGGGAACCTGAAAGGCACCCCTCAGGGGGCAAGAAGGCACTCCAGGATAGACCAAAGAATGTTGAAAGACGTCAAACATTGCATTAAAAAAGAAAGCTGGAAACTTTAGATAAGCTTGTGGGACCTTGGGTCCTGCCAGGGGCTCCTGGTGTAGAGCTTGGCCTGGAGTTGGTTCTTTAGCCAATGGCGCCTAAACGTCATGCACTCAGGGACAGGTACCTCAATAAGTTCAGTCTCTGAAGAAGGCTCCACAGGGGACGGAGAGCATCTCAGCCACTTTTTTTAGAGGAGTAATACTTGAAGGAGTCACTGCTTCTGTACAAAGGAGCTTTAATTAATGGACTTCAGCAACTCCTAGCGAGGGCGGGAACTAAGTCAGGCCTGGCGATTGGTATGAGCCTTGGCCACGAATAACTTCACTTTCATTTCTTTGATCGCCATGGGGTGCATGCTAAGGTCTGACTTGCACAAATGTGCGTCCTGTCCAGACCCTAGACCAGAGGTCTGCAATCTGTGGGGCGCAACCCCTAGGGGGGCCGTGGAGTCCTGGGAAGGGGGTCACGCATTCCCCAGCTTCACTTGTCCTGGCAATCCAAAACATTTGGTTTCCTTTTATAAAAGGACAGCATCCTGGGACGGCAAACTTAGATGGTTCTCAGATGCTTGCCTGAATGAAATTTAAATGTGGCTATCAGTTAATCTGCAAATGTAAAAGATGCTTGGGAGCAGTTCTGGCTTTAATTGATTAAATCCCTCCAAGCTTTTTTTGAGTGGTAGTGCAAAGAGTTAACAACTGGGAAGGGAAGTGCTTGCTTTTAATTTTAACTGTATTTACAAAGCACATAGCACCCCATAAAATGTGTTGAAGAGACAGTTATGTAAAAGAAATTGCATTACATACGCTCTGGTATTACTAAAATCCACATTTTGGAAGCACCATTTTATCATATGCACATTTTGCAGCATTCTATCTTGCACTGTGTGTAATGCAAGTATAAAATAATTACCTACATATTCACAGTGCTTTCTGTCACAGGCTGTGACCTCGTAGCACTAAACATACACATCACTATTTTCCACTGCACCAATCAAGATTTCATTCTGTGGCTTGCTGGTTACACACAGACCTCTGCAGTGCATTAACTAACAGAGGTTTCATAATGCACTACAGTGCATTTCCCACTGAGTAACAACTTTTTAAATGTATTTTTCATTTACGCTGCCCATTATTTTATATGTAGATACATGATGGTGAAAGCCCCAAACAATGTACAGTATATTTTGGGGCTTATTTATGAGAGTCTTGCATCACCAGAGCATCATTTTTGTTGATGCTCCGGTGGTGCAAGCGTCTCAACCATACCTTTGAGGCAGTGCAAAGTTACCCTGCATGGCTTTGCATGACCCCATAGATATGAAATAAAACACAGCAGCACAAGTCACTGCATTGCATTATTCAGGTCAAGGAGGTGTTCCATGGGCTTTAGTGGGGTTCCCAAACAACACACATGGATTTTGATGCTGCCCCATATTTACAAAATCATTTAAACCTGAGGCAGCTCCAAAAACGGGCGCCTCCCCAGCGGAGGCGTAACAAGGAGAAATGTTTTCATTTCTTCTTCTTTTTTCCTCCTTCGATGTGTGTTGCATTGTGCAGCTCACATAGAAAGAGGAAAACACCTCTCTGGATTGTTTTTGTGAAGGAAGGTGCCCCTTCCTGTACAAAATTAATCCTGCCTGTGTTGGTGCCAGGCAGCAATTTGTGTGCCAACACAAGGGAAAAGGACAGGAATGCACTGTATTTCATAAATATGGTGCATTCCTGCCCTTTCACATTGGCATAGGGCAGCGAAGCAAGACGATTTGCGGAGCTGACCTATGCCAATAACTCATAAATGAAGCCCTTTGTTTTTAGCGACACCTTTGACTACACCCCCACGTTCACTGACCTTTGGTTTGCTAAACACTGTTTAATATTATTTCCCCACCGTAAAAAATGATTTCGTGTAGGAACTGGGGGCGTTTATGGTTGTCGATGATGAGGAGTACCAGGTTCTAGAACTTTTTGTCACAAGGGGGTCTTTACACCGAATAAAGTTAGCCAAGGGTTTCTCAGCATCAAAAAGTTTGAAGACCTCTGCCCTTGACACTACAGACAAATGTTTTTGGATCCATCTGACCCTCACAGTCCATACAGGCTTTAAAACCTGCATGTTTTGGAAAACATCCTGACACTAAACCAAAAACATTTGAACTATAACAAAGTTTACTTTTGTGTTTTTTAAAGTTTTGGAGCAAATATTGTGGTGGAAAGCAAAACACTTCTCTGCTGATGCACTACTGTTAGCTTCCATGCAATATTTATTGCAGCCGAGATTGCAACCGTTTCACAGGAACTCAAACTTTCCAGAGAAGACAACCAATTGGAGGAAGAGAACCCAGATGAACGAATAAGCTCTCCTCTTTTTTCTTTCCTAGATGTTGTTTATGTGGATGGGAAGCACCTTTATTACTCATCCTCATGGTCTTCATTGGTAAGTTAAGGGTCATATTTGATCGTTTGATTTTTATACATGCTGAATCCAATGCGTTAATACTTTGCTTCCAAGTGTTGCCCTCAGTGCCTCTAACATTAGTGGTCACAAATCTCTGCAGCCATGGGAGGCCCTGGGCATGCCATGCTTTGCAGCTCTTCCCGGATGGAGTGGAACAGGGTTGAAAAGTTTATATGAGCAATCAATGCTGTTCACTAAATCCCCAACTATGGAACTGAGTGTGATGCCCAGGTAAAGAGAGACTGTCTTTTAAGTGTCTTACTGGTCTGGTGGGAATGTTATATTGAAAATGTGCATTTAGGGAGAAGCATGATACTTCCCTGAATTTTAACATCCCCATTACCAGTTTCAGAAGGGAAGGAACTGGAGTGGAGAGAAACAACATGACATTGTTATTGAGCATACTTCGTTTAAGGGTGTCCTCCTGAAGGACTGGGTTCTTTTAGACCCAGCGGTGCCAGGGCACAACACCTGAAACCTTCGTGGGTAACCTGCTCCGGCGTACAAGTCACAGAGACACGGGACACTTCCTTCGACGTCAAAGATTCAAGGTTTATTAGCTGCAGGGAACACAGAAGTCACAGGAAGTACATCGAGTGTAGTTCGGGGAGACTGCTTCAAATTGGTTCTGTGGATCGCTCCTTTTATACAGTTTTTACCCATAGGATAACATTGAACACAAAAGTTTACAACCCGGTTCCCACATTTAACTCCCAGTGGGGTCGCTTTGGTCATTTAGAAACACATAAGATCCGGAACATAAGTGCGGAAACATTTGGCGGTTCCCAACTGTAAAAACCCATCTTCCCACCATTAGCGAATTCCAATCAGCAGTAAAGTAGATCGAAAATAGGAATGAAGACAGGTGCAGAGGAAGACGGAGACAGTGGGGAGATCGGAAGGGGTGTAAAAGGGGAGGTATCGGGAGGCACGAGATACAGGCATCAAAGGGACGTGCCTAATGAGATGCACGGCTGAGACAATAAGTCCATGCGGCAAGATGAGCCTCGTGCGGCGCCACCTGCCTTACAGTAGCAACCCCCTCGTCATAAAGACACTTACAAAGAACATGTGTCTTCCGCAAATATCTTGGGAGTCCCAGGGTCGCGAAGCGGACAGCGTCCGTTCGCTGGCTACTTGAGGGCAAGAGACAAAATGGATGCCGTATCTAAGATGGAACCCGTGGGTACAGATGAAAACCCACATAACAAACGAACGGTTTAAGTTAGCACAGCGAAACTGCGCACACTTACTAAACTCGTCATTTGCGGTTCATAGATACCAGACTCGACCATATTCGTGCGAGTCGAAAACACCGCTTACAATCGTCACGGAACCTCAGACGCTCCTTTTGCCCTCATGTAGGCAAGCACTAGTCGGAGTCATATTCGATATTCATCAGACCATCGAGATGTTGTTGTAGCATAGCTCTGTCCAACCGGGTCCCCTTGGTAACAGATGGTTGTCTCATACACGTTGTAGCACAGAGGCCACATAAGGCAGGACCACACTGCACACAAAGGCAACACGTGAACAGGAACACTACCACAACTCCGATGATCATCAGAATCTTCCAACCCCAAGTCGACATCAGGCCCCAAAACCATCCAAGTAGCGTCCAATCCCCTACATCCACGTGTATGGATTCGGAGATCTTATGCAACCTCGAGATGGCTTGGTAGACAGTAGGAGCATTATCTGGGATGAAAATGCAGCAGCTCGAATGGATCACCTTACATACCCCACCGCGATCTGCTAAAACGACATCTAAAACCATGCGGTTTTGTAACGTCATAAGCCTCTCCGCCTGAAGTTCTGTGGTGATATTACCAAGGGCACTGGCAGTAACATTAGCTGTCGATTCTACCACTCGAGTCAACTGTCTCAGGTTCCTACTATTAACCATAGGTCCCCAAAACGGGAGGAAACCCTTGAAAAAGTCTCCTGCCTCTTGACCGGCAGTGTCTTCTTCGCTAATTACGCCTCGTACAACTCTAGTCTTATGATAATCGGCATCTACAGTGAACGTCGGAGGCAACAGATTTGCAATGAAACATGTGCCCATAAAGTCTGCGGGCAACCATGTGTATGCACGATCATTACAGATAAAGTAAGTACCCTTGGCAGCCAGAAACACAGGGGACGGGGTCATTGGCACAACGTAGGTTTCAGTGCAAGCACTGTCTCCAAATCGGGCTTGCGGACCTTGGCCACGACCCATGAGACACAAATTACCAGTGTGGGGTACGACCCATATTGGAGGCGAGCTTTTAAGCTGCTTTTCACTAGTGAACAAACTGTATTCCCCTCTACTTAGGACCTTATAAGCTCGTACCTCTTCTTCAGGGATAAGAAAAGGATCATGGATCTCATCCTCCATATCCTCTATTGCCATTGATAGCAGCTTCTGATACGAGGTAGGACCAGAGTTGGGGGAACGTGGTTCTCGATTGGGGTGGAAACCCAGTGCGCTTCGAAACATTGTTTGAAATGCTCGAGCTGACCCTTGGGAACTATACGGTAACACCAAATATGGAATTCCCTTACCCGTAGTATGTGGCATCAACCCACACACCCAACAATTAGTTGTGTTAACCACTAACTGATGCTGATGGAGGAGCTGAATAAAGGAATTGTTGCGGAATTCTACACGTCTAGCCTGTTCGTGTTCCGGTAACATGTGAAAGGAATGAGGAGAAGCAGTAGTGGTAAGATTAGGGTGAGGAGTAGGAGTAGGGGTAGCAGGTAAAAAGTAAGACATAGTGTAATACACCCCACCTGTCAAAAATGCAGAAGCAGCCAGAAATAACATAAACAATTGAAATATAAAACATTTGATACGACTGAGTTGCTGCAGCTTGAATCTATAGACTTGAGCTCCTTCCAAATTATGTAGCTTCGAGAAAGCCATTCCCTACGACCGTCCGCAACGTTTCTTGACGCACTTCGTTCTGTGCAGCAATAGTCAATCCCCAGGAGTTCCTAGGAACCGACGGCCTTTAACCTAACGTCAAAACCCACTGTCCAGAAGGAAGTACGCGCGCGGCCCTACGGCCTTCGATACACAATATGTATATATAGGCACAATGTCTCTCAGCTGTGAAAGTAAAAAGATACAAGGAAGAAGCTTGACATATGCACAGAAAATTTTCAATGAATCGAATGTTCAAAGTTGATCATGGGAAACGAGAATATTGCAGTTATCAATTTCAACAAAACAAAAAAAATTTATTTGTCCTTGGTGTGAGATCGCAAAGAATATCGATGTTTCCCGGGACGTGTCTGCTCGTTAAACAAAGGATCTGTTAAAGAGACAGCGTCCTGCTGATCAGTTCGTTGATCTGGTCTTGAGTCTTTCGCTGACAAATGTTCAACAGTGGCTTTCTGCTGCGCTGAGGGTTCTCCAACCAGCTGTGCGTCGCTAAACGGTACAAACGCCGGCAATGTTTCTGTTTCTGTTGACGCAATGCCTTTCCTTACCCACGGGTCTGCCGGCAGAGGAATAGGGACTCGCTTACAATGGGTAGCATGTACCCAATTTTTCCGCCCCTCAAGACGAACGGCAGTCCTCGTGGCCAGGAGTATCTGGTAAGGTCCGGTGAATCGGGGGTCCAGATTATTCTTGCGTGAGAAGTTACGAGTAACCACCCAATCCCCGGGCTGGAGCTGGTGGCCTGGACCCTCCGTCTGCGTTGGCAAGGCGTCGTAAACCTGTTGGTGAATTAACCTCAGTTTAGCAGTCAAGTCATGTAAGTAGTCAATCAACATCGGATACTCAAGATCAGAGAATATTCCTGGCCTAGGAACCCCCCATACATTCGCAGGACGGCCGAACACTATCTCATAGGGACTAAGCCCTATTCGGGAGTGTACAGTCGCCCTAGTTGACAGTAATGCTATAGGCAAAGCATCAGGCCACGAAAGTCCAGTCGTAGCCTGAATCTTCGCTAGCTTTAGTTTAAGGGTGCCATTGTACCCCTCAACCAATCCAGCTGACTGGGGATGGTTGGCGCTATGGAATTTCTGATTAATTCCAAGGCCCTTACACACACTCTTCATCACACTTCCAACAAACTCACTTCCGTTATCCGACCACACGACTCTAGGCATTCCATACCGAGGAAAGTATTCCTTCAGTAGGATTTTCGCAGTAGACAAAGCAGTATTATCTTTGAGGGGATAGGCCTCGATCCATCGGGAGAATGCGCAAACCACAACCAAAACGTATTTCAGGTTATTGCATCGCTCCATATGGATGAAGTCCAATTGGATTACCTCAAAGGGATACGAAGGAGGAGCAAAACTGCCAGGAGGAGTTGGGGTTCCTTTGCCAGGATTGTACATTATACATACCATACAATTCTTCACCAAACGTTCAGCACACTTTGTAATGCCATCATTCTTCCACACATCGGCCAACAACTTGCAAATGCCTTTCGCGCTAATATGTGCTAACCCATGTGCCATTGTCACAACGGCCAGTACATACGCATCAGGCAACATCCATCTTTTCTGATCCGACAAATCAATCCAGCAACCATTCACATCCAACTTTCCCGTACTTTCTTTCCACTTCGTCTTTTCAGTCTCAGTGGCCTCATTCTGAATTGCCTTCACACTCTCAACAGTATCTTCACACATACTTGATTCTGTAGGCCACCTAACCGAACTCGTCACATACATTCGAGTGCTAAGGTTCCGGGCAGTCTCCTTAGCAATCTCATCTGCAAACGCGTTACCACGACCAACATCATCCGTCACTTTACGATGCGCACTACACTTAACAATTGCAACCTGTGCAGGCAAAGTCAATGCATCCAAGAGATCGTTCACAAGCTGGCCATGCTGAATTTTCGTGCCATGCGACGTCAAGAAACCACGCTCTCGCCACAATCGTCCAAAACTATGCGCTACACCGAAAGCGTACTGGCTATCGGTGTACACATTCACACGTTTCCCTTTTGCTAACACACATGCTCTAGTGAGAGCAATCAATTCTGCAGCTTGGGCAGAATTCTGATTCAATCTCGCAGTCTCAACAACAGC
Source organism: Lissotriton vulgaris (assembly GCF_964263255.1). Classification (NCBI taxonomy): domain Eukaryota; kingdom Metazoa; phylum Chordata; class Amphibia; order Caudata; family Salamandridae; genus Lissotriton; species Lissotriton vulgaris. The sequence continues at coordinate 961,255,803 of NC_141685.1, read as the reverse complement.
ATTCAATGTTACCACAGCATAAGCAGTAGTCACATCGCCATTCGACAACTTAAAACATGACCCATCCACATACAAGGTGCCATCCGGGTCTTCCAATGGGGTGTTTTTAAGGTCCACTCGACCTTTTGTTTCCTCTTCTGTCCGCAAGTAACAGTCATGTTCTGCTACTTCATCTGACTCTGCACTAATTGGTAACAAAGTTGCCGGATTTAGGACATTACAACGTTTTATCTGAATGTGGCTTGCCAAAAGCGTCAATTCGTACCCAGACAACCTCGCACTCGTCAAGTGCTGAGTTTTCGTTCGATTCAAAAGAGTATCGACTGCATGTGGAACCATCACCGTAAGCATATTATCCATGACCAATCCTGCTGATTGTCGGATGGAGACCGCAGCTGCCGCAGTTGCTCTCAAACAACTCGGCAATGCTCTAGCTACTGGGTCTAAGGTCGAGGAAAAATATGCACATGGACGTTGCTTACCACCAAAAGGTTGCGTTAAAACACTCAAAGCACAACCTTCCCTCTCGTGAACATATAATGTAAAAGGCTTACTGTAATCAGGGGTACCTAACACAGGAGCCGAACACAACGAATCACGTAATTCAGAAAAACTTTTCTGACATTCTTCCGTCCATGGTAAAGGAGTTGAAACATCCTTGCACGTAAGAGCCACCAATGGTTTCGCTAGTAATGAAAAATTAGGGATCCACTGCCTGCAGTACGATGTGATACCTAGAAAGGCACGCACATCTCTTTGGGTTTGTGGCACAGCCATTCGCGCAATCGCTGCAATTCTCTCTGGGGTCAATCTCCTTCCCTCCTTTGACAATAAGTGACCTAGATAGGTTACTTCTTGACAACAATATTGGAGTTTAGAAGGCGACACCTTATGATTTAACTCACAGAGATGTTGCAGCAATGACACCGTAGCAATCTTGCAAATGTCCTGAGTATCAGCAGCCACCAATAAGTCGTCGACGTATTGGATTAAGGCCGCACCAACCGGCAACCTAAACGCGTCCAGTTGACCCTTCAAGGCTTGACTGTAAATCGATGGACTTTCACAGTAGCCCTGAGGAGCGCGTTTGAACCGGAAGCTACGCCCACCGAGAGAGAAACCGAAAAGGTCCCTACTCTCTTCGGCAATCGGGATGCTGAAAAACGCATTCTTCAAATCAATCACCGAAAACCATGAAGCAGTAGCTGGAATCAGAGTCAGTAGCGCCGTGATGTCAGGCACGACAGGAAATTGAGGAACCACAATTTTATTTACCTCCCGTAAATCGATAACAAAACGATAAACAGGCGGTTTTGTAGGATCAGTACGTTTAAGAATGGGCAGTACAGGGCTGTTGCACACGTTTCCCCGGGTCTCCTCAATGACATCTTTCTCGATCAAATCATAAATGATCGCTAATAATGCTCGCTCACCATCGAGGGAGATACGGTATTGGGGAATACGTGGCAGCCGCACATTAGCTTTTAACTGAACAACATAAGGGGAGATATCAAGTAGGCCCACATCATTTGGACCCGTCGCCCACAAAGACGCAGGAAGAGAACTCAATTCCGGTGGAAGCCCATCGAGAGACAAATACATAGGAGAGACAACCCTTTCTCCTAACGTAAGCTTTACACCCGCAGGAGAACAATACAATGTTGCATACAGACGTTTAAGCAAATCCAGACCCAAAAGATTTTCGCCACAACCAGTGGTCAAAATCAACGGAGCTTCGAGCTCACGTGGCCCAATTTGAAGGGGCAAAGGGCGAGAAACTGGATTGCTAACGGGGGCGCCAGAGAATCCAACGGATACATTTGTTAAGCCAGACAAAGGTGCGCCAGGGAGTTTCGAATGCATAATAGAACTTTTCGCTGCACCAGTGTCCAACAGAAAAGGCTCAACGACGCCCGATGTAGCAACAGCGACATAAGGCCCTCTCTGATCAACCGGAACTGATACCACTCCCTCTCCTTGTCTTTGGCTGTCCTAGTAATTACTGTCGTCAGTTCCCTGATCGACGTAATAATCATCTACATTGTACTGTGCAGATCGTCCTTGCGACGATCCACGTTGATCGAAACAATTATTAGAATTAGATGAATTGTCTGATCGATCATTTTGAGCACCACGACCTCTACCACGTGATGCCTGCTGTGAACCACCACGGCCTCCTTTAGACGAATTACCACTATTACGTTCGTTTAAAGCAGGACAATTGAATTTAATGTGTCCCTCCTGTCTACAATAAGCACATTGATTATACCCTAACGAGGATCTTTGGAAAGAGGAATCATTACGCGACTGCGATCGATTCGATTGCGACTGCGATCTATTCTGCTGAGGCGCATTCTGATTAGAACGCGGCGGATACGCTTGTTGCAGCAACACTTTAGTTTTTAACTCGTTCGTCTTTTTAACAGCACGGTCATTCTCTTCTTTCTCCCTATTTTCGTAATATTGCGCCGTAGCCAATATCTGAGCTGAAGTAGAAACGGCCCATGCACTTTCCGAATTCTTTAATTTATTGCTCAAATCGGGCAACAGATTCGACACAAATTTATCCACAAACAACCTCTGTCCACCCTCAGTACCCATATCCTGTCCACTATGATCAATGAATGCTTCCTCGAACCTCGTGAAGAAGTCGGAAACACTCTCATCTTTCTTTTGTTTACAAGCTGACAACTTGTCCCAATTTACCCTCATAGCTGGCATAAGAGTCTTCATTAACGTTATTATCCGCTGAGGAAGAGCAGCAATCAATTGATCGGGCTTAGTAGCAGCCACTTGTCCAGCATCTGCCGCTGTAATGGCAGCCCAATCACCACCTAATTCATTCGTGTGATCTTGGTGACGAATCTTAGCCCATACGGGTTGCGGTACGACGTTGCCAAACAACATATCGATATCGGCAAGAGTCATTACCGTAGCATCTACGAGCTGCGATAATTCCTTATAATACCCAGTAGGATTTTTACGAGGATCGGGCAAAGATTGTTTCACCTGAAGCACTTCCGAACGTTTCCATGGAAGATGTATCCATACTCTCTCAAAATGTGCCGCTACTGGATGGGCAGCATTAGTATTATCAGCTGGTACCCAAACCGGCGGAACCTCGCGCATAGGATATTGGCCAGACTCGTCTTGTTTTTCAATATCCTCAACAAACAGTGCATGAGGAATGGGAGCGGGACGAAGGGATAGCAACTGCTCAATAGCACGTCGGACATTAGTATCTACTATTAGTCCGGTTGCGAACTGAAGCCGGAGGTTAGACAGGGCGGTCAGCACCTCGTCAGGCGCATTGGCCACTATCTGATCATATAGGAACTTGCACATTTCGTCAAACACATATCTCTGAGTTGGTATGTTGAATTGACTAAACGTTTCAAGGACAACTCGGGGTGGATTTCTCTGCGGATTGTCCATCCAACCCATCGCCATATTATATAGCGCAGCGCGTTCCCTGTTACCAGGAAGCTGGCTACGTCTCTGAGGACCATCAGAACCAGCAGACCCAAAAACAGGTCCAAGCGACTGGAAAAAACTTGGTGCAATAGGAGAATTACGACTACGAGTAGATGGAGAGAGATAAGACACAGGACTGACAAGAGAAGGAGTAGAAACAGTAGCAACAACAGGGGTTAACAACACAGGAGCAGCAGCGGGAGCAGGAGTATGTGGAAGCGGAGGAGCAGTAGGAATAGAAACAGACAAAGGAGCAGGGACAGTCGGAAGAACGGGTGCAGGTTGAGGAACTGGTGGAGGAACAATAGGTGGAAGAACAGGTACGGCAGGGACCACAGGAGCTGCGGTACCCTGAACGTACGGAGGTGGCGACTTCATTAGGTAGGACAGTAAAGGATCCTCAACTGCCTCTTCCTTCTTATCCGACTCCGTAGGTAAAGCAGGATAACATTTATCTATGGTCATACGCTGTAGTCTCTCAAACACTTCCTTATCCATATCCTCCTTATCACGCTGAAACTGCTCAGCTTTCTTTACAATGGTAGCAACATTATCTCGCTGACTACGTTTATTTTGTCTGATTTCTTTCTGTCGGGCTTCTTTGCGCCACAACCGAAAGGCATCAAACATGGCCGGCCTTGATTTACGTTCGAACAACTTCATTTCTAGATTATCTAAGATGGACGCCTCGAGGCTACCGTGAGGTGGCCAACGAAGGTCGCCGTCTTTCTTTGTATATTTAATCCAATAATCATTAAAAGCAATCGGGCCTAGCCCATGTTTGCTATATAAGTCATAAGTAGGAGTTCCAACTGGAGGTATCGGACACGAGTCCTCCAGCAGGGAATCCGCACCACAAGGTCTGAAACAACTAAACAAAGTACTACGACCAGGCATCTTGCACACTAGCCGAGTTTCACAAACTTCAAGGGTTACGGGATTTACCAAGTCCCAGCAAAGAACAAAACCCTCGGTCTTTGGCGGCTGCAGTCGTCAAACAATACAACAACAAAGTACGCTAGCAAAGTGTCACCGACAAAAACACTCACACAGCGTGCACAACAAAGACACTCGCTGAAGTGTCAACAACCAAGAACTCTGGGAGCGACCCACAAATACTTAACTCAAAGATCGATGGCGTCACCAGGAAGGCCCGTCTATCGTCTCGCTATACCAAGGTCTACGCCAGGCGCCAAAACAGGTCTACAGTCAGGGCAGCAGTCCGCCGCAGCCGTCAGGAGGCGGGAATCTTCGCGGGAAAAGTCTTCGGGCCACTTATTTCGACAACAGGATCGATGAAGCGGGGTGCACCTTCCCTCGGAGATTTCACACGAAGTTCCTCACGATCGTCGGGCTTGGACCGGTACCACTGATGCAGCCCCACGTTGGGCGCCAACTGAAGGACTGGGTTCTTTTAGACCCAGCGGTGCCAGGGCACAACACCTGAAACCTTCGTGGGTAACCTGCTCCGGCGTACAAGTCACAGAGACACGGGACACTTCCTTCGACGTCAAAGATTCAAGGTTTATTAGCTGCAGGGAACACAGAAGTCACAGGAAGTACATCGAGTGTAGTTCGGGGAGACTGCTTCAAATTGGTTCTGTGGATCGCTCCTTTTATACAGTTTTTACCCATAGGATAACATTGAACACAAAAGTTTACAACCCGGTTCCCACATTTAACTCCCAGTGGGGTCGCTTTGGTCATTTAGAAACACATAAGATCCGGAACATAAGTGCGGAAACATTTGGCGGTTCCCAACTGTAAAAACCCATCTTCCCACCATTAGCGAATTCCAATCAGCAGTAAAGTAGATCGAAAATAGGAATGAAGACAGGTGCAGAGGAAGACGGAGACAGTGGGGAGATCGGAAGGGGTGTAAAAGGGGAGGTATCGGGAGGCACGAGATACAGGCATCAAAGGGACGTGCCTAATGAGATGCACGGCTGAGACAATAAGTCCATGCGGCAAGATGAGCCTCGTGCGGCGCCACCTGCCTTACAGTAGCAACCCCCTCGTCATAAAGACACTTACAAAGAACATGTGTCTTCCGCAAATATCTTGGGAGTCCCAGGGTCGCGAAGCGGACAGCGTCCGTTCGCTGGCTACTTGAGGGCAAGAGACAAAATGGATGCCGTATCTAAGATGGAACCCGTGGGTACAGATGAAAACCCACATAACAAACGAACGGTTTAAGTTAGCACAGCGAAACTGCGCACACTTACTAAACTCGTCATTTGCGGTTCATAGATACCAGACTCGACCATATTCGTGCGAGTCGAAAACACCGCTTACAATCGTCACGGAACCTCACTCCCCTTCTTTAACTCCTGTTATGCCAGCATTGCTTCTCACCCTCTTCACTATCTGCTCTATTTATTATTATTTTTTTGTAGATTCTATATAGCGCAAACTCGACCCGAAGGTATTGGAGCGCTTTACATGGGCACCGGTTACGTTACACATTCAGGCACGGGGAGATTAAGTGATTTGCCCAGAATCACAGGATGTGGATGCGACCCCAAGGCTCGAACCCTGGTTTCCAGCACCAAAGGCGGCAGTCTAGCCGACTGATCTGTGCTGACAGCAAAAACAAACAGGGAGGAGAGAGGCCAGTGCGGTTTTGTGCCCCTCTGTATGAGGCTGGGAGCCACATCATTTACTCTAACCTTTGATGTTGGCTTATTATAACTGCATAATACCCATCTGAAAAACTTGGGACCGAAGCAGACTCTGCTAAGAGCCTCTTTCAAATAAGGACAATGAACTTTGTCAAATGCCTTCTCTGCATCGATTGATGAAAACAAGTAATTGGTTATCAGTGATGTGTAGAATCTTTTTTGAATTTTCTCTGAAGTTCCGGTGAGGTATTAATCCTGATATATGTGGGTGACTAGCTCTGATATTGTAGGGTTGTACCTTTGGACCAGAATCCTACTAAACAGCTTGGCATCCCTATTGATAAGGTACATTACACTATAAGATGCACATATGGCTCTATCATTCCCTGGTTAGGAAATCACATTAATTGAAGCCTAACATTTATCAGGGTTCCTGTCACTGCAAAAGCATTGACTTGGAGAATTAGGAGAGGGGCCAAACTATGGCAAAATGTCTTATAAAAGAGGAGTGTAAAGCCACCTGTGATGGAGAAGTTGTTGGTTTGAAGCCTGGATATGCAGGAGATTACATCTTCTAGCTTAATAGGGTATTCCATAGAGTGTTTCTGCTTGTGAGAGTGTTGAGACAAGTATTCTTGGACCCAACACAAAGGCTTGTTTTTGGCTGAGTACAGTTTGTTTTAGAACTTTCTGAATTAATTGTCAATCTCTCAATCATCTTTTATCAAGGAACCTTCTTGGCTTATGACCTCGACAATTCTGTCTTTTGCCGTCTTGGCTACTCATTTTCATGACAAGGCCACCAGCTTTGTTCCCATGTGTGTAATAACTTTGTTTCTTCCACAGGAAAGTTTACTACACTTTGACTGTATCCAACATTTGTAGTTGCACACTGGCTGTAATGAGAGTACTCCAGGTTATAGGTACTCTTGTTCTTATGTGGATGATTTCAAGGTCCCTTACAATTGCCTCTGGCTCCTCCATCTTTTCACCTCAATGTTTCCTAACCATCTTAAGGCCCTCCCAAAGGGTGCAGATTCGACATTCTCGCTCTCAGCCAGATAATATAGTGCCTCCTGCAATTCTTTCTAACTGTGACCATTTTGGATGATCGGATTTCTCTGTCGCCATTGTTTTTTTGATATCTCATAGTAGGGGAGTTGTAGCTATACTCTGATTTTTTTTAAAACCATTTTTATTGCAGAAAATCAAACAATATACAGCATATCTTCCCATTCCATTGCCACCTCCAGTGCCCTGTTATCTGATTTGCGGCGGGCCAGCTGGTATATTAGTATGCTTTCACTCGCTGCCCACTTAATCACCTCATTGAGCCACCGTCTATGCGTAGGGCTTTTCTTTGATTTCCAATTTATTGTCAATTCTCTCTTGGCCAGGATCAAACCCATATCTATAAATTTGCTCAAAATTCTATTCTTAGGCGTATGCGGGAACCAGTGCAGCACTCCCACAGCTTTGGTAAGTTGCAACTCCCTATCCGTCACATTATTCAATGACTCAACAATCTCCCTCCAGTAGTCTCGTAGGTGTGTGCAGTCCCAAAGCATGTGTCCCAGGTCCGCCCCGATGGTATTACACCTGGGGTATGCAGCATCCTCTACCCCAAAGTACTGACCTATTTTCGCTGGTGTGAGGTAAGCCCTATGAAGGACATAGAAATGTATCAACTGAAAGCGAGTAATTCTCGTGCTTTTCCTCGCCCGCCTCACTAATTGCGCCCAGGTGGTATCAGGGATCTCTATCTGCAGATCAGCCTCCCAAACAGTTTTTAGCGCTGTTAAAGGTTGTAGCTTCTCGCGCAGCATTCTGGAGTAGAGGCACACCACTGCCCTACGCCTGCCAGCTGCCATCATGGTGTATTGGCAAGCCATGGACGTGGTGGGCTCTTGAATCCCTTTCCCCCAGTGCACCTGCATCGCTCTTATTATCACCGCGTGCATCAGAAAGTCCCCCCTCGGGAGGTCAAAACGGCCCTGCAGGGTCTGGTATGGAATCATCACCCCATCTTCATATAGGTCTCCTAACATTTGTAGCCCTGCATCCTCCCAACCCTGCAAGCGCGACCAATCGCCGCCATGAGGGAGCGCAGTTATCATACCCAGCGGTATCTCAGGCGCATACATGCGTCGTACCCCTGCTCGCTTCTGGGACCGGTTCCAGCAGAGCCTGAACGTCTGCTCCTCCAGCGATAAATCTTTGGTGGTCAAACTTTGCTGCAGAGCGATAAACGCCAGCACGTGCCTGGGGGTACCCCGCTCCCTCTCGTGCTCTGGTCCTCGATACACCCTTGCCACCTCTTACATGAAAATCTGCAATTGAGCCTCCAGGTAATAAAGCTCAAAGTCTGGGACCGCTAGGCCTCCCTCATCTTTCGGCCGAAGCAGCGTGGTTAAAGCTATCCTGCGCCTGCCCTTGCCCCAGAGGAATGATATCAATAACGATTTCAGTTGTTGGAAGATGGAACGAGGTATCCACACAGGCAGCGTGTAGAAGTAGTAAAGGAGGCACGGCAAGGCTATCATCTTCACTAGAGATATACATCCCGTCACCGATATCGGGAGGGTAGCCCAAAAGGACATACTGCCCCGCAGTGCACGCACACAGCGGCCCACGTTCTCCTCTAGCAGGTCGACCGCTCTATGGTATATATGCACTCCCAAATATTTCAGACAACTGGGCTCCCAATTAAGCAGTGGGCGGATGACAGGACGCAGCTCCCCCCGTCGCAACGGGTACAGGCAAGATTTAGCCCAGTTGACTTTTAGGCCGGACAGCCTGCCGAAGAGCATCAGAAGTCTCTCCGCTCTTTCCAACGCCTCACTCGCGTTCTTCAGGAACAACAAGAGATCGTCCGCGTACAACAAGATAATCTGAGGACTGCCCCTATAAATTAGGCCCTTATAATAATGTCCTTTCCTGGCTTCCGCTGCAAAAGGTTTTATTGCTAACGCAAAAAGCAAGGGGGAAAGTGAGCACCCCTGTCTAGTGCCGCGGCACACCGGGTACTGATGCGACACAGGGAGCCCACTCGTACCCGTGCCATCGCCGAGGCGTATAGCACTTTCGTCCAGCAAATGTAGCCGTCCCCCAGGCCAAAACTTTGCATGACCCTATACAAGTACGTCCACTCCAAACTGTCGAATGCTTTCTCACTATCAATCGACAGCACTACTGGCATTTGTGTTTCAGGCATTGGCTCCTCCAGTAGGCGCACCAGGCGGCGTATATTAATAGTTGTATTTCGCGTGGGAATAAATCTGGATTGATCCCTATGGACCAGATCCGACATGTGTTGCAGTAACCTGGTCGCCAGGAGAGTGTTCAGGATTTTGTAGTCCGTCATCAGCATGGACAGCGGTCTGTAGGATGCCGGGTTCCCACTCTTCCTTCTTTGTTTCAGCAACGGTATCTTCAGAGCCTCACACATGGATTCAGGTAATCGCCCTCGGGATTTAGCCTCATTGTATACTGCCTGGAGTCACGGAGCCAGTTGCTCTATATATTTGCCGTAAAATTCTATGGGCAGCCCATCTAACCGCGGAGTTTTGTTGTGAGCCATTCGCTTCACTGCACTACTAATCTCTCCTAGTTCGATATTCCTCCCCAGGGCATCCGCCTGCTCCGGTTCTAGTTGCGGTAATTGCAGCCCCTCCAGAAAGGCATCAATCTCACTATCTTGCCCCTCCAGCCCGCTCGCGAAGAGCTTTTTATAATACGAACGGAAGCAGTTCAGTATTCCCGTCTGAGTTTCGTATGTACGGCCATCCTCCCCTTCCACGGTTAAGATCGGGTGACTGCGCCTTTTGGGGTTAGCCAGCCAAGCAAGCAGTGTTCCCGCCTTGTCCCCTTCAGCATGTGCTCTTATTATATAAGCTTTATGGTCAAAGCTGCGGAGCTGTTCCATTTCAACAGCAACCGCTTCCCTGGCCATGCAGACCGACTCTTGCAGCTCCGGGCGATTAGGGCGTGCTATCTCTGCTTTCCGCAGAGTCCCTTCCGCCTTCTCCAGATCATCCACTAAGACCTTACGCACTCCGGAGTATTTCCCAATGCAGTGGCCTCTGACAACAACCTTAAAGGGGTTCCACTCCGTTGCCCTAGACGTCGTGGTGCCCTCGTTTTCAGCAAAGTAGTGTGTGATCCTGTCCCCTAGCGCTTCTCGAAATAATAAGTCGTCCAGTGTGTCAGGTCGCAGTTGCCACATCGAGACACACGAGGACTCTGTCATCCAGTTCTGCGTGAGCAGTAGGGGGTTAAGATCGGATAATGTGCGGGTTAAGTATTCCGTATTCGCCACCGTGGGCAGCACCAGTGGGGAGCACAGGAAGGTGTCAAGGCGAACATGGAGGTCGTGCAGGCTGGAATAATATGAGTAATCTATCGCGGCCGGGTGTCGCACTCGCCAGGCGTCCTGTAACCCCCACCTCTCCTGCCATTCAAGCCTGCGCTTCACCAAGCAGTGCACTGGGGACGCACCCAGCGGAGGATGGGATCTGTCCAATGCAGTATCTGCCACTGAGTTAAGGTCTCCACCTATAACAATGGAGCCCGCTAGGAAACTTGCCAACGCTCCAGATAGTTTCGTGAAGAAAGAGGATTGATCAGTATTGGGGGCATATACACTGCATAACACTATATCCTTGCCCTTAAGCTTCCCTTCCACTGCTACGAACTGCCCTTCCGAGTCTATTGTGTGCCTGGTCGCTTGGAAAGGAGTCCCCGCCCGTACCCAAACCAGCGCCCCCCTTGCAAATCCAGAGTATGTGGTATTAAACAGTTGCCCTCTCCATCTGCGCTGCAGCTCTATGCCTTCCTGCTTTGTCAATGCGTTTCCTGTAATAGTGCAATCTGAACCCCTCTCCGAACCAAATAAGCGTGAATTTTATGCCTCCGTGCCATCGTGTGCAGTCCCCTCACATTCCAAGTTATGCACTTCACTGTTCCTGTACTAGCCATGATCCCAACTTGTCCAATATTGACCAGCATTTGCACGCGTCCAGGCACATAGGGTTGCACTCTCCCACCCCATCCGCAAAACAACAATCCCCCCCTCCCCCACCTCCCCGCCTCGAGTCTCCCCAACTACTTTCGGTCCCCTCCCCCCCAGAACAGGACCCAGCTTTGTGAGAGCAGCTCCCATCCAAACCTAGTAAGGGCTAGTTAACCCTCCCAACCGCCCGACTATTCCATGGTCTGCACCACGGCAGCCTTAGGGGCCCGGAAGGCGTAACTCGGCTCTGAAGGTGGTCCCCACAGACCCATCCCCTGCAAAACTCACGAAACTTACATCGTGCTCTGTTGTATAGTTCGGTATCAGGTGGCTTCGGCCCCCCAGGCATCATTGTAGTCCAACGCGAGACTTCTCCGTTATCAGTCATCAATCAGTCCTCCCGACGTCTGCGGTGTCACCACCGGGCCCTTGGCACCATTAAGTTCCGATAGGTCCATTTCCGACCCAGTAACATGGCCCTCCAAGTCTGAGCTCCCACCTGAGCGGTTCCTCGTAGCCCCCGATAAGTCAATTACGGCTTGCAATGCTGCTCTCCTTTTCCCTTCCGTCTGCGATTCGGTAGGTTTTCTAGTTCTTTGCCGGTGCTTCCTGAGCCTCTGCGACTTCCGGGTCGGTTGCCGATTCTTCTCTTCCTCAGCTCTGAATTTCGCTCCATCTGTTCCGGCTTTATAAGTATCCCACCATGCCCAGGCATCCGCCGATGTAGGGAAGAAAAGCGTTTTATCATCCACTACTATCCTGAGCTTAGCTGGGAATAGGAGTGAGTATGTTATCCCCTCCGTTCGCAGTTCCCGCTTAATGGACAGGAAGGAGGCACGCAGCTTTTGAGTCTCAAACGTGTGGTCAGGGAAAAGGGTTACTTTACAGTTGTTCACCTGGAACGGGCCAGTGTCCCTGGCTCTCTGCAGCAACCAGTCTTTGTCTTTATAATGTAACAGTTTTATTACCACCGGTCGGGCGGCAGTCCCGGTTTGGGGGGTCTAGCTGGGACCCGATGTGCCCGCTCCAACGTGAAAAAGGGCGAAAGGCCCTCCGGCGCTACTTCCGTCTTCAGCCAGTTCTCTAGATATCCCACCATGTCATCGCCTTCTTTTTTCTCCGGAAGGCCAACCAAGCGCACGTTATTGCGCCTTCCGCGATTTTCGTCGTCTTCCGCTCTCCTCTCCAGAGCCTGTATACGATCAAGAGCGTCTGCCAACCGCCCTTCCATGGATTTGGGTTCTGGCAATATCTTGTGCAGGGTGTCTTCTGCGTTTTTAACTCTGTCCTTTAGTTTATCATGATCAGCCCGCAGTAGCCCCAATCCTGTCGCCACTTGGGCTATATCCTGCTGCAGCGCTTCCTTCGTGGCTTTGATAGCTTCCAAGATGCAATTTTGCAGCTGTTGTAGGTCCGCAGGGCCCTGCGTCGTGCTATCCGACGCCTCAGAGTTCGCAGCTTCCTGCACTTTCCCTTTGGGATTCCCCATCTTGGGCTGTGCGTCAGCTGGCAGCGCCCGCTTCACTCACGCAGAGAGGGGGGGGGGAAGTTTCCTCCTCGCTCTCTTCTAGGTTCTGGGCTCAGGCGTATTCCCTTTTCCGGGCTAGAGAGTAGTGTGCGTTAGCTCTTAAGTTTTTTTTTTCTTTTTTTTTTTTCAATCCCTTCCCGGCCGCCGATCCCGGCGTCAGTCCGCACTAATATCCTAGTAGTTTTCGAGCGCTGCAGTATCTCAGCTTCCCGCGCTGCCAGGTCAGTGCCTCAGAAAGGTCCTCGTGTGCATTTCCTGTTAGATTCGGCAAGTTTCAGTATAATGCTCGGGCCAACAGCCTCCCCATCCAGGTGCCGCTCTCCCCGGCTCCAGGGAGCCGCCCAATGCCCCGTTCTCTCCTCGCTTCATACACCACTCGCAAGGTTCCAGGTCGTCACCACTCCCGGGTGTACATACTTGTGTCCCTCTGTATGCTCCACTGTTGTCTGGGCCCTCCAACACCGCTGCGGTCTAGATCCGGCTGGCAGCGAGGCTCTCGACCCGCTCGGCGCTATGTCAGAGCTATCTCCACGGCGTTCGCCTCTGTTACGCTCAGGGCTCACACCTCAGGGCACCCCAGCATGACCCGTGCCGCCAGTAGCCAAGCTCCGCATCCCCCGGAATCCAGGGTCCTCCGCTAGCGTTTCCTAGCGGTTAGCTCGCGCAGCGTCCACAGCTGCAGCCCCACCAGAGGCGCGGCCAGGTCCGGCTCAGCCCAGGACCCGCTCTCCCGTGCTCCCCGGTCTGAACTGGGGTGGCAGAGTGGGCTAAAGAACGGTGATGGATTAAACCCATATCTTTTGACTGGGTGTGAGTGTTTGATTGATTCAGATGCTCCGTCCATCACCACTCCCTTTTGTACCGCGTGTGAACAGGCCCTCCTGCTCACCCGGCCAACAATTGCCGTTCTTCAGCAATGCGTGGTTCCTCGGAGCGCAGCCAGCCCCAGCCCCCACTCTTCGAAGGATTTCCCTCCTTGCCTTGCAGTTCGGCTCTCCGCTCGTTCCACAGCAAGCCTCGGATCGGGCCCTCCTCTGCAGAGTGCGATCGGCGCTTTTCCACTCTGCTGCTACCTTCAGGATGACGGTTGGCTGCTGGATCTCGGGGCGGCCGCCATCTTGCTCCTCGTAGTCGCGGTACCTCGATGTCTCCACAGTGGAGTCTGCTCCAGCCGCCGGGATGGGTGGTTCCGCCGTCCCCGCTCACCGATGTGCTGGCAAGCGTTAGAGGCACCTCCTCTTCTCCTGTGCTTCCCGTGCCTCTATTTCTGCCGGCCTCGGGTCCCATCTGCCAGTTTCAGCCAGCGCGCTCCGATCCCCATTGTTCTTCTACCGGGCCGGTGCTGCACCGGAGAAGGTTGAAAATCTGTGCCTGGGGGTCCGCTGCCGTTCTGAGTTCATCCGGTGCTCGGAGAACCCTGCACAAGATAGAGTCCCGATCTTTTACAGGATAATTACAGGGATTCGGCGCGGAGCTCTGGGCTCACGCTGCCTGTCCCCTCGGCATCCAAGCCACGCCTGTAGCTATACTCTGATTCGTGCATAATCAGAAATTGCTGCACTCAGATCCTGTGCTATAGGCAACTAATTGTGAAGAGCCCAAAAAGGGATCAAGTTGTAGGTACGTGCCATGGAAGGGAGAGAAATATATTTAGTCGCCTTAAAAGGGGTTGTTGAGCACATCAGATACCTATTAATCATAGGTTTTCAACCAGATTTTGTCACCTCTTGATTTGAGATTGGGCCTGTCTGGCCCATTCTCTGTGCTGACTTGACTAAGTCTTCTCTCATTACTAGGTTGCAATCTCACACCATTAGTAAGTCTTGTTCTGGTGTTTGAAGGATGTCTGAAATAGCATACCTTAGGAATCATGGCTGGATGCGTAAACATTAGTCAGTGTTAGCAGTTACATGCCTAGGACCTATCGCAGAGCAAGGACTAGGACCTTAACCTTCAGTGCTCTCTTCCATACCTTCTCTGTGAAAGTGTAAGACATCAATATAGCATCCCCTCAAGTCTTTGCCAAGCCTGGGTAAAGGCATTGTCTGGGGAACCATTTAGATCATAGTCTGGGCCAGTCTTTGTCTAGCAAATGTTTTACTTAAACTAGGCAGACGTTCTGTCTTCGGGTCTTCCAATAATGCACCCAAATTGCTTAGCTCTTTAGTGTCTTGACTGACCTTAGATCTTCTCTGAGGTAGAACATGTTGTTTCTTAGGCCAGGGAAAAGGTCCCCCATGATAGCCCTAGTGACTGGGGCTTCATATCTACTCTTCTGAGTTAGAGAGAGGTCCCAGTCAGTGGGGGTACCCCCTGTACACCTGGTCAGGTTTGGGGCAGAAGACCTGGTCAACATATTACTGAGGGTATTGTCTTTTTTATTTTGATAAATGTCTTTGGAATTTAGCTTCCAACGAGGACTGCTGCTGGCTAGAAACTGCTATGTATAGCCTAAGGGGGTAGCCCTAGACCTCCATGTATTTCTGACACATCGGTACCCTCATCCAGTTGACTATGCCAGTAGTCCTTCAGGTATTGGCCCCCTAGGGCAGACTCACAGCCCCTCACACCTGTTGTGTTTCACTTTATTGTCCTGGCCCCAGTTGTGTCAAGTATGTGACCATAGAATGAACTGATGTAGTAAGGTGTATTTCCTTGCAGCTTTCCATATTTCAGTGCCTTGTAATCCCTGAGTGCATGGCTGTTGGTGGCCCACACTTTGATGCTAGCAGCCTAGGCAAGCCTTCTCCTCCACTGATGAAACCCTGGCCTGTATGCCTGAGATTTGGGGATGGGGGTGATAGAGCGCAGGTTCACCTGCTCAACATACTCACCTGGGCCCAAATGAATATATATACATTAAACAGTTAAACCTACACTCAAATCAATTGGGGTTTTTACTGTTTGGATTTTTACCATTTATCTTACCAATCCAAGTCACCGATACCTATAGTGCTAAGGGATCAAGGGACTTATAGAGAAAATAGGTAGCAATAATAACATTTAGCATTTCATAAATTTCCACAAACTCTGGAAAGGTTTGAAATCTTTATCTAAGTAAGATCTTTTAAAACTTATAAAACATAAAACTCAAATGTATTTCTTATTTTGTTTAGTCTACTGCAGATTTTAAAACATAAACGTTTCAAAAATGATTTGGAGAGAAAATGTTGTTAAGCATTTAAAAAGAGGGTGGGTAAGAGAAAAAGAGAAAAAACAGTACAATGACAAAGCAACACTTTATAGTTACCTAGAACGATGTGATGACCAACCCTGGTCATAGACTGAGTCAAAGAATAAGGATCCCAAAGTATAAGTGCCAGCAGGAAAGAACAGGTGCAAGCCAGAATCAGGACAGGTTACGGACCAAATTGGATCACGATAGGACCACCACAAGCTAAGACCAGCACCACAATTAAAGTTCAAAACGCCAGCGTTGTAAACCCTCTCTGCAGTTAACAGTCGAACCCCGATTGGGTTATCGATCTCCTCCCCAGAACCCCGATTGGGTTATCGAATCTTCTGACAGAGTGCTCCGCCAGCAACTCTGCTCCCGATCACCTATTGAGTGCGTTGGGTCAATGACAGGTCACCTATTCGGACAAGTCGGACAATCTAACTAACTAAGCATTCCGTAGTTATACTATTTTTCAGGTCAGTGTACCACCTCCAAATGCTGCAAATGTGTGAATCTCACAATTTTATTGGACAAAGAACGAGGAGTAGCCATCACACCATACTTTTATAGAAGCAACTTCTCAATCATGTATTCAAGTTGTTCCCTCCCATAACTTTATCTACCCATGTTCTTTATTCCACCCGGTAGTGAAATGTATCAATAATCATTTTAAAACAATTAAATCAATTCAGCTTCCTCTGGCAAGGCAAGGAGTTCACTCTTCTCTGCCTTCCATGTCCGTCTTGGCCATGATTAAAGGCTACAGCTTCTGTGGCTTCAGGACATTTGTCGCACAGGCGAAGTTTCTCCAAAGATGGAGTTCAGCAAAGCATTTAGGCCCGTAATTTTGTTAACATGTAAAAATAGAAAAGAAACAGTTTTAGAAACGCAGAATAAATTAATGCACTGTATACCACATCTTTCTACTCTATTCCCATTGTTTTATTTCATACTATTGCATTAAATATTAAGCGAAAACAAACAGCTTAGCAAAGCAGCAATGCAAACTTCTTGCACATTAGGACACATAACAGCCATCTTAGCTCTATTGCGCAGAAGCAAAGGTTTTCCCACCAAGCATGTCACGTGGGCATGGCAGACGCATGCGCAGTAGAAAATCCAGCGTAGCAGCACCCATTTTAGTGCAAGCGGATTATAGTTAGCAAAAGCACATTGGCAAGCTTCCCCTAGATGCCTAATATGTCATGTAATGCAATATTAATAAGACAAAACATGTTAATTAGTACATTAATATTATTATCGAGAGGGTTGAGTACCAGCAAGTCACTTTACATGTGAAACCTTGCTCCATCAATCCCCTCTTTCATGATATTTTATATCATCACTAATTAATGAAACAGATGCCAACTTTTACACTTCACCCATTTCAATTTCTTCAAACTTTCTGTTAATATTCTTTTCATTCTTCATATGGAGGTCTTTTACCTTTTTGTATAAATGTCTATTATATTCTTCTAATTCTATTTCATTTATATTACTTTTCTTTCACTTTTCATGTTTGCGACATCTACAACAAATTATTATCCCTAAAATCATTAAGGCTATTCCCACCAATGGCATCAGTATTTTAACTATAGAGCTTTTCCCCACATTAGAAAACCAACCACCTATAGAGAAAAGACCATCTGTTAGTCTTTCCATGCACTATCAACCTCCAGTGGTTTAAGTTCTTTTTCTAAATATGTAATATTCCTTACATACCCTTTCAGTTCTACACTTTTGTCAGGTATGTAAGTGCAACAATATTGCACTTTCAACATTCTGCAGACTCCGCCCTCTTTTGCCAACAATGTATCAAGAGCAAGTCGATTTTGTAAAACCATTGATCTTACCACAACTAGTTCTGTATTAATCATTAAAAGACCTCCAGCAGTGTCTGTCGATAAACGATCTACCACTGTTGATAATTTACAAATTCTTTGAGTATTTAAAACCACTCCCACTGAAGGTATCAATGCACTAAATATGTCACCTACAATTTCTGCTATACTAGCTCTTTTACTACGTATTAGTCCGTTAGTATCTTCATTACTATCAGTGATTCTGTTTATATGGTATACTTTTGGGAATAATATTCCAAAAAAGCAACTCCCATATCAATGATCCGGCAATTTGTAATACGCTTTATTTCCACAGATATAATAAATTCCAGGAAACACTGGTTCAGTTCCATCTTTGAAACTCCAACCACCAATTATTTTATAATTGTGTTCACATTCACTGGAGCCAATTAATATATTTTTATAATAACTATTTCTCTCCCAGTGAAGACAGAGTTTCCCTTTCTTTTTAAAGTCCAGCAACATAGCAGCATGAGTTTTGCCATTCAAGGTGTACTCTTTATTTTCTGCATATTTAGGAATCTTTTGTTGCTGTTCTGTAGTTATTCTTTGGAAATCCTCTATCATTTTCTCAAGTACATTCTAAAATATCTTCTCTTCTTCATGTAAAATGCATGTTAAATTATTCTTGTGTGCTTCAGCTATATCTATTGTACCCATTGTTAGAAAATATTCTCCCATATAACGAGCTATGTTACCTTTACTATGTACGGAATTCAGGTTACTATGGATAGGAAGTTCAGAGAAAATCACATCTAAATTAGAATAAATTTATTGTAAGGGTCCTCTTTTGTAAAGTAAGCTAGTTAAAATACTACACGAAATACCATAAGTCAGGGGCAAATGATGATAAGTGACGCCTTCCGCTACAGACAATGGTAGCTCCATGCACAAGTAGCAATCGCTTATTTCCATTGACTCTACATAGTGTACTAATAGATTTGCGAATACATTCAAATGTGTTCTACTTCTAACTTTATCGTAATGCAATCCTTCCTCATCTGATGCTTCTACTTCTATTCTTTGCTGCCTAACATTTTCTATATTTCCATGTATATTTATTTTTTCAGGTGCATCTACCTTCTCAAGAATGTTAGTATCATTCTTTTCACTGTTACTCATTAGATAAGGAATAGCTATGGTCAGTCCTAACCATACTATAAGTACTATTACTATACTACATGTGCATATTCGACACCATGTTTTTAAGCAATTTCTTTTCGGTTTACCATTAACAGTATGATCAGCCATTTTCGATTAGGGAGACTTAGCCCCTCTTTGAGACTTTTTCAAAGAATTTTAACCTGTGAAATTTTCAAGTTGGTATAACTTCTTCGCCTGTTGGTCCATCAATTAATTCATCATCTTCATCACTCAGTTCTAATTTTTCAAGACCTTCAAGGATGACATAAGTCCATTCAGGGCTTCTGAACTTATTATTCAGTCTTTTCCATCGCAGACTTTTTCTTTTTGGCTGTTCTGTGGAAAGCTCAGTTTGACTTGATATTTTGTTTACTTGCTCTGGTTCTTCATTTATTGATTTAAGAGGAAATTGTAGTTTCTTAACAAAACCAGGCCAATTATCTCCTTTTCTGAGTCTTTTAGCTAGCACTCTGCTTTGTTTTTCTTCAATTGCTCTTTTGTTTTTATTCAGTTGTGGCACACTTTGTATATCTTCGTTATCTGTATCCCTCCCTCTCTGACTTGGTCCAGGTCTTTTTTCTGTTTCTTCTGCCTGGATACGAAACCGGCCATGTTCAGGTATGTGCTGCAATTGACTTTGATTTGGTTTGTTTTCTTCTTCCTGAACACATTTATCTACATCTATATGATCCTGCTCAGGTATCTCAATCTCTTGCTCTTCTTCTTCCTGAGCCCTCACCCTTTTACCTATCTGTCCCTTCTCAGACTCTGGATCTGTGACAGGTATTTGGAATGTCTGAGTATATTGATCTTTCCTTATCTGTTCCTTCTCAGAATTACTTTTGACTTTGATTTGTGTAACCTGAGTACCTTGTCTATTCCTGTCTCATCCTCACTATCACTTTGTCTAAATAGGTCTGGCTTCTGGTTCTCAAAACATCTGCAGGAATGTCAATCACTGGAGTCCACCATCCTGACTGGTGCTCGGTTGTTCATCATCAACTACTTTGGAATCACTTTCTTGAGATCCCTCAGCTGCACAACCTTCAGCTTGAGTTTCATCTGGTTCAGCCACTCTTTTTGTATGGCTCGCGTGGATCCAATTCGGAACTCCTTTACACTTTACTGCTGTAGTGGCAACCAATATCACTTGTGTTGGTTTTCCCCACCTTGGAGCTAGACAAGATTCTCGTGTATGTTCTTTTATGACAACCCAGTCACCCTGAATCAGCTCGTGTCCTGGAGTTCTTTGCCTAGTGACAGCATCTTCTCCAACCTGGTGAGAGATAGAATGCACTTGGTCAGCCAATTATTTGCAGTACTCTAGTACTAACTCATCAGATATATTTATCAACTTATGTCCTGGCACCCATGCCTGCCTCATTGCTCTTCCCATTAGTTTTTTTAGGAGGACTAAAGCCTGTTTTTCTGTCTGGGATGCTTCTGAGTCCCATCAGAACAAGAGGTAAAGCATCTGGCCATTCTAATTGAGTTGATTCATATATCTTTCCCAATCTTGATTTGATTGTGCCATTCAGTTGTTCTACCACTCCAGAAGTCTCTGGGGGGTATGCACAGTGCAGCTTTTGCTCAATTTTAAATGCTTCACAGATTAGACCAATTATTTCATTATTGAAATGTCTTACTTGGTCTGATTCAATCATTACTGGAAAACCGAAACGTGGTATGAACTCTCTAAGTAATAGTTTGGCTACTGTGATGCTATCATTCCTACATGTGGGGTAAGCTTCCACCCATTTTGAAAATAGGCAGACAATGACAAGAACGTACTTCACTCCTCTGCAAGGGGGTAACTGAATGAAATCAATCTGAAGTCGGATAAATGGACCTTCTGCCTTTCCTATCTTTCCTGACAGTACCACAGTTCTTTTCCCAGGATTCATTTGTTGACATACCAAACACCGATGGCAAAGACTCTCTGCAACGTTCCTGAACTTTGCATTGAACCAAGTTTGTCTGAATAGTCTTACCATAGCATCTCGTCCTAGATGAGAATCACCATGATACATCCTAGCCATAGGAGCAAGCATACAGTTGGGCAACACAGGCCTCCCATCAAGGTAAACAATGACACCATCTTCAGTCCTTCTCTGATATCCTATTTTTGCCCATTCTTCCTTCTCTTCCTGTTATGCATCATTTTGCAAATCTTTCACTTCTTCTCACGTTTTCACTTTCTCAAGCAACATAAGTTTGCAGCTGTTTCTTTTTGGTTCAATTTTCGTGTTTATTGCCATTTTATTCTTGGCACAATATTGAGCTAGTTGGTCAGCATATCGGTTACCTGCTGTCACTTTGTAATTGTCAGATTGGTGAGCAGCACACTTGACCACAGCTACAGTTTCTGGTAATTGAATTGCTTTTATTAAATTTTTCACAAAATTTCCATTTTTAATTGGAGTACCTGATGAAGTCAGAAACTATCTTTGCATCCAGAGTTGGCCAAAATCATGCACAACTCCATAGCCATATTGGCTATCAGTAAAAATAGTCACTTTCAGATTTTTCCCAAATTTACAAGCTTTTGTCAATGCAATTATTCTGCTACCTGTGCAGATTTTATTCCAGGTAAATATGATGCTTCAACTGGACCCCATAAAGTGCAAACTGCATAAGCAACACTTAAACCTCCTTCCTCATGTCGCATACATGAACCATCTACAAATGGCTCATGGTCTGAATTTATTAGTGGCTCTTCTCTTATGTCTGGGTGTGGTTTAGTACAATATTCTGTAAGATCAATACAATTATGTTCGATTTCATTTTTGACTTCTGCAAATTGTGATTCAGGTAACAATGTTGCTGGGTTCAGAATATTACATCTAGTAATTGTCACATTCTCTGCTCCTTCAAGAATTAGTTCATAGTTAGTCAGCCGACTAGGTGTTAAATACTAAGTTTTAGTCCTGGTCAATAAAATCACAGCTGCATGTAGGACATACACTGTTACTGGATGTCCCATGATAATGGACTCACTTTGCTTAATACTCGCACAAGTTGCTGCTCCTGCTTTCAGACATCCCGGCAATGCTGCTGCCACTGGATCCAGAGTAGAGGAAAAATATGCAACAGGTCGTCTCATTAGACCATGAGTTTGAGTCAGAACTAAAAGTGCACAATTGTCTCGGTGTCACAAAACAATGCAAAATCTTTTGTATAGTCAGGCATCCCTAATGCTGAGGCTAAACACAGACAATTTCGTAATTTTAGAAAAGATGACATGCTTTCATCATCCCATTCTACTAGGTCTTTTGCTCTTTTCTTTGTCACTTGTATCAAAGGTTTTGCTAGGACTGCAAATCCCACAATCCATTGCCTGCAATGACCTACAACTCCAAGAAACATTCTGATTTCTTTCTGTGTTTGAGGTAGATTCATGTTTTGAATTATTCTGATTTTTTCAGAGGTAACCCTTCTGACACCTCTCTCTGTCTGGTGCCCCAGACATTTCACTGTTGTAGTACAATACTGCAACTTTTCAAGTGATACTTTGTGTCTACCTTTTCCTAAATGATTCAACAAAGCAATTGTATCAGTAACACAGTCTTTTCGATTCTTAGATGCCACCAGTAGATCATCTATATACTGCACCAGGACTGATTGTCCGGGGCAATGTCAAAGATTCAAGACATTTTTTTAAGATCTGATTAAAGATCAATGGACTTTCAGTGTACCCCTGAGGGACGCAATTCCAAACATAGATATGGTCATCGAATTTGAACGAGAAAAGATACTTACTATCCGGGTGCAGTGGTATTGAGAAAAAGGCGTGGCAAAGGTCAATTACGGTGAACCAGCCTGCTGCCCATGGTATTTGATACAAAATCACGGCAGGGTTTGGCACAACTAGACAACATGGGACAACAATTTTATTAATTTTGCGGAGGTCCTGTACGACCCTGTATTTTCCGCTTGGTTTCTTGATGCCAATTATGGGTGAATTACATGGACTGCTCATTATTTCCTGCAAAATTCCTGCTTCCATTAGACGTTTTATTTGTAGTGCGATTCCTGCTTTTATTACTGTGCTGATTTTGTACTGTCGAATATTTGGATAAACTGCACCTTCTTTTACTGTCACTTTAACTGGTTCAACATTTGCCATTAATCCTACATCTTTTCCTGTGAAATCCCACACTTTAGGATCTAATGCATGTTGTAATTCTTTTGGCAAGTCTTCTATGGTAAACTTTTGTTTTTCAGTTTCTTGTTTTGCTAGCATAATTTTATAAATTCCATCTTCATCTGGAGTTTGCATTTCAACTCCATTTGGTGTACAAAAGATAATGCAAGTCATTTTGCACAACACATCCTGCCTAATAGATTTACAGGACTGGAATTACATACAACAAATTTGAGCATTTCTTTAAAATTGCCTATTTTGACTTCCATTGGTTCTGTAACTGGGTTACTAATTTGTGTATTAGAAATGCCCACTACTTGGATCGCTTCTCCCAAGAGGGGTAGGTTTGGAACGTCTGCTGTTCTCACAGTAGAATGGGTAGCGCCAGTTTCCAACAAAAAGGTAACATCTTTTCCTTCAACTTTTCCCTCAATGTATGGACCTGACTGATCTACCTGTAGGGATGCGCCAAGTACGCACTCCCCATCCTCCCCCCTCAGGCACCATCAGAAACTATCTTCATCAAAGTATGAGTCACTCAAAAGAAATTGGGGTGTCACTGTGTCCCTTTTACCACTTCCTTCCCAACTTGTGGTATCTATACTGTATGCTGGTTGACTCCCAGGGTTTGGCATAGGCGCCAATGGTAACTGATTTTGTATTACCTGTTTTTGTTGCTTTATCAATACCTCATTCTGCGTTTGTGGATTCAAATTATTATTATTATTTAGCACACCCTTACACTAGTTCTGCCAATGCCCCAACTTGCCGCACCCATGACAAGGAAATTTCTTTTTAGCCTCCTTTCGATTAAATTTACCTCTAGGTTTATTACCATTTCCATCTCCTTTGGTATGAATGTTTTTCAATTGAAGTTCTTGTTGCTCTGCTAATTTTACCTGTGCCCACATTACTTTTTCTTCAAATTCTTTCGTTTATTATCCAATTCCTCTTCACAATATTTTGCATATTTCAGTATTTCATCTACAGGTTTGGCCTGCCAACAGATTTTATTATCCTTAATCCATTGTGAAATTTCTGGTCTTAGTCCAGACACAAACGGATAGATAAAATGCGTCATATCTTTGATGTCAATATTTTCCAAACCACTATACTGTTTAAAAACGTTTAAAAGACGTTCATAATATGTATGCACAGATTCAGAGTAGTTTTGTCTATTCTAGTCCAATCTGTCTCTTTTGGAGGTATGTTCCCTTTCAAATACAGTATAACCTGATTATAATTCCTCATCAACCTCGTCGGATGGTGCTCCTGTTTTCGGGTCTCTGGGATACTCATCATTTGGCCAGTTTACTGCAATTTTACATTCTGTCCATAAATCAACAGGAACAACGATGTTGAATAACCCATCTAGATCTTTTAATAACACTTTTGAAACCTTAACAAATCTCTCGACCTGTCTGTACCAATCTACAGGTTTCTCTCTGAGTTTTGGAAATTCATTTGTAAATTACACTATATCTTGTCGGGACCATGGAACATGCACATAACCTCCACCTGGTACTTCTCTCATTGGACACAACCTTTCCACTTTTTCTGTTTCTTTCAACATAAATTCTGATACAGTGCTTTTCCCTTAGCTTCTTCCTTTTTCTTTAACCATCTAGCTTTCCATCTGTCTATGTCACCCCATTTTTGCAACAATGATGACCTGACACATTGCTATTTTCTAAATCTTTGTCAGACAATTCAGCTCAATATGGTTTCTGTAACACTGTAACACTTTTGATTTCCCAATGTCAATCCCCATTTCACTTGCTAAACTCGTTAATTTTTCATGAAATGTTTTTGTATTTTGAGTATTACTTCAACATATAAACAACAATTCATCTTCATTTAATACATTCAATCGATCTAATCCCACATTTCCAGTAATCATTTCTTCTAATTCAACTCCTAATTTTAAAATATCCAATGTCTTTGACTGTGATTTTGGTTTTTCTATTTCTCCGGACCATCTTTCAATTTCTTCTGGAGTAACTACAGTTGCACTTCTCGTACCTGAACCTAAATAGGTTTCTATTTGTACTTCTCTAGTATTTACAGGTGTGGTTTTCTTAGCCGAGCTACTTACTGGTTCTCTTATAGGTAAATCCATCAAAGAGATTTCTGACCCACATTCACTTGCTTGGTCATCCACTATTAATGTTTCTTTCATTGGCTGCACTACAGGTGTAGTTAAAACAGGAGGTCTGGGACTATTCTGTTTTTCTCCATATAAAGGAACAACTGGACCTATAGTCACTGAAATTGTCAAGGCTTTAGGACTGATATTTAACTGTGAAATTTTCTGAAGTAACTAATTCCTTTGCTTAATTTTTGCTTTTCGTTCCTTTTCCTGCAGCACTTTTTCTAATGATGCCTCATGTAACACTTGTGGAACTAAAGGTGGCTTTAAAAACGGAGCAGTAGCATTTGTCTGATTCTGCTCCTCATTATAAGGTGGCGGATTTTTCATTAATAAATCCTTCAAGTAATCATCTTCTGGATCAGCACTTGTCATTAATTTTTTATTTTTCTCAGAACTTTTACTCCCTGTTTGTCCTTCTAATGCTCGGACAGGATATAATCCTTCGATCAGCATAGACTGTCTCCATTGTTTCATCTGCTTATCTCTTGTTTCTTTAGGAAATTTAGGAAAACATTTACTAATACTTTTATCACTTCTGGATCTGTCTCGCTCATAATTTCTGTTTCCCATCCACCAATGCCTCATATTGAGTTAACCTAGGTCTTGGATCTAATTCATTCATGCGTGCTCCTAAATTATATAAAACTCTACCATTAAAGGTACCATTTTCTGAAAATGCCAAAATTCCATCATATTTTGTATATTCTATCCAGGTTTCTAACCATATGCAAGTATGGTAGCCCCTTTCAACCATCATGTATTATGCAGGCGTATTCGGTGGTGGAATAATAATCCCTTCTCTGGTTTTAATAGGTTTATCTTTTGGAAAGAAATTTTTAACTTTCTTGACAAATTACATTTTTCTTTTATCTCCGTACATGATATAAGGTCTCCCTCTTATCATCTGTTCTATAGCAAAACCTAGATATTTTCTATCTGGTCTATTTCTTAAGAATTCTGGATCTAAATGACACATATATTTTATGCCGCTTTACTTCGTAATGACACTCAGTTTGTTTATGAGAAACCTCCAATACCAAAACGTTTCTTATTTTCAATAACCAATCAACAATTAGAATCCAAAATATATTCAACCAATGGTTGCGCAGCTTTTTCCCGTGAGACGATGTTCTCGCGCTCCTGTACTCACCCCTCCTTTACAAAATTACCTCAGCTACATACCCGCTGTATTAACCAATCCCAGCGCGGCTCTGAGTGACATCAACGCAGCTCCGCAACTGACTCCCTCCTTTGCAAGGTAATACGAGAGAATTTTAAATGCTCATTTTCATTAATTAACAACGCAAAAACATTCGCCACTGTGTCTGAGTAACTATTTCGAAAGAAAAGAATGATTTATATTCACAGCGAGTAACTCCCTTCCGTTTACTCTTCATACACTACAAGTAGATCCCACCCGTCTACCTTTCATGCAAGCATCGGAGAACCTGTTATTCCCTCAGGCTTACCCTTTCTAGGTTATGCAAGGCCAAAGTTTCACCAACTAACCCCTTTGCTGTCAATCAAGCTCAGAAGAGCCTGCTACTCCTTCAGTGTGACCCTTTCTAGGTGATATTACACCAAAGTTTTACTAGCAAACTCTTTGCTATCAATTATTCATACATTTATACAGAAAGAAAATCCCTAAAACAATGCTTCCGGTTTTACCTAAACATGCACTTACTACCGCGAACAAGTGACCTCACTACAGAATGGCTTCCATTGACCCCCTGTTATTCTGCCCCCGGGGTTTCCAGACAACACATAAAAACAGGTACGAACAGTTTTGGTTAATGCATAAAATCAATAAAATCAATAACTAATAATCAATCAATAATCAATATTTACTAACTACTTATCTACACTAATCCCTAACCTTGCCACTGCTACCAAAATACCTGATAGAGCGCAGGCTCACCTGTTCAACATACTCACCTGGGCCCCTATGAATATATATACATTAAACAGGTAAACCTACACTCAAATCAATTGGGGTTTTTACCGTTTGGATTTTTACCATTTATCTTACCAAGTCACCGATACCTATAGTCCTAAAGGATCAAGGGAGTTGAAGAGAAAATAGGTAGCAATAATAACATTTAGTATTTCATAAATGACCACAAACTCAGGAAAGGTTTAAAATCTTTATCTAAGTAAGATCTTTGAAAACTTATAAAACATAAAACTCACATTTATTTCTTATTTTGTGTAGTCTAATGCAGATTTTAAAACAAAAACATTTAAAAAATGATTCGGAGAGAAAATGTCGTTAAGCATTTAAACAGAGGGTGGGTAAGAGAAAAAGGGAAAAAACAGTACAATGACAAACCCACACTTTATAGTTACCTAGAACAATGTGATTTTCAACCCTGTTCCTAAGCTAAGTAAAAGAATAAGGGTCCCAAAGTATAAGTGTCAGCAGGAAACAACAGGTGCAAGACAGAATCAGGACAGGTTACGGACCAAATTGGATCAGGATAGGACCACCACAGGCTATGACCAGCACCACAGTTAAAGTTCAAAACACCAGCGTTGTAAACCCTCTCTGCAGCTAACAGTCGAACCCCAATTCGGTCACCGATCTCCTCCCCAGAACACCGATTGGGTTATCGAATCTTCTGACAGAGTGCTCCGCCAGCAACTCTGCTCCCAATCACCTATTGAGAGCCTTGGGTCAGTGACAGGTCAGCTATTCGGACAAGTCGGACAATCTAACTAACTAAGCCTACCCTAGTTATACTATTTTTTAGGTCAGTGTACCACCTCCAAATGCAGCAAATGTGTGAATGTCACAATGTTATTGGACAAAGAACGAGGAGTAGCCATCTCATCATACTTTTCTAGAAGCAACTTGTCAATCATGTATTCAAGTTGTTCCCTCCCATAACTTTATCTACCCATGTTCTTTATTCCTCCCGGGAGTGAAATGTATCAATAATCATTTTAAAACAATGTAATCAATTCAGCTTCCTTTGGCAAGGCAGTAGTTCACTCTTCTCCGTCTTCCTTGTCCGTCTTGGCCATAATTAATGGCTACAGCTTCTGTGGCTTCAGGACATTTGTCGCACAGGTGCAGTTTCTCCAAAGATGGAGTTCAGCAAAGCATTTAGGCCGATAATTTTGGTAACATGTAAAAATAGAAAAGAAACAGTTTTAGAAACACAGAATAAATGATTGCACTGTATACCACTTCTTTCTACTCTATTACCATTGTTTTACTTCATACTATTGCATTAAATATTAAGCGAAAACAAACAGCTTAGCAAAGCAGCGATGCAAGCTTCTTGCACATTAGGACACATACAGCCATCTTAGTTCAGTTGCGCTGAAGCAAAAGTTTTCCCACCAAGCATGTCACGTGGGCATGATAGACGCATGCGCAGTAGAAAATCCCACGTAGCTGCAGCCATTTTAGTGCAAGCGGATTATAGTTAGTAAAAGCACATTGGCAAGCTTCCCCTAGATGCCTAATATGTTGTGTAATGTAATATTAATAAGACAAAACATGTTAGTTAGTACATTAAAATTATTATCGAGAAGGTTGAGTACGAGCAAGTCACTTTACTTGTGAAACCTTGCTCCATCAGGGGTTCATGGATCCCCTCCTTTCCTCCCATTCATCCCTGGACTTGGGTTCTGCCCATGCAGCCTGTTTTTGCTTTTGTCTCAATCACTTATCGCTTGAAGTCCTGGACGGGTACTTTCATCCTGTGTCTAAGAGTGGATGGGCCTTGGCACCAACCCCTGATCACTCCTCGCTCTCTGTTAGCAGTGTTCATTCCTTCTGCAGTCTCCCTTAGCCACTCCCTGCATGGTGGCAAGTGCCATTTGGGAGCTTTGGCTAACCGGTGTGCTTCCCCTGCACACAATCATCCACAGTCCTCCACGGATTTTCTGCCCCTTCTCCAACTTGGGGGCACTCTAAAGGACTCACCTTCTCTAAAACCCTGGGGGATCCCAGAGGGGCACACAGTTCTATCATAGGCTGAGCAGGGGAGTGAGGGGCGCATCCCACTCCTCCACCTTCATGTCCTCTGTTTAATGGATATGCACCTAGATATGTGTTTGAAATGTACCATCCCTCCCAAGCAACACACAAAACATGGAAACCAAACCAAAATAAACTGAATAGTATTAGGAAAGATGATTTGTATTCAGTTACATCGAACCTGGTCTAGTGGATGATATTGGCCTACCCTCAATTGATGCTTAGACAAGTGGCCACCTGGTCGGTTTTCCTCAGGGTTGTGGAAAATATTTGGCCTGGGCAGTAAACGCAGCTTTGTTAGCAGAGATTGCGGAGTTTCTGCACTCCGTGCTCCGTAGAGCATGTGGAGTTCTGAAAAACTCCACTCCTCAGAGCAGAGAGTTTACCTCTCTTGTGCTGGCAAGGCGAGCAATGAAAATCCAACGCTAGACCACCTCCCAGCAAGATTTCTTAACACGGGATTTTCCAAAGCATTACAAACACCTGTGCTAAACATCAGCGGGAACAGCACAACCTAATGCACTCCACCGCTTGTGGAACTAGAGTTCTGGGAAGTGCAACTCTGTGAACTCCGTCCAGGCCTAGAAAAAATAAATCCGGAAAATTTTATCTGGGCTTCATAACCATGCATTTTTGGTGTTGAGTGAGTCAGCATTTTTTTTAATCTCTTCAGTTGGGTGGTTTGGTCTCCCACAAATGGGGTGCCTATTAGAATGTTTCACTGCCATTCCGGATCCAGGGAAGGCAATCAACATCTTGCAGATGTTTTTGGGGAAAAACCTTTTCTATGTCAGAACTTATCCTCATATATCTCTGTAGTCTTGTGTGCATGGAGAAGATTGTGATGTACAGCAACTTCTCATTAAGATGTAAGTGATCATACTCCGTGTTGTGGTTTAACTTGCAGAACCATTTAGCTCCATTCATAGAGGCCATGATGTCATGTGGTGCTGTCCTTTGATGTTCCTGTTGGTAACCTCAAGTCCACACCTATCCTTACTTGTCTATGTTATTGGTTATTTTAAGTGATCATGATGGGGTTGCTCACATTGTGGTTCATGTTACCCATTCATTGATGTGTGTTGCTTCCAGTTTCTTTAGATTTTTCTCAACCAGCATACAGGTGCAGAAGGGGATGCTAAAGTGCTGAAGGGTCAATGGTTAAATCAGTATGGCATTTTGCAGCCATATTTGTCGTGCAGGAAACTCATGTCCTTGGAGATATTTTGAGACTTCTTGCGTATTTCATGTATCATAAAAATGCAGATACTTATGGTAAAGTGAATAGGATCTAAAGACGGCAAAGAAAAACAAAAAAAGGAGGGGGAAAAAATCCCCAAATATAAGTTATTACTAAATATCTGCTAACCAGGCAACTGCGGTATAAGGCATAAGACATTTCGAGAAAACAGGAGAGAGGGGGGTACCTTATGGTATATAGACAGATGTTATGTTTGTATACAGTGAAGATAAGATAATGCAAAGTCTAAAAAACATACCTCACCAAAACTCCCACAGCAACAGGGGTCAGGATACGGTGACACTAGCTACCAACGAATCACTCGATGCCCACAACCTGGTTCCAAGGGAACCAGGCAGTCTCACTGGATGGTGGGGGGGGTGGGGGGTTTTGGGACGGGGGGAGGGGTTCAACGGGGTCTTAGGGGGAGAGGGGAAAGTGGGGACAGGAATTGGATCTTTCACAATGAGCACAAAATATTTACAGGGGGAGATGGGAATGGAGGTTGATGAGGAAAGGCTGGGTCCAGGGCTTGCATTTGATCTATATGGTAACTTTGAAAGATTTGGATGACTAAATTGAAAATACTTTCATTGAATATAGGCGGCCTGAATGATATTAAGAAAAGGCAGAAAGTGGCAGAAGGGTTCAGGCTATCTGCAGCAGATATTATATGTCTCCAGGAGACTCACATTGAGGGATCACAGCAATATCTTTTGAAAACACTTGGATATAGACTTATCTCTGCTACATCCCAGGGGTCACGTACAAAAGGGGTAGCCATCTTGGCAAAAGGAGGAGGGATCCAGTTCTCGCGTTCAATCGGCGATAAATTCGGACGATATGTGATAGCTGAGTGCTGCTATAATAAAGGGAAAAATAAACTGACACTATGCACTGTTTATGGCAATATTAGTGATGATCAGGAAGTGCTGAACAACATCTCCAACGAACTGGTACATTGGCCCCTCCCTATTATTGTCTGTGGAGATCTTAACATCCACTTACCTAACGAATGGTTATCTGACCCGGCTTTGTTTACAATGGTAGGAAACAAAAGGTATATCAATCTCTGAAAGATCTGTGTGCACTTCATGGATTAATAGATGGGTGGTCAGAGACATACCCGGGGAATCCTGGTTATACTTATTATTCTTACCCTCATTCTAGGCATTTAAGACTGGACTATATGCTTATGTCCTGCACTTTAAAATCAATTTGCCAAATAAAAAAACACACGAGAATTCTCTCAGACCACAATCCACTTGAACTTACTATAACAGTGGGGGCCAATAAACCGACAGCTACTAGTTGGATGTTCGAAAGAGCGTTATTGAAGAATGATGAATATTGCACGCATATGAGGAACTGGATCCCGGCCTTTCTGGAAGACAATATAGGGTCCACCTCAATAGAAAATGTTTGGGACACTATGAAGGCATGTATCAGGGGTGAAACTATGCGATTCTCATTACGACGTAACAATTTAGAAAAACAAAAAATGAGGTCCCTGGAACAAAGTCTGCGGATCGCTGAAGAAGATCTGATCAAGGCAGTTCAGGATGGCGAGATGACAGACAGGGAAGTGAACAGGGTGGCAATAGCTAAAAACTATATATCGGAAATTCTAATTGAGAAAGCAGTTGTGAGAGCAACTACCCGTAGGGAGACTATTTATGAATTGGGGGAGAAAATGGGTCATCATCTGGCGGTTAGAACCCGGGAAGAGATATCCAAAACCCTAATTAAAGCAATTAATGATCCTATGCTTGGCTTGAAGACAGATCCGGCAGATATTAGAAAAGCTTTTCAAATATTCTATCAGAAATTATATTATGAGGATGAGAATGCTTGCAATGATCCCATGAGTTATATTGAACCATCTACTACAGAGGGCTTGGGATTAGAAGGTCAAGAAATCTTAGATAGTGCACTATGCCGGGAGGAAATCCTACTATCTATGAACTCCCTAGAAACTGGAAAAGCCACAGGCTTAGATGGGATTCCGACTGAGTTCTATTTAAAATTTATACCTCAACTAAAGTCTATCATGACTGAATTATTTAAAAACATCTTTGAAGGCGGGAATCCTCCGAAATCCTGGTCGCATGCGAAAATAATAGTTTTCCCCCAAAAAAACAAAGATCCCCAGGAAATGGGGTCGTATCGACCAATTACATTGATTAATGGGGATTCCAAAATGTATTCAAAATTAAATTATTAGCATCACGGCTAGCACCTCGGATTCATAATATAGTCTCTGAAAGATAACATGGGTTTATACCAGGTAGATCTACAACTGACCATGTGCAAAGAGTTATATCCCTCTTTGACTACACGGGAACGACAGGAGACCCTATGGCGCTTATACTGCTTGATGCAGAGAAGGCGTTTGATAGGGTCTCCTGGAAGTTCCTGTGGGCCGCCATGCGAAACTGTGGCATAGGTAAGAAATATATTACAGCGATCCAACAGCTATATATTGATCCCAGTGCTAGGGTATTGATTAACGGAGAGTTAACCGACAATTTTAAAATTAACAGGGGGACACGACAGGGGTGCCCTTGCTCGCCCCTACTTTTTGCCATCTATATAGATGGGTTCATACACAGGCTCGAAAAAAACGCGTTAATTGCCCCTATAAGTGTGCGTGGTTCAGAAACAAAATGCTTAGCGTATGCGGACGATATCGCTATTGTTACAGGGGACCCTACAACTGCTATGAATCTCATTGAAAACGAAGCACAGAACTTCGGTAGAGTTTCGGGGTACAAGCTAAATTCCAGTAAGACACAGCTCGTACTTAATACTAAGATTATGATGAGAAACCCAAGAATAACTAATAAAGCAACATACTTGGGTGTTAGCATTAGTGCCAATGTTGGGAACATTGTAAATAACAATCTGGAGCCACTAATACTACACACTAAGAGAGAATTGTCACGTTTAGATAACCTACATCTATCAATCGGAGGTAGAACATATTTAGTGAAGATGGTTTTTTTCCCTAAGTTTTTACATTTTTTTAGGGCA
This sequence comes from Lissotriton vulgaris, assembly GCF_964263255.1. Classification (NCBI taxonomy): domain Eukaryota; kingdom Metazoa; phylum Chordata; class Amphibia; order Caudata; family Salamandridae; genus Lissotriton; species Lissotriton vulgaris. The sequence continues at coordinate 961,222,429 of NC_141685.1, read as the reverse complement.
ATTTGCTTGGAATTCCCACCACATATATTTAAGAAAATAGATTCAATGTTCTCACGATTTTTATGGGGTTATAGTAAACCTCGGAGAGCACTCAAATGGATCACTTTACCAAGAGAGCGTGGGGGGTGGTCGTTACCTAATTTCATGCTTTATTATTGGGCTTCAGTTATGAATTACAGCAGAAGATTGCTAAAATCTAACCCAGTTGATCTGAGTATCCCAACACCACAAGAACTCATCCTAGGGAACGGGAGCACTGGCTGTCTATGGCGTCACGTTAATGATGATCACCTTAAAAGGGTGAAATTCAAAACCATCAACAATGTTGTCAAAGTCTGGGGACAGGTTAAAAAACTACTTGGACTAGGGCGATTTTCACATTATACACCGGTTCTTCAGAACTCAGATCTCCCAGAAATATTTTATGACTCCTATGTACGGAGCTGGTGTACATTAGGGATAGAATAACTTGGATGTTTTTTCTCTACTCAGGGAATGAAATCATTCGATGAATTAAAAAAAGATTATAACATCCCCAACAGGGATTTCTTTAAATATCTTCAAGTGAGAGATTTCCTGCTAAAAAAAGGGGGTGGCCGTATTAAATTTCAAATTTGTCAAATCATAGAAAATATGCGCAACAACACGCCCCCAAGAATTGGTGAGATTTATGAAAGCTTTAATACCTTACTCCCAGATGATATGGACAAACATGAGGCGGCATGGCAAATTAAACTAGAAGTTCCACCTAGCATTCCACTTAAGGCATATGATTTGTCACTATCCTACTTAATGTCCTTAAAACTACAGGCACAATTCTATAAAACATATTTCTCGCTGTATTATACAATGTATAAAATTTCTAAATGGGGGACAGGTAAGGGCACTACTTGCCCGCGATGTGCACTTCCTGCTGCGGACAGTGTGCATATGTTCGCCACATGTAACACCCTATCAAACATTATAAATGAAATATCTGGGTTTCTTTCGGACATCACCGGTGCTGGGATTAACATATCAACTGAAGAGATTATGCTGGGCATCACTAATAAAGAACGTCCTATACAGGTGCAAGGGGTGATCTTCGTGTCAATGGCAATCTTTCGACTATGTGTCGCATCAGCCTGGCTCGACCCCACCCTACCGTCCTTCTCCCAATGGAAGGCTAGATTAGTTGCGACATGTAACCTCGAGGTAGCCATTTATAAACAAAAGGGGCGTAATATTCGGCAGAGAGGCATGAAAATCTGGGCACCTTTGCTAGATTGGATACAGGCGCATTGAATATAGGAATTGAAAATGCCTTGGATAAATGCTAAAATTATTTATTCCACAAACAATGCAACTCAACCTGATTGAGTCACAGAATGAAATGTATGATAAAGAGTGCATTGAGTTTTGATGTTAATATATTTTCTTTCTGTTCTCTTTTATCCCCTGCTTTTGAACTTGTATTTGTGTAACGTAAATCTCTATGTAAATAATAATAGAAATACCTGTCCTCATGGGGGGTGGGGGGTGGGAACCATGGGCAATAAATAAAATGTTGTAAAAATTTGAAGAAAAAAGGTTAAAACAAAATTTTTTAAAAAAAGGATCTATTTCCTTGTCATGAGGTGTCTCAAGAAAGTGCATTTGACTGATTTTGTGATGCATAGCTTGGCATGCATTTTGGCATCACCATCTCAGATGGTGGATTCAAATATGCCCCATTAATAAAATGAGGACCATGTCACTGAAGACCTATATTTTCTGGTCTGGATTTCTGATTTTGATCAAAGTTTGAGCCCTAAAATTGATCCACTGCCATAGTGTTCATTAATCCCAATGTGTCAATGAAATCGGTGGTTTTTAATCCTTTCCGGGACCTTATGGTGTGTTTGTCATTTATTTTGTTTGTTGTCATCTAGTGAAATGATAAAAACTTTTTCTTTCTGAGATGTCTCTGTGTAGAAGCTTTGAGTGTATGTGATTTTCTTTTTGACTGCCCCTTGTCCCCCTCATATCTTGGCAAAGTGTTTAGCTATTGTCGGGTTGAGCACTTTCTCCCTCCGAATAGACACGCTCACTCATCTGACATGTCCTTACCACAGAGCTCACCCCTTTTCTTGCCTTTCAGGTTTCCCACTACTTTTTTTACTGATGATACCCAAAGATTCCTGCCAGATTGAGGGCATTTGCAAATGCTGCTTTCATACGCTCTGCCTTCGCATGTGACCGCGTATGTGATACTTGCAATAAGCAAACTTTTTGAAGGGTCATTGTGGGTTCGCATAGTATCATCAGCCATCTCATGGTCAATGACCAAAGCATTTGCATTGTTTTGCCCCTGTCCTCTTGCTCCCTGTCGGCCATGTTGTAAGAGCTCACTGTGCTGACGATTCCCCTGACTCCTGTCCCCACTCAGGCACTGGAAGCCACCTCTGATAGCCGGCATTTACTTCTGCCTCAAAATGACGATTTAGAGTCAACGCAGTTGCTTCAATGTTAGCGACATCTCCATTATTGCGAAGAACGACAAGGATCCTGTACTCTGCCTCTCCTGCGCAGTGTAGTAGCAGAGGGCCTCATCGGGGGCATATTATCAAGACAGGCGATAAAATTATCACCGTTTTAGCGGCAGAAAACGGCTGCTAAAACGGCGATAATGGGCTTGATAATATGCTCTATGGAATTCCAATTGAAGCCCATGTTAAATGTCCTTCACATCTAACATGGGCTTCAATTGGAATTCCATAGAGCATATTATCAAGCCCATTATCGCCGTTTTAGCTGCAGTTTTCTGCCGCTAAAACTGCGATAATTTTATCGCCTGTCTTAATAATATGCCCCCTGGTTCTTTAGCTCTTAACAGATAATTCTTGAGACTCAATAGCCAGTTTCCACTTGGATGCACTGGATACTGGGGTCAGAGCAGCTAAAGTGCTGGGAGGGTACCGGGGTCTGCAGGTCCTGCCTTGACATTGGACACTGTGTACACTTAAGATCTGTCGAAATGATCCTCGGCAACAGTTGTTGGGGGATTTGAGTTTGGGTGGTTCAGGTTGTGGGCTAGGACTAGCACACCCCTCTCAACACACCAGCTTGGATTCCATTAACAGCGTAGTTATGATCCATGCTGCCTACCACATCATCATTATATGTACAGATTCAGGAAAAAGCGAGAGGTGGTGGAAGTGGCATCATGGCCCCTTTGACATGGGGCAACATTACAGGATCAACACTTTGTCCCACTCTTAGGCCCTCAACAGTCTCCGACCTGCGGCTAAGAAAGATATGAAAGGGATAGAAGTGAAAAGTACTGAAAGTAAGAAAGGTTTAAAATATTCCTCCATGGCCACCAGGACCAGGAGTGCCCTTGCATTGCCAGGAGTACCTAAGGGCAAGTCAGGGGTTGCAGCTGCTATTCCTGGCAACCCCTAGTTGATGTGACTTGTGGGTGCCAAACATATGGCAGGAGTACATTTGGCACATAACTACATCGCCAGGTGGTTCCACGTCATGCATGATACGTCATGCATGATACTTTTAGCCACATGAACTTACGAGCCCATACGAAATAACAAGTCACATGGACGCAAAATGATGTTGCAGAAAAGAAAGGACTGCCTGAATTTTTTTGAGGTCATGTGTCAATAATATGAGCACGAGTGAACTAATCCACTAATGAAGGCACACCGGCAGAATTTCTCCAATCATTTCACTCCAAGGTCATTGCAGCCTTATTAAGCACTGATATTCAATGATATCATTCACATCTTTGAAGTGTGTCGCAGGAGTTCTGTTTACTGGTCCTTGCAACACATGAAAGACGAGAACTCGACGGTGGAATACCAGTAATTAATAAGAAACTGGAGCATTCCTGTGAGTGGGCCCTCCTCATTAGCAGCTTAGTTGGGTCTATAACATATTTGCATCAGCAAGTGATTCGGAGTGGTTATGGTATATTGAGGGCCAATCCAAGATTTGAGAATTTTAATCAAAATAGTAGAGCTAGGCGAGCCAGCACATTTAAAGAGAGGCCGAGGGCCGAGTGAGGCCCGACCTTGGGCTCTGGCTCGATTCCCAGAGCCATCACAGGGTTTGTCATGTAAAGGACATAGGAAGGCAGGGGCATATTTACAATAACTGGCGCATCCCTGCAAATCAGCAGGGATGCACCAGTTATTGTGCGCCACAACTCCGCCATCATGGATGCGCCGCATTTAGAATGCGGCGCACCATGGTGCAAAAACGGCACAGATGCGTGACGCATCTGTGCTGTAAAAGTGACGCATTGCTGGAGTTGCGTCGAAACGCGACGCAGCTCCAGCAATGCTCTGGGGGCCCTATCTAGTTAATGCTGCGTCAATCCTTATGCCTGCTTCAGGCAGGCGCAGGGTTTTGACGCAGCATGGGCCTAAAAGTGACTTAGTCGAATCTTGTAGGTTTCACTCAGCCACTTTTAGGAGGCGTTCCTGCGCCAGAATGCCCCCCCCCCCCCCCTGCACAGGAACGCCTACATGTGGCGCAGGGCATTACAACGTGACGCATCTCCCAGATGCGTCATGTTGTAAGTACCCCCGCACCATGAAGCAGGATTTGCGCCGCCGTTGCATCACAAAAGTGATGCAACGGCAGCGTAAATGAGGCGCAATGGGCTTGTAAATCTGCCCCAAAGCTCTTAATAATAATAGCTACACATTTATTATTCACTCCACCACGTGTCTGGTCTCTCGGCACTAATTGCTTCTGTTATTTATTACCCAATGCAATGTGCGCATGTTATTAACGCCAAAAGGATGAAAGGCTGAATGAGCCCACCTTGATTCAGACCTGTGACCATTATGTTAAACGCCGATCACTGTAATGGATGAATTCGTCCTTTTTTCTTTTCTTTGACATGATCATGAGCATCTCTCATTGCAAATGTTGCTACGGGAACGACCATCTAGTGTGGGGCCATGGAGCGGAGGAAGGCAATGTACCAGAAGGGGACTTTGTAGGCATTCATTTAACAACCAAATGCATTCTGGCAGTTTCAGTGTTGGTTGGCCCAAATTCAACCAACTAGGCCACAGTCTCAGATTATAAGGGTTTGTAGAAGGAAACTCTGATGTAGAACTGAGTGGCCCAATGGCACAGAATCAACTTTTAATCTGAAGAGGACATGTGCGCGCGTAAAGCTTAATCATTGGTTTAGCTAGTGAGGGCGTATTCTACATGGACCGATATAAGGATGGCGAGGAGACCTAGCAATCACTCTGTTTCTGACCTCAGTCCAGATTCCTCAGCAGAGAATGGCTGTTACCTGGTCAACTTCAGCCAATCGTGTTTTTCAGCCAAAAGCATCAAGCCCTCATTACAAGTGGCCCTGCAGTGCAGGATAGGCTACAAACAGGAGTTACTTACCCCATAGGAATTACAGGGTTGCTGGAACACAGCTGATGAGAAGTATGTTACCAGAGCCGGACTGTCGGTAGCGAGCATCAGGCGTTTCCCTGGGAGGCTGGAAGAGTGGGGGTCGGTTTTGGAACATTAGGAGCTGGTTTTGTTACTGAGGGCCAGTCATGCAACGCTGTTGCAATATCGGCCCCCAGTTACAAGAGCAGAAATGCTTCACACTTGCACCTCCCTTCTGGGGGCAGGTCTGACAAAATTTCTAGGGTCGCTTTGGGTTCCGAGCCCAGCCCTGCATGTTACCCAGACATTTCAGGAGAAAAATTAGGAATAACTAGATAAATTGGAGATTTTCTGATGAATCTGGTAATTCCTAATTTCTGAATGGATCCTAAAGTTACATCTCATTATACCCCCCACCTTGGAGTTCCTTGTCCAACTCTGGGAACCACATCTCGAGGCCCTAAAGCATGCTGAGTCCTGTAAGTCCCTAGCTATAATGGAGAAAATGAAACTACAAAGCACAGGGTGATTAGGGCCAAGTTACATCTCTGGGAGAGATGAGACTGAGCCCCTGTTTTGTACCAGAAAATAAGACTTGTGGCTGCATATTGAATCTCCATTAGCCTTCAAAACTTAGACATGCGTACTAGCAGACTTATTGGCATAGTCTAGTTTATACTTTATAAGCATCACCTTTCAATATAAAGATGGAAGAAATGGACAGGCTGGTAAAGGCAAAGGGAACACAGTCTGTAGCTGTGCAGTCATGTTTGGTTTTCAGAGAGTGCTCAGGTCCATGCATGAGCAGCTCAGCCACTCCACATATTTTATTTGCATTCTGATGTATACATTGTTCTTTATAAATTTAGGACTACAAATAGAGGAATGCAAAGAAAAAACTTTGACTGGATGAGCTACTCACTCCTGGATGTGGGAACGTTGAGAGCCAACTTGTTGGTGACCACTTTTTCTCCATAGAAATTTCTATGTCTCTAGATAAACTTTCCACTGGTGAACCTGGTCCCTGCATCTGGTTTGCTTTTTATTGCAGTCGACCTTAACATTTGACTTTGCCCCACTCTATCGCAACCAGATAACCACGGTATGATGATGAATTATGTCCAAACACACTGCTTTTAGATAGCCCATTGTTATGAGGGTGGTCTTCAACTAGTGATATATATCAAGAGGGAGAGATTTGGAGCGCATAAAGGTCCGGCATACATGCTCCGATTAGCTAATCATGACCACAGGGGTATGCAGTTCCAAGTAAGTGCAAATGTGTCTGCTTAGGTCAGTTAAGTTTCCACAAAGTGTGTAAGGAACATTACTCTGTAGGAACTCTCTATGTCTACATTACCATCCTAATTCACAGAATAAACAATTGTTCAAAGGAAAAAAGGTCTTTGAATCAATACTGAAAAAAATACATCATGTCATTAAAATAGGAGTGTTTTATGTCGATCCGACTATTAAAACCAAGATTGACTGGAATGACGATGTCAGCCCACATTGACGTCACAGATGTGTGCCCCCTTGTTAAATTGACCACCGCGTTTACACATATATGGGAGAGAAGATTCCTCTCCCATTAGAAATAGAAAACAGAACTTGTAGTGTAGTTCCTAGTTTCCCACTAGGCCCTGCGCATTGGAATAACATAAACAGTAGTATCGACGTGGAACTGCGGATATTCCAGGCCTCCACTGACTATGCTAAACTTAATTGGGTTGTGTTACCAACTAGCTCAGAGGTCACTGGAAACTTTCTTCTCTGCATAGGAAGTGATCAGCTTCCTTGGCACAGACAAGAAGGGATTCAGCTTTCCAACAACCGTGCAACATGACAACTTTGCTCCTCAGATCAAGAGTCAATCTCTAGGGTCGTGTGAAACAATAGACATGTATTTCACTCAGTCAGTTTAGTGCAGTTTACTTTCACGAGATGTAGAGAATAGAGAGACGGGCGTTTGTCAATAAAGGGTTAACATTTATTGAACAGTCTTTCTTCTCGTACAAGAGAAATGTATTGCCACAATTGCAAGACTTGTTATGATAAAAAGTACGTACAGTAAGATAAGGATTGTGAAATAGAACTGTAAAAGCATTGATATGGTTTCTTAGCCATACAATGGTTTAAAAGTAATAAAACATATATACAGTAATATATACATTAGGCTAACATACTCAACTGGTGCTTCTAACTAAGCCTACCCCAGTGTGCCTGACCTAAGCCTAACACGTGGAAGGGGAGTCAGTAAGTAGCTTTAAGTTAAGTTGGTTTTGCCAAGGTTTGTTTCAAGAATTCTCGTCTAAGGGTTTAGTCAACACCATACCTCTGAATAGAATGATGGAGGATTGGTATCTCCTTCAGGGGTCACTCTCGATATCCCAGTCACCCGCGAGGGCAGACCGGAAACGCCGGAGCTGGATTTCTCTGCACGAGAAAGGCAGCGGGTCTCTTCAGCGCGTCGAGGAAGGAGGGGGGACAGCGTCCGCGGGCAGCTGGAATCTGCTGGATGTCTTCGCAGAGGGACGGCTGTTCAGCTCCTAAGCGTACTGCACCATAGTTCGCGCTTTAGCAGCGATAATGGTATCAGTAGCTTCACCACCACAGGGACAGCAGGCTGCAGCGACAGAGTGCTAGCTTCACCAACACGGGGTCTTGCAGACAGCTAGTATCAGCAACAGTAGCTCGTACAACAGCAATTGATCAAGGCAACGTTGGTAATATTTATACCTGACAGGTGCTGGGTTTGACGCAAGTTTGCTGGACATAAGACGTCAATTAAAGATGTCACTAGGAAGTGATAGTTATCAGTTGCTCATTAGAGTTCCATTACTAATCAAAACACAGCAAGCAGGGATTTCCAGGTTTGCTGAGTTTTTATCTTGTTGAAGAACTCGGAGTGTTAATCTAGGAATATCAGATAGTGACTTCTGCCCTGTCATTGCACTAATTGGTCGCAAAGGAAGTGGCAGAGAGTTACGCTGGAATGTGGCTCTGTTCGTGTGAGGCCAGAGATGACTTTTCTGAAAATCGCACTTGAACGGTTATGCCAATATAGGGAATAAATGGATTTATAGCCGAATAGGGGCATAAGGTCACAGTATCGATCAGGAACCTAGATAAACACATAACACCCACTCCACGTATTCATGTCCATCAAAATTACTAAAACTAAAGCAATTAGATGCATGTGTAACATTGCCCACCCCAAAATACATAAATGCATTCGAAATAGGCGTACTTGAAATACATGAAATTTAGGTACTGTACGTTTTTTGAAGCATAGAAATCATTCAAAAATTATTGCCTATGAGATCAATGAACGATTATGCAAAAAGAATTACCCATGAAGTATCTCTGACAGAAGAAAGGCGAGATAAATCATCACATATAAATGCATTGTAATAACATGTGTGCTAGAGGCTGGTGTAACTTTGTTATGTCTCTAGATGTGATTAGAAATAGAAGTGTGAAGCTTCTGTTCTCTAAGAATAGTTTTTACGTTAAGCAAAGAATTGTTCGTGCCAAAAAAAAAAAAATTGAATATAAAAAATGTCCAATTCAAAAGAAATAATGCTTGAACGGGGAAAAATAGAGAATTTTTGCAGTCTTTGTTGATCAAAACTGAAGGCCGAAATCAGAGTTCATGGGAACGCTGTGTGTCGGAAAGCTTCTTAAAAGTTATTGTTTCTGTACGGGTGAGAACATCGTATCAGACAGGCTCTCAAAGAATTGGTCTACAAAATCAGGTGACAGTTCAACCAAATTCGATAGGGCTGTAACTTGGCAGGTGTGAGAATGATTGCTGTCATCGTAGTCAGGAGCAGCAATGCTCACAGAAGGCCGTACCTGGGTGATGCTGCTTTTGTCACTCGCTCCACTGTTACCACCTAGTCGTAGTACAGGAGTCTCCACGAATGCCGTCATCAGGATTGGTAGCCGCTGGGGACAACACAATGCGTGAGCCGTTATTGGACTGAGCAAAGTATCGACGTCCGTTGGTACTGCTGATGGAAGTGAAAGACAGATGTCCAACACGCATTCATCGCCGCATAGCATACATCTTAGTACCGGTAAGATACAGTTCTGCCATATAGGTCTGAATGAAAGGAACCAGGTCATGTTTAGATCTCTCAGCCTGGCCAATCCAAGGACGTTAGTTATCCTGTCCCGGTAGCGCATTGCTAGGATTGTCTCTTCCATTCCCATGGGAGCTATGTCTGAGCCGAGGCTTGCCATAACGAAGCAGGAGGGTCAAAAATAAAATCCCTGCTACGAGTCCCAAAAATAATGGTATGCCGCTGTGAGAAGTTGGCCCGATATGCAGCGTTCGCTATTCTAGCGACCGCTATGTATCGTTCCAAACGACCCTTATGGTGATTGGTTGTAAGTCAACCTTAGACCAGCTATCCTAGTAGCGTGGATACGAGCAGTCTTCGGGCTAAACTCTAGAGGGCGTGTTAAGCCAGCTGTTATACCATCACATACCCCTTGAACCCCAAGTGAAAGGACACCACACAAGTGTTATGAAAATAGACAGAATATTTATTAAGAATCACAACAGCCCTAGACTCTTTATGAGGACAGGGTACTAAGCACAAACCAAAACTCTTAGGAAAATACTTCAAGTGCACAATTAAAACAAGTGTCCGAGGACACGGAAAGTTTAGTGGTCTCGGGCGGACCCGATAAGGCAAGTCGGAAGCGAGGGACTCGGGACCCTAGAGTAAGGAGGCTATGCAGGCACCGAAATGCCGAAGTTACCTAGCCACGAGGGCTGCGGCTGCACAAGTCTTACAGGCGTCGGGGTCTTCGCTGACGAGCCAGGAGCCGGAAGAAAAGGAGTTGCTGGCCGGCGACCAGTGCTGAATAGTTCGTAGAGATCCAAGCCTGGATCAGAGATCGTTGATACCTGAAAGCAGAGGGGACCAAGTTCGTACTACTAGCCAGTAGTCAGAGGGTACCAGGAAGGCACCGGTTGGCCATCACCTCGACTAGGTGAGTGGGCGACGCTAGGCTCTGCAGTCTCACGGACCAGGAGGCATTGTCGGCGACCAGGATGGAGGTGCGAGCTGTCCCACGAAGGTTGATGCTGTCGGCGTCGCTGGGCCCAGGATTGGGGCAACAAGCCTTGGCAGATTTCAAGGCCACGGGGTGGGCCTAAAATGGCGTCTTGAGTGGACCAGGAGGGTCCGGGGTGCTTCCCTCAAAGATGGAAGCAAGGGCCGGTCTGGAGCAACCAGACCAGCAGCGTTGGTTGTCGGATGTCGTCAAAGAAGGGCACAAGCCAGCGGCTAGTGACCAGACAACGTGCTGAGCAGCGAGCAGAAGGGCCCCACGCAGATCGTGGAGATGCTGGGAGACTGCACTTCGGTGCTGGAGCTGCTCAGGGTCGGGGCTTCTCGGACCCCAGAGCACTCACCAGAGAATTGCTTCGATGGTCGTGCTGATTAAGAAAGCGTGCAGGTTTTGATGATGGCCGGTCCCTCGAGGTCTCGTCACACCCACAGATCTCAGCTGAGCTGACGACGTGGGTAGAGGTCAGAGGTGCCAGGGAAGCCGGTTCTCGTTGAGCTGGGCTGTCCGATTCCTTGAGGAAGGACTTGCAGCAAACCGCAGAGTTCTTAGATGGTGCCCGCTGGTGCAGGGTGACTACTCCTTAGCCACAAGGGAGAAATCTTGAGAAGAGTCTCGAAGTCCTTTCGTAGAAAGTATTCTCGATTCAAAGATGATCTGATTTGGAAGGGTCCCCGCTCCGGCCTTTATCCTAAAGAAAGGGGTGGGTACATGACTAGGCCCTGCCCTAAGGGTGGGACCAGGAAGGGGGGTAGTTACACCCCTCTCCCCTGCCGGACTGTCCCCAGGTTAGGGGCTGGCGCCCCTGGAACTGGTTCTGACCGGCAGATGCGTAGTGAGCACCGGGGTGCCACTCCGCAGTCACCTTCTCGCAAAGCCCTACCTACCCAGAATACACAAACCCTGTCTGGGACGGTGCGAACACCGCCCTTGACAGGAAACCCTTTGTCCAAGCTCTCCTCGCTTGGAAGGACTCCCAGCAGCAGGAGGTCAGACTCGTGTCTGTGGTGGCAGCATCCATTTTGTGGAGCTGAGGCTTTAGTTAACTTTAACCGGGGTTCACAGTTACATACATGTCGTGCCCCTCTAGAAGGGCGGAATGCTAACCTCGTCACCAGAATTGGTGAGGGGGTAGCATCCCGATTCGTATGACACCTTACTCGACATGTCTTGATAACGCAATACCGAAGTTACCGATATGGTACGCGTTATCATGGAACAGCCATTGGGTCTTGGTTCCGCAAGCTGCAACCGGGCTCGGCTCGGGCCAGAACCCAATTCACACGATTCCAAGCACTCTGCCTTCAGGATTGTCAAGGCCTGCCATAGGAGTGTCTGATAGGAACTCGGGTGTCCATTGTATGGTTAGATAAAGGGCTACTATACCTAAAGCAACGAGCGGGTACGCTACGTTGCCCCAGCTGTCGTGCAGCCAGTTGTGTCAGATTTAGACGGCCAGCCAGGGGTGGCATAATACATGCTTCAGCCCCTGGTAGGCCCTGGGTACACCTATGCCCTGAGTTACAGGGTCTGATAAGGTGGCCCAGTACCAATTGGAAATGTACCTAGGGTACATGGAATCCATTTTACAGAGAGAGCAGTAGGCCTGGGGTCCTGATTGGCAGGGCCCCAGGTCGACTATGTCAAAAACCAGCTAAAACACAGGGCAAAAAGTTGGGGGCAACCATAGTCAGGAGGTACCTTCCTACAGCCGCCAAAAACAGAGTGCACAAAATTAGGAACGATTCCCAAAATTGCCTGGAAGGGTGTAAGAAGTCCCGTAAAGACTGTCTTAAATATGCCTGGGATGCTTGTTGCACTAGACATGTTAAGGAGTTGGCTGAACATTTCTACGAAATGCACGGGGCAATTTGTTGATAAAAGGTCATGAACTTCAGTAGCTGTCCTTGCAACTAGAAGATCATACGTCTCTTTTGATGACGTTATAGGCACTGTTGTCTGTAAAAGTACAGATTTCATTTTGCTTAATGTATCAATTCGTATAGAATAGAGATTCAGACGAGGCCAGATGGGAGTCACTGTGTCTGCAGGCCCACTTGGAAACAATGCTTGCATACAGCATTTGACCATGGATGTTACTCTTACTAGATAACTTTTCCCTGGCACGAGGCCACAACATCTGTGATCCGTTCTAAGAATGTAACTCCCGTTCGAAAGTTGCATAAAGAAGGGCTGTATCTGAGTTGCAGGTGTGACTAGCTGGTGGCATGAAAGGTTGTTAGAATTTCCATCACATGCTCCGTGTAAATTAATACCCTGACACAAAAGTATACCGCTTAGTGAATGTTTACAGTTCTCACCACTAAGAAATACATTTTTGTCGCTGTCACTATAGCAAGAATGAGTGTATGGTAATTTCCATTCAGATTTTACATATCCTTTACCCAATTGTTCATATTGGCCAGCAGGTATGTACTCAAGGCACTTTTTAAATCGGAAAGTTGTTATCGGAATAGTGATAATTCCGTGTATTATCCATTCAATGACAGGACTCTCTGACATTGTCAAGGGTAATCTCTCGAGTTTTTCGATGCTCAGGATTGTATAGTCTGCTCCTTTCTGTGCCAAACTGATCTGTTTATCAGTAAGGTTAAAAATGGAAAATAATGACGTTGTGTTGATTAAACGCCAAGGCACATAGCCTGAACGAAGATTTTGCAGCGTCCAGCCTAATTCTATAATAGAACGCAATTGAGACTGGCCATGTTGTAACATTAGCAAATCTCTGTCTATCACATCAAAGGCAGAGGATACAATATTGTCCAACGAATATATTCTGGAAGACAAAGTCATTAACCCATTGTCTACTACAGAAAGTGATTTTTCCAAATTAATACGATCAATTTCTCGTATTTTCTCAGCAGTTTCAATCTGCTTTACTTTCCAAGCCTCGTTGTAAGCAGCATAGATACTGGTCGCTATGAAACGCTTTTGACGCTGTTTGCGTGGTCCAAGAATGAAATCGCGCAAATCAGCACCATCTTTTAGTAAAGACAAGTGTTGCTTAATTTCAGCCAGTGTGGATGTTGTCAGCCATTCAAGGCAGAGCTTCCCTACACTGTATGTTGTTATAATCCCTGGATGTTGTCTCTGGGAATATCTTGAGTCTAATCTGGTCATTTTTAACCCCTGTGTTTTATTCAGGAATCTATCTTGACAGCTATTTGTGTCTGTAGGCCAGATTAACCATTTTTTCCAATCAGGATTTGTTCTGTTGAAATGTAAAATTTTCGACACGTCTAACTCAATATCTGCAGTTATATTTTCTGGTATTGGCTTTGGTATAGACGGTGTTTTAAGGTCTTTGATCTTAGCTAGGCCAAGACAAGATGTTTGGTGTATTGTGTCATTTAAAAACAACATTTGTTCTGGTATCATGCAGGTTCTAAATAGTGCTTCAATGCCCTGTACCTGCCAATCTTTTGTACCCCAAATTGTTTTCGTTTCAATATTATTTTTCCAATAATCAAAAGCAAATGTCATCATTTTGTCATAAAATGCTTCTGAATATATCAATTTAGAATTTGTCAGCATTGTTTTCATTCCTGTTTTATCTAACAGTTTGTAATAAAACGTTTCTGCATCACTGGTGTTAAACCCTGAGAAGTATTTGAATTTCTCAAAAAATGCTTTAGAACTGCTTTTAGGTGGTGTAGCACAATGTTCCCATTGATTATACATAAAAACATTTCTAGGCTGTGCAGATTTGTGCAAGTAGTGGTCACCATAGTGGGTGTAACAGAATAACTGCTCATAACTAGATGAACCTTGTAAATAATCATGATCTGTGAATCTAGCTGACATTACTAAATCAGACATCATGTCATTAATACTGTTAAAGTCCCAATCATCAGAGAATGTACTAGGTTTTACAAAATCACTTAAGGAAACCTTTAGTTGATGAGGATACTTCAGGATTTCAACCGGACCATAGATCTCATAGTCTGTTTTCTCCCATACTACCCCACCAGGTATTGGAATTGCTGTGACATTTACTGTTGACAGTTCTCTTTTCTTCACGTGGGATGATCTGTGTGGTTTCAGGACTAGGTTGATGTTCTGACTCGCTGTGTCCATTGTAATATATTTTCCCTCAATGAATTTTCCCAAACATAGTACCATGATGAGCCAAAGCAGGAGGAAAAATACACCTAGACCGAACCAGAACTCTAGCCAAGGGGAAACAAGGTAGATTTTCTTCAATTGATGAAAGACTTCCGTTGCTTTTTCTTTAAAAGTCTTTTTTGTTTCTGGCATTACTTCGGGGTCGTTTTGATCTTCAGAGAAGTTGTCGAAGTTGATGAAATAACCAGAGGCAGTTCTGTCAATTGATGGGATTGTTCTTTCAATCTGTCTCTCGGTAGCACTTTCTGATGCCACATTAGTGTAGACTGGTGTTGTTTCTTGACGAACTGTTTCAATCTGTGTTTCAAGAGGCACGAGTTCCATGGCATTATTGCATAGTCCTTCATTGTGCACTGCAGGCTGATCGAATGTGATTAGTCTTTCAGTTTGAACCTCTTAGATTGTTGCAAGTTTGGGTATTCTGTTGTTTCTTGGGAGTCCACTGGGCCTACTATTGATTATTGGCCACATGCTTGTGGTTTTACCAGATCGATAGACACGACTCTGTTCTCCTTTTTACCAGCAAGGGGCGGTAGCACAACTGATCTTGTTCCGGTGATTGCCAAGACAGGTACTGCTTTTCTGTAAGAAGGCCCAAATTCCTTCTTAACCGCGATCTTTTCTCTGACTAGATCCCCAATCTTTGGAATCCAGACAGGCCTTGCTGGGGCTGTTGCTGGTGGTGCCTCGTCAGTGGTATTTGGCTGTTGCTTTAACTTTATGTTGCTTAAGGATTTTCTTGTTTCGTTCAGTTCCTGTAAAACAGCCAAACGATCCTTTATATCAAAGTGCGTTGTTTCTCCTTGTACCACTGACATCTGACTATCGAGGTCCTGAATACGCATTCTAATTCCGAACAATAGTTCGTATGGGCTGAAACCTTTTAGAGAATTTCTTGGCATGTTGTTAAGACTAGTCTGGACACTTATTAAATGTTTGACCCACCCAGCGCCTGAACCTAATACCTTCCCTGTTATAGATTGCTTTATGTCCCGGTTTTTTCTTTCTACCACACTGTTCCCTTCGGGGTGCGACGGACAAGAATACCGCAACCCAATTCCCATGCTAGCCATGGCCTCCTTATAGGCTCGAGAGCTGAAAGCAGGACCCTGGTCAGAATGGAACGTGGTAATTGCGTATGTGCCGATATGGACTCGCAAATCTTTTATAACCGTTCTAGCGTCAGCCGAGCGCTGGAGGCCTCATTATTTAAGTGCGTTTAGTCTTAATGGTGTACACTGGGACGCGCTTCTCTTCTTTGATTGCGCAGATAGACCGCCTTATGCTGTCTAGAAGGGATCCTGAAACTACACTGGCCTGTTCATTACTGCGATCTCTGTTGCAGTCTTTACAATTTTGAGCAAAACATTGAATATCTATGCTCATTCCTGGCCACCAGTACTCTGATTGTAATTCTTTCAGAGAGACTTTGATTGATTGGTGTCTCAGACCCAACCCCATGTGTGCTTCCAGTAAGAGGAAGCCCCTCCTGCTCCTGTTTGGAATTACTCTGTCCCCCACTCCAGGGATTCGAGCAAAAGGAACGGAGTTTGCATCGATTATGTATGCATAATTGAGTGGATAGTTTACGAGTAGTGCTGCACAGTCGCCTTTTACGGTCGTTTTTACTGCCAGCATGGTTTCCCCGTCTATGTATTTATCTGTACGCTTTTTTGTGGCTACGGAAGCCGGTTTAGTTGCTTCCGCTGTGGCTGTGTTAGCCAATGAATTCCCTGCAACGTGAACGCCATCACGTTGAAGACTCTGTGCGTGAATCACGTGAGTCTTTTGTAGTTCTTTGTGTAAAAGAGCTACCTGTTTCCATAGCAATTTATGCTTTATTGTGGCACCTGCGTCATCTTTGTAGTAGTTTTCGATCCAACTCTGCAGTTTATTGTTGTAAGAGTTGACGCAAAAATGAGAATCGCAAACGATAAGTGTCGGGAATTCACGTTCTGCATTTTCGAGCGCCATCTTTAAAGATCTGATTTCAGTTCTCTGAACCGAACAGTTTCTTACAGATTCAGTTTTTGTTACTTTCGGTCTGAATTTACCGCACAGCCAACGACCTTTAATGATCGCACATGCTGCATCGTAGGATTTTCTCTCTACGTTGAAATGCTGTACAAAGCTATCTGTATAGATTATACATGCGTATTGTGAGAGAGGCAGAATTTCGATTGGCAGAGGATATTCTTCTTCATATTCTAAATCATTCAGTTCTTCGAATTGCGGGGCGAAATAGTATTTCACATCTTCCGCTCCTAGAGAATCTATACACTGTATCCATTTCGGATCCAGTGACACTGTAGGCAGGTTTACTGGGCTGAATAGCGCTTCGAAGGCGGATTCCGCTGTAAGGATATTAATCCGTTTGCCGTGTGCTAGTTCTCGTTCATTTGCTAATGCGATTTGCACTGCTTTCACAGTTCTTTCTGTGTGACTGAATGCTTTTTCTGCTTGTGTGTACAAGTGAGATTTAATTGAAATTGGTACCTTTTCTCCCTCATTAGAGGTTAGGTACGTGAATCCGCATCTTCCTGGGATGACTCGGATTACAAGATCACGTGTGTTGTCACGTGTATCTAATTTTGTTTTTGCTAATATGTCTGTTTGCAGTGATCTCAAAATTTTTGTGTGTTTTTGAGTCCAATTGATTTGTTTAAAATCAGGTTTAATTAGTTCGTAGAGAGGTTTAACCCTCTCTGCGTAATTTAGAATGTAAGTTCTTCCGAAATTCAGAAAACCTAGAATGGATTGTAAATTCTTCAGCGTTTTTGGAGCTTGGAGTACAGCGCACTTCTCTAAGAAGTTGTCCGCTAGGCTTTTCCCTTCACTTGATAATTCGTACCCTAAAAACAGTACTGTCAGATGGGCAATTCGAGACTTTTTAAAGTTGAATTTGTAACCCTCTGCTGCGAACCCAAGTATAATGGTGTTCACTCTTTTCAAATGAGTATCCAAGTCGTCGTCTGTGAGATAAATATCATCTACGTAAGATAATGCCTCATCATCATAGATTTGTAGTAACTCTGTTACCCTAGCTGAGAATAGTCCTGGGCTGTTCTTGAACCCCTGTGGGAGTCGACAGAATTTTTTCTGCGACCCAAATGCAGAGAAAGCGGTCAAATATCTGCTTTCTGGTGCAATGTTTTGACAAAAGAAACCATTAGATATGTCTAATGTTGTTTTGTATTTTTTTCCTAACTATATTATTCATTAGGGCTGCACTATGCGAGTTTTGTACTGCAAATGTTTTACAACATGTATTAAGATGTCTGTAGTCCAAAACTAGACGATATGAATTGTCTGGCTTGGAGACAGGAAACAAAGGATTGTTCATTTGAGAGGTGCATGTTTCAATCACCCCCTGGTATTCAAGTTGATCTAAGATCTCCCTGACCTGTTTTTTAGCTTCTGGCTTTATGGGATACTGCCGTTGGGCAGTTGGTTCACTTTTTAATTGGATTTTGTGAGGAGGAGAATCCTCATCCCATCCTACATGATTTTTATACAATGCCGGAGCCTGGGCTACTGCCCATTTCCTTGCATATGTATATTTTTTGTGAATCGGAATGTGATTCGAGAAGGCAGGCATAATCACTTCTTCGCCACGAGGGCACTCCCTGACAAACTCTGGGGGCCAATCTTTTTCAGCTAACAGAACATCGTAGCCTTTTGAGAGCTTATCCCAAAATAGACCCTTAATTTTCCTAGTCTAATCACCCTCCATACGCAATGTTATTTCGTATATTTTATGGGGCTCGCTAAGTCTGGCGTCGGCAGTTTCAACCTGAATGTATTCATTCGTGTCCACTGTCTCCAGATGACTCATCAAGATCTTGCGCGCTATACTGATTTCTGCTGCACTGTCCAACATTGTCAATGCCCACTCCCCGTTTTTCAACTGTGTCCTCAGTATCCTCGGCATGGTTGATTACTCTAATACTGGCTACCTTCTTTTTCTGAAATTGAGATTTTTTACTCTGAGCAGGTTCCTTGTCTTTGGACTTGGTGTGCTCTCCTGGGTCTGACCGTCCTCTTCTTTCCGAATTCTGTGGAAAAGATCGAGAGGGACGTGTATCAATACTTTGATATCTATCAGGTTTTTTCAGATTATCCCTATTTCTAAGGTTATATCTTTTCTCAGAGGGCTCCCTCTGGGGAGACTGGCGTTCTCGAGTCGGAGTTCTTTCCCTCCGTCGAGGAGACCTTCCTCTGGACTGGAAAACTTTTTCCTTGGGAGTGGATTGTTTATTTCCATCCCAGCTCTTTTTAGGAGTGTTTAAATTATTTTTAATAAATAATTTTTCAGGATTTTCGAGCAGTTGGGGCTTTACCGGTTTCCCACCCAAGCTGTCTCTACCTAATTCTTCATAGCACTTTTCTATGATTTTTGCAAGCTCAACAGGATCTTTTATATCTGTTTCCCTCAACTTCTGGCGGATCGCCACAGATGCTGCTTCTCCTCTTATATTGGCTAATAATATAGCCGAGACCTGCTTGAAGTCTTTCAGTAATTTCATACCTAGATTTAAAGCGGGCTCTGGACCGAATTCATTTTGAACCTGTTTTAGCACTTCTGGTATTACCGCCATAGACGGAACACCGTGTGTTTTTGTGTAAATGGAAGCAAAGACTGTACCCCAAGTGTCACAGTCCTCTATGTGTGGTGCGATTCCCATAGGAAGGCAGATGGTCAAGATTCTGTGTTTCTCAATAGGGGTAGTATCAGGAAATACTGCCTCTATTTGAGTGATTTTCTGTGCTAACCAGAAAGGAATTTGTTCCCGTTTTACGGGTGTTTTACCAAGACATGACTGTATGTTCTGTGGTGTAATTTTATTAGTGTTCCCCTGATGAGGGGTCAGCTGTGGTACATTGACAGCTGGCTGGACTATTGCAGTCCGCATTACATATTGGACTAATTGCCTATTTATTTTTATTAATGTGTTTAGCTGTACTAACAGCTCTTCTCTAGACATTTTTACAATGTCCGGATGTGGTGTGTAGCTGGCTAGAACCGGCCACGTTGCTCCTGGTCTACCTAGTGGACCGAGCCTGGTAATGTGATCATTGTGTTTTAGGGCGCCATTAAACCAGAGCAGGTGCTCTTGAAATTTAAGTGGAATTTCAATCTCCTCGAAAGGAGTGTACTCTTCCGGAGGTTTCTCTATTTTGTAATAGTGAAACTCTTTTGTTCTAACGTTTACCGCTGGAAAATTTATCCATGAATAGAATACCTCTGTCTGCCGATACTCGTGAGCCTCTATCACGAAAATTACTGTACCACCTTGAGGTGTCAGTCCGTTCTCTATAAGTTTTAATGTTATAGATCTTCTTAAGTGGACCGGGATGATAATTGCATCCGGGTCTGTGTGTTCGGGACCTTGCTGAGTCGCATCTGCTGCGGCCTCAGTGGTTCCGTTATTTTCTGGCATTGTTAAAATGCAAGGTTTGCAGAGTAGGTCTCCAAGGAGACAAAGATTAGGTGCACAATATTTTGGAACACTGTATCCTTCAACGTTGAATAAACCAGAGCTTTACATAGGAATCTCTTCCTACTGAGTTCGGGCGGATTTTTAACCTTTCACCCACTCCAGACGTCTATTGGAGTATTTACGGGAGAAAGGGGTCTGTGTGAAATATGCACGTCTGAGTTACTCTAACGTCTTGCGTTAGTTTATCGCCTTACCAAACGTTGGGCGCCATGTAGTGTAGTTCCTAGTTTCCCACTAGGCCCTGCGCATTGGAATAACATAAACAGTAGTATCGACGTGGAACTGCGGATATTCCAGGCCTCCACTGACTATGCTAAACTTAATTGGGTTGTGTTACCAACTAGCTCAGAGGTCACTGGAAACTTTCTTCTCTGCATAGGAAGTGATCAGCTTCCTTGGCACAGACAAGAAGGGATTCAGCTTTCCAACAACCGTGCAACATGACAACTTTGCTCCTCAGATCAAGAGTCAATCTCTAGGGTCGTGTGAAACAATAGACATGTATTTCACTCAGTCAGTTTAGTGCAGTTTACTTTCACGAGACGTAGAGAATAGAGAGACGGGCGTTTGTCAATAAAGGGTTAACATTTATTGAACAGTCTTTCTTCTCGTACAAGAGAAATGTATTGCCACAATTGCAAGACTTGTTATGATCAAAAGTTCGTACAGTAAGATAAGGATTGCGAAATAGAACTGTAAAAGCATTGATATGGTTTCTTAGCCATACAATGGTTTAAAAGTAATAAAACATATATACAGTCATATATACATTAGGCTAACATACTCAACTGGTGCTTCTAACTAAGCCTACCCCAGTGTGCCTGACCTAAGCCTAACAAGTGGAAGGGGAGTCAGTAAGTAGCTTTAAGTTAAGTTGGTTTTGCCAAGGTTTGTTTCAAGAATTCTCGTCTAAGGGTTTAGTCAACACCATACCTCTGAATAGAATGATGGAGGATTGGTATCTCCTTCAGGGGTCACTCTCGATATCCCAGTCAACCGCGAGGGCAGACCGGAAACGCCGGAGCTGGATTTCTCTGCACGAGAAAGGCAGCGGGTCTCTTCAGCGCGTCGAGGAAGGAGGGGGGACAGCGTCCGCGGGCAGCTGGAATCTGCTGGATGTCTTCGCAGAGGGACGGCTGTTCAGCTCCTAAGCGTACTGCACCATAGTTCGCGCTTTAGCAGCGATAATGGTATCAGTAGCTTCACCACCACAGGGACAGCAGGCTGCAGCGACAGAGTGCTAGCTTCACCAACACGGGGTCTTGCAGACAGCTAGTATCAGCAACAGTAGCTCGTACAACAGCAATTGATCAAGGCAACGTTGGTAATATTTATACCTGACAGGTGCCGGGTTTGACGCAAGTTTGCTGGACATAAGACGTCAATTAAAGATGTCACTAGGAAGTGATAGTTATCAGTTGCTCATTAGAGTTCCATTACTAATCAAAACACAGCAAGCGGGGATTTCCAGGTTTGCTGAGTTTTTATCTTGTTGAAGAACTCGGAGTGTTAATCTAGGAATATCAGATAGTGACTTCTGCCCTGTCATTGCACTAATTGGTCGCAAAGGAAGTGGCAGAGAGTTACGCTGGAATGTGGCTCTGTTCGTGTGAGGCCAGAGATGACTTTTCTGAAAATCGCACTTGAACGGTTATGCCAATATAGGGAATAAATGGATTTATAGCCGAATAGGGGCATAAGGTCACAGTATCGATCAGGAACCTAGATAAACACATAACAAACTGAATGCTCGTCCCCAGTGTTTCTGCTCTAGTGGTTGCAACCAGGCGTCTTCTGAACGAGACACATCTGCTTCCAATTAACGCTGATGGAAGACAGGTTGGGCCGGAGTGAGAACCAAAACCGGCCCTGGCAAAGTGCTCGCAGGGCCCCCCTCCCTCCCACGGGGTGTTGTGGGTGCCGCCGAGCTCTTTGTCTGGCCGGTTTCGGCCGATTTTGTTACAGGGCCGATTTTGCAGCTATGCTGCAAAAACGGCCCTGGAACAAAAACGGCCCCCATCCTGGCAGCCCACCGGGGGATTGCCCGGTGCCGCTACGACCAGTCCGGCCCTGTACATACTGGAGACCCATAATGCACGGCACTCCCGAGGTACCCGGCGTGAGTAGATCTTCCAGTGCACTGACATACAGAAGTTCGTGAGTACGGCATACCCGCCCAACTGTTCCAAAAGAGAGTGTTGGTATCATTTAACCGCTCTCTAAATCATAAACACGGGTCAACTGACCCTGTATTTGGATATTTGACAGCACTCTACAAAGCGTGTCACCAAGCAAAATACTTGAGGAGTCCTGATTTATACCCTCAGTGGGTAAGGTTCCTCACTGATCAACAGAATGTGTTGGAATGTCATGATATTTGTTTTATTCTCCTTATGGTGTTGGTGAATTGCACTTTTTAACTCATGGGACACATTAGAGAGTGAGCATGAACATGTGAGCATGCTTTGGTGTCTCAAACTGTCAATTTTTTGATAATAGTGAAATTAATGATGTCACAATTTTGTCTGCACTACAGGTCTTTTCAAAAATTGGTTTACTTACATGGAGACATTGAGAAGAGTAGGTGGCTGGGCGTAACACAAATGAACTCATATATCGAAACCCCTGTCACTGTGTAGATTAGGTTTTTATGGGCCTGAAGAAAAGTCGCGAGATCATTCACATGACTAAATTAGGCTTGACATACAAAACAACAGAAACTGTTGGTTTGAGACGCACTATTCACTGGCCCACTACGGTGCCTTGCACTTTTCAAATTAGCAAAAAAACTTTTCTCAAAATTCTTCACAATCTTTCTCTTATGTTTAAACAGAAATGCTTATAATCCATTCAATATCACAATCAAATATCAGCTTTGTTCATAATTCTTCATCTCATGATTTAATTCTTCTCAATCCATGAGTGTTCAACAAAAGTTCATCAAATACATGAAAAGCAGTCCATTAACGGTAGCACGACGACATCCCTGGTATGTTCCACACCCAATGCATTTCGGTATAAAAACCTTCGTCAAGGGGAATCCTGAAATCAACAAAAAAACATTCATGTAATACAAATTCTAAATTCCTATTAAAATGAAGAAAAGAGATATACCAAACCAGTCATAGCACACATGTGATCATGCTGTTAATCATGCTCATGTGACATGTGGTGTCCCAATTGTGCTACCCAACACATCTAAATGATATATAAAAAAGCAACCACTGTGCCAACCACGTCCCTCGAAACTCCTTGTGCCTAAATAACATGTGCTAAAGAACCTTGGGCCAGATGTAGGTAATTTATATTTACCGACTCTTAAATACCGAATTTTACCGATTCGGTATTTAAGAGTCGGTAAATATGAAGGGGGGAGATGTAGGTAATTCGAATTTGAGAATTACCGAATCGGTAGGATTCGGTATTTACTGATTCGGTAAATACCGAATCGGTATTGCCCATTGATTCCTATGGGCCATGAAGCCCATAGGAATCAATGGGCAATACCGATTCAGTATTTACCGAATCGGTAAATACCCAATCCTGCAAGGGTGCAGGGGGTGTCACTTTGACAACCTCTAGCACCCCAATTCCGGACTTGTATGCCATGTGGCACACAGACATGCCTTAGGGCATGTCTGTGTGTCACATTGCACAGGTGTGCATGCACAGATGTGCATGCACACCTGAATTCGGTATTTTACCACCCAATTGGATTGGGTGGTAAAATACCGATTCTTAAGGGCCTGTGACACTCTTGAGAGTGTCACCTACATGTGGATTTACCGAATCGGTAAAATTACCGATTCGGTATTTTACAGAATCGGTAAATTTACTGAATCAGTAAATTTACCGATTCTGTAAAATGATGGCCCCTACATGCCAAATCCTAAATACCGGTCGGTAACGACCGAAATTGACCGTTACCGACCGGTATTTTCTCTCCTACATCTGGCCCCATATGTTTCCTGAAAATGTTTCTGTGCCCCAAGTGCTAGAAAAAAACGAACAAACAAAGCTGTGTCAATTACAGGCTTGCTGCATGTCTGCGAGTTCTATATCATCTCACCTTTTCCGAAAACAAGTGTCTTGCGTATATCACGTCTGTATAAAAAACGCCTCTGTTTAAAAAGGAGATGAACGCTACTATTAATCACTCTGCCTCTTGACTATGCAAGACTATGTAAACAACCTTGTGCGTCACTGTACTCACCTACCGGTATATGCAACAGTTCCCTCGTTAGCCTTTCATGTTTAACTGCTGAACTATTCAATATTCGAATCCCCCAAGGTTAACACAGCTGCAAAAAACATTTACAAAGAAAACGCCATGAGCCCTGTTCTGATACTAGTTGGTAAACCTTTTTTATTAAAAACAATTCGATCACAAAAGGCTACCTTATTGCTGCCTGTACGTTGGCTGTGTTACCGGTAACGTCGATGGCCGCAGTATTCCTAAATTAGGCTTGAAATATGTTGACCTTCAGCTACCTTATATAATCACTTCTAGTAAGTAGCACCACATATTTTAACATTGGCAGGAGGAGTCAAACATTAAAATATTTATATAGAGTACCCCCTGTCCTATTTTTATCCCACTCTTTCACATATTTACTTCAAATACACCAATCTACTATTTTACCCACACACCCAGACTTCACCATTCGACTTGTAAAAAGATTTCCAGTAAAGAGCCCTCATTGAGGGTGCCCGTCGGGCATTGCAGCGCCAGCCCGACGTGGAGCGAAAGCTCAATGATGAAGCATGACACCTATCTAAGTGTGTGAGGGCGTTTGTTCCGACAGAGTAATGCTCCTTGCAGACTCTTTGGAAACTTAACTGACCTAAGCAGACAAATGTGCACGTACTGCAAACCCCTGTGGTCATGATTGGCCTTCAACTAGACTTGGTTTTTCAGTTGGAGTTAGCAAGCATGAAGGCATGTAATTTTATTTTTCCCATTGTAGACAGAGGCACACAATTACCTGTATGCGCAGAGATGCTGGCTAGACAATCAGGACTGCCTGAAGGAAAGCCTCCAGACACAAAGAAAGTTGATATGCATGTAAACAATGTTGGTGGGTGTAAAAGGTTTTGGTATGTGGGAGGTAAGCATATTACATCTTGATGGCACTCAGCTATACCCCAAAGTCTTAAACACATCAAACGTAACAATCCTGAAACACTTTCTAGAGAAACAAATACATTGAATGTCTACTTACCACCTTAAAGCGAACCCAAATAAGATAGAATGTTTGCTTCTATACTCCAATGATTGCCTACCTGGGCAGTTTAAAAATGGCTTGACATCTCTCCGCTTGGCATTTTACCATCATTAGTGGCCACCATTTAATGTATTGAGACGGTTCCCAGGACGATATTTTTTATTAGAACCATAAGGGGTCATGGTAGAGGTACTCTGACCCCATGTTTGACAAATGAGCATATCAGTGACACAGTTAATGTGTCCAAAACTTATGTTTTTAATCACACATAATATTTGCAACAATGCTGCGACCTCTAGCGCAGCCCCCCGCGTACCGTTGTGGGTACTGACATATTTGCGACGCCCACCGTCACTGCGAAAGCAGAAGATCGATTTTAAAGATTAATTTTATACAAACTACCTTCAAAAATATAAATTTAAACACTGCACTAATAACCCCAGAGCGTCTAAAATACTGTAAAATGTGTGCATATATGTGTTTTACACTTTATAAAAAAAGGCGCGATCATCGTGTTTACCGAGGTCTTAGCGGTACTCAGAGTACTCGCAAACATGGAAAATTGGTTTAAAAGATTGTTTTTGTGCAAACTCCACCTAAAAGTATGACTTTGAACAGTGCAGTGATAAACCCCCAGTGTCTAAAATACTGTAAAATGTGTGCATATATGTGTTTTACACCTCTTAAAAAAGGCACAATAATTACGGTTACCGAAGTGACTGCGACTCCTGACGTAGTAGCGAAAAAGGGAAGTAGGGTTCAAACACATTTTCTTTTTAAGTTATTACTAATATATGTGTACAAACATGTTGTTTGAGTTACTAATGTGTGTATTGTAATAGTTAGAATTCATTTTCAAGTTAAAAGTTTTGAATGTGGTGGTGGTTGTCGCAAATTTAAACATTTAAAAAATATATTTTACATGAAAATGAACAAAGTCTTGGGCTCTAGGGTGGCTCTCACAAGAGCCTTTGTGTTGAGAGTGTGTATAAGACAGCTACATATACAACTGTATACAAAGATTCAGGCTGCAGGAGTCGCTGTGAACAAGGAAAATGCATTTCAGATTTCCTTTTTTCAAGAAATGTATAGAAAAGGGAAAGATGAATCAATATCTCACTAAACAGCTAGACTCAAAGTTTATGTAAAATATGTTTATATATGTGTTTTACACTTTGTCAAAAACATATGGTATTTGCACTGCGTCCGAGTCAATTGTGACATCATCGCAAACACCAAAATTATCTTGAAATAAGATGGATAATGTACTTTAAAAAAAAATAAAGTTTACAAATACAACAATAAGTGGTGCACCGTGCAGTTGTAATGCTCCATATCGAATTATAGGAAAAAATCCAACAACCTTATAGATATGAAATAGAAGAAAAAAAACTTTGAAATTCACGGAATAAACCAAAGGTTACAGCGACATTATAGTTAGGAAATAGAATTTAAAAAAATCTTAGAAATGTACTGAAATAACCAAAGGTTACAGGGATGTCATAGTTAGGCTTACATTTCACTCATACAAAACCAGAGAAATTCAGCAGTTATAGTTAGCTAGGCTAACTATAACTCATGCCCCCACACTACACTGCATATGACCTCACATATTACATCACTCATTACATGGTCAGTGACTCATTGATGACATCTCAAATGACATCACTGATGACATCTTCCACAGATTCATTACATACCCACTCACAGTCCCATAAACCTTTTATACCCCCTCTCCCGCTCCCACACTACCATTCTCAAAGCCATTCATACACTCACACCAGTCCTTACACACTCACTCACTGATTCATAGACCTACACACACATCTACTCACTCACCCATACAGCAACACATACACCCACTCAGTCACCACTACAGTCACTGACATATCCACCCATACAAACACTCACAGACTGAGTCAGTCACCCATAGAGCTACTCACACACCTAGTCACTCACACATACAGTCAATCACACAGCCACTTAATCGCTCATACAGTTACACATGCACCAACTTAGTTGCTCATACAGATACTAACACATACCCACTCACCTATACAGTCACTGACACAAGCATACACTCACCTGTACTGCTACTTTCACATTCACTAACTGACCCACATAGTCACCCATATACCCCCATCACTCACCTATACTCCCTTTCACATACCCAGTTACTCACCTATATACCATAGACACATGCACTTGCAAACACACACAGCAATCCACACACTCACCCATACAGCTCCTTACACACACACAGTCACTAACCCATACAGCCACTTACTCGCCCACTCACTCAACCATACAGGCAGTCACACAGCCCCTCACCCGCCCACACAAACACTCAGATACTCAGACACCCATACAGGTACTCACACAACCAATGAATCACCCATACAACCACTCACGTACCCACTCGCACAACCATATAGCCACTAAGACACCCACTAACAGACTAATAGAAACATTGATCCATACATTCACGGAGACACTTAATCACTCACTTATATACTCAGTGAAGCTGAGTCCCAAGATAGCTGCCAAAACTTCAATCAATCAATCAATCAAACAAACTTGTAAAGCGCGCTACTCACCCGTAAGGGTCTCAAGGCGCTGGGAGGGGGGGAGTCGCTACTGCTCGAACAGCCAGGACTTGAGTTGTTTCCTGAAGGAGAGATGGTCCTGGGTCTGCCGTAGGTCGGTGGGGAGGGAGTTCCATGTCTTGGCCGCCAGGTAGGAGAAGGATCTTCCTCCGGCGGTGGCTTCCTGGTTGAAGTGTTGGCAGCCAATCAGAGCTGGGCATTTCCCTGCATGAGCTCATCTTTTTTCGTGAAAGCTTTGCAACCAGAGATATCACCATAATTTTCAACTTACATTTCGAAAATCTACTGAACTGATTTACACCAAATAACAAAAAAGCACCATCTGCATAACAACATCTACCATTCTGCCAAATTTGGTGGAATTAAAATGTGAAAACACACTTTTTTAAACCCCCTTTCTAAGACCCCACTTAACGGATCACCCCAAAACTTCCCAGGCATAATAGAACTTACCTTTTCACTTTGCTTGGAAAAATGTGTGAAGATTTGTCAAATGGCGCCAAAGCTACATACAAGTCAAAAAATGCTTTTCGTATGTAAACTAGGTCCTAACTATAACTACCTACTGGCGATATATATCACAGAATAACCTTTGTCCAAGTGCTTGGGCTGCACATGCATTGAGGAAATTGGAAAAACAAAACTACTAGTAATAGGAATCTGGCATCAGCCTAACGCATTTCGAATATCTTTGCTATTGATCACAGGCTGCCATCAGCGTTATCCCACAAGTTAATTTCAAACTATCGCACCATTAATGACAGTGTCTTTATTGGTCTTCTCATGACCATGTGTCATTTTGTAACACGCAGCATCATGGAACTAGTAGTTCATGTATATTTACCCAGTGGGTGTCTAGTGCACAGAAAAATAAAACATATCCTTTGCTTTTTCATAGGCATCAGTTTTACAAAAAGCAGCTTCTAAAGCCTCCCTCTACGCTCCAAAACTGTCTCCAATGTGAGGCAAAACTGACCCACTTTTTACTTCTTGTGATGCCAGATTCCTATTACTACCAGTTTTGCTTGCCATCCCCTTCCATTTTTTTTCGTTTAAAAAAAATATGTATAAAGGGGATGGGGTTCCGGAGGATGAAAATGGCCCAGGAGGGGGACTGCTCAGCCCCCCTCCCTTTATTATTATTTTTTTTAAAGGAGGTCGGGTCCCCTGGGCAAAAAATGTCCCAGGGAAGGGGGCCTTGCAGCCCTCTCCCTTAAAATAAATAAATAAATACCCCCCCGGCAAGTCTCTGGAGGCCACGCCCCCTTCAACACCACTCTACAAATGCCCCTCATGGGGCAGGGTTGTTAGGGGATGAAGTCCCCTTGGATGCTGGGAGGACCATGGGGTCCATAAACCTCTTCTGTTACCTCCAGTAATGTCCAGACAGCATGATTGCTGAGAGGACTTAGAGGCCAAGCCCCCTATCTCCACCACTCTGCAATGCACCTCCAGGTACGCTGCTGGTTGTGGAAGGGATTCCACTTTAGTCCTGAGGGCCTCAGGACTAAAGTGGACTTCTTCTCCCAACCAGTAGTGCCCCAGGAAGCTCATCTGCACAGTGGTGGAGAAATGGGCGTGGCCTCTGACAACCTCTCAGCCATTCAGCTATGTGAGTCTTATTGGATGTAACAGGAAGGCTAGTTGGCCCTCAAGGACCCTCAATGGGCAAGGGGACTTCATTCCCCTGTTAGTAGTGCGCCAGGAGGCATGTTTGCAGAGTGGTGAAGAAAGGGGGTGTGGTCTCTGAAAACCTCAGAGCAATCCTCCTGTTTGGGACAGACTGGAGGTACAGGAGAGGTAGTTGGTTCCAAAGGACGTCCTTGGGGGCCATCTACCCCTCCTGTTATCCCCAATATGTCCCACACAACAGGATTGCTAAGAGGGTTTCGGAAGCCACCACCCATATTCCACCACTCTGCAAACGCAGCTTAAGGTGCACCACTGGTTCCAAGATTAAGTCCACTTTACTCCTGAGGGACCTTGGGGGCCAAGAAGCCCTCCTGGTACCTCCTGTAAGT
Source organism: Lissotriton vulgaris (assembly GCF_964263255.1). Lineage (NCBI taxonomy): Eukaryota > Metazoa > Chordata > Amphibia > Caudata > Salamandridae > Lissotriton > Lissotriton vulgaris. The sequence goes on along the minus strand of NC_141685.1, from coordinate 961,192,463 downwards.
CATACACAGTAGGATTCCTGAGAGCTGGTCGGAGGCCCAGCCCCCTTTCACCACCACTCTGCAAATGTCACTACTAGTTAAAAAACCATAGAAATTCACTGAAAAAACACAAAGGTTAGAGAGACGTTTTAGTTAGGAATTATCATTTAAAAACCTTAGAAATTCACTGGAAAAAACAAAGGTTAAAGGGACGTTATAGTTAGGCTCAGGTTTCACTCATACAAAACCAGTGAAATTCAGCCGTTATAGTTAGTGAGCTAACTATTACTCGCACCCTAGCAATGCATTGCTTATGACCTCAAATTTTACATCACTCATGACATGGTCAGTGACATCCCTGATTTAGGGTGGGTATAGGTTTTGGGGTGGGAAGGGAATTTTTAGGGTTTAGGGTGGGTATGAGCTTTGGGGTGGCAAAGGAATTTTTAGGGTTTAGGGTGGGTATGGGTTTTGGGGTGGTAAGTGTAAATTTAGGGTTTAGGGTGGATATGGATTTTTAGGTGCCAAGGGTAATTTATTTTAGGGTGGGTATGGGTTTTGATCTGGATATTGTGAGCATATTTGTAGCCGGTAAGCTTGGAGTTGATGATGAGATCAGGAATAGGGGAGAAATATACGTTGAAGCAGGAGGGGGTAAATGTTGGAATCCTCAGGTACATTCCTTACTGGTGAATGAAAAAGAGCAGAGGAATTGGAAGAAATGTGACAGCTTGGATTCTGTCTTTCAGGTAAGACTTATTCCGGCTGACGCTTTTGCCTTGGACTCCAGTGTCATTTGGTCCATTAGGCCAAACTTGGAGGTCTGCTGTGTCAAATGCTGAGGATAGGTCTCAGAGGAATAAAGCTAAAACTCCATTAGAATCAACAAATAAGTTTACCTAGGGACTGTATATTCGATATTGGTCTGTGATTTGTCAGCTTCAATTGTTTTCACTCCTGCATCTTAGTGGTCTGTGTTTTGTAAAATGTTTTCAGGTTGCTCTGAAACTCTTCAATTAATAGTGTTGAATTAATGAATGGTATATGTGGTATAGTAGCAGAGGATTCTAGAAAGATGCTCTTTTAATGTTTGAAATTCAAGATTTTGCTGTAAGCCTTCTATATTCATTGCTCTGATTAGTTGATTGTTGTTTTTTTGTGAGCTAGTGGGAAGAGCAGATTTCGGGTTTTGTGGTAGGAGAAGCCCACACGGCGTAATTGGCAATTGGAGGACGTTATTGTTTGCCTTTCAAGGGAAGTGTAATTTGAGATTTTCAACTTTGGCAATTATATGTTTTGCCAAGGTGTCACGGTGTTCCTGTTAAAGTGCAGGCTGCACCACTTAATTCACACACTATTTTGGAGGGCTCTTTAATTTCACATGTTGCATTTAAGATGCCAGGACAGTAATGACATCTCTTGGCTTTCTGTATTTTTTTTCTCGGTTTTGTTTTAGGCTTCTTGCTTCACCCGATTTTTTGCTGTTTTTTATTTTATTTTTAAACGTCAGCCAGCACAGCAGCAGTAGGTATTTTATGCAACAAATGTGACATTTTAACCTATAAATGCAACATTCAAGGATACAGAGGTTACATTGCGATAGTTTCTCGTCTGGCAGCCCTCTCTCTCATTAGGTTAAGCATGACCCATACTCAATGCACATTTTTAGGGAACAAGATGGTCTACCAACAAGTTATGGGTCCTGTATGCTGGGGCTTACATTATCCATTTCGGCCCCGGTCATCTCGAGGGATGTATGACGGTACGACGCGTACCGTCACAATGCGTGCTTTTACAACGCGTCCCTTACAACGCAAGTCGTTACCACGACTTGCGTTGGGGGCGCGGATTGAGAATATTATAATTTACTATTCTAACACCAGTCCCCGTGGGCACTAGGGAAGGTGTTGGAATAGTAAATATACTATTCTTAATCCTCTAGCGCCCTCCAGCGCAAGTCGTGGTTACGACTTGCGTTATAACGGACGCGTCGTAAAAGCACTGCGGAGTAAAATCCGCGTCGTAAAGGATATTCCCCCATCTCAAGGTTGTAATATCTTAACCATGGCTGCCAAATTTTCCTAAACGTTTTGGGACACCCTTTGGCAGTGTATATTGTTTTCTCAGACCCCATATATAGGTATATGCTAGCACGCCATTCCGCCATAGTAGGCAAATCTATTTTTCCCCAATATCTAGCAATGTCACGCTTTGCAACTATGAGTCCCAAATTGCTCAATAGGAGTTTGTACCTGGGAATATCAATATCTGGGGGAATGCCCAGGAGAACGTATTTTGGATCCACTGGGATCTGTGTTTCCAGAATATCGCTTTGGGGCATATGCATCAACATTCAGTAATACACGTCGGTAATAGCGAAAAATAATGAATCGCTATTAAGGACATGCAAACCGCGATGCATCAAACAAATCGGTAAAAATTACTGATTCAGTAAAAATCGCAATTAATTAGCGAAAGTACGCCCGCAAGAGTAGCAAATACAGAGTTAGCTAATACCAAATCGGTATTAGTGAATCCGGTATTTGCGACTTCGGTAATAGCGAAAACGGGAACATTACGCGACGCTTCGGAAGCAGGCCGATGACATCACAACCAGGAAGTAGGACTGCCACGCTGCAATCTGTGTTCGGAGTAGCACTGAGGAGGAGGCAGAGCACAGGAGCTGAGGACCCAGACAGAACCAGTAGCAACCAGGACAAGGCAAGCAGGACAAGATGGAGAAGGAGGCCCCCCAGCAGGGAAAGGACACACACCGAAAGCGAAAAAGGAAGTTTTCTGATAAGGAGCTGGAAATCCTAATCAAGTGTGTGACCAGCAACAATGACCGACTGTTTGGCAAGTTGTCGCTGAAGGTGCCAGAGGCAGAAAAACGCAAGATGTGGCTGCGCATCAAGGACAAGGTAAATACCTGCGGAGTCACCCACCGCAGCATCGACGACCTAAAAAACGGTGGTATGACCTGCGTAAGAGGGCCAAGGAGAAGATTGCGCAGAGGGTCAAGGATGCTGCTGGCACAGGAGGGGGCACATCCAATGTGACGCCAAACACAGCCCTGGAGGATCTAGTGGAGTCCACCATAGAACCGGAAGCTGTTGTGGGGGTCACATGTCTGGGCACCTCTGGTGCTGCGGAAGGAGGACAAGGTAAGAAGCATGGCAGCGTAACAATGCAGCGTGTACTAAGTCCCTGCCCAATCCCCCATGCCAGACCCAGTGCCCATGTAGCGTTGCCCTAAACACATACCCTCACCACTGTGTTGCACCATGGGAGTTGTAGTCCATACATGAATGGGTGCATGCCAGAGACCAGAGATGAATACTGCAACAAAGGGCCAAATGTCAGACAGAAAAAGTAATTTATTGTGAGATGCCACAGCTATTTCTACATACTATACCATGATAATAACTATGCACTGTTTCATACACAGATGCATCCCCCATCGATTCTGACGACAGTGCCCGCCTCGTCATCTCTGAGACGCCAGTGTTGTCAGAAGCAGAGTGCTCACAGGGAGCTGAAGCCATGTCCTCCCCTTTACCACCACGGCGGACAACACCTCCACCATCCCTGCGGTCCAAGACACCACCACCACCACCACCATCCTCGCGGTCCAAGACACCACCACCACCACCAGTGCGGGCCACTCCGCAGAACCGCAGAGCAGATGTTCCCTCCCTGCCCGTGATGGAATCGGATCACAGTTCAGCACCCCCAAATGTTCCACGCCAGGCTGTCGTCACTCCAACCAGCCAAACTTCTGCACGATAGCGCATCAGGGAGAGGGCTGTGCCCCCGGGTCGGGCTGCTGCAAGACCAGTCGATCTGTCCGAAGGGTACGGAGTTGTGGAGACCCGGATGCTGCGTGTCCAGCGCCTGCAGGGGAGACACATGGGTGCCATGAAACTCTCCATGACCAAGCTATGCAACAAACTTGGCAACATGACTGACACTGTGCATGAGCACACCACTTCCGTAGCTGCCGGCAACAATGAAATAAAGCTTTGCCTGCAAGAACTGACACGTGCCGTAGAGGCAGGCCAACAGAGTGAGCGCCGGCGTCACAGGCAGATCATGCTGGCAGTGACTTAAGGCCATTAATAAGCTGTGCAACAGCACAGCTGTGCTGTCCCGCAGGTCCGCGTCCCTGCAAGTGGACCTAGGTCATTATTGTGGGGATGTGGCAAAGGCCCTTGAGAGGGTGACCACTGCAGTGGAGCAACTGCAGCTTGGGTCAGCCAGTGTCAGCATTCTGGGAGCGGAAGAGGGGAGTGAGGCAGCCTCCAGTGTCAGCAGCGTCTCCCTGTCGGACACCAGCGGGAGGAGGCGCAGTGGCCGCAATGCAACTGCCACAGACTCCTATCGTGTAGAAGCCGAGCAGTCACAGGTCAAGAGACTGGGGGTACGCGGCAAACGGAAGTGAACATGTGGCAAAGTTACACTGTCCTTGGTGACGTAACCATGGCCAGACTTAAGTGCCGCACGCATCACCCGTTCTGAGGAGGGACAATTTAAGTTTGACTTTAACTGCAGCAGCAGCATGTTTGTGTAACGTTTATCTGCGCCAGTCAGGTGTCCATGCCCATTAAACCCTTGAAAATCACATCCTGTTGTCTAGTCACTCTCTTACCTGTCTCAGAAATGATTCTGTGTGATGTATGTCCGCCTCCGTTGCCCTTCAGCTGTGTTGGGCACATGCACCTGTCGGTGTTGGGGGGGTGGTTGCTGTGCACGTAGTTCATCCTCTCCGTCCACCTCAATGGGTATCCCCCTGCGTGTGGCGATGTTGTGCAGGATGGCACACACAGCAATGATCTGGCAGCAGGTCACTGGGTCTTACTGCAAGGCACCTCCAGTCTTGTGCAGTATTCGGAAGCGGCTCCTGAGGATGCCGAATGTACGCTCAACCACATTCCTTGTGCGGATGTGTGCTCTGTTGTAGCGCTGAGTGAGTAGATATTCACACAATGTGTATGAGCTGTCACCTGCAGGATGGGGAGAGAATGGTCATCAGCATGATTGCAAATATACATGTGGGGATGGAGTGGGTGGAGAGTACGATGATGCATCAATATGTACCTAGTAGGTGTCCCTCTCCAAATTCACAGTTGATCAGGCGCCTCTGGAGGCCACAGTGGCGGAATATGTAAGCGTCGTGTGTGCTCCTGGGGAATTGGGCTACAAGGTCCGTAATGATGTACTTGGCATTGCACACCACCTGCACATTTATAGAATGATATGACTTCCGGTTGCGGAAAATGTATTCGGTGGCTGATGGTGGACAGATGGGGACATGCGTGCAGTCAACACACCCTATGACATGGGGGAATTATGCCAACTGGTAGAATTCCCGTTTGGTGCGGGTCAGCTGCTGGGGGGTTGTGGGGAAGGTGATGTGGCGATTTATTAATGTCAGCATGGCCTCTAGGAACCAGTGGAAGAAGCGTGATAAAGCGCTTTGCGACACGCCTCCAGTCTCAGCTATTACCCCCTGGAAGCTTCCAGACGCAAGCAGGTGCAGGCAGCATAGGACCTGCACATGGTCTGGTATGGCGTTGGTCCTACGGGTCTCGTGCTGCAGTAATGGTTCCAGGTCTGCTATTAGGCGCATTATCATGGCACTGTTGAGTCTATACTTGTCGTACACCTGTTCCTCGGTCTGCCCCAGCAAAGTGATGCGCACCCTGAAGATCCTGTCCTGGATCATCCTCCTGCGCTGGGCCTGGGCGTTGATCTTCCTCCTCCTAGCAAGCACGTAGAGGGCAGCATTTTGGTTGACATGTGGGGTTTCCCAGGGCATTTTTGAAGGGTTACTGATTATCAGCACCTGCTGTTGGGGTGGTAATTTTTTTTTGTCTCCTTCACTTTACTTTACCTCCTGGTTGTGATTCCCCTTATTTTGCTCATGCTAAATTGCGATTATTTGGATTTTCGGTATTAGCGACTTTTCATGCATACCATTGCGATTCGTTATTAGCGATTCGGTATTACTGAGGTCAGCTTTGGGGTTCGGTAATTCCGATTGTCTGTTTAGCGATTCGGTAATTTACCGCAGGGGTTTATTAGCGATTCTTTATTTTTTACCGATTTATTGTTTGAGGCATAGCATTTTCTGGTTTTGCGTTCCGGTGTCGGCCTGTTTTACCGATTCGCTGTTTTACCGGGAGGTATTTCCGTTGATGCATCTGCCAGATAGTTCCTTAATTATTCATGACCAGTACCTCTGTATTTGTTGGCATTCCCACAAGGTATGTATATAGGTACCTTGAACTGTTTTGCAGCGCAAACAGTAAGGTGTTTCGTCCCTGCCCATTGTGTGAAGTCGCACTCTATCATAGTATACCCTGTGCAAGATTTTCAGCTGTATTAGTCTTAGACGCAGCTTGATCGCCACTTCCCTTGGGTGTATCAGTGCTGCCTCTCAATCTATGTCCTCAAGTGGGCCTGTGGTTTCCTCCCATTTATACCTAATGGCTAGTAGTCTAGCAGGAATATTATTTATTAGAGTTGTATATGTTCAGGAGACTTCCATTGAGGATATCTCTCCTTGCAGTAGTCGCCCTTCTAATGGTGCTTAGTCGGGAATGTCCATTATGTCAGGTTTTTGCGCGCTCCAAGCATGCTGTAATTTTAATTATGTCTCCTAGCAACGTGATCCCGACCATATCTCAGCCCTTGAAGGCCTGTAGTTTCACCAGCTCCGGCAACCTCCTACCCTCTCACAACAGAGTCACTTTGGTTAGTTTCTTGCCCCAGTTCATCTGTCTTTCCGCTCCCTTCCAGGCTTCGATCACCTTCTGTGTGGTGTGTAGCAGGCCTCGTACCCCAGCGCCCCCATATAGATAGTGAAGATAAGAGTGTTTCCAGAACTGGAGCCTCTCAAGGGCATATGTAGAGTGATCTCCTGGAGTGTGTCACCATTCATTAATGACTGGTACATGTGACGCTCGATAATATGCTTGAACATCTTGCAAGACGATTCATCTGTTATATTGACTGCGGTGTAGTGTTTGCAGCGCCACTCTAGGATGGCCCCCATCCCACAGGAGTGTGCGCAATTCATTGTTGATTGTCTTAAAAATGGGCTCCAAGATTTTGTGATATGTATTTTGGAATATATACAGTAATTTGGGGAGCGTTATCATTTTGTATATGGCTGCTCTCCATAGTAGCGTCAGGAGGAGTCGTCGGTACCTAGCAGTGTCTTCCCGGAATTCCTCCAGGACTCGCTTGACGTTGCAAGTAAGTCAGTCAGCACGTTCATTGAAATAAACAGCCCCAAGTATATAAAGACCTTTTTGGTGATGTGTAAGTGTTCTGGTGTTGAGTATGTGTCTATGAGGCCTCCGACGGGATATAGACTCGATTTCTCCCAGTTGATATTGTATCCAGAGTGTTTACCATGTTCCTTAACTAGTTGGAGTATCAGGGGAAGTGTTGTGTCAGGGTTGGGGATGTAAACCAAGATATCATCTGCATATAGGGAGATCCATTCATCTATACGCTGTCCTTGGATGTCTTGGAAACCACTAAGTCCTGGGTGTGTCCTTATTTGGCACACTAAAGGCTCCTAGACCAGCATGAAGAGCAGGGGGAAAGGGGGTAGCCCTGGCGGGTTCCACTTTGGATGGGGAAGTTGACTGATTTTACACCATTGACCCTGACCCTGGCTCTAGGGTGAGTATATAATAGTTGCACCCAGGTCATAAATTCTTTTCCAAACCCAAATCTCGTGAGAATGTGCCTCATGAAAAGCCAGGGTACAGTGTAAAAGGCCTTCTCTGAGTCCAGGGAAAGCAGCAACTGTGGGGTGGCACTGTCTTTCACTGTATCTAGCCAATTGGCAAGTCGACTGAGATTGAGACATGGCCAGGCATAAAGTCCAATTGGTCTCAGTGGATCAATAATGTAAATACTGTTATATGTTGTTCCGCTAGTAAATAGGTCAAAATCTTCGTTTCAATATTTAAAGGCAATATTTGGCAATAGGATCCGCACCTATCTGGGGGTTTCCCTGGTTTTGGTATAACCACCAATGTGGCCTGGCGAAGATCTAATGGCAGTGTCCCCTCTTCCCACGCCACCTGAAACATATTTAGGTGGGGTGCCAGCAAACCAGCGTTTTGTTTAAAGAGTTCTGCTGGCAGTCCATTTGGCCCTGGTTTTTTTTCTCCAGTTTTTTGTCTATTTATGACGTCTTTCACTTCAGTTAGGGTGATTTTAGTCTCTAAGGCTTCCCTATCTTTTCGCTCTAGGGTGGGAGTATCTATATTATTGAGGTATAATGCTATTTGTAAAGGATCTGCTAGAGGTCTAGCCTTGTATAGCTCTGTGTAGAAGCATGCAAAGGTGTCTGCTATAGCATGTACGGTGGTGTGTTGTTCTCCCTGCTCCTGGATTTGGGTCACCCAGCTCGCCTCCCTTTCCCTTCTGCCCAGCAAGGCCAGGAGTCTCCCTGCCCTGTCTCCTGCTTTCATAGAGTCTCTGGTGTGAGCCTGATTTTGGTTCTGTACCTCTCGCTCTGTTAGGGTGTGAAGTTCCCTGCGCGTAACTGCTAGTTGCCTTAAGTGGGCTGCTTCGGTGTCTTGAGTTATATTTCTCTCTATTTCCAGGGGCTTATCTTCTAAGGTCTCTGTTTGATGAGTTTCTTCCCTGCGTTTGCATGCCACAGCGTCTTGTTTATTACCCCAAATTATAGCCTTACAGACTTCCCAGAGAGTAGTGTGCGAGGTCACTGAGCCCTCGTTCTCTTGGAAGTATAGCTTAGTCTCCGTTCTTATTTCTCCCCTAATGGATTTGTCCCGGAGCTCGCATGCATTTAATCTCCAGCCTGTTCTCTGTCTGTTACCCTTGCCTCCCAGTGTCAGCCAAAGTGGTGAATTATCTGATATACCCCTCGCCAGGTATGCCACCTTATCTACTGTTCATATTTCACCCGCCGAGGCAAAAAAGTAATCCATTCTGGAAAAGACCCTATGCACCCAGGAGAAATAAGAATAAGTGTGCTCTAGTGTGTGTTGTTGCCGCCAGAGATAAGCGAGATCACTAAGTCCGCCAGTGAGGTGGGGACGCATGTTCCTGTGACCATGTGTGTACAGTCGATGCTTGGGTCAATTACATCATTGAAGTCACCTCCAATAATGTGTGTGGGTGCATCTGATTCTAATAGTATCTTAGCAATTGCCTCTAGGGTTTGGGTTTGACATATTTAATTAGTATAGCAACCCCACGTGCCCCCAGGGAGAATCCCGCATGGGTGAGGGTTGTATAGGTCCCCCTTCAAATGAAGACGCACTGTAATAGGACGATGTCTGGTTTAAGTCTCTGAAGATATATGGTGGCCTATCCCCTTATGATCTTACTACCTAACCCATTGACATTCCATGTCAGTGCTGTGTAGGTTCTGTCATTAGTATGCATAGCTCCTTTTTGTCATTATGTGCATAGGTGTGTCTGCCTGTTGGCCTCTTGCCCTCTGTGGGCCCGTTTAATGTTAAAACAGGGTGAGAATATAGCCACAGGTAGAGAGTTTAACAGCCATTACATCAAGAATGTAACTGGATCAGAGCCCTCCGTTCCCTCTGGAAACCAAATAAAATGTAGGTTGTTCCTGCATGCTCTACTTTCCGAGTCGTCCATTCACCATGTGACCTCACTCATGGTTGCCTTCAGGTCTTTGACATCCGAGTGTAGTTTGTGTTGTGTCTTCTACCTCTGAGATACAAGTTTCAGCGAATGGCCATTCGTTATGCCCGTTGCTCTGCTTGGACGTCACACTCAGCATGGAAGTACCCAGGCAGGTTCACACCCCGGGGCTCTCAGCTCACATGACCAGCCTAGTCCCATTCTCCCGAGCGCAGTCCCTCTTACCTGATACCGGATAAGGCCTGGGTTCTCTCAGCTCCTCTGAGGGGGTGGGTCTCCTGCTTCCACTGTTCAATGCATGCACTATCCTGTTCCCACCGGGACATCTCTTCAGCTCGGGCCGGCTCAGGCGCACTGCACGGGGGCCCCGGTCGTCGCCCACTCCGAGGCCTCGGCCTCCATCTAATAGGGGACCACTATTCGACCCTTCACCAGCGCACGGGCTGGGCTATCGTGACTCCTCTGCATAGCTGCCAAGGTTTCAAATTACTAATGTGTGACATTTTCAAAATTTCACTGTACTTATGAGTGACATTCAGCAACCATGAGTGACACTTTCTTGCGAGCAAAATCAAGCAATGAAGAGGAGGGAAACATATAAATATCAGAAATTACACACATTTTAGCTACGAGAAACTCTAGGATCATCTTAAAACTGCTTCAAAACACCAGAAATAGAAGGGCACTAACTTCGGCGGAGGTCCTTGTTGTGATAAATGGATGTCAAATTGCCAGTTTATTTACGTTGAAGAGCTTGTGAAGAGGTGCACCACAGCTGCAGAATCAAGGACCCCAACTCTCATCAGCTGTGTGCCAGCACAAACAGTACTGTGTGCTTGGCTAGGAAAGGAAAGCGAAAAACCTCCTGCACAGGCTGCATATGTACCTAGAGAAGTAAAAGGTTGATGATGTTAGAGACAAGTAATTAATCTGGCTGGTCGGGGCTGCAGGGCATTGTAGAGGTGTGGATGTAGGCTGCTGGGCACCTTTCTGATCGCGTGCTGCCATTGGAATTTGTGTATTAACATGGCTGACACACTCAGGTGGGTGGTTGCTAACTACTTACTTTTAGTAAGTTGGTAGTTAGCAGGCAGCGTGACTGTGTTGGAAAATAGTCTGCAAGGCTTCAGCTGATACAAATTACAACGGATCACGCCAGCCTCTTTGCAGGCTTCCTTGTATACCCTGTAGCTGTAAACTGAAACCTGCAGCCTGAAGGTTACCAATTGTAGGCTGCTAGCTTTAAACAGTTGTTTGGCAGCAATTAGGCTTTTCCGCGGTTGTTCATAAGCAATAGTGGTTCAAAGACTTTAGTTTTGCAGCAGTACTTTGAGCTGAATTCACCTTATACTCCTTGCACTTCCATAGCTGTTTCTTGTGCACACCGATGCGCCATTGATCCTCTGCTAGTCTCTGGGCACTCAGCAGAAAGCAGGCAAACGCGCCATTGAGGTTGGGGCAGCAGAAGTCCTCAAGCGTGTCAAAGGGCTAGAACTGGCGCTGACTGCTGCCTTTAAACCTGCCTCTAATTTATACAACAGAAAGTACCTGGTTTCAGTGGCGGCTGGTGACATTTGAAAGTGGTGTGGCAGAAAGTAATAATCATACTGCACCGTAGCGAGCGAGCGTAGCGAGCGAGCCCGAACCCCCTAAGGAGGGTATGGGAGAAATTCCCCCCGAGAAAATTTTGAAAAAATAGTGGGAAACGTTGCATTTTCAAGCAAATTTGAGAAAGCAGGAAGGTTAATAAAGCAATTGTGAAAGTGCAGGTATTACATTATTAAAGAGCTGTCATATAACATAGGTAGCTGCTTATTCAGGCATTACTGAAGAGCCCCATCATGACTGACATATGATGAGGGTCATAGACATTAGTTCGGGGTAGTAGTAGTACAAGCAAGTGCTATCTCAGTTACAGACTGCACACATCTGTGCCCTCTGACTGTCCCGTAACCCCAGTGGTTTCAAGGGCTGCATTTTAACACTTGCGGTACACATACGTGGTAGCCACAGAATCGGCTGTGGCAGTATCCTAACTGCTCACGGAAATACCAGTCCACCGAACTCATAATGACAGCTAAAGTGTATGCTGTTGAAGTACTTGGTTGCCGAGTTCACCAGCACAATAAAAAAAAGCGCAAATAAAGAAAATTGAAGAGAAAGTAATATTGCATACGTATAAAAAGGACATCGTTTTTGTCAGTCTCCACATTTTTCCCTGCCTGATTTTGTTGATGTTAAAAGAGTGTGCACTATGCTTCTACTAAACAGTGGCATAGCACATGTGATAGCATTCAGATAGATGACAGACATAAGGTGAAATCCAATTACAAATGCTACAGAGGGTTTTGCGCCTAGGAGTCCCAGAGGGGTAGGGCGGTTTGGGCATGGTTTGATCTATGAATTGGTGAGGTTATTTTTATAGGTGGTAAGGGGAGCAGTATTTGACAGTCTTTTGTTGTGATTGCGCTATTTTACCTAAATGACAAGGTCCTCACAACACATTTCTGATTTACGCTTCTTGAGCCACAACTAACAGGATTATTTGTATCTGAGTTTGTATAGCCTTCCACCTTTTCATGCTATTTATCCCTGTTTGAAGCACTAGAAAAAATATTAATTATGTGGCTCCTATCCAAAAGGAATCACTTCAGTCATAACCGCCCATTTCTCATGTAATGTGTGACACCTTCAGCCAGTACTGGCTTTTACTTCAATACCACTACTCGTGCTGGGATTTTTTTTAACCTACACTTACAATGTTACGAAAAAAATGAAAGTCCCATAAAGTAACAGGCAGTTGGTTGAAAAGTCATGACTTACTGATAAGACGTTACATGGAAATACTTTGCAGCACTGTTTATGGTGCTACGAACCAGCAAATTATTGATTGCAAACTCTGGATACAACTAAAGCTATTCATGTTTCTACGAATTTTGCGTCCCCTCCAAAAACATACAATGTATGCAGGGCCGGGTCCTGCCGGTGCTAAGCAGGTGCGGAGAAGGGTCCTTATTAGGCTCTCCAATGTTTGCCTTCACCCTCAGGGTGAAAATAAAAATCTTCACTCTGCAGCAGTACAATCCTTCACAGGCTTTGATATAATTTATAAGAGACTCGTTTTACTTTTTTCAGTCTCATGTCAGAATTGAAGCTTTTTCAATATTATATACAACGAAGCAGTAGTAGTTGCTTATTTATTTTATGCAACTAACAACCATTGACAAATCCAATAGTCCTGGCTTGTTGTAGGAGTAATGTTACTTGTTTTATATATCTGGATGCAGTGACAAAAGCAACAAAATACAAGTCAGGCAGCGCAGCACACTATGCTAAACACCGATTTTTAGCTTACGTGTTTTAAAGCCGTTGTAAGGCACGGCCACTGGCCAGGCCCCTTTGAGAGAGACCCCCCCCCTGCCAACAGTTTTTTCATCCCACTTAAAGCCCTGACTGTATGGTACCTGCATTTCTATTGCGTTTTCTCCCCACCTGGCTGTGCGTGGGTCTGAAACACCAAAATACACTCTGGGCCTCTGGCGCTGCTCAGTGAAAGTTCCACCCCTTCGTTACTTGGTCCATCCGTACCACAGGCAGGCAGGACTCAGTCAGACTCCAAACTGCCCGCACCATTCCCGGGGACAATCGCCGCTTTACTGGGGATTCTTGGACCATTTTCCTCATGAACCATATTCAGTGATGGCCAGTGTGCAAACAAAATAATCCTTGTTGAAATTTGGATTCTTCAGCTCTTAAACCATGAGTCTGTGACTAATATTGTGCACAATTAAAGCGCTAGGAAACATTGAAGGCTCACTTGCTGTTAAAAGACCTGCAGTCATACTGCTAAATACAGTGCTTGAACAACAGTCCATAAGAGTAGCACTACCAATTACTAGCTAGCTAGACTAGCTCTGAGTAGCTGTAATGAGGCCCCTCTGAGAGCAGCACGAAGATGGCACTAGCAGCAGACAGCCCTACACGCCTCAGTGGGCATGCTTTCCTCGTGAAAGTTGAAGTGTTCATTCAGTAAGCAAGGTGCATGCCACGTTTTTGGGTGCCAATTTTTTCTAAAGAATTGTATTTTCAAAAAAAAAACCTCGTGCATATTTAAAAGGAGATTTTATATATTTTTTTAATTTGCACTAGAGCTGATTTTGGATGCGAGTGCTTCTGCAGATGTGTCATGGGGAGGACGAGGCTTTGAATTGCGCATGCAGATAAAAAGGAAGAAAGGGTGTTTTCGTTTGAGGAAGAGGTGACATTTACCAACTTTACCCATCACTAATGCCCAGCAAGGTTCAGAAGCTCTGTGTTTTTCAGAAGAGGATTTTTCTTCTCCCAGCTGCCTTTGTGCACTCTTTCACCTTAGTATCCCGTCCCCACCCTCCCCTGCCGATTTTTTTTTAAGAAGATAGTTCCGCGGGTTGAGCTCCTGCTTCCAAGACCCTTTTGAGAGATCTCACGGTCAAATCTATCAACTCAGATTTCAATCTCTCCCAATAGGATAAAAGCAGCACTTCCATTGAGCTCCGTCATTGTGCAATCTATTATTCGAGTACCTTGAAACGATTTTTTTTTGTTCTACGCCATAGCAACATCAAATTCCTGACAGCTGTTTCGAAAACTTTAATAAATGAGGGACTAGGAATGGGAGACTAGTTTTGCTGAATTGGCGCCTCATTACCTGCACTGCACAGAACATGCATACCATTCACTGCAAGAGCTGTTGCTGCTCAGAGAAGAAGATAGAAAGAGTCCGAGCCCACCGTATAACGATTAAGGAATAAGGATTAACGAAACACAAACAAGTTGTTGTATGCCCCTCTATTTCTTTCATTATCTTTTTCAAACATTGTTTAATGTAGGCTGCGCATATTTACACTTTTGCACCTTCGCAACGCTGTGGACAGTTGCATTGTAATTGCAATTATATTGCGCTTACCCCTGACGAGGCGTTGAAGAGCCTGTGCGCTTGTGTTAAGAATCTGAAGATGCACATAACAGGGCAAGACATGCCAGTGACAAACTATCAGCACATGATGTGGTTTATGACACTCACCACCATGATGTTACAGTCACCAGTCACCACTGCCGCCACATGCCCATTAGATGCCCTCTCAGATTAACTTTCTGATCAGAATGATCAACACTGAACGACCATTGCACGACTTCCATCCCAGAGGAGACTATTTCTGGTAAAAGTGCAGACACACATGTGCAAGCACAGCTGCGGATCTGTTAGCAGCAGCCCCGTCCCATTTCACCATCCCACTTAAGATGATGCATTTGATAATTATTTTGGCACTTCAGAGGTTGTTTTCTCGGCCCACGCCTGTGATGACGGACGCTCTAGTCAGCCTCGATAGCAGCAACAGATCAGTTTGATGATCATATAACATAACTTACGTGGGTGCCGCCCAGACGCGGTCCGGTCGTGCTAATCGATCGACGATGGATGTAAGCTGCTTAAGCAGGCCCGTCCGTCCAGGCAGCAGCCAGCAGGCGGTCTGACTCCGAGTCCACACACACACAAACGCAGTACTGGTGGTCACAACGACGACTCACTCAGTCCCACTCCCACAACAGTCCTCGACCTCGGCTCTCCTCACTATGGCATTGGCATCACATGATCATATCTATCGACTTACTTCCACAGTGTCCACTGACTTTCACTTTCACTTATGCAGACTGAAATCTGCCCATTTTGAGTGTCCATGCCTATATCGATAGTGGTAGGGGGGGGGGCGGGGTGGGAGGTCTAAAGTGTGCGCATGCGCGGGCCAGTCGAAATCTGGACAACTGCGGCCTTTTGCATGCGCACTCGCAGTCGCCCTCTGCCTGTGTGCTGCTTCAGCCTGCCTGGGCTGTAACTCTCTGCTGCAGCCCCACCCCCCACGGGCCGGCCCACTTCCTTATGGATGCCCGATCCTGTCGGGCTTCTCCCGGGGCCTTGGTGCGCTCGGCGCTCCGATTTTTTGGGGGGGGCACTTGGAAAAAAAACATATTTTATTATGCAGTGCAGTCTCGGCGGTCGCCCAGGCTAGTGGGGCAACGCCCCAAAGCCCCCAATGGACGCACCACCACTGCCTGGTTTGTATATTTAACCGCTTTTTTATTTTATGCGGGAATTGAAACAATGACCAATAGGTTCATATGCTCAATGTCAACTATTTACGTTTTTTTGGGAGAATATATGCACAATGCATTTGAACTTTTGGGCTGAACATCAGTACTTATTGCATTCACCAAAAACCATTTTTTTGCAACATACATAAATAAGGAAATGTGACAATAATTTTACAGTGAAACAAGTGATAATGATACAAAAAAACAATCATAACACATGAAATTCATCCAATCAATTCAAAAGGAATACACCAGCTAACGATTTTGAAAAAACAAGAACTCCATTCGCCTAACAATAGGTGATTGTCACGGAGTTACTTGAAGCTACATGAGCAATACTTATTGTCCCGTACCGGGTGGATAGACCATTGTACACCCTAATTTTGGAGCATAGAGTTAATTCAACGCCCTATGTAGCAGATACATTGAAAAGGCCGACGTGTTTCTAATCCCTGCGATGTCTTGCGGGATTATCATCAGGGCACTGGTGCACAGTGTGCCCTGAAATTCATGAAATCTCCTCACGTTGATGAATGTTGGTAGTCCCTCTTCCGTATAGGATCTAAAATGTTTGATTTGATGGTATAGAGGTTGCCTGAGGCTCACTTTCATTCAAATTGCCAGCGTGGCTTCCTGCTACTTCTTTCTCTTTAACTTCAATTTCTGTTCCGAGGCACTCGTTTTCAAGTGCTTGGAAACTTCGGCGTGTCTAATTTATATATTTGCCTTTCATTTTGCAGGCTGGGTTCACGATGTCCTGATTCTAAGGGGAGTCCCTCCTCAACACCGCCTGCGAGAGCCCCGCAGCCTATTGCCTACAAGGCAGCAGCCAGGCTCCTCAGGTAGCGAGCCACTCTGACCCTGCCGGCGGCAATTATTTCGGTTTGCACATCCTTAGTCCAGGCTGCTCAGACTTAAATTCAATAAGCATACAGAGTCTGTGCTGGCGGCCGTGCTGCCCAACCGGTTCAGTCACTGAGTCTCTTTGACTTCCTCTCTCCCAGGTACGGCACAGCAATAACTCATTTTGCCGCGAGCTGAGGTCATAATTACAGGCACTGGACAGAGCGGGCGTGCGGTGCGAGCAGCAGAAAGCGCTGCGAGGCCGGTGCAGAAGTCCCGCAAACCAATTGTCAGCTACCTTCTTCACAAACTTCCCGCTCTAGCAGCAGGACCGAAGGTGACTTCCCCCACTGTGGCGTCGCGGCCAGACTTTGCAGATTACATCCTGAGTCAGAGCCACGCGGCGCCGGGCCACGAGCATCACAATAACTAGATACATTGTGGCAGCAAAGCCAGCCTACTAGCAGCCCATAGCTGAGCTGCAATCGCCACAAGCCTTCAGGAGCAGAGCTTACAGGCAACAGGCAATGCGCTCCCAGCTGCCTCACACTCATAACAGTTTTAGACAGTACTTCAGCTGAGGCACAATGCTGAATGCATCATATGCGTGACAACGCATTTCAGTGCGGTGATGCGGTGCACCACACTGAAATGCATTAGTCTAACGCCTGATGCGTGATACTTGGCAGGACTGCCTCTGGCAGGCCACGTCTCTTGTCCTCCACCACCCAGTACTCTTGGCTCGGTCGCCACTGGGGTCTCTGCCACTCCAGGCAGGTTCGCCTGCACAGCATTGGGGTCCCCAGGCCATCACTCACCCCGATACCTCGTCCTCAGCCCAACAGGAGACAGCCGCTCGATTCTTCTCTGTCTGTGCGCAGTCTCTCTCTCCTGCGCACGGGCCAGGCCCAGGTTCTTGTGGCTCCTCACTCCGGGGGTGAATCTTCGGTTGTGTTTAATCACCCCTCCTCATGCACTCCCCTCGGCTAATGTTTCATAGGGTGCACCGGGGGAGCCGGTGTCTGATCACGTCTCTAAGCAAGGGCCTTTGATTTCAGCACAGCGTGTCTCATCCGCTGGCTTGCGTAGCCGCGTTCCTCCTCGCCGGTGTAGAATGCTGAGGTAAGGCCTAGCACGTGGCAATACTATGCAAATATACTGGACACAGACTCTCATAATCAGTTAGCCGGAAAGCCCCCGAGCGGTCTTCCGCATCTTTATTTATACCCCGGCGCGAGCCCGCCCTGGGGTTGTGCGTGCGTGCGTGGGGGAAAAGATACAATGTAGGAGAGAGCCCGGGTGGCTCTCTACATCCCTCCTTTGTTTTAGGTCTTTCTGCTCCCACACACTAGGACCACAGTTCAGGGTGATGTCCATGCAAAGTCTCTTAACCGTTGGCTGGGCTTCGGATTGGGCCTCAGGCTGTAGCGATGACTCCGGGTCCCTGATGGTTCGACAACCCCAGCCGGGGTCGTCCTTGGATTTGCACTCGCCTCTACTGCCCTTGGTTGACTCGGCTCGATGCCGAGGCCGGGTGACATTGGCCTCGGTTGGACATCCCCTCGTGACGGTCCTGGCAAAGAACTCGGGAGACTGTGGAAGTCCAAGTCTTCCAGCACCAGCTCCTCTGGTTCCGTCCCTTCTACTCGCTGGTGTCCAGCAGCTGTTTCAGTTGCCTTCCTGAAGCATGAGATGTTTCGTGTCACAGTCTGTCCGTTTCTCCTTGCGGTGACCATTGTCCCTTGAACCTTGTCCACTCTCCACACTTCGGGCTCAAATGGCGTTCGAAACTTCCACCCGGGATGACGATCCTTAACGACCACGGTATCCCCTTCTTTGATGTCTGGTTCTTTGGCGCGGCGATACACGCTTGCTTTGGCGTTGGTGGCCTGCCTCCGGGCTTGGGTAGCCTCAGCGTCCCTCTCTTCAGGCACCCACGTGCTCGTGGTGGGTATGCCATCCCTGGGAGCCCGCTTGAACAGCGCATGGGCCGGGGCGCACTTGGTCGTCGAGTGCGGTGTCTGTCGGTATGCTCCTAGAAATTGGTCCAGGGCCATCTCCAGGTCTTCCCCATTGTCCACCGCTATCCGAAGGGCTCTATTTATGGTTCGCATCAGTCTCTCAACTTCTCCGTTGGCTTGAGGCCACAGCAGGGTGATCTTTCTGTGTTTGATTCGGAGGGCCTCCAGGTACGACTGGAACTCTCTCCCTTGAAAGGGGGGTCCGTTGTCGGACTTGATTTCCTCGGGGAGCCCCATCGTGGCGAACACGCGGTTTAGCACCTTCTTGACTTGTGGGAATGCTGTGGATGCTATGACCTCCACGATTGGGAATTTTGAGAACGAATCTACCAGCACCAACATGTGCCTTCCGTCCGGGAAGCTGCCAAAGTCGATACTGAGTTGAGTCCAGGGAGCCCGAGGTGCTTCTTCCGTGATTACGGGTGCTGGGATGGGTTCACCCCCGGTGATCGTGCAGGCGTGGCATGATCGTATCATCGCTTCCACTTGGCTGTCCATCGCCGGAAACCACACCTTACTCCTTAGGCGTGCCTTCGTTTTAGCTATGCCTTGGTGTCCCACATGGGCTAAGCTCAGAGCTCGTTGTTGGAGGCTTTCTGGCATGACAATGAGATGCCCTTGCAGGATCACTCCTTCATCTCCCACACTGAGTTCGCTGCGTATTTGCCATAACTGCTGTCTGGCATGGCTCACTTCTGGTCGGAGGCTAGAGGCGCCGTCGAGGAAGTGGGCCCAGCGGTTTTCCTCGAGGGCTCGGCGGACTTTCGTCAGAGTCTCATCCTCTGCAGTGGCGTCTCCGATCTCTCTGAGCGACATGTTCTCTGGACACGCGGCCTGTGTGACCATGTGTACAATCTCTTCCACCTCCTCCCCTTCCTCGGTGGGTAGCTGCTGTGAGGTGACATCCGGATGCCGTGACAGGTAGTCGGCGGGGTTGTGAGCCCCAGGCCGGAACACGACCTTGAATCGGTAGCCCTGCAGCTGGACAGCCCACCGTTCGATACGTGGGGGAGCTAACCGTGAGGTCCCGGCAAAGAGGGGCAGGAGAGGCTTGTGGTCCGTGACCACCGTGAATTCCTGCCCACAGAGGTAGAGATGGAAATGCTGGCATGCCCACTTGATGGCCAGGGCCTCCCTCTCTATCTGTGCATACCTGGTCTCCGTGTCCGTCAGCGCCTTGCTGGCATAGGCGACTGGTCTCCACTCCTCCGGCCCATACTCTTGCAAGAGAACGGCTCCTAGTCCCACGGGACTGGCATCAACGATCAGTTCGGTCCTTCGCCGTGGCTGGAAGTATGCCATTGTGGTGTTGTCCAGGAGACCGGTCTTGATGTTCTGGAACGCCTTATTTGCGGCTGCGGTCCAGTCCCATTTCTGATCAGCTCGGGTGAGGGTCCGGAGGGGTTCCGCGATGGCAGCCAGGTTTGGAATGAACCGGCCACAGTGCGTGGCCATGCCCAAGAAACTGCGCACTTCAGTTGGGTTTCGAGGTGTGCTGGCAGCCTTGATCGCCTCCGCTTTCTTGGGGTCCACTTTCAGGCCCTCCCTCGTGAATGTGTATCCGAAGAAGTCCACCGACTCTTGGTAGAAGGCACACTTGGCTCGGTGCAGGGTCAGCCCGCTGTCAGCAAGCCTCTGTAGGGTCGCCCTCAGGTTAACGTGGTGTTCTTCGAGGGTTGTGGAATATACGAGAATATCATCGCTGAGGTTAATTACTCCTCTCAGACCTGATAGCACCTCGCGAATGGCGTTTTGAAAAACCTCGGCCGCAGATGAGACGCCTAAGCTGAGCCGGGTGTAGCGACGCAGCCCTACGTGCGTCGAAAAGGTGGTGATGTACCTGCTGGCCGGCTCCAACTCCAGCTGGTGGTAGCCTGAGTTGAGGTCCAGCTTCGAAAACCATTTTGCCCCGTTGAGGTCCGCTATGATATCATCCATGGTGGGGGTGATATGCCTCTCGCGCTTGACAGCTGTGTTCGGAAGCCTCATGTCCACGCATAAACGAATGGCTCCTGGCTGCTTTGGTTTGGGGGCGACGACCAATGGGGAGACCCAGGGTGTCGGGCCCGACACTTTTTCGATTACTCCCAGGTCTTCGAGCTTCCGCAGCTCCTCTTCTACTTGCGGCCGGAGATTGAACGGTACCCGCCGGTGCCTGAGTGCTACGGGTTTGATCGTCGTGTCTATGTGTAGTTTGAATCTCCGTCCCTTTAGTTTGCCTAGGCCCTTGAACAGTTCGGGAAAGTCCTTTAGCATGAAGTCCGCGTGTGCCTGGTGCACCTGGTTGGCGAAGAATACCAGGCCGAGATCTTCCGCCGTGTGGCAGCTCAGGAGGGTGCCCTTCTTGCCCTCAGTGATGTGGAACTTGGTCTCCGTAGAGTATTCCCCATTGACTACGGTGGTTTGGATCACTCCTCAAAGAGGTAGCGGTTCAGTCCCTCCATAGGTGTAGATTCTCGCCACAGATGGTGTCAGTGTCGGTTTCGGGGACATCCTTTCATATTGATCCGAGTCCATGACGTTGACGGACGCTCCAGTATCTATCAACGCGTTGACACTCGTTCCGTCAACCGTTATGGAGCACATGGGTGGCGGCCTCCTTTTCGTAGATGCTCGGCTGACATAGGAGACGACGTATACCTCGTCGTCTTCGTCATCCTCATACCTGGGCCGTCGGTCTTGTGCTTCGGTGTCAGGAGGAGGTCGCTCCTGATCGAGTGATAGCTGTTGGATTCGCTGTGTCACCGCTCGGGCACGTGGGCCTGCTGATCTGAACTTTCCTCCCCGGCAGACGGCGGCAAAATGATTTAGACGCCCGCACTTGAGGCATGTCTTGCCTTTGGCGCCGCACGTGGCAGTGGCAGGGTGATCTTCGCCGCAGTATCCACATCGGTTGCCTCGTGGCGGGCCCTGTCTCTGCCTTACTGGCGGGAATCGTCTGTGAATTGCGTCTACTCGCTCTTCTTTGATGGTCGGGGTTCTGGCCGTTGTCGGGCGATTACCGGGGTGCACAGCGCCACCTCCATCTCCTCAGCCCTGGCATCAGACAGTTCATGTGATCTGGCCAGGATGAGTATTTTGTCGAGCAATATCCCTTGTTGCCTGAGGATCAGTTTTCTCAGCAGCTTCGACTTGCATCCGACTATAATTTGATCCCTGATTTCCTCCCGTGGGTCGGTGAATGGGCACGTTCTCGCAAGGCGACGGAGTCGAGCGTAGTACATGTCGACAGATTCGGACTCAGTTTGCCAGGCGCGCTTGAACTTGAACTTTTCAAAGTCATTGTTGAGCTGTGGGTCGAAATGTGCGTTGAGAGCCGCGACAGCGGCATCGTAGTCATGCTCGGGTCCGGTATTGGGGAGCGACTCAAACAGATCGTAGATCTCTTGACCTCCATATAAGATGAGGAGTGTCCTCTTTACTGTCCCATCCGTCTCTCTGGTGCCTTTGAAGTATAGATTGAGGCGTCCGACCCACGCTCTCCATCGGAGCGCAGCTGTTGCTGGGTCTGACGTTTCGCTGAAAGGTGGGCAGGAGGTGCAGGAGGTCCCGCTAGGGCTTGGGCTCCCGCTTGGGCTTGGGCCTGTGGGAGGACTGCAGGCGCCGGTGGTGGTGGCTGGACCGCTGGTGGTGGTGGCTGAACAGCCCCGTCTTGGGCCGCCCCTGTCACGTCTTGGTTCATGGTGGGGCTCTATGCGAGGTGTTCTGGTGCTTTCCGGGGTCGTGACTGTGCGCAAGGCAGGGCGCCTGGGCTCCAGGGAATGGCAGGTCTTCGGATGGTTTGCCAATGCAGGTTACCCCTGTGTGTGATGGGTTTATTGTCCACTGCCACCCCTCTCTGTGTTATGTCCCTTTTCTTTTCCTATTTTTTTTTTTCTTGTTATGTGACTGCGTCACTGGTGGCCGTCGTCGTGTAGATGCGCAGACGAGGAGCTCAGATTGCCTTTGTCAGTGCTTGATGAAGGCGCGCGGGCCAGTTGAGCGCGAGCGGGGCAGAGGCGCCGCTCAATTGCCGTCTTCAGAGGGGCGGGTCCGCTGTAGGCCGCGGTCACGTGGTTCTGCAGCCGGGCCTCAGGCCGCAGGCACACCTCCTCCACGCCGGCCGGCGAATCGAGGAGAGCGCGGTGATCGCGCAGGCGGGGCAGAAGGTACACTCACCCACAGGATGATGAGGCTGCACCGTGGCTCCGCGAGTCCCGCCAGCTGAAGGCGCTCCCTCACGGGAGACGCGTGGGCGGGTCTCGGGCAACGGAGGAATCGGCACAATGAAGCGGGTGGGCACCGCAGCAGGATACCGGCAATACGGCGTGCAGGAGGCAGCAGGCACGCGTGAGGAACAACCGGCCTCGTCGCCAGTGTAGAATGCTGAGGTAAGGCCTAGCACGTGGCAATACTATGCAAATATACTGGACACAGACTCTCATAATCAGTTAGCCGGAAAGCCCCCGAGCGGTCTTCCGCATCTTTATTTATACCCCAGCGCGAGCCCGCCCCGGGGTTGTGCGTGCGTGCGTGGGGGAAAAGATACAATGTAGGAGAGAGCCCGGGTGGCTCTCTACAGCCGGATCGTTTCTTCTTTCTGCTATCGTTCAGCGGTCATCACCTCAGGGACAACTTTAGACACGCTCCTTCAGTGCAGGGAGTGAATGGCACCGAAAACAGGCAGTGGTTGGTGGTTAGAAAGGTAGGATTATGTTCAAGATGAATGTTGGGCAGCCGAAGCTCAGGCAAACGCAGCTAGCTGGCCATGTTCCTGGCCACGGCTCCCACTTCACCTGATTTTTATGTCCAGTTTGAACCAACCCATTTCTGGCGTGTGGCCGGAGACTTGTTGCTTTAAAGAAAGAGACAGGGGCAGATTTACAAGCCCCTTACGCTGGCAGTACGTCACTTTTTGTGACGCACTGGCAGCTCATTTCTCTGCCCCATATTTACAAGGACAAAGTCGCCCTGCGTGGCTTTTCCTGTCCTTGTAAATACGGTCCTTTACACGCAGCACTTTGCGTGAAAGGGGCATTCCATGGGTGTTGCTGTGGGTGCTCCCACACAACACCCATGGAACCAGACACATTTCCAGATTTACGAGGATTCGTAAACCTGGAAATGCGTCAGTATGGTACGCCAACCTAGGGGGGGACGTAGCGAGGCGCAACGAGGAGAAATGTTTTCATTTCTCCTCGTTTATTTCCTCTTTCAATGCCTGCTGCATTTTACAGCAATCCTTGAAAGAGGAAAATGCCTGTAGTGATTGTTTTTGTGCAGGAAGGGGCTTGCGGTGCCACGCTGCGGCACCTTCTTGTAAATCTGCCCCACAGTGTTGCATACCCACGTTAGCCGGTGGTCGAACAGATTTATGGACACAGAGGACTAGGGAATCAATGGAGTTTGATTCAGAGGATTACAAGTGGAAGACCCTTCAGGGTTTAGCAGAAGTAGTGATTTTAAAGAAACGTTTGTGCAGCTTTGATTGAAATTAGTTACGTACCGGTTGTTTCCTGTCACTGAGATGAGTCCTCTTGGAGCAAAGATCAATCAAGGGTGTGGCCTGCAGAGTGGGTGGGCACTTTGACTGTTTGATGGAAATCACATTCGTCAAGGTTCGTGAGGTCTTTTTTCAGTGAAGTGAACCCCCTATATACTGGAAACTGCTCCAAAAAATCTATTTGGCTCAAGCGCTCTCAACAAAACGTATAAATGAATAAATAAAATCCATATTAATGAAAAGAGTGTGAAGGATAAACTCAAGGGACACCAACCAATGGTACATTCTGGAGTGGATGAGCGGCATGCATTAGGCAGTAGCCAAGCTGAGCCCCCATTAGGCGCCGCCTGTTGGCACACTCCGGCCTCGCAGATGACAGACGTCACTGATATCTACGTGCCGCAAAAGGGCATTCTCTGAATAATGTAGCTAGCGTGCTGCCCTGCTACGGGCACCATTCTTTCCTAATTGCTTTATTCCGATTGAGCAGATGGGGGGGGGGGGGGGGGGAGGTTGTAGGAGAGTTGTGGCGCGATGGAACATCCCGGGCTTCTATTTACTCAGCCGATTCCTTCTCTAGGGAAATCAAGGCCTAGCCCAGAAATGTCAGGTCCGGTGGACATCTTCCCTGCTCCCTCTAGCAGCGAGAACACTCTTGAGGCACAATCATTAGAAATATACTCACGGGTAGACGGTGGTAGGTAAAAAAATATTTTTCTCTAAGCGATTATTTTTTTAAAGTGAAGTACTCAAGGCGGTGTAGTGTGTCCATCCAAACTTTTATTCTCCACGTTGGTGGTGAAAAATCTATGAGTTTAGACTCAAGACCTGGCATGAAAGTTCAGTCTGTTGGAAGTGGAATTGTCATTAGGACTTTTTTCATGAAGAACAGAGAGACAGGCCTTTCCGCATGCACTGGTCAGCAGCTTTTCACATCCGGGTGGCACTGCAAGGTTGTTGTTGTGAGTATTCACAGAGTACGTACGCCAGAGTTTCATGGGGCTATTGAGGAAGATACCATCAACACATAAAAATTATTTCAAAGATTGAACCGAAAGTATTATAAAGCAAAGTTTTGCATTTTTCGGAAAAAGATTTATTTATGGACTAGAGCGTTTCCCTGGGGGGAGATGGTTACACTTTTGTGGGGAATATCATATCCCCGAAAGAGATAGAGTAGGAACTAGAGAGTATAAAATACTGACTAGGGGCGTGTAGCGGGTGGTAATGTGCATTTTCTGACATAAAAGAGGGAACGATTGTTGTGAACTGCACCGTGTACCACAATCATGGTTTTAAAGGTATCTGTTTCCTGGTTGAGAGCCAATGGAGAGATCTGCAAATAGGTTAAATGTGTTCACGCCAGACCGAACCGGTGGCGAACCTGGCTCTGGGGTTTTGCTCCAGTTGTAGTCTTTATCAAAGCTTGCCTGCAAGACTCAGATAGTCAGAGTTGTTGTAGTCAAGCCAATGTTGCAGTGGCGGCTGCTAGCAGGGGAAAGTGGTGAGGCAGCGCGGGCCCCAAAAAGATAAAACTAAAACTTACCTGCAGCCTGAGGCCCGCTGCCTCTTCAGCTCCAACGATGCTCCCAGATTCCCCTGCGCCAAGCCTGACTCTACTCTCCTGCTGGTATTACCCGGCATGAGAGAAGCGTCGGGATTGGGCGGAGTGGGCTGGTTCCACGCTCCAACAGGGAATGGGAGCCTTGCTCCTGAGCCGTGCTGATATCACCAAGCAACAGCCTGGAAATATCCAAATGTGCATGTCGGTTTGGCCGTCATAAGATGGCCGGCCAATCAAACATGCGCACTTACAGTGACCTGTGCCCACCAGCCACTCCTCCTGCTGCTGATGGCCCCTCCCTCAAGGCTCGACTGGGGCTCCGGAGTAACATAAAATGATAACAAAGAAGTTTTATTAATTGTTTTATTATAATTTTTATTTACATGCATCTGGTGGTTCCAGCAGTGGGGCAACGCCCCTCAGCCATAATGGTAGAGTGCCCCCCCGCAATATTGTACCAAGACACTTACTACTGTTTCAGTTTTCAAAGACTTTATTCGGTTTACAGAGTAGAAAACCATAAAAGATTACAGATCTCATAAAAAAACAGGGCATATCCTCAGCATATTACACAACAATCCCATTGTATACATAATAAAAAAAATATATAAACACCATATATAAAAATTATTAAAAACACTATTATTACAGAGTGTGTGGGCCATCCAGTTAATAAAATGAGATACAAGCATTACAGATGAGTAAATTAACTGGTTAAATAGGCCATATGGTCTAAACACTGTGTTACAGAAAGAACAGCCATCAGTTAAGAATTAATTTTCCATACATTTTCGATATTTCAGTGAACATTTCAAAAATCCAACCACAAATGGGATGCATTCAGGCTTTAACATGTGTAGAAAATAAAGGGTTGGGCGCACTTTAGAGAAATGTAATTTTTTTTAAAGTGATTTTAAAAAGAACCTCCGGGGAGCATCATAGAAACTACAGAAGAACACGAAGTGCAGCAGGTCCTGTGGAGACACTCCGTCGCAGCCACAGGGTGCTAGCACCAGTGCTTTAAATGGGCCAGTACTCACCAGTACTGAGTACCCGCACTTCTAGATTTCTGGCGTTTGAGTACCGAAACTTTCAAGGGACCGTAAACCAAGCTCAGTGAACTTGGCATTAAATAAAAATAAGCGCCTCACAGCTGACAATAAGCAGGTCAGTTTCCGTGAAGCACTCTGATCAAGTGCTAATCTCTCCTTTTATTGTGCTAATTGAGCGGCAGCCCATGGCATGAATACTGAGCTGGCAGGAAGTTTGGGAGGGGCCCGAGTCACACTTTGATTACAGACACAGTGTCCACTCAGGCTCTGTGGAGACAATAGCACAGTAGATGTGTGGGCCCGGCTTTCTGAACTGCATATCTACGGACTCGGGAAAATCGAAGAGAAGGCTTCCTGCTGCCATAGCGGAGTACAGCAGCACTTGTTTGGAGCCAGAGCTAGGAGGAAGGGGGTGACAGAGACGCTGTAGCACAGTACTGGGAATTAAGGTTTAGTAATGTGGGCAGAAGCTAATTATGCCGAGATTCTTTTTGTTTTAACAGACAGGAAATGTTTCATTCAAAAGTAATTATCTTTTTTTTCTAAATCAAATATATGCTGATTGTCTAATTTTATGTGAGTGGAATGTTCTGGTTTCAGAATGCATACAGTACTATTTCATGTGTAGTGTGTATGCCCTAGACTGGATGCTAAGAAATACTGGCTATTTGTGCACAATGTGTATTTTTTGGTGTTAAGCCTACACTGAGTAAGATCATGCCCTTGTCTTACTGTGAAAGCTGTTTGATATTGAGTAGGGATGAAGGCTGGTCGCCGAGTTGCTGGCTGTGCGAACAGAAGAACTTGATCTTCACCATTTGAGCTCATTGTGTGATTCTGGGCAACTTGTTTTAGCCAACTGTGCCCCAACTCTTAAGTGAAGTTAAAAAAGGCGCTAGGCCTATGTACACGCACTGTGCTTGAACACATCTGTAATTATCGTTTGTGGTTAACTATTTGTGAGTTTCAGTAATTGCTGGGCCTGGTCACAGTGGTTTGCAGGCTTCCAGATGTATTTCCCAGGTTCTTTCAAGTTGTGCATGAGTTTATTGCATATGGTGAACCACACATGGGTGTTCTTGTTGCATCATTGTGGTTTTCTATTCACTCCTTACATGTATGTGTTGTTGTTCGTATACAGCTATGTTGCAGGTGTAGTGTTAGTCATTCTATCATACACTACAGTAGAGCCCTCCAAGTTATGGGAAGACGTGGCTGCTCTTTCCTATGAGTTTTTTTCACTGGATTGCCTTCTGTATTATTCTCCTGGGAGTCGCTACCCAGTAGACTTTAATTTGTGTCTACATTTACCTTTTAACAGCTCCTCCCATTGGAAGGTGAAGTGCGTGGCAATGGGGAATGAGCTGGAATGGGGTGACATTGTTTTTTTGCCGTTGGCTGCAGAATCAGGGCTGTCTAAAAGTCGCCCCCAGGACAGGGGCTCACTTAACAGATATGGGAACACTGTATATAAACCAGCTTGGCCACATCTACAGATCTGGCTTCAATGTACCATGGCTTATGAACACAGACAGTCACAAATGCTATTTACATGCATTGCACACTTACATGCTGCTTATGACATTACAGTTTGTCTTATGTGCTTTGCCAATGTTAGAAAAAAGTAGCAACTAGCATTAGCAAACCAAATAGGTCCCACTGTAGTGACCTATCGGCTTTGACAACGTTTTTTTGCCACATAGTGCAGCATCCCAGATGTGGCACAAAGTGGCTATATTTTTTAAAAACTTTAATGGGGCACCTTGTGTGATTTTGTAGAAGTGCCCGCCACAGCATGTGCGCGCCTACAAAATTATGCAGTCTTTCTTTTTTTTCTTTTTAGTTACTGATCCGGATTGGATTTGTAACTAAAACTAAAATAAAAATGCAAAAGTGTTTTTTTTCTTTTAATGCAAGCAGGAGTGGGGGAGAATTGAAACAACATAGAGAAGGACAGTGGAACTGACAAAGCAACAGAGAAAGGGTGTGGCTTAATGGCTAGAGCGGCCACTTTTGAAGCAGAGGAACCAGGTTTGAGTCTAGGCGGGAGACTCAAGCATCCTGTGATTCTGAAAAAATCGCGTAATCTCCCTGTGCCTAAAACTGAATTTGTCTGTCTGTAATGCAAGTGGTGCTCATGTAAAGCGCTCTGATACCTTCGGGTTGAGTTTGCACTATATAAAACTGCACAAAAAAAATTATAATGTAAGCGCTTCTAAAACACATGTACTAAAGGCCCTGGGTGCGTGCACAAATGTCTGTGTGTGTGTTCTTGCATGAGTGAGTGTTGCCTGAAGTGTCCAGCACTGCAGATATATAGTTTGAAACCCGACAAACCCTGTGTTACCACACCCTGCCCATGAAGCTCATGTGAAAGGGTGCACTTGTAGCTAGTGCAAGTCCACTCTCTCTTCAGTGCAGATCTACTTTCTCAGCAGTGTTTCAACACGATTGTATTTTGTTTTTTACATGCCGTTTTGGGTTAATGGAGGGGATCTGGGAGAGGTAGAGGTGGGTGAACCAACAAATTAACAAGGTGAGTCCAGTATGAGCCGAACTAGGAAGTCTGGCTTGGCCTTAAAAGCTCAGACATAAGTTGAGCCCTGAAAACATTACTATTGAAACAAAGGTGTATTTGTTTCATGTGGAAGCATTTCACCTTGGTGCATAAGCTTATGTTACAGCATTGGGAGGAGTTTGTGCTCCCACCATGCAGACAATGCCATTAGTGATCTAGGAAACAGGTCACTATTCAGGTGTAAATCGTATATGGCCTATTTTCATTTCATGAATTGAGCAACATTAGTGTGTATTAAATCTAACAAGATGTGATTGTACCTCACACATCTGGAACCTGTGCATTAGAATATACTATCATATGTGCTTACAAAGAAAATGGAGGCTTGGTGAGATGAAAGATTTGTCTGCTATCACACAATTTGGTCAGGTGGGGAAGCTGGGATTGATCCCAGAATTTCTGCTATCACATTGTGCAAGTCAGCCTCTAGATGGCTTCATCTTTCTTTCTCTCCTGTATTGCAATTGAGATCACTATTTTGTCTTTATTCTTTGCACATGAGATTAGAGTTTGGTTTGAAGGTACTGTCACAGTTCAGTTCATTTTTAGCTTGAGAGTGCAAGAGAGCCTGGAACAGAGCTAGACCCATGCATCGTAGCTCAAGCTTTCAGCAGCTTGCCCGACTCCAGAAAGAGGGAAACAAACTTTACAGCAGGTAAGGAGCTTTGAGGCAAAGCTCTGCCGCATAGGAGGGGCTGGGTGATGTCTGCTAAGTGGCAATGAGATAAGACGGTTAACCATAGTTAAACCTTTCCAAAAAATTTTTAAGAAACATATCTTGTGCAAGTCATATGTGATCTACGTATTGCACCATGAGAAGCCCACGTTAATGATAAATGTACCCTTTTGTACGTATAAGAGAAATGGAATAATCAAAATATACCAGAAATGCTTTCGTATCATTATGCACATCTGTGCACCAATTAAATCTCAATCACATTAAATGTGTGCCCCTGGCCGGATCCCTTAGCACTGTCCATAGCCCCGCCCCCAAAACCCCGCCTCAAAGCCCTGCCCCCTAGTCCACGTCTCAATTTGGTGAGTACCTGCACTTATTTTTTTCCATTTAAAGCACTAGCTAGCACTTGTCCTCTATGGCACCCCAGAGGAACAACAAGTAAAAAATGGAAATAATCCATTCTAAACCTGGTCAATAAAAACCGCTCGTGGTTCGACAGGTGCAATAAAAGGTAGGGCTCATTATCTGGAGTAGTTTTAAGCATTACGAATTTCTGGACGCTGGTTTTTGATAGTTCTACCCCATCTCTGTTTACTTTTTTGAGCAAGATAAAAGATTTCTTTACAGACAGCACGTCTTCTGCAGTTATAAAATCAAGTCTTAAAAACAGGTCTGGGCGCCCCAAACCTCCAAAGCAACCTTTATATATTTTAGCCATGGAATATCAAGGATGTGGTCCAGACTCATTACTTCTTTCAATAGCTCATGATTAAGGCTTAGGTCTTTATTCAGCCAACATTTGAGCCAGAAGAGCAATGGACGAATAGCCAGTGTGTCACAAATAAATGCAGTCCCTGTCTGTTCATGTACTATTAGATTAGAGGTACCTTTGGGTACCCCCAGCAGTTGTTTTAAGAAATTATTCTCAGCCACCTGAATTCCCTCCGAAGCTACATATCCCCATAGTTCTCTTCCGTAACTGGCAATTGCTATGCTTTTTACCTGATACATTTTCAGTAATGCCGCGACTGGGCGCTTGCCCATCTTTGTGGCAAAGTTGAGAATAGATGCATTTACTCTTATCACCTCCCCCTTCCTTCTTCTAACCAGGGCACTCCAATCGAATCATCCATTAGGACGTCCAAGTAAGAGAAGGTTGGGGTTATAGGCACCTTACTTACTACTGAAATGTGATCGTCCATAAGAAATCCATCCATATCTCAACCAGCTCTGACGTCAACCTCGCCAACTCTGAACACCTTCACTTCCAGATCCACATCGACCCCAAGACCACACTCAGAGGCACCCTCCTTTACAGGCCTCCAGGACCCCGCGCACAATTTAGTGAGGACATCACGGACTTCATCACTCCACACGCGCTCCCCTCCAAAGATTACATCCTTCTAGGAGACCTCAACTTTCACCTTGAAAAGAACAACGACCGCAACTCCACCACCCTGCTGGACAACCTCGCCAACCTCGGACTTAAACAACTGGTCACTTCCCCCACCCACATCGCAGGTCACACCCTCGACCCTATCTTCACCTCCAGCAATCATGTCTCCTTCAGCCACACCACGAAGCTCCTTTGGACTGACCACAGCTGCGTTCACTTCACCTACAACAAGCCCAAACCCAACAACCACCCCCAACCAACTCTGCAAAGAAACTGGAACAAAATCACCATCGACCAGATCTCCTCATCGCTTCTTCTAAACCCCCAGCCCACTCATCAAACCCCGACCAAGCCGCCACCAACCTCACCCTTTGGCTATCCAACAGCGCCGACATCCTAGCACCACTGAAAAAACGATAAATCAAACTTGGCAGCAAGAAGGCCTCCTGGTTCAACGATGATCTTAAGAAATCCAAGAAACTCTGCCGCTCCCTTGAGAAGGCCTGGAAAAAATACCCAACCACCAGCACCAAGGACGCCTTCAAAAAGGCCACCCGCATACACCATCAACTGATCCGAAAGGCCAAGAAAACCGCCTTCAAGGAACGACTAGATAACAACGCCCACAACAGCAAGGAACTTTTCAACATCGTCAAGGAATTTACCAATCCCTCGGCCAACTCTAACGACATCACCCCCTCTCAAGCCCTCTGCGACTCCCTAGCCTCATTCTTCCACAACAAAATTGCAGACATTCACAACAGCTTCGACAACCAACCCGGAGACCAACCCACCCAACCATCTGCTGGACCTTCACCCCCCTCAAACATCCTTAATGACTGGAACACAATCTCCACTGAGGATACCATCCGCCTGATGAACTCCATCCACTCAGGTTCCCCCACAGACCCATGCCCTCACCACATCTTCAATAAAGCAGACTCCATCATAGCACCGCACCTCCGAGATGTTATCAACTGCTCCTTCAAATCCGCCACCTTCCCGGAAAGCTGGAAACACGCTGAACTCTGCGCCCTTCTGAAAAAACCCACAGCGGACCCCACCGAACTCAAAAATTACCGCCCTATCTCGCTCCTTCCATTCCCGGCCAAAGTCATCGAGAAAGCTGTCAACAACCAGCTCGCCGCCTTCCTCGAAGCCAACAAATCCCTCGACTCCTCACAGTTCGGCTTCCGAGCAAAACACAGCACTGAGACCGCTCTCATCGCAGCAACAGACGACATTCGAACCCTACTGGACAATGGAGACACAGTCGCCCTCATCCTCCTCGACCTCTCCGCAGCCTTCGACACAGTCTGCCATAGCTCCCTTCTACAGCGTCTCAGAAACATCGGAATCCAAGGAAAAGCACTGGAATGGATCACCTCGTTCCTCACCGGAAGAACCCAGAAAGTCCGCCTCCCACCATTCAAGTCAGAGGCCACTGAAGTCATCTGCGGCGTACCACAAGGATCTTCACTCAGCCCCACCCTTTTCAACGTATACATGAGCCCCCTCGCGGCCATCGCCCGCCAACACAACCTCAACATCATCTCCTACGCGGATGACACTCAACTGATCCTATCACTCACCAATGACCCTAGCACCGCCAAAACCAACCTACATGAAGGAATGAAAGAAGTAGCCGAATGGATGAAACACATCCGTCTGAAACTGAACTCTGATAAAACAGAAGTCCTCATCTTAGGTTCCTCCCCTTCCGCATGGGACGACTCTTGGTGGCCAGAAGCCCTTGGAAAAGCGCCCATCCCGATAGACCACGCACGGAACCTGGGCGTCATCCTGGATTCCTCACTTTCAATGAACAGACAAGTCAACGCCGTCTCCTCATCCTGCTTCAACATTCTTCGCATGCTCAAAAAAACATTTCGTTGGATCCCCACCGAAACTAGGAAAACGGTCACCCACGCACTGGTCACGAGCCGCCTGGACTACGGAAACACCCTATACGCCGGGACTACCGCTAAACTCCAGAAAAAACTCCAACAAATCCAAAACGCCTCTGCCAGGCTCATACTAGACATCCCGCGTAAAGAACATATCTCTGGTCACCTGAAAAACCTCCACTGGCTTCCCGTCAATAAGAGGATCACTTTCCGGCTCCTAACCCACGCACACAAAGCACTCTACGAAATCGGACCAGAATGCCTCAACACACGACTGTCCTTCTACACCCCCTCCCGCCAGCTTCGATCTTCCAACCAAGCCCTTGCCACTGTACCTCGCATCAACAAGACCACCATGGGAGGTAGATCCTTCTCCTACCTGGCAGCTAAAACCTGGAACTCTCTTCCCACTTACCTTCGCCTTACCCAGAACCACCTAGCATTCAGAAAGCAACTTAAAACGTGGATATTCGACAAGTAACTCCCCACCCCTTCTTAAGCGCCTTGAGACCCTCTGGGTATGTAGTGCGCTATATAAATCCTTTGACTTGACTTGACTTGACTTGTGAGCATCAATTTAAGGTTGAATCGTTTTTAAGAGTGCAGTTTGCCAAAAGCAGGTCCTAGAAACGTTTGATACCTCATGCTTGATCAATGTGGCTATGTTATGGACAACTCTGGTAGGTGTTGGGGAACGGCCCAGACCCCGGGCAGGTGGAAGGATTTCATTTATTGATGGAGATTCTTGTAATTAAAAGTTCAGTCGTTGAGGGATTCAGTTTGATGAAATTGTGGGTCATCGATATTCACAGGAGGCTAACGCATCAGAGAGAGTGTTCTGATTACTGTAAGGACTTGTGTGTCACTGTTGGATTAGGAAGGATAGCAGCTCGTCTATAATGAGGAACAGTGGCAGGTCTGTGTGACGTCTGCAATCAATAGAGGAGATTCCAAGTTACGCACACAGTATTTTTGACTCGACATAATGCACTATTCCTCCACGCATTCATTCTATGATTGTTATAAGCTTGGGTACTGAAGACCCGGAAGGTCACTATGCGTTGGTTTATCTGAGTCACCATATCTACATCTTCATACTTGTGCGTTTCCTCACTTCGCTGAGCAATTCCAGTTTCTTTATGTGAATGTATGCAATGATTGTTTCACAGTATTTATATTATTTTCAGGATAAGTGAGATCCGACGGGGGCAAAATAACACACCAGTCACAACAATTACTAAAGACTGCACGGTCATACCTTTGCTGAAGCACTCCAGCTTCAATCAACCTTACTCAGTTTCTGAGTTATGAGAACAGCACAGGTAAAAACTAAAAGCGAAGAAATTCTTTTCAACATGTTTCAAGTGCATGGCTTTGTGATGCATACTGCATCAGGAGCCATTCTACTTTTCTTTCACGGCTGCTAGCATTATGTGAAAAAGAAGACCAAATTATATGGCACGGTTGTGAAGTCAAATTATATGGCATAATATAGCAAATTCTGTGGTAGTTTTATTTTAATATTTAGACATTTTGACTCAAGTTATTACTGTGCAGGTAAAAGTATCACCTCATTAGAGTCAAATCTAACCTGCATGCAGCAATTAGCAATTAAACTGTGGCCAGTTAAACTTTTCAAGGGGTATACCATTGTTCGGCACTACATGTGGCGCATTCATATTACTTTTTGATCCATTGAAGCTAGAAATAATGTTTCCTTGAAATTTGCAAATTATGTCCTAGTGGTGGATTATGTGGCATGTCTGTGTGATAAACTAGTTATTATTTACATAGTCAGTAGTTAGCCTGAAAGACTGCCATGGCTCTGGCCCCCATGGTTATGAACAGCCCAACAGTCAGTCAGCCAGTCAGTCAGTTAGTCAAAATACTTTATTGCGATAACTTAATATCATACAAAGACAATGGCGAAATATATATTACATTAAAAACAATACAAGCAATACATACATTAAGAACAATTAAAAAACAGTTAAAATGCAACGAGTTAAAAACCATCATACACCATATCACAGTTTATATCGACAAAAAAAGTGTAATGTGCAAGGTGCTAATGTGCAAAAAGCTTAAAAATACTAAGGAAATCCCCAGCAAAATAATCATTACTAACATCTAATGTCCCTGTTACAGTGATTTCTATAATTACAGTCCCAGAAAGGTTACAAACAACCTAACTAAGGTGCACAGTCTGTACTACAAAGGGAGGTAGACACATTTTTTAATCTGATATTCCTGCTCCTAATAGCTCTCACCAGAAAACTAGCCACATGAAACATAATCCTGGGAGTTTGTAACAGTTGTAGATAGATAAGAGCAGGTTTAACTAAGATGAATCCAGCTTCCTTAAGTATAGGTACAAGGAACATTCTCCGAGCATCAATGTAGTAACTACAAAACATTATAAAGTGCATGGTATTTTGCTCAGAGAAATGATCGCAGGAACAGGGTGGCGCCTTTTCTGGGGTACTCCATACAGGATAAAAACCAAGATTAAAATGTATCAAATTAAGACGAAAACGAGTTAAAATAAACCTGTGGTAAGGATGGGTCACCATGTTCAGATAGCTATCAGGGCCGTTAGGTATAGACAATATTAAACTGGCCCTGACACAGG
Source organism: Lissotriton vulgaris (assembly GCF_964263255.1). Classification (NCBI taxonomy): domain Eukaryota; kingdom Metazoa; phylum Chordata; class Amphibia; order Caudata; family Salamandridae; genus Lissotriton; species Lissotriton vulgaris. The sequence goes on along the minus strand of NC_141685.1, from coordinate 961,156,538 downwards.
GTTTTTTCAATTCAGATTCTTCCCTCTCCAAGGATAGGAGCTCCTTCATTGCATGTTTTGTGTACACAATATCTTTAGATGTTATAGAGTCTATTACAGTATAAAGCTCAGGCCTCCCCAACCTCAAAAAGGTTTCCTTGATATAAGTCAGCCACCTAATATTATGCACTTTGTCCAGAGACAAACAGTCTCTCATTATAGTGTGGTTTAGAGGAATTTCTTTGTTAAGCCACATCCTCAGCCAGGCAACTAAAGGTGCTATTTTTATCAGGTCTGAGATGTAGCCTTCCCCTAATTCCATATGGACAGTATAGGACGGAGTTGACTGTGGGACGCCAAGAACAGATCTAAAGAATTTGTTTTCCACTATCTGTAAAGGTTCCACTCCCCTGTATCCCCACAATGAGCCACCATATGATGCAACTGAGATACATTTGGCCTTATAGATTTTACTAACAGCTGCAATTGGCCTGCCCCCAAGTTTTTTAGAGAACCTCTGAAGGGCTGCAGATGTCCTAGCCAACATGGTTGCTCTATTATTAACATGGGGACCCCAGCTACCCTTCTCATCAAAGGTGATCCCTAGATAGGGAAAGGAGGATACACGAGCAAGCTTTTCCTGCCCGCAGAGAAAGATTTTGTGAATAGGTCTCCTAGATGCCCTACCCATAAGCATAACCTGAGATTTTTTAGCATTTATTTTCAGGTCAAGGGAGCCCATGAAAGATTCAAAGGCATCCAGGAGTCGTTGAAGCCCCACCCCGGTGCGTGCAAGAAGAACCGCGTCATCAGCGTAAAGGAGAACAGGAATCCCCTGATCCCCTGCACGCGGAATGTCGCTGGTCACGCCCCTAAGAGCAGGCTCCAGAGCGTTCACATATAACGTGAACAACAATGGTGCCAGTATGCATCCCTGTCTAACTCCTTTTTCAGAGGCAAAAACATCGGTACACCTTCTACTCGAGGAGACTCTAATCTTTGCAGTAAGGCCAGAGTGCAGGTCGGCCAATAAATTAACTATAGTCCTGTCCAGGCCCATATCAAGTCATTTTAACCAAAGCTTTGATCTGTTAACCAAATCAAAGGCAGAGGAGAGGTCCATGAAACCTAGGTACATGGACCCCTCCTTGGCCCTGGTATATTTCTCAATCAGCAAGTGGAGATTAAGGCATTGATCCAGGGTGCTTCTTTTAGGTCTAAACCCATATTGCACATTTGTCAAAATACTATTCTCTGTAACCCATTCGTTCAATTTAGCTAATATAACTCTCCCTAGAATCTTAACTGAAGAATCTATCAGTGAGATTGGTCTATAACATGCAGGATCCTGCCTATTTCCCTTTTTAAATACAGGAATGATTATAGATGTTTTCCATGATTCGGGAATGTTATCATGGTTTAGGGCATTAAAGACCCTGCAAAGTAATCTTGACCAAAAGTTAGGGAAGCATTTAAAGGCGTCTGCAGGAACACCATCTGGTCCTGGTGCCTTTTTTTTCAGAGTACAGTCTATAGCATATAATACTTCTTTTACTTCAAAGTGCAATTGGTTCCCAGTGGGGTTGATATTAGCCTCCTGCTCCCTGGATTCACCATTAGTCTGACCTGAGTAGATGTCGCTAAAGTGTTTGATCCAACCTTCATCAGGGATGTTAGTTTCAAGGGGGGAATTTTCCTCCCCAGTAAGTAAGGGTTGGTTGACAATCCTCCAGAATTCTCCACTATTTTTTAGTATTGCTGGATCAGAGAGTTGTGTCCAGGCTTCTTCTTTGATCTGTTTTTTTCTTTCTGCGATAGCCTTTTTATATAGGGCTCTACTGGTAGTGATAAGATCACGATTTTTCGGAACAGTTTTTAAAGCATTGAGCAATGCAGAATGTGTTTTTGAGCATCTGTGATCAAACCATCTTTTAATGGGCATCAACTTAGGTTTGGTAGTCACAGAAATCCTACAATTTATCTTGCTACATATGCTACTAAATGCAAGAATCACCTCTCTATCATTGGACACACTGGATAAACACACACCGACCTCCTCCTCAGCCTCAGAAAGTACCTCTTGTACGAAGGGTTCTGGGATTATACTATCCCATTTCAGTCTGCGACCCTGGTCCTTAACTTTAAGTGCTCGTTTGTCATAACAAGGGCCATAATTACGCCCTATAAGCTCAGAAGTTACTAGGTCCAGGGAGACAGGATTATGATCACTGAAAGCAGAGACCACAGTTCTATACATTAAAACCTTAAGTAAAAAACGTGCTGAGATAAAAATGTAATCAATAATAGAGCCATTGCCTGTTCCCTTAAATGTAGGGGCCCTTTCCCCCCCTCCCCACAACTGGATTCGTATAAGTTCCATCTTGCTAGGAAGTTCTCTAGACAACCCCCCTGTTTATTATGTTCAAGATGGACAGGCGCACAATTTCGAGGGGATTCTGAGTCATCGCAAACACACATTAGTGAACAAGGGTGTATATTAAAGTCACCCAAAAATATGATTTCAAAAAAGTTAACATCTTCACTATAGACTGACAGGAAGTGATCCAATCTATCTAGACTATATGATGTACAGTCTGATGCGTTGGAGTTCTAAAAATTTATAAACAAAATATTGGGAGATTCTACACAAGACAGTTCAACAATTAAACATTGCTCGGATCCTGAGTCACATTTCTTAAGGCTACCTTTGATGTCTAATTTAAAAAGGCTTAGCAATCCTCCTTTGGCTCTTCCCGCTGCGCTAGCCACTGCGGGAATACAGAAATGGCTATAGCCATCTAAAGAGAAACTGTTATTTGTATCCCAGGTTTCCTGCAATGCAATAATATCATACTTAGTCATAAAATCTGTCCATATCGCGTTACCTACTTTAGCCCTGATACCCGCTATATTCCAAGGAAGCATACTGAGTACTGGCACAATATTCTCTTCTTGATTTATATGTTCCGACAAAAGTCAGTCGTTTTGATCCAAAAAGGATAGGGGGGGCATATCGGTTGGACAACAAAAGAGGTTGTGCAAAAGGATTCTGATATGCTAATGAAGCGGTATGCACCTGTTACAACGCAACTTTTACAACTACCTACTGTTACAACGCAACTTTTACAACGCATACCATTACAACGCATTGCGCTGGGGGGCGCTCTAGGATAGGGAATAAGTATAATTTACTATCCAACACCTTCCCTAGTGTCCACGGGGACTGGAGTTAGAATAGTAAATTATACTTACCACTATCCAGCACCTCAAAGCGCTATGCGTTGTAATGGTATGCGTTGTAATGGTCGTGTTGTAACAGTAGGTAGTCGTAATGGTATGCGTTGTAACATGGTACATCCAAAGGAGCAGGATGGTTTACAATATTTCGATGTTGTTCACGGCCCCATCTATTGTTTGCATCCCAGTTATTGTCCCATCCAAAAGCTGGTGTCTTAGGGTAGGTAACATTCTGCTGTTCTCCATAAAAGAATTTTAATGTTAATGGTACAACAGAACCCTGCCTACGTTGGGGTGGGAGTAAATTAGTGAGGATGTTTGGCAACACACCAGTGTGTGAGAAACTTACTGCCACACAATCCCCCTTACATTTTTTGGGGCGATTTCCTAACCATGAAACCCTTTTAGCAGTCTTAATCTCTTGGGCCAACTGTTGGCCCCCCCCTGGGGCTAGCCTCATGTTATTTGTGAGCCACTGCAATGCCTTATTAGACAAAGAGGAAGGGGATTCTTCTATACCAGCTTCTAAGGGCGGTACATTAGCTAGTACTAGGACAACAGGTGAGGCTTCAACTATGAATTGTAGAGGGTAAGTTAGCTGAGCTTGTGCAGGGGGTATCTCAACTGTTAAAGGACCGTCCCCTCTACTGTTTGTTTCATTAGCTTTTAAGACCGGTATCTGGGTTGGGGGATTATTATGTAATACTTCGTCTGTGTCCTCACCCTCCTGATCATCATGTTCTTCAATATTATTGTCCAAGTTTGTTACCAGCATTGTAACGTTATCAACACCCTCTGTTATTTTATTCAGCTGCCCACCTAACTTTTTAACCTCAGATTGTAATTTGTCTATTTTGGTAAGTAGAGGTTTAACAATGGCTTTAATTTTACTTTCGATTAAGTCGGCAATTCTAGCAAACAAGTCATCATCAACAATAACGTTAGGCTTAGCTCTTCCCTCTCCATTTTCCTTCAGGTTAACTTTTGGGGTGTTTGCCCTCTTCCTCCTTGTCCCCGACCTTAAACCTCCCCGTTTTGGCTGAGTTTCAGCTTTACAAAAGTCTGACCGAGATGCTTGATCAGAAATAGACAGGTCTTCTTTTGAGGGACCAACATGAATTTCTTGATCCAAGTCACTGTCTATGTTGTTCACGCGGTCCACAATAAGAACCTCTGGTCCAGACAGCGTATTGTCATTTAAAGTGCCTGTATCCTGAGTAATAGGGCGGTTAGAACAAGCTTCAGGATGAGTCTGCAGGGGTACTATGTCATCAGGTGGGGGGGATAGAGTAGGAGTCAGACAGCGTAAGTCAGGTGATTGACTCAGTCCCAAGGATTCTCTCCTTGGTAGGTAAATTTTTTTCACTGTTTGAACCATATAATTTTCCATTGTATTTACTGGTGGAGCAGTGCCTTTTTTTGACATCCTGTTAATAACAACAAAGATCAAAACTCCTCAGACTCACTGAAAGGTATAGTTCATACACAGCACTGTCTTACTTGGATAGTAGGATGCCTCTCGCGCTTCGAACAGGGTTTCTGGCCCTGTCCCTGTCTCTTCGTGCCGATGAGGGCCGTAGAGGGCCCGCCTTTTGCCCGGGCTTCGCCCCGGGCGTCCCGCTCACGTCTCGGGTAGCTGGTTCAAGCGCTGTTGATAAGCGCCTCCTGGCGCGACGTCACAGTTGCGCGCCGCCGCGGTGCCTGCCGGGAACTGTAGTCCCGGAGCGGCGGCGCGATTCTGACTGCAAGTGACTCTTGGCCCCGGTGGCGGCGTCCTCCCAGCAAGGGAGCTTGTAAGGTGAGTGACTCTCGTCTCCGGTGGCGGCGTCCTCCCAGCAAGGGAGCTGCAAGGTGAGTGACTCTTGGCTCCGGTGGCGGCGTCAATAGCGGTAGGTGTAGCCTCCTGTGCTCCTGTGCTCTCCCCCTCTCCGCCGCTTCAAGCGCTGTTGATAAGCGCCTCCTGGCGCGACGTCACAGTTGCCTCCTGTGCTCCTGTGCTCTCCCCCCAGAAGCCCAACAGAAATTGCCTGTGTTTTTAACATTACATGTTCGGGAGATACAACGTTTTTGGACAATTTTCAACTAATGGATTTTTTCAGGTTTGATGTTAACCAAGACCATTTGTTTTCCCAAAAAATCCCAACAAATATATACATGCACACTTGCATACAGGGGCTTTCAATCAGCATTCTTCATTCATTGGTCAATTATAGTGTCATTCTCATTTTATTGCTGCCCACCACAGAATACGGTACGAAGCAAAGGGTCAGTCCTCTTCAGTCACTTGTTCTCTTCTGTTGGAGTTGCAGATTTCTTCTCAAGCACAATGTCGTCACCCGCATAGAAAATAGTCCCCTTTAGTTCCAAGGATTGTTGGGTCAGCATGTCCTTTTTAGGTCTCGTTGATCTAACGCGCATGCGTTGATCTGCAAGAGTTTAGTAAGGGACTTTTAAAAATGCTCCCAAAGTCTGCAGGCGGATCGGGCACAGTGCATGTGCGCCGGGCGCGCGCACCATTTGCAGCCACAGCCTGTGGAGGGAGTTTCGGTGGGGCGGAGAGGGGGGGCGGGGGAGGGGAAGGGTTATGCGAAAAACTGGAGTATGGATAATAGAAGGTAAGTAAACAATTTAATTATTAAAACGAATTTCGTAGCGTGCCCCGCCCCACCTCTCTGCCCCACCGAAACGCCCTCCACGGGCCGTGGCTGACCATTTGTCCGCCTGCTGCTTTGGGAGCAATTTTGCGGCCTCTTTGATGTTCACAGTGAGCCGCGCGGCCACTGAGAACATCAAAGCGGCCGCGAAATGCTCACCATTTGCTTCCCCCTCTAATCCGATTTGTTTTGCTTGGCCTCGAAATATCCTCCCCTCGGTTTCACTTTCTCGTTGCGGTATTCATCCTCACACACTTCTGCGCTGCTGCTTCCCCCATTCTCCTGCCATTTTGTTACTTGCCGTCTCTCCCCTATTGTAGCCCTGTCATTGTTGCTTGTTTTTTGTTTGCCTTCCCAACTGTTTGTGTTGCCGTAGATTTCCTGTGTGCTTTATTTTTTCTCAATTTGTTTGTCTAGCACTCTTAGTGCCCAGTCCAATGAGATACGCAGAGTGCTTCACTTATGAAGTTTTTATTTATTTTATGGGGCCATGTTAGCGGAAACCTGGGCTGTGTTTTATTGTTGGATCATTTTACATTACTGTCCATTGTGAACACACACAACCCCCCACACACACAACCCCCCACACGCACAGACCCCCACACACACACACAACCCCCCCACACAAACACAACCCCACACACATACACACAACCCCCCCACATACACACAATCCCACAACCACACAACCCCACACACACAAACCCACAACCCCACGCACACACACAACCCTACACACACACAACCCCACACCCACAACCACACAACCCCACACACAACCCCACACACACAACCCTACACACACACAACCCCCCACACACACAACCACAACCCACACACACAATCCCATATCACACAACCCCCCACACACAACAACAACCCCAAAAACACACAACCCCACACTACACAACCCCCCACACACACAACCACAACCCCACACACACACAACCCCCCACACACACAACCCCCTGCAAACAACCCCCCACACACACACAACCCCCCACACACAAACACACAACCACACACACATAAACCCCCCCACAAACACAACCCCACTTACACACAACCACACACAACCACACACACATACCTACACACACACCCACACACCCACACACAACCACACACACCCACACACACACAACCACACACAACCACACATACAACCCCCCCACACACACAACCCCACACACACAACCCAACACACACAACCACACACACAGCCCCACACACACAACCCCACACACACAACCACACACACACACAACCACATACCAGGATAGCAAAAACATAGCATAGCAAAACAAAACATAGCATAGCATAACAAAACATATTATAGCATTACAAAACACAACAAAACATAGCATAGCATAACAAAACATAGCATAACAAAACATAGCTTAACAAAGCATAGCTTAACAAAGCATAGCATAGCATAACAAAACACAACAAAGCATAGCATAGCATCACAAAACATAGCATAGCATAACAAAACAAAGCAAAGCATAACAAAACATAGCAAAGCATAACAAAACACAACAAAACATCATAGCATAACAAAACATAGCATAACATAGCAAAGCATGACAAAACAAAGCATAGCATAGCATAACAAAACATAGCATAACATAGTATAACACAACAAAACATAGCATAACAAAGCATAGCTTAAAACACAACAAAACATAGCATAGAATAACAAAGCATAGCATAGCAAAACACAACAAAACAGAGCATAGCATAAAAAGCACAACAAAACACAGCACAACAAAACATAGCATAGCATAACATAGACCTCCTCCCCCTCCTTATAGCCCGATGCAAAACCCGACGCGCAGCGGATGCGCGCAGCGGGCGTGCCGATGGCGCGCCGAGGGCGCGCTTAAGGCAAGCCCGTCTGCGCCTGTCCGCGCCCTGCCGGGACCAGGGGCCAGTTCCCCTGTTCGTCGGGTCTCTACTTGGAGGTATTCAGCAGAAGAACTGCGCACATTGCATGGCACAGGGCCCCTTACAATGCCTGGGCTGGCTATCTACAACCTTGAATGCCCTAGACAAACGTTACCTCCCACAGGCATCCCTGCTACTGCTTCACTGCCGCTTGAGGACCTGGGTTCGAGCCTCTCACGTACCATCCCGACCCCAGACAGGTCCGATGGTGGATGCGATAGGCTGTCGATCTGGTATCTTAATACCAGGTCGCTGGTTAAACATCAGGTCGAGATATTCTATCTACTCGACACAGTCAGACCTGACATCCTCCTCCTGTCTGAGACCTGGCTTACCATAGAATCCTCTCTTGACATCTTGGCAGCCGTCCCTAACGGCTACTATGTCCTTCAAGCCAACCCTCCCCAAGGTAAAATTGGAGGGGGGGTGGCAGCAATCATCTCCCACTCCTACAAGTCTAAAGTGCTGATTATGCCTCCTATACCCTTCGCTGATTTCCTCCTTTTCAAACTCGAATTGGAAGCCCTCCCCCTTACCTTTGCCCTATTCTACCATCCCCCCGGCCTGGCTCCTGGTTTTTTGCACAGCTTTGGTAGCATGATAGCTGAACTGACAATTAATCATGCCAGCACCCTGGTGGTTGGTGATTTTAATTTCTGGCCCAATGACCCAGATGAAAGTACTCTCTCCAAAGAATTCACTTACCTGCTAGCTGGACTCAACTTCTCTCAGTTCATCCAAGCACCTACCCACGTAAAAGGCCACATCCTAGACCAGGTTTGGTAGCTCAATCAGGACATTTCTGATGTACAGATTTCCCCTTGTGCCTGGTCGGACCACTCTTTCATTTCCTTTTTGGTCCCCAAGTAGAAGTCCCCAGACACAACATCTTGTCCTTGCAGTCCCTTACTTAGCCGTAATTGGGGCAGAGTTGACCTTCCATCGCTCTGTCTTTCCCTTGCAACCACGATCCCCCCACTTACTGGAGAGGCTGGCTTTTCCCTGCCTGTGGATGCACAGGCTGAGAACATTCACAACTGGTTGGCTGCTGCCCGAGACACTTTTGCCCCCCTAAAAAAAAAAACTCAGGACCAAACGCCCTCATGACGCTCAGCGGTGGTTTACTTCTGACCTTGCTAATTTGAAACTTGCCCTTCGACAAGCGGAGCGCAAATGGAGGACCCTATACTGCCCCGACAAAAAGCTGGCCTTTATTACAACTTTGAAAGAGTACAAAGCCGCCATTCTTGCGGCAAAAACGGAGTACTTTTCTCAGAAAATTCTCAATTCCTCAAATAAATCTAGGGAAATCTTTCAAATAGTCAACGAGCTTGCTAAGCCTGACCGGGTCACAATGTCCCCCCCTCTGTCTCAAACTCTTTGTGATTCGCTAAACAACTACTTTGTTGAGAAGATAGAGCTCATCAAAACTAGCATCCCCAGTTCAGGTCCGGGACCCGACTTCAGCGACCCCCCAACCAGCCCCGCTCTTTTGCTGAATCTTCCTCCAATTACCAGTGAGACTTTCTCCCTACTCCTCTGTAAAGTTCGCTCCGGCTCTCCATCTGACTGCTGCCCAGCTCATGTCGCACGGAAGGTATTTCTCGACCTCCCTGAGACCTCCCTTTCATTACTCGATAACTCCCTCAACCTGGGTTTGGTCCCCAGCTCCTTCAAATCAGCCATTGTCACACCTATCCTGAAAAAACCTGGGGCAGACCCTGCATCTCTCTGCAATTTTCGGCCCATTTCCCTGCTCCCATTTCTGGGTAAACTACTGGAGGCCCATGTCTCCAGTTGTCTCGGCTCGTTCATCGAGAGCTCTAAGTTCCTAAATCAGCACCAGGCAGGATTCAGACCCCAGCACTCTACTGAATCTGTCATGGTGGCTGTTCATGATGAACTTAGACAGGGAGCAGACCGGAATGTCTCACAGGCCCTGGTGCTCCTTGATTTGTCGGCGGCTTTTGACACCGTTGATCACTCCATCCTTATTCAACAAGTCGAGAACCCCGGCATCAGGGGCACCGCACTTAAGTGGCTTGCATCCTTTCTAAAAGATCGCAAGCAGGCGGTTCGCCTGGGTCCCTTCAAGTCCAAAACCAAGGACCTCACTTGCGGGGTCCCCCAGGGTTCCGGTCTGTCGCCCCTATTGTTTAATCTTTACATCCTCCCGCTGATTGCCCAATTGAGAGATGAACCTGTGGTCATATTTAACTATGCGGATGACATGCAGCTCATCTTCAATAGTGACTCCTCCCCTTCTTCAATAGAGAACTTCCAAAGTACCATGATGTTCATCAGCGGCTGGATGCGTGCGAACCAGCTCAAGCTCAATCCAGACAAGACTGAGCTGGTGCTCACTGGATCACTGAACAACCCTTGGAACCCCAGCTTCTGGCCATCCTCGCTGGGCGAACCTCCCTGCCCAGCGAGTTCGGTCAAAAGTCTTGGAGTTACCATTAGTAAGGATCTGTCCCTGAAGCCCCAAATTAAAACGGTGGTGTCAGCCTGCTTCTTCCATCTGCGCCGCATCAGGAAAATCAGCAGGTTCCTTACTCGTGAGGCCCTAGTTCACATCGTGCTGGGCTTGGTGATGTCTCGCATTGATTATGCGAACTCCCTCTACATCGGGATTCCTCTCTATCAGGCCCACCAACTCCAGCTTGTTCAAAACCAGGCGGCAAGATTGATTTTCCGACAACCTAAACACTGCTCTGTGAAACCTCTCTTGAAGAGACTGCACTGGTTTCCTATAATCCAGCGCAGCCTCTTCATAGTCACCTGTCTTACTCATCTAGCCCTAGCCAACCAAGGTCCCTCCTTCATTGGCGTCCTTCTCCGCCGGTATACCCCCTCGCGATCGCTTCGGTCAGCTGGCCTCAATCTCCTTGCCACCTGTTAGTTTGAGCGAAAAAGGATCGGGGTTTGAGATTTGCCTCACAAGCCCCCCTTCTCTGGAACTCTCTCCCGCCTGAACTCCGTCATATTCCTTCTTACCCGGCATTCAGAAAGGCCCTAAAGATGTGGTTGTTCCTACAAGCGTTTGATTAAACTCTTCCCTGCACTGCCCTCTGCTAATCCGTCCCTAAGCGCCAAGAAGCCGTTGGTGATCGTGTGCCCTACAAATTTCTTTTTCATTCATTCATTCATTCATTCATTCATTCATTCATTCATTCATTCATTCATTCATTCATTCATTCATAACATAGCCTAGCAAAACAAAGCAGAGCATAGCAAAACAAAGCGTAGCATAGCATAACAAAACAAAGCACAGCATGGCATATCATAAAAAACACAACAAAACATAGCATAACAAAACATAGCATAGCATAACAAAGCATAGCATATCGCAATAAAACAGAGCGTAGCATAGCATAACAAAATACAACAAAACATAGCACAACAAAACAAAGCATAGCATAACATAGCATAGCAAAACAAAGCATAGCAAATCAAAACCTAGCATAACAAAACAAAGCATAGCATGGCATATCACAACAGAATACAACAAAACATACCATAGCGTAGCATAACAAACATAGCATAGCATAACAAAATAAAGCAAAGCATAGCATAACACAACAAAACATAGCATAACAAAACATAGCAAAACACAAAACATAGCATAGCATAACAAAACAAAACACAGCATAACATAAAACATAGCATAGCATGACAAAACACAACATAGCATAGCATAACAAAACATAGCATAGCATAACAAAATATAGCACAGCATAACAAAATAAAGCATAGCATAACACAGGGGTCTCCAATCTTTTCTGCGGTGAGAGCTACTTCTGATCCGTGAAAATCCTTGCGAGCTACTATAGGCCAAGCAGCTTGTACATTATTCCCAAAGTCCCTCCGCGTCCAGCTTCATTGACGAGGGATAAACAGACACCTATTTAGTGTCTGCAATGCACAATATGAAACCAGAGAGCCTGTTATTAGTCCTGGCTTTCCTCTTCAACAAACTTCAACAAACTTCAACAAACTTCAACAAACTTCGTACTCCTGACCTCTGTAATAACCAGCTAAGAAACTACAATCGTAAAAAATAATACTAAAACTAGAAATTTCATACTAAAAACCATAACCTGTACATGTCTCTGAAACCTTTTCATCCACCTCACTACTACGTTCCATAACTCGGTTATAGAACCTCAGTGATCATCACGCACAACATGGAACACTTCCCACATAGGCTCAAAAAATAAAGACAACACCTTTCCGACCACATACCCTACCTGGATTGGCTTGCAGGGTAGTAAGCATTATAAACAAATGCTGCAATACAATTATTTTATTACATCATACCTCCTTTTTCTACATCATGACATGACCAGACCTTGAAATGCCGGAGTTCAGGGTGTGCACTGTACAAATTCTCTCATAATAATAATAATAATAATAATTAAGCATGGGCGCAAAATCCGTTCCGCTCGCGGTTTTTGCGGATTTTCGGAAAATTTGCAATCCGCAAATTTGCCACAAATTTGCGAATTCGCTAGCGGAACGGATCCGGGGGGCAAAAGTTCAAGCTTCAAGCTTGTAACTATTTTAGAATGGCGCCGGCAAGCTTCCAGCGCCATTCTAAAATAGTTACTAAGTTAGCTTCAACAGGAAGCACTAATAGGAGCAGGTGCTCGAGTTTAACTGAATTCGAGCACCTGCTTTATTTTATCTATTAGTGCTTCCTGATGAAGCTAACTTAGTAACTATTTTAGAATGGCGCTGGCAGCTTGCCGGCGCCATTCTAAAATAAAACAGGAGAGGGGCAGAGGGCAGAAGGGCACAACAACGAGTGTGGCAGAGGGCAGAAGGGCACAACAACGAGTGGGGCAGAGGGCAGAAGGGCACAACAACAAGTGGGGCAGAGGGCAGAAGGGCACAACAACAAGTGGGGCAGAGGGCAGAATGGCACAACAACGAGTGGGGCAGAGGACAGAATGGTACAAAAACGAGTGGGGCAGTGGGTAGAAGGGCACAAAAATGAGTGGGGCAGAGGGCAGAATGGCACAAAAACAAGTGGGGTAGAGGGCAGAAGGGCACAAAAACGAGTGGGGCAGAGGGCAGAATGGCACAAAAACGAGTGGGGCAGAGGGCAGAAGGGCACAACAACGAGCGGTCTCGCACAAAAAAACCCACAAGCACGCAAAGCGCCCCGCGAACACGCAAATCACCCCGCGAACACGCAAAAATAAAAAATCCGCAAATTTGCACAAATTCGCGAATTTCGCGGATCGCGTATTCGCTAATCCGCAAATTTGCGGATCGCGAATTTGCAAAATTCACACATACTTAATAATAATAATATTAATAGGGAATCTTGTAGAGCGCCTGGTTACGCACACCGGCGTGTCCCCACGCTATGGAAAGTAGAACAGGCGTGTCCCTCACTGTGCTCATTGCGCCAAGTTATTGCACAAACAGATACGTTTTAAACTTTCCTCTAAACCTGGTCTCCGATGGTTCCATACGGAGCTCTAGGGGCAGCCTATTCCATCTCTTCGCTGCGAGGAGGCGAAAGGACCTTCCCCCCATCAGAGCCTTTTTGATTTTGTGGACCGTCAGCAGACCAGTGCCAGCAGATCTAAGAGGTCGGGCCGTTCTGTACGGTGTAATAAGGCTCTGTAGAGGCCTGGGTGCTTTGCCCCCAATAATACGGTGACATGTACACAGGGCCTTGAATTCGATTCTTCTCCTGACCGGGAGCCAGTGCAGTGCCTCCAATGCGGCCTTCGAGGCAGATCTTTTAGAAAGCCTCAAGACCAGCCGAGCTGCCGCATTTTGCAGCACCTGTAGACGGTCAAGGCTCCTAGCCGTGGCACCCAAATACAGAAGGTTAACATAATCCAGTCGTGAGGTAACCACCATCAGGGATGGTGGTAGTCAATGATTGGTTTATGTTGAAAAGTTATTACTTCTAAAAATGCCTCTCAATGTAGGTACTGTAAATTGTTGTTCATACGAAAGAAATAAACATTGTGATTTTCAAAACATTCCATCATATTTTATGTGCCTTTTGTGCCACTATTTGCATTATTTTCAACTCTTTGCTCACGCAAGGAAGGGGCCTCCGACCTTAGCTTCTTTGGCCCATGCTCTGCTCTCCGAGTTGATTTATTGGCCTCACTTACAATAGATTCAGAAACATATGGCCACTGCAAGGGTGAGGATCTGTTTTAAATGGGTTACATTAGCAGTGAATTGTGAAGCCTTGCACTTTATTTCAAATAACTTGCATGATATCATGAGACTAAATAAGTTTTACACGTATTTTGTGTTTGAAAAAAACACCTCTTGGAAGTTCTTCCTGGGCACAAACCGGAGCCAGTAACTTAATTTTGCATTACATTTCTTAGATTATTTAATTAAAATGTAATGAAAAGACATGTAAAATTATGTTCTCGGTTCCGTTTTGTGGCAAGGAACAAAGTGCAAGGTACACTATTTATTTCAAAATAAAAGATGCCTGTGAAACGCTGCTTTAATTTAATTATTAAATTAAAGCAGAATTTCAGATTCGAGTCATGTTTCAGATGCCTCAAATAACGGCATGGCCAGGCATCTATTAAAAAAAAAAATGAAGTTTCACTTGGCCACAAGCCTGATAGCTGTCTGGTTCTGCTTCAGGTGGCTGGCACTGCATCTCCTGTATTGCTGCATGGAGACCCGATTATGCATTCAAGGCTGCCGCTCCGACCGCAAAATGCACAGGTTAATGGCAGGAAGTCAGGCAGCAAAAGGCAGGCAGGAAAAGGCACGCATAGTGGTTCTCCGTGGGCAGCCAGCACTGCGAATGCGCAGGCCCGATGTCAACAGCTTCATCCCACCATAGATGGGGTCAAATTGCAGTTGGTTCCCACCACGGCAGAGAAGGAACAGAAAAAGGCCTAAAAATCAACAAAATGACATCAATAGGCTACTAAAGTGGAATTCAGGCCCAAGTTACTGGCAGGGCATCTGCGAGCTACCGGTAGCTCGCGATCGACCGGTTGGAGACACCTGGCATAACACAACAAAACATAGCATAGCATAACAAAACATAGCATAGCATAACAAAACACAACGAAACAAAGCCTAACAAAACATAGAATAGCAAAACATAGCATAGCACAACAAAGCACAGCAGAACAAAACAAAACATAGCATAGCATAACAAAGCATAACATGACACATCATAACAAAACACAACAAAACATAGCATGACAAAATATAGCATAGCATAACAAAGAATAGCATATCACAACAAAACAGAGTAGCATAGCACACACAACATAGCATAGCATAACATAGCATAGGAAAACAAAGCATAGCATAACAAAACATAGCATAGCATAACAAAATAAAGCAAAGCATAGCATAACACTACGAAACATAGCATAGCATAACAAAGCATAGCATAGCATAACAAAACACAACGAACCATAGCATAACAAAACATAGCATAGCAAAACAAAACATAGCATAGCATAACAAAAGAAAATATAGCATAGCATAACAAAACATAGCATAGCATAACACAACACAACAAAACATAGAATAACAAAATATAGCATAGCATAATATAGCAAAACACAACAAAGCATAGCATAACAAAACAGAACAGCATAACAAATCATAGCACAGCCTAACAAAACATAGCATAGCATAACAAAGCTTAGCATAGAATAACAAAACATAGCATAGCATAACAAAACACAACAAAACATAGCATAACATAACAAAGCAAAGCATAGCATAACAAAACATACAAAACACAACAAAACATAGCATAGCATAACAAAATACAACAAAACATAGCATAGCATATCAAAACATAGCATAACAATGCAAAGTTTTAAAAAACAAAACAAATCATAGCATAGCAAAACACAACAAAACATAGCAAAGCATAAAAACATAGCATATCATAACAAAACGTAGCATAACAAAGCATACCATAACAAAGCAATGCATAACAAAACATAGCATAGCAAAACAAAGCATAGCATAATAAAACACAACAAAACATAGCATAGCAAAACAAAACATAGCATAATAAAACACAACAAAACAGTATAGCATAACAAAACATAGCATAGCACAACACAACAAAACATATAGCATAACAAAACACAACAAAACATAGCATAGCATAACAAAACAAAGTATAGGATAGCAAAACAAAACATAGCATAGCATAACAGAACAAAGCATAGGGTAGCAAAAACACAACCAAGCATAGCATAACAAAACACAACAAAACATAGCAAAACAAAACATAGCATAGCAAAGCATAGCAGAACAAAACAAAACATATCATATCCTAGCATAGCAAACACAACAAAATATCATAGCATAACAAAACACAGCATAACAAAACAAAACATAGGAAAGCATAACATAATAGAACAAAACATATAGCATAGCAAAACATAGCATAGCATACCAAACTCAACAAAACATAGCATAGCATAGCATAACAAAACATAGCATTAGAAAGCATAGCATAGCATAACAAAACATAGCATAACAAAACATAGCATAGCAAAACACAGCAAAACATGGCATAGCATAACATAACATAGCATAACAAAACACAGCATAGCATAGCATAATAAAACAAAGCATAGGACAGCAAAACATAGCCTAGCATAACAAAACATAGAACAGCATACCATAGCATAACAAAACATAGCATAGCATAACAAAACACAACAAAGCATAGCATAACAAAACACAACAAAACAGAACCGCATAACAAAGCACAGCACAGCATAACTAAACATAGCATAGCATAACAAAACACAACAAGGCTTAGCATAGACTAACAAAACATAGCATTGCATAACAAAATATAGCATAGCATAACAAAACACAACAAAACATAGCATAACAAAACATATCATAACATAACAAAACAAAGCATAGCATGACGAAACTTAGCAAAACACAAGAAAACATAGCACAGCATAACAAAATACAACAAAACATAGCACAGCATAACAAAACGTACCAAAGCAAAGTATAACAAAACAAAACATCATAGCATAGCAAAACATAGCATAGCATAGTATAACAAAACACAACAAAACAGCATAGCATAACTAAACATAGCATAACAAAGCATAGCGTAGCATAACAAAACATAGCATAGCAAAACAAAGCATAGCATAATAAAACACAACAAAACAGAATAGCATAACAAAACATAGCATAGCATAGCAAAACACGACAAAACATAGCAAAGCATAAAAAACATAGCATAATACAACACAACAAAACATAGCATAGCATAATAAAACACAACAAAACAGTATAGCATAACAAAACATAGCATAGCAAAACACAACAAAACATATCATAGCATAACAAAACATAGCATAGCATAACAAAACATAGCATAGCATAACAAAACAAAGCATAGGATAGCAAAATAAAACATAGCATACCATAACAAAACAAAGCATAAGATAGCAAAACATAGCATAACAAAACATAGCAAAACACAACAAAACATAGCATAGCATAACAAAACACAACAAAACATAGCAAAACATAGCATAGCAAAGTATAGCATAACAAAACAAAACATATCATAGCATAAATCAATCAATCAAAGCATTTGTATAGCGCGCTACTCACCCGGAGGGTCTAAAAGCGCTTGTGGAGGGGGGGCCTGCTACTGCTCGAACAGCCAGGTCTTGAGTTGCTTCCTGAAGGCGAGGTGGTCTTGGGTCAGGCGAAGGTGGGTGGGGAGGGAGTTCCACGTCTTGGCGGCCAGGTAGGAGAAGGATCTTCCTCCCGTTGTGGCTCTTCGGATGCGGGGGACGGCGGCGAGGGCGTGGCTGGTCGATCGAAGCTGGCGGGTGGGAGTGTAGAAGTTGAGGCAGTCTTTGAGGTATCTTGGTCCTTGGTTGTGGAGAGCTTTGTGTGCGTGGGTGAGGAGTCGGAACGTGATTCTTTTGTTGACAGGGAGCCAGTGCAGGTTTCTTAGGTGTGCGGAGATGTGGCTGTGTCGGGGTATGTCTAGGATGAGTCGTGCTGAGGCGTTCTGAATCCGCTGAAGTCTTTTCTGGAGTTTGGCAGTGGTTCCGGCATAGAGGGAGTTGCCGTAGTCCAGTCGGCTGGTGACGAGGGCCTGGGTGACCGTCTTCCTGGTTTCGGTGGGGATCCACCGGAAGATCTTCCGTAGCATGCGTAGGATGTTGAAGCATGATAAGGAGACGGCGTTGACATGTCTGGTCATGGAGAGGGAGGAGTCCAGGATGAAGCCCAGGTTGCGTGCGTGGTCCGTTGGTTTGGGTGCGCTGCCCAGGGCAGGGGGCCACCAGGAGTCGTCCCAGGCGGATGGCGACGATCCCAGGATGAGGACTTCCGTCTTATCCGAATTCAGTTTCAGACGGCTGTTCCTCATCCACTCGGCTACGTCTTTCATCCCTTCGTGAAGGTTGGTTCTGGCGGTGGCGGGGTCGTTGGTGAGGGAGAGGATCAACTGGGTGTCGTCGGCGTAGGAGATGATGTTGAGGCTGTGTTGGCGTGCGATGGCTGCAAGGGGGCTCATGTAGTTGTTGAACAGCGTGGGGCTGAGTGAGGATCCTTGTGGTATGCCGCAGATGACTTCGGTGGCTTCTGATCTGAACGGGGGAGGCAGACTCTCTGTGTCCTTCCGGCGAGGAAGGAGACAATCCATTCCAGTGCCTTCTCTTGGATTCCGACGTTGCTGAGGCGTTGCACTAGGGTGCGGTGGCAGACAGTGTCGAACGCCGCGGAGAGGTCCAGGAGGATGAGGGCCGCTGTTTCGCCGTTGTCGAGCAGGGCTCTGATGTCGTCAGTGGCTGCGATGAGGGCGGTCTCGGTACTGTGGTTCGCCCGGATGACGGACTGCGAGGGGTCGAAGGATCCATTTGTCTCGAGGAAGGCGGCCAGCTGTCTGTTGACGGTCTTCTCGATGACTTTGGCAGGAAACGGGAGCAGCGAGATAGGGCGGTAGTTCTTGAGGTTGGTGGGGTCGGCTGATGGTTTCTTTAGGAGGGCGCTGAGTTCGGCATGCTTCCAGCTCTCCGGGAAGGTTGCGGTGTCGAAGGAGGCGTTGATGATGTCCCGGAGATGGAGTGCGTTGACGGAGTCGGCCTTGTTGAAGACGTGATGAGGGCAGGGGTCGGTTGTAGATCCGGAGTGGATGGAGTTCATCGTGCGTATGGTCTCTTCGGTGGTGATCGGGGTCCAGGCGGGGATGGTGGTGGTGGGGGGCGCTGGTGCGGTCGTAGGGTGTGTCGGCTGTGTGCTGAAGCTGTTGTGTATGTCTGCGATCTTGTTGTGGAAGTACGAGGCGAGTGAGTAGCAGAGGTCTTGCGATGGGGTGATGTCGTTGTTTCCGGCGCTGGGGTTGGAGAGCTCTTTGACGATGTTGAAGAGTTCCTTGCTGTTGTGGGCATTGTTGTTCAGTCGTTCCTTGAATGCTGTTTTCTTGGTGGTGTGGATCAGGTGGTGGTGTTTTCGAGTGGCGAGCTTGAGGGTGGTCATGTTGTCTGGTGTCGGGTCTCTGCGCCAGGCTTTCTCGAGGGCTCGGCAGTACTTCTTGGAGCTCTTGAGTTCGTCGGTGAACCAGGATGCTTTCTTGCTGCCAGGTCTGCTGGGAGGGGTCCTGGGGGCGAGGTCGTCTGCGCAGTTGTTGATCCACCTCGAGAGGTTGATGGCGGCATGGTTGGGGTTCGCTGAGCTGGCGGGAGGGTTCTGGCTCAGGGATGCTGCGAGCTGGTCGGCTGTGATCTTGTTCCAGCTTCTGTGTGGAGCCTGTTGCTGGTGGTGGTGGATCGTGTTCCTTTTGAAGCTGAAGTGGACGCAGCTGTGGTCCGTCCAGTGGAGTCCGGTGGTGTGGCTGAAGGAGATGTCCTTGCTGGAGGAGAAGACGGGGTCAAGTGTGTGGCCGGCGTAGTGGGTGGGGGTGGTCACCAGCTGCTTGAGTCCGAGGTTGGCGATGTTGTCCAGCAAGGTGGTGGTGTTGCGGTTGTTGTTGTTCTCCAGGTGGAAGTTGAGGTCCCCGAGGAGGATGTAGTCGGCGGAGGGGAGGGCGTGCGGGCTGATGAAGTCGGCGATGACTTCGCTGAATTGTGTGCGCGGTCCCGGGGGTCTGTAGATGAGGGTGCCTTTGAGGGTGGTCATGGGGTCGGTGTGGATCTGGAAGTGCAGGTGTTTGGACGCTGTGAGGGTGTTGTCGGTGTTGGTCGTGATGCGGATGGTGACAAAACATAGCATAGCAAAGTATAGTATAACAAAACACAACATGTCATAGCATAGCAAAACATAGCATAGCATAACAAAACACAACAAAACATAGCATAGCATAACAAAACAAAGCATAGCATAGTATACAAAACATAGCATAACAAAGCATAGCATAGCATAACAAAACATAGCATAGCAAAACAAATCATAGCATAATAAAACACAACAAAACATAGCATAACAAAACATAGCATGGCATAACAAAGCATAGCATAGCAAAAAACAACAAAACATAGCATAGCATAACAAAAGCATAGCATAGCATAACAAAACACAACAAAACATAGAATAGCATGACAAAACACAACAAAACATAGCATAACAAAACAAAACATAGCATAGCATAACAAAACAAAACATATAGCATAGCAAAACATAGCATAGCATACCAAACACAACAAAACATAGCATAGCATAGCATAACAAAACATAGCATTAGAAAGTATAGCATAACATAACAAAACATAACATAACAAAACATAGCATAGCAAAACAAAGCATAACATAATGAAATACAACAAAACATAGCATAGCATAGCAAAACATAGCAAAGCATAACAAAACATAGCATCGCATAACAAAACACAGCATAGCATAGCATAACAAAACAAAGCATAGGATAACAAAACAAAGCATAGCATAACAAAACAAAGCACAACCAAAGCATAGCATAGCATAACAAAACAAAACATAGCATAGCAAAACACAACAAAGCATAGCAAAACACAGCAAAACATAGCACAACAAAGCATAGCATGGCATAACAAAATATAGCATAACAAAGCATAGCATAGCAAAACAAAGCATAGCATAATAAAACACAACAAAACATAGCATAACAAAACATAGCATGGCATAACAAAGCATAGCATAGCAAAAAACAACAAAACATAGCATAGCAAAACAAAGCATAGCATAGCATAACAAAACACAACAAAACATAGAATAGCATAACAAAACATAGCATAACAAAACAAAACATAGCATAGCATAACAAAACAAAACATATAGCATAGCAAAACATAGCATAGCATACCAAACACAACAAAACATAGCATAGCATAGCATAACAAAACATAGCATTAGAAAGTATAGCATAACATAACAAAACATAACATAACAAAACATAGCATAGCAAAACAAAGCATAACATAATGAAATACAACAAAACATAGCATAGCATAGCAAAACATAGCAAAGCATAACAAAACATAGCATCGCATAACAAAACACAGCATAGCATAGCATAACAAAACAAAGCATAGGATAACAAAACAAAGCATAGCATAACAAAACAAAGCACAACCAAAGCATAGCATAGCATAACAAAACAAAACATAGCATAGCAAAACACAACAAAGCATAGCAAAACACAGCAAAACATAGCATAACATAACAAAACATAGCATAACAAAACAAAGCATAGCATAGCATGACGAAGCATAGCATAACAAAACACAAAAAAGAGCATAACATAACAAAACATAGCATAACATAACAAAACATAGCATAACATAACAAAACAAAGAATAGCATACCAAAACATAGCAAAACACAACAAAACATAGCATAGCATAACAAAACACAACAAAACATAGCATAGCATGACAAAACATAGCATAGCAAAGTATAGTATAACAAAACACAACATGTCATAGCATAGCAAAACATAGCATAGCATAACAAAACACAACAAAACATAGCATAGCATAGCATAACAAAACAAAGCATAGCATAGTATAACAAAACATAGCATAACAAAGCATAGCATAGCATAACAAACATAGCATAGCAAAACAAAGCATAGCATAATAAAACACAACAAAACATAGCATAACAAAACATAGCATAGCATAACAAAGCATAGCATAGCATAACAAAACACAACAAAACATAGCATAGCATAAAAAAATACAACAAAACATAGCATAGCGTAACAAAACATAGCATAGCAAAGCAAAGTATAACAAAACAAAACATCATAGCATAGCAAAACATAACATAGCACAGTATAACAAAACACAACAAAACAGCATAGTATAACTAAACATAGCATGACAAAGCATAGCGTAGCATAACAAAACATAGCATAGCAAACCAAAGCATAGCATAATAAAACGAAAAAACAGAATAGCATAACAAAACATAGCATAGCATAGCAAAACACAACAAAACATAGCAAAGCATAAAAAACATAGCATATCATAACAAAACATAGCATAACAAAGCATAGCATAACAAAGCAATGCATAACAAAACATAGCATAGCAAAACAAAGCATAGCATAATAAAACACAATAAAACAGTATAGCATAACAAAACATAGCAAAACACAACAAAACATATCATAGCATAACAAAACATAGCATAACAAAACATAGCATAGCATAACAAAACAAAGCATAGGATAGCAAAACAAAACATAGCATACCATAACAAAACAAAGCATAAGATAGAAAATCAATACATAGCATAACAAAACATAGCAAAACACAACAAAACATAGCATAGCATAATAAAAACAACAAAACATAGCAAAACATAGCATAGCAAAGCATAGCATAACAAAACAAAACATAGCATAGCATAGCATACCAAACACAACAAAACATAGCATAACAAAACACAACAAAACATAGCACAACAAAACAAAAGATAGCATAGCAAAGCATAGCATAACAAAACAAAACATATAGCATAGCAAAACATAGGATAGCATACCAAACACAACAAAACATAGCATAGCATACCAAAACATAGCATTAGAAAGTATAGCATAACATAACAAAACACAGCATAACAAAACATAGCATAGCAAAACAAAGCATAACATAATGAAATGCAACTAAACATAGCATAGGATAACAAAACATAGCATAGCAAAACATAGCAAAGCATAACAAAACACAGCATAGCATAGCATAACAAAACAAAGCATAAGATAGCAAAGCATAGCATAACAAAACAAAGCATAGGATAGCAAACCAAAGCATAGCATACCATAACAAAACAAAACATAGTATAGCAAAGCACAACAAATCATAGCATAGCATAGCAAAACACAGCAAAACATAGCATAACAGAACAAAACATAGCATAATAAAACAAAGCATAGCATATCATAACACAGCATAGCAAAACAAAACATAGCAAAGTATAACAAAACATAGCATAGCATAACAAAACACACAAAACAGCATAACAAAACATAGCATAACATAACAAAACATAGCACAACATAACAAAACAAAGCATAGCATAACAAAACACAACAAAACATAGCATAGCATAACAAACATAGCATAGCAAAGTATAGTATAACAAAACACAACATATCATAGCCTAGCAAAACATAGCATAACAAAACACAACAAAACATAGCATAGCATAGCATAGCATAACAAAACAAAGCATAGCATAGTATAACAAAACATAGCATACCAAAGCATAGCATAACATAACAAAACACAACAAAACATAGTATAACAAAGCATAGCATAGTATAACAAAACAAAGCATAGCATAGCAAAACAAAACATAGCATAGCGTAACAAAACAAAGCATAGGATAGCAAAACAAAACATAGCATAGCATAACAAAACCTAGCATAACATAACAAAACATAGCAAAACACAACAAAACATAGCATACCAAAACAAAACAAAACATAGCATACCAAAACAAAACATATCATAGCATAGTAAAAATAGCATAGCATACCAAGCACAACAAAACATAGCATAGCATAACAAAACATAGCATAACACAACATAGCATAGCAAAACAAAGCATAGCATAATAAAACACAACAAAACATAGCATAACAAAACATAGTATAGCATAACAAAGCATAGCATAGAAAAACCCAACAAAACATAGCATTGCATAACAAAGCATAGCATAGCATAACAAAACACAACAAAACATAGCATAGCATAACAAAACATAGCATAGCAAAGTATAGTATAACAAAACACAACATATCATAGCCTAGCAAAACATAGCATAACAAAACACAACAAAACATAGCATAGCATAGCATAGCATAGCATAACAAAACAAAGCATAGCATAGTATAACAAAACATAGCATACCAAAGCATAGCATAACATAAAAAAACATAGCATAACACAACATAGCATAGCAAAACAAAGCATAGCATAATAAAACACAACAAAACATAGCATAACAAAACATAGTATAGCATAACAAAGCATAGCATAGAAAAACCCAACAAAACATAGCATTGCATAAAAAAGCATAGCATAGCATAACAAAACACAACAAAACATAGTATAACATAGCATAGCATAGTATACAAAACAAAGCATAGCATAGTAAAACAAAACATAGCATAGCGTAACAAAACAAAGCATAGGATAGCAAAACAAAACATAGCATAGCATAACAAAACCTAGCATAGCATAACAAAACCTAGCATAACATAACAAAACATAGCAAAACACAACAAAACATAGCATACCAAAACAAAACACAACAAAACATAGCATACCAAAACAAAACAAAACATAGCATACCAAAACAAAACATATCATAGCATAGCAAAAATAGCATAGCATACCAAGCACAACAAAACATAGCATAGCATAACAAAACATAGCATAACACAACATAGCATAGCAAAACAAAGCATAGCATAATAAAACACAACAAAACATAGCATAACAAAACATAGTATAGCATAACAAAGCATAGCATAGAAAAGCCCAACAAAACATAGCATTGCATAACAAAGCATAGCATAGCATAACAAAACACAACAAAACATAGTATAACAAAGCATAGCATAGTATAACAAAACACAGCATAGCATAGCAAAACAAAACACAGCATAGCGTAACAAAACAAAGCATAGGATAGCAAAACAAAACATAGCATAGCATAACAAAACCTAGCATAACATAACAAAAGATAGCAAAACACAACAAAACACAGCATACCAAAACAAAACACAACAAAACATAGCATACCAAAACAAAACATATCATAGCATAGCAAAAATAGCATAGCATACCAAGCACAACAAAACAGCATAGCATAACAAAGCATAACACACACAACCACACACACACACAGCCACACACACAACCACACACACAATCACCACACACACAGCTACACATACAACCACACACAACCACACACACAACCATCTATCTATCCATCTATCTATCTATCTATCTATTTATCTATCTATCTATCTATCTATCTATCTATCTATCTATCTATCTATCTATCTATCTATCTATCGCCCTCACTCCTATCTATCTATCTATCTATCTATCTATCTATCTATCTATCTATCTATCTATCTATCTATCTATCTATCTATCTATCTATCTATCTATCTATCTATCTATCTATCTATCTATCTATCGCCCTCACTCTATCTATCACCCTCACTCTATCTATCTATCTATCTATCTATCTATCTATCTATCTATCTATCTATCTATCGATCGCCATCACTATATCTATCTAGTTACCTATCTATCGCCCTCACTCTATCTATCTATCTATCTATCTATCTATCTATCTATCTATCTATCTATCTATCTATCTATCTATCTCCCTCACTCTATCTATCTATCACCCTCACTCTATCTATCTATCGCCCTCCCTCTATCTGTCTATCGCCCTCACTCTATCTATCTATCGCACTCACTCTATCTATCTATCTATCTATCTATCTATCTATCTATCTATCTATCTATCTATCTATCTAGGTATCTATCTATCGATTGCCATCACTCTATCTATCTGTCTATCTAACTGTCGCCCTCACTCTATCTATCTTTCAATCTATCTATCTATCTATCTATCTATCTATCTATCTATCTATCTATCTATCTATCTATCTATCTATCTATCTATCTATCTATCTACCTATCTATCTCCCTCACTCCATCTATCACCCTCACTGTATCTATCTATCGCCCTCCCTCTATTGCCCTCACTCTATCTATCTATAACCCTCACTCTATCTATCGCCCTCCCTCTAGCTATCTATCGCTCTCCCTCTATCTATCTATCGCCCTCCCTCTATCGCCCTCACTCTATCGATCGCACTCACTCTATCTATCGCATCACCACAGCAACACTCAGCACCACCACAGCATCAGTCAGGGGCACCATTCCACAACAACTGGTTCAAATATGTTCTCTCAATGTTTCAAGCTTTATTACAAATGTCATAAAAAGATGATGATATTTCACTTCTGTTCTTGGATTTTCGTCACAATAAAATACACTGAACAAAATCTTCACAAAAGTTATTTACACAAGTTTAAGCTATTGCCATTATAAATTACAATAACTTTTATTTAAGTATTAATTATTTAAAAAAATAAAAAAACATTGTTACTTGTAATATCAATACATCTAATTCTCGTAAATACAACGCATATTGCAATACAATTGCTATAGGTGTCACATTTGCATAACTATTGGCATTGTAAATGACAAAGCTATTAATTTCGCTATTTTCAAAACCAACACATAAATAAAAAATGTGTCATTTACAATACCAATAACTCAAACTTTCCTAATGCGAGACCTATTGCATTGCAAATGCTTATTTTTAAAGAAATGTATTTCCTCTTTTTATTTTTCTCTTTTCATTACTTTGAGAATGCCTGGAAACCACCAAACACTATTAAAGGGACCTTGCTGCTGCTTGTAGTATGCTGCATCCTGCATGGGCACTCTAGTGGCGCCCATCTTTGAATGGGCTTGTCGCCCATGTAGATGCACTTACAAGCGAGGGTGGCCATCTCTGAACAGGATTTAAAACCCTTCAAAGATAACTCCCTATGCGTGCGCATGCGCACTTGTCATAATTCTCACACCTGAAAGACAGCCACCTGTGCGTGCGCCGGTGTGCATATTCACTAACGGCCAAGTTTCAATGGTATTTGTAAACTTTATTTCAAAAATCATTCCAAGTTGGCCTCCCATGCTGCGCTTGCATGGACAGGCAGGCGTTTTTTCCATGGTTTTTGTTCTAACGTTTTAGAAGAACCATTTCCACGAAAACAAGCCTTAGCAAAGCCTAAGGTTTTGCTGCCAATGCTAGAAGTATTGGCTTTATCAATGCTTGCTTAATTCACACATGTTTTTGTCTTATTTACAATAAAAACAAGACGCCTTGGAACTGTGAGCTCATTGGTCCGTGCTGAAGCATTCTGTTTTAAAATGTGTAAGGAACATATTGACAAAGGAATAGTTAACATCTGTTTTGTGCTCTATTCTGCTCAATGAGCCGCAAGCCCAGCTCAGGCTCCAAACATCTGTGTGCAAACACGACCGGTGGGACACTTCAGCTGCCTCCTGCCAGCGCAGCAAGCGAAGCCGCGGCATCGAATATAACAAGTGACAAGGACAATAGGCCTAGCCTTGTCTTTATACTTTTTATGAGAACAGTTTTGATGGCGTGCCTTGTGCCGCCAGGCGTACAGCCATAATTTAATCGCTACATTATTTTGTATTGTGTGGTTGGTGCACATCTGTACTAGGCAGTCTTGTTGTGTAGAATGTCATTTGCTGGTTGTGGGCTTTCGAAGTTAAGCGCCCTTCACTTTGTGGTCGGGCTTTGTGACTGACTCTAATTCCGTATAAGCAGGGCCAGCCTTTAGCATGAGCACGCAGGGTCCATGCCCAGGGCGCCGAGCCACAGAGGGGATCTCCCTACAGCAGTCTCCCTATGACTCACATCTAAAGAAAAGGGCCTTGACACACTTTCTGTGAAAGCTGCTGGTGCCCTTGTCTGCTTTTTGTGTGTTTTTGTTCCCATGTGCTCCTTAATCTTGCCCCAGGTCTTAATTCTGCACCTCCTAAATCTTCAATCCATAGACAATGAAATATGACGAGTGGGAGAAGGTGCCAAATTTTGTTTTGTTTTGTTTTGTTCAGGGCAGTGTTTGAGGAAAGACCAGCTCTGCATATGAGTGTGAGAAGCGAGCCAGTATTTCAGGTGCAGTGTAGGACTGAGTGACTTCAAGCCCTCATTGTGCAGTCTTTGCCTTCTGGCGGTGGGTTTTCTCTAGGGAGAGTGTCTAAGAGATGGATGAGGGTCATGTATGTGTGCCTTCGATAGGTATTGGGTTTCAATGACACCCTGTCTAACAGTGCTGGGAAGTGGGGGATTCTGCCAGATCCTGGTTCTGGCAGCTATTTCTCGACCAGATCTTGGATCAGACTGAACAAGGAAAATATGCTGAATTTGTCCAGGTTTCATTTCCAACACTGGGAGACAATTCAGCAGCACCCATACGTTGTCTGCATTCCGTTTAGTACAGCAACCTGCAGGCAGCACCAGGCACAAAAACGCCTGATTTAAAAGGCCATCAGCCCTTCTTTTGTTCAAGTATCATCTTGGCTGGGAGCCATCTGGAGCCTAACACCTAGATGCCACAGCAATGGAAGGATACAAAGGCATATAGCTTATCACTTCGCAAGTACTTTAGAGAAAACTTAGATTTGGAGGCAGATTTTTGACTTTGTTCATCACCCCATGCGAGAGATGTGTATGCAGTGTACCAATGCAAGCTTTATCTGTGTGTATGAGTGAATATGTTAATAATGATTTAAAGGGCACCTACTAATTGATTTTTTATTTAGTTCTTTTATAGTGCAACTCAAACCAGTGTGGGTTGTCAGAGTGCTTTACATCACACACCGAGACACAATAAATCATACAAGTGTGTAAATCAATGTACAGGACATTTTACTTAAAACAATGAGGATTATAAGGTGTAGGAATTACATATCGTCCATACTTGTAGACATTATATGTTAAATGCGAACAATCAGGAGAAATACAAAGTCAGGATATAACACGTAAGCAGTGATTGGGGTTGTCTGTTCTAACAAGACTTTATTAAATCTGAAAGGATCCCTTTTATGCATTAATAGATAACAACATATTGAGAAAAAAACAAGAAAGATCTACACCCATGAATTACAGTTTGCATGCAGCTACTTGATGATGGTAAATAGATCACTGTGCTGTATTAGAAGATTGCAAATTCGGAACTGGCAGTAACAAAGTGATTTAAGTGTCAAAAGCTGTGATCTATACGTCACACAATGTACTTTGCAACAGGCACATTGGCACTTTATGCTACTTGTAATCAGACAAAACACAGAACTCTTCCTAAACTGCAAAGTTATTTTATGGCTATTAGAATCCCCTCAAAATTGCTACGTCTACAAAGATCTTTGGAGCAGGTGTATTAACCCTGTCAAATATTTTAAAGAGCAGCCTCTATGTGACCAATGAATTAAACTAGAACTGGTTTGGTCTCACAATTCCCTTGTTACCTAATTATTTTCTTTGCAGCAGATTTGTTTTTTTTAAATAAATGTAAAATATGTTATTTATTCCCTTTTGAAATATAAACAGAAAACTGAAAATACATACAGAAATCACTTAAAATGTATTTGATAGCAGTCTAAGTTAATGTTAAATTTGTATTAAGCAAGCAGAGGAAGAATTGCGATGTTAGAAACGAATGCAAATAAATTTACACACATTCTTTTTCACCTTCCAACTCTTGGTCATTCCAGGACTGCAAAATATAAACGAATGGCAGGTGTCAGACCCCGTTCAGGAGGCCACAGGGCAAGCAGTGTCTACTTGGCCACCACTGTGGGGGATGAGGCCTTTTGCCACTGCTGTCCAGGGGCCTGTCTTACAATGACTCTGCAAACTTGGCCAACTAAAATCCTTTCCACGCTTTTTTTTGTCAACAGATTTTTATTGGTTTGTATATACAACCATACATCAAGTTCAATAAGTATTTGTGCAGCTACAGATTTTACAGTGTTCAGCCTGTTATTCCGGACTAAATTCCCTTATTGCTACAAGAACCATTAGGTGGGCCTTCCTCAAAGACCGTAAAAACAGGACTAATGGTATTCCTTTAACAATCAACTCGACTAGGCGAGGATGATAAATTCCAGTCACCAGGTAACCCGTTAATCACTATGAACAACAACATTGACTTTTCTTCTTCCCCTCCTCCCTCTCCACCCCCGGGCGTGTCATGGTGGACCAGTCTCAACGTAACAGAAAGAGGTCTGGTTCCCTCCACCTTATTCTCATAGTTCGCTCACAACAAAACATTTTCTCCATTCAAACCATTAAATTAAATCAGATTTGCTACTCATCTCGCATTCAGCTATGGGGAGACTCATTTCTTCTTGTCACGTTGTCGTACGCCTCCCGCAGAACCTCCCTGGTAGTGATTTTAATCAGCTATTATCCACAGGGGTTTCAGCCAGGTGCCCAGCATCCTTTTTCATTTCCTCTACCAGTGCCGTCCAGGCACTGGCCGACTCCAGTGATCCCTTCCCTCTCTGAACATTCTGAGTTCTGACTGCCCCTTCATAGTCTGACCAGCAGAGTAGCTCCCTTTTCCAGCTTTCCGGACTAGGTCCCCTTTGTCCCTTCCAGTTCCGGGCTATTTCTCTTTCAGCCAGAAGAAGTGCCAGGTCTTGAAATCCACTAGTGAGTTTAGTCTTGGAGGTATGTGGGAACCAATGGAGGCAGTGCTGTAGTGTATAGTGGACCTCCTTGTCCAACACCTCAGACAACATGTCAGTGATTGTTTTCAAAGACCACCCCAGGAGTGGGCAACTCCAAAACATAGGGAGGAACTCTGCTCCTGTCTCCACACAACGTGGGCATGCATCATCTGTTGTTGCGAAGTATTGGTTTATCCTATTGGGATGAGATATGCTCTATGTAGCACATAACAATTATTACGCTTAAATCGCAGGTTCCTGGAAACCTTGGGGAAGCAACTCACTAGACCTTCCCATATTTTCTCCTCTATGGGAATCCCCAAATCCTCCTCCCACGTGCTTATAATTTGTCTAAGGGAGCCACATCCTCACCTCAAAGATGACGGTACAAGCATGTGATTGCTTTGTATGTCCCTGAGGATAATACTATGTACTGGCACCCGGTTGACAGCGGAAGTTCCCCCATCCCTAACTTCCAGTGCTTCTAGATTGCCGCTGTTAGCGCTATACATACAATAGGAAATGACCCTTTGGAAGTTTGTATCTTTCCCGCAAGTCTTCAAATGGTATCAATGTCCTGTCCTCATAAGGCCCCCACTGTGCATACTCCTGCCACCACCCAATCCCTGAGTCCATGCCAATCCACTCCCTGTGGGAGCTTCCTGGGCCATTCTAGCGGGATATTCGGGGCGTAACGCCTCTTAGTTTTCAATTTCTGCCAGGAACGACCCCAGCGCTTACACAGTATGTGGATCTTGGGGCTACTGTTTGTTCTCAAGACTGTTAGTCTCAATATTGCCCTGGGAAACTGTTGGCTGTCCGGAACATTGCGGTCCAGGTGCTCTGCTCTTGCCTTCCTACCCGCCACCCACTGTGTAAGCCATTGGATCTCGGCTGCAAGATAGTAATTTTCAAAGTCTGGGAGAGCAAGTCTCCCCTCTGCCATAGGCCGTTGCAGGGTAGTGAGCACCACTCTGCATCTATTAGTCCCCCATACAAACCCTGTGATCAAGGACCAGAGGTCTCGAAAGACACTTGCCGGGATCCATATAAGGAGGGTACCTAAAAAATATAGCAGACGTGGCAGCACCACAATTTTTAGAAGGGCTATTCTACCCATCACAGAGAGGGGCAGGGAGGCCTAGAAACTCATATTTGTTATTAGTCCCCAAATTGCCTTGTCTACATTGCCCTCCAGGGTATCAATAGTTTGGTGTTACATTTTTGTCCTTAGGTACGATTAGCCTCTAGACTCCCATATTCCTTCCTGCTCTCTATCCGGCCTGTTTCTACCCATAGTGTTCGAAAACAGGCATGGCTTCCTCCAGTTAACCCGAGACCCTGATTAAGAAGCTCTCTTGCCCGCATAAGTCCCCTCTCGTATCCTGGAGGAAAAGCAGGAGGTCATCCGCATACAGTGCTATATGATGTTGTTGACCAAATATCTCAAGTCCCTTGTAAGGTTTCCCAGATCTGGCGAGGAGTCCAAGGGCAAAGTGCAGCACAGATCAACAACCCCCCCAAGCTCCCTAGCAGCCATGATGACCAGCCAGAGTCCCAGGGGAAGACGAAATCCAGGGCTACAATCATGAAAAGAGGCGCATCGCTAGGCAAAACCAGTAATGCATCACTTATCATTGCGCACTCCTTGCAAAACTATGGCATCCAAAACCTTGAAAGGACGGACAGTCCCCAGGTCTGGGCCCCGGAGTGGGATGAGGGGGTGCTGTGGAGTTGCTGGCACTTGGTGGTAGGCATTGAGGTGTTGGCGATCATCCTTACCTGGTGGTGAAGACTGCCCGGTCGCATGGAGAAACATTGCTGGCCTGTGTTAGAAGACCGCCTGGTGCCCCTTGGAGCTGTGAAAAGTAGAGGCACTCCTGTGCACCAACGTTGGGAGGTCTGCATTGCATACCACGCGCCACCGCTACACCAGGGTGCATGGAGGAGAAAATCAATGGTGGACCACTCCTCTCTGCATCACAGGCTGGAGGATGTTGCGCTGGGAGGATGCTGTTGAGGGTGAAGCCCCTGATCTGCTCCGAACTTGTGTGGTGAGAGAGCTGAAACCTCATGCCTATGGGGGCACTTTTGCATCACCTGCATCTGGAGGTTCCCCAGCGGACTTAGCATCGACTGCTGTACCCTGGCTTGTGAAATCCCCCCTGGCTGAGGTCACAGATTTGGAGAGTGTAGTGGATTGCACCTCAGTGTTAATGCCCAGGTGAGGAGAAGGTGGGACGCGTAGTGGAGGAGGCCCGGGGGTCAAGTTGGGCCCAGGTCTAAAATCTGTGGGTGCACCCCCAGTGGTGGCTCATCTGCTGTGGAGGAAGAGCGTTGTCCCACTGCTTTCAAGGGATGTATGACGTTACAACGCATACTTTTACCACGCATACCATTACAACGCGGTATTTACAACAAATATCGTTACAACGCATAGCGCTTAGAGGTGCTGGATAGTGGTAAGTATAATTTTATATTCCAACTCCAGTCCCCGTGGACACTAGGGAAGGTGTTGGATATAAAATTATACTTATACCCTATCCTAGAGCGCCCCCCAGCGCAATGCGTTGTAATGGTATGCGTGGTAATGCCTGCGTTGTAATGGTAGTGCGTTGTAAAAACTTCATTGTAACAGTTGTATACCGCTTTCAAGAAGTGCAGGAAGAGGAAACATAATATGATGATTAATTACTGATGTACTCATGTTATGTTTCCTTTGCGGGCGGGAGGGTGGGTGGGGCTGCAATTCCCATGGAGCAGGGCAGGGGCAGAGTGGTATGCCCACTCAAGTGTGCAATGACTGGTCGGCCCTTTCAGGCCACCCAAAGGAGTTATGCACATATATGCTGCATTACAGCCTGCATGGAGAACATACCCACCCTTCCAGCCCCCATATGAAACGCCTTGGCACGGCGCTCAAGAACAATCGAAATGCAGCATTGCAGCATTTTGATTGGTTTAGGGAAGGGGGCCTGGTTGCCTGCTTCCTGTTCCTGGAAGCAGACTCAGGAGAGCAGGAGCACAGAAGACGCAGGACCCGGTCTCGGGTAAGAAAGAAATAAAAAAATATATATTTACAATTCCCACTCCCCCCGTGTCCCTGCCCCATCCAGATTCCTTTCCCACGTTTCCCACCTCCCAGCTGTCCAGTCCCCCACGCAGGGCTACATAATGGCAGCCGCTATGTGGTCATGTGCAGCAGGCGTACCACTTGTGCGCCAAAGTCAAGTCTGTATGCTTCCATAAGCCCCTGGTCTGCGCCCAGCTCCAAGGACCCTTCCTCTCAAACACTCCACCACCATGACGGCAGCACCCTCTTCGCAATCAACCCTGAACGCCACACCGCCTGCCATTTAGTAAACACTGTGGAATTCTCTTGCACCCTACGCCTGTCGAAATTGCAAACGCACATTCTGCGACATCAGTACAACAGCACCTCCTGCCGCCCAGCTGAACAACAGTGTTGCCAACTGGCTCAACTGCATCGTCCTCAACGTGCGGAAATCTGGGACCTCCTCTACGCCACCTCTTCAGACATCGCCTTCACGGAACCTGCTCCGGACTGGATGACGTATCTGTCATTAATTGAGACATGGAGCGCTGTACATGAAATACAGCGCATCCATGCTTTCGCAAGAAGGGCGTAATGAAAAGTGTTGCAAGGCTGTTTGTCGCAGCGATGCAACACTTTTCATGAATGCAGCCTGCAATGCACCCTATCTTATTGATGGTGCGCATTCCTGCCCTGTAGTTTTGTCACAGGGCAGCGCAGCAACATTTCTTGCAGCACTGTCCAGCGCCTAAACCTTCTGAAATGAGGCCCCAAGTGTTTGCACCATTTTTAAGACCAGCTATTTTCTGGTTTTATAAAACTGACTCTTACTGGAGTTAGAGGCAGTTTTTGGGGTATTGCACCATACAAGGAATTCATTGTAAATATCTCAAAGTGGGATTAGCAGCAATTTTTACACAGGAACACCCACCTTCCATCTCAGAACTGGCGATCCGAGAATTTACGCCAGAAAACTGCTGTTAACTGCGGTTAGCGACAACTTGTAAATACAGCAATAAAAAAAGCCACCGTAATGTCAAAAAATTGACCCTACAGCAGCGTTAACTCCTTGTACATATGCTCCACTGTCAAATCCACAAGTCCAGTCTCAAAGCTGTTTACTGGGTAGTGTTGTGATTGACAACATACAAATTTGCAAAGGATCACTCTCTGCTGTTTTTATTGATTTTAAACCGACCCCGTTATTTGAGAGCAATATAGATGAAATTGTCCCTCCATTAGCAAGGAAGTTATACTTACAGTTCAGGTATGGGTGCCTACCTGTAAAAACTTTTAAAAGGAAGTGGTGGGAAGTATTGGACATGGTGGATGAGAATTGTACTTGTTGCCAAGGAGGACCGAGTCACTTAAGCATGTTTTATTTTTTTATCCTCTGTATAGACAGTCTCGAGCTTAATAGATAGCTCCACTTTGCAGTAACCTGGAAGTTAGAAAGCACCAGGAGGCGTACAGAATACTGCAGTCAGATACATCTCGGATTGTTGTATTCTATGGCCAAGTTCCTAATGGCAATGTGCAACAGGCCTTCCAAGTGCTCTCTTGGTAGTCCTCAGGCCAACCTCCATTTGAAAGGGTCCCTTTATACTGTATTGCGCCATTTGGACAAGTTTGAGCTGTTCTACGTCTTTTAAGATTTATAGAAGACATTTATTGGATTTTATACTTTGTTTTTTAAAAAGAAAAGTACTTCTATGGTGAATCTCTGTGGTCTTTTAAAATGATATGTTCTCCTTTTTGACTCAGCTGCTATTGTAATGGACCAATAAATTAGTATTTTAAAGTCTTATGTTGTATTATCTGTGTTCCTAAGTGTTGTGTTTTGTGTAGTACTTTTTTGATCTATAGTGATCGAAATAAAGAGGCATATTACCAAGGGCCTTATTGCCGCTTTAAGCGGCGATAATTTTATCGCCCTATTACCTAGCTGTCGCTAACACCAGTTAGCGACAGCTAGTAGGAGATAGCGATCATCTTGGGGCCAGCTTTGCATGTCAGCGATATTTATCGCTAATGACATGCAAAGTGGGCGTGCCAAGATGTTAGCGACTGGAAACAGTCGCTAACATCGCTATCTCCTATTACCTACTTTTGGAAACATTTGCGCTGAGCGCGAATATCTCCAAAAGCTAACGCCTGCCCAGAGCAGTTCTTAGCCATGTTATCCAATGGTAGGTGGATAACATGGCTAAGAGCATTAGCTCGGTAATGCATGAATATCGCTGACTTTTCAGCGATATTCATGCATTTCGGCCGATTTGTATCGCTTTTGAGATAAACCTTGATAATAGCAAGGTTTATCTGCGATAAAAATTGGCGGAGCTCTGCGATAATTATATTGCCGCTAAGCCAACATAGGGATAATCATCGCTAGTTGTCGGTAATATGCCCCAAAGTTTTTACTGACTGACACTTTGGGATGATGCGGCGAAGCGCACAGACACCTCCAGGTTAAGGCGCTACATAATAGGACATAATCACAGTAATAACTCTCCTG
This sequence comes from Lissotriton vulgaris, assembly GCF_964263255.1. NCBI lineage: Eukaryota > Metazoa > Chordata > Amphibia > Caudata > Salamandridae > Lissotriton > Lissotriton vulgaris. Next base: position 961,120,324 of record NC_141685.1, on the reverse strand, counting down.
CACTGCTAGCAGCTTTCCTCGTTTATAATTTGAATCAGTGCTTGAGTGAACTGCTCAATTACCGTCTCCCCAGGCGAAAGCTCTGCAGACTGAGGTATTTTGAATAACATTTATATTCACTCCGATTTCACAATCTGGTGGCTCTGCGGGCACCTGTGAATATAGCCTGTCACTCTTCCTTCTCAAGAAATGCATCCCATTATTGTTCTGTGAAATACTGTGCGTGTGTGCACGTGTGTGGCATGTGCTAAACTTATTTTCCCAGTTAAACAACTTTTTAAAACTTTTGTCGAATTAACAGCTTCGCCTTCTTCCAAAGTTTATCTGAAATGTTAGCGCATATTGGAACCGGCGTGCCCGGTGAGTCCACCTCCGTGGGGGCCATGTGCTCTTCTTCGGTGATTTAGGGCGGGTCACAGAGATCGCAGGGTGATTAAATCAAGAAGTCGACCGTAATCAAGCAAAAAAAAAAAAAAGAATCGTACAGGCAGTGCTTTAAGTGGGCCGGGTCCTGTCGGTCCTGGAGAAGTGTGGCTCAGGGGTTAGAGGCGGCAGACCTGGAGCTTGAGTTCGGCCCTGGACCAGGGTTCAATTCCCCGCCTCGGCGGGTCTTGGGCTCAAAATTCCACGGACTCGATAATTCTCGCTCCGGTGCCTTCTTGACTCACGGGTTCACACTCTGCGACTCTGGGCAATAGCTTGCTTAATCTCCACACCGGCCCCTCGCGGTGGGATGCCTGGCTTTCACCTTGTGGATACCCTGCCAGGGTTATCTCACAGGGGAATACCAGGACGGGTTCCTTAAGCAAGCGCGGAGATGCCCCAGGGTAAGTCGTGCGCTATATAAGTTTCATTCATTTCATTCTCCGCACCAGTGGAAGCAAGTGCTGAGACGGGTACCTATCGGGCTCTCTATGTTTGCCCTCACTCTGAAGGTAAACAAAAACAAAATACTTAACTCTGCAGCATCACTTCACTGCCTTTGAGGTAACTTTAAAGAGACTGGTTGTGAGGCTTTCAGTCTCAGCATTTCAGAACTGAAGCATTTTCAATACTATATACAACAAAGCCATAGTTATTGCTTATTTAAGTCCTGCAACTAACAATCATTGACAAAGCCAATAGTCCTAGCTTGTTGCATTTCTAATTTTACTTGTTGTATCATATATCTGGATTCAATAACAGAAAAAGTAAAATACCAGTTAGGTGTCACACTATGCTAAGCACAAATTTTTAGCTTATGTTATTGAAGCCACACTCTTAATTACATTGGCCACGCCCCTTTTAGAGACCCCCCCCCCCAGTTTTTTCATCCCACTTAAAGCCCACCAGACAGGTAACAAGTGATAAGGGTTAAGGGAACAATAAAGGAACAATGTAGCTTAAAGGAAGGGCTAACTTTAGCATAAGATTTTGGAGGCACGAGAAAAGTGAAAAAGAGGGTGTGTAAGTCCTGCCATGCAAAGGAAAAAAAGACAAGCATTTACAATGCAATGGTTTTGCCTTTGTTAAAGTTAGAGCTATTGGCATTGCTCTTGACATTTTTTTTATTTATGTTTTTTTTTTTAACATAAATAAATGGCATTGTCATTTACAATAGCAGGGCAGGGCACAGGGAAGGGGGGCGAGGAGAGACGAAGGAGAGCTGTGGGCTCTTGTTGTAATGCTTGCATAGATGAGTTGGTGGATGCATGCATGGGTGCATGCATGGATGGGTGTATGCATGGATGGGTGTATGGATGGGTGTATGGATAGATGCATATATACAGCCAATCCCTCAACAATGTATGCAATCCACCAACCCATCCAACCAACAACCCATCCATGCATCCACCCATACATCCATGCATCATGCATACATCCATCATGCATCCATCCACCCACTGTGTCCCACTCCGACCCCTCTAAATATAACTCATTTTTTCTGAGCAAAAAAACAATCTTGGGCACAAATATTTCTGATGGGAACATGCCTCTACTGCCATGGACGGATAATGTGTCTAAATCGCCATGGTACAGTGTGAGTTCATTAGCTCTCCTTCACAACTCTCAAAGCAGGTGCACGCTTATCACAAGTCCTTAAAATTTTTTTTACTAATGCCTCCATTTTGAGAAGCTGGCGGAGTGGGTCACGTCCCTTGCAAATGGTCAAACTGATTCCCACGCAGTCCTACGGTAGTATTTCACACATGATGTGACCAACATAAACCTACGCCGCCCATGAGTACATTGGGATGGCTGAGCTGGTGACTGTGGAGAACTATAGTGCTTCCAACTTCCCCCCAACAACCCCCCAACTTCCATGATCTTAGATGCCTTGCGTGCACCGTTGGGCACTCAAGCAAGTGAGCCCACATATTTCACGTCTGGAAACTCAATCTACCTCTGGGTCCGTCAGTGGTTTCTGCACAAGACTAAAGTAAGACAAGCGACAACCTCAAGGTGCTTTACATTGTCCTGAAGCCCACCACATACTGATACCTTAGTACCCTCTACAGTTTCTCTGCGCGGGTTTGAGCATCTCCTGGGTCCAGAGACTTCTGACTTTTACCTAAACCTCTCTGGCCTCAACTGCTTTTTATTATTTTATTTATTCAGTTTTTACATAATTGCAATCAGGCCTCAAGAGAGACATCAGAGCACTGCACAGACCTACAAATGGAATAGGAGGCAAAGAAAAGGTTTGACATGAAGCAAGATTTTCTGGAGATGGAGAAGGCTTAATAGACATGATAAAACGAGGAAAATAAGGTGATCTAAATAGAAAAGGTCACATTTTTTAGATTCATATTCTTTTTCAGCTGAAATAGGGAAGGGGCAGTTTGAAGCAAAGAGCATCTTTCCTACTGCAAAAGCGAAGATGAGCAAAATCACAAGTTTTGTTCTGCTGCTCCCCCGCCCCTCTTCCTTCCCCCGGGTGATTTCCAGGCTAGCACATTCTCCAGATGAGAGCCAATACCTACGTTTGCTGGATGACGTCGGACATAAGAGAAAGAACAAAGTGGATGAGTAAAGAGATAAGGATGGAAAGAGTGAAGTATTAGAGTGACTGTAAAGAGGGAGGCGATGAAGGAAGAAAAGGAGGGATATGAACAATTAAAAGATAGGAAAATATGAAAGCAAGGAAATACAAGGATGGGGAGGATAGAATGGTGAAAAAAGAGGGAATAAGAAGGAAGAAACACACACTAACAACCACACGCACGCCCTCAGCCCCACGCGCACCCTTCACAGACCAGCACTCTGGAGGCACACGCACGCCTTACACACTCACGCCTCTTACACACTCACAACCACACCTCTTACACACTAACAACCACACGCACACCTCATACACACTCACAGCCACACGCACGCCTCTTACACACACACTGGCACACCTCATACACACTCACAACCACACGCACACCTCATACACACTCACAACCACACGCACACCTCACACACTCACAACCACACGCACGCCCTCAGCACAGCTGGAAGCACAAGCAAACGAAACAAAGAGCAGGTGTGCAAGTTCAGGGGTTTACTCGGCAAAACTTACCGTTTAGAGTACTTATGGGTTCGGACCAGTCAGTGTGAGCTCGTGTTACGTTGTTTTCATCCAAAATAAAGAAATTCACCCTGAAATATAGAAGAATAATGTCAGAAAAGCAATGGTGGCAAATGAGCAAACATCCCCCAGAGGTCTACTGCGGGAATGGGTTTGCGGGTCGTTATGGGTGAGTGTCTGACACAAGACCGAGACACTGCTAACAGGAAGTGACGTGTTGAGAACACTCAGACATATGCTATATTGTTATACGCTATATGTTATGTTCTGATGCAATGCTATATCCTGTTTATTCATCGTATAGGGCTTTTATACTGCACTGAGCTTGTCTCAAAGCAATGCGGAGGAGCGAATGGACAAGAGAGGGGAGACCACGAGTGAGGGAGGGAGGGGACAAGCTATAGGAGAAGAAAGGGGAGACGAAGGAGACATCTAGAGAAAGAGACGGAATGAAATAGCGCCTTGAAAACATCTGTGATGATAAGGACGGAGTTGTGAGAGGGAGTGGCAGCGGCGCAACAGGCGGAAGACTAGCCTCAAAGCAGGGAAAAGCGAGGTCGGACAGGCAGAGGTACATGACAGGCACCCTCCCTGCGGGGCCCTGCCTTGCGTGCCCGCTGAGAGCTGGAAGGGAAGGATTCTTACACTACAGGGGGTGCTGGAGCTCAGGGGAGAGCCATGCTCTGGCTGGGGAGGGACAGACCATGGATGGAAGGGAGGAAGTGTGGAGGGGCGTGCTGTGTGCCGAACGGGCAGCTACAAAAAAGGGGGGGGTGCCGGGTCTCAGGGGACAGCCATGCTGCTCGGACGGGGCTCTGTGCCGAGCGGTCAGCAGTGGAAGGACGGGGGCCCTTGCCTGCACTGGAAGAGGGGTGGATGCTTGCATTGATCTCCCGGACACTGAGGGGCTTATTTACAAGCCTCTCGCTCCGCCAGTGCGTCACTTTTAATATGGGAAAAAGTGACGTACGGGCGGCGCACGAGGCGTGTAAATAAGCCCCTGAGAGCGGGAAATCAGGAAAACAAAGACACGACAGGCCAGCCGCGCGTGGAGGAATCAAAGGGGGGGGGACCACAAGAGGGGGCGGTACATGTACACCCACGAACTTCGAAACACACAACGAGCGACACGGACAGGTATGAGGGTGCCGAGGACTGGGGCACGCAGGGGCGCACGCGAGAAACCGAGGAAAGAAAGCAAAGTGAGAGGAAGAGAGTGAGGGGATGACGGTGCAAGAGAGGAGACAGCCGGGAGGAGCCCGAGGGAGGAGGGACAGTGGTGCGAACACGTCCCAAAGGGGAGTCAATGATGACATACGGGAGGAGGGAGAAAGACAGACCGACAGACACAAAGAAAGGCAGACAGGCGACCCCATACAGGCACGCTGTCAAAGCATGAAGACAGTTAGACGAAAACAGGCACAAAGACAGATACGCAGACAGGCACGAAGAGAGATGGATGGATGAGCAGACTGACGGCCACAAGCAGACGGACAGGCTTATAGAAATACACATAGACAGAGAGATAAGCATGGAGGCAGGTGGGCAAATACAGATAGGCAGACAGACAGAAACAAACACAGATACGCTGACAGACCGGCAGAGAGGCATGACAAGAGATGTCTGGGTGGCCAGACTGACAGCCACAGGCAGACAGACAGGCTCATTGACACATAGACAGAGAGACAGGCGTGGAGGCAGGACGGCAAACACAGATAGGCAGACAGACCGGGCACTTCCGGCCGGCCGCGCAAGGATTGGCCGGCCGGCTAGTCACTTCTGGGTCGCCGCGGGCAGCGCGGCGGCCCGTCTCTAGCTCAGGCGGGACGGTCGATGCAGGCTGCTTCCTCCTTCCGGCTCTCTCCTCCTCCTCCTGCGATGACGCGGAAGGGGGCTCGGCCGGCTGGGCCAATCCCAGCGCGGCCCGGGCTTGAAGGCGGGCGCTGCTTCCTCCTCTCACTCGGGGCCGCGGCGGTGAATACACGGAGCAATGCCGGGTTGGGCACCGGCCTTAAATCTAAATATTAAGCGAGGTGGGCGCTCGCTCGGGGTACCACAACAGCGGCAAGGTCCCTGGCAGGGTGGGCACCTGCCAGCGGACAAAATACTCGAAAATCAGGTGCCGGCAATGCCGGACCAGATTCAGGGGCGTTCCCGGCTTTTGGCTGACGTAGCGTTACGTAGCCAAAAGCCAAAAATTCTCGGGAACGCCCCCGAATCTGGTCCTGCATTGACGGACAGGCCAGTCTTCCAATGGATAGCCTCCATTTATGGAGCTAACCAATGAATGACGGGGCGGATTCCAACCCCTATACTATACTCATTAGGTTTTTTCTAGCGAATGCTTACTTCGTAAGCATTGGCTAGGCAAAACCTAAAAAAGGGGGGAAGCGTAAAAGTAAATATTAAGGGAAACTAGTGAGAATAAAGAAATGAAATATATATTAAGGAAGGGATTAGTTGGATCTCGAGCATAAGCAAATGAGAAAAAAATAGCTTTCAAGATTTACCTCGGTTTTCCCTAAAAATCCCACGATTGATGCAAGATTGAGAATAAACAAACCCGATTGTAATGACTCCCAGATTAGTCATCTGTGGTTAGTCTCAAATTGACTTTTCACCAAGGCAGAAATTTCGTTTATTTGCTTGCTTCGGTACCCCCCCTGGTATATATGTTGTACTCAGTATGCATTTTAACTATTGCACCTAGTTCTGGAAATCACAGGGCAGATTTACAAGCAATTTGCACAAACTTTACGCCGCAAATATGCAGAGATGTGCCAGTTCTTGTAAACCTGCTCCAAGCGTGGGCGTTCCGTCGCAAGGAAGCCTCATAAAAGTGACTCAGTGAAATTTAAAACATTTCACTGAGTGACTTTTACGACGCCACTGCATCAAAACCTTGTGCCTGCTTGAAGCAGGTGTAAGGAGTGACGCAGCATGATCGGAATAGGCATTCCTGACCATTGCTAGAGTTGCGTTGTGCTTACGACACGACTTCAGCAATGCGTTGCCTTTCTGGCAAAAGATGTATCATGCATCTCTCAGTCTTTGCGCCACAGTGAGCCACTCTATAAATATGTCGCATCCATGTTGACGCAAGGCTATTTTTTTTGTCACGCAAATGAACTGGAAATACGCGAACACAGAATTGTGATTACTTTTTGAAGGACACATCTCAAGTACTGTGTCCCATTCTGGGGCATTGAGTCAAGTTATGGAGGGTGTTTTCAATAAATGAGCCCTGCGCTGCAGGACATATCTGGAGCACCGACTTTGGAGCTGGGGAACCAGGTTTGAGTCTCGGCTTCAGCTCAACGTCCTGTGATTATCGGCAAATCACTTGGGGCCAGAAGTATCAAGATACACTTTTGCCGCCAGTAAGAACGGTGCGCACGTCCCGACAACACTCCCGACCAGGCGCCCTTAATGTTTTGAATCATACCTGGTCAGCTCACGAATCCGAGATGGTGAGGTGCAACAGCCACGGGCGAAATCTGCGTGTGGTGGTGCTCTCCGGCCCCCCCCCCCCGGCTTTCCTGGTCAAGACTCGGCTGAGTCAGCGTTCCTGTGATCCCGGACCGCGGCGCACCACTGCCGGAGCAGCCCATGTGTTTGGCACTTGTTCTGCCCCGTGCCGTTCCGTTGGCTGGAGGCAGCCGTGGAGCTGCAGAGGAGCCGTAGGGCGGTGGTCCACGGTCTTCTCAGAGGCGGAGGCAGGGGAGCATTCAAGGGGTGAGGTAAGGGGGCTGCACGGGGGTTGGTAGTTCCAGGTTCTCGTGGGGCTGGGCTGGACATTAACAATGATAGTGATACAGAGCCCGATACTGCTGTAAGCTCTGCCCAGGTCGCATCAGTTAAATCCAGTTCCTGTCCTGATTTTGCCCCAAAGCTGAGAGAAATTAGGAGCAAGATACACTCAATTAATACTACTGTGCTAGCTCAGAGGAGTGGGAAGGTTCCAAAGAAGGGGGAACCCCGAGGGAAAAGAGAGGTCTCCAGCGGAACTCTGGGGAAGCGAAGGGGCAAGAAAAGGAAGCAGGTGAAAATCCTGTTGACAGATAAAGACTCCATTAGAGACTCTGAATCTGAGCACGAGCCAGGGGGAGAGCCCGAGACTGAACCTGGGCTAGATTCAGTGTTGGTACCAGGGGGCGATACCTCGGGTGAGGCAGGGGAAGCAATAAAACCTGTATCTCAGGCTGTTAACATAAGAGTTGAAGGGTCCAGGCATAGCACCATCACAAATGAGCTGCTGCCAAAGCAGTCTTTAAAAAAAGTCAAACCCAGAAATACAGTTAAAAAGGCTGCCCAAATAACCCTCTCTCTAAAGTCTTATTTTAAGGTTCTGCCTCAAGTCCTGAATATAGCTCAAGAATTGCAGGGTCCAGTGGTCGGACAAAATGTACATAATAAGAGTATAAGCACCCCTATCACCGCCCCCAACGCCCTTCGCAGCAGTGATATCCGGGCGGCAGGAGAATTATTGGGGCAGACAGACATGATGACTGCAGGAGCACTTGAACAAACAACAATCACAGTGGCGCTAATGGACTCTTCTTCGGTTGTTTTGGTGGGGCCTGATTCCGCAAACGACACCAGCGCGCCGGAGTTTCTCTCTGGGGTAGCAGTGAGGGTTCCCTCCAGGATATGCTAATTGCTATGAGGAGTGAAATTAAAAGTGGCTTTGCGGAATCGAAAAGTGGCTTTGCGGAGTCAAGACAAAATAAATCTGAGATCCGGGCAATGTGCGAAACTCTAGAGACGAAAGTGGATGGCCTCTTTGAGAGGACGGGGAGCCTGGAAGGCACAGTAGGAGAGCTCAAGGCTAAATTAGAGCATGCAGAAGTCAAAATCCAGACATTACGGTTAGAAGGGAAAGCAGTAAAAGTCAGGGTTGAGTCCTTGGAAAATTATTCTAGGAGGAACAACCTCAGGCTTTTAAAGATCCCAGAAGGGAAGGAGGGGAGTGAAATCAAACAATATGTTGTTTCCCTTCTCAGAGATGCCCTCAATTTAGATGAGTCAGCAGCAGAGTTAGAACTGGATACACAAAGGATACAACGGGACCCTTTCCGTTTGAATCCAGGGAGGACAAAGCCCAGGAAAATCCTTGTGAACTTCCTAACCTACGCAACAAAGGAGAAGATTCTGAATCTTGCACTCAAAGCTAAGACATTGAAGGCCCCAGACTTCTCCTTTGAAGTTAGATCAGATCTGTCAAAAACCACATTAGAAAGGCAGTGGGAGCTCAGGCAGAGAATGGAGAAGTTCAGGGCCTTGGGGGCCACAGTGCAGATGAGGTTCCCCGCTTTTCTGAAAATAATGTTTAACAATAAAATGTATAACAACAAGACCCCTCTAGAAGCAGATGAACTGCTAGTTTCTACCAGCGAGTTTGCACAAAAGGGTCCCTAGCATCTCTTCTCTCCCATGGGGTGATTTTTGACTCCACACCGACGCTCGGTCACTTTTCCACCTCCCCATTGGCCGTCTCCTTAGGCTTATATACTAGTCCATATAATAGTCTATACAACAGACAGTAGGTCTAAGGGGTACAAGTACAGGATTGTACTGGATACATGGAATAAGATGCTCAAATGAGCTCAGTAAAGAGTACCAAAAAAAAGGGGAAAGGGGTTATCATCAAAAAAAAAAGAAAAAAAAAGGGGAAGCACCAATAGAAAAATAAATAAATAAATAAATAAATAGGGGGAAGGAGAGGAATCAAAGAGTAAAAGTGTGGAATAGTAGCAGTAAGAAAGAGAAGAGAATATAATATAAAATAAAGGAATAGTATGAACCTACTTCGTAACTAAAGAGGATATCAAATATTAAAAGTATTCTATAGGTACAAACATTCTGCATAACTGGATTTATGGCCTTTTCCACTCTTTTCCTCCTCTCCATACTTTTTGGCTTCTTCTGCACACCACCTATATAAATTTGATTCCTATTCACTAGGTGGCCAATATCGTCCTTCGAAAATGGATAGGGGCAGGGTTGAGGGTATGTCGGAGATGGCAAACTGGCAAGACATCTAGCCAGAGTAAGTTGGGGGGGTTTCCAGGGGGAGGGGGGGGGCAAGGGGGGGAGGGTGAAAGCATTAAAAAGTCCTTATAAGCAGCTTTTGGTTTTTTAATGTTATGCAGTTTCCAAGCACCATTCTAGCCACCAGTTTGATAATATAACCCAGGTTAGACAGGAAACTGTAGGGAGAAGTACAGGGTCCCCAGGGGTAGGCAGGCCGGGAGATGGGAGGATGGCCGGTAAAGATAAATGAGGGAGATTACGTTTTTATCCTGGAATGTCAATGGCCTGCGCGTGAAGGGAAGGAGACATAAAATTATGCAATATATTAGGGACTCCCCCGCGCAGGTCATAATAATCCAGGAGACACACTTACTAAGGCAAGAGGTCATTGATATAATGAAGAAATTGAAATGGGTGGACAAATTTCTCAGCACGTACCACAATGCTAACATTCGCGGGATAGTTATTATTTTTAAAAAGGAAGCCAAAGCTCAGATTGCGGATTACAGGGTGGATCCGAGTGGTAGATGGTTGATAGGCAAGTCCAGCTCGATGGGAGGGGGTTCACTCTGGTTGGGTACTATGGCCCCAACCGGGATGACCCTTCCCACCTTGATACAATACAGAACCACTTGATCACGACTCAGAATCCCGTAATATGGATGGGAGACTTCAATCTGGTCCTAGACCCGAAATTGGATAAATCCACCAGCTCTAGAGCAGTACCACACAGCAAAGCGAGGGCTACTCTCTTGACTTGTATGTTGAATTTGGGGCTGGTGAATTTTTGGCGGGAGAGAGCAGGAAATATCTTGGGGGTTTCGTTCCATAATTACAAATACAAGCATAAATCTCGCATTGATTATGCCCTATTCAGCTTCACCCTCAAAGATTCCATAAAAAGCTTGGTCTACCTTCCCCCTCGTTTATCTGACCACTCGGCTATTCTCTTTTCATTAATATTAGGCCAGAATGTCACTCATACCTCATGGTCCTTCGATCGCACCATTCTACTGGAAGAAGAGAAGAGGACATTTCTTATATCTGAGTCCGCTGCCTTTCTGGAGTGCAATTTAAATTCTGCCCCCCTGGTCTCTGTGTGGGAGACTTGGAAGGCCTATCTAAGGGGATGCATCACCAACCGCGCCTCCTATAGAAAAAGGAAATATAGAGAGGAGTTATCAAATATAGAGAGAGACCTGGCGCTCATAGATTCGGACGACCCCATATCCCCGGCGAATTCGGAAAGAAGGTCTGTGCTAAAAAAGAAATTAGATGCTATATTGCAGGAGAGAGTGAATAAAAGGTGGCAGGCTAGCAAGTTTCCCACTTCGAATATGGTGAGGCTGCGGGCAAATTGCTTGCCTGGAAAATTAAAGCAGACCAAGCCAGAAACTATATTAAAGAAGTGAGGGTAGAGGGCGAAACCAACAACAGGAACTCAGACTTGGAAATAGGGTATGCCTTTCGGACCTTCTTTCAGAATATATATACGGAAGGAATCAGAGTCAATGCTGAGGAGAGAGATACGTGATTGTAGAAGGTGATCCTTCCAAAATTAAATAAGCGATAGAGTGAACATCTAGACAAAGAAATAACAGAGGCAGAAGTCACAAGAGCTATCAAACAGCTGAAGCAGGGGAAGGCCGCAGGGCCTGATGGCATACCCGGCGAACTGTATCGGGTGCTAGACTCGACTATCATCCCAGTCTTGACGGACTTGTTTAACAACATATTAATCAGTGGTGAGGCACCGCCTAGTTCATGGGGTGAGGAGAATATTGCCCTAGTTCCAAACGATCCAGCTGAGTGTGGATCTTATCGTCCGATATCGCTCCTAAATAATGATTATAAGATCTTTGCAGCAATTTTGGCAGCACGTTTGGGGAGCGAGATCGGTACGATCATCCACCAGGACCAAAAGGGCTTCATTCGGGGACGCCAGTTGGCCGATTTCACCTACGATTTGGTCGGGGCAATAGATATCGCCTCAACTTTTGCCCTGCCTCTTGCGATCATGACACTTGACGCCACGAAGGCATTCGATAGGGTCGATTGGCCCTATCTAGATGCAGTAATGAAGAAATTCCAATTTGGTCCCAAATTTTGTCGAGTAATCAGCCTGCTATATAATGATCCGAGGGCTAGCCTCTTGATTAATGGCACTCGCACAGAACCTTTTCAAATTCGTAGGGGGACAAGGCAGGGGTGTCCGCTTTCCCCCCTCCTGTTCAATCTTTATGTTGAACCCTTTGTTCAGACCCTTAGGGATCATAGTAACATTCCGCCCTTTTCCTTTTTTGGCTGGGAGAAAAAGGTCGGGTTGTATGCGGATGATATTCTCATATATACAACCGATCCCGACCAGGCTTTTCCCAGGGTTATAAAAAGGGCCGAGGAATTTGGGAAGTTCTCTGGCTATGAAGTCAATGCTGGGAAAACCGATCTCATGGCTTGGAATATCGCAAACCTTCATCTCCCGGTAACACCTTCAATCCGCTATCTGGGAGTCAGAATTACAAACGACATGGGTATTTTGGCCCAGATTAATTTAGATCGGATTTCCCGCGAATCTAAGGCACTGATGAAAGCATGGTCCCTTCTCCCTCTTACTATTTATGGGAGAACAAGTTTAGTGAAAATGACTATCCTTCCTAAATATACATTTATCTTTAACACCATTCCGTTGGCATTTGATTCTAAGCAACTTTTTAAATGTCAACAGAACATTAACTCTTTCATCTGGGGTTTTAGATCTACCAGGTTGGCATGGAAAAAGTTAAGAAGAAGGAGGGAGAAGGGGGGCCTTGCACAGCGAGACCTGGAATATTATGCTTGGGCTTTACACCTGTTCCACTCTAGGATGTTATTAAGGACCCCCAAAGACAATGCAAATGGTTGCATGTTTAAGGCAATGCTATCTGGCTCTAATCTCCCGCTTGACGGATTTTTGTTTAAATTCGGGCACCAGAGATATTTCAAGAGAGTGAGGCTAAAGACCCTATATTTGCTTGTAAAAGAATGGACTCAAATTAAAGCTAGGGTTGGGCTGGCATACTTTTCTAATTTCGCTCCTATTTGGGATCTTCCGGGGCTCTCTCCGCACCTTGTCGATAGCTTTACATCTGTACTATTGGAGGCAGGGATATCAAGATGGGGAGAGCCGGTGGCAGGAGGGATTTTAGTAGAATGGGATGTTTTCTCTGAGAGGGTCGGCTCACCTTTATCCTGGTTTATATATATACAATTGTCAAGCTGGTTTCGAGAACAGATAAAGAAAAAGGTTAAACTCGGGGGATACAATTCCTTAGAGAAAAATTTAGTAGAGAAAGTAAGGGGTGGTAAGGAAGTTGCTTTTTTGTATTGGAACATTATGGAGGAAGCGGATGGAGACTTCAGCCTCCCGGCAGAACTGTGGGGAGGGAATGGAGAAGTCCAGGCGGAGGAATTATGGATGAGATCTTTTAGTCTCCTGTATAAAGTCATCAAACCTGCCTGGCTGAGGTGCAATCATCTATTTACTTTGCATCGCGCATACTTCTCTCCCCAAAGACTCTCTAAGTTCCAACCAAGGAAGTACTGCAATAAATGTCACCTCCCAGCAGCCTCAGATGTTCACATGTTCTGGGAATGTCCCAACATTAGTAGCTTGTGGCAGGAAGTTAAGGCTTCTCTAGAATCAATCCTTAAAATCTCGATTCCTTTTTCTTGGTCCTTAGTTATTTTGGACTAAGTGATAACATTGGGGGGTTAGAGAGGTCATTTCTGTTTTATGCTATTTTGATAGCAAGAAGACAAATTTGTAAAAACTGGGTCAACGCCAATCCGCCGACTCATGCAGAGAGGTTGACATCACTTTATGAAATATCTAAAGTAGACATGGCAAGGTCTTGTATTCCCCGTAGTTTGGGCTTTTGCAATTTGCTACTTAAGTGGAGATAAAAACTATCAGAGAACCCAGGTTTTTGTTTTTTTCCCTGGTCCGATGATTAGGCCCAGTACTCCAGGTCCAACGGGAGGCTCCCCCATGCCACAAAGAAAGTGGGCCGACAGCCTGTCTTAGGCTTTGATAGAGTAAGATCGTCCAGAGGGTACCTCCCGCCAAGATATCTGGTTTGTTCCTCAGAAGAATGGAGCTATTTTCTAGATACCTATCTTTCAAGGACTCTTCTTGGTGGTTGGTTATTTCTTGGAACGATAAAGCGGCTAATAGGACAAAAAAAAAAAGATACACTTTTGCGATTCTCAAATAGTGATTTTTAAGGAATCGCTATTTGAGAATTGCAAAATGGTATGTATGTAGAAATGTTCTATTTTTTTGCGATTTCTTAAAATTCCTTAATTGCGATTAGCAAATTGCTAATCGCAATTAAGGAATAATTATTTTTTTTTTCTTTTTTTTGGAAGACCTTTATTATCTGAATTACAGTTACACAGCTTCTGGCCTACAACCCAGCGGGCCGGCCGCAAACGATGAAATCAGAAGCACATATGGGTCATAGTACACAGCCAAAGGCCCGGTGGCGTACCAAACAGTATCTAGCAGCATACAGCTCGGAGCCGAATATGGGTAGCATTTAGGAATCCATCTGAGGTCTAATTTTTGCTTTTTCTTTAAGAAACAGTAGAAAACAACAATAACCCCCCCCCCCAACCCTCCCCCCCTGGAGTAGTACAGCAATTGTGCAAACAGCGCATGGGATAACAGACACAATGCGAGGAGACCGAACTCCATAGGAGAGAGGCACAGCAGGGTGATAACAAGCCAGATAGCAGAGGGAACCGAGGAAGTGCAATAATTTGGAAGGGTCAACCACAGGCAGAAGCTACGCAATCAGCGGCAGGACACAGGCCAGGTGACCAGCGCAGGTCCAGAGGCATCAGTACAGAGCAGCAGTTAAGGGAACTGAAGTGGCCTGCAGCACACCATCTCCCACCTAGCATCCTCCTTTACAGCAACTCTCACACAGAGATACAGGTAGAGCTAGTCATCATCGGACAATTGCACCAGCATATAGGTGGTATACGGACCCCAGATGTCGCGGTGGCGGGAGCACACTGGAAGTTCCTCATAATAGCATGTCAATTGATCTCGACAATATGCCATGTCTTTCAACCAAGTCTTTACGTCCGGTGCCCGTCTCCCCCCCCCAGCAGGTTGCCACTCCGCGCTTGGCCAGCTGCAGCGCCAGTGCCACCAACCGCCTCACGCCCAAAGGAACTCCAGACACCATTCCCAGCAAACATACACGTGGTGTCGCCTCAATGGACACCGAGGTCATAGCAGACAATGCCTCAGTCACTGCTATCCAGAACCTAGACACACGCGGGCACGTCCAAGCCAGATGTAGAAAGTCAGCCACAGCAGCCCCGCAGCGCACACACATAGATGAGTCACGCAGGCCAAATTTAAAGAGTTGTTCCGGTGAATAATACCATTGCAAGAATTTATAATGCAAGAGCCTAAAATTCCCATTAATAGCGAATTTCCCGGTCATAGCACAGCACTCCACCCATTCATCCTCCAGGAGCGGCTCCAGCAAACACGTATCCCACCTAGCTTCGCAGCCGTATCCATACCACACTCCTCATCTCGTGAAATTTTGTACAACTTCGAAACCATTTTGACTCTAGAAGTAGCAGTATACGTGAACTGTAGCGCAGCCAGCGCGGGCGGTTCCAACGGAAAGGTCGGTTAATGATCGCACACTGCGGCTCTCAACCGGACATACACGAAGGTAGCCATGGTGCCATTGTGAGTTCGGTCCAATATTGACGGTAAATCCAGAAAGCGGCCTGCCGGGAAGACATCCCCCATCGTAGTTATACCAACATCCTGTAGTAGGTGGAGAGCCCCTATCTCACTCGAGACTGAGATATGCTCATGATGGAGCAGTGGCATTGCCGTCGCATAGAGTGGCAAAGAACCGGTGCGCCTGCCCTACTCCCGCCACGCTCTCACTGTGCTCTGAACCGTGTCCACCTCACCCCTTTCATATACAGAGTGTGAGTTTACAATCATCGCTTTCAATGGCAATGGTTGCGCTGCCGCCGCCTCGATTGCCACGTGCGGTGTATATGGCGGCGCCGAGATCCAGTACGAGGCAAAATGCGCCTGCCTACATAGATAGTAGAGCTTCATGTCAGGCACCGCAAAGCCGCCCCTCTCATATGGTTTGGTCAGGGTTTCCCATTTCACTCGTGGTTTCTTCCCTCCCCAAGCCAGGGTAATGAGCAGGGACTGCAACGTTGTGAAAAAACTCGATGTCAAGCGGAGCGGAATGTTGACGAAATAATATAAAAATTTGGGGAGCACCACCATTTTGATCAAAGCCACGCGGTCCGCGAACGAGAGTGGCAACCGAATCTAGCGCGCTACTTGGTCTTCTAATTTGGAAATGGCCACACCGTAGTTGGCCCGAATCATTTATTGTGCATCTCTATGTATCCATACGCCCAGATAGCGGACAGGTTCCTCAGCCCATTCCAAAGGAAATTCTAACGGAAATGGACGCGTAACATCCGTCAGAGGCAGCACTACGAACTTCCCCCAATTTATCGACAGGCCGGAGAAACGTTCAAACCGCACATATTCCCTGAGCACCACATCTAGATATCTGTCTGGCTCTCGAATATAAAGCACCATGTCATCCGCGTACATGGACACCACCAAGGAGCGGAGACGGAAACAAAGAGCCGAGGATGCGTGCCGCTGACGCAAAATACAGGCTAGTGGTTCCAGAATGATGGCAAACAATAAAGGCAAAAGCGGGCACCCCTGTCTTGTGCCCCTCTGTATTGCAAACGTGCCCGTTCACTCGCACACGGGCCATAGGATTAGTGTACAACAGAGCTATCAGTGACGTGAAAAAGAACGGCACCCCCATGCGATGCAGTATGGCCATCATGTATCTCCAGGCCACAGAGTCGAATGCTTTGGCAGCGTCCAATAGGACCACCACCGCAGCTAAGTCAGGTTTGAGTAGGTGTAGGACCGCGACCGGTGGAGCGCGCCAGAACAAATCCAGATTGGTCCGGCAATAATAGTTGCAATCGCGTGGCTAACACCTTGGCAATGATCTTAACATCTGTGTTCATTAATGACAACGGCCGGTATGACTTACAGCAGTCCAAAGGTTTACCTGGCTTCGGGAGGACCACCAGCAGAGCCTCATTCAGCGTCGGAGGTAGTTGCCCACATTCAAAGGCCACGTCCAGTACCATCGCTAGATGCGGCAGCAATAAATCCACATACTCCTTATAGAATTCAGGCGGCAGGCCATCCGTACCGGCAGCCCTGCCACTGGGCAGAGCCGCAATCGCATCTCTCAATTCACCCTCCGTGACATGATGCATCAGAAAGTCCTGCTGTCCCTTCGAGAGCCAGACTAGCGCGACATCCTCTAGATAGTCGGCGATTTCCCCTTCGTCTGCCGTGTCTTTATGTGCATACATGTTAGTATAGTACCGAGTGAAACAGTCCAAGATACCCTCCGCATCAGTCACAGTCCTATCGCCCTCCCTGATCTCCTGCACTGCACAATGTTTAGCCCAGGGGTCCCTTAGCCTATCAGCCAGACCCCGCCCAGGCCTGCCACCCTCACCATAGTACGGAGCTTTAGCTCGCTTGGATAGATATTGAATTTCCTGATCTGCTAGCTCATTGTACTCAGAGACCTTCAAGCTCACGTCAGCTAGTAGGCGATCAGAGGGCTGCTGCTCGCATTGTCGCTCCAGACATAACAACTCACGCTCCACCCGCTCCATAGAGTCCCTGAGCGATTTAAGTACCACGGCCTGCATACCGATACATGTGCCCCGCATTGTAACCTTAAACGCTTCCCAAATTACGCCCACACTAGACACCGATCCAACATTTTTATCAAAAAACATTTCAATCGCTTCACGCAAACTCTCTCACAGGACCTGATCTTTCAAAACACCGGGAGGCAACCGCCATGCAAACGGTACATGGGCACGCGTCGGGAGCCGAACTTCCATTAGCACAGGGGCGTGATCGGATAATGTACGAGCCAAATGCGCAGTTCTAGCCACCCATCCACTCACATCCTTCGTCACCAGCCAATAATCCAATCTTGACCAGGTGTCATGAGCAGAAGTATAGCAGGTGCCTTCCCTCACTCCAGGATGTCCCAGTCGCCACATATCTACCAGCCCCAGCACCTCCATCCCATCCCTGACAGCTCCACATGCACGCTTCATGGATGACTGGCGCGTTTCCTTTTTATCCAACCCTTGATCCAGCGTCACATTCAGATCCCCCCGCAAATAATCGCAGAGGGAGGCAGCTGACAGACCTTATTCCACAACGTGACATAAAAATCCAGATCGTCGATGTTGGGTCCATATACATTAACCATCGTGACTAGCGTCCCACACAGTTTTCCATGCAAAAGGATATAGCGTCCTTCCTGATCAATCTCCTCATCCAAACTAACAAAGGGGACATCTTTTTTAATGAGAATCATGACACCTCGGGCATAGGAGGAGTATGAAGTGGCCACTCTGGTACCAGCCCAACGGCAAGCGACCGCGCCAGCTGCCTGCCTGCTGAGATGCGTCACAGGGTCAGAGCTGATTTGCATGTAGCCAGTGTCTAACCCAGGGTGGTGTGGAGTGCAAAAAAACGATGGATTTAGGCCCAGATCCTTGTACTGGGGTGAATGTATGACATTGTTCTACATTCTGTCCATCAACTGTGTTTTTTGCAATTTTCACCCCGAGTGTGCTGGGTATACTCAGACGTGAGTCCCAGGCTCTCCACACCACTGGAGTCAAGCTATCCAGGCTGATGAAGGCTGATAGCCAGAAACCGGTCCTTGGATGCTTGATTTCGGTCTGTGAAAGACATGGCTTGGTAGTTCGGACTGGACTGTTCCCATGAGGCA
The DNA here is from genome assembly GCF_964263255.1 of Lissotriton vulgaris. Classification (NCBI taxonomy): domain Eukaryota; kingdom Metazoa; phylum Chordata; class Amphibia; order Caudata; family Salamandridae; genus Lissotriton; species Lissotriton vulgaris. The sequence goes on along the minus strand of NC_141685.1, from coordinate 961,101,829 downwards.
CAGGGTCAGAGCTGATTTGCATATAGCCAGTGTCTAACCCAGGGTGGTGTGGAGTGCAAAAAAACGATGGATTTAGGCCCAGATCCTTGTACTGGGGTGAATGTATGACTTTGTTCTACATTCTGTCCATCAACTGTGTTTTTTGCAATTTTCACCCCGAGTGTGCTGGGTATACTCAGACGTGAGTCCCAGGCTCTCCACACCACTGGAGTCAAGCTATCCAGGCTGATGAAGGCTGATAGCCAGAAACCGGTCCTTGGATGCTTGATTCCGGTCTGGGAAAGACATGGCTTGGTAGTTCGGACTGTACTGTTCCCATGAGGCACAGGGTCAGAGCTGATTTGCATATAGCCAGTGTCTAACCCAGGGTGGTGTGGAGTGCAAAAAAACGATGGATTTAGGCCCAGATCCTTGTACTGGGGTGAATGTATGACATTGTTCTACATTCTGTCCATCAACTGTGTTTTTTGGAATTTTCACCCCGAGTGTGCTGGGTATACTCAGACGTGAGTCCCAGGCTCTCTACACCACTGGAGTCAAGCTATCCAGGCTGATGAAGGCTGATAGCCAGAAACCGGTCCTTGGATGCTTGATTCCGTTCTGGGAAAGACATGGCTTGGTAGTTCGGACTGGACTGTTCCCATGAGGCACAGGGTCAGAGCTGATTTGCATATAGCCAGTGTCTAACCCAGGGTGGTGTGGAGTGCAAAAAAACGATGGATTTAGGCCCAGATCCTTGTACTGGGGTGAATGTATGACATTGTTCTACATTCTGTCCATCAACTGTGTTTTTTGCAATTTTCACCCCGAGTGTGCTGGGTATACTCAGACGTGAGTCCCAGGCTCTCCACACCACTGGAGTCAAGCTATCCAGGCTGATGAAGGCTGATAGCCAGAAACCGGTCCTTGGATGCTTGATTCCGGTCTGGGAAAGACATGGCTTGGTAGTTCGGACTGGACTGTTCCCATGAGGCACAGGGTCAGAGCTGATTTGCATATAGCCAGTGTCTAACCCAGGGTGGTGTGGAGTGCAAAAAAACGATGGATTTAGGCCCAGATCCTTGTACTGGGGTGAATGTATGACATTGTTCTACATTCTGTCCATCAACTGTGTTTTTTGCAATTTTCAACCCGAGTGTGCTGGGTATACTCAGACGTGAGTCCAAGGCTCTCCACACCACTGGAGTCAAGCTATCCAGGTTGATGAAGGCTGATAGCCAGAAACCGGTCCTTGGATGCTTGATTCCGGTCTGGGAAAGACATGGCTTGGTAGTTCGGACTGGACTGTTCCCATGAGGCACAGGGTCAGAGCTGATTTGCATATAGCCAGTGTCTAACCCAGGGTGGTGTGGAGTGCAAAAAAACGATGGATTTAGGCCCAGATCCTTGTACTGGGGTGAATGTATGACATTGTTCTACATTCTGTCCATCAACTGTGCTTTTTGAAATATTCAAATACGCAAGCATCTGCCTAGTCTTTTGTGGTCTGTTAAGACCCCGCACATTCCACGTTATCCAATTCAGCGTTCCCCCCTAGAAAGAATGATAGTTAATACGTATACTCATCCACCTGGTCTCAAATGTACTTTCCGGCCAGTAAACATTAACAATTGCGTTCATCCCCATGTCCCACCCGAGGCAGACCCCAGCATCACCAAACAGATCCTCCTTGCATGTACCCCCATGAGTCAAACTCCCTCCCCAGAACTGAAATCCCCGGCAACCAGATCCCCGCCCCCGCCCACTTCAGCACCCCCAACCTGCCAAAGACATCCCCAACCCCTCAGTGCCCAAACCCCAAACTTTGCACCAAACAAAATGTGGGGAGCTCCCATACGTGGGGGCGTAGAGGTGCCCAACTCCCACTAGCAAGCTAATCAGGAGGGGATTGAGCAATCCATCTAATCAGCCATCCCTGTTCCCCCCGCGCTGCGTCATATTCCAGAACATTCCAGCAGCACCCAGTGGAGGAGGCAGCAGTACAGCTATCAGCATGTGCTAGCATACAACTAGGAACAGGCAAATCAACAGGGCAACATAAACCTTCCCAGAAAATAGCCATCCCCTAAACCTCATCCGTAAGGCAGGTGCAACCCTTCCATTTAAGACAGCACAGAAGTCTAGGTGCCAAACCTCAATAGACAATATATCAAACAGCATTGCAGCATGAATCCCCCTCCAGGGCAGCAGCGTCACCATCGTATCAGCATAAGTGTCCCGACCCACCACCCAACAGCAACCGTGAAATGGGTCAGTGCTCCGAACCCCAACATGTAGGCAAGGAACAGCACATTAGTCACAGATCCTTAGCCAGGCCATTGACAGTAACATTGAAAATGCTAAGACGCATAGACCTATCAACCCTCAGCAGTAATGAAAAAGCACTAACTAATCTGCTATAAGAGTGGAGCATTATCGTGCAGCAGTGTCCCAACAAATATGACCAGGATCGACGAACTCAATGAAGCAGAATGTAGACCTATGCCGCCTCATCGAGCATCTCCTCCTCCCTGTCCTGCGCTGCATTGGAGTCTCGTTTCCTTTTTTTCTGCTTCTTCGCGTAATCCATGGCTGCCTTGGGAGATGTAAAGATTTTATTATCTGCCGGTGGTCCAATTCGGAGGCGGGCCGGATAGAGCATGGCATATCGAATGTCCTCTGCCCTGAGCAGTTGCTTAACCACATGGAATTATTTCCTCGCTGTTTGCACCGCCACTGTGAAATCAGGATAGAATTCAAGTTTGTTGCCCTGATAGTCTATGGTGCCCTTCTCCCGGGCCAGGCGCAGAATTACATCCCTGTCTTTATAATTGAGTATACGGGCAATGATGGGACGGGGCGCTGCTCCAGGCACTGGACGTTTCGCCAATGAGCGATGTGCCCGCTCCACGATGAACACTCGGGATAACTGATCCGCTCCAAAAATGTCCAGCAACAAGCGTTCCATGAAATCTTCCATCCGACCCACATTGGTAGACTCTGGCAGCCCCGTGACGCGGATGTTGTTGCGCCAGGACCGCGCTTCCAACTCCTCATTCTTAGCCTGGATGACCTCCAAAACACGCCCCATGTTGAACACCTTGGTGGATACGGTAGCCAGACCATCCTCAGTGGCAGACACTCTCTGTTCAACCTCTCCCATCCGTTCATTCTGTCTCTCAAATTGCGTAGCCATATGGTCCAGTCTGTGATTCACTGCCTCCATGGTACCTTCTATGGACTGCAATGTTTTTTGCATCGCCACCAGCACGGCCTCTAAGTTAGGTGTACCCCCAGACGCCCCAGCAGGCTCCGCGTCCGGTGGCGCCTGCGAGGCCGACGTCGCAGATTTCCTAGCGTCAAAAATTAATTTGGGCTGATTCCTTTCAGGCCTGCCCATAGTGCCGGTAAACCGTCACTACCAGCCCACAAAGTCTCAGTAGCCACCACCAGCTGATCGGAGCAGTATGCACAATAATGAGGATGGGCAAGCAGTCACAGCATTCAGGGAGAGGGAATTCCAGAAGACAACAGGCAGTACCACCAGCCGGTGACACGCGAACAAGCAAGGCCCAGCGTGTGTCCCACTAGGCGCCAATTCCACCTTCACAGGCCTCCAGCAGCCCCAGCCACCAGATCGATTCACAGGCTCCCAAAAACCTCCAGGCGCTGGCACATGCAGTCTCAGAGCCGTGCAACAAAGGCGGAGGAGCAGCACCGCAGCCCCCCGGGGCGCCGATGGCCGGTAAAGCAAGGCCGCAGATGCCCGGTAGGCCCCACCACCCGGCAGCAAACCGTAGGGCAGTCCATCCTCAGCCGCTCTCCCGCGGCTAGTGCACAGCCGCAGATCCAGGCAGCATGCTGCACAATTCTTCCCAGCACCGCGGAGCCGCCACTGACCCGACCGGCCCCTGCAGCCGCGCCTGAGCGCACCCCGCCCCCACCAGCCGCAGCTCACGCGGAGCGGCCCAGTGCGGCCCAGCGCCACCTCCGCAGCCCCGGGATTTCCCAGGCCGCCTCCCCACTCACCGCAACCGGCAGAAGCCGGGGCCGGGCAACGACCGCTCGCCTCCGCCGCTGTTCAGAGCCGCTCCCTCAGCCTCGACAGGGCCGGCCAGCCACTCAAGCCGCTCCAGGCAGTCACGCTGGGCACCACAGGTCTCCCCCACCGCAGGCAGATATCGGACGCGGGGCCGTCCCGGATCGCCACATTGTCAGGGCCCAGTCGGCAGTACAGGCAGCGGTAATTACCATAGGAGTCGGCCAGAGAGCCAAAAGGAGTGCCAGTCGATGCCGCCTCGCTCCTCACAGGTATGTCCGCAACGCTAGGGAGGTACAAGGACAGGATATGCAGGATTTTAAAAAGGATCATGGCTCGATCTGGCGGAGCCTCACATTCGTGCGGCCATCTTGTCTGGCGCTCTCTAGCGCCCCCCCAATTAAGGAATAATTTCCCATTCATTTCTATGGGCCAGGAGGCCCATAGGAATGAATGTGAAATTATTCTCAATTTGCGATTCGCAATTTGCTAATCGCAAGTTGAGAATAATTTCAAGGGTGCAGGGGTGTCCAAAGGACACCCTGTTGCACCCCTGAAATAAGCATGGGTGCACATGTGGTGCACATACATGCCCTAAGTGCATGTATGTGCATCACATGGCACTTTGAAAAATTTAAAAATGGTCATTTTTCAAGAAATTCGCAAATTACCACCAACTTGAAGTTGGTGATAATTCCCGATCTCTTGAGGACAATTAGCACATTTTTTTTGCTTCATACATTGCATTTAAGGAATCGCTAATTTTGAGATTTCTTAAATGCAATTGCAAAATAAGGAATCACAAATTTGCGATTCCCTATTTTACACTGAAATTTGCTACATACATACCATTTTGCTCAAATGAGTTCGAAACGCCGGAATTCTGCGAATTTCGGCATTTTCGAACCCATTTCAGCTTCATACATCTGACCCTTAATCTCTGTGTGCCTACAAATAAAATGTATGTGTATGTCTGTAATGTAACTGGAGCTCGTGTAACGTGCTACAAAACCTTCCGATCGAGTTTGCGCTATATAAAACTGCAACAAAATATATGGGAGTTGAAGTCCGTAATTAAATCCCCAGCTGGAAGCGCTCTTCCATTAGATGCAATTTAAAAACTCCACATGAGCCCCGGGAATCGTGGCTGCTATTAATCCGATTTGTTGCCCCACATCCAGAGCCCTTTGAATAACGAGCTCCGTGGCCCCAGCCATCTTGGGTGGTGTAGGTTCAGCGGCAGGACGGCCGCTACATATTCAGCTTGGTGGGGGTAGTCCAGAAAACGAACAGTACACGGATAACAAAAAAGCTTCCCCAAACAGCTTTATTGTAAGGTAAAAGCAGTCACTCTTCACAGCAATGTGCACTGGACTCGAACCCTGACGCGTTTCGAGTGTCCTCTTTATCAAAGGGTGATACGGTCCAAAGAGCGCTTAAACGTCTTCTTCCCCCTCCTTTAAAGTCAATATCGCCTGCCATGATTGGTCATCTCTGGATGAGTTAGGCGTTGCTTCTTGGAAGTTGAAGTCCGTAATTAAATCCCCAGATGGAAGCGCTCTTCCATTAGATGCAAATTAAAAACTCCACATGAGCCCCGGGCATCGTGGCTGCTATTAATCTGATTTGTTGCCCCACATCCAGAGCCCTTTGAATAACGAGCTCCGTGGCCCCAGCCATCTTGGGTGGTGTAGGTTCAGCGGCAGGACGGCCGCTACATATTCAGCTCGGTGGGGTAGTCCAGAAAACGAACAGCACACGGACAACAAAAAAGCTTCCCCAAACAGCTTTATTGTCAGGTAAAAGCAGTCACTCTTCCCAGCAATGTGCATTGGACTCGAATCCTGACGCGTTTCAAGTGTCCTCTTTATCAAAGGGTGATACGGTCCAAAGAGTGCTTAAACGTCTTCTTCCCCCTCCTTTAAAGTCAATATCGCCTGCCATGATTGGTCATCTCTGGATGAGTTAGGCGTTGCTTCTCGGGAGTTGAAGTCCGTAATTAGATCCCCAGATGGAAGCGCTCTTCCATTAGATGCAAATTAAAAACTCCACATGAGCCCCGGGAATCGTGGCTGCTATTAATCCGATTTGTTGCCCCACATCCAGAGCCTTTTGAATAACGAGCTCCATGGCCCCAGCCATCTTGGGTGGTGCATGTTCAGCGGGAGGACCACCGCTACATATTCAGCTCGGTGGGGGTAGTCCAGAAAACGAACAGCACACAGACAACAAAAAAGCTTCCCCAAACAGCTTTATTGTAAGGTAAAAGCAGTCACTCTTCCCAGCAATGTGCATTGGACTCGAACCCTGACGCGTTTCGAGTGTCCTCTTTATCAAAGGGTGATACGGTCCATATATCTATACTACTATTATAAAGGAAGAACTTTGAGGCTTTGAGGCGGGTAAACTCTGGAACCACAGCGCCAATCCACACACCTGATACATCGTTGGAATCCTCAGGTTGTGCAGATGGACATAGGCTATATAAAGTTAAAAAATACATTATATTAAAAAATGTTACAATATAAAAAAGTAGTCCCCTAGAAGTAGTGCCGGTCGCGACCTGCGTGCTGACGTCAGGAGCACGGGGAGGAGCGGCGTCCAGGAGCGGCGGACATGGCACGGGGGAGGAGCGGTAACGAGCGGCGAGGAGCGGTGGACTGGGGAGCGGCGGCTGAGGTAAGGCAGCGGGGGTCGGGGCAGGCGGGGGGACGGGGTGATGTAAGGCTCCAAACTACCACGATCACGCTCATTAGTTTTACTTCAAACACAGCTCAGGAAGTTGAACTGCAGAACGCCAGCGGTTCAGCGGTTCAGCGTTTCAGCGTTTCAGCGTTTCAGCTTTAAGGATTTAGGTTGACATGCAGGCATTATGTTACCATGCTGGAATCTCGGCACGCCGAGCTCCGTCAAGGGTAAACCCTGCTCAAAGAGACCCCACAGTCGAAAGTAATCCGTCAACCTCGGAGCCATGTTTAAATGTGCCCTCTTTTCGTGGTACTTTCCATGTGGACGGGGAAAACAAACAGCCCGAAGCGCACTGCTGTGACTATCTTATGTCGCCTTTTTAAGGTTCCGGGGGACAATGTCGGTGCAGGCGGGGGACAGGGCGGGCGGGGAAAGCAAGCAGCCCGAAGGAAAGCCAGGAAATCTGGTTCCGTTTATCCCCACTCTAAACACATGGAAATGGTCATTTCCAGGAGAAGGCTGGAGTAATAGCTGCAATACAGTGAGACGGTTTTACATTATAATGCACTGCTGTGACTATGATATGTCGCCTTTTTGAAGCTCAGGGGACAATGTCGGGGCAGGCGGGGGTTGGGGCAGGTGGGGGACGGGGAGGGCGGGGGCCCGAAATGCTGGACAATGTCGGGGCAGGCGGGGGTCGGGGAAGCCTGATTGCTCCCGGACAAGGTCGGGACGGGCTGCTAGTATATATATAAATATAGGCATGTTTATTTTTAGAGGTTACAGCTGAAGTTTGTCTAGTTTTTAGGACACATCTGAAGAATTGTGTTTTGTTCTCGAGGAAACATCAGGCGTATTGTGTCCAGATCTGGAGTCCACATATGTAGTATTGTGTTAAGTGCTGGAGGCCACATTTCTAGAAGAATTAACACAGCAAATAGACCAGATGTAAAGTCCTGCAAGGAATAACTAAAGAATCTGGAGTAGAGTCAAGGTCTAAAGGGTACATCTGAAGCGATAAATCATATTCTGAAGGGCACACCTGCAGCATTAATTCAAGTTCTGGAGCGCACATCTGGAACACTATGTCTATTTTCGGAGGTCCAATCTTGAGTATGGTGTCCAGTTCTGGAGATCACATCACCAGAAGATTGAAAACACATGGCATATGTTCCAGTTGGGTGACAAAATGGTGTCAAGCCCGAAAGGGAGAAACTGAAGTATCCGGTGTGTTCTGGGCGGTAGTGTGTATCCCTTTCTAAAGGGCACATCTGGAACATTGTGTGCCTCGTTCTGGAGCATACATCTGGCATGTTTCTTTCTATAGTTTCCAATCTGTAGCATTGTGGCCAGTTTTTCAGACCACATCTGGAGTACAGTCTTCAGATCTAGAGGTCACATCTGGAGTGCTGTATTCAGGTCTGGAGGCCACATCACCAGAAGGATGAAGACATACTGCGGTCCCTATTGGTTCGAAAAATGCTGCAAAAGCCCTACAAGCTGAAACTCAAGAATGTAAACTTATGAACACAGACCGCATGTGGATTGAGGCATACAGTTAAAGATAGAATTCTTCTTTCACAACTATTTTGAGTTTTTAGCTAACATAAGTGCAAAAATGCAAATAGAGGTACATTTGCGGCAACCTGGAAATAGGAATAGTGGTGAAAATGGGCACCAGTGACCGCTGTACACGTGCCTATCACTGCACCCAGGTCTAAATCAGGCATTTGAGACCAAGCACATGAACTTGAGAGCAGAGCAATTCGGAAACTGCCTGGATTCAAACCCCTGCTGTGCCCAGTGACTCCAGACACTAGACTGATTCTGCTCTGGGAATGCACCACAATCTATGGGTGGATATGCATGCTCCACCCATAAAGCGGCTTCTGAATGCAGAGTAGCACAAGACAGCGCTGCCTTGCATTACTGTGTATTTACTGAACCATGCAAAGCATGCAAAGTAGCACAGTAGACCTGCGACTGGGTCCTCTATGCTATGGCCTAAAGACACGCACACATTTTTAATCTCTGTGGATTTAGATGGGTATGTGTTTTATGGGTATGTGTATTAGAGAAGCTCACCCCCAGAGGTAGTCTCCTCCTTCTCCTCATTAGCAGATTGGTGAGGTGTCATTTAATTTACGCAAGAATACAATAGTATGTTGTCATTTTTATCAGGAGATGGGCTTGTAAATGGGTTATAGCATTCTATTATCCTTTCTCGATGTTCAACATTGTAATTTATGGTTATGGAACATTATTAGCTTGCATGATTTTCCAGCTGTGAGTCATGAGGACTCAACTCTCCTTTAAGTGACTCTACCTCTTGACTCTTTGACAGCAACACTTGCAGGTATTGGGATGCTGTAATAGTATGGAGGTACAAAAGGGGGTGGTGATGGACGGAGCACCTGAATCAATAAAACACTCACACCCAGTCAAAAGATCTGGGTTTAATCCATCACCGTTCTTTAGTCCACTCTGCCACCCCAGTTCAGACATGGCTATATGCAAATCAGTCTGACCCTGTGCCTCATGGGAAGAGTCCAGCCCGAACTGCCAAGCCATGCCTTCCCTGGACCGGAAACAAGCTTCCGAGGACCGGTTTCTGGCATTCCAGCCGTCTTCAGTCCGGCTTGCTTGGATCCAGTGGCAAAGTGAGCAAGGGACTCACGTCTGAGCATACCCTGCCACACTTATGGCGGCCAAAAGTGGTACAAAAGGGGGTGGTAATGGACGGAGCATCTGAACCAATCAAACACTCACACCCAGTCAAAAGATCTGGGTTTAATCCATCACCGTTCTTTAGCCCACTCTGCCACCCCAGTTCAGACATGGCTATATGCAAATCAGTCTGACCCTGTGCCTCATGGGAACCGTCCAGCCCGAACTGCCAAGCCATGCCTTCCCTGGACCAGAAACAAGCTTCCGAGGACCGGTTTCTGGCATTCCAGCCGTCTTCAGCCTGGCTTGCTTCAATCCAGTGGCAAAGTGTGCAAGGGACTCACGTCTGAGCATGCCCTGCCACACTTATGGCGGCCAAAAGCGGTACAAAAGGGAGTGGTAATGGATGGAGCATCTGAGCCAATCAAACACTCACACCCAGTCAAAAGGTCGGGGTTTAATCCATCACCGTTCTTTAGCCCACTCTGCCACCCCAGTTCAGACATGGCTATATGCAAATCAGTCTGACCATGTGCCTCATGGGAAGAGTCCAGCCCGAACTGCCAAGCCATGCCTTCCCTGGACCGGAAACAAGCTTCCGAGGACCGGTTTCTGGCATTCCAGCCGTCTTCAGCCTGGCTTGCTTGAATCCAGTGCCAAAGTGAGCAAGGGACTCACGTCTGAGCATACCCTGCCACTCTTATGGCGGCCAAAAGCGGTACAAAAGGGGGTGGTAATGGACGGAGCATCTGAACCAATCAAACACTCACACCCAGTCAAAAGATCTGGGTTTAATCCATCACCGTTCTTTAGCCAACTCTGCCACCCCAGTTCAGACATGGCTATATGCAAATCAATCTGACCCTGTGCCTCATGGGAACAGTCCAGCCCGAACTGCTAAGCCATGCCTTCCCTGGACCGGAAATAAGCTTCTGAGGACCGGTTTCTGGCATTCCAGCCATCTTCAGTCTGGCTTGCTTGAATCCAGTGGCAAAGTGAGCAAGGGACTCACGTCTGAGCATTCCCTGCCACACTTATGGCAGCCAAAAGCGGTACAAAAGGGGGTGGTAATGGACAGAGCATCTGAACCAATCAAACACTCACACCCAGTCAAAAGATCTGGGTTTAATCCATCACCGTTCTTTAGCCCACTCTGCCACCCCTGTTCAGACATGGCTATATGCAAATCAGTCTGAACCTGTGCCTGATGGGAACAGTCCAGCCCGAACGTCCAAGCCATGCCCTCCCTGGACCGGAAACAAGCTTCCGAGGACCGGTTTCTGGCATTCCAGCCGTCTTCAGCCCGGCATGCTTGAATCCAGTGGCAAAGTGAGCAAGGGACTCTCGTCTGAGCATACCCTGCCACACTTATGGCGGCCAAAAGCGGTACAAAAGGGGGTGGTAATGGACAGAGCATCTGAACCAATCAAACACTCACACCCAGTAAAAAAGATCTGAGTTTAATCCATCACCGTTCTTTAGCCCACTCTGCCGTCCCTTGCTTACTTTGCCACTGGATCCAAGCAAGCCGGGCTGAAGACGGCTGGAATGCCAGAAACCGGTCCTCGGAAGCTTGTTTCCGGTCCAGGGAAGACATGGCTTGGCAGTTCGGGCTAGACTGTTCCCATGAGGCACAGGGTCAGACTGATTTGCATATAGCCATGTCTGAACTGGGGTGGCAGAGTGGGCTAAAGAACGGTGATGGATTAAAAACAGATCTTTTGACCGGGTGTGAGTGTTTGATTGGTTCAGATGCTCCATCCATCACCACCCCCTTTTGTACCGCTTTTGGCCGCCATAAGTGTGGCAGGGTATGCTCAGACGTGAGTCCCTTGCTCACTTTGCCACTGGATCCAAGCAAGCCGGGCTGAAGACGGCAGAGTGGGCTAAAGAACGATGATGGATTAAATCCAGATCTTCTGCATCTTTTGATCTTTTCCTATGGGCTAGAAGGCCCATAGGAATGAATGGGAGGACATTCTCAATTTGCGATTCTCAATTGGAGAATCGCAAATTGAGAATGCAATTTCAAGGGTGCAAGGGTGTCAATAGGACACCCTTTTGCACCCCTGAAATAAAGATGTGTGCACACGCATATACATGCGCTAAGGGCATTTATGTGCGCCACATGGCACATGCAAAAAAATGCTTTTTTCAAAGAAATCGCAAATTACCACTAACCTCAAGTTGGTGGTAATTTGCGATTCCTAAAGCCAAAATTCGCACAACTTAGGTGCTTACTTCGATGCGTTTAAGGAATCGCAATTTGCGCTTCCTTAAATGCAAATGCAAAATAAGGAATCGCAAATTTTGCGATTCCTTATTTTGAGTGTGGGTTTTTGTGTGCTACATAGCACACTGCCCAAATTGCGATCACAAATGATGAAATTCTTCGAATTTCAGCATCTGCGTTCGCAATTAGGCTTCCTACATATGGCCCATAGTTACTTACCATTGGTAACAATATTTTTGGTGGATACTATATCTTCCTGCATATTCCTCAACTTAAGAATATCCCCAGGCCCCAGCATGGGTTCTGGATTCAGAAACCTTTTCTTCAGCAGTAGCTCTCCTCCAGGTAGGTGGTGCCACATGACTCTATTACAATAATGGAAAGTAACTGAAAGACGTTAATGACAGCCCATTAGAACAAGAGAATTAACAGGCTGGATACCCTGAAACCGTATCATAAAAGGCATTACCTCAGAAAAGAAAGACGTAAGGCAGAGGGGAATATGCTGGAAGATACAAGGCCAGATTTGGAGTTTAGTGGATGGTACGGCATCTGTCAGGGTGGTGGAGGACATTACGGATGACCATATGCCAAATTTAGACATCACCATTGACTTTGCCGTAATCTCTGTACCTTGACAAAAATCACCATCTTTGCAATTCCTTTCAAGGTTCAAAATGTTTGGTGGATGGCAGGTGTCGGGTTTGATGACCATCCAGCAAACTTTTTCAAACTTTTTGTTTTTCAAAAACAAACTCCCAATGTGGGAGTTTATTATAGGAAAAACGAAAAAGCTAATGACCGTTACACCCAGGGAGTTTTTCCCTTTGGTGTGGGTGTCATTATTTGATTTGTCTTGTCCATGTAATAGATAGAATAAAAGAACATCATACCGTACACCTAAATGAGAGTGGGCAATGTAATGCCCTTCCTCTGACGGGTTCTATTCCGTAGGGCCATCGGAGAAAGCTGTCTGTTGATGGAACCACCGTGGGTTGATGGAAGGCTGGTGGTCCTCCTAACCCTGGCTTGCCAGCTGACCATCATTTTGGAGGACAGAGTACCCCAGCACATTTGTGACACACTACCCTGTCTGCCATTCTATAAATCATTCCCATAGTATCCAAGTGATTTCTCGACATATATTAGCCATGGGGATGACACTGGTCAGGGTTGCAGAAGTTGGCAGGAGTTATGAAGTCTGCCCTCGAATACCAAAAAGGAGGTTCTTTCTTAGCTAAGGCCTACTTCGGCATTGTTCTTGACTCCTGGGAGTGTTAACACTGCCTGGCAGTAGGTCAGAATCCTGTCTTGGCAGCAGCAAGCACAGGCTGCCAGTCAGAGCACAGAGAAGTTGGGGCAACCAGGTGGGAAACCTCTAAGGTAGCCACTTGGGTGCATGCCACATCAATCTCAACACAAGATTCATGTCAGTGGTAAGAAGCCATGTTGTTTGATACCAAACACAACAAATTAAGAAGGTACCATAATGGAGCTGCCAACCTCTGGTTTTCCCAGGTGCCAGCCCATGTTATCCCATGGACCCTCCATCACTTATCATGTCCTTTATTGGTAAAAGCAACTGTAGGATCATATAAGCTTGCATTTACATTTCCACACCTTTAATATAAAGCACCCTGCCTCCTGGGCTTTAGGGGACCTTCCTTAGGGGTGAGTGACATATATTAAACACGGTCCATTGACTTTGCCACACATGGTGAGTTCAAAGTCAAATTGGAGCAGTTTACACTGTTCCTACAGTCTGCAAAGGCATGCTTGCTCTCAGTAGTTTACTGGGGTCCCTCAGGGTGGCACAAGCAGTACTGCAAGCCCGGGGTACCCCTTTACCTCCCATGCCCTGGGTAGCACTTGTACCATATACTAGGGACTTATAAGGTCAATAATAAGGTTGTAATGGTCAACCAGTCGCCCGAGAGGCGTATGTTCCAAAGGTATGGAAGCAGGCATTTATTCTGCCTCTCCTTAAAAAGCGGTCTCTCAATCCTTTGCTTTCTGAGAACTACCGCCCTATTTCGCTTCTATGTGGCCTGGCCAAGATTTGCGAAAAAGTCGTCACCTCCCAACTTACCAACTATGTAGAAACATCAGGCCTGTTCCATCCAGCACAGTCTGGCTTCCGTGCTTCTCATAGCATGGAGTCTGCTCTGCTTGAGGTGTCAAATGCTATTTGGGAGTGTTTGGATGCCGGCGGGAGGGCTGCATTGGTTATGCTTGACCTCTCGGCGGCATTTGACACTGTGCTCCACTCTCTGCTCCTTGATCGCCTGGCAGAGATAGGGGTTTCCGGCTCTGCCTGGCGGTGGATTAGGTTCTTTTTGGAAGACCAGACACAGCGGGTCTGGCTCCCTCCCTATTTCTCAGAGCCGTTGCAGGTTACTACAGGGGTGCTGCAGGGGTCATCACTTAGCCCCCTACTTTTCAACATCTACGTGACTCCCCTGGTTTATCTGGCGGAGTCTCTCGGGGCTAGGGTGATGGCCTACGCGGATGACACCCAGCTCCTGTTCTTGTGGGGCAGGGAGGATGACTCGGTAGTGCCGGACCAACATTGTTTGGCTTCGGTTTGTCAGTGGTTGACTGATGCTCAATTGAAGTGCAATGAAGGGAAATCGGAAGTGCTTCTTTACGGATCGTTCTCTTTGGATTTTAAGGAAAGGCTCTGGCCTCCTGACTTTCCTCGTCCCATGGCAGACAAAAGTGCTGCAAAAAATCTGGGCGTCTGGTTTGACGACAACCTGAATTTCTCTACACAAATAAGGAAGCTGGCGTGCACTTGCTATGGCACCTTAAAAATCTTGAGGAAGTTTCTTCCCTTCTTGCCAGGCAATGCCAGAGAAACAGTGGTCGGGGCTCTTATCCTGTCCCGGTTGGACTACGCCAACGCCCTACTGGTAAGCAGCCCGGGCTTCCTTATTGAGAAATTGCAGGTTGTCCGAAACACGGCGGCCAGATTGCTCTTTGGTTTGATGTCTAGGCATAGTATGCGTCTTCGTTTGCGGTTCTTGCACTATTTTCCAGTCGACTCGAGGATAACATTTAAGATGCTGACCATCACCCATAGGGCCCTTCATGGGCTTGGTCCCATCAATTTGCAGATGAGGTTTGCTTTCTACACACCAGGAAGACAGCTGCGCTCTTCCGCTCAGCGGCGGCTTCAGGCCCCCAGGTTTAACCGCCAAAGACTGGGCGGTGTTTTGTTTGTGCGGAAAGCCAGCCTGGCCTGGAACACGTTGCCCTGGGCACTCAGGTGTACCTAGGACCCCCTGCTTTTAAAAAAAAATGTGAAAACGTTGCTTTTCCAGTGGCTGTTTTGTGCGTTTTCTGGTCCTTTCCTTCTGTTAGTGCCGGGATACTTTTGAGTAGCTGCACACTTTATAAATTTAATATAACAATTAAGGAGGGGTAAAGTCCTTGTCAATGGGGGATGCCAATTTACAGAAAACAGTTTTAGGGAGAGAACACTGGCACTGGGGGACCTGGGCAGCAGGCTGCAGTGCACTTATAGAGTCATAACCATAAGCATTGGAGCAAAAAGTGTGGGTGGGGGGTGATCATACAAAACGTTACTTTACATCAGGACCACATTTCTTCACAGGTAAGGTGGTATTTGTTTTCTATACATTTGTGTGTATGTGTGTAAGTTTAAATTATTTTATCTTATTTTAAAATTTATAATAATAATGTTTTGTTGATAAATTATATTTATAACTTAAATATAAATTAAATTGTTTAAAATAGCCATCTCTGAGCTCTAAAACTCAATACCTCACCTATACACTTTCTTTCACTAAGCCATAAAAACTCCTTACTAACCCTATACACTACCCATCCCTGAACACTAAAAACTCCTTTTCTACCTCTATATACCACTCATCCTTAAGCCCTCAATCCTGATTCCTAAAGACTCCAAACTGCTTCTATTCATTACCCATCCCTAAAAAAAATAACTTAGCCTATTTAACCATATTTCAATTTAATGTTTTAAAAATAATTACTTAGCATTATTATTTTTTAATTTAAGAACAGAAGGAAACTATTTTTGCATAGTAATTACTTGAAATTAAATTTTAGTGTCAGTGTAATTAAGGACCTGATTTAGATCTCAGAAAACAGGTTACTCGTCACAGCTATGACGGATAACCTGTCCTCCGAAATATAAATCCCATTATATCCTATATTATTCATATTTCGGCGGATGGGTTATCAGTCATCAATGTGACCTAGTAAACAGACCGCCGAGATCTAAATCAGGGCCTAAGTCTGACTTGCCATAGGGAAAGCATTTTTTGTTTTCTTAATAACTTTGATGCCCTTTGATGCATCCGCACAAATGTTTCATTCCAACTCCCATAGAAATATTTGGTGTAACTCCATTCAGTAGTTTTTTGAGAAATTAGGGGCAGCTTTACTTAGAATTTATGGAAGGCAAGTTGCTGCGCTGCGTTTCGTGAATGGGAGAGAGATGAAAAGCGCCATATCTAATAAGATGTAGGACACTTCAGCTCTCTCCCTGTGCCCTTACACTTGAGACTGCCTAGTGCCAATTCAGGCACCCTTGAACCACAGTGCAAGGATGTCTACGTTAGGGATACCTTCCTGCACACAAAAACTGTCCATAGAAGCGTAATCCTCTTTTTATGTGTGCTGCAGAATGCAGTACACTTGGAATGAGGAATAAACGAAGAGAAATAAAGATATTTCTCCTCATAATGCCTCAGTTGGAAAGGTGAATTGTTTTGACGCATTTCCAGGTTTACTATCTTTGGAAAATCTGGAAATGCACCAAAATCCATGGGTGGATGCATGGACATGCCCAGGCTTCACCCATGGAGCGCCTTCTGAATAGAGGGTAACGCAAAGCACTGCCTTGCATTACTGTGTATTTACTAAACCATGCAAAGTCGCCTTACATGACTCAGTAAATATACAAAATAAACTTGCGACTAGACTGACACAATCCTAATGCAAAAACATCGCAAATCTGCTCCAAAGTGTTTAAAAAGGTGCTTGGGTTGGACATAACTGGTTAACTCTGATAAAAAAGTTTGAGATATCTGGATCGTTGAGTAATGCAGTTCCTCAGAGACTCCCAAAGATTTTAAAATAGATAGTTCTGATTGGCTGCTGGAGATTTCTCTCCTCTCTGACGTCTTGGAGCCGCAGTTCTGGAGAAGGATCCGCAGTACAGAAAAGAAGTGATTGGATAGCCGCAAAGTGGAATAGAAATGTTGCAGCCACCATTACAGGACTCTTGGACTTGGTTCCCAAGTCTTGAAAAAAAGTGCAAAAAGGCCATATAAGGTGGCAGAGTGAGCATACCCTGACCCCAAGCACACATTGTTGGCGGCTGGGTGGAGGGGTAGTCTTAAAAGGACCCTCCCTTAGATCAAAATTTAAAAAAAAACATGTTTTTTGGTCACAGGAACCATGGTTCCAGTGGATGGATCCACCGTACCCAGCAAGGCTTTCCTGTGCGGTACTGGATTACAATTTGGTACCACGGTTCCAAAAATAAATGTTTTTAAAAAAGCTAGTGCATTGTGTATGCATTATGCCTTGCGCAGTTGGGGGCAGAAAGGATTGGCCGCCTCTGGTTTGTTGGGCCAGGCCCTGTTGCCAAATCCGCTGCACTTTGTTGAAGGCTGTACATAGCCGAGGGTGGGGAGTGTTGGCCACACCATCTGTCTTAGATGAAATGAGAGCGAGAAGAACTTCAGATGCACTCTGGAAAATGGATTTCAAAGGAGGTGGCATGAGCTGGCTCAACATGGAATTTAACAGGAGGACACCTTACACGATGAACAACTCTAAAAAGCCCTTCCATAAAATGCTTTGTAATCCTCTGTAAGAATAAGGATGAGGAAGAGTATTTTGTCCTCCTAAATCTGCGGCCATGTGCACCCTGATTAATGCATACTTGAGACCACTCTGGCTAGTGCTAGCAAGTTTGGCAACACTTGATTTGATTGCATGGAAATTGAGTTATGCCCTTGTTTGCACACAGGCTGAATCTATTTCACTTTGAGTTGTAGGTCTTTGTTGTGGGTGGTGCACGAGCCTGCATTAATTAAGATGTCAGCACAGTCTGAAGGGATATCTAGATGGCTGTATTCTATGTGGACAGGAACCACGGCACCAGTCTCAGTGACTGGAGATCATGGTAGAGTATTTCTCAGTTGTGAGTGGATAAAGGCACTAAATGCATTGATCATGATCATCAGTACAGTATTTCTTTGACTGCGGTCTGAACAGAACTTAAAGGGAAATAGTTTTTCTTTCTCTGCTACAGTGGTAGTCGGTGAAAGTTGTTGGTCACCATGGGTCAGGCCAAAGGTGAAACTCTCATAAATCCCATAAAAACAAGTCATAGGGATATATTACCAAGGGCCTTTATCGCCGCTTTAGCTGGACTTTTTCCTGCTAAAGCTGCAATAATTTTATCGCCCTATTACCAAGCTATCACTAACACCAGTTAGCGACAGCTTGTAGGCGATAGCGAGCATTTTGGGGCCCGCTTTGCATGTCAGCGATAATTATCGCTAATGACATGCAAAGTGGGCGTGCCAAAATGTCAGCGACTGAAAACAGTTGCTGCAATCGCTATCGCCTATGATCAACACAGGCGTAGTTTTGGAAATATTCGCACTAAGTGCCAATATTTCCAAAAGCTAAGGCCTGCTCTGACCAGTTCTTAGCCATGTTATCCAATGAGAGGTGAATAACATGGCTAAGAGCATTGTCACTGTAATGCCTAAATATCGCTGTATTGACAGCGATATTCACGCATTTCGCCCATTTTTTATCGCTTCTGAGATAAACCTTGATAATAGCAACGTATCTCAGCGATAAAAACAGGTGAAGGGCGGCGATAGGAATATTCCCGCTAAGCCAACATAGCTATAATTATCGCTAGTTGTTGGTAATATGCCCCATAATTCGTTGCAGTCTGAAGATTGGGCAGAAAGAAACCCCCGGTGGCCTAAATAAAGATTCAAAAGGGTCCAATATGAGGTTGAACACATGCTAGGGCAGAGTTCTTCTCAGGGACTCCCTCAAACACTGTGTGCGGTAGACGTCTGAGATATAATGACCTCTAGGGGAAGTAGGAGACCTCAGCACCTCCACCTCATTGGTAAAAGTTTGAGTTGTTTCACATGAGTTAGAAGTGCTACTAAACAAACAATGTTATTGAGGCCGAAAGCCAATTTAACACTGTTTACTGCTTTTTAAAGTTACAGGGGATTCTCAGCCGGATGACAGAGAATGATTCAAGCATGTGAATATATAAAAAATAAAATTCCAGAGAATAGTAACATATTCTGCCTAGAAAAATGTATATCTAGATATAAAAAGTTAATACAAGTATGAAGATTATGAGAAAAGTGGTATAAAGCAGGAATATCGACGGGATAATATCGACTAGCATAAATATCGAGGTAAGAATATCGATAATCAAAAATATCGTAGTAGTAAATATCGTTATTTTAGAATTACAAAAATATCGTCAAAATAAAATATCGTTGTATCGAATATCGTTAATGAAAATATCGTTGTATATAATATTGACAAAATAATAGAATGTGCTATATAAGTGTTTAAAAGTATGTGTTATGTTTAAATAATTAATAAAAAATGTATATTATTATAATTATATTGTTGAAAAATGTAAAAAAATATAATAATAGTAAAAATTATAGGAGCGGATTCTTGGTATTATAAGGGATAAGGGTGGGTAGTAATTTTAAAAAGTACTGTAAATAATTTGTATAGAATAGTAACAAAATAGAAATATTTAAAAAAAATTATTTAGAAATGCGAAATTTAAATTTTTTGAAAAAAAAATAAAATTTCGTAATTTTATTTTATTTAAAAAAAAATTTAGTAGCGGGTTGTTGTTGATATAGGGGATAAAGTGGCTAGTATATAATAATAATAAGTGATATGAAATGCAAATTTAAATGTAAATAAAATAAAATTAGAAAATTAAATATTTAGTTTTCTTGGATATCATTTTTATGTATTATGTAATAATTTTCTGATAAAGTGTGTGATAAATGTAATATCATGTTTCAAATAAAAAAAATGTTAGAAAAAAACGAAATTCGAAATTTAAATATTTAATTTTTGAAAATGTAATTTTAAAATCGAAATGTATTCAATTAATAATATGTAAATAAGTGTTTGTTTATTATTTTAATTATCTGTTTTTGTTATAATATATGATAAGAATAATTAAAAAAAATCTAAAAGTTTGAAAAATAAATAAAAAATGAATGAAAAAAAAATAATTTCGAAATTTCAACAAACATTTTGTAAAAATTATTTGTTATTGTTATTATAAAAATAGAATATTGTATAGTTGGAATGTAATATTTCATTTTGTCGTATAATAGCTAATAGTTGTTAGTAATATATATGAAGGGGTCGATTCCGATTCGGGAAAAAAAGCGTCCGTACGATTTGTATCCGGAGCCCTCTCCGTACGAATCGTACCCGTCTGTCCGAGTCGCGAAGTATGATTCATATTCTGTGAATCCGTCCGAATCGTCGCGATCCGTACGTATTGCAAGGCTGAAACCGTGAACCGTACGACTCGTACACATACCGCACGACTCGTACACATGCCGTACGATCCGACGAGTACGATCCGGACCGGGGTATGAGGACGCAATTCGTACGGTCCACGTCAGGTAAGGGCGAGTCGTACGGAAAAGCACACAAACACATACACACCGTACGGTCCGTACACCCCATGATCGCAGGGGTACGCACCGTACCCCTGCGATCATGGGGTGTACGAGCCGTACCCCCATTGTACGATTGGTGTACGATCGGTGTATGAGCCGTACCCCATGTACGATCGGTGTACGAGCCTTACCCCCATTGTACGATTGGTGTACGATCGGTGTACGAGCCGTACCCCATGTATGATCGGTGTACGAGCCGTAACCCCATTGTACGATTGGTGTACGATCGGTGTACGAGCCGTACCCCATGTACGATCGGTGTATCGGTGTATGAGCCTTACCCCCATTGTACGATTGGTGTACGATCGGTGTACGAGCCGTACCCCATCTACGATTGGTGTACGAGCCATACCCCCATTGTACGATTGGTGTACGATCGGTGTACGAGCCGTACCCCATGTACGATCGGTGTACGAGCCGTACCCCCATCGTACATGGGGTACGGCTCGTACACCGATCGTACATGGGGTACAGCTCGTACACCGATCGTACAATGGGGGTACGGCTCGTACACCGATCGTACACCAATCGTACAATGGGGGTACGGCTCATACACCCCATGATCGCAGGGGTACGGTGCGTACCCCTGCGATCATGGGGGGTACGCACCGTACCCGGGGGGCCGTTCCATACCTGTTTCGGCACGAACTCTGCTTTTACGGCTGTTTTCAGCTCCCGTAGAAAAAGGGTCGTACGGTGCGTACCCGACACGTATCGTACTTGCTGGGTCGTAAAAACCAGCCGCGAACCGTACAGATGTCGCGTACAGCGGGTTCCAAGGGAGAATCGTACGGAGATTAGGGTCGTACGGTGTCTTGTACGACTCGTACGGACTACGGCTCCTGGTACGAATCGTACTTCGTCGTACGTACGGGGGACGTTGCAGGGTACGATTCGTACGGGAAAAACGCTCTGAACGGCTATTCGGAGCGGTTTTCCCGAATCGGAATCGACCCCTAAGTGTTGTTCTATTTATTAGAATAACATAAATGTTTTTTAGTACTGTCCAGCATTTTCCTGACTTCTGTTTCATAGGAGTTAGAATAGTAAATTATTATGGTTTATTATCCAGCACTTTCCCTGAGTAATGTTATATTTGGAGTTAGAATAGTAAATTATTATGGCTTACTCTCCAGCACTTTCCCTGACTTATGTTGGATTGGAGTTAGAATAGTAAATTATTATGGTTTACTGTCCAGCACTTTCCCTGACTTATGTTGGATTGGAGTTAAAATAGTAAATTATTATGGTTTACTGTCCAGCACTTTCCCTGATTTATGTTGGATTGGAGTTAGAATAGTAAATTATTATGGTTTACTATACAGCACTTTCCCTGACTTATGTTGGATTGGAGCTAGAATAGTAAATTATTATGGTTTATTATCCAGCACTTTCCCTGAGTAGTGTTATATTTGGATTTAGAATAGTAAATTATTATGGTTTACTATCCAGCTCTTTCCCTGACTTATGTTGGATAGTAGTTAGAATAGTACATTATTATGGTTTATTGTCCAGCACTTTCCCTGAGTAATGTTATATTTGGAGTTAGAATAGAAAATTATTATGGTTTACTGTCCAGCACTTTCCCTGACTTATGTTGGATTGGAGTTAGAATACTAAATTATTATGGTTTACTGTCCAGCACTTTCCCTGACTTATGTTGGATTGGAGTTAGAATAGTAAATTATTATGGTTTACTGTCCAGCACTTTCCCTGACTTATGTTGGATTGGAGTTAGAATAGTAAATTATTATGGTTTACTATCCTGCACTTTCCCTGACTTATGTTGGATTGGAGTTAGAATAGTAAATTATTATGGTTTATTATCCAGCACTTTCCCTGAGTAATGTTATATTTGGAGTTAGAATAGTAAATTATTATGGTTTACTCTCCAGCACTTTCCCTGACTTATGTTGGATTGGAGTTAGAATAGTAAATTATTATGGTTTACTATCCAGCACTTTCCCTGATTTATGTTGGATTGAAGTTAGAATAGCAAATTATTATGGTTTACTATCCAGCTGTTTCCCTGATTTATGTTGGATTGGAGAAAGAATAGTAAATTATTATGGTTTATTATCCAGCACTTTCCCTGAGTAATGTTATATTTGGAGTTAGAATAGTAAATTATTATGGTTTACTGTCCAGCACTTTCCCTGACTTATGTTGGATTGGAGTGAGAATAGTAACTTATTATGGTTTACTGTCCAGCACTTTCCCTGACTTATGTTGGATTGGAGTTAAAATAGTAAATTATTATGGTTTACTGTCCAGCACTTTCCCTGACTTATGTTGGATTGGAGTTGAAATAGTGATTTATTGTTGATTACTCTGAAGTATTTTCAATGATTTATGTTTTATATGTATTTTATTTTATATGATTTTATTAAAATTTATAAATATATTTATTTTAAAAAAATTATTTTAAAGTTATAATAATAATATTTTATGTAATGTTGTAATATTATTTTAAAAAATAAACAATTATTAATTTTTAAAATATTTTTACATACATATCACAAGTTTCAACATTTATTAAGTAA
The DNA here is from genome assembly GCF_964263255.1 of Lissotriton vulgaris. NCBI lineage: Eukaryota > Metazoa > Chordata > Amphibia > Caudata > Salamandridae > Lissotriton > Lissotriton vulgaris. The sequence continues at coordinate 961,078,912 of NC_141685.1, read as the reverse complement.
AATAGTTATTTAGTTTTGTACAATAATTTTTTATTCATAGTTTCATTTGTTGATGCTAACATTTATATAATTTGAATACATTTTTTTCAATTATTTGTTTACAATTCACATTGCAATTTTTGCTATATATACATTTTTATATTACATTAATTAGTATATTAAATTTTAAATTTATTTATTAAAATTTAATATGTTAATTAATTTACATGTAATTGTATTTTTCAAAAATATGTACATAAAATAGTGCATCTTTTTGTACATTATAAAAGAATATTTAACAATCAGAAACATATTGTAATATACAATAATTAATTAATACATAATTATATTAAAAATATTATTGTATATTTTACATTAATCATATGTTTTTTCAGAATAATAAGAAAATAATTAGTAAACATGGGAAAATAAAATGCTATTTCTCACAATTTTTTTATTTTAACATGGGTATTTAGTCCTATTTGGGTTTTTATTCTGCTGCCATTTTCTTTTTGGAACTTCACTTTTTAGTCTATCGACATCGTTGTTTGGGTCATTTCAGAAAACGGAACCTCGCGGTTGGGAGCTGCTTCGTGTTGGTGAAGGTAAGTTTATTTTACATTAATTATTACTATATTTTAAGGTATTTTAGAGCTAGTTGTAGTGTGTACGTGTCGATATGTGTTGTGAATTACAGTTTATGTGATAAGTACGTGTTATTTCAGGTCGTTATTCATAACGTACTTTGTTAGGTATTTCTCATGAAACTAAGGTTTATGTATTGTATTAATGAATTACTTCAGGTGTTTTCCTATGTTTTATATGTAATGTTTAGGCTTTGTGTCTTTCGTATGTATTGTGGGTGGGTTTTGTTTGTATTTATTTACAGGTGTTCGTTTTGGTGAGCAGATGGATTTTATCTCGTTTTTTTTAAATACAGGTAAATGTTTCATTACATTTCCTGATTTTACTGGATTTTGTAGCTTTTTTGTCGTGATTATTTTTCGGGTTTTTAATGGTTCCATTCTTCAGAGGATTGCGATGTGGGACCCTTACAAAACAGTTGTATTTTTGCATTTTGTGGGGATTTTTTTAAACTATATGGATTGATTTTGGATCTATTCCTGTGGAAACTATCTTCTTGGAATATATTCTACAGCAGCAGAACCGTAAGTTATTATTATTTTTATTTTTGGGGTGGATTGTGCTATATTGTGCATTTTTGTTTAATGTTATTTTATTATGTCTTGTAATAATATATTACATTTATTTTTACATGACATAATTTAACTACATTGAAAAAAAATGTTTGCTTTATTTATTATTTGCAACGTTTTTAGTTATTGCTTGTTAAAGGATGGATTTTGCTATTAGGTCTAAGTATTCTAGACCTTCGATACTTGGGTACTTTCTGGTTTTTTGCTGTAAGTATTCGTACATATTTAATGTTTGTTTACTTAGTTTAGGGCCGATTTTAGATAGAGATTGCTCTATTCTGAGTTCTTGGTAGCTTTGTTTTATTTTTATGCTTTGGATTAGTTTATGAAGTGTGGGTTGTGTTCTTCCTAAAGTGGCTTGGAAGGCATTATGCCATCCTTCGACTGCGTTGTTAGTTTTTGCTTTCTGTGCTATAGTACTAGCATACACATTCCACCATGGAATTTGAAATGTAGGTTGTCTGCGGTGGCCCGAACAATGTAATCTTCCCACCCAGGTATCTTCAAAATAGTCTAAGAAGGGAGTTAATTTTTTCTCATTGGTGCGGTAGAAAGGGCTGTCAAGTAGTAAATTGTAGTAGTTAGCAACTTCTGTTGTAGGCACATATGACAATGCAATTAATTTTTAAATCTGATAAGCAAAGTTACTGTTTGTTGAATATTCTATGCTTAAAGTAGATTTTTGTAACTGCCTCCATATACTTTGGTTGTAGTGATAATAACACCCTTGTATAGAGGTGTGGGGATATATTTTAAAGATAGCTTGAATCATGGCTATTTCAAAGTCAATTATGATTCTTTGTGGATAGTAATTATCTGTAAATTCTTTGATAGTTGTTAAAATTTCAACGTAGGTAGCATTTGTTTTATTTGGCAGCAGAGTATAAATTAAAGGGATATTTGTTTCTTTGTATTCACCATGGATGGTGGAAAGTTGATAGAAAGGTTTGGGACATACTTTAAAAGTTCCGTCCATCATCCAGGTTTCACATGATTTTAGTTTTTGCAAATTGCTATTTGTTGCAAAAAGTAAAATTCTTTTGTCATGACTGTGGTTATCATACATTAAAATGTATCTTCATTGTGTGTAATAGTATATTCAGGATATATTTTTATGTCTTGAAATGTTTCAGGGGCTGCTGGAGTTGGATCAGAAGCACGTTTTGTTTTAGCTATTAATCTTTTCAAGTTGGGGATTGAAGGTAACTGTCCTGTTACATGTTCTGGCACTTTGCTTAAAACATTTTTCAAAATACTAGTGCTTGTTTCTTGTGAGCCTGTACTAGCATCTCTCAATGTCTCTAGTGCTGCTCTTATTTCGACTTCTGTTACATTGGGTGGGTGGTTATGCTCACGTACATTTACAACATTGTTATCAACAGTAGTTGCTCTACCATAGCATGCAATTGAGTAATATTTACTACATTTCCAATGGGTCTTATTCCCTTTGATTCTTTCTTGGGTGTAGGTGTAACCCATGTAGCTCAGCATTATTTTCCCTTTTTGAGAAGTAATAAAAGTAGCTCCAGTTGCCATGTCTAAGGTAGATCTGTGGAGACATATATATGTATATTTATTAAAATGAAAAACATTTTTTGTGATTTGTATATGAGAATGAAAAAGTGCAAAAATGTACTTACAATGTTGTTTTCCTGCTAATTATATTATTCTTGTTTTTCTTTCTTGAGTTTCTCTCTTTAATGTTCTGTAGTTGTGGTAAAGAATAATACAAAAAAATGATTTAGTGTTATAGTTGTTTGTTTTTAATTTCTGATTTTTAATAGATACAGTGAGTATACTTACTTAATGTAGTAGAAGATGTTGGTAGTGTAGTTGTAGATTGGTAGATTAAGTTTGTATAATCTGTAAAAAAAATGTATTTGTGTTATTTTTTGTATTAGGATAATAGTAGTTAATAGCATATGCAGTCTTTTGCAAGTATAGTTTGCTAATTTTTTTAATATTTTAAAGCTTTCTGAGTAGACATGGATAAGGCAGTTCATAAATTCCTTTACTTATTAATTTGTGGTGGTGGTTGATAGGTTTTTGTAGTTATATTTTAACAGAAAAGAAGACCAGGTTTATACATTAGGGAGTTCAGGTAGTTTTCGACAGGTTTGAATGATAAATGAAATGGGATTTCACTTACTTGAATTGTAGTATGCAGTGTTGTAGTCTTTGTAGTAGGTGTATATTCTCTTCTCTTCAGCAAGGTAACTGTTTTTCTCCAAGTTTGGGCAAAAAAGGTAAATTAAGTTAAGTTTGTAATTGTATTTATAGTAGTGAGTTAATTAATGGTAGCATTTGATTGGTTCAATTAAATATATTTTAAATTCATTGGTTGAGAACATTATTTTGAATTTAAAATCTGTTATTTTGTAAAGAGTTTGTTGCATCAATAATTGTTTGCGAATTTATATTGTGAAATGTTTTGTATGTGTTTTATTTTAATGGAATGAAATTATTAAAATGCTAAAATTAGTGAAATGTGCTTAAAAGTTATCCAATAAGAGTGTCTGATAGTGTTTGTTAATGTATTTATTACTAAAGTATTTTTTAATTTTATATATAAATAAATTATAGGTTTTGTATATACATATATGTGCGAAAAGTATTTTTTTACATTCAATTATTATGATAATGTGAATAAAATAAAGTTATTGTGTATATTTGGTTGTTTAGAATGGGACGATATTATTTGTATATTTATATAGGTAGAGAGGTTGTCGATGTTTGTGTTGTCGATATTATTGTAGAAGGTAATGTTATTTTACAGAATGTCGATAATGTAGTAGTCGATATTTAAGTAGTCGATATAAGTGTTAACGATATTAGAGTAGTCGATAAAAAAATATCGATATTTGTGGCAATCCTTGTTTAAGTATAGGATGACGATATTTTTGTAGACGATATAATTGTGACGATATTTTTGTAGGACAATGTTTTTGTAATCGATATTTCATCATGGAACCGAGAAAAGTATGCCCCCTTGAAAAATTTCAGATTTGAATACTGCAAGTACGATATTTCACTATAAAGTGTAATGTGCTCATCCTATATGAATTGACAGCTCAATATGGAAAGTAATAGCACTGATTTGAAAAATATGTATTTGTTGTGATATTATAACTATGTGTTGAAGTCATAAAAATGGAAGTTACGCTCTTCCCCATAGGGTTTATGTTTTTGATCAAGAACATAAGTGCTTTTCTTTTATCCACCCAATAAGCCGGAATGATTATGAGACTAACAACTGAAAGCAGGAAGGTTCGAGCCTGCTGTATGATAAGACTGTTTTTATTGTCTTGGTTTAGTGAGTAAGAGCATAAATCCGTATCTTTTGCTTTTGGTACCAAGTAGGAATATGTATTACGAGCACGGTGTTCTGAGGCACGATTGCTGTCAATATTCCAACAAGTTGTGAAGATTCTTTTTTGAGAATGTGTAGGTATTTACTTGAGACCCTTTTTTCTTTCTTTCTTTGTTTTTGGTTGCGGTGTTCAAACGACCATGTCATTGCCAACAGCAAAGTTTTGGGTAGACTTTAAGGAGTTTATTTGTGAACTACAAATAGGATTGCTTTCCAGTTTCCTGTTCTGGATAACACCAGAGCGTTAAGGCTCATCGCGCAGGAAGGACAGGTATCTGGATGGTATAAATACACTGAAAATGTTGGGAGCTGTGAATCAGATCAAGAGAACTTAAATATTAAGAGGAAGACCTGGCAGCAGAAGTAAAATTATGGATTGAAATTGTTTAGGTGTATATGTAGGATGCTATACATTGAATTACCCCAAATCAGTTATCTACATATGATTTAACATTCAGAGCCATGCAATGGGCTTTTGATGAAATATGGCTGTGGCAACGAGTACTGAGAAACTGTGAAAGCACTTGTGAGTATGAAAATGTTAGAATTAGGTATCCTTTGGAAATTTATTTTGTTACATTGGAAACCTCTGGAATACAGGATACATGGTTAACAGTGTTTATATACAAGAATGTAATACGATATGTAACGGTCCAATGGAGTTAACAGACGCCTGCAAATTTATTTGTGAGACTAGACAATCCAAAACAGAGATCTGTAGAATACAGTTGTAAAGTAGGTTAGGGACTGTAAATGTATGGAAACAAATTGGGCAAACTGGGGGCACCAGTTCTTTTCACACCTCCTATTCTAATTTTCATAGGATATCTTTATGATGGCATTTTGACAAAAAGACATCTTGTGTATTTTTTCAGCTTTAGTGAAATGTTCACAATGATATACAAATGATAGGTACACGAATGATTAGTTGATGTACAATGAAATAAAAAAGAGATATTGCATGTCAGCTACTGAGTTGGTTGGAAGGTATGCAGAAACTGTTCTTCCATGAATGTTAATTATATACTTGGTTTTTTTCTTTTATGGTTTTGTGTCTTAGCCCCCTGGAAGCGCTATGCAACAAACCATAAAACACTAGTTGGGTATAATGTCTGAATGTATTCAAGTGAAGTGATGGAAATGAATTTGGAAAGAGCCCTCATTCAGGAGATATAAAGAAACTAACAACTGTAAAGTACTTCTCATTTTAACTGAATGTATTGATATTGGTGTCCAATGAAAGTACAAGCAGGCTGTGTCTTAATAGCGCCATTTGGATAATGGTGCAATCACCTGAGAACTACCATTACCAGACCTTAGCTTCGCTTTCTCCATTAAAGCAATATACGTCCAACTGATCTTGTCTGATTGACCTCATAGGAGGCAGCTTGTCTATCTTCAGCCTGTGCAAAAGCTGCTCCTTCTAGGAAGGATGGAAAGAGGAAAGATAGAACAGTAACAGACTAGCCCGCGTGGAAGGCAGACACCACTTGTGGCAGAATGGAAGGTCAAATACACAGGCCTAGCGTGTCCAGGTAAAATATTGTAATTGGTGGTCACCGTGACAGGGTGAGTGACTTATCGGTCCCTCAGGCCGAAAAGATTGACAGGAGAATTACAGTTTTGGGAGGCAAAAGGCAAACAGAACTGTGCATTGGATTAAACTCTTATGACATGGGGAGGTTGGTAACAATTTTAAGTCCCACTGCAGAACAACAAGGTGCTAAGGTGGAGACATGCACTGCAAATATTTCAAGAAGCGAGTTACCAGGGGCGATGTTAACAAAGAAGGTTGGTCAGGGAGGCACAGGAAACTGGACAATTTAGCCGGCATCCGTTCACAGTACTGACCACCAAAGCCCACTGAGAGAGAGAAAAAGCAAAGCACAGAAGATCTGACAGGCACATCTCAAAATGGGTAAAGCCTGCAAGCTGGCACCAAGGGATACATTTGTCCCAGTAGCCAGCATAAGCAAACTTGGTGGCCAGTATTTAGGAAGCCGGAGTGAAATATGCTAGCCCTGGAAGGAGGATGAATGCCTTTATTTGGCACTGCTCAATCTCCATGTCTACGCAAAGCCTTTAAGGATTGGGCGTGGAAAACTCAACCGTGCTGTTATGAAAGCATAACTTCTCTGTCCAGAAGAGGAGGAAGAACCTGAATACTACGTTCCAGCAGATCAGCATAACAAATATTCCTCACCCAGAAAGGGGCGAACTTTGCACCATCTCCTCACAGCTTTAACTAAACATTTGAGATGAGCAAAATTAGAGGGAACCCATAAAGCACGCCCTGTGACCAACTCAAGTGGAACAGTACAGTAAAAAATGGTCAGGTAGTATCAAACAATTTTAGATAAACATAGTCATTCACATCCAAAATACCAAGTTTTTACGAAATAAATCACTGATTTATTGTGCTGTTGTTGTAAATAGCAACCAGTTGTACAATCCTCATCAAATGGTACTTAGTATATATACACATATTTACACATTTCTGTGCTCAGGATAGGGAAGAGGGGAAAGGTGTGTTTGTGATCTTTGTGGATTTGTGAGGGTAGTGGACACGGACAAAGTGGTGTGACATATATTCATCACATTAACATTCTGATAATGATCCGGCCTAAAGAATAGTTCAGTTGTTCCACCTATTTACATAGCTCAACATGGACACTGTTAATTGTCCTCGCTTGTAATCTTTTGTAATCTTTTGGGTGAAGTGGCATGATTGGAGAGGCCAGTCAGGGGAGGGGCCTTGCTGTAGCATGTCAGTTCTTTAAGTGCTCCAAGGAGAGGTCAGCCTAACACTATCAAATGCCACATCCTTTAGAGCAGCCTAATCATAAGCAGAAAATCCTATGGAGTGCATCCAGGCATGTCTCTGCAAGGTAATTCTAGCAGCCACATAGCAGGCCTCAATGTTATCCAAGTCTGGTCCACATGCCAACATTTGCTTGTAGGCATCAAGGCTGTCATTACCCAACACAGAGAACATACTGTCATGGGATTTGGGAGGGTCATCATAACCATCTAGTTGCTATTTTCCACAAGGTGTTGATACATGTTCGGAGAAAGCAGATAACATTGGGACCGCAGACCGTGTCTGCAGTTGGCAGAAATCTGAGCCCAATGGATCCAAGATCCAAGATGGCCTCCTGAAAAACTGCAACCTGAGATGGATCAGAAGATGGAGCCAAAAATTCAAGTTCAACATTTTTAAGAATCAGGATTATCTGTAAGGAAGGGGGAAAGCTGGGTTAATTGACACTCCTGAACTTTCCTGGAAGCAGGTCGTTCAACAATGAAGTAAACTTTTCACAGGAAACACCAGAGATAAGAGACGAATTCTGTGAGATAACCCTTTGCAGAGATGCTCTCTGGTGGGCTACTTGCCTGAGGGGGAGGCAGGGCCAGACTGGGGACCCACAGCAGCCACGAGGGGGGCTGGGGGAGGGGAGGCAAGCGTGAAGCACTGCTGCCTAACAAAACCGACCCCAGCCCTGCTGCTTTTATTACTGAGGGCTATTATTGTAGCATCACTGCAACACCGACCCCCAGTAACAAATCCGCCCCCCATCTCTCCAAAACCGGCCCCCACCCTTCCAGCCTCCCGAGCAAACGCCCTATGCCTACTACGGCCAGTCCAGCCCTAGGGAGGGGCGAGGTACTGCTAAGTGGTCTCTGTCCACTATCTAAGAATCTTAGCTTCCAGCTTCCTGATGTCTTTTAGGTGCATGATGGCACAGGAGTCACATGTTGAGGGGTCGTGATCAGGCCCAAGGAACCACATAAAGATGTTATGAGGGTTGGACAGGGACATTCAGCGAAAACCAAAGAACTCCAGTTCCGCTTCTGTAAGGTACATAAAAATAGGAACTGCAACCACTGCGTCAGGTGTACCATATAAAGGCTGATGCTGTCACTCCTAAGCAGTTAGAGCCACAACTGGACTCATGTGCTGCCACCTGGTGGTGGTGGTGTGTCATTGCTAGGAAAAAGTTTCCAGATCCAATCTGGCGCCCAGGGATATTCATAGGGTGATGAATCTGCACTAAGAACTAGTGATCAGAAAAAGGTGCTTTGTTGGGGTAGAGCAACAGGAGAACAAGCCTTCCAATTGAATTGTATTTAATATTACCAGACCATTGCACCTGGCATTTTGCTGTTTTCGCAATGTGTTTGCGAACTGATAATACTATTCACAAATTTGGATTTTTTATTTCTGTACGTAATTTTCAATTCAACTTGTAAGAAATACTGCCCAGGCGTACAGGAGAATTGTTTGAATTTTCTGCGAGAGGAGAGGGAGTGCGAAGTGTGTTAGCTTTCTCGCTGAAGTGTGATGCTGTGCACATTCCTTGGAACGTTATCCAGGAGAAGATTATGGCGCCCTCACACCCATCCATCTATCCCTGCTGATGACTCCAAAGACTTACATCTCTGATAAAAATGCATTAGCACTTCAAACGCATAGTTCAAAGGAAGGATTTGCATGTCCCCATGACAGTAGATAGGGAGTCCAGGCCCATGGAGCCTGTCCATTTCCTTACCTGCAGTTTTAACGCCATGCACTTTACTTAATCCCCCGCTTTGCCTTTGCGTTGTCCCAGACTTTCGGACTTGTGCTGCTGATTATGGGCCATATGTATCAACACATTTCCCCATAGACACAGAATGGGCAAAACCCTTTGATACATCTGGCCCCTAGTCCCCTGCTCCTCCTGGAAGGTGGACTCATACATGTCCTTGTTTTTCCAGAGTGAGACACTGCCTTATGTTCTACGATCACACCTCAGTGCCAGTGTGCTCATGTTTGCTGTTTACTTTTTTTTGTAAACAAAGTTTTATTGAGTGTTTTACCAATAAACATCAAAACACTGGCATTTCCACAATATCAGCCCACAGCGGCAGCAGAAAAGTACATGAGGAACCATCCCACTGTGTGATCGACCACAACCATGTCTTTAACCCCTTCGATTCTGGTGACAAAGTCAGCTCGTCATGGGCGTTACCTGCGCTGTGCGCATGACGAGCTGGCTTTGTCACGTAACCCGCGATTTTCAAATTTCAGCGCACAGCGGGAAAACCCGCTAGCACGCATGCGGTTAATGATCAAGGTTGGGGGAGGCGAACTACATTTAGGGGCATATTTACAAGGAAATGGCGCTGCAGCAAATTTTGCAATGCAGTGCAAGTCATTTTACAAGAATACGTCTCACCCCTATATTTTCCCTTGCACTAATAAACGCTACCTAGCGCCGACACAGATATCCTGCGCTTTAGTGCAAGGGTGCCTGCATTGTAGGGATCATTATTTATGTGCAGAAAGGTGTCCTTTCCTGCACATAAACAATAGATAATGGCGATTTGTTACTTCTATGTGTGCTGCATTCCGCAGCGCGCGTAGAAGTAGCGAATCACCATTATTTAATGAGGGTTTTTGTGCAGGTAGGTCACCTGCTGGCACAAAAACAATCATTAATGACATTTTGTTGTTTCTATGTGTGCTTCAGAATGCAGCACACATAGAAAAAGCAAAAAAACGAGGAGAAATAAAAGTATTTCTCCTCGCTGCGACAATCTAACGTCTGCGTTTGCATGATGTTAGTTTTTGGCACTGCCTCAGCTTTACACATCCTGTAACTCTAGGGCAGCGTCAAAAAGTAATGGGTGTTGCGGTGGAACGCTCACAGAAACACACATTGCATGCCCCTTCCACGCAGATACCTGCGTGGAAGGGTACCATATTTACAAAGCGGCATTAGGCCATGCAAAGTGGCTTAACGCCACTTTGTAAATATGGTGTAGGGCATTGCGTCACTGGAACATCACTTTTTTCAACGTTCTGGTGGCAGAATCCCCTTGTATATATGACCCTTATTTGCAACTCGGCCAATGGCGGGGGAGCAGGAGGGGCCCGGGCCCCCAATCATTGCCTGTCATGATAAAGAATCCAGGTAAAAACTGCAGGGAAGTGGGCCCAAGTTAGGCATATAAAAGCCATGCAGATATCTACACTGGGGGCGGAGGGGTTGGTCTCGGTGCATCTGGCATGGTGTCATTTCTGTTCTTATTTTAAGATTATACATTGACCTTTCTCCATTCTCAGCACGCAGGTTCCAATAGGTTTAAGGAGGATATCCCCCCAACTGCAACGTATCATTCGACCATAGCATCAACTCATCTAGATTATACCTTCACGACTCTGACTCTGTTCAATAAAATTGCAACTTTTAAGATCGGCAACAATGAATTCAGCGACCATCTCCCACAAGAACTGGTTCTTCAAACAATATCATGCAATCCACCAGAACAGAAATTAGACGACCAATTGTGCAAGACGAGAGCAGTAATCTTAAAAGAATAAGGTGTAACTCTAGTAACATAGACAAAATAACAGCTAAAGCCCTATTCAACCAGGTAAGAGCAAATTTGGAGCAGCCCGTGGGAAGTTGGGTAGACTTTGTTACACCTTTAAGAGGTAAATTTGCACAGAGGCAAGGCCCGAATCAGAGGAAAGCCCCAGCAACCACTATCAAAGCTGGAAAGAGCCCTGCTTCTAAAAAATTTAAGCCATCTATAAACCGAACTTTAAGGCAACAACGGAAATTTCCAAACAACCGGGGCCTGCAAGGCACCCTCTGGGAACTAAGGACAACGCTTAAACAGCGGAGATGGGTGAACAAAAGAGCAAAGGAAAACGTACTATGGGCACAACTTCTTCATGACGCAAAGCATCGAAATAGTGCTAAATTCTGGGAATCAGTAAACAAACTGCAGCGGCCTAACCACCGTGGCATAGACTCCAATATTACAGAGGCAACCTGGGCTGATTATCTCTCCGAACACTTTAATGACCTTGAACCAGTCCTTGTCATCCCTCTGGTTAATCCTAGAAACGTCAATGCCGACAATTCAATAGGATTCAGAAAAGGCGGTGGTGATGAACAGAGTGTCTGAATTAAGCAGACCACTCTTACCCAGTCCAAAGATCAGGGCTTGATCCATCGCCGTTATTTATCTCACTGCACCCTCCCAGCTCAGAACCTGGCTATATGCAAATCAGTCTGTCCCTGGCCCAGTACATCATGGGAACAGGGCAGACTAAACTACCAAGCCAATTCTTCACCAGAAAGGAGACAAGCTACCGGGGGCCGGTTTCTGGCATTTCAGCCGTCTTCGGCCCGGCTTGCTTGAATCCTGATGGTGCAGTGAGAAAGGGACTCATGTCTGAGTATACCCTGCCACACCTATAGTGGCCAAAAACGATTCAGAAAAGGGGGTGGTGATGAACAGAGTGTCTGAATTAAGCAGACCACTCTTACCCAGTCCAAAGATCAGGGCTTGATCCATCACCGTTATTTATCTCACTGCACCATCAAGGCTCAGAACCTGGCTATATGCAAATCAGTCTGTCCCTGGCCCAGTGCATCATGGGAACAGGGCAGACTAAACTACCAAGCCAATTCTTCACCAGAAAGGAGACAAGCTACCGGGACCGGTTTCTGGCATTTCAGCCGCCTTCGGCCCGGCTTGCTTGAATCCTGATGGTGCAGTGAGAAAGGGACTCATGTCTGAGTATACCCTGCCACACCTATAGTGGCCAAAAACGATTCAGAAAAGGGGGTGGTGATGAACAGATTGTCTGAATTAAGCAGACCACTCTTACCCAGTCCAAAGATCAGGGCTTGATCCATCACCGTTATTTATCTCACTGCACCATCCCTGCTCAGAACCTGGCTATATGCAAATCAGTCTGTCCCTGGCCCAGTGCATCATGGGAACAGGGCAGACTAAACTACCAAGCCAATTCTTCACCAGAAAGGAGACAAGCTACCGGGGACCGGTTTCTGGCATTTCAGCCGTCTTCGACCCGGCTTGCTTGAATCCTGATGGTGCAGTGAGAAAGGGACTCATGTCTGAGTATACCCTGCCACACCTATAGCGGCCAAAAACGATTCAGAAAAGGGGGTGGTGATGAACAGAGTGTCTGAATTAAGCAGACCACTCTTACCCAGTCCAAAGATCAGGGCTTGATCCATCACCGTTATTTATCTCACTGCACCACCCCAGCTCAGAGCCTGGCTATATGCAAATCAGTCTGTCCCTGGCCCAGTGCATCATGGAAACATGGGCAGACTAAACTACCAAGCCAATTCTTCACCAGAAAGGAGACAAGCTACCGGGGACCGGTTTCTGGCATTTCAGCCGTCTTCGGCCCGGCTTGCTTGAATCCTGATGGTGCAGTGAGAAAGGGACTCATGTCTGAGTATACCCTGCCACACCTATAGTGGCCAAAAACGATTCAGAAAAGGGGGTGGTGATGAACAGAGTGTCTGAATTAAGCAGACCACTCTTACCCAGTCCAAAGATCAGGGCTTGATCCATCACCGTTATTTATCTCACTGCACCATCCCAGCTCAGAACCTGGCTATATGCAAATCAGTCTGTCCCTGGCCCAGTGCATCATGGGAACAGGGCAGACTAAACTACCAAGCCAATTCTTCACCAGAAAGGAGACAAGCTACCGGGGACCGGTTTCTGGCATTTCAGCCGTCTTCGGCCTGGCTTGCTTGAATCCCCGGTAGCTTGTTTTCTTCCCAGTATAAGAATTGGCTTGGTAGTTTGGTCTGCCCTGTTCCCATGATGCACTGGGCCAGGGTCAGACTAATTTGCATATAGCCATGTTCTGAGCTGGGATGGTGCAGTGAGATAAAAAACGGTGATGGATCAAGCCCTGATCTTTGGACTGGGTAAGAGTGGTCTGCTTAATTCAGACACTCTGTTCATCACCACCCCCTTTTCTGAATCATTTTTGTCCACCATAAGCGTGGAAGGGTATACTCAGATGTGAGTCCCTAGCTCATTGCACCATCAGGATTCAAGCAAGCCGGGCCGAAGACGGCTGAAATGCCAGAAACCGGTCCCCGGTAGCTTGTTTCCTTCCCAGTATAAGAATTGGCTTGGTAGTTTGGTCTGCCCTGTTCCCATGATGCACTGGGCCAGGGTCAGACTAATTTGCATATAGCCAAGTTCTGAGCTGGGATGGTGCAGTGAGCTAAAAAACGGTGATGGATCAAGCCCTGATCTTTGGACTGGGTAAGAGTGGTCTGCTTAATTCAGACACTCTGTTCATCACCACCCCCTTTTCTGAATCATTTTTGTCCACCATAAGCGTGGAAGGGTATACTCAGATGTGAGTCCCTAGCTCATTGCACCATCAGGATTCAAGCAAGCCGGGCCGAAGACGGCTGAAATGCCAGAAACCGGTCCCCGGTAGCTTGTTTCCTTCTCAGTATAAGAATTGGCTTGGTAGTTTGGTCTGCCCTGTTCCCATGATGCACTGGGCCAGGGTCAGACTAATTTGCATATAGCCAAGTTCTGAGCTGGGATGGTGCAGTGAGCTAAAAAACGGTGATGGATCAAGTCCTGATCTTTGGACTGGGTAAGAGTGGTCTGCTTAATTCAGACACTCTGTTCATCACCACCCCCTTTTCTGAATCATTTTTGTCCACCATAAGCGTGGAAGGGTATACTCAGATGTGAGTCCCTAGCTCATTGCACCATCAGGATTCAAGCAAGCCGGGCCGAAGACGGCTGAAATGCCAGAAACCGGTTCCCGGTAGCTTGTTTCCTTCCCAGTATAAGAATTGGCTTGGTAGTTTGGTCTGCCCTGTTCCCATGATGCACTGGGCCAGGGTCAGACTAATTTGCATATAGCCAAGTTCTGAGCTGGGATGGTGCAGTGAGCAAAAAAACGGTGATGGATCAAGCCCTGATCTTTGGACTGGGTAAGAGTGGTCTGCTTAATTCAGACACTCTGTTCATCACCACCCCCTTTTCTAAATCATCGACAATTCAATTGGGTCAGTAGTAATCCATCAGCATTCAAATAATGGCGACAGCATACAATTAGAGCCCACGCAGCAGGAGATAGCACTTCAACCAGATCAGCACAATCAATTCAGTGTATTAGACGAGCAAAATGAACTCCTGGCTTTGGCAATAAGGAAACAAATAGCCAGAGGTAGAAGGGCGGGTGCACCTGGCCCAAACTGCATACCTCCAATGCTGTACAAAAAGGACCCTGAATTTTGGAGCAAAGCACTAGCCCCAGTGATAGGACATGCTTTAAGAACCTCTGCATTTCCAGAGTCATGGAGTGGCTCAATCATTAGCCCAATACATAAGCAGGGGTCAAGGACTTCTCCAAACAATTATTGATTGATAGCCCTCATAGACACTGAGGCCAAATACTATGCGGGCATCATCTTAAACGATCTGGCTAGCTGGTCCTCTGCGAACAACATCATACCCATAACTCAAACAGGTCTCCGCCAAGGGCACAGCACCACCACTAACATCATGTCCTTAACTATGCTTATGGATGCTGCGAAGCAGGGCAAATAACCTCTATACCTCTGCTTCATAGACTATTTAGCAGCCTTTCACCACGTTGATCGTAAGAAGCTCTGGCATAAGCTGGACAGATGGGGCATACCAGCACCCCTTTTAGACCAGCTCATTAAACTGCACACTAATACGTTGGTAAGAATTAAGTTAGGTGCTGTTGGACCCGGCCCTTTTGGCAGGTTCACCCCGAGACTTTTTGCTTTTTCCTAGCCTGTTTCTGTGACCTGGTGTTTGTGATTTTAGGCCTCTGCGCACTTTTTCACTGTGGTACAGTGTAAAGTGCTTGAGCTCTCTGTGTATGTGTGGTGAGTGGCCTGCCCTCCCATAGGAATGAATGGGGAATATGTATGCCCATGGTAGTTCCTGATGTGTGGGGAGTGCAGGGGCGAGTTTGATATGTGCGAACTCGTGAGATTGAATGCTGCGTAATGATATATGCGGCATGACTGTGTCTAGTCTAGAAGTGCCACTTTAAGAAGTTGAACAATGAATTTGGAAGGGCAGCTGCACTCTTTTGGCTATGTGTATTGGATTGCTTGTTCGGTATGTGTGCTGTGCTGGTATGTAGCCTGCAAACTATGGAATATAAAGTAAATTTGGCCTGGTTGAGAACCAGGACACCAGTACGCACTACTTAGTTTAAATTTTAGACGTTAATACATTTATTTAATTTTCATCAACAAATAAACTTATATCAGCATAACATTCATATTCATGTTACATTTGTGAAAGCGCATGTTCATTTATCAACATATACATTGCATGTATCATACATCGTGAGATCAATACATTTAGTGTCCACCCAATGCATTTCGGGGCGCGAGCCCCTTCGTCAGGGGTCTGTGTGTAGATAAAAGAAAAAAGAAAGAAAAAGGAATCTTGTTACTATTGATGCACCACAGTCTGTGGGGACAGATAAGGGGTAAAAAGCGAGGTTAGGGACAAAAAGTGTACGAAATATTTATATTGCATGAGTCTGATATCGGATAAGTTATAACGTTACTGCATGACTCTCAGGTAAACTTCGACTTGTATAATAGTTTCACTTCCTGCTATCGCTGCCATTCTGCAGCACTCATCAGTATCTCATTCATTTCCACACAGGCTCCTTGTTGTTAAGTCAGCATACACAAGGTGAGCATTTTTATATATGCAGTAACGTTATAACTTATCCGATATCAGACTCATGCAATATAAATATTTCGTACACTTTTTGTCCCTAACCTCGCTTTTTACCCCTTATCTGTCCCCACAGACTGTCACAATACAAGCGCACAGGTAACACTATGCCTTATTCAGAGTACCATTTATATATGGCATTGGCTTTATTAACCCCACATACTTAGACTCCGCTTTCTTTGTCATGTAGATTACACTAATATTCAACTATGAGAAGTTTGTAATAGACTTCACCTAGTTTGCGGTAAGAAGCATATATTATAGAGAGATTTCTACTTCATTCATGATGGTGCATCAATAGTAACAAGATTCCTTTTTCTTTCTTTTTTCTTTTATCTACACACAGACCCCTGACGAAGGGGCTCGCGCCCCGAAATGCATTGGGTGGACACTAAATGTATTGATCTCACGATGCATGATACATGCAATGTATATGTTGATAAATGAACATGCGCTTTCACAAATGTAACATGAATATGAATGTTATGCTGATATAAGTTTATTTGTTGATGAAAATTAAATAAATGTATTAACGTCTAAAATTTAAACTAAGTAGTGCGTACTGGTGTCCTGGTTCTCAACCAGGCCAAATTTACTTTAAGAAGTTGGCATATTTGTGTAATTTGTGTCTGGCGTGTGATTGGCTGGTGAGCCTGGTCCAGGAGTGCCTGGGCCTGCTTGTGGATTGACTGTCTGGTTTGAGGGTGACAGGGGCTGGGGAGCCCCAGGAAGTTGTCTGAGTCAGCCCGTGGATGAAAGGCTGCATCTGCTGCCAGGGAAGTGGGAGGAGATGGCACCTGGGAGTGAATGAGGCTGTGCCTGCCTGCCACAATGCTGGCTCCACCTCCCGCTGGGCCGCTGTCGCCTCTGCCCCTCACAGTCAAAGGAATTCCCTATAACCAGTCTAGCTGGTACTCACACTGCCTGCACAAAGACTTTTCTCTGTATAAGAAGGGGCTGTGTCCCCTTCCAAAAAGTTCTTGTTTTCTAACTTGAATCCTGCCAGGGACGTGCTGCTGCTTGGGCCCAGGGGAATTCCTGGGCCCTGCCCAGCCCCTGGACTCCTGAAGGACTTTGCTTTGCCCTGGGATCCTGTGGACCTTCTTCTTATCCCCTGGAGGACTTTGCTGGCCTCCTGTTTTGCAACCCAGGGACAGAAAGGTTGCTAAAGACTAAAAGACTCTGCAGTGCCCCACCCTCCTGAAGCTGCTGTGTGCCATCAAGATCGTGGGCTGGCTGACAGAGTTTCTGCCATTTGTCACGTGTAGCGCGCTGGCTGCTCTCTGACCCGAGTGAGAGTGCCGCGCTAGTACCGGCTGCCGTGTTGGGGGATAGACGTGCACATCGGCACGTATGTGGTGGTGGCCATGAGATCGTGGGCGTCCCCAGAGCCACATAATCCTCTGCAAGGATTTGCTGCTTCGAGATCGGCCTGTTAGCCCTGGGCGCGATTTAATAATCTGCCCGCATCTCACCGCCGCGGCCCGGGGGCCTGAAATTGACCAAGAAAGCACCGGAGGGGCCGCGCATTGATTGGCTGCCACAGAGGGTTTGCCGGTAAGAGTCGCGCTCTGATTGGCCGCTGCTGTGGGCCTGTCCCAGAGAGTGGCTCTCTGGTTGGTCGAGGCGCCCGCAGAGGCTCCAACGTCACAGGGGGCTCGCCTCAAAGGCCGCACTGGGATTGACCCATCACTCGTGACCTGCTCGAGGAGGCCCTGCATCGGAGAAGCTGTCCCATGGGTCCCCGAAGCGCCGAGTGACCTTCTGCCTGCAAGGGGACACTGCGCCCAGCCCGAATCCTGGTGAGTCAACGCCTCAGCGAAGCCTTGACCGTGAAGTCCCTAAGAGGGGGGCCGATTGCCTGGAGCATCGCGGAGCACTGTGTGGGGCATTTTTAAAGTACGGCGAAAGTGGCAGGAAGCGCTGAGAGCGCGTGAAGCGCCTAAGGGCATATCTCAACCCCCAAGAGCCTCGCAGAGCGCGGGGACCCCGGGGACTACCGCCTAGTGTGAAATCTCGCCGATTAGAGTGGATGAGGCGGCCGGAGAGGAGCGCTACAGGGCAGTAGCGCTAAAGCGACCACAGAGTCAGTTTACCAGTGATTACAGCCTACAAGCTTGTTATGGTGACTAGTGATAAGTTGTTGACGAGCCCCGAGAGGCTCATGGGGGCATATTTGTTCAAGAGCCTGTGTGGCTCCTGCCTTTGGGCACAGTACTGTACAAGGGCTAGTGAGAGCCCATGCCCTAGGTTGCTTGTTATCCCAGCTGCCCAGCAGTTAGTGGGCAGCTGCACCATTTAGGCCCTGACATTGAGACACAGGGCGTCTTAGCCCCAACAAGGCCAGTTGGCCTAGGGACTGCCACAGGTGGTGGCTCATGTAGGTTTTGCACAATTGTATGGTTATTGCACCTCTGAATGTGTTTTCTTGCATCATGTGTTATTCCTGCACCTCTGAATGTTTTTAGGCATCATGTGATTTTTGCGCTATTATATTGTTCTGGCACCTCTGAATGTTTTTAGGCATCATGTGTCTTCCTTTTCCCTGCGCTGCACCTCTGAATGTTTTAGGCATCATGTGTCTTCTTGCGCTGCACCTTTGAATGTATTTTATTGCATCCTGTGCTTTGTTCTGAACACCGCTGAATGTGTAGGTTTATGCATCATGTGTTTCCCTTGTCTTACACCTCTGAATGTTCTTAGGCATCATGTGTTTTCCTTTATTACTCCTCTGAATGTGTTTCATGCATCATGGGTAATGTGTTCTTGCTTATACCCCTAAATGTATTTTATTCTTAGGTGGTTGTTCTTTCCAGTACAGGTGGTACTTACCTGTTCCCAGTAGTTACTGGATGTGATTTATAACTGTTATTTTGTGCTATACTTATTCTTATTTCTAAAAGTGTTGATTCTGACAGTGGCCCATGTGGCCCTGTCCTGTACATAATCCCTTGTGAATATCGCCCGTGCCAGTTGGCACCATGTATATTGTGTGATCCTATCTGATGTGTTTTTACAATACAAAAGTTATTTTATAATAACCTTGTGTGGAGTTCCTTTGTGGTGTGCCTAGTATGTTGTTGCTGTTGTGTGCTGGCGCAAATGCTTTACACATTGCCTCCGAGTTTAGCCTTACTGCTCGTGCCAAGCTACCAGGGGGTGAGCAGGGGTTATCTTGGCGTGTGACTCCCTTGCCCTGACTAGAATGGTGGTTTCTGCCTGGCTTTGGCGTCAGCCTTAGCCTACCAGAAATAGCCAGTTCTAACAGGTGCTGAGACCCATATTTCAACCAAAATTACTACAACAAAGGGTCTAAAGCAAGGATGCGTTTTGGCCCCCCTGTTATTTAGTCTTTTCCTGGTGGATCTACCAGACAAGCTCAACAGCTCCTCTTCCCACGCTCCGAAATTAGGCGGCATAACATTAACAAATCTGTTATACGCCGATGATCTGGTCCTGATCAGCCGGACCCCCATCGGACTTCAGCGCCTCCTAGATGCGACTTACAAGTTCTCGCAACAGAATGGCCTAAATATAAATTTACAAAAAACCAAAACCATGGCAGTAAACCATCACAAGAAGGCAAATTCTAGTTGGTATCTGGCCTGCAAACATCTAGACCAAGCAACAATCTATAAGTACCGGGGCGTGTTGTAGGATCACAACAACTCATTTAAGCCGCAGCTGGAATCCTTGCGAAGGAATGGAGTCACGAACTATCTAGCACTGAAACCCCTGAAGAAGTTGCTTCCGGACCTAACTCTCGACCCTTTTCTAAAAGTCCTCAGAGCCAAACTGAAACCTACAATCACCTACGGAAGTGAATCTATGACCGGTAGAGATGCTGCAACACTTGACAGCATAATGGTATCCTCCTACAGAGCAATTTTCCACCTTCCCAATTACGTTTCACCAGCTCAAATTAGGCTGGAATTTGGCCTTCAAATACAGGCAGTGGAAAGGAAGGGAGCCTTCATAAAAAGCTGGCACAAAATTAGAGCTGCTGAAATAGGGTCCTTTAATAATCATCTTTGGGTAGAGCTGCACCGTACCATAAAATTGCCAGCTTACATGTACCTCCAAGAATCCATTAAAACCTTAGGTTTGACAGATGCCTGAAAAATCTCAATCGGCCACTTGGAGTTTAAAAAACTAGTAACAAAGACAACAAGATTATTATCATCAATAGAGGACAAGAATACATTGTCCAAACGTGCTCACGGTTGGGCCGTGCTCAATAATTATGATGTCATTAAACTCCAACCCTACCTTATGGCACATACAAAGATTGCCACCAAGGAAAAGTTCTTAATACTTTGGCTGGGAGTTGGCCTGATTACTCCATTTCTACCACCTTGGGAAAGAAAAGGAGGCGATCAGTCTTGCCGTCTGTGCACCTGCGGCACGGAGAGTCTTATTCACATTATATGTATCTGCAAGAACTTAAAGGACACATGGATCTCCTTGCTGAAACCATTCTTTAATCTGCATGGCGTTAGGTCTTGTAGACAGGCGGTGATGCTGTGCTTTAATCCAACTTTAGTACAGCTTAATTGCCGTCTTGTAAAATTCTTCGAACTAACAGGAAAAAGGCTGAAAAATGTATCATCAGTTGTCATGGACTAGATCTGCTTAACGGCCCTGGTTCTTCAAGATCTTGCCCAGTAAAGCTACCTTATGGCTTCCCAAATTGGTATTGCTAAACTACAAGCAGGGACATCAGGCAGTTGTCTCATGCTGCGCAGGTGCATCCCATCAGTTTAAAGTGATAAACTTTATCAAACTGACTTTTCACAGACTGAGTATTAATTGCACCATTGATTTTAACACGTATGATTCAATAGGAAGCAATTTTTTTGTTTTCTCTCTTTTTTATGGATAACACAATGTAGTTATTTTAGCCTTGTAAACTCTTCATTTATTGTAATTTCGATTTTATTGTTCATGTGTTATGTGCAAGGTTTTAATTAATCAAGCATAATACATTTACTAATATGGGAATATGGCCCAACTTCATGTACGCCTTTTATGGAGGTTAGTATTTCATCCCTGGCCCTTGCAAAGTCTGGTGACCTATGGCCCTTTCTTGCCTCCATATGCAGTAGACTGCCTTTGTTAGTTCCCTATCTGTTCATCTCCTGCAGTCACATATGATGCGTAGGGCACTTGACACTCATCTAGTTCCAGGTTTTCTGCCGTTTTGCTAGTATTAGTGCCAAATCAATAAATCGTGCTGTGAACTTTTTAGCATTAGGTGGATAATAATCCCCGGAGATACCAAACAGGGGTCTTGGGGGATGTCTCTGTCAATTGTGGCCTATTGTTTCTGCCTCTTCATCTCAATACTCTCTTAAATTGGGACAATTCCATGTCATATGATAAAAGTCAAAGTTGTGGTAAGATCATCTATGGATTCTGCTGTTTTTTTACCCTTGATTTGAATGCCAGCATCTCCCCTCAGATTAGCTTAATTGTGGCTACCTTCAACCTGAATTTTGTGCATGCAAAACGTCCTATCTTGCCAATAAAGATTACCCCACTTCCACCACTGCATGACAGGGCAATTCGGTTTGGGCTGACAGCAGTTCCGCTGCATATAGTGGGCAAGAATGGCACACCCCTTCTGGCCACAGAGCCTTACTCTCTCTCATGAACGCCAATTCAACAAAAGTCCAGGGGTAGCGGAAGTGACTTTTGCGTTCACTTACACACACATGCTTACACATACATTCACAATCATATATGCACACCAGGGCACATGCAAACAACATACATTTAAAAGCATTTGTAACGTACGTCAGCTTTCAGAGAGGGTCTTATTCCAGCTAATTGTACTTCATTTGTTATCACACTAAAAGTTAATATTGTTGTTCACTGTTAGTGTAATTAAAAAAAATGACAAAAACAAAGAGATTGGATCCCCAAAAGGTGTCCATAAGGACAAGCTTACCATGTGTCCCTGACACTGATTTTGCCACATCTGAGGTCGCAAATGCAGTGCTAGGGGTCGCAAGGGGCATGCGAAGAGTCGCAGCTGTAACCCCTGGCGACCCCTAAATTCCGTCACTGCTTGCTCTGGGGTCTCAATCCATAACTCAGTGGTTTTCTGTATGCACATATGATTGTTGGGTACGCTGAGGCCAAAATAAGAAAAGCGCCACAATACCAGAGACGTCATGGGTCACTCAGGGCTGCAGTGTACACTTGAAAAGTCACGCGGGAGCACACTGCCTTGCCAACATCTGCCCTCTAGTGTACACAGGTTTAAGCCCTTACATCCCTCCTCATGATATTGCTTGTGCACACATCTAGGCAGCTGTCCTATGACCACCTGTGATTCATATTTATGTTTTTTTTGTAAGATGGGTAGCACTGCTTGTAAGGCGGCCTCCAAATGTTTGCGGTAGCAGTATAAGGATAGGGAAGGCAGGGCTGTCTTAACAACATTATAGGCCCGTAGCAAAGCAGTGCACTGGGCCCTGCCTACACAATCACTCACAGGAATAAAAATGTTTAACGGAAAATGTGTGTTAAATGCTGGTCTGCATGGGGCCCCTAGGCTCGTGGGCCCACGGGCAACCGCCCAGTGTGCCCATGCATTAAGACGGCACCGAGGGAAGGTTACCTGGCAGTACCAGGTGTTTACACTTCAGATATTCCTTTCAAGTCTATTTGCTGATGGTTCGGAGGTACTGGGCAGTAGGACAGCACCATCTATAGGTGGGGAAGGAGTGAGAGTGGACAGAGATATCTGTGGGTGGGGAGGGGCTAGGGCACTTGTGGGTGGGGCAGGGGTACCTGTGGGCAGAGGACCCTTTGGGTGGGGCAAGTGTACTGCTCAGTAAATCAGGGGTCATCCATGGGCAGGGAGACCAGTCCGACTATGGTTGGTGTTTGTTTAACTATGAGTGACTTAAAATTAGTTTAAAACTCCAAGTGACCATGACAGGAGGATCTTTCAGTTTCATATAACCGTTGCAAAGTCCACTTCCAACAAGGCGCGTTCGAAGAGAGTTCCTCAGGTTTGAGCCTTGTTTGCAGGATTCTCCTTAAAATATGTATAATTAGCGTGACTCATGCACAGTTGGTTTGGGAAGGCTAACCTTAGGCGTATTGATGTAGAAGTCTGTTTTAATTGGTATAGAGTCCATATTGTCTATTTGACGTCCTGTGTTATTCATTTATGTCAGGGTCTGGAAAATGTGCTCAAAAGTCTAATAATAACCTCAGATACTAATGTACCTGGCTCAATATCTTGTAACACAGGGCTTGCTCAAGGACATCTCTTGTGACATACGTTATCTTGTTAACCCAGTAACAGCCATCCTTAGCATTCTTAGCAGTGACCATATATAGGGAAGACCGCATGTCTGCATTTGACTAGGCAGGTATTGTGCAAATGCTGCCTACTGACGCACAATCTCTAATCATCAAACAAATGCCAATACGGATAACCATTCAATCTTCCATTCAGACCCGATGATCACACATCTCAATTGTTAAGATCATTTGATTGTTTATTGAAAAAAGTTTTTTTCTTTGTGTTTTTTTTTTTAATGGTTTCTTATTTAGGTCTCGCGTCTTGGCAGTGCATGCGCTGCTTGCGCTGTCTCAGCGAGACCAAAAGTAATCTAAATGTTGGGTGAAACATAGTGTAATTTGTCATGCCACTTGCCATTGGTTTAACTCTGGCATTGCTGTTGTAATCTTGCTTTCTGTTGGCTGTTAATACCATACCTAACTTCCGTGTAGTCCGGAAGCAGCAGAGCCTAACTACAGTTTCCTCCACAGCAACTCTCTGCAAGGCGCACGGGGAACTTTCATTTTCCCCTTCAGCACCGCTGGCCTTACAAGTCACATGGTGCACGGGCACGCGCTCCAGCAGTGCCTGGAGAATAATCTGCTGCCCTTTTTTTTGGCCTACCCACCCCCTACTTAGCGCGAGGAGAATCTTGCGCCGCAGCTTGTTCTTTGTTTTTCAACCAAACAATCACTGTGTACTGCTAACGATAGCCGCAGTTCTCCACCTTGATTGGCAGCTCTGTCAGTGCTGGTTCTGAGGCGGGAGCGGGACCGGTCCTTCGCCACAGCTCGTTTCCTCCTTGTGTGTGTGTGTTTTATTTATTATTTTCCGCCTCTCTTCTTATCTGTTCGATCCCGAAAATGTAGTTACAGCGCCCCGCGATTTGCAGAATAATGTCCTTACCACGTGTAGAACACAGGCCTTTTCGGCCTGCTTTATGAAATTCGAGGGCAGGGAGGGTGGGCGGGGGGCAGTCAGCGTGCACTGCTCATGTGAATAATTAGAATAAAAATGTATGCATAAGCTTTTCCATCTCCTGTTCATTTGTATCCAGCTTGGCTGGACAATCAGCTACATGAATTGGATTTGATTCTGTTTTGTGTTGCGGCGGAAATGCGGCCGCTTCGCCCTTCGAGTTCTGAGCTGCACCCGGTTAGACCTCCCTCCGTTCTTGGAGTTAAAAACACACCCACCCTTCTGTGGAGAAAGATAAGCTGACGGGTACTGCCCACCCCTTCCTGTTTGCTGGACACATTTTGAAGAGAGACTTCTGGAGGATACCAGATCTACTAGTGGACTTGTATTATGAGGAGCCCGCCCCTGTTTGCCGCCCCCCCCCTTGAGTTCAGTGCAGATGCACACACATGCTGTTCTATGAGTGATGGCTTGTTCTACCCTATCTATGATAGTAAATATGGATTAGCCATCTGAAGGCAAACAGAGAAAAGGGTATCGGTAATCTCCCAAACATGCTTCATTGGAATCCGAGCCTGTGTTTGTGATCTTTACCTGTCGTCTTCTGTACATCTCTCGAGACTGCCATGCTGGTGCATGAACGTAAAACCATTATGGGTGGCAGCGCCTAGGCACGTGGAATGGCCTCTCCTGTCTCCCCGGGGAGCCCTGCCTCTGGGTTTGCATCTGATTGCCTGGTGAGGATTGCCTGGCAGCCCGTTGCTGGGTTCTGGACCGCGGGAATCCAGTGCTGGCCTTGGGCACAGACTGGCCTGGTACCGAGCCCAGAGGCAGGACGAGCCCGCAGTGCTCTGTTCATGACTGGCACAGTTAGGGCAGTTATTATCAGAGTGAGACATCATTTGCACATTGTATGTGAGAATGCATTGTGTTAGGAGCACCCCCTTCTTGCTCCGATATACACACAACATTGTTGAGAGAGGGTTGCACCTGAACAAATAGGGAGTGCGCCTTGCATTGTAAAGAGCCAGGTGTCATGTGCTGCAGGAAATGGTGTAACGGGTAAATCTCTCCCTGGGGAGGGTGAACACCGGACTTCGTTCGAAGGTACAACCTACCTGTGTCCCTCATCAGTGGCCAACCCATCCAGCAGATTAAAATATAGTAATGCGTTATGTGCATGAATAAGTGTCCAGATGTTGTAAACTATTGTTTTTTCCCAGTATTTCTGCGTTTCCCTGGACTTTGTTGACTTGTGTTGCATATCACTTGATATTTGACGTCGTGTTCGGCAGTCTCTTTTTTTTGGTTATCTGTTTGACGCTAATGTTCACTTGTTTTCTAGTAGGCTCTGACTTTTATTCCAACAAACCCGAAGCCGAGACTCTTTGTTGCTTCGCTTTGGTATAGTGGATAAGATGACGAGATTAATCTACCCTATGATCATGTCTGCTGGAATTATGCAGCAGGAGAGGGACACATTATGTGGCAAGGTTGAGTAAATTATGCAGCAAGAAAAGGCAAGTTCTGCAGCATATTGGTAATACTATTACTTCATTAGTTTGTCATTTTTTAAAAACTTGTTAACACTGTCTGTGCATTTGGTGCACCTCCTTAGTACCAGTGTAACACCCAAATATACAAATAAGCAACAGAAAGGTGACCAGTCCAGCTTTTCAAAGGGCCTTCGATTGCACTGCAACACGTATTGCTGCGTTTTTAGTAACTAATCTGAAAGACTGCTGTAGTAGAGTATGGGAGAGATGCCTCACCCACTCTCCTCCAATATTTTTTATTGGCTTGTATCATTGTCTTTTGTAAACGTTGGCTTTTGATTCATTAATAGGATTGTTAGTCCCTCCTTGGTACGGTTTTGTCTTCATTTGTACCCTCCCATGGCGACTAGCCCTTTTACTTCAGTTGTTATTCAGGACCTGTTATTTAGTCTGTAAGCACCATTTACTTTATTGAGTTTCTCTTACTGCAGGCCAGACACCCACTGCTTCAGCTGAAACCGCTTGTGTTATTTTAAGCAGTACGGCCACCCCCCTAACAATGGTGCCCGCTTTCAATCACTTTAGCCTCTCATTATCTTGTCTGTTTCCACCCCTCTGCCCCCTCAAGTAAAATGGATTTAGAAATGATTAGCAAATTAAGTCATGTGAATTCCAGGTAGTACATAATCCTGTGCTAATGGACTGAAGCTGACAACAGCACATCTATGTTACATGTCATCTCATCTGTACTAAAGCCACCTGACAGGGTGGTTCTCAAAAGCCTGTTTTATTAGCACCAATACCACCACCACCATTACCAGCACCATCAATACCACCACTACCATCAATACCACCACCACCAACATAACCACCAACATCGCCACCTCTAATACCACCATCAAAACCACCAGCACTACCACCAATACCACCACCAATTACTAATACCACCAGTACCACAGCCAACACAAATACCACCACTAATACGACATCCAATACCACCACTAATACCACCACTACTACCAATACCACTACCAATACCACCACCAACTCCATCAATATCACCACCACCTCCACCAATACCACCACCACCACCAATACCACCATGAATAATGCCACCAGTAATACCCCCACCAATTACTAATACCACCAGTACCACAACCAATACCACCACCACCACAAATACCACCACCAATATGACATACAATACCACCACCAATACCACTGCCACCAGTACCACTATCACCAATACCAACCACCTATACCACCACCAATAATACGACCACCAATAATACCACCAATTACCACCACCAATAATACCACCAGCAATACCACCACCAATTCCTAATACCACCAGTACCACAACCACCACAAATACCACCACCAATACGACATCCAATACCACCACTAATACCACCACTACTACCAATACCACCACCTCCATCCATACCATCTCCACACACCAATACCACCACTACCACCACCACCAATACCACCACTACCACCAATACCACCATTAATAATACCATCAGTAATACCATCACCAATTACTAATGCCACCAGCACCACATCCAATACCACCACAACAAATACCACCACCAATACGACATCCAATACCACCACTAATACCACCACCACCAATACCACTGCCACCAATACCACTATCACCAATACCACAACCACCTATACTACCACGAATAATACCACCAATTACCACCACCAATACCACCAGCAATTACCAATATCACCACCAATACCACTACCAATACCATTACCATCAATACCACCACCACCAATACTACTACCACCACCAGCAATACCACCACCAATTACCAATACCACCATCAATACCAATACCACCAGTACCAATACCACCACCAAAACCAATACCACCACCAACAATACCACTACCAATACCAACACCACCAATCCCACCACCAATACCATCAGTACCAATACCACCACCAAATCCAATACCGCCACCAGTACTACTACCACCACCAATACCCCACCACCACCAATGCCATCATCAATACCACCACCAAGAACAATACCACCACCACCAATACCACCACTAATACTAATACCGCCAATGCCAATACCACCACCTCAGCGCCTCTCGCTCACTAGTAATAGCAAGGGCACTGTACGAGCCGGAGCTGCAGCCGCAACCATCCCTCCCTCCATTCCTGCCATAAAGCACAGCCCGCCCTGCACCAGGAGGTGAAGACAGGGCCCTTCTACAACTGGAGTGTTTTTTATTAGGTCAAACATAGCAATGACATTATGCAATGCCACAATGTACACTCAAATCACGGAGAGGGCAGGAAATAGCCCTGCCCCTCCCGCTCTTCCCCCTGAGTCGCATCAGTGTAATCACAGAGGAAAAGGTGTTGGAGCGCCTTGGTAAGAGTTTATAGTTCAGATCATTTGTAACTCTCGCTTCACACTTTGTATCTGTGAACTTTACAACAATTACACATCCTCTTCACTGCACTATTTATCAATACTTTGAAGACATTGCAGGCCAGTCTCTTCTTCTGATATTTACAATCTAACAAGCGCGTCGAGAAGGCCCTTTATTGCATTGCAATAGGTCTTGCATTTAGGAGAGTTTAATCTATTAGTACTGTAAATGACAATGCCTTTTATTTATGTTTTAAAACCCTAAAAATAAATAAAATCCCATGTCATTTACAATGCCAATAGCTCAAACTTGAGTGAATTTAAGACCTATTGCATTGCAAATGCTTATTTTTAAACGTCATTAATCCCCAATTTGAGTCAATTAATCTACTCAATAACACTTCATAACACAGGGACACAGCATTTACAATATGTGCAATAATGAACAAATCACACAGACAATACGCACAACAAATAAGACCTCATAGTTCAAAACAAAGTATTGCTCTGGTTCTGTGCAATTAAAGCTTTTTGGGACACACAAATAGCCCCTGATATCACCAATCCAAAGAAATATTTAACTTGTTTTTTACAATGGCAGAAACCAAACAGAGACCCTACTGAGCTCAAACAACAACAGTCATAAATCTCTAAATCAATTACAAAATGAGCTACAGTGGTTTTGCATGTGTAGAACACTTGTTTCGTTATAAGATGAAGGGAGTTCCACCGATGGTTCCTCTTCACAAAGAGGTAATACTAACCACGGAAGACCATTCAGAAGTACTGCACCACCTAAACCATCTGACAATGTTTCCTTAACTGCGGCCTCAACATCTGGTGTTCCTTTTTTAGAAATAGGCCAAATTGTCAACGTCGAACCAGGCGGAGCAGAAGTCGCCAAAGTAAAAACAACACCGATTGCCCAGGCAACCAGGAGCAAAAAACCCTTGTGATCAACATATCTAAAACGAATTTATCTCAACTACAGTTGTCTACCCTTGAACGCGGAACTACTTTCGTTCCAACATATAACACCTCTGAATTGGAAACTGAGATAAGCCTTTATAAGTTTATGCGGACCTTAAGACTTCGACACTTCTTTACCAACGTGTGTCCCCCTACTAGTACGCCTGTACAACATGCATGTAAAGACCTAAGAAGCAAAAGCACATTTGTGGCTCCAGTAAGTCACAAAATATTTGACTCTTTTGAAACGATCACCCTGAACTCCATCAGAGAAAATTTCAAAAAACCCAACCCTAAGTACAACAACTTCAAACGTAGGGAATCAAGAGCACTAAATCAAATTGTTAACAATCCCGACATCACTTGCAGTAAAGCCGATAAGGGGGGTGCGCTTGTAGTCATGGACAGCGATTTTTACAACAAAAGTGTAAGTGACCACGTCAGCGACATGAATCTGTACATGAAACTACCAAGTGATCCCACTGGAGTCTTTTCTAACACACTCAAAGCCATTCTTGATAAAGCATTGTCAATGGGAACGATTACGGACAAGGATCACAAATATCTCATACAACCCCATCAAAAATGTCCAAGCATACATATGCTCCCAAAAATTCATAAAAACTTGAACCATCCACCGTTTCGTCCCATAGTTTCAACTAAAAACTCTATTCATGAACCCACTGGCAAGTTCATTGATTTATACTTACAAGACATTGTTAAATCCATGTCAACTTACTTGCGTGACACAACTGACTTCCTGAACCGTCTCCAACAGGTCACTCTGGAGCCTGGCAAACTACACACTCTGGTAACTATTGACGTATGTGCTCTATATACATCGATCCCACATAACAGGGGCATTGAAGCCATTGAGTCTTTTCTACTCAACCATCCGATCGATGACGATTTGAAAGTTCTGATACTTGAACTCATACAGTTTACCCTATATCACAGTTACTTCTCCTTCAACAACGACTACTATCTTCAACTCGTTGGAACATCAATGGGAAATTGTGCAGCTCCTAGCTATGCTAACCTGTTCATGCACCGTATGGAACTTGATCACATTTTGAGTCACAACAAATGGTCAAACAACATCTTGACCCTATGGAGATACAATGATGACATTTTCCTTATTTGGATTGGTCAACCTGATGAAATTCCAGAATTTCTGAAATACATAAACGCTTTGGATGATCACATAAAGTTCACACACACCATCAGTCCCCATAGCTTGCCATTTCTGGATGTACAGGTGACACTACTGGACAACAAACTCACAACCAACCTATTCGTCAAAGCTACGGATAGAAATAATGCTCTTCTTTTTACCAGCTGTCATCCCACCCCCCTTAAAACGCATTTGCCATACTCCCAGCTATTAAGGGCCAAAAGGATTTGTTCAGAATCAGAAGCTTACGAAACATCGGAAGAAAAGATACTTCAAAGATACAGAGACCGGAGATATCCTGAGGTTACACTGCAAGCAGCCAAAAATCGTGTAGCCACTAAAACACGGTTGGACCTTCTAACCTCACACATCAGACCTACCGGCGAACAGAGACCAGTCTTTGTATCTAAATATTCCACAAGAAGTAAGGCGATTAAGAGCATCATCCTAAAAAGCTGGGATATGATTCGTTTTGAACCAGACTTTCAGGGCATTTTTAACTGCAGACCACTTTTTGCATACCAGAGAGCTAAAAACATCAAAAACATTCTTGAGACTGAACCCATTGATCCTTCTGCACACTATTCAGGCACAATACCGTGCCTCAACTGCAGTCATTGCCACAACATCATTTCAGGGAATACCTTTAATCATCCAGCATCAGGGAAAGCCATCAAACTACGAACCAACGCTACCTGTGAATCTAAGAATGTAGTATACTTACTTAAGTGTCCCTGCGGACTGCCTTATTTAGGCAAAACTGAAAGAAAAATCAAAGTTTGCTTGACCGAGCACAAAAGTACAATCAGAAACAAATCCACCAAAGCACCTTTGGCAGCTCACTTCACTACACACCAACATAACGTGAGTCAACTGAGGTTCCTTGTATTAGAGGTTGTCCCACTGAGACCAGGCGTTGACAACAGAAAAATACTACTTCAGAGGGAAACCGTTTGGATCAAGAGACTTGATGCTTGCCAGCCTAAGGGCCTTAATGATAGACTCGAATACAGTTGTTTCCTATAATGAGTTGTTGTCCCAATGTGCATATTCTCTAATCTTACTTTCCACACTTACATGTCCTATCTCAGTGTTAATATTCCGCATTTTCGTTTCATATCTATTATCTCATCACCCTCTGTTTTACATCCATTCTCGCTTATCTACCTTGTTTTCACATATAGTTGTCCTTTCTACCTTTCCCAACTGTTTGTAATTTTTTTCCACCTTTGGTCCTTATCTTTTTGTCATTCCCTCTGTAACTTTTCCCCACCTTTGGTCCTTATCTGTTCAGCATTTTTTTTACCGCTCTTTCCAGTTTCCTTTTCCATTATGATGCACATTATTGTACTTGCTCTTATGTTTGTGATGGTACCTACAGTCAAACACTATGATTGACCATTCTAAGATGGCCGCCGCTATCGACTTATGATGTTTTCGTCTATTTACATAGACATATATATGGTCTCACTTTGTTTGTTTAACATATTCATATTTTCTATGTCTAATACAGTATCAGGCCACGGCCATTGTCATATTGTGAATTTCCCACTCCACGATCTTTCTATCATCGGCACGTCCCCATGGGTACTAACATTCACGGTAGTCCGTTTTCCATTTTCACGACTGTGTATTTACTTCCGCGTTCACCTTACCGAATACTGACCCTCGGCAGCCTCGCATGCCGCACGCCGCTACACCTAACACCTGGTAAGCCTCTTTTGACCGCCACACTCACGTTCTGTAACTGAGCACACACTTGGTTCTTCCTTAGTGCACGTAATGGTCAGTTACCATACACGGGTGATTGTCCCGTTCTGCCGGTTTGCTTCGAGCGTTTTCACAGTCCATTATGCACTTAATGGGTGTTTTAAATAACCCTCACGCTATCGACCATCTTTTTTTCTTCCCGTCATAGACTTGACTAACCAGAGACTCTCTTAATTTCTTTATTTGCTTTCAGTGTCGGAATATGCATGTTTGGTCGCGTTTTACTCTCCTGACCGTATTATATACCTCGTGGTTGCGAGCTCCCCTTCCTGATACCAGTATGTTTATTTTCAGATCTCTCACTATCCCCTGACGAAGGGTTCAACCCGAAATGCATAGGGATGATGTATTGATCATTGGATGTTATTAAGAAGCATAAT
Organism: Lissotriton vulgaris; assembly: GCF_964263255.1. Lineage (NCBI taxonomy): Eukaryota > Metazoa > Chordata > Amphibia > Caudata > Salamandridae > Lissotriton > Lissotriton vulgaris. The sequence continues at coordinate 961,046,344 of NC_141685.1, read as the reverse complement.
CAATATACTGCTTTACAAATAAGTCGCTATGATGTAATATGTGACTCATCGATTAAATGAACTTCTAAAAAGGATTACCACCGACTACGCTTGTTTGAAATTTGTAATACCTTGTGATGAAAACATAATTCAGGAGTCCACTCTCCCATTGGAGTGCCCTTGGAAACAGTGCAGGCGGTCCCTGCACTCCCCCTTTATTCGTTATAAGAAAAAACACAGTGAACGCATTTCGAACCCTTTCAAACATCTTTTAGGGTTCTCCTCAAGCCTCAGAACACAAAGGAGCTGTGGCTTTTTCCTCTTTCATCGAGGGGCATCTAATCTCTACGGTGGTTCTGGCATATCCAGAGCTAACCAACTTAAGACATTAAACATTCTCATGGTATTTTCTTTTGTTGTTTCTTTATTTTTGTTTTCTCGATGTATCATGATTTTACAGCAAACCAGCAATGTACACAAACGTGCTTCTTCAGAGCTTAAAGTTTCTGTTCCTTTCGTATTTCAAGTAACTAGTCTCTGTTACATCCTCCATGTTCAAACGACATACTTTTTTACTAGATAATAATTATTTGACCCTTTTAATTCGTTTTCCTGTGTGTGTACTCAGCTCCTCTAATCTGAGTGTGTTAACAGTGGAAATATCCGTCTGTAGTTTCTTTGTATTCTTCCTTATTTTGGTTCTCTCTTTAATCCTGCTTTTATTGTCACGCCCCTTGATAAGGGAAGCGCAGAAAACTTTCTGCACATCCACCCGTTCGTCAGTTAGATATGGGTACTTGGTCAATTCATTAGGCAGGCAGCTGGCATGGGGATATCACATGCTGCCATATTGTATCACGCTTGTGGCACGTATCATCTCTTTTCTCCGATTGGTTTTATGCCTAATGCTTGTGCAATTTTGTTCTGTCTGCTCAACAACGCCCAATATATTTGTTCATGACAATGAAGAAATCACCTTGTTACTCTATTCTGATTGGATGTGTCTTTAGCCTGCCTTTTGTGATTTTCGGGCATAAAAGACCTGGTAGCATGCTGTAATTTCGGCATCTTGCTATTTTAGTTTGGGCCTCTGTGATCACGTATAAATGTCTATCTATCAAATTTAATATATATTATTTTTAAAACATCTTTTTATTAAACATACATCAGCATCAAAATATAGCATTATCATCAGTCTCATATTCTATGCATCCTCAGTACAATCGTGCACAGTCAGCAGAAATATAATATATTTGTCTGCGTTTCTTTAATTTCTCTTCCACAAGCAAACATTTGGACTTATCAAATTTTGTTTTCACCACCTACGTAAGAGTTAGGGGGCCTTCCAATATATACCAGAAACCGCTTGTAAGATTGTAGCAGTAAAGAAAACAGTGGTCCTAGTAAATTTGTATCTAAACATATCACTTTGTATAGATAATTGCGTACGAACAATATGCAAAAACAGGCACACATGAAAAGGCTATCGGCCACTTCAATTCGACAAAATATTTTTTTCATTTATTTAGGCATAGTAAAAATGCAAAACAAACAATACATCTCAATTCAAAAGAAGGGGGGTTCAAGCGCATGATATACATTTATACATGTCCTTGACGGTTGTCATTGGCAGGGAAAGAAAAAGGTGGGAGAGAATTGTGCTCTAGTGAAGATAATAGAAGAAAAGAAATGGATTCCACAGGGGAAAAAGGTTCACATAAATTCGTGTGGTAGGGACCCGGTGATATATTAAACAGAAAACTGTCTCCCTTTCAGAACTTCCAGCCTACCCCTATACATTCAATACAGTACATTTATTGTCACAGTGTAGCCACATCTGTGAATTTAGTATGGGGGATCATGGTGGTAGGTTGTAGGCCTATTCGGGGGTTCGTCGACGTTTCGACACTGGCGCAAAAGGGTTAGTGGGATCCTCTGCTACGGGTCTTCATCAGGACAGGGAACGGGGGTATCAAAGCGCTCGGGCATGAAGTAACCAGGAGTAAACTTCGAGGTTTTAGGATTCTCATCAAGTCATCAATGACCTCATCATCGTCTCATTACAAGGCTGCGCGTAGGTGTCTGGGCATTAATCAATAGGGTAGCGAATCTCAAAGGGACCACATTGCTACACATTATTACTCAAGGTAAGGCATCTATATCCACAAGACTGTTACAAAATGCCACCACACTCAATTGATTGCTAAAACTAAAGCTACCTTTAATGGCAGGTGTTACCAAACAGTTGACAGACAAGCAATTCCCAATAATTCTGACACCTTTGAAATCAAAATGTAGGTTGGTTACAGCATTGACAACAGAAGAAAAAACAAATATAGCCACTAAACAATTGGTGCCCTCAGTTATATTTTGGGAGTGTGTCTGGTATGTGAAACGCCACCATGTTTCAGGGCAGAAGTGAGGCTGCTACTGCATTGCAGCACATGTGCATCTGTGGCAGAGATACTGCTAACACCAAACAACTCACTGTCGGGAGCCTCTGCGCCCACACCACTAGCAATTTGTACAGTTTGGATTGCCTCCACCTCAGCATTTATCTAGCCAAGGCCCCTCCAGACATCCCCACTGAAGTGGCCAATCTCCACTTGTAGCGTCAAGGTACGCTTTAATAGTGTAGGGATGACCTGTGCAAGTCTTCCAAAGGCCCTGGTCCTGACATCCATGTGCACAGCATTGGTCAGCTCCTTGGCCTTTGAGTGCTCCTGTCCTCTGACATCTCAGTGCAGAGTTTTTCAAGGGCACTGTAAGTTTGTTCATTTTTGCGACCATGCAGGCTAGATTGTCTGCTAACTGATTGGCCACTGTGCTGAGCCCCAGTATAATGGACTGTTGTATTGACCGCAACTTTCTGTTGACCGTTCTCATCTGTGTGTGCTGCAGGCACTAAATCATCAGCATTGACACCTCAAGTCCACCAAATACCGCCTGTTGTTCGGCAGTTGTCTGAGACCTAGAAGCATGCGACGTGTGACGGTGTCTACAGGCATGCACTGTGGAGTGCTGCTGTAGGGACCTGACAACTGGCTGCGTGGTTGGAGTGGGTAGCTGTATGGCAACCTCTCCCTCAACTGATGGTGGCTGTGGGGAGAAGATATCAAAAAGCAGGGAGGTCTCCTTACAAATTCAATTAGGGACAAGGAGCAATGTATGGAAAATGAAAAAAGTCCCTACTCTTCTAGAATCTAGAAATAATCTACACTTGACGTTTACAAACCCCTTAATATAATAACCACATATCCAATAGATCACCACAATAGACACAAACTTAGAAAATAATATACAATAATATTTAGACAATTGTACAATTTATTTGATAAAATTAATACATTCATAGTGCCATTTAAAACAGTAAAGAATTAAGTAAAATCACAGAAATGTATTATCTTTGTTAAAAATCAACTGGATATATTCACAGAAATTTGATTATGTTTGTGAAAAACTACAAAGTTGTCGACGCAGCATTTCGGTTTTGTGATAGCACCTTCATCAGGACAAAGTTCTAGTTAAAAAGAAACATGTAATTAGACATTTTGACAATTTTGCTTTTTTTTCACAAGGAAACTTTTTTAACATTGCTAAGATAGACTCTTACACTAGAACAAAGAGTGAACATTTAAGGCACCTCTTTTATTTAGTAGATTTATTGAACATGTGGTTTGGAGGGTTTAGTCCTAAAAATATATAGTGCTCTAACTTTGGATTCTCTAATGCCCCAATTGCTGGAAACATAAGGGAAAATAGTACTCTTACTCTAAAATTCACTATTACACTTATTACTAATACATCAATAAAACAAGGTGGAAAATGCATACCTCTATAAAGAAAGGTATCAATCCCTGTATTCAATTTGGGGAATTTGACCCACTCTATGAGGTAAACGTCTTATCACCAGGTGTATGTCCATAAAATAATTGGGGACGTTTGAGTTCTGCACCGTCCTATATGTGGAAATATTGAGTGTTTAGAGATCAATATATTTGATTAGCTCTTTGATTAATATACATAGACTTATTTGAGGTATTTACCTTGATATATGTTTCAATTAACTTGAGGTTAAGGGAGCCACCGGTGTATTGTTGATTTAAGGCTTTCACCCTGAACAAGACAAAATAAAAAGAAAAAAAACCCACGCTATTGGTTTCTTTCAGAGGGACTCTAATAATTGAATAGTTGGATGGAAAAAAGGGGGTTGACCCTCTTACCCAGAAGTCTGGGAATAGCACAAGGATGCTGCGCGTGGTTGGATGTTCTGAGAATTACACCGGCACCACTTTATTGGAGACGCGTTGACCCTTTGGTTATTTTTCATGCAAGAGCTGATTTAATCAATTTTCAGGCTCTGAAGAGAAAAATAGAAGAAAGTGGAATTGTTTAAATGGAAAATAACTAATTGTGTTTGTGGGACTCTTTGGCTGTGGGGGGAAGGACATGCTGCTGGAGTGTCAATGAGGTATAGTAGGCAGACTCTCCTGCACTTCTGCTTCTTCTACCACCATCCATGCCTGCTCTTCGCCCTCATCTATTGGGCCTTCCATGCCTTCCCCAGGTGCATCTAATTGGATAACGGAGATGCCATTAAAAACATTACATGTGGAACACATGTTCATTAGTTGTACAAATTAATTCCACAAATGCCTGACATGGACTAAAAAGTTTTTGTCTATGACTAAAAGTCCCATAGTACACAATGTGGGCTTTTGGACATAGTATAATCCCAAACTGATAAGTCTATTTGACTTTCTTTTACATGCATGTGGACACCAGGTACAAGCTCAGAAATGTAGCCATATATTAAGTTTTGCTCGTACTTTGCAATGGTACATGTGCAAACGTGTTCACGTTGGCAAATCCAATGCCAGCCTCTGGCTCCATTGTGGACTCCACCATTGCCTCCAGTGTTGTGGGTGGGGATGCAGTACAGAGTCCACCTCCTGTGGCACGGGTCTCGCTCAAGCATGTTATGATCTTTCTCTTCATGCGTGAACAGAGATCATACCACCTCTTGCGAATCTCTTCACCAGAACGCTGTGCCACACCCACAGCATTTATCTTCTACTGCATTCCCTTTTTTGTCTTGTGCTTCTGTGTCCCTGGCACTGTCATGGATGCCCGTCAAAACTAGAGGTTGTGGTTGTTGCAACCCTCCTCAATGAAAATCGCAAAGTCCTGCTCTGAGACCTTATATTTTCTCTTCCTTCCCCTGCTCCTGGCTGGCCATTCCTGGTGTTGGGTGACTGGTTTTGCGCTCTTCAGATCACTGCCTGGACTCTGCAGCTCTCCAGTCTCTCTCTGCCTCCTTTCCTGGCTGCTGGGATCCTGTGCTTACTGTTGCAGGGGTTATCTCCCGGAACCAGGAATCAGAATTTGTAATTTTTCAATGCGTCCGCTATTTGCAACCGCATTTGCTATTTTCGACCAAATTGGTAATCGCAAATAGCGATTTCCTATTTTGCAAACGACTCGTTTCCAAATCACAATTTGGGCCAAGCCAGCTTCCATGCATGCTGTTTTCGATGACCTAATTGCAATTACCTAAAAATCACAATTACCAAATCACAAAATGGATATTTTGTACATCTGGCCCTTAGGGATTTGCCGTTGAATCCAATTGCATATTCCAGTTTGAGGTAGGCCTGGATTTCTCCACTTTAAGGTGGATCTGGATTAAGCTGATGGTGGCCCTAGCCCGCCAGGACTTACCTGTGAGAGTACTCTGACCGATCAAGGCTGTTTCAAACCCAGCTCCAGCACCTCAAGGCTCCCTCCATGCTCCTCTTTCTCTGTATATTGCTCTCTTTCACTCCCTGTATGCTCTCACCTATTTTTCACCACCTTCACTCGTTCTGTGCTGCTTTTGCCTTTCTCTCATCTTTTGACCAAGTGTTTTTTTTATTCTCTGCCTTTTTATTTTTGTCCTCATTTGCCTTGCTTCCACCCTTCGTCCTTCTATCAATGCCAGCCTTGGCTTATCTAACCTCATATGCTATGACATGAGTAATAAGGTCTAGGCTCCCAAGATAGCAACCATGCCACCAATTACGAGATCTCCTCCTTCCATCCAACGCAGACCCTTCCCCATGTCCTTCTGCTCGCGGAGAAAGACTGTACACAGCAGAGGCAGAGGAAGGCTTAACCGTTGGACCAATTCCTCCAAACATTAAGTTTCCCCTTGACACAAAGGGAGTCCAAAATTCATATCTTCTTTTCCCCTGATCCGAAATGTCCAAATTAGCAGTCCAACTCATAGATTTCAGTCAATCCTCCAATGTAGGAGGTGTCAGAGATACCCACAATTTAGATATCTCCCTACGCGCTAAAAGTATAGCATAAAAAAACAATTTTGCACAGTCTTTAGTAACAAAACTTTGACATTCCAAAGCTCCAAAAGTAGCCAAAACAGCGCTTACCTTAATTTCCAGGTTTAGAGCGCTAGCCAGACACTTACTGACTGACTCCCAGAAGAGCTGTATCTTTGGGCAGTAGAGAAACATATGTAAGTCGTCGCCACTCTGACTGCTGCACTTTAGACATACCACTGTTCTTCCTGACCCAAATTTAGAAAGCCTTCATGGTATCCAGTACTCCCTATGTATAGTAAAAAAAAATGATTCGGGTGTTAGTTCGGCTTTTTTTAGATACATTGGGACAGTATACAAAGAAGATCTGGTTATAAATGAGGAGGTTGTGCTGCCTTTCCTGGAGCACTTTGAGGCTTTTCCTGAGGAGGCAATGGAGGCCTTAGACGAAGAGATCACAGTGGAGGAGCTTGAAGAGGTGATAAAGTGGGGGGAGCGTGGGAAGGCTCCAGGGCCAGACGGCCTCCCTCTACAAGTCTTTGGCTGGTACTATAGTTCCTATTTTAAGGCAACTTTTTAACGCAATATTTCAGACAGACACTGCCTTTCCCGATTCTTGGAAGGAAGCTAATATAACCCAAATTTTAAAACCTGACAAATCCCCCCAAAAAGTGGACGTGTATAGGCCCATCTCCCTGCTAAACACATATTATAAGGTGTTTGCAAAGGTTATGGCAGAACGGCGGAATGGTTTTATGCCTCCGATGGTGAATGAAGATCAAAAGGGGTTTATAAGAGGAAGAGCGCTGAAAGAATTGACGTACTCACGGATTGGCTCTATTGACATGTCAACTGCTTATGGCCTCCCCTTGGCAGTGATAGCGTTAGACGGAGTCAAGGCGTTTGACCGTGTCAATTGGACCTATTTGCAGAATGTGGTTAAATATTTCAATCTAGGTCCCAACTTCTGTAGAGTTTTTTAAAGTATTTACGCAGCTCCGGAAACCAGAATGTTAGTTAATGGGGCACTGACTTTTCCAGTAAAGATCATGAGACGTACTAGGCAATGGGTGCCCCCTATAACTGTTTGACCTCTACATCGAGCCACTGGCCAGGAAAATTAGGAGTTGTAATAATATTTTGCCCTTTGAGTTTAATGGTTGGACAAAGAAGGTTGGACTGTACGCAGATGATATCTTAATTTTTGCAAAAACCATGAGGGCTATGATGGAATTAACAACTGAGTTTGCCAAAGTGTCAGGTCATGATATTAACGAAGACAATGTGTTACAAAAAAGTACCGGGCTGTTCCTGGGGAGAGTACGTGTACAGGTCACGTGAGTGTCTGGATGTGGTAGGGACTCGGAAGAGTCCTACAGAAGGGCATCCATTTTGTTGGAAATAGTGGCCTCACAAACCCTTTCAGGTGCCATGCTTCATCATTGGCAATGCTCCTCGTTGGGTCGCCGGTGCAATACCCAACGGGCAACACCTCAAAGAGGGTCTCTTTGGCGGAGATCTTCTTATCCAACTGCCGTTTGGGTGAAGTGTGGGTGTATGGCCAGGTAGGTGTAGACGAAATGGTGAGTTAAAATGAGGCTAAGGGTACCAGGAGGAAGTTTTATTCTGGGGGTCCCCTGCTTCAATTAAAAGAAGAGACTAGTCTGCACTCGATGAAAAGTCATGTTTCCTAATTCAAGACTAGACTAGTAAGTGTAGAGAGTAGTCGACATGTTTCTCGCAAATGTGCAGTGACTAGCGATTCATCAGGACCTAAGTAAGAAATAAATATGTGTACAAAAATTGATATACCTTAGTATCAACTAGTCATTTTAGATTATAGAATGATCGGGAATGATATGCCTGTGTTGCGCTGAGTCTTGCCTAATGGTCAAGTTTATATAAAACAACAGTACCCGATTTATTTCTTACTTAGGTCCTGATGAATCCACCTGAAGAGGATGAAAACCTTATTCTCATTACCATTCTCACATGCTACATACAGGATATACACAGATTTCTGTAGCAAGCGATATAAATCACGGAGCCACCTCTGCTGGTAACGCTGTGCCAGCTTTTCCCATATATCCCAAATAGGATTAATGATATGCAAAATATTTTTCTATATTTCCTTATAAATATAGGCCAAGATGGCGGAGTGAGGAGTCGCACACTCCGTGAGCTCCTCCGCCTTCAACTTTCCCGGGCCGCCTAGCTCCGCATCTCTCCCCCCCACAATGCTGTAACGGGGGCAGGAGAGGACAGAGACTCACCCCCGCCACTCCTGGGGCCAGTTTCCCTTCCTTCGAGTCGGAGGGAGCCAGAGCGGGAGCACGCCAGCGGCGGCGACGCGATCTGGAGTGCCCCACCGGGAGGCCTCGGTAGGCCACTGAGGCCCGCGGCAGACGCCGCTGCCATCCAGGGGGCCGCGTCTGCCCCAAGCAATGCCACTCCGGAGGGGGCCGAGAGGAGTAGGCCCCACAGCCCAGAGGAAGCCGGTGAGTGGCGGCGCCACGCCCCGGTCGGAGGTGCGGCCTATGAGAGGTTGCGGCACGGCCCTCCCACCCTGCCCTGCCGCCTAGAGGAGGTCTGCCAGACGCTTCTGCACTGATCGGGGGCACACAGAGACGCTCCCCAGACTCCCCCGGTGCACCTAGGGGTCCGGAGAAATTGAGGCCGGGGATCTGGCCTACATCTGGAGGTCCTACCCGCGTAGGCCTACACTGCGGCCTCAGAGCGCGAGTCGCCCGGCGGGGGCTACTGTGACCACGAGGGAGAAACGGAACGGCTCCACACCCACCATCAGAGCTGCAGACGGCCTTGGGGGAGTTTCCAGGCTGGGGGCCCGGAGCACAGCCTAGGGCCCGGTCCGAACGCACCTCCATAGCACCCGTAGCAGAGCCGGAGGCCTGCCGCACGATCACCTGTCCTCTCTGCTGCTACGTGAGGCTGTCCTACTGAGCTGGTGGCACCAGGATCCGGAGAAGATACCAGGGGCCCGAAAGGCGAACGGGGTGCGCATCGCCGGCCGGCCGGACTCACGTGGGAGCCCCTGCGGCCTACCCCGCAGACACAAGAGAGGCGAGGTAAGAGAGATTGTTCATAAAGCAGCCACCCTTGCGTGCCTACCCGACCGGAGCAGTGCAGGAGTCAGCGCCCCCGGGGGCCATCCCCGTTTGGGCTGTATCCACGTTGCACAGACCTAGTGAGCTGCCTGGAGAGGGGTTCCGCGTTGTCCCATCCACCCCTCCCCCCCGGGAGCTGGGACGGGTGAGCAAGACAGGGACCCAGAAGAGAGGAACCCGGGCCGAGCTGAGAGGGTTGCAGGGCCATAACCCCCACCACGAGACACACAATGGCGGGCCTAAGGGGGAAAAGGGGAGAACGCACCCTCCCCGAAATGCTGGGCAAAGGACAGTTGAAGGGGGATAAAGGGCAATCCTCCCCGGGCGCACCCAAGCCCCACCAAGAGGCCAACGAAGGGGAAGTGCCCATCACCAAATCCTTCCTGGAGACTCTCTTCAATTCGCTTAGAGAGGACTTCCATACTTTGAAGCAAGAGGTCGCAGGGAAAGTCCGAGAGATCACGAGAGAAGTTGATGGCCTTGGCGAAAGGGTATCCACCATGGAAGAGGCGGGACACGCAAGGGACGAGGTAGTGGAACAGCTACAGCAAGAGGTAGTACGGCTGAAGGAACAACAAGTCGACCTCCAGGCCCACGCCGAGGATTTGGAAAATAGGCCCCGGCGGAACAACATCCAGGTCCGAGGCGTTCCACCTAAAGAAGGCACAGATATCACGGGGTACCTACAAGCCCTATTCCAAGACATCCTGGGCAAATCTGCGGACTTTGCAATCAGAATAGGCAGAGCTCACAGAGTGGGTTTAATGCGGCGGACATCGACGCCAGCTCCGGACATCCTGGCCTTCCTACCAGACTACCCTCTCATAGAGCGCATCCTCAGGGAGGCACGGCGACAGCAGCCCCTGCGGTTTCGGGGCCACCCGGTGGCCCTCTTCCAGGACTTGTCAGCAATCACACTCCTAAAACATAAGGCATTCAAGGTGGCAACTGACTTTCTGAGGAGCAAAGAGACACCATACGCCTGGGGACACCCCTTCCGCCTGATCTTCCGGTGGAACGGCGCCCTGCATCAGCTCCGCTCCCTCCAGGACACATGCGCCCTGTTGGGCATCAACCAGACTGAGGAGTGTGCATCACCGAAGCCACCTGGGCGGCCGTCTAGGGATGGCTGGCAGCAAATTGTTCTGCGACGGTCGTCTGGAGCAAGTTCAAGGCCCGATGCGCACACCATCAAGACAGAGATGGACAACACCATCCAAGAGGTGGCATAGAACACCGCTCTTGTAGACTGATTTGCCTCCGGGGGGAGAAACCATCAGCATCAGTCATTCCGCAGGTCCGGGGGGGGGCGGGGGGCACCACGGGGAGCGATGTGGCTGGACGTCCACACAGGTAATACACCACAGACCTGCACTGCAGGGAGGCAGGACTGGGACTATGTTCACTAGTTGGGGTATCGCACGGGGGTGGCAGGGGCGGGGGGTGGAAGGAGGGGGGAGTTGGAGTTGGGGGTTCTGGGGGAGGGGGGGGGATGGGGGATGGGGCAGTTCAGAGAGGGGGGGTCTGTTGGGAGGGTTGTTTTGGAGGGGTGGGGCTTCCTTTTGCCCCCTTTCCCCCCCCCTTTTCTGTTTTCTTTCCCACACGCTACACAGAGCTCTGGAGTCCAACGTGACGGGCTATGGCACTCCACAACCTTAAAGTCCTTTCCCTGAATGTGAGAGGGCTCAACAACCCAATTAAGAGCCGAGCGGTCCTCTCCCTTTTGGAACACTCCTCGGCTGACATTTGCCTTCTCCAGGAGACTCACTTGTTGCCCAAAGACCAGCACCGACTTAGAACACGGGCCTTTCCCACACAACTCTTCTGTCCTCTTCCAAAAAAGTGTCTGGGGTGGCAATACTGGTATCCAAATCTTTCACGGGTAGAGTCCTACAGCGAGAGGCAGAGCTAAAAGGGCGACTTTTGGTGTATCGCTTTCTGATAGCGGGACTGACATTACTGGTGGGCTCGATTTACGCGCCCAATGAGGGGCAGGAAACATTTCTCCAGACAGCGTTAGCGGCTGCCACAGCCAACACTGAACGACACCTACTGCTTGGGGGTGACCTCAACCTCGTTTTCCATAACATAGCTGACCGCTCCTGCCAGAGGTCAGGCCAGGTGGGGCCCTCTCCAAGTCTGGACATGCACACCTTCGAGATCTAGGCCTCACGGATCTGTGGCGACACATCCACCCACGTAGCACCGCATACACTTACCATTCTGGGGCCGATAAGTCCTACGCCAGGCTCGACTACTTCCTCTGCGCCTCTGCGATGGTACCGCGAGGGCGGGAAGTGGAAATCTTGCCAGCCTCACTGTCGGACCACTCCCCGGTGGTGGCCACATTCCTCTTCCCAGCCGCACCAACCCCACAACGACACTGGCGTCTTAGGGAGAACCTTCTCCACACCCCGTCGACAGTAGACCGAATTAAAACCGCCATTACGAACTTCCAGACACACAACAACAACACCGACATGACACGGGCCACTCAATGGGCTGCCCTTAAAGCGGTCCTACGAGGCAAATTTTTTTCCATCGCCACGGCCAACAATCGCAAGCGAGCACAGAAAAGGGCTGAAATGGCACAACGGGTGACAGAGCTGGAGCAAATGCACCAGCGCATGGGGGCGGCACGGGCTTGGCGTCAATTATGCGCCAAGCAGAAGATGTTAGCCGCGTTAGATCAGGAAGCTGCCGAGAATGCGGCCCTCCGGCTCCGGCATGCCTATTATGCAGGGGAGACCGGTGCGGATGACTACTGGCGAACAAGCTGCGTGAACAATGCCAGAGGCAGGTAGTACAGGCCATACGGACGGAGCAGGGTGATGTAGTCGCGGACGACACTGTGATAGGGGAGACCTTCGGGTCGTTCTATAAATCCCTCTACGCCAGCGACACTGACGACCTACAGGCAGGCCAGTCTTATTTGCATGGGGCGCATCTCCCATCCCTGAACCAGGCACAGGCAGAGTTTCTGGATCAACCCATAGGATGGAGGAGGTGGTGTCGGCGATCTCACGCTTGAAGCTTGGGAAATCCCCCGGACACGATGGGTACCCAGCGATCTTTTACAAAACGTTCTGTCATCAGGTGGCACCCCTCCTGCGGGATCTCTTTAATTCCTTTGCCCAGCCGGGCGCGATCCCCGCAGACCTTCTAGAGCCCGCCATTTCGGTTATACCGAAACCTGGTAGGGATGGGGCCCGCTGTAGCTCATATCGGCCGATCTCGCTATTAAACATTGATTTCAAACTGTACACCGGAATTCTGGTGAACCGGCTTGCACCGTACATGCAACAACTGGTGGAGTCGGATCAGGCGGGCTTCATACCGCAGCGGCAAACTAGTGACAACACTAGGAGGGTCCTCCACCTCATTGAAGCGAGTTCACGCACGAGGCCAGATTGCATGCTCCTCACTATCGACGCCTAAAAAGGCGTTTGATAGGGTGCACTGGCCCTATCTGGAACAAGTTCTGCGTCACTTCAGCCTGGGGGATGTTCTCTGTACTTGTATCTTAAACTGCTACAGGCAACCTTCTGCCACTGTACGCGTCAACGGCCACACTTCCTCTCGCTTCCCAATTGGCAGGGGGACCAGACAAGGATGCCCCCTCTCCCCTATCTTATTCGCCCTCTATATGGAACCTCTGGTGCAGCGAGTCAGGCAGCACGCCCTTATCAAGGGCATTCAGTTCGGAGGAGACACTCACAAAATCAGCCTCTACGCGGACAATGTATTACTTTCTCTCACCGAACCGGTTCAATCACTTCGTGCGCTTTTTATTGAACTCCATACCTTTGTACTCGCTTCCAGTTTCAAGATCAATACAGACAAATCGATTGCCCTTAATGTATCCCTGTCACCGGAGACGCTGGCAGAGGTTCAAGGGGAACATGATGTGCAATGGTCATGCACCACGTTCCCTTACCTAGGAGTCCTTCTAGGCCCCACTATTCCAGCTACCATTGAGGCGAATTATACCAGACTTTGCACGCAGCTGTGCGAAGAACTCAGGCGATAGAAGCGCCACTCTCTCTCATGGCTTGGGGGGATAGCTGCCACGAAAATGACCCTTCTGCCACAGATACTTTATCTGTTCCAGACCCTTCCCTTACGGCCACCGAAAGGCTGAATCCAACAAACACAGTCCGATCTGGCATGCTTCATTTGGCAGGGATGCCACCCATGCTTTAAACATGATATCGCAGTTCTCCCACCTGACCATGGCGGCGTGGGCATACCGGATCTCCAACTTTATTTTAACGCAACACAACTCCGAATCTTGGTGGAGTGGTATCAACTGGACTCCGGCAAGACTTGGTTCTTCCAGGACCAGGCTGTAGTGGGCATGTCCCTCCAGGGGATCCTCTTTCTCCCCAGGCGCCATCGGCCGCCCAACCTCTTTGCGTCCCAGATCACAGGCACGGTTATGGAGGTGTGGGATCAGGTCGCCATCAAACATAAGTTGACATCGTTCCCCTCCCCTTTAATACCGCTATTTGCTAACCCCGACTTCACCCCATGACTGGACCCTAAGGCTTTTGCGGCCTGGTGACAGTCCCTGTGCAAAGCCCTGGGACATCTTTTTAGTGTGGATGGTATCCTCTTCTTTCCACAGATGAAGAAGGACTATGGCACCCCGGAGGATAGCAGGCTATCCTACATACAGGTGCGTCACTGGGCACTCCACCCTGAGGTTCGACCTGGAGCACAACGACATCTAACTCCCTACAAGATATGGCTAGTCACCCGCACTTCTGAGAAGAAATTAATCTCAGACCTGTATCAACAGCTCCTCCTCTTGAACACTTACACGGATCACTGACATAATATAGAATGCCAAAATATCGACCTACCAAAATATCGAGGTAAATATATAGAATGCCAAAATATCAACCTCCTATCTCCAAACAGGTAAGTACAAAAATATTGAATCAAAAATATTGATGTAAAAAATATAGTTAGGCAAAATATCGAATTTTTTTAAATGCTTTAAATTAATTAGAAATTAATGAAATAATAAATATAATGAACTTAAACATACTTAAAATACTTAAATAACCTTAAATTAATAAATAACTAATGTAAGTAAATAAAAAACTATACAAATTGATTTGTTAATACATATACATATATATATATATTCACTGAAAAAACCATAGGTTATAGACCATATATAGTTAGGAATTAGCATTTACAAAACCTTATTTTACTCACACAAAACCATTGAAATTTCATATATAGTTAGTTGCACTAACTATATATCGCGCACCCGCAATCCACTACTGATCATGTCACATATTACATCATTCATGACATGATCAGTGACATCACTGATGACATCACTGATGACATCTCAAATGACATCACTGATGACATCACTGATGACAACATCCAGTGACTGTATGTTTCTGTAAAGTTAAAATATGTCTTACATATTGAAGAATGAGTGGATGTATAAGTGTCTGGATGAAGGATTTAGTAGGTGCATGGCTGACTGTATGAGTCATTGATTAAATGTGTCTCACTGAGTGCATGGGTTAGTGACTAAACTGTCTTAATTTGTACATCATTATGTCTGTTGTTCTGTAAACTGCTGCATGTGTTGATCAGTAGCTATATGAGTAACTATATGGGTTATTGATTGGTTGCCCAAGTATTTGTATGGGAGACTGAGTGTATGTGTGGGTGGCTGGGAGGTGTATGACTCTGTGCATAGATGTGTGAGCAGTTGATTCACTAGATGTATGGGTTCAAAAGGGCATGTGGAAACAGCTGTATGGGCGGTTGACTGTGTGCATGAGTGTATTGGTGAGTGAATGGATATCTCAGTGCTACATGTCAAAGTAAGTACATATGTAAAACACAGTACATGTGAGAGTTGACATATATAAATAACTGTGCATAAGAGCCAGTGAATGTGTGAGTGGCTGTATGGATCATTGTGAACTTGTATCAGGGATTGTATAAGAGAGTAAATATGTGTTAGTATATGTTTGAATAAGTAAGGTGTGTATAACTGTATAGTTGAGGAAATGGAGGTGTGATTGATTCTTTGCATGACTGACTAGGTGTGTGAGTAACTCCATGGATGAGTGACAGTCTGTGAGTGTCTGTTTACACTGAGTGTATCTAAGGTTATATGAGAATCTGAAGAGGTTCATCGTATTATCACATGAATGATGTCATCAGTGATGTGATCAGTAATGTCAAATGAGATGTCATCAGTGATGTCATCAGTGATGTCATTTGAGATGTCATCAGTGATGTCATCAGTGATGTCATCAGTGATGTCATTTGAGATGTCATCAGTGATGTCATCAGTGATGTCATTTGAGATGTCATCAGTGATGTCAACTAACTATATATGCAAATTTCAATGGTTTTGTGTGAGTAAAATAAGGTTTTGTAAATGCTAATTCCTAACTATATATGGTCTATAACCTATGGTTTTTTCAGTGAATTTTCAAGGTTTTGTAAATGCTAATTCCTGACTATATATGGTCTATAACCTATGGTTTTTTCAGTGAATATATATATATATATATATATATATATATATATATATATATATATATATATATATATATATATATATATATATATATATATATATAACATTTCTATAGCAAAATGAAACCCCTCATTTTGTTCCTTTGCAAATTAAATGTTTTAAGTGTTAACACTTTATTCCAATCAAGATGACTTCAGGTGTGCCATACTTTTGTCATAAGTAAAACTGTTGGCGCTCTAGTTGTTCTTTAGAACACTCTGGGACAATCTGTCGCTGGGCCATAGTTGGGCTACATCTGGCTGATATTTGGGCTACATTTGGTTTTTTTTGTCTCTGGTGGCCATCTTTGGGCTACATTGGGCTACATTGGGCTACATTTGGGCTCTAACATATATATAGCCCAATGTAGCCCAATATATATTTTTCAAAGTTAATTTTCGTAAAAACCACTGAAGCATCTATCTTGAGACATAGCAAAGGCACATCGGGCTACCAGTCCCTACAATTTTGCCAAGTTTTGAGGCAATCCATTCAGTCGTTCGAGCTAAAAGTGAGTCCAACCGCCCTATGGAAAACCCAATGTTAAAAACACGTTTTGGGACCCCCTTTTTTTCTCGGCCCCCGCTTGACGAAACCCCCCCAAACTTTCAGGGGACGCTCAGAAACAAAATGTGCCATTTTCCTGAAAATTTCAGCCGATTCCGTCCATCAACGCCAAAGTTATTCAACATAGAATTTTCAGAAATCCCTATTCAAAAAAATCCTAACTATATATACCTGCTGGCGACCGCCAGTAGGTAATATATAACATTTCTATGGCAAAATGAAACCCCTCATTTTGGTCCTTTACAAATTAAATGTTTTAAGTGTTAACACTTTATTCCAATCAAGATGACTTCAGGTGAGCCATACTTTTGTCATAAATAAGACTGTTAGCGCTCTAGTTGTTCTTTAGAACACTCTGGGACATTCTGTCACTGGGCTATAGTTGGGCTACATCTGGCTGATATTTGGGCTACATTTGTTTTTTTTGTCTCTGGTGGCCATCTTTGGGCTACATTGGGCTACATTGGGCTACATTTGGGCTCTAACATATATATAGCCCAATGTAGCCCAATATATATTT
Source organism: Lissotriton vulgaris (assembly GCF_964263255.1). Taxonomy (NCBI): domain Eukaryota; kingdom Metazoa; phylum Chordata; class Amphibia; order Caudata; family Salamandridae; genus Lissotriton; species Lissotriton vulgaris. The sequence goes on along the minus strand of NC_141685.1, from coordinate 961,029,274 downwards.
TTCAAAGTTAATTTTCGTAAAAACCACTGGAGCATATATCTTGACACATAGCAAAGGCACATCGGGCTACCAGTCCCTACAATTTTGCCACGTTTTGTGGAAATCCATTCAGCCGTTCGAGCTAAAAGTGAGTCCAACCGCCCTATGGAAAACTCAATGTTAAAAACACGTTTTGGGACCGCCCTTTTTTCTCGGCCCCCTGCTTGACGAAACCCCCCCAACCTTTCAGGGGACGCTCAGGAAGAAAATGTGCCATTTTCCTGACAATTTCAGCCAATTCCGTCCATCAACGCCAAAGTTATTCAACATAGAATTTTCAGAAATCCCTATTCAAAAAAATCCTAACTATATATACCTACTGGTGACCGCCAGTGGGTAATAAATGTAATATTAATAAAAAAAATATTATATTTTTACCGTAGGATAGCGGAAAGGGTAAAATTTCCTATAACCACTCCAGTGAATACAACAGTAGGGAAAGCGTTGGATAGCGTAGGGGTAAAAAATACTATTCCATCTCCGGAGAGTGCAACAGTAGGGAAAGCGCTGGATAGTGTAGGGGTAAAAATTACTATTCCCACTCCAGAGAGTGCAACAGTAGGGAAAGCGTTGGATAGCGTAGTGGTAAAAATTACTATTCCCACTCCAGAGAGTGCAACAGTAGGGAAAGCGCTGGATAGCGTAGAGGTTAAAAATTACTATTCCCACTCCAGAGAGTGCAACTGTAGGGAAAGCGTTGGATAGCATAGGGGTAAAAATTACTATTCCAACTCCAGAGAGCACAACAGTAGGGAATACGTTGGATAGCGTAGGGGTAAAAATTACTATTCCATCTCCAGAGAGTGCAACAGTAGGGAAAGCGCTGGATAGCGTAGGGGTAAAAATTACTATTCCCACTCCAGAGAGTGCAACAGTAGGGAAAGCGTTGGATAGCGTAGGGGTAAAAAATACTATTCCAACTCCGGAGAGTGCAACAGTAGGGAAAGCTCTGGATAGCGTAGGGGTAAAAATTACTATTCCCACTCCAGAGAGTGCAACAGTAGGGAAAGCGTTGGATAGCGTAGTGGTAAAAATTACTATTCCCACTCCAGAGAGTGCAACAGTAGGGAAAGCGTTGGATAGCGTAGGGGTAAAAATTACTATTCCAACTCCAGAGAGCGCAACAGTAGGGAAAGCGCAGGATAGCGTAGGGGTAAAAATTACTATTCCCACTCCAGAGAGTGCAACAGTAGGGAAAGCGTTGGATAGCGTAGAGGTAAAAAATACTATTCCCACTCCAGAGAGTGCAACAGTAGGGAAAGCGTTGGATAGCGTAGGGGTAAAAATTACTATTCCAACTCCAGAGAGTGCAACAGTAGGGAAAGCACTGGATAGCATAGGGATAAAAACTACTAATCCCACTCCACAGAGTGCAACAGCAGAGAAAGCGTTGGATAGCGTAGGGGTAAAAATCACTATTCCCACTCTAGTGAGTGCAACAGTAGGGAAAGCATTGGATAGCAGGAGGGTAAAAATTACTATTCCCACTCCAGTGAGTGCAACAGTAGGGAAAGTAAATACTTCATATATAAATAAAAATAAAGTAAATAATAATACCAATTACAAATTAATTAAAATACTTAACACTTTTATATAATATATTAATTAATCAATTAAAAATGCAAATAAAAATTAATTAATAAACATAATTACCTACTAATACAAAGTATTTACCAATCAAAAATACATTAATTAAAAATTAGAAAATAATTAAAAATTTGATAAAATAAAAAAATAATTTAAAAATAGAATTACTTACAATTAAATTTCTCCCCACCCTATTCCCCTATAAACCCACAACCCACTACAGAAACTAAATTAATAAAATTAACATAATTATCAATTAATAAATTAATTTAAATTAATTACCCATTTTTTTTAATTAATGACCAATTAATAATTAATTAACAATTATTTCACAATAAATACAAATAAATAAATTAACATATTTAATTATTTATAATTAAATAACTTTCCACCCTATTCCCCTATAAACCCACAGCCCGCTACTGAAAATAAATTACTAAAATTAACATATTTATCAATTAATCTATTAATTTTAATTAATTACCAATTATATTTTAATTAATTACCAATTAATAATTAATTAATAATTCATTAAAAAGAAATACCAATAAATAAATTAACATATTTAATTAATTATAATTAAATTACTTCCCACCCTATTCACCTATAAACCCACAACCCGCTACAGAAAATAAATTACTAAAATTAACATGATTATCAATTAATCAATTAATTAAAAATAATTACCAATTATATTTTAATTAATTACCAATTAATTATTGTTCAAATACACCTGTGGAGGGTCAAAGTGTGTTCCGTGGCCTGGAGGGATCCATGGTGAGAATCCAGAGGATGCAGGGAAGAGCCATCCAGTGATGACAAGGCCAACTGAGGTCCCTGAACAACAACATAGGAGACATAGGAAAGGGCATCAGGGAGCTTGTTGAAGAGAACCAAGAGATGGCAGCAGGGATGCGCGAAATGACCCAATCGGTGCAGTTGCTATGCACCAAACTAGACACTGATTTTGAGTCAAGGCGCAAGGAAAGGCAGCGTGCTCATGACCAAAATAAAGCAATCAACCGCCTGGCAACTGCCACATCCCTGCTATGCAGGAGAAGCAGTAACATGCAGGAGGCAATGACCCAAAATAGCAATGAGGTCACTAGGGGCATGGGCAGGATGACCAGTGCTCCTGAGGCACAGTTAAATGCCCAAACAGCACAAACAGCTGCTCTGGATGTGCCTGTGAGTGAGGAGAGCACAAGCAGGAGCAGCATGGCAAGCTCCCTTGTCACAGAGACAAGGAGGAGCAGCAGGCGCCACGCTGAGACCACATGCTAGCAAGAAAGTGAGCACAGTGAGCACCATACAAGTGGCCCTGGGAAGCGAGGGCGAAAATGACTATGACAGTTCATGGTGAAGTGAACCAGGAATGACATCATTTAAGTTAAAAATGTTTGTTGCACATTTGTGCTTTAGTAACCTACGTCATGACACAATTAAACTACATTAAGTGCATACTCCACCTGTTTGTGTCTCTTTACTTACTTAAAAGAAGTTGTGTGTGACCTCTTCCCGTCTGTGTCTGCCATCAGTTGGTGTTGCAATTCCAGATGTGTGTGGTTCAGGCAGTGCTTGGTCGTCATCATGGTCCTCATAATCAAAGATATCCACTTCGGTGCCCTTCTTAACTACAAGGTTGTGAAGCATTACACAGGCTGCAATCATCTTGCAGCAGGTGATCGGTGTGTACTGGCGGGCCCCTCCACTCTTATGTAGGCAGCAAAATCTGCTCTTCCACATACCAAAGGGGTGCTCCACAATGTTTCGGGTTGTTTTGTGTGCCCTGTTGTATATCCTCTGGCTTAGTGTTGTAGGGTTGAGGTAGGGTGTGAGGATGAAGGACCGGAGGGCATATGCACTGTCCCCTAATTGCAAGAAGAAAAAACATTACTCACATGCACACACACACATACATCTGCTATATGTATCAGGGGAGTTTCATACAGTGTGTTACCTAGCAAGTATCCTTCGCCAAATTCCCCCGCTGTCAGCTGTGCGTAGATCCCACTGTTTTGGAAGATGTAAGAGTCGTGGGTACTCCCGGGAAATTTGGCTACTATGTCAGTGATCATGTACTTGGAATCACAGATCACCTGTACGTTTATGGTGTGGGAGGACTTCCTGTTCCGATAAATGTACTCTGTGGCAGCAGGTGGGCATATTGGAATGTGGGTACCATCAATGCAGCCAATGACGTTTGGGGAATGCACCATCTGATAAAGGTCTGTCTTTGTCCTGAGCAGTTCTGCAGGCGTTGCAGGGAAGCTGATGTAGTAATGCATTCTCTGTAACATGGCATCAAGGAATTTTTGGAAGAAACGGGACAGACAGCTCTGGGACACCCCACCTACCGCAGCAACCACACTCTGGTAACTCTCAGATGTAAGCAGGTGTAGGCTGCACAGCACCTGCACATGGGGTTGGATGGCGTGTGCCCTTGGGGTTGGATGGTCCAACAGTGAGTGGAGATCCCTGATAAGGTCCAGGATAGTTTGGGGGGCCAGCCTGTACCTCTGTAGGATCTCAGGCTCAGTTAGCTGGAATAGAGTGATCCTCTGCCTGTACACCTGCTCCTCCCTCCTCCAGACCCTCTCTCCTTCTGCCTGTAGCCGTAGCCGCCTCGCAATGACATAGAATGCTGCCATTCTGGTGAAAGTGGTGCATTTTGGGGCCTTTTTTTTAGCCTCCATCTAGTTACCACCTGATTTCAATCCATGGTAAATACCGACTCTTAAATACTGAATTTCATGCAAATTCGGTATTTAAAAGGGTACCTACATCTCGAAATTAATTTCTTATTTTCCGATTCTGTAAAGTTTCCGAATCGGAAACTTTACCAATTCGGTACATTTACTGATTCGGTAAAGGTTCCGATTCGGAAACTTTACCGATTTGTTATATTTACCGATTCGGATGTTTTGGGGTCCCCTACATTCCAAATGCCCAATACCGGTCGGTAACGGCCGAAATTTGATAATTTCGGCCGTTTCTGACCTGTATTGGGCCACCTACATCTGGGCCCTAGTTTCCTAATATTTAGTGATGTGCTCCGCACTGGCAAAAACCCGGTTTGGTCTATGTGGACCAATTTTGGCAGGTATGGCAGTAATCTGTTGGCCAGTACTCAATATTTTATATTCTGTGGACAACAATGATAGTGGGCGATAATTAGCTATGTCTGCGTGGTCTCTCCCTGGCTTTGGTAGCGATATGACAAGTGCCTGCGCTGTAGTGATCGATAGGGAACCCTTGTCCCATACTGCTTTAAACGGTTCCATTAATTGGGGTACTAGGGCCTCTGCATATCTAGCATAGAATTCAATGGGGAGCCCATCCATACCAGGGGTTTTATTACGTGGAAGACCCTTCATAGCAACTTTGATCTCATGGGCCCAGTGAGGTCTTTCTTTGCCAATGTCGGGAGCACTGTAAATGTTAAACAGGATAAGAAAGCCTCTGTTTGTTCTCTTGTCGCGTAATCTGTCGAACCGTATAGTGCAGCATAATATTTACGGAAGGCATCTTTGATATCTTACTGATTAATTACCGTTGTTCCATCCTCTGTGCTAATTTCGCGTATCACCACTGCAGAAGGGGTGTCCCGGATCAGTCCAACAAGCAAGGCCCCTGCCTTATCTGCTTCGGTGTGGGTGCATCTGGTATATGCCTGATAGTCTATGACCCTTAGTGACTCCAAGAGTTCAGCGTGTTTAATTTGCGCCTCTTCTAATGGGCTCTTTTGCTCTTCGTTTGTCACTGCCTCTTGCTCTAATCTGCCCATCCTCTCCTCTACCTCCACTAGGGATCTATCTTGCGCCTACTGTCATTCTAATCACTTTCCCCCTTATGACTGCCTTAAAGGCATCCCACTCCACCAGTCTGCTCATTGCCGAATTACTATTTTCTGCAAAGTAACATTCTATAGTGTTTGAGAGATCATTGCGGAACACTGGGTCTTCCAACAACTGTGGCCATAACCACCACGTAGGGACCGGGGTGGGCACTCTGCCCCATGTGACAACTATCTCCAGTGGGTTATGATCCGAAAAAGTCTTGGGCAGGTATGTGGAATGAAGCACTTGCATGGCTATTCTATCAGAACAAATATCCTGTTGAGCCTAGTGTGGAGATCATGTACTGCGGAATAGAAGGAATATTACCTTTGTGCAGGATGCCGCATTCTCCACACATCACATAGCCCTCATCCTCCGGCCCACCTAACCAATGACTCGGTCTGTTTAAAGACCCCAGCTCCACGTAATGGCAGGTGTGATCTATCCAAGGACACATCCATCACCGTATTGCAGTCTCTTCCCACTATCCATGGGCATGTGTCCCATCCCGCCAGCGCCCCGCTCACTGTGTCTCAATACTTATCTTGGTGAAAGTTAGGGGCGTATATCATACCCAGCACCACCAGTTGTCCGTCTAGTGTTCTCTTCACAAACACATATCTACCCAATTTGTGAATCCTCTGTTCTTGCGCTACAAACGGCACTCCATGCCGTATCCAGATCGTGGCCCCCCTTGCATAGTTAGAATAAGAGGTTGAGAAAATTTGACCCCACCATTTCTTTCTGAGTTTCACCACCTCATTTTCCACCATATGAGACTCATGCAGGTATAGTATCTGTGCTTTACGGGATTGTAGGTGTGCGTGGATCCAATGACATTTGTGTATTGTGCCCATACCTCGTATGCTCCATGTTATAATGGTGTATTTTCCCAGCGTATAAATCGTACTATGTTTTGTGGCAAAGTGCATGGCAACATGGTTCCCAAGTAAGTCAGCGTAGCTACAAGGACATGCATGCTGAGACCGTCCCACACCCCAACCTTCCCAATACTTGGTCTGGTCTCCAAACTATACCAGACCATATAACAGAACTGAACTAGTAATAACATAATGGTCATGAAGAGAGCCTTCGCCATATGGGGGGCAATGCCTGCACTCTGCATGTGGTTTCTGCGTCTTCTAAGTACTACTCTTAAGCGTCTACGGTACCCTGGGCCCTATTAATGCATGCCAGCTGCAATAAATCTCCCAGCATCGTAAGGGGGGCAATCAGGGTTACATAATGCAGTTACGAAGGAAAAATGATACTTGCACGAGTCCCGTCAACCAAACAGTTCGATAATCAGCTGTGGGGTAGCTGAAGGAAACAGGGCCACACTGCCTTCAGAGCCTGATTCATGCGTCACTTCTTCTTCTGAGGAGGACTTAGTGTCCGTTCTTGGGGCATTCGTGAAAGTAGCCATAGCAATGATCGCTTGCAACTTGTTTTGCCGTATCTGTTGCGAGGTGACATATGTACGTGCAGTGGTTCAGCGCGATCTTCCGCCTCTACGACCCGCTGAGATGACAGCGGAGGATCAACTTCTATCCTTAAGTTGTGTGGTGATCTCTACAGCATTGGTTAGTTCCATCACCTCTAGCCAGTCTTCAACGTCCCCAGGGATTTAAAAAAAGTAAGATTTCTGTTCATGTATTATTTTTTGTCGTGCCGGGAAGAGTAGTGCATACTTTAGATTCTGGTCCCTGAGCCTCCATTTGACCGCCATAAAGGAAGACCGCTGTCTTTGCACCATCATCGTGTAAGCAGGATATAATGAGATTCTTGCATTTTCAATGTTTATCCTGCTGATTCCCTGGCTTTTTGCAGAAGGGTGTCTCGTTTACGAAAATTCAGCAGCTTGACTATAAGGGGCCAGGGTGGGGCTCCCGGCTTTGGCCTTCCCGTGGGTATTCTATACGCGTGCTCTATACAGTATTGTGTAGAGAGTCCTTCCATCGTGACGTGATCTCTGAACCACTGCTCCATATATCCTGATGCGTTGGATCCTTCACTCTTCTCCGGCATTCCAATCATTCGGATGTTGTTCCTTCTTGCCCTACCGTCTGTATCCTCCACATGGTCAAGCAAAGTGGCAACCTGGGTCTGCAACTGCTTCACGTCAGTTTCAGTCTGTTTTTGTCTCTGTACCACCTCAGCCAGCGTAACCGCATTTTCTTTTACTTTATCCGGCCGTGTTCGCGTGATCTGCCCGAAGCAAATTAAGGCCAGTGGTCAATGCCACAATCTGGAGCTCGATTGCTTTCCTAGAGACTCGCACTTTCTTTAATATCAGGTCCAATTTATCCTCCTGAGCAGTCACTGTAGTGGGTGGGATACAACCAGAAGCAAGCGTGCTGTCCACACTGTTCGTTGCGTCTTGTACACAGTCTGTGCAGCTTTGGTCCTGCTGCTTCGTCCTGTTCCGCCCCATTGTTCTGTGTTAGTATGGTGTTTGTTAGCGGCGTCAGCACCCTTCAGAACAGATGATCTTTACCTCACCCCCTCGTGACACTGCAGGTACTCCAGCCCCTTCCTCGTTCGGGCAAGTACACTCCTCACGCAGTTTACAGTGTGTTATCTCTGGCGGAAGGCTTTAAGCGGGTCCCGGGATCAATGCCATCATCATACCCTTGTACTTTGTTCACAGAAAACCCCCTTCCAAGTGTCAGCGCCCTCAGTGATATGGCTGTGTATATTGCAAGTTCACCACGCGTCAACAGCTAGGGTTTGGCACGTGGAGAAGCCCATGATCCAGTCTTCATTGTCTATCCTGCGCTTGATCTCTCGCCCCATCAGTGCCAGTGTCATCTAATGGAGCCATTGTACCCGTCTCGGGTCTGCTTGTGGGAGCTCAGTGTCACACAGTGTAGTTACGGATCACAGAACCCCATGCAGCCTTCACAGTTCCATGTATCATAGTAAGCCACACGCCACTTCCCTCAGCAGTCTCCTTACCACCTCTGCTCTACCTCCTCGCTATGTCCGCAATTGGTGTCCCCGCTTCACAGCCCTTACCCGATCGTCCTCACATTTGCAGTACGTACAGTACAAGGCCGCTATACGATACAGTGCTCCTCGAGTGCCACTGCCTCTGTTGTATCTTCTGGGGGACGTCTCCACGAATATCCCTCCTGAGACAGTCAGAGCCCCTCTGTGGTGCCCAAGTCCACCTCCGCCACTACAGCCACCATCTTTGTCCGAGGGTGCAGCTGCGCATGTGAGGGGGTGCCCCGCGCTTCAGCCAAGGGGACCAGTTTCGCCGCTGGGGCCCGAATCCTCCACGGCCGCAGTCCAAGACGCAATTGCGGCCGCAGGTGGAGGAGGAGCACCGATGTCAGCGCCGGCTGTGTGGTATGGGACCTGGTTGTGTTGAGGGAGCCGGGGTCACGCTGCTGCTGCAGTGTTCTCCGTGATGGCAAGAAGGTGATGGGCGCCCCGGTATGTGCTTCTGCGGTCCCGTATCCCTGTCTGCTATTTCGCTGCGAGTGTTAGAAGGGGTGGCGGGGGAGGGAGGTCGTCCCTACACTCCTATCTTACTTTCACTCGGCGTCCTCCGCTATGGCCTGCCCTCCACTGTCCGTGCCGGTCGCGGGTCCGATAGCCGCTCTCCCCCTGGATTCCGGCACCACGCCTCAGCAACACATATCTGCCTCAGCTCGACAGAGGCTCGCAGCGGCGATCTTCCGGTCTCCTCGCTGCGGGTCCAAGATGGCACCTTCCGGCAGTCGTAGCGACTGGCCCGCACGTTGAATTCTCGTACTTGGTGATCTACAGGTCCGCCAGTGACACAGCCAGGTCACATCTTCCCTCCGGCAGCATTAACTGTTCGTTTGATCTTCTATATGCAGATATGGCGAATTTAGGCGAGGATGTTTGTGGCCCAGGTCCAGAGCTCGTCTAAAAGATGACCGCCATGCTCGGTGCTTAGCCACGCCCCACAGGCCTGTTGATCCTTGAACCTGCTCCTGCTAAATCCTGGCGTCTCCTGCGGACAGCAACCTCAAGAACCCTGGAGGACCTGCCTGCCTTGACCCTCTTAGAGACTGGGACTCCCATGAGCAGTGACTCTGCTCAAACAGCAATACCTCTGGTGCCAGCCAGGAACCGCGAATCCAGCCCACTCTGCACCCGCCGCGCCCGACCTGTGCCCGAGTGGACAAAGACCTTGAGGATGTTCTCCCGGCGATTCTGACCTAGAATCCAGTGCCCAAGGACCCTCCTCGACAACCCAGACGATGCCTGCAGACTCAGAACCAGGGACCCCTCCAACTGTGACCAGCAGAGGGTAAGATTTCCCGACGTCCAAACACACCCCTGCACCCGGCACCCCCGGTCTCCTGTGCCCAACTCCGGGTTGCCTACCTACCCTCCAAGATCCCAACTTACCCCTCAAAGTGTTGGTCGCTCCAGAAGATCCACAGTCCCCGAGCCAGCAGCCTTTGTTCCCTTTTCAAGATCTCCATTGAATAACATTGAGCGCCCAATGGCTCAAAAGCACCCTGCACCCAGCCGCCTGAGTACCCCTGGCAGTGCAACCTATCTCCTATCCTACTTCCCCATTTGCCCTGAGCAAGTGACCAGGAGCCCAGCTCCCACAGCCGCGTGGCCTGCTAGCCAGCAGCCACCAACCAGAGGCCTCCTGCCTCTCATTGGATAACATTGTCCCTAACTACCTCTGCACCCCGCTGCCCCTGTGCCGCTGAGGGTGTACCAACTGTACCTACCTGACCCTGGGAGACCCCTGAGTCTATACCCAGAACCTTAACTCTGCAAGTCGACTACTTACCTAAAAGCCGATAACTAACTTTTCTTCCATAGGCTAACATTGACTGGTCACTTGGAAATTCTTTTAAGTGTGGAGTGTTGGAACTTTAAAATATTCATCTAAAATCAACCGAACTATGAATTCCAATTTACTCACCTGCTATAAGGAGAGAACTCAGTGCTGCATCTTTGAGCCCAGTACTGACTCTGAAAAGTAATTCTAACCGTACTTACCAGTAACTTGCATTTCCTTCCATAGGATATCATTGCCTGCTTTTTGCTGAAAAAGTTTCTGTCGATTTTAGAAACTTACAAATATTCTTTTAAAATCGAGCCACCAATAAAAACGTAATTACTTGCCTGTATTAGATAGAGGTTCCAATGCTGAACCTAGGAGTCCAGCACTGGATTACAAAAGTAACGTAAACATACTTTACCTGCAAATAGAATTTCCTTCCATAGGATAACATTGGTAATTTCAACTGAAACAGTTTCTAAGTGTCAACTTTTAAAATACAATATAATTCCTTAAAAATCACTACTGTAACCAAAACGCTTGTACTTAACTGTATACAGCTCATGTCCCGGGACTGAATCTAGGATTCAGTCCTGTGTTAGAAAAGTAATCTACAAAGTAACTAATTGCATTTAACCAGAAATTCCCATTGAGCTCAATGTTGCATTGTGTTTGAAATTAGGTTGCCTATTGCAACAAACTGTAACTGTTGCATTCAAAAAGTCTATTGCCTATTTGAAAAGTATTTAACTAAAGTAACTCATCCTGAGAAAGTATATTGTGATACCTTGTTGGTTCTAAAATAAAACAACTATATCTTTTGATACAAAACAATGGGCCTAGTGTTTAGTTATTGAGTGTGTGAGACCATTTGCTGACTGGGTGTGTACAACAAATGCATTACATTGTCCTCTGATACTGCCTTACTGCTCGACCAAGCTACCACTTTAGAGAGTAAGGTTATATCTAACTTTAGCCTCTGCCAAACCTCTGGGTACTCTATACATATTGTACCTTACTTTGGTCCAATATATATAGAGCCACTTTCCTACACTCATTAAGTGTGATCTTAAATAAATCACTTTACCTCCGACCTTCACTGAAAAAGACTGGGCGAGAATACAGCACTGGGCGTTTTATAAACAGAGTAGATATTTGTTCACATTATGAATCCCCCAAAACTGTGCCTGCGTGATGAAGAGTAACAGGCTATTAATTACTCTTGTCCAGCGACAGTTCTTTAAGAATAGATGGGGTAATCTAGACCAAGAACTTACTAATGTGAAAATAATCAAAACATGTAAGAATGAAATTGACAAATGTCTAGACCCTTCTTCAAACTCAGCAGAGATTATGAATAGCTACTATGCAATAGCGAATACAATAAGTCAAGAATTAACCAGACCCATCAAAAAAAATAATAACACTTCGAAAAGTGGGTGGTTTAACACAAAATGCACAAAAGCATACTCAAATTTAAAGAAAGCCTTAACAAAAAAAACAAGAAACAGAGCAGAGGTAACAAAACTAAGGAAAGCTTACGCACATGCAATCAAACAAAGGAAAAAGGAGTTACAAGCAAAACTTTGGACACAACTCCTAAAAAGCAGTGCCCTAAAAGACAGCACATCCTTTTGGGAAACAGTTAAAACTCCATTTTTAACTGATAATAATGCTGGCCCCTCTTTGGATGTTGCCATAACTGCAGAAGACTGGGTAAAGCACTTTTCAGGGGTTTTTGGGGAGGTTAGGTCCGAAGACTTAACTTTTCAAGACCCTCTTCCGCTGGTGCAATACCCGATTGAGATACAATTTACACTCAAAGAAACAACCAATGCTATAAAATCTGCAAAAAACGGCAAAGCACCGGGACCAGACTCTATCCCTATGGACCTCTACAAAATCCTACCTGATTTATGGGCTCCCCTTTTGACTAAAGTGCTAAACGCAGCAAAAGACACTAGCCTTCCCGATTCTTGGTCAACCTCGATCCTGGTCCCCATTTTTAAAAAAGGCAACAGAGACAGTCCAACCTGCTACCGCCCCATATCCCTCTTGGATTCAACTGGAAAGATGCTAGGGCGCATACTTTCTAAATCGACTCCAGGAGTGGTCAAAAGAGCAAGGGGTACTCTCAGACCTCCAATACGGCTTCAGGGCCGGGCTAAGCACCGTGGATCAAGTCCTAAATTTAACACTACTTGTAGGAAAATATGTAACAGCAAAGAAATCTTGCCTACACATGGTGTATGTCGATCTTACAGCAGCCTTCGACTGCGTGGAACACTCGAAGCTCTGGACAATAATGCTACAAATGGGAATTGAACCACCTATAGTAGATATCCTTCGTGAGCTATACTCTGGCGCAACGGGAAAGGTCAGATATGGAATAACAGGACAACTAACTAACAGCTTTCAAATTCAGAAAGGGGTCAGACAAGGGTGCGTGCTGGCCCCTTTCCTATTTACACTTTATACGAACGGCCTAGAGGTTGCACTGCTAAAGGGCGTTAAAGATCTGCCGGAAGCCGGTCGTCGACAGATTCCAGCGTTACTATACGCCGACGACGCGGTAATCCTGGCAAGAACACCTGTCCAGCTTCAGAAGGCCCTAAATAACTATTGTACCTTTATGACCAGTCTTAATCTAAAAGTGAACATAAGGAAAACTTATGTAATGCACGTCGGTAACAGAGGGAACAAAGAGAAAAAAATCTTCGTGGATAACCTGCCTCTAGAAAGAGCTAACACCTATCCTTATCTTGGTATAACTATTGATGAGGCGTTTAATTGGAGAGAGGCAATTAATTCCAGAAAGTTAGCCCTCATAAGAACAGTCGGCGCTTTAAAAGCATTTTCACTTCGTTTGGGAAAAAGACCACCTAACGAAATGATTAAGATATATAATGCAAAATCTATCAGCACAGCCACCTTTGGAGCAGGAGTCTAGGGTACAACGAATGTAGAGCAACTCCAAAAAATTGAAAACTCCTTCTTAAAGTTTTTATTGGCGGTTCCTAATAGCACCACCACATTTGGTTGTCACCTTGAACTCGGAGTACACTATATATCGGACATCATTAAGATTCAGCCTATCATGCTATGGCGTAGAATATGGGCCACGGAAGAATGCCACCTCACAAGAACAATAATAGAAGACTGCATGAAACTAGACCATATGAAAAAGATAAAATGGCTGGCATATGTAAAATCTTTTTTCACTGACATTGGCCGTCCGAGCTTCTTTGAAGACCCACCATCCGTAACAGACATTTCAAAAAAAGACTTAAAAACACTTTGTCTGTCACATTTATCTGAACTCCGAATGTTGTGCGAAATAGGTAAACCCTCAGTACAACAATGCTTAATGATACAGTTGGTTCCAACTATTCAACCTTATCTACAATATGATTTGTCGCAATATGAAAAGCTACTCCTTACTCGTTTTAGGCTTAACATATATCATTTCTTGGTTTTTTTCCCATTCAGAATGTATGGACTCACAACACTGCAGCGTGTCCGTGTGACTCTATGTCCCCACAGTCTACAATTCATGTCATATTTTTTTGCAAATTTTATATGCAATTACGCAGGAGGTGGATATTACCACTACTAAAAGTCATGAACATCCGTAGATGTCGCCCTGCCTACTTAGCCCTGCAACTTCTGGAAAATTCTCTGATCACAAAATCTGTGGCACAATATCTAAAATTATGCATTAGGCACCGTACGAACCTGTAAAGATGTGTAACAGTTTTAATAATTTTTTTACAATGAACGAATAATGATTTTTAAATATTTATTGCGTTTTTATGTACTTTTATGGTTTTCACATATGGAACCCGAATAAAGATATTTTGATTTTGATTTGATATTCATAAGATCACTTCTTGGTTACAGGTTATAAGATGTAAGTCAGATCCTTTAAAGTGCCCCAATCCCAGCGTTATTCATAAGATCACTTCTTGGTTACAGGTTATAAGATGTAAGTCAGATCCTTTAAAGTGCCCCAATCCTAGCTTTATTCATAAGATCACTTCTTGGTTACAGGTTATAAGATGTAAGTCAGATACTTTAAAGTGCCCCACCAGGAGCAGCCTCCTGGCTGCTCAGCCCTTCCACACCAACTGATTCTCCCTTCCAAAACAAACACACTCAACATTCTATATGACCTCATCATAGGCTGAGCAGCAAGGCAGAGAACTTCTGTAGGGAGAGTGCATTGAGTAAATAATACATTACAACAGTATCCCCTTCTGCGCATAAACAATCCTTAAATAATGGCAATTTGCTACTTCTATGTGAGCTGCACACACATTGAAGCAACAAATCGCCATTATGGATTGTGTATGTACAGGAAGGAACACCTTCCTGCAAATAATCATTCCCTGCAACGCAGGCACCCTTGCACTATGGTGCTAGACAGTCAATTTTAGAGCCAGCACTAGAGAAAACACAGGGGTACACTGTATTGCTATAAATACAGTGTATCCCTGCGTTTTGGAAATGTCAGAGCCTGGCGCTGCCAAATTTGGCACATCTCAAGGCTCTGACATTTCTTTGCATGTTTTACAGAACGTTGTCGGTTGAGAGCTTTGCCGCCATTGATGCTGCAGTTATATTTTTCATGCTTGAGTTAGCAGGTGGGCAGATCCTAGCATTTCCTAAAATGGGACTCCAACTTGAGTGCTCAATTCCATCATTTACAAAACATAACTCCCCTTGGACAACTGCGCTGTACGGAAGCTCCCTTTCTCAACCATCTGTGACAGTCGCTCTCCTGGGACAGTCAAGCCCTCCTAGGCAGCCCCTCAGTGCAGCGTCGGGTCAGGGCGCGTGCGTCAACATGGCGTGTAGCCGTTGGGGCCGGCCACGCCCCTTTCGCCGGGCGCATTGTGTTCAGAGGAGGAAGGGGGCGATAAAGGCCCGGCGTGATAGAGAAACACGCGTTATTCCTGCGTGTGAAATCGAGATGACAACGTGATGATTATTTTGGCACCCCATCAGCGTCGCCTCCTCCCTCAGCAGCCTCAGAGCTGTCATTTTGCATATACAGCTGGGTTTGGAGAAGTTAAACACGTGCCGAGTGGCCCGGCTGTCGAGGGTCTCCAAACGCGAATCTGCTGCCTGTACTTATATCTCCGTAGTTTTACATTGATTGCGGACCCGTCGCTCTACGCCCTCCAATTTTCTCTACTGTGCTTAACACCTATTCTTTCCCTCATCGTCCTCCTCCATCTAGCCGCATGCCCCCAATCATCCTAAATGACCTTCCCCTCTAAATGCAATTCATGAACTGGATTTCTGCAGTTTTGGTCCTGTGCTAAGAACTGAAAATGTGTGTGATTAGAATGCAACCGCTCCTGTAGTGCTGTTAGGGCACACAACCTGCAGTAGGCTGAGCATAGGGGCCTGTGTGGGGACAGTTCATCCGGTTGGGAATTTATACTCGAGACTTTTCTAACAAATTACATTGATCAACGTTATGCATGAGTTTCATGGCATCTGGAAGTTACAGCAAGGTCAAAGAAGGGGATGTCTCGCAGTTCTACAATAAAGATTGGAGTTGACTGCCCAACGCTTTATTTTTGTCCTAAGAGCAATTGAATTAAAAACCCTGTATAAATCAGCAGATAAACCCTTGCACCCCATTTAGAAAGTACACTTAGCTCCTGGAACATAGGTGGTCTTCCTCGCATCTCACAAGATGTTATATCATTAACTTTCGGGAAAAGGTGATATAATCTTACTTGTAGTAAACTGGTGTGAAAATGTCTTACCTCTAACCATACATCAAATTCCACACGTGCAAAGAGAACAGCAAAATAAGGCGTTCAAGATGTATTCTTTCTGTAGGGAATACCCGAAGCCTATTGGCTAGGGACAGGAGATTTTAACTTGAATGTAATATCTTATTACTTTGACGAGGACACTGTATGCTTGCAAAATATAATTGGGATATTCGACAAGTGCTAATCAGAGAATACACAATGTAGGTGAAACGTGTGTTTGTGTGTGCCACTCTGCAGGCCTCAGAGTCATGAATGGCAGATTCCTGTCGGTTTACCCTATAATTCCCACCCATCTCTGTTCATAGAAACGCAATCTTATACTAAGTACTGGAAAGTTAGTCACTATTCAAAACCATCTCACTCTTCAAAATTATAAAAAGTAGTGAAAGCAGGGCACGAGTCGGGGGTCCACGCTGTTGGAAGGAGTCCCCCCACTTCTTTCACAGGGTGGATGCCGTCCACCCTGCCAAGAAGTTGGGCCCCACTAAAAAAGATGCTGAATTCGTCTTGGTGTAATTCCCAAGCACCGGGACGCATTCAGCAGCCCCTACACTTTGCCGAGTCTCAGGGGTTATCAGGCCTCCTTTTTTTGGAGTTTCCTGGCTGGCAGCAGTGAGGGGCCTTACACCTGATGCAGCAGAGGGGAAACAAAGGCACACACCTTAGCACTTCACACATACTTAAGAGGCAGCTTTCCACTTTGTTCAGGCTCTGTTTAGGAGATATGCATGCACTATTAGAACGTCCGATGTCTTGATCTTTCTCAGTATTTGAACAAATTAAATAGCATTTATATAGGCTTACTACCCTTGAGGAGGCGTTGTAATAATTTAAATATCATTATTTCTTTTAAAGCACGATGGTTATAGAAAGCTTGATGCTGACAAAAGATAACATTGTTTTATGTGTAGCGTATAAAAGTGTGAATTTTCTGCCTGAATCAGGAGGGTTTGCAAGTATTTTCGAAATGTGCTCAAATGTACTCGTGATACACCAGCTAAACATGTATGTGAGGGCTTAAGATCTGATATCACTTCTTGTGATGCCAGTTCCTGTGATGTCACATGCTGTAATGTCACGCGCCGTGATGTCACACGCTGCGATGCGACGTGCTGCGATGCAACTTGCATACTGATTAACTAGGTTAGTCCCCCCACTTCTTTTTTTAGGACTTGTGCCCTGAGTGAAAGCGATAGTTCACCTCTGGTTTTTCCACCCCAACACATTGTTTGATGCTCACAAATGTCTATCAGATCAACTAGAAGCAGAACATTTGAAAAGAATCACATGGGATGGGATAGCACTGGTATCATTTGACTATTGCACAACACTACCACAGTTGTCTTCCGCAGAAATATCAACTGTGACATGCAATTGAATTAATTATGTCACAGGAAGTGAAAAACAGCCAAGTTCAGTAACCAAATCAGGGAAAATGGAGTCCCATTTGGCCAGGTAAAAAGCACCAATATATGGTATACCAAATCCCATGAGGCAGAGAAAAATAATTGAATAGAAAAATTAGAATTATGAACAAACTTCCCTCCAACATCAGTAAAGGGAAAAGGGTTTGTGAGTTAAGGCAAGGTAATAAAAAGGTGTTTTGGACAGCAAAAAAGTACAAGTCAAAATTTGGGAAACTGTTCATCATTTGTAATAGAAGAAATATTAAATAATATTGAGTAATGTTATGGAGGAGACTTGGAGCAATTATCAGAACAATCTGTATGAAGGTTCGATGGTCCATCAGTGGGTCACAGTGTTCCTCCAGCGAAAAAGGGTGGTCTGTTGGACTTCCAAAGTAAGGTGATGGCTCTCTTAGCTATCACTAATTATGGGTCAACAAATCTCAATGTTAACCTGCCCTGTTTAGGTCTGGAGCAAAGCCCTAGAATACAAGACTTCATTTGGTGATGATTAGAGCAACTTGTGGTCTCGGTAATGAACTACGTAACCTCTGTCTGGAATCTTTGTAACCTCAGCCAGTTCCACATCATGTCCCAGATTGATTATTCTTTGACACAAGGCAACATTGCACAAACGTTACTGCACTGGCTTGCGTTAGAGGGAGAGAGAAAAAAAATGTGCCATATCTACTAAAATATGGTGCAATTTTACTTTTCCCCTTTGCTGGCACATGTTTGGCAGCGTGCACCAAAGCACACACCCTTGCACCATAGTGCAAAGGTTTGTGCAGTCTCTGGACCATGGGTTTTTGACTGGAAGTGGTCCCTTCTAGTTAAAAAAACTATGCTTTAAAGCTTTTCCCACTTTGTATGTTTGCTATACGATGCAGCATACATGCAAAGTTGGGAAAACGAGTAAAAATGAAAACATTTCTCCTTGTTACACCTGCCTCGAGGAGGTGTAAGAATTTGCTACCAATCCCTGTCTACCAATGTTTGTAGATAGGGATTTGCGTCAAAACCCTTGGGTTGTGGCATTGGAATGCCCATGCACAAGCCACAAATTGCCCTCTTGTCACAAAGTAACGAAAAGCAGCCCGACCATACATTACTTTGGGATGCTATCCACTGCAAGTCTGATTTGCGTTGGATAGTAACTCCCACATTAACACTCTGCACTGGATTTGCACCACAAAAGTGATGCAAACCCTAAGGAAAGTGTTAGTAAATCTGGGCCCATGTGTCTGAACCAAGCTTGCGTCCCATGACTACCAGGACGCTCAGAGTAAGCATCTGGATATATGTTTCTGGTTTTTATAGAGCTGGGTACGCCCTGTATAACATGTTATATTGACTACATATTATATTGACTGTGTTTTTATATTGGGGCGTTAAGTGAGGCTTTGTGTGGGTAGGCTAAGGCCTTTAGCCATTTAGCATCACAAGAACCCCCAATATCTCACTATCTTCCATGTGACTCTAAGCAGTCACGTGTAAAAATGCTTTATATAACCATGAACTCCATTTCTTGCCCTTTCCAGTAGTGTGTATAGCCTATATTACTGTGTATGTTTGTGGCTTTTCTCATTATTGCAGCTGGGGCAGTGACACCAGGGTCCAAGGGTTTGAATTTTGATTTTCTTTTATTACCACTCTGGGGAAGAGGACCACATTGATAAGGCACTTTGGGAGATGATAAGTGTTCCAAGCTCGTATACATCGGAGAGCAGATTTGGGTCAGGAGATGAATCTTTCTGAGTTGTTACCCTTTGGGTGTTATTACTCTTTGGAAGTTGCTATGTAGTTGGGAGGCTTTTTATATGGCCCAGAATGGTAGGGGCTCACACTTCCTAGCCTGTCTGAAGTTTACTTTTCAGGTCTTATTCACAGATTCTTTTTTTAAGTGTTTGGCTGCTATTTGTTTTCTGTTAGCAGGGTGAGGGGGACAAAGTGTAGGTAGGGGCAGAAAGGTCACAGTCATGAAGAGCTAGACAGGCCCTAGACAGACATGGGGGGACCCAGATCATAGAAGCCATTAAAATTGTAGTCACTAAAAGGGTAGTGAGTGAAACCTCTCAGACCATATGTAAACTTTTCACCTATCTATTCACAACTATTTTTTATATAAACAGCGATGTACATACCTATCTATACATATCAAACGATGGGCTGGATTTAGAGTTTGGTGAACAAATTTCTCTGTCACAAATGTGACAGATATCTTGTCCGCCTTATTACAAGTCGATTCTATCCTATGGCACTTGTAACAAGGTGGACTGGATATTCGTCATGTTTGTGAAGGAGTAGCCATCTGCAAGACTCTAGGGGCCAGATGTAGGTGGCTGTTTGAGGCCATTTACCGAGCGGTAACGGCCGATTTTGGCCGTTACCAATCGGTAAATGGGTGACAGGTATGTAAGGGGCATTATTTTACCGAATCGGTAAAATTACCGATTCAGTAATTTTACCGATTCGGTACAATAAAAATTTGGTAATTTTACCGATTCTGAGGCACCCAGATGTAGGTGGGACTCTTCAGAGTCCCAGAGGCCTTACCGAATCGGTATTTTACCATCAAATCCAATTTGATGGTAAAATACCGATTCCGGTGTGCATGCACATGTGTGCATGCACACCTATGCCATGTGACAGGCAGACCTGCCCTTAGGGCATGTATGCCTGCCATATAGCACCCAAGCCTGTTTTGGGGGTGCCAGAGGGTGTCAAAGTGACACCCCCTGCACCCTTGGGAAAATCGGTATTTACTGATTCGGTAAATACCGAATCGGTAATGCCCATTCATTCCTATAGGCTTCAAAGCCCATAGGAATGAATGGGCATTACCGATTCGGTATTTACCGAATCGGTAAATACCGAATTCTTCCGAATCGGTATTCCAGCACATCTGGAATACCTACATAACCACCCCTTAGATGTACCGATTTCTAATTACAGAATCTGTAAAATTCGGTAATTAAAAATCGGTAAATCTATTTTACCTACATCTGGCCCTATATCATGCACTATACAACTTTATGTATCTGTATCTATACCTATTTTGATGACACATATTTATCTACACCTATATTTTGTATCTCTCTGTCTTTCCAGACCTCTTTACTTAGATAAACCTATCTCCCTACACCTATATCTTATCTATTTTTTTTATATATTTGTATAACCCGTCTATACCTATTTATTCATACCTATCATTATCTGTACTTGTATATCTGTGTATATACATCTGCATCTATATATCTGTCCATATCATTCTGATAAGTTATCTCTGTCTATTTCTGTATATATGCACCTGTCTATCCATCTAACTATACATTCCTAACAAAGTATATCTATCTGTACTTATGTTTCTAATTTCCCTATTTAAACCTATCTATCTGTCTCTCCTCTACCTTTGGCCCAATCTCTGTACCTCTCTGTTCTTACCCCTTCTTCTCTCCCTCTACTGCTCTGTCTTTCTCTCTGTCCCTCTCCTCTCGTCTGTCTTTTCCCCCTCTGTTTCTGTTGTTGTCTGTCTCTCTATCATGTCCGTCTTTCTGCCCTTTGTGCTTCCTTTTTATGCTCTTATTGCCCCACGCCTCCCTTCCCTCTGTTACTCTCAATCTAAGTCATTTAAATTACATAATAGGCTTTAGTGGCCAGATGTATAAACCATTTTTTTTGGTCGCAAACCAATTTACGACCGGAAAAAATACATTTTCAAATGTACAACATGCAAAAAGGGATTCAGTAACTTGTTACTTAATTGCATTTTGCATTTACGATTCGGTATTTGGAAGGGGCGTGTTTACGGCCTCCCTTCCAAATACCGAATCAGTATGGTTTGTATTACTGTTTTACGACTGAATTCCAGTCGCAAAACAGTAATACTTTACCACCAGTTTGCAACTGGTGGCAACCCATTCAGAAAGGGTAAGAGGTCCTTAAAGGACCCCTTCACCATTAAAAATTTAAAAATTCAACTTTTCTTTTTTCCATTTTCTTTAAAGAAAAACAGCTGCATTTAAAAAAAAAAAAGATTGCTTAATTAAAAAGCAATCTCTGATAAGGTGGTCTGCTGACCTCAGCAGGCCACCATCCCTGTGATATCTATGACTCTTCATGGGTTGCAAACTGCAAACTACCTCATTAACATTCATGACGTATATCTATTTGCGACCTACAAGGAATCCCTACATGAAACTCAATTTAATTTTACATTAGGAATACCGATTTCCTAATTGCCATCGGAAAAAATAGCAATTAGGAAATCGGTATTCCTGATTTTTGTACATCTGGCCCCCTATCACAAGCTCAGCATCAGTAAGGAAAGAAGAGTGTTCTGGGCACAATCTCACCCAAATCTACAGGGACAGTAGTCATGACCTTTAACATTACCTTATGGCTGTGCCAACTGACTGTTGTTTTGATAACACAGTGTGAGGGGATGGGTCCTGAAATATCGGTTATGGTGTAATAAGAATCTCGGAGGTGGTATCACAGCACTGGAAGCTCGGTACGGATGTTTCTGTTGCGGTGGGAAACTTGTTTACGGGATCGGTGTTAGTAGATGGGCATCTCAGCAATGGTATCGCTATGAGGTGATGAGAAGCTTGGCTCCCGTGTCACTGTTACACAGGAACCTTGATACTAGTAACATGGAGAAAATAAACTCGCCTATGGTGTCACTGGGGGTAGATGGGAAGTTTGGGCTAGTGGTATTTAGAAGGGAACTCATTGCTGAAGTTATGGTGAAGAGAAGATATGGCAGGTCAAGTTCTGCTGGGTCTATAGGTGGAGTACATAGAGAGAGTGGTTTCAGTACGCAGTATGTAGTCAGAACAAGGAATAACAATACATATATATACATATATATATATATATATATATATATATATATATATATATATATATATATATATATATATATATATATATATATATATATATATATATATATATATATATATATATATAAATACAGAAACACAAATGCATATATTTAGTTGGCACACAGTTATTTAATCACAATGTGCATGGAGGTGCAATATGATATATATACATTACATTATTATATTAAGAGTACATTAGTGCCCCAGGGAGTGGAGGGGTGGGATGGGGTGATAAGTGAGAAAAAGAAATGTGCGAGGTTTAACACAGTAAACAATGCTAGTCCTAAACTTGAAAATAAATAGGTTATTCAACCCTGGCTTCACCATAGAGACAGCTGAAACAAGAACAATCAATGTTCATAACTTTAATCGAAATATGCTCCATGCACTTGTATAGATATCCTGAGTGCAGGTTGCACAAGCTGGTAGGGGGTTAGGTTTGTCGACGTTTTGACCCCAAAAATAAAGTTAGGTATCCGTAGGACCTTAAAGCGGGGTCTTCATCGGGACGTGGGTGGTGTAGTGGGGCAGGATTATCTGTAACTGTATTAATGAAGTGTAGTGAGTAATCTAATATAAAGCAACATAGTGAATTAAAAGCGTAGGAAGCGCCGAAAGACATTTACCATGGGAAAAGACATCAATGGTTGGGCTCTCCGGCTCCAATCAAGGGAGAATACAAGTCAATCTGCAAGACATAGTAAGCAGAGCGGGCAAGTGTAAGGTCATAGGACATCTACGTGGGAGATCAATTATTAAGTGCAGCAATTTGTGGTCGCTAACAGGGCCACCTTGCCTCTGCGGTCTACGGTCAGTGGTCGAGGGGGTACCTAGGGTACACCCTGTAAAACCCTACACTGTGTGGCAGGCACCATTGGGTGCCTGCTGAAGGATGCAGGGTTCCACGCACCCACCCATTTCTTTATAGGAGCTTGTGTTATGGCTGTGACACCAGCTCCCACGGAGAACAGTGGGATACCGACCGAACAGTATTCAGTCACATCGTAATCAGGCGGTCGGAACCGCTGATCTCAGGTCGGTCGGTCCTGAGTCAGAGACGCTGTCAGTTGGAGTATATAAAATGTACTACTCCCACCTCACACAACACAGCAGTAATAAAACTGTTACATCACACAAAAGTAGCATGTACTACTTTCACTACAATAAATAAAACATTTGATAACATCTTATATTGCAGAGTACTGAAATGTACTATTCCCACTACAATTAATACACAACTAATACACAATTTACATTGCAGAGAAATCAAATTAAATATTCTCATTCCAATAACTGCAACAGTAGGGAAAGTGTTGAATTGTGGAGGGATAAAATGTAATATTCCCACTCCAGTTAGTGCAACAGTAGGGAAAGTGTTGGAAAGCAGAAGGAAAATAAAATATATTTACACTGCTGTCAGTACTACATTAGAAACAAAAGGTTCTCTACAAAGCAATAAAATACTTTCAAAAACAAAATAACAAATTAAAATATAAATATTTAAAAATCAAATGTATTTCATATAAAAAAATGAATGAATTCAAATTATAATTTTAAATACATATCATAAATAATTACAACCATTATTAAAAATTACATCCAAAAATTATTGTCACATGAAAATGTTTTTATTTAACATTATTTATTAACAAAAAATAATGTATAACATGTGTTTTATTTTAGTTACCTCAATCAATCAATCAATCAAAGCATTTATATAGCGCACAACTCACCCAGGGGGTCTCAAGGCGCTGGGGGGGGGGCGCTACTGCTCGAACAGCCAGGTCTTGAGCTGCTTCCTGAAGGCGAGGTGGTCCTGGGTCAGGCGGAGGTGGGTCGGGAGGGAGTTCCATGTCTTGGCGGTGAGATAGGAGAAGGACCGACCCCCTGTGGTGGCTCTTCGGATTCGGGGGACGGCGGCGAGGGCGTGGGTGGTCGATCGAAGCTGGTGTTTGGGAGCGTAGAAGTTGAGGCGGCTGTTGAGTTATCCTGGTCCTTGGTTGTGTAGGGCTTTGTGAGCGTGGGTGAGGAGACGGAAGGTGATTCTCTTGTTGACCGGGAGCCAGTGCAGGTCTCTCAGGTGTTCGGAGATGTGGCTGCGACGGGGGATGTCCAGGATGAGTCGTGCTGAGGCGTTCTGGATCCGCTGAAGTCTCTTCTGGAGTTTGGCGGTGGTTCCTGCGTAGAGGGAGTTGCCGTAGTCCAGACGGCTGGTGATGAGGGCCTGGGTGACCGGCTTCCTGGTCCCACTATATACCCCTTCAAAATATATAAACAACACCTAAAACTTAACTTTAAAAAGCTAATTATTTACACTTTGAACATAAATGTTTGTCAACAACTATCAATAATTCAAAATTAATTATTATTTAAATAAACATATTTTACTTTCCACAATTCACCCCCGCAAAATATACAACACACTCTCAATTATAAATTAAATAATGATAATTAAAAACTATATGGATATTAAATATTTAAAATTAATTAAAAAAATACTTACACAATTAACATAATGAATTAATAATTAAATAGTTAATATTCATGAACAATCATTTATTAATAATTAAAATTATATTACTTCTAGACCTGTACCCCTCTAAACCCTACAACCCACATATAAAATGTAAATAATTAAAAAAATATTTACACTATTGACATAATTAATTATCAATTGAATAATTAATATTAATTAACGATTATATATTAATTATATTTTTCCCACCCTAACCCCTATAAACCCACAACCCACAAATGAAATTTAAATTAAAATTCTTTTTATTTCACTATTAACATAATTATTATTAATTAAATAAATATTAATAATTAAAAAAGAATTACAAATGTATTATAATGTAATTACTTCCCATCCTGAATCCCTATAAACCCACAACCTGCTATGTTACTAAAAATAACAAAAATGATTTACATTAAATGTAATAACTACTAAATAATTTATAAATACATTAAAAAACATAAACAGTAATTATACAAAAAAATGACATCACCTACATTTGAAATATGTACCAAAATGCATAACAATAATAAAAAAATCTATATTATAAGCAACTATATTATTGTAATCGATATTAATAACTTCGGTATTTTAAAACTCCATATTACTTACTTTAAAATCGATATTCTTAACAACAATATTCTTGCTGACGATAGCTCCATGTCACAATATTTTCGACTCAATATTTGTGCAAGTCGATATTTACAACATAATATTTTGTCTCATCACCTTCATGGAATATTCCTTAGACCATTAGTCCTTTGTATACTGATGTATTACTGTATTTCCTGAAAGTTTGCATAGACTAGTGTTCAGGGCACAAGTCCTAAAAAATAGAAGAGGGGGAACTAATCAAGTTAGGCAGAATGCAAGTGACATTAAGCAATTTGTTATCACATCGCAACATCACTGCGTGGCATCACAAGAAGGGACATCATCGAAATTGGCATCACAACGCATGACCTCACTGGAAGTGACATCACAAGAAGTGACATCAGATCTTAACATCTCATTCATATGGTTTACAGGTCTAAGGTCTATGATGAGTACATTTGAGCACATTACAAAATGAGATTTTGCATTGGGGCTGTGCCAAAAAGTGGCGCAACCCAGACGCAAAGTGTGGGCCTCAACTTGTACATTTATTTTTTTAAACTTGGCCACAAAGAAATTGGCAATCAAGGAGAAACATGGCAGTAAAACTATTCTGCTTATTTGGTTGTACAGTCTGAATTTTAAAATATCTTATGGGTTTAAGGCACCTGCAGCAGAGATCTTTGTGTGCCAAGTAAATCCCAGGGAACAATAATAATGATAAGTTTTGAGAGTAATGCATTTGCTGGAAAGAGCTGTATTTTCTCTAGTCCCAGTTTTGAATCAAAGTAGCTTAGAGGGTTAATGTGTCTCATGCAAAGCACATCATCTAATATGCAGATGACAGATTATTGTTTTATGTATCTGGGTTAAGTGGGTTACTCCTTCTGACACACATACCTTTTTGTTACTTGCAATTTATAAATTGTAATTCGTCTAATATAGCACAGCGAGCTATGAAGGACATGTGCATCCTACACTTAGGAACCCCCACTGCCCTATGTAACACATGCTATACATAGATATACACATTTATATGATATATTGTAAAATTAATAACGTGTAGGTGTGATGTAAAGCGCGTTGCCACCTTGCATTGGGAAGATTAGCGCTATAAAAGAAACAAAATATTGTTTTTTAACTTGTTATTTGTGTAAATATTGTGAGAGTCCAGCACATCTGTCATTCTTACAGTGCATGCATATCTCTTATATACAGGGATTGAACAAAGTAAATAGCAGGCCTCTCTTAAGTATTTGTGAAGTGATTGCCAGACGTGTGAGTTTGTTTCCCCTCCCTTGCATTTAGGTGTGAGGCTCAGATTGCTCCCAGCCAGGATAGTGAATCAAAAGGAGGCTTGATGGTCCCTTAAATTGGGGCCCAGCTGGAGTCTTGACATATGAAAGCCCCCTCACCGCCTGCACCTTGCTAATCAGAATGAGAGCAGACAACATGCAGGCACTGCTAAACATGTCCTGGTATCTAAAAAGTACACCGGAACAAGTTCAGCATATTTCAGTGGGGCCTACTTCGTGCAGGGTGGATGGCATCCACCCAGCAAAAATAGTGGGTGGACACCGTGTACCCGCGTGTACCCGTGACTTGTTCCCTGCAAGCATTTATGTGTTATCTGGAACATTCAACAGGCTAGCATTCACATATGTTCTGAGATGTTATGTAGAACAGATTTCCTGTGTTTTAGAGATATCGAACAGGCCAAAATATCTGCATGATCTCAGATATTTTAGGGTACAGAATTACATTTTTTATTTGTATGATCATAAAAACATATTACATGTACCTTAAGGACTACATGAAAGGGTGAGCAGTATTAGACATGACAAAACATTCTACCACTGCCCAGGGATACTCTGATTACATTTTGTACAAATGTCTAGGAAGAACAGCTAATAACGATTAGATAAAAGCCCATGCCCAATGTTTATGCCTCACCACTTTCAAATGTCACCAGCCGCCACTGATCTGTAACAGCGATTTGAACACGTTCAATGGACAAACCTGGGGTCCAGTTACTGTAATGTGTAAATTGTACAGCATGAAAACTTTAGTCCTTTAAAATGTATTCTTGCCCAGTGTCTTGCACTGCATGCAGCATTAACTTTGGAAAAATATGCTCTAACCAGACCCACAGATGCTGGCTGTAACCAGTCATATAGAAATATATGCAGACAGGTCCTTAAGTGAGATTAAAAAAAAGCTGGGTGCTCTCTATAAAGGAATATGTCAATAAATGTCTGTGATTCCCAAAGTGTGCAATCTGACCAGTATTTTTGTTTCTCTCTGAGATGTAATTTCATCCAGATAAATGACACAACAACTGACATATGCCTAAAGCCTGTCAGTATGATTGACTTTGTCACTGGGTGTTAGCTGTTTAAGATAAATTAGTAACAACAATGATTTGTTATAAATAATTAACACTGGAGATGTTTTAATTCTGAACTAGTGAGTCTGTGAATTAAATAGCATTGAGGCCTGTGGAAGGAGCAGGCGCGGTGCATCCATTAGGGCTCTAGGGCGTTGCCCCACAAGCCGCCCGCACCCGCAGCTCCCTCTGCATCTCTGAACTTAAGTAAACTCTCAGCCATATTCGAATACAATTCTTGAGGCAAATATTGCTTTTTGGGAATACTGTGTAGGTGAGGCGGCCATTCCGCTGTACGTTTCTTCAGTGACATTCACTTCTTTGGGAATACTGAGCCTGACACAAACACTATGGAGAGCCTTTAGAAATACATTGCTCTTTTCAAAATATTTTGGACATCAGAAATGTTTTGCTTTTCCCCCTTACTAACTTTGTGTTGTGCATGGAAATCCCAGCTGTAGTCAAATTTTGAATTTTCTGAATTTCTAGTCGGAATGGGCCATGCCTGTAACACACCAGTAATAGTAGGGAAAACTGACTGCAGCTCAAGTTGTAAAAAAAGACCAGTTTTGTTTCTGAGGAGGCCACCGCCCATGCCGCTGAATGCTGAGTTTGGCTAATAGTCCTGCTGTCAGCCATTTCCTATTTAACCATATAAATATTTGCATTTATATGGTTATACATGCCAGGAAACTACAGCCAAGATTTACTAACTTTCTCTCAATGCAGCGGTGTGCGGAAATCTACATAACTGCATTGAGCTAACATAAAAAAAATGTGCAACGCTGTGTTTTGTGAAAGTTGGGCAATTTTAGCATGGTGCTAAGCCTTGTGCTATGGCATAAATACGAGCCAGTGCTAAGCCTCAACCTATCACGAAATGTGCCGGGTTGGTGTGAACAGATAAATGCCTTAGCTTGATTAGATATGGCACTGGGGTGGAGTTTGGGCCTTGTGGCTGCCTTCATGTGAGAACCTGTGCTTGATTATTTGCACTGATGTCTGAAGAACATTGTTTATAATCAGCTCTATTTTTGCACTGGACATAATGGGAGAAAACGATTTCACAGTGCATGGTTGAACATGGATAAACCTATTGTTCCTCCTCCCATCAGAACTCTTGTAGGACTGGCTCCACAGGCAGCATTTTCATTTTCTGTGTCAGGCACAATTGGGACTCTGGGGTTTCTAGATGTTCAGCAGCTGTGTTAAAAGAAGATTAACTTTTATTTTTCCAATGCTTCAGGAAGTTGTCAGGGTTCTGGCTTTCAGGGATGCATTACATTCAGCATGAAGCTTCTTTCTGTTTGGCAAAGCACAAGTTAACAAAGGGTACACAATTAGCATCCTAAGTTTGCGCGACTGCTGCAGTGTGATGCTTAGACTTAATTTTAATTTGAAGTGTCATTGGGTGACCATAATTTGTTACCTTAAATCGCTTGCGAGTCACAAATACATGTGCTGAATGATTAGGAATGTAACCCCTGGGCTGCATGGCTCGTAGGCGTGCAAAATATTCTTCTGTTAAATCTTTAAATCCTCTGGCCAGGGCAAATGCTATTACAAAATGTTGCAAGAAGCTAGTCAGTATTAAGATACATGCAGGCGTGCAAAGCCCATAGGCTAACATTGAAACTGCTGTGTGTATTTGGTGGACTTGTGACTATGCTCCACATGCTCCATTGTAAATCACTTGAGAGTAGCTCCCCACCCGTTCCTATATTCATATATTGGTATAGTCTACTCTCAAACTACATGAAGTTAACCTAACCATTTGGATGTGTATTGGGATTGCTTTATTAACCTTCCTGCTTCCTTAAATTTGCTTGAAAAAGCACCATTTGTCTACTCTTCTTTCAACATTTTCTCCGGACGGGAAACCCCCACCCAAAACCCTCTGTAGGTTGTTCGGGCTTGATTGCTACACTTGCTCACCGCAGTGCAGTACGACATTTTACGCCTCACCACTTTCAAATGTCATCAGCCACCACTGGGAAGGAGTTTGGCCTTCAGTAATGTTTTCTTTATATTAGATATATATCCTATTTTTCTCTGCTTATCTTGTCCATCTGCACATCTTCAACCCCGCTATTTCCTCTTCAGCAGTCTCTTTTCACTCTTCCTCAAGTGCACTTCCTTGCATCTCTGTCTCTTCACCGCCCCAACATGCACTGCACTTCCTCACATTTAAGCACTTTAATTTCTCTTACTTTTGCCTTGCAAATATTTTGACATCTGTGTACCCCCTTCACACACACATCCACAGAATTTCAGTTGCAAATGGAATACTCAAGCATTGTTCTGTGCGCTCTGCCGAGAGACCAACTCACTGAAAGGCACTTTGTTTGGCTTCAGCCTTTGTGCCTGAGTGCTGAATAAAAGCCCCTCTCATAAACACCTGACATGGCTCATGCCTCAATGTATGCACAGAAAAAAATACGGATAAACAACATTATAAAATATCTAACTCTTGGGGAATGCAAGATTAAGTAAAGCATGTGAAAAAATAGAGGATCTAAATTGCTGAAAGCATTCCCTTGACATTTTTAACATTTATTGTTTGCAAGTCAATCCATGTTTTTGAATCAGGGTTAACTGAAGCTTGAAGACAGTGCCATTTTTAATCTTGAACATCAGGGAACTGGCCATTGTCAGCACATGTTCCACAGTAAGCACATATCTCTTGCTTTCGGCTTGACTCGTATATTTGGATCAACTTTGCAAGGGAGCAAGAGCGAACCTTGCTGCTTATTTGGATCCATTTTGCGGAGGAGCAAATGCTGCAGCACCACTTCTAAAGGAGCGAGCGATGTGCAGTGATTGCGTGGGGTGGGACAGGTTAACCAGAAGAGGGGTCTCAGCACAATATACAGAACACAGCATTAGCTTGCAAAAACTTACCATTACCAAGAACTAGGCACCGGATCAGACGTGCTTGCATCCACTCTCACGAATGACCAAATGGTGGGATCTACGCCTTTGAATGACGTACATCTGAAATCATGCGGGGATGAAGTCTCTGACGCCTGAAACTGTGATACTTATTGCGTCACTGGCCTACTGAGGGCATACAACTAGAGAACCCTTTGACAATGAAGGGCTTTAAAACAGAAAGCCCTGAGTCTTGCATCACCATTAAGAAAGTTGATATACTGCCTGGCTTCAGTCTCCTGCTTCAGAGCAAGGCAGAATTGCAAAAACAACAGGTGATGGACCGAATGAGGATCAATGTCACACATTCAACCCAGTCAAAAGATCTGGGTCCTAATCCATCGTTTTTTTGCACTCCACACCACCCTGGGTTAGACAATGGCGATATGCAAATCAGCTCTGACCCTGTGCCCCATGGGAACAGTCCAGTCCGAACTACAAAAGCCATGTCCTTCCCAGAACGGAATCAAGCATCCGAGGACCGGACCGGTTTCGTGGTAACACCTCTCATCAGCCCGGCTAGCTTGACTCCAGTGGTGTGGAGTGCCTGAGACCCACGTCTGGGCATCCCCAGTACACTTATAGCGGAATTGCAAAAACAACAGGTGATGGACCGAATGAGGATCAGACCGGTCCGGTCCTCGGATGCTTGATTCTGTTCTGGGAAGGACATGGCTTTTGTAGTTCGGACTGGACTGTTCCCATGGGGCACAGGGTCAGAGCTGATTTGCATATCACCATTGTCTAACCCAGGGTGGTGTGGAGTGCAAAAAAATGATGGATTAGGACCCAGATCTTTTGACTGGGTTGAATGTGTGACATTGATCCTCTTCGGTCCATCACCTGTTGTTTTTGCAATTCCGCTATAAGTGTACTGGGGATGCCCAGACGTGCACCACTATGTTTGCAGAGTTTGCCACTGGACAATAATATTGGCCATTGTTCACGAACTCCCAGAACTTTTTTGCGTTTCTTGATTTACTAGAAAAACTGAAGGTTGCCCAGTAGTTGACATAAGCAGTGAGACTGCGTTCCAATATTTTCTTTTTGTGTAGATTCCTAGTGGCTGCAATTTTTGCAGCTAAGCCCATCTCAGTTGGGTCGCTTCTAAGGGTTTTGAGCAGATTGCACTTTATCCTTAATGGCCCTTTCGTATTAGAAATTTCACTCTTTGTGACAGGGGGAGGGAACTCCTCAATCAGATTTTTAGTTACCAGTACCCAGACTGTACTGGGGTTCAGGCCACTTGAAGCCAGATTTTCTATGGACTGTCTCCAGTGCTCCTCAAAATCCTTTGTTTGGATGCCCGTCCATTTTAGTCTCTTTGTGCTAGTGGTTGGTGATGCAAAGCCTGAATCGAGGCTTTTGGTTAGCAGAGGGCATTTATTATATAATTGTAAGCTTTGTGAGTTATGATCGCTTTCCGGGCGAACATCGAGGCTATAGTCCGCCCTGTATCCAAACAGGTAGAGGCTCATAAAGGTGTAGTCTGCAATCGAGGATGAACTCAAGGCAGTGTGAGTTGGTGCCAGAGGTTGTTCCTTGCTTGCTCTTCCATTCAATGATCTAAGCTGGCTTGCAAGCCTATACCCAGAATCTTTTCCCAAAACCGTCACATCTCCTAGTGGGTGGAATCACTTGATGGGAGGGCGGGGTGTGCCAAAGTCATCTTGTAGCAGTATGGTCTTGTCTCCATGGCTATTTATTATCACATTCGAGTTAAAATAGCTGGATAGGTTCACGCAAGTTACACCATGCATTTGGCTTAGATCTGTTATTATTGACTCCAGCATGCCTTATAATACTGCTGCTGTTCTGTAACTCCTATTTGATTGGAAGCAATGTACACTTTTTTCTTTGTGCTTTTATGATTGTAAACTTGTAACAGTGGAATAAAGCTTTCTTGATTGACTGACTCCAGCTTGGGTATGATCTACCGTATATAGACTAAGCATGGGCGGAAAATCCGTTTCGCTCGCGGATTTTGCGGATTTTCGGTAAATTCGCAATCCGCGAGATTCGCGAATCTCCCGCAAAATCCGCAAATCCGTGAGCAGCAGATTTTGCTCGCACTGTTCGCGTGAGTTCGTGGCTTCCCAGTACAACTTCGCGCCCCGCGAATAAGCGCTAAATTGCAGAAATACGATCTTAGCAAAACTGAAACTACTTACCAGGTTCAAAAGTTCAGGCTCATCATTAGTAGCCATTTCCTGTAGTGCTTCCTGAGGGGCCCCTCCAGAGTTCAGTTGCCTACTTGCAACTATTATGTGACCCTGCTCTGAACCTCAGAATAGTTACACATATGCCACAAAGGTCCTGAATTACAGCTAAGGGAGACAAGCAGGAGCCAGGCTGGAAGTTCAAATCCATTAATCAGCCCCTAATTCATTATTGTCAGTTGGGGCAGGGCAGGTGTTGTAACTAATTTTGCAACAATGAAAGCACTTAGCAAGTGCAAAAGATCACTAATCAGGAAGCACTAAGGAAGCAGGTGCCAGCTAAAAAAATATTCTGTGACACATTAATCAGCCCCAAATTAATTCAGGTCACTTGAGGCAGGGAAGGTGTGCTTTGCTTTGCCACAATAATGTACACTGACTGGACAACCAGAGGGTGCTGTGATGAAACAGAGGGTGGCATGGGTGGGCCAGAGGGTGGCATGAGTAGTCAGAGAGTGGCAGTGGTGACAGAGAGTGGCAGTGATGAAGAAGAGTGTCCCAAACAGGCTGGACACGTAGAAACAACAAGTTCGCAAAACTAGCGACCCGACAGGTAAGTTCGCGTTTGCGAAATTGTACAAAACCCTCGCGAACTGGCAGAAACCCGCGCGAACACAAAAAAAAATCCGCAAATTCGCGAGAATTCGCGGATTTTGCGAATTGCGAGTTCGCAAATCCGCAAAATTCGCAAACGCGAGATTCGCAAAATTCGCCCATGCTTAATATAGACCCAGTTCAGTTGAATATAACCTGTCTCCTAAGGTGCCCATGGTAGCTAGACTGGACAGAAGGTTTGAAACCTGGAGGTGGTGGAGAAACTGTGCAACACAATTCAAATACAGCACAAATAACAAGGAAATAAAAAACAAAATGTCCAAAGTGAGACTTTAATGGAAGAAATCATCCTATTTTAATGCTAAATAATATTAATACATAGAGCAGGTGGTAAATGTCTGCATTTAACTCCCTATAATCTGGAATACAGTGTGAAATTCTGACCCCTAAATTCAGGTCTGCCAGGTTTTTCCAATTGCTGGGATCGAGCTCATAATTGCAGGAATTCTATGCAGGCGTTTCAGTGGGTATTGATAAATTCTGGCTACTCAGAATCTCCGCACAGAATATCTCACAACTTGTAATCTAGCTCAAAGTATTTCTAGGCAGCTCGATATTAAGGCTCAAGTGTGGAGCTGTGTGGAACGAAAATTGCCTCAATAGTTGCATAGTTTTGTCTCACTGGAAAATGTAGGTTTAAAACTTGTGCTTTTCTCTAATGTGTGCTATTCTCCAAGCAGGCCCTCGCCTCCACTAGCCTTTCCAGGCACCGGGCTTTCAAAATGGAACCCAAATGCCTCCATGTTATGCACCATAAAAAAGCAAACATACATCCCAGCATGCACATGCATGTATCATGTGCTACCTGGTGATATTCACAATCGCGTTTAGGCCAAAGGTGAGTTTAGCACACAGCAACAAAGCTTTACTTGAGTGGGGTAGTAGGTAAAAAGGCCTGTTCACACTTCTGATTCTCACTATACACAAAATGGGTATGCTGCCACCACCATGCTAGTGCCACTTAACTCTTGGATAGGGCAGTAGCGGTCTAATACTATAAGGGTAGCACTTAATAAGCTCCTCCTGGTCTAACAAGACCTCATTACCGTGAGACAGTCCTAGGTCAGGCATATATGCACGATCCGTGTTTGTCCATGACCAAAATCGGTACCTAGGATCCAGATATCCTGGTTGCTGGGATACTCAGGGCTGAAGTGCACGTCCGCCATCATGTAAGGGGCTTTAATATCCCAACTCTCCCTGCTGCTCTCTATCAATCACCCCTCAAGTTCTACAATGCCTGCATGCTATCCAGCTCTGACCAACATCTGAAACAAATCTATTTGTCAAGTGTAGAAGGATCAATCTAAGAAGTGAAGCAATAAATATATTTTATTTTGCATAAAGTCTCCATCTTTCCTAACCAGTCCACCCACACTACCTCTGAAAGTCAGTCAGTAAGTACTTTATTTGGTTAGAAATATAACCATAAAAGCTTAAAACATAATGTTACATTTACATAAAAATAAAGTTACAAAGATTTCAAATATTTCAAATACAAAACCCAATTTCCTTGTCACAAACTCTGCAAAACATTCAGGCTAATGGATTTACACAGTATAAAAACGAGAAGAATATGTATAATTCATTACAGGTTGGAATCCACATATTAATAATATCAGTGTCTATACAATTTAATCCATCAGGGTTAAACCCGAGAGTAAGTGAAAATGATTAGAAGTGGGGATGGTGTAACCGCTTGATACGAGGGCACTTCTGCTCGTTAAACAATTGCTCTCAGGTCTTTGACTTGATGATGGAATGTATGACGTTCTAGGGTAGAAATCAATTAGGCCCCAGATAGATATAGGGCCATCCCCTATTTGTGGCTGCCGTGATTGGAGATGTGGGACGACGTGTTTATTTTTAAATTTTATAAGTACCAAATCACCAGCTATATCTTTTGACAGAGGTCCTAGCCAGCCCACCCTTCTAACACTTTGTATACTTCCATCTATGTTGGGGGGGAGAGGTCTATTTTTAGTTAACCAAAAGACAACCTTATTCCTAAGGTCCTGTTGTCTTTCGTTTTTCCCCTTTGTAAGTTCCGCTACTCCCGAGAGGACACACACAAAGGGAGCGGCCTCCGGTGGCAAGTGTAAATGATTGGTGTTAGGTGCGATATTGCCATAATTGGCAGCTGTCCCCTTACGTGATATAGAATCTTTGTTCAGCCCTGCTCTAGGGTAAGAACTCCGTGCTGCTGCGGCTGCTTTCGGGGTGTTTGAAGATGTTATATGAGGGGTTACTAAGTGTTTATGGGGGATTTTACTTGGTGCAGTATTTTTAGGCACTTCTATGGGGGCTGGAAGCTGTGGTTGAAAAGGACCTGCCAAACTTTTTATATATGACGAGTTGGCCTTAATCGCTTCCTCAACACCTGTAAGCCTTTCCCCTAAGGTATTCATTTTTTTCATCAGCGGGGATATTATTGATTTGATCATGATTTCGATCTGGGCCAATAAAGTAGCCTGAATAGCTGCTTTAAGGGTGGCAGTGTTGGGAAGTGGGGGACTTGGATTCGGTTTTTGTATCTTTGCATGTTTCCCCAATTGTTTAACCCCATTTCTCTTCCTTTTAGCAGAAAAGACCTGAGGGGACAGTGTAGGTTGGGAATTTACTTTTGCTCGTACTAAAAGGGGAGTACCCTGCAAACTTTCAGTTGGTTGGAGTGATCTAGTGAACTGGAGACTAGTGGTTGCTGTAGGCCAGGTAGGAGCACTAGTTTGCAAACTTCCTAACTCAACAGGAGTGTACTTGGAATTACAAAGTTTGTTTAACTCCTCCAGGAGTGATGAATCTAGAGCTGCTTTTGCTGTCTGGGAAGAAGAACATGTGTTGGAAGAACTACCCATGTCCATACATCGTTCTATTCTCTCTGGGTCACTGGTAGTGGGGGAGGTCACCCTCTTTAAGTAGTTGTCCATCGTTCCCTTACACAAGTCACTCTGGGTAAAAATGTTTTTAGTGACCCCCTTGCAGGTCATGACTTAACTGTTTTGTGTGAATTAAAACGGGCATCAACCACCAGGAATTTGGTCAAGTGTCACGATGTGGTTGCACTTAGAAGGGACCTGTATGGAACAGTGCGCTGATTATCTTTACCTTTCTGTGCCAAGAGGGGTGTCCCGACCCGGCCTTCTCTGGCCTTAGATGGCCCCGCCCTTGTCCCGGACTTCTCCCGGCGCCGACCCGCGCGCGATCCCGTAATGCGGGGACTGGTCTCCTTTTCAGGCGCCTCCTGACGCGGGACTTGTGTGTGGCGGCGTGTTGTGCTGCTAGGGTTTCTGCGAAATGGAGTCCTCTGGGCTCCCCTCACGCTGCGGCCGCTGTGGTGGGCTAGCGGCGACAGATGGGAGCACTGCTGCTGGACGCTGGGTCTAGATGTGACCCCCAGGAGTTCTGTACCTCTGACAGTCCTTCTTCAGCCAACAAACAAAATCAAAAGATAATTTGATTTACAGCGCGTACCTCACAAAAAGAAATTCACTTAAGGCACTCTAAAAACACGAGGTACTCTCCTCAGTACTTTCACTTCTGGAGCTGTCTCCTTTCTACCTTCTGCCCCCTGTGCCTACCATGGTGGTACATCATACAGAAGAGTTTTGAAGAGAATATTCTCAAGCTGGCACACATCCTATTGCCTGCTCCCCCTCTTGACATTCCAGGATGGCCGTTAACTTACCCAAGAGGCTTGTAGATACCAATGTCACGCTCCCGCGCTCTTCTTGAGCAGGGTGAGTTTGCACTGCTTCTATCCATGTTGATCCTGTACTCTGTGTAGGGTGGCCCTCAATGTGACACCTGTTCCACTCAAGTCTTTACACTTTCTTTACAAAAAAGATTAGCTCCATTGTAATTTAGAACTCATTTATGTATTTACAACATGGTCACACCTCTTGCGGACAGAACAGTTTTATAACTCCTTGTACTAGCCCTAAAATCTTCTCCTTTCATTCCCATGACCATACATTCAATTACTGCTGTCTTTCTTCTCTTCAGCCATGCTTGTCCCTTGCAGATCTTTCTAACAGGGGGGATTTTAGTCTATGTATTGTTGCCCTCTAGCCCTTCCTGGATTTTGTGCTCACTTTAAATCCCTGAGTCTCTCTGCCTTTTTGTCAATTCTCTAAGTTTCAGGCATAAATACATTGAGGAGGACTTCCTAATTGTTTCTTATCTTCTTCTGTTGTCTCCCCTTGAAATAGACATAGGGGCTTATTTCGATGTCGGGCGGACTTGTGTCAGCCTGACACCATCGAGGAAAGGGGACCAACAGACCTCCGGTCGGCGGTCCCGACAGCCATGTGTGCGTCATGATGCGAACACACATGGTACGGTAACATACTTCCATTCCTCTTTGGGAGCTCGTGTTACGGCCATAAACCGGCCGTAACACAAGGTCCCATAGAGGAAAGGGAGTCTGTGTTCATCCATGCACCCCATGGCAGGCACCTCAAGGTGCCTGCCAATGGTGCAGGGATCAACCACGGGGAACCTATGGTGCCCCCTCTGCCCCCTACTAGATGCCAAAAACAGAAGGGGGCCCTGCTAGGGGCCCCCAAACACGCTTTCCAACAGTGTTTGCATGTTGGAAAGGCCGGCATGGAAACCCTGCCCGAAACCGTGCATCGTAATCCGGAAATCGGAAACGCCTTCCATTTGGATTACGAGCTGGGTTTCGAATGGCAGTTGGGCTCCTGGAGCCCTTCGGAAGCCAGCCGGAATGACCGGCTATTTTTAATTCGAACCCACTGTATTGTAAACTACGGCCAAGAAGGGAACCCAATGATTTCGGATGTAAGGCCTCTGACCTAAGGCCAGAGGCCTTACGACCGAGATCATAATTGGGGCCTAGGTGTCTTTCTACCGAGTCTTGGGGCTTGGTGTTACCTCACATCAAAGATGGCCCTTTATTGACTAATGTCTGTAAACTGTAATGGAGTGGGTTTAGACTAAAATGGCTTCCCGCTGTTAAGTCAGGCTGTGGCCATTAGATGTAGTAACCCCACCCGGCTGACTCTCTGAAGCACACTACACTCAAAAGTTAGGTCTGCACTGATAAGGTACTACAGCTGGGCAATACACTCAGAATATATTTCGTGCCAGGAAATGTTGTTTGCTGACAGACAGCAAGAGAAGGAGTCCAATTTGGACTTCCTCGCCGCTGCAATTATGTGCCATCTGCAAAGGCGCCTCCTCCGTGGCTCCTGGAGCTGCCAAGTGTCCGTCACTGAGAACAATTTCCTCCGTGCCTTGATCCCACTCCTGGGGATGGCGCAGGCTGCCAGCCGGAGAAGCTCGAATTGTTATCCTCGCTCTGCCTGCGTGCGGCCTCCCCATTGGCCAGGAGACTTCCGGGAACGCAGGTGTTAATAGCAGCGGCAGTCTGCGGGTGATGACTTTGCTGAAATTGCATTCTCTCGCAGATCATCTCTGATGTCTCACAACATTAAAACTGAAGTACTTAACAGAGGACTCGTGTGGACGTCAAGCTTATTGGGGAAGAAGGCACGCAGGGCAACCCAGAAAAAACACACAAGGGCAGGGCAGTATAACTTCACAATTCAAGATAAGGACTTTCGTCCCACAACATAAATAAATCATGACATCTTTGGGATAGCAGAGCCAAACATTTGCTGTACCAAACCCACACACTACTCTATGCAAGTCATGTCCTCCATGTTGGCCAAATTATTAATTGTTCCAACTCTTTTTGAGTTAGAATTGGTTCCACCCCTCACTTTCTCCACAGTCAGTCGATGCTTAATTTGAGCCGGTGGTTGCAGGTGGGGCCCATCAGCACATTTTCAGGGACCAGCACTTAAGGGACTGTCACTTATTTCTCTTCATCAGACTCCTGATCCAAACTAGGAGACAGAAAAACACAAAACACAGTAAAAAGAAGGAAGAGAAAAGAAGGAAGGGGCACAAAAACAGTAATGAAAAGGAGCATGCCGGGACAGGAAATGTTTGGTGGTGGATTAAAGAGGCATGAGGTGGGATCGAGACTTTGCAGCCTTCGTGTTTGGCACCCCACCTTTAAAAGCACTGGCCAGGGTCCTCGGAACAACGCTTTGGACCCTGGCACTTTTCCTTTTACGAATTAAGCACTGCAGTGGCTCCTCTATGGAGCTGCCCAGACAGTGAAGGGAAGCTCCACCAATGAAACACATATTAGGCAGTATCTAGCCACTTAACACACAAGATGATGGACGTGCTCACTAAGCCACTGGAGTCAAGCTATCCTGACTGAAGACGGCTGATAGCCAGAAACCGGTCCTAGGATGCTTGATTCCGGTCCAGAGAAGACATGGCTTGGCAGTTCGGGCTGGAGTGTTCCCGTGAGGCACAGGGTCAAGACTGATTTGCATATGGCCATGTCTGAACTGGGGTGGCTTGGTGAGCAAAATAATGGTGGATTAAACCCA
Organism: Lissotriton vulgaris; assembly: GCF_964263255.1. NCBI lineage: Eukaryota > Metazoa > Chordata > Amphibia > Caudata > Salamandridae > Lissotriton > Lissotriton vulgaris. Next base: position 960,989,248 of record NC_141685.1, on the reverse strand, counting down.
GATCTGTGACTGGGCGTGAATGTTTTGCCATTGTGCAACATTCCGTCCATCATCTTGTGTGTTTGGCTGTTCACCCTATGTGGGAAGGGTATGCCCAGACGTGGGTACCGTGCTCACTAAGCCGCTGGAGTCAAACTATCCTGGCCAAAGACGGCTGATAGCCAGAAACCGGTCCTAGGATGCTTGATTCCGGTCCAGAGAAGACATGGCTTGGCAGTTCGGTCTGGACTGTTCCCATGAGGCACAGGGTCAAGAGTGATTTGCATATGGCCATGTCTGAACTGGGGTGGCTTGGTGAGCAAAATAACAATGGATTAAACCCAGATCTGTGACGGGGTGAATCTTTTGCCATTGCGCAACATTCTGTCCATCATCTTGTGTGTTTGGCAGTGTCTAGAGCTTGGCTGGTTGTCAGTGCCTCTGGAATGTCAGTTAGGCTGCAAAAGAGCCACTCACGTCAAGCTCTCACCTTTGACAGACTCGGGAGACCGGGACAGAGTAAAGCACATGTTAGCTGAAGATTTACCAGCAGGATGGCGTCTGTGAAGCAGCAGTATAAAGGAAGGCAGTGGCTGCCACATGTCAGGCTTCTCTGCACTACAGTATGGGTGGGCGTAATTTGCGTAATTCTGTGTAGCCGAATTACCTAAGAATTATGTGAAATTACTCTTGAATTACGCAGGAAATGTAATTATGCATTTTAGTGCTGTTTCTTAGTGCAAAAATGCCCCTCGCAGCCAAAATGGATACGAGGATGCATTTTGCGCTAAGGAAACAGCTCTAAATGCAACAGATCATGAATAGCGAGCATGAGCAGCCGCTTGATGTCGCTAAATGTGCTCTTGGTGTAGGATTTTCCCCCAATTTACTACCAGCATTTCACACTATTTTCTTATTGCAAAATGGACCTGGGGATGCATTTTTCACTAAGAAACAGCGCCAAATGAAGCAGAACACGAATAACGAGTGCTCATGGCTTCTCGTACTCGCTGAATATGCTCTTGAAGTAGAATTTTTTACTCCAAATTATGCTTAATTGCAGGAGTATTCCCAATATAATCTCTAATTCTGCATCAAAGAGTAACACAGCATTACTGGAATTACTCCACTTACTCCAGCGTAATCAAAATTCTGATCAGGTCTACAATAGAGCTCAGTTAGTAAAACATCAGGTTGAGATTGACAGCATCATCAGGTACATGTGAAATGCTCGTAAGGCTGCAGATAAGTGATATAGGCTCACCCTTGAACTGATCTGTAACTGTGGAAGAGTCCCTCGTGTCAGGTGTAGGTTTATAGGCAAGCCAGTGTGATTGAATGTCAGACTATCAAGAAAAAAAAACATGTGCTACAGAAATGCGTCAGCCAGAATAGTGACTTCAAAAATATTGTGAACATACGTAGATAGGGGTAAGTTAAATGTTAAATGTTAAATGTCGTATACTTGTAAAGCGCACAGCTGCCCCAGCAAAGGGGCGTCCCAGCGGTAAGTAGAGGTCTTCTATGTCAAACGCCATATCTGTGCACCTTAATTATATATATTTTATCACGGTTACATACGTGTGGAGGTAAAACCCTACACTTATTTACATACTACCGCTTTCACAATATTTTGGTTATCAGTATGCTGGCTACAATATATTTGTATCATGATTTTTCAACAAGTCATTATTCAACCTGGTCAGGGGCATCAGTAAGGCTGGTAGATCTGGCGACGAAACCATTACGCGTCAGACAAAGCAGGTGTGCGGATGCATTTTCAAAATAGAAATAAAAAGTGTAAGGGGGAAATCTAAACACATATTTCATGTGCATGCTACTCTGATCTATGGCAGCAGAATGGGAGTTGTGAGGCTTGGCTCATCCTTTCTGGGAGGGGGAGTTTGGGGCAGTGTCCTGCCGCCTCCACACCACTCAGCCTTGCCTGGCCACAGCAGGGTGGCAAGTGTAAATGGCATCTCCTAGACACTCCTCGGTGGCTCACCCCAGGAAGGGTGGAGAGTAAAGCCATTTCTTCCACTGATTGTGGGTTTCTGCTGCCTTTGAACAGTGTGGTGGCGATTGCAGTCTGCGGTGACTGATCATGCGTCGCTGTGCTTGGAGGAGGAGATCAGTCCTTACCATCTAGCAAGAACTTGCCACCCTTCTGGATCCTGTGGGCAGAGGTGGAGACCATCCCCTCAGGGCTACCATCCCCGGACCATGCCCCATGAGGGCGCCCCAATGGGCTGGCTTCTCACATGGCCGCAGAAACCCACTCTCCTTGAAACTCGGCTATTGTTGGGAGTGGTGCACTATTGGTTGAGTAGTTATGCCATGGCACACCAATGGGGTAACTAGCCTCATAGCTGCGTCGAACGTTCAGCACCCAGTGCTGAACGTTCGAATAACGAGCGCTGGCCCGTCGGCCAACAGTCGTGCGCAGCACTGGCAAGGTAGTGGTTGCGACGACCGTTGGCCGACGGCAGCACTTAAGGGGCTAAACAAAAACCAGAAGGACCAGTAATCCCATTAACACCTTAAGAGCGTCGAACGTTCAGCGCCCAGTGCTGAACGTTCGACGAATGAATGCTGGCCCGTCGGCCAACGGTCGTGCGCAGCACTGGGGAGTTAGTGCTCGCGACGACCATTGGTCGACGGCAGCACTTAAGGTGTTAAGCAGAAGTCGCAGGGGCTTCAGAATGTAGTTATTTTCAGTCAATTCACGTTTCACTAATATAGAATGAGAGTCACACATTTGGAAGTTGAGCTCTCACTCACACATATCTGAATCTCACACATGTTGAGAAGGGCTTCGTCCTAGCCTCCATGTGGGGCTCTGCTCTGAGTTGCATTAAACTTAGGGGAAATCATAAGAGACAAATGGGTTGCGGGAAACCTCCTGCAACAGTTCTATGGATGGGAAACCCTGATCTGCACACACAGCTCTCACCTGCATCTTGGCTGTGATGTAGTTACTTGCCATTTCGCTTTCTGTGAGATAGATGTCAATGGTTGTGTGATATCACTTCCTGTGACACCTTCAATTACAGCAATTGCTACTCTATACTAAAAAAAATTGGAAGTTTGACAGTTCTGTGGTTTTTTTTGCATTGCTCTTACACCTCTGCCTGAAGATAAATGTGGCCAGAAGAAGGGATGCGAGGGAAGGGTTAAGTTAATGAGGGTCCATATGTAAATGTTCACTTTTGTAAAGATCTCTGAAAATGGAAACTGGCTTAAACGCTTCCAATCTGGGCAAAATGCAGAACTGGCAATTGAGGTTACTGTGGTTTGCTCTGGACCACTCACTGTGGTCGCATGTGGACAGCAGGAACTTGTGGATATGCCTCGGTGGTGAACTCCTCTCCGTTTGCAGAATATGTAGAGTTTTTGCACTCCATGGAGCTCGCAGAGTCCCAAAAAACTCCACTCCACATACCACTTGGCAGCGGAAACAAACTTACATAGACGAGAAATGGATATATATATATATATATATATATATATATATATATATATATATATATATATATATATATATATATATATATATATATATATCCAAATCCAAAATGCGATCGAAAACGCCCGCAGCGCCTTCTCCCAGCCGCTTGAGTGAAAGCGGTCCGTTACGAGGCAGGCAGCCCCTCCATGTTACGCCCAAAGCAGTGCTTTTCCTCCTTGCCGACAACACTGCTGTAACATACACCAACAAGATTATTTAGCAGCAGACAAAGATTTATTCGTTCATGGTCTTACACACAAGAATACACTCAACGCGTTTCAGTGACTGTGAATGTGGTTAGTGATTTGAGTATCAGCGATGTCGCACTAATTCATACAATGAATGTACTAGCAGATGGTAATGTTAGTATTAATGACCCAAGCACTAGTCTTGAGTTAGAGAACATTCCTTTCAATATGAGTGCGAAGAGCGATTTTAGACCTAAATCTGTATTTGTACCCCAAATTAGAAATGAAGCAATAGACGTGTTTGAGAAAGGAGTAAGTGACGAACTATGGAAAATTGCTAAAAGTAAAAACTATAACAAGTGGAGTAATGTGAATAGAGCACAGAGAGCAGCACTTACTGATTTACAAAATGACAATTCCATTGTAATAAAGAAGTCCGATAAGGGCGGTAATGTAGTCATTCTGTCTAAGAGTGACTACATTAATGAAGGTCTTAGACAGCTTGGTGAAACTGACAAATATGAAAGAAGCAACAGGATGGAGTATGAACATGCAATCAGACAATCTAGTATACAGATACTTGAGTGGAAAAAAGCAGGGTTGATTGAAGAAAGTGAATTTAAATTTTTAGAATGTAAATTCCCTAAGTTGCCAGCACTATATCTCCTGCCAAAAATACACAAAGAGCCACTGAAACCACCAGGGAGACCCATAGTGTCATCAAGAGGGAGTTTTTTGGAAAATATGTCTATATATGTAGACTTTTTCCTTCAGGGCTTGGTTCAGAAACTCCCCATATACGTGAAAGATACTGGTGATTTTTTGCGTAAATTTGCGAGAACAGAATGGAAGGAAGAGTACTCCCTGTTAACGATGGACGTGTCAAGTCTGTATACTTGCATACCTCAAGAAAAAGGAGTAGAAGCATGCAGACATTTTTTGGAGAGTAGGTCAGCATCCTACCTTGCTCACACTGAAATGCTGTTAGAAATGATAACGATCTGTCTTAGCAGAACTACTTCCTCTTCGACAATAAAATCTACCACCAAACCCTTGGTACTTCTATGGGGACCTGTTTTGCGCCATCTTTTGCAGGTCTCTATATGGGGTTTTGGGAAGAGGAAGTAGTTAGTCAGCTCAAACCTTTTAAAGATAAAGTCCAGATGTACATGAGGTACATTGATGACATCTTCTGTATATGGAGAGGGACAGAAGAGGAGGCCAATGAGTTCATACAAACACTGAATACGAACAGTTTCAACTTGCTTCTCACCCACAATTGGTGCAAAACCACTATTGAATATTTGGACCTGAATGTATTTATTGAAAATAGCAGAATTGAGAGTTGTCTTTACAGGAAGAGCACTGCAGGAAATAGTCTGCTGCGCGCTGACAGTTGTCACTCAAGTGCGCTCATCCAGAGTATTCCTCTGGGCGAGCTCCTTAGAGCGAAACGCAACTGTAGCACGACGGCTAAATCTGAAATAAAATGCAAAGCTATGACAGAACGGTTTTTACAACGAGGTTATACTTATAAACCTGTTAATAAAGCATTGAAAGAAGTAGCATTGCGTTCTAGAAAATCGCTGCTGATTGACAAGATCTCAGCAGACGAAGAAATCAAAAAAAGTGACAATCAAAGTCTAAGGTTTATAACAACATACAGCAGACAAACACATGCAGTACGAGAATGTTTGAAGAAATTTTGGCCAGTCCTTAAAACAGACAAAGATCTAATTGATTGCGTGGGACAGAACCCTCAGATCACATATAAGAGAGCAAGATCTCTGAGAGACGCTCTCTGTAGAGCAGTAGAAACTAACAAAACAGGGATCCCGGGAGTGCAAGGATTTTACACATGCAGAATCTGTAAAGCTTGTAAGAACAGCAGGAACAAGAAAGAATGTATCCTTTCCTCAGAGAGCAGTCCCTATGTGATCAGAAAACACACAACATGCAATACCGACTATGCGGTATATGCACTGTTCTGTCCATGTGGTCTCGCCTATATAGGAAGTACGATTCACAAGGCCAAAATACGGATCCTAGAGCACCTACGTGCGATTAAGAACTTAGACAAAGCATATCCCATAGCCCGCCATTTTCATAGCCATCATGAACAGAACACAAACCTTCTCAGCTTTGCAGTCTTAGATTCTGTTAATATTTACAACAAGGGGTGGTGAGGGACAGAGTCTCTGAATTAAACAGAATACTCTCACCCAGTCAAGAGATCAGGGCTAGATCCAACACCGTTTTTTAGCTCACTGCACCATCCCAGTTTCAGAACCTGGCTGTATGCAAATTAGTCTGTTCCTGTCCCAGTGCATGATGGGAACAGGGCAAACCAAACTACAAAAGCCAATTCTTACACTGGGAAGGAAACAAGCTACCGGGGACCGGTTTCTGGCATTTCAGCCTCTTCGGCCCGGCTTGCTTGAATCCTGATGGTGCAATGAGCAAGGGACTCACATCTGAGTATACCCTTCCACGCTTAGGGTGGCGGTAGCTTGTCTCCTTTCTGGTAAAGAATTGGCTTGGTAGTTTAGTCTGCCCTGTTCCCATGATGCACTGGGCCAGGGACAGACTGATTTGCATATAGCCAGGTTCTGAGCTGGGATGGGGCAGTGAGATAAATAACGGTGATGGATCAAGCCCTGATCTTTGGACTGGGTAAGAGTGGTCTGCTCAATTCAGACACTCTGTTCATCACCACCCCCTTTTGTAAATCGATTTTGGCCACTATAGGTGTGGCAGGGTATACTCAGACATGAGTCCCTTTCTCACTGCTCCATCAGGATTCAAGCAAGCCGGGCCGAAGAGGCTGGAATGCCAGAAACCGGTCCCCGGTAGCTTGTCTCCTTTCTGGTAAAGAATTGGCTTGGTAGTTTAGTCTGCCCTGTTCCCATGATGCACTGGGCCAGGGACAGACTGATTTGCATATAGCCAGGTTCTGAGCTGGGATGGGGCAGTGAGATAAATAACGGTGATGGATCAAGCCCTGATCTTTGGACTGGGTAAGAGTGGTCTGCTCAATTCAGACACTCTGTTCATCACCACCCCCTTTTGTAAATCGATTTTGGCCACTATAGGTGTGGCAGGGTATACTCAGACATGAGTCCCTTTCTCACTGCTCCATCAGGATTCAAGCAAGCCGGGCCGAAGAAGCTGAAATGCCAGAAACCGGTCCCCGGTAGATTGTCTCCTTTCTGGTAAAGAATTGGCTTGGTAGTTTAGTCTGCCCTGTTCCCATGATGCACTGGGCCAGGGACAGACTGATTTGCATATAGCCAGGTTCTGAGCTGGGATGGGGCAGTGAGATAAATAACGGTGATGGATCAAGCCCTGATCTTTGGACTGGGTAAGAGTGGTCTGCTCAATTCAGACACTCTGTTCATCACCACCCCCTTTTGTAAATCGATTTTGGCCACTATAGGTGTGGCAGGGTATACTCAGACATGAGTCCCTTTCTCACTGCTCCATCAGGATTCAAGCAAGCCGGGCCGAAGAGGCTGAAATGCCAGAAACCGGTCCCCGGTAGCTTGTCTCCTTTCTGGTAAAGAATTGGCTTGGTAGTTTAGTCTGCCCTGTTCCCATGATGCACTGGGCCAGGGACAGACTGATTTGCATATAGCCAGGTTCTGAGCTGGGATGGGGCAGTGAGATAAATAACGGTGATGGATCAAGCCCTGATCTTTGGACTGGGTAAGAGTGGTCTGCTCAATTCAGACACTCTGTTCATCACCACCCCCTTTTGTAAATCGATTTTGGCCACTATAGGTGTGGCAGGGTATACTCAGACATGAGTCCCTTTCTCACTGCTCCATCAGGATTCAAGCAAGCCGGGCCGAAGAGGCTGAAATGCCAGAAACCGGTCCCCGGTAGCTTGTCTCCTTTCTGGTAAAGAATTGGCTGGGTAGTTTAGTCTGCCCTGTTCCCATGATGCACTGGGCCAGGGACAGACTGATTTGCATATAGCCAGGTTCTGAGCTGGGATGGGGCAGTGAGATAAATAACGGTGATGGATCAAGCCCTGATCTTTGGACTGGGTAAGAGTGGTCTGCTCAATTCAGACACTCTGTTCATCACCACCCCCTTTTGTAAATTAGATTCTGTTAAAGCAGATGCAAGGGAAGGTAATAGACTTAAAGAACTCCGTAGACTTGAGTCCAAGTTGATCATACAGTACAGGACCCTTACCCCGCTAGGACATAACCATGATGAAGAAGCTAGCAGTCCATCTTGGGTAGCAAGAGTACCTCTAGAAATTGCATGGTCAGGTCTTCTGTAAAATTTCCAGAATTGTATTGATGTTTTTAATGTTTTTTGATTAAGCTGCAATTTAATGTACTTTACTTTCTTTTATTTATTTTTATTTAGTGTTAGAAAAGTGACACGTTGTTATTGATTTTGTTTATTAGATTTGAAACGCATGGTGCTGAAGATACGAACACAGCATTAAGATTATACATGCTGCTGTAGTTTAATGGCCCTCGAGAAATTTTATTCTCTTTAGCCCACTTGGGCAGTACTCACGAAGGGTCACTGAGTGTTAAAGGGCCACTGTTCACTCATACGCCCAAAAGGGCTTTAAATCAAACGCAAAGGTGGTAATTATGCTAATGAGATGGAACGCATCTTAGAATGTTTATACACCTTGTTTAAGATCAGTGGTCATACAAACTATGTTTTAATATATACAATAGGCCAATGGCTCAGTATATTACAGTTCTTTTGCCATCGTACAAAACAATGCCAGCAAGCAGCAAGAAAATGCGAGTTTCGTATGTTGATTTTGTTGCACTTAATGGTTAGGTGTTCATTTATGTATTTAACAAGATAAATGTTCAGCGTTGCGTTTGACACTTTGTATCAATAGGCCGTTGAGTCTATCTTCACTTTCACACAATTGTCACGTGGTATTTAAAAATCTTTGCAGCATGAGATCAAACACTCATGACTAAGGTGCGTCAGCACTGAAACGCGTCAAGTGTATTCTTGGGTGTAAGACCATGAACGAATAAATCTTCCATAGGAAACTTTTGGTGGCCGTAATGATGCTCCACAACGGCACATGGGTTCACACTAAGCTCACGCAGACACATGTAATGGCCATAATCTACACAACCAAAGGGTTAAAACAGGGCTGTGTGATCGCTCCCACCCTGTTTAATCTATACACCTTGGACTTGGGGGAGGCGCTATTGAAAGTTAACATCTTACCACCCAAACTAGACCATCTTAGACTCCCCATTATGCAGTGTGAAGACAATCTGGTATTACTGGATCATACCAGAATTGGTATGAAAAGGGCATTAAAGACATTACATCTATATAACATGGAAAACAAACTCCAAGCTAATGCCAAATAAAAGAAGGTTCGGGTCTTTGGTCATAAAACAAAAAAGCAACTGTTGGAATGGCATCTAGGCCCATTAAGGATTGCCACTGCTAACACATAATTATGTGGGAATACAATTCTCAGACACTGGCATATCATCTTTGCAGGCCTAGGTACTGGAAGCCAAAGCGGCTAAGGTTACACATGACTATGTAAACTAAACCACAAGCTCCAAAGTCATTCTGCAGAGGGTATTTAATGTGTCATGCAAGCAAAACTAATTCCAACACTAAGCTATGGCCATCTTGTCTTTCCGGGTAAGCTTATGAAAAAACTGGAGCAACTGCACATAATGGCCTACTGAAAGGTATTCAATGTCCCATACTCAATATGGCGTACATTGATTCGGCTGGAGTTCAATATCTCAACAATGGACATTGAATGCAAAAATGATACAGTCAAACGTCACCATTATGTGACTAAGGAGGGTCCTTACACAATCAGGGAAGCGCTAAAAGCTGTTTTCCAGGACAATAATAGCCGTTGAGCCAGGTATCTCATGAAGGCACTGAGTCTGCCCCCAAGTAAGACCTTGACCTCGGTCACTGGCCTGCTCTCTCCCCAGCAGCTCCACGCCTCCTACATCGCTGCTGAGCACCCAGCCTGAGTGTTTTAGGCGGAGCACAGTGCATTACCTTCTTATAATGTTTATAAGAGTATAGCGGGGAGAAGGTTTCCAAAAATACTCCCCTGTTTGTCACTGTTATAGCAGCACGCGAATGGACTGGGTCTTTATTTTGAAATATATGTTTTAGGCTGCTGTCTGCCCCGTTTTGTGCAGCTCCCTGCGTAGTATCTGCGTTGCAACTGCTAGCATTTTGGTGACGGTACTGGGTAATTTGTGTATAATTGCGGATATCTAGGCTTGTACTGTGCTTATCACCCATTCCCGCCTCCCAGCTGATCGTCCCTCCCCTCCCCTACATAATAGCGGCTTCTGAGGAGGAGCGCAAGTAAGACCTTGACCTCAGTCACTGCCCTGCTGCCTCCCCAGCAGCTCCGCGCCTCCTACATCGCCGCTGACCCTCCAGCCCCCAGTTCTAGGCTGCTGTCTGCCCCATTTTGTGCAGCTCCCTGCGTGGCATCTGCATGGCAACTGCTAGCATTTTGGTGACTGTACTGGGTAATTTGTGTATAATTGTGGATATCTAGGCTTGTACTGTGCTTATCATTGGTTCTTTTTCCCCTGTGTTCTTGGCTTCGCAGGCTTCTCTGCGCCCGCACTCTCCACTTCCCTTCCAGAAGCTGCTGCCCTCGTGGCCCCTCCCCCCTGCCATCGCCCGTCCCGCCTCCCAGCTGATCATCCCTCCCCACACCGACATAATGGCGGCCGCGTCGGAGGCGCACCTAAGGCAAGCCCGTCTGCTCCATCCACAACCTGCCCGCGGCCAGCACTAGGAACCCTGGATCTTCAACCTTCCACTGCTACGACACAAGCACTCTCTTCACACTCAACCCAGGAAGACTCGAAAACTGCCAACAGGCCACGCCGAACATGACCAACTGCCAGTTCTACTGCATCCACTGCCGCCAGACCTTCACCACCACCCCCGCCTCCAACACCACTGATGCCAGCACCGGCAACACACTAAAATGCATCCTCCTCAGCATGCACTCTGTACACAAACATGCCGGGGAAATCTGAAACCTACTCAACTCTCTCTCGCCCATCATCACCTTCTTCACAGAGACCTGGACAAATGCCTCCTCCGCCCCCGACATCAACACCGCCATCCCGGACTGTTACAAGATCCAGAGGAAGGACCGTCCCAACCACCCAGGAGGAGGACTCCCCATCGCCAACAAGAGCACTGTCCACCTCACCACTGCCAGCGAAAACCGTCCCTCCGTGAAGGAACTGGAGCAAGGTTACCGACGAGCAACTTAACTCCACCCTCACCCGAAACAACCATACCTGGGCATCCAACGCAAACATCACAGCCAGAGGACTCCACACTTGGATCTCCAACTATGCAGATGAGTAACCGCGACAAACAACGCCCCAGGAAAGCCGCCCGGTTTACCGCCAATCTCCAAGAAGCCAGATGCACCTGCAGATGCCTGGAGAAGAACTGGAGAAACACCAAGACAACCGAAAACCACTCCACCTATAAAACGCCATGACGGTCTACCACCACCAATTTAGAACCACCAAAAGGAACTTCATCCTCAACAAAATCCTCGCCAACTCCAAGGAACTTTTCAATGTCATCCCAAGACCTCTGCGACAAGCTTGAAACCTACTCCCACCTCAAGATCAAAAACCTCTATGACAACTTCCTCAACCTTCCACCAGATGCCACAGATACCCCCGCCCCCCAGGGACAACAGCCAGGCCACCATCTCCAACTGGACACCGATCACGACCGAAGACACAGCCGCGACCATGAAAGGTATCCACTCGGTGGCCCCCACCGACCCCTGCACTCATCACTTCTACCACAGAGCCACGGCCATCATCGCACTCGAACTACAATGCACCATCAACACCACCTTCAAAACAGGCACTTTCTCAGACGACTGGAAGCACGCTGTAATCAGACCCCTGCTTAAGAAGCCTACAGTTGACCTCAACGATCTCAAGAACTACCGGCCCTTCTCGCTCCTCCCCTTCGCAGCCAAAGTTGCAGAGAAAACTGTCAACAGAGAACTGACCCGATTCATCGAAGAGAACTCCATCCTTAACCCCTCCCAATCCAGATTCGGAAGCAACACCAGCACCGAAACCACCATACTCGCTGCCACAGAAGACATCTGCACCCTGCTGGACCAAGGCCACTATGCAGCCCTCATCCTACTCAACTTGTCAGCTGCCTTCTATACCGTCTCCCACTGCACACTAGTCACCAGACTACACAACTCCGGCATACAAGGAACAGCCCTGGACTGGATCCAATCATTCCTCACCAGAAGAAACCAAAGAATCAGACTACCACCCTTCTGCTCCAATCCCACGGAAACCACCTGCGGAGTCCCACAGGGGTCATCACTGAGCCCGACCCCGTTCAACATGTACATAGGTCCCCTCGCAGCCATTGTTCGGCAACACAGCTTCAATATTGTATCCTACGGCAACGACACCCAGCTCATTCTCTCCCTCACCAAAGACCCCACCACCGCCAAACTCAACTTCGAGAAAGGTATGCAAGATGTTGCTGCCTAGATGACCAACAGCTGCCTGAAGCTAAACGCCGAGAAGACAGAAGTCCTTGTCCTTGGAACCACCTTCAGCATGAGACAGCACCTGGTGGCCAACCGCCCTCGGAAGCCCAACTACCCCCACAAACCACGCCAAAAACCTCGGCATCGTACTCAACTTGTCACTCACCATGAACCAACAGGTCAATGCCGTCACCTCCAGCTGCTTCAACACCCTCTGCATCCTCCGTAAGACCTTCAAATTGATCAACCCTGAGTCAAGGAACACATTCACCCACGCACTCATCACCCGCAGACTGGACTACGAAAACGCACTCTACGTTGGCATCAACAAGTCCCTACTCCACAAACTCCAGCCAATACAGAACACTGCTGCCAGACTCATCCTCGGCATCCCCTGACATGAACACATCAGCCAACTTACGAAGACTCCACTGCTCCCCATGAAGAAAAGAGTCACCTTCAAAATCCTCACCCATGCCTACAAATGTCTACACAACAACGGACCAAAATACCTCCACGATAGAATCAACTTCTATGTACCCAAAAGAAACCTCCGATTGTCCAACCTCGCCCTGGCCAAAACTCTGCACATCCACAAAGCCAGAACAGGCAGAAGATCCTTTTCACACATTGCAACCAAGACCTGGAACAAGCTACGAGCAGACATCAGACGTCCACCCTCACTGAACACCTTCAGGAAGACCCTCAAGACCTGGCTCTTCGGCTAAATAGATCTGCGAATCCCCCTTCCCTCAGCCTCTTGAGACCCTCATATGTGAGTAGCATGCTAACAATGCCCCTTATTGATAGATTGACATATTATATCTGACACATCGTTAACAATGGCCAGCTTGCAAAGGTTGTTATAGAAACAGGGTAAGCTCATTTCAAGGGAACATGATCTTGAACGGATTAGATATACTCCTGGATGATCTTGTCTACTCACACGAAACCACAGCAAGTCAACCACATCGGCAAGCAGGGCTGGGAAGGCAAGCCCTACAGAACATACTGAGAACCGGCCTCCTAACACTGCCAATATGGGACTACAGCGCCCACGGGAAAAATGCATTGCCAGGAAACAAGGGATGCTGTTTGTGCCAGTATCACACAGAATCAGCTGAGTATATAATTTGTTGCTGCCCTGTTCTGCTGGGACAGAGGCGACCATACCTAAGAACAATGGGGCATATTATCAAGGACCGGTGTTAAAATTATCGCTGTTTTATCGGCAGGAAACTGCAGATAAAACGGCGATAATGGGCTTGATAATACGCCCTTGTTAATTCCCATAGAAGCCCATATTAACATCAGAACATGGGCTTCTATGAGAATTAACAAGGGCGTATTATCAAGCCCAATACCGCCGTTTTATCGGCAGTTTCCTGCAGATAAAACAGCGATAATTTTAACACCGGTCCTTGATAATATGCCCCAATGTTCCTGCAAAATGGTGTAAGAACATGCAAAGAGGCCCTACACTGTACTGATGGTCCTTGTAAGAATTGGCAAGTTCTACGTGGAAGCAGCAAGGATTCTACGAACAACCCAAGAAACTGAGACAAAAGATCTCAACATACAAGCTGCTGATTGTCTATTGTGCCGTAACACTTTCTGGGGGATCACTCTATAAGAAATGGCAATAAATTACTTTACAAATGCACCTTGCACCTTAGATCCCTGAGGAGCACATTGATATGCAGGAAGGGTGCACTATTCGAGGGTCCTGTGCATGGGTCTGACTTTACCTCTAGCATCTTATTTACCTCTGGCACAATTTCTTGGTGGGGTTCTTTGCATAAATACGCACCACATATACTCAGGCGCCTTACCTGTCCTGGTTTTATTACCTTATCATCATTGATCTGGGAGGAGTACTGTTTTTAACTCACATTATATGTTGCACCAATACCGATGCACGCCCACGCACAACCTAATTTTATGCATGTCTGCATGGCACACTATTGCACGCCCATGTACGCACTGTTTTTGGCTTTGCTCAGCATTGCCTTATTCTGTTTTCACCACACAAAACAACTCTTTGGGTTATTTGCTGCTCCCACATCACTGGGCTGCAGCACTTCCTGACGCTGTCAACTTCGTTTGGGTGATAAATGTTGTTATTTATATTTTTATATTTGGGGTCGTTTTATTACGTAATATACATTGTCTTTCATAAATGATTTTAGGTAATCATACAATAAGGATTTTTACTTACTCTGCATAGCAGCGGCGTTATTTCCTCACTCACACTTGCCAACGGAAAGTTGGCGAGTGCAAGCGAGAAAATCCAATGCTAGACCACTTCTCAGCGGGATTTCTCGATGCGGGCAGTCACACCCACTCGCGTTGAGAAACTTTCCATTCGCGTTGAGGAAGCTGTCATTCAAGTACAACTTCTACTCGAGCATCAGAAAGAAGCAGTGCTCTCCCGCACTGTGCAGGATGCTATTTGCACTGTACAAACAGCCGGCACAAAAAATCTGTGTGAATGGCGCAAGGTAACCCACTCCGCCGCTCACTGAACTCCACATGGCTTGGTGGAGTTTTTTTGTCACTTCGCAGAGTTCTGGATAGCGGAACTCCGTAAACTCCACCCAGGCTTACTTGTGGACAGTGTATCCACTGTGGGACTATTAGATCAATTACTCTCTCAGCAGGATGCATACAGACCTCTCTAAGGAGACGCTTTAGAGTTTGGCAAAGGGGGTACTTCATTGCAACAGTGACTGAGAACCCTCTCGGACAAACTGTGGGTCCGCCTACCTCATTTAGAGAAGGGCGTACCTTCATTATGTCAGCGGCAGAGAGTACTCCATCCCCACTGCTGATATAAACCTCTGACAGATTGACAGAGGAAGGGCCATCTGAGGTTTAGCCATGTGTCCAACCACCCAATTTACAGTTTTTACTGTCTGTCACTGTCAGGTAGGAGCAGCAAACAGTGCAAAATGCCCCCCTCATGGTGGGGAGACAACTCCTATGGTGAGGGAGCATTGTTTTTTTATCCCCAAAACAAAATCCCATTTTGGGTTTTTGATCTAGAAAATAACAAAAACATTGTACGTTTGCTGTGCTGCTCTGTCATATTGACGGAGCCGTCTATCAAACTTACAATGCATTGAGAAGGACCACAGTAACTGTAATTCATTTTGTTTATTTATTTATGTACTTATCTCTGTTCGGCCATATTCTGTGGTTTACTACACCCCACCCTGTCCCTCCCCCGCCTCACCGCCCCTCAGCACTCCCTCCAGTAGCCGCTACTGGGAGTACTGCAGCCTCCAGAGCACTCCAGACACTCCAAGGACACTCTCCGGAGTAACAGAGCGCTATACAAATGCCCTTTCTTTCATTCATTCATTCTAGGGTGCACAGTCCCAGATTTGCCTGGACAGCCCCGGTTTTAAAGGACTGTCCAGGTGTACCGACATGCAGATGTTCCAGTTTTTAAGGGAGGGTCGAGTGAACCTGCACATTAATCACATTGTTGTGCAGGTTCAGTGGCGGCTTTTGTGCTAAGGCAGAGCAGCGTCGCCTCACTGCTCGTTGAGCAGTGTAAAAAAAATTATAACGAGAAGTTACTATCATTTTATTTTTCTTTGCGACTTTAGCCATGTCGGGCGGGACAGGGTGGGGCTGGCTTACTGTAGAGGGAGCAGGAGTGGTTTGCACTCCCTCCCTATGTGCGCATGAAGCTTTGACTGGCCCTCTAGGGCAGGCCAAATCGTCATGCGCACTTGGCATATTCTCCATTGGGCTATGTTGCACAGCCCCGTGAAGAATATGCCCAGCCTCCGCGGGCACTGCTTGAACGGCGAAAAAGGCCACTCAGACCAATCACCTCACTACTGCTCTTGCAGCGTTGTGACTGGCCAGCAGAGTCCGGAAACCCGGGTGCTTCCGGTGCTTCTTCCAGCAGAGAATTAGATGGAGGAGAGGCGAGAGAGAGGTATGCATCGAGGCGGCAGAAAAGAAGGTAAGTTAAAGTGTTGTTTAATTTCCATCCCTCTCCGCCCTACCACCCCGTTTTCAGGCAGCCGCCACTATGCAGGTTCACATTTCAACCACCCTCTTACAAACGGGGACAGAAGTTAATTTGTTTAGATTCTGTTGCTGTGTTGCTGCCCCTTATTCAAGCAGCACCGCAAGAGTTAATGAGGTGAGAATCAGAGCTGCAGAGCCTGCTAGGCCCAGCGCCGGACCCCTTTAAGGCAGGGGAGGGAATGTGTTATTTTTTACACATACACACATATATATATATATATATATATATATGTATATATATATAAATATATATATATATATTACCTACTGGCGGTCGCCAGTAGGTAGTTATAGTTAGGATTTTTTTCAATGGGAAATCTCAAAATTCTATTTGGAATAACTTTGGCGCCGGTTGACGAATCTGACTGAAAATTTCCTCAAAATGGCCTCGCGGCGTTTCAGTCCTTCCCCTAAAGTTTGGGGGGGATTCATCAAGCGGGGGCCGAGATAAAAGGGGGGTCCCAAAACGCGTTTTCCCAATGTTAATTTCCATAGGGCGGTCGATTTCACTTTTAGCCCGAACGGCTGAATGGATTTCAACCAAATTTGGCAAAATTGTAGGGACTGGTAGCCCGATGTGCCTTTGCTATGTCTCAAGATATGTGCTTCAGTGGATTTTGAGTAATTTAGGTTCAATAAAATATATATATCTGTAAGCGCGCCCCGGTACGCGCTCCGGGGAGCGCCCCGGGCGCGACACACGAGGTGCGCACGGAAATCTGATTGGCTCTTGGGTGTCTGTAAACATTCGAAACAGTCCGGAGCGGCCGCCATCTTGTGTCTCGGTAGTATCGAGACACAAGAGGTGGCCAAAACAAAGGGGGAAATGACCATAAGGGGGCAGGGTAGATCCCCCCTGACCCCCTAGGTTTGATGTGGGGGCTTAAAAAGGGCCCCGCGGGGCAACATTTTTTTTGCCCGGTATGCGCACCGGGGAGCGGACCGGGGAGCGTACCATGAGGAAAAATGAATGATAGAGTTTTTAAAAAATGTAGCCTTTTTTTAGAAATTGGAGGTAGTTCTAAAAAGAACTGTTTTTTTTCTTCTTTTTGTTGTTTTATATTTTTTATATTGTTTTTTTGAACATTTTGTACTTTTTTTGGATTTTCTGAACAGTTTTAGATTTTTAATGTATTTTTCATGGGGAAAAACGAAAAAACAGGGAATTGAAAATGGCTCAACTGGAGCAAAAAACTAAAAGAAATGAAAAAATTAGGGTTGATTGGGGCATTTATGGTTGTCCCCAGCAAGGACGATGAGCTTTACGCTCTGTTCTCCGTAGGAGATGGTCTTCCCACAATATTTACAGATAATTCTGAAATCTGCAAATCGGGGCTGAATGCACAGCATCGTCTCACTTTCCTCTGGTGCAGACGCAGTGGGTTGTTTCCTTTTTCAGCTGGTTCTTGTTGATCGGGGAGGGTTACTGGCCAGTTCCATCATTTCTGCAGCAGAATAGTTTATAGGATGTTTGCGCTGCATGTGGCGTATCATTGTGTAGTTCCCAAATGAATATTTTTTATTTGGGTTTCCCCTGGAAAGTTCCATGCCACAAATTTTGCAACTGACCTTGGGTGCATTTACTTTTTTTTTTCCCCTCTGGAAGAGTAAAAAACTCCCAAATAATGTGTGGTCTTGGCTGGTTTGGGGTATTGTGTTCTTCCAGCCATCTTGAACTCCCCTCATCCTCCTCCTCCTTTTCCTCTTCTTGAAGACCACCAATGATATCTTGAGGAGGTCCTTTTGGTGGTTCTGGTGGTGGTGGTGGTACAGATGCACCAGCTGCTGCTACTACTGAAGCCAATATTTTGAGCAAAACGTAGAGAGAGCTACAAACAGGTCTTCCTAAGTCAAAGGACAAAGTCAGAATAAGGAAAAAAGGTGGGGTCTTTCACCCTTTTGAAAAAAAAAATGTATTGAACCAATGAAAAGTGTTATTTTCAGGTCACATGACCAGGGGCTTCATCATTATGAAACCAAAACTGTTATGAACCAATAAAAAATGTTATTTTCAGGTCACATGACCAGGGGCTTCATCATTATGAAACCAAAACTGTTATGAACCAATAAAAATTGTTATTTTCAGGTCACATGACCCGACGCGCTTACGCTACGCGCCCCGGGGCGCGCCCTGGAGCGAGCCCCGGGACGCGTCGCGTAAGCGCGTCGGATGTTTACGTTGCGCGATCGTATTCGCTCGAGTGCTTCCGGGTGCGCTTACACCGTGCGTATCACGCGGATGCGGCTACGCGATACGTCATGATAATGTTTTCGTTCGCGCTATTGGCGCTTACGGGACGCTCCCCGGGGCGCTTTATAAAAGTACGCTTTTCGGGGCGCTCCCCGGGGCGCGCACCGGGAGCGCTCCAAAGCAAAAAATAAAAAAAAAATTTTAAAATTAAAAATTGGGAAAAATTGTAGGGTCTGGTAGCCCTATTCTCAAGTGGTTTTTACGAAAATTAACTTTGAAAAAAATATATATTGTGCTACATTGGGCTATATATATGTTAGAGCCAAAATGTAGCCCAAATGTAGCCCAATGTAGCCCAATGTAGCCCAATGTAGCCCAAAGATGGCCACCAGAGACAAAAAAAATGTAGCCCAAATATCAGCCAGATGTAGCCCAACTGTAGCCCAATGACAGAATGTACCAGAGTGTTCTAAACAACTAGAGCGCTAACAGTCTTACTTATAAAGTGAGACCTATAGTTAGGAATTAGCATTAAAAAAACCTATGAAATTCACTGAAAAAACCATAGGTTTCAGACCAGTTATAGTTAGGAATTAGCATTTAAAAAACCTATGAAATTCACTGAAAAAAACATAGGTTTCACTCCAGTTATAGTCAGGAATTAGCATTTAAAAAACCTATGAAATTCACTGAAAAAACCATAGGTTTCACACCAGTTATAGTTAGGAATTAGCATTTAAAAAACCTATTAAATTCACTGAAAAAACCATAGGTTTCACACCAGTTATAGTTAGCTGGAAATTTTACTGACATAAAACCATTGAAATTCCACGTTATAGTTAGTTGTACTCACTATGACTTGCGTGTGTAATGCACTGCTGATGACGTCACATATTACATCACTCATGACATGGTCAGTGACATCCGGATGGCACCGAGATGGTGTCCAGCAAGTTGCCGCACTGGTGTGGCCATCGTACAATGCTGCGCCGAAAGACGGCGTGTTGTGCCCCGGGGGGGGGGGGGGGGGAGGCGGCGCGAACGGGCCTCTCCCGCCTCCCCAGGTGGAGGCTCCTCAGCTGCAGTGGGGCGCCACTTGGCGTTTCACTCGCTATCCAGCTGAGTTCCGCCCGCTCTTGCGGCACAGTGCCTCACCCGCCATCCAGCTGAGTTCCGCCCGCTCTTGCGGCACAGTGCCTCACCCTCCATCCAGCTGAGTTCCGCCCGCTCTTGCGGCACAGTGCCTCACCCACCATGCAGCTGAGTTCCGCCCGCTCTTGCAGCACAGTGCCTCACCCGCCATCCAGCTGAGTTGCGCCCGCTCTTGCGGCTACAGCGTCTCGCCCACCATCCAGCTGAATTGCGCCCACTCATGCGGTGCAACGATAGGCGGCTGCAACAGGACTCTCAAAATGGCGGCGGGCTCTTTGGATTTGGGCCTGGTCCACTAAAATGGCCCTGGGACACCTTGGAACTCGGACGATTGCCTGCTAGGGCATGGGCCCCATTCCCGAAAGCATCCCCTCTTTTGACTGATGGTTCTTGTTGCCTATCTCTTCTGTAGTAATTTAACGGAACCTTTTTGCACTGCCGAAAGGGGTTCTGGTCCGACCGCTGGTTGGTGGAGACATTTTGACTATATCCTGGACCTGCCCGGCCTCGCCCAAAATGGCGCCGGTATAAATGGGACTCGTAACTCCTTGTTGTGTACTGGTTGCCCAACCTTGATATCACGAGATACGTATGCAGTTTTGAAGCACATGGCGGGCGGGGACGAGTACTGATTGAACATTTGGACATCCCTATTGATATTAAGTTCTGATGTGTTATTGATTACTGTACTATTGAAAGTTCGTATCAACGTCACCCATGGTACTTGCCCGCAAATGTATATCTAGATAATTTTATTGTAACTGGCCCTGTCGTACTTTAATTATAAAATGTACATCCACCGATTCCGCAACTGTTAGACACCTTAGTTCTTGCAACCTAATGGCCCGCCCGTTACGTTCTTCTACAGTGTAAATGTCCCCTCATCATATACGATTACAGTTTGCTCCGTGGCCGGC
Source organism: Lissotriton vulgaris (assembly GCF_964263255.1). Taxonomy (NCBI): domain Eukaryota; kingdom Metazoa; phylum Chordata; class Amphibia; order Caudata; family Salamandridae; genus Lissotriton; species Lissotriton vulgaris. Next base: position 960,968,703 of record NC_141685.1, on the reverse strand, counting down.
CCACGTAGTTATAGGCCCGTATTTGTATACTGACATTTTCACAATAAAGGTTTTTAAAACAAAACATGGTAGTAGTACCTAGATTGGTAAAGTTTTGAATAATAGCCACTGTTTTCGAATCAGTAAAAGGCAAGTAAAATAAAGCAGCCCGATTACATGACGGTTAAAAGGTATAATACGCAGGAAAGCAGTAAAGATAAATGGTCAAGGGCTGTTGTGTTTTCCACTCCTGCAACATAAAGTGATTGATAAGAAACCGATATTCATGCCTATCAGCAACTAAGACAGCAGGTCGAGCCTCTTTTGTTCAACGGCTCCCTCATGGGATGAAGAAATGCCCTTTTTCTCGAAATAGGAATATTTTACTTGCAGGACAGTTGTAAATTTCCCAGGAAAATACATTAGCCTGGAACATTGTTAGTGATAAACTGTAAATGCATCTGGGTCCTTTGCTTTACAAGTCAGAGTGAGAAAAAAAAAGGTGGGGCTTTCGTCATTTGGGAAAAAAAATGTTCTAAACCAATGAAAAGTGTTATTTTTAGGTCAAATGACCAAGCCTTCCATCATTAGAAAAACAAAAGTAAAATGAACCAATGAAAAGTTTTATTAACAAGTCACATGACCTGTTATGCTTACGTTACGCGCTGCGCGCCGCACCCTGGATTGCTTCCGGGAAGCTGCGCCTCACGCACCGGAGCACTTCGGGGTGCGCTAACGCGGCGCGTCATATGACGCATTACGCGACAAAGCAGGTCCAGAATATAGTCAAAATGTCTCCACCAACCAGCGGTCGGAACACAACCCCTTTCAGCAGTCCAAAAAGTTCTGTTAAATGACAACAGAAGGGACAGGCAACAAGAACCATCAGTCAAAGAGGGGAGGGCAAGTTCTTCTCTACCGGGTCACGTTGGGGCTCCACCGGAACTGATCGAATTGGTAGTCTACAGTGTTTCTGGATGTTTCAGACTGAAGCTGGCGTCAGCATGAGAGCACCACCATCTCGTGGCTACGTCGTGGCCATTCCGCGAGCAATCATGGCAGTCGCTCCCCACCGGAAGTCTGCGGGAGTCGGGGGTCCCGGTGACTGTTGTAGAATCTTCAAGGCTGAGGGGACTCTTTTGGGAATGGGGCCCATGCCCTAGCAGTCAAGCGTCCGAGTTCCACGGTTGCCCAGAGCCATCCTTGCAGGCCAGGCCCAAGTCTGTGGAGCCGACTGCCATTTCGTGAGCTCCGTAGCAGCCGCCTGTCGCTGTACCGCAAGATTGGGTGCAATTCCGTTGGATGGCGGGTGAGACGTTGTAATAGCAAGAGCAGGCGCAATTCAGCTGGCCGAGCGAGTCACTGTGTCGCAAGAGCGGGCGCAAGTCAGCTGGTCGAGTGAAGCGCTGGGGTGTAGCTGAGAAACCTCCACCTGGGGAGGTGGGAGAGGCTCGTTCGCGCTGCCTCTCCCTTCTAGTGCACCCCACGCCGTCTCCTGGCGCAGGTATATGTGATGGTCGGACCAGGGCACCGCAGGACGTGTCTTCAGGTCAAACGGATTGTGGGACAAGGTGTGGAGCAGGCGCAATTATCTCGGGGGCCTCCGTCAAGCGGTTCAGGGAGGCACCGCATCACATTGTTTTCCAATGCAGTCAGGTCCACAAACAGCCCCCACTTACTTTGAGAATAGTGAAGCTGCAGCAGGTGCAAATAAGCTTCAGACAGTGTTACAAGCGCTGCTCGGAACCCTCAACTATGGCACCCAACATCCAGGACTTATGCCATTTGTGCAAGGCAGTGACATTGAAGCATCTCAGGGACCAAGCAACATACCCTATCCAGAGTCCTTCCCATAACCTCTGCCTTCCTTCTTACCTAGTTATTGTTCTTTCACTCCCACTCCAGGCTTTTAGTCTGTGGATGGAAAACCATGAACCTACACTCACCTATGAAAATCTTACTATTGATGGTTGATTTTGAGCCACAAACACAAAGGCTTGTTTGGATCGATGTTGCAGCAGGCTGCCATGTAAATAGTTATTTAATAAAACGTTTTACCCTGTTACTTGTTGATTTTGAGCCCCAAATACAAAGGCTTGTTTGGATCGATGTTGCAGCAGGCTGCCATGTAAATAGTTATTTAATAAAATGTTTTACCCTGTTACTTTGCTGGTGTGTTGTATATATTTATAATATTTGCATAGGGTTTGTCGTTATTTTGGGTGGGGTGGGCGGCAGAGCCGAGCTGTCTTGCAGCCATCATGGTGTCGAGCTCAGTTCCTCTCACTAGTTTCGTATTTCTCATGAGGGGTTGTTCATAATGTTTCTATTTTAGCGAGGTCAAAAAGAGATTCCATTAGTGGCCTACTGATTTTGCTTGATTCCTTTTGTTTTTTTAACGATTTTTCACTATCTGCAAAGACTAAACAGAGTATTGCGACTCTGTGCTTGTTTATAAATAGAGAATGAACCAAAGAGAACCAATTCCAAAACAATAAATGCTTGGATAACAATCAATCAAATGGAGAGGGAAGCAGGCACGACGGATTACAACGGGGGCAAAGGCCTGCGTTACCTACCCTTCACTATCTGCAAAGAGAGAATACTCCTAAAAGAAAAAAGGAGGGGGGGGGCAGCGTTCAAAGCACATCAGCGTGCATAAACACAAAAATGTTTTTACCTACCACGTACTTGACATTTTAAAGCTTTTGATATTTGCTATTAAAAAAAACATTGAAATTCACTGAAAAAACCATAGGTTATAGACCATATATAGTTAGGAATTTGTATTTACAAAACTTAGAAAATTCACTGAAAAAAACATGGGTTATAGACCATACATAGTTAGGAATTAGCATTTACAAAACCTTATTTTACTCACACAAAACCATTGAAATTTCATATATAGTTAGTTGCACTAACTATATATCGCGCACCCGCAATCCACTACTGATCATGTCACATATTACATCATTCATGACATGATCAGTGACATCACTGATGACATCACTGATGACATCTCAAATGACATCACTGATGACATCACTGATGACATCTCATTTGACATTACTGATCACATCACTGATGACATCATTCATGTGATAATACAGTGAACCTCTTCAGACTCTAATATAATCTTAGATACTCTCTGAGTAAATAGACACTCGCAGACTGTCACTCATCCATGGAGTTACTCACACACCTAGTCAGTCATGCAAAGAATCAATCACACTTCCATTTCCTCAACTATACAGTTATACAGACTTTACTTATTCAAACATATACTAACACATATTTACTCTCTTATACAATCCCTGATACAAGTTCACAATGATCCATACAGCCACTCACAAATTCACTGGCCCTTATGCACAGTTATTTATATATGTCAACTCTCACATGTACTGTGTTTTACATATGTACTTACTTTGACATGTAGCACTGAGATATCCATTCACTCACCAATACACTCATGCACACAGTCAACCGCCCATACAGCTGTTTCCACATGCACTTTTGAACCCATACATCTAGTGAATCAACTGCTCACACATTCATGCACAGAGTCATACACCTCCCAGCCACCCACACACACACTCAGTCTCCCATACAAATACTTGGGCAACCAATCAATAACCCATATAGTTACTCATAAAGCTACTGATCAACACATGCAGCAGTTTACAGAACAACAGACATAATGATGCACAAATTAAGACAGTTTAGTCACTAACCCATGCACTCAGTGAGACACATTTAATCACTCACTCATACAGTCAGTCACGCACCTACTAAATCCTTCATCCAGACACTTATACATCCACTCATTCTTCAATATGTAAGACATATTTTGGCTTTTCAGAAACATACAGTCACTGGATGTTGTCATCAGTGATGTCATCAGTGATGTCATTTGAGATGTCATCAGTGATGTCATCAGTGATGTCACTGATCATGTCATGAATGATGTAATATGTGACATGATCAGCAGTGGATTGTGGGTGCGCGATATATAGTTAGTGCAACTAACTATATATGAAATTTCAATGGTTTTGTGTGAGTAAAATAAGGTTTTGTAAATGCTAATTCCTAACTATATATGGTCTATAACTCATGGTTTTTTCAGTGAATATATATATATATATATATATATATATATATATATATATATATATATATATATTACCTACTGGCTATCGCCAGTAGGTATATATAGTTAGAATTTTTTCTCTATGGGACTTTTGAAAATTCTATGTCTAATAACTTTGGCGTTTGTGGGCGGAATCGGCTGAAATTTTCAGGAAAATGGCACATTTTGATTCTGAGCAGCCCCTGAAAATTTGGGGGGGTTTTGTCAAGGGGGGGCCGAGAAAAAAGGGGGGTCCCAAAACGCGTTTTTTGCATTGAGTTTTCCATAGGGCGGTTGGACTCACTTTTAGCTCGAACGGCTGAATGGATTTGCACGAAACTTGGCAAAATTGTAGGGACTGTTAGCCCGATGTGCCTTTGCTAGGTCTCAATATATGTGCTCCAGTAGTTTTTGAGAAATTAACGTTCAAACCAAGATATATATCTGTAACAGCGCTCTGGGCAGCGATCCGGTCCGCTTACTTTTCGCTTATCGGAACTTTGCGCGCAGAAAGCTGATTGGCTCTCCGGTGTCTGTCAACATTCTAAACAGTCCGGAGCGGACGCCATCTTGTCTCTCGGTAGGATCGAGAGAGAAGAAGAGGTGGAAAACGAAAGGGGAATTTAATGAAAGGGGGCAAGGTATCCCCCTCTTGACCCCCTAGGAATGTTGTTGGGGTTATTAAAGGGTCCCGTGGGGAAAATAAAAAAAAAAATGATTTTTCACGGTAGAAGCGCTTCACGGGCCGCGAACTGGGCCGCAAACTGGTAGCGAAACGGGAATTCGCCATTTTGTGCTTCGTTAATTAAATTACTAGGTATAAGGGGGTGCGGGAGACGTATCCTAATCCCCTTACTAGTTATAAGTGGGTGCGGGAGACGTATCCTAATCCCCTATGTTTCCTGAGGGTGGCTGAGGAGGCTGATATATGTTGATACATCTCTTCCAGCGGCTGTGCGTGAGCTTTTTTTTTTTTTTTGCTGCGTGACAGTCCGGAGCGGCCGCCATCTTGTCTCTCGGTAGGATCGAGAGAGAAGAAAAGGTGAAAAACTAAGGGGGAATTTAATGAAAGGGGGCAAGGTATCCCCCTCTTCACCCCCTAGGAATGTTGTTGGGGTTATTAAAGGGTCCCGTGGGGAAAATAAAAAAAAAAATGATTTTTCACGGTAGAAGCGCTTCACGGGCCGCGAACTGGGCCGCAAACTGGTAGCGAAACGGGAATTCGCCATTTTGTGCTTCGTTAATTAAATTACTAGGTATAAGGGGGTGCGGGAGACGTATCCTAATCCCCTATGTTTCCTGAGGGTGGCTGAGGAGGCTGATATATGTTGATACATCTCTTCCAGCGGCTGCGCCATCTTGCTTTTTTTCGAATGCCACAATTTTGTCGTGCACGGCAGCCATTTTAGATGCCAGGCTGGTCCCAGGCTATCACCTAACCCTGCGGATGTAGTTTATGGCCCCAGCTGTAGAGAATTCAGACATGCCAATCCTCCTGATTTAGGCGTGTGACTACTGATTTCAGTGCTAGTCTCCCGCCTCCCGATTTCTGCAAGCAAAAACCCGGGGGCATATTACGAACAACTAGCGATAATTTTTGTCTCTAACTTGTTTAGAGACAAAAATTATCGCCGCACATCGGCGATTTTTATCGCAGATAAACCTTGCTATTATCGCAGAAAAGTCAGCGATATTCATGTATTATTGACCTAATGCTCTTAGCCATGTTATCCACCTCCCATTGGATAACATGGCTAAGAACTGCTCAGGGCAGGTGTTAGATTTTGGAGATATTCGCGCTTAGCGCGAATATCTCCAAAAGTTGGTAATAGAAGGTAGCGATGTTAGGGACTGTTTCCAGTCGCTAACATCTTGGCACGCCACTTTGCATGTCATTAGTGATAAATATCACTGACATGCAAAGCGGGGCCCAAGATGGTCGCTATCTCCTTTTAGCTGTCACTAACTGGTGTTAGCGACAGCTTGGTAATAGGGAGATAATTTTATCTCCGCTTTCATGGCTTTTAAAGCCAAAAAAGCGGAGATAAACCCCCTTGATAATATGCCCCACGATTCCTTGGGGGTTTCAGCCGACAGGGCTTGCTATTGTGTTACATGGTAATTTTTCCATGAAACGTCAGAGGGTCGATGCAGGGGTTCTAGAAGAGGTGATAAACCATTTAAGCCTCATGAACAAGCGCATGGTCTTTTAAAGATTTGTGAAGTACTCGGGGCGGCGGTGTGTGTGTGCCCTCTTTCAGGAGCGGGCGGGGGGGCACTGCCAGCAACTTGCCAGGTCAGGTAGTGTTCAACACGTGCATCACCCTTTCTCTGCCTGCTATTGCGCTCTATGCTTCGGAAAGGTAAGAAAAAGAACGTGCATTTGAGTTTGAAATGTCCGATCCTGCAGCAGCACACTTCCAAAGCCCACACATGACAATAACCCGATTCAAGGCCCCATTCACCCGTTTTTCAAAAAATAGATAACACTCCAACAAATTAAGGTTATAAAACTTTATTAACTTTTAACGATAATGAACAGAACAAAAACTAAAAACATTTAAACATTTCTTAACACAAAAAGCAACAATGGTTAGAAGCTGTCTTTTGTGCGAATAGTCCCAAGGCAGCACAACGTGCAGAGTTCTGGACGGCACCCAGGTGATGTCGCCTGGGTGCCGCACTGGTTTAGGGATCCTACAATGCTGCTCCGAAAATTGGCGTGGGGCGTCCCGGGTGGGGCGGGGGGAGGCCTCGTCAGTAGCGGTCTGTTGTGCGAATAGTCCCAAGGCAGCACAACGTGCAGAGTTCTGGACGGCACCCAGGTGATGTCGCCTGGGTGCCGCACTGGTTTAGGGATCCTACAATGCAGCACAGAAAAACAGCGTGGGGCATCCCGGGTGGTGCGGGGGGAGGCCTCGTCAGTAGCGGTCTGTGTCCAGTGTCACATGGCTGACACAACATGTACGACAGGCACCCAGGTGATGTCCAGTAAACTGCCGCACTGGTTTTGGTATCCTACAATGCTGCTCCGAAAATTGGCGTGCGGCGGCCCGGGGGGGGGGGGAGGCGGCGTGAACGGGCCTCCCCAGGTGGCGGCCATCTAGCTGAGTTGCGCTCGCTCTTGCGGCCACAGCGTCTCGCTCACCATGTTGTGGAGTTGCTCCCACTCTTGCAGTGCAGCGATAGGCGGCTGCCACATGGCTGTCAAAATGGCGGACGGCTCCTCGGTTTTGGGCCTGGTCCACTGAAATGGCCCTGGGACACCTTGGAACTCGGACGCTTGCCTGCTAGGGCTTGGGCTCCATTCTCGAAAAGCGTCCCCTCAGCCGTGAAGATTGTATAAAAGTCTTGGGGGCCCCCGACTCCCGCAGTCTTCCGGTGGGGAGCGGCTGCCATGATTGCTCGCGGAATGACCACGACGGAGCCACGAGATGGTGGTGCTCTCATGCTGACGCCAGCTTCAGTCTGAATGATCCAGAAACAAGGTGGGGCTTTCATCGTTTGGGAAAAAAAATGTTCTAAACCAATGAAAAGTGTTATTTTTAGGTCATATGACCAAGCCTTCCATCTTTAGGAAACCAAAAGTAAAATGAACCAATGAAAAGTTTTATAAACAAGTCACATGACCTGTTCTGCGGCATAGGGCTACAAAAAGCGTAGAAAATCCGTTGGCACGTGAGGCGGCGTCAGTAGCGGACCGATGTGCGAATAGGCCGAAGGCAGCACAACGCGTCGAGATCCGGATGGCACCGAGGTGGTGTCCAGCAAATTGCCGCACTGGTGTGGCCATCCTACAATGCTGCGCCGAAAGACGGCGTGTCCAGCTGAGTTGCGGTCACTGTCAGTAGCGGACCGATGTGCGAATAGGCCGAAGGCAGCACAACGCGTCGAGATCCGGATGGCACCGAGGTGGTGTCCAGCAAATTGCCGCACTGGTGTGGCCATCATACAATGCTGCGCCGAAAGACGGCGTGTCCAGCTGAGTTGCGGTCACTGTTGCGGTACAGTGACTCGAACGCGCCGAGATCCGGATGGCACCGAGGTGGTGTCCAGCAAATTGCCGCACTGGTGTGGCCATCCTACAATGCTGCGCCGAAAGACGGCGTGTCCAGCTGAGTTGCGGTCACTGTTGCGGTACAGTGACTCGAACGCGCCGAGATCCGGATGGCACCGAGGTGGTGTCCAGCAAATTGCCGCACTGGTGTGGCCATCCTACAATGCTGCGCCGAAAGACGGCGTGTCCAGCTGAATTGCGGTCACTGTTGCGGTACAGTGACTCGAACGCGCCGAGATCCGGATGGCACCGAGGTGGTGTCTAGCAAATTGCCGCACTGGTGTGGCCATCCTACAATGCTGCGCCGAAAGACGGCGTGTCCAGCTGAGTTGCGGTCACTGTTGCGGTACAGTGAGTCGAACGCGCCGAGATCTGGATGGCCAAGTTTCAAGTTTCATCTGGCAGTTTTTCTCCATCCCTCCTGGATCAAAGAAGGTGAATGCTATGCTGTCCTATGGCAACATGAGCATCAACCTGATGAATACGGCATTCGAAAATCATAAATGCCCTAATGCACCCAAGAAGTAATTTTTTTTTTGCTCCAGTTGAGCCGTTTTCAATGCCTGTTTTTTGTTGTTTCCCCTCCATCAAGAACAAAACAAAAATACAAGGCGCTAAGATCCGAATGGCAAGTCCTGGATGTTGAGTGCCTCAGTTGAGAGTTCTGAGTAGTGCTTGTAAGACTATCTGAAGTTTATTATAAGAATCAGAGTAAGTTGAAGACTGTCTGAAGCTTATTTGCACCTGCTGCAGCTTCACTAGGTCCGGCGGAACTTTTTGCCTTTTCTTTTCTGCTTCTTTTCCTACAATGCGTTTCATCTGAAGACACGACCAGGTCCCTGAATGTGTGCAGGGGGACGCTATTGATTGAATGAAAATGGCGGCTTGACACAAAGCTGACTCAAGTGTTACTGTTGGTGCTATACAGACAAAAATTGGTTTTCAGTTTGTACATTCTTCAGGTTTTTTTTTTCCATTCAAGTCTGATTGAGAGTTTGTAGAAAAATGGCTTCAGATTTACCACATACTACTCTTCAACATTCTTCCTAAATGTAAGAATGTGAAACTCACTAGGAGAACGGCTGTTTCTGTTTCCTTTCAAAATGCTGCCACCAATATTTTCTGAATGGAAGACACCATCTTGTAGCATAAAGGGCCGAAAGGGGTTCTGGTCTGGCCGATGGTTGGTGGAGACATTTTGACTATATCTTGGACCTGCCCGGCCTCGCCCAAAATGGCGCCGGTATAAATGGGACTCGTAACTCCTTGCCCGCAAATGTATATCTAGAAAATGTTATTGTAAGTGGCCCTGTCGTATTTTAATTACAAAATGTACGTCCACCGATTCCGCAACTGTTAGACACCTTAGTTATTGCAACCTAATGGCCCGCTCGTTACGTTCTTCTACAGTGTAAATGTCTCCTCATCATATACGATTTCAGTTTGCTCCGTGGCCGGCCCACGTGGTTGTAGGCCCGTATTTGTATACTGACATTTTTACAATAAAGGTTTTTAAAACAAAACACGGTAGTAGTATTTTCATTTGTAAAGTTTTTACTTTTAGTGACTGTTTTCGAATCAGTAAAAGGCAAGTGAAATAAAGCAGTCCAATTACATGACGGAAAAAAGGTATAATATGTAGGAACGCAGTAAAGATAAATGGTCAAGGGCAGTTGTGTTTTCCACTCCTGCAACATAAAGTGATCGATAAGAATCTGATAATCAGGCGTATCGGCGACTAAGACAGCAGGCCGAATCTCTTTTACTCAACGGCTCCGTCATGGAAGGAAGAAACGCCCTTTTTCTCGAAAAAGGAATATATTTTACTTGCAAGACAGTTGTAAATTTTCCGGGAAAGTACATTAGCCTGGAATATTATAACATATGTTTGAAAAAAAAATATTGTTCGAAAATAATAAAAAGCGTAATTTTTAGGTCATATGACCAAGCTTTTCATCATTAAATTAACAAAAGTAAAATGAACCAATGAAAAGTTTTATTAACAAGTCACATGACCTGTTATGCTTACGTTACGCGCTGCGCGCCGCGCCTCGGATCACTTCCGGGTGCGCTAACGCGGCGTGTCATAAAACGCATTACGCGACAACGTAGGTCAAGAATATAGTCAAAAAGTCTCCACCAACCAGCGTTCAGAACACAACCCCTTTCAGCAGTCCAAAAAGTTCTGTTAAATGACAACAGAGGGGACAGGCAACAAGAACCATCAGTCAAAGAGGGGAGGGCAAGTTCTTCTCTTCCGGGTCATGTTGGGGCGCTACCGGAACTGATCGAATTGGTAGTCTACAGTGTTTCCTGATGGTACAGACTAAAGCTGGCGTCAGCATGAGACCACTACCATCTCGTAGCTCCGTCGTGGCCATTCCACGAGCAATCATGGCAGCCGCTCCCCACCAGAAGCCTGCGGGAGTCGGAGGCCCCCAAGACTTTTGTAGAATCTTCACGGCTGAGGGGACGCTTTTCGAGAATGGGACCCAAGCCCTAGCAGACAAGCGTCCGAGTTCCAAGGTGTCCCAGGGCCATTTTAGTGGACCAGGCCCAAAACCGAAGAGCCGGCCGCCATTTTGAGAGTCCTGTGGCAGCCGCCTATCGCTGCACCGCAAGAGCGGGCGCATCTCAACTACATGGTGAGCGAGACGCTGTAGTCGCAAGAGCGGGCGGTAAACAGCTGAATGGCGGAAGAGGCACAGTGTAGCAAAAGCGGGCGGAATGGCAACTAAAACGATAAAGGGGCGCCCCACTACAGCTTGTCTTCAGGTCAAACGGATTGTGGGACAAGGTCCAGAATTGAAGAGTCATCAAAAGGCAAAAAGTTCCGCCGGACCCCGGGAGCCGGCCGCCTATGTCGGGGGCGATCTCAGGCTACACCAGTGCTATAAGACTTGGGGAGGGTGTCGGAGCCAAGCGTCTTCTCCGAGTCCATGGCCATCACACCGCCCCTCAGGGGCCTCCGTCAAGCTGTTTAGGAAGGTAACATATCACATTGTTTTCTAATGCAGTCAGGTCCACAAACGACACTCACTTACTTTGAGAATAGTGAAGCTGCAGTAGGTGGAAATAAGCTTCAGACAGTGTTACAAGCAGTGCTCAGAACTCTTAACTATGGCACCCAACATCCAGAACTTATGCTATTTGAGAATGGTAGTGACATCGAAGCATCTCAGGGACCAAAACCATTAACGTACTTTCACGTATGAAAATCTTACTTGGGGAGGGGGCAGGAGCGAAGCGCCCCCTCCCAGTCAGCGCCACCACACCGTATGTTGAAAATCTGAAGCCATCGTTCTACAAAGTCAACCAAACTTGGATTGAAAAATCTAGAAAAATGTACAAACTGAAAACCAGTTTTGGTCTGCATAGCATCAGTAGCAACGCTTGAGTCAGCTTTGTGTCAAGCCGCCATTTTGATTCAACAAAGCACAGGCATTGAAAAAGGCTGAAATTCAGAACTCTAAACTATGGCACCCAACATCCAGGAGCTTGCCATCTGGATCTTGGAGCCTTGTGCTGTTTTCGATCTATTCACACATCGGTCCACTACTGACATCATCTTATAAAACAACGTTATGTAAATAGTTTTTTAATAAAATGTTTTACCCTGTTTCTTTGCTGGTGTGTTGTTTATATTTTTAATATTTGCATAGGGTTTGTCGTTATTTTGTGCGGTATGGGTGATGGAGCCGAGCTGTCTTGCAGTCCTCATGGTGTGGAGCTCAGTTCATCTCACTATTTTCGTATTTCTCATGAAGGGTTGTTCCTAATATTTCTATTTTAGCGAGGTCAAAAAGAGATCTAATTAGTGGCCTACTGATTTTGCTCGATTACTTTTATTATTTTACACGATTTTTCACTATCTGCAAAGACTAAACAGAGTATTGCGACTTTGTGCTTGTTTGTAAATAGAGAATGATCCAAAGAGAACCAATTCTAAAACAGTAAATGCTTGGACAACAATCAATCAAATGGAGAGACAAGGAGGCACGACGGATTACAACGGGGGTAAAGGCCTGCGTTAACTACCCTTCACTATCTGCAAAGAGAGAGTACTACTAAGACAAAAGAGGGGAGGGGGGGGGTGCAGCGTTCAAAGCACATCAGCGTGCATAAATACGAAAATGTTTTTATCTATCACGTACTTGACATTTTAAAGCTTTTCATATTTGCTATTAAAAAACCAATGAAATTCACAGAAAAAACCATAGGTTATAGTGGATATATAGTTAGAAATTTGCATTTAGAAAACCTTGAAAATTCAATGACAAAACCATTGGTTTTAGGCCATATATAGTTAGGAATTAGCATTTACAAAACCTTATTTTACTCGCATAAAACCATTGAAATTTCATATATAGTTAGAAGCGCTAACTATATATCGCGCACCCGCAATCCACTGCTGATGATGTCACATATTACATCATTCATGACATGGTCAGTGACATCACTGATGACATCACTGATGACATCTCAAATGACATCACTGATGACAACTCAAATGACATCACTGATGACATCTCAAATGACATCACTGATGACATCACTGATGACAACTCAAATGACATCACTGATGACATCTCATTTGTCATCACTGATCACATCACTTATGTGATAATACAATGAACCTCTTCAGACTCTAATATAACCTTACATACACTCAGTATAAACAGACACTCACAGACTGTCACTCATCCATGGAGTTACTCACACACCTACTCAGTCATGCAAAGAATCAATCACACCTCCATTTCCTCAACTATAAAGTTATACACATCTTACTTATTCAAACATATAATAACACATATTTATTCTCTTATATAATCCCTGATACAAGCTCACAGTGATCGATACAGCCACTCACACATTCACTGGCTCTTATGTTCAGTTATTTATATATCTCAACTCTCACATGTATTGTGTTTTACATACGTACTTACTTGCTCATGTAGCAATGAGAAATCCATTCACTCACCAACACACCCATGCATAGTCAACCGCCCATATAGCTGTTTCCACATGCACTCTTGAACTCATACTCCTAGTGAATCAACTGCTTACACATCTATGCACAGAGTCACGCACCTCCCAGCCACCCACACACACACTCAGCCTCCCATTCAAATACTTGGGCAACCAATCAATAACCCATATGGCCACTCTTATAGCTACTGATCAACACATGCAGCAGCTTACACAACAACAAACATACTGATGCACAAATTAAGACAGTTTAGTCACTAACCCATGCACTCAGTGAGATACATTTAATCACTCACTCATACAGTCAGTCATGCACCTACTAAATTCTTCATCCAGACACTTATACATCCACTCATTCTTCAATATGTAAGACATATTTTAACTTTACAGAAACATACAGTCACTGGGTGTTGTCATCAGTGATGTCATCAGTGATGTCATTTGAGATGTCATCAGTGATGTCATCAGTGATGTCACTGACCATGTCATGAATGATGTAATATGTGACATCATCAGCAGTGGATTGCGGGTGCGCGATATATAGTTAGCGCTTCTAACTATATATGAAATTTCAATGGTTTTATGCGAGTAAAATAAGGTTTTGTAAATGCTAATTCCTAACTATATATGGCCTAAAACCAATGGTTTTTTCATTGAATTTTCAAGGTTTTCTAAATGCAAATTTCTAACTATATATCCACTATAACCTATGGTTTTTTCTGTGAATATATATATATATATATATATATATATATATTTCCATCTTACAATCTGGCCAACCTATTTATTCATTCTTTCATCCCATTACCTTTCATGGTGACAGAGCACCTAGAGGTGATTCTGCTAACTTTGTGCGCTATATAAAAAGTATACTACGTGACTTCGGGATTGCTTCTGGAAAAACTTTCTCAGATGGACAGGGGACTTTCCCCTCCTTCACATGTTGAGCACCTACTTTTTGCATATCATTTCCATATCTGTCGGAAGTTGGATTTCTTTTCTGCTTGTTTCCCCCTAAAAATAATCTGGGTCACGTGCGCCGAGCTGCCCTATGAATTATGCACCTTGATTTGTGGGTATCAGAGGCAGGGGTGCGGGGCCCGGGGATCAGAGGAAGAGAGTGGCTCCGGCCCATTGATGTTGGCGATTAATAGGAAGTTGAAAAGGCTCGAGTCGTTTAGCGGTGGGGAGCGGCCACTCTCTGAACATGAATTAAAATGCGGGTAGGAGGACTGGGGGGCGTGGTCAAAGAGAGCGAAAAGAAATGTCTGTCAGGTTTAGAAACAGGAGAGTGGCGAAGAGGGAGGGGGAGAGGTAGAAATACTTGCGGTTAGGGACAACGGAAAGACGAGAAGGAAAACAGAGTGGACACCAGGGCCAGACTGATGCTTTCGGGCACCGGGCAATCCCCGGTAGGCTGGAGGGGGTGAGGGGCCGGTTTTGGATCATGTGGCCGGTTTTGTGAGTGAGGGCCGAATTTCGGTCCGACCCGACCGGTACAGCGTGTCACTGACACGCTGTACCGGTCGGGTCGGACCGAAAATCGGCCCCCACTCATAAAACCGGCCCCCTGACACGAGGAAATAGGTATATACGTGGGAGACTGGAACGGTTCAATGGTAAACTGTTATGAAGCCTCCAAGTCAGTCAAAAGCACACTGAATGCAGTACCACCAGGTCAGCAATCAAGCCGATGACACCTACTGTGCGGTAAGTTTGTTTTTTTGTTTATACCACAAGTCTGGCTCCGAGTAGCAACAGAGCGCTCTTCAGGTAACATTTCTATCAGATCTCGAAAACGGGGTGCTATAAACAAGACAGCAGGCTGTGTGGCACTTGGGTGAGAACTGTTTAGAGAGAAGCCAGGGTACAAAGGAGAGGCTGGAATGAGGGCGAAGTCACGTAAGTCGGAGTGCACACTGTAAAGCTGTGTGCCCTTTCCATATTTACATTACAGATAGGCACAGGAAGATGTGTGATTTCTCCCGCAGAATCACACAATGTTCCTGCTCCACAGAGAAGCCGGGATTTGAACCCATTTTGAGGTACCAGGCTCTGCAATATACTTGTTCACCGGCTCCGTGTGACACGCCAGGGTAGGCCCAGAGACCTGTCCAAGGTGCTGAACTTTTAACACCGGATTCTTGAATTATAGCAGGGCGGCCACATACAACGGCACAGAGGCGCAAAGTCTAACGGGGCTCGCAGGTTATGTGTTTCTATGCCTCAGCGCGATTTAAAGATTTTTGTTGGCTACTTTTAAATAGAGGTACAAGATAAGTGCATTCATTTACTATTCAAATAAAAGTCAAAGTGAATTTATCCTGTGTTCTACGGGTCTCGACCAGAATGTTTTGACCTTCCCGGGTTACTAGGGTATTCTAGCCCCTCATGATTATGACAGGATCGAGATCGAAAGCA
The DNA here is from genome assembly GCF_964263255.1 of Lissotriton vulgaris. NCBI lineage: Eukaryota > Metazoa > Chordata > Amphibia > Caudata > Salamandridae > Lissotriton > Lissotriton vulgaris. The sequence goes on along the minus strand of NC_141685.1, from coordinate 960,953,125 downwards.
TGTGGGTGCCCCTGGGCATCCTGTCTAGCCTCCGATTCATGAAACGTGACTAACAACCATCATATCTTTTGGACCAGGTGTTACAGTGGAACATGTTTCATTGTATATCTGTTAGGGGTTCCTCAGACCCGAGGAGCAGTGCACCTTCACGCCACATAGATTCACCACACCAGTCCTGTGCTGATGGCAAGGCAGTTTTGGAAAGGAAGAGGGGTGGAAGCCTGTCGAGCTCCAAAATAGGAGTTTTGTGATTCTGGTCCAAATGGATCTAAAGTCCCTGGCATAACTCATAGTTCAGTCGAGGGGTGTGCAAAGTTGTGCAGCTCCAAGATTAGCTGTTCTGCATTTATTTACGCCACAGAAAGTGGCGTAAATGTAAAGTAAGTTACTTGCTGTAGGTTAAAATACAAAACTAGAGGCAACACCAGTCAAGCTTCGCAGCAGTAGGAAATGTTGTCGCTGCAGTGAGGGGTGCAAGTTAAGCATCGTCCTAGTGGGGGCGAGAGTGAACCCTGTGCGGGTGTGGGAACCCCCAAATATTTTACACCCCAAAATTTTATCTCAACAGCACTCCCACTGGTGCATGAATTAGAGACGGTGGTAAACCTCAGTTTCATGAGGCAATGTGTCCACAAGGCCCCTCACAAAATATCATGATACAGTCAATTAAGTAACGACAGACTCAAAAGCTGGGTTCTAGGGCAGTTATGGATGTTATTGATTTATTTCAAAAATTCAAAAGGTGCGTTCAGGAATTATAAATGCAAATATCTGCATACAGTCATTACCATGAAGGCTCCCACCAAATAGGGCATTTAGAATGAAGTGCAAAATCAGAATTTTTCTAGTTCCCAAGTGAGCAGCAAAATCAGCGGAGAAACAGACAGCATCCCTAGCAGTACAGGAAAGTTCTCCGGAAAGTTCTAGCCCACCCCTAAAATCAGGGATTATATCAAATTGAATGCATAGAAAATCATCACATTTTGCTAAATCATCATGGTATGAGCAAAAGAGCCATATTCTCAGAAAATTCGAGCACAGCTTTATTAAACATCATAATGCCTAGTATCAATCAATCAAATCAATCAAAGCATTTATATAGCGCACTACTCACCCAGAGGGTCTCAAGGCGCTAGGGGAGGGGGGTCCGCTACTGCTCAAACAGCAGCCTCAACTTCTACGCTCCCAAACGCCAGCTTCGATCGACCGGCCACGCCCTCGCCACCGTCCCCCGCATCCGAAGAGCCACCACAGGGGGACGGTCCTTCTCCTACCTCGCCGCCAAGACATGGAACTCCCTCCCGACACACCTCCGCCTGACCCAGGACAACCTCGCCTTCAGGAAGCAACTCAAGAGCTGGCTGTTACCTCTGATCCGGAAGTCGACACCGCCGACAGTGAGAGCCTTGGTGGGACAGCTCGTGCTCCACTCCTGGTCATAGTTGATGCCCCAGAGTCCACGTGGCAGCGGAGACAAGCTTCACGACAACCACCTAATTGCGCCCGACATTGCATGGTTCCTTCCTTGTTCCATCCTGGTCACTGGCTAGTGGCCCAGACTCTGTCCCCTCTGCTTTCAGGTACTCTACATCTTCGATCCACCCTTGGATCCAACCGGACTCTTCCCTCCTGGCCGCCTGCAGCATCTTCATCCCCAGGCTCCATAGATCTACACGGCGAAACCCGACACACTTTGGCACCTATGCACCCGCTTCCTGTGGGTGAGGTAACGATCTAACACTGGTGCTCCTGTAGTGGTTTACACCTCTAGTGTCCTAGTTTAAAGTGTGGTAATTCTATTCCAGTCGGAAGACTTCCAAAACAGTAACTCTTTAACTTTTACGCACCATTGACTTTGCATTGGTGCATGCGTGTGCTTTAGGCACTGCACCCGTGTCCCGCGGGCCTCTCCCGACTTCATCACTGTTAGTCCCGAGTAGTCCCAGCGATTCACAACGCCCTAGGCCTTACCATTGTTCGAGAGGTGGTACTTATACCACTATTTTGGTATAAGGTTTGAGTGGCCACCGGGCCTATCCAAAATTTTGCAACTTTTGAATGTTTAACTGTGCTTTTGCTTAAACGCTTGTACCTCTGCACTCATAAAGAGTACAGAGGATTATTCTAGTAATAAATACATATATTGTTATAATATTTAACGTGTGTGGTGTCCTTTCATTTGATATTACAGGATTACATATGGTAAAAGAGCTGGCTTCACATGCCCTCTTGAGTTTAGCCTAAGACTGCTTAGTCCATGCTACCCCTAGGATAGCTTGTCTATAAGGTTGACTGTACAACCACCACCATAAGGGATTGTTTGGACTGATACAAGGTGCCCACAGAATTGTGGAGATCATACATCAGGCCAACTTCTCACAGGCAGCATGTCCTAGATGTAAGAGGGAGTATGCAGACCTGTTCCCCAGGGTACAGGTCTGCTCAATAATGGTGGGGTCCTGGACTGAGGTGGTAAACAAACTGCAGTAAAGGAGATGGTAGCACTTGACCCTGAAACACTTTTGCAAGAATTGATCCTACTATCCTGTGCATTCACCAGAGCTTTGACCTCATGGGGGAGCACCCTCAGAGGTCAAAGACAAAGGCTGTCCTGGGTGGAGGATTTCACACCTTCCCCAGGTCAGGAAGAGACATCTGTGGCAAGAAGCTTCAAAGGCCTTCCTGCCTTTGAAACCTGAGCCCTAGCCTCACCTGATAGAAGGAGTAGCCCCTCTCCTGTTCTCACCCACTTTTGGCGGGAAGATAGGCAGGAAAACCTAGAAAGAATAGGAGGTGTGCCCCACTCTGCCAACTCCACCCCTCAGGTGCTGGAGGCGAGGTGAAGCATATTCTTCAGTGCCATCTTAAAGATGGTGGGACTTCTACAATCAGGGTTAGTGCTATGTCCTCCTCCCATGGAAGGTTGGCATAATAGAGGGTGTAGACACCCCAGGTAAGGGGCCCACTGGCCACTACCTTTCACTCCCTTGTAAGCGCTCCTAAATTTAGTATTTAGGTGGTATCCCCAGACCCTGAACTCAAATTCCATGGGAACACTTTTGGAGCGGTAACTGCAGACCTGGCAGTGGACTTTTGGGTGGAAACTCCTGCTTGCCAGCATTGAACTCAAAAATTGCATCCTCCATCTCATCTCGTAAGTGTGTGGCCTACACAAACCTCGGAGAGTCACCACCACTTTTCAAATCGCCAAAGAACTCGCTCGAGATAGAGGTGCTATCTCCCTGCAGCCGCAGGTCTTCAAAACAGCCAAGTTCGGTCCAGCGTCATCCAGCGTCATCCAGCACCCCAGTCCAACTAACATCTCCAAATGATATCCAAAGGTATACTTGTTCAGGGATGTCAGATTGGCTTCTGCATCCAGTCTTGGGTCCCCAGCACCCACAGAGCTGCAAGACACCAACACTTGCCTCAAAAACCTACAAAGCCGAGTCCAGGCATACTCCAACTTTACAGTCAGCCAGCCCTGATGAGGGATCTCAGGAATCTGGTAACTGACCTCAACAGTGGCCCAGAAGCTCCAGATTCATCGTTCCAAAGTGCAAGCTCCTGACTACGAGGTGCTTCTTTGCATGCCATTACCCATCTGCACATCTCCTCAGCACCCAGCCGAGGCATCTTCAATACAGCTTAGCTCCCATGGCCCCAGAGCCATTGTGACCCCTACTCCCCCTTTTGCAGGTGGCCCCCTGGCTTCGTAGTGCATCAGCTCCATAGACCCCTTCTGCCTTGTTTCCCGAGCAACCCGGGAAACTCCGGAGAACTTGGCCTTGGCACTTTAGACCTAGGCCTGAACCTTTCCAATTTCCAAAAGAGTAATCACAACAATAACTGTATTGCATTGCTTTTCCACTTGCCTTTTGCCTTCCATAGGAAATGTATTGTGCGTAATTGCACACAACTGTGATTACTGCATTTTACTGTAAATTATCATATTGCAAAAAGTATTTACCTTGCACCGAAGTTCTTAGTCTAAATATTTATGTCAAAAGAAGTGCTATAAATCCAATTTGGTCTCAACCTCATTTCTTGAGTGTGTGTAACCCTTTGCTGGCTTGGTGTGTACAACAAATGCTTAGTACTACCCTCTGATAAGTCTAACTGCACGCCCACACTACCACAAAATAGAGCTTTGGTATTATCTACTTTTGCCTCTGTAAGTCAATAAGGGTCTCTTCGGCCTCTCTGCACAGTGTACCCCATTGTGCTGCACTAAATAGAGAGGTGGGTTTCCTACATTCACTCTCTGACATGCAGGCGCAGGGCAGCCCAGACTAATCCCTAACAGGATCCAGACTGAGGGCTGATTAAAGACTAAAATAGAGGACGTTACAGTGGATTTACTTGTCGCATCCATTCCCAGCCACTTTTTGGACCACGTCACAAGTTCACCACTTTTCATGTCAGGAGAAACTTTTTTGCAAAAGCAGTGTAGTTTGAAATGATTGTGTTGGTTTATGGTGATATCATTTGGCCAGAGTGTCAGACAACATAGGTTTGTAAAAAGAAATCCTAGTACTAGACTAGAACGCTTATGTCCTGGTGATATGGGGCCCTCTGTTTACCGCATGATCGTTGTCGCTGATCCGGATCAATGGGAAGACCTCTGTGTGTAGGGGCCATTTGGTGTTTAGAAGAAGTAGTAAGAAGTGCTTGTCATCCATCTGACATCTTGACGCAAACGTTTTCTATTTTTCAGTCCTGAAAACATTTGTACTGATACATTTCCAAGACACAGACCCATGTTTAAGAGGCGACACATGCCTGTTGGAGTCATGCAAGCCATTAGCAAGATATTAGTAACCCCAGCAGCCTGGTGGGTGAGGGGACTTTGTCACACCTGGTCCTGTGATGTTAAATTGAGCTATTTTGTCAAGCTATTTATGTCATTGTGGGGCCGGCGGTGGAGACTCCTACCTCTACACTCCGGCAGAAGATTGTCTGCCATCCTGAGAGATCTCCCACTACCTAATGGTGATCTCTTTGTGGAAATAGCATCTCTTGATGCAGAGGGTGCACTTTCAGTAACGAAAATTAGCGAGTAGTCCGCAATAGTGATGCCGTTCGCTTTGCTTTCAATTTTGCTTTTCAGAAACAAACTCTCAAAGCAAGGGTGTATTTATGAAAGAGAAATTGACAGTGACGCTGGCGATCTGGAAGTCCTTTCATACTGTTTCCTTTCCCTGGCCAACTATGACCCTTCAAAGGAAAATATTCATTGGATGAGCTGCTCTAAATAGGGTGGACCTCCCAAAGCAGGAATGGTTGAAAGCCTTATGGCGTATGGACCGCTCTTTTTGATTAACTTCTAGCATCTGTGGCAGCTGCTCCACCAGTGATCAGTCAGAAGTTTCCCTACCTCTTAACCAGTTGAGGGAACCACAATTTTGGCAGGTAGAAGAACTGCTGAGTGACAGTGGTTCTCCCACCCTACTAAACACAAACTGGCTCCTTGGTTTTGCCACATTGCCTTCTTGTCATTGCTGTTGCCTCTTCTGGGAACTTTCTCTGGCTACGGAGGAGAGAGGGGCTACTAGGCTCCAAATATGTCAGCTGGTTAGTTTGCCACTGCTCACCCAGGGTCCGATCTACTAATGTATAAATCGCTGATCACCATGTACACCCTCTTAGCACTTGACTCTCAGGGTAACGAGTAGAGCTTTCCAAGGCTTTAGCTGGGGCAGTGGTGTGGGGTTAACACTCAGTACACACAATTATTGCATAATAATTAAATGCCCAACCCTTTATCTTTATAATACTAAATACACATATATGAATCAAATCAAGGTATGCACATGAGTTACTTGGAGCAGTTCAAAGTCTGTGGCTAACATTAGTGGCCCTCAGGACTCTACATAATCAGGTCCTACCTCTCACAGTCATTTTGTGCTCACCTAGCAAGCTGCCCCAGAGAACCCTGGGATTCGTAGTCCTTTGGCTATGCTCGTCATAGGATTGGACCTTCCACCCTCTCTATGTCCCTCTTTAAAGTTATCCTGCCCCTATGTTCAAGGTACTAGTAGTTCGGTATGCAGTTTTTCACAAGTCTTGTGCTTCCTTATCGGCCACACCAAGCCATGTGTGCCCACGAGCTTTCAGGTGGCTCAGATGGTATGGTACGGTTCCACACAGGCCGCTAAAATGTTTTGTTTGGTAGCCTGCTCTGGGAGCAGGAGACGAATGACTGGGAGAGGACATGGTGCAGCGGCCAGAGTTGCTGACTCAGAAGCTGGGAATCCGGGTTCGAGTCTCTGCTTCGGCTCAACATCCTGTGATTCTGGGCAAATCACTTAATCTCCCTGTGTCCATAAACAGCACCTGGATACACTGACATGCGATAAGCCACGCTATATAAATCTACAAACTAACTTAAGAATGCAAAACAGTGATGCTGTTGACATGCCGGTGGCAGCCATCCTGTCTGGCACTGCTCTAGAGCAGGGTTCTCCAAAGTCTGTCCTGAAGGGCCAGATCTATGCTTGATTTTTAAGATGGCTACATTTATCTAAATGAGGATATGCTAAAAATCTGGCATGGATCCCGCCCTCCACAATCGCTTTTGGAGAACCCTACTGTAGAGGGTGGTATCTTCTGTGAGTCGCCCCTCTCTAAAGGGGATGCTGGTACAATAAACCTGCCTACAAAAAACGTTAGACTGCCCTCCTCAACTCAGGGTTCCAATGTCAGGACAAAGAGGGTGAATGTACGGGAGTCTAATGGGGTTCCAGCACATACCAAGAATCCCAGACTGAAGGGGTGTTCACACTTCAGTATAAAGAAATTGATCGGCCTATAAGAGAGGTCACTTGAGAGATGCTTGGATTCTCCCGCTCTGCAGACGCTTGGGACGCTGAGATCAGTACCAGTCGAAGTTCTTCCCTGGTCACCCACAGGGAGGCTTCTCTGCTCAGGACAGCTCACGCCAAGGTAGGTCATAAACCTAATGAAGAGTGCGCTAAGAGCACATCCGCGGTACAAGATAGCGGCCACTTCACCACAGTTCCGGGCCTGCAGATTGCCTTGCACCTACCTTGGCTCGCTTGCACCGACTGTCCCTTCTCTAGCTTGTACTCTCCTAGGGCTGGCTGCATCACGAACGCTCCCTTGCTCTTGGGCATGCTCTGTAAATGGCATTCAAGATTTAGGGGTCTGGCAGTTCGGGATTTCCGCCTGGGCCAGGACATACAGTAAGGAGGTAACGTAGCCCCCTGTGGTTCAGTGTCCCCCATCGTTAAGGGTTCCCCATTTTAACTGAAGGCTATGAGTATCTGTGAGATGAGGGCATCTGAGGCACCCTTTGCCAGCTTCTGCAGTGTGGGCCATCATGTTTCGGTACGCCACTGACACATGGAAAGTCAAATTTCTCTGAACTATTTGCTGGAGGCTTCTCAGCAGCCACTCCTGTGGTTTTTGAATTCTTTCTTCCTCTTCTGTTCGTCGCCTTTCGAGGGTTTTTTAAGATATCATACAGAAATCTGAGAGGTGGCAGGGCACATCCCTTATTCTCTGTTGTCCTGTGGGCATCTGATTCTCCGAGAAATGCCTGTCAGGGCCATGGGTGCGTGGGACTGTTGGCTGCGGTGAGCATGCCACAGTTCCGCCACAGCTCGTGACCCATAGTCGTTTATGCCACACTTTTCTTCAAATTCTACCTTCCTCTTCCCGGCGCCGACTGCCGCATTTCAACAGCAACGTTGAAGAGCATCCTCTGGAAGAGGAGGCCATGTTCTTCACCATGATAAAAAGCTGTTTCCGGGACAGCACGCAGACACTTCCGGACACTAAAGCTCAGAACCCATCGCCAAATTGCAGACAGCCCCTTGTAAAGTGAGTCCCCGGGGCTGACTCCCACATGCTTCCAGGCTTGGAGGGTTCATTTTCTAGTTTTAGAGTCAGCTTCCAGAAAATATTCTTTCTCATACCCCAGTTTCATTGGTGCCAAGTGTGCTGAGCGAACAGTTCCTCTCCCGTGGCATGGACTATTTCATAATGTATAGGGTGCGTGTTGTTACAACCCTTCACGCGCATCTGGCGATTACGGTGACGCTCAACGTGGAGCCATGAATAATGCACGGCGATCTCTCCCTCGTGGCGCGCCACCTGCCGGAAACGACCACTGGTCGCGGCCTTGCGGGGCTCAGGTGCGGATCCGACGCGAGCCTGGGAGGAAGGCTTACGACTCTCCCTCCTAGGACTATGAGGTAATGGACAGACGGAAAACTCGAATTTAAAATCATCTCTGGGGGTGCAAGGGAGCTATTGTAGCAGCAATCTGATTCCTCACATCCAGAAGAACACTCAACTACCTGCACCTACATTACACTGCAGACAGAGCACGAGTTGGGGGTACACGCCGGTGGACGGCGTCCACCCACTTTTTTCACAGGGTGAACGCCGGTCAACCTGCCAAGAATTTAGGCCCCATTGAATAATGTGCCAAACTCGTCCCGGTGTCATTTCTAAATACTGGGACACTTTCTGCAGCGCCTGCACATTGTCTGCTTTCCATCTGCAACAAGCAACAAGGTGCAGGGGGGGGGGTGCTTTCTCATATATGTGAGGGCTTTAGATGATGTCACTTCTTGTAATGCCACTTTCTATGATGTGACGTCCTGTGATGCCATGTGTGATGTTGTGCGCCGCGATGTCTGCTGCCTAAACCAGGTCAGTCCCCCCACTTCCTTATTTAGGACTTGTGCCCTGACTGCAGACGTTAGCACCTATTCATGCATATCATAGCACTTCATGCACTTACATTCCGCAACACGTTTACTCATCTGCACTTATGCCACTTACGATTTGCCATTGAATTCACATGAGGAAAGTACTTCCTATTATTATTATTATTATTATATTTCTTATATAGCGCCAGAATCGACCCCCGAAGGGGTATCTCCGTGCTTGCCTTGGGAACCCGTCCCGGTTTTTCCCTGTGAGATAGCCCCTACAGGGCATCCCCAAGGTGAAAGCCAGGCATCCCGCCGCGGGGGGCCATTGTGGAGATTAAGCAAGCTTAATGCCCAGAGTTGCAGAGTGTGAACCCATGATTAGGTCAGGCACCGAAGCGAGAATTATCGAGTCCGTGGACATTTCCGCGTCGGGAATCGAACCCTGGTCCCGGGTCTGACCTCTGCTTCAGGGTCTGCCTGCTCTAACCAGTGAGCCACACTTCTCCACTTCCTACTCACCCAAGATGGACAAGACAGTCACACATCTATGTGATCAAAGTTATCCTGGTTGAGCATTCCAGCCGCAGTACTGTCACACAAAGCCAATTAATCAGAGGAGCTAAATCAGTCTTCTGACAGAAATATGTTTTAAATATAATTTACAAAAATATCATCCCATTGGGTGTGTGGATATTCTGTTATTAACTCCAATGGGACATTACAGTCTGAGCTACCGACTTTTAAACTGGGAAACCAGGTACCAGTCTCAGCGTCGGCTCAAACATCCTGTGATTCTGAGCAAATCACTTAATCTCCAATATCAAAGGAAAGAAAAGCAGACCTTGTGTAAAGTAACTGATGTAATGTAAAGCATTCCAATACGTTTGGGTTAAGTTCAAACTATATAAAATGGGGGAAAAACACATGTATATATTTTTGTAAACAATATTTAGGACCCTATATTTATGACAGGCATTTACTGACTATGATATTCTGGTTCCATGTCCCTTTAAGAGTATGAAGTGTGAAACTCTGCCAGCAAATCAGCGCATGAGAAACCCAACCCTCACATCAGGTCTGCTACTGAATGGCTGTGGATGGGTTCTGTCATCTACAAGGATTGGCCGGAGGATCTTATTCCAAGCCAGGCATATCTTTCCTCTCCCTGTGTCGGTCTCAGCAGAAACAGGTGGCTCCCACAAAGCCCTTTGCTTAATTCAAGAAGATTTTAACATCTATGTGGTCTATGGTAATTTGTTGACCGTGCTGCTGGTCATGTACTTCCTAAAATGAGTATGATTCTGCCAGTAAGAAATAGCAAGCATTGGCAAAACCAATAGGTCTGGGTTTAATGTTCTAATACATGCAGCATTAACATGGGAGATGGTAACATGGGAGGGAACCCACAGGAGACAGCAGAGTTGTAAAGTAGTCCCTCATGAAGTACAATGTAAGCACTCAAGTTGAGGTGGAAGAAGGAGGCGCTAGGGGGCGCACAGCGACATGGCTGCCTGAGCAGCAGCTCCGCCGGGCGATCGTCAACTTTGGTGAATCTCGCCGGTTTCGCCCCGGCCGCCGGCTCCCCGAGCACCTCAGCGGATGGGGGAAGTGCTGTAGCACTAAATGCGGTGAAGAAAGGCCCCCGGCGGACATGGATTGCCCCTCAATTTGCCGATGAAAAAAGCGGAATGCCCGAGTGCCTGACAAGATGGCCGCCGCTATGGGACATGGGCACAGCGACGATGGAGCAGGCAGTCATTGATCGACCATCCGTGCTCTCCACAGCGTTTCGAAGGTAGGGTCTTGAGGACTGGCCCTTCCGCTGCCGCTGCACTGTCCTTTGTCGCGCTGCAGAGCACCAGGGACCCCCGTAATAGCGCCGAAGTGACTGCCTGACAAGATGGCGGCCGCATCTCAAAAAACGCGGGCATAGCCGACCCCTCTCCGGATCCAGAGGCTGTGCCAAGACCCTGCCGGCGGTCCGATGCAACAGAGAAGGTGACAGCAAGCTGCCAAGTACCCAGCGTGGAGGGCAGTACTGAGCGCGGGAACGGGAGGTGGCATGTACACGAGCCTACAGGTTGGGTGGTGATGGCTGATGGCAACGCACGTTGAGAGTGGCGGACAGTCTGCGCTCGTCTGTGCTGCCTGCTGCACTGCGGGGGTCCGCCCTTACTTCAGGAACCTGCGGCCATTGCTGCCCTGCCCCTTCAGTCCATGAGAGCACGGTGCTTTCCTTCTGTGGCGCCCAGGTTGGCGGCTGACAAGAGTAGCGAGGGCTAACTAGCGACCACGTGCGTGGCCGCCCCTCTCGGATCGGCGCACACAGACCCCGGCATTGCTAGTCCACCGAGGTTGGAGCGGAGGGTTGCAGCCTGACATGCATTTGTGCCTGCGGGGACAACACACCTACTGAGATGGCTGCCTAGAGGTACCACATGTGGAGGGAGAGTGCTGGACATACCGAGACAACACGCCACCTGAGGGGTCGGTGAGGCCCGAGAAATCATCTCCGCAGAGAGATACCACACCGGATCGCATATTCCGCGCGGCTGTGCGGCCACGGGCCTACTGCGTTGAGGGGGTTTGCTGGACAGCGGAGCAATCAGCGGACAGTCAGCATTCGGCCACATCACCTCGCACCCAGGAGAGTGTCACCTTCACCCTTTACGTAAAGTGGTGTGACGGTCCTTTCGACGGCGAACATCCCACGGGTGGGGATCACCACGGCGTCAGCGACCAGGCTCACGAGGGCATCAGGGCCCACGTGCAGGAAGACAGTCTCCCCGCCCGCCAAAATGGGCAAGCCGGACAAACACCAACAGAAGCTGTCCTTTGAGGCGAAAAAAACGCAGAAATCCACTGACGAGGTGGTGGAGGATGATGCAGGGCCAGCGCCCAATAACAACATAGAAAAGATCCTACTGGCGATACAATCGAACCTACAGGACATTAATGGCAAGCTGGACAACTTAACTTGCAGAATGGACACCATGGCGGCACGGCAAGAAAAGCATGGAGAGCGACTGGATGAGGCCGAAACACGCATCTCCGCGGTCGAGGATGAGGCGCGAGCCTCCACCTCAAAATGCGCAGATATGGAACGGCTCCTGGAGGTGATCAGGGCGAAGGAGGAGGATTTGGAGGCGCGCTCGAGGCGCAACAACGTACGGATCGCGGGCCTGCCGGAGTCCACCAACACAGGTCGCATGGAGACCTACGTGGAAACCCTATGCAAAGACCTGTTCGGGGCTGAGGCCCTATCGCCCCTCTTCATCGTGGAGCGTGCACATAGGTCACTGGCCCCGAAACCACCACCCGGCGCCACGCCGAGACCGATTGTGGCGCGAATCCTCAACTACCGCGACAGGGACACGATCCTTCGGCTAGCAAGAGAGAAAGGGAAGATCCAGCATCAAGGGAACTCCTTGGAATTTTATCCTGACCACACAGTCGCGGTCCAGCAGGCCCGGAAAGAATACACTGCAGTGAAGGCCAAATTGCGTGATTTGAACATTGTGTATTCCATGATGTATCCGGCACGCCTCAGGGTGGTATGGAAAGAGAAAGCGACTGTACTGCCGTCACCGAAGGCAGCACAAGAATTTGTCAAGAGGGTGCAACGTGAGATGAGAGACAATTCACAAAATGAACAACGACGTGACTCGGACTAAAGGTATGGGGTTGATTCTTGGACTGCCACTGGTGAGTTTACCTTTCTGTTCAAAATCATGCGTTTTAGCATGGACACTGTTATCTGCACTTGGCTGGCCTGCATGATACTGTTCTCCAGTATGAACGATTGTGGTGTTGGTACAACGTGCACAGCGTGTTTGGATGGAGAGGGCCCATTGGAGCTCAGAGACTGCTGTTCGATGGTGCGGAATACTGCTAACTTTGAATTGTGAATGCCCCACGATCCATGCACTCTACATGGCACAGTATTGGCCAACACTGATAAGCGATACTGATACCTTATGGCGTTTACTCTATGCAGGCTAGTTCACGTGTGGCAGACAGCTGCCCCTTTGTGTGATGTACTCTGCTCACTATGCACTGACTATGGGACGCCTCACTCACTGACTGTCAGCGGTCCCCGATGCAATCTATGTGGCGAGCAGTACAAGTGGGGTGCGAGGGGTTTTGCTCCCTCCTGTTTAAATGATGTAACTGCATTGGGGTCGCACTGTTCCAGACATGTTGCTCAGCCAGTGGCTCTGTTGATGGTTCTTCGGGGGGTGGGGGGGGGGACGGCGAGTATTCACCTGAACTGCGTTTCATACAGCTTCTTTAGCATCGCCCACACCTGTACACCGGGTGGAGAGTTGTGCCCCTGGCGGACCTCTATAAGGGTATAACCCAGTAAGAGTTTGGTTCTGGGCACTGTATTTATGGTTGTGAAAGTTACAGATTGGTGCACTGGATGGGAATGGCTTCGGCAGGTTGGGGTTGCTGGAGTGAGTGGGTTCAGGGGGGGCGGGTTGTTTGAATGTACTGTTAGACCGACAGAGTATGTAATGTCTTTTCGTGCTGGTTCCCCGTTAGTCCTGGCTACTGCTGTGCCAAGTGGGACTCCTAAAGGAGAGGAACTGGCAATACCTATGCAATTGATTGGAAGTATGCGGTCATGCCTTATGTCACTGGATTTTGATGGGGACCAGGGAGGCGGGTAGACGCAGTTTAAACGTTCTCACATGGAACATTAGAGGGTTCTCACAGCCACGTAAAATACTGCAGATATTTGCCAGCCTGACAAGGTGGAATGTGGACATAGCATTCCTACAGGAATCTCACCTGGCCCCGCATTCACACGCACAGCTGGGGTCAAGGTGGGCGGAAGAGGTTTACAGGGCCTCGTACTCTTCTTACTCTAGAGGGGTGATCATTTTGGTGAAACGGGGGGTGGGATTCGAGACTCGCACTGTAACACAGGACCCATCAGGTAGATTTTTACTGGTATCAGGTACATTGAGAGGACAGAAAGTGACGTTGTTGAATGTATATGGTCCTAACACAGACGCCCCGGATTTCTTCCGGGAGGTGTGGGGACACTTGCAGAAACACAATAGCACGCACATATTATGTGGGGGTGATTGGAACGTGACCCTACGTGACGGATTGGACCGTTCAGCTAACTCAGTAGAACAACACAAACAATCACGTATACTGGTGGGACACATGATGAAAGACTTGGGTTTGGAGGACCTTTGGAGGTTGAGGAACACTGACGCAACTGGGGCCACGCACATTACGGCTTCCCACAACAGCTGGTCCAGGCTGGATTACTGGCTGGGCTCCTCGGACCTGGCGCTATGGGTGCGGCACCTGCAGGTGCTCCCTCGCACGCTGTCAGACCACAATCCCGTCCTCCTGCAATTAGACATTCCAAGATACACCCCCCCCCCTTCCAATGGCGTTTTAACTCGCGTGCTCTAAGTGACGCAATTTACGCAGACACGATCAAGAAGGCGATTAAGGATTACTTTGACCTTAATGCCCCATCGACTGATGACCCCTGCGTCCTCTGGGAGGCATTCAAGGCCACGATTAGAGGGGTCTGTATTAGCACCACAGTGGGGGTTCTGAAGGATATTAGAGCTCAGATACGCAGGTGCGAGCAGCAGATGAGAGACCTGGAATCCCTATATGAGACCACTCAAGATGTCCTACACCTAGCCAAACTCCGTGAGGTACACACAGAGCACACAGACTTTCTCGACTCCGAAATGAAATATTTGAACCGTACACATGTGGCTAGAGCCTTTGGGGAAGGAGGTAGACCGGGGGCTTTTTTAGCTCGGAAGATATGTACGGGTCGCGGCCCTACTGCGATACTTAGGGTGAAGAACGGGGAGGGAGACACACAGACCCATGCTGCAGACATATTGAAATGCTTTGTTAATTCTTTTGGGTCCCTCTACAAGTCCCAGCCCACTGCTCCGGCTGCTGACACCTATGAATACCTGCACGATGTAGCGATCGGATGGCTGTCAGATGCGCATAGGGAATACTTAGCAAGGCCTATCACGGCGGATGAGGTTACTGAGATCATAGGCTCACTTCCGAATGGCAAGGCACCTGGCCCGGATGGGTTCACCTCGGAATTTTACAAACAATATGCGGACGTCCTAGCGCCACACTTAGTGGATATGTATGGCACCTCCTTTGAGAAAGAGGTGCTCCCCCCCACGTTGCGCGAAGCTATGATTATCGCTCTCCTGAAACCATCTAAAGATCCGGAGGAGTGTGACTCGTACCGACCGCTATCATTAATAAACGTGGATTCGAAAATTCTTGCGAAGCTTATAGCCAAGCGGCTGTCACCACTGATGACCAGTCTGGTCCTGCCGGACCAGTCTGGCTTTGTGCCCTCAAGATCAACAACACATAACACCAGGACTCTATTTGCACTCTCACACTATCTGCAACCTTCGGTCAAAGCAGTAGCGGTCATGTTAGACGCGGCGAAAGCATTTGACTCCATTGAATGGCGGTATATGATCACTGTCCTCAATAGAATGGGGTTCCCTAAGCGTTTTGTGCAATGGGTCTCCCTGCTTTACACGCAACCACGTGCCAGGGTCAGAATCAATGGGTACGTTTCGGATCAATTTGCAATTGAGCGAAGGACGAGGCAAGGCTGCCCGCTCTCGCCTCTGTTATTCGCGTTAGCGCTGGAACCTCTGGCGTGTCTGATACGACAGAACTACAAGGATTCGGCACTGCACTTCATAGCCAGGCCGCTTCACATATCATTGTATGCGGACGACATGTTACTGTATGTCCGAGACCCGGAGACTCACTTGAACGCAATACTCCGGGAATACATCAGGTTCGGAGGGCACTCGGGTCTGGCCATAAATTGGTCCAAATCCTCTATAATACCCCTCACTGACACCACGTCTCCCTTTGTAGTGGACTTTCCGCTAGAGTGGCAACAGGACCCTGTCAGATACCTAGGGGTCATGTACCATAGAGATCCGGATGAGGTGCTTAGGGCGAATTACGGTGTGGTACTGTAGAAGCTGGAGGAAAGTATAAAACGTTGGATACATCTGCCCCTTTCGCTGGCCGACAGGATAGCGATTGTTAAAATGAACATACTGCCCAAGCTACTATACCTGTTTAATAACATTCCAATCACACCGCCGCAGGCTATATTCCGTCACATAAACTCCCTGGTGCGGACCTTAATTTGGGCGGGTAAGCAGGCCCGTGTGGATCTGCGGACTCTTACACTTCCACTTGCACGGGGCGGCTTCGGGGTACCTGATTTCCTCCTGTACTACCTATGCGCGCAGGCTCAATACGCGGCGTATTGGTATCACGCAGTTCCATACCTCACTCACACTGCTATAGAGGAGAGCGACGCACACCCTATTCCACTCACAGCAATAATCTCACACACCCGCCCCCCGCTACATGCTAGAGATATCAACACAGTGGACGCTACGGTCAAAGCCTGGCATAGACTGGGGCACCTAGCACACAAGACCCCACTATATGCACCGGCCATGATGCTACACCACCATCAGGATCTCTCAGTAACTGGGGAAAGCGTCGGAATGTCCCTACTGACCAGAGCCGGTATTGATAGGATGGGGGACGTGTTCCAGGGAGGCGAGTTCGTGGGCCTAGACAAACTGGGTTATGTGCACAACCAAACATCCATGTTTCGCTTCACATATTTCAGACTCACTAGAGCCCTGAGGGAGCACTACCCTACGTTCCCTTCGGAGCCGGAATGCCTTGCACCACTGCAACTGTTGATCACAACTAATGATTTGTCACATCTGGTGTCTAGGCTTTATTCAGCTACACAATCGGAACTAGAAGGGCGGGAATTGAAGGCAAAGGGGCGGTGGGATGCACTACTCGACACACCATTGTCTGATGAAGAATGGGCTAGCGCCTGCGCCTTGACACAGATACTTACACCCAACGGTAATCTGAGGATAATCCACTTTAAATTCCTCCATCAAGTTTATTACACACCAGCGAAACTGCTAAAATTTGGGTTTCAGGAGGAGGACAGATGTAAAAGGTGTAACCAGGAGGGTGCGGGCTTTGCACATTTGGCGTGGGGCTGCGCCAAGGTGGAAAGTTACTGGGTGGAGGTAGCTACCACTTTGTCTGTTATGCTGGAGGAGGAGGTACACTGTACACCCAAAGTCTGCTTACTGGGGATAGTACCACAGTTCAGGGCTTTGAAGCGGAAGTTCTGTGCGGTAGCATTATTATTGGCTAAGAGACAAGTGGCGCAATGCTGGCACAGTCGTAAAGTGCCGAAGTTAAAAACATGGTTGCATGACATGTCCACCTGTCGCGACAAGCTACAAACTTATGAAGAGTTGTTACCAGCTAAGTCGAGACCAAAAAATATGTGGGTTTATTTGGAGGATTATCTGGCCTCCCTACAGGATGATGAGGAACTTCAACCCATGGACTGAGTGGGTTGAACGACTGCATGAGTAATCACGGGACGGGTGCAGGATGACGGCGGGAAGAGGGGGAACCTATGAATGCCACCACAACTGCCAGGTAGTACGCTAAGGTTACACTG
This sequence comes from Lissotriton vulgaris, assembly GCF_964263255.1. Taxonomy (NCBI): domain Eukaryota; kingdom Metazoa; phylum Chordata; class Amphibia; order Caudata; family Salamandridae; genus Lissotriton; species Lissotriton vulgaris. The sequence continues at coordinate 960,935,875 of NC_141685.1, read as the reverse complement.
TACGGTCTGAATTGGGGTATGTTGTTATATTGTTCCTGTTATTAAAAGAGAAAATGTGAGACTCAGTTCTATTACCAGCAATTAGCCATACATACGATAAACTACAATATTCTGCGACATATGTAACATTCACTCACAATGTTGGTTAATGGAATAAACGTAGCGAGCCGGCCCCAGGGTTGTAGGCTCATGCTGTGTTAACTGCTTTATTTTAAATAAAGGTCTTACGCAAAAAAAAAAAAAAAATACAAAAAAAAAGTTGAGGTGGAAGAATACAGCCAAACTGCCAATGTCATTATGAGAGAGATGAAATCTTCAGTGGGCTGAACCAAGAGGTGATTGTCAAAGTCTTAAGCCCATAGCTGAAAGAGGCTTGTGGAAGAAAGCCCATGGTGAAAGGGAAGGACCCAAAGTCCACTCCATGTATATTGTTAGCAACAGGTCTGTTTGTCAGCTGCACTCTCAAAACAGAGACCTTAAAGCTGCTTGTTTTGCATTTTTCATGAAGAGGTAGTGAAGGAGTATCAAGTGCCGCATCGAAAATTTCCGCTGCTCTACGGGCGTGTGGTGCATGCATGTCTAAGGAACAGAAGTTATCAATACAAGCATCACATTTATAAAAACAAAAAGCGATCTATAGACAAATGTATCAAAGAAAAAGTAGAATTAACTACACATACACATGCCATTATTTTTCCACACTGTGGACCTAAATTCTTTGAACTCCCTTCCTGGATTATCACCAATTCTCATACGAATAACTTATCTTAGATGAAATATTTTACGCAAAGAATCTCTCAAATAATTTCTTATTTGTTCAACAGAAGTTTTCGACACTAAATGGTTTAAATCAGATGGTGTCTTCTATCCAAAACTATTTTTGCAAAGAATGTGCAATTTAATCCTGCTACCTATTCCAACTGGAAATGTCACTCACCCGAGGATATATGACTTTTTAATTTTAGGTTTATACAAAACTTAATGTCGCTGATATTGTTATTATTTGGCTACATCACAGATAACTTGCACTTTTGATCTTTTGTAAACTGTAAGACAAAAGTTAAGGGTTTCATTTTTGCCCCAAGCTCTAGTCTCACTGCTTCAATCACATACGATATTGGAGGTCTGTAGCTATTTAAAAATTCTACGTCTGAAACATTCCTCTCTCAAACATCACAATATGGCTCCCACGTTCTAGCAGAATCTTTGTCGCCTAGAAGTTCTTTTCATGTCATGCCAAATAGGTTGCCTCTTTCGCTGAATGCCACTTCTGAATGCTGCAGGGAACAGGAGTAGAACATAGGCCACTTCTGAATGCTGCAGGGAACAGGAGTAGAACGTAGGCCAACTTGTATGCTTGCATTATTGTTGATCAATAGTATCTAATTTTGGTCCATGAAGGCTGGATCCATGGCAAATTATCTTGAAAGCCACTATGTAAATAATCCTATTTAGATTTATTGCAATTGCCAATTCATCTGAATGTTGCCTGAAAATAAGCTGGCAATGATAGATGTGAATATGGATGGTAATGGGCTGATGGTACAGATGAAAGGTAATCATATGGCTTCTATGCACATGCCATTACCAGAGTTGCTATCTCCCTTGTTTGCTGCTCTCCCTTGTGTGCTTCTCCCTTACTAAACCCCATGCCGCCCCACACTCTGTCTTTCTTGTATACTATTTTTCCCACTCCTTCCCCCACTGGCTTTATTTTCATCTTATTCCCAACCACTCGTCCGTTGCTCCCTCGCCCCTGACAGGATTTTTTTTAATCTTCATTTTTTTAAGGGCCCAGAAGCTACCACTTGCTGTTGGACACCGCACCACACCACACCAAAAACATTTTTGCATACTTAAAATATAATTTTTACGAGGGCGTGGCCACAGAGGCCAAGATGGTGGATGCATTTATGTAGCGCTCCGGGACTCCTTGATTAACTGACTGCAAACTGGGGCTTACAGAGCCTATCTTCCTCTGGTAGTCCTGCTGCTAGGGAAGCACAAGCAGTCAGATAGCCCTGTACTAGTTTTGCTGCCAACAGGCGATTGCGAATGTGGGATGGATGCAGGGAAGGCCTGGGAGTGTGGTCGCCTCTGCCCGGATTAACATGCCTTATGTGGCTCAGGCACAGGAAAGTCAAAGGTCCCAACGTTCACACTCAGGCCAAAATAGACAGGTTTAATGTGCAGGTGCTGCAGGGATCTGAAACATTGGTGGATAGGTCCAAATCACACCAATCCTAACCATCTGGTGACCTGGGGACTACACTGCAAGCCATTCACACCTCCCGGGCAGCAGTCGAAACTACGATTGGGTAAGTGCAGATTGATGTCTCTCTCCTGCCCCAAGAACTCCAGAATGTTATTCACAGAGTAAGTAAAGCTGAAAGTAGGGTGTCTTCCCTTGAAGACGAGGTGGCCTCCCTTAAACACACAAAGTCTACCACCACCATCATGGAACACAGTGCACGAAGACATAGAAAATAAGTCTCAGAGAAATTACCTGGGTTTCCTTAGCTTTCCAGAAAACACTGAGGTCCCTCACCCAGAACATATCTTGAAAAGATGTCTGGAAACCTGGGTACCAAATGGGCAGCTGTCTCCTGGCTTTACCATTAAAAGGGCACATCTCTCCCTGGCTCATCGCCCCCCCTTCCCACCCCCTGCTGCTCCTCGTCACCCCATGATAGCTCAGGTCCTGAATTATAGGGACAGGGATGCAATCTTACATGCAGCCCATCAGGTAGGAACCCTGACTTTTGAATCTGCAAAGATCATGATCTTCCCTGACTGCACCAAGGCAGTTCAACAACGACTGAAGTCTTATGAGGACATCAACCAGAAACTCTGGACCATGCAGATACAATATATGCCCACAATCCCGCCAGGCTCAAAGTAATCCATGACTCCAAAACATAATTCTTTGACACTCCAGAGGTGGACATTGCTACAAATCACACCTGAGTGGCCCGCCGCCCAACCACCTGAACAGACACCCACCCACCAAACCCTCAGGGGAACAGAGTTAAGAAAATGCAGGAACCGCATCAGGAGTTCATCAGGATCCTCGGATCCTGCAAGAGCATGATCACCTCTCGGGCCCACACACCCTGGAAATGCTTATCTTGTATGGCTCTACCTTAGGTCTTCATGTGAACTGGAGAAAATCCCTCCTTATTCCCATTAAAGGGGACCAAAGGACAATAGATTGGCAATCATCCAATGCCATTCAGTGGCTACGCTTCAGTACTTGGGAGTTCACATGTCCAGGGATATGGAGCTGGCCTCGGCATTCAATCTCTCCCCCAATATTCCTCAGATGAAACCAGACTTCCAGAGATGGGAAAGGATTCCCTTCAACTTAATGGGAAGAGTTGTCCTTTTCAAAATGATGATAATACCTAGGTTCCTATATGTCCTTCAGCACTTCCTGTTCACCATTCCAAACAACTGGTTTCAGAAGATCAACATGTTGGTCCGGACCTTCCTGTGGGCAGGCAGATTGCAGCATACAGCACTCGACAAGTGCAGATAGTCGGAGTATGATAGGGGACTGGGAATGGCAGATGTTAAACTTTACTACTGGCAGCCCACATGATGGTGATTACCAGATGGTTATCTAGAGGGTGGGATGGCCCTGCTTACCAGCTGGAGCTTTCTCATATGAGCCTCAATGCCATCCTGTGTCTTCTCTATGAATCTGCGATCTCTAGCCATCTCCCCGTGTTGACAGCAACACCTATCAGGACTTGCTGAGCGGGTCTGAGCTTCATGGGATCAGGTAAGAAACTCCCACGAATGACTCTGTTTATGGGAAGGAGAATGGCTGCACCACACCACCCACCTCGGAGGATTTAGACATTGGGACGATATTGGGATTACCACGGTGAGGTTTGTCTGGGAAAGAGACTCCCTACATTCCTTTCAGGAGCTGCAACATCAATTCTCACTGTCACACACACAGCTTCACAAATGTCTGCAACTTTGCGGTGCCCTATCCTGCCACATACGAGCCCTGACCCCACTGCCGGAATATAGCCCACTTGAAGCCAAACTTCTGATGGACTACCTCGGTAAAGGGGGCAGTACATTTTATACACCTCACATTGGTTACTAATGCCCCAGACACACTGGTATTGGAAGTAGGAGGGGTGGCAGGGGCCGCTGGAGGATGATGATTGGTCAGATGCTCAGCTGGTCCCCGTGAGCTGACAATCTCCTCTAAGATGTGACTGACCCAGCTTCACTATCTCCACACGGCTTATTTCGTGTCACAACATTCATGAATGGCAGGGATATTGTCCCAACCAGATGGTTTCTGATGTTGCCAGACCAGTGCGGACTTTCACCATAAGGTATGGACCTGCCCCCAAATACTGGGCTTCTGGCAGGGTGTAGGGAAGAGGCAGTCCCGGATCTTGGCTAGGACGGGGTTTTTAACTCCGAAGGCGGCTGCTACTTAGCTTCTGGCGGGGTCTGAGGGCCCCCTAGGTGAGCAGACAATGGTGGGAATGGTCACAATGGTGGCCAAGTGTGACATTGCCTGAAAGTGGAGATTCTCTCATCCCACCAACCCTCTCTGAATGGCGCATAGGAATGGATTGGTGCGCACAGATGGAAAAGCCAACATGCCTTGCCTGAGGCTGCCTGAAGAAGCATGACAGGATTTGAGAAAGCGGCTGGACTCTGGTGACTGGCTGTGTGCAGGTTTGGGGGGAGGAGGATTGATGCATGCAGGCTTTCACTATGATATGGGTCTACTGTGGAATAAGCAATTGTTCTTGGTTACCAAAAATTTCATTTTTTATTTACCACTCTGGGTGGCGTCCGCCACCTTAGAGCGATCAATAACAAACAATGGTGCCCATGATATTTCTTAGTCGTGCGCCTGGGTGGTAACACTTGCATATAAAAACGTCATAATGCATGTACATGCCAACTGAATGATACGTCCAGCAACAACCTCTGTGCCTTGCACCTTTCCTCCTTTTGCCAATGTTGTACAGTTTCTGCAAAAAAAACATTTGCTTTTTGTCGATGCTGGACTGCGTCTGCAAACAGCATTGGCATAGCCAATAAGTCTACAGAGCGAGATCTTTTGGCTTTGCCAATGTTTGTTGTATTTGCACTTCTTTTAAAGTAATATATTGACACTTGTTTTCTTTCCCTGTGTACTTTTTTTGTGTGGTGTCTGTCTCCGTGTTCCTCTTTCGACTCTGTTTATGTGTTTGTCTTTTTGAACATTTTGTGTTGAAATTCATTCTAGTTGTTAGCTTAAAACTATGAACTGAAAACCCATCCCACGTTGGCTTTATAGAGAGAATGTTGGACCCCAGATACAACGCAGCGCTGGTGAAGGATAGCACTGGATTAGCCGGGATCGTTGCCCTGGAATACTGTGTAATTAGCTCTGTAGGAGACAGCGACACCCAGAGGTCAGCTCCAAGTTCTGCAAGCAGATTCATACAAGGGCAACATTTTTGGACCCTGAAAGGGTTTTGCGGTCCCAAAGCCTGTGACTTGCAAAACTGCAGGCTTTGTGATCGCAAACCCAGGGGCACAATGAACACAAGGGTCCTCATTTATGAAAAGTGACGCATCCCTGCGTGAAAACAGCAATGCGTCACTTTTCATTGAGCCCTCCTTGCGACACAAATGATGCATCTTATTTACAGTATGACGCATCATGTCGCAAGGAGTTACAGATACGTCAGTATTTCTGACGTATCTGTAGGCTCAAAAATGGTGCATTGCTGGAGTGTGTCACAAAAGAGACACAACTCCAGCAATGGGTCATTACACATGGGCAAGTCTTACGCCTGTCATGAGGCAGGCGTAAGAGATTGACACATTTGCGTCCTAGAAGTGGCACAGGGTAGTATCATAGATTTCACCGTGTCACTTCTACGACCCTTTCTTGCGTCGGAACATTATACCTGGCGCAGGTATAATGTGGCGAAGGGGTTTACAAAGTGACACCTCTACCTAGATGCGTCACTTTGTAAATATGATGCAACATGGTACATTTTTTAAACCACTGGTGCGTCACAAAAAGTGACGCACCGGCGGCATAAAAGTGACGCCAGGCCTCATAAGTAAGGCCCAAGGTATATTACGAGAACCAGATGTATTTGCGACTTGAAATGCACACTTTTGAGACTTACTATAAATTGCAAGTAAAAGGGGGGCGTGAAAGCAGTGCCCACACCCTCCCCCAGTTCCTTGAGATCCACAACGGAATGTATGAATGGTTCGCAAATGCGGTTGTATTCATAGACCATTGGAAGCTGCCCATAAGGCACAGCTTCCACACTCTGAGTGTGGGCTTGGGCATGGTGAAGGGCGCACAGCGAACCAGGGGACCAACATATGTTCCCTTCAGTACCCTTCGCATCTGGTCAGATTTTTATTGCCGCCCCTGTCCCTTTGAGAAACAGAGGCTGCAATAAAAACAAACTCATTATGTGAATGTCAACGGAAGGATGGCAAGCCGTTGTCCCTCCCAAGCCTTCATCCCTGAGTTTAAAGGCATTTGCATCAATTTGCAAACTGACTCATTGCCTCATTAATATGAACGGGACAGTGGTTTTGCAAAATCTATTAAATGCCTGGGATTATTTATTTATTAAGGTTTTGCCTGGGCAATTGCGTGGTGCAAAATGATGCAAAGCAGCACGTCGCTTTCCATAGAATACAAATTGCCTGTAGGCGTAGCCAAAATTATTAGTACCACATAAATATCTGTGCACCCGTTAGTAAATCCAGATCGCCATTTTTTAGCTTAAGGGCCTGATGTATCAATATTAGGAATATCTATTACCTAATTGTGATTTTCTGTGAATCTCAGTTTGGTAATCGCTATTCCTAATGTTTGTATCCATAGAGTTTCATTTAGCGATTACTAGTGGGTCACAAATCGACCTACCTCATGAATATTAATGAGGTAGGTCACAATTTGCGACCCACTAGGAATCGCTAAAATCACAGGAATGGTGGAGTGCTGGAGTCAGCAGACCACCATGTTTGTGATTGCTTTCAAATAAAGCAATCAGTTTTTAAAAATGCAGCCCATTTTCCAAACACAAAAACGGGTTGCGATTAAAAAAATAAAAATAAAAAGTTTTCTTTTCATTTTTTAAGAGCAGGCAGTGATCAGTGGGACCACTGCCTGCACTTAAAAAATGTTTTTACGAACATTCAGAAAGGGGAGGGTTTTCTTTGGGGACCCCTTCCCGTTTGCGAATGGGTTACCACCTACTTGAAGTAGGTGGTAAAATGCAAATGTTTAGCGACCGCATTTCGGTCGCTAAGCATTTTTACATACCACTATGATACAGTATTCGGAAGGGCCGCTCTAAACACGCCCCTTCCTAATACCAATCGTATGTGTTCGCGATTCCAAACTGTGATTCGATGCCATGTTACAGAATCACAATTTGGGAATGTTACATACCAAAATGCACTTTTCCAGTCGCAAATGGCCTGATTCTGTGAATTGTCGGCTGTTTGTGACAGGATAAATGCTTGATACATCCAGCCCTAAATGTATTAGAACATATGTTGCAAAGCAAAACTCTTCTCTGATTGCATTGCAGATGATGGGCAAAAATTGCATCTTAATGCAACACTGCCTGCCAACCACTGTCATCCCAAAACAAACTGGCCATCACACAAGTGAAGAGCTGTGCTAGCTGAAACCACTTAACCATTGACACAGAATGAACTGTGCTGCAGTATAACAAACCCGATTTTAGTCATGGTTGCATGGTGAGTGCTCTCCATGCTTAATATGCAAACATCAACACAAGAGATGTTTGGATATGATGCCTCTGCAGATGAGATTTCCAACAGTCTTTTACAAACTAGCTACTGTCATGTAGTTGCTACTAATCTGAAGGATCTGCGCATTGTTTGGACAACATGAACTAAGGGCTTGGTGCCCAGATTGGCTCCGGACACCGCCACAGGATATGTTGGCCAATAGACCAGCTAGCTCACAGTGCCACCATAAGCCCCCTAACCTTACCAGGGAGTAAATGGACTCTGGCAACCACTGCCATGACAACCCCCTGATCACTCAGGGATGGTGGAAACAGTACAGAACCTTTCGCTCAGTCACTCGTGCTTACTTATGTTCGGAGAAATATACAGAATACACAGTGGGGTGTTATTCTTGTAGAAAATACAATGTGCTGCAATCATTAATAGACAGAAGCAGATAAATGTGATTACAAGCACCGAAAGGGTAAACAGTAAGTACATTTCTACCATGGTGTTTGTTAGAACCGGCTGTCTCTAGTTGGCAGAGGTATGCACTTCTGACAAATAGGGACACACCTTTTCTAGTCAGGGCAAGGGGATCACACCCTTCGATAACCCCTGCTCACCCCCTTGGTAGCTTGGCAGAGCAGAACAGGCTTATCTCAGAGGCTGTGCGTTAAGCAATTATGACCACATACAGTAAAAGTGAAGGCACTACAAATGGACACGACACAGTAGTATTATAAAAATAAGTATTTTTATATAAGGCTTAGCACAAGACCAAATAACAACAAAACTGTACACAATCGTAATAAATACGTGGGGAAGGAAAAAGGATAGTTCAAAGGTAGTTTCTTCTTTAGCATAAAGTCTTTAGTATCAAGCAAATCTTCTTCTTGGCAATACAGTTCTTAGCAACAGGGTAACTCACTCGGGAGCTACACGACGTCGAGGCAAATATAATCCAAAGGTTCGGCGTCGACTGCGAGGAGCGCTACGTCGAGCCCGGAGTCACACGGACCCCCAACAGCACAGTACCTTTAGAAAGATGAAGCACACGATGATCAGCGGCGTTGAGTCTTCGGTGTCGATCAGGCCTCAGCAGGCGTCGTCGATGATGCGGTTGCACAGAGTGAGCAGCGCTCAAGGCGTCGAAGGGCACACAGTTGATGCGATCAGCAGCGGTGCAGACACGAGGTCCTCTGGAGCTAGAGCCGTACTCCCACTCACTGGCGTTGCTGCTGGCGTCGGTCGGTCCCGGCGGCCGGTCGTCGAGGAAGCGGGACACTGGGGCCGTTACCCACTGCGTCGAGCTGGATTCGACGACGTCCGTCGGCGTCGAGATTGCTGATTCTTTCAGAGGTGCTGGATTCACGATTCCAGCAAATAGCACTTTAAGCAGATGAAGTCCTTTAGCCCTGTGACTTCAGCAGGAGACTGGCACTCTTCCAGTCCTTGGAGATTTTCTTAGCAAGCGTGAGAGTACGCACACAGTTCCTCTCTCCTGGTTCCTTGGCAAAAATAAAGAAGCACTGCAGGATTCCCCCAACAACAGCACACTGGCAGAAGGGGTAGGCAAGTCCTCAGATCAGCAGGCCTCTTATCCTTGGTTACAGGGTTCCTTGTCAGAAGTGATCTAAATTCTTGGTTCAGGGGTCCTTCTCTTATACCCCTTCCCGGCTTTGATCCCTTTGTCCATGCCGGGGACTTTCCCAACATCCTGGGTCTGTTGTGGGCGGAGCCAGGCAGAAGCACCTGGCCTATTCACTGAGCAGGGCTGGGTCCTCAGACGCCCAGCAGGAGGTGGAGCCAGCATTGACACTGGCAGGAGCAGAGCTATCGGCCTCCTGGCAGGAGGTGGGGCTAGGATCGTCCATGGCAGGCACAGAGCCATCAGCCGCTTGGCAGGAGGTGGAGCCAGCATTGTACCAGGCAGGGCAGGCTATCAACAACTACTCTCCCCCTACTCTCAACGCAAATGTCCCACTCATCCCACACTGACTCATCCAGACCTGTGGAGCCACCCAGCTCCTGTCACACACACGCAAGACCAGCAGAAACCAGAAATGGTTAGACAAGAAAATAGCCACTTTCTAAAAGTGCTATTTTCAAACCCAGAGTCCAAAAACCATCCACACCAACGGATGCGTAATTAAACCCAGAGTTCAGGGATACCAAACTCGACATTGCACCATGCTCCCCGAGCCAGCTAGGACCATAGCATTAATAATCCCGGCGGCCCATTCTAATCAATGGAGAGCAGGCTACCTCGCAATAGTGAAGAACGAAGATGGCGGTAATTCACTATTAGGACATGCCAACTTGATCAGGCGTGTCCTACCTTAGACTTACAATGCACCCTGCCCGTGGGCCTACCATAGGGGTGACTAACATGAAGCCAAGGGAAGGTTTGGGGGGCTGGCAAGTAGGTATACTTGCGCAGCCTGCGTGACAGTACAAGACTGCACGTGGGTCTCACAATGACCGACCCGTAGACATTCTTTTACGAGGCCGCTCTTGTGGGTGGCACAACACGTGCTGCAAGCCCACGAGCGGCATTTGTATTTACAAGCCCCGGCACTCCTGGTGCACTAGACTAGGGACTGACAGTAAACCAAATAAGCCAAACATGGATACAATCAATACATCAATTTAACATAGGGAGCACTTGCGCTGTGGCACTGATCAGCAGTGACACGGCGCCCAAAGCATATACCAGCAAAACATCGAAAAACAGTAGAGGCAAAACAGAAAAAATGGAGGAGAGACTCAAGCCAATGATGTCAGGTCTAACAGTGTTGAAGCAACAAATACATGTACCCATATATGCAAAATATGGTACTCGAACGTACTCCTACGATGTGGACCCTACTCTGAGTGTAACTAGAGTGTGTATGGCAGTCGCGGATCCTCATGGCTCGTGGGTGGTGATGGTGGGGCGATTGCCGCACAGGGGGTGGATCGGAAATATAAAAACTTACCTCGAGGCAGGGTCCCGCGTCTTCTCTGCTCCTGCTCTCCTGCCTCTGACAGGAATAGGGAACAACTAGAAAAGTCAATGGGGTAACCCTGTGTTCCTCAGAACCTAAGCATTCATAAAGCAATCTGCAGACGGTTCTGTTGGGTAAAGTGTTTTACCCAACAGAACCGTCTGCAGATTGCGTTAGGAACAGGAATCAGGCAGCCAGGCTCCCTCCCCATAGCCAATCACAATGCTGCAATGCTGCATTGTGATTGGTCTGAGCGCAGTGACACGACACTCAGCCAGAGGCTAGAGGGGTGGGCATGTTCTCCATGCAGGCTGTAATGCAGCCTGCATGAAGAACAGAGAATTGTACATGAGTGGTCGGCCAAACAGTCATTGCGTTCTTAGGAGTGGGCAAACCACTCCTCTCCTGCCCTCCTCTGAGAGCAGAGCAGCCCAGCCCACCCGCCCGCAGCAAAGCAGCAGGACACAAAACAATGACAATAACTCTAAGTTTTATGTTTCTTACTGCTTAAAAGCAGTGTGACGACGTTCCTCTGCCATAGCGGAGTAGCCGCCCCTGGTGTATGGATGTAAAACCAAGAGCCCCCCCAAGGGACGATCCACACCCCATTAGTGATAGGAGAGAGTGTTGCTACATTTAACTACAAGGTTGATTGATTTATCTATTAACGTATGTTTTTATAAAAAAAATGTAACCTGACTTTTATCAATAATATACTTATTACAATAGGAATTATTGTCACTATATTGTAAGATGTTAATTAATCAAACAATAAAAATTGAATTGAATTGATAGGAGAGAGTGAAGGACCCTGTCTTGGTCTTGAGTTGGACACACTCATGGATTGTCAAACCGATGCATGGCGAATTCTCAGCATGCAGGGACCTTCGGTGTCAGCAGAAATACCTCCTCTCCCAATCTATTGAGGTGCCTATTTTTTTATAATAAAAAGCAGCTTTTACGATCAGCGTGTAAGATTAAAGGTGTTATGGATATGTAGAGAAAACTGTTGCCCCGTGGATGAAGATAGGACGACTTTTGTACCTAGTCCGTAGAGAGGCCTAGTGCATAATGTTCAAGGCATCATGATAATGTTGCGCAAAGCTGGATATGAAAAGAAAGTAGTTTCAGAGAAACTAATCCAACATTGTCGTGTTTGCAAATGTGTGCAAAATTCTCAGCTGAAATTTTATTTTCTATGGCAATTCAAGAAATAGGCTGGTTCACTACATGGGACTAATCCGGAAACATAACACTACTTTAAGGCACTGTAAAGCAGAAAGTGGTACAAACACAAATAACGGTGTGTTGGGGTAGTTGTGTGCTGATTGGTAACATGGATGTGTAAACCCTGCCTCTAGTAACCCAGCAGCCTGATATCGGTTATCCTGACATTTTTCTTTTGGATTAGAACACATGACAATCATGCATGCTGTAACCTATGTCTCCTTTAAGTAGTAAGACTCAGAGCCTGGCTCTGTGATCTGGAGCTGTGCACCAAGCATACCTTTAATGTGACACAAAACTTCTGTTTGTGTGCTTTGACATAGAGATTAATCAGTAGTCACAGCTTACCACATGTTTTCAGATTCATAGTTATGCACAAGTGCTTTCCCGTTGATGTAGTGGACAGGCTGGGTGCTGCCCGATTCTTGAGAACCTTTGATCTGACCAATGGATACTGGCAGAATGCATTAGCACCTAGTGCCAAGGAGAAGACAGTATTATGAACGTCAGAGGTCCTATACCAGCTTAAGGTCATGCCCTTTGGCTAGAAGAATTCCCAAGTCACTGTTTAGCACCTCCTGTACTACGTTCGAATATTGTGTATACTTGTGAATTACAATAGCTTTATAGCTCGCAGTAGCAGGCTATACCTGCCATTAAAGGCCCGCTCCAGCGTTAAAGAGAGCATTACTTTAATGCCGTTATAGCTCAGCTGCGGAGGGCTTTAAGGCTATTTGAACATTCCTCCACTAGAGAATAGAATGTTCCAACAAATTAAACAAATGCCTAACTGAGCACAAAGGGATGGAGTCTCCTCAGGCTCCGTGAGGCCTTTGTTCACAGCAACAGCTGTGAAGGACAGCATAGGAATTGCAATTGTATTTATGTGGGGCTTACTACCCCTGACGGGGAGTCAAAGCACTTTACCCTGGGCAGCACACTGCTTCGCAAACCTAGGTTAACGGTTAGTTCAGTGTTATTGGTTACTGTTATTGGACTTAGTCTTGTGCACTCAAAGCAAACCATTCCGTACAGTAATTTCAGTTGTTTATGTGGGACTAAAGTAATCTTGGTTCTTTGCAATCATTAGTGAGGGAAGTGAGCTCAAGCAGGAATTTATTTATTTATTTGTTTATAAAGTTTTATATAGCGCGAACTTGATCCCGAAGGATATCAGAGCGCTGTTGGAGCTCCGTGCTTCTACAGGCCATTAGAAGCCTTGGGGACTCAATTGTTTTCAATTCAGCTCCCAACATTCCATTGTTCTAATATAGCTTAGTGTTGGAGATCATATCATTGAATCACGCACTGATTCATTATTGGCTAATAAGGTGGAAGTACTCGCTGGAGATATCTGATTTAAACAATTCAACTAGTAAACCTGCTTGCTCTGAACAAGGCCGGACTGATAACCACAACCGGCCCTGGCAAAGTGCTTGGCCGGCCCCTCCTCGTTGTGGATGCCGCCGAGCTCTTTGCCGGGCCGGTATTCGGCCGATTTTGGTACAGGGCCGATTTTGCAGCTATGCTGCAAAAACGGCCCTGTACCAAAACCGTCCACCAGGGGCCAAAAAACGGCCCCCCACCCGTGTGGCGCACCGGGGGATTGCCCGGTGCCCGCTATGGCCAGTCCGGCCCTGGCTCTGAACCAATTGAACAGCTTCTTGAAAATCTGTGATGGCCTGCTGCATTCCCTGCAGTGGATTGGGATTAGAGATCATGCTGTCGTGGTGGCCTGGCAAACTGTGGGGGGTTGTATTGTTCGACATGTTCTGATGCCACTCTGCCCACTTCTCAGAATGTAGCTCTGCCTACAAATGAGAGAGTTCCAGGCAGTACCAAATACTGGAGAGAAGGATGAATGAGATTGATAGAAACAATGAGCACACCTAGGTTTTCCCTGACACCACTCTCTCCAGTGTCCATCTTGTATCACAGCAAGGTTATGCACAAGTGTTCTCTGGGAGGTGTCTCACTAAGAAGGAAGAGAACAAGTAAGACTTTAATATCACTTGTAATCATGAGGGGTTTGCAATGATGGAGAACAACACATTGTACTCACTAGTTCCAAGATGGTGGGCCACAGTGAAACTGAGCCAAGCTGGAGGGAAGCTGGTAAATATCAATCAAGCGATAATTGAGGGATCCATTGCAGTGTGCAGGGAAAATGGAAAGAGCGCAGAAATACAACAAAGGAAAACAGAAATCCATTAGGCAAGGTGAGTCAAACTGGCAAAGATTTGTTAATCGAGGGAGCTGTATATGGAGAAAATAACAAAGGTGATGGATGGGAATGTGAACAAACTCAAGAGCATACAAAAGGCCAGTGCAACAAGGAAGTCTGCCGGGCAGCTTCCATTTGTCTTCAGGATGTTTAAATAGTACAGCTGCCTGTCGTGACCTGGACGTCACAGCCCTTAACCTGAGCTGGCCACCCGTTGCTGGTCTGTCATAGTCTCAAAGGCAAACGTTTCACTGAACTTCTTATAATAGTCATTAAACGTCCAATCCCATGCTGATTCCAGACACTGAGGTTTTCTGCATGGCTTACATTGATGACATTGCCATGTTCAGCAATTCATGGGGGGGACCTCCGGAGGTACTTAGTAAAGTGATGGTCAGTATACAAGGGTCACAACTGACCAACAGGGCAACCATGCAGTGGCGTAGCTAGCCCTTGTGCCGCCCATGGCGGTCACTGCTTTTGCCACCCGCGACGGCCACGCGAAAGAGCGAGGTGGGGGATGCTGGTGGGTTTTGCGTTGCCAAGGCTGCATGAAAGAGCAGGGGTGCTGGTCGCCTCCCCCAAAACTCGTGCTGCCCGGGGCGGACCGCACCCCTGCATCCCCCTTGCTACACCACTGCAACCATGTTCCAGATGGGTCAGTCATCTGTGGTCTACCTTGGCATCAGGTCAGCAATAGAACGATACGCTCAGTGGATGCCAGGTTTCAGTCTGTATTGGAGTGGGAGGGCCCCACCAAAATCCCAAGTGAAAGCATTTCTAGGGCTCACTGGGTACTACTGCTACTTTGTAGTGGTCTATGGAAACACTCTATCACACTTAACAGCCCTAATGACCAAGAAACAGCTCAGGAAAGTGATCTGAACTGCAGAATTTCAGAAGGCCTTTGAAGACCTAAAGGATGCCTTTGTAATGATCGTGTGTTGAATGCATAGGACTATGACCAGTCCTTCATCATTCAATTTGTCACCGCAGACAAGGGAGTGGGAGATGTCCTTGTTAAACTCGATGAGAAAGCCAGAAAGCTCTAATTGCTTCCAACAGCCACTGATTGTTTTCTAGAAAACAGATCTGGGCTGCAATTGAAAATGAGCGCTTTGTGTTTGGTTTGGCCTTGAGACAGTTTCGTCCGTATGTCTTTGTCACCGGGTATGTGGTCCAGAATGACAAAAAGCCACTCAAGTAATTGATGAGAACGAGGGTCGAGATATATCCTAAAGTGCTCAGATCGTGCAACTCCTTGACAGGACTAGACAGCACTGTGGGACACACACCCAGGCAGCAGTCTGGGAACGCAGATGGATTTCCTGACACCAGAGCCCCGTAGCAAAGAGAAGGCTGCCCGGTGAGCTGTCGACCAGCATGTTGAAGCACTGAGAGAGTCCGTGGGAGGTAGAACAGTCCTCACGTCTAAAGCAAGAAACCCAAACTTGTGCTCATCACATCGAGCATCAATACCTAGGAGAAACCAGGAACTCTCACAAATGTCCCATGCATCGAACTGAAGTGGGTTGGCATAATAATGCCATAACGTTAAAGACTCGGAGCTTGAACATTTGTTAGGACAGATATAGTGGTCACATGGCCAGGAAAGATGATTGTGCATTGTGTAGGAGCCTGCACCTGCTGTATTGTTAAACCTGATTAGTTTCTGTGTAGAAATCCCCCCAGTACGCATAGAAACGTATGCTTTCATTATTTCTGTGTTCAGTATTGCATTTTACAGTACATCAATGTGCTTCTTTATTTCACAAAAACAAGCACTGGGCTAGACAGTAATTATTGTTCTATAACTCTAGAGTTCGGACTCTATCTACACACTTCCTTTCTGAGAAGACTTGGATGAAGGGTACGTGCTGAGGGAGTGTTGAGTTTGCAGGATTATAGTAGATCAGGCCTCAGGACAGCAGAGGTAAAAAGCCCTAAACTACCATGTGGTCTTCGAAAGCGTTCTGATATGTAGTGTTAGAGTGATATCCCTGACCCGTTTGTACCAGCTTCTGAAACCTCTGTTTTAGGCTTCCCTCCAAAGGGCATTTACATTTTTGTAACATGTCTGGGTAACTCCAAAGAACCACTCAAGCACCGACTCCAGTGCTCCTCTGCATGGCCTTATACCACTGCTGGGGAAAAGGAGATACCTTCACCATTTACCTCGCCTGTTTGAGGTTTCTATACTTATGTTTTCAAGAGAGGTCACTAAATCAGAGCTGTGTGCCCTTTAACATGGATTGGATGGAAGCCAGTCAGCATAAATGTCAGGGTTGGTTTCCTCCCTTCTTGATCCATTGTCTGGGAATCTCCAGTTCATCCTATCAGGCTGCTTCCCTTGAAAGTGTAGGACTATGAGCTGCAACATTTCCAGCAGCAGTTCTCCTGTGTGCCTGGACATGGAATGAAAGCAGGAACCCAAGTTGAACGCAAGCTGCGATCTACAGCAAGAGAAAACTTACAAAGATGCCACTCCGCTGATTACTTAGCACATGAAATCTTGGATGGGGCCACCATCTTGAAATAATTTATAGATTTATATAGCGCAGCTTATCACCCATGAGGGTATACAGGCGCTGTCCATGGGAAGATTAGATGATTTTCCCAGAATCATGGGATGATGAGCAGAGGCGTGAACACATATCTTTAGCTCTTGAGTTGGCAACTCTGCTCGCTGTGCCACATCCTCTGAATAGCCCCAAAATCTTGGTCCAAGTTCCAAAAACTGTGAAAATAGGGTATTCTACTTTTGTGAGTTACTGACATTCTATCCAGACCCTGCTGCTGTCTGCTGGCAGGTGATCGGGAGTGCTGCCCTAGAGGAGACCCCAAGTCTAAGAAAGGCGGAGGGGCCTCACTGATCACATTGTTGCACTCACCCGAGAAGGGGCAGAGTTGCAGCACAAATGACAAAATGTGGGTGAGCCGTTTCCAATAGGGAAGATTGTGCCTTACAAAGTTTGTCCCATACTCCACTTACATTATTAGCACCTCCTGTTGATCACCCTTGCATCTCCCTATCTTTGTTTGAGTGGTATGAACATGCACCCCCACCAGCCTTGGATCTGGGTACCACTGAGGGGCCCCAAAGGCACAGTCCTATTAGAGTGGCAAAGAGCAGTCAGGCTTTACTAGAGGAACAAGTGGTAAGCATTTCACAGTAACAACATGGATGATAAGTAATTGACACAACTTGAAAGAGATACGACACCAATTTATAAAAATAAAGCTGATTTTATTAAAAATTTAGACACCTAAATGAAGTCAATCGGATAAGTATAACCACAGTTATTGATATTAAAAGCAAAATTAAATCAGTGTAAAACAGTACTGCAAACCTTTATCATTGAAGTCAATGAGAAAAAGTTCTAGTGATAATCGGTCACTTGGAAGTCGAGTTGCGTGAAACCCAGGAAGGGTTAAGGTGATGCGGGTCCCAAGACCAAGCCACACATTCAGTTTGGTTTTACCTGCCTTGAGAAGCCTGGGTGCAGAGTTGTCTTGGTTGTCCTTGGTGCCTTGGTGCTGAAGCAAGAGCTGCCGAGGAACTGTTTCTACCGCTTACATGGTGCTGGGGGGAATCAGGTGCAAAACGTTGACAATGAAGCCAGTGCTGACATCAGTTGAAGGTTTTGTGGGGTTCCCTTGAGGTGCAGTGTCGAGTAAAGAGGGTGGTTGGGACTGGCAATCAACAAGCCTTGGCAGCGGTAAGGTCAGCAGAAAGTTATTTTGAGGTCCTGGAGAAAACAGTAGCTGTCTAAATCCTGCAGGAGGTCAGGACTACATCTACTAAAATGCACTGGCCCTCAAAGGGATTTCTGTGTCTAGGGGAACTGGTCTTTGATCCAGGATGAGTCGCAGATTGCAGTTCAAGGAATATTGCTACAGTTGCAGAGTATCACCCCGTTGGTTTGTGCTGCTCCTGTTGTTGCAGACTTGGGTCTCTTCTTGAGTCCTTAGCTGCAAGTCAGATCAGCACTGAAATTCTGGTGTCAGGGGTAGCCCTTAGATTGTAGACTTAGGGGTTTCAGGGGTATGGGTACTAGTCCCCTATGGGCTACTAACCCCAGCGGATAATCCACTCCTGAGGTGACCACATCAGGGGGCACCATTTCTACCCAGAACCCTCTATCCTACCACTTTTGAAAATGACAGAAGTCGTCCTCCGCTGTACAGGCCCGGTAGCCCACCCTAGATGTGTGGCTAAATTCTGGTGGTGTACACCTTCTGAATACCTAATTTGCCTGCCTGCCCAGGTGCAAAGGTGCCTTGGGGCCGGTGGAAGGCTGTTTCCTCCTTTGGGAGGCAATCTGGTTGCATATTACAGGCGGTGAAGACTTTGAAGCTTCTCGTCTTGCTATGCCACTTAACTAGCCATCCTGTCAGGGAGGGAGGTGTGACCTCCTTCCTGTCCGGGTTATTGTTTCTGACTCTTGGGAGAGTTCACACCTCCTGGCAGGGTATCAGATTCATGTCTTGCCAGCAGCAGCTGCGGGCTAGCAGCTAAAGCACAGGAAAGGCTGGGGCAACCAGGTGGGCATCCTCTGAGGTTGCCACTAGGGTTCATGCTACATCATCCTCGAAACAAGATTTGCGTCCGGGGTGATGAGGCACATTGTTTGATACCAAACATTACACATTTTGGCTGTACCATATTGGAGCTGGTTACCTTGTGTTTGCCCGGGTGGCAGCCTATGTTATCCTGTGGACTGCCTATCACATTATAGTATCCTTCAATGGTATGTCTATACCTTTAATATGATGCACACTACCTCCTCGGTTCAACAGGCCTTCCTTAGGGGTGACTGGCATATATTAAAAATAGTACATTGACTTTGCCAAACATTGTGAGGGCAAGTCGAGTTCGAGCATTTCAACTGTTTTTGCTGTCTGCAATGGCAGGCCTGCTGTCATCAGTTTACTTGTTTCACTCAGAGTAGAGCAAACAGTGCTTCAGGCCCTGGTGACGCCACATTCCATGGGTACCACTGGAACCATATATCAGGGGCTTATAAGGGGGTTATGGTTCTTGCCAGTTGGGGTTGCCAATACACATGAATTAGTTTTAGGGAGAGAGCACTAAATTGGGGCCTGGTTAGCAGGCTTCAGTGTACTGTCAGAGTTGAAAACCAGCATCTAGTCATCCAAATGGAGGCAAAAGACCTGTTTTCTTACAATCCATTTTGGTGGTAGCATGTGGCTGGCACCGGCACTCATTTTTTGTGGATCAGAACTTATCTTCTTCTCCTTTGTTTTTAGACTTCATTTAAAGTAACAATACAGAAGAGAGAAGGTTACCATTGACGAGGCACGGACATCACAATGTACACTGACATTTTCCATAACAAGCTATATAAGTGGCATACATCCTAGTTTGTGAGGTTACAAATGGATGAAAGAGCAGACATTGTCCACAAAGGAAGAGCCATAGCAAGAGGGGATCATGAGGAGATCCGAGAAGGATCACGCATCTGTGTCCTGACTGGAACAGACCGAGGAAGTCACAGTTGCAAGTGCCTGAAGGCTGGAAGATTGATAGCCTGAGTCCAAATTGAGCAGATACAGTCTTACAGGCTGGCAAATGTCTTTAGGATAGGCTGTGAGAGGTTGCAGAGAGAAATACATCTCGCTCGTTAAGTCACAGTAGGTCAGTCTGCGGAGCCAGGCCTTAGAGGTGGGGGGCACACAGCTACCCCAGTGAAGCACAATCTCCCTTTTGGTCAAAATAAGTACAATGGCTGTGAATCTGAGATATGTTATGGGAATAAGGGAGACATTGCCCAGGAGGGCCACAAATGGGGATGGAGCTACCGGCGAGAAGATCATCTTGGAGAGGATGCAGAATACTTCCATCCAGTAGGTGACTACTAATGGCAAGTCCAGGTCAAGTGCGGGAAATCTGCATCAGGACCTCTGCATTTAGGGCATAGGGTAGATTTAGAGGGGTTAATACGGGCAAGCCTGCTAGGAGTAATCAACAAACAGAACCGGGGGTCTAAAGGCCAATATAATGGCGGGTTAATCTAAACTTCACGGTGGTAAGTTTGTACCCGAGTTACAAAAGAAACCCAAGAAAAAAATAACTCATAGAAGGAAGAGAACACGTAAGTGATAAGTGGTAAGATCCAAGCTCATGTATCTGGATTGCCATCAACTTAACCTTGTGATCAGTATTATCATTTGGTTGTCCAGTTAATGCAATGGTGTGTCTCTTGGTCATAGAGACGTACTACCATTACAATGATAGTAGGCTGGATCTTGCCCACAGTCACTTGTCAGACAACAAATAAACAACTAAATAGTTGATTGCAAAAGAGTAAGAGCAGTGCAAAACACAAAAAATATAAGGTGAATTTAAATAGAGTGATGTGGCCAAAAATAGTACACAATTTATTGAGATATAGACACATCCCCTAGTTAAAAACAGAACAGTGCAAAGGGCAGTGTAAGCAAATAACTGCCAAAAAGGGCCAACATGTTTCAGCCAGTCGGGCAAATAATCCCTAGGCTTTCTTCAGGGCCTCTGCTCTCAAAGATTGCTACTGCATATAGTAGTGTTTAAATCAAAAAAATATATGTAAGTGAAAACAATCAATAAAGGTCGGAATAAATACAACCTGTTATGTACTAATCCTCTGCATCAGTGAATGCAGATGGCATCTATAACAAATTGAATAAAGCAAATATTAGAAGATTATATCATGCATGTTCTCTTCCTGGTGTGGTTCCTATATTTAAATGTAAAATACTTAGATATTCTAGATGCTCACCCATCTTGACCGGGGACTGGACCTCACCTCTCCTGGACCGTGCTCAGAATTTAGAGGCCCGCTCTGTGGAGAGAGAAGGCAGACAGAGGGGAACATAAAGAGCTGCTCATCTACAGTACCTCTATTTGCTCAATATTATTTAACCCTCAATTATTAGCTCTTCCTCCACGAGAAGGAACAAATTAAAGATAACTTATTGGTGCATCAACAAAACCCCGAATACCACAGGTATGCTAGGAGTCACATAAGCTCTATTTAAGAAATGAAAATGCAGTAGCTTGTGTCGGTGATTGGGGAGACAAGTTTAGTTTGTGCACAGCAGAAGGTCTAATCTTTGTCAGTGATAGGGTGTCCTATGTCTTTCTCCCATTGTTTCCGAATCTTGTCCATGCTGGCGGGTTAACGAGCAGTTCAAGCACAATAGATCAGAACTTATCTTCTATCATCAGTCTTCGAAGCATAGCAAGAGGGAGTAAGGTAATAAGGGAGAAAGGAGGAAAAGGAAGATATGAAAGCAGTGACAAATGGAGAGAGCAGGGAAGAAAAAAACCTGCAAGATTAATATAAAGAGACAGGAAGTGCAGGGAGCTGGAAGAAAGAGGCATGAGCTGGAATCAAAACCAGTTAGCCTTGATAGTCCGCAACCCCTAGCATTCAGCAGTGTAATATGCGAATGCCGGGGGGAAAACCTGTTCGTCAGCACCTATTTTTTTGTACAAAGTAAGTACTGCAGGCACTGAGCAGCAAGTTACCACTTCAGAATAGGAAACAGAACAAGCACTGCATTGGAGCTGGAGACTGGACAGTACCTGCATCAGAGGGACCAACTGAACAATGACCATATCAGAGAGGGCTGCCAACAAGTGCACCTGAGTAAGAAACTGGTCAAAACCATATTGAAAGGGCCATCTGAACAATAACTGTGTTGGACCTAGCAAGCAACCAACAACCACTTTCAAAAGGATGACTGGACACTAACTGTGAGTAAAGCGATTGAACAATAATCAAGTCGGAATTGTTTACTGAACAATATAACCATGTTATAGCAACGGGCCAACGCCATATTTGAAAAAAGCAACTCGACAAAAAAACAGGAATGACTGGACAGCCCAGCCAAAATGTTGTGATTGGATAATTAAGTCATAATGGGAGAAAAGTGGGTTATCTACATTGGAAGTAGCAACTGAACAACAACGGCTTCTGCACGTACCACTGTACAATAACTTTGGCATCTTCTGTGAACAGAAGCCAACTCTACTGGAGCAACTAACTGGGCAATAACCAAGTCAAAGCTAGCAAAGGCTCGATAACCATGTTGAAAAGGACAAAATGGAGAGATACTGAGTGGAAGAGTTGACTGGACATGAACCTTGCAGAGCATGGATTGAGACAATAACTGCACTAGAGTTTGTACTAATAGGAGAATTTGCCCTTGAACTTGTAATCAGGACATTTCATTGAGATTGTTTAATACCTACCATTAAACTGGTAATCACTTGCCTGCTACCTATTATTATCCTAAACCTTGTCTCCTCTATTTCTCCACTAATCAGTATCCTATTGTTCACCCCACCTATTATCTGCAAGAACTAGCATCCTTCATCCACAATCTGCCACTAACAATCCCATCTGTTTCCACCAGACTCCACCACAAACAAACTGGAGTAAAGCATGGGGGAGTTTATTAGAAGAATAGAAGACTAAACCCATTAACCAAAAACCACTAAAAGCTGAACTAACGCTGCCCAAATAGTGTGCCCGCTCTTGTACCCATAGCAACTGGACATGGTTGGTTCTAGAAACAGCATTGGGAGCTCCTGAACACGGCTGCGGCTGCCTCAACATCCACTCACCCGCCCATGCAATATTGGTCCCTAGATAGCAGGTAAGTAAGTCATATCTTTTAAGACTTGCCTGTTGTGATGGAAGTGAATTAAAATCTGGAATCCTAAAAACTGGTAGTCAAGTGGTAGCAGGAGAAAGGAGGTAGTGAAATAATGGGCAGAGAAACAAAGGCTGTTGGTCAATGTACTCTTTTTTTTAGATGTAGCATTAGCTAAGACCTTTTAATTTTGCTAAAATTATACGTATAATAATGATAATTTCTAAATTCTTCCTTCCTCTATCCATCCTTTATCCTATTCATCCAAGTAACAGATTCACATGTCTACCACCCCCACCGCTCCCAATAATAACGTATAATTTTCTCTAGTAATCCGCTACTAATCAACCTTTGGGTTCGGGAGTAGTGTGCTAACCGCTGAACAGCACTTCAACGCCTTGTAAGGGATAGTAAGCACTATATAAATACAATTACAATGAGTCACTAACTTTGGGTACAGGAAATGCAGGCTGCTCCCCATAAAGCACTTCAACGCCTTGTCAGGGGTTGCAAGCTCTATATAAATGCAATTACAATATAATATAAAGTCGCTAAATGGACAGCAACTGCATTAGAAGGGGCAAGTGAAGTAAAAACCACACAGTCTCTTCATTGAGTCTTCCACATCCTAACGGGAAACCATCAGGACTAAACCCTTCCTTCACAGTGAAAAGGAAGATGGCCTCAACGAGTGTCACCTGACCTTCTCCCATTCGCTGAGGCCAAAAACTGAGCAGGCACCATGAGATCCACCTTTCTCCATATACAAAGGTCTTTAATTGCCCGGAAAGAGCTTGGCTTCCGCAGGGAACGGCATTGTCTCTGCCTTCAATGCTACGAAGTGGCCTGTGTCACAAGCCAAGGTGTTTACAAAACAAATCAATACATGAAAGTGGGAGATTGGACTGTCGCTGAGTGACTACAGAGATGTTTTAAGGCATGGGCAGAGTGGGCATTTGTCCAGGGTTCCCTTCTTCCAAGGGCACCTTCTCGGAAAGTGAACTTTCAATCTGACCTCTGGCTATTTCTATAGCTTAATAATCTCTCTCCCTGACTCCATTTTAACTGGTTTTGTGTGACCCTCTTTCTGAAAGTTTGACATCATGCAGGACTGAATTAGTTTAAAAAAATGAGTAATAATTCTAAGTTGTTCCGAACAGGAGCCCATAAACAATGTTTTGCCTAGGACCCCAAAAATCCTTAAAATGACAGTGTATGTCAGATAGGGAGACCAGACGTCTTGGATTTCCCCGGACAGTCCCAGTTTTCGGTGGACTGTCACGTGGTCCTGACACTTTTCTCCATTTTATAAATACATGTCCCGGTTTTTGGGACAAAAGTAAGGCAATTCAGCAAAGTAGAGGGGAGACAGGATGGGGAGGAGGGCAGGAGGCTCAGGGTGGAGGTCCTGTCATAGCTAATATTAAATGTAGCCTTGTAAACGTGTGTATGTATGTATGTATTTATGTGAGCACACACACACATAACATACAAGGCTACACAAAAACCGGGACAGGCCAGATTTAGAAGTAAAAGTAAAGGCTTTAGTCAATTAGTCCTACTTCTATTTCTGTCAAGTTCCGTTTTTTTGGTTCTCAACAAAATCTGCTCACCCTAGCCTCAGAACAGGCAACTAAACAACTACCCTGCAACGGTCACCTATAATTACAGAGGAAGAGACTCCCTAAGGAGTACTTCCCGGAGGACTGCTGAATAAAAGCCACATCGGAGGGGTGACAGGAGGGTGAGAAGAACAGCATAAGAGGGACACAATGGACAAGGAACATGTCATAGTGGCCCGTGAGGCTACAGTCACTTAGCACTGGGTTACTTGAGAGCATCCGTGTTGGAGAGACTAACTGACAGGGACCTGGACGAAGCAACTGGACCATGACCACGTCATCACAGGCTAGCTAATGACCGTGTGAAGAAGCAAACGGAACAATGTTCGCGCCGTCTTTGCTTTGCAGCTGGACAAAGCCAACGTCCAGGTGTTACTGAGTGCATTCGAACAAGCTGCGGCTCGCGCGGGAGGCGCCGGCTTTTCCTGGAGGTTTTGCAGAGCCTGTGTGTCCTAGGCGCAACGGGCGGCCGACGCATGGCGCTCTACGCTGTAATTCACGCTCGCTAGTTCGGTGTAATTATTTTTACCCCGCTGCCGCAGATGCTGCCCCTGTTGTTCGGGCTTCCTCCGCACGATGTCCTTCCTGCGCCCCCTCGTCTCGGTGACACCGGCTGTCACGAGTGCGCGCCAAACAACAAAATTACTTCCGACATTACAAATGAAAGGGTCTCAGGTCTCCACACCCACCATCTCCTCGGGGCCTCCAACTTTCTTTCTCTGTTTCATCTTCACTGGATTAATATACAGGGATAGGGTGACCAACCGTCCGTAAATTTCACAGACCGTCCGTAAATTGGACCTCACGTCCGTTGTCCGTGAGGATCCTTTTTACGGACGCCTTTTGTCCGTAATTTTGGCCTTGCAGGGAACAGAGCTGTTCCCTGTGAGAGGCCTCTGCTCCCTGATGGGGCGCCTCGCACTCAACCTCTGAGCACAAGAGCAGCCACCCCCTCATTGTCATTTTGTATGAGGCTGATTGCCACATACAGAATGACAATGGGCCCATCTGAAGTGTTACTGCATGGTGGGCCTCCTCCTGCCATGGTCTAGGGCAGCGTATTTTGTTAGATGATAGGAATGTGCAAACACCCAAATGTGGCTACAGAATCCAGTTCATTCAAAGAAGCTGGTGAAACAAGTTGAAAAGAAGAGGCTCGTACTAGAGTGCTTTCAGTCTCATCATTTTAGAAAAGTACAGTTTAAATATTATTTTCAACAAAGCCATGGTTGCAGCATTTTTATTTTATGCATCTAACAGCCATTGACAAAGCCAATAGTTTTGTGGCTTGTTGTAGGTGTAACATTACTTGTTATTTATCTGGATACAATGACAGAAGAGACAAAATACCAGTCTGGTGGCACACTATGCTAAACACAGATTTTTAGCTTTGGTGTTTTAAGCCCCGCTCTTAATTACATCGAACACCCCCTTTTGAGAGGCCCTCCCCCTTTTTTCATCCCGCTTAAAGCCTTGGAAACAACACCATGTCACACTCACCTCACGTCCTAGCACTGTGCACCATGCATGACTCATGCCTTCCACTTTTCAGATTGTCTGTGTGCAGGGGCATAGTGAACACTCTCCCACCCTACCCCTTGCTTTAGGAACTACAGGGAGGGTGACATTCTTGATGGGTCTCTTCTGTCTGGAACTCTGCAGACAAAGGCTCAGCTCATAATTAATATGAAAACGTGGGCGAGTAAGTAAGTGAAAGGATGGCTGGATGGATTGCTGAATGGATGATTGAAAGGGTGAATAGATGGATAATTAGCGAAAGGATGGATAGATGAGTGAAAGGGTGGATGAACGGTGAGTGAATGGGTGGATGGATGAGTGAAAGGATGGATGAGTGATAGGGTCAATGGATGGATTCATGAGTGGATGAGTAGAAGGATGGATGGTTGGATGGAAGGATGGATGGCTAAGTGAAAGGGTCAATGGAGAGAGAAAGGGAGGATGGGTGGATAGCTGAAAAGGTGAATGGGTGGATGAGTAAATGAAAGGATAGCTGGATGGGTGAAAGGATAAATGGCTGGATGGAAGAGTGGATGGATTAGTGTACGGATGGATAGGGTGAAAAGGTGTGAGAATGGATGAGTGTTAGTGTGGAGGGAGGGATGGATGAGTGAAATGATGTCTGGAACGATACACAATGGATAGGTTTGCAAATGTATGAATATGTTAGGATATAAATGGGATTACTTATATACTATGTGCGACCTCCTTTGATGTGTCTTTAAAACCTACCTTTTGTCCCGAACTTTTGTCCTGAATTTTGACCCCCTGTCCTGAATTTTTGTCCTGAATTTTGACCCTTTGTCCTGAATTTTTACACTCACTGTCCTGAATTTGCACCCATGACAGTTGGTCACCCTATACAGGGATCTGCATAGGGCTAGTCTAAAGCAGGGCAGCCTTTCTCAAGTATACAGAGCAGGTGCAGGCAAGCTACACTGGCGGTGCAAACTTTAATCACACACACCAGCCATTGCATCGGCAGCAGACGTGCAGACTACAATCATACAGAACAGTTGTAGAACTGGCAGCAGTGCCCGACCAACTCACTGGTAAAAGTTAAGCTGCTCCTGAACTCACACTGGCCAGTTACATCTCTGGCAGCAGGAGTGAAAGACTAACTGACACAACACAGGCGTAGCAGAGCAAGGGCCACTCACAGCACAGGCAGCAGCAGTGCAAGCCTCACTCACACAAACCTCTTGCAGCTCAGGCAGCAGACGTGCAAGCTTCACTAGCAGCTCAGGTAGCAGTAGTGCAAGCTTCACTAGCCGCTCAGGCAGCAGACATGCAAGCTTCACTAGCAGCTCAGGCAGCAGCAGTGCAAGCTTCAGTAGCAGCTCAGGCAGCAGCAGTGCAAGCTTCCATCACACTGAGCACTTGCATCTCAGGAAGCAGTCATGCAAGCTTCACTAGCAGCTCAGGCAGCAGCAGTGCAAGCTTCAGCAGCAGCTCAGGCAGCAGCAGTGCAAGCTTCCATCACACTGAGCACTTGCATCTCAGGCAGCAGTCATGTAAGCTTCACTAGCAGTTCAGGCAGCAGCAGTGCAAGCTTCACTAGCACCTCAGGTAACAGAAGTGCAAGGTTTCAAACACAGAGCACTTGCAGCTCAGGCAGCAGATGTTCCAACTTCACTAATAGCGCAAGATACTCTAGCAGCTCAGGCAGCAGTAATGCAAGCTTCTTTCACACTGAGCACTTGCAGCTCAGGTGACACATGTGCAAGCTTCACTAGCAGCTGAGGCAGCAGGAGTGCAAGCTTCAGTAGCAGCTCAGGCAGCAGCAGTGCATGCTTCTCTAGCAGCTGAGGCAGGCAAATGTGCAAGCTTCACTAGCAGCTCAGCCAGCAGATGTGCAAGCTTCACTACCAGCTCAGGCAGTAGATGTGCAAGCTTCACTAGCAGCTCAGGCAGCAGCAGTGCAAGCTTCACTAGCAGCTCAGGTAGCAGAAGTGCAAGCTCTACTCACACTGTACTGATTAGATGTGGAAGCTTCCTTCACGGAGTACAGCTGCAGGAGTGAAAGCTTCTTTCCCACAGAACCGTTACAACCCAGCATTCGTGCACCCTCCCCGCACCCATAGGAACAATCACACCACACCAAATATGCACACCTTCCTGGTGCATACAACAGTTACAGCACAGCCTTTTTCAGGCCTGGAATATTATAAGAGAAGTCTGGTAAGTCAGACACTCCATGTGTGCAAGCGTCTGAGCTCTAGACGTGACAACAGGGCTCATGTCATAAGTGTCTTAATACAGAATTGCAAACTGAAGCCACATACCTAGGGGTCTATTAGCATGGCAGTCGGAAAACCACACTGACCGCCATGGAAGCGGAAAACAACCACCTGCAGGTACCGGGGAAAAAGCGGCGGCCCAATTAGGAACAACCGCCAAAAAACCACAGACCGCGGCGGAACAGTGCAAAGAAAAACCGTTTGTTGCGGGCGCAGATGGCCAAAACCCATCCGCGGCGGTCGGATTTGCGGCGGAAACACACCAACCTGTCGCTAGGATAGCAGAGACACCACACGGAAAATCAGGATATCCCTGATGGCCCCGCGGTAGGTTCTGGTGTTTCACACCGCTGCGGTCGCAAACAGTGATGAATGGGAGAGCCGGTGGAAGAGCTGCAACATAGCCACCGCTGTGGACGTTCAGTGACAAATATGGCAGTCGAAAGAAAAAACCCACAATAAGGCCGCAAAGTGCACACAGCAAACTAGCCATGCCACCCAAAAACACAGAACACACCTCAATGACACAACCACATGGCAAATATAAAAATACAAATCCCAGGACAACCGACACAACACACCTGACAGCAATCCGCCATTTGGACACACCCACATAGCTGAGAATAAAACCAACCCCTTCCCTGACCACAATCCTTTGCAATACTCCACAACTGAAGGGCCCAACACCAGAGCACAAAGGAGAGGCAAACAACACACCATCACTATTCACGCCACACACAGCACCACCACCACCACCACTTCCATACCTGCACCTCTAACCCCCCTGCACATCACACACCATACACATCACCACCACACCCACCACTCACACCCCTGCACCCAAAACCACTTTGCACATCACACACCATGGCAACTCAGAAAATGCCCAAATTCACAGAGAGTGAGTAGAAGGTTATGGTAGATGAGATAGTCAGAGTGGAACTATATCTGTTTGGTAGCTTGGTCCAACAAACACCATTAGCCACAAGAGCACAAATGTGGGCAAGGATAGTCGAGAAGGTCAATGCAGTAGGAACCACCCGTGCTCAAAAAATGAAATCATGAAGCGGTGGCATGACCTGAAGAGGCTTGTCAAACATAGGAGAAGCAAGAACCGTGAGCTGGCTCAGAGGACTGGCAGTGGCCCACCCTTTGCACCCAAAACATTCACTGCATGGGAGGAGAAGGTGCTTGCCATACTGCATCCAGAGAGTCTCACAGGAGTAGCCGCGGGAGTGGAGGCTGGTAAGTACAAATTACTATCACCGCACTGCTATGTACTGTCTTGCACAACTACAAAGTCACACCTCCTAGGACAAATTCCGTTCATCTGCACCACACACTCCCCAACGCATGTCTCACAGATCTAACATTCACTGCCTTCCATTCACCACAAACGTAGCTAGCAACATTACCATGGGGGCATGTGTACAGGCAGCCAGCACTACAATTCCCACCAGACTCACTTGTCCCCCAGCTCAGCAAGACGGAGCACTCCCCCACCCCACCCTGAAGCACGTGTCAGACAAAACATTGCCCTTATCAAACTAACAGGTAGGTAGCCATCTTGCCATGGAGGGCTGTTTGGAGGTGGGAGGCCTGCACTATAACTCCCACCAGGCAGCCCTGTCCCACCCCTAAGCAGGATGGACCCCCACCCTACCCAAAAGCATGTGGCAGCCATTGGAGTATACCAACCAAACTTACAGGCAGGGAGCTTCTATTTGGGGGTGGGAGGCATGCACTACAACTCCCAACAGTCCCCCTGACCCACACCTGAGCAGGGTGGAGCACTCCACACCAACCCAGAAGCAGATACCAGCCATTGTGTGGTTAACTCTCACATAACAGGTAGGTAGCCAGTTACCAAGGTTGTACTGTTTGTGGGTGGGAGGCCTGCACTACTATTCCCACCATGCCCCCTTCTCCCCTAGCCCATCAAGATGGAGAACTCCCCCCGAAGCAGCCGGAAGCCATTGTAACTCCACAAATAAACTAACAGGTAGGCAGCCATTTTCCCAGGGAGGGGTGTCTGTGGGTGGGAAGACTGCACTACAACTCCCACCATGCCCCCTGTCCCACGGCTGAGCAGGATGTAGCACTCCACACACAGAAGCAATTGGAAGCCATTTCAGTACACCAACCAAACTTACAGGTAGGTAGCCATCTTCACAGTGAGGATGTTTGGGGGTAAGAGGCCTGCATTACTACTCCCACAATGCATCCTGTCGCACACCTGAGTAGAATAGAGCACTCCACACCCAGAAGCAGTTGAAAGCCATTGCCGTACACCAACCATACTAACAGGTAGGTAGCCATCTTCCCAGGGAGGGGTGTCTGTGGGCGGGAAGCCTGCACTACAACTCCCACCATGCCCCCTGTCCCATAGCTGAGCAGGATAGAGCACTCCACACCCAGAAGCATTTGGAAGCCATTGCAGTACACAAACCAAACTAACAGGTAGGTAGCCATTTTCCCAGGAAGGGATGTCTGTCGATGGGAAGACTGCACTACAACTCCCACCATGCACCATTGTCCCCCACCTCAGCAAGATGGAGCACTCCCCCATCCCACCCAGAGGCATATGTCAGCCAATACATTGCCCTCATCAAACTAACAGGTAGGTAGCCATCTTGCCATGGAGGGCTGTTTGGGGGTGGGGGCCTGCACAACAACTCACCCAGGCCCCCTTGTCCCACAGCCCATCAAGATCGAACACTGTCTCCCACCCAGATGCATATGTCAGCTATTGGATCACTACAAACAAACTAACAGGTAGGTAGACATATTATGCTGTCTTGTCCCACCCCTGAGCCGGATGTAAGCCTCCACCACACACACACACACACACACACAGATGTTTCACAAAACAAAGCCAAATGGGAAAACATAACAGGTAAGTAACCAGTATGTGCACCCAGGCATTCTTTTCAAAAAGCATAGTGCCATATGACAACACCAGCCCTCTCATTGCACAAACATACACACAGATCATATTGCCACTCACAGTGTGCAGACAGCTAAGCAAATGAAACTGTCACAGCAACCAAAGTGTGACACACCAATGCACATGTAGAAGAAAATATGTGCACAATCATGCACAGCACTGAATGACATGTGAAAGTGCCATGGGGCCAGAGCAACATGGACCATATGAAAATAAAGAAAGCATGGTTGGTGGTACAAATCCAGATATGCACATGACAAGACAAAGGTATGCAGGAGATGACAATGGCCAGTTCATGCCCAGATGTAACGTCTGCCAGGGCGGAGTAATCAACAAAAAGTCCTCACAGAAAATCTTAGTTGCGCTAGTCCCTAGATGGTAACATGTCCCTGTAATTACAAATTATGCACATGGCGCATGGTATGTATTGACAACTCACACCATGGACAAGTAATGCATGTACCACAGCATCATGTCAGGAGGCACAGTAGTGCACAAAGAAAACAATGTGATGATTAGTCAACTGTGTGGTGTACAAACAGTGAATGATACACTGCTAACACAAAGCTTGCGGGGTGCACTACAGTGACCATTTCCCATCTAACCTACAGGTGACCAACAACTGACTGGAGAGGACAACACCAGCAACCTGCAGAGCCAGTCTCCCTTCCCCCGGAACATGGACTCTCGGATGTTGACTCCCGGGATTCTTTGGACGAGGAGCTCGAAGCCGGCCCATCTGGTGTCCCAGGGCGCAACAGGTCCCCGGACCACAATGTCCTCCTACCACATATCTGCAGCAATACCAACGTCTCTGCAGACCCCTGCTGTTAGGGTCGGTGCGTCCTCCACTACCACCACCACCACCACCAGTGCTGCCTGCAACACTCTCCCTGTCCCAAAGGATGACCACCCCACCCTACCGACTGAGAAGGGCAGGGAGAGAATGCGGGTGCCTACAGTGGTGAAGCAACAGGTCTGTAGCAGCAGGGCAGGTGATAGGGGCAGTGTCACCCACAGACAACCAGAGCCGGGAACCAAATCCCTGGACCACATAAACAGAGTCATTGGGGCATATGAACGGGCCCAGGGACATACAGGCCGGTCAGAACAAGATTCCTGTGAGCTCCTCCTGCTGATGATGTCCATGGACACCCACATGGGCCATATTGTGGACCTCTTGGGCCAGCTAGTGGCGGTCCTGAGGGACAGGCCTACGCCACAACCAACCCCTCCACCTCCCTCTGGTGGGCCGCAGGATGACAGTTTACCATCCTCCCCTGCGACCACAGAGAGGGGTGAGTCTTCAGACCCCACTGGCCCTACAGCAGAGGCCCCCCCTGCCAAGCGATGAAAAGGCCATCATAAGAAAACCCTGACAGTATCTGTTGGCAAAGCACCTGCCAAATGCCAGTCACGGAGCTAGCCATGATGGCAACCCTCTTGACCACTGCATTGACATTTTGGACTATCCTTCCCCACACTGCCTTGTGAATGTCATCTGTCTGTTGGACTGGGTCACCACATCTATGTGGTGACTACTCGATTATCTCATTTACCACACTGTCAACTTACTGCTTCACTAATCACCTCACTGTGAAGGTTCACCCCCTCACATGTCACCATTGTAAATAAAAAACTCCTTACACACATGTTGTTGTACCTGCTCCAGCTTTATTCCAAGATGTACAGTCTTGACCATGATTACAATGTACCAGGAATATGGAATGTATGTAGGCAAGGAGAGGTTGAAAGCACCTAGGAAAACACAACAGAACAACATTCACTAGTTTGCGTGTGGCATCACAGACATCACACAACACTTAACATCAAATAAGCCTAAATGCACACATCACAATGGGCAACAAGTGCCAACATACACATCCTGTAGATGTTCATAAATGAACTGTCCCAGAAGCATTGTCAGCCACCACTGAGTCAACAACCAGCTGGAGTCACACATCTCACATACACCTTAACAACAACAGCAACATTATCAGACAATGGTTTGTTGTACATTGTCATCCACCTTCAAGTGAAGTAGCGGGTGAAGAGATGTTGACGCAGGTCAACACCTTCCTCCTCTCCACTGTCTTCATCACTGGGCATGGGTTGGTTTGCAGGTGGGGGCCTTGGCTGCTCATCATTATCCTGGATCAGGAGAATCTCCTTGCAAATGGCTAGGTTGTGGAGCAAGCAGCATGCCACTACAATCTGACACACCATCCTGGGCGAGTACATCAGTGCACCTCCGGTCTTGTCCAGGCAGCGGAAACGCGACTTCAGCAGGCCAAAGGTACACTCCACCACATGTCCTCTCATGGGCATCATTGTAGTGGACATCAGCTGATGTCCTGGGATTCCACAGTTGGCTCAGCAACAAATGACAGTTGGGATATGAGGAGTCACCTAGGTGTGACAAACACAGATAAACATTGCAATGTCGCTGTGGCATAGGACAGCAGGTCACACACACAGCACGCTATTTGACTAGGTATACTCACCCACAATCCATGCACACTCGGGAAGCAGATTAGCCATCAGCTGGGGTATAATGCTGTTACGGATGTATGAGTCATGGGCCGAGCCTGGAAATTTGGCAAATACGTGCGAGATGATCATATCTGCCTGGGACACCACTTGCACATTTATGGAGTGGTAATGTTTATGATTCCTGTAGGTGTGCTCACATGCCGGTGGTGGTACAAGCCCAACATGGGTGCAATCAATGGCATCAAAAACATGGGGGTTGTGTCCAAGGGGATAAAAATCTTCCTTCACAGCTGCCAATTCAGGCCAGCTGGGGAAATGGATATATCTGTCCTTATAGATCATCATAGCGGACAGAACATCACGCAGCACCATGCTGAACATTGGTTGCGATATCCCACGTGCGCTGGACACCGTGTACTGGAATGATCCAGTGGCAAAAAAATGCAGGGCCACCATCACCTTAGACGTTGGGGTGAAAGCTGTTGGATATGTTCTGCGAGGCTGCAGGTGGGGCTCCACCATAGCACAAAGGGTCTGTAGGGTGACTCTATCAGATGGAATTTTACGGATGATTGCCTCATCCTCCATGTCTGCCAGCACTGAAGGGACAATGCAGATTTGGTCTCCTCCTAGTTGAGATGAAAGTGGACACATGTCAATGTAATACAACATGAGATGGGCACAGCATCTCACGTTTTGGCTGACACAACGCCACCAATGACTGTCATCAAAATTGAGTTTCATACCAGCTTACATGTAGGGATACCTTCAGTTACA
The DNA here is from genome assembly GCF_964263255.1 of Lissotriton vulgaris. NCBI lineage: Eukaryota > Metazoa > Chordata > Amphibia > Caudata > Salamandridae > Lissotriton > Lissotriton vulgaris. The sequence goes on along the minus strand of NC_141685.1, from coordinate 960,901,409 downwards.
CTAATCACATACTTGTCAACTTACACATAACAAGTACCTCTAAAACCACCTCGGTCTATGTGAATGCACATAGGGATATGGCTACATTTACCATGGGCACGCCTGGGAGCATATGTGTAACAATGCAACCCCATTGTCTCATACCTAGCTGCTGTACCTGAGACACCTTCAGGCGTCATTTGAACCTGGCACACATCAACAACACAATTACCACAGGCTGAGCATTAATGACAAGTGTGTGCATGTTCAAACATAAGAGGACAGAAAAATGTGAACCATATTCATTGAGAAAAACATCGCTGTGATTTGCACTGCACTTTAACACATTGACATGTGTACACATTGTAGAGTCCACAACAACACTGTCCTGTGTACAGGCCCATCAACATCACAAGTAACTTGTGAGGGAGTACATGCCAATCTACAAAATCACATACACAAACATGGCATGTGTAGTCAGCAGTGGGGTAAATGGAACATTGGCATTGTGTGCACAATGATGTGCCATTAACCATGTGGCCACTGTGCACTGATGATGACTGCCAGATAGCCATTGACACAGCATGATGTGTCCATTGGTGCTGTCAAAGTAATCTGCCAACCCAATCCCGGCCACCCATGTCACTGTATGGCACCCAAATCGCGATAGATACCACCTGGCACCAGCGCTGATTCACCGCCAATCCCGAAGACACAAGTGTAGTAGTGATAACCATAGAGACATGCCCAAATGGCGGTTGGCATGCTTTGCCACCCCAATCCCGGCCACCCATGTTACTGTGTGGCATCCAAATCATGGTAGCAACTGCCTGGCACCAGTGATGTGTCACTGCCAATGCCCAAGGCACAAGTGCGGTAGTGATAGCCATAGAGACATACCCAAATGGCGGTTGACATGCTCTGCCACCCAAATCGCGGTGACTCATGTGTATGTATGGCACCCACATCGCGATAGCTACCGCCTGGCACCAGGGGTTTGTCGCCGCTAATGCCCAAGACACAAGTGTGGTAGTGATAGCCATAGAGACATGCCCAAATGGCGGTTGGCATGCTCCGCCACCCAAATCGTGGTGACTCATTTGTATGTATGGCACCCAAATCACGGTAGCTACCGCCTGGCACCAGTGGTGTGTCACCGACAAAGCCCAAGACACAAGTGTGGTAGTGATAGCCAAAGAGACATGCCCAAATGGCGGTTGGCATGTGTCAGGAATCATTCAGTCAGTTCTCTATACAGCACAGGACATTTCCGCTTCAAGAAGACATCCAGGGTTGTGGTGAAACCTAGGATGGTGAACTTCTGGGTAAATGTGAATTAGTTGAGGAATTCAAGATGGTCGCCGCTATTGCCGTGGTGACAAATCGGCGACGTTCTAGTCTCCCGCTATCTTGTAGAGCGAGAGCGCTGAGAACTGCGCACTTCAAAATAGACTTTACCGTGAGTGGCCGCAATTCAAGGCGCTCACTGGAATTTCGAGTTTTAGTGTTTTCTGTGAGAATAATTCATAGTCCCGTTCCTGAATATCTTAGTCCAGAGTCGAAGTTGGGTGTAAGCTGTGAGAACCAAGACTGTGAACGGTTCTCGTCTATCTACGTTTTCAGTGAAGAGAAGTCCGTCGAGTGCAGGTTGCGCTTTGACAGCTATTCTAGCAAGAGTCTGAGGAGTTTTTTGTGAGAAAGACTTTCTGGACTTTTCCTGAGGAGAATTATCCTCAACTTGCAGTTCCATCTCTTCAGCGTGGACAAGGCTGCGAACGTCAGAGGATAGTAAGCCGGCATCCACCGGAGGACCAAGTAAGACTTTTCCAATTGCCCGGAAGATCATTTAGTTTTCCCCAGAGCTCCCCCTTTGCGCTGCCCTATCTCTTCCCTTCCTCTCTTTCCTCCCTGGTTCCTTTTTGCGCGCATCTTCCAAGAGTTCAAGAGTTCAAGACTGTCTCCATGAACTGCATGACCCATTCCACATCCTTGTGAACAGACTCCCATTTTACAGCAACGTTATCATAGAAGAAGGTAGGCGAGAGAATATGGGGTTTGGTGTTAGGGAACATCTCCTCTAATTCAGTTACTAACGGGGTGTTCTCCTTTTTTCAGTATTGTTCACTCCTTCATGGTAACCACTCGCAACCACATACAGAGAGGGGCAAGGCTCTAAAGACAACTGGTAGGATAAACTGGATTTGTGTATTATATGTCCTGGAAGCGTAGTTGGAGTTTCTGCATTGTCTTTCTCTCTTTCCTCTGTACATTAGGAACCCAAGAGTAGTCCTGACCACCAATAGAATTTAGAAGGACAAGTGGGTGCCAGTTGTCGTTGGAGTGTCTCTCTTTTCTGTCCACTTCCCCTTTCCCTGTCTCTGGTGCCGTTGCTCGTGAAGCGGCGTCACTGGGGATAGGGCATTGGGAGCCAGCATCAGTTCTGCCTCTGCGAAGAATCTGGGACCTGACAGCATGCTCTGCCATCCAAATCGCGGTGACTCATGTGAATGTATGGCACCCAAATTGCTGTAGCGCCCACCTGGTCCCATCGGTGTATCACCTCCATGGACCATGCCCTTACAGCCAATGGGAACCTTAATTGCGGTAGCATGATGCAATTTTGAAAATCGTGTAGGCGTGCTCTGACACAGCGGAGCCGGTCATTGGATGCATTTGAAAGAGGCACCCATGCGGTAGTGCCCGCTTGGCCCCTGCGGTGTTTCACCTCCATGGACCATGCCCTTACAGCCAATGAGAACGTTAATCGCGATAGCATAATGCAATTTTGAAAATCGCAGTAGGCGTGCTCCGCCACCGCGGAGCCGGTCATAGGATGCATTTGAAACATGCACCACCGAGGTAGCGCCCGCCTGGCCCCTGCGGTGTGTCACCGCCATGGACCATGCCCTTACAGCCAATGGGAGCATTAATCGCAGTACATGATGCAATTTTGAAAATAGCGGTAGGCGTGCTCCGCCACCACGCAGCTGGTCATTGGATGCATTTGAAAAAGGCAGACCTGGAACACCAATTGCAACAGTTTAGCACCACTGAGACGATCCCAGGGGGCTATATATTTGTGGGAGAGATCCTCAAATTTTCACTGCTCCCAGAGCCTGCTGCCTGAGACCCCCCATCTGCTGCTGCCTCCAGGGACTGCTGCCAGAGACCCCTTATCTGCTGCTGCCTCCAGGTACTGTTGCCAGACCCCTCATCTGCTGCTGCCTCCAGGGACTGCTGCCGGAGACCCCTCCCCACTCACTTCCACCGCTGCTGTCTCATGTCCACAGTGAAGTCGAGGACTGAGAAGATCTGTGCCAGTTTCTTCACAAGCGAGGAGCTGGAGGTCCTGGTGGACGAGGTGCTCACACAGTACCCAAGGCTATATGGTGCCCCAAATGTTGCGGTAAGTCTTCAACAGTGGGGTGGGGGGAGCGCAGGGGGGCACACATGTACTTGGTCAGATGCAGTATGTGCCAGAGAGTGTGGGGTTTTGTCATGCACGGCCTAACATGCTGTCTCCAGGGGGACGGTGGGTGTACCCTATTCCACACGCTTTCCTGCCTGCACATCAATATTTGAGTGACATGTGTTGTCTTGCCCTCCATACAGTGGCACAGAAAGTTGGTAATGCAGGAGTCTGGACAGTGATTGCTTGGGTGAATGGCTGTGTGGGTCCCTATTGTACATCTCAGTGTGTGCCCAGCTGGCCTGCACAGTCACCGCCCAAAATGACAAGGACACGTCACTCAACTTACAGAGTTTTACATGTGTCTTTTCTCATTGCACTCCAGCAATGAGCTAGCTCAGCCCTGTAGATTGCACACGACAGGCCTTGTGAGAAGAGTTGTGGTTTTGTGAGATCTTGTCTTTCAATGTGACATTCATGACAGTGAGCTACTCACAGGGCAGGGACAATGAGGTCTGCGCAATGTTGGACAGGGTGAGTCTACCCCCAAACACATATTGATATGTGATGTATGTTTTGCTCAACCTAGAAATGGACAGTAGATGTGGGCAGACTACACATGGCTTTCTGTGCTGGCATCCTGCATGTGTGTGAGATGTGCATGTACTGTGTCCCCCCTCACACCTGCATGCATTTACATGTGCTTTTCCCATGCAGATGTTCCATGTGAGATGCATTCTTGTCTCTGTTAGACATGTCTGTGGATTTGGGATGAGTTAGTATCATGCTACTGTACTGAGAGATATTGGTACATAACACTGTGTCACTGATGTTTTCCCCCTCTTGTCTCCCATGCCTGCAGCTCAAAGTACACCAGCGTAGGGCCGTGTGGAGGGCCATTGCGACCAAGGTGCGGGTTCTGGGTGCCTCAAATCGACGGCGCACCCACTGCCACAAGAGGTGGGACGGCATCAGCCGGCTGGCAAAGACCCTGGCGGAGATGACACTGGGGCTGCTCCCTCGCACTGGCAGGTTGGCACGGCGCAAGCTGACACCAGTAATGTGCCGCATCCTGGCTGTGACACAGCCTGAGCTGGATGCACGTTTGAAGGAGCAGGAGCATCAACTGCAAGCTAGGGGTGAGTATTCTGTGAAGGGTGACTTTGGCTGTGATTGGCTGCATGTGTACAAGGCATGTGCCAGCCCTGGCCTATTTGATGTTTGTAGTGTGATGCAGTGTCTTGTAAGTGGCCTCTGTGCTGGGTGCAGCTGTCATGCATTTGCCCTACCTGTACTTACTAAGGTAATTTGAGTACTGTGCATTTCCATAGCATTCTGAGTCGTAGTCTTCACTGGCCTTGTCGTTCACTGCTGTGTGCCCCATGCCTGTGCAGCTTCTCATGGACTCACTCTGCACTTTGTTCTGCCCACTGCCCTTGTCGTTCACTGCTGTGTACCTCTTGCCTGTGCAGCTTCTCATGGACTCACTCTGCACTTTGTTCTGCCCACTGCCCTTGTCGTTCACTGCTGTGTACCTCTTGCCTGTGCAGCTTCTCATGGACTCACTCTGCACTTTGTTCTGCCCACTGCCCTTGTCGTTCACTGCTGTGTACCTCTTGCCTGTGCAGCTTCTCATGGACTCACTCTGCACTTTGTTCTGCCCACTGCCCTTGTCGTTCACTGCTGTGTACCTCTTGCCTGTGCAGCTTCTCATGGACTCACTCTGCACTTTGTTCTGCCCACTGCCCTTGTCGTTCACTGCTGTGTACCTCTTGCCTGTGCAGCTTCTCATGGACTCACTCTGCACTTTGTCCTGCCCACTGGCCTTGTCGTTCACTGCTGTTTTCCCCTTGCCTGTGCAGCTTCTCATGTATATACTCTGCACCTTGGACTGGCCTCTGGCCTTGCTGTTTTCCCCTTGCTTGTGCAGCTTCTCATATACATACTGTGCACCTTGGACTGGCCACTGACCCTGCTGTTTTCCCCTTGCCCGTGCAGCTTCTCATGGACATACTCTGCATTTTGTGCCTTGCTCTTTTCACCTCTTGGTGCCTATCTGTGCAATATGTGAATTAAGACAGTTGCTCCTGTTGTCTGTTTTGTCAGTGTCCTTACTGATTAAAGTTTTTGTTCTGTGTGTATATGGTTTACTGTGCCACATGCTCTGTGTGCCACTTCAACATTGCCAATGTCTTGTCTCACTTATTCTATTTTTTACAGGGGTGACAGAGACTTCAGTTGTTCCTGACTCTGATACTTGTGGGTGCAATTATGTTATTTTTATGTGGAATACCGTTATCATTTTCATTATTTGTTTACGTTGGCTTTGTTGTACACATGTTAGGTTGGGGGTACTGCCCGCACAGACTGGGATTCTATCCACAGGGTTACAGGCAGGCTGGACAGGGTCGTCATGTATGTGTGTTCTTATTTTATGTGTGCCAAGCAGTGTAGGTGAATGGTCATCTTGTGATGGCCAGCCATCCTAGTCACATGGGTTACTTTCAATGTGTGCACTTGGGTGGTCAAGAAGTGTGCAGTGTGAAGGGGTGACTTTGTCGGGAGTGTTGATGTGTGTGTGCCCCTATATTGTCAACTACACACATGTTTCACCCAGGAGTTGAGGGCCTGTTGTTTGGATTTGTTTAGCCCTGTGGATGTGGTTATATGCACATGTGTAGTTGTATGTTGTGCACTGTGCAGTGTGTTGGCGTGTCCTTGCTGTTCTGTCTGACTCCTACTTGTTGTTTTGTCAATTGTGAGTATGGAGAGTGTGTGACTGGCAAGTCAGAGTTGTTTTTTTTTATCATCCATGTGTCTTGATACTATTTGTGGTGACTGTGCAGACCTGCTGATCCACACTGCCATTGTGAGTGTGTTTTCTCATGCATTGCTGTCACATGGTGCTTTATTGCCTCCAGTATGGCATGTTGTGTTTGGTGTCATACCATCCCCTATCTGTGCTTCAGATGCCTACCCATTGTAAGTCTGCAGTTCTTTGCCCAGGAGCAATGTGCCACTCAGGACACTTCCCAATTGGTTATATGTGATATTCCTGTCCTGTTTGGCAGTCACGGTTGCTAATATGCAGTTAATCTGTTTGTGCTGCACAGTCCTCTGGTCAAGTTGTTTCCACTTTTTTGTCCGCGACTTGTGCATATGTGGGTGTTGTGTTGGGTGTATGTGTGTTTGCTGTGGTGCTTCTTCACTTCCTGAGTGTGATGTTGTCTTTGCGCTGTGCTGATTAGTGTTGTGTGGGTTCATGTTGTGTCACTCATATTTGTGTGGGACTGGTATGTTTGGTGTGCACACACTTCTTGTTGTGCATGTAGTGCTGTGGGTGTGTGTTGCCTTGTCATTGCCTGGTGTGCATCCCCTGATGTCCTGCTGTGTTTGCGATGTGATTTGTTTGCCTGTGCATCTGTTGTGGCTGTGTTGTTCTGTGATGGTGCACTTCTTGTCTTTGTTGTGATATGTTGTCATTGCATTGTTCCTGACTGATGAGGTTGTGCACGCCTGTTGTGTCTGTGCTCCCATTACCTTTCCACAGTTTTGCTGCACAGGGCATGTCTGTTCTTGTTGTGGGTCTGTGTGTGTTTCTGTTGAATTATGTGTTTGTCTGTTGTTTTTGGGCAGACATTGGATCTGGCATCCCTGTGTGTGTGTGTGTTATGTTTGTGGATATTCCCAGGGAGTGTGATTGTTTGTCTGTGTATTGACTGGACATTATTGACACCCTTCTGTGTGCTTGACACTGGTGTTGTGTGCTGCAGGTGTGAGGGGGGTATGTGTGAAGATTCCTACTTGTGTTTGACAGTCATGGAGTGTGTCAACGGGCCCTGTGGGTTATGCTGCTGGCATACTCCTGTGAAGTAGTTGTATACATTTGTGTGGCTGTTCACAGTTTGAGTTTAGGGCCTTTCTTTCATCCCTGTGCCTATACATGGGTTGCCTTGCTGTCTCCCTGTGTTGTTGCACTGAGATGCCTGTGGTTTGACTTCACTCACTGTGCCAGCCATGTGTGCTTTGATGGGCTGAGGGTGTTGTGCTTTGTTCCTTGTCTTGCATGTAATGTACACATGCTTGGTGGTTATCTCCTTGGCCTTCCATGTATGTGTACCTCACTTTGTGTTTCCTATATGTTGTGCTCCATTGCTGGTGGCATGTGGTCTGTGTCTGTGTGTCAGTGTGGGGTATGTCTGAGTGACTTGGCGGGCTGTGTGTCCAGTAGGATGTTTGTTCATTGTATGTGTGTGGGTTCATTTTGTGCTTGTACTCAGTTTTCTTGCCATGAGTGTAGTGTTTTTGTGGTGTGGGGGTTGTCCTGGCCCTGTGCTTCTTTGCTGTGTGTTCCTCTGCAGCCACTTCTGCTAGGGCTGTCTCCCTAGTTGTTTGGTGTGTGGTGCAGGGTGAGGATTCACCTGGCTTGTTGTTGTGCATGAGGGTGCACAGGAGGGGCACATGGTATGTCACTTCATGGGGGGGCTAGTGTGTGGAGGGTGGAGGTGTGGCCCTGTGGCCTTTGTGCCCTGCCCATGCCTGGCGGGGGCCCTGTTGCATTCTGCGCATGTATTCCCTTGTCTTCACCGCTGCGGTGATGTGACCGGGACATTACTGCAAGAGTGCAGAATATTTGTGACCTGGATGCGGAGGGGTGACTCGGTGGCAGGTAGGACATGTGTGGGTACACTTGTGGATGTGTTCCTGTCCCCACCAGGGTGTCTGGTGTGCATTGGGACCCTGTATGGAGAAGTGGAGAAGTGTGGCTCAAATGGTTAGAGCGGCAGACCCTGATGCAGAGGTCTGGTCCGGGACCAGGGTTCAATACCCTGCCTCAGCGGGTCTTGGGCTCAAAATTCCACGGACCTGATAATTCTCGCCTCGGTGCCTATTCCAATCATGGAGTCCCACTCTGCAACTATGGGCAATAGCTTGCTTAATCTCCACAATGGCCCCCTCAACGCTAAGGATGCCTGGCCTCCACCTTGGGGGTGCCCAGGAGTGGACGCCTCACAGGGAAAGCCAGGATGGGTTCCACAGCGGTATTTGTACAAACGCCTTGAGACCCTTGCGGGTGCGTAGTGCGCTATACAAGTATCAATGTACATTTTTTTTTTGTATCAGCCCATGAAGTGTGTGTTGTGGTCGTGTGCGGGACTGTGTTTTTGTGTACCTGTGGCGTCGTCCGCGACGGTCCATGAGTTGCTGGTAATGTATCAGGTACAGCACCTGGAAAACGTGTAGTGCTGGGTCCATTGCGGTCAGGACCGGGTGGAAGGGACCGGGACTCTGGTTTCACGTGCCGCTGTCGAGCTTCCGGCATCTCTGTTTGGGCGATTTCTCCACTGCGGTGCGACTGGTTGTTTGGGGCATCCTAATTTGTGGAGCGGAGCGGACGTCATTCTGCATGGCGGTGAGTCTCCATTGGCTCCCACCGCCGCGGTGGCGGGCGCACTTTGATGGCGGTTCGCGTCGCACCGCAGCAGACAGGAAATGGGTTATGTTTGGCAATACTAATATGGTTGACGTGAGTACCGCTGATGGCGTGCGGTAAAAGGCATTTTCCGCCACCGCCCGCCATACTAATAGGCCCCCAAGTGTTTATAAAAGAAAGTGTAGTTATTCTAATATACTCCCTACAAGACAAAACATATACAATAAATGACATGGTTTAAAAGGTCACAATCTGCAGTAAGGCTCAGCAATGCTTACAATGGTTGAGGTAAAGCTAGTATCTGCAAAATCTAAATGTAGTTTAATAACATAACTATTTGTAAAGTGCACGTTCACCCAAAGGTCTCTTGGTGCTGAATAACAGATGTTCATTGTTACCCATCTCAACGGTACTCATTTTATTGACTTCAGATGAATGAAAGGTTGAGTGGACCCACTGGGATTTGAACCTGTGACTATGCGGCTGAACACAGGGCCCTGCAATGGATGCATTAGTCCACTGAGCCACCAGACCTGGTGTAGAAACTAGAGCTGTCTTATAAGTCACTGAACACATTTGAAGTCAGGATGCTAACAACCAGGAAACAGCCATTACACTGAAACATTCACAACGTATGCTATTACATAGCATGCCGTTACAACGCAAGTGCTATTACAATGCACTACTATCACAACGCATGCCATTACAACGCATATGCTTTTTTCACTCATGCCTTTACAACGAATTTAGCTGTAAAGTCATGAATGGTGAAGGCATATGTGTTTTACCTGTAAGTATTTTTAAGGTTTAAGGTGGGTTGGGGTACATGAGGGTATTTTTGAGGTTTAGGGTGGGTTTGGGTTTTTGGGTGGGAAGGGTCATTTTAGGGTGGGTTTAGGTATTTGGGTGGGAAGTGTAATTTTAGGGTTTAGGGTGGGTTTAGGCCTTTGGGTGAGAGGGGTAATTTTAGGGTTTAGGGTGGGTTTGGGTTTTGGGGTGGGAAGGGTAATTTTAGGGTTTAGGGTGGGTTTGGGTTCTTGGGGAGGATGAGGGTTTCAAAATTCATATATATATATTGCTACCAGAGGTTTCGCCTGGGAAGTTCCGGCAATCCCCTAATCATCCACGAAAACACAGAAACAGACGATGACCGACCCAGTTGAAGGTGCAAGTGAGTAATTTTAACTTAAATCTCAGCATGCCTGCATGACGCGTTTCAGCCTACCAGAGGCCTTGATCACATGGCGCCTTGGGAGTTACAATGCCGCATTTAAAGTGCATAGTGCAATGTAAACAACAACACGATTGGTTGCCTGACGAAAGGCTAATGGACGTAGACAAAATACATGTTTGTTTATAGTCACAATGGAACTGACAGAGTAATAATCATCGGAGCACAACTAGCAACATCATAAATAGCTTAAAATACTTTAAGAATATAAAAACACTGAATAAGTGTAGTTAATCCATATTAAAAGTGTAAGCTAAATAAAAGGAGAATTATAAATAATATTTTAAATTTAATTCATCCCCTACGTGTGCAATAAGAACGCCGTTGTGCAAACTGAGCAAGTTTTGGATGTAACCCTAGTAGGTAATGTCTCACTTAAAAAACATGTCCAACTGATAAATATCAGGCATGTCTAGAGGTGTGATAAAGCCAGATGACAATCTTACCTAAGCTTAAGTATGCATGCATAGCAAAGCCTGCTCAACATATGTTATTGTGTACCCGTAGATGCTTCAGATGGACAAAAACAAACATCTTGACTATCTGTCCAAGTGGACACCAATGTATCTATGTCCAGATAGAATTGTCAGTGCAAGATAACGTGCAAAAGTGCAAATAGTGATAAATGAATCTTGTAAAAATGTTCAAAAATACAGTGGATTTGAGAGGCATGACCAATAAATATAGATATGTAAAATACATGATGTTATTATACATGGGGACCAACCTACAGACATGTGTAAAAATCTTTGCTGGAGTTCAAGCCCTGTGGTGTCTTAGTATCAAGTTCCAGGATGTATTTGGTTTCCAGGGCACGCAAGAGGGCCTCCCGGTTACCTCCCTGTCTAAGGGGGACCACCGAGTCAATGACAAAGTACTTGAGAAGCTCACTCTTGTTGTCATGTCATTCTTTAAAGTGACGCGCGACTGGATAGGAGGCATCTCTCCCATTAATTGCCCTGATGTGCTGAAGTATCCGTTTGTGGACCTGCAACTTGGTACTACCAACATATTGCAGGCCACACGGACACTCCAGCACGCACACAGCAAAGTCGGTCTGACAAGTAAGCAGTCTGGCAATAGGCCGGGGGGCATCACAGAAGGGAGTTCTAAACTCTGTTTTACTGACACCTTGTCTGCAAGCTTTGCAGCTGGTGTATCTTCTGAAGCCCTTTCTAGCTTGCAGCCATTATATTTGTTGGTACCTACTTCAGGTCTAGATTTGACCAATGAATCGCTCATAGATAGAGCTTTCCTGAAAGTGATTTCAGGACTGACTACCATTAGATCCCCAATGACAGGGTCATTGCGTACCAAGCTCCAATTTATCTTTAAGATTCTCCGAAGAGCTTGGTGCTGGCGATTATAAGTAAGGCTCCCTGTTTTCTGTTTTAACTGATTTTTACAGATAAATACAGACAGAAAACCATTTGGTTTCCTGTCTGTCTTTATTTTTAAATGTGGATAAAAACGGAAATAGAATTGCTTTTTGAGTGATTCTAAATACTGTCTGACATGACTGTCAGGCCAATAGCTATGTGGATTGATTGGTAAGGGTGTTAAAAAAAGAAAGGAATTTTGGTAAAGAGGCTTAAACAGTAGTAGATATACAAAAGGTTGCTACTGAAATTTGCATATTTTCATATAAGTGCATTGATTTATCTTCTGCGCGTGTTCATATCATTGAAACCTGGCACACATTCACATGAGTGAATATTTATCGGTTATATAAATGTGGAAATATGCTCATTTCAACTTCTTTTTTTCACAAAACCCAAAATAAATATGGATAAATACAGACGGGAATGTCAAAAAAATAAATACCATAAAACTGGGAGCCTTAATTATAAGTCAAGATCAGTCTAACTGGCTCTTTAGCTTTTTCAGATACTGCATTAGATGTTTTATTCTGTAAAACCTCATTCCTTGTAATCTGGTTGGCCTTGTTGATCGCCCTGTCAATCATGGATGTTGTGTATCCCCTGGCCAGAAATCTAGCTTTACTGGCTTCGTGTGCTGTGAGACATTCGGAATCTGTGCTGCAGATGCGCCTGATGCGCAGCATCTCCCCACATGGGATGCTTTGTATCCGGTGTGCCGGATGGAGACTTGTGCAGTGCAGCACAGTATTGCCCGCAGTGGGCTTCCTGAATAACCGTGTCTCAAGTTTCTCATTTTTGACAACAATATCTACATCTGAAAATAACACATTATCCTGACTTATGTGAGACGTGAAATGAAGGATGAGTGTGTTGACATTAATCAAATCAATGAAGTCCAAAGCCTGTTGTTTAGTGCCTTGCCATATCAAAAATATATTGTCAAGGTAACGATACCATTGAATTACATGTTTGGTGAAAGTATCATGGTGTTCGCCATAGAGGGCCTGTTCCTCCCAACAGCCCATATGCAAGCAGGCATAGCTGGGAGAAAAACAGGCCCCCATAGCAACACCCCTGACCTGTTGGAAATAGTGATTAAAAAAACATGAAAAAATAGTTGTTTAAGCAAATGGAAATCATAGCTAGCAGCATTTTGTTGTGATTAGCCATCTGAATGGACCTCCTCCCCAGATAATGATTAACCACTTTCAAACCATCTTGATGGTATATACTGGTGTAAAGGGATGTTACATCCAATGTTATCAATCAGTAGGAAGGGTCCCATGACACCCCAGCAAGGTTCCTCAGAAAGTCGCCTGTGTCTTAGACGTAGGAGGGCAAAACCTTTACATGCTCCTGCAAAAAAGCATCTATGTACACAGACGTATTCTCCAACAAACCATTGCGTGCCGATATTAGGGATGAAGTAAATTCCAGGGATTACTGGATGCTCATCTTGACCAAGTAATCCTGAAATTCTCAAAGCCAACAGTTGAGAGTAAAATTCCATTCGGGCTTGTTTCGCTGTGACTGCATCACAACGTTTGTAACATTGGAGATCATTCAACTGATTGTATGCTTCCTCCAGATAAAGTTCTCGAAGCCACAACACCACGTTTCCCCCTGTGTCTGACTGGCGGACTATCATGTTGTCATTGGCCTGCAGTTTCTTGATGAGCTGGATGTAACAGCTGTTGTGTGCTGTGTGCTTGTGCTTTTCATGCAATGTGTCAGAATACAATTTTTTGATTCCTGAAATGGAAAGTTTGTGGAAGATGTAAATATTGTCATGCAACTTTAAGGGTGTAAAGGTGGATTTGGGTTTGAATTTCGTGTTCCCAGGAGTATTTAAACCAGATGTTCTTCTGTACTGCCAGAACTAGAGACTTCAGTGTGCAATTGCTGTAGATCTTGTCGCAAATCTAAGTCATTAACACACAATCCTTGTGTCATCTCTGAGGTTGACGTTGAATTAGGCTTTAGGACTGTCTTATTGGACATGAAATACTTTTGCAGTTTCAGTTTGCGTGTATATTTGTAAATATCAATCCGGGTTTTTGCATAATTCAGATTGCTGGCTGGACTGTAAGTGAGACCAAGAGAAAGAACTCTTACCTCTGCTTGACTCAGATGAATATCAGTGAGGTTTAAGACTGATAGAGCAGAACCAGTTTGGTCATTGTCGGCTTGGAACACATTCATTGTTTGTTCCATCTCCTGTTGGTGTTGTTTTTTCTTTTTGGCTTGCCATTTGCAGCCTGCTTTTCGACGTTGTCCGCGCTTTTGGTTGTTTCTTTTGCGTTGCTTTGATTTGGCCTCCTGGGTCGTAGGGTTTCTCGCCGGTCCTGTCGCAAGCAGTCCACCTCTTGCGCTAGGAAAAACTTTGTGATCCCCAACCTTGTGGTGTTTCTATAGAGCTCAGTATCAGACTCACTATCAGGTACTGAACTGAGGTCAGATAATGAGGACGCTGATTGAGGATTTTGATTATCGCTGGTGCTTGCATCAGCAGAGGATTGCACAATTGGAATTTAGGAGGCTTTGATGGCATCAAATTTGTTTGCAAAAGTAAAAACTTGGCCCTGTTGGTAGTCGATTTTATCTAGCTAAAATTTGTATTCCTTCCGCTTTTTTATGATGTCCTCCTCTTTGCGCAGTCTAATGTGCATTTCTTCCCTGTATTTTGCACAATTGACCAGAGTTTCCATGGCACTAATTTCATTGTTGAGTTCATCTATTTTCTCCTGTAACACAGCGCGATCGCTTTCAGCGTATTACACTAAAATAGTTGCCAGCTTCAGCGAGCACTCTAAGTTACATTCAGCCCATTCATTGAGCATATTGGGATCTAGTTGCTCATAGCTGGGCGCCAGCATGATCCTGAGCCCGTGAGGTATACGCCCCACCTCCAAGTATGTACTCAGAGAGCGATGCTCCCACCATTTAGCCTGTTCGGATTTCATTAGTTTCTCCAGTCGTTTAAACATATCACGTAAGTTGGGGCTCCCATTAGGTGCAGTCACTGTTTGTATGTTTGTCGATGACCCCCCTGCCGGAGAGTCGTCAAACAAATCTATGGCCGCCTCCTGTCTACTCCTCAAGGCGTCGGCAGACAAGGCACTGTTTTCAATAATTTACAAGTGTAAGCTCACTGGGAAACGGACAGATGATACAATACCTGTGTCCACAACCCGCAAACTCCTTCACCGGACAATACACAACAAACAAAAGTGGAGAAGTGTGGGTCACTGGTTAGAGGAGGCAGACTTGGAAGCAGAGGTCAGCCCGGGACCAGGGTTCAATTCCTGGCTCGGCGGGGTCTTGAGTCCTAAAATGTCCATGGGCTCGACAATTCTCGCTCCAGTGCCTACTCGATTCACGGGTTCACACTCTGCGACTCTGGGCAATAGCTTGCTTAATCTCCACAACGGCCCCTCGCGGCAGGATGCCAAGCTTTCACCTTGCGTATATCCTGCCGGGGTTATCTCACAGGGGAATACCAGGACAGGTTCCCTAAGTAAGTGCTTAGAAACTGCTCGGCGATTTGCTTTATATAAATTCTTGTACATTTACATTTACATTTACAATCCCTACCACAGTGAGTTCCTTGGCGCACACAGGGTCGTCCGACTCTCAGCGCTGTTCTCGTTGACGATTCTGGGAACAGTAGACGCGGTCCGGGGGCTGTAGCAGCTGATCCTGACAGGAACGATTAATAACTTCCGGAGCACCGAAAGAGCTGAATCCTGCTGCTTAGCCACAATCCGAAGGAGGGGTCAGTTTGAATACCGGAGAAGCAATCCCGGTAAAGTAAATGATGGAGGTTTCGCCTGGGAAGTTCATGCAATCCCCCAATCATCCAGAAAAATACAGGAACAGACGATGACCGGCACAGTTGAAGGTGCAAGTGAGTAATTTTTATTTAAATCTCAGCATGCCTGCATGACGCTGATTTTGAATTAATTCAACCTAGAATAATGTGCACTTACATAAACACGTGGGTTTAACATTATGTGCTCTTGTTGCATTTGCCAGTTTGTTTAAAATAATATATTAACTTTGTCTTTTCGTTTTGTCAACATTAATTGCGGCTGTTTAAATAATAGCATGTGCTTATTTTTAAATGTACTTTTGTCTATGTCGTATTTTTGATGTGGCAAAGGTTCGTTGCTTTCTTGTGCTCAAAGCTAGGTAACATAAACTAATGGGTTAACATTAGTGAAGGGGGTGGGTAACAGAATAACTTTCATTACTCAAATTAATTGATGTTTT
The DNA here is from genome assembly GCF_964263255.1 of Lissotriton vulgaris. NCBI lineage: Eukaryota > Metazoa > Chordata > Amphibia > Caudata > Salamandridae > Lissotriton > Lissotriton vulgaris. The sequence goes on along the minus strand of NC_141685.1, from coordinate 960,885,702 downwards.
GTGTTTCCTTGCATACTAGAGCTTTGAAAAAGAGGCCTGAGGCCTAACTTAAAATGGGTGTTTATGGAGTCCTGTCATGACGAGCCGAGCACAGCAAAGAATAAAAAGTTTGTCGTTCATAATCTTCAGAAAACAAAATACGTGGAACTGTGCAGGATGTGCCTCGTGTTGTATAACTTTTACAAGGACAGGATATGGCAGAAAGGCCAAAGCTGAGGAAGCAACGAACTGTTATTCAATAAAATGTTGCAAAGGCCCTCGGAAGCTAATGTCACTCGTAGACAATAGACAAAGGCGCTATGGAAAAATATGATTTCGAATGAAGAGACAATGACTTCATGTGGACTGACGGCTGTCAGCCAATAAAATCGCAGGATGACTCTCTAAAAGTATTCTTTTAGCTAGTTTTAGATAGAGAAAAGGTATAAAACTTGGCCCCTTGGGAGGAGCTTTGCTGGCTCGTTCCTGAGACCGTGAGATGCTGACGGACTTTTGACTCACGTAAGAGAAATCTGAACTTATGCTATTCCCTTTAGGTTCCATTTAATTTAGACAGGGAAATAGGGTTTAGGGAATGAGATTCTTTTGCTTAAATACTTTTCATGCTGATTTGATTTGAACTGACAGTCTAATGTGCCTTTTCTTAATAAATGCTTATTAAATGCTAATAAAAGAAATATTATTTGAATATGCTCTTTACCTAATAGTAAAGTTAATAAAATAGATTTTGAAATGACAAGCTGGTCTTGTTTGTTTTGAGTCTAGTTACCATTAGTTAATCCATTGCTTAGGTGGCTTAATTAAATGTACAAATTTTATAAAAATGACAATTATAAACTGCATTTGTATATAAATATAAATAGTTTTGTGAATAGATCCGATTAATTAGGTCACATGATTCAGTTGGTCAATTCTTGTCTTAGTCATTTATGGGCCTTGTGATGAATTTATGAATCATGGTGAGTATCGTGGTGTGGAGTTGTGCATATGAGACAGAATTTCTTTAGGCCCGCTGGATCAATTCTCTGGTAGCAGAGTTCGGTTACTATGGTAACTGACATGTTACATGGTAATTACATAGTATACATGTTTAACACATGTTAAGTTTGTCTAGTTGTTATATGTAGTCGAAAGGTTTTTTCCAGCAGTTTGAAAATTCCTGGTTAACCCCTTCGCTGCTCATGACGAGCTCAGCTCATCATGCAGTACACTGGTCGTGTGCTTATGACGAGCTGAGCTCGTCATGAACAATGGGGATCATGCATATGCAGCACAGGAGGGGAAAACCTCTAGCAGCCAAGGTGTTAAGTTGCCAGCAGTGTAGTGTGGCAGGTGAAGTTACACAGTTAATTTGTTCTGTTTCAAATTAGTGATATTGATATATCACTAGTGTTGTGGACGTACAGCACAAGTTTAGGGATTTTAGCTATGACAGGTTGTATGTATAGTGAGGATTGTCTATGAAATTGTAGCTTTGAGTATAGGGATTAGGAGCCCGTTCTAAAACTCACTGCGAAAAGAGTAGTAGGATCTTTCCAAGCTTGAGTGAAGGTAAGGAAGTGTTGTCTATTCTTACTAGCGATTGAGGATTTCTATTGGTTGGTTAAAGTCCTGCCAAAGATTTCATGTATACATGGACAGGGTTTCCCATTGAATGCGTAAAAATTATTTTGTGAAAATAGCGTAGTCTATTTCACGAGAGTGAGAATTGAATGTTTGATAAAAACTATCACTTTGTTTAGCGAAACAGACAAATGGTTTGTTTTTCTGTAGTTAGTAACTGAATTTCATTGAAAAGAATTGTTTTTAAAATGGCGCTGTGAAAATATTTTGTAAAGGAGGGGTGAGTTTGCAGAGTGAAGACAGTGAAGCTGCAGCGGCAGTATACGTCACAAGGTTCGCGCTGCGATTGGTTGACATACGTCACAATTGACACAGGTCAAAATATAATTCCCTTTGGGCGAATTACGGTAGAAAGACAAGTTCTTACAGACAGGCACATATAGACTCACCAATATCAAATCATAACAAGGAAGCAATATAAACAATATTAAAAAATGGTGAAAACACTATAATAAAAGTAGATCTGGACAGCTTATTGACATACACTATATTTTGTTAAATATGATGCGTGGCGGCAGCAGCAGCGTGGCGGCAGCAGCAGGCTCTTTGGACTCCCTCAGGTGAGCTGTAATCCGCTGGTCCGTGTGCTGTGAGTGGTGGCAGGTCGGTAAGGACAATCCACTGTTCAATGGGAGAACGCCGCTTTAGGCTGATCAGGTGGGGGTGGCTCCGGCAGGGAGAGCAGCCCAGGTGGAGACGGGCGCGCGGGGACTCCTGGTCCTTGGAGTCCGCCGCTCCAAGTTCGCAGCCCTGCCGGTCGATTTAAAGCAACCCCCTCGCAGTAATGGAACGGCCGTACATCATATTGCGTGGCGGCAGCAGCAGGCTCTTTGGACTCCCTCAGGTGAGCTGTAATCCGCTGGTCCGTCTGCTGTGAGTGGTGGCAGGTCGGTAAGGAAGTCTGTGTTTCGGTGACGACTCACAATCTTGGTCACAACTTCTTCAGAGGGCTAGATCATACAAGCCAGAGAAACGGCAGGGGGTACATCCAGGGCAGTCTCTCTCGTCCTATTTCTCCAAATCTGTAAATCTCAACAGTCTATGTAGATAAGACAAAAACACGCTCGATGGCGATAGCAGGTTTCAAAGAATTGGTCAGATGGCACCCGCTATGAGTGAATCCGAAGGGACGAGTGTTCCAAATTTCAAGTCTATGCTTAGGATTCAGCAGACTAACCCGTCCCCGATTTCACCAACGAAATTGCCGGCACGGCAAATTCCGCTCCTTTTACGACCGTCCAAATCAGCGGCTCCACAGAATTTTCATACGTGCCCTAGTGCCGCAGGATGGATCAAAGCATACGGGGCTCCTCTCGGCGGTTTCGGTGCTAGCAGCTATCAAGCATGGTGAGTCTATATGTGCATGTCTGTAAGAACTTGTCTTTCTACGGTAATTCGCCCAAAGGGAATTATATTTTGACTTGTGTCAATTGTGGAACCCTATCCCTTTGGTTTTGGGGTCCCTCTCTCTTTTATTAGAGATGACATACGTCACAGCAAGCGCACTGATTAGTTCACATGACCAAAACGAGCTGTTAGCTGATTGGTCCTTTCTGAAAGCAGTACTTCTATTGGTTGAGCAAAGTAGTGACGTGGCTTAACCTGATTGGCCTGTTGGTGAGTTTCGCGCACGGATTAGCTAGAGTAGCGGAACAACAAGGAAATACTTATGATCTTTTCTAAATTAAACGGAATTGTTTTAAATCATGAGTTATTTGTACGATACAGAGGAAAAGAAGCCTTCATGGTTTCAGGAATTTAAAAATGTATTCAACCCCTACAAGAAAATTGAAACGCGTGGTGGAAAATTACTTCATAAGTACAAAACACCCGCAGCATACATGGAAGGTGAATATGGTTATCATACTGTCCTCTGGTTTGAAAATTGGATGCAATATACCAAAGATGATGGTGTATTAGCGTGGCCGGAGTACGGATCATTTAATGTTAAAGTTTTGAAAAACCTGAGAGAAAAAATGATGGCTCTCACGCCAAAGCCTAGACCCACTCAATTTGAAGCTTTAGTTGAATGGGAAATTGAAATGATGGAACTTGAACGAGAAAGCAGGGGAATATCAAGAGGCCTAAAATTAGACATAAATAGGGAAACTCATCAAGATAGAGTGCGTCATTGGAGAAAAGCAGACATGTATGATGGTTTGTACCCAGTTAGGGAGATGGTTGTTGAAACATGAGGTCATAAAAATTCCCGAAAGAAAGGTCATCTTGATGAGGAATTAGATGACGCAGTTTTAGAAGAAATTTTTACTAATCCACCACCTTATCAGCCAAGTTGTTCACAATCTACCCGGAGAGTTTCTTCAGGAATCTCTCCTAGTGCACCTCCTAGAGAAGCTGTTGAAAATTCACCCAGATTTTTAAGATTACCTGAAAGAGTAAGGTCAAGAAGTAAATCTAATACCCCAAGAGAAAACAAAAATTATCCAGAAATTCCAGAGCAGAGAAATGAATTCCAGATAAATGAAAAGAGAGCAGAAGTACCTGCAAATATAGCAAATATTTCAGAATATTTAAGAGCAAAAGGGGAATTAATTCAGCAATTAACAAAAGGGATGGAATCAGTAACAGTACCAGTAACAATTGGTCCTGTTGTACCAGTTTTTGAGCAAAGTGAAAATACATATTCAGCTCTGACTGTTCCATTACATGCGGAAATTCAGAAAGTGGCTTAAAAATTTTATTCAGAATTATAAAAAATCCAACGAGATAAGACAATGCCAAATTTAACTTTTAATCAAAGTTTATCAAATGGTCAGACACCATCAGCTGCAGGATCTGATTCTGGTTCTTCAGAAAAGAGCATGAACAAAACAGATTTAACACAGATTTCATTAAATCCACAAGTTCCTGAGTCTAAACAACTTGATGTTGCGAAATTAAAAGCAGATTTAGAAGAACTAATTATTGGCACAATTGGAACTGACTGTTTGAAGCAATATCAGGATGATGAATTGTTATTTATCTGCACAAGTATACAATGGAAAACAAAAAAAAAATATGATCAATTTGAAGAAGTGGCTGCTGAATTAGACATAGATTTGAGTCGACAGAAACAATTGCAAAAACATTACAGAGTGGATTTTTCTGAGAAAGACATTGAAAACTTGAATACCACAGGCAGGATAACCCATGTAAAAGAATTAATTGTGTTTCTAAAAAGATTAGGTGAATTAAGAAATGGAGAGTGAAATGGACAAAGAAAAGAGAAGAAGAAAAAAGAGAAAGAGGGGAAGTCGTAAAAGAGTTTCCTATGAGGGAAATAGCTGACGGAGGTTATGTTCATGTTCCATGGACAAGACAGGACATTTTACTCTTTACAAATGATTTTCCTCGGCTGAGAGAAAAACCAGTAGAATGGTATCGTCAGGTAGACAGATTTATAAAGGTTTCAAAAGTTCTGTGGATTGATCTTGATGGTTTCTTTGACATTGTTGTCCCATCAGATCTTTGGACAGAATGTAATTTTTCTGTAGGTTGGCCCAGAGAAGAACCAGCTCGAAGTAAAATAACAGGTGCTTCTTCAGCCGATGTCATGGATTTCTATGACAAAGTAATTGTGTGGCTGAAAAACAAGATTCCTCCAAAAGAAGTCGATTGGGTTAAAATTGACAGAACAAATCAAGAACCAAAAGAGTCAGTACATTCATTTTATGAAAGATTACTGCTGGTATTTAAACAATACAGTGGCTATGAAAAATTAAGTGAAAAGGACATGAGTCACTTCATTTACAGATTTGTTTATGGCTTAAGACCTGAAATTGGTGAGATGATTAGAAATGGAATTGTCAGCTGGCAATCACTTACAGTTGATGACATTCTGAGAAAAGCAAAATACTGCAGCGAGGAGATAGATGCTAAGCAGAAAAAGCTTAAGGAAAAGGCAATGTGGGCAAAAGTGAAGGTAGCTGGACAGCATATAGCAACCATAGAAAATAAAAATGTTCAACAGAATCAGGGTAAGTTCAAAGGGAACTTCACCAAACCAAAACTTAATGTAAATATTGAAGAGCTTAAACAGAAGCTCCCATGTTTTAATTGCGGTGAAATTGGACACTGGAAGCTAGAGTGTAAGAATCCGCCCAGAAATTTTAAAAATTCATTAAATCCACAGATGTAGAATTAGATAAAGCAGCAGCAACAGCTACAGCGACAGTTAAATGAAATAAGTCAGCAGCAACAGCTACAGCGACAGTTAGTGAATCAGCAGAGCCAGTTGAATCAGCAGAGCCAAATTCCACAGCCACCACTTCCAAATTGTATGAATGCACAAAGGTTCAGTCCTGAGACGGGATTCTGCGGAGCTGAGCAGGTAAACAGATCGCAAAGAGTGAATGTGTCGAATATCTCTCAACAATTTTGGCTAAAAGAAAATGAGGATTCAGAAAAGGGGGTGGTGATGAACAGAGTGCCTGAATTAAGCAGACCACTCTTACCCAGTCCAAAGATCAGGGCTTGATCCATCACTGTTATTTAGCTCACTGCACCATCCCAGCTCAGAACCTGGCTATATGCAAATCAGTCTGTCCCTGGCCCAGTGCATCATGGGAACAGGGCAGACTAAACTACCAAGCCAATTCTTCACCAGAAAGGAGACAAGCTACCGGGGACCGGTTTCTGGCATTTCAGCCATCGTCGGCCCGGCTTGCTTGAATCCTGATGGTGCAGTGAGCAAGGGACTCATGTCTGAGTATACCCTGCCACACCTATAGTGGCCAAAAACGATTCAGAAAAGGGGGTGGTGATGAACAGAGTGTCTGAATTAAGCAGACCACTCTTACCCAGTCCAAAGATCAGGGCTTGATCCATCACTGTTATTTAGCGCACTGCACCATCCCAGCTCAGAACCTGGCTAAATGCAAATCAGTCTGTCCCTGGCCCAGTGCATCATGGGAACAGGGCAGACTAAACTACCAAGCCAATTCTTCACCAGAAAGGAGACAAGCTACCGGGGACCGGTTTCTGGCATTTCAGCTGTCGTCGGCCCGGCTTGCTTGAATCCTGATGAGAGCAGTGACTCAGAGGATTACTCATGACGGTGCCTGAGAGAGGAGGAAGAGTGTGTGCTTGGAGCCACTCTTGAGTTAGATCAGTCAGGTCCATTTGTAAATGGTAAAGTGAATGATGTAGAAATCACTTTTCTTGTGGACACTAGTGCCACCCGTTCTACTGTTAGATCAGTGGAAATTGAAAACCTTCCTCTCTCAGGTGAGTCAATCCAAGTAGTAGGTGTAGCAAATCAACAAATTAAAACAGACATGACAGAACCAGTCAATATAGAAATTGGAAATTACAAGGACAAACACAGATTTGTTGTCTGTAACAGCAGTCCTGTTAATCTGTTAGGAAGGGACATATTGTGTAAGATGAATTGTAAAATATATTGCTCACCGGATGGAATTGAGCTCCAAACTTTAGAAGAAGATGGTCTGTACAAATTAACAATGCTAATGGTTGAGGAGGAAAATAAACTGTTTCCTGCTTTTGATAAAAATAATTTGCCTGAAGAATTGAAAGAAGCATTTAATCCAAAAATGTGGGATTTATCTGGAGATGAAATGGGTTTAATGAAACAGGTAGACCCAGTAAAAATTACTGTAAAGCAAGGAATAGATTTTCCAAACATTCCCTAGTACAAAATGAAAGCTGAAACTATTGAAGGTGTCATTCCTGTGATTGAGAAATTCATAAAACAAGGTGTTTTAAAAGAAATCGAGAGCAGCCCATGTAATTCACCGATTATGGGAATCAAAAAGCCAAACGTAACTTACAGAATAGTTCAGGACCTGAGAAAGGTTAACCAAATTGTTGTTCCTCATTGCCCTGTTGTACCAAACCCAACGGTAATTCTATATCAGATTCCGCATGATGCAGAATGGTACACGGTCATTGACCTGTGTAATGTCTTCTTTACAGTTCCACTGCATCCAGAAAGCCAACAAATTTTTGCGTTCAGATTCCAAGATCGTATTTTAGCATGGTGTCGTATCCCTCAAGGGTATACTGAGAGTCCATCTATCTTTAATCAATTGTTAAAGAAATCCTTGGAAGATTTAGATTTGCCTGGAAAATCGACATTGGTCCAATGCATTGACGATCTCCTAGTGGCTGCAAAAACACAAGAAAATTGTGTAACAGACACCATTACACTTTTGAATCGTTTGGCAGATGAGGGGCATAAAGTGTCACCTGCAAAACTACAGTTTTGCAAACAAGAAGTAAAATACCTTGGTCACAGAATTGCAAAAGGAATCAGACAAGTGTCAATTGAAAGAATAAAAATGATTCGAGCAATACAACCTCCAACAACACAGAGACAGGTCAGAATGTTTCTAGGAATGGTAGGTTATTGTCGTCAATGGATTAGTGGATTTTCAGTAATTGCGAAACCACTACAAAGGCTAACAAAGGCAGACATAAAAGACCCAATTACTTTGAAAAAAACTGAGTTAGAAGCTTTTGAAAAGCTAAAGAAAAGTCTGTGTGAAGCTCCAGCATTGGGAATGCCAGACTATGATAAGGAATTTGAGCTGTACTGCAGTGAAAGGGAAGGTTGTGCATTATCAGTTCTGATTCAGAGACATGGAAAAATGAGAAAGCCAATAGCTTACTTTTCAGCTGTTCTTGACCCTGTTGCAAAAGCATTGCCAGGTTGCTTAAAAGCAGTGGCTGCAACAAGTGTAAGCCTTGAGCAAAGTGAAGGAATCATAATGGGGTTTCCTGTAAAAGTGTACGTACCTCATTCAGTTGAAACTCTCCTTACCAGAAGTAAAACACAACACTTATATCAGATAATGTATCAATTGCAAGGTGTGTTAATCTAAACCCTTCTACACTATTGCCAGATGGTGTTATTACTGAAATCAAAAATGAAACTGATGTTGATCATGAGTGTTTGGATGTTTTAGAATACTGTACCAAACCTAGAAAAGATATAAAGGATGTGCCTTTGCCAGAGTCAGATATTGTTTACTTTGTTGATGGCTCCTGTCTGAGAACAGATGAGGGCATTCTGAGAGCAGCATATTCAATTTGCACAGTTGCAGAAGTAGTTGAAGGTTCAACTCTTGAAGGAATTCGTTCAGCTCAAGTGGCAGAATTAATTGCTTAAATTTCGTGCATGTGAAAGAGCAAAGGAAAAAAAGGTTACCATAGTGACTGATAGTCAGTATGGATATGGCGTAGTCCATGACTATGGCCAGCTCTGGTCTCAAAGAGGTTATTTAACTTCTGCGGGAACACCGATCAGAAATGCAAAATTGATCAAAAGGTTGATCGATGGCATTCAATTACCTGAGAAAATTGCTGTTGTGAAATGTGGAGCTCATAAGAAAGATGAAGATTATATTACTAAAGGTAATTCTTTTGCAGATGAAACTGCACGTTATTGTGCAAAAAACAATTTTTCAATTAATCAGGAAAAAGATAATGATCACATTCTGAACTCTCTCATGCTAATATCTGTAGTTGAAACATGGCAGGGAGTAAAAGATCTATAAGATGAGGCAGATGATGAGGAGAAAAACACTTGGCTGAAAGAAGGTTGCAGACAGAGGGAGGAAGATGAGATTTGGGTTTACAAAGATGGTAGACCTGTAATGCCAAATTGCATGATTGCTGACATGGCACGGATGTATCATGGTCCAGGTCATTTAGGAAGAGATTCCATGATTAGAATGTTCAGGCAGATTTGGTATAATCCAAAATTTAGGATTATTGTGGAGTCACTTTGCCAGTGATGTTTGATCTGCCAACAAATCAATCCAAACAGAAAAACAGTTGTGAGCATGGGAACCATAGGACGGGAGGGTGTTCCTTTTACCAGGTTGCAAATGGATTTTATTGACATGCCACCCCATAATAAGCTGAGATATGTCCTTGTGATTGTCTGTCTGTTTTCAAGATGGGTGGAAGCGTTCCCAACTCGTCACAATGACTCAGTTACTGTGGCAAAATTGCTCTTAAGGGAGATCATACCGAGGTATGGATTTCCAGCCACTATTGAAAGTGATCGCGGCACACACTTTAAAAACAGATTATTAAAATTGATTTGTGAGGCCTTCAGCATAAAGCAAAAGCTACACTGTGCATATAGACCAGAAGCATCAGGTGTTGTTGAGCAAATTAATGGAACAATTAAAAATAGAATTGGAAAAATGTGCCTAGCTACAGGGATGAAGTGGACAAATGCACTTCCACTTGTTTTAATGTCCTTAAGAAGCACACCTGATAAAAAGACAGGTCTAAGACCCCATGATATTCTCATGGGAAGAGTAATGAGACAGGCATTTATACCGGTTGGGAAATTATTGAGCATAAATGAAAGTGCAATTATAGATTACTGTAAAAATCTGTCTGATGTGGTGACTTCTGTATTCCATCAGGTGGGAACAGATGTAATTTCAAAAGAAAAGGAGCACGCTCATGATCTGTTACCAGGAGACTGGGTCAGAACAAAAGTTCACAGGAGAAGAAACTGTTTAGTACCCAGGTGGCAGAAAGCAAGACAGGTGATATTAGTCACAACAAATGCAGTGAAATGCAAAGGTTTGAAAAGGTGGGTGCATGCAAGTCATACCATTCGTGTACCACCTCCTGATAATCCTGATGAGGATAGTGACGACACAACTACTGATTCAGACTCTGAAGAAGAACCTGAAAATCCAGATTCTGAAGATTGTCAAGAAAGTCGACATCTGGAAGATTCTAATGTGGATCAGGCACTGAATGAAAAAGATATAGAGATTGTGATTCTAGATTCAGAAAATGATGAGAATGTTCTAGAAAAAGGAACAGAAAAAGAATCTGAGTCAAATGAGATTCAAGATCAGGAGAGTATTGAAAAGCAGATTGAAAGCTCTGAAAGCAGGAACAAGAATTCTGAAACTGGGAAGTTAGAAGTAATTCCAGAAGAGGAGGAGGACGAATTACCGAGTACCAGCTACAAGGAAGATGTTCCTAACGGAGGGAAGCTGCCGAGTAAAGAAGTTCCTAGATATAGAATTGAAATCTCTGAAACTGATTCGGATGAGAGTAATGAAGAGTCTGGAATAAGGAAATTCAGAAAAAGGGCTTGGAAAGCTGAGTGTAACAAAACTGAGCCTAAGAAGAAACTCTTAAGAAAAGGAGATAATTTCCTGTGACTGGGAAAGCAGCCACGAATAGCCCTACAGACTCTCCAACTACATCAATACAGTGGGGGCATATCCCTACCGAATTTGGAGGCCTACTACTGGGCGGAACACCTGACGCCCATAAACGACTGGATCCATGTCCCGGCGGACCACCCGACATATATCCTTGAAAGACACACGCTATCGAACAGAAACATACTATACTATTTATATGGGGGGAAGATTGGGAAGTCGCTGCTACCGGCGACATCCCTCACACTTAAAGCGTGGCGGCAAGCAACCAAACGCATGGGCTGGGAGGGAAGGGTCACCAGACAAACACCGTTGTGGCACTGCCGGTGGCTCCCGGAACTTGGTAAGCTCCGGGGCTTCCAACGATGGGACGACATTGACATGTCCCACATAGGCGACATGATCTACAGGGGGGAATTGAAGGAATTCCAGGCTCTCAAGACGGAATTTGGGCTCCACCACTCACAACTATTCAAATACATGCAATTGAGACACGCTTGGAGGGCACAAAAGATACAACTCGCGGACATACCTGAATATGCGCCACTAGAGGGGAGACTACTCCAGGAGCACATATTGGGTAAAGCAGTCTCCCTCACATATAAAACCCTGACGAATAATATGCTGGGCGACCTAGTGAGACTGAGGGGAGTGTGGGAGGCAGAGGTGGGTGAAATGGAAGACATTGACTGGGAGATGGTCCTCATGCACCCCAGGGAGGTGGCGATCAAGTCCAGGCTCCGCCTCATCCAGCTTAACATGTTACATAGGACATATTTTGATAGGGTGAAACTGCTCAGGATGGGGAAAATTACAGACGCTACATGCCTACGGTGCGGTAGCCAACAGGGGGACTTCTACCACACCCTATGGCAATGTACAAACATACAACACTACTGGTCAGACATCTTCACAGAGCTGCGGGAGATTTTGGGGGCGGAACTTACACAGGAGCCTAAGCTAGCCCTACTGGGCCTGACCACTGAGGTGGACCTGCCTCGTCCCCAGCTCATTTTTCTAGTTCTAGCGCTAGTAGTCGCTAAGAGAGACATAGCAAAATATTGGGGAGCATCAGAATTGCCGACCCTTGAGGAGTGGAGACGGGGGCTTGACCTCTATATGGCAGCGGAGAGGGTGACCTATAAAGCGAGGGGATGTCCTAAAAAGTTCCGACGGGTGTGGGCCAAGTGGAGGCAGTATCACGGTCTAGAGGGAGGGCAATGAGGGAAGGAGTTGGAGGAGAGAGGGGGACTGGAATGTGAAATGTGACATACCAAGCCTTGTGTTGACTATGCTACCCACCGAGGAGGTATTGTTGGTGCATGAAACCCTGTGGGGTACCAGAAATGCTGAAACGAGCGGCTGCGGGGGGGGGGGGCGCAGTGGGAATTGCAGTGGTCAGATTGGACTATGTGCGGGAACAATGACTCCTGAATACGACCCAAGGTGTATTAAGTGGCTATACAGTTGACAAGTTGAAGGGGGGAGGGTGGGGGAGTTGAGGTTTTAGTGGGATTCACACCCAAAAACCACAAAAGCAGATGTTTACGGTGATATAGACTTTCTCTACCGGCTGAACTGGTGTGCCTTCAACATACTCTCTACAAACGCCGCCCAACCTCCGGGGTGTGGGCTGAACGGCTGTGTGACGAAGTGTTCTCAAAGCATATTGCCTTTCCCGCACAGGGGACGGCTGAGAAATCGCATACCATGCTGGTCTATTCTGCAATAAAAATAATTTAAAAAGAAAAGGAGATAATTGGCCAAGAGAAAATCTAAAATTCAAATTGGTGAACAAATCAAAGGAGCAGATTAACGAGATATCTAGTCAAAAGTGTGACTTAGATAAAAAAAGGTCAAGCAGGAAAGAAAATTGAAGTAATTAGCAGTAGGGGCAAAAGACCATAGAGGCCAAATCAAAAGTACAAGTCTCCTGAGTGGACCTACATAATTATCCCACCAGTAGTGGAAATCAGTAGCAGTAGTCAGGAAGATTTGGAAGAAACTAGTGACAATGATTGAAAATAATATTCTTTAGGTTGAGGTTTATTTTTGGCATAAGGCTGAAGAAATTGTGTTAGGTGACACAAGGTCGAAGAAATTGTGTTAGCTGGAAAAACACTTTGATGTAAGACGCAAGGTGGAAGAAAAGCTGTTAGAGGGTTACTAAAAAAAAATTTTTAAAGGGGAGGTGTATATAGTACTACTATTTTTACATTTTTGTTTTAAGTAAAAACTTTGTAATATATAAAAAAAAAAGATGCCTAATACCGACAATTCAAGGTGTGCTATCTTTAGAAGATGTTGTAAAATGTCTTCTATTTGTGTGATTCTAATTATTTTAGTTTGGTTCATTTTGGCAGTCATCTTTCCTTTTGGCATAGACTAGGAGGACTATAAAGCTAATATGACAAGCAAAGCTGAGTCTAAACAAGCTGTTCATGATGTTGCAGGCAAAACTAATAGAGCTATTGAGCACAAACCAGAGATCCACCAAGATAGATCTGTTGGTGATTTTTCTAATAATTCCTTTTCAAGACTCCTGTCAGAATATGTAAAAGTCATGGATGTGAAGGATTGTTATGTTTGTGTGAAGCTTCCTGCTTCAGTTTCAGAAGGGGTCAAATATAACATGCTTCCCCTTACTTATGGCATTACATGCAGTGTTATAGCTAGCTTGTTTTATCAAACAGGTCGTCTGGAGTACTATTACTCAGACTTCGATTAAATTTTTGCCAACCTGAAAGTTTTAAATAGCTTAAACAAAGTCAGACCTGCTAAACAGATGAGGGGATTCTTTTTGGTGACTAATGAACTTACCTACAAATATGCTTACAAGAACAATTTAACTTGCAAAATGAGAGATGAAGAAAGATCTTTTCTCAAGTTGGTTGAGGAGAGAAGGGCGATTTATAAAAGAAATGAGATGCTGAAACAGACTAAATCCAAATTTTGGCAGCTCGAGGATCAGAAGCTCAATGGTAGAAATAGATATGCTGCTATTCATATAGATGATCCTGTTAGTGGGACATTTTGTATTAGAAGAGACAACACATTATACGACAATTATTTTGTCGGTGCTAGTCAATATGAGGATACTTATCGTATCATAGGGGGATGGGGATTTAAAGGTGGCAAAGATACAATTTTTCCTGGAATTTATTTTGTTTGTGGGAACAAAGCTTACTTTCGTCTCCCAGACCATTGGTATGGGACGTGCTACCTTGGTCTAGTTTTTCCAAACATTTTCCATGTAGACAGGAATGGAGAAGGTTCATTCGAAATTGGCAAACACCCGAACAGGTACAAGAGAGAAAGCTTCTCTGAGATTATGGGAGACATATTTGGTGCAATAATTCCTATGGTGGGAATAACCCTGAATGCAATTAAAATTAGAAAGGTTTCCACAATTGTTGACAGATTGTCCACTGATACTGCAAGTGGTTTCCAATTAGTTAATACTGAACTTGTCACCACCAGAAGTGTGGTTATGCAGAACCGTCTTGCATTAGACATTCTGCTAGCAAAAGAAGGAGGAGTCTGTGGGATTTTACATGTTCAGCATTGCTGTACTTATATCATCCCAGACAAAAGCCAGAACATAGAGATGCTTATCAAAAATATCACTGAATTTCACTCAGAAATAGAACCCATGGAAAGTGACAGTTTTTCAGAACGTCTGAGCAAAAGGTTTGAGGCAATTGGGAAATGGTTTGGTGAAATCGGCAGTTCAATCATTGGCAAATTACTTTATCCTGTAATAATCATAGTTATAGTGACACTTTTGTTAAAAATTAGTTGCATGATTCACAAGAGAAAGAAGCATGTGAGGGAAAAGAGAAGGATCTACAAACTCAGAAAGGCTCAGGAGAAGGAGATAGAATTGGAAGAGTTTCGTAGAGCTCAATATGAGAGCTCCAGACAGACTGATGAAACAGGGGTTTAGAATTACTAACACAGAGACTGTTCATAATGTGATGTCTTCAAAAGTTATAATTTTGGTAAAATTTTGGGTATTGTTTGGTGATTTTGAAATCACCAGATGAGGGAGTTGATGAAGCGAGCTTTTGAAATAAATTAAATTTTTATTCGCTGAATTGGTGATATTGAAATCACCAGATGAGGGAGTTGATGAAGCGAGCTTTTGAAATAAATTACATTTTTTATTCGCTGAATTGAACTTCCATAATAAAATAATAATAATAATGAGTTTTGCATGATTTTGTATTAATTCAACCTAGAATAATGTGCACTTACATAAACACGTGGGTTTAACATTATGTGCTCTTGTTGCATTTGCCAGTTTGTTTAAAATAATATATTAACTTTGTCTTTTCGTTTTGTCAACATTAATTGTGGCTGTTTAAATAATAGCATGTGCTTATTTTTAAATGTGCTTTTGTCTATGTCGTGTCTTTGATGTGGCAAAGGTTTGTTACTTTCTTGTGCTCAAAGCTAGGAAACATAAACTAATGGGTTAACATTAGTGAAGGGGGTGGGTAACAGAATAACTTTCATTACTCAAATAATTGATGTTTTGTGTTTCCTTGCATACTAGAGCTTTGAAAAAGAGGCCTGAGGCCTAACTTAAAATGGGTGTTTATGGAGTCCTGTCATGACGAGCCGAGCCCAGCAAAGAATAAAAAGTTTGTTGTTCATAATCTTCAGAAAACAAAATACGTGGAACTGTGCAGGATGTGCCTCGTGTTGTATAACTTTTCCAAGGACAGGATATGGCAGAAAGGCCAAAGCTAAGGAAGCAACGAACTGTTATTCAATAAAATGTTGCAAAGGTCCTCGGAAGCTAATGTCACTCGTAGACAATAGACAACGGCGCTATGGAAAAATATGATTTTGAATGAAGAGGCAATGACTTCATGTGGACTGACGGCTGTCAGCCAATAAAATCCCAGGATGACTTTCTAAAAGTATTCTTTTAGCTAGTTTTAGATAGAGAAAAGGTATAAAACTTGGCCCCTTGGGAGGAGCTTTGCTGGCTCGTTCCTGAGACCGTGAGATGCTGACGGACTTTTGACTCACGTAAGAGAAATCTGAACTTATGCTTTTCCCTTTAGGTTCTATTTAATTTAGACAGGGAAATAGGGTTTAGGGAATGAGATTCTTTTGCTTAAATACTTTTCATGCTGATTTGATTTGAACTGACAGGATCACTGACAGAATTTCGACCTCATAAATATCGACCTACAAGAATATCGAGTCAACAATATCGAAGGCAAAAATATCGACATCCTATCTACAACATGGTAAGTACAAAAATATCGAAAAAATAATATAGATGTAAAAAATATCGATGTTAAAAATATCGATCTTTTTCTTTTAATATATAAATGTAAAAGTAAGTATATAACACTAATAAATAAAATATACATATTTAAAAGTATCTAATAATGTTTAAAATTAATAAATAATACATATATATTAATAATACATTAATTAAATATATACAGTAAATATATAATATCTATGTACTGAACAATAATTATTAATAATTATTTTACTAATTTATAAATTAATAAAATATAATCTAAATTAGTAATACATTTACAAACATAACTCAATAACATAAATAAAATGTAAGTAATATAAAAAATAAAATAAACATTTAATTTTTTTACAATTAATCATATAAAACGTTGGATAGCGTAAGGGTAAAAATTACTATTCCTACTCCAGAGAGTGCAACAGTAGGGAAAGCGTTTGATAGCGCAGGGTTAAAATTACTAGTCCCACTCCAGAGAGTCAACAGTAGGAAAAGCAGTGGATAGCGTAGGAGTAAAAATTACTATTCCCACTCCAGAGAGTGCAACAGTAGGGAAAGCGTTGGATAGCGTAGAGGTAAAAATTACTATTCCCACTCCAGAGAGTGCAACAGTAGGGAAAGCGTTGGATTGTATAGGGGTACAAATTACTATTCCCACTCCAGAGAGTGCAACAGTAGGGAAAGCGTTGGATAGCGTACGGGTAAAAATTACTATTCCCACTCCAGAGAGTTCAACAGTAGGGAAAGCGTTGGATAGCGTAGGGGTAAAAATTACTATTCCCACTCCAGAGAGTGCAACAGTAGGGAAAGTGTTGGATAGCGTAGGGATAAAAATTACTATTCCCACTCCAGAGAGTGCAACAGTAGGGAAAGCGTTGGATAGCGTAGGGGTAAAAATTACTATTCCCACTCCAGAGAGTGCAACAGTAGGGAAAACATTGGATAGCGTAGGGGTAAAAATTACTATTCGCACTCCAGAGAGTGCAACAGTAGGGAAAGCGTTGGATAGCGTAGGGGTAAAAATTACTATTCCCACTCCAGAGAGTGCAACAGTAGGGAAAGCGTTGGATAGCGTAGGGGTAAAAATTACTATTCCCACTCCAGAGAGTGCAACAGTAGGAAAAACGTTGGATAGCGTAGGGGTAAAAATTACTATTCCCACTCCAGAGAGTGCAACAGTAGGGAAAGCGTTGGATAGCGTAGGGGTAAAAATTACTATTCCAACTCCAGAGAGTGCAACAGTAGGGAAAGCATTGGATAGCGTAGGGGTAAAAATTACTATTCCCACTCCAGAGAGTGCAACAGTAGGGAAAGCATTGGATAGCGTAGGGGTAAAAATTACTATTCCCACTCCAGAGAGTGCAACAGTAGGGAAAGCGTTGGATAGCGTAGGGGTAAAAATTACTATTCCCACTCCAGAGAATGCAACAGTAGAGAAAGCGTTGGATAGCGTAGGGGTAAAAATTACTATTCCCACTCCAGAGAGTGCAACAGTAGGGAAAGCATTGGATAGCGTAGGGGTAAAAATTACTATTCCCACTCCAGAGAGTGCAACAGTAGGGAAAGCGTTGGATAGCGTAGGGGTAAAAATTACTATTCCCACTCCAGAGAGTGCAACAGTAGGGAAAGCGTTGGATAGCGTAGGGGTAAAAATTACTATTCCCACTCCAGAGAGTGCAACAGTAGGGAAAGCGTTGGATAGCGTAGAAGTAAAAAAGTACTATTCCAACTCCAGAGAGTGCAACAGTAGGGAAAGTGTTGGATAGTGTAAGGGTTAAAATAACATACTTAGAAATAAACGATTTTTGTAGTTATAAAAAAAAAATATCAAATAAATATAAACCATATACAATACCTATACTTAATTATAAAACACATGCTTAGCAAAATATATTTTACCTAAAATAAATTTAAAATAATACCATTTAATAATATTTAATTACCAATTATTAATTAATTAACAATTATATTTTTAACAATACAATTAGTTTTTATACATTATTAATTATTTAAATTAACTTTACTTCCCACCATATTTCCCTATAAAACCACTACCCACAACATAACACATTTATCCATTTATGAATTAATGAAAAATAATTAGCAAATAATTAAAATTAATTACCAATTAATTACATTTATTTTTTAATTCCTACTAATTATTAAATAATTAACCATAATTAAATTACTCCCCACCCAATTCCCCTATAAACCCACATCCCGCTACAGAAAATATATATCAATTAATCAATTAATTTGTTTTCTTCAATTAATTAATAATAATTAGCAATTAATTATAATTAATTAATTAATCCTACTAATTATTCATCAACTTACCATAATTAAATTACTTCCCACCCTATTCCCCTATAAACCCACAACCTGCTACAGAACATATATATCAATTAATAATTTATTTAAAATTATTTTCCTATTATTTTCTAACAATTACCAATTAATTATAATTTATTAATAAATCCTACTAATTATTAATCAATTTAACATAATTAAATTACTTCCCACCCTATTCCCCTATAAACCCACAACCCGCTCCGGTACTAAAACATACAATTTTCTTATAAATTAATTTATTTTTATATCAGATTAATACACATATAATAGTAATTATTTTATAAACTTAAGTTAAACATATAACACATACATAATAAAAAACTATAAAATAATACAAATATCGATATTAGTGTCATCGAAATTAGTAACATCGATATATATGCTATTGATATTACTAACTTCGATATTACTTACATCGATATTAAGAATTTCGATATTACTTACCTTGGGTCGATATTCTGTCCTACGATATTCTTGCCTTCGATATTATGCTCCTTCGATATTTCAGACTCGATATTATGGTAGGTCGATATTTCCTACTCGATATTTTGACTGTGTACCGAACTGACAGTCTAATGTGCCTTTTCTTAATAAATGCTTATTAAATGCTAATAAAATAAATATTATTTGAATATGCTCTTTACTTAATAATAAAGTTAATAAAATAGATTTTGAAATGACAAGCTGGCCTTGTTTGTTTTGAGTCTAGTTACCATTAGTTAATCCATTGCCTTGGTGGCTTAATTAAATGTACAAATTTTTATAAAAATGACAATGATAAGCTGCATTTGTATATAAATATAAATAGTTTTGTGAATAGATCTGATTAATTAGGTCACATGATTCAGTTGGTCAATTCTCGCCTCAGTCATTTATGGGCCTTGTGATGAGTTTATGAATTATGGTGAGTATCGTGGTGTAGAGTTGTGCATATGAGACAGAATTTCTTTAGGCCCGCTGGATCAACGCGTTTCAGCCTACTAGAGGCCTTGATCACATGGCGCCTTGTGAGTTACAATGCCGCATTTAAAGTGCATAGTGCAATGTAAACAACAACACGATTGGTTGCCTGAAGAAAGGCTAATGGACATAGACAAAATACATGTTTGTTTATAGTCACATGGAACCGACAGAGTAATAATCATCGGAACACAACTAGCAACATCATAAATAGCAGCACCAGGAAAGTCTTTTAATTTTTTTTATTGTTAAACCCCCGTCGCACTCTCCCTCGTCTACCCACACCAGCATCACCGGTCTTTATCTGTGTCAGCCGCCAATGCATG
The DNA here is from genome assembly GCF_964263255.1 of Lissotriton vulgaris. Taxonomy (NCBI): domain Eukaryota; kingdom Metazoa; phylum Chordata; class Amphibia; order Caudata; family Salamandridae; genus Lissotriton; species Lissotriton vulgaris. The sequence continues at coordinate 960,865,996 of NC_141685.1, read as the reverse complement.
ACTCTATGTCATGACATGCACACCTCACAGAGGGAGTTGTGGTGCTTCTTTGTGATAAACAATTTTCCTGTGAAAATAGTGGGGCATCCATAGGAGAAACCCTACAACAAATACCTAGCCCCATCACAAAGAACAAAGTGAGATCTTTTTTCGGTTTCATTGCCTTCTATAGAATATTTTGCCCAGTTTCCCAGATTTGCCCCCTCCAATCTTTGCTACAGAAATCCATTCCTAATGAGGTACTGTGAGGTGTCCGAGAGGAAGCTAGCTTCTTCGCTCTGAAAACTGCCCTTGGAACGGGGCTTCGGTGTCCAGATTTTACTCTTCCTTTAGTTCTTCAAAGTCAGGTGGGGTTAGGGGCAGGGTTGGATTGGGATTAAAAATCGGCCCGGGCACGATAAAAAAAAGTGGCCCACATTTGCATATTGCCTTTGCAAAACACTGCTTTGGCGAAGTTTTATTAAAAAAAGGGGGGGGTAAAAAAGTGCACAGATTAGCTTGCACTGGTGAAACACATCTGAATACAAGTGTGGCCACTTTTGCTTCGTCCCCCTGCCCCCCTCAATAAGCATATGTTAATGGACCGGCCCCAGCAAGAGAAAGGGAGTGACACCTCAGCCCTTTAATAAAAGGGAAGTAATTGAGGCCCATCTGCCTCCAGAAAGGCCACTCAGGTACCCACTGGGCCACTGGAGGCATCCAAAGGATGCAGAACCCGCCAAATCACCCCGCAGACTGCTCAAAAAAGCAGCCCACAGCTGGAACTGGACACCGGCCCCTCAGGCAATGCCCAAGAGCCCGCATTACCAATCCGACTCTGGTTAGGGGAAAATATCAGGGAACAATGCTGAGAGGTCAAGGCATGATGCAGTAATTTCCTAATTTTCTTTTTCACCAGACACCCTCTCCCCCGCCTAGAATTAGCTAAGACTCAAATGTCATATAGCCTCCATCTACTTGAGGCTACTTACGAAGAAGGACATTAAGCCATTGCCATTAGACACTGTGAACCCCAGGTGTGAGGGACCAACCTTTAACAAGGTTACAAGGACATGAAGAAATGTGCTAATGTGTGAAGAGGCAGTTAAGCATGAGCACAACCCTAGACTCTGTGTAATTCCTTTGTATGAGCTGTTATCTCATCAGATACATTAAAGAGGCTAGAAGGACATCCCTCTCTTTGGTATGTCTGAAGGTGATCCGTCTTCGGTATGTCTGAAGGACTTCCCTATCTTCGGTATGTCTGAAGGACACCCATCTTCGGTATGTCTGAAGGACTTCCCTGTCTTCTGTTTGTCTGAAGGACTTCCCTGTCTTTGGTATGTCTGAAGGTCTTCCCTGTCTTCAATATGTCTGAAGGTGATCCATCTTCGGTATGTTATGTTATGTTATATGATATGAGTTTGTAAAGCGCGCTGTTACCCAAGGGTGTCCTAGCGCTGAGCACTGTCTACCTGAAAAGCATCCATCCCTGCAACAGAGCTAAGGCTGAGCTGGAAACAACCATATCTTCAAACCTTTCCTGAATGAAAGGAATTCCGTGGCAGACCTTAGATAAAACAGAAGGTCGTTCCAAGCCTTGGTGGCTCTGAGGCCATACTCTTACCACCCCAGTTCGCCTTTTTGGCCCTCAGAACGGCCGCCCTCATTGCCTCCATTGAGCGCAATGTTCTTCCGGGGACATACCATTAGATGCGTTTTGTTAGATCTTCCGGGCCAGTCCCCCTCAAGGCCTTGATCACCGTGCAGAGAGCCTTATATTGGGCTCGTTGTCTGAAGGAGATCCGTCTGAAGGTATGTCTGAAGGTGATCCTTCTTCGGTATGTCTAAAGGTGATCCATCCTTGGTATGTTTGAAGGTGATCCGTCTGAAGGTATGTCGGAAGGTACTCTGTCTTCGGTATCTCTGAAGGTGATCAGTCTTTGGTATGTCTGAAGATGATCTGTCTTCTGTATGCCTGAAGGTGATCCATCTTTGGTATGTCTGAAGGTGATCCGTCTTTGGTATGTCTGAAGGACTTTCCTGTCTTCGGTATGTCTGAAGGTGATCTGCCTTCAGTATGTCTAAAGGTGATCCGTCTTCCGTATGTCTGAATTTGATCCATCTTCGGTATGGCTGAAGATGACCCATCTTCTGTAAGTCTGAAGGTGATCCGTCTTCGGTATGTCTAAAGGTGATCTGTCTTCAGTATATCTGAAGGCCTTCCCTGTCTTCGGTATGTCTGAAGGTGATCCGTCTTCGGAATATCTGAAGGACTTCCCTGTCTTCGGTATGTCTGAAGGTGATCCGTCTTCAGTATGCCTGAAGGTGATCCGTCTTCGTATGTCTGAAGGTGATCCATCTTCGGTATGTCTGAAGGTGATCCGTCTTCGGTATGTTTAAAGGTGATCCGTCTTCGGTATATCATTATGAATGGTAGAGGTAGATGTCATACTTCCATCAGAAGGTCTTAATAGCTTACAAGGGCAAGAATCTGTGCGTCAGTCTTGACGAAACAATTATGACGAGTCCCTCAAACTCAATACATATATGAAAAGTATGCTTAAAAATGATTCCTTGCATGCCAGCTCGGCAATGTAAATTGTGGTTGGATAAATTATTAATTCAGTTAGACAACGGAAATATCATCAATTTTTACAGAGCCCAAAGAAAGCCTTTAACAGACTTGGAAGGACCTCAAATATAGGAGCCATTTTGTGCACACAGCTGGGGCCCTAGAATTGTTTGTTCAAGGCTCTTGGTAGGACTAATAGTTATCTTTACATTCTTATGGATCATGCATTAACAGAACTCAATTTTGTGGCACAAGAAAATCATTAAAGCTTTATCTCTCACACTATTTAGATCGCCGTACTCTGAATTTGTCCAACATGTTTTAAAATCAGCTTACAGTCTGAGGGAGAAGACGCTCTTAATCCTTGATCTTAAATTTTGAGGTGAGTTCCCTCATCAGCACCAAGTCACAGAATCCCACAACGCGTTTTGCATATTGCACAAAAAAAACATTTCTCACTTTGGTTTGATGTAGATTTCCAATTCATGGAGATGGGTAACCTTAAACGTGTTGCATTGGGTCAACATTTATAGATCGGTTAAAACACACTGATGTCATTATCACAAGTTACACAATGGTGGGTGTTTAATTGTGGAAATGGCTTGCCTTGCTGCAATTCAGAAAATGTTTTGCCTCCATCTTCATCTATCGAGAAACTGGACCTTGCTAGACCCCCGTATGTGGCTATTGAGGGCCGCATATGATAACAGGAGGGGTGCCTATTTTATATACCATGGGTAGAACAATAATATTTTCAATGTATTTTAAACTTATTTGGGTGTAAATGTGTGCTGTAGGGCTGTGCAAAGCTTCTGACTTAGATTGCCAGAAAAGTCATTCCATGTCCCTGTGGGTTTTTGATTTCCCCTTAGTGAATCAAGCCATTTGCATGTGCTCACTGAGAGCCACCTATGTAATGCATTGAGACCCCCAGAGCATGGCTCTGAGGTCAGGAGGGGCGCCTTCAGTGTAACCATCCTCTATGAGAGTAACTACTGTCAGAGGACTGAGAGGGACTGGCAATGGTGGCAACATTCATTCTAGTAGAAAGGACAGACTCTGTTTGCCAGTTGCCCTCAGGAGAGACATGCCTACAGGCCTCTCCCACTGAAAGACCTGCTAGTTTGCCTCAACCAAGTTATTTGCTCCAGCTGTGTGGGACATGTGTGGAGAGTGCATTTTTAATGTGCACGTGGGAGGTAGAGTAGGTGTGGCGCATGTGTTGTCTTTCACTGTAAGGACAGAGGAATACATCCTGGAGTTTCTTTGTGTGGTTGGATAAACATAATTGAGAGCTTAGGATAGGCTGCCCATGTCCCTCAGTTTGACCTGCACTCACGCCTAGAAGTGATCTGAACCTTCCTCAGAAGTGACTATGGTATTTGGGACCTTGTGGCTAGAGAAGAATGATATCCTGTCTTTTGTCTCACCATGAAATGAGCACTGTAGGATCCTAGTCCTTACCCTCCACGAGTCTCACTGAGTAAGGCCAACACAGCCGGGAGGCAAGGAGAACTTCCTAAAATATCGTTGTCAGAATATTATCCGACAAAAATACTGTGTATTAAATATTGTTTACAAAAATATAACATAATTGAAGTCAATAGAAATCTACACCAATGAGGAGGGTATGTTTGTAAACAATATTTAGGACACAATATTTACGTTAGAAAGCACATTTGACAAAGATTTCTGACATACAACCCCGAAAATCATTTCCATATCTGGAAATGTCTAATTAGAGGACCCCCCCCCCCCCATCCATTTGAACATAGCAGAGAACTGACAGCTCTAGCCAAGAGCAATTAATTGACAGGTACTCTACTAGATTGATAAAAAACTCCTACAAAAGGGCGGCAAACAACCCCAGAGAAACACTACTGGAGACTAGAGTGAAAGACCCCGAGGATGTAATCACCTGCGTGACCACATTCACAAAGAACTCTGCCTTCATTAAGAAGACTATTAACAGACATTGGAACATTATTAACTCCGGGGGTTTGAACTTTCCTCGCCCAAGATTTGCATTTAAACGCACACCCAATTTGAAGGATGCTCTTGTCCATACAAGTCCAAAAAAAACAGAATACAAACAATCAGAGCACCCTATGGGACCTCCCTCCGGTAGTAGGCCATTTCCCTTGCGGTGGATGCACAGTGTGCCCCCAAACCAGTGTCATCAAAGAGATCCAGTTATCCCACACATTTACCTGGCGATTGCAAAGGCATACCAATTGTAATAGCGCCAAGTGTATTTACCTCCTCACCTGTCCCTGTGACCAACAGTACATTGGGATGACAATGAGACAGATAAAACTGCGCATTCAAGAACACAAAAGCAATATAAGATGCCTAAAAACAAATACTAGACTGTACCAACACTACACACAAATGGGACACACAGCCGACAGTATCCGCTGGCTGGTTCTAGAATGCCATCCAGGAATCACCAAAGAGGGCTTGTTCAGGATTGAACAAAGGTGGGTCCATCGCCTCAAACTGGATACACTGGGTCTTAATGACGCCGTTCCTTGGTCATCTATTCACAATTAGACCATCTTTTTGTACTTAGATTATTCTAGTGACCTGCACTTACCAAGTTTACTCTTACCTGACCCCTGGCTCATCTTTTCATAATTTGACCATCTGTGTGCAGTTATATTATTCCAGTGACCTGCACTTTACCTTTTACCCAGACCCGCGGCTCATCCTCTGGCCAAGCTCCGCACCGGCCCTCCCCACTCCCGATCCCGCCCATGTCATGTGATCAGACCAGACTGGACTCCACCGACTCCACCATCACGAGCCATTAACTTATTGCTTACTTAGACTTTAATTACGTTCAGGTATATGAAATCAATATCTCTATATCCCTGCACTCAGTTATATGACACTGAATTTATCGATCTCACGATCAATTGAGATGTCACGATCGTTTGGGCTCAATAGGCTTCAGGGCGAATACCATACCGCCTACTCCCCCAATATGGCCGACAGACATGCTCACTTGTTCCTCTCAATCCCTGCAGATCGTAGCAAGCTCTCTTCGCTAACCTTTGCGCATGCGCGGGTCCTGAGTGCGTGACCATGCCCACCATGGCAATCACCGGAGTTTGGAGATGCAGGGTACGAGTACGCTAGAACAACGGCAACCTCGCTACCAGTTGCTCCGGATCCCGCACGGATTGCACGTGGGGGTAGGTTTGCAGGCAGAGACCGCACGCCGTTTGGGTAAGTTTCCTTGGAATGGTGTTGGCTCACCAATGGGTTGAGCTTCATAGAAATACTCGTGGTTTTCGGTGCAATTACGTGCTGTGGTCCTGTGTGGAGTCTGAGACAGGCTAATCTGGGGCACTTGGGCTTATTCAGGAAACGGGGACCGTACCTTGCCATTCCTTTTGGTGGATGTTACTCTGACAGGGGAACACGGGCTTTTCCTCCCCTCGCACTCTCACGTCTCCACTCCCTGTTGACGTTGCAGACTCGAGGGGCACGGCGAGGCTCGGGGTTTCTCCCTGTCAATCACCACTAAACACAGGAAGGGTGGTACCTTCGGAACCACTCTGCAAGCCTAACGTTGCTACAGTTACCGCTCTGAGAACTGGACATTGGACATCAGTAGCGGGATTGGCCAGTTCAGCCCGGCTATGAATGTTCTTTTCCAGCAATTAAATACCGGCCCCCATTTAAGGAAATTAATTGTTCCTTTCCCTCCCTCCCCCTACCTTCCCTAGGTCCCTGACTCTTCTGTGCAGGTCCCACAGGAGCAGACTGCGGGGCACCTTAGGGACACACTTAGGGTAAGCGCTTTTTGATCCAATCTTCCATTGTTTTTGACTCGGCTGAGTCTTGTAAATAATTTTGTGTGTGTGTTTTATATATAGGGAAATGCACCTAGTATCTAGAGGAGAATTATGCTGACAACCCTTCCTATATGTTCTCCATTTCTCTAGGTTGCACCACTTGAGGCAGGACCAGTTGGCCTGCCCATCACAGACCAATAAAATAAAGGTTGTATGTAAGTTTTTAATTCACTGTGTAGTACTAGACACCAAAGTCCTGAGGAATTGCTAGATTAGCAAGAAACATGTCGACCTAAACAGAGGGTTGCAGATATCTTCGCCACTTACTTTCGTAGCGTCTATCTCCCCTCCCACTATTTTAACCAAAGGAGTCAGCCACGCTATTAAAATCCTTGTGGACTAACTTACCTTTTTTAATCACCACCACTTTTTCACGACTATACATTTTTTCTGCCCTCTCACACGCATGCACCATATGGCTGGAACAAAAGATCTCTGCTAAAGAGCCCCTTCGCGGGTGCCCGTCAGACATTGCAGCGCCAGTCTGACGAGGAGCAGGACCCATATGATGAAGCATGACACCTAGCTTGCTGGGTGTGTGAGGGTTCTAGTTCCCAAGAGGGAAATTTCCCTTTCTTCTTTCCCTCTTGTTTTTCTCTATACACACACACTCTTTCTTTCTAGTCCTACTGGGGACCTTTGTGCTATATTTTGCTATTACTCTGTCTTGGGTACCAAGGATTCTCATTGACCAGTGCCAGGAACCACGCAGCAGCTTGGGAGAGAAGCCTTCTGTGTGCCAATTTTAAATAATGTATTCTTGCTTCCCAGTGCTTAATTTGTAATAAATAAAGTGCCAGGGCCCTCATCAGGATGCCTCTGCAGCCTACACCACCCCTTGCCACTGCCAGCGCTGCCAATGACAGTACCAAACCAGCTACTAACCATCACACTCCTACAAGTGTGACAATTCAGACTATTCAAGGCCCGCAAAGCTATAACATTATCAAGGGTGGCAGGTATTAGCCATTTTTAATGCATATTGAATTAGTAAACAACTGTTGTTGTGCTCACTCTAAATCAGGCAAACAGCCCACCATGTGGCAGATAAATGCGGTGCTGCCAATTAAGTGCTGGTGCGGAGCACCGGAAACCATCGGCTCAAATTAAGCACTGCTTCTTCCTTTTCCAGTTAGGGACACAACCTGAGGCAAGGCTGTGTACGGACAGCTAAGGATTGCCTGCATAAGAAGGAATTGATAGAAATTCCAGATAGAAAGGCTTGCTGGGCTGCATCCTTCGGTGGAAGGCCTGCCTTGAGGGACAGCCCAGAAGCTGTGTGGGGATTGGGTCCTGATCATGCTGGAAGTGCTGCATTTTCCATTAGGGAAGAATCCAAATTGATTTAGGGGCAGGGCGAAAGTATGGCTCTGCAGGAGGTCAGTAATTAGAGGCGGTGTCTACAGCTGTCCTAACAAGACAAAGAACAGCAATCAATGCTGTGAGCCCCAGAGGAAAGCGACAACAAAGGATCCTTTGAGGTGTGCCCCCTCTGACCCTGTGCCCCAGTGAGAGTTCCCCTGGTGGACCTCATGGGGGCCTTAAGTGTGCTTGGTCCCCCCTCCTGAACAGTGTCATCTTATTGCATACTCTTGGCCCCCCCCTTCCGAGACACCTTTGTATTTTATTACCCATTTTCTGCTAATTCAAGCCCCATAATGCAAAGATCTATAGCCCACCTCCCATAGTAAGCCTTGAATGGCTCTGCCTCATTGCCTTGAGGGTCAAGTGTTAATGGGTTACTCAGTGCTCCCTTTTGAGTCCAGTAGTACCATGGCCCCGGGACACCAGAGGTGAAAGGCCCAGTTGACAAAACTAGAAACCCATAGTCTCTGATTCTCCTGGGACCCAAAAACTGTTTCCATAAACCTGTATCCGAAATTCTGTTACTAGCCATTGGGCCAGATTTTACGTTGCATTGCGTTGACCTTGCCTCGCGCATGGTGTCACGAGAACAAAGCAATACTTAATTCAGTTTGACCAAGTAATGCAAGGCCACCTTGCATGGCCCTGTATTGTTTTGTAAATCTGGAGTAAATCAAGGCAGAGCAAGTCAAAGTCTTGGGTTACTCGGCCCGGAGATGGCGTTCCAGAGGTGGAGAGTGGGTGCCCCCACACATCCACCCATGGATTTTGGCACATCCTCAGATTTCCCAAGCAGAGTAAACCTGGGAATGGGTCAAAATTCAACGCCTTCTCAGGGGACTTGCAACGAGAAAAATATAAAATATCTTTATTTCTCCTTGTTGTTTCCTCTTTCTAAGTTTGCTGCATTCCGCAGCGCACTTAAAAAGAGAAAAAAAAACTATAAGGATTGTTTTTGTGCCGGAAGGTGTCTCTTTCCCACAACGCAGGCACCCTTGCACCATGGTGTATGCATGCCTGCGTCGGCGCTAGGCATCAGATTGTGTGCCGGCGCAGGCAGAGAGCAGGAATGCTCCATAGTTTGGTAAAAGTGGCACATTCCTGCCTGCTCCCTTTGACACAGCACAACACAGCAAGTTGTCTTGCTGGATTGCTTGAAATAATCTTAAATTTGACCGATTGTGTTTCACAGCTACTGTCAACAATTGGTCTGCAACTCACTGTCTGACTCTCTTCAATACTGTAGAGCCACAGGAAACTGGTGAGGAATGCGTATACCACTGAAAATGAAAGGATTAATGGGGGTTCATCAGTAAATAGTGGTGGCTGTAAAATAAAAGTTATTCAATTGAGCAAAACACTAGATAAATAAAAAGGAAAAACCTTGATTCCTGCAACAGAGGCCTTTTACCGCGGAATGCATTGACATGGAAGAAACAGCAAAGCTTATCTTGTCTCATTCGATGTAGATTTAATGGATGCAAATGTATTATAATATCACAGAAGACGAACAGCTTCTGAAGTTTGATCGACACTCAAGAGATTACTGATAGAATATGAAGAACATTTAATGCCACTTGCGAATTGTGAACTTAAGAATCCATTTATTTAGCTTAATAGTACTGCAATTGAACAGATCGAATGATTTACCTTTTACAAATTGTCCTAGGGAGCCTTCTCATCTCGCACACAAAACAGATATGTACATCCCCCATGAGGGCATCCTCGTATTTCGCTTTTGTTTTGATTATGCTTTAGGGCCTTGAGGCATTAGCAAAAAGAGGACGTCATGGAGGCCGGCCAAACTGACATGCGCACTTAGCATTTTTCCAGTCCACTGTCTTGTACAGCCGTGTGGCGAAAAGCCACAGGCTCCCAGGCACTGTCTTAGCTGCAAAGCATGCTGCTTAGACCAATGCCAGTGCTGCTCTCATGCTCGTAATGCTATTACCAGCATGAGAGCAGCGCTGACATCGGCATCTGGGAGCCTGCACAGTATGTCGAGCATCAGGAGAGGAGGAAGACGGAGCGAACAGAGTGGACCCAGTGTCAGGAAAGTTGTATTTTTCTTTATGTATATTTTTTTAATGTATTTATGTCTCCCCCTTGCCACCCTACCTAGTCGCATCGGGAGCAGCCGCCACTGTGCCTCACCTCTAAATGTGTTGCAGAAAATGCGAGTTTGGATGGATGGAAGCAATGCCAATTTATGGTGATTCTCCAGCTCTGCCAAACCTTAAATGAAGCTCTTTTAATATTTTTTTTCTTCAGTTTTATATAGCACAAACTCAACCCTAAGGTATCATAGCGCTTTACATGAACACCAGTCACCAGGCACGGGGAGATTAAGGGGCATATTATCAAGACAGGCGATAAAATTATCGCCGTTTTGGCGGCCGAAAACTGCCGCTAAAATGGCGATAATGGGCTTGATAATATGCTCTATGAAATTCCAATTGAAGCCCATGTTAGATGTGAAGGACATCTAACATGGGCTTCAATTGGAATTCCATAGAGCATATTATCAAGCCCATCATCGCCGTTTTTGCGGCCGTTTCCTGCCGCTAAAACAGTGTTAATTTTATCGCCTGTCTTGATAACATGCCCCCAAGTGCTTTGTCCAGAATCACACGATGTTTGCGCCTCTACCAGATCCGAACCTGGTTCCCCAGCTTCAAAGTCAGCTGCTCCCGCTGTTTTTAACTTCATTGTGCAAATTTGTTTTGTCCTGCCAAACGTTTTGAAATGGGTCTGCTCGGATTTTGACATTGCTCTCCTTCAATCACAGAGTCCGAGAGGCTGTAGCTCTAGTGTTATCTGATGTAGATCAACCAATAAAGCACAGTTGGGCTTACCAAAACCTCTGTTGTCTCGGTTTGAGAGGTCACAGTGTACAGTGATTATATGTCACAATATTGACTACAGAAATAGCGTGCTGAAAAAACACTGCAGCTAAAATAACAGTGACCAACATAGCAACAAGGTAAGTATACGTAGGTAAGCATAGATTTACTATTCTCAATACATCCACATAACTTGAAGATATATTTCGTCCAGGTACATATATACGTGGAATGAAGTAGAATACAATTATCCTTTCCTATATATGCTTTCCTGGGTGATATTTTAGGTTTTTAGACTTTCTTTGCATTATATTTAGTGCTCATTATTCTAGTAATATAACCACAAGGAGACATCCACTGGCTTCTTGAAGGTAAGGATGCATGTTTAAGTCCCTCTGCCTGCTCCATTATGCGTTACACAGAAATATTATCGTTTTTTTATTAGATAGGTTCAGATGTTATAGGCTGCACATGTTTTTGAAGTCTGGAAAACTTGATTTGGTGATGGTGCCTACGTATATAAGCGTGTGGTATTTGTAGAGGGTTAACCTAACCAAAAGGCAAGGAAGTGCTGTACAGGTTCAAACGCAAAGGTGACATCAGCAAGAGAATGGAAGGGGTCGAGGGGTTTTGAGAGTACAAGTTGACTGTTACTTCACTGTGATGTGGTCATCTTAAAAGAGGTGTGTCAATGATTACAGACGAAGCCACCACAACAACAAGGAACATTTACTATTCAATGTTTAGATGGGATCAAGAGAATTATACGGTAGTCCAGGTCGTCACACAAAAGAATGCAGAAAACCCTATACTGATTAAGGTTTGCTTAATGTCCAAGCTACTGAAACCTTTTATTGTGGGAACTGATTATCCAAAGTTCGAATATGTTGTAATCATTGGGGTCTCATTACAGGTTCTCGACACTTCATATCAAGGAGGACCATTGCAGGACAATTATTGCTTTTAAATTAATAATGATGTGGAGTCTCCTCCTCCTGACTCCCATATAATATTGGTTTGGATAATCCCATCTCCATAAATTTGAGGTTTTGGGGGCAATATATAGCTATGTAGCCCCACCTTCCACAGTTCTAACATTGTAGACCTGAAGCTAAGAGTATATATTCCCACTACTTCCACTTTCTGAGATCTGAGATCCCATAGGGTTCGATCCCTGATCATTGTATGATCCTTTCCCTTGATTACCCCTTCCTCTTTTCCTCCTGTACCCTCTTGTGCACGATTATAAGCCCTAGCTATTACAACAACAACTTTGAGAGTCCTTGATTATCCTCTTTTTATTTTAGTTTTTCTAAAGAGTATAAGACAGCCCCCCCTGGCCATGCGGACAGGTCGCTTGCCTGCCACTTATTTCATCTGCAGTGTCCCACAGCTTGAGTGGCCGCTTCTTCTAAACCAGGTAACCATTATTTGATGCTGTTAACAATAGTGTATCATTGTTTTAACGTTCTAAGATTGCCAACACATTGGTTCTAAATGTGACGAGCACCCTTGAACTTTAAAACAATGTTTGACTATGTATTATATCACTACAAGACGGACACCAGCTGCTATGATTAGTTTCAATATTGCAAGCATATTCCCACTCTTTTTTCTGCTTGCATTTTTTAATCTATCTCTCATATGCTGTGGAGTTTCTATGTGTTTTAATGTGGTTGAGTCAGAGGGTGCAAGCAAGGATGAGTCGGGGATGAATGAATGGATGCATGAGTGCAAAAGTGTGTGACAGCGCATAGATGATAACCTTTTGAGTGTCTAAACCCATCAATGACACAAATATATTTTTGTTCATAAACCAGACCCTTTGGCATTGCCAAAGCTTGCTCACTCTATAGTACAGCCTAGAGGGAGATTTGTTTGGGTCTTCCCTCATGTGTGCTGAGGCGAATGTTCATGTGCTGACTGCTTCCATATGTAAGGGAAGCACGCATCTTTGCCTTTTATGAAGCAATTGTGTGCCACTAGGGGAAGATTGCCATTGTGCAGTAGCGGTCCGTGCAGGTGAGTGCGGTGGGGCGGAATAGGAAATGTAAAATAAATGAATAAAACCACTTACCTTTCCAACGGAATCCGGGGCTGTCTGAGGGCTCCTCAGTGCAAGCGGTGGCTGAGCAAGAACCCCGGAGCCCGGGCAAGCCATACATCGGACCATTGAGAGTCCGCCGCTACCGGGGGCCGAGTGAGCTATGGGGACAGTGACACCCAGGGTCTAACCTGGGGGAGCAGAAGGAGGAGAAAGTTGAAACTTGGGAACAGGAGACAGGAGGACTTTACCTTGCACTTGGCAGTGCGGCGAGCGCAAGGTAAGTGGTTTCATTTATTTATTTTCCATTCCCTATCGGTTGCTTGTCACTTTCACTCCGTCCGCGCGACACCGGCCCACCGCGCTTACCTGCACGGGCTGCTACTGCCCTTGTGTGATATCTAAGACCAGTGATTCATGACTCCACTCTTGCTGAGAAAAAACACTCATTAGTGTTGAAACCGGGCCTAAAAGACAAATCAAGCTAATCTGAAAGTATGTAAGCCCAGTCACCAAGTTAACCTGTTCTACATTTATACTAACTCTCACAAGACCAATGAATGTGTTTTAGGAAAGCATGCGCTGCCTGTACTTTTCCTGTCCTGTGGGAACCCAGCTTACAGGAGAGAGAGAGAGAGAGACTCAGTAGAAGTATGTGGTTCGGGAAACGTAGATAAGGGATTCATGGTGGGAAGAATCACCTTTTTCAGGCTTGAATATTGAGGAATGGCCATCCCTAAAGTGAAGATAAGCAAGAACCAGAAAAGATTTGAAAATGGAAAGACTAATCAGTTTTCACTACATGGAAGAAGGAGGTGATTTGGCAGTCAAATATAAGCTTCAGGGTAGCCCAGAGAGAGGACCCCCTTCTCCAGGACACTTGGGCTAGAAGTGCCGAGGAAGAAGAACCCAACGAGGTAGGTCCCCAGTTTTCCAAATAAAAGGGGTTACTATAAAGGGAGAGAGGGAAATCTCAACCTGCCTAGCTCTTAATCCCAGAACCTCCCAGAGAAAAAGTTATGTAAAGCATGCGTATTAATGACATGTATTCCTATAATTGACCCTTAGGGCCTTCCCGATAGGGTTATCATTTTGTTTTAGTCATGATGGATTACACCACAAGATATAGGGAATATGTCCCCCTAAGCCAAACCAATACCACACAGATAGGCCATGCTATGGTGGATATATTCTCATGGGTAGGTTTCCCTAAATAAATATTAACAGATCAGGGAAGCCCCTTGACAGCTAAACTAATGGTGGGCCAGCATTAGGGCTACAACAGATTAAAATGGCGGCATAGCACAAATGGCCTTGTAGAACGGTGTGGCATCACTTTGAAAATCACTCTAAAAAATTATTGGAAATGGAAACTAGGAGATGGTGTCCCCCGGCTGTTCTTGAGAGCGTCCCTGCAGGGGGACACCTCGTAAAGATGATATAATCCGGCCAGTCCCGGCCGGGGGGGGGGGGGGGAGGGGGGGGTCGCACCACCATGAAAGGAAAGTGGATCGCTTCGCACAGACTGGAATATGTTTGAGTGTGCGGAGGAACGGTTTTAAAGAAATGGAAACCGGATACTTTGTTTCAGAGGTTCACTGGAGAACGTTAATTCAGCGATAACTCTGCAAATGCGTCGGAGTCCACCGGAGGACGTAATTGAGGAGCAACAACACTACGAGTCCCAGAAAGCTGTGTGGTATGAACATTCATGAGGCCCACCAGGGGGCGATAAAATTGACTGTTTAAAGTGACTCAGTTTGTTTTCTCCTGTGCCGCCCATTTGCATGCACTGTGCCCGTGAGAAAGGAGCAGGAGCTCCGAAACGTGAAGGGCTTTTTATTTTTACTCTGACCTGGTATGCCGGTTTGTCGAATGAAGAGTGCTGCCACAAAATGCAGGACCCGGCTGTTCCTGAGGCAACCCAAAATATAAATATTCTTCACGCATAGTCTCTTATTGAGATAGGTCAGGATGGGGGTGAAGTGGGGTTCCTCTTAGTGTCTTTTTTCTGCTCTTCTTTTCCATGCTCAGGATGATGATGTCACCAACTCACCAACACTCTTCAAAGAGAGAAGAATGCCCAGGTAAGTATTCTGTATATGTCTTTCAAGATTGTCCCTGAATACTTTGTGGTACATCTTTTCCTTTTCTGTTTTTCCTGTCGCTAGTACCAATACCGAACAGTTCCTCCACTGATATTCGCCTGTGCTGTTCAACAATTAATTTCAAATTTTCTACGAGCCATTGAAGAAGGGAACGCTGTTCCCGAAACGCGTCTGGCCTGGTATTCAATGCGGATGCTGACATTCACGCTGCTGCTTGTGTGTGAGTTGTTTCCAGTAAAAGGATTGAAATACTTACCTGCCGGCTGGCTCTTTCCATTGGGGCTACCTTGTTTGTTCGTATAATATATATATATATATATATATATATATATATATATATATATATATATATATATATATATATATATATATATATATATATATTACCTACTGGCGGTCGCCAGTAGGTAGTTATAGTTAGGATTTTTTTCAATGTTAAATCTCAAAATTCTATTTGGAATAACTTTGGCACCGGTTGACGAATCTGCCTGAAAATTTCCTGAAAATGGCCTCGTCGAGCTCCGGTCCTTCCTTGAAAGTTTGGGGGGGATTCGTCAAGCGGGGGCCGAGATAAAAGGGGGGTCACAAAACGCGTTTTCCCCATGTTCATTTCCATAGGGCGGTCGATTTCACTTTTAGCCCGAACGGCTGAATGGATTTACACCAAACTTGGCAAAATTGTAGGGACTGGTAGCCCGATGTGCCTTTGCTATGTCTCAAGATATGTGCTCCAGTGGATTTTGAGTAATTTAGGTTCAAAAAAATATATATATCTATAGCAGCGCACCGGTGCGCGCACCGGAGAGCGCTCCAGGCGCGACACGCGAGGTGCGCATGAAAAGCTGATTGGCTCTCGGGTGTCTGTAAACATTCCAAACAGTCCAGAGCGGTCGCCATCTTGTGTCTCGGTAAAATCGAGACATAAGAGGTGGCTAAAACAAAGTGGGAACTGACCATAAGGCGTCAGGGATAGACCCCTTTGACCCCCTAGGTTTGATGTGGGGGCTATAAAAGGGCCCCGCGGGGCATTTAAATTATTTTTTTTTTTTTCGTTTTGCGCGGGGGAAGCGCACGGTGCGCGCACCGGGGAGCGGCCCGGGGAGCGCACTATGATGAAAAAAGGTGACAGAGTGTTTAAAAAATGAAGTTTTGATTTAGAAATTGGAGGTAGTTCTAAAAAGAACTTTTTTTTTTCTTCTTTTTGTTGTTTTATATTTTTTTTTTTTTTTTGAACTTTTTGAACTTTTTTTGGCTTTTCAAAACAGTTTTATATATTTTTTTGTATTTTTTTGGGGGGAGAAACAAAAAAAGGGAATTGAAACTGGCTCAACTGGAGCAAAAAAACAAAAAACCCAAAAAATTACTTCTTTTTGGGGCACTTGTGATTATCACCTGCAAGGACGATGAGTTTCACACTTTGTTCCCCATAGGAGATAAGTTTGCCACAAGCAGTGCAAGTAATTTTAAAATCAGCAAATCTCGGCTGAATGCAAGGCATCACCTCTGATGTTTCTGGTTCCGAGGAAGTGGGTTGGTTTCTTTGGGAGGGGGTCCTTGATGAATGGGGGAGGTTACTGGCCAGTTCCCGGAACTCTGCACGAGAGTAGTTGTTTGGATGCTTTCTTGTCATGTGCCGAATCATGGTATAGTTACCAAAAGAATATTTCTTATTTGGGTTGCCCCGTGAAAGTTCATCATTGCAGATGAGGCAAGTGACTTTGGGCGCATTCACCTTTTTTTTCCCCTCTGGAATTGAAAAAAACTGCCAAATAAAGTGTGGTTTGGGTTTATAAGGTGTATTTTCTTCTGGCAGCCATCTTCTTCTCCCCTCCTCCTCTTCCTCTTCCTCTTCCTCCTCCTGTTCTTGACCACCAATATAATTTGGAGCTGGTCCTCTTGGTTGTTGTGGTGGTGGTGGTGGGGCAGATGCACCAGCTGATGCTACTAATGAAGCCATTTTAAAGTACAAAATATTACTCAAAGAGCAAAAAAGTAGACAGAGCAACAAACAGGTCTTCCTCAGTCAAAGGACAAAGTCAGAATAAGGAAAAAAGGTGGGGTCTTTCATCATTTAGAAAAAAAAACTGTCCTGAACCAATGAGAAGTGTTATTTTCAGGTCACAAGACCAGGGGCTTCATCATTATGAAACCAAAACTGTTATGAACCAATGAAAAGTGTTATTTTCTGCTCACATGACCCGACGCGCTTACGCTACGCGCCCGGGGCGCGCCCGGGGGCGCGCCCCGGGTCGCGCAGCGTAAGCGCGTCGGAAGTTTACGTTGTGCGATCGTATTCGCTCGAGTACTTCCGGGTGCGCTTACGCCGTGCGTATCACGCGGTCGCGGCTACGCGATACGTCACGATCATGTTTTCGTTTGCGATATTGGCGCTCACGGGACGCTCCCCGGAGCGCGCCCCGGGGCGCTTTTCAGAAATACGCTTTTCGGGGCGCTCCCCGGGGCGTGCTCCGGGAGCGCTCCCCCAAAAAATAAAAAATAAAAAATTGGGATAATTGTAGGGAGAGGTAGCCCTATTCTGAAGTGGTTTGTAAAAAACATTAACTTTAGAAAAATATGTATTGTGCTACATTGGGCTTAATATATGTTAGAGCCAAAATGTAGCCCAAATGTAGCCCAAAGTAGCCCAATGTAGCCCAAAGATGGCCACCAGAGATCAAAAATTGAAAATGTAGCCCAAAATTCAACTAGATGTAGCCCAACTGTAGCCCAATGAGAGAATGTACCAGAGTGTTAAAAAGAACAACTAGAGTGCTAACAGTCTTATTTATAAAGTGAAACTTATAGTTAGGAATTAGCATTAAAAAAACCTTTGAAATTCACTGAAAAAACCATAGGTTTCACACCAGTTATAGTTAGGAATTAGCGTTTAAAAAACCTATTAAATTCACTGAAAAAACCATAGGTTTCACACCAGTTATAGTTAGCTGGAAATTTTACTGATATAAAACCATTGAAATTCCCACGTTATAGTTAGTCGGACTCACTATAACTTGCGCGTGCAATGCACTGCTGATGACATCACATATTACATCACTCATGACATGGTCAGTGACATCACTCATGACATCACTGATGACACCATCCAGTGAATATGTGTCTTTCTGAAAAATAAATATTAGTGAGTTATGTTTTAATATTTAAATTCATATATTAGTGTTTCACTTTGTGTATAAGTGGCTACGTGTGTTGGTAAGTAGCTACATGCGTATGTATATGGGTTATTTGATATTTTTAGTAGTATCAGTATGAGTGTCTATATGGTTTGGTGGAGGTATTACTTAGCACATAGATGCATGAGTGACTGACTCTTTGTTTGTATGTGTTTTGAAGACAGCATATGTACAGGACTGTATGGGTGGATGAGTGTCTATATGTGTTTGTTAGTGAGTGAATGACTGTCCCACTAGTGTCTTTATCAGTAACTACATATGTTTTAATCTAGTATATATGAATATTGATGTATATAAGTGAGTATATGTGAGAGTAAGAGATTGTAAGATTTCCTGTTTAAATAAGTATGTGTTTCTATAAGTGATTGTTTAAGAGAATAAATATGTGTAATTTTCAATAGAAGTAAGGTGGAAGTGTGTGTATAACTATATATTCAAATAAATGGTTGTTCAATAGTTTATTTGCACGTGTGAATATGTGTGTGAGTAACTTTTGGATGAATGTCGGTGTGTAACAGGATGTATAGGTGTATCTCTTCATATGATGAGTGAGTATATGTATGAGTGACTATATAGAACTGTTGGTGAATGAATGGATGTGTACATAGATAGTGGAAGTACAGAATTGCTTGTTGTAACTGATATAGGTATGTCCATTTTTTAAAAATTTCAGTTTCTATTTTTGAATATGTGTCTCAAGGGTTACTTTACACTGAGAGGAGGTCCGTGACTGTGTCACAAGGATGGTGTCATCAGTGATGTCATGAGTGATGTCACTGACCATGTCATGAGTGATGTAATATGTGATGTCATCAGCAGTGCATTGCACGCGCAAGTTATAGTGAGTCCGACTAACTATAACGTGGGAATTTCAATGGTTTTATATCAGTAAAATTTCCAGCTAACTATAACTGGTGTGAAACCTATGGTTTTTTCAGTGAATATATATATATATATAGATAGATAGATAGATAGATAGATAGATAATGATGAATGCATTATTTAATTACTTTTTATCACAAGATCCTAGCAGACTTTCAAGCCGGTCAGGCATCCGAAGAGATTCTAGCAAGAATTATTACAGTGAAAAACATCTATCCCTAAGGATTGTCAATGGGTAAATAACACTAAAATCCTACCCTGCAGAGGTAATCTGTGGGATTTTATGTAACAAGATAACTGCTTGCAAACTTTAACGCAGTGCAAAAGCACTGGCTTTAACGTATGTGTTACACAGTAAATAAATCAGGCCTACTGTCTTTGTTGTAATTGTTTGTAATAAAGAGCCCAAACCTATGGCATCTGAAATATTTTTCCTAGAGAACCAACCGAGCCTACAGCTGTTACCATTTTCCTATCACCATAACCAACTTAGGCATGCTGTATTGAGCTAAGCCACAAGGCAACCGCCAGGCATACCATCCAAAAATTACAAAAGTATAAAAATTTACAGTTGTAATTGCAAAATACTATCTCTTCTATGGGTGTCTTTCAAGTGTTTTCATGCAGAAAATCACCTACATCCATGATTTGTCAGATGGGGTACCCAACAGCAAAACCCTTTTCCTACTTCAGGATTTCTGTTAGATTACATGCAACAAAATACCTATCTGTAGACTTTCATAAAGAGTAGTAACAATGCAATGTGCCAGGCCTAGTGCCTTTAGCTTAACTTTTCAAAATAAAATAATGAGGAATATCACCTTTATAATTGGCTCATTACCATAACCAACTCAGTTTGTCCCCCAGCTGCCACCCCCCCCTTCCCTTTTTAATGACGGCCGCTGCATGGGAGCGCAAGCAGGACCTCTAACCTCCTGGCCAGGGACATGCTATCTCCCTCCCAAGCTCCGCTGCTGTGCCGCTGCCCTGTGCAGTGCTCGGCACAAGTAGGTGATTGCGCCACTGTTGAATTGGGTTGGGCCCGTTTTCTGTCCCTCTGTTATCATGCCCAATAGTGTATATTGCATATTTAGTGATCGTAATTGTGCCCAATATTTGTATATTTGGTGATTGTGCCTCTCTGTATTTAGTTTACGGTGCCTCCTCTGTATTTAGTTATTGTTCCTCTCAGTATTTAGTTTACTGTGCCTCCTCTGTATTTAGTTATTGTGCCTCTCTGTATTTTAGGCTGTGCCTTTCCTGCCACTGCCATCCCCATGGCCCCTCCCTCTGCCAATCCCCGCTCCTGCCCCCTGGCTGCCACTCCCTCCCTCTTCCCGCGCAAAAGGCAAGTCTGTCTGCGCCCGCCTGAGCCCACCTGCGACCTGACCGGGAACAGCGCCAGGGTCCCTGGACCTTTGACCACCCACCACTATGACTCAGCTGCCCTCCTCGTACTCAACCCTGGAAGACACATCAACTGCCAGCTGACCACGCCGAACTCCACCCACGGCCAGTTCTCCTGCCGCCACTGCCGCAAAACCTTCACCACTCTCCGTACCCCCACGGCCATCTCATCAGACCCCAACACCACCGAAGCACTGAAATGTATACTCTTCCCCGTGGGCTCCCTGCACAGGCACGCCATAGAGATCTGGGACCTCCTTGACACCCTCTCGCCGGACGTCGCTTTCCTCATGAAAACCTGGACCAAAGCCTCCCCGGGACCGATATCGCCACCGGCATCCCCGATGGATACAAGATCCAGAGGAAAGACCGCCCGACCGCCCAGGAGGGGGACTTGCCATAGCACACAAGAACTCCCTCCGACTCACCACCTTCGCTACGAGCGACACCCCGACCACCACCAAGCACCTTGATTCCCAGATACAGACTAGTCCCAGTCCACACTGCACAGCACACTCGCCTACAGGCCCCCCCCCAGGCCTCAAATGATGTTTGCCACCACCATCACCGACCTCGTCTCACCCCATCCCATTACCTCTTCGGACAACATACTCATCGGAGACCTCAACTTCCACCTCGACAACCTCAACGACCCCAGTTCCTCCATCCTCCTGGACAACCTCGCAAACCTCGGACTGAAACAGCTTGTCACCTTACCACCCACACGGCAGGTCACACCCTCGTCCCCATCTTCGCAGGTGGGAACAACATCCACTTCAGCTACACCATGCAACCTCTCTGGAACGACCACCACTGCGTGCACTTCCACATCAACAAACCCGCTACCCCCAAACCTGCACCCAGCCCACCACAAAGGAACTGGAGCAAGGTTACCAAAGAGCTCCTCAACTCCACTCTCAACCTCGATACCCCTTCCACCTTGACTGATGCTATCCTCACAGCCGAAGAGCTACACAGATGGATTTTCAACTGCGCAAACAAACTTCGCACCCCTATGGAGTCCCGACAGACAATGCCGCAGGAAGGCCACCTGGTTCACCACAGAGCTCCAAGAATCCAGGTAAACCTGCAGACATCTCGAGAAGAATTGACAAAACAGCAAAGGACCGGAAGACTGCACCACATACAAGAACGCCATGACAGAATACCTCCATCTCATCAGATCAACCAAATGAACCTTCATCCAGAACAAGGTCTCGGCCAACGCTGGCAACTCAATGGAACTCTTCAGCACCATCCAAGAATTCACCAATTCCCCCAGCAAGGCCACAGACATCACCCCTTCCCAGGACCTCTGCAAAAAACTCAGCTCCTACTTCCATCTGAAAATCAAGTCCTTCTACGACAACTTCAACAAACACACCTGGACTCCGAAACCACCGCCCCCTCCAACAATGCCAGCCCATCGACCATCTCCACCTGGACCCCAACCACCACCGAAGACACTGAATCGACCATAAAAGGCATTCACTCAGGAGCACCCATGGACCCATGCGCCCTGCACATCTTCCGTAGAGTCGCCGCTGCCAAAGCACCGGAACTTCGATGCACCATTAACACCACGTTCGAAACCGGCACCTTCCTCAAAGACTGGAAGTGTGCAAAAGTCAAACCCCTGCTCAAAAAGCCATCGGCAGACCCTTTGGACCTCATGAACTACCGACCCATCTCCCTCCTCCCCTTCGCGGTGAAAGTCACAGAGAAAACCATCAACGCTCAACTAATTGAAGAGAACTCCATTCTTGACCCCTCTCAATCCGTATTCCGCAACAACCACAGCACCGAGATCGCCCTACTCGCTGCAACAGATGACATCCGCACCATCCTCAACCAAGGCCACACTGCGGCCTTGATCATACTCAACCTCTCCGCAGCCTTCAACACCGTCTCTCACCACACACTCGTCGCCAGACTCCACAATGTCTGCATACAAGGAACCGCACTCGAATGGCTCCACTCCTTCCTCACCGACAGGACCCAAAGAGTCAGACTACCACCTTTTCTCTCCACACCCACAGAGATCAACTGCGGAGTGCCCCAGGGATCGTGACTCAGCCCCACAATCTTCAACGTCTACGTGGCCCCCCTCGCCGACATCGTCAGACAGCACGGACTCAACATAGTCTATGCCGACGACACCCAGCTCATCCTCTCCCTCACCAAAGACCCAGTCACCACCAGACTCAGCTTTCAGGAAGGTATGAAGGACGTTGCATCCTGGATGTGCAGCAGCTGCCTTAAGCTCAACTCGTAGAAGACAGAGGTTCTCATCCTCAGACCCTTCTCCACCGCTTGGGAAATCACCTGGTGATCCTCTGCCCTTGGCAGCCCGCCCACCTACACTGACCACGCCCGGAACCTCAGCATCATACTCGACTCCTCCCTCTCCATGACCTGTCAGGTCGAAGCCGTCGCCTCCACTTGCTTCAACACCCTCTGCACCCTTCGCAAGGCCTTCAAATGGATCCTCCCGAATCAAGATAGACCATCACCCACGCTCTCCTAACCAGCACACTGGACTACGGAAACGCCCTCTACGCCAGAATCAACAAGTCTCTGCTCCGCAAACTCCAGACCATACAGAACACCACAGCCAGACTCATCCTGGGCATCCCGTGCCATGAACACATCACCTGCCACCTGCAAGACCTCCACTGGCTCCCCATCGAGAAGAGAGTAACCTTCAAGCTACTCACTGACGCCTACAAATTCCTCCACAACTCTGGACCGCAATACCTTAACAAGAGAATCTCCTTCCACTCACCGAAGGAAAACCTCCTTTCCACGACCTTGCCCTCGCCAAAACCCTCCGCATCCACAGAGGCAGATCGGGCAGAAGGGCCTTCTCCAGCATCGCAGCCAAGACCTGGAATGAGCTCTCGATCGACAACAGAAGCGCCCCCTCGCTGGACATCTTCAAGAAGATATTCAAAACCTGGCTCTTTGACTGAACGGAGCTGCTTACCCCGCCCTGAGCGCCTTTAGACCCTCTTGGGTGAGTAGTGCACAGGCTTTCCCACAAGACAGGCAACTTGTATATCGTAGTAACATTATAAATATGTACAAATGTACAGTTGTCAACACAATAGAAAACCCCTCCTAATGAAACCTAATAAGGGTTGCATGGAGCAATAGATCTATCTCAATGGTTTCTTTGGGTGGGTTACCAACACAAAAGCGCTTGCCTATTACCATAATCTGTGAGAGTCTGTATAACAAAACACCCACCTACAGGTAATAAAAATCTACTATTAGAATCATATAGGGCCATATGTATCAAGAACTCATATTACGATTCTTAAATGGTGATTTTTTGCGAATCGCTATTTGAGAATCGCAAAATGCTATGTATGTAGGATTTGCAATACATTTTGCGAATCCTACATATTCCTTAATTGCGATTTGCGAATTACGAATCGCAATTAAGGAATACTTTGCCATTCATTTCTATGGGCCAGGAGGCCCTTAGGAATGAATGGAAAGTTATTCTCAATTTGCGATTCGCAATTTGAGAATCGCAAATTGAGAATAATTTCAAGGGTGCAGGGGTGTCAAAAGGACACCCGGATGCAGCCCTAAAATAAGCATGGGTGCACATGTGGCGCACATACATGCCCTAAGGGCATGTATGTGCTTCACATTGCACTTTGAAAAATGCAAAAAAGTGCATTTTTCAAAGAAATCGCAAATTACCACCAACTTGAAGTTGGTGGTAATTTGCGATTCCTTAAGGCCAAATTGCACTTTTTTGGTGCTTCTTACATTGCATTTAAGGAATCGCAAAATTTGCGATTCCTTAAATGCAATCGCAAAATAAGAAATCACAAATTTTGTGATTCCTTATTTTGCCTTAATACATACCATTTGGCAAAATTGCATTCGCAAACGCCGAAATTCAGCGAATTTCGGCATTTGCGAATGCAATTTTGCTTGATACATATGGGCCATAGCCTTTAAAACATGCTCCTCGACAAAAGTAAATCGGGCCTACCTGCTTTGTTATAACTTTTCTTTGTAACCAGATGTATGCTCCATGTAAATATATATTTTTTTATACACAATAAAAAATTACAGAAATTAAAAAAAAAAAAAAAAAAAAAAAAAAGGAATCTGACGTAACTTTTCCCAGTGACCCGATAAGGCCTATAGCCTTTACCATTGGCTTGACACTATAACCAACGCTGGACTTTTAAAGTACACCTAAACTAGCAACTAAAATGTATGCAGCTATTAAATTGCAAATATGTCCAAAATTACAGTCGGCAAAACAATGTACTGCTTCTGTCTATAGGACCTATTAATAATAATCACAGTAGAAATCTTCTACTCCCAGGGTTTGTCGGAGTGGGTGACCAACACCAAACCCCTTGCTTACTATGATAATATGTGAGATTACATGTAACAAAATACCTGCCTATAGGCTTTATCACAGAATAATAACAATCCATCCTTAAAAGCATATAAACTTTAACACATGCTTTTTTCACAGTATGCAAAAGAGGTTTCTGGCTTTGTCACGACGTTTCATAATAATCTTATAAAACCTATAGAATCTGGGACACTTTTTCCAAACTAACTGAGAAGGCCTATAAACTGGCAACCATCTTGCATACAGTTTTAAAATTACAAATACGTATTCAAATCCAGTTTGCAAAACAATATACACCCCCTCTCAATAGGCACTAACAAGAAACATCAAAGTGAAATGCTTCAGGGTTTGTGAGAGTGAGCAAAACCCTTGCCTACAGTGCTAACCTTTGAGATTGTATAACACAAGGTGATTACAAACCACTGTTAAAAGTCTACTGGCTTTAACTAACTTATTTATTTCCACAATTACTACGTTTGGCCTAATCCCTTCATCATGATTTTTCATAATAAACTAATCAGACTTATGACATTGGGCATAACTTTTCCCAGTGCACCAATCTGGCCGAGAGTTTGTCATCATAACCCATTTACGCATGCTGTATTGAGTTTAGGGTTTTTCTCCAGACAACCGACAGGCATATCATCCTAACATTACAAAGTATGCAAAATTACAGTTAGAAATGCAAAATACTATCTCTCCTATGAGTGTCTTACAAGGATTCTCACAGTGCAAATCTTCTATTTCCATGGTTTTTCAGATGGAGTGTCCAACAGCAAACCCTTTGCCTATTACAGGACTCTGTTAGATTCCATGTAACAAAATACCTCTCTGTAGGCTTTATTAAAAATTAATAACAATTCAAAGTGTCAGGCCCACTGTCATTATACTGATTTTTAAAATAAATAATCAGTCCCATCAACCTTTATTATTGGTTCTTCACCATAACCAGCTCAGTCCTACTGTGTTGGGCATAAGCTTTCCCACAAGGCAAGCATCTGGTATACCATAGTAAAATTAAAAATATGTACCAAATTACAGTTGTCAAAACAATAGAAAATCCCTCCTAAGAAAGCATAATAAGGAGAATACAAGAGCAATAGATCTATCTCCAGCCATGGTCATATGCTTGCAACCCTATGTAACGCAGTTCTACAGTACTGAGTGTAAGCTTTGCCACTCACCAAAAAGTGCAATACTCTCATGCTTTTCAGCGGAAGCACACAACTTCAGGCCTTTCCAATCCGGTAATCAGGGTAACCAGCATGTGGGGGGAGCATGCCCCTCCCTCAGGAGTACTCTGAAAGCTCTTGTTTGCTGATCACATAAGGTAACTAAAGGCCAGAGCTGTGCTGTCAAGCCATACCTAAAAAGGCATGTAAATGAGTGTAGCCGCGGGCATCCCATACTACTCTCAAACACACAACAGCCTTCTGAAGTCTAAAGTTTAATATGGAAGGGGGAGCTGGAACTGGAAAACAGCAATACATTCCTCTTGACTGCCCCCCTCCTATCTGTGCTGCTGCCAGAGAAAAACAAGCGCCCTTAATTAACTACTTATCTAAAACACTTTAACAGCATGACAGTGGCACTATTGGGTCTCTGAAAGGAGGTCAAACGTCATTCTATTTAAGTTTGATACTTTATATGTGTTAGTGAGCCTTCTCCTCTAGGGGTAGCCCTGCTGCTGCTGGCTCAGGCTGCTGGATAAAAAAATAAATTAGAATAATCATAGCTGTGAGCACTTTTTTGTGGAAGCTCACAACTTCTGTCGAATCAAAACATACACTACTGCATACCTGCCGACTCACACTGTGCTACTGTGTGACACACGATATGGGCTCCCATCAGCCAATTTCACACAGTGGCTGTAAAAACTAGCTGAAAATCCCTGTAAATAGTGTTTTTTTAGCTCTTAATCCGAGACTTTGCACTGTCATTGTCCATTAAGGTGTGTGAAAACACCCCAGGACATCAGCACCAGCCTCAGAAAACTTTTCTTTTTGGAAGGAGGGGGCTTGGGGGCGGGATGGGGTTCAAAAGTGCCTTGTGGTTACTTCTCTGCAAGAGGCTGCCCCACCTCCTCACACGGTGAGATTGTTCTTCAAGTTGGCAGGTGTGCTCCTGTCCACCAACATGTGGATGGTGAAAAAAGCCCTCTCTGTAGTCTCCCAGAAAACACTTTTTTAGTAATCACACAGGTCAGGTGACAGCTCTACTGTCAAGTCAGACCTAAAAGGAGACAGCTGAGCAAGCTAAAAAACGTAATAATATCTGCTGGTTCAAAAAAAAAAGTATAAGGCTATTTAGAAAAACGTGAAGCTATTTGTACAAGCAAAAGCAATCATTGCAGTTACACGGACGTGAAGCCCCTACGACAGGCAGTCTTCGGAGAGCACCCCCTGGAAGATGGATCAGCGATGAAGAGGCATTTCCGCGTTCACGCGTCGATATTCATCTCAAAAAGTATCAAATCCGTGTTTTAATTATATTTCCTGGTTTTTTGCTTCAGGATTAATCAATTTTTATTCAATTTGGTTTATTGGCTAACCTTTGTGAATCCACCTAACACATACGTTATTTTCCCATTTACAACGTTCATTAGACTTCGAAACCTGAAAATACACTTCGTGCTACGTTTTAGATTGATTTTGTTGAGGTCATCTGAAATTTCTGATTCATTTTTAGAGGATGTTCGTAGCCTGTGTCGTGTTTTTTATTTAGTGTGTCACCGCTGTTATTAGGGCCTTGGTATTTGGCCCATTTTTCATACCGATTTTATTTATTAAATATTTCATAGGCCCAGTTCTTGCTTATTCTTTTCTCTTCGAGAGAGTCATAAAGCGCCGACGTTCTGTTGAAATACTAACATAAGATGGCGGTGGGAAAGGGATGGAGTTCGTGCATATTGTTTGAAAATGTGGTGTATTTTATGTTACGTTATGTTGTATGTCATGCTGGGTTGTATTATTACTGTATGAAATGTGACATTATCTTTTGCTGTGTTTTGTCGTGCAATATGATGTTACAATGTCTCTCTGAGATGAGGGTAAGTTAGCAGATCACTTCAGAACACAAATGACAAAGGGGCTGATTATGCTGTTGGTGGCTCTGACACCGACGGCACGTTGGTGTCAGACACACAGATATCTGCCCCTGAGGTCAACCCACCACATTATGATGCGGGGCGGAGGCATCGGGCGGAGGGACAGTCCAAGGCGCGTCCGATGGGATCAAGGAGCCCGTTGGTGCGTCGGAAAGACATCATAATCCCCTAATGACGGCAGCTCCACCGTGAGAATTATGATGTAATTTTCCAACAGCCATTCCATGTCGGCCTTTCCAACATGGAAAGGCTATCAGAAAATAACTTTGGGGGACCCTAGCAGGGTTCCCCACCCTCCTGGCACTCCGCTATGGCGCTTGGGTTCCACCGATTATGCTCCCCTAAACATCCCTGCACCATGTAGCAGGCAGTGTCAGGTTCCTGCCGCATGGTGCAGGGATGTTTACAAACATCCATTCTACTATGGCAGCTTGCGCTGGGGTCCTTTTCCGCCCGCCACACGCTGCCACAGCATAACCCCCACACGTGCCCATTCCGTGGGTACCCAACAGCCCTTCCCCGGCCTCCCCTCCCCCTGGATGCCCTTTCTTCCCTTTTGCAATAAAGTCAGCCAACAATACCGGTTATTCGTGGTGGTCGTTGTTGGCCGCAGTTTTATTATTATTAAAAACACATATTAAAAGAACACATACTGGTTATGCAACTTCTCATTTGCGAACTGCAGCCATAAATCATACATGTCATATATAACTCATGACACCATCTTGTGAGCACAGGTGTCAGGGTCTTTTGTGTACTCCTCAGTTCGTAAATGGCACTGCGCAAAACCAGTTCCTTGTCAGTCCTTGGTGTTCCCGTGGTTTGTCGCACACGCCTTCTGCGTGTCGTGGAGGGGAGCTTTTCTTTCTGGAGTTAGGTCCCCAGCTCGCTACCATTTGCGCCCTGCCGTCCGGCTGGGTCTGGGCCGCGAGTGCCGTCTCCTCCTGCTACTCCCCTCCTTGGTGCGACCACGTCACCCTGCCGTGCGGCATCGAAAAGTGAGTGGCCCTCCTCCTACACACCGCCCGCCGGTGTGTTTCCTTAGCCAACCATTGTAGGATTACCGCAAACGCCCCTGCCATCATCCAGCCCTGCGACTTAGCTGTTCCTCAGGTGTGGGTGGGTGGGACTGCAGTTGATGCGTTGTTGCGCCGCTCTCCCAGCTCCTCGACGAAGTTGTGTCCTTGCTGGGAGAGGCAGCAACTTAAATCCCCTGACCCCCTCCATAGGGTCTCTGGTGACCCCCCCTGATTGGGGGGTTCAAAAGAGGCCAGTGTGTCCATAGGCTGCCCATTCGGGGTGCCCAGGTCAAGGGTCACTTCCGGCCGGAGCGGGCTGGAGCGCCCTCCACTTCTGCTACTCTTCTGGGAGCTTTAAGGCGCCCAAAACCAGTTTTTCCACCGGTAGGCACCGCGTGGGTTATGGCGCCGGCCTCTAAGCCCCCCCCCCCTGCGGGAGGGTGCGGCGGCCTCTGCGATAACCCCCACACGTGCCCATTCCGTGGGTACCCAACAGCCCTTCCCCAGCCTCCCCTCCCCCTGGATGCCCTTTCTTCCCTTTTGCAATAAAGTCAGCCAACAATACCGGTTATTCGTGGTGGTCGTTGTTGGCCGCAGTTTTATTATTATTAAAAACACATATTAAAAGAACACATACTGGTTATGCAACTTCTCATTTGCGAACTGTAGCCATAAATCATACATGTCATATATAACTCATGACACCATCTTGGGAGCACAGGTGTCAGGGTCTTTTGTTTACTCCTCAGTTCGTAAATGGCACTGTGCAAAACCAGTTCCTTGTCAGTCCTTGGTGTTCCCGTGGTTTGTCGTGCACGCCTTCTGCGTGTCGTGGAGGGGAGCTTTTCTTTCTGAGTTAGGTCTCCAGCTCGCTACCATTTGCGCCCTGCCGTCCTGCCGGGTCTGGGCCGCGAGTGCCGTCTTCTCCTGCTACTCCCCTCCTTGGTGCGGCCACGTCACCCTGCCATGCGGCATCCAAACGTGAGTGGCCCTCCTCCTACACACCGCCCGCCAGTGTGTTTCCTTAGCCAACCATTGTAGGATTACCGCCACGCCGCAGGGAGGCTCACGTCTTTCTGCGGCTCCCCCCTCAGCCCCGGGTTCATGGCTCCCCCTCCTGTTTCCTTTTCCTTTTTTTTTTTTTTTTTTTAATCTACAACCTGCCAGCACCATTGCTCCCCACAGGTTGTCCCAGAATACCTTCATCCCTCTGTCAGAGAGGTGCACCCCGTCCTGCCCATAAAGCTCTGGGCGTCCCGGGTGAATGAGGCTGTGCCTGATCGATTCCAGGCCATTGGTGGTGCAAAACTTGTGCATTGCGGTGTTTAATTTTCTCCCTGCATTATCCACTGCTTTATTGGATTCAGCGCCTCTCCAGTGCCTCCTGCTGACCATTTCAGACCAGACCACAGTCTTGGGGCCCAACCATGTCGTCGCCTTGGTGAGATCCCTCTGGATGGCCTGCCCCACCGCCTTGCGCCCGAGCCGCGTTAGGACGTTGCCGCCGAGGTGAATGATCAGGACGTCCGGATGCCACGCCGAGTCTGCCAGGAGGCTGTCCAGAGTTGCCAGGAGCTGTTCCCATCTCATTCCTGGTTGTCCTATCCATCGGATGTATGTTGCTTTGGGTCTGTTCGCTGCTTTGTGCCCCGACTGCCGCCACCAAGACTCCATCCTGGACACGAATGAATGTCCCACCACCCAAACCAGCCGTGGGCGTCCCCCTGATGAGAGAAATAATTCAGTTAAGGTGGCTTGCTGCGCACCAGGCTTGTTGTCTGTCGTGTGGGGAAGTGTAGGAGAGAGGGGGGTGGCCCCCAGTACCCTGCCGTGCGGCATCCCAAAGTGACTGTCCCCCCCCCTCTTTTATTATTATTTTTTTTTACACTAAATGTGGGCATATATATGACCTCTAGGCCCTAGATCGCCATCTGCCCACGGCCTGGATACTGTCCTCCGGCATGCCATGCTGCGATGCCGTGGTTGCCGCGCCGATTCTGAAGGAGTGCGGGGCAAAAGACACCGGGTGAAACCTGGCCTTCCTGAGGCCCTAGCGCATCACAGCCGTGAATTGAAACCTGCTCAGGTTCCTGCCATCCTGATGCTTGAAGAGGGGGCCTTCGCCCGCCGGGCGGGTCACCATGTATTTGAACAGCCAGCACACTGCACAGAGCCCGGCTTCTGGAATGCAATGCAATCGTATCTTCACCCCTTTTCGAGCCTTATCCGTCTTGGACTGCCTCAATGTGATCTCTACCGCCCTTTCCAATGGTTTGATGTCCCCAGCCTGCAGGCATTGCTGCGCCGGGTCCGTCTTGTTGGGCGCCACTATTTCGCTGATGCGGAAAGCGCCAAAGAAAGCCGTGGTGAATGCAGCCCTAAACAGCAGTAATTCATATTTGTCTATAATGATTCCTACTAACGCACCCAGGAGCTGGCCCAGCTTACTAAAGTCAATGGGGCGCCTGCTGTCTGTCTTTATCCCCTCAACTCTCCTCCAACCCTTCAGGGCTGTCTTTAGGTATAGCGAGGCCGTGGGATCCTCCCCTGTGTGGAGCTTGGCAAAGTGGGCAATTGCAGACAGGTGGCCTGTGCCCATGACCTAGTTTTCTTTGCGCTGAATGCCCATTGCACGAACCTCTCTACTGCTGTTCGCGTCCCTGCCTTGTCATCAAGTGACTTTATGCCCCCCACTCTCATTACTGTACTTGCGCATCTCTTGTATCTCCTGTTGGCTTCAGGGGTGAGTGAGTGCCCTACCAGTCTGGATAGGTCTACCCCCCCAGGTCCCACAGGTATGTCGGGAAAGGGGTCATCTCCTTCTCTGCCCCAGGGGTCAGTTCTCTGAACTGCTTCATCTGTGACCGTGATAGTGCATCCGCCGCCGTGTTCTCTGCCCCCGGCACGTGGCGAGCCTTCAGCTCCAGATTCCCTTCCAGCTGTAATTTAATTAACTGCCGCATTAGCCTCAGTGTGTCAGGGCATCTCGCTGCGCCTCTGTTAATGGCCTGCACTACTCCCTTATTATCTGACCATAGGGTTAGCTTCATGTTTTTTATTTCCTGTTTCTAGATTGTCAGAGCCACTATTATTGGAAACAGCTCAAGGAATGTGATATTCTTGGTGAGCCCCTGCGCATGCCACCTGTCCGGCCACTGGCTCGCACACCATCGTCTCCCTAGGATTGCCCCGAAGCCCAGGCTCCCGGCTGCGTCGGTGAAGAGGGCTATCTGCTTGGCCGGCACCCATCCCTCTCTCCAAATCAACACCCCGTTAAAGTCCTGAAGGAACTCGTCCCACATACGCAGGTCCTGTTTTACCCCTGAACTCAACCGGATGTGGTAGTGTCTGTGGGTGACGCCTGATGTCAGCTGTGTCAAGCGCCTGGAGAATACCCTGGCAGCGGGGATCACCCTAGCTGCAAAGTTCAGTTTCCCAATCACTCCTTGAATGTCGCGGAGGGTAGCTTTGTTCCGGCCCCGCAACTTGACCACATCCTCCCTGAATTCCCTCACCTTGTCTGCAGGCAGCTTGGCTGTCCTTGCGATGGAATCCAGTTCTATACCTAGGAAAGTGAGTCTCGTGGTTGGGCCTGACATTTTTTCAGCTGCTAGGGGGACTCCCAGGGACCTGGCTAACCCCTCAAAGGCTGCTAGCGTGCTACCACACACGGGGGACCCTGCTGGCCCCGTGAAAAGGAAGTCATCCAGGTAATGCAGTTTGCCGCCTCCTTGATGCCAGTCATGGAGGGCCCACTCCAAAAAAGTGGCGAACTGCTCGAAGTATGCGCATGATATAGCGCAGCCCATGGGCATGGCCTTATCAATTAACAGGTCTCCCTCCCACTGGAAACCCAATAAGTGAAAACTGGAGGGGTGGACAGGCAGCAGGCGGAAAGCAGATTCAATGTCTGCCTTGGCCATGAGGGCTCCCTCCCCTGTTGCCTTTACTAACTCTATTGCGTCATCTACTGACGCGTAACCCACAGAGCAGGCTTCAGGGGCAATTCCGTCATTCACAGATGACCCTTCAGGAAATGAGAGGTGATGTATTATTCGAAATTGACCTTGTTCTTTCTTGGGAACCACCCCCAGGGGAGA
This sequence comes from Lissotriton vulgaris, assembly GCF_964263255.1. Lineage (NCBI taxonomy): Eukaryota > Metazoa > Chordata > Amphibia > Caudata > Salamandridae > Lissotriton > Lissotriton vulgaris. The sequence continues at coordinate 960,833,124 of NC_141685.1, read as the reverse complement.
GATCACTATGCCCCTGTGCAGCTCTTTTGGGAGGGGGCCCTCAATTCTGCCCAGCGCTTTTTCTTTAGCTAGCTTGGCGCTCACCACCTCAGGGTGCTGTATTGCTGATTTTAAATTGTTGCCCCCCCCCACCCCCCCCCCTCGGTGGTAGGGGACCCTCGAATGGAATGCAAAAACCACCCTCAAATCCTTCCACCAGCACCCTGGCGTCTGCTCTGTTCGGGTATTTGTTTGCCAATCTGCACAGCTGTTGTAGGTTAATAGGGTATCTGGCCAGCTGGCAATCTCGAATGTCAACCAGGTTCCCCCCTCTACTCGCCTTGCGGCTAATGCTTCTTGCTCTTCTCCTTTTTGTCTCCCTTTGACTCACGCTTGCCCCCTCTGCAGGAAGCCACTGGGTGCCTGCCTCCACAGCCAGAGCATGCGTGCTGGAATTTACATGAGGAACCCCATGAACAATCCCCCGCGTCATATCTCCAACATATGGCTTTGGCTCTGTTTGGTGATTGAGATCTCCCTGCGTTCTGTTTCTGATATGACCTGCCCTTTCCCTTCTGGTAAGAACTCCGAAAGGACTGGTCACTTCTACTCGCCCAAAATTTCACCTCTTTAGCTGCGAGCATTTTGTGAATAAAACCTGAGACATCCTCCTCGTTCCACTCTATCTCAGGATGACTCTGCATCTTCAGCCTAAAACCTTTATCATATTCCAGCCACGCATCCCCAGGGAACTGCCTCTGCGCCAGGTGGATATTGGCCTCATATAACCATAAATCTGCCGCACAGCGGGGGAACTTCTCTACTATAATACAAGCCATAATTCTGCACGCGTCCAACCAGTTTTCAAAATTACGCTCCTTGCTGGCGCCGCGCCTTTCCTTCCTGTCATCCTCTTTCCTGTCACACGTGGTGAGGTCCAGGCCCTCGAGTTGTATCTCGAGCAGGGAAAATATGTCTATAAATTCCTTGCGCCATACTCTTTCCTTAACTGCCAGGGGTATGAGGCATGCTAGGCCGGTACGCTTTGTTGTTACGGACGCCGGACCGGGGGATGGGCTGCTGTAATGATCAGTGACTAGCCCCTCCAGCGCTGGGCTGCCCGCCGTGGCCCCGTACCCCCAACCTGACACTGGGGAAACTTGCTCGCCCTGCGCCGCTAAACCCATGTGTCCCTGCACCCTCGCTTGGCGTGCCCACCCTGGGTCGACCATATGCCATGGCATGCCTGCCGCTTCTTCTGCGCGCTGCTCGCTGGGCCCGGCTGTCCCTGCACTGAGCCATTAAGCCATGCCGGCGCCAATGATTTTAAGCATTCCTTCACAATGCTGCTGATATGCTCACCATTCGCTGTGCTGCCGGTCGCTTCATTCCGTTCCTCCGCGTCCTTTCGTGGCGGGGAGGGCTCTCTGGCGCTCCTTCCTCGGTGGGTTCCTCTTAGCTGCCTTCTTCTGCGGCATGCATTTGCGCTTCTTAGGTGATGAAGGGCCGGCTTCGTCTACTGCCCGGTCCTCAGGACTGTTGTCTTTACCCAGGCCCAAATGAGGCTGCAGCCAGTCGTTACCGTGGATGGCCGATACTTCACGTATCCTCTTCAGCAGCTCTGCTACCTCCTCGGGCTGGCCCTCTGCCATGGCTGTGGCCTCTGAACCTGCGTCAGGCCGTTGGTGAAGCACCGCCCGATGCGTGCGCTTTCACGGGGCTCTGAGCGTAGCTCCGATGTTAATGTCCCGCCCGATGCGTGAGCTCCGGCGGGGGCTGCACTCTGCTTGCCTGCCTCAGGACCACGTGGTCACGGCCATAAAGACGGGGTCCGTGCGGGCCTACTCCGCTCGCGCTGTTCGAGCGGGGAGAGGTAGGCGCCCTGAACAGATATATGGGGATCGGTAGACTCTTTCCCTCGTTATTTATCCCCTGAGGGGTTGCTGCGGCGGGAATGCGCGCCGCGACTTCTGTCGGCACCGGAGGCTGGGTGCAGTGCTCCGCTTCACTTCGATGCCCCTTTCCGGTTCGAACCTGACCTTTCTGACCTCGCCGATTATCCCCGTGGTCTGTAGCGGCCCAGTGCGCTCTACGCCCGAGGACAGTTGGCAGAGGTAGGGGGGGTGGAGGCTTCCACCGATCACGTTCTTCCCCGGAGGATTTCTGGCTCTGGGACCTGCTCTGGTCTTCCGATGCCGGGCCGAGTCCTTTGGCACCAAAAAATTGGTGAAGCCGGAGCGGGGCTTCGCTATCACGCTCCGCTGTAACTTTCGTCTCCCCAGTGGCCCACTGCGCGCTGAGAGGCTGCTCCGCTGACACGAGGAGGTGGGGAGAGAGCTCGGCGCACGAACCGCTGATGGTTCCTCATTTCTTCTGGACCCTGATGCTCACGGACAGGGGGTCGCCTTCCGACTACTGCAGTTGATGCGTTGTTGCGCCGCTCTCCGAGCTCCTCGACGAAGTTGTGTCCTTGCTGGGAGAGGCGGCGACTTAAATCCCCTGACCCCCTCCATAGGGTCTCTGGTGACCCCCCTGATTGGAGGGTTCAAAAGAGGCCAGTGTGTCCATAGGCCGCCCATTCGGGGTGCCCGGGTCAAGGGTCACTTCCGGCCAGAGAGGGCTGGAGCGCCCTCCAATTCCGCTACTCTTCTGGGCGCTTTAAGGCACCCAAAACCAGTTTTTCCACCAGTAGGCACCGTGTGGGTTATGGCGCCGGCCTCTAAGCCTCCCCCCCCTGTGGGAGGGTGCGGCGGCCTCTGCGAAAATGGATGCATCTGACTGCCCTATGATCGGTCACATCTTTGTTGTGAGGTCGAAGCCACCGACCTATGGTTGGGCAGCTTCCAGACCGACACAGCGTCCGCCTGCTATCGTAATCAGGCCCATAGTTTTTCTTTCCAGGAGTAAGTGTGTCTTATTTCTGGAAATTCGGGATTGTCACCCCTATCTCAGGAGCAGGACACAAGTCCACCCAGGAAGATTTTTGTGGACTGGGGACAATAAGGCCATTAATTATGTTGATGCAGCAAGCGCACCCCACAATGGTTGTATGACAAAATATTGTCTACTAAAATATTGTGACACAAAAATATTGATTAAAAAAATCTGCAATAAAAAAATATCAAGGGGCATAATTATGAAAGTGGTAGCAGCATGATTCTGAGTCAGATTTATGAAGCCACGCAAAGCATCATTGTACAGCTTTGAGTGAGCTCATAATTTTTGAGTATGGCAACGCAGTGCAAATCGATGTATCGCCTTATTGTGTGCAATGGAGGCGTTCTATGGACGTTGTGTGGGTGTTCTTATGCAACTCATTGGGTTTTACTGCATTTCCAGATTTAAAAGTACTTGTAACTCTGGGAATGCATCAAAATCTTACGCCTTCCAAGGGCAGGTGTAAGAAGGAGAAATATGTTTATTTCACCTCATTTTTTCCCTTTTAGGTTGAGCTCAGAGCCGGCGCGCAAGAGCTGGTCTGGGGTTGATCTGTGGTAGTAGAGTACAGGGGAGAAGCCACGCCCACTCCCCCACCCATCTTTTTCATTGGCTTGTGTCTTTGTCCTTTCTAAATGCTGCCTTCCCATTAGTTTATAGGCTTGTTAGTCCCTCCTTATCATGGCCATGTTGTCATTTGTAGCCTTCCATCGCTACTGGCCCCTTTACTTCAAGTGTTGCACGGTATGTGCTACTTAGATTGTGAGCACTATTTTCTTCCCGTGCGTTCCCCCTTCCCGCTGTCCGTGCCTTCTCTCCCCCCACTCCTATTGTTCATGCCTTCTCTCATCCTGCCCCCCGCCCGCACTCCTGTTTGCAACGCAATAGGTCTTGCGTAAATGTGAGTCCTATTGCATTGCAAATGGTTGTTCTATGTGTGCTGAACTATCACTTCAGCGCCAGGACGCCGACTGGTATCAGTGCGCTCTATAAGTGTAAAAAATAAATAAATAAATAAAATAAAAATGTGCTGCATTCAGCAGCACACATAGAAGGGGGAAAATAGCTCAGTGGATTCTTTTCATGCAGGAAGGTGTCCCTTCCAGCAGAAAACAATCCTGCCTACAACACAGGCACCCTTGAGGCCTGCGTTGACGCTAGGGTGCCAAAATGGCACCAGCATAGAGGAAAAGAACTGGAATGCACAGCATTGGATAAATACAGTGCATTCCTGCCCTTTCATTTTGACGTAGATCAGCACAGCAAGAGGACTTGCTGAACTGCCCTATGCCAAAACCCCATAAATGAGGCCCCAAGTGTACATACTTTGTATGTAAACTACTAAAATATGCACACAAAATTATGATAAAGAATACCATCGAAAAAAGGTAGGTATATCACAATAGGCATGTTTCTAGCATCATGTGTAATCTATCTTAAAATATAAACTGCACAATAATAATACAATAAAAAAATAATAATGTTAATAGTTAATGCAAATTAATGTACAAATATAATATTTAAACTTTTTTTATGACATTAAATATTAACATTTTAAAATATGTAAGAAAGAAGCATATATATGTATAACAAGAACATATATGAAAATTAACACACAAAAAATACAAAACCAACTATAAAATAAATTACAAAGAATATATAAATAATTTAGATAAATAAAGTATACAACTCTTTTTAAAGAATATAAATACAAAATAAAAAACACTAGAGAAAGTGTTGGAATTTGAAGAAGTCAGATTTACTATTCTAACTCCAATGTAAGCAAAAGCAGGGAAAGTACTTGACTTTGGAGGGATTAGATTTACTATACCCACTCCAATTTAAGCAACAGTAGGGAAAGTGTTGGACTTTAAAAGGGTTTCATTTACTATTTCTTTTACTACCGTAGCAAAATTAGGCAAATTGTTGGTCTTTGGAGGGGTGAAATTAAAATTCTCACTCCAACATTAACAAAAATAAAGAAAGTGTAATACTTTGGCGGCATTGGATACACTATTAAGCAAACATAAGAAAATGATGGACGAAGTGCTGAAACTTTTCAGACACTCACGGCCAGTCACAGATCTGGGTGTAATCCAACATTGTTCTTTATCTCACTTTACCACCCGGGTTCAGACCCAGCCAAATACAACTCAGTCTTGGCCCTGTTCCTAAGTTGGCAGGGTATACCCAGACGTGGGTCCCTTGCTCACTTTGCCACTGGTTTCAAGCTAGCCTGCCTGATGAGGGGTGAAACCCTGAAACCGGTCCCAGGATGCTTGTTTCCGGTCCACGGAAGACCTGGCTTGGCAGTTTGGGCTGGACTTTTCCCATGAGGAACAGGGTCAAGACTTAGTTGCAAAAGTTTTAGCGCTCCTTCCATCATCTCCTTGTGTTTGCTTTGTGGGAAACACTATTCCCACTCAAATTTAAGTTACCATAGGGAAAGTGTTGGACTTTCGAAAAGCTATATTTACTAGTTCTACTCCAACACAAGCAGAGGAAGTGTTGGACTTTGGAGGTGGTTTGAGTTACTATTCCCTCTCCAATGCAAGCGACAGTAGGGAAAGTAATACCCTCCACAACAGGGGCTATAAGCTGCAGGTGCATCCACCTAGTGCTGTGCTGGCCTACATAAATTAACAAATAAACTACTAATTAAAAATAGATAATTATGGTAACAATCAAATAAATAATGTATATAATTATCAATAAATTAACATAAGAACGTTCATTACAAATAAAAAAAGGATGCTTACAAATTTAAAAAATTTACCACCCTAATCCCTCACAAACCCTCTGCTAAATTACGAATTACTAAATAAATTTAAAATATATATAATTGCACATAAAAATTGCAAACAATGCTGACCTAATTCAAATAACTATTAATTCAACAATTAACATAATTAATTACCAATCAATTATTTCATTAACATGCAAGAATTATTTAAAAATAACAAAGTAATAATTGTATTCTAAAAAACTTCCTACACTAGTTCCCTACAAACCCAACAATTTTTGTTTATTTATTTATAAAGTTTTATGTAGCACGAACATAAATGGTTGAGGTGGTTTAAATACATTTGAAAGTGTCAATTCGTACAAAAGGAATATAAAATATATGAATAACAAACATAGAGGACCGTGAAACTGCAGAACGTAGTACAATATACAGTTAAAGAACATTAGGTGAATGTGCTAGCAAACATACATATTATAACCACGATCGTTGGATAAGAAGTGTATAGATAAGACCAAGAGGGACCCACCACCAGCAAAGCTTTACACTACATACAGTTATTGAACAATAGGGTAGTGATATTTGTCATACTTAAAATGGACTCAACCATTCCACCTGTGATAGGCAATAGTATTCCGATCATAAAGATGACTCAGTGACAACCTAGAAATCAAACTTATGGCATGAATTTGTTCATTAGTAGTATTTTTGCTTCCTTTTTGAAGGCGGTAAGAGAAGTGATTCCACAAACTACTGGAGGTAAGGAGTTCCAAATACTTGGTGCAATCCCTGAGAAAGCTCTACAACCTGTTCTCTTCTTATGGAAGGATTGAGGTTTCAGAAGGAAAGTGCTCGCACTTCGAAGTCGTTTGCAGTCTCCCGACCTTTCCAACTTTAGAGCCAGGTAACTGGGTGTATTGTTGTGAATTGCTTTGTGTGTCATGCAGGCCACTTTAAGGTGTATTCTTGCCTCGCAAGGCAACCAATTCAGGGCTTTCAAGGTTGGAGAGATGTGACAATTTCTTTTGGTTCCTGATACCAGTCTTAGCAGAGCCAGCTTGTATTTAGGAAGACCACAGAGGGTGGTGCTTCCGTAATCTAAGCTGGGTAGCACTAGGGCTTGTACTGCCATTTTTAGATCCACCTGAGGGAGGAAGGGTTTGAGTTTCCTTATATACTCAACTTGTAATTAGCTCCCTTGGAGGCAATAGAGATGTGTGACTGCATATTCAGATGTTTGTCTATGGTGACTCCTAGGGATTTTGCTGAGTCAATGATGAGGGGGACACAGTCAAAGGAGGTTCGGTGTTTTAACCATAAATCTAGCTTTGGTGTGTGGCTCGGTGGCGAGATGAGAATCAATGCCATTTTTTTGGTATTCAGCATGAGATGGTTGTTAGTGAGCCAGCTTTGCGTGTTCAGTGGAATAGTGTTGAGGGCAATGAAATCTTCTGGCGAGGTGATTTTCAGATACAGTTGGGTGTCATCCACGTACAGGTGATACAGAATGTTTGCAGATTTCAGTGCATTCGCCAAAGGCTCATTAGGAGGTTGAAAAGAATGGGTGATAGGGCAGATCGCTGAGGAACACCAGGGGTGACTATAGAGGGTTGCGAGAGTGAATTCCTCATCTTGAATCTTTGAGTTCTGTTATTCAGGAAGGATGAGAACCATTGCAGCACTCTGCCCGAGAGGCCCATCCTTCATTCCAAAAGGGACAAAAGGTTGTCATGCTTGACCGTATCGAAGGCGGAGGATGTCGTCCATAATATGTGTGAGTGCAGATTCTGTGCTGTGTCCTTGGCGGAAGCCCGTTTGGTGAAAATCTAAGAGGTTATAATTCTCAATGTGATTGCATAATTGAATGTGTACACATTTCTCCAATAGTTTCGCCAAAGTGGGGATGTTGGTTATAGGCCGGTAGTTGTTTAATCAGATGGAGTGGCGTCAGCTTTCTTTAGTATAGGTGTGACCTGCCCTATTTTAAGGCAGTCCAGAATGACATCTTGACTCAAGGAGGCGTTTACAATTTTAGCCCATAGTGGTAGGATAGATGTTTTTAAAATTTTGAACAAGGCGGGAGGCAGGGGGTCAGAGAAATGATTGGAAGGGTTGATTGCTTGAAGAGTGTTGTCGATAATTTGTTGAGAAGTTGGTGAGAAGATGTGCCAAGAGGCATTGTTTTTTGTGATTTCCCCTGGATTATTAAAATGTACTTTTATTAAATCGTCACAGTTAGAATCTTGGCCCATAGTTTGCGGTAGCGCCATCTTGGATTGTATGTCAAGCTCGATGGACTTAGTCTTTTCGTGGAAGAAATGGGCAAGCACGTCACAGGTAGGTGTGGCCAGGTCGTTTGATTCCATAGAGTTAGTTGTATTGCATGATTGATGCTTTACGATTTCAAAGAGTTTTTGGTCGGTTGCTAGCTTGGTTCAGCTGAGTTCTGAAAAAGTCTGCCTTTGCCTTAAGAATCTTCCTATTGTAAGAATTCCTTAACCTTCTCAGGTGGTCAAGGTTATCAGTGGAAGGAGCCGATTTCCATTGACGCTCTGCAACTCTTAGGTGTATACTCTCTGCGTTCAAGCCCTTGTTGAACCATGGTTTGGAAATCTTAGAGGAGACGTTTTTTTCCTGGAGGGGCGCTGTGGAGTCCAGTATTTCGAGCAACGAGGCATTTTAGAAGGTTGTGAGGTCATGTACATCAGTCATGTCCATCATGGGGGTCCGAGCAGAGTTACAACAGTTTACCAATGTGATGGGGTTGATATTTTGTAAGTTCTTTTTCCATAGCCTTGTTTTTAATAGTTGGCCCCTGTTTTGAATAGCTTCGCTATTGATGGAGAAGAGGATGCAGTAATGTTCAGACCTATCGCATGGGGTGATGGATTCTAGTAAGACGATGTTTGGCTTGGAATGATGAGGTCCAATGTTTCTCCCTTGTTATGAGTCGGGCTGTCACAGAATTGAGATAGCTCCTGAACTGACAGAAACTCTTAAAGACAACCTACAATATGATCGTTTGCATTGTTCCAATGGAGGGAAAAGTCACCCAAAAAGATATGATGAACTTGTGAGTTGGCATTAGATGCCATAATCTCCATTATCTCATCAATACAGGTAAAGTCATCACCTGGGGGGTGGTAAAATATGTGTAGCTTGCTGGCGATGTGCTTAGTATCTGAAACATTAATGCATAGAAAATCACAGGAAGATAGCCTAATAGAGTCCGCTTGCTTAACTGATATTGAGTTACGCTAAATGCAGACTACCCCTCCCCCTAGTTTCCCGATTCTATCTATTCGTATTAGGTCGTGGGAAGGAGGAACAAGTAAGTCGAGGATGGGTGAGGAGGAGCAATTTAACCAGGTTTCTGTGAGGACCATAATATCTAAATCATTCTCTAGAATGAGATTGAATATATCCGTAGCATGTTTGCGAGCAGGTCTGCAATTAATGAGCCCACACTTCAACTTGTTAATAGAGTGGTTTAAGGTAATCTGTTCTAGGTTGATATTTGTGAGGTTATCCCTATTTATAGATCTGTGATTGAGAGTCGGTTCTCTGAGGAGATTGGTTCCAATGGTTTGAATTATGTCAAATTGAGACTTACTGCTGTCAAAATCCCGGGCATAGGATGAGAGGAGGCCGTCTATGTCACTATCAGATAGATCATTAAATGTAAACATGCACATTACAATTTGCAAATTATCCTAAACAAGTTAAAATAACAATTAATAAATTAAATAATTTACATAATTGGTTAACATTAAAATAACTAAAACTATAAAACAATAATTTATCATTAATTGACATTAAAATAAGTACAAATAAAAACCAACAATTTATATTTTAAATACATTCCCACCCTAATCCCCTTTAACCCCTTCCTTGCGCCCGTCGGCCAACGTCCGTCACGAGCACTACCTCCGTAGTGATGCGCACGTCCGTTGGCCGACGCGGCCCCTCCCACTTAATGGAACGCCACCGCACCATGAGGGAATTGCTGCTGCGGTTAAGGCTTTAAACCCAACAACCTGCTACTAAATTTAAAGTAAATAATACTAATACCTAATAATATTAGTACAACTAATATAAAGTTAAATTAATTTTAAATATTGTATTTCATACAATATTATCTACAACAATATTTTTATAAACATTATGTCCCTAAATAATTATATTCTTACCTTCTATATTCTGTCTCCCAAATATGTTATGTTATGTAGATTTGCATAGCGCAGCTTAACACCTATGAGGGTATCCAGGCGCTGGAGAAAGAGCGTGGATCCCGTGGTGCTCCTAGAGGAACATCCAGGTCTTCAGCTTCTTGTGGAAATTGAGGGGTGGAGTGGCATTCTTGATGTGTCGAGGAACTTCTTTCCAGCTTTTGGCGCCGTTGAAGGAGCAAGTGCAACCTCCTGCCTTGCCTCTGTGGAGCTGACAATATTTTTGACACTGTATTCTAGTGTCTCAATATATTTTATTCGATAATTTGGCTGAATACCCATCACAACAGGGGTTAAAAGCTGCAGGTGAATTCACCTAGTGCTGTGCTGTCCTTCACCTTGCGACCTAGTGGGGTTTGAAGAAGTTTTGGGACAGTCGTTGGGGCTGATTGTGTCACACCAGGAAAGCAGGGGTTTAACAGCGCAGACAGTGATAGAAATGTTTAAACATGCACACATGCCAGCTGCTTAGGGGCACGTCAAAACAAGCTCTGTTCACTGTAACAGACCTCAGTAACATACATTTGGGGCCTCATTACGATGTTGGTTGGAAAGCCTTCTGACCGTCTTGGTGTCAGAATGGATTCCGACCCAATCGGTTTAAGGAAGTCCGACCGACCGATTACGATGGTTTTGAACACCGTTCGGTCAAACACCCATTAACTGCAATGAGAACTTGTGTTCGGACCGACAACCCAGGCTCCCATTGCAAAACGGGGTAGTTGCAGAAAACCCTGCACCCTGTGGCCGGCACCCCATGGTGCCTGCCCCACAGTGCATGGTTGCAAAGAGGTGTCCCATGGGTACCCTCACTGACCCCAACCGGAGGCCTCCAGGTGAAGGGGTCCTGCAATGGGCCCCCAAAGTCGGTTTCCGACAGACGATCCGTGTCGGACAAACCAATTCGGAAAGGCTGTTGGAATCCGACGCCGTAATACGTCGGTTGGAAACGCGGTCCATAGAGCCGTACGAGTCGGCTCAGACCAACTCGGTTCCTCCGAATGCTGGTCGGAACCGAATCGGAAGGACTGAAAGGTTACCTAACATTGTAATTGGTCTGTCGGATGTGATTCAGAGTCGGTCGGAAACGCTGGTTCCGAAACGGATTCTGACAAACCGAATGTCGTTTGGAGCCTTTCCGACCAACATCGTAATGAGGCCCTAAGATGTGAAGATAAAATAAGAGCCAAGATAGAGCTAGAGACTAAATAGAATCTGCGGGGTTACAGCTGGAGGGGAAAGGCACAGACAAGCTGAGCCTGGAAACCCTTCACTGTAGTCCACATACTATAATGGTAGGGTGAAACTGAAGACAGAGCTGGAGAGCAGGCAGGGTCCGTGGTGCTACAGCAGACAAGGAAATAAGCAGAGTGGGCGGGTTTGGGGGCCTTGTCAGTCATCCTTATCAATTTTTCGATGAATTAATATGATTTGATTTCAGAGTAACAGCAAAGACACCGCTGGAAACTAGGTGTGATCTGCAATGTTAATGTTGCACAGCCAGCAGATAAGCATGTATGCCACGACAGACAGACAGACAGGCAGGCAGGCAGACAGACAGACAGACCATAGCGCCACAAACGGAATTTCTTCTACACGCAGCTCTCTGCAACACGTTCACTGACCCACTACGCTGGCTCTCAGCGATTAATACATAAATGCACATTGCTGGCATGCCAAGTCAGGAAGGAAATGCCTAAGTGAGACATCGGTTGTAGAAACTAGAATGTGTCCCCGTGTTTCCCCAGGGAGAGGAGGGGTGTGCGCTCATCAGTATTGCGGGTTCCTGATGCGGGGCTGGGGGAGGCGCTGCAGGCGCACCGCTGAGTGACAGCAGCTCTCCCGCGCGCGCTCTCCCTCTCTTTCGTCCCCTCTCAGTACTTAAGGAGGTGGAAGGAGCCCCCCTCCCCAGAAGCAGGCAGAGCCAGAGCCATTCGCAGACCCCCAGGACGGCGAGGATTCCTCCTCTCCCAGGTACGCAGTCTTTTAAAATCTCTCTTTATGCTCAGTGTTGAAGTATTGGAAATATGAACTCGGGTAGGCATGCGAGCCTGCCGGGACCCCAGTTTCATTGGCGAGATGTTTGCATTGAGCTTCAAACTCGGGTTCCGCCTGTTCCTAGCCGTTACGCTTGTACAGAAATGTACTGAGAAGTTGTTCGCCCAGGATCACACAATGTGTCGATCCTGAATTAAAACACTGGCTCCTCATCGGGTGCACTTTTGCATGAACAGTGTAGCTATAGGGAAGACGCAGGTGAGATTCATCTTTGGGGACGTGCCAGCCCGTCCCGGGAGAGGGGAGAAGCGCAGGGCAGTAGGCCTAGGGTACGCCGGGCAACAGCTGGATTCCGAGAACTTGCCTGGTCCGGGAAGAAACGAGCGGGCAAGACAAATGTAGAGGGCGTTCGAGGAAAACGGAGGAGCAAACGAGGTGTGGAGAAAAAGAGGAGCAAACGCGGCGTGGAGAAAAAGAGGAGCCCTAGGGGTGGGACTGGGGAAGGGGGGGAAGCTTAGAGGGGCGCGCTGAGAAGCAACGAGGGGAAGAAGTGAGGCGGAAGTGCGGGCATGGAAAACTGTGGAAGAACGGAAGGAAAGGGGGCATGAAAAGAATGCAAAAGGGGGAGGTGTGAAACTGAGTAGACGAAAGACTGAGTGGAAAAGCGATGAAGAGAAAGTAGAAACGTGGAAGGAGAGAAACACAAAAAGTGAAGTGAAAATAAGAGAAGAGAAGAAAGAGGGCTCGAGAGGAAGAGCGGCATGAGAGAGAAAAGAGAAAGGCGTGGATGATAGAGAAAGGCAAGAAGGTGTACAAAAGAGGGGCTCGAATGGAGTGAGAGTGAGAGAGATGGAGAATGGATAGAAGAGGCAAAATAAGAGCGGAAGCGAGCCCAGCATGAAAAAAAACGGGACGAGTTGTTGCGAAAAGGAAAGAATGAGAGCATAAAAGTCGAGAGAATGAAGAGCAGAGGAGAAGGAGAAAGAGAAAAAGAAGAGTAGGAATGAGAGAATGAAGTAAAGAGGAATGGAGAGGGAGGGGGGAAAACAATGAGAGGCAAGAGAAGAGAAGCAACTGAGAAAGTCGAGGTGGAGAGAAGTAAAGTCAGCGAGGACGAGCAGATCCGGATAGAAAGAGGGAGCAGAGAGAAAGGACGGAGGAAAATGAGAGAAAGACAAGAAAGAACAACACAGCTATAAAGAAGTGAGTGAAGAAGAGAAGGTGGGAAAGAGACAGCTATAAGTGCACAAGGAAGAGAGCGAGGAAAGAAGGACATGATAGAAAACGAGAAGTGAAAGAAACAGGGAAGGAGAAAAAGACACATTTGAAAACGAGAAGTGAAAGAAATAGGGAAGGAGAAAAAGACACATAAGAAAACGAGAATTGGAAGGTTGTTCAGGAAGGAAGAATGCGATGTAGGAAAGGCAGACGACAAAGAAGAGAACGAGATGAAGGAAATGACCCACCAGCAAAAGAGGTAGAAGAGGCGGGCAAAAGGCAACTAAGAATAAGGAGAGACAACGGGAGAGTGGATGACGGGGAGAGAAAAGAGAAGAAGAAAATTAACTGCCGGGAGATTAGAAAGAATCCACTGAGAAACAACTCAGGCGGATCCAAAGAGAGAACTCTGAGAATGAACTGGGTGAAGAAGAGTCAAAGAAGAAACGACGAAAGTGAAGAGATGATGAAGAAACAAGATGCAGCAAAGTGAGGTGTGATTGGCGCAGAGAAGGGAACAAGAACAAGAGAGAGAAAGAAAGAAAGAGGTAGGAAGGAGCAATAGGAACAGAAAGAAATGAAGACGGTGCGAGATGAAGGGATTTAGGAGAGAACAAATGAAGGGAGAGGAGCAGAGAAGGAGGGAAAGAAAGGAAATGCTGATTATGACAACGAGGGAAAGAAAAGCAAGTGGGACAGAAGAGAAGGAAGAGTGTGGAAGGATAAAAGTGCAGAGAAGCAACGGATGCGAGGGCGGAGAAGACAGACAATTGAGAAGGAAGAGAGGGCGGGAAGGACAGAAGACACGAAAGGACCGAATGGAGCGAGCAATAAAGGGAGGGTGAATAGAGAAAGACGAGAAAAAGACAGCGAGAGCAGTGACGAAAGAGAGGGGGAAAGGTAGCCTGGCATTAAGTGGAAGTGGTGATAAGATTGAGAAGCGCAGAGAAGAAATGTCGGGAAAGAACCAGAGCAGGAGAAGAGAAGAAAGAGGACGATGGGGGCGATAAACGCAGAGAAAGGCAAGGACGATGGATTGGGGAGAGAGGATGAAGAAGTGACGTATGAGAGGAACGAACTTGGGAACCGAGGCACCAAAGAAAAGAACGGAAGGGAAATGAAAAGGAAGTGAAAAGGGAACAGCACGACACGCCAGTAAAAACCCTGCTGCCGAACACCCCTGCAGTAACTGCACGACGTCCGAGAATTGTCAAAGCCTTTCATCTCCAGGGCCGTCGGCTCCCAGAAGGCGGACAGTGGTCCACTCTCGCGCACAGACGTGGCCTCTGGCGCCTCCGTGGCCGTGCCACAAGAACTCCCTGCTCTGGAGACTGGAGTGCATGTGCATGTGGTCGGCACGCGCACGCGACCCGAGGGCAGGAGGCCAGGCTTCTTCTTCTCTGGCTATACACGAGGCACCAGCTTTAGGGCGGTGCGGCCGGTGCAGCCGCACCCAGCGCAACCTTACGTGCGGAGCGCTGTGTTTAGAAATAACTTCTGGGTTTAAGAAGTAGGTGAACTTCCTTGTACGTGCAGCAGTTTTCAGGGAAAAATAAAAGTCCCTGCTGATTAATGTTCCTGCGGTGAAAGGTCAGAAATGTGTCTAGTGACAGTTTTGACTCATCATAAAGTAGTGCAGAGGGTTAATGTGCCTGCTGCAAAGATTGTGCACCATGCAGATCACAGAAGAGTGCGAGTGAACAATGAGTAGCACTGTAAAAAAAAATGAAATGTATATCAGGGTGGGACTATGGAGATATGAGGTGTACTGCTGGAGAGTGGAGGTGAAGGTACCAGTGTAGAGGTAGGTCATGGGAGGGGGCGCCCAATGCTAAAGCTGGCCCTGCTCTCTGCACAGAGCCTCCCCTGGAGCTCAGATACCATCCATCCCTCCAGCAGTCCAGGACAGACAAATACACTCACCTATCAAGACAATGTCTCCCTCCACACCTGCGGACACTGGGCTCCGTTCACAGGTGGAAGCAGCCCTGCCCCTGGGCACCCTTCCACTCCTACCTGTAGGGACACTGGCACAAATGTAACTCGTGGGCACGCCCCTGTGAGGCTATTAAACAGTGTATCCCGTGTGTCCAGTATGCCTATCCTTCCATCACTTGTAGGTGCTGCCACGCCCACTGACCTGTGGAACCAGGACTCCCTTGAATGAATGAGCTCCCTATGAGCAGTGCTTAGATTTGCTCGGTCAGTGAGAATCCAGCGCTTAGAAAGCGGCACACTAGCCGCTTTTGTCTGCCTGCCTTCTAAGCAGGGGCGTGGCTTGGTCCATGAGATTGGGGGAGTGTGAACGTCAGACTTTCCAACAATCATTGGCATTTAATGTTAAAATACATTACACGACAAGCAGGGCGCATGAGAGGGTCTGAAGGGGTAGTCAAAAGGGAGAGACGTGCAGATTGGTAGGGGTACTAATAAGTGAGAGAAAACACAAGAGTTTGTAAAAATAACCAACATTTTTTGGGACTTTCAAAACAGAGAGAGGGAGAGTGTGGGTGCGTTTTTGTCTGTGTCTATGTAAGCAATCGCTGGTGAAATCCGGCAGACCCCTCGCCATCCGATTGAAACCACTTGATTCCAACTATTTATCCAAAACATATATTTTTAGGGAGTGTAACACCCCAAACACACCTCCTGAAACTACGCGCCTGCTTCTAAGTTCAGTGAAATTCTAAAGCAAGGACATGAAGCTGACAGAGACACTATGCTTGTTTTTCTACTTGTGTTACATGGGAATGTAAGGATGGGTGTGGTTTCAAAAATGATGTTGGGCATTAACATGTATTATTGCCCTTTTCCTAATTTTTGGCGATTTTTCACGGGTGGCCCCACAATTACACGGTAGGAGTTTACTACTGGTTAACCGGCTCACCAGAGGGCGTAAACTGTTAACCTCCATGGCAGAGAGCAACGATACTTAATTTTCATTCTCCGTGGAATGACGAGATTGGCTCAGCCAATCAGAAGGCTTAGAATGCTGCATTAGCTGCTATTTGCCTCCATTACAATGGAGAGAAAGTAGGTACCAGGACAGAGTCCTCCATGTAGAGGGTGACATTGATGGTATGAGTACCACAGGCCTATTCCCCACATGCTTCCAGGCCTTTGAGTGCCATGTGCAAACAATGGGATTTAATGGCCCTGCATTATACATCTTCAACTTTGTGGTGTGAGAGGCATCACCACTCTAGTGAACATAATAGCACATGAAGTTATTGCACGTTCACCCCCTCTTTCTGCTCTTTCTCCCCCTTCTTCCTCTCCACCCTCTACTGATGTAAATGTTGCAGTGATATCAGAGATGCTGCGTGGGCTTTAACTGAGAACATTATACCATGGGCTCATGATGAGATAAGTGTTATTTTCTGTTTCCATTTCATGTTCAGATCCCAGTTATAAAAAACGGTTACTAGATTATTATTTTTGCACATACTGCACTAGAAAGTCGGATTTAAACAGTACACGATCTTTGAATGAGCCTCCAACCCAACTCGTGTTGCAGGTTGCCACAATTCATATACGATACCCCTCCTTTGCTTTTTGAGGCTGGGTCCGAGTTGTTTCTCTAATTCAAATAAATGAAAATGAAGCAAGAAAATAAAGGAGAGCAGAACCAGAAGAGAAAGTAAAGCGGTAAAAAGGGAAATTAAAAATATGATAAATACTTTCTTTCCATCCCTCGGAAAGGAGAAAGTGCCACAGTGATTTCTTTCCACATCTTGTCTCTTGCTGGCACAGGGGAAGGGGGGTGGGGGGGGGGGGGGGGTGGCTGTTGTGGTTTTGTCCCTCTTGTCTTACCCAGACCCTTCCCAGTCGTATAGAAGTATAAGGGAAAGATGCACTGAAAGACTGTTCACAATAAAGTCATGGATGTCATGCGACCCCTGGCTTGCTCTTTGCTACCCCTAACACTGCCTTTGCGACCCCTGACCTGAGAAGTGGCAAAATCAGTGCCAGGAACACTGGGGAAGCTGGGGCTCCACTCTCTTTATTTTCTGTCAATGTTTTAGTGCACTAATAGGGAATCAAAAAAACCTATTATTCTCTAATAGTGTAAAAAAAATGGAGTACAATAAGCTGGAATATGCCCTTCCATGGCAGCTAAGGTAAGTAAAAAAATATTTAAAATGTATGTTGTGTGTGAGTGTTTGCGGGTGAGAGTGGGGTTATGTGCGAGAGAGTACATATATATGTGTGAATTTGTGTGTATGTTTATGTATATGTGTGTGAGTAAAAGTGGACGTCAAAGGGCGTATGATGTCACTTCCGCTACCCCACGCATTTCGGTGAATTGATGTCCATGAAAAAAAAGATTGCAAATGGCTTTCACTTTTACGATCTGACTTATGTACTAATAAGGAGTGTTCCAAAATCTTCAGTCGCACAGGTTGTAGAGCAATTTGCCTAATTAACTTTAATTAGACAGGGCGCTATTTGTGAACCCTTGTGATTTGCATACATATTCAGGGACGGTGGCCTGCAAGGAACAGCAGACCACCATCCCTGAGTTCGCATTCCCAAACTAGAATCTGAAAGGAACCAGTGCTGCTTTAAAAAAATATATGTTCGTGGAATATCGACTTCATAGGCTGGGGCCTCAGATTTTGACTCATGCATATGTTTGTTGGATTTTGGCGGGGGCAGTGGGCGATACATCTAAATGCACTGTAATGATATATATATATATATATATATATATTTATATACTAGCAGCCCGTCCCAACCTTGTCCGGGAGCAACAGGCTTCCCCGACCCCCGCTCGCCCGACATTGTCCAGCAGCCCGGGCCCCCGCCCGGCCCGTCCCCCGCCTGCCCTGACCCCCGCCTGCCCCGACATGGGTCCCCTTAACTCAGCCACCGCTCCTCCTGCCTGTCCGCTGCTCGCACCGCCGCTGGCCTGTCCGCTGCTCCTCAGGTCACCGCTCCTCCCCCGCGCCATGTCCGCCACTCCCTTACCTCAGCCGCCCCCCCTCCAGCCTGTCCGCTGCTCGCACCACCGCTGGCCTGTCCGCTGCTCCTCACGTCACCGCTCCTCCCCCGCGCCATGTCCGCCGCTCCTTGTCGCGCTCCTGGACGCCGCTCCTCCCCGCGCTCCAGACGTGAGCATGCACGTCGCGGCCGGCGCTACTTTGGAGGGACTACTTTTTTTTTACTGTAAATTTTTTAAATAACGTTTTTTTATGTATTTATATAGCCTATAACCATCTATACACACTGACGATTCCAACGGTGTATCGGGTGTGTGGATTGGCACTGTGGTTCCCGAGTTTACCCGCCTCAAAGGCTGAAAGTTCTTCCTTTATTATAGTAGTATAGATATATATATATATATGTTTCCTGTTCGGAAACACATAAGGGGAGAAAGCCTAGTGCCGCTTCTTTCCGATTGCCCAACACAATTACCAATCATGAAACTGTGCAAAATGGATGGTTTTCCCTTGGCAAATTACAGTTATCATATCCCTTGATGAGTAGGTAATTGTTAAATGATTTGCAAGCGGAATTGAAGTTGTAAACCATTAGTACGTACCATTCTGAGTCAGAGTTAGGGGGAACGCCCCTTTTTATGCACCTTCCTAATTGCAATTCAGTATTGGTCGACAAACCCATTTTGCGAACCGTTCAAAAAAGACATTTTTGTAGTTGCTAATCATGTATTTTTTGAGTATTGCAGGGTTTGCAACTGTAAAATGGTTCTGTACAACTCCCCCGTACAGGTAGATGTACTATAACATGCAACAATGTGTGAAATTTAGCATAGTTTTGTGAAAAAAATAAAACAGCACAGCCCCAAATTTACAAAGTAATGTAATTAGTGATGCAAACAATAACATGTGACGCTAACCAGGACATAGCTCTGTGCAAAGGTGCACAGGCAGAATAGTTCATTCGGGGTAATAGTTTGCATGGCTTTTGTATTCGAGGCTAACCTCGCCTACAAATACCATCATGCATGTTAAATGGCCTAATATGAAGTTGCGACAATGACACACGCACATGAAAAATCATCAATGTGCCTCTGCGCATTGATTGCACCTGGTTTCATTTGGCTCTAGGATTTCATGCAATGATATTGTGTGCTTGTTCCAAAGTGTTGTTCTGTTACGTTGGGCATCAGTATATACATTAGAGAATTTTTTCAGTGTCCTTGAAAATGTAAATGTAAATGTACATGTATTTATATAGCGCAAATCGCCCACATCGCAGGCATCTATGCGCTTGCTTAGAGAACCCGTCCTGGTATTCCCCTGTGAGATACCCCGGCAGGGTATCCACAAGGTGAAAGCCAGGCATCCCGCCACGAGGGGCCGTTGTGGAGATTAAGCAAGCTATTGCCCAGAGTCGGAACCCGTGAGTCGAGAAGGCACCGGAGCGAGAATTATCGAGTCCGTGGAATTATTGAGCCCAACCCCCGTCGAGGCGGGGAATTGAACCCTGGTCCAGGGCCGATCTCAGCTTCCGGGTCTGCCGCCTCTAACCCCTGAGCTACACTTCTCCACGTTTTCATGATCCTCGTTGGTTTATTATGGTGCTTAGCATTGAGAAAGCTTGTGATTACCTTGTTTGTCAATAAATTGTTAGAATGCTGTTGTTCAAATTTAGAGCCAAAGAGATGGCTAAATTGAATTATGAAAAGTTGATTTTGGTCTCTCTTTGTCAGATGTTTTAATGGCTACTATACAGTGGTGTAGCAAGGGGCGGCAGCCACCCACCCCAGGCGGCACAAGTTTTGGGGGCGGCGCCCCTGCTCTTACTTGCGGCTGTCGCATGCAGCAAATGAAGGGACCTCCATGGGTGGCAAAAGGCCTAGCCACTCCACTGTCACTATAGCATCAGGGCACAAGTCCTAGAAAAAGAAGTGGGGGGACGCTGATGTCACGACAGGAAGTGACGTCACGAAAGGTGGCTTTCCTTTAGCAAACCAATCTGATCTTTGTATATTAATGAAACAGACTCA
Source organism: Lissotriton vulgaris (assembly GCF_964263255.1). Taxonomy (NCBI): domain Eukaryota; kingdom Metazoa; phylum Chordata; class Amphibia; order Caudata; family Salamandridae; genus Lissotriton; species Lissotriton vulgaris. The sequence continues at coordinate 960,813,047 of NC_141685.1, read as the reverse complement.
TCTGAAGTGAAGCAAAAGCTCAGCATGTGATAAGCTATAAGTGGTATGACTTCGACACAATTAGAAGTGCCTTGACTCTCCCAGCTATTGGCTAAATCACATCAGGTCGCCCTTCTTCCCTGAAAGGACCTAATCAATTGCTGCCCTCACCTTCAATCCAAGCATTCCATCCATCACTGTTTGGTATACTTAGTGAGTTGCCCTAAGTGGGACGGGTATGCCCAGACGTGGTTCCTGTGCTCACTGTGTCACTGGAACCAAGCTGTGCCCGGCTGATGAGCCCTAATCAGGGTAAACCGGTCCTGTGTTGCTTGTCTTCCAGTTCAGGGAGGACTTAACCTGACAGTTCGGGATGGACTGTTCCTATTGGAGCAGCGTCAAGGCTGTTTTGCTTATAGCTGGATGGATCCAAACTGAGATGACATAGTAGGCAAAAACAATGGATTGGGATGCGGCGCCGAGTGATTACCTTTGGCAGAGGTTAATTCAAGCATTCCACCCATCACTTTTTTGTATACTTATTGTCTTTCCTCCATAGATAGCCAAACCAAAGTGTTGCGCAACTGCTCTATGTGAGATGCAGGTAACCTTAGGAGACACACACTTTCTATTGGACACTGGAGATTATATGTTTTCCCCCATTTTATTTTCTTGGACACTGGAGATTATATGTTTTCCCCTATTTTATTTTAAATGCACCTTAACAATGAACTTGCGTAGCTTTAGTGCTAATTGTAAAGTTTCTGAGATTATTCACATTTTCTGACAGTAGAGAAGGCGAGAGTGTAGGTTGTTCCTTCTAACTCAGTACTTCATGTGCCAGTGCTGAGCAAATGGTACCCAAGACCAGTGGCGGCTCACCGAGGGAATGCTGTGGGGTGGTGAGGCCGGGGAGGGGCAGGATGGGGTGGTAGTGAAGTCCGACATATGACGGACAGGAGTATGGTAAGTAATTAAATAAATAAAACTATTTAACTTGCGTGCGCTGCGCGCAAGGTAAGTAGTTTTATTTGTTTAATTACTTACCTTACTCCTGTCCATCGTATGTTGGACTCCACTACCCCCCCCCACCTTGCCCCTCCCCCACCTCGCCCACCCCCTCGCAGCACTTCCTCGGCGAGCCGCCACTGCCCAAGACCCTCTAAGTTTCTGTGATTCTGCAGTGGTAGTTGTGGTCAGGCATGACTCAGCGCCTTGAGACCCTCACGGGTGAATAGTTTGCGCTTTATAAGATTACTGATTGATCGAGAGGAGCCTGAGTAAAGACCTTTCCTGGATACTGCTTTGTCTAATTTCTTAATCTATACAATAAAGCTCAACATATAGTCCAAACTGTGTTTAAAGGGTATTTCTTTTTCGCATAGTTAGTTACATTGAACATCTAAAATTAGGAATATCAACAAAAATAGTTCCTCAGATGTTATGTTTGCATTCTGAAATCGTACTAAGATCTTGCACACCACTACAGCATACCTATTGTTCCCTGTTCGTAGAGTGGGCCCATGCTATTGACATTTGTTGTACTTTCCTTGTTTTCTAGATCACCAAGCCCTAAACAGAAGATAAGAATTAAAAAGACGCACAGGCCCCCAGCAGACAGAGGAGGAAGATGAGAAGCTCCAGCATGTTGTTGGCGATCCTGGTCCTGACCATAGCCAAGGCCTGCCAGGCGTACTACGAAGAGCCTGAGGAGCCACAGTCCTCCGGCGGGCTCTTAAAGGTCAGAGATTGGAAAGGGGGAACTGTTAGGACGTGATGTATTATATTGTCACCACTTGAGTCCATGTCAACAGAGACACCATATTCTAGTCCTGGTTTTCCTTCTGCATACCACTGCAACCAATAACGTTAGAGCAATTAGCTTAATGAAGTAGAAACAGGACTACAACTCCCAGAATGCACTAGGCTGTTAACTGAAAGAACAGGGCTGAACAAATCTGTCGCTTATGACATTGAGAAATATAGCAACCACGGAGCACTGGGAGTCCTGAGTAGAGAACTGTCTCCTGTCTTGCCCTTAAGTAAGATACCTCCTTTCTAAAAGTCCCGCTCCGAACGGGAAACATCATTTACTACGAAGGAAATATCACGCATAACGTTTACCACGCGTCACTCACCACGCAAAGGTCTTTCCCACGCATATGCCTTTAACGACCGTCTTTACCACGCGAGTGGTATTCCTTCCTGTCGTTCTGCCAGTACGATCTGCGTGGGCTTGGAGGGGGCTGGTTGGGGGGGGGGAATTTAGGGGCTGGGGGGAGTTGGGGGGGTCTCCCCCCCCAAAAAAAACAAGCCGATATTAATAAATAAATAAGAAGAAAACTTTAAAAAAACGCTCTACAATGCCTCAAAACGAACAAGGAAAGAACACGTCATAATAGAAGTCCTTTATCAGTTTTGATAGACGTGTTTTGACGCTTGTTTCCGTGGTTGGTGGAAGAAAGGGCAGATGGTGAAAGACGTACAGGGGTCAGATAAGAATCAAAACTTTGTAAATTAAGGTATTATTTAAGCGCATTATGAAAAAAAGAAAAAGAAAATGTAAGGGAATCTGTTGTTTTTAATTGTTTAAAACATCGATCTTTTCCTTTGTACTGCATGTAGCCTATCAGTATCATTATGTAAATTTAAAGGGGACGTGAGATGTTTCATAACGTTATTATTGCGGAGTAAAAACATGCGTTGTCAATTGCTGCGTGGTAAAGACAAATGCGAACTAAAATTCGCGTGGTAATGCCATGCGTGGAACTTGTAATCGTGGAAAAAACATATATTCGCTCAGAACAGCAAGGTTGTAATCCAGGCCAGATTTCGTTCCTGCATCCCAACACTGTCTCGTAATTGAAAAGAGTTCTCTATGTTGCCCGTCCTACAATATGTAGGAAGGATATTTGTCAAATCTGAAAATCTGGACTGTTTTACAGCCTCATACTCGGGGCAAGACCTCTTGAGAGTACAACATGTTTCATGTTTCTTTTTTTTGTTTGTTATAAACTACATTTTATTGATTTTACAACAACGATCAAAAGCAGTGCACAGTTTCTTCGTAATGAAATCACAATTGTGGATGCTCCCATGTCAATCACCATCAAAGCCGTAGAATTCCCACCACCATCCCCAGATCCTGCCATGCTTCCGCCCCCCCCCCCCCCCCCCCCCCCCCCCGGGCTGAAGAAATGGGCCCTCCAGCTTCAGTGCACCAGTCCATCAAGGAACACCATTCCTTAATAGATGGCGGGGTGGAGGATATCCCGGGAAGATCAATGTATGTTTCATGTCCCTTAAAATGAACACATTAATATAACTGCTCCTTAATATTTGGAGTGGCTTCTGATATTATTTATCGCATGCTTTCCACGGGTTCCAATAAGAATAGGGCGAGAACAGAGTTGCCACTTTGCTCCACATCGTCATAACACTGTAGGGGGTATGTTCAAGGAAGTGGCTGAGGGAGGCGTTAGCCGTCATGGCTTAACACCTCACTTCATCACTTTAGAAACCTAGGGCTGCACCATATTTACAAGGATATGGTGCAGCCTTGCAATTCCCCTGGCGCTGGCGCTACACATAGCAGTGTAGGGCCTACGCAGTCACCCTTGCACCATAGTGCAAGCGTATCCGCATGCAGGAAAAAGATTGTTTATGTTCAGGAAGGTCCCTCTTCCTGTACGTAAACAATCTTTAAATTCTATGTTGTCACTTCTATTTGTGCTGCTTAATGCAGCACACATGGAAGTAACAAAATGGCATTTTATTAAAATATTGTTTATGTACAGGAAGGGTGACCTTCCTGCACATAAACAATCCAAGGCATTTTGCTTTTTTCATGTGTGCTGCACAAGGCAGCATACATAGAAAATGCAAAAACGAGGAGAAACAATGTATTTTTTGGCGCTGTCTCCTATTTATGCTGCCCTCGTAAATAGGGGGCAGCTTAAAAATCAAGGGTTTTGCAGTGGAACACCCACCGCCCACCCCTTTCATGCTAAGCATATCGTGATGGGGGGCCTTATTTACAAGGCAGTGTTAGGCCATGTTAAGTTGCTTAACCCTGCCTTGCAACTAAGACAATTCCCCTATCGCCACCACAAGGTTGTAAAAGTAAAAAGTGACGTGGTGGTGATGATATGGGCTTGTACATATGCACCTATGTTCTTAGTTATGGGCTCTCATTTTATAATGAAAGGCATTCCGGATGTAGTATTTGTTCTTCATTCATGGAGCTCTCCATATTTCCAATGCCATGCCTAAATTCATTCTCTCCACTGCAGTCCTGTTTATCCACTGTAAAGAGAATAGTAAAGTTAAGTAAACCTTGAAGATACATCTTGAACGTACAAAGATGTGGAGTTAAGAATAGTAAATCTATACTAAATCTATAATCAACCTATATAGCATGTAAAAGTAAGATTCAACTCGGGTGAGAGTATTCACAGCACCCCAGCCCCAGTCCAGAAGCAAGTGCTTCTTATTAGAATATTACAGTCCCTTTGTCTGATCACATTCAAAGGTGGAAGTCTTAACCATAAAGGCACAGAGCATGTGTGAAACAACTGTGCAGAGAGGATGCAACCCGCCCCCCCTAAAAAACAATTGTGAAGCAATTAACAATTTCAACACGGAAACATTGTCGACAAACATGCATGAAAACAGTTAAATATGTTTACCTAGTAACAATTACAACATAAAGCAGTATAAACAGGCATTAATGCAGGACTAATGCCACAAAGAGCTACAATTGCACATTCTTTTATAAATAGGCCCCTTTTCAAGTTCTCTCTTCTTTTTTCTAATACCTGTCTTGGAACCAAATCTGGCATTCTCAAACTCAAAAGTTTCACTATTCTAAGGAACATTCTTTTCATCCCTACTTCGGTCACCATTTCACCATTCATCATAAACTTCGGCCTAATTTAAGTTTCATATTCCGCCATCATCCACTGACTAATCCGACAGCTCTCAAGGGTCTGGAACATTGTGACCAAGCCTCTATGCCACTGGTGCTCCTATCTTCACATACTCTTGCACCTTTATATCTCTTTCCTTTTTGGCTTTAGTCATGTCAAATATTTCTTTCTAAATGCAACACACAAAGTATGTTGTATTTAGAAGCTGTGGGGAATTGATGTAAGTAGAGGCCATAAACTTTCCCCTGACCTTCTTGTGTGAGTTACAAATATCGCTTTCTGCCTCTTGTGAGAATCTTCTCTCTCTTTTGCATTCAGTCTCCACTGACACTTACACCTATACTTTTCGTCAACCTATCCATCTTGCTACCAACTTGCTATGGTTTCTTCCTCTGACCAATCCAAACTGTGTCTTTTCTATAGTTTGATTTAATGACATCCGGCACAAACCACACATCTTTGAACCTCCGTTGTCTGATCATTACCATCTACTCTTGTAATTGGATACCCTCCTTCAAAGTTCTGCTTAGCCTTTCCACCACGCCATTAGTCTCAGGATATGCAGAAGAAACAATTGATGGGCACAGGGCCAAGACTGATTTGCATATGGCTGGGTTCAAAATGAATGGCATGGGGAGCAAAAAACGATGGATTTTGGCCCAGATCTCTGTACTGGGGTGAATGTATGCCATTATTCTGCATTCTGTCCATCAATTGTTCTTTTTTCATTTGTCACTCTGAGTGGGAAGGGTATGCCCAGGCGTGGGTCCCGTGCTCTCCATGCTACTGGAGTCAAGCTATCCTGGCTGATGAGGGTTGAAAACCCAAAACCGGTCCTAGGATGCTTGTTTCCAGTCCAGGGAGGACCTGGCCTGGCAGCTCGAGCTGGACTGTTCCCATTGGGCACAGGGTCAAGGCTGATTTGCATATGGCTGGGTTCAAACTGGAACAACATAGACAATGGATTTGGGCCCAGATCTCTGTACTAGGGTAAATGTATCACATTATTCTGCATTCTGTCCATCAATTGTTCATTTTGCATTAGTCTCACGATGGCACAATGTACATTCCCTATGAGTAGCTGCATAATTCTCAAGGTAAACATCCATTACTTTAGAGTCCGACTGCATTCCATTATGAGTTTGATTTTTGGGGGAAAACCTTTCCTCTGAAATATATTTTCCAAAAACTGTATTACGCCATAGGAACTGATGTCACCGACCCACTGTATTTACAGCCACCAGGAGAGTAAATCCATCAACACAAGGATGTAGGGTGTGCTGTCTTTTTTCTTTCAAAGGACCCATCATATCCATCACCACTGCCTCCCAAGGACTTTCAGGTAGTTCTCTCCACTGCATAGGTGGAGTGTATGTCTTGAGCACCTTTCACTTTGCTCTAGTCCCAGAATTCCTGAATCGTCCATTCCACTTCAAGAGCCAAACCTGGCCACCAGAAATCCATCCTGATTCACTCTTTAGTTTTTTAACAAAAGGAATCCATCCTTTTTCACTGTTTAGTTTTTTAACAAACCTAAATGTCCCTTATGGACTAAGGGCCACATGTACAAACATTTCTGCTGGTCGCCAATGGGCCGATTCCCAGAATCGGCCCATTTGCGAATGCAAAAAGGCTTTTTGGCATGCACAAAGCCCAAATAGCAAATCAGTAATTTGTTACCAAAGTGCAATTCGAATTTTGAGATTTGGAATTAGAAAGGGGCTTGTTAAGGGTGTCCCTTGCAAATAGCGAATTGCTGTGCCCTATACAAATGTTTTGTGGCCAAAATGAGGTCACAAAACATTAGAATTTTACCACCAAGTTCAATTTGATTACAACCAATTCACAAACGGGAAGAGGACCCCTGCCCCTGTGTTAATGCATACGAAAATGTTTTTTAAGATCAGGCAGTGGTCCGATGGCCACTACCTATTCTTAAAAAATTTAACTGAAATGTTTCCATTTTTCTTTTTTAAATCCATCCCATTTTCCTTTATGGAAAACGGGCTGAATTTAAACAAAAAAAGTGTTGCTTTCTTTAAAAGCAAACACAGACATGGTGGTCTGCTGTCCCACACTATTTTAGAGATTCCCAATGGGTTGCAAATTGCGACGTACCTCATGAATATTAATGAGGCAGGTCTATTTGGGACCCACTGGGAATAGCACATAAAACTTAGTAGTGTTTCGCACATTTGAAATTGCAATTTCCTAATTGCATTTAGCATGGAATCTCAATTTAGGAACTCACATTTTTTTTAATGTATGTACATGTAGCCCAAAGTCTATTAACCTGCTCATCAAAAAAACTGGAGGAATAACTCTTGTACCTTGTAACAACAAATCATTTTTTCCTGTCAATTTTCCACTCTCCTTCCAATATTGCATCCCCAGTCACTACACGGATGTTCTATTGCACCCAGTTATCCTCCAGTTCCTGCATGCCTTGCATTTCAGCAGTGACTTCTGTTGATAAACAATCAGCTGCATTATTCCTGGCACCTCGTATATATTTAACATGGAATAGATGTTCTTGGAGACTCAATGCCCACAGCGCTAGCTAGTCCTATCTTAATCAAAATCTCACACAAAGGCTTATGATTTGACTTTAGGGTAAAAACTTCACCCCATAGAAATATTTTCAATTTGTTAATTGCCCATTAAACCACCAGAATCTCCGTTCCAATTACACAGTAATTTATCTTTGCTACGCTGAAAACCCGTGATGCAAAATCTTTTTTTCTTTATCACCTTCTACCACTTGCATCAAAACTGCACAGAAACCTTTTAAACTGGTATCAGTGACTATCATTTGAGTTCTTCAATGAACAAATGTCTGCCGATTTGGTCAGCCCATCTATTACTTGAAGAAATTCCTCCTCACATTTTTTATCCCACTTGACTGCAACATTCGTTATAAGCAGTTCTCTCATTGTACTCGTCTTGTCCCCCAGTCTCTCTGTGAATCTACTATAAATTTCTACCATTTCCAAGAACTATGTGTCCTCTTCTTAGGAGCTTCAAGTTTTTGAATAGCTCCCACTAAACGTTTTCTTGGCTTTACAACCTTAGACAAAATAAAATGCCATAAGTACTCAATCTTTTCATTTTTTAAACATTTCTCAGCTCTAAGTGTAAAACCCAATTGTTCAAATCGTTTCATGACCTCCTTCACCCTAGAATTGTGTTCTTCCCAGGTTTTGCTGAAATTCTGGTACAAAATTATGCCTCCCATGCAGCCTAACATAGATACCATGGATGCCAAACATGGAGGCTGCTGAAATTAAACCATACTGCATTCTGATAAGTTTGTATGCCCCCACTGGAGTTATGAATGCCACAAAGTTCTGGACAATGGAAATGTGTGCATCACTGTCGCTTTATTGAGAGCATTTAAATCCACACATAGCCTACTCTATCAAGAAGCCTTCAAAGCCACTCGGGTTGGTGTCAACCACTTAGTGCTTCCAGCGGTATTATGGCCCCTGCACGACTCAGCCTTTCTAATTTTTCTTTCACTGTCTGCAAACATCGACTGGCAACCTTCTTAACTTGAACACCGGTTTTGTGAATATAAGCTCTTAAACATCCTTATATTTCTCTTAAAACCTCGGGATATAGGTTCTCGAAGTGAAAACTCTTATTTTCAATCTGAGAACCTAGGCAAGTGGTGAGGCATTTGGATTTAAAAACACCACTAACTTGTTCTGACATGGCCACCCTAAAATGTCTTCTCATTTACACGATACATAAACCTTCCCTTTAATCAATCTTTCTTGAAATTCCATGGCTGTCTAAAAGGTACCTTCCAGTTTAATCACCTATCTACCTTACCCTCCTGTTCTAGCACCTGTCTTATGTAGTTTAACGTCCCCATGAACCTTGTTTTGTACACGTCCTCTGATACAATGTTGATGGGAGAAACTGAATCAAAAATCTTTGTTGACTGTCTTTCCCTTCACCATGACTACCTTGGAGGGATTTTTATTACATTTACTTTCTATTTCCCTTCTGGAGCACTATGATATTTTTTGCACACCACTGTTATGGCCGGACAATCTCTGCTGTTTGCTGTTGATGCCAGGGGACCACACCCTCAACACTGTCACTGAAATTATTTTCATTGTTTAAACTTCCCTCAGGTTTTTGTTCATATACCGCTCTATTTGTTCCAACCATGTTTATGCTCACTTCCATATCTCTCTATTTCTTTTTTTTTTAACTGTTTTTATCGAGATTTGTCAAAAAACACACATAGGGTCACATTAGTTCTGGAACATCACAGTATCATCGGCAAGAACATAAAGACATATCAATAGTACAATGGCGCTAGTGGGTGCCAGTTCCATGACGACCCTACGGGTGGGCCAATGTCACTTCAGGTATAGAGGCTCTGTGAGTTAGCTGAGTCCGGTGTAGCCTTCACTCTCTTTCTTTATCACTTCATCACATGTTTTCATGTTCTAACTATTATTACTGTGTTCAAAGATGGTTCATATTTTAGCCACAGTTCTTCTCCTACCTTGTTGTAAATGCAGTTCAATATGAACTGGTCTCTACTCCGTAAGTCAGTCAAAGTTCTGAACTTACAATAGGCTACTGAATTCCTTTAAGCTTTGAGGTATTCTTCATATGACTCTCCTTCACCCTGGACTCTTTTTTCCAAAATAATATCTTTTAAAAAAGGTGCTAACGCATGGAAGATTCAGAAAAGGGGGTGGTGATGGACAGAGTGTCTGAATTAAGCAGACCACTCCTACCCAGTCCAAAGATCAGGGCTTGATCCATCACTGTTTTTTAGCTCACTGCACCATCCCAGCTCAGAACCTGGCTACATGCAAATTAGTCTGTCCCTGGCCCAGTGCATCATGGGAACAGGGCAGTCCCTTGCTCACTGCACCATCAGGATTCAAGCAAGCCGGGCCAACGACGGCTGAAATACCAGAAACCGGTCCCCGGAAGCTTGTTTCCTTCCCAGTACAAGAATTGGCTTGGTAGTTTGGTTTGCCCTGTTCCCATCATGCACTGGGATAGGAACAGACTGATTTGCATGTAGCCAGGTTCTGAGCTGGGATGGTGCAGTGAGCTAAAAAACGGTGATGGATCAAGCCCTGATCTTTGGACTGGGTAAGAGTGGTCTGCTTAATTCAGACACTCTGTTCATCACCACCCCCTTTTCTGAAACGCATGGAAGATAGCATACATCAAGTTTTTTTCACACACACATCACACTCATTTAGTCCTCATGCCTCCTCTTGATCCAACTCTGGTAAATTATCTTATACTTTTGCCCTTTTGCTCCGAGACAGTCTAAAAATAAGGGCTATTTGCATTTGATCCCCAAATTAGTACCACAATCACTGGCATTATTTGACAAATCTTTTTACACTTGGTTCACAGGAGGGACGAGTCATTAAGATGGCGGACTAACATGCTGCATTTTGCCACCAACTCTATCTGTGCTCAGCATTAAACTCAAATGAGTGGAAGAGTGATATTAGAACACGAGGTGTCTAAGTATATAGCAGTACAAGAATATGTCACCTTGCCTTTAAATAACTGAAAAAAACACACAATTATGCCTTTGACAGTAGTCTGTCACTGTAAACGTGCAAGCTCCATTTAGATCAGGAGTGTCAGTCACTTTTCATTAGTAGCACACTTCTTTCATTCAACTTTTCTAGCTTTTCTCATTCATTTTCAGCTTTGGGGATATTATCAAGTGTTCCTGTTTATTTCTTTTTAAATAATTATTTGATGTGGCCATGACCTCACCGTAAAAATGACCTTGAAGGGCATACACATTACTTGCCGAGATTTTCCGTCTTTATTACCAACGACAGAGCATTCTATGTATCCACCTGGGTTGCCAGAGGCAGGTGTAAGCAGTTGAATTGGACAGGAATGGGGCTTTTTGTAATTGTTTTTTTTTTAGTGTAGTAGGCTTTGTTTAGTTTTTTTTCTCAGGACTCAAGTGACAGGCTTTACCACCTTAGCCATCACCATTACAACCACCACCACTAACACCAACATCATAACCACTACAACCATTTCCACTACAACCATTACCACCAACACCATTACCACCAACACCATTACTACCACCAATTCTACCACCATAATTGCCCTGACCACCATCGCCAGCATTACCATATCTCATTTATGCATGATGTGTTTGCATGATTTACCACTTGAAAGCCAGACTGATTGGCTTTGCCAATGAATGTTTCTTTATTTAATGGCTGTTGCAAGGTGAGAGCCAACACGAGCAGGGGAAGAGGAGTGCACATATCACCATTTCTAGAATCTTCATTTCAAAGACCCTTTTTCTTTCCTCTTTGCATTTGCGATTCTGGGCCGTGCAAACCAGGAGGCAGATTTACAATTACTGGCGTATCCCTGCATATCAGCAGGGATGTGCCAGTATTTGTGCGCCGCAGCTCCGCCACCCTTGATGTGTTGCATTTATAATGCGGCGCACCATGGGGCAAAAACTGCACAGATGTGTCACGCATCTGTGCCGTAAAAGCGGCACATTGCGGGAGTTGTGTCGCAAGCGCGACACAGCTCCAGAAAGGATCAGGGGGGCCCTATGTGCACAATGCTGCGTGAATCCTTACGCCTGCTTCAAGCAGGCGCAGGGTTTTGACGCAGCATGGGCCCAAAAGTGACTGAGTGAAATCTTCTATATTTCACTCAGCAACTTTTAGGAGGCGGTCCTGCGCCGGAACGCCTCCCCTGCGATGGTACGCCTCTTCTGGTGCAGGGCTTTACAACGTGACGCATATGGAAAATGCGTCACGTTGTAAATACCCTGCACCATGGCGTATCTTTTTCGCCGCCGCTGCATCACAAAACTGACGCAATGGCGCCGTAAAAGCGCCGCAAGGGGCTTGTAAATCTGTCCCCAGTTATCCAAAAACCAAACACACTAGTGAATCAGAACCAGGGGGATTACACTGTGGATCATGACCAAATGACACCCAGGAGAAGGAGATCCCTTGATCTTGTATCAAGTAGGAATTTGTAAACTCAAACCCACCTCCTTTTTAGGTTTTGCCTGGCGAAAAGATGCGCTCTGCGCATCTTTTTCGCGCAGGCGAAAACCTCATGAGTATTGTAGTGGAGTTAGGAACGGCCCCCGTCTTCTATTGGCTAGCTCCATAAATGGAGGCTAGCCATTGGAAGACGGGCCTGTCCGTCAATGCCGGACCAGATTCGGGGGCGTTCCCGAGATTTTTTGGCTTTTGGCGACGTCACGCTACATCAGCCAAAAGCCGGGAACGCCCCCGAATCTGGTCCGGCATTGCCGGCACCCGCCTTCCTGCTCGGGCGTCGTCAGCGTCTCTCCTCCCCCTTTCCCGCCCCCTCCCGCTTGAGTGCCATTACTTAAATTGACTTTGATTGATTTGAAGAGGGTGGGCGGCGGCAGCCAGTGGTGTCCTAGCGTGCCCTGTCACGGGGCTTTCTTGTTTTAAAATGTGAGCGTTTCATCTTTGGGCTGGTTTTTGGGTTGATACTGCTCGGAGTTGGGTTGGATTTGGGCTTCTGCTTGGGCAGCTTTGGCCATTGACTGGTCTCAAACTCTGGGAGAATACGATCTTTGTGGACTGGCAGACATCTTGGGAAGGAGCCGGCACCTAAGCTAGTGACCTCTCAAAGCAAAAACAAAAACAAATATAGGGTATATTGAAAAACCTGGTAAACGATGGTAAAGCCCCACTCATAGGAGTGAAAATGTGTTTGCTGGGATGTATTATATTTTAAACTAAATATGTTTTTATAAATTACCGAAAATGTTACTTTTTTTAACATACTAAAATGTCTCTGAGGTATCAATTGTTCTCAGCAACGGAAGATTTTTATTTAGTGTTCTGTGCGGTGTTCTATTCTCCTCTTCCGCTGCCAGCCCAAGCTCTTTTTCAAGGTGGGGGTGGCGTCGTGACGTCACCCAGAAGATACTGTTCGTGATGGAGCCGTCTGGAGATCTCAGTGCGCAGCCTGCTGATCCCGAGACGATGGAGGGAGCCACCGGAGGGGTGAGGGGCACGAGATTAATGATGTAAAGATAGAGGGTGCTAGAGGCTGTGGCTTAACAGCTGGACCGGCCAACTTTTAAGATGGGGAACGAACCAGTTTACGGTCTGGCGGCAGGCCTAAACATTGTTATTCTGTGCAAATCACGTAATCCCCTCTGCCTTAAAATAATGTGCTTGTCTGTTAAACGCTCTGATATCTTCGGGTTAAGTTCGAGCTATATAAAACTGCAATATATGTATATGTGTATATATATATATATATATATATTTTGGGTAGGAGTGGTTATGTGGTGCTGAGGGACAGTTCTCGAGAGAGGGGAATTGGGAAGTGCTTTTGGGTTAGAATGAAGGCAGCTAGGTAGGGGCATGGGTGGGTTTGTGAGGAAATTACTGTATTGCGTGTGGACACAGTTGAAAGCAGATGGGCATTGGGTGTGTGTGGGGGGGGCTCGCAGTGTGTGTGGGGGGGGCTCGCAGTGTGTGTGGGGGGGCTCGCAGTGTGTGGGGGGCAGGGCTCGCAGTGTGTGGGGGGGCCCTGTGTGGGTGTGTGTGGGGGTGCTTTGTGTGGCTGTGTGTGTGGGGGGCTCGGTGTGGGTGTGTGTGTGGGGGGGCTCTCTGTGGGTGTTTGTGTGTCATTCGCGAGAGATAAAGCTAGTGGCATTGTAAATGACAATGCCATTTATTTATGTTAAAAAAAACATAAATAAAAATAATGTCAAGAGCAATGCCAATCGCTCAAACTTTAACAAAGGCAAAACCATTGCATTGTAAATGCTTGTTAAAGAACTATCTTCTACTCAAGACACGCCAACCACTCCAAATGAACCAGAAGAGCACCGTATTCCATTACTTCCGGCTGACTAATAAAACTTCAGATAGGGCGATTAATACCAGAGTTTTAAGAAACCAAATGACTAGACAAACGTGACCACGTATATACATTTTTTGTGATTGTATCGTAATGACAACAAAATTTGTCTCAGAGGCCAGGCCTAAAAGGCAGGCTCATCCCATTGTGATAAGAAATTCAGTGTCAACTGCTAGAGAGAAAGTAGGTACTTTTTTGCCTCTTTGATCAATGTCAACAAAATTCAGCATCACGTTTCTAAGTAGTGCAAGCACAGGTTGAAAACAATGTCTAGATGTACGGATCGCTTAGGGTTCCAAACCAACTTTGAGAAAGACATGAGGATAAAGTCATTCTAGCATTTATGTCTTTATAGCTTCATGTATTTATTTCTGTACAACTTACAATATTCACTTTTTAGCTCTTCATTGTTGTTCATACGACAAAAGAGCAACCATAAAATAATCCTACTGATATCACAGCAACCAAAAGAAGAAAAGACAAATGTAATAGATCTGCCCTTTTTTATTAATAATGGTGCATATAGTGTTTCTTATACACACACACATTACCCTTTCTCTCTCACGCACAGCGCTATTAAGCACAAAATACTCCTTCCTGGGTGTGAAGGCGTTAGTGAGAAACATGGCAGTGGTGTTGATGGTGGTGATGGTTTTTGTAGTCGTTATTGTAGTACTGGTGGTGCTGGTAATGGGGCAGTAGTGGATATAGTGGTGGTGGCAGTCACGATGATGGTGGTTGTAGTGATGGCAGTGATAGTAACGGGAATGCAAGTAGTAGTGATGGTTGTGCTAGTAGAGGTGTTTGTGGAGTGATAGTGGTGATAATTGTAATGACAGTTCTGTAAAGGTGAGAGTAAATGTCTGACAGAATTCCACGCATGCCGTAGGAACTCCGTCATTTGAATAAATGCGACTTTAGCGCACATTTGCTCTGCAGACAAGTCGTTTTAACAACTTGCCTTAGGGCGGGCGCTGGATATTGAAATAATTTACTTTACTATTCCAGCTCCAGTCTGCGCAACAGTAGGGTAGGTGTTGGACTTTAATTCCAACACAACTCCACCATTGTGCCCCCCCCCCCAAATGCAAATCGTTGTAACAACTTGCGTGCAGCACGATTGCCTCCTAAAGACCAATTTGTTCTGCTGCTGGCACTGGGCGATTAGGGCTTTGTCCTAAAGGACGTTTACGGGTGGGAGTGGTGGCAATGGTACTGGTGATAAAGGTGGACTAATGGTGGTTGTTGTAAAGGGGGTAACAATGGTAGTGGTGGTTTGTGGTGATGCAACATTTGTGGCAGTGGTAATGGTGGTGGTATTAGTGGTTGTGCTAATGGTGATGTGGTGGTATTGGTGGGGTGTTGGGGTGATAGTAATGGTGGTAGTAGTAAGGGCAGTAGGGATGTAATTGTAATAAAGGTGCTAATGGTGGTGGTGATTATGATAGTATTGGTGGTGATCATAGTGGTAACAATGGTGATAAGGGTGGTAGCGTTAATGGTAATTTATAATGAAAGTAGCAGTAATGATGGTGGTGGTACTTTTAAATGTGGTGACAAAAGTAATGGTAATGGTGATAATAGTAAGGTGTTAGCAGTACTAACTGTGCTGGCAATGATGGTGGTGTGCTAATGATGGTAGTGGTAATGATGGTAATAGTGGGTGTGGTAATTGTGGTGGTGGTAAAGACAATGGTGATGGTGGTTGTAATAGTTGTAATGGTGATTGTAATAGTGGTGATGGCACTAGTAGTTGTAGTGGGACTAGCAATGATGGTAATGTGATGTTGTAATGGTACTGGAGATGGTAAAGTTAATGATGGTGGTATTGTTAGTGTTGGTATCAATGATTTTGACAGACGACAAGGGAAAATGAATAATTTATTCAATTTTCCCTTGTGGTCGTCTGTCAAATCCCCCCCAACCTGACCCCACCGCCCCTACCTGCATGGGTCGCTGCTGTCTACACTTCTCCACTTTACAACACTCCACTCTATCTTAGTCCATTCTACAACACTCCACTTTATGCCACTGCACTGTACACCACTCCACCTTATGCACTACAGTCTATGCTGTTCCACTGTACACTACTACACTAACTTACTTCACTCTATGCCACTTCAATGTACGCTACTCCACTCTACACCACTACACCCTTCGCTATTCAACTATACACCACTCCACGGTACACCATCGCACTCTATGCTATACAACTTTATCCCACTGCACTGCACCTTACTCCACTTTCCGCCGGTCCAATCTACAACACTCCACTATATTGCACTCCACTCTATGCCACTCCACTCTTCAGCACTCCACTGTATGCTACTCCACTGTATGCCATGCCACTCTACCACACTCCAATCTGTGATTCTGCACTGTACACCACACTGCTGTATGCTATTACACTCTTTGACAGTCAACTGTATGGCACCCAAGTCTATACCACTCCACTGTAAGCCATTCCACTCTACACTATTCCACTGTACTCAACACCACTGTACGGCACTGCACTCTAACACACTCCTGTGTACATCACTGCACTGTACACCACTCCACTCTACACTATTTCAATTTTCGCAACTCCACTGTACAGCATTTCACTCTAAGCTATTCCACTCTATGAAAATCCACTATATGCCACTCCACTGTACACTACTGTAATATATGGTATTCCACTGTGTGCCACTCCACTGTACGTCACTGCACTCTACGCCACATTAATTTACTCCACTCCACTCCACTCTACGTCACGCTAATCTACATCATTCTACTCTATGCCACTCAACTCTACACCAGTTTATTCTATTTCACTCCAGTCTATGCCACTACAGTCTGCACTACTCTCCTCTATGGTACTCCACTCTATGTTATTCCACTGTATGCATCTATTTTCTCCACTACAAATGACATTATTCCACTGTATGCCACTCCACTGTACGCCACTCCACTATACAATGTTACATTTGACGTCACCGCACTGTACGACACTCTACTCTACACTATATGCCACTACACTATACCTCACTCCACTGTACACGGTCCTACTCTATGCCACCCCAGTCTTCGCCATTTCACTGTACTCTATTTTACTGTACTCTACGCTACTCCACTCTACAACACTCAGCTATATCCCACTCTATTGTACCGCATCCCACTCTACAACACTCCATCCTACGCCACTCCATACTTCACCACTGTACTGTACCCTATTCTACTTACACTCTACTCCAATCCACTCTACTCCACTCTGCAACACTATACTCTACGACAGTACACTTTACAACACACTCCTCCACGCTACTATATTCAGGGTCACTGGAGATATGCGCTTTTGCGCTTGCGGCATTTTCCGCATAATTATGATTCTGCCGCATTTGCCACTTAATCCATCTACTGCTGCATAATCTGCATATTTTATTTTAAAAAATGGTGTTTCTAGTTTAACCAGTTACTAAAAACGTAGCGTTATGTAATGCAGGGCAGTGAAAGGCACTTTGCAAAGGTTCTCTGGTCACCTTTCTGTTGTTTATTGCTATTTTTGGGTGCAAAACTGGTACTAATGAGGGGCAACCAATGCCTAGACAGTGTTGACCAGTGTAAAAATGACAAAACAATTAAGTAATATTCTCATAAAATGGGCCACATTGTGTCACATGATTTGTTTTTTCTTGCTGCATAATATAGTTATAACTTACATTTTCAATATACACACCACCTTCAAATTACTGTAACTCGTGCACATATGTATCTATTGTTGCCACCTTACTCGCCATACTACATTAACTATAACTTGAATCTTATCTATGCATTATATTCTGTAATTACAAATCATGTCATTGCAGATGTCATAAGTGTTGTTATGAATGCTATGATTTTATTTGGTATAAGTGATGCAAAATGGAAGGGTACAGGGCGTGAGCTGGTTACCTTATTACATTTATTAAGTGATAATGTTTGCTTTGGAGAGGGATAGAGGAGCACTCAGTTATATAGTCTAAGTAAAACTGTAATCTGATTTAATCCAAGGGTGCTTCACTACAGAATTGTGTTGGCTAGAACAAAAGTGAAACGAGATAACTAAGTAGAGAAACCTACTTGTAGTGAGCACTGTTCCTAATGGAAAAGGTACCCTTTTCCGACAATAAAGGTGAAACAGCTAATCAAATAGATCAAACGTTAAACAATATGAGATTTCTCTATTATTTAATACTCATTCATAGAACGGTTATTCAACATATGTACATACAGGCAATATGTTTATAAATCTTATTAAGCACCTGTCTAAACTAAAGAAAAATCGACATGCTGACATGAAGGTATAATTTGTTGCAAATCAAATATTCTAAATTCACATTTCTCGTTAGTTCAAAAACCAGAGTTCATAGTTATTCACGAGTCAATATGAGTCGATTTGCTGAAGACATGATGCCCAATGCATTTCGGGACCTGAAGGTACCCTTCCTCAGGGGCGAAATCCTTAGACGTTGTCAAATAAAACCCAAGAATGGGGTTTATAGATGTGCCGTGTTGAGAGCGGAAGAGACTCGTGGGTGTCAATACTAGATAATGGATAGCGATAAATCACTCCGTGATTGAATGTGCTTCCGAAGACGTGACCATATATTCGATGAAGATTCCCGTGTTAAATGGAACTTCAGGGAGGATGTACAGAACAGGCCGCTCCGTGGGTCATTTCAAAATATTTCACAATAAAGTAAAATTTTAAGTCACAGTTCTGAAAATGTCACATTAATAAACGTTGACATTTTCTTGTCCTAACCATTTGGTGCCTGCAGTCTGTGTCCTGGGTCATTTGACTAGGTGCAATAAGGTAGCCAAATGTTATCCTATGGGAGAGGTTTTCACTATCAGGACATGTCAAACTTGAATGTACATGTCCAACTGTTTAAATACATTCCACTCTGCCATATGGGCTGCTTAGGGCCTATCCTAGGGGTGAGTTATATGTATTAAAAATGAAGGTTTAGGTTTGGCAAAGATCAAAATGGTAGTTTAGAATTGCACACAGGCTGCAATGGTAGGCCTGAGACTTGTTTTGAAAGGCTGCTTAAGTGGGTGGCACAATAACTGCTACAGGCCTGCTTGCGCCATTTAATTTACATGCCCTGGGTACTAGAAGTACCACTTTCCTTGGGACTTACAAGTAAATTAGGTGTGCCAATTGGGTGTAAGACAATTTTATCATACTTACAGGAGTGTGCAGAAGCACTTTAGCACTGTTTAGCAGTGGTAAAGTGCACAGATTCCTAAAAGCCAAAAAAAGGGTTCAGAAAACAGGAGGTGTAAAAGCAAAATGTTTGGGGTGACTCTGCAGAGAGGGCCAAGTCCAACAATAAAATAGCACACAAATTATAATGTGTAAAAATTGGGTTTCAGTGAATATTTATAATTTGTGCATCAACAAGTATAGTACATTCATTTGTTTGGATCGTATTAAAATGTTTATTTGAATCACATTTCCAAATTACAAAATAAATGTGCTTCATGTTCCCTTTTCTAACTGCTGATATATACTGAAATATGTGCACAGTTAATTTACAGGTATTTGTTGGGTGTTGCAAAAGAATTAGCCCTGGCTGCCTTTCCTTTCACACTCCTTGTACCCTCAGCAAGATCATCACATAGTTCACTTAAAAAACACTCACTTTGCAGTCAGAGAAAGAGAAGTAAACACCAATCCCCATGTAAGAGAAAGAAGCAGCAATTTGTTAGAAGACGTAGCCTGACATTTGACCTCTGTCTTTGAAGCACAGCAAATATGACAAAATAAATACACAATGTAAAGACATCTTTAAATATTACTCTTTTGCAATCCACCAGAAATCAGCTGGCCATCCACCAGTGGTTCCAAACCACAGTTTGGGAAATTCTCATCCTGAGCATAACAACTCAAGCACTTTCTCTCTTGGCAGAACAGAAGCAACTCAAGGCGCATTTCCCCACTTTCATCAGTGAAGGGACTGTGGGCCAATTTTCTCCTCCTGCCTCCCAGGAAACTAGAAACAATTAAAAGTGTTTTGCAAAACAGGAAAATAAACTTTATGAAACACTCGGTTCCTGACTTGATGTATTATGCTGACTTTCTGCAGTGATTTGTGTTAACAACATATTACGTGTTTTGGTTTGGCTTGGTGACAACTTCAAATTAGGTGTTCATAAACAATGAAAATAAGACAAAGATACAGTTTCAGAGATGATCCCTGTGGTTGGGTGCACTGATTTTTCTATTTGTGAGGTGGGAGAAAGAAAGAGAATAGAGAAAGAAAGCAAGAAAGAAAGCAAGAAAGAAAGCAAGAAAGAAAGCAAGAAAGAAAGAAAGAAAGAAAGAAAGAAAGAAAGAAAGAAAGAAAGAAAGAAAGAAAGAAAGAAAGAAAGAAAGAAAGAAAGAAAGAAAGAAAGAAAGAAAGAAAGAAAGGAGTAAAGAAACTAACTAAGCATGGGGGATTTTTTGACGAGCCCTATGGCAGTCAAGTGTTACTAGTCTCAAATTGTAATCAATGAGAACCTTCTACCTCTGCATCTTGGGTCTTTATCTCACTGTTGAACTCAAACTTGAGCACCATGTACAGCACTTAGCGCTGAGCATCAGTCCAAGGCTTAATCAAGGAGGTGGTGCGGGTTAGAAACTCAGAACTCAAGGAGACATATAATTGCAATCAATAAATCATTGTCCAGCCAGTTCTTTTATGTTGGAGGAAAAGTACATACTTTAAAGACTAAATGCAATACTGTACACACAAGATCAGAGGGCAGAAATATGGCACACAGTTATCAAGGTATCAATCACCGTATGAGGAAGCCTACAGATATGAGCTTAGACTGATTCAAATGGCAAAGTATTGCACAGAAATACATCTAGTACATATTAGGGAACACTGTCTACCCGCGGGGAATTGGTGGGTATGGATCTTCTATCTGACACTCCCGTCTGCTCCCTGTCTGCTCATTGAAAAGCTATTTACAGCAAGCCTTTTTGATAGTGTGCTATATGTCCTCACAATTCTCCCTGTAAAGCCAAACTCTTGCTCTGCACCTTTGCTTTAGTCTGTCCGGGGCAGGGTCCACTTTATCTGACTAGGAGTAAGAGCTGTGTGGCTACTACCAGTGGCGTGCAGTCCCATACAGCGCACCAGGCAAGGTCGCGTTGAATTGTGATCCACGCTAGCTAACGCTGTTATAGGTGCCCGTCTCTGCATCTTGTGTGAAGTCTCTTGCGACTGGCTGGAAAGGCAAAGTAACATGCTTAAAGTGGGGGGATGCTCTGCCGCCTCTCATTGGGGTCGTATGGATCTTTCCCTAGGGTTCATCCATCCAAACATACCACAGAGCCCACCCGGGGTCGAGGGGTGACTATAAGTGGGAGTGAGACACCCACCGGCTGCAGTTTGCATCCAGGTTCAACACTCACTTCCAGAGACTCTTCTGCTTCCTCGATTGGCCACCAAAAGATATTCAAGACTTCTCGGTGAACCAACCTGTCATAGGCTGTCAAATTCATGGCAAAACAGCCAAACATGAGGGCACAATCCATACCCAGTTTGCAGGCAGAGATTGTGTATTCCACAGTCCAGCTCTGGGATCGGTTTTAGGAAGTTCCTGGCTCTTAGGTGTTACTCCCAGATGGGTCAAGCCACAGTCTTTGTCCTCTGATGTCAGCAGGCAGGTTAGGTGACGCTGAGAACCCAACAAAGGCCACAATGAGAGGCTACCACATTTGGTTACCTCCCCACTTGGTTTGAGTAACACTTCTGGGAAAGGATGGAGCAAGAAGGGGGAAGGATTCCTCTACTCTTCAAAGGGGCACTGTGTCTCTCACCTGCCACACCCCTGCTCTACAAAGGACCTCATGAATGCTTTAGATGAGCCCTACAATTCACATAACTCTGTAGTAGATTGTCTCCCACATCATCTTATGCAGGATCGGCTTTAGCGCTGGTGGTGCCTGATGCAACAGATGCCTCCCTATGACTTCCTTCTCCACGGATTCCCGCGCTACCACTGTTCCCCTCACATCAGATGTATTTCATATCGCTACTCATACCAGTGTCAGAGCATTTTATATCACCCACACACCATACAGACAGTGAATCATAAGTGTGTAAATCGGTGTATAGGGAATGTTACATAAGACAATGAGGACTACAGGGTGTAGAAGTCATATGCCATCCATACGGGTAGAGACTATATTTTAAGAGTACTTGATCACGAAAAGCACAAACTCTAGGTTTTAAAAATAGCGTAGAGTTTGGTTTTTGGCTTTACTAATAAGAATGTATTTCTACCCAAACAAACCCATTTTTAGCAACAAAAGAACAAAAAGGTTTTTGTGAGAAATATAGTAAGGATGGGAATAAGAAAGAACAAAAGAGAAGTAAGAAAGAAAAAGAATGAGAGAAAGGAAAACAGAAAAGATACGAACAAATAAGTATACAAGGAGGATGGGTGTAAAAAGAGCGGGAGAATTAAAGAAAATATGATGTGAAATGTAACAAAAAAGAAAGGAAATGCAAAGAACGAGAGTAAGAAAGGCAAAAAAAACCATATTACAACCCAGAGGGGGAACATAGACGATTGCACTGAAAATTTAAATCAAAAGCATATAGACTGTCTAACAGAGCAAAGTTTTTCAACTGAATTGCTTAGCAACAAAATGTATCAAAACCTCTGGAAATGGAATTTAACTGCGAAGACTCTCCTGGGGGTGAAGCCTAGGGAATCCTGTCTTTTTCAGTACTTTGCTGTTCCTTTCACTAAATGCCATGTCTTATAATGAGTTTATGTTATTGAAAACAATGCATTGCGACGAATGTACCTGTTGAATTAGCAGCAGCTTTGTGTGGTTGCTCTGTTTTAATTTAGATTGCAGTGTTTGGTTTTCTGTGTTGTGCTGGTTTGTAATCAAGAAACAAACTTTCACATCGAACGACGTGAGTAATGACACTTGAAGTCTTTTGAGTTCAATCTAATAATAGTTTCTGATGAATGATTTAACTATTCGTGTCTTCGGAGGGGAGAAGAATACATCACTAGCTTACTGCTAACGTGTTAACTCACTTCTGCAGTTAGAAGCTTGTTTTAATTGAACTGTTTCTGTATGTTACCTGCTGAAAATGACAGCCCTCCACTAACCAACAGAAATTCACATGTATGTAGACCCAGTGCCCCCGCTTAGGGCCTGTTTCACAGAGGTAAGCGTACATTTTTGTGTCCGTTTACGATTGTTTGCTATTCACAAAGAGATTTACGAGTAGTTTCTTTACGAGAAGTCTCTGAACATAAAAAGATGACCTATCTTTTTTTGTGGGGAGACTCCCCACTCTCAAATGTACTACTCATAAATCCCTTTATGAACAGAAAACAATCATTCACTTATATAAAAGTGTTAGTTTACCTTTGTGATTCAGGCCCTTAGACCTTAGTGGGCGGTTCATCAGTCCACCAGGTGGGTGGCGACCATGGCTGTATTCCCAGTGGTGATATCTGTGCTGTGTCATGCCATGTGTCAAGTGTCCACTAAGCAGCTTTTTTTGTTTAGAGAAAGCAAACTCCCAAAGCAGGAGTTGTGTTTCTTTGATCAAAAAGCAAATGGCCGTAACACAAGGTCCTGTAGCCCCTGCGGTGCATACCCCTTCAGCCTTTCAGTAGCCCTTAACCCTTCAGGGGTCCCCATTCAGCTCAAGACTAAGAAATAACGGAGAGATATAGGAGACAAATTAACCTGTGTTCAAATTCTGCAGGGGGGGGGGGGGGCATCATTTTGCGTTTCGCCATTGCAACATGCAGGGAGTGTCCTGCCTGCAACTGGGAGCCAATCTGTGTTTTCCCCACTGGTGTCAGACATGCATCATATGGCAGACACAGACAGAGGAAATGGGTAACGATGCCCCTCGATGGCCCTCACTATGTCCTTGGGGTCCAGTGGTGGCCGGAACCTTCAGCCATGGCAGAACCAGCAGAAGCTCTGGCAGGGTAAACCTGGCACTTCCACAGACTAAACTGAGCAGGGGAACCGCATGTTTGGCAGTAAAAGAGCACTGAGATTTACGGCTGTACTCTTGCCCCGCCAACCTCCAAATAAAACCCTTAGTGCAGGGTGTAGGAAGGTGGATATCTGACTATGGTTGCCCCCAACTTTTTGCCTGGTGTTTTGCTGGTTTTCGACTTAGTTGGCCTGGGATCCTGCTATCCAGGACCCCAGGCTTCCTGCTCTCTCTGTAAAATGGACTCCATGTACCTTAGGTACATATCTAATTGGTTACTGGGTCACCTTATCAGTCCCTGTACAGTGTACCTTAGGTACCCAGGGCATAGGTGCACTCAGGGCCTACCAGGGGCTGCAGCATGTATTATGCCACCCCTGGCTGGCCATCCAAATCTGACACAACTGGCTGATCAATCAGCTGGGGCAAGGTGGTGTAATCACCCTTTGCTTTAGATATAGTAAATGTAAATGGATGTATAGTATACCTATATCTAAACCTAAAATGGACACATATACTCCTATAAGTCACTCCTATGGCAGGCCTTAACAATCCTGGAGGCAGAGTGCTTGGAATTATGTGAGATAGTGCTCTGGCATGAGCTGAGCCTGTCTACAGCTTTCGGAACCAAGTCCTTTAGCTGTTTCCATGATAATGCTATACCATATACTCTTAAGTGCATTATAATCCTCGCGGTTATTGCTAACTTTGGCATAGCATTATCAAAACATGTCGAGTAAGGTGCCATACGAATTGGAATACTACTCCCTCGCCAATTCTGGCGACGGGGGTAGCATTCCACCCTTCTAGAGGGACACGACATGTACCTAACTGTGAACCCCGGTTAAAGTTAACCCGAGCCTCAGCATCACAAAATGGATGCTGCCACCACAGACACAAGTCTGACCTCCTGCTGCTGGGAGTCCTTCCAGCGAGGGAGGCTTGGATAAAGGGTTTCCTGCCTTGGGAGGTGCAGGCACCACCCCAGACAGGATTTTGTGTATTGGGTAGGACAGGGCTGAAAGGAATGAGGCATTCCTGGGGCACACAAGGTGTCCCTGTGCATACACCGGTCTAAACCAGTTCCTGGGGCTCTCCAGCCCCAGCTCTGGCGCAAGACTGGAGAAAGGATAGGGGGTGTAACCACCCCCCTTCCTGGTCCCGCCCATAGGAGGGACCTAGTGATAGTACAGCCCCCTTTAGCAGGATAAAGGTAGGAGCTGGTCCCATTCTAAGTTAGATTAATCCTGAACGGAAACTCTACAAGAAGAAACTCTGGACTTCGACTTTCTGAACAGAAGACTGAAGAAATCTCCCTTGTGGGCAAGGAGTGTCCACCCTGCACAAGCAGGCACCATCAGCGTCCAGCGGCTTCCCTTTGTCGTCTTCCCTCGAGGATCCAGACTTCAGAGCCAGACGAGACCCAAATTCCCAGACCTCTCCGACCTCTACCTACATTTGCAGCACAGCTGAGATCCGTGGGTGCGACGAGACACGTGGGACCGGCCATCTTGAAAGAAGCAGCACTTCGTTCCAGCACGACTTCTGAGGTAACCTCGTCCAAGTGCTTTGGGGACTGAGAAGCCCCGACTACGAGCAGCTCCTGCACCGAAGACCAGCCCTCCAGCATCCACGAGATCTGTGTGGGGCCCTTCTGCCTGTTTGCTGCTCGACGTGTTGTCTGGTCACTTGCCGGCTGGCTAGTGACCTCCTAGACGACGAACCTTGAAATCCAATCTGCTGGTCGGGTTGCTCCAGACTGGCCCTTGCTTCCCTGCGAAGGAGAAGCACTCCGGACCCTCCTGGTCCACTCCAGATGCCGTTTCTACTCACCGCTTGGGTTGGCTTTGCCAAGGCCTGTTGACTCCAATTCCGGATCGGACACCGCCGACAGCAAGAGCCTGTGTGGGACAACTTGTGCCTCCATCCTGGTCATCGAAGACACCACCTGGTCCACGTGGCTGCAGAGACAAGCGTCCACTTCACCTGATCGCGACGACGACATCTGGTTCCACTCCTGGTTCCACTCCAGTCACTGGCTAGTGACTTTGAACATTGTCCCCTCTGCTTTCAGGTTCTCCTCTTCACTGATCCACCCTTGGATCACTCCGGACATCTTCCTCCTGGTCGCCTGCAGCATCTTTTCTTCCAGGCTCCATAGACTTCAACGCCGGAACCCGACACAACTTCGCACCTATGCACCCGCAGCCTGTGGGTGAGGTAACAAGAGCATTTCGGTGCTCAAGGGTAGATTGACTCTCCTAGTGTCCAGTTCCACAGTCGTTTTAGTCCTAACTAGTCAGGATTGTCCGTACTCACCTTTTACTTGAACTGTACTGTCCATAGACGTTGTTACGCATCTCGCGTGTGAGTTCACACTCTGCACACGCATTCCGTGGGCCTCCTATTACTTACCTAGGGTTAGGGTAGTGTGGTACCAGCGATCCTACAGCCCCTGGACAGCTCCATTCCTTCTATCGACTTTCACATTCCACTTACTTAGTATATGGTTTGTTGTGCCCCTAGGGCAACATCGTAATTGTGCAACTTAAAAGTATTTTTCTTAAGAGTCTTGTCATGTGCTTAGCCCTCTGATCTGATAAAGAGTTCAGAGGTGTTTGGCAGTTAATAAATATCTTGTTTATTTTCATAACTACCTGTGTGGTGTCCTTTCATTTGGTATTCATGGGGTTATATGTGGTAAAACAGCTGGCTTCACATGCCAAAAGAGTTTAGCCTAAGACTGCTTTGTCCATGCTACCATAAGGATAGCTGGTCTATAAGGTTGATTTTACAACCAATCACCATAAGGGTTGTTTGGACTGATACAAGGTGATCACTAGAACTAGTGAGCATCATATATCAGGCCAACTTCTCACACAGGGGTCTCCAACCTTTTCTGTTATGAGAACTACTTATGATCAATAAAAATCATCCCGTGCTACTTATATCCTTTGTGTTGTAATAGCACATTAGACAATATTATGTTATTGGCCCCCCTATATAAAATTACCCTCGGCTATTAAGTGGATTGCCAGCAGTAATGTGAAAAAAGGCTTTGTCAAATTGGAATGCCTTTACATGGGTAATACATAACAGCCATAGCCTAAATATCCACGGCACGAAGGTAATTATTTAAGTAATAAACCTCTCCAACGGCACATGATTTATCTCACAAATATCAGCTTTAAATATATTTTGTAAATTCGACCATCAGTTATGAAAATACACATATTTTCGTTTGAAATACACATTTTTCAATGTTGGTATAGGTATAATAATTCAGTCAAGCAAAAGCTTCTAATTTAGTACAGTGGACTGGCTACAGGAGAGCCTGCCATGGTGTATAGGTGAAAACTGCAAGTCCTACAAAGGACAGTGCTACTGGACAAAAAGCTGTAGCGGCAAAGATGATCTTGATGACATAGGGCCAGGGCTCTTCC
Organism: Lissotriton vulgaris; assembly: GCF_964263255.1. Lineage (NCBI taxonomy): Eukaryota > Metazoa > Chordata > Amphibia > Caudata > Salamandridae > Lissotriton > Lissotriton vulgaris. The sequence goes on along the minus strand of NC_141685.1, from coordinate 960,785,786 downwards.
AAAGCTGCAAGAATCTGACAGAAAACATACATTCAGCCAAACTAAACAGTACGATTCCAAAGCTCCCATTTTATTTTATTTTTAATTTCTTGTGTTTTTGCGTTTCTGGTGTTGTCTACATTTCCAACTCTAATTTATGTTTATTGGGCTTGGAGTAATTGATTTCTGGCCCAACACACTGATTAGGTCACTTAATAGATCTTATTTTTGCAGCACCACCTTAAACCCCTTGTTTACTTTGTGGTCTGACCATACAGTGATTCCAGAACATTTATTTTGTGGTCTGACCATACAGTGATTTTAGAATGACATTTAAGAGTTTTCTGTTTGCCAAGTGATATGTAGAGCTGCTCCCTGAGTTTTCATAATGTAGTACAACAGTGGGGGCTAGCATGTAAAGAGGGTGGTGGGTCGGCGTGGGACAAAAATAAAAGTAAAAAATAATAAAGCAAGAAAAAATAATCCCACTTTCCATCTATGCGGAATGTCCTTCTTCTTGCTCGGGTCTTCTCCAAGTAGGCAGTCTCCAGAAAACTGCAGTAACCAATCCTGGTGCTGTTCTCATGCTGCATGACAGCAGCATTGGGATTGGACGTAGTTGCCTCTCTCAATCCTGGTGCTGTTCTCATGCTGCATGACAGCAGCATTGGGATTGGACGTAGTTGCCTCTCTCGCCGCTCCCGAAGGCACTGGAGCCCTATGCTGTCTTTAGCCCAGCTGTCTAAGACAGCTGAGTTACAGAGTTTTAAACTGCACGTGTCTGGATTGCCGTTGCAAGACGACCGGCCAAAAAGACATGCACATTTTAAACCTAAGTGCCCTGCCTATCACTGCTTTCTGCTGCTACCTGACTGGCAAAAGCAGAAACTCCCCCCCCCCCCCCCCCACCCCCCATCCTGATGCTCAGCTCGGGATGGAGTTTCGAAAAATAAAATAGTAATTTATCACCATTTTATTTTTGTATTTCAGGCGGCATTTTTTAGTGGGGTGACGCTCCTCCGCCTTAAGGAGGAGCCGCCCTTACAATATATCCTATGTGTGAATGTACTGATGCCTATGTCATGTGTAAGGATGTGCTGGAATGTGAGGGGGAATGTAATTTGGGAATTTGTGCCACAATACCCATATCTTTGCTGTAAAATGGTGCTAGTTTGTTATGTGGGATATGTGAAGGTTGTCTGTTGAGTACGGGCATGATTTTCTTCTAAATAAATGGCTGTGCAACAAATTTACTAGAATCTTCATTATGCACTGAGCTCACCCCATAAACTGAGAAGCCTAAAAGAGATTGAGCAACAGCAATTCAAAGCCAACTGAATGGTCCCTTTTAATCAACCTTGGATAATAGGTACAGTCTTTACCCCCCAAAAGAGAGACAACCATAACTTCTACCCCTGATCCTTGTCTTTCTCTACACTGTTCTGTAGAGACACTTCACTGAGAAGAGGAATGCTGGATATGCTTGAAGGATAAGGATATATACATCACTGGCAAATGTTGGCTTTTGCAAATGCTTAAAGACTTTGGGGCACGAATCACCGTGAAGTCCATTATCCTTTTGTCAGGCTTCATCTCCAGGGCAACCGTTTGAAGGTACCACTGCAACCTTCTCTTTTGTGGATTCCACATAGCACTTGATGGAGATCTGGGGCTGGGAGTCTAACTCTTTCAATGAGCGGAATGCCCCAACTCAGTTTCCAGGCCACAATGGTTGTCCAAGTGTTCCACTTTGACTTGCCGGAATTGGTTCTTTTTCAGTCACTTGCAGCAAAGGATCCCTCCTCTGGATGCTGAGTCAAAGCAGACAGTGCACTTGACTGAACAATCAATTCCAGTGTCAAGGGGGAATCCAAGGAGCACTGGCTCCCATTGACCCGATGGAGCACCCTACATCTTTTAGGGGCTACATACTCATAATGGTAAACTCCAACATGGGTACACCACCTTACACGTTACCCAAGCACACACAAACATTTGTTTAGCACACCACACATACAATTAGGTGCGGAAGGGATGGGGTCCAGACAGAACATAGTGAGCAGGCTTACCAGGAAAAGTCAGTAGGTAGTCTCCATCCGGGGTCAGGCAAAAAGCCCTGAACCCTTTTAAAATTAGCTACCTTCCGAAGTCAGTTGTCTCATGGTTGGCTCATGAGGATGGTGGTTACCGCTGTGGATGGGCCCGAACATCTTAAATAGACTCCAAGGTTCTTCTGGTGAGCAGCATGCAATAATCACATTAAGCACTGGTCAAGACATGTGTTATCAGGGATGCTGACTAGGGAAGCAGGAGACAGCCAGTTCCCTGCTATCCAACAGAACCCCTCCCTGGACAAACCAACACTGACCATCACCAACTGATATTGCTGTATCACTCAAGAAGCTATATAGGCATGATCAAACAGATAAAAGGCTTCACTACTCACACCAGTCGCGGCCGGCATGACTAATGGTCTATTCTTAGGCAAACGAATAGAAAGAGCTTCATGTTTGTGTTTATCAGATGTCAGGGAAGAAAAAAAGTATATTTGTTCTGACATTCAAACAGGATTCCATTTTGGTCAAAGCACGGAATCTGCACTGCTTGAGACATAAGACGTCATCTTAAGTACGATAGACTCAAATGGAAGAGCAACATTTCTGTAATTGAACTTGTTAACCATCATTGTTACAGTCCATCATCCTTCTTTGGTCTGAAGACTCTACTCTAAAAGCTTACAAGGCACTCTATACTTTACTCTGCTGCACTCTTTGATATGTATTTATTTATAAAGTTTTATATTGCCCGAACATGACCCTTGCAGGAATGAGAGTAATTTACATTGACCAAGGCGACATTTAGAAAAAATAGCACCAACAACAGGACGGGACGTGGAATGGGAGAATCCCAGAGAGAACATTTCAAGGTCCACGACAGACACAAACCCAGAAATAGGAACATGGCATGCAGGAAAAACGCATAAGTGCAGACTAAGGGCAAAATTATTTCCTGGAAAATAGTTCATGAGTTTTACAGCAGAATTGTGTTCATCAGTATTCCTTTAACTTCATTTCTGAATTAAGAAGTTGAGGGGTTCAGTCTGATTTTCAGGGGTAAGGCGTTCTAGATTCTTAGTGCAATGCCTAAGAAAGGCTCAGTTATATGTTTTCTTTTTGTAGAATGTCAGTGGTTTCAGCAATAGGGAGCTAGTGTCGCTAGAGGCTCTACCACCACCATATAGTTCCAGTTTTGGTGCAAGGTATCTCGGAGTGTTGAAGTGTAAGCTTTATGGGTCATGCAAGCCATTTTCAAAGGAATCCTTGCCTCGTATGGGAGCCAGCTTAGACATTTCAGATTCAGAGTGATGTGATTGTTTCTTTTAGATCCTGTAATGAGCCTAGCAGGAGAGAGGCCCTTAGTAGCGCCAGCTTAGATCTTTGTAGGCTGCAGAGGATCGGTCTCCCATAGTCCAACCTGGCACTCACTAGGGCTTGAACAACTGGCTTGAAGTCATCAGGGAGTAGGAAGGGTATTATTTTTCTCAAGATGTTCTTGTGGAAGTTTGCTTCTTTGGTGGCAAAGCTGATGTGCTTCTTTATGTTCACATTTCTTTAACTGTGCATCTCTGCGATCACTACTCAAGAGGTGTAATAAGGGTGTATTCTAGATAGGTAATTTATTAGTGGGGACTCAGGTTCCCCGTGTGCTCGTGTGGAGTTGGTGTTGTGTGTGTTGCACACCATGGGGAGCAAGGGAAGTAAGGGAGGAGCGCTTGATGTGGCTCCGGCATGAGGGGACAGTACAGGGGGTTTATGAGTGACATCTAATGAGTAAGACAATCTTGGGAGGAAGCACATTTATTGCTAGTTATAGAGTTTTTGATGCTAGAGAAGGTTTCATTGAAATTGTACAGGTTGGGGTTTGAGGATTGGATGAGGATAATCTGGTTATTGTATAGGGAGATGGTTGCATCAGGTCTGTAAGAGAGTGAGGGAGCTTCCAAAAGTCTGAGTTCATGTGTAATTTTCTTGGATACAGAGATCCGGAGCCTAGAGAGCAAGGCTTTCCTCCATTGTGCTCTTCTTTTCGTGTAGAATATAAGATTGCTAATTGTGGCTTCTTTTTTTGAGCAGAAGCAAGTGTCAGAAATTAGCGTTTCTGGGTGAGATTTTAGAAATTTGTTTTAGGCTCTTGGGCGCATATTTAGTTAGATTAGGAGGATATATAAGTCTGAAGGCATTGCAGCTTACCTGCTCCAATATATTATTGGGAGATCTAAAAAGGTTATTCTCTATATCTGAGTGACTCGATTAAAAACCAACTAAACGGACGGGGTCTGTTAGGACCGATTTATAAATGTCAATATTGTGCTCTTTTGCTGTCCATGAGACTAAGAAGAGTCCACCTGATTACGGAGTTGATGGGGGTTCCATTGCAGAATAATCCCAATTCCCAGAGGCATCAACGATTGTGGGGTTAACAGTAGTCCTAATGAGAGATTTTTCCCATTTACTATAAGTGCCCAAGGAAGCGGGGATTGCAAATATATGCTCAACAACTAATATGGTGTGTAATAGGGGGGTGAGGAAAATGAGAAACTGTCCAATTTACCCTAGTTGCCTCCATCATCGGGAATTGCACATATATGTTCATAAACTGATATGGTATTTGTAATGTAGGAGGGGAAAATGTAATTTCAGAATCTAGTAATTATGCAATGGAAGACCTTGCCAGATTAAGGCTTGTGTATGATGTTTGGGTTGTAAAGGGGAAAGTAATCTAAACCATTACAAAATGGCTGCTTCATTAGCTGCTGGGGGGACCAGCCTTATTAGCTGAGTCCTTCCTTACTTTTCATAATTCTTCATGTCATGAGGCCTATCTCAATTTCAGTCAAAGGAGGAGAGGATCACCGTCTTGTTAATGAGTCCTTGTGTTTAAGCATATTGACTTAGCCATAAATGGATGGTTTTCATCCATCCAACGATGACTTTGTGTATCCCAATGTCCCAGCTCCTGAGTGTAGGAGAGTAGGGTCTGCAATCCTATGATCACCCAGATTTTTTGCTTTTGTTTCACTGGTTTACGACTGTCTCTGGCTGTGGGCCTGCCAATCAGACCCACAGCCTGGCTGTTCTCTCTCTAAATTACGACATGTACCCTAGGTGCATTTACCAATTGGTACTGGGCCACCTTCTCAGACCCTGTAACTCAGGGCATAGGTGTACCCAGGGCCTACCAGGGGCTGAAGCATGTATTATGCCACCCCTGGCTGGCCTCCTAAATTTGACACAACTGGCTGCATGACAGCTGGGGCAAAGTTGTGTAATCACCCTTTGCTGTAGATATAGTATACCTATATCTAACCCTAAAAATGGACACACAGATTCCTATCAGTCACTCCTATGGCAGGCCTTGACAATCCTGAAGGCAGAGTGCTTGGAATCGTGTGAGATGGTGCTCTGGCATGAGCTGAGCCTGTCTGCAGCTTGCGGAACCAAGTCCTAATAGCTGTTCCATGATAACACATACCATATACTCTTAAGTGCATTATAATCCTCGCGGTTAAATGCTATCTTTGGTATTGCTTTATCAAAACATGTCGAGTAAGGTGTCATACGAATTGGAATACTAACCCCTCGCCAATTCTGGCGACGGGGTTAGCATTCCACCCTTCTAGAGGGACACGACATGTATGTAACTGTGAACCCCGGTTAAAGTTAAACGAAGCCTCAGCTCCACAAAATGGATGCTGCCACCACAGACACGAGTCTGACCCCCTGCAGCTGGGAGTCCTTCCAGTGAGGGGAGCCTGGACAAAGGGTTTCCTGTCAGGGGCGGTGCTAGCACCGTCCCAGACAGGGTTTTGTGTATCCTGGGTAGGCAGGGCTTTACAGGAAGGTGACTGCTGAGTGGCACCCCGGTGCTCACTACGCATAGGCCGGTCAGAACCAGTTCCAGGGGCACACCAGCCCCTGGCCTGGGGAAAGTCCGGCATGGGAGAGGGGTGTAACCACCCCCCTCCTAGTCCCACCCATAGGCAGGACCTAGTCACCGGGTCAGCCCCTTTTCTTAGTATAAAGATAGGAGCGGGCCCCCTGTTCAAATTAGATCATCTTTGGAATCAAGACACGACTTTCTGCGAAAGGACTTCAAGATTTCTTCTTCAAGATTCTCCCTTGTGACTAAGGAGTAGTCACCCTGCATCCGCAGGCACCATCTTAAGAACACTGCGGTCTGCTGCAAGTCCTTCCTCAGGAATCCGATGACACAGCTCGACGAGACCCGGCTTCCCTGGCACCCCTGACCTCTACTCACCTCTACAGCCAAGCTGAGAACCGTGAGTGCGACGAGACCTCGAGGGACCGGCTATCGCCAAGACTGCACGACTTCTTCCCAGCAAGCCCGCCGAGTGACCCTCTGGTGAGTGCTTTGGGGTCCGAGAAGCCCCGACCCTGAGCAGCTCCAGCACCGAAGTTCAGCCTCCCAGCATCTCCACGATCTGCGTGGGGCCCTTCTGCTTTTTGCTGCTCACCGCGTTGTTTGGCTACTAGCCCGCTGGCTTGTGGCCTTCTGAACGACGCCCGACGACATCACTGCTGCTGGTCTGGTTGCTCCAGACTGGCCCTTGCTCCCTTCCAAAAGAGGAGCACCCCGGACCCTCCTGGTCTACTCAAGACGCCATTTTAGGTCCACCGCGTGGGCTTGAATTAGCCAAGGCTTTGTTGCCCAATCCTGGGTCCAGCGACGCCGACAGCTTCATCCATCGTGGGACAGCTCGCTCCTCCATCCTGGTCGCCGACAACGCCTCCTGGTCCGTGAGATCTGCAGAGCCCAGCGTCGCCCACTCACCTAGTCGAGGTGACTACCATCCGGTGCCCTCCTGGTGCCACCTGACTACTGGCTAGTAGTCACGAACTTGGTCCCCTCTGCTTTCAGGTGTCATCTATCTTCAAGATCCAGGCTTGGATCACTTCGAACTCTCTTCACTGGTCGCCTGCCAGCATCTTTCTTCCAGGCTCCTGGTCCGTCTACGAGGATTCCCGACGTCTTTTGAGACCTATGCAGCTGCAGCCCCTGGGCTAGGTAACTTCGGCATTTCGGTGCCCCAGCATAGCCTCACTATCCAAGGGTCAGAATCCACTTTCGTTTTCCTCCTACCAGGTCGGGTTCGCCCGAGAACACTAACTTTGTCTTTACTAGCTACCATAGACTTTGTCCCGCATCACGCGTGAGAGTGCACACTCTGCACCCGAGTCCCCTGGGTCTCCTAGATGTAATCTAACGATTCTATAGTCAAGTCCTAGCGATTCCAAAGCCTATTAGTACTGTACTTACCTGCTAGTAATTTCGCATTCCACTTTCAGAGTATATGGTTTTTCGTGCCCCTCGGGCATTTGTATATACTGTGCTAACTTAAGTATTTTCGTAAGAGTTTTGTTTTGTGCTTAGTACCCTGTCCTCATAAAGAGTACAGGGCTGTTGTGATTCTAATAAATACACTGTTTATTTTCATAACACTTGTGTGGTGTCCTTTCACTTGGTGTTCAAGGGGTATATGTGTGGTATAACAGCTGGCTTAACACGCCTTCTCGAGTCTTTAGCCTTAGACTGCTCGTATCCATGCTACTAGGATAGCTGGTCTATAAGGTTGACTTACAACCAATCATCAATAAGGGTTGTCTGGACTGAGACATAGTGTTCACTAGAATAGTGAGCACTGCATATCAGGCCAACTTCTCACATTTGTGGCAGCGGTGGGATTTGAGCTTGCTGTTGTTTTACCACACGTATCCTAAGAATATCTTGTTGAAAGATCACATAAGTACTTCAGGTACATATAACTTAGCTTAGAATACTCTGAGTTCTACTGAACCAGCTGTTGCAGCCCCTCAAGGCTTAGCACACCTTGGCTGCAACTCTTAGCAAGGGATCAGTAGGCAAACACATAGTGTAGGTAGGTGCATCACTTACACCACACTAGAAGCATGTCTAACCACGGAGAGTCTACAGAGACCCCTCTGGTGGTTGAGGACCCTCCACAGGCCTCTTCTAGATATGCAGCCCTTAGCTTCCAGGAGATGAGACAAGTGTGTACCTCCAGGAAACTAAAACAGGGGTCTAACCCCACAATCCCATTTCTGATTGGTCTCTTAGAGACTTATGATGCCAGAAAGGCTGAGAAACTTCTTAGCTCTTCTCATCCAGAAGGGGACATGCCTGCCCTAGAGGGAACCAGGGGTGACCCAGATCTCATCCATCTCTCAGCAGAGGAGGATGATGATCAGGAGCCATCTGAGGACGAGGCAGACAAAGGTCCAGAAGTAGTTAGTCAGCTAACTAGGGACAACTTAAGCAGGCATGAGAATGGTACTAGGAGATCCCTGGGACCCCTCTCAGGTCAGCTTAACATTGGGAATGGACGAGTTAGGTCTCTATCAAGAGGCTCTAACAGATCCATTCAAACCAATGGCTCTCAGGCCTCTGCTCTGAGGAGGATGACCTCCCCTCAGAGGAGAATCTATGAAGCCAAGGAAAGGGAAGTCAATCTGAGGATTGAAAGGGAAGAACTTGCCCTGGCCAAAGAAAGACTTGCCTTTGCTAGAGAGCAAGAATTGAGTGGGTCAAAACCCACTGGTGGCAGCATTATACCTAGCAATAGGGAAAGGAGTTTTGATACAAAACACCTGAATAAGATAGTGCCCCCCTTTAAACAAGGGGATGACATCCACAAATGGATTACTGCTTTGGAGAGGGCCTGCACTGTACAGTGTGTCCCCCAGAGTCAGTGGGCAGCTATCTTGTGGCTCTCCTTTGAAGGTAAAGGTAGAGATAAGCTCCTCACTACTAGAGTGGAGGATGCTAACAATTACCAAGTCCTGAAGAATACACTGATTGATGGGTTTGGCCTAACCACTGAGCAGTACAGGTTGCTGTTCAGGGATACCCAGAAAACTCAGTCTCAGGATTGGTCTGATTTTGTAGATTGTGCCACTAAGGCTTTGGAGGGCTGGTTGCTGGGCAGTAAGGTTACTGATTACACAGGATTGTATAATTTGATCATGAGAGAACAAATTTTAAACAATTGTCAGAACCAGTTGTTGCATCAGCATCTTGTTGACTCAGATCTGACCTCTCCCCAAGAATTGGGAAAGAAGGCAGACAGATGGGTCCGAACAAGAGTTAAGCAGACCCAGGGCCAGAATCAAGGTGGTCAGAAGAAAGCAGACCAGAAGGGTAAAGATTCTAAGGGTGAACAAAATGACCAGAAGTCTTCAACAGGTCCCCAACAACCCAAAGAGGGTGGGGGTCAGGCTCCCCAGAAAAAGAAGAATCAAGAAGGCCAATCTAAAAGGTGGTGCCAATACTGCAAAAGTAAAACTCACTGGTTTAGTGAGTGCACCAAGAAAGGAGGAGGGCAGACTCCTGCCACTGCAGCCCCTAAGGCACCTGTGCCCCCTAGCACAGTCAGCAGTGGTAGTGCACCTCCCAAGGGTTTAGTTGGGTTAACCTTGGTTCTGAGGGGTATGACAACTTAGTTGGCACACTCACTCAGGCTGTCCTTGTCTGTACAGGGGATGTGGATATATCCCCTGATATAAGTCCCAATACTTTGGGCAAATACAGGCAGACACCTTTGATAAATGGAAAAATGGCTCAGGCCTATAGGGACACTTGTGCCAGTGTCACAATGGTGACACCTAACTTTGTGGACCCTGGACAGATCATGCCAGGTACAGATTTCCTGGTGACCAATGCAAGCAATGTCACTACCAGTCATAGTATGGCAATTGTTGCTTTCTCCTGGGGAGGGGTAAATGGCCAGAAGAAGGTTGTTGTTAGTTCAGACCTCCCAGTAGATTGTTTGTTGGGCAATGATTTGGAGTCATCACAATGGTCAGAAGTGGAGCATAGAACTCACATGGAGATGTTAGGCTTGCCAGCACATGTGCTTGTTGTGACTAGGTCACAGGCCAGAAGATGCCCCACTGAACAGGTACTGGATCCTGGAACAATGGACCAGTCACCTTCCAAGAAGAAGAGCAGTAGGGTTAAGGCATTGCCTTCCCCCGTGCCCCAGGTTGTGGATCAAGTCTCAGAGGAGGCTGACCTGCAGGAATTGAGGGAAACAGAGCCTAAAGAGTTCGAACTTGATCAAGTTGAATTTCTGGGTTCAGGTGGCCCCTCAAGAGAAGACCTGGGGAAGTACCAGTTAGACTGCCCTTCCCTTGAACCCCTCAGACAGCAGGCTGCTGCTGAGGCTGCTGGGAACGCCACAGGTACCCACAAGGTATACTGGGAAGATGGACTCATGTACACTGAGGCAAGAGACCCCAAGCCTGGCATGGCCAGGAGGCTGGTTATCCCCTTGTCTCAGAGAGGTTTCCTCCTTACCTTGGCCCATGAGATTCCCTTAGCAGGTCACTTAGGCCAGACAAAGACTTGGGACAGGCTTGTCTCACACTTTCACTGGCCTCACATGAATGAGGATACCAAGGAGTTTTGTCGCTCCTATGTCACTTGCCAAGCCAGTGGTAAGTCAGGTGGCACAACAAAGGCCCCCCTTATACCAATGCCTGTGGTGGGGGTGCCCTTTGAAAGAGTGGGGATTGACATTGTTGGTCCAATGGAACCCCAGACAGCATCAGGGCACAAGTTTATACTGGTGGTAGTGGATCATGCCACCAGGTATCCTGAAGCTATTCCACTTAGGACCACTACAGCACCTGTAGTGGCAAGGGCCCTAGTTGGAGTGTTCTCCAGAGTGGGCTTCCCTAAGGAGGTTGTCTCTGACAGAGGTGCAAACTTCATGTCAAGCTACTTAACTGCTATGTGGAAGGAATGTGGTGTCAACTACAAGTTCACCACACCCTATCACCCACAATGCAATGGGCTTGTTGAAAGGTTCAACAGGACCCTAAAAGGGATGATTCATGGACTACCTGAAAAGCTCAGGCGTAGATGGAATGTCCTGATTCCCTGCCTTTTGTTTGCTTACAGAGAGTTCCCACAGAAGGGGGTTGGCTACAGCCCTTTTGAACTTTTGTATGGGCATCCTGTAAGAGGACCCCTGTGCCTGGTGAAGGAAGGATGGGAGAGACCTCTCAAAAAGCCTGCAACCAGCATAGTGGACTATGTACTTGGTCTCCGCTCCAGGATGGCTGAGTATATGGAGAAGGCATCTGAAAACCTTAAGGCCAGTCAAGAACTCCAAAAAGCTTGGCATGACCAAAAGGCTGTCCTGACTGTTTATCAGCCTGGACAGAAGGTGTGGGTGTTGGAGCCAGTGGCCCCAGCAGCACTCAAAGACAAATGGTCTGGGCCCCACACAATTCTTGAGCAAAAGGGAGAGGTCACCTACCTGGTGGACCTTGGAACTCCCAGGAGCCCCCACAGGGTGCTCCATGTCAACAGGCTCAAAGCATATGTCGACAGGAAGGACATGAGCTTGCTCATGGCCAAAGATGAGGGACAGGAGGAAGAGAGTGACCCTCTCCCAGACCTGCTCACTCAGAATCCTGATGATGGGTCAGTAGATGGTGTTGTCTTTTGTGGCAGCCTCTCTGAGCATCAACAGAAAGACTGTAAACAGGTTCTTCAGTCTTTCAGACATATGTTCTCTCTGACACCCAGTCAGACCAATTGGTGTACCCATGAGGTTGACACTGGTGACAGCCTGCCAGTCAAGAGTAAAATCTACAGGCAGCCTGATCATGTTAGAGACTGCATCAAAACTGAAGTGCAGAAAATGTTGGAGTTGGGAGTCATTGAACCCTCAGATAGCCCTTGGGCTAGTCCAGTAGTTCTAGTGCCAAAACCTCACACCCAGGGTGGTAAGAAAGAGATGAGGTTCTGCGTAGACTACAGGGGTCTCAATGCAGTCACTAAGACTGATGCCCACCCAATACCAAGGGCAGATGAGCTCATAGATAGATTGGCTTCTGCCAACTACTTAAGCACATTTGACCTGACAGCTGGGTATAGGCAAATCAGGTTAGCTGAGGATGCCAAGCCCAAGACAGCATTTTAAACCCCTGGTGGGCATTATCAATTTGTGGTAATGCCCTTTGGTCTGAAAAATGCACCTGCCACCTTCCAAAGGTTGGTGAATCATGTTCTCACTGGGCTGGATGACTTCTGTACAGCATATCTTGATGATATTGCTGTCTTTAGCTCCACCTGGGAGGATCACCTGGTCCACCTGAGGAAAGTGTTAGAGGCTCTGCAAGCAGCAGGCCTCACTATCAAGGCCACCAAGTGCCAGATAGGGCAGACACAGGTTGTATACCTGGGCCACCTTGTAGGTGGAGGCCAGGTTCAGCCACTGGAGAGCAAAATACAGTCAATCAGGGACTGGGCTCCTCCAACCACCCAGACTCAGGTTCGAGCTTTCTTGGGCCTGACTGGTTACTACAGAAAGTTTGTCAGGAACTATGGATCAATTGTGACTCCATTAAATGAACTGACAAGTAAGAAAATGCCAAAAAAGGTTCAGTGGACAGCAGGCTGTCAAAACGCTTTCGATGACCTAAAGCAGGCCATGTGCACAGCACCTATCCTCAAGAGTCCAGACTACTCCAAACCATTCATTGTCCAAACAGATGCTTCTGAGTTGGGTGTGGGAGCTGTTCTATCTCAACTGAATTTTGATGGTCAAGATCAGCCCATTACTTTTATAAGCAGAAGGCTGACCCCCAGAGAGAAGAATTGGTCAGCTATTGAGAGGGAGGCCTTTGCTGTGGTTTGGGCCCTGAAGAAGTTGAGGCCATACTTGTTTGGCACTCACTTCAAGGTTCAGACCGACCATAAACCCCTCTTGTGGCTAAATCAGATGAAGGGTGAAAACCCCAAACTGCTTAGGTGGTCCATTTCCCTACAGGGGATGGACTTTACAGTGGAACATAGACCTGGTACTGATCATGGCAATGCCGATGGGCTCTCCAGATATTTCCACTTAGAACAAGAAGACTCACCTGGTCAAGGTTAGCTTATTGTCCCAAAGTTTGGGGGGGGGGGGGCTCATGTAGGAGAGTAGGGTCTGCAATCCTATGATCACCCAGATTTTTTGCTTTTGTTTCACTGGTTTACGACTTTCTCTGGCTGTGGGCCTGCCAATCAGACCTACAGCCTGGCTGTTCTCTCTCTAAATTACGACATGTACCCTAGGTGCATTTACCAATTGGTACTGGGCCACCTTCTCAGACCCTGTAACTCAGGGCATAGGTGTACCCAGAGCCTACCAGGGGCTGAAGCATGTATTATGCCACCCCTGGCTGGCCTCCTAAATTTGACACAACTGGCTGCATGACAGCTGGGGCAAAGTCGTGTAATCACCCTTTGCTGTAGATATAGTATACCTATATCTAACCCTAAAAATGGACACACAGATTCCTATCAGTCACTCCTATGGCAGGCCTTGACAATCCTGAAGGCAGAGTGCTTGGAATCGTGTGAGATGGTGCTCTGGCATGAGCTGAGCCTGTCTGCAGCTTGCGGAACCAAGTCCTAATAGCTGTTCCATGATAACGCATACCATATACTCTTAAGTGCATTATAATCCTCGCGGTTAAATGCTATCTTTGGTATTGCTTTATCAAAACATGTTGAGTAAGGTGTCATAATTTAGGAAGAATGGGGCCCCTGCCTAATAGGATGAACCCTGGCAAGGAATAACATGTGGGGTAAAAGAAGAACGCGTGTGCACCGGGTTATGTGCCTGTTTAAGAAAGGGAGAGAAAACTAACGAACTAATGACTAGAGACACTTTATGATTATGCTGATCTGTTATGATATTTTATTTTTTTGACATCTTTTTATGAGAATTATTTCTCTGAATTCATTATAATTGCAAATAACTATATATAAAAAAGACAATACATGTACACACAGTGAGATAATACACAGTGAAATAAATTGTTATAAAAAAATACAGAAGTGCATTCCTTTTTCAACGCGTTTCGGCGTGAGCCTTCTTCAGGAAGTCTGTATTCATGCACCAATGTCTTAAACTGAGAAACAGAGATTATATGTCATTAGTATGATGTATTGTTTTCATTCCTCACATATTCTATATATACATTGCATTTGATAATTTGTTCGCTGTGAGTAGATCTCTCTAGCAACACCTCATGATGACAACCAGCCTGAACCCAAGATTCCGTATCTAAACACACATTTTAAAATTGACATATTTAATCACATATTCTATTCTTTATATACAGATTTGAAATTAATAGGAAACATCTGAAATTGATTCTGTACAGCTCAAGGTGCTATCTACACTATATACATTTTTAGTCTTTCTGTTAGTACATACTGTAGTTGAAAGACTCAGTAGCTATGTATGCTATATACATTTCTATACATTCCATATATACATTTAGTTGACTCATAGTGCAAAACTAAAAGGCTCATGATTTAGGGTTAAGGATGAAAATATCCTCCAATTCATATATGGCTAATTTATACAGAGTGACCACAAAGTCATATCTGAAGGTACAGAAGAAAAGTCCTGTATGTGTAAGGACTGGGCTGGGGGAAATTGCACTCATATATAATGGGGCTAAGTGCAGTGGTAAATTCTCCTACTTAAGAACATATGGTAATGACTGGAAACGAAGATGGCAATGTTGTAGGGTTACATGTCCAGAAACTGGAAACAAAAAGAATATATGTAACTATACTGGTACCTTTACGGAGGATAACGTACGATGGGATTCTGGGGTCTGATGAATAATCTATGTATCTGTCCTCCAGCCGGTTGATGGATGTGTTCTGGATGACATGGATACAACGAAAAGGAGAACTCTAATTAAACTGGACAGGGAGACACTGCTTCCCACTGACTCTGCTGGTAGTTAAAATGTGTACCTGTTAGTGGTAGTAGGATTCCCACTCAATAAAATCTTCTAGGTTTGTTGACAATGTGAGAAAACTAGTGTGGATTCCCTCCATTCGGAAAAATACTGTGGGGCCAAAAGAAAGCAAGACTTTTATTTAGTATATCAATTGTTTATAAATGCTAGATTCTGACCTAGGCTATGTTGACAGTGATTCCTACCTGGGTTGGAGGGTATTGTCTCACCAATCAAGGGACGCCACTATTATTAGGAAAGGATATAAACCGTCATGATTCCGGTGGGGACACCATCTGAAGAAATGGTAAACTGTTAGCTTGTAGGAATGTGCTTGCACAACGAAAATTCACATTCTACTTTAAGGGAATTAAATGAGTCCCAACCCCTTTCCCACATTATCTAAGAAAGCGGAGGTGTGGGCTAAACATACATGTGCGCTTCTGATTTCACTTTAACGTGTTATTTATGAGAAAGGTGCTAGATATAGGTATGGATGTAATCCTGTATACTAGCAAAGATGGGATTGCAACTCAGCGTGAAACCTGAAACGGATGCACGTTCTACGAGCAGCATGGAGGCTGATAGAGTACAGACTTGTTACAACCAGGAGTATTAGACTTGGGCATGAAGTAAATTGTAATTCTATTATGCGCGTAGCAAAGAGGTTAAGCAACGCGGAAAAGGGGGAGCTCGGACTAACGAAGGTACTTACCGATGCTTCTGAATTCTGTTCGTGGCCCGTGTGACCGTCGGATATACCGCCCGTAGAGGGGAATGAATATTTCCGTGTTTTGTAGAGAGGCGCTGTTGCGGAAGTTCACAACTAACGCGAGACGATAGACGGGCTGGCGGATGGAAAGCAACTAGCGCAAGTTGCTATGATCTGGCAAACTGGGGCGCCATATTGGACTAGTTTACTAATGTGTATAAACTAACTAGTCTCTCAATATGGTTATGAAAAAACAAAAAGGGTCGTTTCAAAACTGCACCAAAAAGGGAAGTGTTTGTAAATGGTAACTGAGTACTAAAATAAACCGATGTGGACATATCATTAATTAAATTAATCTGTACTTTCTAAATGACCCTCTATATATACATGTTCCTCCTAAATGACCCTCTATATATACATATTTTACGGGCCACCCTTGCTGCTAAAGACTAAAGGTGTACCAGTGTACGGTGTGAATATTGAACAAATAAGATGGTGGATAGACCGGATATGTCTTAGTGATATGAATCGGATTGCACTCACATGGTCGCCATTTTGAGACGGGAGAGCCTGTGTTGTGAACTTAAGAAATGTAATACCTCTGTATTCTGTAATGTTATACAACTGATTAATGCCAGAAATATATTAACAGAGTCCCGAGTGTCCTCTGTGTGAACATTACTGTACTGCTGGTGAGACTGGATGTGGTGAAGCATAAAATAATCCGAGATAGGGGAAGGGGGGGGGCCTGATAGAAAGGGGAGGGAAGGAGGGGGGGGGTTTTGGGGGGGGGGGGAGGGAGGGGGGGGGGGGAAGGATATATATGTGCCCTTGCTACCCAACGTAGAAATCTTCTGTGAAGGTAAAGGGAGTTATAATATGTGCTTTGTGGTCAATATGCATAAGGAATGATATTCATGGCCCAATTATAAAAATATAATGCATTTATAGCTCAAAGCTATGTTTACATATGTGCATAACTATTGTTATTACATAATAGCTTGTTCCCAAGGTATCTCCGCATTTAATCCTGTCACTGCTGTTCCCAACAGAAAAATCCAATAGACTTCTCGCAGTTTTCTTATTTTATCTATGTCTACGCCTGATTTCGGGTGTATTCTTTCCAGGACATACCAAGACATTTGGTCTGGCTCGTGATTCTGTGATAAGTAGTGGGGAACCATGGGAGCTGCGAGTTTATGTGTCCGAATTGCCGACCTATGTTCTGTGAGTCTTACATGTAACGCTCGGCCTGTTTGTCCCACATAGCCTTTCTGACATGGGCAAATGATCAAATAGATCACGTTGGAGCTTTTACAATTATTTAGGTCTGTAGGTTTGATCAGTTGTTTGTTGAAGGTCAAGGTTGCACCTTGCAATACTGTGGCACATGATTTACAGTTTGAACATTTGAAGGTGCCTGTAACTGGGAGTGTATTGACAATGGATTGTTGTCTGCTAGGGGTTCCTTGTGTCATACGGGAACGTACTATATGATCTTTTAAAGACTTGTTCCTTTTATAGGCGAACATTGGTTTTGATAACTGATTCTCTTTAGGTATGTTCACATTCAGTATTGGCCAGTGGGCACAAACAGTTTGTCGAATTCTTTCGTTTAGTACTGAATGTTTAGTAACAAACACCAGGCTGGGGTTAGTTTTTTCTTTACTTGGTGCCAACAATTGTATATACTCTTAAGTGCATTATAATCCTCGCGGTTAAATGCTATCTTTGGTATTGCTTTATCAAAACATGTCGAGTAAGGTGTCATACGAATTGGAATACTAACCCCTCGCCAATTCTGGCGACGCGGTTAGCATTCCACCCTTCTAGAGGGACACAACATGTATGTAACTGTGAACCCCGGTTAAAGTTAAACGAAGCCTCAGCTCCACAAAATGGATGCTGCCACCACAGACACGAGTCTGACCCCCTGCAGCTGGGAGTCCTTCCAGCGAGGGGAGCCTGGACAAAGGGTTTCCTGTCAGGGGCGGTACTAGCACCGTCCCAGACAGGGTTTTGTGTATCCTGGGTAGGCAGGGCTTTACAGGAAGGTGACTGCTGAGTGGCACCCCGGTGCTCACTACGCATAGGCCGGTCAGAACCAGTTCCAGGGGCACACCAGCCCCTGGCCTGGGGAAAATCCGGCATGGGAGAGGGGTGTAACCACCCCCCTCCTAGTCCCACCCATAGGCAGGACCTAGTCACCGGGTCAGCCCCTTTTCTTAGTATAAAGATAGGAGCGGGCCCCCTGTTCAAATTAGATCATCTTTGGAATCAAGACACGACTTTCTGCGAAAGGACTTCAAGATTTCTTCTTCAAGATTCTCCCTTGTGACTAAGGAGTAGTCACCCTGCATCCGCAGGCACCATCTTAAGAACACTGCGGTCTGCTGCAAGTCCTTCCTCAGGAATCCGACGACACAGCTCGACGAGACCCGGCTTCCCTGGCACCTCTGACCTCTACTCACCTCTACAGCCAAGCTGAGAACCGTGAGTGCGACGAGACCTCGAGGGACCGGCTATCGCCAAGACTGCACGACTTCTTTCCAGCAAGCCCGCCGAGTGACCCTCTGGTGAGTGCTTTGGGGTCCGAGAAGCCCCGACCCTGAGCAGCTCCAGCACCGAAGTTCAGCCTCCCAGCATCTCCACGATCTGCGTGGGGCCCTTCTGCTTTTTGCTGCTCACCGCGTTGTTTGGCTACTAGCCCGCTGGCTTGTGGCCTTCTGAACGACGCCCGACGACATCACTGCTGCTGGTCTGGTTGCTCCAGACTGGCCCTTGCTCCCTTCCAAAAGAGGAGCACCCCGGACCCTCCTGGTCCACTCAAAACGCCATTTTAGGTCCACCGCGTTGGCTTGAATTAGCCAAGGCTTTGTTGCCCAATCCTGGGTCCAGCGACGCCGACAGCTTCATCCATCGTGGGACAGCTCGCTCCTCCATCCTGGTCGCCGACAACGCCTCCTGGTCCGTGAGATCTGCAGAGCCCAGCGTCGCCCACTCACCTAGTCGAGGTGACTACCATCCGGTGCCCTCCTGGTGCCACCTGACTACTGGCTAGTAGTCACGAACTTGGTCCCCTCTGCTTTCAGGTGTCATCTATCTTCAAGATCCAGGCTTGGATCACTTCGAACTCTCTTCACTGGTCGCCTGCCAGCATCTTTCTTCCAGGCTCCTAGTCCGTCTACGAGGATTCCCGACGTCTTTTGAGACCTATGCAGCTGCAGCCCATGGGCTAGGTAACTTCGGCATTTCGGTGCCCCAGCATAGCCTCACTATCCAAGGGTCAGAATCCACTTTCGTTTTCCTCCTACCAGGTCGGGTTTGCCCGAGAACACTAACTTTGTCTTTACTAGCTACCATAGACTTTGTCCCGCATCACGCGTGAGAGTGCACACTCTGCACCCGAGTCCCCTGGGTCTCCTAGAAGTAATCTAACGATTCTATAGTCAAGTCCTAGCGATTCCAAAGCCTATTAGTACTGTACTTACCTGCTAGTAATTTCGCATTCCACTTTCAGAGTATATGGTTTTCCGTGCCACTCGGGCATTTGTATATACTGTGCTAACTTAAGTATTTTCGTAAGAGTTTTGTTTTGTGCTTAGTACCCTGTCCTCATAAAGAGTACAGGGCTGTTGTGATTCTAATAAATACACTGTTTATTTTCATAACACTTGTGTGGTGTCCTTTCACTTGGTGTTCATGGGGTATATGTGTGGTATAACAGCTGGCTTAACACGCCCTCTCGAGTCTTTAGCCTTAGACTGCTCGTATCCATGCTACTAGGATAGCTGGTCTATAAGGTTGACTTACAATCAATCATCAATAAGGGTTGTCTGGACTGAGACATAGTGTTCACTAGAATAGTGAGCATTGCATATCAGGCCAACTTCTCACACTGAGCAGCAACAAGTACATTCCCATGGGCCCCTGCAGTGCAGATCACCCCAACACCATCATAATTACACTCAGGAGGCATCTTCAACAAGTGTAGAGTGGAGCGCATAGATTATTGACCTTATCACAAACCCTCCCCCTCTATCTCTGAGCATTTTCCCTCAATGTCCGGAACTCCCGAAGGATCAACCAACACCCTACTCTTCTTTAACTATTACTATAATCAAGAATTGCAGCTTGTCTTCACCTTCAGCCGCAACTTTCACAACTAAGCTGAAGACACAAGTTATACTAAACACAATAACATCTAAGTGTGGTTTCTGCGCCGTCAGACAATACCTCCTAGCTGTTCATCACATGATGCTAGTGATTAATACCCTCAATATAAATACATCAAAAGCTAAGTTTCAACCCTGAGGTAAATGGACCACCTACCAACTATCCACCATTTGACCAAAAGAGCTAGACCCACTTCTTGACCCATCACATCAAGAAAAAGACCTAGGCGTGATCATGGATACGCTTAACCTGA
This sequence comes from Lissotriton vulgaris, assembly GCF_964263255.1. Lineage (NCBI taxonomy): Eukaryota > Metazoa > Chordata > Amphibia > Caudata > Salamandridae > Lissotriton > Lissotriton vulgaris. The sequence continues at coordinate 960,765,811 of NC_141685.1, read as the reverse complement.
CTTCTCAAGTCAATCAAGTTACAAGTTGACCCGTTTACAGGATAAGATGCATACATTGTGTTTTTCCTTATCTGGTTTCGCTAAAAAGGTACAAGTCACATTCAACCTACTACGCCCCGGGATTCGTCTAACTGTATTTACCTTTCAGGCAGCGCACAAAGTTCTGAAAAAACAGAACGGAGCTGCGAGACAGTTTCTTTACTTTTATATGCGATCCCACGTTTTCCCTGCCCTTGATTCTCTACACTGGCTGTCTATGACTAAATGTGTCATCTTGCAAGCTGTGTGCCTATTTCATCATGCCATCCACGGCTTCGGATCACTCTTCCTTCAGCACTATCTCCATGGCAACCACTAAACTAGAGGATGCTGGCTCCACGATTGACCATCCATTCCTTCAAAAAATCTTTCACACTAGAAACTCTTTCTCATTTCAAATGGCTAAGATATGAAACTCACTCCCTGCTGGAATAAGAATAATTTACAGCAAGCTGAAATTATGGAGCGTACCAAAAGCCTGGCTATTCCCATAGCTTTTCCCATGCCCTTAAGTTTGATGCTATTGGTAAGTAGTAAATAAAAGGGTTTTTGACTGAACGGAGCTGCTTGGCCCCTCCCCCCCCCCCCCCTGGGTATTGAGACCCTCACGGGTGAGTAGCGCAATTACAATTCCCCTGATTGATTGATTGAAAAGGGTAAATACTCCCATGTGCCGCTGGATGTGTTCTCCCATCTTAGCAACCCACGCCAAGATGCCAAATGCTGCCATATCACGGTTAGAGCACATCTCCAGCTCTCACGCGCCTCACACAACCCTTCTCATGTAGATCTAACTACACACTCTTCTAAACGGTGCACTCTGAAAGGCTGCCCAAGAACCCAGTGCGAAATGGAATGATACGCAACCCAATAGGGAATATAAAGAGCTCTATAAATGCTGCTATACGATTCAATATGGTGGGTCCTTACCCGTAAGCACATTGGCTGAGAATAGAACAACTTTCCTCAACGTTCCAATACAATAAATGTAAGACTGCATTCTTTTTATGAAAAGTTGGATTTTAAGCTAAGCGTGTTCGGCATACGGACATCGCTGTTCTGCTGCCTGCACAATGATGTAAATGACACCCTAAAAACAATGCCTGGAAGGCTAAAATGTTTTTGTGGTTGTTCCTATTTTGTAGAGTGGGACCGTGGAGTTCAGTATTTTCTGTTTGTTTAGTCTGATTTGCTTGGAGTTGGTTCTTTTCTTTTGCAGCCCCCACATAAATGATTGTTGCAAAGTTGTATTTGGTTCCACTTTCACATCAAAAGTAAATGTTGTAATTCTAAGTAGACTAAGGCTCAATGCTGGCTGGTTCAGTAGTTGTAGTGCAGGTAACGTAAAGTCCCATCTCACTGATGATGCTCACATTGACTAAAAAGACATCTGTGGTTCCTTCTGTGCAGTCAAGGAGGGAATGGCCAAGGGACTTGTTCTGGACTACTTCTTTAAAGTGAGATCTGACCGATTTACGTATGGCTGATCCCCCTCTAAAGTATAATATATTGCAAAATTGAAATGGCTCACTTTTGCCTCACCTCCTATATACATTTGGATTGTAACCCAGACATCTGGACATTTCGGATCGCGTGGGGGGTTACAGCGGCAATTAACGTAAGCAACACCCTACTGGTGAGGTCCTAAGATATAGCCATTCATTTGAGGGTGCTTTTGTTTGTGCCAACAGGATATGGGCTGGCAGCTTGGTACTGGTCTGCTGTTTAACTGGTTCATCGTCTTTGTAAAAGGGCTGGTCTGAGATGTATCTGGGTGGTGGTTCTTTCCTAAGAGGACAGTCTCTCAATTGAATTTCTGTGACTAGTTGCTTTGTGATGTTAAGTGGGTCAGACATTGAGAGAAACTGACCCTCTTTGAACTGTACTTGACTGGTGATAACCATAGAGCTGACAAGAGTCTGGAATTACTTCTGTTCTCAGAAGAGAGAACATGGCCCAGGCACTGATGCTGCACTGTTGGTTTGGGAGGTGGGTCAAGCTGCTGCATCTGTTTATAAAAACACCAGGAGTTAAAAAATAAGTCATTTTTGTAAAGTCGCAATGGAATAAATGGTAGTACGAATCATTTTCACTTCTTTTGAAAAGTCGATTTACAATGCTATGCTTTCGTATGGGTCCTGAACAGGAAACATGTACAACAGAAGGGCCACTAACCCCTTCCATGCTGATGACAGAACGGTTCCGTCATCAGCATCGGTTGAGCTGTGCTGATGACGGAACCGTTCCGTCATGACTCCGCCCGCGCAAGGCGGAGTCAGCGCAAGGGGCTAAATGAGGTAGTACTTCTGTCATGCATTCACCGGCTGCAACAGCCTCTTCATCCATTGTGCTAATCTAGAAGGAGTCCAGGTACCTGTAGATCAGCCTTGGTCCTGCTCCTATAGAATAGTGCAGACCGCAGTACCAGGCCTGGACCCCTCCAGGCAGCTACACGAGGAGGCTCATGCCTCCTCAGTGAGATCCAGCTTGAGTCCCTAAGCACATGAACACAAGGCCCAAGTCTGGGTATGCCTATCGCACTGCTGCAACGAGCAACAAATGGATGGAAGGAATGCTTGATTGAGGTCATCTCTTCCACTGGATATCGCTAGGAATAGCATTCCATTCCATCACTTTTACTCACAGTTTTTTAGTCCCTCCAGACAGAGACCAGCCATATCCAAACAATTCTTGTTCCTGCTCTTGAAGGAATGTCCGAAGTGCCAGGCCGAAATGTACGGTATTTACCATATTATGCAGATTTTGGTGCATTAAACACCTAAATGTTCATGGTATTCCCCATATACTTATAATAGGTGTTATTTATCGGACCCGATAATTGACTAACCCTGTGGTATTGTTATTTATCAGGGGCAATAAATACGCCTCAAGTCGTAATCAGGTCCAAAGGGAAACATCCTTTACAACGGAACCGTTACAGCGCGGTACCATTACAACGCAGGATTTACAACCAAAGTCATTACAACGACTTTCCTGGAGGGTGCTCTAGGATAGGGGATAGTTTAATTTACTATCCAACACCTTCCCTACTATCCACGGGGACTGGAGTTGGAATAGTAAATTAAACTATTCACTATCCAGAGCCTCCCAACGCAAGTCGTTGTAACGACTTGCGTTGTTAAACCTGCGTCGTAAAGGTACGCGTTATAACGGTACGCGTTGTACCGTAATACATCCGGTCCAAAGCATGGCACCTAGCTGAGTAGTGCTGTAAGCCGTGCCGTCTTAATGCATGGGCACGCCGCGCAGTTGCCCGTGGGCCTGAGGAGCCTAGAGGCCCAATGTAGACCAGAATTTAACGATAATTTTTCGTTAACCATTTTTATTCCTGTGAGTGGTTGTGTAGGCAGGGCCCAGTGCACTACTTTGCCAAGGGGCCTAGAATGCTGTTAAGACGGCCTTGGCTGTAAGACTTGCAATAAAAGATTAGCAGCCCCTGCTTAGGTAACATAGAGTTTAGACCCAAGAGCTACATCCAAGTCCCCACTGTTAAGGCAGCAAGGTAAATGTCTCTCTTCAGATAAACAACTCCTCTTCAACACCTGTCCTGTCAATGCTTTTCATTGTTAAAAGCAAAAAGTTAGCTCTCCTAGCGAGGTCAGCGTTTGTTAAAGAATGGGGTCCGAGACACCCAAAGCTCTTGATAATCATAATAATAATAATAATAATAATAATAATAATAATAATAATAATAAAAACATTTGTAGAGCGCACAGCTACCTCGACTGTGGAGTCCCGGCGCTAAAGCGGATAACAATCGAGCAGAGCCGGCGAAGAGCTAGTCCCTACGCCTGAACAGGCAGGTCTTCAAGACCTTTCTGAACTCCTGTTCAGAGTGCATCACACTTAGATGGAGAGGCAAGTCATTGCAACATTTGGAGGTTCCCACCTCAAACGATCTGCCCCCCACCCTTGCTTTAGCAAAGCGGGAGATGGTGAGGTAGCGTTTATTGTTGGACCTCGGTGATATGTCCAGCTGGTAAGGGCAAAGTCTCTTCCTCAGAAAGTTAGTGGCTCTGCCCTGGTAGTCCCGAAAAGTGAACGTAAGGGCCTTGTGCCACTCTCTTGGCCACCGGGAGCCAATGAAGTTGTCTGAGGTGGGGGGATATGCTGGTGGAGAGGAACCTAATCGAGTAGTAGTTCAAATTGAACTAATAATTGAACCAAAATAAGAAATTGTGCCCTCTGGAAAATCGATTGATGACCAGAAGAAGGTTTGAAGTGCAATGTACTTCATAGAACTCTCATCCGAATCGTAACCTGCCTTTGAGTGGCATGACGGCTATATGCCACGAGGGGCACAGGACGGCTGGCGCTTAGATGGGGAGGGGCTTGAAGTAATAAGGGAGGCAGCCTTTTGTTTCGATTGAAGCACTGTGTGTCGAAAGGGCAGCCCTGGGTTACATTTATTCTCACTAGTTATGGAAAATGGGTTGGACGTGTAAAACCAGGGGCTCGTGCTCATTGTAGCCAGGGCTTTAAGTGGGCCGGGTCTCACCCGTGCTGAGCACTGGCAGTTTTTTAAAGGGGGCCTTGAAACGGGTCTCTATTGGGCTCTGTTTTGTGCCCTGGCACAGTCAGCCAGGGGCGTAACAAACACCCCCGCAGCCCCTGCAGTGCGGGGGGGCCTCTCAGCCCTGAGTAGGTGAAGGGGGCCCCTCAGCCTTGAGTAGGTGAAGGGGGCCCCTCCGCTCCTCAGTGGAGATCAAATCTGTGCGTGAGAGGCTCTGAAGCAGGTGCAGGCTGTCTGCAGCCTGCTCCGAGCCCCTCCGCTCTGACCCAGGACTGAAGAGAAACAATGTTTCAACTTACATTGTTCCTCTTCAGTCAGAGTCAGAGCCACTAGCTGGAAAGAGGTAGCGGTGGGGGCGCGGAGGGGTCGGAGGGGTGGGGGGGGGGGGGGGGGGGGACAGGGGCAGAGGCAGCATTCTCCACGGCAATGCTCAAGGGAGAAGGGACGAGGCAGCAACATGGTGTCCTCAGGTAAGAGCACACTTGTTAGAAGCCACACTACTTTGTGTCTGCCCTCAGTCAGGCGTGTTTAGTAATTGAACTCAGTGTGCCAAGTTGTGTTTGTGTTGCTCTGGTTGCAGAGGAGAGGCGGGGACATTATAGTGTGAAGGTGGCTGACTGTTCTGGATGCCTAGGGTCGGGCTGAAGACGTCTTGGGTCTTGATTGTCTTATTTGGACTTATTAAAAGTCATGTGCCACGGTAGAGCAATACACCTTGTTTGCTGTCCCAACAGACAGTGGAGAGAGAGAGAGCGGAGAGAGAGTGGACAGCTTGGAGAGAGAGAGTGGAGGAAGTGAATGGAAAGAGAGAGAGAGTGGAGACAGAGAGTGGTCAGAGAGTGGAAAGAGAGAGTGGAGAGAGTGAAGAAATTGGAGAGAGAGTGGAGAGAGAGTGGAGAGAGAGAGAGTGGAAAGAGTGGAGAGATTAGAGAGACAGTGGAGAGAGAGAGTGGAAAGAGAGAGTGGAGAGAGAGTGGCAAGAGAGTGGAGAGAGGGTGGAGGGAGAGTGGCAAGAGAGTGGAGAGAGAGTGGAGGGAGACAGTGGAGAGAGAGTGAAAAGAGTAGAGAGATTGGAGAGAGTGAGTGGAGAGCGAGAGTGGAGAGAGCGAGAGTGAAGAGAGCGAGAGTGGAGAGAGCGAGAGTGGAGAGAGCGAGAGTGGAGAGAGAGAGAGAGTGGAGCGAGAGAGTGGAAAGAGAGAGTGGCGAGAGAGTGGAGAGAGAGAGTGGAGAGTAAAAGAGTGGAGAGCGAGAGTGGACAGCAGGAGAGTGGAGAGAGAGAGTGGAGACAGACAGTGGAGAGCGAGAGAGTGGGGAGAGAGAGTGGAGACAGAGAGTGGAGAGAGAGTGGAGAGGTTGAAGAGAGAGGTGGAAAGAGGGAGAGACAGTGTAGAGAGAGTGGAGAGGTTGGGGAGAGAGAGTGGAGGGAGAGTGGAGACAGAGCGTGGCGACAGAGTGGAGAGAGAGAGTGGAGAGAAACAGTGGAGAGAGAGAGAGGAGAGAGAGAGGGGAGAGAGAGTGGAGAGAGAGTGGAGAGAGAGAATGGAGAGAGAGAGTGGAGAGAGAGAATGGAGGGAGACAGTAGAGACTTTGGAAAGAGAGAGTGGAGAGCGAGAGAGTGGAGAGCGAGACAATGGAGAGAGAGAGAGAGTAGAGAGAGAGAGCGGAGACAGAGAGTGGAGAGAGAGTGAAGAGGTTGGAGAGAGAGAGTGGAAAGAGGGAGAGAGACAGTGGAGAGAGAGTGGAGAGGTTGGGGAGAGAGAGTGGAGAGAGAGTGAGTGGAGAGAGAGAGTGGAAAGAGAGAGTGGTTAGAGAGTGGCAAGAGAGTGGGGAGAGAGTGGAGAGAGAGTGGAGACAGAGAGTGGAGAGAAAGTAGAGGGAGACAGTGGAGAGAGAGAGTGGAGAGAGAGTGGAGAGCGAGAGAGTGGAGAGCGAGAGAGTGGAGACAGAGAGTGGAGAGCAAGAGAGTGGAGAGAGTGGAGACAGAGTGGCGAGAGAGTGGAGACAGAGTGGAGAGAGAGAGGGGAGAGAGAGTGGAGGGAGAGAGTGGAGAGATTGGAGAGAGAGAGTGAAGGGAGAGAGAGTGGAGACAGAGAGTGGCGACAGAGTGGAGAGAGAGAGTGGAGAGAGAAAGTGGAGAGTGAGAGAGGAGAGAGAGTAGAGAAAGAGAATGGAGAGAGAGTGGAGAGACAGAATGGAGGGAGACAGTAGAGAGATTGGAAAGAGAGAATGGAGAGCTTGAGAGTGGAGAGCGAGAGAGTGGAGAGAGAGAGAGTGGAGAGAGAGAGAGTGGAGAGAGAGAGAGTGGAGAGAGAGAGAGTCAAGAGAGAGAGTCGAGAGAGAGAGTGGAGAGAGAGAGTGGAGGGAGTGAGTGGAGAGGTTGGAGAGAGAGAGTGGAAAGAGAGAGAGACAGTGGAGAGAGAGTGGAGAGAGAGTGGAGAGAGAGACAGTGGAGAGAGTAAGACAGTGGAGATAGAGAGGACAGAGTAGAGAGATAGAGAGTGGAGAGAGAGTGGAGAGAGAGTAGAGAGACTGACTGACTGACTCAGAGACTGAATACTGACTGACTGAGAGACTGACTGGCTGGCTGAGAGACTGACAGAGAGAGAGAGGGAGAGAGAGAGACTGGCTGACTGAGAGAGAGAGTCTGACTTACTGACAGAGACTGACTGACTGAGGTAGAGAGATACTGACTGAGAGAGAGAGACTGACTGACAGAGAGAGAGAGGCTGACAGAGAGAGGCAGAGGCTGACTGACTGAGATACAGAGAGACTGGGCGACTGACAGAGAAAGAGAGCCTGATCGACAGAGAGAGACTGACTGAGAGAGAGAGTCTGACTGAGAGAGACTGACGGAGAGAGACTGATTGACAGAGAGAGAGAGACTGACAGAGAGAGTCACTGACTGAGAGAGAGAGAGACTCACTGAGAGAGACTGGCTGACTGCGAGAGAGAGAGAATGACTGACTGAGAGGACTGACAGAGGGAGAGAGAGAGAGAGACTGTCTTGAAGACTGACTGAGGGAGAGGGAATGACTGACTAAGAAAGACTGACTGACTCAGAGAGAGAGACTAGGAGAGAGAGAGACTGAGAGACTGACTGACTAGGAGACTGACTGACTGAGAGAGAGACTGACAGAGAGAGAGAGACTGACTGAGAGAGAGAGACTGACTGACAGAGAGACTGGGAGACTGACAGAGAAAGAGAGACTGACCGACAGAGAGAGAGAGAGACTGACCAACAGAGAGAGAGAGACTGACTGAGAGAAAGAGAGACTGACAGAGAGAGACTGACTGACAGAGAGAGTCACTGACTGGGAGAGAGAGAGAGAGACTCACTGAGAGAGACTGGATGACTGTGAGAGAGAGAGAATGACTGACTGAGAGAGACTGACCGAGGAGAGAGAGAGAGAGAGACTGTCTGGAAGACTGACAGAGAGAGTGACTGAGAGAGAGAGACTGACAGAGAGAGAGACTGACAGAGAGAGAGAGACTGACTGACTGAGAGAGAGATTGAAAGAGAGAGACTGAGAGAGAGACTGACAGAGAGAGGGACTGACAGAGAGAGAGTTACTGACAGAGAGAGACTGACAGAGAGAGGGAGACTGACTGACAGGGAGAGGGAGACTGACTGACAGAGAGAGAGACAGACTGTGAGAGAGAGACTGGCTGACAGAGAGAGAGACTGACTGACTCGAGAGACTGGCAGAGAGAAACTGTCTGAGAGACTGACTCACAGAAAGACAGAGACTGACAGAGATAGACTGACTGACTGAGAGAGGCTGACTGACCGAGAGAGAGAGACTAAAAACAGAGAGAGACTGACAGAGAGAGACTGACTGACTGACAGAGAGAGACTGACTGACTGACAGAGAGAGACTGACTGACAGAAAGAGAGAGAGATAGAGAGACTGACAGAGAGAGAGAGAGAGACTGACTGACTAAGAGAGACTGAATGACAGAGAGAGAGATAGACTGACTGACAGAGAGAGATAGACTGAGAGACTGTGATGGAATTTGGGTCAAAGAGTGTATGAAGCTATGCAATGGCTCTTAAGATTGCTATTGTCTACTAATAAAAATGTTTTATCAAAATGTGCTCTTTGTAGTTACATCTGGTTTTAAAATACTGCATTGTCGCTTTGTCTAATGTTTTAAAACAGAAACAAGAAGGAGCAGTGGATGCACTTTTGTCAAAACTGAACAATGAGTGGTCCCGATGTTGTATATCATGACAGGAGTCTGCATCAGGAAACCCACCTAACATTGGGCAAACTTCCCTGGCGTACTGATGGCAGGGGCCCTGTAATGAACGGACCGCCACCTATGATAGCCTGCCGGCAGACTACGCCCAACCTTTAACTCCACCATCCAGTGTTACTTATAACTGCTGGATTGGTGACAGTGGCATAACAATAGCCCGCATCCCCTGCAGTATGGCGGGTCGCTGGCCTGAGAGCTCTAGACTGGCACGGAGGATGGGAGGGGGCCCCCTCCATGTAGTTTGCAGGGGGGCCCCCTCAAGTTTCGTTACGCCACTGCAGTCAGCCAGTTTTTCCCGGACAGCAGTGACAGCAGGTTCATCGATGTGCTCGTGCTCACACTGCTCACTTCTCCCTAATGGAGAAGTTACGGCATGACGTCATGCCAGGTGAACGTTATGGGGGAAGGGAATCCTTTAAAGAGAGTCATTTTCTCTAAGGATTTCCCTTCTCTTTTTGAAACTCGGGAGCAGCAACATTGGTGTGGTGTCACCAGGGCTTTAAGTGGAAGCTTTTCCAATATTATATACAACAAGCCATAGTTGCTGCCTATTTATTGTATGCAACTAACAACCATTGGCAAAGCCAATAGTCCTGATTTGTTGTAGGTATGATGTTACTTGTTGCATCATATATCTGGATGCAATGACAAAACAGCAAAATACAAATCGGGCGGCACACAATGCTAACCACAGATTTTTAGCTTACATGTTTTTAAGCCACGCCCATAATTCATTTAGCCACGACCCTTTGAGAGACCCCCCCCCGTTTTTACATCCCACTTAAAGCCCTGATTGTAGCAATTAAGTACTCAACAATGTGGTGTGTGTGAAGACTTAGTTGAATGAAAAAGAACTGGGTGAGACCATGTGAGCTACAGTGAATGACATGGAAAGGTTCAAACTGCGAGAAGGGATAATGGCATATCATGGACCATGGAGACGAGAGTGAGACCCTGAGGGTTCTCATGCATGCTATGGTGCAGCACAGAACATGACACAGAAAGGGAGACGATGTTTGCGATGAATGAAATGACAAGTCACTTACTTTGAGGAGGAGAGTGACACCCTATAGGTTGCCATGGGTGAGACATCTGACCTCAGTCTTTGAGAAGAAATTGGCAGCCTGTGAATAATGGCACAGCACAGATTGTGATGACAAGAGTGTGAATCTAAAAGATTCCCAGGGATTCCTTTCCACAACACAGAGTATGAGACTGCGGGTGAGACTTGTGGAAATGAGATGGCAAGAAGCGTCCAAGTGGATGAGACGGCACAAACCATGGCAATAAGAGAGAGACGGAGAGTGTCCCAGTGAACGCGACACCACAGCAGACACTACACAAGCACGAGTGTGACAATGAGATGTCTCTTGCATCAGGTGGTACCTCACAAACCCTGTGGGGCAGGGTGAGATCCTTAAAGACACTGTGAAGGGCATTTCTGAACTGGGGTTTCTGAACCCCAGTTCAGCAGACGTCACTGCAGAATTGTGCAAAGTCCTCAGAGGGCTCCTCAGTGGAACCGCGGATGTTCTGTTTCCTCTTCTTTTCCTTCTTCTCTCAGCAGCGGCCTCTGCAGTGGCTGGTCACTCTGCCATCCTTCGGGTTCTTGGTCCAAGGGAAGGGCTGTCTCCAGGTGCAATGTCCATGGGAATCAGCAGGGGCCGATTTGTATTGCAGGTATGGTGTGCATGATTGCTCTCGAATTAAACCAATTCTGGCCATCCAGGTGGCACTGCCGGGGAGATTGGCATCTTGGGTAGTTCATCTGTCCATCTGCACAAGTGAACCAAACGTACGCACCCAGTCCAACTGTGCCCCAAAAAAGCAGTGTGGCCTAAACAGCCAGGCCATGGCACTTCTACAGGAGACCTCTGGCAAACGCAGATGTGCTTTTGACGAAGTGAGGATCGTCAGTGAGGTGCGGTATAATATTCCAGGCAGGCCCAGATCCGGCAAAATGCAAAAAGAACAAACTTTCAAGATCCAGATCCGGCCAAAATATCTTAAATGGAGGTGAGTTTACATGGAGGAAAGAGTCAAACCATGAAGCAGACCTAAAATGCGCTGGAAACTGAGTGGCGATTATGATGTGCACAACATGGGATAAAAAATACGCAATTTACGCCCCCTTTGAGTGGAGGATGTTGTTTGGGTGGCAAACTTTCCCCAGCGTATGCCTCCAGCCCTCGCCAGTGTTATGGTAGGAAGAACCTAAGTGAGCACAACAATATTGGCCTAAAGCCAGATGGGGCTACGATGATGCGCGGGTTTCGATCACTGATACCCGTACGCCCTGATTCGGACTATGGGCCCATTTCCAATCTCTGTACAAACCTCTGCTTGCTCAAGGATCCAAATTCCGTCTGCTGCACAGTTTTCCGCATGGGGTAAATAGTGGGTGCAAAAACAGTCACCTCAAAACTGGAATAAATTGCCCGTAGTCAACAACCCATGGAGAAATCAATGTGGCAATCACGGAAACCTAAACGTTATGTCTCACTCCCAAGTTAAAACTCAGATTAGGCAGTATTTACTGGGCCTGGACAATGCTTGTCCCAGCACTGTTAGTATTTATCGGGTCGAGTAAATACCTCAGCTCACTCCGCAGCACTTCTAATCGGGATCTAAATGTTTACATTGTACCCTCAGCTGGTCGCTGTTGGGGATTTCTCAATTTAGCAATGTTAACTAGATTGGGGCCTGAGAAAGAATTCTTGTTGGACCTTTCTTTCTGTGATGTCAGAAGGAATAGGTTTTGAAAGGCTCCATGTTGGACCTTTCCACCTGTTTTGTGAGAGGGGAGTTGACCTTCACCACGTAACCCCCATTTCAGAACGGAATGGTGCTCTTACTGTCTTCTACCCTCCGAACCAACCCGATTACCCATGCAATTATGGGCTGTAATTGTAAAACAGGATAGGCCAGCCTAGATCTTGCATAGATCCTTAATCTTCGAAATGGTGCTCATGTGCATGGCACTAAATGTTTAAAGAGATCCTTCAGATCCACCCTCCATACCCTGATTTTTATTTTTATTTGACATATCGAACTGAGTGCACAACTTATGTTTTCTTGCACTTCTTCTAAGTTTTGATTGTGGACAATTTTAACATCTAAGTCTACTCTCCCTTAGTCACGTACTGTTAGGACGGGAATGTCCCTTGCTTGGTACAGAGGTGTGTTCTCCTGCCCCGAAGGCCTGGTTCTGAACATATCTGGTATCCTGACTTTTTATTTTGACTTTGGCTTCACATTAAACTAAGCATGTGCACATTGGCCTAGGCCCCTCCCTTTCAATGAGGTCCTGGACCAGTCCTCTGATCTGGAGTGGTGCACCACGCAAGCCCTTAACCACAGTGGGCTACTGTCACTGCAGTGGGATAAGAACAAAGAGCTGCGGTGGCACCATACCGGGTCAAAGGTGTCAATAGTGTGAACACAACCTTTTATCTGGGTCACTTGGGTTGAGGCCTAGTAGCCCATCTGTGCAGAGTTCCTCTATGTTCTTGCCAAGACCCTTATGCTGACAAAGTGAGTGTGTGTTCCACTGGCTTCCCGTCAACAAGAGAATAACGTTCCGTCTCCTCACCCACGCACACAAGGCCCTATACGACCTAGGACCCGAATGCCTCAACACACGACTGTCCTTCTACACACCCACCCGCCAACTACGATCATCCAATCAAGCCCTCGCCGCAATTCCGCGTATCCATAGATCCACCATGGGAGGAAGATCCTTCTCCCACTTAGCGGCCAAAACCTGGAACTCTCTCCCCACTCATCTCCGCCTTACACAGAACCACCTCTCCTTCAGAAAACAGCTAAAAACCTGGCTTTTCGATAAGTAATGCACCCACCTTCCCTCAAGCGCCTTGAGACCCTCTGGGTGAGTAGTGCGCTATACAAATTCTTGAACTTGAACTTGTGTTAAACGTGGTTGTGTTCAGCCAGTGTAGCACTTGCATGGTGTGTGAATGACCCAGAGTATGGACACCAGTGGGATCCATTTTGGATACCCCTGACATACTACAAGATGGAGGCTGAGGACTGTGGAAGTGTATTGTTTTCATTTCAGCAGCTGAAGGCAGCAGACTCATACACTGAAGTGAGGAGAGTGGAGACATGGCCCCTTCAGATAGTCTATGGTGCCTTTTGGGTAGCAAGGAGCTACCGAATAGTCTCCGCAATCATGGTGAGGGGGAGTGGTGGGTCAGCAGAGTCTTTTGTGGAAGGTGAGAAAGTCTATCTGTGAGACCTGCCCTTTTGGGTTCCCCTGATCACCCCTTCAGTTGGGCTGATGGCAGCCAGGTGCAGAAACCTCACAGCTTTTTGTGCATCTACTGTGGGTGTTCTGGAGTGGAGAACACTCAGGTGCAACTTGCTGTGTGAATCTTCAGGCTACACAAAGGATGTGTCTGGAAAACATGATGGGAAAGACAGGAGAAAGAAGAACCAACTCAACCCGGTTCTACTGCTTGAGAATGGATCTACATCTCTTGTCTAGAATCTGTCTATAAAAGTGGGACCCAAACTCCCCACTTGGTTTCAGTTCCAAGGTCTCTATGATCAAGAAAGGGAGTGCTCCACAGAGCATTCAACCATGGCTAGTGTCTGACAGGCATTCTCCCACAGGTGAAGGAACATCACCTGAAGCCTGGATTTCTTGTTGGAGGATTTTTGCTCCCTCCCTGGAGTGCCTATAATCCTACCTGCCTGCCTGTTCAGTGAAGGAAGAAGCCTGCCTTGCCCTGGAGGAGGAGAAACTGTCCAGGAAGGAGCTAGGTCTAACAGGTCCCCAGTGGCTGTGGCATGCTCAGGAAGATGAGTCAGTTAACTAAGAGCGGTCTACATTGGTGCCTACGGACCCACAAGACTCTCAGCCAGGTTCATGGCAGGAACCGTGATATAGTCGGGCTGCGAATGGGTGACTGGTGAAAATAGAAGCAATGGGTGACTGGAGAATTACTGAAGGTTCATTTGAGGTGGCATCTGCCAAGCAGTCTGCACGAAATGAGCTACCACTGAGGTTTATGGAAAGTCTGTGGACCCCACAGGCCATACTGCAAATACCTACGGTCTAGTCAGTACCAGACCCTTCAGGACTCCTAGTCACTGAACTACGGACTCCACCTGTTGCAGCTGATACCGTGACCATCCAGGCTCCTGGGCCCCAGCCTTTGCCCAACCACACAGGACCTCAGCATCTATGAGAAGACAGCTGCATGGACGTGATGCCGAACACAGCCTTTGCTTGGCCACGACTATATCACGGTTCCTGCCATGAACCTGACTGAGAGTCTTGTGGGTCCATAGACAGCATCAGAGACCTGCCGGTTTTCACAAGTATGCTGGAGAACCGCTTGGAGTGCAAGGAGGCAGTCAAATGGACTTGTGACACCTTTTGACCCATGAAGAGTAAGAAAAACTGAGGCTGCACCTGAGCTGAATTCATGTTACTCCTGATTTCACCTAGAGTAAGGGGAGCTAGTACAAAGGGGGAGCCTTGGGGGCATTGGGCGAGGGAGTTGAGTGGGCGTGTAGCACCCATGAGAGGTAATGCCCAGTTGATTTCAGTTTTTTCTATTGCCAATCTCATATCTCCAATCTCTTCAAAACATAGCAAACTTTAGAAGTATGTAGAGAGAATCTGGTGAGCTGTCTTCTTTTACATGTTCTTCAGAGACAATTAGATTGCCAATCCCTTTTGTCTTCCAAGGAAATATAATTATGCCAGACACCAAAGATTGCACAGTGAAATCTGGATACTGAATCAGATTCTTTCTACATATAGGATTAGGAGTGCTTTGTGTCAGAGCTCTATATCATCGCCCATAACATTACAAAGTAGGGAACAGAAAATAAATGAGCAAAAGAAAACAATACCCAACTTTTAGCTGTGCACCTAGTGGGACATAAGTATTGATGCTCTAGAACTATGATCCCATCTCACCATGATAGCAGCCCCCACATTGCCTGTGTATTGCTATGCTATGCCAAGGATTTGTAAAGCGCATGGCTACCCAAGAGGTGTTCCAGCGCTAAGATCAAGTCCAACAAATAGAGATTTAGGCAGCCGCTCATTCAAAAAGATAGCTTTTGAGTAATTTCTTGGTCATCCTCAGGGCTAGAGGCACTGAGTTCCAGAGCTCAGGTGCCAGGTAGGCGAAAGACCGCACATCACTTCTGGATTTCTTTATTTTTGGAAGCGAGGACCTTCTGATCTGTGGAACAAAGTGATGTTTTGCGGCTTTAGGGGGTTAACAACCGCTGAATCAGAGGGAAACTTTTATTATAAATCACTCGATGGGCCAGACAGAGAGATTTAAATGTGATTCTCTTGAGAACCGGCAGTCAATGTAACTCTGCAAAGGATGATGAGACAGGTGATGCTTGGGAATCTTTAGGAGAATGCGGACTGCAGCATTCTGGACAATTTTGTGCTAGATCACATACTGAGGGCCTCCCAGGAAGACTGAATCAAGGTGACAAAGTACTAAGCCTTGAACCTATCTTCTTTTGATTGGCTTGAGGGAGCCAACTAAGAACCTTCCATAAGGCCCAGAGTAGACCAAAGCAACACTGGCTTCCTATTGCTCAGAGAATTAAGTTCAAGTCTCTTTGTCTTTCGTTCAAAATCCTGAAACACTCTTCCCCTCAGATTTGGAAGCATCTCATCTCTTCATATGTTCCATCACGGTCTCTGAGGTCCTCTGGACTCCACTTGGCTATAGTACCGCGTTTCAAGAGGTCTAGGATCGGCGGCCGCTCTTTTAGAGTGCTTTCTGCCAATTGGCGTTCAGGAAGGCGATTAAAACTTTCCTTTTTCCCTTAGGCCCCTAGTGTTGTTGTGTTTTGGGATCCTGTTATTGCTTTTGCCCGGTTTTCTGTTCTGTCAGCGCCAGGACGCCCCTTTGCTGGGGCATCTGTGCGCTCTACAAATCCGGCTAATATAACATAACATAACATAACATAACAGGCAGTTACATTTCTTAACTTGGACCTCCATGGTCAGATGGCAATCAATCCCATAGTCCAGACTTCTTATTTCACTTTTTGGGAAAGGTAAATCCCCAATATAGTTAGGCCATTTCAGTTCATTCCAAAGGGAGGTGTTATTGCCAACCACCAGCACCTCAGTATTTTCTCTATTCAGTTTAAGACTGTTACTGGACATCCAATCTGTGACATCTCTGAGACAAGTTTTAAGCTGGGTGGAGAGAGGTATGGTGTCAGGTGAGAGGAAGATGGTGATCAGAGTATCATCAGCATATGATACCATTGAGAAACCATGTCCCATTACGATATCTATCAGTGGTTGAACATAGATATTAAACAGGGTAGGACTCAGAGATGAGCCTATGGCGACCAATGGTCTAAGGGCCGTATTTTGGAGCAAAATGTGCCCTCCTAAACCTGAAAACTTCTATTTTTTAGGAAAGAGGATAACCATTTAAGTCTATTACCAGCTATACCAGTCTCCTGATAAGTACTGAAAGGGGCACCATATCGAATGTGGCCCTTAGAATAAGGAAAATAACTGCAGCTGACCCATTTGTGCCTAAAATTGCTTTAAGTTAATCAGTAACAGCTAATAAAGCTGGCTCGGTAATGTTGCTTGCCAGGAAACCTGTTTGGGTGTATTGGAGGATTCCTTGATTCTCCAGAAAAGAGTATAGGGTTTTATTAGGAGATTTTTCTGGAATTTTACTGATGACTGGAAGCAAGGCGGTAGGTCTATAGCTTTCCGGAGTTAATGGATCCAGTGAGGGTTTTTTTATAAGTGGTTTTAGTATGGAAAGTTTCCATACCCGTGGTACTTCACCACTTTGAAAAGATTGATTGATTATGTTCGCCAGGGCTGGGCAGAAGACTTTTTTCACCTTCTAGGAGTATATTGGGTGGTGTGGAATCTAAAGAAGATCCTGGCTTAATTGACGTAAGTAAACTTTGCACATCTTCAGTTTTAATCACAGAGAAGGTGGTCGGTGTAGGAAGCTGGCTCTGTATGTACTATACCAAAGTGAGGTATAGTCTGCACAGAGTCCAGTGGAACCCCAAGGGTAGACAGAGGTAAAAGTAGATAGCACCTTACTCTCTATTTGTGGTAGTGTGGACAATTAGTAAGGTTTTATCAGAGGGTAGTGTTAAGTCTCGTTGTACACACTCAATCAGCAAAGGATTATCACACACTAAAAGACTGAACTCAGACCAAAAGATTTTATATAAAAATATTCTTTAAGTAATTTTATTTCCTAGAACCAAGCCAGCCTGGCACAGGTAAGTGATTTATACTTTGCAGTAAGAATACAGTTGAATTGCAATAATAATATAGTTTGAATTGCAGTTGTATATATATATATACTGTGGTTTGATTACAGTAGAACTACTAGTAATGCAATGCTTTGAAATATTGTACATATACTTTGTATTGGCTTTTTAATAGGATGTCAAGTAGATTACTTCCAGATTACTTTTCTTACACAGTGTAGTATACCTGGATACTGCACTGGGACATTTCCTGTAAACAGATAAGTAAAACCGTTTTTGAAATTTGGATACAGTTTTAAAGACATAAAGATTTTCCAACTCCGCACTTAGAAACTTTTTCATAGAAAAACAGTCACTGTTATCCTATGGAAGAAAATAGTGTTATTGGTTAACAGGTAAGTACTTTGTTGTGGGAGTTGGGTTTCTGGGGTTAGTCTCAGGGGTACCCCAGGGTCAAGGATGCACTCATGTTACACCCTCAGCGGGACTAGGGCGGCCGGGTGCAGAGTGCTGAGGCCCAATTTTATCCAATGGGTGATAGGGGCCCACCGGATGCTGGCTGCTTATGAGCAGGCCACAAAGTTGTGGGAACAAAGCTTCTGGACTTAATCCCAGGGCAAATGGTGGTTCAAGATAGCACCAAAGTTACACCCTCAGTGGCACTAGGGCGCTGTGGGCAGGGTTCTGGTTTGCCCGGTTACTTTCAATGGGGAGTCTCCAGTTTGCAAACACACTGCAGGCTCGGGGACGAAGTTATTCTGGGTGCCATCACCACTTGGAGAGGTAAGTTGAGATGCTGGGGGTTGATTAGATACCGTCGGTTGGGCAACCCAAGGCCGTGGGGCATTGGGTGCGGGTGTGTCATTTAGGGTGAGATCTTCTTACCAGCTCCTGGTCGCGGTTGGGGGGACCTTTCCGGTTTGAGGTTGCAGGCATCGGCTGGAGGTTTGAGGCAGGTCAGGGATCATTGGATCTCGGGTCAGGACCACCAGGAAGATCTCTTCGTGGTGTTGGGCCACTCAAACTTGGGCCGTGGGCGATGGGTGCAGAGTGGTGCAGACTTGCAGATGGAGCTGGAGTCTGTGGGTGAAGAAATCCGGTGTTCACGGGAGACAAAGTCTTTTCCTTGGAAGGCAGGGCAGGTCCACGGGGTTCTTGAGTTTGCTAGCTGCCGGACACCGGAGTTTTGCTGCAGGTTCTAGGTGGGGACAGGCCGGTAGGGCTGGGGCCAAGTCAGTGGGCGTCCTGTTCTTAGCTTCGGCACGGCTTTTCGGTCCTTCTTCTTCTTTTCTTCTTGGGGTTTCTTGTCTGAGGAGGCAAGGTTTGGGGTTACCCCTAAATACTACATTTAGGGGCGTTACAGGTAAGTAAAAAGCTGGGATCAATGGGTCCCTTCCTTGGGGTGGGTACACCCCCTATTATGCCACCCTCCAGTGGGAGGGGGGCATATACCTCACTCTGGTTGGCTGGGTCCCCCCATCTGCAAGGTTGCAGGGACTGAGAGTTGTGCTGCACCTCGCCTCCCCTCCTTGAGGGGTGGGGTTGGCAGAGGTGGGCACACCTCCCTTTTTCACTTAGTTTTCCTGCCGGTTCTTCTGCCCAAAGTGGGGGTCAGAACCTGTGGGAGGAGTTGCTGGGAGCAGCAAAAGGCCTGGGGAAGCTCACAAAGATGGCAAGCCTTTAAAGCTTCCCCTTCGTGGACCCTGCTCATACTGGGAGTGGAGGCTTGGCACCTCGTCCCAGGATGTGCATTGTTTCAGGCCCCCAAGTGCAGCAGGCTCTTAAACCAGGGGTCCAGAAACATGTCTGGTGGTGGCAGCTGAAGGCAGTCAGCCTGGACACTAGTGTTAGGTCGTTTTTCATGGGGCATCTCTAAGATGCCCTCTTTGTGCGTGTTTCATTAAATCCCACACTGGCATCAGTGTGGGTTAAATGTGCTGAGAAGTTTGATAACAAACTTCTCAGTTTTCTGTGTAGCCATTATGGTGCTGTGGAGTTCGTAATGGCAAACTCCCAGCACCATATACTCTAAATGGCAGCACTGCACTTACAAGGTCTAAGAATTGACTTAGACCCTGTAGGGGTACATGGCTCATGCACCTGTACCCTTACCACTGGTATAGTGCCCCTAGCTAGAGGGGTGACTGATCTATGCCAGGGCAGTGAGTTGTAGGTATGGCACACAGGGATGTGTGCCATGTCGACTCTTCACTTTGTTCTGCACCAAAATACGCAGCCTGCAAAGGCAGTGTGTGAGTGTAAAGGTACGGGCCTCTAAGGGTGGCACAATAAGGGCTGCAGCCCTTAGAGGCCTTCCTTGGTCACAGTGCCCTGGGTACCTGTGGTACCATTTACCAGGGACTGGCCTGTGGCCAGAGAGTGCCAATTGGGTTTGATCTTCAATGCAGTTTTAGGCCCTGTGTACCTGATTGGCAGGAGCCCCAGGCACACACACTCAAAGTACATCAGCAGTTTAGCAAAAAGTAGGGGGCAACAATGCAGAAAGAGGGCACTTTCTCACAGTCATTTAGGCCTTACCCTTCTCTTTCTGAGAGCTGTGGGAAACAGGATTTGATCTGCCATCTCTGGTAGGGTAGCTCAAATTGTATTGACTTTCCCCAGAAAGAAACAAGCAATCTGTCTTCGGATGGTGTTGGACCTTCTGATGAAGTAGGGGGCTTCATAAGTGGGCTTGCAATTTTACAAAGTAATTTTGCTGAATTTAGTGTATTTTTAATCTTTGTACCAATAAAAGCTATCCTTGTTCTCCTGGTGGCATATTGTTTTTTTTTACCATATCCTTGTAGACTTTTTTACCGGCTGTTTTATAGTGTTTTCTCCAAGTTCTCTCCTTTCGCTTAGATTCTTTTTTTAGAATTAACAATTTATTGGTGAACCAGGGATAACCAAGATTGCATTCAATTGTTTTTCTGGGTTCTTTTAGGGATTACCTGCTCTAAGGAGTGTTCTATCCAGTCTTCAACTATAGAGAGTATTTGGTCCATGTCTCCTGTTAATGTCGAAACAGACCTAGAAAGTAGCCAATCCCAGTAGCCCTCGTCTAGTCTGGCCCAGCTTCGACACAATCTATGTTGCTGTATGAGAATGGGAGGGACTATACCCACCGTTTTTTTTTAGGTAGAAAGGGATCATGTAATAATCCAAGCAGCACAGAAGAAGTGGTATGCCTACCCTTAACTCAGATAGGATCGAGAATATAGGGTCGAGGAGGTGACCCTTTTTTGTGTACAGGCTGCGAAACTCTCTATGTGAGCTGAGTAGCCTCTAAGTCTTGAATAAGATTGTTATCATTTGAATATTTGGGGTTTCCAAAAAGGAGATTAAGCTCTCCCAGACTAAACAATTTGCCTTCTGCATACATTGTTCAGCTAAGGTGTCAGGCAGTGCACGTATGAACTGTACAGGAGCACCCGGTGGAGGGTATATGAGAATTCCTGACAACGTGAGGATTGGGAGAGTTCAATTGCGAAGGTTACATTTTCGAAGCCAGGCAGAGATACATTGGAAAATCTGCCATGAAAGATGTTTTTTAAGGATAATGGGTATCCCCCACTGAGCCTTATTCTGGCAATCAACTTGTGCAGTTGCAAACTCCTGAGGGAGAGTAACCATGATATCTTGGATACAGTCCTCTTTTAGCCAAGTTTCTGCAAGAAGTAACAGATCTGGCTTAGTCTCTTTGAGAAAGGTGAACAGCTTTAGCTTATGTTTAAGGAGAGATCCGCAGTTTAGCAATTAGAAGTTCAATTTTTCACTATTGTCCTCCTCTGGTGAACGCTTGTTATTATACATTATAGTATCTGATAGGGCGAAGTTTTTGTTACAAACTTTGCATATCCAATTGCCTGTATACAGAATGTTATTCTGGTCTAAGCTATTGAGGCAATCCTTACCCACAGGGTGTTGAAGCCGGAGAAGTTTGTCTCTGTCATGCCATAGGGGTTGAGAACAAATGGGCAGGGGTATTGGCCCCTGGCCCCGTCCCGACGTGGATGGGTACAGACGGGCATGCCTTTGTTCATGCCATGGGTGAGCCAGAGGCACGACCCCTGCGCATCAGTGTCCTCGGACTCATTTGATAGGAGCCAGGACTGATGACTAGAACGCTAACCAAAATGGCGTCCTTGCCTGCCTCACCACGAGCCAAGCCCTCAACCCGACTTGGGTGAATGCCATGTGCAAAATTGGCAAAAAGTGCCTGCAAGCGTTTTAAAAGCAGAACAAGTAAATACATTTTAAAATATTTTTTAAAACCCCTGTAAAACAAATCCCATCAATAGCAGCAAAGAATGAACTACAAGTCTCTATTTCGCCAACACCTTTCAAATAGTGGCTTGGTTGTTATTTTAATTTTTATCATTATTGTTATTATTAAGACATATATGTTTCACATCACTTTACTGTGCACTTTGGCAGCTTTTGGTTGCTGCATTATCTTGTTAGGAGAGATATATTCTCAATCTCTTAGCAAGGCTTGCTGGTTGTACATTCCTTTTGGTGAGCCAGATGAGGAACTAAACCTTCTAGGTGCATTCCTCCCTGTTCTTTAAATTTCTGTGTCTACCTTTTCATCTGTAAGAGGATCCCATTAAGTTCTGAAAAGCCGTGAGAACCTAGCTCTGTAATTTTTAACTTTAGGCCTTCTGCTTGCATTCATCATTTGCTTCTGTCTAGCCGTAGAATCCCTCTGGGGTCTAACATCTCTTTGGGTAACAAATGTACATAACAAAGTATTCCCTGAAGTTCTTGCGAATACATTAGTCTCATTAGTTTGCCATTTCTTTGCTCTGAACAGTTATATCTCCTGCAGGAACTCACCTCTCAGACCCCGCCAGGAAGTTCCTTAGTCAATGTAAATGTGTTGTATATATGTATATTTTTGTTTGTACATTCTGTGCTTGCTGTGTTTGCTATGGTGTTCCTTTTGCCTGCGTTGTTTTGATTCTATGGCCTACTATTTTTTGCCAGGAAGTTCTTTAGTCATTGTAAATTTGTCATATATACTCATATATTTTTGTTTGTACATTTTGTGTTCAGTAATGCGTGCCTTTTGCCTGCGCTGTTTTGACTCTATGGCCTGCTACCTTTGTTTGCTCCATTCCTTTAACAGTTTTCTCATGTAACGTAACTGGTTCTATTGTACAGTGCTCTGACACCTTTGGGTAAAGTCTGCGCTTCATAAAAATGCATTAAATAAATGAATAAAATAAAGACAGCAAACAAATTTGGCCAACTCATTGATAGCTATTTCCCTCAATAGAGGAATATTGCTAGATTCTCTACTTCCCTCACTTAAATGCATCTGACTTGGACCTGGTGTGTTGGCTATATCTTTGGGAAATTATTCACTTAATGTCCCCACCATGTAAGTTCCTAAAATGCATACAGTCTCTGTTTGATGAACCCCCGGCAAAAGGCGAGACGAGTGGCTTGTTCCTGAAAATCTTTACAATTATTGAAGAGCGATCCATCCCTGGGCGTTTTGACCACCACATGCTGTAGTTTATACTTAGTATTATACAAAACAAGGGAAACCCAGAAGCTATGCCATAGGGACCTTGGGCAGTAACATGTTTTTAGAGAACAGTGGTCCCTATTTTGGAAGGAAAAATGGACAACCACAATAATCATACGCTTAAATAGATCGTATGTCTTTCGTCCAGCCGAAGAATTTATTTTTATATAAGTTCAGTTGATTGTGATTCAAAACATTAAATGACAAGTGGGCACAACCGTGACCTACAGAACACAAGACAAACCAACGAAAAACAGAATGGCCAAAGGTAGGGTATAAGATGTGTCTGTTTGTTTGTAATCACTATTACAGACTTAAATATCCATTTTCACACCATTGATCATTACAATATTATAAAATCATATTGCATATGGTGCTTTTAGTGTCGACGACGTTTCGATGCTATTCACAACAATATAAAGCATCATCTTCAGGACAAGGGATAGTTCATTGTTGTCTTAAGCTTATTCACATATTTTGCCTATATCGCATTACTATATCAACATTTACAAGGGAATAAAAGGGGGGAGAAAAATACAAAAAATAGAGATAAGTAGAAGTAAACTGCTAGGCTTCTGATTGGTGACTTCTGTGAGGGTGAATTGATGTGTGACCCAAAGAAGAGGACATCCGCTTCAGGACTAGAGTCTAGTTGCACAGTACTCATGTGGCTTGTGCCCGAGATGTCAGTGAAGGTTGAAGGTGCAGTGGTTTAAGGTGAAAAAAACGGTGATGGATAAAACTACAAAAATGGGGAGGAACCATTGGGATAAAGGCGTATCATAGTTGTTCACGGGATGTGAATCACAAGGGGTGGTGGCGGGCGACGCGATGCACGTGCGGTGCATTTAAAAAAAAACTATAGTGCCGTTGTATTTAAATTGTGGCTTTAATTTCTCGAAGCAAGCATTAGTATTACGTTGCTGGTGTTGACCATTATTTATTTAGCGGTTGGGTGCAGATTGCCCAAAGTAAAACAGTGTTGTAAAAACATTCCTTACGTTTGAAGGATGAACAAGTTTCAACGGTAATGACACGCTTGCAATACAGCCCAGTAGATCCGTAACGGGGGCTGACAGCCACTAAATCTGTGGTGACAAACAGCCTATATTAAAACCGGCATTCAGATGTGATTTTAAAAACGGGGAGTGCTCAAAACGGCGCAGTGAAAAGTCATTTACCGTCAATAGGCTATAGGCTATGGGCCTTCCTTGTATGGTTTAAATCCTGATATCAATATATGTCAGTGCCAGATCGCACTTGAGGCTTTTGGTTAAGTAACAATTCCGCTAGGTGCCAGGTTGCACCTCCTAAAATACAAAGCATTCAATTATCAGATTAAGTCTCGAATTTTAACCAAAAGGGGTTGGTCGCGAACATGGTCTGCCAGACCTATACAAACATTCCTCAGTATGAATCATTACGTGTCATCGAAAAAGTTCTTGAGACACGCCCCGACCACATAATGTCCCATCAGTATTTATCCTCCAATTGTTAGAGATCTGCCTAACCAAAAACTTTTTTCAATTTGAGGGTCAGTTCTACGGCCAGGTCCGGGAAACTCCAATGGGAGCGATTTTTGCTCCCAATCTGGCCATTCTGTATATGGACCATCTTGAGACATCCTGCATCTTGGATGTATCAAACCCTTTCCACAGTGACATAGCCATGTGGAAACGATACATTGATGACATCTTTCTACTGTGGTCAGGACCCCCGGACAGCCTAACACAGTTCCACCACTGGCTCAATAACAACAGTGCAGGACTGAAATACACACTAGCCACCAGCAAAGACTCACTACCATTCCTAGACCTAGAAATAAAACACATTGAGGGCCGCCTTTTAACGAATCTACACCGTAAACCCACATAGAGAAACACCCTGCTTAACTATGCCAGCCATCACCCTCGCGCTTTACGTGACTCTCTCCCATTCTCACAATTTCTACGCATCAGGAGAAACTGTTATTTTAAGGAAGATTACTTCACAGAGGCAAAAGTTCTGAGCAAAAAACTCAGGAATAGAGGGTACCCACGCAAACTTGTACGTAGGTCTTTGAAACGAGCATGGTACTGCCCCAGGGAAACCCTCCTTGAACCCAAATCCAAACAACCACAAAACCGGCTTATATGTGTTACCACATTCACTCCAGCATCTAATGCCATCAAAAAAAGTGTGTTAAAACACTGGCCGGTGTTAAACGCTGGCCCGCTTAATCTTGAGCGTCCAATGTTTGCCTTTAAGAGGGCCAAGAACATAAAAGACCACTTAGTACGTGCTTTCCTCCCACAACAACCAGTAAAGGCCACACTCAATGATGCATGGGGCCTTCCAACTCTCTCAGGGCATGCCAAATGTGGCAGCTGCGTCTGCTGCAATTCAACCATCGAAGGAAAATGCTTTGAATACGGTGACATTAAATTTCAAAGAAAATATTTTTCTAACTGCAATTCGTCCAATGTGGTATATGCAATTTTATGTCCCTGTAGACTCATCTATGTAGGTCAAATAAGCCAGAAGATCAAATTAAGGATTGGACAACACCGGAGTCGGATACGCTGCAAGACAGCCAACGCCCCGCTTGTGGATCACTATACTGAAAAAGGACACAATGAGAGAGATCTTACGTGGACTGTCATAACCATAATAAAACACCCACCTAGGGGAGCTGATGTCTCAACGTTACTAAATAAGGAGGAACTGCACTGGATTCTGAGGACTAATAGCATCAGGAATGGACTCAATCGTATTGAGGACTGGACCTCCTTGCTAAAATAGACAATCAGTGATATTCCTTCCAATACAGAAACTGGATAAAAATGATACATGTGACTCAATATGTTGTACATAATCATGCTAGAAATTTGCATAATCTATGTCACTTGCGCCGTTTAAACACCACCAGCTCACCATTTTTTGTCACACGCGCCGGCAGCACCTTAGTTATTATCACTGTTTCCCACTCCTCTCTGATGTTCTAAGATGGCCGCCACCGTAGAAGGCTACACGAGCACAACAATTTGCCGTTCCAAGATGGCCACCGCCCCTGGACAATGAGGCTGTTAGTCCCTTGCCTCTTTCCATCACCCACCATTTTTGGCTCCAAAGTCATAAAGTAACTTGGAGACTCTGCTTCACCTCACACGCTATCCAGCGCCAGCAGGAGCCCCCGTGCCTGACTTTCCGCCGTTATTCAAGTAAGTAACCAAAACTCTGGCAGACCGTGTTCGCGACCAGTCCCTTTTGGTTAAAATTCGAGACTTAATCTGATAATTGAATGCTTTGGGGCAGATTTATGTTAACTGGCGCATCCCGAGGGATGCGCCAGTTAACATGCGCCACAGTGCGCCACAGCTACGCCACCCATGGTGCGCCGCATTTATGATGCGGCGCACCATGGGGCAAAAACGGCACAGATGCGTGACGCATCTGTGCCGGAAATGTGGCGCATTGCTAGAGTTGCGTCGCAAGCGTGACGCAGCTCCAGCAATGCTCTGGGGGGGCCTATTCTTTCAATGCTGCCTCAAGCAGGCGCAGGGTTTTGACGCAGCATTGCCCTGAAAGTGACTGAGTGAAATCTCATAGATTTCACTCAGCCACTTTCAGGAGGCGATCCTGCGCAGGAACGCCCCCCCTGCGCAGGAACGCCTCCTCATGGCGCAGTGCTGTACAACGTGACGCATCTCCTAGATGCGTCACGTTGTAAATAGGGCGCAGGGATGCGCCACGTTTCCGTGCCGTTGCGTCACGCAACGGCGGCGTAAACGTGGCGCAAGCCCTTCATAAATCTGCCCCTTTGTATTTTAGGAGGTGCAACCTGGCACCTAGCGGAATTGTTACTTAACCAAAAGCCTCAAGTGCGATCCGGCACTGACATATATTGATATCAGGAATTAAACCATACAAGGAAGGCCCATAGACTATTGATGGTAAATGACTTTTCACTGCGCCGTTTTGAGCACCCCCCGTTTTTAAAATCACATCTGAATGCCGGTTTTAATATAGACTGTTTGTCACCACAGATTTAATGGGTGTCAGCCCCCGTTACGGATCTACTGGGCCGTAATACAAGCGTGTCATTACCGTTGAACCTTGTTCATCCTTCAAACGTAAGGAATGTTTTAACAACACTGTTTTACTTTGGGCAATCTATACCGAACCGCTAAATAAATAATAATCAACACCAGCAACGTAATACTAATGCTTGCTTCGAGAAATTAAAGCCACAGTTTAAATACAACGGCACTATCGTTTTTTTTAAAATTCACCGCACGTGCATCGCGTCGCCCGCCACCACCCCCAACTATGATACGCCTTTATCCCAATGGTTCCTCCCCATTTTTGTAGTTTCATCCATTGCCGTTTTTTTCACCTTAAACCACTGCGCCTTCAACCTTCACTGACATTGCCGTTTTAACACCTTAAACCACTGCGCCTTCAACCTTCACTGACATCTCGGGCACAAGCCACATGAGTACTGTGCAACTAGACTCTAGTCCTGAAGCGGATGTCCTCTTCTTTGTGTCACACATCAATTCACCCTCACAGAAGTCACCAATCAGATGCCTAGCAGTTTACTTCTACTTATCTCTATTTTTTGTATTTTTCTCCCCCCTTTTATTCCCTTTTAAATGTTGATACAGTAATGCGATATAGGCAAAATATGTGAATAAGCTTAAGACAACAATAAACTATCCCTTGTCCTGAAGATGATGCTTTATATTGTTGTAAATAGCATCGAAACGTCGTCGACACTAAAAGCACCATATGCAATATGATTTTATAATATTGTAATGATCAATGGTGTGAAAATTGATATTTAAGTCTGTCATAGTGATTACAACAAACAGACACATCTTATACCCTGCCTTTGGCCATTCTGTTTTTCGTTGGTTTGTCTTGTGTTCTGTGGGTCACGGCTGTGCCACTTGTCATTTAATGTTTTGAATCACAATCAACTGAACTTATATAAAAATAAATTCTTGTCCGGCTGGACGAAAGACATACGATCTATTTAAGTGTATGATTATTGTGGTTGTCCATTTTTTCTTCCAAAAGTAGTTTATACTTAGGGCTAAAGTGTTGAGCCAACTTATGTCATTCTCCTACAAGGATTAAGAGTACAAAACCAGTATTTAAGCAGACAACATTGTATTGTACAGCAGATCCTTCTACAATAACGCCCATGGTGGAGTATTTGTTCAGGGAATTTGCCACAACACCAGGGTGTAAACTGAACTGAATTAAGAATAGCCTAATGACCAGGAATGTCTCTGGCTATCTTCAGAATGAATAGTCAATTTTTCTAAATACATTGGTGTCAGTGGCAATAGATCAAATATGCCTGAGAATTTAGCATACAATCACGTAATAAAAAATTACGACTGTCCAGGACTGCCTGTAACAAATCATCCCATGACCGCATGCACAGGCTGGTATCTACGAATGAAATGCCCGTTAATCTGGATTTCTGTTTTGCACATTATGCTGGTTCATCTCACCTTGGGGTGGGGGGAGAACGACACCATGATGAGATACGCAAATCGGGGACCTACAGTAGTTCTACAAAGACAAAGGTAATACCAGTGCTTTAAATGGACAGGCCCTGTCCGGTACTGAGTACCAGCGCTTTTTTAAAGCAGTCCCATCTTAAGATGTTGGGGTTCCAAGCAAGACATATTTTGGGGGAAGGGGGGCGTTTCTGAAAAAATTAAAATGTTCTTACCCTTTTCCTGCTAATTCAAGCCAATATTATGCTAACAATATTAAATTATATGTTAAGGTTTGTTGAACTATGCCTTGCCTGGGACTCCACAAATCCTTAAGATGATGCTGAGTATAGAGAGTCAATTACAAAAAACAATTTGATGGACAGAATGTAGATCAATGTCTTACATTCACCCCAGTACAAGGATCTGGGCCTAAATCCATCGTTTTTTGCACTCCACACCACCCTGGGTCAGATAATGGCTTTATGCAAATCAGCTCTGACCCTGTGCCCCATGGGAACAGTCCTCGGATGCTTGATTCCGGTCTGGGAAAGATATGGCTGTGTAGTTCGGACTGGACTGTTCCCATGGGGCACAGGGTCAGAGCTGATTTGCATAAAGCCATTATCTAACCCAGGGTGGTGTGGAGTGCAAAAAACGATGGATTTAGGCCCAGATCCTTGTACTGGGGTGAATGTAAGACATTGATCTACATTCTGTCCATCAAATTGTTTTTTGTAATTTTCTCCCTGAGTATAGAGAGTCAGCAGTAAAAGTAGGCACAGGGCCTTAATTGGGTTGAAAAAACTAGGGGGGTCTCTAAAGGAGCGTGGCTTAAAAACACAAAAGCTAAAAACATGTACTTAGCCTAGTGTCAGGGCTGTTGACTTTGCCAATCAGGGTCGGACTGGGAACAGAAACCGGCCTGGTACACTGCTCAGCCGCCCGCCCCTGTGGTGAGGGGGTGTGCAGCCGAGCAGTTTGCAGGGGCCGGTTTTGGCCGATTTTGTTAAAGGGGGCTGATATCGCCGACCCCCGGTAACAAAAACGGCCCCCCAGGGGCCCAAAACCGGCCCCCACCTTAGCAGCCCACTGGGGAAACTCCCAGTGCGCGCTATGGCCTGTCTGGCCCTGTTGCCAATGTTTGTTAGTTACATAAGATAAATAAGAAGCACCTATGGCTTGTAAATATTACTGAAAAGGCTTCCACTTAAAGCCCTGGTGACAGCACAACAGCGTTGCTGCTCCTGAGTTTCAAAAAGAGAAGGGAAATCCCTGAGTTTCAAAAAGAGAAGGGAAATCGAGAGAGAAAAGGACTCTCTTTAAAGGACTTCCCTTCCCCTACAAGGCTCACCTGGTATGACGTCATGCAGTAACTTCTCCACTAGTGAGAAGTCAGTGGTTTTAGCACACGCACATGCATGTGCCTGCTGCCAGTGCAGTCCGGAAAAAACGGACCGCCTGTGACAGGAAACAAAACCGACCCCGGCGGAGACACGTTTTGAGGCCCCCTTTAAAAAACTGCTGGTGCTCCGCACCAGGGAGACCCGGCCCACTTAAAGCCCTGGGTAGACAGATAAGAGAAGTTTAGATAACTAAATAGAATAGACAGCTGTAAAATAGAGAGAAAGTTCACTTTTCCAGGGGGACTCTTGGAAGACGGGATCCCTGGACCATTGCTCAGTATGTCCATGCCTTAAAACATCTGTGCTTTAAAGTGAGAGAGAGTAGTTGCACTTCTCAGAACTGCTGCAATAAAATCAATGGGAGAGTGCCGGCACTTCTCAGAACTGCTGCACTGCATTCACTGGGAGAGTGCCGGCACTTCTCAGAACTGCTGCACTACATTCAATGGGAGAGTGCCGGCACTTCTCCGAACTGCTGCACTATATTCACTGGGAGAGTGTCCGCACTTCTCAGAACTGCTGCACTACATTCACTGTGAGAGTGCCGGCACTTCTCAGAACTGCTGCACTACATTCAATGGGAGAGTGCCGGCACTTCTCCGAACTGCTGCACTACATTCAATGGGAGAGTGCCGGCACTTCTCAGAACTGCTGCACTACATTCAATGGGAGAGTGCCGGCACTTCTTAGAACGGCTGCACTACATTCACTGGGAGAGTGCCGGCACTTCTCAGAACTGCTGCACTACATTCAATGGGAGAGTGCCGGCACTTCTCCGAACTGCTGCACTATATTCACTGGGAGAGTGTCCGCACTTCTCAGAACTCCTGCACTACATTCAATGGTAGAGTGCCGGCACTTCTCGGGAGCAAACAAGTCCAGTGAGTACCAGTACTCCGGTATTTCCATTTAAAGCACAGGGTAACTCTGGAGTTCGTTTTAATTGTGGGAGCTTTGCGAATCAGTTCAATCGCCTGTAAGTGAAGGTGCAACCGTGCCACGTGCACGTAGATGACGCACGCACTTTCAGCGCTCCCAGTAGTCAGTCATCCACCCCAAGAATACATTTGACGACTCGCCCACTTGAGGAAGTTTTTCCCCAGTCCCTGAAGAGGATCTTTTAATAACAACCCCCAGCCGCTTTCAGGCCGACGACTCCCTCCTATCAGCTCTGCGCGCCAATTGGAAATAATTATATCTATTTCAAAGCGGTCGGAAATCGCCGGGGCGCCCTGGCGACTGCCATGGGCGAGGTAATCTTTTTTGTATACCTGCTCTTCCAGTGCGGAAAGAGGAACCTTGCCTTGTGCGTTAACACCTGTTAGGGTATTTTTCTCTCTACTTTTCCTCTTCTTGGTGCAGCTAAAAACATCTCTAATTGCCGTCATTAGAAGCTGCAGGTAAACGGGTCCCCCGCGTAGCTTGCATTTGTTCTGACAGGCGGTTGTTCGTGTTTTTTCTCCTCCCCCTGCACCTGTGTGAAAAGCGTCTCTCGCTCTTGAGGCCTGTGGCGTCTTCCTTCAATGGCGCTCGCCTCCCCCGGTCCTCCCTACGTAGGGATCATAAATATGGAAACAAGTGAACGTGTCGAGTTTATGAAAGCGCCACTGTGGAACGGGTGTCCACTGTTGGTCCAGGAGGAGGGATAGATCAGGGCTTTAAGTGGAATGAAAAATAGGGGGTGGGGGTCTCCCAAAGGGGCGTGGCCAGTGTAATTAAGGGCTTGGCATAAAACACCTAAGATAAAAGTCTGTGCTTAGCATAGTGTGCCGCCCGACTGGTATTTTGCTGTTACTGTCATTGCATCCAGATACGTGATGCCCAAGTAACATCATTGCCTTTGTCAATGGTTGTTAGTTGGATAAGATAAATAAGCAGCAACTATGGCTCGTTGCATGGAATATTGAAAAAGCTTCCACTTAAAGCCCTGGTGACACCGGGACAATGTTGCTGCTCCCGAGTTTCAAAAAGAGAAGGGTAATCCAGAGAGAAAATGACTCTCATTAAAGGATTCCCTTCCCCGACAAACGCTCACCTGGCATGACGTCATTCCGTTACATCTCCACTAGTGAGTAGTGAGCACGCGCACATCGATGTGCCTGCTGTCACTGGAGTCCGGAAAAAACGGACGCCGTGCCAGGAGCTTTGTTTAGAAGCATGGTTAACTTATGCTATCAGCAACAGAGTGGAGCCCATGATGAACCCTAGATATCTCTCGCCGTGAGTTGTTTGGTAGAGGGATTAATATTGAGGCCACGTTGTTAATGGGTTTTTGTTTGATCCATTTGCTGCCTGTGAGCATTTTGGTTTCAGCATGCTTAGTTTGAGGCGGTCAGATATTATCCAATAAGAATTGCGTGTCACATACATAATGGTGACAGTTGAGGTTGAAGGAGGAGAGAAGGCCCAGTGAATGGCTAAGGTAAATGCTGGGGAGGAATGATCAGGGCCACTGAAATATGTGATTCTGTGGTCACTGAAATGTTTATAATTATGTATTTGTCTCTTCTGCTACGTAGTCCACAATTTGCTGCACAATCTGCAGGTTTTAGCAAAAAAATTGTTTCTAGCTCAAACGCATTAAAGATCAGAGACGTTTTAAGGCATGGGCAAAGTGGGCTCTGGCCCAAGGTCCAGTCGTTCAGGGGCCCCCTGGTAGAGACAGCTCTGTTCTGCAGAGTCTTGCCCTGATGACCTTGAATCATTCTTCAACAGTTTCTTTCAAATATTGTTGTTTTAATTTATTTTTAATGTGGGTGATGTGTTTGAGTCTATTACAGACATTTTGTAGAGTAATGTTGTGTTTATGTTTCACGTAACATCCATAATTTTAGATAAAAAAGGACCTCACATGAGTCACAAAGATTATTTGCAGCAATATTAGTGAACTACTGCTGTGTTACATTATTGAAAACACACATTGCCATCCCTGAATGTTAGATGTGAACACATTTAGAATTTGGACCAGTGTGTCTGTGCACTGTCAGTGACCTGGCCAAAGAGGGCATGAAAGAGCAGAATTTGGATCGTAAATTCAGAACTGTTTCAAACATGGTCCCCAAGCTACTATTGGCCCAGGGCCTCCAGAATCCTTAAGATGTCACTGTCAAAAGATAACAAAAAATGGTGACTCGTGTTCCTGTGCACCTGAATGCTTTTTGCAAAGTTTGACTGGTCATGTTTAAGTAGCTTATGGCTGTATTTGGGTGTTAAATTGTTACTAATAAGGTGAACTCTATTCCCAGACATTACTACCATGTGTAAAAGTGAAAAAATACTATCACAAAATGTGCTGTATTATGCCGCATAACTTGGCTTTCCGTGCAGCATAATTTGTTCACCTCACAACATAATTTGGTCCTGCTCTCCCTCATAATTCTGTGGCCCCGGGAAGGATGCTTGCTCTCTAATGCAAAGTCGCTGTAAAAGTGTGTGTCGTTACCTGTGTCACCCTCTCTGTACTGGTCTAGCCACTGCTAAGTATTAATAGGCTTCACTGGTGAACGACATTGTGCTGCTAAAATTGTGGTCGAGCACTTGTAAGCCTGTCCAGTGGGTGAAAATGAATGCAGATGTGCCATGCATACAGCAAGAAGCTGGTGGTAAGGAGGCCCACTGTTGCTGTGCAAAGGATCAGGATAGTCCTCATGTTGTACTGCTTACTTCAGATAATGCGAATGGACAGACATTTTTAGGTTTATCATACACAGCACTTACACCGTGCTTGCGAAATTTGTTGTAAAGAAAACACATGTTTAAAAGGTACTTAGAGCTTGCCCTTGATTACCTTTTCTTACCATTGGTTGGCTCCTACGTCATTCTTATTTCGCTGCTTTCCATTGGTCAGCACCTCCTCCTCGCTTCCGGCTTTCTCCTGGGCTTCGAGTCTTCGTCCCTGCTGTAGAGCTTCCTGTAGCCAGTGTCCTTCACTTGCCACAGGCTACTGCAGGTACTCTTATTTTACATTTCAGCATGCACTCCTAGAGAGGGCACGCGTCTGCAACCCTTCTCCTTCACCCTTTCCCTCCTTCCGCTCTTAGTGGTTTCATCCTTCTGGATGTATGACATTACAACGCATGCTTTTACCACGCATGCTTTTACATCGCAACTTTTACAACGCATGCCTTTACAACGCATAGTGTTGAGGGGTGCTGGATAGTGAATAGTTTAATTTACTATTCCAACTCCAGTCCCCGTGGTTAGTAGGGAAGGTGTTGGATAGTAAACTAAATCTGTTCCCTATCCTAGAGCGCCCCCCAGCGCAATGCGCTGTAATGGTTTGCGTTGTAAAAGTTGCGATGTAAAAGCACTGCGTGGTAAAAGTTGCGTGGTAAAGGATGTTTCCCCATCCTTCGATGTCCATTCTTTTTAAAATATCACCCAGCCGTTGTTCTTTTTAACCCACCCTGCTGCCCTTCTCCTGCTTCACATTCTTTGTTCCCCACTCTTCTCCCTCTTGTTGCTTGCCACCCCCAACCCCAGCGCTATTTTAACACATACTGCACATCAGCGCTGCTTGCTGTGGAGCATGGCTTTAAGGAAACAAAAAAAGTGCTAAGATATGGTCAATGCTTGTGGCACCATAGCACTTTGTTTTGTTTTTTTTACTTTGAGCAATGTTGCACAGCAGGCCGCGCTGCTCTATAACATCTTTAATAAACACTGACAGACCCAATAGGTCTTGTACAGACAAAACCTATTGGTTTTGCCAATGCTTGTTCCTCTGAGCTCTTCTAGCGGAGCCATGCTTTGTGGTCATGAGGGCTCTTATCAGCTCTCCAGGCCCTTCATCAACTTCCCAGGCTAGGGTCAGGTATCCACGCCCCTCTTCAGTTCTCCTGGTTCCCATCGAGCTCCTGGGCAGGGCTCTAAGACACAGGAGAGGTCTCTAGGGCACCTGGAAGGCACCAGGTCACTTGGTTCATCCCTCCTCTAATAGTGCATCTGGGTCCAATCAGCAATATTCAGTCACCGCAGAATTTAAAGGCTGAGGTGCAAGTATTCCTGCAAGTGGGCTCAGTGTAGATTAGGTGCACAGGGAATGATCGGAAAGCATATATATCAAGCACTCTGCTTTCAAACAGTTCCTCAAACCGGAAAAGACAGACACGGGCCACCATTAATTGTGCTGATAATTTTTAATTACAGACTGTCCGCCATAATGCATTTCGGCCGCCCACGGCCTTGGTCACATGACAGTACTGCATTGAGGGATCAACTTATTTAAAGTGACATGTGCGTATTTTGTGCATATGAACACAGAAGACAGACTGAGTCAATAAATACATAAATATATAGATATGTACTTGTAATGATGGTGCTGGCTGTAATAAATACAGTACTCTTTGTTGTCTTGCCAGGGGATTATTGGGTTACATTTGACACTAGCACAAGAGCGCCGAGCGTGCTGACTCTGCACTGCTCCGGCACCCGAATGATCGCGCTCGGTTCGCGCGATCCCAAAATGGCCGCCGTTCACGCTACGTGGTGACGTAGTGTGAACAACTAGAGCGGCGACTCTACATATCTCCCCCTTGTTGTCCAAACAGAGTAACACAGTCTTAGGGGTGTCAATGTCCATCCCCCATGTCATAGTCCCGAAACCTGGAGGGTCTCACCACCAATCGCCCACCTCTCTGCATCTTACCGGGGTGGACGTCGCCTCTTTACCTCCTGGCGTCAAGGACTCCCCCGCTTCACCTTCTTGGACATATGACCTCTCTCTGTCCGCTGACTCTCTCCGTTCTCGCCTTATTGTCTCGGCCCGGGGAGTTTCTTTGCCTCCTTGCTCCAAACCCGGTTCCACACCATCCATGCCTCCTTCCTGGGTGCCTAGCTCATTCTCTGATGTGCTCTGATCCGTCACTCCTGGATCTCGATCTTCCGTAGCCCATTGCACTATTTTATTGCATCGAGCAATACGATCCTGGGACCACACATTCCCATCACTCAATCGTGCTGCTCGGCCAAAAACCTCTTTGACTTGGAGCGGTCGGCTATATTTACTGTCCCCCTTTCTCTGTAGTACCGCCAACTTGACTCTCACCCATTCTCCTTCTTCCAATTGCGTGTCCCTTACATTCCTTCTCTTGTTGTAGTGTTCAGAATATATAGTTTGAGCTTTTTCCAAATTTGCTTGTACTATCGCAGGAGACCATTTGCTGGTTACCGTCTTCTCTTTCCATGCCAAATTGTCTTTGGTGAACGGGTCTCTACCTCTAAGAATCTGGAAAGGGCTGTACCCGTACCGGTGGGGGTGATGCGATACGCTCAAATCATGTGTAGGATTTTCTTTTCCCAGTCCTTTCCCATCATGATGGCTGACTGAACTGATCCCATTAGGACTCTGTTGAATCGTTCTACTTGTCCATTCCCTGCGGGGTGGTATATGGACGTGTGTTTGGAGGTGACTCCGTTCCTTTCAATGTATTTGAGCCATTTGTCTGAAGTAAATTGGGGACCATTGTCGCTCAATATGAATTTGGGAATGCCTTCCCTGAGAAAGGTATCCGTAAGGAACTTTAGTATAGTTTCCGTGTCCATCTCAAATGTCAAATGTCAAGGTACTTATAGAGCGCACTGTCACCAGACGGTCACCTTGCGGTGTCGCCTATTCGGCTTCCTGGCGCTGATACTCATACCGCTGTGGAACCCCTCCTGGCTTTCCCTGTGAAGTGTCCACTCCTGGGCCCCCCCAGGGTGAAGCCAGGCATCCTTAGCGCTGTTGGGGCCGGTGTGGAGGCTAAGCAAGCTATTGCCCAGAGTTGCAGCGTGGGGCCCGTGATTAGAATAGGCACCGAGGCGAGAATTAACAGGTCCGAGGAAATTGAGCCCGAGACCCTGCCGAGGCGGGAATCGAACCCTGGTCCCTGGCCAGAACTCTGCATCAGGGTCTGCCGCTCTAACCATTGAGCCACACTCCTCCACATCTCCTCTTTGATGTGCACTTCTGACCATTTTGAGTATCTGTCTACCAGGACACACAGATATTTCAGAGTCCCTTGTTCTTCCAGAATTGGTCCCAGTATATCAATGGATTCTTCGGGGTGCCAAATTTTCCTAAGGCCGGCCTCAATGGTGTCATTGTCTTGTCTGCTCGTTGACATTGGTTGCACTCCCTTACAAGTCATTCCGTTTGTATGTCCATGCCTGGCCACCAGTATCCCTGTTTGGCCCTCAGTTTGGTTTTCCCAATGCCGAGATTACCCTCGTGCAATATTGCTAGAAGCCTCAGGATTAGCCCTTCTGGGGGTACCACCTTGTCCCCTCTGTATACGAACACTCCTTTGTCGCCCAGCGATAGTTCCTCTCTTACTTCAAAATACTTCCTCTTGTCTCCATCAAATGCCTTTTTTTCAGGCCAACCTCCCATGATGTGTCTTTTCACCTCTTGGATGTTCCTGTCAGCTTGGTACGCGTCCTTCCATTCTTGGTTGCTTATCACCTTCTCCGGGTCTTCCATCAATGCCATCATTTTGTCCCCCTCTTCTTTTTCTTCATCCGCAATGTCCATAGCTGCCGCCCTGCTCAAGTAATCTGCCACCTTGTTCCTGCTGCCCGGGATGTATTCCACATCGTATCGATACTCCAACAGTTTTAGGGTCATTTTTGCTATTCTAGGAGTGGCACTCGTATGCTTACTGGACGTGAGAACTCTCACCAGTGGTTTGTGGTCCGTTCTGAGCTGGAATCTCGTGCCCCACAAGAACTGAAGAAATCTGCCCATTGCCCATACAACTGCCAGCATCTCTTTTTCGATGACACTGAACTCCTTCTTAGTGTCGGTCAGGGCCCTGGATGCAAAGCTTAACGTTTCCATCGTTCTGCCTCCCCTGTCTTGCATTAGGACTGCTCCCAGTCCTTTGTCACTGGCATCCGTTGTTACCACCGTTCGGCCCTGTGGATCGTACCCTTGGAGGGGTATGGCTTGGACAACATCCTTCTTGACACCTTCAAACTCCTTCTGGGTCTCTTTTGTCCATGCAAATGCCGTTTTCTCTCTCGTTAGCTGCCTCATGTGGTGGGCCTTGGTAGCGAAGTGCTGTATCAACTTGCTATAATACTCGGCCATACCTAAGAAGGACCTTACATCTTCCTTGCTGGCAGGGGGCGGAGCGTCGCATATTGCTTTTACGTTCTCCCTTTTTGGTGTGATCCCTTGTTCACTAATTTCGTGCCCCAGATAGGTGACAGAAGCCATTCCTAGGCGGCACTTCTACCATTCTGCAGTCAGACCTTTATCTTCCAGCACCTTCAGCACCTTGGACAACTTGGTGTCGTGGTCTCGTTGATCAACTCCCATGACCAAAATGTCATCTTGGAAGTATTGGATCCCTTCCTTGTCCTTAAAGAGGCGATGCATTAGTTTCTGGAAGACCGCCGCTGCTGACGCTAGGCCAAAAGGCATCCTGCAGAATTGGTACACCCAAAGGGGGTTATGAACTACGTCAGTTTCCTGCTCTCTGGGTGCAACGCTACTTGATGGTATGCCGACGTCAAATCAATGGTGGAGTACCATTTTTTTCCTTTGGTTTTCGCCAGCATTTCCTCGATGCGGGGCAACAGGAACTTCTCCACCACAATATTTTTGTTTAGTTCGCGCAGGTCCACACTCAGCCGGACCTTGCCATTAGGTTTCATGACCATCACCAGGGGCGCCAGCCACTCCGCACATGTGATTGGCTCAATTATACCATTTCTTTCCAATTCACGCAGTTCCTGTTGCACCGCTTCCCTCACTGCTATCGGCACGTTCCTCACTTTGTGTGATACCGGTGTGGCATCCGTCTTGAGGATAATCTTGTGCGAACATTTTTCCAATTTCCCTACCTTTCCGCCGAACGCCTTGGGGAAGTCTCTCTTCCATTTTTCTATGTCTGGCCATTTTTCTGGTTCTGTCATCAGTACCTGTACTGCTCCGTCAGGGTCCAGCTTGATGCCCAGGTCTCCTTGGTCCATCCAGCCTAGTACTGACGGGCCTTTTTCCGTTACATATAATTTGCAATCAGCACTGCGTTCCTCTGAATTCAAATGTCAATGGTCTAAATCCCACTATGGGGATGCGTTCCCCCAGGTACGTGACTGGTCTGATGTCTGGCGGTTCCAACTGCGAACCCAATTGGGGCATGAATTTCTCCATCCATACTGCCCTCTGTACCAACGTGTATGGCGAGCCTGAGTCCGCCACAATGCTTATCATCACGCCGCCTATGAGCATGTCCAACACCGGTTTGTTTGATCACCTGGTGCCCACACTCAGAACTTGCTCCTCTATGCATAGCACTTCGTCCTCTTCCTCTTGGCATCTTCCTTCCCCGTCTTCTTGGTCTATGTCCACGTATTTCACTGTGTTGCGCCACGCTTTTCTCCGGCATACCTTTTCGTAATGTCCCATCACTCCACAGAACATGCATTTAGCCCGTAAGGCCGGGCATCTTTTGTCATGTGCTTCATGGGCCCAACTGCCGCAACGGTAACATGAATTTTTACCTCCTTTCATCTGCTTCCCTGGCGTTCCCGGCTTCCCTTGCCACTTGTTGGGTCCTTTGTAGGTCGCACCCATGTTCTTGTTCCCTCCTTTGGGCTCTTCCTCTTCTATCCTGTTAACCATGGGCTTCGCCGCTATTTCTCTTTTCACCGCGTCCGCACATCTCCGCACTAATTCCGCCTTCTTCACTATCGCAATCCCCTCTTTCAACGTGGTATCGCTGCATGCCCGTAGTTTGTCCTGTACTGATTTCATAGTTGTGTGCATCACTATTTGGTCCTTGATGAAATCATCATGGAGGGCCCCATATTGACACGTGGACGCTAACTTTTTCAACGCTGCCACATACTCGTCGATAGATTCGCCATTTTCTTGCTTCCGCTGTTGAAAGTTGTAGCGGTCTATTAACACACATACCGCCGGTCGGTAATGTTCGTTGAGCTCTTCTATTGCATGGGCATACACATCGTCATCTCCCCCTAGCCTATGTTTGGGCACTAGGTTCTTAAATACTCTGATCCCCTCCGGGCCTAGATAATGTAGTAAAATCCTTCATTTCCTTACACTCGTGAATACCTCTTCGTTTTCATCCTCCAGGACTTCAATGTCATTCGAGATGTACTCTCTCCAGTCCTCCCACTTCATTAGGGGCTCTCCCGGTTTTGGTAGGAATGGTACTGGTGCCGTCACCGAGGATGACTGTGGGTACATGGTTTCGCGCTTCCCTGGCGTTACACTCTGGCTCTTGGGGCTGCCTGGTGCACTGCTCTCCTCTCCTTTTTATGGCTGGAGCTGGGGACCTCCTTCGTCTCCACTACCTCTGCCCCCTGATTCCGCCAGTGCTTCTGCCCAGTCGGGGCCTTCCCACGGAGTGTAACCCCTTTTTCGCCCTTCCGCTACGTGGTAGACCTAGGGTGTCGGTCCCCCTCTGTCTCACCTTCCTGGGGGCGCTCCTTCCTCCCCGCAGCCCTGGGTGGTGAGTGGTGCCCCTCGTACCTGGTTTCTCGGGCTAATTTCGTTGGACACGGAGTACAGCTGCTTCTGCCACGCTCTCTGTGCTTTCTAATCCTTTCCTTTGGCACAGCTTGTGGTGTAGGCCTCTTTGCCTTCTTCCTGTGCTGTGGGTGTAGTCTCCCAGGGTCCGTTTTTTCCTCCGTTTTTTTTTCTTTTTTCGTGTCCCACCTCGTCACCACTGTAATGATGGTGCTGGCTGTAATAAAGACAGTACTCTTTGTTTTCTTGCCAGGGGTTTATTGGGTTAAATCTTACACTAGCACAAGAGCGCCGAGCGTGCTGACTCTGCACTGCTCCGGCACCCGAATAATCGCGCTCGGTTCGCGCGATCCCAAAATGTCCGCCGTTCACGCTACGTGGTGACGTAGCGTGAACAACTAGAGCGGCGACTGTACAGTACTTGCATTAATAAAACCTGAAAATAAACCGGGAGTGCTCCAATGTGTATCGTAGTTGTCGTGAAGCAAACGGATCCTACCCCGGTTTAATGGATGCACCTGCCGTGAGTTCGTCAGTCTCTGGTGGGATTGTGTAAACCGATCTAATTATGGACTGCCTGAACCGGCACTGTCAGATCCCGTTGATCGATGAAGGTCATGGTTTATACAAATCTAAAGATGCCCAGCTATTTGATGGACGTCTTAGGGGACATGTTGAATGAGATCCAGCGTCAGGCGAGGGGTGTTACATGCACAGTGTCACATGATAGGACTGGCCAAGGACCAGTGGTGTAGCTGGGGGGGGGGGGCGGGGGCGATCCGCCCCAGGCAGCACTATTTTTGGGGCAGCGGCCCTTGGCGGCAGCCTTTATAATTTATTTGGGGACACTCACTGACACTACGTTATGAGTCCTCAAATAAATAATAAAGCCACCACCACTGGGGCACCCATGTGAAGAGCAAGCGCACCTGATTGGAAATCATGCTGCCTGCAGTGCAGCATGCATGACGTACCCTGTTTGTGGTTGTTGTGGGTCCCGTCCCAGAGCCGTCAATCTTGTAGCGTGCGAAAGCGATACCAATGACAGCCCTGGGCATAATGTTTGGTCAGCCCTTGCGTTGCGCTGAAAAGTAGCGCGGCAGTGATGTCACATGCTCCACCACCACACACTCGCCTCTTTTCCGGCACAGACAGCACAAGGATTTTGCTGCAGGCATCATGATGATTGTTTGCTCACGGCGGTTGTCAATCTTTCACAGGGCTCAAGGGGACCTCCGGGATTCAAGGTAGGTTCTGCATCTGCTAATAATTTTATTTACAGCTATAGGTCAAGGGAGGCACACTTTTGTAAGCAACGGTTGTTAGGGGAAATCTAGCAATTTTTCCCCTTGCATCTACCTAAGCCAGCATTAATAGTGACCCAGTAACTGAGATGGATTTCCCCACTCCTGGAGTGACTGATACCATGGTACCAGTAAATCTGTGAGTAGGGAAACATCTGGCACATTACAAGTTGCACCCTAAGGGTCCACTAAGAAATTAGCAATTACTCAGGGAATGGGTGATTCCTGGTCAGATTCTTAGCCTAATTTCTCATTGCCCACCAATCCTTGAGATTGTGGCTGTTTTCAGCAGCCGACATCTCCAAGTAAAAGTCAAGTGATCTGTGGTGTTCTTGTGGATCTCATATTCCCAATGTGGACCATAACTACCGTAACCAACCACACTGGACCTAAAGGGACCTTTCCAAATGAGAGGCAAGTCTGTATGAAGCACATGCACCGGCTGCTCATCAGATCCTACTTTACGCATTACCAACTCACTGCCTCTCCTTTGCTGGTGCACCCTATATTTGTCATAATGTTTAGTCAAGTCAAGTCAAGTACACCATGTTCGTCTTACCACTTAAGACTCTTGTATTAGCACACCAAAATTATCTTAAGATGTATCCTACCTTCATCCTCTCTATATTTAATCTACATTGTTTAGTAGTTAAATATAACGCGCATTAATACTGTATGTTGCAGCTGTGCAATGGTGTAGCTGGGGGGGGGCAGCGGTCCACTCCAGTCGGCACTATTTTTGCAGCGGCGGCCGTGGCGGCAGCCTTTATAATTTATTTGGGGACACTCACTGACACTACAGTAGTGTCAGTGTGACACTACAGTAGTGTCAGTGTCCCCAAATAATGATAAAGGCCACCGCCACAGGGGCCCGTGCGCGGCCACCGTTTGAAGAGCAAGCGCACTTGATTGGAAATCATGCTGCCTGCAGTGCAGCATGCCCGACGTACCCTGTTTGTGGTTGTTGTTGATGGCCCGTCCCAGGGCCATCAATCTTGTAGTGCGCGAAAGCGCTACCAATGACGGCACTGGGCATAATGTTTGGTCAGCCCTTGCATTGCGCTAAAAAGTAGCTCGGCAGTGACGTCGCGCGCTCCACCACCACGCGCTCACCTATTTTCCGGCACAGGCAGCACAAGGATTTTGCTGCAGGCATCACGATGATTGTCTGCTCACGGCGGTTCGCGTCGGGCATTCAAAATAGTCAAGTTGTTTCAGGTGAGCCCTGACTTCCATGCCCATGTCTGGTGTAATTTCTACATTGCACCTGGCCTAATAGGGGGCCTGCTTTACTTAGGTTGCTCTCCCGATCATAGTCATTCACCCCAAAATTAGGTGACGTTCACTTGTCGGTTTTAATGTAAGTGACTGAGCGGGTGATTTTGCGTTATAAGATCTCCCCCTTAGTGAGTTGCAGCAGCAGTTAACGACGCTAGCTAATTATGCCCAAGAAATAATTTAATACAAAAGATAAACAAAGTAATCGTCATTGGAGCAGAAGACTTACATTCTCATTGCCGGCAGATAAACCACAAACTCCATAAGTGTGTAAGAGCCATCAGGGCTTTAAGTGGGATGAAAAAAATGGGGGAAGTGGGGTCTCTCGAAGGGGCGTGGCTAATGTAATTAAGGGCGTGGCTTAAAACACATAAGCTAAAAATCTGTGTTTACCATAGTGTGCCACCCAACTTGTATTTTGCTGTTTCTGTCATTGTATCCATACATATGATACAACAAGTAACATCATACCTACAAGTCAGGACTATTGGCTTTGTCAATGGTTGTTAGTTGCATAAGATAAATAAGCAGCAACTATGGCTTGTATATAATATTGAAAAATCTTACACTTAAAGCCCTGGTGACACTACAACAATTTTGCTGCTCCTGAGTTTCAAAAAGAGAAGGGAAATCCAGAGAGAAAATGACTCTCTCCAAAAGATTTTCATTCCCCTACAATGCTCACCTGGCATGACATCATTCCGTAACTTGTCCACTATCGAGAAGTGAGTGCTTTTGCCAGGGCAAAAACCGGAGCCCGATAGAGATCCATTTCGAGGCCCCCTTTAAAAAAACTGCCATTGCTCAGCACCAGTGAGACCCGGCCCACTTAAAGCCCTGAGAGCTATCAATATTTACTAATTACAATAACCAATACCTTTCCTTAGTCCCCCCATGCCCAATGTCACTTAGCTAAGGAAAATTATGTTGGGCGTGGTATTTTTTTCAGTTTTTCAAAACTTTATAAATTAGAGACTTTTTATTTATTTTAAAGGTGCTCTCACAAAAAATACTGTATCTAGTGCTCTACACAAGTGAAAATCAAATTCCTAATTTCTTAACCACATCAGAAAAAGTGGAATTCCACCTCTGGAAATTATTTCTGACCTTAAAAAACAACGCTGATCAAGGCTATTCAATATGAAATAAGTTTCCTCTGAATAGGATATAGACACCAGATAGAACACCAAAGAGAAGCAAACTGGGAAGAGCTGTGTAATGATGTTAATTTGAAGTTTTCTTTATCAAACATATGCCTCTGTTGCTAGATTTTCTCAGATTGACAAAGCATGATCGTAAACTGTCTAATAGAGCATTAATGAAATCCTGACTAATGTTTCTAGTAAAAAACATTGGAAAGAAGTGTGACACATCCTGCATCAGACACAGAGAATATAGTTACGTATTTGCCCGTTTAGGATGAATTGAGATATTTATAAAAGCAGAACTTGATGCAGAGTTAGTAAATGTTATATGGATTTTAAATTGGTGGACTTGCAATTGGAGATTATATAGTGTTGAAATGTAAAATTATTAAACATGTCTTCTCTAATACTAGATCTTTCATAAATTCACATGGTTGAATTATTCACCATTGTCATGCCTGGAACTCTTGGTGAACAATGTTAAAATAACAGTGTACATTATGACACAATAACATTGGGAGACACTGATTCAAGTGCGGAGCATGAGCAGGGGGAAGCATTGGACTCACAAGTTTCATCCAATAGTGAACACTTGTCGATCTGACAGGACCTGACGGTAGTCCCATTGAACACGCGTTGCATCAGACTTGGGTCTAAAGATTCTCCATCCCCCTCCCCGTTGGCCGCACACATGCACATTGTGTAGTAGTAACGTGTACAACAGAGGAAGGGTTTTTGTTCATTCTTCTTTTCCTCGCGAAGTTGAGAGTACACATTGGGATCCCCTGTGTAGACTCTGCACCCACCACACATACCTAAATGAAACTGTCTGTGTCAACTGTAACTATGCTGCAATGTTAGTTCTCTGTATTTATTGTTGATGGAAAACTGAATAATCAAATTAAAAGAAACACTCAACAGAAAATTGCAAATTCTCGGGTGCTGTGCCCAGCCCTCTACAACGTGCACGTGTGATCAAGACAAGAGTATTGTTGAAACGCGTAGCGTGTAAACTGGAAAAGAAACCTCTTTGCTGCAGTACTTCCTGAGTGCGTCTTATGCTTTGAAGCAAACTGTTTGTATTATATATATATATAAGCAGCATTTCTTCACACAAAGTTCATTTCTTACCTTAAGCGTTTCGGGGCTTCAATCCCCTTGATCACAGG
The DNA here is from genome assembly GCF_964263255.1 of Lissotriton vulgaris. Taxonomy (NCBI): domain Eukaryota; kingdom Metazoa; phylum Chordata; class Amphibia; order Caudata; family Salamandridae; genus Lissotriton; species Lissotriton vulgaris. Next base: position 960,720,897 of record NC_141685.1, on the reverse strand, counting down.
CATTGACATGTAATGGGCCAGTAACATTTCATTTTTGAAAGGCACTCCTCAGCATGTGACCAATTACGCCCTCCAATGGGCAACAGATGGATTCAAAAGAAGCAGCAGCAACACCGCAACACCAGTCCATTGCAATACAGTCCCTTCCTGACGCGTTTCATCCGTTGACTTCATCAGGGGAATTGGGTTAGGAGAAAACAGCCCAGCATGCTTTGGCAGCACTTTTTCAATTCCAAAAACCCGCCTCAGTGGACGTGGCTCACTGCGTGGCCTCATGGTTAATGTAGTCCCAACCAGTACAATCCAGTGATTAGTTTTGAAAATTTCACGAAGATTCGTCAACCGGCGCCAAAGTTATTCCAAATAGAATGTTACGGATTTCCTATGGAAAATAGGTCCTAACTATATCGACCTATACTGGCGACCGCCAGTAGGTAATATATATATATATATATGTGTGTGTGTTGGAGTGAACATTTACAACATTGCAGGGTCCTGTAATATGCCGCAAAATACTATTCATTCCCCCCGTTTTACCTACCTGGAAGAAACCAGCATTCCGGGACTGGTAGTTTGCCTGTTGAAGATAACCGGCAGCAGGTGAGCCAAAGCACACGCTTAGGGGTGGAGCGGACTACAACCAATCGGCTAGTGGCTGGACACTTAAACCCACGCTGGTGCTTGTAACCCCGAGACATTGTTGGTGCTGAAGAAGGCTTAGGAAGCCGAAATGCATTCGGCATTTGCACTGTGCTCAATAAAGTTGCCTCCACGAGTTCCCCATACGTGGCCTCTTCTTCTTTTTTGAGGAGTTTTCTTCTATGCAAATTCAGCGCCTGTGCCAGAGACGCGCTCCAGGGCCCCACGCAGCTTCAAGTTGGCCTCAGCATTGCTGGTATCTGCTGCGGTAGAATTTCTATGGTTCCAGTGAACTGGATTGACTGAGGCCCACCTTCGAGCTCAGGAAGAGATTAAGTGGAGTTGAAGTATTGCACTTTACGCCGGGAGAGCTGCATTGTCAGACTTGCCCACGCCACATGGACTCCTGATTTCGGTGGGTGTTGCGGTTTGGGGACCAGAGGGGGCAACGGAGTTTCAGTGTTGGAGTGAACATTTACAACATTGCGGGGTCCTGTGATATGCCGTAAAATACTATTCATTCCCCCCGTTTTACCTACCTGGAAGAAACCAAGCATTCTGGGACTGGTAGTTCACCTGTTGAAGATAACCGGCAGCAGGTGAGCCAAAGCACACGCTTAGGGGTGGAACGGACTACAACCAATCGGCTAGTGGCTAGACACTTAAACCCACACTGTTGCTTGTAACCCCGAGACATTGTTGGCGCTGAAGAAGGCTTAGGAAGCCGAAATGCATTCGCCATTTGCACTGTGCTCAATAAAGTTGCCTCCACGAGTTCCCTCATACGTGGCCTCTTCTTCTTTTTTGAGGAGTCTCTCTCTCTCTATATATATATAGATATATATATATTGTGCAAAAAAACCTTCTCCTTCAAAAAAAACAAGGGGCCAGGGCAGGACCTCAGGGAATCATTTATTCGAATTTTCTGACATGACGCATTTCGGCTGTACCCTCTTTAGATGCCTCCGGTGTTACAAATTTCAAAGTTTCCTCCTATTTATTTTGCCCCTCCCTCTAAAGTAGCATGGGGCACACCTGCACCATATCTCGTCAGAGAGCACACTGCTAGTTCATGGTTATGGACTGCAGATCCCATCATGCAGTTGTTTCGCAATGTGGATGAATGTCTCTCACAGCCGTATTTTTCCCTCCTCAAGGTGAGTGGCTGAAGAATGGTTGGCTTGAGATTGTAGCACTGTGCTGAGCAACAAACAATTCCTGAACCCTACGCTTCCAACCTCACTGTCCTGCTGTTGGCAAAGCTTTGGAGCCGATGATAAAGTAACTCCGTCTCCTCGTGTGAGTTACGGACTGTCAGCTGGCAGCAAGGGCCTCAGCCTCCATCGGACGTGGGGTGGTCCGGGTTGAGCCACTGCACCCTGAACGCTTTTGGAAGGGTCACCTTTGTGTGACACTGGCACACGCTAATATGCAAAAATAACCTTTGATAGATTATATATATATATATATATATATATATATATATAACAAAATCCAGGTTAACGAAAAAGAATTTCACACTGGTGCCGCGGCCTCAATTTGTCAAACGCTTTATTCAGTTATGCAATGGGTGCCCAGCGCGTTTCGCTGTTTCAGTCACAGCTTGTTCACGGGTCAAGTTTTACCAACACAACATGTATTTTTAAAGTGCTAGAGACTAGTTCCGCCCATTACTGATAGAAACAGTGGAAAGACTCCATTGCTGTATCATAAACAAATGTACATAGTGAAAATACATAGATTTTTGCAAAAACTCAAATTTGTACTCCATAATTATACAATACTCGAGTTAAAAAATTATAATGCAAAATAAATTAATATCAAAACATGTAAAGCCCCAGTGGGCGTGGCCTTACCATTCGGACGTGCTTTTTTCACAGTACTCATTTTCACGATACTGGTGTTGAAATGTACTGCCCCAGTGGGCATTTAAACTTAATATTTCAACCAGTGTTGCATGATTTATGCCACTAAACAACAATCAATTTAATTTCATTATACTTTTGCATAAGCTAAAAACGAAAGTCCTGCTCAAGTGAGAATAAATACAGTTCATCTTCTGGATCTTCACATCTTTCATATAATTCATTCTGCAATGGAAACATATAATTTCTAATTTAGTATCGGAGGAACTCTCTCTTTGTAATATAAAAACGATCAGTTAAAAACATATCAAGAGAAAAATAGACACAAAGGATAGACTCATAAATGTATATTTTCATGTTATTATCTCAGATAGATTGACAATTCCTCTTCAAAGTTTAACCCTGCAGGTATCATGGTATTAAACTTTATAATCATTTTTGATTCAAGTTTCCTCAACTCAATTATGCGGTTTCCCCCTCTTTCCCTCTGGGGTATCGAATCTAACACACAAAATTTGAGGAGGTTTTGATTTTGATTGTGGGTTTCATGGAAATGACGAGCAACCGGATACTGTCTGTCGTTATTAGCGATTGCTCTTAAATGCTCAAGAACTCTTAATTTGGCTTTCTTGATGGTGCTTCCGATGTAATAAAGGTCGCAAGGGCATTTTAACGCATACACCATGAACTCAGTGTCACAGGAAAAATGTCTACTAATTTTGAAGGCTGGCTTATCTTTCCTCAATTTGACGGTTTTGCAGTTCTGACTGTGCTTGCATGCCTTGCATTTCATACAAGTAAAAAAAAACCTCAACTGGATTCTTCCTCTTAGTTTCTTTTATAGAGCTTGTCATTAGAGTGTCCTTGAGGGATTTACACCGTCGGAAAGTGATAGATGGGTATGGTCCTACATATTCATTAAGGTCCTCATCAGTTCTTAATACTTCCCAAAATTTATTTAAGCATTTCCGTACATCCCAAGCCTGGTTATTGTACGTGGTTATAAACCTTAGCTTATTGCCTGATTCCTTGTTTTCTTTGTATTTCTTCAAAAGGTCGTCCCTATTGAGATTCTTCACTTTTTCGACACTTGCTGAAATAACGTCTTCTTTATATCCCCTTTCTCTAAATCTATTGCACATAACAGTTTCTTCTTTTAAGTAGTCCTCAGTTGAGCTACAGTTGCGTTTCACTTGCAATAGCTCCCCATAAGGAATACTGGCAACTAGATTTCTGGGGTGACAACTCTGAGAAAGTAACAGACTATTGCCATTAGTCTTTTTTCTGTGCAATCGGCTCTGTATTGCGTTGTTGTCAATATATAGTTAAAGGTCCAAGAAAACAATTTCTTCCCTACTGGTCTCACTGGTGAACTGTAAATTACAATCGTTCACATTGAGTATACGGACAAATTCGTCAGCTGTCTCCTGCTCACCTCTCCAAATACAAAAAAATTCATCTATGTACCTGGCCCAGAGGAGGACATGGTCTTGGTACAATTTGATCTTCCGGACCACCTGCTCCTCCCACCCGCCGAGGTAAAGACCTGCAAAGCTGGGGGCGAAGCAGGTCTCCATTGCCGTCCCCTGGGTTTGTCTGTACATAGTTTTATCAAAGATGAAAAAATTGTTTTTCAAGCAAATAGAGATCATCTCCAGTATCATTTCCGTGTGCACTAGAAATGATAATGATCTTTCTTTTAAGAAGTGTCTGCACGCATCCACTCCTGCATTCTGTGGAATGCTGGTGTATAAACTACATACATTCATGCTTAAGAGCAGGTAATCATCTTGCCATTCAATCCCGTTGATCTTTGTTAAAAAATCTCTAGTGTCCTTTATATAGGCCGGCAGACTTTGGACATATGGCTGTAGAAAATAATCTACATATTTAGATACATTTTCCAATGTACTGCCTCGAGATGATACTATTGGTCTACCTGGTGGTCTAGTGGCATTCTTGTGTATTTTAGGTAGGAGGTATAATACAGGAATTTTTGGGCCCTTACAGTATAAATACATGTATTCACTATACTCCAATATTTCCTGTTCCCTCCAGTGTTTAAGATTGTCATACACCATTCTGTTTGACTCCTCATACTCGGATTTACAAGCCTTACTATATTTAGTTACATCATTCAATTGTTTCAGGCCTTCTTCAATGTACATATCTAGCGGCCACACCACCACATTCCCCCCTTGTCCGCTTTTTTGATAACAAAGTCTCTGTGTTCCTCCAACGTTAAAATGGCATCTCTTTGTGCTTTAGTTAGATTCTGTTTACGTCTGTGCTTTTCAGAATCCAACTTCTTGAATTCTTATATCATCCCTCTTTCAAAACAGTTTTTGACATTGTTGTTTAATTGTGGTAAAAATATCGATTTGGGCTTGAAGCCGCTATCACTCGTCATTTCGATGTCAATGTCAGTGTTAATCAAATTCAGAAAGGGATCACTGATAACATCCCCCTGATTTCCCAATTCCTGCACAGTTTGAAGGATATCAACATCATGCACATTGAGATTCGTTGGAACATTAGAGACTTTGTTCACTTTATTCTTGTGCATCGCAAACCACTTCTTTAATTTTAGTTTTCTAGTGAAGTTAAAAAGGTCAATACGAGATTCAGTATAATTAAAATTGGTCGAAGGACAGAAGGAAAGTCCTTTGGACAATACCTCAAGCTCACTGTCAGACAATGAATAATTAGAGAGATTTACCACTGTATGGATGTCAATCTTCATTTCTTCGCTGTTTTTCCCCTTGTTTGCATTCCCACTGGGGTTTCTCCTGTACTGCGAGTAGATTGACTTCGTCCTCTTCCTCCTCTGCCTCCTCTTCCACGACTTGGTCCTGGGCTTTCGCTTCCGGCCTGGATATTTTGAGCTCTCCCTTTCGCCATTAGCGTGATCTCCTTTAAAAATCTTTCTTTTACCCCTTCCGTATCCTTGGGGTCAAAAGCTGCACTGGTGGAAGCAGGCACATTGTTTACTTCATCTTGTTCTCCTGTAGTCTCTTCTGCCGCAACTGCAACTGTTGCTGCTGCTGGACCACTAGAGATTCCTTTTCTTAGGTGGTCAAATTTTTTACTGAATGTTAGTATTTGGCCATTTCTGTAATCTGCTTCATCACGTTCGAATTTGGATAACTTTTTTTGCTTGATTTCTTCCTCAATCTTGGATAACTTTTTATTAATTTTGTTGAGTTCCAGCTCGAGTTCCTCAGCACTACATAGATCTTTTAATTTTCCCATAAGTTCCTCAATTTCTTCATTGAGCTTATCACATTCTTTTTCTGCATATTTAATGAGGATTCTTAGCATATTTGCAGAACACTCCTCATTATTCCCCATCCATTCACTTATCATCTCAGGGTCAGGGTTCTGGAACGTGGGGATAGTGTATATTCTGAGGCCTCTTGGTACCCTGCCAACCTCTACATATTGTCTTAGTGCCATTGCCTCCCAGCCTTTCGATTGTTCTTTTTTAGAAGCTTTCCATAAAGCATCCCATAACTTTCTTTTATCGTCGGGTACAACTGTTCCCAGTGCTGCCCCATCTGGAGCTGATTTATTCGTCACAGATTTTGAAAACAGCATAGAAGCTGCCTCTTTACGTCTATTTGACCTCTCCGATGCCATGTTTAAATTAACGCTCTTCTCCGCGTTTTAAAATGCGTTTTTCAGATATATATATATGGAAAATAAATACAACTAAGCCATACCTTCCTGTGGTCCGTGTCTCTCTTTGGAGGATTGTAGGAGAGTCGTTGGGTGGGGATATATATATATGTAGACAGCTGCTGCACTGCCTCCATCAACTTTGCGTCTATCGTAATGGATTTATGTATATTTATGTTGGTTTGATGAAATCATTTTATGAATCCACTATCATGAATCCTATATGAATATTTGAATTTTTGATATATCAAACAAATCATGAATAATACACAAAATAAGAAAATAAATTCGTTTTGATACTCAATTGTGTGTGTACGTATCACATTTAAGAGTGTGGTTTTTCTATGAGAATATAGTATTTTTTCACATATAGAGATATTCTTATTAAATAGTCTATGGTTTATATCAGCATCTAGCTATAATCTTCCTACACTAGATATATATATATATATATATCTACAGTATCGACACAATGTCACACTTACAGGCACCATCTAAAAATGTACAACGGGAAGAGGCCATGAATGATACAGAAAACATACAATGTTGTATGCACATGCTTCTTCTAGCATGGATACATATCCAGACGGGCTAGCTCTGCACTTATGCTACATAACTCTATGCAGACACTGTCATTCACCCTTAAGGGAACATTGGGTGCAGATAGGAGCATTACACGGACTATTAACTATTAACTCTGCTGGCAAAAACTTTAAAGAAACAAACCTTAACAAGAAGATTTAAAATTTTCAAAAATGCATTATACAAAGCTATTCACAATTTCTGCATAACCACCAATACTCCACAACATATGACGTAACCCCAATAATTATTTAGGAAGAGTTACTATACTTATATGCCACTATGATGTTTTCTTTAAAGAAAAAAACACTTTAGATCATGTGTTTCAATTCTTTTGTGACTTTCTTTTTAGATATGGCCTAGACATATATTTAGCTACCTCTCTAGTCACATGTAATAAAAACAATCATACATACAAATACATACATACATAGAAGGGCTTTGAGTCAGGCCTCTCTATCCATTGGTCTGTTCAACTGACCTTTGCATATGTATGGGGCAATAGATCAGCCCACATCATCCATTGGCTATCTTGCACTGTAAGTGATGGTATTTTGAATGATCACATGTTCTTAGCCACCTAAAACAAAGAGAATTTCAACACCATGGCGGTGGGCCATACTTTATTTTGCCAATGTTTTGTCTTTCCATTGTATTTATTAGCCGTCCTTGTGTGTTTAAAATATGTCTTAAGTTTACAGTAAATCAAACACAACTGGACATTTTCTTTGCACTACTAAAATGTTATTTCCTGTGATATATATATGAAAACTATAACTGGTTTGTATACGAATTCTAAATGCAAATGCCTGCTAGGAAGCACATTAATGTTTTTTAAAAGTACATATGACATTTTGTTTATTGAAAAATGTTACTGCATACATCAGGTTTAGCAGTCAGCAGTCATCTTAGGGCATATGCTTGCAAAAAAGAATAGCACTTTACTGCCTTGCCAAAACCAGACCTATTGGCCTTGCCAATCTTGTTTTTAAGTGTTTTAGTGTGTACTTGTTGTAAACCTAAGTATCAGTGAGTCAAACTTTTCTTTTCCATCTTACCTCTGTAAAGCACACTACATCACGAGGAAGTAACAGTTCACTCTCACAGCTTTGTCTTTGACCCTGTACAGAGCTACACTGCCTCTCCGGTCGGTTTGCACTCTACAAATACACAGAACATGCATACATACATACGTGTAGCAATTACATAATAACTTATGATTTATATAAAACTTTTAAGAGCCAATTTTTCAGGACTGTTAAATCTCCAGCGTTCTATAGTTAACTTGCTGATATTCATTTTGATCAATCTCAGATAAAACATAATGTCAGGGTGCAACATCCCATTCAGTTTCTGTTTAAGTAGTGTCTTATGGTATCAATGGCTTTAAAGCACTAAGAAAGTAAAGCATAGCACTATTATATTTCAGAATTACTAAACACCCATATTTTGTAGTTCTTCTTAGGAATCCAAACTCCTCATATTACTTCTGCCATAACACACACACACACACACACACACACCCACCCACCCACACACCCACCCACACACACACACACACACACACACACACACACACACACACACACACACACACACACACACTCACGCTCTCTCTCTCTCAATCACATTCTTATGAAAATGTTCATACTTTTATGCCTGTGAGCAGATTCATTGACACCTGTCAGACAATCACAAGAGGCTTCATTACAGGCATAAATAGTTTTACTTTTGCATTATTCTCCTCCATGAGTGCATATAATTACATAGCAGAGAAACCCACTCAAAGCTCGGGGAGGGGGGGGGGGGGGGGGGGGTTAAAGTGCTTTTCCTTGAAAGTTTGTGCATGTCAAAAACTTGAGAGGTTGTTGGTAGTCACAAACTCCAATCTGACCCCTTCCCACCCTGGAAACGGTCAGAGTTTTACGGCAGCAGAGGAAGCTTCCCTTCCAGGGTGGGAAGTGAAAAGTATCACCTGCGTACTTGGAGGGGATGTAGGAGAAGGGATCTTCCTCAGAGAACACTCTTTTACCTGTGTGGAAAATAAAAAGAAAAGTGAATTCGCACATTGTGCTACATTTACCCAGTGTGTAATTGTACACTATGTAAAATTCCGCTGTAAGGAAATGTGAGCCCGAAAAACATGTCACATGACATTCCCTCTACTATGGAAAACTTGTGCCTGGTGCAAATTCTCAAGCCTACTACTGTAAATACTTGTGAATTGCAAGAAGAAGTATAAAAGTACTTTCACATGGAGATATAAATCAACACACATACTTTTAAACTTTTTTAAGTTAATTTTGTATCTGTCCATTTCTATTGTAATAGATTATGAGTCTGGCTGGGTACCCTTACGCTCTATTTGTGGGTGAGGGTGAAAAGCGTAGCATGCAACAAACATTGGCTGCCACATCTGATCTAGCCTTTGACACCTTACGCAGCCCCACATGTGGTTGATGGTTGCCTTGCTAGAAGAACAATTACCCAGAGACAGTGGGCCTGATGGGATAGTGAGGTTCAGAAGCAATAAAAAAAACAAGCATTGAAAATGCAATAGGTCTTGCCTTTGATTAAGTTGAAGCCGTTTGCTTTGCTAATGGTATTGTATAGCAAAGCAAATGACTTTAACTTAATGAAAGGGGAAACCTATTGCATTTTTAATGCTTGTTTTTACATTATGCACAGCAGCGCAAATTGGTGTTCAAAATGGCTAAAGAACACAAGGATTTGCAATGCAATAGGTCTCGCATTTACTCAAGTTTGAGCTGTTCACAATACAAATAACAATGCCTTTTATTTTTGCTATAGTTTTTAAAACGTAAATAAAAGGCATTGTCATTTACAATGCCAATAGCTTAAACTTGCGTAAATGCGAGACCTATTGCATTGCAAATGCTTGTTCTCCATGCTGGGATTTGTAGTTCTGATTTTCTAATCGAATAAACACTACCACAAGTCCCACAAAGCAAGTCTAACAACATGGTCTAGATTAGCTACTTATCCATAGACCTAAGAAATGTGAGCTCTCTTGTCATGGACCAGTGTGAGACCTCTGGAACTCGAGTTTGAATGATACAGCTTTTTGCTCTCCTAGGATGCGCTCAAAACAAAAAGCGAGCTTCCTATCTGTGGGTACCTTTCAGTCAGGGCTGTTTTATTCAGACAACAGCACTATGCGTGTTGCAACGTTTAGGGAATTGCTTATAGTGTGCAGTGCTGTTGACTGATAAACAAGGACTGGATAAAGTCACTCTCATGACATGGTGCCAATTAACAGCTATATAATCCTGAGCAGCATGAAACACCATTTTACCTAAGCAGCATTGGTTCGCTGTTTCTAGTTACAAGCATTTAATGTGCACATGCCGAAAAGAAATACAATTTGCACGTGTTGAATTTTCACCCAGATGTCACGATGGATGCTCTGACATGCAGGTTAGATGTTCCCATGTAAGTTGTGGGTCTATAGGTCCCAGCATGCAGAGTAGATTGCTGCTGAATGCAAAGAAAGGGGGCTCACTATGGGGAACTTCTAGGACATGACGCAGGGGCGCGTTGACTTCATAAGTTAATGCACCCCCTGCAGAATTATAAATCCCAGAAAGCCCTGCCAGGACAAGCTAATGAACAGAGTTACAGCTGAATAGAGCTGCTGAAAAGAGTTACTGATATACAGGAATCCATGGTGCAACGAGGACACTCATTGTGCAGTCATGGACGTCAGACTTACAAATGAAGGCATTGTGGGCATTGCTTTTATCTGACTGACATGGAGTCAGATGGTCACCAAACATTGTCTGCCCTAAAACTGGGGCCCCATGTCACGTGTCCCACCTTCGTCAAATATTCTCATAGAAAATGTCGAACTACAAAGCGCAGAATGCAAATATTTTTTAGCTCAGAAATGAGAACGAGCTGCATTTTCTCACGACATGTGGCCTCTTGGGTGCCATGAAAAGCGACATAAGGATGGCAACACACGTCTGGCAAACACTACACAAAGACCCTCAGCTCTCAAGTCTCCCGGGACCATTCATTAGTAGCTCAGCCAGACATTTGCTTTGCATTCTGAAGCTTGTAGGCCTGATGTTATAATAGTGGTAACAGGACCACTGATCCCAGAATGCAAAGCAAGAACATTGACTGTGTTAGTTACTCACACATGGACCTTGGCAACTGGCGAGCTCTGGATGACCTGAGGTCGTTTGACAGATATATATATGCTATTTTGTTTAATACAGTGACAACTAAAGAATCAGGTGGTTTATTTGCATAAATGAAGTGAGTGTGCACTTTTATTGTTTGCCAAAAGGTTCATTATGCCCAGCCATTCCCATGCTTTCAAGAAACGGAGCCGGGTGGAGATACGCGTGATATGTGTCTTTACATTTTAGACCGACCACTGCCACACCCTTTAAACAACAAGTGCGACCCATCATGGGACAGACAGAAGATGTGCACCCGGGGACTGCCTTTACTGGCGGCAGAAAAAAAAGACCCCACTGTATCACGCCGCCAGTAAAGCATCCAATCCACGCATGCACATCTTCTGTCTCTTTGGATCCCCGCGTGCCCGCTTTGGAATCCGTATCGATTCCAAAAGGCCCTCTTCATGGCGAGACCAGCGCATGCGCGCTGCTAGCCCCAGATGATACCTAACAAACATAGCCTGTAAGAGGCCTTTGAAAAACCTGAGGAGTACAATGGATGAGGCTGATCTTCAGGGCAGGACTGGCCGAAGCGGGCACCAGGCGCTTCCCCAATGGGCCGCCAGGGTGGGGGCCGGTTTTGGACCCCTGGGGGTCGCTTTTGTTACCAGGGACCGGTTTTGCAGCAGAGCTGCAATACCAGACCCTGTAACAAAAGTAGCCAAAACCGGCCCTGGCATTCAGCTCTACCCCCGGCCCCCCACCCTCTCCGCATGGGGTTGGCCGAGCGGTTTACCAGGGCCTGTTTCAGTTCCCAGTTCAGTCGTGCTGATCTTGAAGTGCCCATTAACAGCCCAGCTCACAGCATCTAAAGAACTCTGTGTGTGAGTGGGCAGAGGTGAGGCTAACTTTTAACCCAATTGGTGGTATGCCCCTAGTTGTGAATGACTCCTATTTATATTAATTTAGTGTAAATGTATGGAAATCCACAGAATATGGCATGGATTTAATCATTGTAGAACAACGTTGGCCTACCCTGGTTTACAAAACAAAATCCTTGTGTGCACAGATCAAGAATCATGGTTCTTCTAGGAACATTTTTAAGATTCACATGTTTTTCTGAATACACTCTATCATTAGTAAGAAGCTTTATTCATAGTGCCAAGATGGTAAATGGAGTGCTGTTTAATTATTGCACTTGCTGTCCCCATCCATGCTTTGCTTTCTCATTCCTTGTATAGATGAAAAACCGGTCTAACAGCTGCTATATATTTTTCATACAGGTTTTATGCAGATTAGATCCACTGCTTAATTTGTTAAAAAATAAATAAAACACAGGAGCCTAAAGCTTTTCTTAGAAGCACACAGTTAGTAACTTCGCCATTCCTGGTCCCAAGCCTAGCTGCCACACCATGTAGAAAATCCTAGCTATACAAACATCAACCAAAAGATACCCCAGCCTTGGGGATAGAGGAATCTCCTTCATGGAGAGCTATAACACCTTGAAGTGAAAGCTAGAAATCCCCGGAGTCCACAAAGCAAAAAACACCTGTTTTCGGCCTAGACCATCACATCAGGACATTGAATGTGAGGGCCATGTATGGAATAGGCAAGACAGCACAAGTGGCAGCGGAGATTAAAAAATGCAACCTTGCCCTGCTTGGCATCAGCGAGACCAGATAGAGAGAAACCATACAGCAAAGACTTGCTCCAGTAAGAATGCTGCTGTATTCTGGACACGAGAAAGAGAACGCCCCACATACTCGGATAGTAGCACTGATGCTAGTGCAAGCAGTCAACAGAGCTCTGATTGGATGGGGAGCCCCTTGGTCCCAGAATCATCACAGTGACCTTCCGCACAAATAAAAAGAGGATCAACTTGTTATCCAGAGCTATGCACCTACAAATGACAGCAACAAATGGAAAAGAACAGTTTTACAATAGACTACAGGGTATTCTGGAGAAGTGCCTTGAGAGAGACATCACAATACTGATGGGGGACCTCAATGGCAAGATTGGAAGCAACAACACTGAGTACGAAGAATTCATGGGCAACCATGGCCCTGACGACATAAACTAGAATAGTGAAATGGCAGCAGATCTCTGTACCCTGAACAGTCTGGTGATAGGCGGTAGTGTATTCCCACACAAAAGAATACACAAAGCAACAATGGTGTCACCAGACCATTCAACAGAGAATCTGATCGACCATGTCTGCATTGCCAAGATGTTCCGAAGGTTGCTACAGGGTGTGAGAGGGAATCACTAAGTCTTTGCCAGGCTAACGCTAAAGCTAGAGCTGAAGAGAGCATAGATGGAACTGACAAACCAATGCCAGTGACATTACACCACCCACCTTTAAGATGCACAGAAACGGAATGAATATTCAGTCACCCTTAGTAACAAGTTTCAAGTCCTATAAAAACCAGACGATGACAGAGACCCAGTAGAAAGTCAATGGAAGAAGATCAAGGAAACAGTGACATCAACTAGCCAGATGGTAGTGGGTCCCAAGAAACACCAGCTTAATGAATGGATCTCCACGAGACTCTCCGCAAAATCCTAGAGAGAGGGGAAAAGAAAGCTGCAGTCAACACCAGCCAAACAGCAGCAGAATAGGCAAAAGCTCAAGGAGAATACAGCAAAAGGAAGCAAAGAGAACCATAAGTGCAGACAAGCGAAGATTCACTGATGGTCCGGTCACAGAAGCCCAGGAAGCGTCAAATCAGGGAAACTTAAAAGAACTCTACAATATAAGAAGGAAACTCTCCGGCTGATACAGCATGCCAGAAAGGCCAGTTAAAGACAAAGCTGGGAAGACTATCATGGGTAAGAAGGGCCAACAAGGAAGATGGATGGAGCACTTAGAAGAACTGCTGAACCTGTCCCTGTCGCAGTCTCCACCAGACATACCAAAAGCTGACAAGGACTTACCAATCAACAGCAGCAGACCAACCAAGAAAGAAAAACAACAAGCCATCAAGCCTCTGAGAAATGGGAAGGCAGCAGGACCTGACAACATTCCTGCAGAGGCACTGAAGGCAGTCATTGAAACATCCGTGGACATGCTCCATGTTTGGAAGGATCTGGGAACAGGAAAGGATGCCATCAGACTGGAAGGAGGGATATCTCATCAAGATCCCCAGGAAAGGTGACAAGAGTAACTGCGTAAGCTACAGAGGGATAACTCTTCTATCAACCCCAGGCAAAGTGTTAAACGAAGTCAACCTGAACAGAATGAAGGAACAAGTCGATGCTCAGTTGTGAGACCAGCAGGCTGGCTTCTGTAAAGATAGATCCTGCACAGACCAGATGGAAGCACAGCACATTATCATTGAGCAGTCTATGGAATGGAACACACTCCTCCAGGTCAACCTCACAGACTATGAAAAAGCATTCAAGAACCTGGATAGAGAGACCCTTTGGAAACTCCTCTGCCACTAGGGTCTGCCAGATAAACTCGTAAGAATCATCAGGAACCCTTCCGAGGGAATGACCTGAAAGATAGTCAATGGAGGACAACTCAGATAAGCCTTCCAAGTGAGGGCCGGAGTCCGCAGGGTCGTTTGCTCTCACCTTTTCTCTTCCTGCTGGCCATAGACTGGATGTTGCAGACATCCACAGCAAGGAGAAGAAACGGGATTGAGTGGACACCATGGACGCACATCGATGACCTGGACTTTGCAGATGACCTGGTCTTACTCTCCCATACCCATCTGCAGATGCAAGAGAAGACTTACAATGCGGCAGCCACATCAGCACACTTGTCATCAACATCCACAGGGGAAAAACCAAAATCCTGAAGGCTAACATGGTCAGCACAACTGTAGTCAGTCTTGCAGATGATGCACTGGAAGAGGTTGAGCCCTTCACCTGCCTAGGCAGTGTCATAGACAAGCATAGTGACACAGACACTGACGTCAAGGCAAGAATCGGCAAAAGAAGGGCTGCCTTCATTCAGCTAAAGAAGATCTGGAGCTCCAAAGACCTAATGCTCAGGGCTGCTGCAGGCACATGGAATTTTCCCAGTGGGCCGGAAGCGTGGGGGACAGTTTTGCAGCAGTGCTGCAATATCGGCCTCCTGTAACAAAAGCAACAGCAGTGTTTCCCACCAGTGCCCTCACCCCCTCCCTTGTCTCCAAGTGTCACTGTATTTTCATACCCATGCCTTACTACATCTTCCTATTTTGTGTCTTCCTGTGATTGCACATGTTCTTGTCTTTCTATGTTCAAGTACCTCTGTGTCCTTTCCAGTACAAAACACAATGCTTAGACATAACTTAACCCATTTCCCAGTTTGCATGTTAGCTGTGCAGAACATATGCAAAGTTAGAAATGTTTGGAGAAATAACATTGCATCAAAAACCATGGGTAGTTTCATTCAAATACCCATGCACCAAATATGGTATGCCCCCTTCACTCAAAGCAATGCAAAGCAGCTTTACTTTAAGGCTACTTTCCAGTGCAAAGGAAGTTTTCCGCTAAAAAGTAAATCCCAATTCAACAGTTTGTGCCGGTTTGCATCACTTTTGTGGTGTAAACCAAACACAAATTGTGAGAAAATCTGCCCCAGGACATCTTTGTCTCCCAGAATTTACTACATCTGATTGTGTCATTGCAATATCTGTATCTCTCAATGTTATCCATCCCTCCAAGCATCCTCCTGTGCTTTCCCAGTGTCCTCCTGTATCTCCCCTGCATCCTTCCGTTAGAGTGCTCACTTGTACAATGGTTTTGTTTCCCTCAACAAATATTTTCACGGAAGGCACAGTCACAGACATGTCAATTGGAGAAGGACATAGCAAATTATATTTAAGGGGAACATATTGCAAGCAGGATAAGACAGTAGTATATCACATCAAATGCCTGCACATTATGACCATCCTAAGACAGGGATCAGCCTTGAAACTTGAATGAACATACATTTCCTTATTTGCATCCCTCTTGGGGCAGACAGGGCGTATATTATCGCAACATTCACAGGAATTGACGTTTTCAGTCTTTATAAGGCAAACAGCAGGGCGATGCTTAGGGCCATTGTTCATGCCGGGTCTCCTTGTGACGATTTGGTCATCGCCCAAGAAACATCTTGGCCACCAGAGTTAGGGGTAGAAGTCCAGGCCCACCAGCAGGTCTGTCCCCTCTCTAACCAGCCCTATAACAGAAGAACCTCTCTGGAAACTCAGGGGCACTGTAGTATTTGAGTAACATTCTTTTGCATTTTTTGGCCACAGGGAGAGACGGTCACCAGGGTCTACAACACTGCTTCTTTTCATGACTCACCGTGTGGTTTTCACTCAGCCCCAGCTACTATAGTCAGGATAAAAAGGCACTTTCAGTGATCTGTTCATTGGCAGGCTTTGAAGTTCAAACAGGGACCCCCAGGGGCTGCTCAGACATTTACACCCCCTGCCCCCCACCCCTGTCTCATTCTTATGACCAGTTCCACTTGGTTGTCACCTCCCAGCTGCCAGTCTCCCAGAGACGCAAAGAATGCTGGGAAACGCACAGCCTATTCCAAAATGTAACGTCCTTCAGCCCTGCACGGCAGATCGTCTAATGACACTTCTCACTACTGGCGGGGGCCTGATCTATTCTCCACAGCGTGCTCCTGGTAGTTTTCGTCTGTGTGCCCACTGCTTTCAAATGCCTCTGCCTTTGAGTATCTTCATCTCTCCATGCTTGTGTCTGCACTAGTGCTTGCCTCCCTGTGCTCTCAGTGGCTGTGTCTGCCCTTGTGAGTGTACGTTTCCTCGTGCCCCTGAGTCGCAGATGTCTCATAGTTTCTTCCAGTGTCACCGTGGATATTTTCACTGTGTTTTCCTGTGATTTTATAACCATGTGTTCTGGTGTAGATGTCTTTCAGTGATTGGATCACTCCGGCTCTCCTACTGTTCGTGAACCCAAGCAGGGGCGGTGGGTGACATTTGAAAGTGGTGAGGCGCAAAGTGATTTGCATACAGCTCCGCAGCGAGCGAGCGCAGCGAGTGAGCCCGAACCCCAAAAGGGGGGTTTGGGGTATTACTCCCCCCCCAAGAAAATTTTGAAAAAAAAGAAGAAAAATCATGCATTTCTAAGCAAATTTGAGAAAGCAGGAAGGTTAATAAAGCAATTGTGAAAGTGCAGTTATTATATTAATAGATGGCATAACATAGGTAGCTGCTTATTCAGAGCTTCATACATTCCGTCCTATTATGCTCAGGTGCTGAATTCAGACTATAAGACTTTAAATAAATACCAGCTTGAAATACCATGTTTTAACAGTGTGGCTCACGCTCGCACCATGCACAGCTTGAGGCAATTAAATAAAGGCATGTCAATCGCAATGATTTAGATTATCAGCTTTCACAAAGTGCTAAAACAAATGCCATCCTGAACAGTGCCTTCCTGCCGTCCTTAGCAGTGCCCACCACATATAGTGCCCAGTAACCATCTAATGTCCCAGGTCCAAAAGAAAAGGTCTCACTATCTAGAACATGGCGGTAGTAGATAGATCTACTACCGCCATGTTCGAGTTGTATTTAAATATGTAGGCAGCTTCAAAAAGACTAAATATAGGTAGCATACGCTATTAAAAAAATAAAACACTTTCACAAAATACCTAAGAAGGTGTACAATTCACAGGGACTGGGCAGACACAATCACTATGCGTGGCAATTTGGGTATATTTTAGTCTTGCAACAAATAACTACAGTTATTCACAGTGCAAAGGTTCTTTCCACCCAGAGCAGGTACAGTAGAGGCATCCGTACTTCGGGCTTCCCTCAAACGTACAGCTGGCATACTACAGGCATCCACGGTGTAAGCATCCCTAGCACACTGACTGGCTACGCAAACATGTTTCTCTCAACACAGATGCAGGAAACAGATTCTTGTCCTTAGGTGAATCAGCCACAAAAAAGACCTGCTTCAAGATATCATATTATGTGTACCACTGTATACACTTTGCGTACCATTGCCACTTTCCTCATAGCAAGAGTAGGACAAATACACTCATCCACAGTGCAAGCTCCCTGCAGCACACACAGAAGGCGAGAAGCTGGCACTTCGAGCTTCTCACACACACACACACACGCAGAGCAGGAACAGCTAAGGGACCAGTAGCGCAAGCTGCCCTAACACAAAAAGCAGGTGCATTCGTAAGCTTTCCTCACACACACGTACGCACACACGCACACACACACAAACACTAAATATTTGTTTCCACAAGATACAGATCTGCACTGCAAGCTTCCCACACACAGAACCGGGCCCGGATGGCATGATTCCAGTTATCAGACTGTTTATAATACTGGAAATAACAGTAAAAGGTGCCATAACGCTCAAAGCAGATACAATTCAGGCATCTGCTGAGAAAGCGTCTCTCACACACAGGTGCAGGTATTCATAGAACCAGATTCCCTCACAAGCAGGTGCAGTACAAAGAAGAGCCACAGTCCAAACTTCCCTAACACCCACAAACACCAGCACTGTGGATGCCACCAGCATCACTGGGGTGAGCTCTCAACAGCACTCCTGTGACATCACTACACCTCAGAAGACTGGGGGTGAAGCTGTGAACAAGGTGCAAGAATCACGGCATCGGAGCAGTATGGGCTGCATCAGGCCAGTGGAGCAGCCTACAGCAGTGCAGTGGACATTACAGCAGGGTGCAGGCTAGCACAAGGCAAGTGTCAAGCAACCAATGGGCAGATTCCCTTGGATCATCCTCTTCCACAGTGCATCACATTGTCAAAAAGACATGTGTTGCCCCCTCAGTTGGCTGTTTCTGGCCACACCACAGCACAGCTGCCAATGTAGTACCTGTTTGCCATTGTTGGGTCTCTATTGTGCTTTATAAACATTTAAAATGTACAATTCAATATGTAGTTTCACTTTGCTAAATTCTTTGCAGCAATAAATGAACTGTCCCAACTCGACATACATCTAGAAACTAGTAAAGATAATCTTAGAAATAATAAAGTCAGGGCAGCCGTTTGTAAAACAGTCCAAAACCCTAAAGCCTTTAAGGAAACGAGGGTTTTGAAAACGTCTGCAAGAACCCCAACTCCATTTACTTTAAAGTGATAGCATTCAAAATCTGTGCTGCCATCGGTTTCCAGGTACTTGTCATTACATTTAGCAATACGTTTACAGAATTAACCACAAATGCTTTTGTGAAAGGAATGTGTCTTTCACTGGCACCTCCAGATGCAGACTTTCAATTTCTTGCACTAGTCTACCCAGTACGACTTAAATATGAAACTGCTCTGTCTCTACTGCCAAAGGACTTGCAAGCAAACACTTTCTGTGCTACCTTCATCGCCTGAGGGTTCTTTTTAGCCAGGCCTTTGAGCACGTGCACTCTGTCTTCTCTTACTGATATTAACATTCTCTTCTAATAGTCCAGTAGTGCTTGCTTAATTTCTCCACTAGCCTACTGTGTTGAATGTTTGTATTAACACTCTCTCGTTGTTCGAAATACTACCTTCATCACAGCCATCCTCTTGTTTTTTAGCACTTTATTTTCGCTCACTGACTCCAACTTGCTGCGCCCAAACCTGTGTGGTGTGGTGATAACTGCATTTTTCTCCCTCCAGGTCCTTGAGGTTTGCAGGCCGTGTCAATTGCCTGCGTGAATATTATATTACACCGTCCTCCGGGGAGCTATTTGCCCAAACTGAACACCTGGCAGTGCCAGGGCAGCACGCAATAGAGAACCCACACGGGAAGCATACCACGTGCATGTGGTTGCCAGGCTCTCTAGCGCGGCGAGGAGGCACCACCATATTGCGACACATATCAATGCCAGTCATGATGAACAAACTCTCCGCCCCCCCCCCCCCCGGCAGTACCCCTCCCTCAAAGAAGCGGCCTGAGGCCCTGATTGACGTCACTGCCATTTACCTAGTTTCTCCCAGGTGACATTGCTCGGCTTTTCTTCTGGCGCTTTATGTAAACTCTGTAGCCCTTCTGCATGAAAGTGTTGTCTGTTTTTCAAGCCGGGCGGTGGCTTTTTTCGCATTTTTACAGTCTGAAAATTACTTCCTTACGTTCCAGGACACACATCAGAGGTAGCCCAGAATCTCCCCAGGGGAGGCGCTCAGTATAGGAAGCCAAGTGTTGCTGAAGTAGCCAAAATGACATTTATCACCATGACTAGGCCCTTGTCAGATCTCCGTGACACAGTGCTAAGTGAACTGTTGCCTTCTTAGTCAATAGTCACCAATTTGTTTGGCAGGTTTTGGCGGGATTGAGAAATGCAGAAACGGCCAGGCAGTAGGAGTTTACTAGGCAGCAGAGTGGCATGCATTGTGCAGTCGGCTCCTTGCACCCCCACCCCTCCAGCTAGGGCCGGCACACGTGTGATCTTCGCTCTCTGTGCGGATGCGGCACCGAGTTACCCTAACGAGCGTTTTATGTAAAGCATCACAGAGGCCGAGGGCACTCACCGTCTTTCTTCGGCATCGTAAACTTTCCACAACTTCTGCCAGCGGCTCCTGCTGCTCCTCTCACAGCCCCTCCAGGGACGACTGGCACCGGGAGGCTGCGGGGGAGCCGGGGGGGGGGTCACACACCGGGCCTGGGGGTCTCTCGTAGGGGTCTACTGACTGCTTCTGCTTGCTTCTCCTCCTGGCTCCTGCCCGGGGTCGCGCCACTCTGCCCCGCCCACCCACCCACGCACGGCATCCAATAATGGATGTTGCGCGGTGGACCAGCCAATCCTGAAGCTGCATGCAGCACCAGGATTGGCTAGGGGGGCACACTGTGTACTCGCCCTGGGCAGCCTTTCAAACCCGGCCCGGCTGAAGCGAATTTCGTAGCGCTCGCTGCATCGCAAAATGCGATGCAGCGCGCGCTACGAAATTAGTTTTATTTATTAAATTGTTTACTTACCTGCAATTATCCATATTCCGTTGTTTACCACCCTCCACCCTGCCTCTCCCCCGCACCGCCTCCCTGCCCCATGAACTCCCTCCACAGGCCGCGGCTGTTGCTGGAGCACGTCACATCCTGCTACCGGAGGAGTGGGGTGTTTGTTTTTAGAGTTAGGAGAAGCGTGCTGGCTAGTTTGAGGGCAGCGCCACAATTAATTATAGCACCTGCCGCTCCAAGTGCTTCCTGCTTCAGCTTGCACAGGGCGGCCGCGTGCTGTCTGTGCCAGCTCTTATTACCCCGTATAAATTTAATATTGCAGCAGGAGACGGAGAGGACTTTGTGACGCAGCAGCCGCCAGGAATTTCATTCATTAACTGGACGGCCCTGCCTGGGACAGTGGTCTGGACGACTATTATTGGAGGCGGGCCGGATGGCAAATATGAATTGCCCCTTCCTGCATTGGCTCGCGGCCTGAGTCTGCTTGCAGCCAGCACAAGACCAGAGTCACTGCCTACAATGGAATGCCAAAAGCGCAATGCCAGAATTACTTAAGAGGGTTGTAGGAGCCTAATCTACTGCATCTGAAGATGTCCAGGATCTCATCAGCAGGCACTAGACAGGCATATCTGGATGATGGTGCAGTGGCGGCTCGCAGTGGGAGTGCTGCGGGACAGTGGGGTGGGGCAGGATGAGGGGGTAGAGGAGTTGGACATACGACGTCCACAAGTAAAGTAGGTAAATAAATAAATAAAACTATTTACCTTGCACTCGCTGCATCGCCGAGTTTGCGTCGTATGTCCAACTCCAATACCCCCCCCACTCTGCCCCACCCCGGCCCACCGCCTCACAGCATTCCCACTGCGAGCAGCCACTGATGTAAGACAATCATTTCCTAAATTGATATTGTGACGTGGATACTATCAGGTAGAGTTATGGGTCATTCGCATATTGAAGGCCCAGTAAGCAAGAATGGCCACTTTTTAATTGAATAGGACATCAGCACACTCTGTAGCATTGCTGAGTGCAGGCATGAGACAGAGACACTAAACCCTAAACGCTAGGCTATTTGCATGCTTTGCTCAGTACAGACGGGTTGTAAATGGGCTCCACACCGGGACTGTATACAGTTAACACTTGATTATTTGAAGCATTTATTCAGTCTAGGTATACTTGCTCACGAGCGTCACTCATAGTCGTTGAAATGTCACTCATAATTACACTTAATTTATGAAAATGTCACACATAGCAATCTGAAACCTTGGCAGCTATGCAAATTTCCTCATGGGTCTACCTCTAGTATTGTCTCCCGGTAATTTCCTGCTCTCCTGAATCCTGTGTCTGTACCCCCTGTTTCATGTCTACTAGTGATTATTTTGTAAACATATACATAAATCCTAGGGTGGGGGGGTCAAAGTCGTTCTTAAGAGCCCTCACCTCACACCTCTTTCTTCCTCCGCCCTAAACTCCCTGTCTCCTTATCACTCTCTTTCAGGTCCTGGTCATCTCTGCTTTCTCCTTTTGTCACTGTTTTCATGTCTTTTCTTACTCCTTTCTTCCTCTTGCTATGGGTGAAATTCTGATGACAAAAAATAAGTCCTAGTCCCAAATTTCATTGCGTGCAACATTCAACCGCCTACACAAATTAATAATTGGGTTGCCAAAAAAAAAATGCCAGCCATGTGCTGTTTAAAGAGCCTGCAAATACCTTGTCTTGGCACTAAATAGGGTTATAAAAAAAAGTATGCATTCATTTGTAATGTGACTTTTCTGTCTTTGCTCCCTTTAATTATCAGTCATAGATCATTCAGGCAGCCTTAGAATACAATTAAAAGAGCTTTCTAGTAATATTTGCTGTTCGAAGTATTACAGATTAGTGCTGAAAATACAGCTTTAGGCGACTGCTTATTTTTGTTCCATCTGGGACATCAAAATAATGAGCTAGCAACCCTAATCATAAGACTTTAATTTTATTGCAGGATCAGCACATTATTTATTTCCTCCACCCTCGATCCCTGATTAATGCCATAATAGCAATAGTTTAACTTGTATCTTAAACTCTACACCGCCGTCAATAACAAGTTAAGTTACTTAAAGTGTCTGGGAATGCACCCTGCATTCAGACAACTCACTCCTCATTCTCGTCCTTCACTTTCACGCTCACCCTGCACTCATAGCGATCACAATGCACTCACACTAATCACCATGCACTCACACCATTCACCAGCTCACCCTGCATTCAAAGTGATCACTCTGCACTCACAATACACTTGCACTGTTCACACTGTACCTCACCCTGCAGTCACAAGAGTACACTACTCACCCTACACTCATGTGACACTTCACTCACCTGTTCCGCTCACTGCTGAATCTGCAATTTCACTCAAACAAGCCCATAACTAACCATGCATTCATTCATCCCACTCTGCACTTACATCTGCACCCAAATTCACATAGGGGCATATGTATGAAAATCCCTGTTTGCAAATCTCAAATATCGATTTTTTGAGAATCGCTATTTGAGAATTGCAAAAAGGGATGTATGTAAAAATCGCAATTTTTTTGCGATTTCTCAGTATTCCATAATTGCGCTTAGCAAATTGCGAAATTGCAATCAAGGAATACTTTCCCATTCATTTCAATGGGCCAGGAGGCCCATAGGAATGAAGGGGAAGTCATTCTCAATTTGCGATTCGCAATTTGAGAATCGCAAATTGAGAATAATTTCAAGGGTGCAAGGGTGTCATAAGGACACCCTGATGCACCCCTGAAATGAACAGATGTGCGCATATGATGCACATACATGCCTAACGGCATTTATGTGCGCCACATGACACCTTCACAAATGCCAAAAAGTGCATTTGTGAAAGAAATCGTAAATTACCACCAACTTGAAGTTGGTTGTAATTTGCGATTTCTTAAGAAGAAATCGCAAAACTTGAGTGCTTGCTGCATAGCATTTAAGGAATCGAAATTTGCGATTCCTTAAATGCTTACGCAAAATGAAGGAATCTTAAATTTTGCGATTCCTTAATTTTACGATGCGATTTCACTAATACATCCCGTTTTGCGAATTTTTAGTCGCAAACGCTGCTTTTTTGCAATTTGCAGAGTTTGTGACTAAAAATTCTGTTCATACATATGCCCCATGGTCACCTCACTCACCCTGCAGTCACTCCTCTTACCCTACTCTCACATTGTCGCAGTTTTGTAATGAAAAAAAAGTCATTTAAAACTTATCTTCGCCTCTGGTCCTGTGTCTCGTCTCCTCTCTCTGTTCCTCACAGGAAGCAGGCAGCTGCCCTCTCCTCCCCTAAGCCAATCACAACGCTGCAATGGCAGTGTTTTTTGTTTTTTTTTAAAGTTTTTGAAAACCTTTATTGTGCTTCAAAGCAAAACAAATACGGGCCTACAACCTATCGGCCGGCCACGAACACAGTTAAGCACCAATGCAGCGTTACGGCGACATAGCATTAATCACTTTCAGGCGAGCATTCAATTACACTGTATACATCGTAACACCATGCCTCAGAATCAATGAAGGTTAATTTTAAAAGGTTTTTTAAGCAAGCATTGTAACATGTCGTACTGCACCAAGTCTTTTGTAAAGAAAGAAAGAAGGATCCATGCGGGAGGAGCAAAACCATAGTTTCAATCATACGTGCAGGATAGGACCGCCAACCAGTGAGTTCCCCCCGGGCAGGAAGGCAACCATCCACAGAGTCAGATAAAAGACCCCTCACGTGCGCCACCCGAACCCTGCCGCCCCCTAACCCCTAGTAAAACTAGACATGGACCCGGGAAGAGAAAAATCATAAAAAAGCAAAGAAAGGCACCATAGAAATAAAAACTCGAACTAAAAGTAACCCCCCACCCTACACACATGCAGAGGCTATGGCCTGCCCCCCCCCCCTAGCAGAGTGTCTGTCGCCCCATAAACCCGAAATATAGCGAGTGAAGAGAAAAGAAGAGAAGAAGGAGAAAAAGCAATAGGGAAAGCAAAAAAGAAAAGGTATAATCCAATGACTCAGGGAGTAGGAACAGGGACCCGTCCCTGGACTCCCCCACGAGAAGGTCCGGGAGGAGGGTCAATTAAACATACAGGCGAGCTCCACCGGCCCATTAAGCAATACCCGCCCCAACAGCAACATCAGATAGAGCAACAGCAAGCAATCATGTGGGGAGAGGCATTGCACAGTCAGCGACAAAACAGGCCAAATTCGAGGACCACCCTACCTCCACCCACCCGCCCGGGTGTCAAACAATGAAAGTCACCTATCCCTGGCCCGATCTGGGACGTTGTCTCTCGCCCCCTCCGCTCGGCAGTCCCGTGAATTGCAGGAGAAGAAGAGAAGATGGCCGCCCGGGGGAGGGGGGAGGTGCAAAAACAAGGAGCAAATGGCGTCCGGTCCCAAAAAAGGATTCCCCCTCAGCATCAGTTCTCTCTGGCATGGTCCATCCGTGATATGCACCAAACGAAGCAATCAAAGTCCAAGGCAAGCATGTTGGTAACGAAACAGGGGGACAAAGCACTGGTAGCCAAATCCACGACATCTCAAGTGGCTGTACACAAGCGAGCGCGGGGCAGGAGGGAAACCATGTATCAGTGACTGTAGTAGTAAGTGGCAACAGACCTCCGCCCGCCATAACAAAGGTTACAGTATCGTCCTCAGCTGCTTCTCGAGACAATGTTGCGGCGGCAGGCTGCGGCAACCCCCGTCCGGAGTGATGTGGGTAACCCTTCTCCTGCTTCTGGGTGGAATTCCGGGCACAGGCATCCAGTCTCGCCCCCAACGCGCTACAGCTGCTCTGCACCACCGAACGCAGCTCACCCAGGGCTGCCAACACATCTGCCAGCGTCACATCAGACTGTGGGGTCCCCATTGTCTCAGTCCCTTGTGATGAATGTGCTCCGATCGCATGCACTCCGGGGTGATCGCCGTTCCGTCGGATTGCCCTTCAGTGGCCAGCCGCTGGTATCGCCATCTTGTCTTCCCCCCGAATCTGAAGCGCCGGGGGAGGACAGGGGAAAGTAGCGGGACGCGACCCGGCAGCAGTAAATAACCCTGGCCAGCAGTATTCCGCCCGATGCAGGTGGCTGCTTAGAGCCGATAATTGCGCGGCGAGGTTTTCAGACCCGGGCAAAGTGCACCGTCCCAGTACGGAGGGATCCGTAGGACAAAGCAAGCATGGCGGCCAAGCATAAAGGACTCGCTGGTCAGGCGCCTCTGCCCACCGTCACCGTGTAGTCCGGGGAATGCACTTCGGTCCCCGTCAGCAGGCAGCACTCAGGTCGCGTCCCAGCAAAGATGCGCCGTTCAATGCCACCATCCCGGCACCAAGGTAGCTGCAGGAGGGGACGAGAGGTCCACGGAGCGTCTCGGAGCAGACTGGGTCCCGGGCCAGGGCGCGTTTGCCCACAACTTCAGAATCCGGGCGGGTGGAGAGGCCGGCGGAACACCGGTGACATCAGCTCCGTGGCCCGCACCTTTCAGGTTAAAAACTGACGAACGTAGCAAGCAGGATCCAGGTGCGGGATACCGGGGCCGGCGGAGCCGAAGGCTGCGCGTCCGCTCAGGTCGCCATCTTGGCTCCTCCCCCCTGCAATGGCAGTGTTGTGATTGGCTTGGTCGCAGACCGTACAGGCGTCTTTGGGGAGGCCATTTTCCCTATGCAGGCTGCATCCAGCCTACATGGAGAAAACAGGAGAGTACCTATGACTGGTTTGGTCGGCCCTGGGCCCGACCAAACAGTCAGTGCCCACAACAGTGGGCAAGCCTCTCCTCCCATGCCTGGTGCAG
The DNA here is from genome assembly GCF_964263255.1 of Lissotriton vulgaris. Taxonomy (NCBI): domain Eukaryota; kingdom Metazoa; phylum Chordata; class Amphibia; order Caudata; family Salamandridae; genus Lissotriton; species Lissotriton vulgaris. Next base: position 960,694,326 of record NC_141685.1, on the reverse strand, counting down.
GACCGTCCACGTGCCCGCCCCCAACCAAACCCTTCTGCTTTCGTGCAGTGCGAGAAGCAAAAAAATACAATGGTATTCATAGTACCATTTTATGTTTCTGCTTCTCATACTGTGAGAAAGCAGTGGGACAATGCTCCTCTGCCCACGCAGAGGAGCTGCCCCTGCTTGCGTGATTACGCAGTGCAGGTGCCTTTAGTTGTCAGGGGTAGTGGGTGCAGGTGCCATAGTGTGCTGCTGCTTGAGAGTGCAAGTGCTAGAGGGTTCAGGTGCTTTTACGGGTACCAGTAGGTACAGGTTCAGTGCAGTTACCAGTAGGTGCAGGTGCCATTCAAGCATCAAAGCTCTCCAGGCCCTTTCCAGGAACAGTTAGTTTAAAAGGGACAGGGCTGCAGGCCCAGGACAGTGCACTACCCGGGTGGTGGCAGAGACTGCCCTGGAGGTGCTGAGGGGGTTGCACCTGAAGATACGGTGGCCTGCAATGGAGATTGCTACATGAAGCCTTCCTTGGAAGGTATTGGGAGGTGATCGGCTTAGCCTTATGAGAAAGTGATATGTTTGTTTCTTCAGGCTCGCTTAGCATTCTAAGAAAGCCAAGAGCCTTCAACCTTTACTCTGTCTTACCATTCGAGGACTGCTCAGTACCCATTGGCTTGAAGTTTTCTCTCAATGGATGGGGCAATCTTGGACCAAAGTTGGACATCGTTGAGCACTTCAAGGCAGAGTGGTGGGTGCTATTTATTTAGCCTCACGCAACATAGAAGACTCAGGCAAGATGAGCTTCCTCTGGGTGGGCGCTCGAGTGATAAACCGGTTTGGAAACTGGCGCAATGAGGGGGCCACACAACTGCTGAATGGAGTCTATTCTGAGGAAAATCCAGTGAAGTGTGGCACCACTGGGGGTCTGTTTTCCGCCCACAGCTCTTCAGTGTATTCGAAATTTGGAAGGCTGGAAGCATGATGACATGATGACCTGTCATAATACTAGCATCTCCGATGAAGCTGAAGATATAATTTGTTTTTAGGTCTTGCATAATCTCTTGTAACAAAAACAAATCTTACAAGGGGCTTAGAACCCACCCATTACTTACCTTTACATACCACTGGTCGGCTCCCATGTCGCTCTCATTTTCTTGCTTATTATTGGACAGCTCTTCCTCCTCACCTCCGGCTTCCTCCCCAGGCTCTGTGTGTGTGTCCCCATGCTGTGGAGAGTGGACCATGTACTGCATCCTGTCTGTGCTTGGGCACCTGCAGAGTTATTTGTTTTATTTTTATTTTAGCGTGTAGCACTCCATCAGAGCGCATCGTTCTGCGGGCTGTCTCTGTACAGACCCAGACCTCGACGCCATGGCCTCAGTTTCCGAGCTGTCCTTTATTTACACTCCTCTCGTCCTCCACAGTACAACGTGCCCATCATGGTGAGTCCCCAGGAATCGCCGTGTACATCGTGAAGATTCCATTCCTTCTTTGAAAATTTGGTTCCCTTAAGTCAGTTTCTTCTCCCCCTCCCACTTGCCAATGTGCGTTTCCATACGCCACCACCTCACCAACCCCACCCGCCCTCCCATTCATGCAATTTTGGTGGGCATAGTGGGCTTTTACTAATTCTTCATTTACCTAAACCGTTTTCGCGAATAACATCTCAATGCAACAAACAAACAAGTTACTTACCTTCTGTAACACCTTATCTGGGAGAGACTATATCTAACCACAGATTCCTTACCTTTGAATTTCCCCAGGTGTCAGACTGGATCCGGAAGATTTTTCTTGAGCAGAACTCCTGCGCACTGGTAGGTGGTGTCGATTGGCTCCACTTGGCGCCGTCGACATTGTCCATTTCAGAAGCGACTTCCGCTGCACATGTATAGGCGCCACCAGGTGCACTGATTTCAGTTTCTTTTCATGACTTTCCATGGCAGAAGCGCTGAGCCATAAAATGCACTGCCACTGGTGTCTCCAAACTAGGGCCCTGAAAGGCCCAGACATAGAAATCTGTCTGTAGAACAAGGAGGATGGGTGGGGCGGTAAGGAATCGGCAGCCACTGAAGGTAAGTAACTTGTTCATCTGATAGAGCCTTCTAGAAGCAGATTCCTTACCTTTAAATAGACACCCAAGTAATACCATCCCAAAAGGAGGGTCTGCAGATGAATTTCAGACCAGGAAGTCCTGTAAGACAGAACAGGCGAAGTGCCCATCTCTACACCCCTGACTATCCAGCCAGTAATGTTTGGTGAATGTGTTAAGGGAAGCCCACATTGCTGCCTGCAGATACCCAGAACTGGAAATCCACGAGCTAACACTGTGGTCGCAGCCTTAGCTCTAGTGGAATTTGATTGCACGCCTTCAGGAGGTTGGCCAATAAGTAGCAGAGTTTGATGCAGCACACAACCCAGCAAGAGCTGGTTCGCTTCTGCACTGCCCAACCTTTCTTTGCACCCACATACCCCACGAAGAGTTGGTTGTCTACCCAGAACTCACATGTGCGGTCAAGGTAGAATGACAATGCTCTTTTTGGGTCCAGACGGTGGAGCCAATCCTCTTTTTTAGAGGGATGGAGGGAGCATAGAATGTAGGCAGGATGATCGATTGGCCTACATGGAATGATATGACCACTTTCGGCAGAAAGGAGGCCCAAGAGTGAAGCACCACTTTGTCAGGTTAGAGGAATAGGTAAGGTGGCTTAGATGATAAGGCCTGCATCTCACTCACTCAATGGGCAGATACAATTGCCACCAGAAAGGCTGTTTTGAGAGTGAGTAGCCAGAGTGGACAGTTGTGTAGAGGCTCGAACGGAGTACACATAAAAAAATGCTGTAAGCAAATTAAGGTCCCAGTCAGGCATAATGAATGGTAAAGGGGGAAAAAGGTGGACAAGACCTTTCAAAAACCTGTCTACAGTTGGGGATTTAAACAAGGAGGGTTGATCAGGCAGCTGCAAGAAGGCAGACAGAGCAGAAAGACATCCCTTAATTGTGCCCAGTGCCGAGCCCTCCTGGGCAAGGGATATAACAAAGAAGAAAACTTCAGAAAGCTGGTCAGAAAGGGGATCAATGGACATTTCTGCACACCATGTTACAAATTATTTCTAATGACAGGCATATAATGTCTTGGTGGAAGGATGCCTAGCTGTCAGAATCACATTACAGACTTTGGGAGGATGGTAAAAAGCTGTCAACGGCCGCTGCTCAATCTCAATGCAAGAAAGCGGAGAGTGGATAGGTTTTGGAAGAGAACCATCCCCTACTGCTGTGACAGAAGATCCTCCCGAAAGGGCAGCCTGATCAGAGGATTAATGGCCAATTTCAGTAGCTCGGGATACTAGACTCTCTGTGCCCAGTCTGGAGCCCCAAGGATAACTTGGATCCCGTCATTCCGGATCTTCTTGAGACCTCAGGGAAGGAGGAGAATGGGTCTAAAGCTGTACAGGAGTCTTGAGCTCCACTAGAGACGAAAAGTGTCTCCAAGTGAGAACTGCCTTGGAAGCTCCAGAGCACACAACTTTTAACATTGTGCATTCTCAACAGAGGTGAACAGATCTAACCTAGGCTTTCCCAACTATTGAAAGAGACCTTCCGCCACCTCTGGATGGAGACGCCATTCGTGATCTGCTAGGCATCGATGGCTGAGTTCGTCCACTCTGGTGTTCAACAAACCTGCTGATTCAGCCAAGTCTGGAGACACAAGGCCTCTTGACAAAGGGTCCTTGAACCCACCCAAACCTGTTGTTACATTACCATATGGTGTTGGTGGGGTACGTGAACACCCACAGTAGCCTTCCCTTGATGGAGGGTAGACAGGCTCTCAATGCCAGTCAGATCACACAGAGCTCCAACATTTTGCTCTCCACTTCTCCCAGATGGCTGCACGAGCCCAGGAGTGATGCATCTGCCACTAGTGTCAGCTCAGGTTGGGAAAGGGAGAGGGGTCTTCCACTGGCCCAATTTCAGTTGGTTTGCCACCACCACCGTAGATCTCTTGCAGTTCTCTCCAAGATCTGGATCAAGTCAGAGAGATTGCCCTGATGCTGCACCCACTGGGACTTCAGGTCCCACTGAAGAGCTTGCATATGCCATCTGGCATGTGTCACCAGCAGGATGCTGGAGGCCATAAGGCCAGACACCTCAGAGTCAGTCTCACCGAAGCCCAGGATAGAGGCTGAAACACTGGTATCATAGCCTGAATACCCTGGACTCGCCACTCAGGAGGGTAAGCCCGAAACTGCACTGTGTCCAGAACAGCTCTGATTCCAGGAATGTTTGAGAGGGAGTCAGATGTGACTTCGACACTTTGACAGTGAACACTAGCAATTGCAGAAGGTTCACAGAAGTCTAGAGTTGGGAGCCCGCCTTCAACAGCCAGTCATAAAGATAAGGTAAGACTGGCACCCTTGATCTCCGCGGATGAGCGGCAACCACCCCCATCACCTTGGTAAACACCAGGGGTGCTGGTAACGCCAAAGGTGGCACAGTGAACTGAAAATGCTCGTAGCCTAACGTAAACCTCAGATTGCGCTGTGGGAAGGCAGGACGGGAATATGAACATAGGCGTTCTGCAATTCCAACACTACTCTCCAGTCTCCAGGGTCCAGGACAGCCAAGACCAGAGCCAGAGTGAGCATCTTGAATTTCCCCTTTTGGGGAAGAAGTTGAGGGCTGAGAAGTTTAAGATAGGGTGAAGGCCTTTGTTTTTTTGGGGCCAAGAAAGTAATGAGTATAGCAACCACAGCCTACTTCTGGCCCCAGAGCCCGCTCTATGGCTTCCTTGGCCAAGACAGCCATGACTGCTGCCAGTGGGGCAGGAGATGGTAAATCCTGCTGTCAACTGGATGTCCATGGTGTGAAAGGGATGGACTAGGAAGGCTTGGAGATGGCAGCTGCGGGTGGTGAGACCCCTGGTACCACGCCCTCATCCATGCAGAGGCTGGGAAGCCAGTACTGCTTGGTGGCTGGCAGGGTATCAGCGTGGTTGTAAGCCCCTTCCGTAGCCACAAAAGGAGCAAAAGACAGACTGGGGGTGATGTGGTGTAGCTGAGAGGCCCAAGGACTTAGTCATAGCCCCGGTATGCTTAATGCGCTCCAGCACTGATTCTGCCTTGTCTCCATTCAAGCAAACCGGGCCGAAGACGGCTGTAATGCCAGAAACCGGTCCCCGGGAGCTTGTTTCCTTCCCAGTGTAAGAATTGGCTTTTGTAGTTTGGTTTGTCCTGTTCCCATCATGCACTGGGACAGGAACAGACTAATTTGCATACAGTCAGGTTCTGAAACTGGGATGGTGCAGTGAGCTAAAAAACGGTGTTGGATCTAGCCCTGATCTCTTGACTGGGTGAGAGCTTTCTACTTAATTCAGAGACTCTGTCCCTCACCACCCCTTGTTGTAAATATTGTCTCCAAATAGGCAGGTGCCATTGAAGGGCATGTCCATAAGGGAAGCTAGGACATCCCCCGAAAAGTCAGTCATCCTCAACCAGGCGTGGTGCCTGAGGGCCACTGTTGACAAAACCCCTCTGTGCAAGTGAGTCAGTCATGTCCAAGCCACAACAAATTGTAAATTTTGCCTTGTCTCTCCAATTGGCAACAGCCTGAGAGAGTACAACCGGGGCATCCTCCAGAACCTGTAGCAGCACTTGCCCAGCTGTGTCCCACAGAGTGTGGGAGTAATGGTCCAAAATGCATGCAGTGTTCACAGACCGCGATTCTGGGCTGGCAGAAGGAAAAAGTTTCTTCCCCAAAGAGCCAAGCATTTGGATTCTCTGTCTGCGGAAGCGGTAAGGAATGCGCCTTGGCAAGTCTAGGCTTGGACCACCAAGCTCTCCAGGGTAGGGTGTTGGGTGATGAAGTCTGGGTCCCCTTTACAGGAGCCGCTATGTTGGGTTTGGACCTGGTCCCAAACAGGACGTCAGTGAGGGCATCATTAAATGGGAGTAGGGGTTCTGATGAGAAGACTCCCGGTTGTAGTACCTCTGTCAAGATTTTGGTCCTGACTGCCATTTGGGGCAACTGACGATCAAGGACCTCAGCTGCCCTCCACACCACCATTGTGTACAAGACTCACTCCTCTGTAGCCATGGTATTGGGAGAAGGCCTTCCAGTATCTGGAGAAGTATCCAGTCCACTAGTGTGACCCAGTTCCTCAGTCAAGTCCATATTAGGGTCTTCTATATATGGCTGGTATTATTCAGGGTCCAGCGACCCCTCTCATTCCTACCAGAGTCCTAGCCTGTGGGAATAGGGTTCAGGCTCTGATCTAGGAAGCGTAGCTTCTGTCAGAGTTGACATCGTGCAACACCCATCCAGCTCCGAATCAGAGTTAGGGATCACAATGGGGATGGCGCTGCTGGTGGGTGCCGGCAGCACCGGGTGCGTCGGGCTTCGGACCAGTGCCGGGGAAGTTGAGATGGTATGAGGGACATTAATCCAGATCCAGGAACGGATCCTTGGGGGCCCACTGGAGCAGGCCGGAGCAGACGGTACAGAACCAGATGGGGACCCCACCAACCCTGCGGGGCCTGAAAGTGCATGGATGTGGTCGGCCACCGAAAATGAGACATATGGCCTCATAAAACTCTATGAGTTGGGCAGAGGTCGATCCGGCTCCCAGAAGATTGGGGAGGGGCAGAGTCAGCTCAGTCACAGGCTCTGAAGAATCATGCCTTGAACGCCGACACTCCCTCATCTCGTCAGCGGATAGACAAGGAGAAGTCAAAGAGCGCTTTGACTTCTTGCTCTTTTTCTTGTGCCTTTTACCTGAGTGTCCCAAGCACTTCAAATTGGACAAAGAGGACTTCGGACTCTGTGAACGATCCCAGGACCTTCCCCTCAACTGGGACCTGGACTTCCGCAAAGTCACATTCTGGGTCACTGGCAGCTTCAGGGACTGCTTCATCAATACCTTCAGGGCCATGTCCCAGCAATCTGTGCACAACTTGGTTTCGTGGTCGCACTCCAGTCACCACAGGCAATTTAAGTGCGGGTTCGTCATCAACATCGGCCAGTGACAGGCCCCGAAAGTCTTAAAACCTGTCTTATGAGATGACATCTCGACACACAAGAAGGTAATACTTTGAAAATAGTAGACTAAATGTTGGGGTAGCTCTTCTCCGGATCAGCGCTGGCTGGTGCGGAAAATAAAGACTGACATCAGCGCACCTGGGTGGTGCCTATATAGGTGCCCCGCATGTCACTTCTAGCATTGACGATGCCATGCAGAGCTGATCGACACCACCTACTGGCGCACATGGGTACTGCTCATGAAAAATCTTCCGGAACCAGTCTGGCGCCTGGGGAGATTCAAAGGTAACAAATCGGTGGCTAGAAGACTATCAGATTAACAGTTGCAAATAAGAGACCCTCAGAAAGTTACTTCCTGCTGGAAAACTCAGTTAGCCAAAGCAGAACATTTATTTTTAGGTATTCATAGAGCACAGCAGGGCTTTATGTGGGCCGGGGGAGCTACTGAGACAGGTCCCTATCAGATTCTCCATTTTTGCCCTCACCCTCAGGGTGAGAAAAAAAATCTTAACTCTGAAGCAGTACCACGCTTCACCGCCCTTGATGTAACTTAGTTATACTTCTTTCATAGTCTTATCATTTCAGAATTGAAGCATTTTGAGCACTATGTACAATGAAGCCATAGTTGTATGCTGATTTATCTTATGCAACTAACAACCATTGACAAAGCCAATTGTCTTGGCTTGTTGTGGGTATAACGTTAGGTGCTGTATTATACATTGCAATGACAGAAATAGTAAAATGCCAGTCTGGCAGCACACTATGCTAAGCACAGGTTTTTAGCATAGGTGTTTTTAAGCCACACCCTTAATTGCATAGGCCACACCCCTTTGAAAGACCCCCCACCCCCCCCCCCCGTTTTTTCATCCCACTTAAAACCCTAGACCATAGCATTTTAAACACAGATCACACTGAACTGAAACTAAAATAAAATGTTAAACATACCGTTGGAAAGCAGCTTGAAAAAAAGGAAAAATGAGGGGCTTGGCAAATGCAATATAGTATGTGGCCAAAAGACCATTAATATTTTTACAGGTATTTTTTACGGGGTGAGCAGTAAATGTTTTTTCTGGAAATATGTTTCAATTGCAAGATTGATCATTTTGCACAATTGATCAGCTAGGCAGAGCAACAGATCTAAAGCCAAATTACATTTTTTGTCATGACCTGCATTATTTGTTATTGTGTACAGATGTAGTTGCATGCTTGTTTCTGCCATTTTTATGGGGCATGCACTTTTAATGCTGGTGTCCAGTACCCTCGCCCTGCTCCTCCTGCCATCTGATCTTTTTATCACATCACACCCTCCCCGTCTTTCTCTGTAACCCACCCCATCGCCCTCCTCCCGCTGCACATCTTTCTACCCCACCCTCCTCCTTTGTGTTCCTTGCCAGCTTCAAATCCCCCCTCATTTTAAAACCATTGCACTTCACGTCGCACAGCAGCGCCATAGCTAAAATTAGAAAAGAAATGCAATGACACGGTCAACGCTGGCCGAGTCAAAGCTTTTTTAGGTCTTGCCTAGGCAGCGCTTGCACTGTTTCTTCGAGACATGCTGTATTCAGGCTATGGGCATTAAGCTCAGCACATGTTCTGCCCATCTTTACAATTGACTCCTCTTTCTGTCTTTTGTCAATGATGTCTTTTGATTTGTCAAAAGGCTTAGTAGTCCCTCCTTAGTACATCCCTCGCTCCTGTTGTAACCTCCCATAAGGACAGCCCCTCTTACATGTGTCCTTGCTCTCTGGCTTTCATTAGTAGTTAGGGTGAACTATTTACTCAATTAATGTCTTGCTGAAGCAGACATGACATGCTGTCTGAGCCTTAGTGGCGGCGCCATTTTTTTATTATTTACAATTTACAACGGACGGGCACTTATGTGGGTGCTTGTGCGTCCGCTTTATATTTACACAAAAAGTGCCCGCCGTGACATCGCACTTTAACTTTAAATATTGGGTTTTATTTTTAAATACACCATATCACGCTTTAGTCATCCTCTGACTAGAGCCATCCGGTGTCTTCTTACGTCACGAACGCGTCGACTTATGCAGGCCACCTCTGTTCCATCCTCCCGAGTACTGCGGCTCCAGGTGCTGACACAACTGTATGCTGCCACAGTTTAGTTTAGTTTATGGCATTTATTAAGCGCTTGGTTGCACAGAGAACAGTGCGTCCCCGCGCTGACAACCCTACCTACAACTCTTCGGCCGGGCTCAAGAGGCTGGACACAGGGGCAAGAATACACTATGCTGAGTTTAACCTGGGAAAGAGATGGGTTTTCAACCTCTGTCTGAACCTGGTTTCAGAGGGCTCCATCCTCAGTTCGATAGGAAGGTTGTTCCAGTTGTTGCTGGCGTGGAGTCTAAAAGAGCGTCCTCCCATCCTTGCTCTGTGTATCCGAGGTACCACTAATTGCATGCTACCCATCGACCTCAGGGGACGTGTAGGGCGATATACTGGGAGCAAGTCCTGGAGATATGGAGGTGCTTTTTTGTAGGCTATACGGTGGGTGATGCACATGGTTTTGAACATGATTCTTTCCTTTATTGGGAGCCAATGAAGGGTGCGTAATGCATGTTTCCCCGAGGCTCTCCTAGGGAGGTTGAGGACCAGCCTCGCTGCAGCGTTCTGGACGCGTTGAAGCTGTGTTAAGCCCTTTTTACTAAGTCCACATAGGAGGGAGTTCCCATAATCTAACTGGGAAGTGACCAAGGCGTGTACCATGGTTTTTCTGGAGCTCGGGGGCAATAGGTCCAGGATTTTCCTTAGGACCTTCAAAGGTCCGTAGCATTTTCCCGCAACCTTACCCACATGATTGGTGTAGGCAAGATTAGAGTCCAGATGAAAGCCAAGGTTCTTAACTGTGTCCACTGGGACCGGGACAGAGCCCAGTTCGGTGGGCCACCAGGCAGAGGTCCAGATGGAAGGACGTGGACCTACAATAAGAACTTCCGTCTTGTTACCATTAAGGCGGAGACAGTTTTGTTTCATCCAGCCGTCTAGAGCCACAAGGCAAGCCGAGAAATTCATAGCATCCACAACTGGATCACGGGACAAATTGATCACCAGTTGTGTGTCATCTGCATAGGAGACTATTGCCACACCATATGACTCCACCAGTTTGGCAAGGGGTTCCATGTACAGGTTGAATAATGTAGGGCTCAAAATAGAGCCCTGAGGAACCCCTTGCCTGAGACATCTTACACTGGATTTGCATGGTGGGCAATGCACTTGAAATCTTCTGTTTTTCAGAAAGGATACCAGCCACTCATGAGCGGGACCGGTTATTCCCTTTTCCCTCAGTCGGTTCAGTAGTACGGGATGTGATACGGTGTCAAACGCCGCACTTAAGTCTAATAAGACTAGTGCGGCCGTGTGACCTTCGTCCGCCTTGCTCCGCAGTAGCTCTGTTGATAGGAGGAGGGCAGTCTCAGTCGAGTGTTTCGCTCTGAAACCCGATTGAGACGTGTGTAGGAGCAAGTTTTCCTCCATAAAACTTACCAGCTGTCGATTGGCCAGTTTTTCTACTACCTTCGCGCAGTAGGGGAGAAGGGAGATAGGCCTTAGATTGTCGAGTTGCGCTATGCTTAAGTGGGCTTTCTTTTTTATTGGGACGACTTGGGCCAGTTTCCAGCTGTCCGGCACTAGACATTCATCGAAGGAAAGCGTGGCCATATTACCTATCTGCTTCGCCACCTGGGGAAGGTGATTACGGAGAATTCTCGCTGGTACCGCGTCAAGGGGAGAGCCCGATTGGATGTCCGATAGGATGTTGATAAACTCCTCAGTTTGGGGAACCGCAAATTTCCTGAGTTCTTTTTTGATCATATTACCGCGGTTATGGTCGGGCGAGTTAGTAGCCTCTAAATTAGTCTGGAAGGAGGCATATTTTTTGACCATATTACTGCGGTTATGGTCGGGCGAGTTAGTAGCCTCTAAATTAGTCTGGAAAGAAGCATAGATCTTTTCTACCTTCCCTATAAAAAAGTCTGCAATCTCGTTGCATGACTCGGTCGTGGGTGGACCTTCCCCTGAGCTCGCGAGAGTAGTGGAGAGTTCCTTTAGAATCATAAAGAGTTCTTTCGAAGTATTCTCTGCACCACCTATCCTGTTGTTATAGTACTCTCTTTTAGAGTTCCTGATCTGGCTGTGGTAGACTCTGAGCTCGCTCTTATAAGCTTCGCGTAGTGAGGGGGCGTAATCCACTCTCCATCTGCGCTCCAAGGTTTTGCATTTGGTTTTAGCAGAGCGTAGCTCAGCGGTGAACCACGGAGCGGATTTGGTGCTCCTTGCCATGGGTTTATGAGTCCAAGGGGCTATATTGTCCAGCGCACCTTGAACCCATTCTTCATACATCTTGTATGCCTCCTCCAAATTATCACTATGTTTTGGGGGGTCCTGTTGTAGGGCTTGACGGAAGGCCTCGTGACTGAATTTCCTCCAGTCCCTGCGTCTAATAGCGGGAGGTTTCCGTAAGGGCCCCCTATTGGGCAGTTTTCTGAGTTGGAATGGTATCAGATAATGGTCTGACCATAGGATCTTAATCGGGGCGGAGACCCTTATATCGTCCCAGTTAGTAAAAATAGGGTCTAATAGATGTCCTGCTTGATGGGTGGCACTATTATCAGCTAGCTCAAACATAAGAGCCCTGAGTTCATTAATTAAGGAAACGGCCTCTCTGCAGTAGACATCCTCTAAATGCACGTTGAGGTCTCCTACAATCATGAATTTATTATGGCGTAAGGCCGATTGCGTTAAAACATCCAGGAGGCTTTCAATGAACGCAGTTGCCACACCCGGGGGGCGGTATATAAGGAAGCCCTTAATGGTACAGTTAGGGCTGACCGTGATAGAGAAGAGTCCTGATTCACATTTACTAATGGGAGTTGGTTCAAGAGAGACTGATAGGTCGCTTTTGTGAATAATAGCTATCCCCCCCCCTCTTTGATCCCCTCTATTGATGTGAAGAATATCGAAGCCGGTAGGGAGGGCCTCTACTATATCAGGGATGGATTGTTCATCCAGCCATGTCTCGGTCAAGAAGACCAAGTCGGGTCTGTCGTCAGTCAGTAGGTCATAGATATTCAAGCTATGTTTTTTCATTGAGCGGCAGTTCAGTAATAGGGCAGAAAGTTCCTTACCCTCATTACTCGTTGCTTGGTCTCTGTGTATAGTATGGCCACAGCCCGCACATTTCAGGGGCCATTGTTCCACCTGCAGCTTGTGATAGCATTCCGTCGGCAGCCTCCTGCGCAGCTGAAGTAATGCCTGCCTCGTATATGTTATATTCCCATATTGGTCTGACAGGAAAGTGCTACTGGTTTCTGCATGGCTCAAGCTGGTTTCAGCAGCTCACAAACCATTTCACACAGCTGCAACCCACATTGGCTTCCCTGTCCCTGATCGGGGCCCCAATAGGGTGGTGATTGTGACTTGCAAGTCTTTATTCCCACTGTACCAACCGTTTCATTGTACTAATGGAGCACTTCACAGCCCGGTTTTGAATGCTGGTGCTAGAGTGAAGATATTATCTGCTAGGAATTTTTTTATTTTTTTATAAAACCTTTATTGCACCTTACAGTTTCACACAGCTTTTGGCCTACAACACAGGGGGCCGGCCGCAATCTTATCCAGACAGTTGCGTATCAACAGGATATAACCTCATACTGGTCGCCATGTTCTGGGTTCGGCAACTTCGCAATACAGTAAAGGTACATAATTTGCAATAGTATTGCTGATCTATATAGGTTTGGTTTTCTATTTTATAACAATAACAACATAAAACACAAAGAAATCACATTACGGTCATCAGTGATTAAGTAGTTACACACTAGCTGAGTCGTTGAGCGTTCCCATTGAGTGTACCTACACTTACTCCCTTAGAGCCGGCCACGATCGCAAATTCTGGGAATGTGTGTGCTCTCGTGCGTGTGACTTTTCTGGGGCCTCGCCCTATTAGTCCCTCAATTCCTTGTTGTCTAAGTCCTCAGTTTATCCCCATGTCCCGCGGCCTCCCCCTCCCTCTTTCCACCTTCAGATTCCATTAGTCGTCCTCTCCCTCCTCATCTGATGTTATTGGGTCTTCCTCCGATAGGGGTTCACAGATCTCCCCTCTGTACACATTCCATGGAGTCCAAATCCTATTCCATTTCCCTGGGCAGGCCCGGCTAGTGTATACCCCCCTTTCTGTTATCATCGCCCTGTCCATTTTCATACACCATTGTGTTTTCGTTGGTACTTCCATCGCTCCCCACCTCTGCGCTATGTCCCGTTTGGCGATTATCATGCCTAAAGTAACCCATTGTTGGCCATGTCTGGACAAATCGTTGGGTCCCCACACATTCAGTAAGCAGTTTCGTGGCTCAGGGACCAGGGAGGTCTCCAAGGTCTGCGATATTGTGCGCATTATTTGCCTCCAGTACTCCTGAATGCGCGGGCAGTCCCATATTGTGTGGAAGAACGTGCCCTCCTCCCCACAACCACAAAGACAGTAGGGATGCTGTGCCCGGTGTATGAGATGTAACGTCGATCTCGTATAGTATACTCTATGCAACATTTTAAGCTGTACGAGCCTCAATTTAGCAGAGATGCCAACTTCTTTTGGCGACGCCAATGCTTCATTCCATTCATGTTCATTCCCCCCAAGCCCTCGTCCTATTGGATTTGTCTGCCGCGTCCGATACAGTGGATCATAATATCCTTCTCCACCGTGTCGAGCAGGCGGGCATCCAAGGCGTTGCACTTGAGTGGGTCAAATCCTTCCTTACGGGAAGAACCCAAGCGGTCCGCCTAGGTCCCTACACTGCCAAACAAACCCCCACGTCCTGTGGTGTCCCCCAGGGCTCTTCCCTTTCCCCGCTCCTTTTTAATCTTTATCTTCGGCCACTTATTCAGTCACTTTCAAAATGGGACATCGTCACTTACAATTATGCTGACGATCTACAAATCATTTTTTCTCTCAACTCACCACATGCCATCAAAACTTTCCACGGAGCCATGCTTCACATCCAACTCTGGATGAACCAGAACCAATTGAAGTTGAACCCCGGTAAAACCGAGCTCCTCCTCCCTGGGCTCAGTCACACCTACTGGGGCCCACAGTTCTGGCCTCCAGAGTTCGGCTCCCCCCCTACCCCAGTAAAAACAGTAAAGAGTCTGGGTGTCATCATTGACACCGAGCTCTCCCTCAGGGCTCAAGTTGGAGCGGTGGTCTCCTCCTGTATGTACCAACTTCGGAGGATCCGCAAAGTTCGCTACCTTCTCCCCCCAGCGGCACTTACTCAAATCGTTATCTCGCTGGTACTTTCCCGTTTGGATTTTTCTAATGCCATCTACCACGGTCTGCCACAATTTTTGATACAACGTCTCCAAGTTGTCCAGAACCAAGCGGCCCGCTTGATTCATGGAACCCCCAGATGGCAATCAGCCAAGCCTCTGCTCACGAGCCTTCACTGGCTCCCAGTCGATCGAAGGGCTGCCTTTAAGGTGGCATGTCTCACCTTCAAGGCACTTCACTGCCCTGGTCCCGCCTTCCTAAAATCCCTTATTCACCCTCACTGTCCCACACGCAATCTGCGATCAGCTCACCGCGATCTGCTGATCACCCCCAAGAGTAAAACTAAGAGATTCGGCGGCCGCCGTTTCTCCTACCTAGCTCCTGTGCTTTGGAATCTCCTCCCTCTCCCAATCAAATCCCCCCTTCCCTCTTGAACTTCAGGAAAATGTTAAAAAACCCACCTCTTCCCCATCTCTGGCTAGTTTTTGTCATCTATACTCCCCCCTCATCTGTTCTGTCTGTCAGAGCCAGGAAGCTTCGGCGCGCTCTATAAATTGCATTTAACATAACATAACATCTATGTTACCCTCCCACTTGTCTTTCAATTTAAGCATTGGGTCTGGCAAGTTGTTAATTAACTTACGGTATATGAGTGACGTCGCTCGTTCAATCATATAAACCGTAAGGAGGCGATCTTCAAGCGGGGAGGCCTCTGGTACCTTCGTTCCAGGGGGGATGGCAGTGAGTAGTGTGTGACGTATCTGAACATAGCGGTACGACTCCCGTGTCCCAAGGTCATATTGTTCCCTCAGTCAGTCAAATGGAATTACCGCTCCTTTTTCCCATAGGTCTCCCACCGTAGATAACCCTATAGTGTCCCAGTGAGAGAAACCCTTGCTGCGTCTCAGGTTTCCCAGGGCCCGAGAGTCCCACAGTGATGTGAGTTTGGTTATTTTCCCTTTCCAACCTAGTGCCGCTAGCGCTGCATGCCATAGCGCTGTGGTAAGTCCCATTGGTCCCACTAATTTGCGCACCTTTCGCTGGTCATATAGCGGGGCCAGCAGACTATTTGTTCCGAGTTGCGCCCTGTCTGCCTGGAATGCTGGGTCATCTTGTGGAACATGAATCCATTGGTTTATGGGTTTCAATTGCGCTGCCCAATAATACAGTTATAGATTCGGCAGTGCGATCCCTCGTCAAACCATCCCCTGTGCATTTTAGCCTGTGCAATGCGTGCCGGGCGGTTACTCCATAAAAGACCAGACACCAATGCCGATACTTTCCTGAAGTATCTTGGTGTCACCGGGTATGGCGTATTTTCCAGTATGTATTAAAAACGGGGCAGCAACATCATTTTATAAAGCGCTGCTTTCCCCAGCATCGTTCGGGGCAGCCCCGCCCAGAATTTAACGTCTTGCTTAAGCCGTTCCATGGGTGGCGCCAAATTTTTCTGCATAAATTCCATTGGGTCCATTGTAACATTGATGCCCAAATACTTAAAGGAAGAGCCAGCTGTCTTTATGGGGCAGTCTGCGCTCAATGCCGGGACCGGGCCCCTCAGAACATACATCTCTGATTTAGTCCAGTTCAGCGTATAACCCGAGACCTTGCCATGCTCATCACAAAGAGTCAGGAGCGCTGGAACACCACGTTCTGGTTCCGTTAGGTACACCAGCATGTCGTCCGCATACAGCGAGAGGCGGTCTTCCCAGCCCTCCTCCCAGTGTATTCCTTTCAGTAGTGGTGTCGACTGTATCAAGGTTGCCAAGGTTTCTAAAGCAATTGCAAAGAGTAATGGCGACAGGGGGCATCCTTGACGGGTGCCTCTCCCCAAAGGGAATGTTTGCGATATGTGACCATTTGCTACCACCTGTGCAACCGGTTTAGTGTACAGCAGCCTGACCCATGCTATAAACTTTGAACCGAAACCTAGATATGTCAGGACACCGAACAGATAGTTCCATTCCACTAGGTCGAAAGCCATCTTTGCATCGAGAGCCTGTATTACCGCTTGTTCGGGGATCGATCCCGCCCTTGCCAACATCCCGTACACCAGGCGTAAGTTCAGCGCCGTATTTCTGTGCGGCATAAACCCGGACTGGTCGGGATGAATGAGGTCGGGTAGATGCGCCATTAATCGGGTAGCCAGGATTTTGGCCAAGATTTTAACCTCTGCGTTAAGCAGGGAGATGGGGCGGTAGGAAGTGCAATCTTCAGGCGGTTTCCCAGGTTTGGGGATCGCTACTATGGTTGCTATTCTTTGATCCAGTGGAAGTTCGCCCTTCTCCAAGCATTCCTTATACATAGCTAGTAAGTGCTTACTCAGCCTCTCCGGCGTTGCCTGGTACCACTCTATTGGGATGCCATTTGGTCCGAACGCCTTGCCGGGCTTTATTGCTCGTATAGCCGTTTGTATCTCCTCCGTAGTTATGTCAGCTTCTAACTCTGCTGATGCCTCTGGCTGCAGCGCCGGAGTCTGGATTGGTTCTAGAGCAGCCCTGGCCATTTCAGCTGGTACCTCCCTTTCTGGGGTGTAAACCCCCTCAAAGTGGACTGCGAGTGCTTCCACTATCTGTTCAGGGCTTGAGTGAACCACTCAAAGTCTGTCTCTCACTTGCTGGATACCTCTGGAGCTCCCCCCCTTTCTATCTAGCCAGGCCAACATCCTACCCGCCTTGTCCCCTATATCATAAATCCTGTTCTGTGTGTCAGTTATTTGCCCCTTCACTTGATGTCGCAAATGTTCTGTGTACATTTGTTGTTGGAGGTGCAGTGTATGGGACGTGTCAGGCGTGGGGTGTGCTTCGTGTGTTGCTGTCGCGTCTCGCAGAGCCAATTCTAGCCTAGCCAGTTCAGCTGCTTTTTCCCTTTTGTAGCCCGTGATCGAATTTATGGCCTGTCTCCTTAACACCGCCTTATATGCCTCCCATAGAATCGCTGAGGATCGCACCGATGCGACATTTTCGGTGAAGTACTGTGTTGTCGCCGTTTTGAGTGCCTTCCTGACTTTGGGGACCTTAAGATACGCAGCTTGTATGGGATAGATTCTTTTACGTGATTTCTCTTGGGTGGAGACTGTCAGGGTGACTGGAGAGTGGTCCGATATACCTCTAGGGTGGATGTCTATGGTGTCTACGTGCTGTATGCCATCACCCAGCGCTAGGAAGTTGTCGATTCTCGACAAACTGTTATGGACAGTGGAGTGGAAGGTGTATTGTCTCTCTTGAGGGTGGGCGTGTCTCCATATATCGACTAGACCCATAGCCGTCAAGAATCGTTTGAAGCGGGAGGGACCCCCCGTCGGGGCCGTCGCCGGAAATTTGTCGAGCTGTGTGTCTATGGTGGCATTAAAGTCTCCCCCAAGTATAACATCTCCCTCTGGAAGGGTCAGGAGAAATTCACCCAACGCTGGAAGTTTTACCGAGTGAAGCGCCGGGGGGATGTACACCGAGACCACGTTAATGAGCCGCCCCTCCCATTGTCCCTGTAGGGCCGCAAAACATCCCTGCCCTTCAGTCTTGGTGCCCAGTGGTATGAATTGTGAGGACTTCTTGATTAAAATGCCAGTACCTCGAGAGCCAGAAGTGAACTCTGAATGCACTATCATTTTGTATCCTCTCCTGTCAAGAGCCTTGGATGCCCCTCCCGTTAAGTGTGTCTCTTGTAGGAGTGCTAGGACTGGCCTCTGTCTCTTCAGTGCGGTAAGTACCAGGTCGCGTTTCACCTTATCCCCCAGACCTCTCACATTCCATGTCAGCATTCGGAGGGGGGCGCCTTGTAGTCCCGACTCGTCCCCCTCTGCACTACGTATCAGGCCGTCCTCCATAGCTAGTCATGTATACAATTATGCGACTGACGTGCCGTGCGGCCCAGGCTCTTTGTTTTTTCTTGACATCTAAGCAGTGTAAATGTACAACATTATATCTTAACCTTACATGTGGATTTCTAACAATTACTAAACAATCCCCCCTCCCCCCCCTCCCTGCCTCCCTGCTTGATGGACCTTCAACTGCCCGCCGCCCCAAACTGAGCAGAGTGCTTAACCCATCCCAAAACCAGAGTACTTGCGTGTTGGGGGAGAGCGTCTCCCCAGGCAGGCGGCACCCCTGCACTCTTCCGGGCGACCCAGGCCAGCGTCCAACCGCGACCTTTGAGCAATTAGTTCAAGTAAAAGAAGTCAGCATCCATTGTTGCACTGGGTGTTCCGAGTTATACTCCTCTGTCGGCCTCGGTTAGTTCTTGTGTCGGTGATCCACCCGCGCCTCCTCTGCCTGATGTTTGTGACCCAGTCCGGCTGTCGTCGCGGTGCCCGTAGTTTGTTCTATGCTTTCTGCGCAGAGGTCCCGCGGTGCGACATCCCTCGAGCCAGTCCCTGGCTGCTTCCGGGGTGTCAAAGAACCAGACCTTTTTGTCAGCGACCACCCGAAGTCTGGCCGGAAACAACATTGAGTAGGGCAGCTCTTTTTCTCGCAATGTCTTTTTCACCTCAAGAAACGTCCTCCTTCTCCGCGAGACCTCCGCCGTGTAGTCTGGGAAAAATGTTACCTTGGAGTTCTGAATTTGGATGGCCGGTGCCACTCTGGCCGCCTGCAAGATGGCATCCCGGTCGCGAAAGTTAAAGAGTCTCGCTAGTATTGGCCTCGGTGGGGCCCCTGGCTTCGGCTTCCCTCCTGGCACTCTATGGGCCCTCTCCACAGAGAAGAAGTGTGAGAGCCCCTTGGGATTAAGCTGGTTTTTAATCAAATCCTCCACATAGATGTCCATAGCACCTGTAACTTCCGACTCCGGAACTCCTAGTATTCGAACGTTGTTCCTCCGGGAGCGCCCTTCCTGATCGTCCAGCTTCTCCCTGAGTAATTTGTTATTAGCTTGAATTTTCTCCATTTCCACTTGCAGCTCCGATACATCTTCTACTAAGGATTTAGTCACAACTTCGACTTGTTTCACCCTTTCATTCATTTTTTTGAGGTCTGCACATATAAGGGTTACCTCTGTCGCCGTCGCCCCCACCGTTGCCTGCACTTGGGCCAAGGCGCTCAGCACGTCGTCCAGCGTGGCTTTCTTTGACCCTTCGCTCTCCGCCATTTTCCCCAAGGACTTGCGTTGTTCCGTCAGAGGGGGATTCTGCTTTTCGTAGGCGAATTTATGAAGCTTGGCTTGTGTGGAATTGTGTTAGGTCCTCTGCCCGCCATGGTTATGACCTAGGATTCTTCTACACCCCCGAGGGGTGTGCCGCTCGTGTTAGAGGGGGGGTTGTTCACACACTCCTCTTGTTTGGGTTCAGTACCGCTGTCCGATCCTCGTGTATCCACCCTTACAGTCGCTGGAGTCTGCATTCACGCTGCGCTTCGCTGCTCCGTACGTCCGTTGTTGGCACTATCGGACCTAGCTCACCTAGTGTTACACGGCTGAGTGTTGCCGCAATTTCGCTGAAGAGGGGTCGCCTATGTTCAGTTTGCGCATTAGGTATTTGAATGTTCGCTGTGCCCAGGCTATGTTAAGTGGGCGTTATGTTAAGGCGTTCATCTGGTGGAATGCGCCACGTTCTCGGCCACCGTGTCTATGTTTTCCCTCTTTGTGACACTCGCGGAGTCTTTAACGCGGGTATCTAGTGTCTGCCTTCAAAAAAGTATTTAGCCCGGGATTGTGTGACCTTGTGAAATGGCGGCGCCATCACTCGCGTCGCGGCGTCCGTTTCTCTTTCTTGTCGCCGCTTCCCGCAGTGTTATGCCGCAGCGCGATCGCACTCCCAGATCGCGGATGGTTTGCGAGGGTCGCCAGGTTTTCCACCGCCGTTTCCCGATTTGTTCTTCGCATCGATCACTTCCGGTAGCCGGTCCCCGCTGAGGCCTCACTTCCCCCCGGGCGCCGCTTCTGCCACAGCCCGCTGATCGCCGGCTGACACTAGGCCACTTCAGGTGCATCGTCTCTCTGCTATTTCCCGGGGCTCCGCTGCTTCGAAGCTGCTCCTCCGGTTGTCGCTCGGTCACCAGACCCGGGGCGCTCCTTCCGAGCAAGGTATTAGACGGATTGGCATGCGGATTGTTGCGGGATGCCGCCTTACGCCGGGAGCCTCTCTAGTTTGCTGCCGCCATTGTCGGCCGCTAGCCACGCCCCCCTGCTAGGAATTTTTAACATACCTTTGTTAAACTACTCATATGTTTTGACCACTGTAGTGCTAGTCTTGGGAATAGGCAATTTTGTCATGCATTTTAATGTATTTTGTGTGTGTAGGGGCTTTTAATTGAACAAATTGGGAATGTACTCATCTGTGAATATTTGTCGTGTAGTCCATCAAAATGCCAGCGCGGGATATTTCTACGGTAGACAAGAAATAAGAACTTGAAATCCCAATGTGCGTTTACCAGTCTTTTTAATGGTACTACAGTGCATTGCGTGTAACCTATATATAACTAGGTGCACAGTTATTGGCAATGTCCTTCTGTTTCCCACCACTGTGTGCTGCATGCCCAGAAGCCAAGCTGCACTTTTTAGCTCGTAAAACATCAAAAGTAAAAAAAAAAACATTGTCAATTTCAACTCCAACAGCTCTTTCACAAATGCGAGACCTATTGCATTACAAATGCTTGTTTTCTTTTTCCTTACTCATTAAGTTGCAGTTGTGCTCTTGTCTACAATGCAATCATTGTCTCCAGATCTTAAAGTGATTGTTCCTATTTTGGCTGGGTCATGGCCTTTGGGCCTCAGTCGTCGGCCAGGCCACAAGGAGTTGTAGCAGTATTTGACACTTCGAGCATCCTTGAAGCCTTTATGTATTTCTGAATTTTTATAGGAGCGCGCTTGTGCAGACCTCTATTGGGGTTGGGTGAAATTGTGTGATGTTCAAAAGTGCTCGAAACATAACTTGAGTGTACGGAGGGGCGGTATCCACACCATCCATTGCCCGGTCCGCGTCCAATGCCTCAGATGTGTTAAAGCTGGAAAATCACTCTGTGGTGTGTTCCATTAACCCCTTCACTGCGGCGGCTATTCCGCCGCAGCGCTAAGGGGGCAGGGCGACCGCGCGGCGGGCGCATGCTGGTGACGGAACCGTTCCGTCACCAGCCGCGGTTGCGCTGTGCTCATGACGGAGCGGTTCCGTCACGGCCCCGCCCGCTCAATAGAACGTTCAGTGCAGGCGCGGAATCCGCGCCACGCAGGCGTTCTGAGCGGGCCGTGACGGAACCGCTCCGTCATCAGCACAGCGCGACCGCGGCTGATGACGGAGTGGTTCCGTCACCAGCAGGGGAGGGGTTAATTACTGACATGGCAATAGAACAGTGAAGAACTGGCAAGTGGAAAGTCATGCACTGATTATTATTTTTGCTTGTTTGCCCTGGAATCCTTTAGAAGAGTCTTCAGCCACCTGTAGCAGTGACCCCATATAACGGGCGTGCACAAAATGCGGTGTAAAAATAAATATTTCTTTATCTGAAAATTCATCCCTCCCTCTTTAATAAGTCAGCATGTCTCGTGTGCTGCTCAGAGCAAGCTGCAACCGTGTATTTCTGAGACACCTTTCTGTAGCTGGCATAGATTGTTTAGCTTTTCCCAGATAGGTACTCACGTATGCCCCCTGCTGAGGATCAGGGCACTTTTATTGTTCTACTATGCACCCACTTGCCGTTGATTATGAGTTAGCAAGAAAACCACAAGCATTGGCAAAGCCAATAGGTCTCGTCTCTGCATGATCTATTGGCGTTTTTTTGGGTTTTTTTCACATTTTTATTTATGGTATTTGCATATATACATACAGAGAACAGGTTGGCTTCAATGTGGGAACCCGCCTGTTGGCACTTTAACAGAGGCTGCTGAGTCAGATTCAGGCATCCTGTGGAGCAGCCCACGGTGGTGGTGAGGTCTTTAGAAGTCACTGAACAGGGAAGGGGGTATTAGGCCACATGACATTAAAAGGAGTAATAGCCATGAGAGAGACACGCTCACAGAGAGAGGAAGAGAGTTGCTAGAGGGATGGGCTCTGCAGCAGGAAAGCAGTATTTTTAACAGTGTTGGAGGTGAACCCTGCTGCTGTTGCTGCCATTGTTGTGACTGTTCTCAGGAGTGCAGCTATCAATGGTGTAGCATGTGCAGTTACAGAGGGTCCTGGGGGAGCGACTGGATGTGATTGAATGCTGTATTCCCTCCCCATATAGCAGTCGTGCAGCCCATTTGACTTGCTTGCACTAAGGCCCATGGCACCCTTGATATGCCTTTGTCAGTTCTGTAAGTAAGGGAAGCTTGCACTGCTGCTGCCGGTGCTGTATCTCTTCAATCTATGAAGGAAGCTCACAACTCTGTCATCTGGGGTGCGCCTTTTAAGTGTGTGGGGGAATGAGGAGCAGATGCAGGATATGTGGTGCCAGTTATGTTTGTGAAAGAATCTTGCCCAGTTTCTTTTCAGTGTTAATGGAAGGTTGCATTGCTGCTGCCTGTGCTATATCTCTTCATTCTTTGAGGTAAGCTTGCACTCCTGTCAACCGTGTTGCACCTTTGGAGTATGTGGAAGCAGCTGGAGAGGCTGCTGCTCGTGCTGTTCCAGTTCAGTTTGCGAGGGAAGCTTGCACTGCTTCATCTGTGCTATAACTATTTTGTGTTGAGAGAAGCTTATACTGATGTGACCTATGTGCTATCTGTTCCCTGTGTGTGTGAGGGAAGCTTGCCCTCTAGTCAGTAGTGTTGTACATTCTCAGAGTGTGGATGCAGCTGGAGAGGCTGCTGGTCATGCTGTCCAGTTCTGTTTGTGAGGGAAGCTTGCACTGCTTCTGCTTCGCTATAATTGTTCTGTGTGGAGGAAGCTTGCACTGCTGAAGCTTTTGTACTATGTGTTACATACCCCTATTATCTGTGTTGTACATTTTCAGAGTGTGGAAGCAGCTGGAGAGGCTGCTGCTCATGCTGTTCCAGTTCAGTTTGTGAGGGAAGCTTGCACTGCTTCCTCTGTGCTATAACTATTTTGTGTTGAGAGAAGCTTATACTGATGTGACCTGTGTGCTATCTGTTCCCTGTGTGTGTGAGGGAAGCTTGCACTCCAGTCATTAGTGTTGCAAATTTTCAGAGTTTGGAAGCAGTTGCAGAGGATGCTACGCATACTGTACCAGGTCTGTTTGCGAGGGAAGCTTGCACTGCTTCATTTATGCTATAACTGTTCTGTGTTGAGTGAAGCTGGCACTGATTTGACCTGTTTGCTGTATGATCCCTGTGTGTGGGGAGGAGGAAAGCTTGCACATAAGTCATTAGTGTTGTACATTTTCAGAGTGTGGCAGCAGCCGGAGAGGCTGCTGGTCATGCTGTACCAGTTCTGTATGTGAGGGAAGCTGGCACTGCTTCTGCATCATTGTAATTGTTTTGTGTGGAGGAAGCTTGCACTGTTGAGGCCTATGTGGTATGTGTTACATACCCCTATTATCTGTGTTGAACCTTTTCAGAGCGTGAAAACAGACGGAGAGGCAGCTGCTCATGCTGTCCAGTTCTGTTTGCGAGGACGCTTGCACTCCTTCTTCTGTGTTATAACTGTTCTGTGTTGATTGAAGCTTGCACTGCTGAGGCTTACTTGCTATGTGTTACATACCCTTATTATCTGTGTTTTACATTCTTAGAATGTGGCAGTAGCTGGAGAGGGTGCTGGTCATGCTGTCGAATTCTGTTTGTGAGGGACACTTGCACTCCTGCTTCTGTGCTATAACTGTTCTGTGTTGATGGAAGCTTGTACTAAAGAGGCTAACATGCTATATGTTCTGCTGTAAACGTTTTGTGTGAAGGAAGCTTACAGTGCTTACACATCGCTGTAATCTTTCTGTGTGAAGGAAGATTGCACTGCGTCTGCATCGCAGTAATTGTTCTGTGTGAAGGAAGCTTGCACTGCTTCTGCATCGCTGTAATCGTTCTGTGTGAAGCAAGATTGCACTGCTTCTGCATCGCAGTAATTGTTCTGTGTGAAGGAAGCTCGCACTGCTTCTGCATCGCTGTAATCGTTCTGTGTGAAGGAAGCTTGCACTGCTTCTGCATTGCTGTAATCGTTCTGTGTGAAGGAAGCTTGCACTGCTTATGCATCGCTGTAATCGTTGTATGTGAAGGAAGCTCGCACTGCATATGCATCTCTGTAATGGTTCTGTGTGAAGGAAGCTTGCACTGCTTCCGCATCGCTGTAAACATTCTGTGTGAAGGAAGCTTGCGCTCCTTCCGCATCGCTGTAATCGTTCTGTGTGAAGGAAGCTTGCACTGCTTCCGCATCGCTGTAAACATTCTGTGTGAAGGAAGCTTTCGTTGCTTCCGCATCGCTGTAATCGGTCTGTGTGAAGAAAGCTTGCGCTGCATCTCTGTAATAGTTCTGTGTGAAGGAATCTTGCACTGCTTCTGCATGGCTGTAATCGTTCCGTGTGAAAGAATCTTGCACTGCTTCTGCATGGCTGTAATCGTTCTGTGTGAAGGAAGCTTGCACTGCTTCAGCATGGCTGTAATCGTTCTATGTGAAGGAAGCTTGCACTGCTTATGCATCGCTATAATCATTCTGTGTGAAGGAATCTTGTACTGCTTCTGCATCGCTGTAATCGTTATGTGTGAAGGAAGCTTGCATTGCTTATGCATCGCTGTAATCATTCTGTGTGAAGGAATCTTGCACTGCTTCTGCATCGCTGTAATTGTTCTGTGTGAAGGAATCTTGCACTGCTTATGCATCGCTGTAATCGTATGTGAAGGAAGCTTGCACTGGTTATGCATCTGTGTAATGGTTCTGTGTGAAGGTAGCTTGCACTGCTTCCTCATCATTGTAATCGTTTTGTGTGAACGAAGCTTGCACTGCTTTCACATTGCTGTAATCGTTCTGTGTGAAGGAAGCTTGCACTGCTTCTGCATGGCTGTAATCGTTCTGTGTGAAGGAAGCTTGCACTGCCTATGCATGGCTGTAATCGTTCTGTGTGAAGGAATCTTGCACTGCTTATGCATCGCTGTAATCGTTGTATGTGAAGGAAGCTTGCACTGCTTATGCATCTCTGTAATGGTTCTGTGTGAAGGAAGCTTGCACTGCTTCCACATTGCTGTAATCGTTCTGTGTGAAGGAAGCTTGCACTGCTTCTGCATGGCTGTAATCATTCTGTGTGAAGGAATCTTGCACTGCTTCTGCATGGCTGTAATTGTTCTGTGTGAAGGAATCTTGCCAGGGCCGGCCCAAGGCATGTGCAAACTGTGCACTTGCACAGGGCCGCCAAACCCGAGGGGCCGCCACGACGACCGACCGGTCACCGAGCCGAGGATCGGATTTGGATCTGGTATCACTGTGGCAGCCCCCTGGCAAGATTTGGCGGCCTCCGACCGACCGGGCAATGGCTTGGCAACGACGGCGCGCGTGAGGCTCTGTCTCAAGGTTCGTGCCTCTTCTGCCCTTCATCTTCTGCGAGAGCTGGACTGGAGTCTGGAAAGAGGAAAGCCCTGCGCTCACTCGTGGTCCTCCTACCCCGAGCCCTTTCTCCCTGTTCGCCGTCTATCCAAATTGTTACCAACTTCATTGTTAGCATAACGGGGCCTGACATTTGCTGCGCGTTTTACAGCAGGACTGAGGAACAGTAGTGCAGTGCATGACTTCCTTTTTCCAAAGTGCACATTTTATCCACGTTGTCATTAATTGCGTCACTCGAGCTGCTGTTCGACTCTCGTCTCATTAGCATTCCTATCAGTGTGTTTTAGCTGCAAGTTGTTCTCAAAGCAGTACACTGCCCTTGTTGGTCGTTAATGTTCCAGATTGTAAGTGATTGCAAAAACAGCTCTTTGCAAATGCAGAGACGAGTCTGCTAACTCACGCAGGTCTCTAATCATGCAACTGCGAAGTGAGAACAAATATCTGCAAAGGTAATCGAGTGATTACAAGTGAGTTGAACATATTGCTTTGCCTTTCTTTTGCATTTCTTCCGGGGGGGGCCCCACCTACGCTCCCTGCACAGGGCCACCATGAGCCTAGAGCCGGCCCTGATCTTGCACTGCTTATGCATCGCTGTAATTGTTGTATGTGAAGGAAGCTTGCACTGGTTATGCATCTGTGTAATGGTTCTGTGTGAAGGAAGCTTGCACTGCTTCCTCATCACTGTAATCGTTTTGTGTGAACAAAGCTTGCACTGCTTCCACATTGCTGTAATCGTTCTGTGTGAAGGAAACTTGCACTGCTTCCGCATCGCTGTAATCGTTCTGTGTGAAGGAATCTTGCACTGCTTCCGCATCGCTGTAATAGTTTGTGTGAAGGAAGCTTGCACGACTCACCTCTTGTTATGTTTTTTATCGTACCAGCGCCAAGAAGCCCTCGGGCGTACGCGCGCTCTATAAATTTTTATTAACATAACTGCTTCCGCATCGCTGTACTCGTTCTGTGTGAAGGAAACTTGCACTGCTTCCGCATCGCTGTAATCGTTCTGTGTGCACTGCTTCCGCATCGCTGTAATCGTTCTGTGTGAAGGAAGCTTGCACTGCTTACAGGCCCGGACTGGCCATTGCGGGCAACGGGCAATCCCCCAGTGCGCCGCTCGGGTGGGGGACGATTTTGGGCCCCTGGGGGCCGGTTTTGTTACAGGGCCGTTTTTGCAGCATAGCTGCAAAATCGGCCCGGTACCAAAATCGGACGAAAACCGCCCCCCGCAAAGAGCTCGGCGGTACCTCCAGCCCCCCCCCCCCGTTGGGGAGGGGGGGGGGGGGGGCGGCCGAGAACTTTGCCAGGGCCGGTTGTGGTTCCCAGTCCGGCCCTGACTACTTATGCATTGCTGTAATGGTTCTGTGTGAAGGAAGCTTGCACTGCTTCCGCATTGCTGTAATCGTTCTGTGTGAAGGACACTTGCTCTGACGAAGCAGAGGTCACGTGCCTGGGACCCCCAGGCTGCATTGTGAATGGTGCACGGTCGGGCCCTCACTTGGCTAAGTGTACTACGGGTGTCTTTACCAAGTGTTGTTGCCCCAAGGTTTGTCTGCAGAGGTGGCGAGGAATACCCAGCTGGCACTGCATGCAAAACAGCCCCAGGCCTGGGAGGGCAGAAGGATAATTGCCTTCAGTAGCATCAGCGCCGGGCCAACTTGTCCTCAAAGGGTGGTGACACGTCTCCTCCATTTAAAGTCGAAATGATGAAGCAGAGGAAATGAAATTAACGAGCTGCCGGAAGCTGCCTCTCGGAGCAGAGGCGAGAACAACAATGGCCTCCAGAACAGAGGACAGTGGGTGTCTGACGTGCGCCACCACGTCGGCGCTTTAACAGCCACGCTCTGAAAGACAGGGGCTGACTCAGTCTACTGTTGTAGGACAGGGGATGCCCAATAACCCCACATGAGCCCAGGCCTACAGGTGCACGGTCTCCCAGGGATGAAGTATAAAGGTATCACACAACAACTCGTCGTGTGTCGTTCTCGGAGGCGTTTCACCTGTAAACATTTTCAGGGGAACTTTGCAAACCCTTTACAGAGAAGTCTGAAATGTCCATTTCATTGCTGGACCTAGGCATGTTGCCCTAAGGCCGGGGTGTCCAACACAGGTCCAGGATTTCTGTACAGTCGCGTTCGACATGTGAATGCAATGATTCTAGATGGGTCTCGTTTCCATGGTAACTGGATAATCTGATAATCTGGCATGAATGTGGCATTCGTGTCAAAGATGGACTCATGCTGTAGGGTTCGGAGAGTAGAGGCAAACTGGATGGTCCGGCTGCTTCCCTGCCGCCGCCTGATTCAATGGTCGAGAAGAAAAACTGTCTTCGAGGTTTGTACATAAAGGTTTCGTAAATGATTCTTATTTTTAAGGGGATTGCTGCTGTACTGGGTGTGCAGAATATTTGTTGCTTAAGGCGCTGCATCCATTCGGGTCACTCCCACCTTAGCATTTAAAAAAACAAAAACTTTTCAACTTTAAAGAAACAGTTTCACAGTGGAGATTTCTACAATAAGTACAAAGAATTACAAGATACCACATGTTAAAGACTCCTTAGTTACGGATGAGTAGTCAATGCCAAAATAGGTTTATCCTTTAACAGCGTACACCAATCCCACGACAACCCCACCCGAATATCCCCGTATTCATTCCCAAATTAAATATTCAATAACCCTTATATGCCGTCCACTGGCCCCCAAACCTTCTCCCATTTCCGTGGGCATCCCACACTCTGATAGACCACCTTTTCGGCTGCACAGCACCAATCAAGATCTGTTTTCCAATCCCCCACCCTCCGGGACAGCTCGCACGCCAGGCCCTGGCTATATTTCTTTACGCCACCATGGCCGCCACCGTCAACCATATTTTGTGGTACTTCGGCCAAACCTCCTCACTCGTCATGCATAGTATGTGCCACCGTGCTTCCATTGGAATGGTTAGGCCTGTTACTCTGGCCATGACCTGTGTTACCGCCCACCAGTACTGTTGAATTTTAGGACAGGCCCCTAGAATATGAACGAATGAGCTCAACGCCTGGCAGCCCCTGGCGCGCTGGTCTGAGATGCAGTGTCCCAGTGTATGTATGATTACTCACCACCTTAACATGTTTGACCTATTTACTAATTCAGGGAGAGCGGAGTGAAGAGATCGTTTATAGAACTTTCCTTTTTCAGCCATGGTACTCCTCCGATTTTTTTATTCCACAAATGTTCTGATTGGCCAAGGGGAGTTTAATTACAACTGCTTGGTTTATTTAATTAATTTATTTATTTATGTATTTATTTTGTAAATAGCAACATACCACATTGCAGTAGCATTAGAGAGATTTGGGGTTTTGATACGGTTAGGGCTAGAATAGTTCAAACTGGCCCTAACTGAACCACTGAATCAGCCAGCACTGGGACAAAAGAGCCCATGTCCGTATGTGTGCAAAAAATGAACAACAAGCAGTGGCAATGCCAATAGGTCTGACTCTAAAGAAATGTTGTATGGTAAAGATACGCATTAAAAGTAAATAGCATGGGAATACATATGTATTTTTGTGGAAGCAAAGAACCGTAGGATAATATTTGTAGAGGTTGAAAGGTTAGTTGGCACTGGCATTGTCAAGCCAGACCTAAAAATCCATATAGATTAATTATTGCCCTCCTCCTATCTCTGCTGCTGCCAGAGAAAGACAACATAAATGATCTAGTTATCTAAAGGCACTTTCACGCATTACAATCATGTTTGTGTCTCTGAAAGTTAAAGTTCAGGCAGCTGGATAAATAAACAACATGATCACTGCTGGTGGAGGAGGCGGGGCTTGCAGCCGGCAAAGATGGTCGCAGCCTAGTGAGGCTCCCGACCCCCTGCCCGCTAATCCGCCCTTTTATCCTTCTGCAGACCTGGGATCCCCACCGAACCTCGGGGGGAACCCAGAGAAAGCTCCTGTGCCTTCTCTGGTCTAGAAAACGACTAGCTGCCGCCGCGGAGAAGGGGCGACCTGGAGACGGAGCTCCGCTCTCCCGGAGCATAAGATGGCGGCGATCCCGTAACCTGCGAAGAGCCGCTTCACACTTAGCCGGCCAGCCCGCCCCTGAGGATTGCCAGCGGGGACTACTCTGCCGTGTGGCGCAGACCGGAGGACTACGCGACTGCAGCGGGACCCCTCATTCCGAGCCGTGCCTACCGCCGCTTCGCGACCCCAGCGAGGCCCCTCCCCCCGCCTGGAGCGGATCAGCTCGACACCCCGGCTACGGAGGCCTGCGGCAGCCGGAGGCGCGGTGAGTGAATAACGCTGCCATCCCCGGCCCCCCCCCGGTCATCTGGACGCCTCGGGACCGCGGGGGCACAGGCCACAAGTGGCGGCCCTGTCGTGGGTCCGCGAACACCGCCCCTCCCCACCCGTGCATATATTGACTAGGGGACACGGCCTTTGATGGCCTGGAGTGCCTGGAGACAGGGGAGTGCAGGCAAACGTCAGACATTGGACTGCCTGAGGGATGCGAGCCACCGGCGCGGCTCACTGGAGCTAGAACCTGCTAAAATGCGACGAGGCCCCCATCTGAGATCCCAGGGCTGGCCCTACTGATGGAGCAACGCCTGTGGGGCGCCTGAGACCCTCTGCCTTGCGCCTGCTCTCCGCCCATCATTACAGGGGCCCGAGCCACCCCAGTGGGGACAACAGACAACTGGCAGTACTGTGGGTCGCTCTGGGGGAGCCCCCCCTTTGTCCCAGCCTCCGGAGTTTAAGTGCCAGAGAAGACACATAGGCTTGCACGCCCGGACCGCTGCCTTGCCCCCTGTACACACCACCCCGGGCGCTTCCCACTAGTAGGAGAGCGTCGAGGCCGACATTCCCTAGCAGCCACGAGGAGTACTTTGGGGTACGACGCTGGGTGTTGTCAGCGAGGAGCGACAAGAGGAGGAGAGCTCGATACCCGGGAAGCTTGTGAGATCGGAGGTCCTGAACGTGAGTCTGTCACTACTCCTGAGTTTACCGACCTATTGGCCCCTACTATCTACGAGCGACTTACCTTTGCTGGGACGAGCGCCAATCATCGCTCTCAGCGCTGCACTGCCCTGGTCTGTGAATAATAGCCCAAGATGGGGAAACCTAGAGGCCCGAAGGGAGAGGGGAGCGCTGGCACGGAGGCTCCGGACGACACGTCGCCGACCCCACCGGATCTCCAGCAGATGCAGGACCGGATTCTAGAAGCCATCACCGCCACAAAAGACGCCCTGCACCAAGACATAGCACAAGTAGCCACGAGCCTTGGGCTCCTGCGGGAGGATCATGGGAAACTATCGGACAGAGTGAAAACTACGGAATTGGCCCTGAAGGAGCTGGTACCTGCACACAAATCAGTCGAAGGACGGCTAACGGACGCTCTGGACAGAATACAGGCCCTCGAGCGGCGAGCGGAGGATGCGGAAAACCGTAGCAGACGCAACAACGTGCGCCTTGTGGACCTTCCGGAAAATAAAGAAGGCCAGGACATTGTGGGCTACCTGACCACTTGGCTACAGAAAGACGTGGCACCTGAGGGACTCTCCCCCTTCTTTACCATTGAAAGGGCTCACCGGGTACCAGCCAAACCACCCAGTCCGGGACAATCGCCCCGACCTGTCGTAATTAAGCTACTACACTACAAGGACAGGGACTGGTTGCTGCAGAGAGCGAGAACAGCGGGCCCCTTCCAAGTGGACAATTGTAGGGTGACGCTGTTCCCGGATTACACCTTTGAGACCCAAAAACTTCGTGCCTCTTTCTTATCCATCAAAAAGGAACTGAGGACAGAGGGCCTGCAGTACTCGCTACTTTTTCCGGCCAGGCTGCGGGTGATAGTGGACGAGAAATCCCTGTTTTTTCCTTCTTCAGCGGAGGCGTGGGCCTGGTGGGACACATACAAAGCCGGAACGGATGGAGCACGTATGAGAGAGGAGGATGCGCGGCTGCAGCATCCACTGCGAAGATCTCGGAGGGTGAGGGGTCGTAAACGGAAGACTGGAAAACCAACGGTCTCGCAGACGGAGAGCGAACGGAAGGCTGCACTACAGGCGGTAATTGACGTGTCGGGTGCTGTCCTGACTCAATCGGATCGAGCCTCGGGGTCTGAGGCTCGAGCAACGGACTATGAAACGGAACTATCGGAATTCGGCGGCACGAAGGGCCCGGAGGTCACGCCGCAAACGTCGGGAGAGATTGTTGAAGGCTGAGGAGGCTCTGTCAACCCGGTACTACCCTTTGCTGGCGGGACTTGGCTGATCTACAGGCCGGCGAAGACAGATCTTGGACGATAATGTTGTGAGTAACACTATTTTGAGGGCGGGGGGATGGGAACGGAGGTCCCAAAAACCCGTAGCCGACCCGCGCCTCTTAAGGCCCATAAGGCCTCCGCAGTGTAGACTGCGGATTAGTAGGGTAGTTGGGCAAGGTTGCCCGCACATGGTTTGGGTGGGAGTGACTCTAGCACAGTTAGGTCCTGTCCTGGGGGAGGGAGGGGAACCCGAGGCAGTTGGGGTCGCCAGAGGTACAGTTGTGGGAGGGGGGAGGGGAGTTGTTGTTACGGGGGGGAGGGAATGTGTCATCATGAGTGATCGGGGGAATGGACATAAGGCACAGAACCATGCTATGTGGAACAATGACTAATGTGGGGTCGATAAAGTGTGTGACTTGGAACGTGAGGGGGCTGCACACCATGTCCAGACGACACAAGATACACGCCTATCTGGTTCGCAGAGGGGTTCATATAGCACTGCTGCAAGAGACACACTTGACGAAACAGGAGGGGATAGCACTGCAGCGTAGATGGAGGGGACACTTGTTTAATACTACATATTCGGCCTTCGCTAGGGGAGCCTTGATTTGGGTAAGGGCGGGCACCCCGTTCCAAGTTACTCGACAGGTGGTGGACCCGGAAGGAAGGTTTGTGGCAGTGGAGGGTATCCTTAGAGGGCGTCACATAGTGCTTTGCAGCGTGTATGCGCCCAATGTGGACCAGGCTGCGTATTATGCGCGGCTCTCCGGGACATTGGCTAGTTATCTAGCAGGCCCTGTTCTGTTGGGGGGAGACCATAATTCAGTAATTGGTGTTGACCTGGACAGATCACACCCCCCGCTCCACGCTTCCCCAGTACGCAGACTGGCGAAATGCAGGTTGGACTGGCAGGGACAATGGGGGTTAACTGATGCTTGGCGCACGTAGCACCCACTAGAGCGAGATTACTCATTCCACTCTGGCCTCCACGACCTCCACGTTCGTATAGACGCCTTTCTGTACTCTCCGATGGTGCTCCCTGCAGTCGCCCGTACTGAATACCTAGCGTGTACGATCTCGGACCATAACCCTTTATTACTAACGCTCGACTGGATGACTGACATCTCTAAGGTCCCGACGTGGCAGCTTCGCCCGGATACGTTGGATGACCCGCCGTTCCGCGAGGCTCTGGGGGACAGAATTGAGCAGTATTTCGCGGAGAACGAAGGGTCCACCAATTCCAGAGCCACGGAATGGGACGCCCTTAAGGTGGTGGTCCGCGGGCATTGCATTGGAAAATTTGCGGGGGCCCGCAGGACATTGTTAGATGACTTGGACAGGGCGGAACGCAAGCTGCGCGAGATTGAACGTGCGCGGCCGGACCGGCCTGACCTCCAGGAAGATCTCTGTGCAGCAAGAGAGGCGATTGCGGCAGAACTGGAACGTCTCCGCAGTTATGACTACAAGGCGTATTTGGTGAAAACGCACGCTGAAGGAGATAAAGCGGGAACTCTGCTGGCTTGGCTGGCCAACCCCACCAGGCGCAGTCACCCGATTCTGGCCATCTCAGATGAAGAAGGCAACATGTGCACCACGCAACCGGCGATCCTGAGTAGCTTCAGGACCTATTATGAACAACTATATAGGTGCGACCTCGGCGATAAGGAGAGGGATATAGCTGCTTTCCTAGAGGACCTACAGCTGCCGCGTTTAGACCAAGACCAGGCGAAAGCCTTGGGAGGCCCAATAGAATTAACGGAAATCAGAGGGGCGATAAAGCAAATGGCCCGAAATAAAACCCCGGCCCTGGACGGATTGCCGATCGAATTCTATGGGCTATACATCGAACAACTAGGCCCGCGACTTCAAATTATTTATGCTAAAGCTAAGCTTAAGGGACGGCTACCGTCCTCAATGCGTGAAGCATTGATGATCCCCCTATTGAAACCGAGGAGAGAGAGCACTAGTACTGCATCCTACCGACCGCTATCAATGCTGACCACCGATTATAAAATCCTGAGCATGGTGTTAGCGAACAGGCTGTTACAGCACATGCAGACTCTGGTCCATGCTGACCAGTCCGGGTTCATCCCCAAGCGAAACACCAGTCACAATATTAGGAGACTGACCCGTCTGTTGTGCAGCCCCCCACCAGAGGCAAGGGCTCCCTTGGTATTGGCAGTGGATATAGAGAAGGCGTTTGATAGCCTGGAATGGGACTACCTTTATAGAGTACTGCGGTCCTTTGGGCTCGGGGAGGACTACATACGATGGACGTCAGTATTATATACTGAGGCGAAGGCGAGGGTGAGGGTGGGCACCCTGATATCGGATCAATTTGAAGTGCTTCGTGGCATCAGGCAGGGCTGCGCGCTGTCTCCACTGCTGTTTGCCCTAGCGGTAGAACCTCTAGCGGCGATGGCTAGAAGGGGCGCTTACTATGGGGGACTGGCCCCCACAGATGACCTCCTTCTTTTCCTGGAAGATGCCGACGAGGCGCTGTCAGGGGCGGAACAGCTCCTGGAACGCTTTGGAGAGATATCAGGCCTGAAAGTTAACTGGGCCAAGACCTGCCTGTTTCCTCTGCGTAAGCACGAGACCCAGCCCTTCCTCCGGCCTTTACTTAGATGGGAACCCAGTTGCCTAGAATACCTAGGTGTGCATGTCTACCATGAAGAGGTGGACATGCTGGAAGGGAACGTCGGCCGATGCATACGAGCCCTGAGGGGCAATATGTCCTTCTGGGCCACTCTCCCGCTGTCGGTCACAGGCCGCATATCACTGCTCAAGATGATAGCCTTGCCCCGACTGTTGTATTACTTCCGGACCCTGCCTATTTGGCTCCCTGCCGCGTTTTTCCGACAGCTGCGAACAATGACTATCGCCTTCCTGTGGGGCACGGGTAGGCGGAGGGTGGCACTGTCTACGCTGATCCGCCCGAAGGATGAGGCTGTCCCAGATTTTGAGCTCTATTACTTAGCGGCCCAGCTCCAAACCCTAACGCAAGAAATAGCGAGGGTCTACCGCGGCCCAGAACAGTTCCGAGACAGCGGCATCCCCAGACATGTGCTTGCCTTCATTGCCCTGCGGCAGAGGTTGCCACTGAGATACCTGACCCTAGAGGAGCGAACTCTCCGCTTGTGCTGGAGCCGCTCGGCGAAACGCGCGGGGACTAAATGTCCATATGCGCCCGAGATCCCCCTCGGCATGGTGACGGCGCTCCCGCATGGGGGAGACTGGTCACACTTACAGGGCTGGGAGGAGGCGGGACTGCAAGTGGTGGGAGACTTGTTTGAGGATGGGGCATTGGTCCCATATCAGACGCTACAGGAACGCTTCGACCTCCCACGAGGCGACTATTTATTGCATGCGGCAGTGGTGCGAGCTATACAGGGACATTGGGGCATGGAGCTCACAGAGCCGCCGGTAGCCCAGGCCTGCCAGTACATTATGATGTCGGCAGGCACTTACAAGGCAGTTACGTACTTATACTCGAGGATGCTGAGGGAAACGCTGCAGCCGCTGACTACTCTGAAGACCAAATGGGAATCAGATATGCAGATGGAGATCCCGGATACCATGTGGTTGCAACTGGTGGGACGAGCTAGAAAGAGCACGAGGAACGCTCGTCTCCAGCTCATACATTTCTATATTCTCCACAGAGCCTACCTTACCCCGGGCAACATACAGAAATACTTTGGAGCGGAGGAGGCCGCCTGCCCACGCTGCAATACAATGGGGGCGGATCTAACTCACATGCTCAGAGAATGCCCCCACCTGCAGAGCTACTGGAGAGAGGTCGGCGACACCTTGAATGAGGCCGCGGATAGAGACCTCCAATATACTACAGCGGTCAGCATTCTGCACTGGTTTCCGCACACGCCAAAAAATAAGATGTCGAGTAGGTTCGTTGACATGGGTCTCCTCTTAGCCAAACGAGAACTGACAAGGGGATGGAAGTCAAAAAGGAGCCCGACACACCGCAGATGGCTTGCTGAGTTTCTAAAGTGGGCGGCGAGCGAGAGCACGGTTAGATACCAGTTGGCGCGCAGGAGGACGGACGAGCGGGCCCTGGAGGCAGCTATGGAGTGGGAACTCTTAGTGCAAGCACTGCGAGATAGCGCATTAGAGGAGGAGGAGGATGAACGGGAAGGGGCTACTGCTGCCACTGATGATCACGGGGGTAGACAGTCAAAATATCGAGTTGTTAATGTCGATGTGACATAATATCGAGTCCAAAATATCGATGGTAAGAAATTTCGAAAACAAAAATATCGTCGTTGAAAATATCGATTTATGTGTGTGTCAAAAATATCGAAGACATGAATTTCGAAATCAGTAATATCGATGCTGGAAATATCGATTGTCAAAAATATCGATATGTAAAAGTGATGTTTTAAAGTATGTTAAGTAATTATTTATTTAAATGTTGTTTATATATAAGATAATTTTTATATTAAATTTTATTATTTTTAGTTAGAAGTCTAGGAGCGGGATGTAGAGTTTATAGGGGATAAGGGTGGGTAGTGTATTAAAAAAGTATAGTGCAAATATGGAATAATAAATTTCGCATTTGAAGTAAATTTATAAATTTGCGAAATTTTAATCCAAAAATTTATAAATGCGAAATTTTATATAAAATTATTGATTATTGTTAAATGATTAGTTCTTTGATTTTGGATAATTATTATTAAATTGTGTCAATATATCAAAATAATAATATTTTAAATAAATTATTGTATATTAATGTTAGGAGCGGGATGTACAGTTTATAGGGGATAAGGGTGGGTAGTGTTTTAAAAAAGTATATTGAAATTCTAAAATTTTAAATTTCGCATTTCCTTCAGATTTCAAAATTTCAAAATTTATTAATTTTTTTTGGGAGTAGTCGAAATTAGATTGAAATTTAGGGAGTACATTAAACATTAACATTACATTTTTTGTATGTACAAAAAAATATTATAAATATTAAAATATTAAATTAAATTTTTATAATATTTGAAGTATAAATTTAGGAGCGGGATGTAGAGTTTATAGGGGATAAGGGTGGGTAGTGTTTCAAAATTTTATAGGGTAATTATAAAAATTAAATTTTCGCAATTTAATCAAAATTTGCGAAATTTATAAATTTAAAATTAATATTTCGATTTTAGCGAAATGATATCGATTTATTCGAATATAGTACTTATTTTTTAAGTTTGCAGTTGTTAATGTACTAAAATATATTTGTAATTATACTATTTTCATATAATTTCAAAACATATTTGACTATTTATGATATGAGTGGGATGTATATTTTCAAGGGGATAAGGGTGGGTAGTGTATAAACAAAGTATACTCTAATCATACAAGTACAAATTTCGCCTTTTATTTCATTTTATTTTTTTACCCAAATTTTTGAAAAATATTATTAAAATACGAAATTATAAACAATATTAGGTTGTTGTTATACATTGAGGTATTTTGTGTATGTAGTAAAATGATTCACAAATATATAATGTAGTAGATATTAAATAAAATAATGTATCATATTTTTAGGAGTGGGATGTAGAGTTTATAGTAGATCAGGGTGGGTAGTTTTATCAAAGGTACATTTTGTGCGTTCAGGGTCAGTTTTTCGTTTGTGGGTAAAGGTGTTTTGTGAGGTTTCAGAGTCAGTTTTCAGTTTGTGGGTAAAGGGGTATTTGTAGGTTTCTGGGTCAGTTTTTAGTTTGTGGGTAAAGGAGTTTTGTGAGGTTTCAGAGTCAGTTTTCAGTTTGTGAGTAAAGGGGTATTTTTAGGTTTCTGGGTCAGTTTTTAGTTTGTTGGTGAAGGGGTTTTGTCAGGTTTCAGGGTCAGTTTTTAGTTTGTTGGTGAAGGGGTTTTGTCAGGTTTCAGGGTCAGTTTTTTGTTTGTCGGTAAAGGTGTTTTGTTAGGTTTCAGGGTCAGTTTTTAGTTTGTCGGTAAAGGGGTATTTGTAGGTTTCAGGGTCAGTTTTTAGTTTGTGGGTAAAGGTGTTTTGTAAGGTTTCAGGGTCAGTTTTTAGTTTGTGGGTAAAGGGGTATTTTTAGGTTTCTGGGTCAGTTTTTAGTTTGTTGGTGAAGGGGTTTTGTCAGGTTTCAGGGTCAGTTTTTAGTTTGTGGGTAAAGGAGTTTTGTGAGGTTTCAGAGTCAGTTTTCAGTTTGTGGGTTAAGGGGTATTTTTAGGTTTCAGGGTTAGTTTTTTATTATAGGGGTACAGGGAAAACATAAATTAAGATTCTATTTACATTACAATTATTATAATAAATTAAATTTAATGATATTACATTATTCATTTTTTGACATTTGATTTTTTATAGTAATTTATTATTATTTTATGTCCTGCAGTTATTTAAATTAATTGTTAATTGGAGTTGGAAGAGTAAATTTAATATGTTCTGTGTACTGCACTTACTCTAATTAAATGGTGATTGCATTTCGAATTGTAAATTAATCACGGTTTTTGAGAAGCAATTACCTAAAGTAAATGGTTATTGGAGTCGGAATATTTAAATAATTCATTATGTGTTTTTCAAATATTGATATTATATGTATATGGGTGTATGAATAATAATTTTTATAACTTCAGTGTATAGTATGTTATTTATTTACATGTGGTATATAGAAATAAATAGAACATTACAGTTATAATATATTTGCAAAAATACATAAACATGATTTTGTTATAGGTAATACAAAATAATCACACCAGTTTTATTTCATGTTAATTTTTTTATTCAACACTTGAAATATACGAACAGATATACATTTTATTACGCTATCTTTGGTATACATATAAACACAAATGGAGGATAATGTCCTTTTTATAATCACATTTTACAAGAAATTTCGTGACAAGTACTTTTAATTTGTAGAGAAAAAATGGTTAGTTCACATAATGCAATGTATGATATTATACATACATTATACTATTATTGTTTCTTAATAAAACATCAAAATGTGTAATGAAAAACATAATTCACAAATTTTTAATACATATAGTGATATACTGATGATGATATTAACATATGAACACTTTTAAAATTATAATATAATATAAATATCCTAATTAGAACATGTACATCATCATCAATGATTCTTTTAACATTACAATATTGTTATGTATGATTATTATTATTAATAAATATGTTTTAATAATAACAATTTTCACATATTAGTCATATTGTAAACAATTAAATCTGATAAACAAATACAATATTACACATTTTGTTATATAATAATTTTAATAAATATTACATTAAATATTTTTATATTTTCATACTTAATGTAATAAATATTAAAAGTATGTAATATATAATTAATATACAGGCAAAAACAATTTCTATTCACAATATAATATACAATTTTTTTAACATTACATATAATTTCGAGCAATATATATAACAATAATCGACATTTATAGTAGTACTTTTCACAGTTACATATAATTTGGATCGTTAATTTTGTAACCACTCTTTGTCTTTTTGCGTTATTTTGGTACAGGGAAAGTCGCGGTTGGAAGCAGATTCACTTTTGAGTAGGTACCAATCTACTTTTATATTGTTAAAGTATTGTAAATTATAATTAAAGGTTATATTTTGTTATTTTGGGGTTGGAAAATAAAGTATGACTATTTACATATAATGGAGTAGAATTAATACGTATTTTCGGTCACGAATTTTTGAGCCATTTAAAATCGTTGGAGTTAATGAGTATGTGATATAATGTAATTAAATTATAAATAAATAGGAATGTTATGTTTATATATTCTGGAATACTCGTTAGTGTTATGTCGGTGGGATTGTTTAGCTGTTTTTTTTTCTCGTATTTTGAAACAGCTATTTCCGTTTCCGATATTTTTTTTTTAAGGGAAAGGAAGTGTGTTTCAGTTGTTAGAACGGAGATGATTTACATTCTTCCTTTATATTTTGAGTTCTGTGAAATATTTATCACACTTTAAGATAACAGTCGTTATTTTAAATGGCATTTACATAGTCGTTTACTTTGGATGATGGATAGTGTTTGCAGAGTTAAAGAAAACATAATTAATGATTTGTTGGATTCAGTCTTTGATATTTACACATTGTATTGTCGGTAAAGGATTATTTTTATGATGTTCTATTTAAAGGTAAGTTAGAATTTTTTTTATTTTATTTGGATGGAAGCTGTTTTTAAAAAAAAATATTGTGATATAATAATATATTTATTTAGTCTTTTTAGAATAGTGTTAAAAAATAAATTAGACTAAATAAATATTTTTTTATTATATTAAAATATGTGTTTTTTTACATTAAGGATATTGTTTGACTCTCTATCAATTAATTTAGTTATAGAAATTAGTTCAATGTTTTGGCTATCATTTTTAAATATTCCAGTCCTCTTGTTGTAGGATATAGTTGGACTTGCTGTTGAAGATATATATACATTTGAGCAGTTTGTCTAGAGAGTTTTGGTTTCAGTTGTATGACTGATTGCTGCATACGTAGTTCCTGAAAGCTTTGCTCTTTTTGTATAGCTGAGACTAGCTTGTGTAATGTGGGTGTTGTACGTCCAGTAGAAGAGAGGAAGGCATTGTGCCAACCTTCAACAGCATTGTTCGTTTTTGCTTCTTGGTTGAGTGTTGGTAGATAGACATTCCACCAGGGAATTGCAAATTTTGGCTGGCGTCTGTGGCCTGACCTATGTAGTCTTCCTACCCAGTTGTCCTCAAAGTAATCTAAAAGTGGGGCGAGTCTTTGCTCATTTTGGGTGTAGAAAGGACTTTCAATTAACAAATTGTAATGTTCGGCCACATCAGTTACTGGTACATATGCCAGAGCAATGAGATGTTTAATTTGGTATGCAAAATTTATATTTGTTGCATACTCAACACTAAGGGCAGATTTTTGTAAATGTCTCCAGAGACATTGATTGAAATGAAAATAACATCCTTGAATGGATGTGTGTGGGTAAGTTTTCAAAATAGAATTAATCATAGCTTGCTCGAAGTCTATGATGATTTTCATTGGGAAGTAGTCAGAACTTTGTTCCTTTATTTTTTGTAAGATTTCTGAGTAAGTAGTGGCTTGTTTGTTTGGTAATAAACAATATATGAAGGGGATACAGGTATTATGATATTGCCCATGAATTGTGTATAACTGGTAGAAAGGTTTTGGGCATATAGAAAAAGTACCATCCATCATCCAAATAGTACTTTCTGTTAATTTTTTAATATTGTTATTAGTTGCAAACATTATTATTCTTTTGTCCTTGCTATGATTATCATAAAATATAAATGGCTCGTCATTATGAGTAATTACAAGCTCTGGCGGTATTATGACTTCTTCAAAAGTTTTAGGCGTTGGTATATTGGGTCTACTTGCTTTTTTTGTTCTTGCTATTGTTCTTTTAATGGTAGCAATAGATGGTAGCTGACCTCTTGCTTCTTTGGGAACTTTAGGTAGTAATTCTTTCAGAATTACGTTGGTAGGTAGTTCTGATCTGGTACTTAATTCTTTGATATTTTCAAGAGTGGATCTCACTTCTATTTCCGAGATGTTTGGTGGGTGATTATGTTCAGTGGTATTTATAACACTAGTTTCCCTTGTTGTAGCACGGCCATAGCATTTATTGGAGTAATATTTTGTACACTTCCAATTCACTTTAAGGTCTTTTTGTTTCTCCTGAGTATAAATGTAGCCCATATAGCATAACAAAAATGTGCCTTTCTGAGATGTAATAAATCTTGCATTATCAGTCATTCTTGATTTCTGGTATCTAGAAAAGTTAATATACAAATATTATTATAATCTGACATGTATAAAAGATTTTAAATAAAGCTAGTATTCTTCTAGTAATTTACTTACCACCACTAATGTTCTATTTATCGAAAGTAGATGCTTCTTCAGTTAGATGTTGTTCTTCTATTGCCACGGTCTGTTGAGAAATAATTAAGTATGTTATAGGAAAAGTTACACATTTTTTCTTGGTAACTTTTGTTTTACGTTATAACGTCTCTAAAAATTGTTTTGTTTATTTGAATTTAAAAAGAGACATTTCCAATATTATACTAACAGATGCATAAAAAGAGTCATTTTCATTTCTAGTACATTCTATAGAGTTTATAAAAACTAGTTATGTTTTATTTATGATCTTACCAAGAGTATTATAGTAGTAGCATAATGTGTGTTCTTTGATGTGAATTATCTGTTTTCTGTACCTTTGAGTTCTGTGTAGAGAGAAAGTTGATGAAAATTACTAATGCGTTTATATGTAATGTAAATAATACACATTTGTTATAAAGCATTGTTACTTAATTGCTAAAAAGAACCGGGGATGATACATGTATTATGAGTAAAAGCACTAAAAAACATATTTAAGAACAGGAAGATTATAGTAACAGATGCATAACAAGAGGCATTTGATTTTTATTACTTTTCATAGAGGTTATAAAGGCTAGTTATGTTTTATTTATGATCTGACCAAGAGAATTATAGTAGTAGCAGAATGTTTGTTCTTTGATGTGAATTATGTCTTTTCTGTACCTTTGAGTTCTGTTTAGAGAGAAAGTTGATGAAAATTACTAATGCGTTTATATGTTATATAAAAAAATACATTTCTTATAAAGCATTGTTACTTAATTGCTAAAAAGAACCGAGGATGACACATGTATTATGAGTAAAAGCACATTAAAACATATTTAAGAACAGGAAGAATATATTTTTTACACAGCATTGTAACGTTTATTCGTTTAAAAAATTTAGGCTTCACACTATGTATTAAGATTTACAGGCTAAGAAAGAAAGTATAGAGTTTTAAATTAGGCCAATAATTGGCAAAGAACGTTAAGTAAATGTTAAACATATGTAGATACCTTTTGTTAAATTTAAAGTATCCTGTATCTTGAAGTTGAAGTATAACTTGATTTGTTTGTAGAGTCTGTTTAAAGGTAAAGTACATAAAGAAACAACAAATTAGGTTACAAATCTTCGTCTATAATTAATAGACAAAAAAGTTAGAGTTTATTAACAGGGCTATATGATTACTTACTTTTAGTTTGAGGACAAATTTTCTTGAAGAGAAGAATATAGATGGTGCTCCCAAAATTGGCAGTATGTGGTCACGAAGAATATTTCCTGCAACTTGTATGGCTGTTTGTGATTGGTTTATATAGTCTATGTGTAATTAAGTTTGCCATCTGATTGGTCAGATATGTAAAGACGAGTTACAATTGGTTAGTTTGAATTTTTTTAAAGTAAAACATTGAAGATATATCTTCTTAAATAGTTTATGTTGAGGAATTGAAATGATATATTTATGTAAAATAAAAGTCTTGTAATAAATAAAGATTATGTAAAATGAGTACTAAGTATTAAATAAGTATGTTTACAAAGAGTTTATATACAAATTTCGTTAGTTTGCGAAAACACAATATTGTACACTAAATGTGACTTAATAATTTCTAAAAACGTTAGTGAAGTAATTAGAAATGTGTGTATTACTTAGACAATAGATTTATTGGTGTTATATATAAAAAAAGAGTATAATTTAGCTATCGATATTTTGATATTGACGAAAATAGTGCTATCGAAATTTTTGTATTCGATATTATTGTAGTGTGGTATATGTAGTATTGAGTGTCGATATTATGGTATTCGAAAATAATGCTAACGATATTTCT
Organism: Lissotriton vulgaris; assembly: GCF_964263255.1. NCBI lineage: Eukaryota > Metazoa > Chordata > Amphibia > Caudata > Salamandridae > Lissotriton > Lissotriton vulgaris. Next base: position 960,650,750 of record NC_141685.1, on the reverse strand, counting down.
GTAGACGATATTTTTGTGCATCGATATAGATTGCTCGATATTATTGTAGTTTTCATGTTAAGTATAGGGTGTCGATATTAGTGCTATCGATATTAGAGACTCGATGTTATAGTAGGTCGATTTTTTAGAAATCGATAATCTGTCAGTGATTCGATCACGGGACGACAGCACCAACACCAATCACACATACACAGTAGATAACTACAGCCATCTGATTGCAATCATACAGCCCTGATTCCTAACCGAGAACGATTGGTGACACTAGGGGGGGAGGGCGAGCTTTTGTGGGGGGGGGGAGGGATCCCTTACCAGTACAATCATTGGGATGTTTAGTTGTAGATACAACGGGTGGGATGGGCTTGGCAAAAAATTAAAAGCAGACAGTGGAACCCCCCCATGCACCGTACAGTGACCTCCGACTGTGAAGATTGCACCGTCCTGTGATTTTGCCGCCCGACCTCCGTGATGTGGGCTGCACGGCTGTGTATGCAGAATGCGGACTTACAATTGAAGGGGGGCTTCCATACTGATGACAATTATGCAATTGATATATTCTGTGATTTGATCTGCAATAAAAATTGTTTAAAAAAAAAAAAAAATGATCACTGCTGGTGAATGGCAATCACTTCTTTTTTGTGGAAGCACACTACTTCGGTCCAATCAAAACATGCACTGCTGGTTCCCAGCATGTGGGCAGAGCCAAAGCCCCTCTCTAGTGATGCTTATATAATTGTCTGGCAACAACTGCGCTGTCAACCCAGACCATAAAAAGCAGCCTGGGTGTGTGAAGGTAAGTCAGGTTTCCAGTGCTGTGCAGATGGAGAAAATGATTAGCTGCAGGGTGCACGTATGTGGACCGTGTCTTTAATAAGCCAGGCTGAAGAGCTGGATTTTAGGGCTCTCCTGAATTTTAGAGAGTCATTTTCTAGTCGGAGTGTTTGTGGAAGAGAATTTCCTTTAAGCTATATAAATGCATGGCATCTTCAATGGCGGCAATGTTGCATTTTGGCATTAAGATGACCTTGTGCCCATTAGCAACATAATCAGACTGATGTAAGTAGCTCTATTGAACAGCTCAGCACAGGAGGCCTAAAGATGGAGCTAATGGTGGACAATAACTTACTTAACAGTTGTGGAAAGATTTTCACATCACTTCCAGGTTCACTAAATATTCACCTAATTGCAACAAGTAAACCAAAGATCTACAATTTGAAAATATTCAGCGAAAATTACTAGACATCAAATAAACATTGGCAAAGCCAGTCAGTCTCACCTTTTGTCTTTGTCAATGCAGATCTCTTGCGTTGCTACTGCTTTTTGCCTATTATGATCCTCATGAGCAAAAATAAAAAAGCTTATTGCTATTGATGTTCAGTAAAAATAGCATAAGATGTGCGCAAAAGCACATTTACAAAAATTAGTTGCCCTGTAGCAAATTGCACCTGCCTGGCCCACCTAATAAATGGAAAATAAAGGATGGGGAGAAGGTAGGTTAGTAACAGGGTGATACTTTTAAACAAGCATTGGCATAGCCAATAGGTCTCGCTTTTGGGACCTTATAAGTGTTTAGCTATGCAGGATAATATTATGGGTGATGTGCCATCAGGGATTGAAGAGCTATACGATTACTACACACTGGGCCATGCATTCTGATGCAGGAATACATGCTTGCCTCAGGAAAGATCTATAGACACATTCCAAGGCTTTTTACTTTGCCGACAGAAAGACAAATGCCTCCATGCATGTGAACAGCACTATAAAATTCTGTGTGTGACTGCAAAGTATCAAGAGCCATAATATTAATTTGTTCTTTTCATAAAGCCCTTGCAACTGAAGTGTTCCTGTAAATACCAGATTTTACTGTTGCCCAACTTAATCATTTGATTTGTGTGACCCCACAAGGATGGGATACTCCATCCTGTATTCAAACTTGAAAGATACACCCGGGCTTCATACCAGAGTACTTCATCTCACTGCGAACTGGCTTCACTCCCCCATCTTTGCTTTCTTTAGCTGCACCCTTTATCATCTTTATTGACTGTTATCCTTCTGGGTTTCCTCTTACCACTCGCCCATGTTTCCTTGCATTCCTCATGCCAAGCAGTGTCCTAGCCTCCTCAAATATTAAACCCATCCCTGCCCCTGTGAGTTTTCACCTACTCTACTATTCTTTACTTTCGCAACCACCCTGCTCCATCATAGGAAGCTGGCTCAGTATATACCATACCAAAGTAAGGTATAGTGTGCACAGAGTCCAGTGGATTCCCAAAGACTTGCAGAGGTAAAAGTAGGTAATACCTTACTCTCTATTCGTGGCAGTGTGGGCGAGCAGTAAGGCTTTATCAGAGGGTAGTGTTAAGCATTTATTGTACACACTCAGGCAAGAAAGGATTTCACACACTCAAAGACTGAAGTCAGACCAATTGTTTGTATCAAAAATATTTCTTTGTTGCATTTTTATTTATTGAACCAAGAAGGACTTGGTACAGTAAATATGATTGTACTTTTCAAGACAGATTGTTTAAAAGCAAGCTGGATGAATATTGACTTTTCTTACAGGTTTGTAAAAATGTGCAAATACATTACTTTTGGATTACTTTTGATTACTTTTCAGGATTACTGTTTCTACTCAGTGTGATATGCCTAGATACCACACTGGGACATTTCCTGAAAAAAAGGAAATAAAGTGAGTTTTTCTAAACACACAGTTTCTTATGTTTTCATACAATTTCCAACTCCACACTTAGAACTTTTGCCATGAAAAACAGTCAATGCAGACCAATTGGAAAAACTCAGGTTATCGGTTTAAAGGTGAGTAATCAGTCTTGGCAGTTGGGTTTCTGGGGTTCTCCCAGGGTTCTCCCAGGGTCAAGAATGTTATAAAAAAAGCACACCCAGCGGCAGTAGGGTGGCCGGGTGCAGAGTGCTGAGCCCCAATTTTATCCAATGGGGAATAGGGAGCCTCCAGTTGGTGGCTGCTCACAGGCATGCCACTTGAATGTGGGAGCAAAGCTCCAAGGGTTCAGCTCAGGACAAAGGGGGATCCAAGATAGCACACAAGGTGCACCCACAGTGGCACAGGGGGGTGCAGGGCGCTGAATCGACGTCAGGAGCCCTGTTGGTTTTAATGGAGAAGCTCAGGTCAGAACAAACACTGCAAGCTCGGACACGAAGATCTTCTGGAGGCGACCACATGTTGGAGAGGTAAGTTGGGATGACGAGGGATGCGGGAACACTGCCAGATGGGTCACCCAAGGCTGTGTGCAGGGTGTCTCTTGGCATCAGGCTTTCCTTACCGGCTTCGGTCGAGGTCATGGGATCCTCCAGATAGGGGCTGCAGGTGCCATCGGGAGACTTGAGCAGAGCAGGGATCACTGGATCCCAGGTCAGGATCGCCAGGGAGACCTCCTCATGGTGTTGGGCCACTCGAACTTGGGCTGTGGGAGTCGGGTGCAGAGTGGTGCAGACTCGCAGATTTGGCCAAAGCCAGAGTCTGTGGGTGAGCAAATCCAATGCTCACTGGAGACAAAGTCAGGTCCTCCAGGTTCTGGGAGGCTGCTGGCTGCAGGACACACCAGAATTCTGCTGGAGCAGGTTGAGGTCAGGGCAGGCAGGTACGGGAGGGGCCAAGTCAGTTGGTGTCCGCTTCTTCTTCCTTCAGCATAGCTCTTTTGTCCTACTTCTTCTTCTTTCTTGTCTTCAGCAGGCTCAAAGTCTGTCTTGGGAGTTTCTTTTTAATAGAGCTGCTGTTCACAGGAGATCTGGTCTTTGTTGAAGGCAGTCAGTCCTCCCAAGGGTTCTGGAGGTCGCTGGCTGCAGGACAAGGCAACTTTTGGTGTAAAATCTCTGGAAACTGCAGACGGGCCGGTAGGGCTGGGGCCAAGTAATTTCTTCTCTGCAGTCTCCTCTGCTATGCATCTTCTTTCATACTTCTTCTTCGTAGGTTGGGGGAATCTGCCTTCTGGGTTCAGGGCTGCCCCCTAAATACTATATTTAGGGGGCATTTTAGGGGTCTTGAGGTCAGTAGCCAATGGGCTACTGACCTTAGGGTGACTACATTGTTGGTGTGCTCACCCCACATGGGGGTGTGGGCACAATCCCTAACACTGATTGGAAAGTGCCTGCCATCTTGAAGAGTGGGCTCCACCTGAGGGGTGGGGTTGGCAGTGTTGGGCTCACCTGGGCTGTACTAAAAGGGGGTGAGACTGGAAGGGGGCCTGCTCCTGATAGCATGAGAGGCTGTTTTTTTTTTTTACAAGGGTAGCAAGGTCTTTGAAGCTCCACTGCCACAGATAGCTCTTCCTGACCTGGGGGGGGGGGGGGGGGGGGGGTTGCACCTTTGCCCAGAAAAGGCTTTGTTTCTGGGCCCAGGGTGGGGAGGCTTCCACCCCAGGGGTCCAGAAACATGTCTCGTGGTGGCAGGCTGGTGTGAGCAGTCTGGGAACCCACTAGAGCTGATCATTTTTCAGGGGGCATCTCTAAGATGCCCTCTGAGTGCATTGTATAATGAATCCCACACTGGTATCAGAGTGGGTTTATTATGCTGAGAAGTTGGCTACCAGACTTCCCAGACTTCAGCAAAGCCATTATGGTGCTGTAGAGTTCGCAATGACCAACTCTTAGACTATATACTCTTTTATGGCTTTACTGCACTGACAATGTCTAAGAATGGACTTAGACACTGTAAGGGTACAGTGCTCATGCAACTGTACCCTCACTAGTGGTATAGTCCACCCAGCTAGAGGGGTGTCTTACCTATACCAAAGGCAGTGGGTTGCAGGCACGGCACACAAGTATGTGTTCCATGTCGACTCTTCACTTTTCTCTGCACCAAAAAACACAACATGCAATGGCAATGTGTGTGTTAAGGTACAGGCCTCTAAGGGTGCAGCCATTAGAGTCCTTCCCTGGTCACAGAGCCTTTGATACCAATGGAACATTTTACAAGGGGCTTGCATGTGGCCAGAGAGGTGCCTACTGGGTGTACAAAGGTACAGTTTGGGAAAGAACACAGGCCCTGGAACCTGATTGGCAGAGACCCCTGCCACATCAAGCCAAAGTGCAACAGAAATCTGGCAAAAAATAGGGGGGGGTGTTACTTCAACAGAAACCCAGCTTCCTACACAGATGCCTCCATTTCTCTTTCCATGACCATCTTCCTCTCTCTATACCTTTCTTCCCATTCCTACTGCTGCTCTATCCAGCCACCCTTTGTTTACTTCCATTTCTCTGAGTTTCCTTCTCTTCCACTCATCCCATTGCAACGTTAATCCTGTCAGTACCTTACTCCCTACTCTCCCCGTCTTTATTTACAGTCCTCCAACCTATACTTACTCCCTTCTCTCTCCCTGCCCACCTCTCAATGGCTTTACCTTAACTCCCATGTCTCCAATCCCTTCATCTCCCTTGCCCTCAAGCTTCCTCTAGCTCTCACCCTCCTATGTGTCATTCCTCCTTTAATCCTCCCATATAACCCTACACCAGAGAAAGTCACCCATCTGCATGGAAGGACACAGGTGGTGTTGACAACCCTTACAGCTGCCAGGATCTGGGCAGGGGCGTAGCCAGCAGAGCTCAGAATGCAGCCACAATGGTAACAGCCTCTGAGAAGGCTTCACACACACACACAGCAGGGTGATCATTGGAGAAGAGGGGTGCATTTTAAAAACCGAAGGAGTTCGTTCTGACCCACCTACAATTCCTAGTTCAAATTATGTACCTGGTAAGTATGGTATGTACAGGGCGCGCAATTAGGGCGCCCTTCTGAGCTCTGGACATCAGAATGGGAAACGACTCTGTATTTGTGCATGTTTTCCTGCCAAAATTATGTAGGCATAAACCCATGGGTGCATAATTTCTACCCGACTTTGAATCACAATTCTGCGGGTGTTTGAACCCACGTAGGTATTCGCTTGGACCTCGGAGTAAAGGCCTGAAAAGGGCCTTGATGGTTGCAATCAGAGGAATTTTGTGACCATATCTATGGCTTATTTGAAAGAAGCAGCCCCACTTCCCCCTGGGAACTGCGCAAGAAACGGTCGGCAGGCTTAAATAAGGTTGTCATAGTCGATGAGTAAGTAGACAGACACATTTTGGAGGGGCAAGATGCCAACTGGTAGACACACTGAGCCTGGCCGCCCGGCACAGAAGGTCCCCAGAGGAGAATCCCACGGGTGGTGGCTTCAGACCTCGTTACAGAAAGTTTGGGCCTAACTGTTAGAGTTGGCGCCTTCCTAGGCTTCACGTATATTCATTCTCTAACCAGAAGTGACGCCTCCGGCTCCTTTTTATTCTTCACTTGACTGAGAAACACGGCAGCCATTACTTAAACTGTTTCCTCACTTGACCCAAAAAACACCCAGAGGATTCTCGCCTCAGACCCTGATGGACATTGGATGTGACATTTCCATTAAGCATTAGTGGATAAAACCACATTGTAGACAGAGAAGAAATACTCGCATGGACAACTCACTACCAACTTTACAAATTTGTGGTGCCATCCCAGCGTTTAGTCACGGACTTTGAGGAGCTATTGGTTACATTGGCTTATTTTCTGTTTCACTGCTTTTTAAGTTATAAATATTTTACAGCTCTCAATTTGTTAAAGTATAGCTCACAAAATTGGAACGTTCAAACGAGAGCTGTTTTGCAAACGCACACGATTTTATCAAGCCTCTGTAGCCGAAGCATAATTTCAACGTGGATTTTTGAGAAAAGAGCAGCTTATTCCTTTCCTAATTGTTTTTCTCTCATACCCGAGGGAGAGAGAGTGGGAAGACGGATTGGAAGGAAGACATGCTTCTTTCTGTTTCTTACTCAAATTATCTTACTCAGATGACACAGTTTGTTGGCATTAGCCACTCGTGCTCTAATTAAGTGTAAATCGCTGGAAATATGTCAATAAACGTGGGAGGGGCAAGGAGCGAGAGACTGGAGCTTTTTTCATCAGCTGTAATACTTTGTCCCTTCAAGGGGCTGCCCGCTGCCCCGCTTTGCAACAAAATACAATTTTTCTAGTCAAACTTTTATTTCAATTTTCTAGTCAAAATGTTATTTTAATTTTCACATGACCGACAGCTTCTTCTAACTTACACGCCTACCACCCTACCGTGTTTTCACGTGACGAAGAAAAAAGGCGATTTGTGTTTGGAGCTTGTGTTTTAGGTAGGCCTGGGTGGTAAATTCCGTTACACTCGTGGAATTTGGGTAATTTCGCGTTCACGGAGAACGCGGAATTGCCCAAAATTCTGCGTTCCGCTGCTTCGTGGAATTTTTTGCTTGTTCGTGTTCTCAAAATGTGTGTTCGCGAAATATTTCCCCCGAGCAAGCAAACAGCAATTGCGAACAGGAAAAAAGCTTTGTGAACAAGCAATTCTGAGTGTTCGTGGCATTTAGAGCTTTGTGTAGCGCGACTACGCAAATTCCGCCTACAGAGGAAAGCAAGGCGAAGATCTGACGCAGACGGTAATGTGAGAATGACACCATCTCATTACGTTCTCCACAGGGAAAGCTTTACTCCGGGAAGCAGACTTGTGACCCTCTAATTACTGTATGTCACACCTGAGCCTAACGGCGGCACAGTCCTGTCCGCGGCGTCCGTAATCACGTCTGACGCCCCTGAAGTGCATCCTTCTAGCTGCAGACACTGATTGAGAGCCTCAAGAGCTTTGAGGAAGTGTCATCAACACTCAGGGCTTTAAGTGGGATGGAAAAACTGGGGAGTCCCGCAAAGGGGCGTAACCAATGCAATTGAGGGCGTGGCTTAAAAACACATAGGCTACAAATCCTTGCTTAGCATAGTGTGCCGCCCAACTTGTATTTTGCTGTTTCTTTCATTGCATCCAGATATATGATACAACAAGTAACATCATGCCTACACCAAGTCAGGACTATTGGTTTTGTCAATGGTTGTTAGTTGCATAAGATAAATAAGCAGCAACTGAGGCTTGTATATGATGTTGAAAAAGCTTCTACTTAAAGCCCTGGTGACACCACGAGGTTGTTGCTGCTCCTGAGTTTCAAAAAGAGAAGGGAAATCCAGAGAGAAAATTACTCTCTTTAAAGGATTTCCCTCCCACGACAAAGCTCTGCTTGCATGACGTCATGTCGCAACTTCTCCACTAGTGGGAAGTGAGCAGTGTGAACATGCACACACCGATGTGCCTGCTGTCCCTGCAATCCGGGAAAAAACAGACCACCAGTCCCAGGGCACAAAGCAAAGCCCGATAGAGACCCGTTTCGAGGCCCCCTTTAAAAAGCTGCCGGTGCTCAGCACCGTGGAAACCCGGCTCACTTAAAGCCCTGTCAACACTCAACGAACACCACTGCTGCATCACTCAGAAAGTTGTAAACTCGAGATGTCAATCATATCCGGCAGGCAAGTAAGAGGAATGGGCCAAGGGCTAGAGCAGCCAACATCGAAGCGGGGGAACCAGGATCGAGTCTCGTTAGGGACGTTCAACATCCTGTGTTTCTGGACAAATTACTTAAACTCCCCGTGTCTACCATAAAATAAATGTGCTTTTCTGTAACGCAACTGGTGCTCATGTAAAGCGATTTGATACCTTCGGGTCGAGATTGTGTTATATAAAACTACCCCCTGCTCTCCCCCCCCCCAAAAAAAAGTCTCTGGTGGACAACATAATCACAAGCAACCTGATCATGCTCGATGACAAAAATGCAGGAGAAGACCAGATGCTAAGCCTTCTTTCTGCTAAAATACAATACCAGGGTCTGGAATCTCCTTTCCAGCCATATATGGAGAAACATCTCATCGCAGCTCTTCAGGAAGGAACAGAAACCCTCCTTTTCTAGCAACACCTAACCCGCATGTCACCCTCCAGATGACCAACACTAGGGGTTACTTACATCATTCCGTAGTCATGAAGCTGTGGACTCCTTTCCTCCACTTCCACCCTTGTGCGGTATTCAGTGCTTTGTAGCTAGGTGTGCTCTATATAAATCCCCATACATACAAACAATGGCTGGTGGCTGATATTAACAGTCGGGCGGTAACAGTCCTTGCTGAATAGCATAGCAGTAAACGTTCTGACGTAACTGGATGTCGACATTCGCACTTTGCCTGCGTGTGGAAGGGGCCTTCTTTGCCTCTGGGTGCTGGAGGAGCAGAGTACCATCTGTTTTCCTTGGTTTTCTGTGGCAGGGACAAAATGTGGTCCTTTGTGTTGGTGTGGCAGGTATACTCTGTTACATTGCCACTACCAAAAAGACCAACTGCTACATCACGGAGCACTATATTATCAAGGGTAAGTGACAATAAAAAAAAGTTAGGTGCTGGGGAAATTTAATTAAAAATAAAACATGAGTACCTGCATGAAATACATTTTAAAAAGAGTTTGGGGGGTTGAGATCATGGTCGGACAGGAAACCAAAACCAATCCTGGCAAATATGTTCAAACCATCCCCACGCTACAGGAGGCTGCAACAAGAATGGGGAAACAGGGGCATGGATGGCTTATCACAGTGCATCCTGCTCTTAAGCATTCCCCTGGCCTTCCCCCTCCTGGGGAAATGCCAGAGTGGCAGAATGATGAGCACAGCCCTTGTTCTCCCCAAAAAACATATACAACAATGCGTCAGGAGCCTATCTTCAGCCTGAGTTCCGGTGAAGCAGGCAGCTTGATCACTTAACTAACTTTCATATCATTTCGAACTATTAACACATTGAGTACAAACCTGTTCATTCATTACTGGAACATGTTTATCCAGTCACTTCATGTCGTGAGGGTACGGAAAGTTATTCCCTATTACAACATTGGAATGTTGAGAGCTCCATTGAAGACAATGGAGTGGCTCCGGGTTTATAATGGCTGGTATAAGAACAGAGCTCCAACATGCCAATGTTTGTCTTCAAGTTTCTCCCTTTTTAACCCCTTCAGTGCAGCGCACGTTCAGCGGACGTCGCGTGCACTACCTCGGTAGTGCTGCACATGTCTGTTGAACGTTCCGGCCCGCCCGCGCAATAGAACGTTCCGCACCAGCGCGGAACGTTCGGCGCAGCGGAGGCGTTAATTTAGAACACTTTAACCCTTAGTTGGTGGAATGTTGTAATAGCCTTATAGCCCTATTGCCTCAGGCTACACCTGTTGTTAAAGGCCCCCACCCTTGTTATAGGCCTGAGCTGCCGGGACCTTTAATAACCGGTATAGACCTTGGCAGTGGGGTAGAAGGTATAATCTTACCTATACTGTGGGATTATTGGTAGCATGTTCTTTTTAGTCTTACCTTTTCATATTTAGATGCAAGGTATTAAGTATATGATATTTGATTAGTCGTTACTCAGAATTTCCGGAGCCAATACAACACTCACCTTACATTCGGACTGAATTGTATACTTTATTCATACGAAGCAGAATCCTTTGCTGTATACAGCCATGCACACTGCATGTTCGACTTTCCTTTTGTTTTCTCTCTTCCTCTATGAAAATAATACACGATGATTGCAAACAAAAAAGAACTTACATTTATTACAAGTGGTTAACACATTAACTACAAACTACAGATGTACTCCAACCTCGTCTCAAATTCCTTGCCAACTGTTTAATTAGCCAGTGCATATCCTAGATAGATTCAATGTAAAATGTTTAGAGATTAACTGCAAGCCATTTACAATTCCCTGCCATCTGTTTACATTCACTTTACATTTTTCACATAAACTGCAGATTTCCGTTTTTGTGCACAATGTTTTCGTTAATATCAATCGATTCAAGTATTTACTGAAAACTCTTTACGCTTCCAGTACAAACTCTTTACACATTCAATGCCACTTCCTTACACCTTTTCTGCAAACGTCACCTATTTACTGAAAATTACTTTGGCGTTTAATGTAAACTGTTTACACATTAGCTTCAAACTTTATACACTTTTACAGAAAATTCTTGACAGTTTTCCCTCAGCACCTTTACTTCAGAGTTATATGGATTCAGTAAAAGCTCTGTGTGTATTGAAAGCGAGTCGCTGTTAATGGAAACACTTTAAGCATCCACAGCACATGTTTACAGATCTTTTACAACTTTGCTGCAGACTCTGCACATTCACTGTAGACTCGTCTCACTTTCATTGGCAACCCTTTAAGCCATTGCTGGCAACCATGCTCAGGGTCTGGAAACCAGGGCCGGACTGGCCGTACCGGGCACTGGGCAATTTCCCAGTGGGCGGGGAGGGCGGGCAGGTTTTAGAGCAGTGGTGTACTTCCCACCAGTACCCGGGGCTGGTCCGATTTAGTTGCCAGGGCTGGTTTGCGTTCTCGGTCCAGCCCTGCTGCAAATGCCTTATTCCATCATTGCATGGCAATCTTTTTGTTGTGTCCTGCTAGTGATAATCTTTTTCTTTATATCTGTTTGCAGAAGAACACAGCACTCTACAAACTAGCGCCTTCCAACCCCAAACGGTTCTCCAGTGAATCCTCTAATGAAGATTTTGCAGATGCGGCGAGCAGGAGGACGGCAGGTAAGAACGTCTTTCAATTTGTAATGGCTATCAGCTACCTGGCCTGGACCAGGCTTTGGAATGGATGACGCCTCCACCTAGGATCTGACCGTGCATTCACTCAACAGAGAGGTGAACATCTCAGAGGGCTTTTCAACCTCGCTCTTCTTTTTGATTACTTATAATTTCCTAAATGATCCTTCGGTGGTACCCCTTCCAGAAGGAAATACCAATGCTGATCAATCTAATTGGGCAGATTTTCACCCAATCTCTAATATCCCTAATCCCCCTGATGACACTGAGAGGGACCAGTATCTGTCAACGGCAGGCATTTCTGCAGATCAGTTGTGGTATCCATCCTTGATGGCTTGTTGATGGTGGTGGATGTTGGCGGTTTAAAGTGCTAATTTCCTTTAATCTACCCAATGCTTAATTTGTGCCAGTGATTGCAAGTTATAGGCATCAGTACCCAATAGTGGGGACCAGGACTTATTTTTCATCACCAGCGTTGGGACGGAGAGATCCCATGCATGGTGAAAGGGCATGTACCCCTGCCCTGAGTGCCCGACTGCTTGTGAAACTGGTACCCTGATATTTTGCTCGGCCTGGACATCACACTAATCTAGCATGTGTACAAAAGCCAAGGTCTATCCTTAGTAATGCAACATCAAAAACCTGTTTTCTGACCTATAGGGTCGCACTAAGCGTACCCTCATGGTGGCCATAAGACCTCAGTCATGCCCTGGGTAGTCACATAAAGCAGTGGTGACAGTGTAAGGAGTTTTGGTGAATAATTATTAGTACCTGACCATTTCTCTGTGTCCAGGGCAGGATGCTCTACTGAGACCTTATGTCTACATTTCTGCTGTTATGTGGACCATGGAGACTTGCTCTGACATCCTGTGTGCATGTCATGTGCAGTGAGTTTGTGACACTTGTATGGTAGTAGGGCTAAGTGTGTTGTGAGAGGCTGTGGACTCGGACCAGTGGGTTCCATTTTGGATGGCCCCTAGTTTAGCATTGCACAAGATGGAGTGTGGATACAACTTCCCAAGGTAGTGGAAGTGTAATGACAGCACTACTGTGGCTGGAGTGTGGAGGCCTAGACAATAAAGTAGAGGATGGTGGCGACAGAATCTTCCTTAGGAGTTTAATATGCTCCTTGTTATGGAAAGGTTTCAGATTAGGTCTTCATGAAAACTGTCACTTGGTAGAGGGTAGGACTGAAGATTACGTTCCTCAAGATGAGGATGTTTTTAGTCAGGGCCTTGCCCTTTGGCTGTCCCTGATTACAGGTTCAGGAAGGCTGATGACAGCCACCTGCAGAGATCTCACACCAGTGTGGCACCACACACGCGCGCGGCACCCAATAATGGCGTGAACGATTGGGACCAACCAATCCTGGCGCTACATGCAGCGCCAGGATTGGCTAGGGGGACACAGATTCCAATCGCCCCTTTCAACCCTGGGGGCTGCGGCCCTGGGGGTGCTGTATGAAACAGCACCCCTTGGGTCCCTCGCCGAGCCTCGCTAAGGAGGAAGAAGTAAGTGCGCATGTGCGGGCTGAATAAATCCCAGAAAATACACATGCGCAGTTTGCGCACTACTGCTGCAGCTGAGTGAACTGTCACTCAAGCTGCAGCAGCTCAGCCCAGGCCCACCCCTGTCGCTGCGCAGACCAATAATGATATTCGGGCGTGCCGCGTGAGGTGAGACTAACTGACTCAGTCTGCGTGTGCTGCTTTGCAGGCGTGGTGCGTGCACGCCATGAGGCTTAGTGGGGCTACGCCCCTATGCCCCAATGGACGCACCGCGCCTGCTACTTTTTGTCTTTATGTTGGATGCTTTTGCTTATAGACAGTCCCTTTGTCACCTGCATTGCGAAGCATCACTTTACTCAAACGTTGGGTCAGGTTAGTAGCCTGAAAATGTCATTTATTAGAGAAAAACTCAAACTGATTCTGAAGCCTAAGAAAATGGATTCACATCCTCTGTCTGAAAAATCTGTATAAAAGGGGGTACATAATCACACACTTTGTTTCATTTCCAAGTTCTTCTTGACCAAGAAAGGGAGAGCCCTGCAGAGTACCCGAAAGACTACTGTTTAATCAGGGCTGGTGCCTGCATTTCAGCCAGTCTACCAGAGGTTAGGGGGCATCACCAGAAGTCTGTAATTTCTGCTGGAGGACTTGAGGTCTGTTTGGAGCCTAGGAGCCTGTCTGCCTGCTGAGACAACTAAGGATGGGCTTGACCAAGTAGGAGGAGAGACTGCCCAGGAGAAGAAGCTCAGCTTGTTCTCACCGTGGGGAGTACCTAGAGAGCGAGTGACTCCAAGAGAGTAAAGCCAGGGGCAGCCAAAGTGTTAAAGGGATCCCCCAAATCCTCTCTATGGTTCTCAGTGTGACCCACCTCCAAACTTCTGCAAGTATCGAGCATTGTATGAGAACGGCAGTCCGCCTTGATTGAGAAACTGATGCTGTGGCTATTGGAATAAGAGACAAAGTGCTTTGTTGTGGGGGGACACTGATTGGCCTGGACGCTACATGTGCCAAGACATCCACAAGGTCAAGAACAATCAGGAGGCCTCACTTGCCACCCCAGCATCCATTCTGCACCCAGCCTAGCTAGGGAGGCAACGCCTTCAAGACGAGCTCCCCAGTGCTCTGCTGCACTTAAATCTTCCAGTCTTCAGGTACCGAGAGACGCCACAGCTGCAATTCACGCACTGCAAATACAGAAGCAGGGTCACTGAATCTGTCCATCCCAGACTGCAGCAGGTGGTAGCAAGTGCCCGTGGCCTGAACAACTGTGAGTGGAATGAGAGCCTGAGTAGCAGACCTGGGGGGCATATTATCAAGCAGGGAGTTAAAAATTATCTCTGTTTTAGCGTCAGAAAACTGCAGCTAAAGCGGCGATAATGGGCTTGATAATATGGCCTTGTGAATTCCAATAGAAACCCATGTTCTGGTGTGAACATGGGCTTCTATTGGAATTCTCCGGGGCATATTATCAAGCCCATTATCACCGCTTTAGCAGCAGTTTACTGCCACTAAAACGGCGATAATGTTAACGCCCTGCTTAATAATATGTCCCTAAGTTTTGCAGAAGAAGCTTAAGACTTTTACTGAGTAAATATGAAGAGTTGAAACAAACTCAATTGTCTACGCCTTGGGTTGATTTTACTGAACTGTACCTGTGCTTAATCAGTGCCTTTCCCCATGTTCTATGCTAGCAAATTAAAGAAGCTAGGGAGCATGGTGGGGGAGAGAAGAGTGTGGTGCTGCAACTTTGTGTTTGATTCCCCTATTTGCACTAAATGGAATGAGATCGTGTGGTGTGATTAAAGTTCTTTCATTTAATTCAAAATATAAGCATTGGGCATACAGTACATTTTTGTGCCTGTTTGTTGACTGTTGAGTTTTCAGCTCTTGACCCCACACTACCTCCCTGAGAAGCATTTGATTGCCTGCTTTCTCTACCCTAATAATGAAGTGCAGAAAGGGCTATATGGCCAGTTTGTTAGGACAGGCTCTGGCACTCAATGGCAAACAACTTCAACCACCACAGTTGAGGCCTGGTACCCCCGTCTGTCCTGTGGATCCCAAATGGTATCCGACAATCAAACTTTGATTCAGAGCAAAGAGGGAAAAGGCAGAAATGGGAGAATGAAGGGAGAAGAGAAGGAAAGCGAAGCAGTATCAAAGAGAGAAAGTTAAGATGAAAAATTACTTAGAAGAGTCATATAAAGAGACAGAATGTGCAGGGGGTGGGATGAAGGGGAATAAGGTGAAGTTAAAACTTGGCCACCATGGTAGTCGGCAACCCTAGCATTCAGCAACCCAGGTCCTACGTTCTTTTGAACTCCCTGCACTTAATATTTTACAAACTAAACAGCCCATGGTCACAGGGATGTCATTCGAAAAGTTCCTCAAAAATGCTCCAGCCCCCATGAAGCACAGTCTCAGATGTAGAAATGACATTTGTAACTGTGTGTCCTACAATAGTGTGGCTTTCTTTCTTGACCTCACTGGAACGTAAATATTAAACTCTCCGATCACTATAGAAAGTTCTAGAGCACAGAGTTCTCTGGGAAAAATGCGGATTTTAGAAATTTGTAAATAATTAAAAACCTTTCACTTTACACGGAATTCCCTATTTTGCCTGTACTTGAATATGACACTTTTACTCGGTGTGCCATTACTCCGCAGTTATTACACCGTAAAATCTTTTACAACGCAGGGCTTTACAACGCAATCCATTACAATGCATTCCCAATTACAACGCAATTTACTATTCTAACTTCACCGGGGCTTTACTTTGAGGAATGCGGTGTAATAGTTAGGGGTGTAAAGCCCTGCGTTGTAAAAGATTTTGCGGTGTAAAAAATGCGGGGTAATGGCATGCGTTGCAACGCATGCGGGGTAAAGGATGTATTCCCCTACACTTCAAGGCAGTGAAAATTCATGCATGGCTGGATCTAAGAAGGCAGGTCTCCAGTGGCAATCATGAACAAAGCTGAGTAACACTGTTAGCAATCAACAAGGTACAACTTTATTGCAATATCAGGGTAGCCGAGTTCCAAAGCTGAGCTAAGAAGTGACCCCCTGGCACCCTGACTCTGCAGCGGAGTTGACAGCTTGGGTCACCCAGTGAAATTTTCTAGGGATGCATAATGCCCTGTGCCACCTCAGGTTACCATTCATCCCAATTTTAAGCCACAGGCCAAGAATTCAGCACATTGCTTCCACACAAACACAAGCTGTCCTCTGTGATGATTTAGGTTGTATTATATAGTATGGTTGTCAGCCGCGGCCACTACAGGTAAGAGTGGTGGGGCCGGGTGGGGGGGGTTTCGAGAGACGACCAAGAGGGAAAATGTATTATTTATTTAATTTTCTCTTGTGGTCGTCTCTCGAAATCCCCCTCCCATTCCGGACCCACCGCTCTTACCTGCAGCGGCCGAGGCTGATGGTTATGCAACCTTACTGTTTAATACACTCAAAAAATGGTCTTCGGTCCACTCAGGCTCATTTGCAGCAACGCTAGCTGAACCCTGAGTAGCTGGGGCTTCGAGCAGCAAGGCTTAAGCAAAGGAAATAGTGTAAAGCATTTAACAGCACCAAACAAAGAAATTAGAAAGTCAAACATCACGGAGAAAAATCTCACACCAATTCATAAAAATAGATTATATTTTTATGAATGTTCAAACACCAAAATGAGCAATATCCTTCGGAGGAGATTCTTGAGATAAAAAGTTTTGAAGAAAATGTAAATCTCAGTTCAACCGCAACAAGCATCAATAAACGTAAAGTTTGTGAACTTTATGAAATATGTGTAAGATTTGTGTTCAGCCACATCCCTTACCAACTAGGACAACCAAATCCAACTGGGAGAAGGTCAGGGGGGCACCAAGGAGTATTTGGACAGTTACCTGACCACAAAAGTGTTCTCCAGTCTAGTTTTGAACTTTACAGCATGACCACCATAGACTTCAATGGAGTGGTCCTGATGCGGCAGATGCAGGAGATGAAGGATGCTCATGGATGCTCTGGGTGCTGTGCGGTCGATGGGGAT
This sequence comes from Lissotriton vulgaris, assembly GCF_964263255.1. Lineage (NCBI taxonomy): Eukaryota > Metazoa > Chordata > Amphibia > Caudata > Salamandridae > Lissotriton > Lissotriton vulgaris. The sequence continues at coordinate 960,633,728 of NC_141685.1, read as the reverse complement.
GTCCTTACAGTTACTCCTCAGTCCACTGATCATGTGGAGCAACGCTGACCACAGACACCAGGGTCCCTTTCAGCAGGTAGAAGGCAAGCCGCTGCTCGGATTCTGATCTCTGTACACAACAGTATCCTTTGGTGGAGGCTTCTGTCCCTCTTGGGCAACCAAACTAGACTCAGATGACACTCCTGGGTCCAGCAGATCTGGGTACAACTTTAGGCTGATGAGGATCCGTCTCTTGAGGCACCCAGCGGCGGTCACCAGTGATTCTCCAGAAGTAGCTACTGACTTGTCAGGTTGGGCTACTTCCACTTTGATGGTCCTGGTGCTGGTTACAGGGGATAGCCAATTGACCCTTGGATTCACTTCTTTGCCCTGGGGCTTGGGAGCAACTTTTCCATAAGCCAGAAGCCACAGGCAGAGTCCTGTCTTTGCTAGCCCAAGGTTTGTCAGGGGCAGTACGGCAGACAGGGCAGCCTCACTTTACCAAGTCCAAGGGTCAGCAGGGTTGCCCTTCTTTGGCTCTTTCTCCAGTTCTGTCGTGATCTGAGGTTCAGGGTGCCACAGGTGCTATTTCTATGCCCCGAAAGTGCCCTGGTGGGATAATGATATGGTCACTAGCCAATGAGCTACCAGGATCACTCCCATCCTGTGACGACATATGGCTATGTGCCATTTAGCAATCCCAAAGTGCACTATTCTGTCCACTCTCAAGATATCTGAACCCTTTCTTGGATGTTAGAAGCTTGGTAGCCCACCCTAGAGGTGTGGCTACCTGTGGGGTTCACACCCACAGAAAACCCCGTTCAGGCACTGGTCTCCCCTCTCTGTTACCACCCTCAGCCTGTCTACCTGAACAAGGGGCAACCCATCATGAGTGTGATCACCATTTGCCCACTAAAGGTGGCTTTGCCTTTGAAGCTCGCCTTTTGGGCCAACACCCTGAGAGGTTTTCTACAAGGGAGAGGAAAAAGCCCTCTCTGTAGCAGCCTGCTATTGCTCCTGAGTCTGGAAGTCGTTCACACTACTCCCCGGGAGGGCAGAAAGCTCTCTGGTGGCCAGTGACCGTGTGAGGGCACTGAACAACTGGATCACAGAGTGGCAACTTTTTAAAAGTTGCATTTCTATAAAAGTGACATTAATTTCGACTTGGGCATCAAGTCGCATTTAATGCCATGATTAATTTGATTCCTTGAAAGTACCCATTTTAGTATTCCCATTCAGAAGTTAGCAAGGTTGAATTATAAGCCGGTAACTCTGTGTTAGCCAATGGGGCTACTAACTCTTGCACAGCAAAAATGACAATTTGGAAGCTTTGCTGTAGGGGCACATGAAAAAATACATGACCTATTTAGTAATATTCAGCTCCTTGCCTTAGGGTTCGGTAGGCCTTCCTTAGGAGAGGGCTACATATATTGTCAAGGGAAGTGGTGGCCTTGCCATTGGCTTGAATAGCAAAGTCAAACTAGCAGTTTTGAAACTGCCTTTCTAGTCTGCAGTCTGCCTCAGTCTGCAGTCTGAAGTGATAGGTTTCACAGTATTCCATAGCATGGTGCCAGGATGCTCAATAATGAGTGACAGTGTGCTTTGGAAATGCAACATTCATTAACTGGGGTGTAAGCCCTTTCATGCAACACTTAACTGGGGGTTGTCCAGTAGTGACTTCCATGTTAATATAAAACAATTACCATTACTTGTTTATTTAAATCACAGGTCTGATACTTAATCTTCCTGTGGCGTCTCTCCCCAGTCACTCCTCCCACAACACTGCTTGACCGCCCCCACCATCCCTCCAATTACGCTGGAAAGATGTTTTAATTGTTTTATATATATATATATATATATATATATATATATATATATATATATATATATATATATATATATATATATATATATATATATATATATATATTCACAGAAAAAACCATAGGTTATAGTGGATATATAGTTAGAAATTTGCATTTAGAAAACCTTGAAAATTCAATGAAAAAACCATTGGTTTTAGGCCATATATAGTTAGGAATTAGCATTTACAAAACCTTATTTTACTCGCATAAAACCATTGAAATTTCATATATAGTTAGAAGCGCTAACTATATATCGCGCACCCGCAATCCACTGCTGATGATGTCACATATTACATCATTCATGACATGGTCAGTGACATCACTGATGACATCACTGATGACATCTCAAATGACATCACTGATGACAACACCCAGTGACTGTATGTTTCTGTAAAGTTAAAATATGTTTCACATATTGAAGAATGAGTGGATGTATAAGTGTCTGGATGAAGAATTTAGTAGGTGCATGACTGACTGTATGAGTGAGTGATTAAATGTGTCTCACTGAGTGCATGGGTTAGTGACTAAACTGTCTTAATTTGTGCATCAGTATGTTTGTTGTTGTGTAAGCTGCTGCATGTGTTGATCAGTAGCTATAAGAGTGGCCATATGGGTTATTGATTGGTTGCCCAAGTATTTGAATGGGAGGCTGAGTGTGTGTGTGGGTGGCTGGGAGGTGCGTGACTCTGTGCATAGATGTGTAAGCAGTTGATTCACTAGGAGTATGAGTTCAAGAGTGCATGTGGAAACAGCTATATGGGCGGTTGACTATGCATGGGTGTGTTGGTGAGTGAATGGATTTCTCATTGCTACATGAGCAAGTAAGTACGTATGTAAAACACAATACATGTGAGAGTTGAGATATATAAATAACTGAACATAAGAGCCAGTGAATGTGTGAGTGGCTGTATCGATCACTGTGAGCTTGTATCAGGGATTATATAAGAGAATAAATATGTGTTATTATATGTTTGAATAAGTAAGATGTGTATAACTTTATAGTTGAGGAAATGGAGGTGTGATTGATTCTTTGCATGACTGAGTAGGTGTGTGAGTAACTCCATGGATGAGTGACAGTCTGTGAGTGTCTGTTTATACTGAGTGTATGTAAGGTTATATTAGAGTCTGAAGAGGTTCATTGTATTATCACATAAGTGATGTGATCAGTGATGACAAATGAGATGTCATCAGTGATGTCATTTGAGTTGTCATCAGTGATGTCATCAGTGATGTCATTTGAGATGTCATCAGTGATGTCATTTGAGTTGTCATCAGTGATGTCATTTGAGATGTCATCAGTGATGTCATCAGTGATGTCACTGACCATGTCATGAATGATGTAATATGTGACATCATCAGCAGTGGATTGCGGGTGCGCGATATATAGTTAGCGCTTCTAACTATATATGAAATTTCAATGGTTTTATGCGAGTAAAATAAGGTTTTGTAAATGCTAATTCCTAACTATATATGGCCTAAAACCAATGGTTTTTTCATTGAATTTTCAAGGTTTTCTAAATGCAAATTTCTAACTATATATCCACTATAACCTATGGTTTTTTCTGTGAATTTCATTGGTTTTTTAATAGCAAATATGAAAAGCTTTAAAATGTCAAGTACGTGATAGATAAAAACATTTTCGTATTTATGCACGCTGATGTGCTTTGAACGCTGCACCCCCCCCCCCCCCCCCTCCCCTCTTTTGTCTTAGTAGTACTCTCTCTTTGCAGATAGTGAAGGGTAGTTAACGCAGGCCTTTACCCCCGTTGTAATCCGTCGTGCCTCCTTGTCTCTCCATTTGATTGATTGTTGTCCAAGCATTTACTGTTTTAGAATTGGTTCTCTTTGGATCATTCTCTATTTACAAACAAGCACAAAGTCGCAATACTCTGTTTAGTCTTTGCAGATAGTGAAAAATCGTGTAAAATAATAAAAGTAATCGAGCAAAATCAGTAGGCCACTAATTAGATCTCTTTTTGACCTCGCTAAAATAGAAATATTAGGAACAACCCTTCATGAGAAATACGAAAATAGTGAGATGAACTGAGCTCCACACCATGAGGACTGCAAGACAGCTCGGCTCCATCACCCATACCGCACAAAATAACGACAAACCCTATGCAAATATTAAAAATATAGACAACACACCAGCAAAGAAACAGGGTAAAACATTTTATTAAAAAACTATTTACATAACGTTGTTTTATAAGATGATGTCAGTAGTGGACCGATGTGTGAATAGATCGAAAACAGCACAAGGCTCCAAGATCCAGATGGCAAGCTCCTGGATGTTGGGTGCCATAGTTTAGAGTTCTGAATTTCAGCCTTTTTCAATGCCTGTGCTTTGTTGAATCAAAATGGCGGCTTGACACAAAGCTGACTCAAGCGTTGCTACTGATGCTATGCAGACCAAAACTGGTTTTCAGTTTGTACATTTTTCTAGATTTTTCAATCCAAGTTTGGTTGACTTTGTAGAACGATGGCTTCAGATTTTCAACATACGGTGTGGTGGCGCTGACTGGGAGGGGGCGCTTCGCTCCTGCCCCCTCCCCAAGTAAGATTTTCATACGTGAAAGTACGTTAATGGTTTTGGTCCCTGAGATGCTTCGATGTCACTACCATTCTCAAATAGCATAAGTTCTGGATGTTGGGTGCCATAGTTAAGAGTTCTGAGCACTGCTTGTAACACTGTCTGAAGCTTATTTCCACCTACTGCAGCTTCACTATTCTCAAAGTAAGTGAGTGTCGTTTGTGGACCTGACTGCATTAGAAAACAATGTGATATGTTACCTTCCTAAACAGCTTGATGGAGGCCCCTGAGGGGCGGTGTGATGGCCATGGACTCGGAGAAGACGCTTGGCTCCGACACCCTCCCCAAGTCTTATAGCACTGGTGTAGCCTGAGATCGCCCCCGACATAGGCGGCCGGCTCCCGGGGTCCGGCGGAACTTTTTGCCTTTTGATGACTCTTCAATTCTGGACCTTGTCCCACAATCCGTTTGACCTGAAGACAAGCTGTAGTGGGGCGCCCCTTTATCGTTTTAGTTGCCATTCCGCCCGCTTTTGCTACACTGTGCCTCTTCCGCCATTCAGCTGTTTACCGCCCGCTCTTGCGACTACAGCGTCTCGCTCACCATGTAGTTGAGATGCGCCCGCTCTTGCGGTGCAGCGATAGGCGGCTGCCACAGGACTCTCAAAATGGCGGCCGGCTCTTCGGTTTTGGGCCTGGTCCACTAAAATGGCCCTGGGACACCTTGGAACTCGGACGCTTGTCTGCTAGGGCTTGGGTCCCATTCTCGAAAAGCGTCCCCTCAGCCGTGAAGATTCTACAAAAGTCTTGGGGGCCTCCGACTCCCGCAGGCTTCTGGTGGGGAGCGGCTGCCATGATTGCTCGTGGAATGGCCACGACGGAGCTACGAGATGGTAGTGGTCTCATGCTGACGCCAGCTTTAGTCTGAAACATCCAGAAACACTGTAGACTACCAATTCGATCAGTTCCGGTAGCGCCCCAACATGACCCGGAAGAGAAGAACTTGCCCTCCCCTCTTTGACTGATGGTTCTTGTTGCCTGTCCCCTCTGTTGTCATTTAACAGAACTTTTTGGACTGCTGAAAGGGGTTGTGTTCTGAACGCTGGTTGGTGGAGACATTTTGACTATATTCTTGACCTACGTTGTCGCGTAATGCGTTTTATGACACGCCGCGTTAGCGCACCCGGAAGTGATCCGAGGCGCGGCGCGCAGCGCGTAACGTAAGCATAACAGGTCATGTGACTTGTTAATAAAACTTTTCATTGGTTCATTTTACTTTTGTTAATTTAATGATGAAAAGCTTGGTCATATGACCTAAAAATTACGCTTTTTATTATTTTCGAACAATATTTTTTTTTCAAACATATGTTATAATATTCCAGGCTAATGTACTTTCCCGGAAAATTTACAACTGTCTTGCAAGTAAAATATATTCCTTTTTCGAGAAAAAGGGCGTTTCTTCCTTCCATGACGGAGCCGTTGAGTAAAAGAGATTCGGCCTGCTGTCTTAGTCGCCGATACGCCTGATTATCAGATTCTTATCGATCACTTTATGTTGCAGGAGTGGAAAACACAACTGCCCTTGACCATTTATCTTTACTGCGTTCCTACATATTATACCTTTTATCCGTCATGTAATTGGACTGCTTTATTTCACTTGCCTTTTACTGATTCGAAAACAGTCACTAAAAGTAAAAACTTCACCAATGAAAATACTACTACCGTGTTTTGTTTTAAAAACCTTTATTGTAAAAATGTCAGTATACAAATACGGGCCTACAACCACGTGGGCCGGCCACGGAGCAAACTGAAATCGTATATGATGAGGAGACATTTACACTGTAGAAGAACGTAACGAGCGGGCCATTAGGTGACAAGAACAAAGGTGTCTAACAGTTGCGGAATCGGTGGACGTACATTTTGTAATTAAAATACGACAGGGCCACTTACAATAACATTTTCTAGATATACATTTGCGGGCAAAGAGTTACGAGTCCCATTTATACCGGCGCCATTTTGGGCGAGGCCGGGCAGGTCCAAGATATAGTCAAAATGTCTCCACCAACCATCGGCCAGACCAGAACCCCTTTCGGCCCTTTATGCTACAAGATGGTGTCTTCCATTCAGAAAATATTGGTGGCAGCATTTTGAAAGGAAACAGAAACAGCCGTTCTCCTAGTGAGTTTCACATTCTTACATTTAGGAAGAATGTTGAAGAGTAGTATGTGGAAAATCTGAAGCCATTTTTCTACAAACTCTCAATCAGACTTGGATGGAAAAAAAAAACCTGAAGAATGTACAAACTGAAAACCAATTTTTGTCTGTATAGCACCAACAGTAACGCTTGAGTCAGCTTTGTGTCAAGCCGCCATTTTCATTCAATCAATAGCGTCCCCCTGCACACATTCAGGGACCTGGTCGTGTCTTCAGATGAAACGCATTGTAGGAAAAGAAGCAGAAAGGAAAAGGAAAAAAGTTCCGCCGGACCTAGTGAAGCTGCAGCAGGTGCAAATAAGCTTCAGACAATCTTACAAGCACTGCTCAGAAATCTCAACTGAGGCACTCAACATCCAGGACTTGCCATTCGGATCTTGGCGCCTTGTGCTGGTTCCGACCTATTCACACATCAGTCCACTACTGACATCACCTCATAAGCCAACGGGGCACCCCACGCCGACTTTCGGCGCAGCATTGTAGGATGGCCACACCAGTGCAGCCACTTGCTGGACACCACCTCGGTGCCATCCGGATCTCAGCGCGTTCGAGTCACTGTGCCGGAAGAGTGACCGGAACTCAGCTGAACACGCCGTCTTTCGGCGCAGCATTGTAGGATGGCCACACCAGTACGGCAATTTGCTGGACACCACCTCGGCGCCATCCGGATCTCGGCGCGTTCGAGTCACTGTACCGCAACAGTGACCGCAATTCAGCTGGACACGCCGTCTTTCGGCGCAGCATTGTAGGATGGCCACACCAGTGCGGCAATTTGCTGGACACCACCTCGGTGCCATCCGGATCTCGGCGCGTTCCAGTCACTGTACCGCAACAGTGACCGCAATTCAGCTGGACACGCCGTCTTTCGGCGCAGCATTGTAGGATGGCCACACCAGTGCGGCAATTTGCTGGACACCACCTCGGTACCATCCGGATCTCGGCCCGTTGTGCTGCCTTCGGCCTATTCGCACATCGGTCCGCTACTGACGCCGCCTCACGTGCCAACGGATTTTCTACGCTTTTTGTAGCCCTATGTCGCATAACAGGTCATGTGACTTGTTTATAAAACTTTTCATTGGTTCATTTTACTTTTGGTTTCCTAAAGATGGAAGGCTTGGTCATATGACCTAAAAATAACACTTTTCATTGGTTTAGAACATTTTTTTTTCCCAAACGATGAAAGCCCCACCTTGTTTCTGGATCATTCAGACTGAAGCTGGCGTCAGCATGAGAGCACCACCATCTCGTGGCTCCGTCGTGGTCATTCCGCGAGCAATCATGGCAGCCGCTCCCCACCGGAAGCCTGCGGGAGTCGGGGGCCCCCAAGACTTTTATACAATCTTCACGGCTGAGCGGACGCTTTTCGAGAATGGAGCCCAAGCCCTAGCAGGCAAGCGTCCGAGTTCCAAAGTGTCCCAGGGCCATTTCAGTGGACCAGGCCTAAAACCGAGGAGCTGTCCGCCATTTTAAGAGCCATGTGGCAGCCGCCTATCGCTGCACTGCAAGAGTGGGAGCAACTCAACAACATGGTGAGCGAGACGCTGTGGCCGCAAGAGCGAGCGCAACTCAGCTAGATGGCCGCCACCTGGGGAGGCCCGTTCACGCCGGCTCCCCCACGCCCCCCCCCCCCCGAGCCGCCGCACGCCAATTTTCGGAGCAGCATTGTAGGATACCAAAACCAGTGCGGCAGTTTACTGGACATCACCTGGGTGCCTGTCGTACATGTTGTGTCAGCCATGTGACACTGGACACAGACCGCTACTGACGAGGCCTCCCCCCGCACCACCCGGGACGCCCCACGCTGTTTTTCTGTGCTGCATTGTAGGATCCCTAAACCAGTGCGGCACCCAGGCGACATCACCTGGGTGCCGTCCAGAACTCTGCACGTTGTGCTGCCTTGGGACTATTCGCACAACAGACCGCTACTGACGAGGCCTCCCCTCGCCCCACCCGGGACGCCCCACGCCAATTTTCGGAGCAGCATTGTAGGATCCCTAAACCAGTGCGGCACCCAGGCGACATCACCTGGGTGCCGTCCAGAACTCTGCACGTTGTGCTGCCTTGGGACTATTCGCACAAAAGACCGCTTCTAACCATTGTTGCTTTTTGTGTTCAGAAATGTTTAAATGTTTTTAGTTTTTGTTCCGTTTGTTAAAGTTAGTAGTTAATAAAGTTTTATAACCTTACTTTGTTGGAGTGTTATCTATTTTTTTAAAAACGGGTGAATGGGGCCTTGAATCGGGTTATTGTCATGTGTGGGCTTTGGAAGTGTGCTGCTGCAGGATCGGACATTTCAAACTCAAATGCACGTTCTTTTTCTTACCTTTCCGAAGCATGGAGCGCAATAGCAGGCAGAGAAAGGGTGATGCACGTGTTGAACACTACCTGACCTGGCAAGTTGCTGGCAGTGCCCCCCCGCCCGCTCCTGAAAGAGGGCACACACACACCGCCGCCCCGAGTACTTCACAAATCTTTAAAAGACCATGCGCTTGTTCATGAGGCTTAAATGGTTTATCACCTCTTCTACAACCCCTGCATCGACCCTCTGACGTTTCATGGAAAAATTACCATGTAACACAATACCAAGCCCTGTCGGCTGAAACCCCCAAGGAATCGTGGGGCATATTATCAAGGGGGTTTATCTCCGCTTTTTTTGGCTTTAAAAGCCATGAAAGCGGAGATAAAATTATCTCCCTATTACCAAGCTGTCGCTAACACCAGTTAGTGACAGCTAAAAGGAGATAGCGACCATCTTGGGCCCCGCTTTGCATGTCAGTGATATTTATCACTAATGACATGCAAAGTGGCGTGCCAAGATGTTAGCGACTGGAAACAGTCCCTAACATCGCTACCTTCTATTACCAACTTTTGGAGATATTCGCGCTAAGCGCGAATATCTCCAAAATCTAACACCTGCCCTGAGCAGTTCTTAGCCATGTTATCCAATGGGAGGTGGATAACATGGCTAAGAGCATTAGGTCGATAATACATGAATATCGCTGACTTTTCTGCGATAATAGCAAGGTTTATCTGCGATAAAAATCGCCGATGTGCGGCGATAATTTTTGTCTCTAAACAAGTTAGAGACAAAAATTATCGCTAGTTGTTCGTAATATGCCCCCGGGTTTTTGCTTGCAGAAATCGGGAGGCGGGAGACTAGCACTGAAATCAGTAGTCACACGCCTGAATCAGGAGGATTGGCATGTCTGAATTCTCTACAGCTGGGGCCATAAACTACATCCGCAGGGTTAGGTGATATCCTGGGACCAACCTGGCATCTAAAATGGCTGCCGTGCACGACAAAATTGTGGCATTCGAAAAAAAGGCAAGATGGCGCAGCCGCTGGAAGAGATGTATCAACATATATCAGCCTCCTCAGCCACCCTCAGGAAACATAGGGGATTAGGATACCTCTCCCGCACCCCCTTATACCTAGTAATTTAGTTAACGAAGCACAAAATGGCGAATTCCCGTTTCGCTACCAGTTTGCGGCCCAGTTCGCGGCCCGTGAAGCGCTTCTACCGTGAAAAATCATTTTTTTTTTTATGTTCCCCACGGGACCCTTTAATAACCCCAACAACATTCCTAGGGGGTGAAGAGGGGGATACCTTGCCCCCTTTCATTAAATTCCCCCTTAGTTTTTCACCTTTTCTTCTCTCTCGATCCTACCGAGAGACAAGATGGCGGCCGCTCCGGACTGTCACGCAGCAAAAAAAAAAAAAAAGCTCACGCACAGCCGCTGGAAGAGATGTATCAACATATATCAGCCTCCTCAGCCACCCTCAGGAAACATAGGGGATTAGGATACGTCTCCCGCACCCACTTATAACTAGTAAGGGGATTAGGATACGTCTCCCGCACCCCCTTATACCTAGTAATTTAATTAACGAAGCACAAAATGGCGAATTCCCGTTTCGCTACCAGTTTGCGGCCCAGTTCGCGGCCCGTGAAGCGCTTCTACCGTGAAAAATCATTTTTTTTTTTATTTTCCCCACGGGACCCTTTAATAACCCCAACAACATTCCTAGGGGGTCAAGAGGGGGATACCTTGCCCCCTTTCATTAAATTCCCCTTTCGTTTTCCACCTCTTCTTCTCTCTCGATCCTACCGAGAGACAAGATGGCGTCCGCTCCGGACTGTTTAGAATGTTGACAGACACCGGAGAGCCAATCAGCTTTCTGCGCGCAAAGTTCCGATAAGCGAAAAGTAAGCGGACCGGATCGCTGCCCAGAGCGCTGTTACAGATATATATCTTGGTTTGAACGTTAATTTCTCAAAAACTACTGGAGCACATATATTGAGACCTAGCAAAGGCACATCGGGCTAACAGTCCCTACAATTTTGCCAAGTTTCGTGCAGATCCATTCAGCCGTTCGAGCTAAAAGTGAGTCCAACCGCCCTATGGAAAACTCAATGCAAAAAACGCGTTTTGGGACCCCCCTTTTTTCTCGGCCCCCCCTTGACGAAACCCCCCCAAATTTTCAGGGGCTGCTCAGAATCAAAATGTGCCATTTTCCTGAAAATTTCAGCCGATTCCGTCCACAAACGCCAAAGTTATTAGACATAGAATTTTCAAAAGTCCCATAGAGAAAAAATTCTAACTATATATACCTACTGGCGATAGCCAGTAGGTAATATATATATATATATTTATATATATATAGCGCTGGCAAGAATAAGTGACTTGCCAAAATTCACAAGATGTTGAGCCAATGCCGAGGCTCGAACACAGAGCCCCAGCTCCTGAGTCAGCACCTCTCATAGCTGCTCCACATTCTCTTACTCTGCACAATTGGGCGATATTTTTCCCCATTTGTGTGGAAAAAACCACCCATGGCAAGTTGTGAGAACAGAGCTCCAAAACACACAATTACACTCAACAAAATTAAGCTCTTCAACGTACCCTATATTTACACTCTACAAAATTCCACACCATGCCACACAAGGCCACACCTATCAATTCAGCACCAAACAGTTACATACCACACAACATAATTAGACTCCACTCCACTTCATACCACATAATTACACTCCACATACATCTACTTCATGCCACATAGCAACACTCCACATATATACATTCCACACCATGGCACATAATTGCGCTCAACATAATTTCACACAATGCCGTACAATTCCTCACAACACAATTCAACTCCGTACAATTCCATTCCATCCCACAAAATTCCACGACATAACACATAATTCTACGACACACCACTAACATCCAATCCACACCACAAAATTACACATCTTGACACATAAATCAATACCACAGCATTTAAGTCCACTACACCTAATACCACATAATTACAATCAACATAATTTTAATGTGCACACATGCACTGATCCAGCACTTCTCCTCATATTAGTTCACTTCAGGATTTTTAGGATAGTTTCTTTACCGTATCTTTAAAAAAAATACAAACTGTAAACACACACTCTCCTCCTTCGTTTGTTTTTTTCTGCATACACACGCACAGCCTCTTTATGCGTCCATACTCTTCTCTCTTTCTCACACACTCTTTCTACTGCTCTATCTAGAGTTCATTCACCACTTCATACACAATCTACCTATCAACCTCAATTTTACTTTCTATTTTTTTTACAGCTCTCATCCCTATCTATTCTCCATACCTCATATTTCCGATACACAAATACATTCCACGCCACATAATTTCACCCCACACAATTCCACAACTAACAATTACAATTAAAAGCACATCATTCCACTACAAACAGCATGCATACATCCACTCCATTACAAACAAAAAACATAAGTAAAAAACAATATAATTTACTGCGGAAATAGCTCTGACTTTCACAAACGCGAGGCCAATTGCATTGCAAATGCTTGTTTGAGATTAGTACCTGTGAATTCCTCAACAATGCCTCAGTTTGAGCATGCAAATCTTCACGCATCTATGCTCTCAGAAATATTAAATCATTTGAAGGGAATCTGCACATCTCCCTTCAATAATGCATTAAACCTCTGTTTAATTCACTAAACCCGTGTTTTATCATGCATCATTCATGAGCCCAACCACCCGTATAATGGGCGGGATTGCTCTCTGTGGCAGAGTCTAGGGGTGTCCTGAATTTACTTCAGGCAGCCTTCCTGATCTAACTTTTGTTTTTGAGTGGAGAATGGCAGGGTCTCCTTATCGGTCACAAGTACACTATGGGGACTGCGGCAAGGTGTGAGAGTTGGTAGAGGCTGGCATCCATAGACAGTAAGGCTAATGTTGGAGGCGTGTGAGTGGGGAAGGGGCATTCACACAAGGATGCACAGAGGGCTAAGGAGAGCTCTGCATGAGAAGGAAAGCGGCCCTGCACATAGCAAGTTGTCTAAAGACTTAAAATAAATTAATAAAGTTAATGCAGTTCATTACTGTAATGTTTTTGACATGAAATTAAGAAATATACAAGTACATTCACCGTTTTCTCTGCAGTTTTTCAGGGTTGCCCAGAGGCATTTCTGTAAAACATTCCCGCATCTTTTTACGTATTTTTCTAAATCTATGGATCGCCTTTGCTGATTGCTCACTGATCTTTTGCTCTCTTTTTAGATCCAATGGAGCTCTACTCCCAAAGGCTGTCCCCAGCACTCCTCCGGCGCCTCACTGACAGAGACTACCCCAGTGACCGCTTCTACGGCATGATGGCCCGCCGGAACACTGGTAAGGCGACCACGCACTACCTAGAACGCGTTCAGGGATGCCCAACACTTTTCACAATGCCATGTGTGGATTGAACAATGCCACCATCTTGAGAGCTTGAGGAGCCTATTTACATAAAGATTGTTTGTCTTTACTCTTTCTGTTCCCTTCTATGCTATGTTATCCTATTGTATTGTATTGTAATTGCATTTATATAGCGCTTACTACCCGCTTTTTCGGCGAGTAGCATGCTACTCCGGGACCCATAGAGGATTAGTGTTGAATTAGTATAGTGAAACATGCAAGTACATTTTAAGTGGTGGATAGGTTAGTCAGTTATTTGGATTTAGAATGATATCAGAAGGATAGAGGAGGATAAAGGTTTGTATTTATATAGCGCTTGTTGACGCACGCTATTCAGGAGGCCTACAAAGGATTAGTGATGAATTAATATGGTGAAATATGAAGTAATTTCAGTGGTGGAAATTAGTCAGTTACTTGGAGTGAGAAGGATAGCGGAGGGGTAAAAGGGGAAGAAAGATTTGCATTCATATAGCACTTGTTACCCCTGATGGGTGATGAATCGTTTTTCTGGTGAGTAGCACGCCACTCCGGAACCCATAAAGGATTACTGTTGAAAATTAGTATAGTAAAAAAAAATATGAAGTAATTTGAGTAGTGGATGTGCTATTCAGTTATTTGGGTAGTATATTAGTATAGTTTAATATGGAATTTGAGAAGTGAACATGTTAGTCTGTTAATTTTGATTGAAAATGATAGTGGAGGGATAAAAGAGTGAAGGATTTTTTTGTTGTTTTTTTTATTTTGTTTTTAGGTCTTAGCTATAGGAGGAGGCTTTTGGATGAGTAAAAATTCGTTTTTGAGGGGAGGACTCAGAGGAAAGAGTTTAGAAAGGTTTGTTTCAGGGGATCGGTATAGTAAAAGAGATGTCAGGTGATACAAGGAGGGGTAGAGTAGGAGAGAGTCTAGAAAGGGTTATTTTGGCAATCATAGTAGTGGTATGGGGTTTGGGATAAATGAGAGAGTGGATGTAGAGGATATATTGATACATGTATAGGATGAGAGATAGGGTAGTGCATTGAAAAGAGTAGTAGAAGAAGTTTGAGATGAGTCAGAAGGTTGGGCTAGAAGATTTATTGAGTGAAGTGCAGGCTGAGAAATAGGGTAGTGCATTGGAAATGCTAAATTAGAAGAAAGTGATAAATATATACATCCATAAATACATTGAAAGTATATAGATACATAAAGGAGGTAAGTAAATGTAGATTAAAGATATTGATAGAGGCACAGGATGAGAGATAGGGTAGTGCATTGAAAAGAGTAGTAGAAGAAATTTGAGATGAGTCAGAAGGTTGGGCTAGAAGATATATTGAGCGAAGTGTAGGCTGAGAAATAGGATAGTGCATTGGAAATGCTAAATTAGAAGAAAGTGATAAATATATAGATCCATAATTGCATTGAAAGTATATGTGTTGCAAGAGTTACAAAGTGTGGTGGTGTGCAGTGTGTGTGTTGTGCGTAGTGTTATTATGGTAGAAGAGAGTAGAGCGTGTTTGTTAGACAACTGATGGAAGGTCTGTTAGGTGTAATTACAGCAGGGAGAGTGTGTCTGAATGGGATGTAGTTATGTATGGTGTTGATTGGTGTTGTGTTAGTGATGAGTGTATTGGTTAGTGGTATAGGATAGAGTTGTGTACTGTTTGTAGGTGATGGTGGGTATGTGTGGTAGTTTGGATAGTAGGGTGTGCAGATGTGGTTTGGTTGGGTTTGTAGTGCAGGCTGGTACATTAATCTGTGCATAGTGTTGTGCGTGGTGTACATTTGGTGTGAGTGTGTTGCTCTGTTTGTGGATGTGGATGGTGTGGGCTGGGTATTGCTAAATGAGAAAAAGGGCAGCATTTTTGGCCCTAGTCCCGACCAATCTTGAACAGGCTCAAACAGGCAACTGCCCTTGTCCTCTCTGACCTTAATAGGATCAAACAGGCAACTGCCCTTGTCCTCTCTGCCCTTAACAGGATCAAACAGGCAATTGCCCTTGTCCTCTCTGCCCTTAGCCTCGACGCCCGAGCTGAGACGCCCTAAGCCTGGCCTTTTTTATAGCCCTAGTGATCAGGTGACCCCTTCAGCCAATGGGAACCCTAGCCCTAACACTATCCAATCACAACACTAGCCCTAAAATCTAGGAACCAATAGGAGACCAGGACTTTACAGCCAATCTTAGCCCTAGTCCAAGCACCCAATCAGTTAAAAAACCATGATCTCTACGTCCAATAAAGGCCCTAGCCCTACCAGTAGTCCCAAAACAAGTCCATGCAACCAATGCCACAGGTAGCCCTAGTCCCTACTTCCAATAGAAAGCCTAACCCTACTCTAAGTCCCACACCTAGTCCAGCAGCCAATCACACCAGAAGCCCTAATCGTTACTTCCAATTATAGGTCTAACCCTAGCCCTTCTCCCACCCTACTCCCAACAACCAATAACATATGAAGCCCTAATCCCTACTTCTAATAGAAATCCTAACCCTAGCCCTAGTCCTAACCCTACAATGATTGAATCACAGACCCAGAAACCAATCAGAACCCTCAAATACCCAACCAATGAGGGCATTAACCCTAATCCAATAGAAAAACCAGATACAACCACCAATCAGTGTAGACATGTACCAACCACTAGCAGACCATATAAGGTCCCAGCGACCTCAGACAAGGTTTGCTGGCCAGGGAGTTGGAAGCTGTTTCTCCTGTTCAGAATCTCCTACGAGACAGACAGGCTCAATCCACACTTTGGACTTCAGCAGGTAAGGGCCTCACTAACTTTCACTTTCACTGGCTTGTGAACGCAAAATGGTGGCTGGGAGTGCACTGTTTTAACATACAGGTCTTAGCACAGAGCAAAGGAGAAATTTGGAGGGAAAACAGAATTGTCACCAAGGAATGAGAGGGACAAACTACAGAGGTTGGACTGCAAATCCCATAATTCAACACAATAAATGGAGGCAATCATGGGCAGGGAAAACCACAAATTTAAAACACAGCACAGGTGATAAAATATGCAATTGCAGGCAGGCTAAAACTACAATTTTTAACTGTAACAACCACAGGCATAGACAGTAAACACAGAAAGTGAAAATCGTTTTTTAAACAACTTTTTGTCTTGGGAAGAGACAGCACTAGTCTGTCTCCTTACCACTTCCTGGACTCTGCTCACTGCAATCTGTCTCATTCCTTGCTTCATGAGGTGAGGCACCTCCAAGACATGCAACTCCAAAACAAAGCCCCTAAAATCCGCAACTGCTCCTCTGTGGAGGAGCGATAAAGGGTCTCCCATGCTGTCTCCTCAGTTGCCCAACTGTTGCGTGTGTAAAGGATCGGAACAGACACCAAGTCAGGGCAAGGAGGGTTTTATTGACCGTAACAACATTTTTCTCCTCGTGGTCATACTTTCAGAGGAATATCGGGCATTATCGGCTTTGTAAATAGGGCTTTGTTCTCTCCCGGTCTTTCTTATTAACTGCTTCCTCCTGGACTGGCGGCGGCTTCCCAAAGACTCCGGGTCTATATGGCAGGAAACATAAAGAGAAGAAGGCTGGTGTAAGGCTTCTGTTCAACAAGGCCTAGCATGCAAGGGAGGGTTGTGATGGGACACCCGACCACACGTGATTCACTCCTAGACGGTTCGGCTTGGTGAAGCGCTCAAGTGAACATGCCCCGTTAAACAACAAAATAAAAGAAAACAAAAAGTAAAAAGGACGCGGCTTCAAGAGCTACGGGGGTACACTATCCCGCCTCCCCATCCAACCTGTGAAGCGTTTGCGTACCTGTAGAAGCCATGCTCCTCCAGGAGCGTGGCTGGGTGGCTCGTGGGGTCGTTGGCCTCCTGGCTCAACCTGAATTCATGATGTCACGGCCTCTGTGTCTTCTTCCTTCCTGGCGGGTCCGAGTTCTCGGTACAGCACGGGCTTCTCTTCCTCCGTCGCGTCTTCCTCCCCGGTGTTACGCCACACACACTTCTGGGATTCCCTCTTCCTTAAGGCCCCATAGGAGGTGGCGTCAAGGGGCGGAGTCACGTCCTTCAGGATTCCCCATTCGCAGATGCCTTCCTCCAGCGAGTCGTCTAAGCAGGAGCTAAGCAGGAGGGGCTTCTGGTATCAGTAGTCCAGGGGTCCTGTCGGGAATAAACAAGAGCTGCAGAGGAGGGTTTAGCGACCCACCATTCAACAATGACCCCGCATTTCTCTTTGGGCGGACCCACAACGTCACACCAAGATGTTTACAATGCCTGAATATATTTGACCCAATGGCAAGAGATACACTTAAAAAGAGGTTAACCTGCATCTCTTTAGTCACCAGAAGATGTGCAAAGTCCTCTTCATTTGGCATTGTGAAAGAGAGTCTCTGAGAGCACCAGGAACTGGAAGGGTAAGGGCCACAAGTTCCTGTCTGTGTGGAAAGTTTCAGTTTCTTATAGGCTTACTTCAGGAACCCAAAGTTGTGATCCATATCCTACAAAGGGTAGCACCACACTACAGTAGAGAAGATTGCCTGACAGATTAGTCACCAGTGAACCAATTTAATCGCTTAAGGAATTTCTGTTCCAGGACCCTTCAGACTGTAAAGTCTGGAGTGGAACCTTGGGATATACCTACCTGTGTCATTTCATTCCCTCTGAATCAAATCCCTTATGACTGGTAAATGGGAATGTTGGGAACAGGATCCGTATGCAACTGGAGAAAAATCCCCTAACTGGTAGCTGCTGTCTCTTTCTCAGGAAATTTCAGGTTCTCCAAAATGTAAGGACCTTTCTTTTCAAGAATTGGCTCATCCTGCACGGATGAAGAAGAGGAAAAAGATTCTTTCGCCTCTTGTTATTCTTTCACTTCTTACGAAAGAAGAAATTAGATATTTCAGGATTTCCTTCATGAGGGCTTTGAGATCAAACTCACAAAGGCCTTTTGGTACAAGAAGCCCAGCTGGAGCATTGTACTCAGTGGACCTCTTACTTGGGTTCATATGAACTTTACCAGGATTAGAATATGACAGCTCCCAAAGGAACCTACATGCTTCCGCTTCTGAGAATGCTTCTCTCCTGACCGAGGGACCACAGAGGCCGGCATCCAAAAATATCAATGCTACAACAGAAGCGGGCATCCCTGTATAAACAAGGGAAGCACTCAGGTATACAAACCAAATCCACACATACCACTAGGAGACTGGGAGATGCTTAACCCAAGCTACACAAACTGGTGGTTACAAGCACCGACCCCCTGCCAAAGAACAAAAGACCTAAGCAGAAGGAGAACACCCCCGATAGCATGCAAAGTTCATTCACCAAACCACACATGGACCCCTACTGATGGGTGCATGGCTCAGAGGCGGGTGCTACCAAAGGCACAACGAAGTCTACAGTCACCGTCAAGAACCAGAGAACAGCACGGAAGGGAACACGGAACCACCTCCACAGCACCATGGCATGAGGCTGAAAATCAGGAAGAGTCCCTGCTCCCAGGCATTCCAGAATACCGACGAAAGCTCAGAGGCCTCCTTGAGAAACCAGTGCTCTGAAGCACAAAAGAGGCCCAGCCTCACCCACAGCAGCATCCCGCCGGCCTCCAACTTGAAGCAGTTAACAGAAAAGCACATAACGGAGAGACTTGGAAAAAACACATGCACTCTCATGGAGTGCTTAACCAAGAAGAAAAAAAGTTGATCCCTAAAATTGAACAGTGGAACGATAAAAGTCAGCCATAAAAAAGGATGTTAAAGAGGCTGTGCTTCAGGGGAGGGACAGACACAAGATGAAACACAGAAAGCTGTCAAAGAAGAAGCAAGCAAATAGGAGTGAACACAATCAATGGATGGACTGTCAGCCCGCTGGAAATTCTTTGTAAGCCCACAGCTTATGCTCTTTGGTAAGCAAGACCTAGATACAGAATGTATGTTCAGGAGCTCCATTGTTATAATTCATTCCCAGAATAGGAGTTAGAGTTTAAAAGCTGTGTTTAAAGAAAACAGATATTGGATTGGATTGGATTGGATTGGATTGGATTGGATTGGATTGGATTCCATGCACTGGAATGAATGGATTTACCCTGCATTGCTGCTGCTGGTCTTGGATGTGATTCACCACATTAAGGAGACAAGGAAATGGCCCAGGAGGCAACATTTTTTCCTGAGCCCTGACCATCTAAGATTCTTGCTGGTATAAGACAGGTGGCCAAAGCTGCTGCCCACTGCCCGGTCTGAGACCATTCCAGCCCACTGTAGGGACTGCCGCCTGTCTGCGCGATCCCAAAAGCCGAGGTGTGGCTGGAGGGGACCAGGGTCTCCCCTGGTTGTCACTGGTCAGCACTGCGCTAAAGATTTTTAGCAGCCCACTCCAAGCCACTTCTCAACCATGCTTGAAGTGCATGACTTCTAGGGTATCATTTAGTCCCTCTTTACCAGTGCCTGATGCCTTCCAACACCTACACAAACCTATGTTTGCGCAGGCGTGAGAATTATAAGTTATGAAAGGTTATTGCGCCCAGTAATTGAGGGGTGTGATAAAGCAGCATGCCTTGTTGAATTAAGGCCGGCCAACTCTGCTGGAATTTAACAGGAGGAGTTGCCCAGCAATTACCAGGACACGCAGATTTTAGAGCAGTAGGCACCAAAAGTGCATGTTTGTCCCAATTGGTGGGGAAAAATTCTACTAGGTGCAATTTATCTGGTTTTATCATAAAAAATTGGGGGACGTGAATTTTGTTCCCATTTTTCCATTACAACGGATGCAGAATGGAGCATAAAGGGCGCTCGCTTGTGTTTAGTCCTTGCACAAAGTTGTGGATTTTAGTTGACAGTGGCTGCGAGTGCAAAATGGAAATGTAAAACAATGCATGCATAATCAGCATTAAGTAGTGCTTGCTCGTGGTAAGCCCTATTATTTGCATAAATCAGAAAATCGAGGAAGGAGTAATCCAAGCAGCTCGGGCACATGCAATTTGAGGCAAAGAGTTTTTACATTCGGTATACAATCATATTCAAATTATTTTTATGTAAAGATCATCTGAAAGCACTGCCACTGATATATTCCAATACGGAGAACCGCGCATACACACCGGCACACACACAAAAGCACATGTGGAGAGAAATGTGCCTGTGTACATGGGTGTAGTTTCGGTGGGGTGTTTGGGGTGTTACCTAAAACAATTAGTTGGGTACAGGTCCTATCAGTCGGGTATGGTGCGGTATCTGTCGGATTTCACTCTGTATTTTTACATGCCCACACTGACAAAAACACACAAACACACTCTCTCTCTTGTCTCTGCCTAGTTTGAAAACGATTGTGTTTTTTAAGTACCTTTAGCAATCCGCACTGTTCTCTCTTTCCACCGCCTCTTAAGCCTCCTCGTGTCCTACTTCGCATAGTACATTTTAACAAGATATGCCCACGTGATTGGTGGGAAATCCGAAACTCACACCCCCACAGTCTTACTGAACAAGCTAGGCCCCCTGCCTGTGCATTCAGTCCAGTGCTTAATTTGAGCCGGTGGTTTCCGGTGCTCAGCACCAGCACTTAATCATCAACACCGGCGCTTTCCATGAGCTCCAGATAAGGACAAATTCATTTATGGTAGGGACAGGGAGATTGAGTGATTTGCCGAGAATCACAGGATGTTGAGCCGAGACTTGAACTTGGTTCCCCAGCGCCGAAGTCGGCAGCTCTGGCCATTATGCCACATCCTTTCCCCCGCTCATATGGTTAGTAGATGGTTCTGTTGTAGGCGGCGCTAACAGGAGACGCTGACGAGAGCCCCAGTATTTCTTTTTTCACAAATTAACCACTGATTCAGTCCTTACAAGTAGCCAATCCCCCTACTCTAGTTGTACGATCAGCTGCATATATGCCTGTCACAGCACATTAACGCTGATCTACAACACCCGTTTCCAATTAAGCACTGGGATAAAACACAGCTCTGCAAATGCACCGCAAAATCTGACCTACGTCACTTCCACCCATTCATTTACTGAGTCCCCAGTGCATCCATGACACTGTGTCTCATCTGCAGTCAGCGGCACCTCTGCTATTCCAGCACTTCAACACACAGGCACACGCACAGGACTGCCAGCGCACCTCAGACCTGACCTCCACAGCCACCACTGCTTCACTGAGGCTTCCCCTACACTCTCCTGATATGGCACATTGATCCCGGCCTGCGGCTCCTCTACTGTTCCTTTATTGGAATCCACACACAGCTCTACCGATGCACATCGATACTGACAGCAAGCATGCTTCTTCCAATGCTGAGACCCGCACACTGCAGCACACACTGCAGCACATACTGTAGCACACACTGCAGCACACTCTGCAGCACACACTGCATCAGACATTGCTGTACACACTGCTTCACACACTGTATCACACACTGCAGCACACACTGCAGCACACACTGTATCACACACTGCAGCACACACTGCAGCACACACTGCTGCACACACTGCTGCCCACTCAGTAACACCCAGTGCAGCACACACTGCAGCACACACTGCTGAACACAGTGCAACACACACTGTGCACACTCTGCAGCACACACTGCTGCACACACTGCAGCATACACTGCAGCACACACTGCTGCACACACTGTAGCACACACTGCAGCACACACTGCTGCACACACTCCAGCACACACTGCTGCAGACACTGTATCCCACATTGCTGCACACACTGCAGCACACAGTGTAGCACACACTGCTGAGCACATTGCAGAACACAGTGCAGCACACAGTGTGCACACTCTGCAGCACACACTGCTGTGCACACTGCAGCGCACACTGTATCACACAGTGCAGCACATACTGCTGCGCACACTGCAGCACACACTGTAACACACAGTGCAGCACATACTGCTGCGCACACTGCAGCACACACTGCTCCACACACTGTTGCACACACTGTAACACACAGTGCAGAACACACTGCTGCTCACACTGCAGCACACAGTGCAGCACACACTGCTGCACACACTGCTGAACACATTGCAGCACAAACTGTTGCATACTGCTGCACACACTGCTGCACCCACTGCTGCACACACTGAACACACACACTGCTGCGCACACTGCTGCGCACACTGCTGCACACACCGCAGCACACACTGCAGCACACACTGCAGGACACACTGCAGCACACACTGCAGCACACATTGCAGCACACACTGCAGCACACACTGCTGCACACACTGCTGCACACACTGCTGCACACACTGCATCACAGACTTCTGCACACACTGCAGCACGTTTGCTAACAATTGTGATACAATTCTGTTAGCAATCAATGCACGGAACACTTTTATAGGCAAATGCCACAGTGCCTTATTCCATACTGCAGAAGGAGGGGATAGAGCGGGCATCGCCAGCAAGTTTCCGCACCCCTCTAGTTTTACACCCCTCACGTTCAGCCCTGTGCCCCCAGAGTACAAGACACACCGCAGAAAACAAGATCTGTGTGCCATGCATCGCATAACAACATGTAATCCAGAGAAAAGCTCGCTAATTGTACCCTGCTGTTGTCATTTCACAGGGGATATGCACGACTTCTTCGTTGGACTCATGGGGAAGAGAAATCTGGAACCTGGTAAGTGTGTGGCAACCTTAAACTTGCATACGGTGTCTTTTACATGTAAGCCATCTAGGGGGCAGTGCCACGTTGAGGTGTCAGCAGCTGCCTTACAATGGCGCCACAAGAGGGCGCCAGATTGCAACACAACCTTTGCTAGTGGAGCCCAACTGGCCCCTGTATGAGACTCCAAAAATGGTTGCACTGTCGCTCAGCCACCCTTAAGGTGTGCTTTTTGTGACACTCCCAAACTATACCTTTATTTCTATCCTCGCAGCACGTGCCCGGTACTGGACTTTTCCTGTGCTAGCACTGGGTTGGATTGTCAAGGCACGTGTATTTATTTATACATTCTTATAAAGCTCACTCTATCTGAGGTTGGCTGCAGTTTAGCTGCAACCAGGCAAATTCAGATATGCCCATACACACAAAACATAACTAAAAACCAACACAGAATTACTATAGTTGTATAGCCTACCATGGTGAGTATACTGCTCATTAAAAGCCAGCTCCAGAGTTACAGGCCAGAGTCGAAGGTAAGTGTCTAGAACAAGGCAGCAGGGCGTTAATCGTTCATATAGCCTTCTAGAATGGGCAGTGAAAATCCCTACAGCCCCAGGGGTGCAGGGTAGTCCCACCTTCCAGAGGCCCCCTTTTAGTATCGAGCCTATAAATATATATGAGACATAGGAGTCTTGCAGGGCCCTCATTACATCCTGCAAGGGGGGCCTCAACGTGTTGTATTACACCACTGCTATAAGGCTGTTAGAGCATGCCACCCCAGGAAGGCTGAATGTCCAGATGAAAAAGCAGCCTCCTGGGAGAAGCAGGGTTTTAAAGCCCTCACGCCTCAGAAGCTTGAGTGCCTTTTACAGCTCTTGCTGTGTGTACCTGGCCATTGTGAGCGCGTGCACACAACAAGAGCTGTGAAAGTGGGAAGCATTCAGCTCAAGGCTTCTTGCACTCTGCCACACTGTTTTTCTTCCTTTGGGTAAAGCCTAGAGGACAGGAGCTGAGCAGAATCCCCCTTCCTCCTTCTGAGGCTTCAGTCACACTGACAGCAATGGAGTGAAGAGGAATGGCTTGTTGGTTGCCCTGGCCTACAGCTGATTTCTCACGCTCAGTCCCCATATCCTGTAGCCAAATATGACGTTACAACGCAAACAATTCCAACGCATGCTTTTACAATGCGGTTTTTACATTGCAACTACCATTACATCGCATGATTTCACTACGCATGCTTTTACAACACATTTGAAAAAACTACCATCACAACGCATTCCATTACAACGCATACCATTACAATGCATAATACTTTTAGGGCAACAGTAGGGTAAGTGTTGGATAGTGTAGGGGTAAAAATTACTATTCCCACTCCAGTGAGTGCAACAGTAGGGTAAGTGTTCGATAGTGTAGGGGTAAAAATTACTGTTCTCATCTACCCCAAAACCCATACCCACCCTAAAAGTAAATAATGATTATTACTTACCTGATAATGTGTTGTAATGGCATGCGTTGTAATAGTATGCGTTGTAATGGCAGGCGTTGTAGTGACATGTGTTGTAATGGCATGCGTTGTAATGGATGTTTCCCCTGTGGCCAGACAAGGGTGCAGAAGAGTCAGAGGACATGGATAAGGACATTGAAAAGTTAACATCAGTGGTCCTATACCAGTGTTTATGCACCACTGCTGCTCCACTATCTTCACTGGAGCGAGCAATATTCCAATGTTCAAATAAACAGAAAAAAATCCACTAAGTAGGTAGGTTTAGTAAAACTGTGATAGGCGCCTTGCATTCTCCCGCCTGCCTCCTCTACCAGCAGGCTGCCAGGGCAAGCAGTACGTGTCTTAAGGTGCAGGCTGTACTCACGCACGCAGCGTGCAGGCATGGTAAGGGGAGATGGGAGCTGTTCCTGGTCTAGCTTGTGTAGCCGTGACAGGGCAGATGTGCTAAAACCTCTGGAGCAGGGAGGTTTTGAGGCATGGGCAAATCGGGCGCTGGCCACGTTCCCCAGCCTTTCAGAGGGGGCCCTGATAGAGCCAACTCTGTTCTGCAGAGAGTCCTGCCCTGGTGATCTTGAATACCTCTTAAACAGATTGTTTTAAGTACTGTTTTCCTTTCATTTACTTTTAATGTGGGTGATGTGTGAGAGTCTATTAGCGACATTTTGCAGATATATGTTGTGTTTTTTTTGCACATGTTAGATACAGTGAACAACATTTAGCAGTGGAGCTCACAGTGTGGTAGTTGCACATACAGAGGTAGATACACGTCTTGAAATTCAGCAATCATATTCTACACGCAGAGCATCTGAGTATATCAATGGCTCACAGTCATCTGGAGAGAATGGGGGGGGTGAGTTGCGGGAGGCGGGAAGGGAGAGAGAGAAGAAACAACCGTGTGAGACTTCTAGAGTCCATGAAGTTTGTAAAGGGAGGCCCAAGGGTCCCCATATCCACCTGTCCCATCAGCAGCAGGGAACTGCGCTGTGGTCAGTTCTATGGGAGTGTCGTTACCTAGTGGAAACAAGTGCCATGAGTAAGGGAGTGACGAACAGATTGGGTACCGAGGGGACAACTGTGGGAGCTGGTAGTCACCTGTAGTGACCACTGGTATAGGGCACTAGGACCCTGTGGGTCACGGGGCAGTGACCAGGTCACTGGACAGGACTTCCTGTGGACGGACAGGAAGTGGGCAGTACATACACGAACGAAGACAAGAGCAGACGTGCCTATGACCAGCAGAACATACATGCTAATAAAGACGTGCACCAACCTTCACCCGGTGTCCAGTGTATTTCCTGACGATCGTGTGCACCACAATACGACATCTGGCGACGAAGGGTGTCTGAAGGATCGACGCGTGCCCATCACGAGAAAATAGCAGAAATATACCAGGAGCCCACCCTGGATTGGCGTCGCTACAAAGAAAGTGAGGAAGAGCGGGCCCAAAGAGAGCACGGTGATGCGGGAGCCCACCCCGACTGGCAGCAAGAATACCGACTGATCCGGTAAGCGCAAGGCTGAAGCGCGCGAAAGAAATACAAATTGGCGCGAGCTCTCGCGAGAGTCTCGGTGGCCATTTTGGGGTCAGGCGGTCTGGACCAATAGGAGAGCAGGAAAGTGGAGCGGCCATTTTGAAGTCAGGCGCAAGGGGATTGGACTGGAAATCTCGCGGGATTCTCGGCGGCCATATTAAGGTCAGGCGGATCGACCAATAGAAAGCAAGGAAAAACGGGCGGCCATCTTAAAAACAGGCAAAATCGAAAAACTGAAAAATAAAGGAAGTAAAGCACTGGAAAGGACAGAAAAGAAGGAAATAAGAAGGAAATTAAAAGGAAAATTGAACTAGAAGTGGAAATAAAAGGGCAATAGAAATAAAGTGCCCCACAAATAAGAGGAAACAAAGAGCAGCCATTAAAAAGGCAAGAATAACAAGAGATAGGAGCAAGAAAGAAAGAAAGAGAAACACGGCCACAACAAGTGGATAAAGGAAAAGAAAACAAGGATAAAATAACGAAGAACTAAAATAAAAGAAGTAGAAAAGGCAAAAAAAGGAAAGAGAAAAGCGAAAGAAAGAAAATGCCAGAAACAAAGCAAAGTGCACAATATCGCAGACCAATGCCTTTCAGTGTATCAGAACGACAAGTGGGTATACGATGGGAGAAGTGGATTGTGAAGTTTGAGCGATACATGGAGGCGACTGATGTACTAGATGAAAAGAAATTAGGGCTATTCCTAAACCTAGTGGGCGATGAGGTGGATGACCTCCTCATAACACTGCCAACGAGCGAAACAAAGAGCTACGAAAGTTTGATAAAATGTCTAACAACAAAGTTCGACCCTCAACGAAACATCGATTTTGAAAGGTATACTTTCAACATGGCATTTCAACAGCCGGAAGAGTCCATGGATGACTTTGCAACAAGGCTGAGAAAGCTAGTGGCCTATTGCGAATTCGACAAATATGACAATGAACAGGCCCTTCGCTTACGGTTGATAGAAGGCTGTCGCGACACAGACTTTCGCACAAGACTGCTTAAAGAACAAATTACTTTAGAGAAGATCCTAGATCTAGCGAGAGTGGAAGCAAGGGCAAAGATGCAAGCAAGGCAAATGGACCGAAGAGGAGAACAAGTGCACAGAATGACAGACACAAGCAAGACAAGTAACTGGAAGAGAGGACCAAAAGACAAAGAGACAAGGAAACAAGGTTCCCAATGCTACAGATGTGGTCTGGAATTTCCGCACAGAGGAGCATGCCCGGCGTTCGGGCAAACATGCAGGAAATGCAACAGAAGTAACCATTTTGCCACCATGTGCCAAGGAACGCAGTTCAAGAATGAACGGGGAAGACCAGGGAGACCAAGAACATCAACAAACAGACATGTACGACACATCGAAGCGGCTACCCGGAGCTCGTCTTTGGAGTCGGGAGAAGAGGAAGAAGAAGAAGAAACGGCTGGAAAGGTAGAACGCCTATATCTCATGTCTACCGATGAAGGGTATGTAGAAGAACACATCAGACTGGTGGATAGAAAGTCAATAAAGAAGACGGATTGGGTGACCATAGATGTAGGACCTCACCAAACAGAATTCGTGTTGGACAGTGGGGCCACGTGTAACATTATGTGTGCGACAGAATATGACAAGATGAAGAGGAAACCACCACTACAACCATCAAACATAAGAGTATTTATCTGGGGTGCACAAAACCCAGTAAAGAACATGGGGAAATTCACGGACACCATGACGCACAAAGGCAAGACGGTCACAGAAGAAATACATGTGCTACGAAGAGACATTCCCGCACCATGCCTATTGAGTAACGTAACAGCGAAAATAATGGGCCTACTGAAGATGATGTATCACATGTCGGACAAAGAGAACATAATACAAGAATACCCAAAACTAACGGAAGGACTGGGAAAGCTTAAAGGAAGACAAATAACTCTGCACATAAACGAAGCAGTCAGACCAGTAGCGCAGCATCACCGAAGGGTACCGATCCATCTGCAACCCCAGGTGGAGGAGGAAATAAAGGCACTACTAGAACAGGACATCATTGAGCCAGCAGAAGGGCCAACGCCATGGGTGTCCCCAATAGTGGCTGTACCGAAAAAGGACACTGCACAAATAAGAATATGTGTAGATATGAGGATTCCCAACACAGCCATCGAACGAGAGGGACATCCAGGGCCACATCTAGATGACATGATAAGCTGCCTGATGGGAATGAGAAAGTTCTCCAAGCTTGACCTGTGCAAGGGGTACCACCAACTGGAGCTGGATCAGCAGTCCAGATACATAACTACCTTCTCAACGCACCTGGGATTATTTCGATACAAAAGACTAAGCTTTGGAATATCGTCAGCAGCGGAAATATTCCAGGAAACGATCAGGCAGATCATTAGACTGATCAAAAACAGTTTGAACTACAGTGATGATATCTTGGTCTTTGGAAAATCAGACGAAGAACACGACAAGGCCTTGAGGGAAGTGTGCTCACAGCTAGTAGAGGTGGGCCTAACAGTAAACGAGAAGAAATGTGAACTGGGAAGAGAAGAACTAGTGTTCTTCGGACACATCTTTTCGAAGAGAGGGATGAGGCCAGATCGCAGCAAAATAGACACCCTTGAAAGAACAAAGGAACCAAAAGATGTCGCTGACGTGCGCTCATTCCTCGGCCTGGCCAGCTATTGCGCCCGATACATAAAGGACTTCGCGACAGTGAGCACGCCACTGAGAGAATTAACGAAGCAGGGCCAAAAATTTGAATGGACCACAGAGTGCCAAAAAGCGTTCGAAGAAATAAGGGCGGCAGTAACGGCAGTAGACCACCTAGCATATTTTGACCCGAGCCTATGCACCGAACTGACAGTAGACGCCAGCCCGGTAGGTCTGGGGGCAATACTAGCACAACACAAGCCGGGAAAGGACTCTCCTCGGCAGATAGTAGCCTACGGAAGCAAGAGCCTGTCGGACATTGAGAGAGCATACTCTCAACCAGAAAAGGAGAGCTTGGCAGTAGTATGGGCATGTGAGCACTATCACATGTTCATATATGGAAAACCATTCACGATAGTGACAGATCACCAAGCACTAGTGACCATCTACGGAAACCCAAACGCCAAAATACCACCAAGAATTGAAAGATGGGGGATCAGGCTGATGGACTACAACTTCAAGATTGTCCACAAACCTGGAAAAGACCAAAATCCAGCGGACTACATGTCACGACACCCGCTTCCCCATCAAAAAGGTGGCACCACAATGGCAGAAGAATATCTAAATTTCATCGTGAGACAAAACACTCCGGCATCAATAACAAGTGAAGAACTAGAGCGAGAAACAAAAGGAGACCCGACAATGAAAGCCATCGGAACGGTGGTGCGACAGCAGAGATGGAGACACATCAACAGCAACACTATGACAGAGGAAGGAGTCAATAAAGAAGAACTACTGGCATTCAAAAAGATAAGCGAAGAGCTGTCTGAAACAGAAAGCGGGGTCCTGATGAGGGGTTCAAGGATTGTAATACCAAAGAGACTGAGAAAGAGAACAGTTGAGCTAGCTCACGAGTCGCATCGAGGCATCGTGGCGACAAAGAAGATGTTGAGAGAAAAAGTGTGGTTCCCAGGGCTGGACAACATGGTGGAGGAAGAGGTATCACATTGTCACATCTGTCAAATAACAGAACCGACTGCCAAGCCGACACCATTGAAAATGTCGGAACTGCCACCAGCAGTATGGACCGAGTTAGCAGCAGACTTTTATGGACCATTAGAGAGTGGAAAATGTCTGCTTGTGGTCATCGACGAGTTTTCAAGATTCCCACTAGTGAGAGAAGTATCTTCGACATCAGCAAGCGCCACTTTACCAGTGCTAGATGACGTATTTGCCGCCTGGGGCTCACCACAAACACTAAAAACAGATAATGGACCTCCATTCTCGGGAGAGGAATTCCGTAGATTCATGGAATACTTGGGGATCAAGCATCGGAAAATAACTCAGTTGTGGCCACAGGCCAACGGAATGGCAGAACGTTTCATGGGGACGATCAAGAAAGCCATCCAGCGAGCAAAACTGACACAGATATCAATTGGACAAGCACTTTGTCAAGTGCTAAGGGACTATAGGAATACCCCTCACAGTTCCACTGGTAGATGCCCAGCAGAACTGGTGCTAGGGAGATCAAGCAAAACAAGGCTACCTCAACTAGAAGCAACAGAAAGCGCGAATAGAAGAGACATTGCTGAAAGAGATCACCAAGCAAAAAAGAAAATGAAAGACTACGCTGACAAAAGGAGAAATACATCTGAGCACCAACTAAACGAAGGAGATCTGGTGGTAGTGAGACAAAAACAGCAAAGGAAGTCAGACAGCCCATTCTCAAAAGACCCGTTGGTTGTGACTGACGTAAAAGGGTCAATGGTGACTGCGGTTTCAGACCATCAGAAAATAACAAGAAATAGTTCCCACTTCAAGGAGTTCAAAGTGGAAGAGGAGGAACGAGCGACAACGGCACCAAAGGTGGAAGAAAGAGAGCCAGGAACTAAAAGAGAGACAATATCACCAAACGAGGAAAACGGAGAACGAGAACAGAGCAGAGAACAAAGACCAAGAAGAGAGTGCAAGAAGACAAGAAGACTATTAGAAGAAATGTAAAGAGAATCTATCTCTCTCTCTTTATCTCTCTCTCTCTCTATCTCTCTCTCTCTCTATCTCTCTCTCTCTCTCTCTCTCTCTCTCTCCTTATCTCTTTTTCACTACCATGAGAATAATGCACCAAGTTTGTACATGTGTCAAAGACATTTGTTTGTGACAATAGGGGAGATGTAGTGACAACTGGTATAGGGCACTAGGACCCTGTGGGTCACGGGGCAGTGACCAGGTCACTGGACAGGACTTTCTGTGGACGGACAGGAAGTGGGCAGTACATACACGAACGAAGACGAGAGCAGACGTGCCTATGACCAGCAGAACATACATGCTAATAAAGACGTGCACCAACCTTCACCCGGTGTCCAGTGTATTTCCTGACGATCGTGTGCACCACGATACGACATCACCCATGGTGGTAGAATTGTGCAGGGGGTATGTGGGCTTGGCGCAGAGGTGAAGCAGCCCTGGACACGGGAAAGAGTGAAACCATGATTAACAGGGTGTCATCCATTAATGTTACACATGTGGGAGTGCTCAGTGCCTGAGTGGTCATGGTGGGAGTTCATCAGTCTTGGCTCCAACTGCAATCAAGAACATCTCGTAGTCCTCACTTGCGTGGGGTCATAGTCCCACAAAGCAGGATTCCGGGGAGGAGGTGAGGGGGTGTGTGGACAGTTCTGCCACTATTGAGGTAATTTCTGCCCATGTCTGTGATAATGGTGCGCCAGTCCATACCATGTGCATGAAATCAACATTCTGTGGTTTGCAATAGGGGCCCTCCGGGTAGATTGTTGGAAACATTCGTTGAATGCGAATCGGTGAGAGGTAAGTGAGGTGTTCCCTGCTGCCGACCCCAACACCACCCTCAGAGGAACACTCATCTACAGACCCCCTGGACTCCGGGCTCAGTTCAGCGACTCCATCGCCGACCTCGCCAGCACACAAGCACTGGCCTCCACGGATTACATCCTCCTCGGGGATCTGAACTTCCACCTCGAGAACAACAACAACGCCAACTCCAATACCCTGATCGACAACCTCGCCAACCTCGACCTCAGACAACTCGTCACTGCACCCACCCACGCCGCCGGACACACACTGGACCCCATATTCTCCACTAGCACCCACGTCATCTACCACCACACCACCGAGCTCCACTGGACCGACCACCACTTCATCCACTTCACCTTCAAGAAACCAACCACGCACCTCCACACCCAACTGATGCCCCACCGCTGCTGGAGCAAAGTGACCGAAAATCAGCTGACCACCACCCTCGCCCAGAACCCACCCACCGACCCCACCGACCCAGACGCCGCCGCACACATCCTAAGACAGTGGATCAACGACTGCGCCAACACCCACGCCCCGCTCAAGAAACCCTCCAACAACCACATCAGCAAGAGAGCCACCTGGTTCACCGACTGGCTCCAGACCTCCAAACGCGCATGCCGGAAACTAGAGAAGAAATGGCTCCACAAACGCACACCGGACAGCCACTCTGCCCACAAGGACGCCACTCCTAGACATCACCACTTCATCAGATTAGCCAAGAGATCCTCCTTCAAAGACCGGCTGGACAACAACGCACACAACAGCAAAGAGCTCTTCAGCATCGTGAAGGAACTCTCCAACCCCAGCGCCAACACCAATGAAGCCCCGCCCTCACAAGAACTGTGCGACTCACTGGCCACCTTCTTCCACCGCAAGATCGCTGACATCCACAACAGCTTCCACAACGTGACCGCCACAACTACGCCGGACTCCACCCACCCTGCAAACACCACCAGCCTGACCTACTGGGCCAACGCCAATGACGACGAGACACGAAAGGTTATGAACTCCATCCACTCAGGATCTCCGTCAGACCCGTGCCCACACCACATATTCAACAAAGCAAACGCAGTCATCTCTCCCCAACTTCGAAAGGTCATCAACATCTCCTTCGAACCAGCGACATTCTTGGACAGCTGGAAGCACGCCAAAATCAACGCCCTCCTCAAGAAGCCCAAGGCGGACCCCAAGGACCTCAGGAACTTCCAGTCCATCTCCCTGCTCCCGTTCCCGGCAAAGGCTGAACTCGGACAAGACTGATGTCCTCATCCTTGGACCCACCCCCTCTGCCTGGGACGGCTCCTGGCGGCCGACCACACTGGGAGCAGCACCAACACCCACCGACCACGCACGCAACCTAGGATTCATCCTCGACTCCTCCCTCTCCATGTCGAAGCAGGTCAGCGCCATCTCCTCCTCCTGCTACAACACCCTCTGCATGCTCCGCAGGATCTACAAGTGGATCCCGACCCAAACCAGAAGAACTGTGACACAAGCCCTCGTCAGCAGCCGGCTGGACTATGGCAACGCACTCTACGCAGGCATCCCAGCGAAACACCTGCGTCGACTACAACGCATCCAAAACGCCTCCGCTGACTGATCCTCAATGTCCCCAGCCACAGCCACATCACCCCACACCTGAGAGACCTACACTGGCTCCCCGTCAACATGAGGATCACTTTCAAGCTCCTCACCCACGCACACAAAGTACTCCACAACACCGGACCGGCCTACCTGAAAAGAAAACTCAGCTTCTACACCCCTACCCGCCAGCTCCGCTCCGCCAGCCTCGCCCTCGCACTACCCCCTGCACCCAACGAAAGACATCCGGCGGCAGATCTTTCTCCTACCTCGCGGCCAAGACCTGGAACGCCCTCCCGACCCACCTACGGCAGACCCAAGTCCTACTCACCTTCAGAAGACTCCTCAAGACCTGGCTCTTCGAGCAGTAAAGGCCCCCTCCTCAGAGCCTTGAGACCCTCACGGGTAAGTAGCGAGCTTAACAAATTATTTGATTGAGTGTATGTAGTTAACTTGGGTGAAACAAAACCTGGGATCATGGGAAACGTCTACTTGGCCAATCGTAGGGCACAAGCCCACGCTGCATCAGTAAGAGGCTGGTGGAGCACTGCGTCTCATCTGGCGCTAGCTCTCGTGACCTGGTCAGATGGAGTATTGTTAAGAGCAGAGTACAGAAATGTGATAGCTGGGACGGTGGCGGTTCGACCTCCCAGCACCCCAGCTCTCATGGGCCACCAGTTGTAGAACACAATATGATAGGAATTGTCCAGCATGCAGTCCATATGTCTTGACCATGTCTAGGAATGACATGAGTGTTCCCTAGTTATAGAGATCCACCACTTGTGTGATTGCAGCGTCGGTCCGTAGGTGTGAGTCTACACGCCTCAGTGTCCAGCGCAATAGGGACAAGTCTTAGATGGGGATGGGGAGAGTACGGTAGGGTGGGGCCTTTGGGGTGCAGATACCTGCATCCAAAAGTTCGGAATAGCATCATTAGACAGAATTCAAGTGCAGGGCGGATAGTGGAATCAGATAGTTAAGTGAATGTAGTCATTCCCTGCAGGACTGTGTGTGGACAAGCAAATATTCAGGGCTTTTCTGGCACCCAGCCAGGACATGCACCACTGAAGTTGTGCCGCAGCGTAGTATAACTCAAAGCTGGGCGTGTCCAGCTCACCTTCTGTGAGTGGGTGCTGCAGTGCAGACAGAGCCACCTAACGGCAGCCTGAGCTCCAAATTACCTCCAGCAGCAGTCCATTTAGTCACGAAAGAGGCTTCTGGGGAGCACGAGGGGTAGAGCTGCAAAATAATAAAACAAACAGGGAAGTAAGAGAATTTTTGAGATTGCGACCCAGCCCAAAGGGGACTGTGGAAGTGAGCGCCAAAAGGGGACCGATCGACGTATGGGTACAAGGGCCCTGTCTAGATTGCCTTCCCTGAGGTCTCGGTCTGAATGATATATCTGTGTACCCAGATTCTTGAAAGTGTCGTAACACCACTGCAGGCGTCACTCCAGGTGTTCCAGATGGTCATTGATCAATATGTGTGTCATAGGGAACACAAAGGGTTTGCACAAGTTTACCCGCAGGCCGGACAGTAAGTAAGTAAGTAAGTAACCCAGCATTTGTAAAGTGCAAACTAACCACCCCTAAGGTTCTTAAGACACAGGGGGCCATTGGGTGAAGTGAAGTCTTTCAGAATCTGCAGTAGGTCAGGGAGGGAAGATTCCACGTCATGTAAGAAGATTAGGACATCGTCAGCGTATAATGAAATTATGTGGTGCAGGTCCTACTCGGGTATGCCCAGTCAACAGCACGCTGGCGAAGCTGACAGGCCAAAGGTTCCATGGCAAGGGCAAAGATGATAGAAGATAGGGGGCAGCCTTGTCTTGTGCCCCTGCGGATAAGGAACTTATCGGAGAGCACCTGCCCTGTTTTAACTTGTGCCTCCGGATCGGCATAAAGGGTGTACACCCAACCTAAGATTCCCAGATCAAACCCCATGTTGATGAGGGCTGAGAATAAATATTTCCAGGCCACTGTGTCGAATTCCTTCTCGCTGTCCAACGACACTGCCACTTGGCCATGAGCATTTGATGGAGCACTATGCAGGAGGCGTAAGAGATGGCATATATTTATACATGTGCTGCGGCCCAGGATGAACCCAGATTGGTCCAGGTGGATCAGCAATTGTACAAGACAGTTGGCCAGGATCTTACCTATTATCTTGCAATCTAGATTAGGTAGGAATAAAGGATGATATGAGCGGACCTAAAGAGGATCTCTACATGGTTTTGGCAGGACTACTATGAGAGCCTCCTGGAGTGTGTCGGGCAGGTAACCATGCTCCCTGGTCTCATTAAAGATGTCCAGGAGGCGCTGTGTGGTCTGGGTGAGGAATGTGGCATAATACTCGATGGGTAGGCCTTCAGAACCAGGAGTTACCTCGGGTGATCTAGGACGTGGCAATGCATACCTCGTTTAAGCACAGAGGTTCATCTAATTCAGCTCTCTACAGTGCGTTCATGCATGAAAAATGTAAAGTGTCAAATAAACCACACAAGGCATGGGCCTACACAGCAGCCGTGGCAGAGTAAAGCTCGCTGTATTAATCCCGGAAGGCCCCATTAATATCCAAATGTGTGGACAGCAACATAACATCCCCCAATCTTATTGCAGTAATACAGGCCTGCTGCTGGTCCTGACATACCAGCCATGCCAACAAATTCCCCCACGGTCGCCCTCGGCATGCTGCAAGGACAAACGCCTCTTATAATCATGCTTGCTCAAAGTTTGTTCCCCTTGTGTAATTGTTTGAGCTGTTCACTGGTAGCTGCCTGATTGGCCAGTCCCATCTCCAGGAGGTGAAGGTCACGTTCAATGGTCAGAAGGTCCTCAGTCAGTCTCTTGCGTATCCCCCACATAGTTGAGAGGCAGTGGCCTCGTACCACCACCATATCGGCATCCCATTCAACAGCACGGAGAGATGCTAGTGCCACTGTTAAGCGTGGAATAGCGTTCTATACATGGGTCGAGGTTCACACGAAAGAGTGGATTGGACAAAGCGTCTGCCTCAAGGAGTCATGTGAGTATAAGGGGGCAGGAGAGTCCCCATCAAACAGTTGGCATCAGACGAGAGTGGTCGGACCGAGTGCGGGCCAGGTACTCTACTTCGGCCAGTTGAGTGCCGAGATGGGGCTTACAAAGTAAGAGATCCATTCTGGTGTGAACATTGTGTACGAGGGAATAGAGTATTTGTGATCTATCGGGTGTATGGGGCGCCAGACATCATGCAGATGCATGTGGGTCACCCACTGACAGAGATGGTGGGCAGCGCATTCGGAAGGTGTCGCTCGGAGCTGGGGCATACAGCAATCCAAAGCCACGTCGAAGACACAATTAAAGACTCCACCCCAGAAGGGGAAAGAGAATGGGTCACAAAGGAGTGCCGGGTTAAAGTGTCATGGATCTCACACTGGCAGGTGTTGGGGGCATATACCGCAGCAAGGGTCAGGAGGGAACAGTCCAATCGACTCTCCATCACCAAATAGCTGCCTTACATGTCTATTTTCTGGGTAGGTACAAAAGGGGGTGGTGATGGACGGAGCATCTGAACCAATCAAACACCCAGGGAAGGCATGGCTTGGCAGTTCGGGCTGGACTGTTCCCATGAGGCACAGGGTCAGACTGATTTGCATATGGCCATGTCTGACCTGGGGTGGCAGAGTGGGCTAAAGAACGTTGATGAATTAATCTCTCAGTCTGTTGACTGGGTGTGAGTGTTTGATTGGTTCAGATGCTCCGTCCATCACCACCCCCTTTTGTACTGCTTTGTTCGCCATAAGTTGGCAGGGTATGCTCAGACGTGAGTCCCTTGCTCACTTTGCCACTGGATTCAAGCAAGCCTGGCTGAAGACGGCGGTAATGCCAGAAACCGGTCCTAGGAAGCTTGTTTCTGGTCCAGGGAAGGCATGGCTTGGCAGTTGGGGCTGGACTGTTCCCATGAGGCTCAGGGTCAGACTGATTTGCATATGGCCATGTCTGACCTGGGGTGGCAGAGTGGGCTAAAGAACGGTGATGGATTAAACCCAGATTTGTTGACTGGGTGTGAGTGTTTGATTGGTTCAGATGCTCCGTCCATCACCACCCCCTTTTGTACCACTTTGTTCGCCATAAGTTGGCAGGGTATGCTCAGATGTGAGTCCCTTGCTCACTTTGCCACTGGATTCAAGCAAGCCTGGCTGAAGACAGCTGGAATGCCAGAAACCAGTCCTAGGAAGCTTGTTTCCGGTCCAGGAAAGGCATGGCTTGGCAGTTCGGGCTGAACTGTTCCCATGAGGCAAAGGGTCAGACTGATTTGCATATGGCCATGTCTGACCTGGGGTGGCAGAGTGGGCTAAAGAACGGTGATGGATTAAACCCAGATCTGTTGACTGGGTGTGAGTGTTTTATTGGTTCAGATGCTCCGTCCATCACCACCCCCTTTTGTACCGCTATGTTCACCATAAGTTGGCAGGGTATGCTCAGATGTGAGTCCCTTGCTCACTTTGCCACTGGATTCAAGCAAGCCTGGCTGAAGACGGCTGTAATGCCAGAAACCGGTCCTAGGAAGCTTGTTTCAGCTCCAGGGAAGGCATGGCTTGGCAGTTCGGGCTGGACTGTTCCCATGAGGCACAGGGTCAGACTGATTTGCGTATGGCCATGCTTGACCTGGGGTGGCAGAGTGGGCTAAAGAACGGTGATGGATTAAACCCAGATCTGTTGACTGGGTGTGAGTGTTTGATTGGTTCAGATGCTCCGTCCATCACCACCCCCTTTTGTACCACTTTGTTCGCCATAAGTTGTCAGGGTATGCTCAGATGTGAGTCCCTTGCTCACTTTGCCACTGGATTCAAGCAAGCCTGGCTGAAGACGGCTGTAATGCCAGAAACCGGTCCTAGGAAGCTTGTTTCCGGTCCAGGGAAGGCATGGCTTGGCAGTTCGGGCTGGACTGTTCCAATGAGGCAAAGGGTCAGACTGATTTGCATATGGCCATGTCTGACCTGGGGTGGCAGAGTGGGCTAAAGAACGGTGATGGATTAAACCCAGATCTGTTGACTGGGTGTGAGTGTTTTATTGGTTCAAATGCTCCGTCCATCACCACCCCCTTTTGTACCGCTATGTTCACCATAAGTTGGCAGGATATGCTCAGACGTGAGTCCCTTGCTCACTTTGCCACTGGATTCAAGCAAGCCTGGCTGAAGACAGCTGTAATGCCAGAAACCGGTCCTAGGAAGCTTGTTTCCGCTCCAGGGAAGGTATGGCTTGGCAGTTCGGGCTGGAGTGTTCCCATGAGGCACAGGGTCAGACTGATTTGCGTATGGCCATGTTTGACCTGGGGTGGCAGAGAGGGCTAAAGAACGGTGATGGATTAAACCCAGATCTGTTGACTGGGTGTGAGTGTTTGATTGGTTCAGATGCTCCGTCCATCACAACCCCCTTTTGTACCACTTTGTTCGCCATAAGTTGGCAGGGTATACTCAGACAGGAGTCCCTTGCTCACTTTGCCACTGGATTCAAGCAAGCCTGGCTGAAGACGTCTGGAATACCAGAAACCGGTCCTAGGAAGCTTATTTCCGGTCCAGGAAAGGCATGGCTTGGCACTTTGGGCTGGACTGTTCCCATGAGGCACAGGGTCAGACTGATTTGCATATGGCCATGTCTGACCTGGGGTGGCAGAGTGGGCTAAAGAACAGTGATGGATTAAACCCAGATCTGTTGACTGGGTGTGAGTGTTTGATTGGTTCAGATGCTCCGTCCATCACCACCCCCTTTTGTACCACTTTGTTCGCCATAAGTTGTCAGGGTATGCTCAGATGTGAGTCCCTTGCTCACTTGCCACTGGATTCAAGCAAGCCTGGCTGAAGACGGCTGTAATGCCAGAAACCGGTCCTAGGAAGCTTGTTTCCGCTCCAGGGAAGGCATGGCTTGGCAGTTTGGGCTGGACTGTTCCCATGAGGCACAGGGTCAGACTGATTTGCATATGGCCATGTCTGACCTGGGGTGGCAGAGTGGGCTAAAGAACAGTGATGGATTAAACCCACATCTGTTGACTGGGTGTGAGTGTTTGATTGGTTCAGATGCTCCGTCCACCACCACCCCCTTTTGTACCACTTTGTTCGCCATAAGTTGTCAGGGTATGCTCAGATGTGAGTCCCTTGCTCACTTTGCCACTGGATTCAAGCAAGCCTGGCTGAAGACGGCTGTAATGCCAGAAACCGGTCCTAGGAAGCTTGTTTCCGCTCCAGGGAAGGCATGGCTTGGCAGTTTGGGCTGGACTGTTCCCATGAGGCACAGGGTCAGACTGATTTGCATATGGCCATGTCTGACCTGGGGTGGCAGAGTGGGCTAAAGATTGGTGATGGATTAAACGCAGATCTGTTGACTGGGTGTGAGTGTTTGATTGTTTCAGATGCTCCGTCCATCACCACCCCCTTTTGTATCGCTTTGTTCGCCATAAGTTGGCAGGGTATGCTCAGACGTGAGTCCCTTGCTCCTTTGCCACTGGATTCAAGCAAGCCTGGCTGAAGATGGCTGGAATGCTAGAAACTGGTCCTAGGAAGCTTGTTTCCGGTCCAGGGAAGGCATGTCTTGGCAGTTCGGGCTGGACTGTTCCCATGAGGCACAGGGTCAGACTGATTTGCATATGGCCATGTCTGACCTGGGGTGGAAGAGTGGGCTAAAGAACGGTGATGGATTAAACCCAGATCTGTTGACTGGGTGTGAGTGTTTGATTGGTTCAGATGCTCCATCCATCACCACCACCTTTTGTACCACCTAGTTTCTGGGTAGCCACAATATTTGGAACTCCCAGTGCTATCCAAATTAGAACCCCACAGGCAGAGGAAGAGGTTGTGGTGCCATGTGCCTGTCCCCACCAATGCGCTCAGAGTGTGTGTAATTCAGTGGCGGTGCAGTGTGTTTCATGAAGCATTGCTTTGTGGACATGCTGTCTATTGAGGTAAGCATATATACGATAGCATTTCATTGGTGTAGCCGTGTCACGTTAGTTCCAGGTCATGATATGATATTGTGGTACGTGTATGGTCATCTGGAGGTTAGTCATATGGAGTGTGTCATGCATCAAGAAAGAAGAGGTGCGCAATACGCTGTCCTATTCACCAGCCCACCCAGAAATGCGCGTGCAGTAAAGGGTGAACCCAGATCATGGCGGTAAGTATTGAGGGTCAAACCGGACTCTAGTAGAGGAACTTGTGAAAACGTAACAATAATATAAAAACATAATCCCCCCCAGGACAATTGCCACGCAGGCCCCGTCCAGTTAAACAATCCTAGGCCAGGCGACAAGGGCAGCAAGAAGATCAAAAAAAGCTATACAGCATTGAAACACAGTCCACGTACAAGCTTGCAGGAAGCCTGGTTTCGGATTAGGGGGTGTAAGCGGCAGTGATGCCGTAACAGCAACATCTAAGGGATGAATAGTGTGGGCCCAGTTAGTGTAAACATCTCTTGGTGCCATGCTCATGGTATTCTACTTACAGGTCAGCAGCAAGCGATGCGGGGCTCTAGCCAGCGTTGGATCTTCTTCTCAGCTCCCTAGTATTACTTACAGATAATCTGCCAACCAGGGAGTCACCTTCGATCAGTGTGAACCCTGCCTGATGAGATGAGGCCACCACAGTCCGACCCCGACTCTGAAGGGTGACTGTCCTGCAGGAATGGCAAAGTGGTTTGCACTGTGAAGGATGGCCTCCGCCACTGCTCGGCCTGCTCCTCCACCGATTGGTCTTTAGAAGGTCATGCTCTCGGTGGGCGGCGTCTTTGCCGCTTCAGCTAGGGATCAAGCCAGGCATCCTCAGGTCGCTCCAGGGACATCAATTCCAACAAATCCTTCGCGTGGAGCCATGTCCAGGCGTCTTCTGGGGATTGAAAGATGTGGGTCACTTCCTCACCAATAACACGTAGGTTAGTGGGGAATAAGAGTGCATAATTGATGTCCAGTTCCCAAAGCCTTTGTTTCGCACGTAAGTTCGAGCCACTACGGCGTTGCACTTCCAGTGTGAAGTCAGGGTAGGCCGAGATCTGAGCATTTTCAAATGTCCATGAGCCTTTGGTGCGATATCTCTGCAGGAGTAGGTCATGATCGCGGTAGTTGAGACGCACTATGATGGGGTGGGTTGAGCACCCGGGAGGGGGGCGGCCTGGGGCACAGTGCGCTCTCTAGATTGAAAAGGAATTTGGTGCCTTGCCATCAAGAACATTTTTCACCAGCCATTCCGTGAGGAACAGTTCCATGCTGGGAACCTCCGAACATTTCAGGAAGCCCAGCCAGTTGATGTTGTTGCGCCTGGACCTGCCCTCAGCAGCTTCTGCTCTATGGTGTAAGAGGGCAATTTCCGCTTCCACCTTCTTCAGGCGTTACTGCAGTTCCTTGTTGGAGGGGTGAAAGACTGCCTGGGCAGATTCAGTCTCGTCCACTCGGTCCGTCAATTTGCGATGGTCAGCGCGCAGTAGGTTCACCTATTTGAGTGAGTGCTGCAGTTCGACTCGCACAAGGGTAGGCATGTAGGCAGCAGCAGCCAGGAGAGCAAACGCCGTGGTCCAAGCAGCAGCATGCAGTCATGCTACTTAGCTGTCAGACAGGTACAGCACCCACACGGCCAATATGCACTCAGAATGGCAACACCCACCAGCAGTCCAAGGTGGAGATCCCCAGGTGGACGACCCCTCAACGTCCCTCAAGGTTGCAGGTATTGCAGGAGTGACAATCCCGAGGCTGTATAACAGATGCAGCCCTACAGGAGCCGATCACCCCAGAGCGATGTGTTAAGCAGGCCGTTGGTGGACGTGATTGTCAAGCAGGTCTGCGGGCTCTCCCCAAGGGGTCGCAAATAATGTGGACGAGCCTGCCGAGCCGATACTGCAGGTAGAGCCAAGTGTGGTAGAAGATGAGTGGGCACCACCCGACAGGCTCATGCATGGGGTACAGTTCGGCGGTGATTCTAGGGCCCACCTTGCTCTGATCCAACGTCTTCATCTCTCAGCACCACGACGCACAGGGTCCAGGAGGGAAAGGTCCACTGTGCGGTCCGCGCCATGGTGTCATGAGGCCGCTTGCTGTCTAAAGCCAAAAGGAACAGTCCACAGATGTGCCTTCAGGGGAAATGTGAGGAAATCAAGGTCATCACAGGGCCGTCCACCGCAAGGTCTCAATCACCAGTTGGGTGGCGGCAGGTTCCACCCTCCGGTGTGGGCTACAGGTAGGGCCTGTACCGCAGCCAGTTAGTTTCAAGCTGGCTTTAGCTCCCACACAATAGTGCTGTCGGCGATAGGCAGTGGGGCACCCAACTTGCTCTAGGGGTTTATTCTGATCACCGATAGGGGCTGCAGACAGAGTAGCTTCACTCCAGCAGGACCTTGCGGCGTGCGGGTGCAGAAGTCACGGGTGCCTGCATCTGCCACTCGGGTC
Source organism: Lissotriton vulgaris (assembly GCF_964263255.1). Taxonomy (NCBI): domain Eukaryota; kingdom Metazoa; phylum Chordata; class Amphibia; order Caudata; family Salamandridae; genus Lissotriton; species Lissotriton vulgaris. The sequence goes on along the minus strand of NC_141685.1, from coordinate 960,591,377 downwards.
ATGAGAACATTGATGGGGTGCGCCTTGAAGGCACCTTGGCAGCACCCACATGACAAGTGGAGCACCAATGGCACCCCAGCACCATACGCACCAACAGTGGGCCCAACAAGTCCAAGAGTCTGGTAGCCATAGGAATCTGCCCGGACCACCTGGGTTTTGCTGCCTGGAGTGCCAGGTGCTGCAGCACCCGCTGCCCTCAGTCAGGCCTCGCCCTCCTTCTGTTTCACCCGGGGGCAGTGCTTGAAATGGAAAAATAGAAGTGCAGGTACTCTGTGCCAGAGTACCTGCTTGTTTCTTAGAAGTGCCGGTACTCTCCAATTAAAGGTATTGCATTTCTCCTCCTCAAAATAAAAAAGTGCTGGTACTCCGTACCGGACAGTACTGGCCAATTTAAAGCACTGCCCTGGGTCAGGGTCCCCCTCAGCTCTCTGGATGCCACGCCGGGCAGGCCGTAAGATGCGAGCCCTCACACCTTGCGATCACGCCTTGCCCACCCACAGACAGGCAGTAGCCTGGTCCGAAGTCCGCAGCGAGCCAGCAACGGGCGTCCTGTAGTTATGCCTAGCCGGGCCACAATTCAGGGTAGGCCTCACACCAGTGCAGTGGCTGCCAACATTGGTGGAGCCATGGGAGATGAGTCAGGGCTTCGGAGGGTGCCCAATTAGGCTTGCCACTTATTGATCTGAATGGAAGGAATAACAGCCGGATATTTGGTGTGCCACTGCGGGGCTCCAGATTACACGTCTGGCTCCGTCACCACTTTGGCCATGATCTCCCCTGATAAATGTTGTGTTTATGTTTCATGCATTATCCTTTTAAAAAAAAGTTTCTTTGAGAAATGGGAGGGTGTCACAGAGATTATATGCAGCAATTTTAGTGAGCTGCTGCTGTGTAACAATATTGAAAACAGAACTCACTATTCCTGAATATTAGATGTAAACACATTAAGAATCTGACGGCGTGTGCCTGTGCACTGTCAGTGACCTGGCTAAATAGGCATGAAAGAGCTGAAACTGGATCATAAATTCAAAGCTGTTCTGAACAGGGGCCCCAAAATACATTTGGCCAAGGGCCCCCAAATCCTTTAGATGTCCCTGCTTTGTAGTGTGGAGCAGGAGCTCTGTTTCCTGTTTCTCCTCCAACATGACATGGCAGGTGGTCAGCCCACATGCTGCGTCAAGCACCCAGCATCTCGGTCATAAAGAAACATGAATTGCCTCCACTCGCACCTGGCATCCCAACAGGTACATGCCAAGGCGGCCTTATTTGCATTTGCACCTTAGGATCCTGTCCAGTGCAGGGAGTGGGCCCTGTGTCTACTTAATGGGACAGTTCTGTGTTTTTTTTGTTTATTTTTAAATCTTCTTCCATTAAACTTTTTTAAAGTGAATGTGACATGAGGAGCAGATGTGGAGGGGGGTCCTCTCAGTTTCTGATGTTTCAAGGAAAACGATATCAATATAAATAAACAAGAAATGCAGGTCACTTTTAAAAGGGTATTGTGTGCAATATGTCCTTTGCTCTCATACTTTGATACGTGACATATTCAATTATAATGGTTTAATATGTGTGCATGGGAGATCTTTCGGTGTGCTTTCAATGGGGGGCACATCACTTATTTAGTTACCAACTATCTGCTCACTTAAGAAAATGACTGGCACTCTCATATATAAAGTATGGCAGTTCTACAAAAAGGAACTGCAGCTGTCCCGTTAAAAGAAGGTCAGTACTGCAGCTAAGCGCCAAACCATAGCCGCGGGAGTGCGAGCTGAAAAGTGCCAGTGCTGTGTTTCGTGAAGTGCTCCACAGGTACAGGTCACCCAGCATCCCACATCTCTTACAAAACAATTCAAAGTCTGGGTAAAGAAAACTTTTCAACATAACACCCTTGAAAATCCCAATTCAGTTATTTTATTATGATTTGGAATTCCAATGAATTCCACATAAAATACAAATAAAACATCATTTCGTACACATCATAATATTTAAAGCATACAAATACAACTTCAATTTTCTTCGAATACACCCGAGAGTACCTAGATACTTTTCTTAATTAGACTCTGCACTATGGGGAACAACACAGATCAGTGTCTAAAACAAAGATTACAATTTCAGATTCTCTACATTGCAACCTCCCTGGCATAAAAAACTCTTTTCTTCCATTAAGTTCTTCGCTACGATGATTAAAAACTTTTTTACGGAGATGAACAGGGAGCAGCAATAGCAGCAACATTTTTATAAAGTGCATATTAAAGTGCTAATGCTTTACTTAAAGTGCCAATGCATTGAAACCCTATTCTAGAGCATTTCTCACAAATAACTATCTAGATGCTATAAATCCATATGCATGATAAATTAACTATCTTACAGGGATGCTAGTATGGAATAAAAATTGTATATAGATTGTCCTATTTAATAACTGATTAAAATGCTTGAAGTGTGTAAAAACGAAATAATACATAGAATCACAACGCACAGTACCCTTGAAAATCCCGATTGCTCACACATTCTTAATTTTCTTTGCATGCAACGAGGCATCCGTTTTAAAAGGCCTTCTCTAAAAATGGTCAGCATCCTGCCACTTATCAGGCAAGGATACGTTTTTATGCGCTTAACACACGTCCTTCTAATGATGCTCATACAAAAGGCAGCAATTCAAAAAGCAGTACTGAATGGAACCGGTCTGAAGCGTCGAAGCTTCTTCAGTAACTGTGGCAGTATGGTGATAAAATGCAGGTCTATCACAATTGAGTGAGATGACAGTTATATCGCAGGTCACTGGGTGCCTTCATTCCAGCTGAACACCCCAGAAGAGACTGTCCCCATTCCTTTATCCAATATCGGTTTCATTTTTATTACAATGCCCCACATGCCACATCTGTTTATTTTTGCAGAATCTTGGGTTTTAGCGCATTGCTTTTAGCTTCTCAGATGAACTACTAGGTGTCTTTTAGAAAAAAAGCCACTGTTTAGCTACAAAATCAGCAAAAGTCACACACACAAAACAGTTTAGGAAAAAACCAAGGCAGCATGATATTGGTTGCAATGTATGGAAAAAACGAAAGAGTCAACAGTAACGGTTTGAATTTCAGGAAAAATATCAATCATTGCCAGCTCCGTACTCATACAATATATTTTTTTAACTAAAATGGAGGCTGATAGCGCTACATCCGTTTCTCCTCTGAGTCCTGCACTGCCACTGCTATAAGATTTATGCATCACACAGGTTTTCTTTTGAGGCAGATTCACGAACCGGCAGGTAACACCAGTTACCACTAGATGGAGCTATACAATGCTGCCTCAAAATATGTCCAGGTAGATTGTCCATCTTCGAACCAAGGGCCATATGTATCAAGCAAATTAGCAATCGCAAAGGCCTTTGCGAATGCTAATTTGCTAAATGGAATGTCGAAACATTTTCGCAGCAAAATAAGGAATTGCAAAATTTGCCATTCCTTATTTTGCGATTGCACTTAAGGAATCGCAAATTTAGCGATTCCTTAAATGCAATGTATCAAATAAAAATGTATGCAAAAATGCCCATAAGGAATCGCAAATTACCACCAACTTCTAGTTGGTGGTAAGTTGCGAATTCTTTTGGAAAAGCAATTTATTTTAAATCCAAAGGTGGCATATGACGCTCATACATGCCCTTAGGGCATGTATGTGCGCCATATGCCCACACATGTCATTTTCAGGGGTGCAGCCGGGTGTTCTTGTGACACCCCTGCACCCTTGAAAATATTCCTAAATTGTGATTAGCAAATTGCTAATCGCAAATTTCCCCTTAATTCCTATGGGCCTCCTGGCCCATAGAAATGAATGGGAAATTTGCGATTAGAAATTTGCTAATCACAATTTAGGAATGTTAAGGAATCGCTAAAAAGAAGCGATTTCCTACATACATACCATTTTGCGATTTCTAAATAGCGATTCCTTAAAAATTGCTATTTAGGAATCGCAAATTGGCATGATGATACAAATGGCCCCAAATCCCTACGGACTGGAGAGGAAACCGAAAGGGCGCCCCGAAAAGCTTCTGATAGACCTGTGATCTGTCCGGCTACATCCCTTGTAGTTATGAACACTCCTCTGACCAAAGGCGGGATAAGATTTCTTCTCTTCAAGGAAAGCGCCCTTCCTTACTTGAACCAAAGGCATCCTCTGCAAGAGGTGAGCAGGCCAGCTAACCTTCAGGGAGAGGCAGGCCTAGCCAGTGCCTAGGCAAGGGTCGAGCTGGGCTGTAAGAGACCAAGGATGAGACGAACCCTGAACACATTTGACATGTAAATGATAGAGCAAATGTCACGTAAAAATATTCTTCCTAAATGCTTGAGTTTTCTTTGGTACATTTGATTATATGTATTTTTATTTTATATATTTTAACGTGAAAACAAAATAAAGGATTGAAAATATACGTTCACCCAGCTCGGTCCTGTTCATTTGATATGGATGCTTCTCATTGTCTCAAAGGACATTATTTGTAATTAATAAGAAATACTTTGTTGATGGGTGCTGATTCCACAGTGTATGTTGTTTTGTTTAGGACTTTGTCCTTGAAAGGAACTTATAGGGTTGTGTTCCTAGGTTTCTTAAGCACCATCATATCACTCAGGAGTCACTGACTACGACAGGTGCAGGTACTTTGCTCCAACCCTTTTTTTGCTAGTTTGTTGCCATATTTTAATTTTTATTTAATGCGATTTTATATAGCGCGAACTTTACCCAAAGGTGTCAGACCGCCTTACATAAGAACCAGTTGCAAAACATAAGGATTTAGGATTACATGCGTTACATAAAAGATACAAACAGAAAAAAATTGCAAATGTACAAGATGTAAAGTCACACAGGGAAGAGACACAAACAGAAAGAAAAAATTACAAATGTACAAGTAGTAAAGTCACTCAAGGAAGAGATACAAATGGATATACTCTAAGAGTCACATAGGAATGGTAGAAAGTACAAAGGTCTACTGCATATCCTGACCGCATCTGATCAAATTAATAGTTTGTAAACGTGGCCTCCCTCTTTCTCTCTGTGCCCTACTGTCACTACCACGAGTGACCCAAGAGAAGCCAGTTTTTCCTGTGTACACTATGTGTGCCCGATATTATCCTTAAATATGCATAGTCGAGTGAGGCATACACAAGTGAAGGTTTTTGTAATTTTTTTATAAATTCATGATATCTGTTTTAAAAGATATTTTTATAAAGGTGTTGTATAAGGTTTATATAAAAAATGATGGAACTATGTATTTTATTAAAATTGTTGAGTCAGGGTTTTTGTAAGGCGCACATGCCAAGCTGAAAGATGAATTACTTCATGGAGCTCTCAGATGTTACGGTCTAATTGAGAGACAGTGAAGTAATGCGATTTGCATAGGATCACCTGGGCTGCTCAAGAGGTGAAATTCAAAGATAAATGCACGGGTGAGGGGACCCATAAGTCTCTCTCTCTGGAAAACACTGAACTCTTTTTTCATTTCAGTGGAGGATCTTTCAAATGGGAACAAGGATGTGGTTCCTGGCAAAATGAGGTAAGAATCAGAGCTTTGTATGCAGGAGTAGTGGTGTAAGATCCCTGTATTTAAACTCCTGATTCCCACTACCCTAATGCTTCCACATCATGGATTACAGTTTGTTCCACATGTACCTGGTTATTTCCTGTACAGGATGTGTTGTTAATCCCTCAGTGAATGCTTTCTGACTTCCCATATTTGGTGGCCAATTTGCCGTATTCTATACATTGTTTTCCTGCATAAGGGACATCTAGTTATTCCCATAGCAGATGCCCGGTGACCCCTACGGTGGATGCTTTGATATCTTCCTTCTCAGAAACCTTGTTAGATCTCATAGAGCAGGGGTCTCCAAACACGTCCTGGAGGGCAGGATCCATGCCAGATTTTTGGGATATCCCCATTGAGATACATGTAGTTATTTTAAAAAATCTGGCATGGATCCGGCCCCCCAGGACCGGTTTGGGGACCCCTGCCATAGAGTATGCCTGCTTAATATTTCTCATAGAGGATGCCTGGTTATTATTTCTCATAGAGGGCGGCTTGTTGTTCCCCATAAAGGGTGGCTTGTTAATCCTCATATCTTGTCAATTCCATTTGGTCAACGTGTTACTCTCATGGTGAATGCCTTGTTATTTCTTGCAGTGGATTCATTGTCAATTTCACAATAGATATACAGTGATTTCCGTCTACTGATAAATACTATGTCCTTCCAGTAACTACTCCAACAGCTTGTGTTTCGAGATTCCGCGCAACTAGCAATAAGCAATCCCTGAAAAATATTCACCTAGAAATTTCTCAAAGCCCAAATCCAGTCCCAGCAAATATCAAGTTCTTCATAGCAGACACCAACACTTCCTCATAGCAGATACCCAACACTTGCTCACAGCAGATATGCAGCACTTCCTCACAGAAGATAACCTGGAGTTCCCTCTGGGAGCTACCCAGCAACTCCTCACTCCAGATACAAAGCAATTTCTCACAGAAGATACCTAGTGATTGCTCTCAACCAACACCCACTAGTTCCTCACACCAGTCAAACAGCAATTCCTACCAAGCAGTATGCATTGTATTGTAACATCTTACAGTAGACACTCAGACATTTATCGTAGCAAAAAACAACCAACTCCTCACAGAACACACTGGGAAATTTCTCACAGCACACTCACAGCAATTCCTCACAGAAAAGGCCATCTAATTGCTACCAATAAGATCCTCATTGCATACACCAAGCAGTTCTTTATAGCAGATACCCAACAACTACTACCAAGTGATTCCTCATAGCACCTGCCACACAAACTCTCACTAAGGGGCAGAATACGATGTCGTTAGTAAAGCATTCCCTCCGAATTAGGTTAGGAATGCTTTGCGAACGATTCCTATTCTGGGAGTCCTACTGGCCAATTACGATGTGTCCGGATGCTTATGGACTCGGTTCGGTCGGACTCCTGTTCACTTGAATGGGAGCCAGTGTGCAGAAGGAGAACAAAGGCTCCCATTGGAAAAATGGTGGTTGGGGGAAACCTTGCACCCTGGGGCCGGCACCCCATGGTGCCCGCCATATTGTGCATGGTTGGGAAAAGTGGACTCTTGGGTACACCCACGGACCACATTCGGTCGCCTCCAGGTGACGGGGGGCCCGCAACGAGCCGTTTAGTCTCGGTCAAACCGATTCGGAACGGCTGACCAAACTTGGTCATCGTACTCGCTCGTTCGGAAAACATCTCCTTTCAGCTGTACGATCCAGCTCCAAATGAGTCGGGCTGCCAAAATCCAATTCAGAACCAATTAGAACAGCCCGGACAGCTTCCTTGCATCGTACTCCGTCATCCGGAAAGTGACCGATTTGGTAGGAAACAAGAGTTCCGAATAGGATTCAACAATGCTGAATCCCCTTCCTAACGACATCGTAATCGGCCCCTTAGTGATTCCTCATTACTCAGCAACTCCTACTCTGCAGTCTCTCACAGTTGATACCAATCATTCTTCACATAATTTACCTTGTAATTCCTTATACAAGCGCTGTGCATTAACTTATAGCAAACGCTCAGCAATTCTTGACAGCAGTAACCAGGCAATTGCCACCAAGCAATGCCTCACAGCAGGCACTGGGAAATTCCTCAAAGTAAAGGCTATAGATAGAAAAGATGAAAGGGTCATTGAAGAGAGTGTTTTCAGCATCGAAATTTGCTCTCTCGTCTGCTGCCTATGCAGCATATACCATTTAAACGCTGCTTAAAGACTTTATGGCCAAGTTTGATTGCCTACTGGGAGGAACGAATCCCTCAGAGGTCTTGGGGAACATGGAGTTGTTATCACAATTCCTTTTAGGTATTTCCTTTAATTTCCTGTGGTTGTCAACAACGTTGGAAGGCACTTTGAAGGCAGTGAGACGCCGTTTATGGCTAACAATGTGGAAACTGGATTTGGCCCAAAGATCGCTGGTGCATCATTTCGCGTTTTTTAGGGGATACATTGTTTTCTTCTCAGTTAGAACTAGTCAAAAAATCATCAAAGAGATGAAAATTATCCAGCCCATTAGCTCCTACAATCCTTGGAAGTCTTTTCTTCAAAAACAACCATTCCAAAGGCTACCATCGAGTAAATGTTGCTTTCGAGGCTAGGCTCATGGTTAGGGAGCTGAGTGCACAGGAAAGACCCAACCACAACAGCTAAAACTGCAGCAGCAACCCTCAAGCTCTGTTAAAAACAGAGAAAGAATACCAGTTCCAGTGTGTCAGCGGGTTCAAGGCTTCCATTCAATCCTCTTTTCAGTTCCAAAAGCAGGAGGCCGCTGCTCAGCAATGGTTGAGGATTCAGGGAATGACGGCTGTGCACATGGCAGAGGTACCCTGGTACCGTCATCATTTGAAGTCATTAATCCAACATATTCTGTCTCATTGGTCCCCAGTGTGACAGAGGTACGATACAAGAATTCCTGTATTTCAGGATATAATCCAGGCACTTCCATTGTGGTTGGTCCCAGACCATTTACAGAAAGGGATCCCCTTGCTAGAACATCTTCAGCTAGTCCTCACAGCAGATGCCAGTCAGTGATGTGAGGTGAGGCATGGGGGGGATCAAGAAGTTCAAGTAAGCTGGTCCCTTCAAAAAGACCACAGTCTTCCATTTGGAAAGAGATAACAGTCATCTGGAATTGCTTCAGAGTTTTTCAAATGTTGTGTCCAACCAGGCAGTGCTAATAAGATCGGACAACCAAGTAGCAAATTCAGACATATACGGGCAGGGGGATACAAGGTGTCAATCCCTAGCCAGGTCAGCAAGGGAGAGTTTGGTTTGGTCAGAGAAAAAAGCCTGCTGTCCTGAAAAGCGATGTTTATTCTAGGCGGGGACTATTATAAAGCAGACTGTTTCGGCCAGAATATCCATCAGTCAACAAATCTTCCAGTTGATAGTGGACCATTTCGGTCGACTGAGCTTGGATCTCTTTGCGTATCCCTCCAACTCTCTTCTGCCCCCCAGTTCTGCACCAAGATATGGTGCAAAGAAGCATGGGAGTGGGTTAATTAGTAGACCTATGGCCTCCAGGCACTCTATTTGCATTTGTGCTAACTACCCTCCTCTAGAGGGTGCTTCAGAGGATTCAGAAGGAGGGAATGGTTGTGATTCCGATAGCTTTTGGCCCAGGAGACCATGGTTCCTGCTGCTATCTCTGTTAGTGATAGACCATCATTTTACCATGCCTCGCCATCGACCTCTTCTACGGTCTCCTCCTGTCCTGTCATATCAGCAATTCCATCACTTAATGCTGATGGCTTGGAATTTGAGAGGCTTGAGCTGCAAAAGTTAGGTTATTCTAAGGATGTAGCTGTTACTATCTAAGGGTCTAGAACGACGTGAACATTTCAAGATATTCTAAGCACTGGAAGCATTTCCAGTTGTGTGCAAAAAATGAATCCAATTGCAGGTGAGCCTTTGTGAAAACCTAGAATTCCTGATGGAAGGTTTTACGAGGAGTTTATCCCCTTCTACTGTGACATCACAACGGGCGGCTATTAAATCAGTCAGATAGACAAGGGGAAATGTGTCAGAGATACCTCCATTGGCAGTTTGACTTCTCAAAAATTTTAGACTGAGAAGGCCGGTGGGTATTGATCTTATTCCTTTGTGGAACCTTGCATAAGTCTTAGAAAGTTTCCAGAATGAGCCCTTTGAGCCTCTGAAACTGTCACAAATCTCTTGACTGAAAGCAATGGTAGCTTTTTTAGTGGTGGTAGCCTTTGCAAGAAGGTTAGGTGAGCTAAGCTCTTTATACTTTCAAATCCCTATATGAATTTTTTTCCCCAGACAATGTAGTTCTTTTGCCGGATCCAAAATTAAGGGCAAAGATTTAGTCACGCTTACAGTATTTACAGGAATTACTACTTCCACGTTCATCTTCTCTATATGTGAATGGAGCATTATTGATTTAAATGGAAAGAATAAATGTTAACAGGTAATCCCAGAATTTGTTTCACCTGGGGCAGCGAATAAACGGAATAAGGCTTCTTCTGCTTTGATTAGGTGATGGGTTAGACAAGCAATTTCTCAGGACTACTTATCAGGAAAAGAGCTACTAGGGACGATTCTGGGCTGATCATCAAGGACTCTGGCTGCATCATGGTCAGACCAAAGAGGAAATTACGGGAAATCTGTAGAGCTGCTACATGGGCGACACAGAATATTTTTTGTCCTATTAGAAATTGGATTCGCTTTGACGTAATTCTGAGAATTTTTCGAGCTTCAGGGCTGTGTGTATCATGCATTTTACCAGTTGTGAATTGGGCCACTTGGTATGTATGAATTCCAATTTGCGATTCGGTAACATGTTACTGAATCGCAATTTGGAATTGCGAATACATACTGATTCGGTATTAGGAAGGGGCATGTTTAGGGCGTCCCTTCCTAATACCGAATCGCAGCGGTATGTAGGAATGTTTTGGGGCAGAAATGCGGTTGTAAAACATTCGCATTTTACCACCTACTTCAAGGAGATGATAACCCATTCGCAAACGGGAAGGAGTTCCCAAGTAACCCTTTCCCCTTTGTGAATGTTTGGAAAGTGGTTTTTTAAGAGCAGAAACGCAACCCGTTTTCCTTTAAGGAAATCGGGCTGCATTAAAAAAAAAGATTGCTTTATATAAAAGCAATCACGGACATGGTTGTCTGCTTACCCCAACTGGCCACCATCCCTGTGATTTTAAAGATTCCTAATAGGTCGCAAATTGTGTCCTGCATCATTAATATTAATGAGGTAGGTCGATTTGTGACCCATTAGGAAACGCTAAATGAAACCCATGGAGTTTCATACATTCAAATAGCAGTTACCTAATTGCGATTCGCAGAGAATCACAATAAGGTCATCACTATTTGAAATAATGATACATGTGGCCCTGAGCCTTGAAAACTGCAATAAAGTAGTTGTTGAATATAACGGTCTCAGTTTATAGCAATAAATAGTTGTGTCTTGGTGCTGATGAGCTTTGGTGAACCTTCATGTGTAATGACTGTGAGCTGGAGGACTGGTGCAGGGATAATTAAGTCTACCAATAAATAATAGTTTAATTTCCTCATAGCAGACAACAATCATATTTCTCATAACAGATACCCATCAATTACTTACAGCAGACAAACAACAGTTCCCCTCAACAGACCCCAACAGTTCTTCACAGCAAATACATAGCAGCTCCTACCAAACAAATCATCACAGCACAGACCAAGCAACCCATGACAGCAAATATCGAAGAATATTTTACCAAGCAAGCAGATATCCAGCAATTCGATGCAGCAGATCATTGGGCATTTATATAAAAGTAATTCTTCTGCGCAAATAAGCAGAAGTTCATCGAAAGATATACCCATCAGTCCCACATAGCACGTACTTAGTAATTTCTTACTGCAGTTAGCAAGCAGTTCCCAGCTGCTGATAAATCAGCAAAGAAATGATCAGAGACCAAGTGCACCCCTTCAGCAGATACAAGCTTTCCAAGGTAGATACCCTGCAATCGCATAAGCAGGCCAGAATTCATTTAAGGAAAATATCACGAAATCCTTCATAGTAGGTACACAGCAGTTCTTCTTAGCAGATGTCTAGGGATTAACAGCCTGATTCATGAAGCCGAAATCGGCTCGCAAAGGGCCAGATTCTGAGAATCTGGCCCTTTGCGAGCTCTATTTTTGCATTTGGGATTCATCCTCCCAAATGCAAAAATCGGTAATAGCGATGTCGCAATTATGCGAGGAATTACATTTAAGGAATCTCTATTTGAGATTCCTTAAATGCAAATCATGATCCATTGGAAAATTGCGAATTCGCAATTTCGGCTCGCTATTTACCGCGAGGTCAAACCTCGTGTTAAATAGCAAAAACTTAGAAAAATGCTTTTAAAAGCATTTTTCTAAGTTGCATGTTGCACACACACATGTCCTTTGGACATGTGTGTGCGCAACACCTGTTTCAATTTGCATTTAAGGGGTGCTACAGGGTGTCCTTTGGACACCCCTGGCACCCTTTAAATCGCTATCTTATTTGCGAATAGCTAATTGCTAATCGCAAATAAGGAATACTCCCCATTCACTCCTATGGGCCTTTTGGCCCATTGGAATGAATGTGGAGTTATTCCTTATTTGCGATTAGCAATTTGCTAATCGCAAATAAGGATTGTGTAGGAATCGCAAATCTTTTTGCGATTCCTACATGAATCCCGTTTTGCGAGTCTGGAATAGCGATTCCTTATGAATCGCTATTTCAGACTCGCAAAACGTCCCAATGATGAATCAGGCTGTAAGTGCAGCAGATACGTAATAAGTGCGCACAGCACATACTATGGCGCTGATTATGATGTCAGGTGTACTTGCATCAACTCAAAACTGTAGCAGTCTGGAAACCGCCCAACCTTAAGTCGGAGGTTCCGACATGGGTATTATGATGCGGCCACCAATAGGGTGGTCGCAAACATGCATTTTACAATGGAAGCTTGTGCGGTCAGCAGAAAAGTCTCGCAGCACGAGCTTCCATTGTAAAATGCGTGTTTAGAAACATTCCTGCACCTAACGGTGCCTGCCAAATGGTGCAGGGATGTTTAGGGGGGCACCATATGTGAACCCCAGCCCAAATTGTGGGGGGCAAGGGGCCCTGTAAGGGGCCCCAAAAACACTTTTCAACACCATTTCCATGTTGGAAAGGCCAACATGAAAGGGCTGTCAGAAACTGTCATCATAATCCTGACAGCAGAACTGATCCTGGCTCTCCCATCATTAGAGGATTATGGTGTGTTCTGACTCACCAACGGGCTTCTTGAGCCCGTCAGAAGTGCCGTGAACAGTCCCTCTACCCGATGCCTCCATCTGCTGCATCATAATGCGGTGGACGGACCTCAATGTCAGATGTCAGGTGGACTGCAACCGACTGTCAGTCGGTCGGTTGTGGTCTGCCCAACATCGTAATCGGGCCCTTAGTGATTACACACAGCAGACTGCCAGTGATTCTCGACAGCCATTGCCACTGGAGTTGGCAATCAACCATGCATAATAAAAATTTTGTAATGGAAATTGAAGTGAAAAACCTCCACTCCATCTACATTTACCATGCTTCCTTTTACTCTCTGATGCCCTAAATGTCTCTTTTTCAGGTTTCAGCGTTCCGTCTAGGACCAAAGGCCAACAGGACCCTTGGCGACTAAGGCAAAGTTTAACCTCCCCCACCAAAGTGCGAAACATCCTCCAGCACACTTGAACATTTATTTTGTGTGTGTTTTGTATACTGGAGAAGTCTCTTTCACCACCACAACAATGGCAAAAAAGCATCACCTTTACTCTACGTTCCGTTTTCTTTTGTTGAGCTGCCACCTTCCACGTCAGTCAGCCACCGCCTGACGGAAGACCAGTCTTGAGGCGATCCTTGCTGGTGAGCACGCCCAAGTAGAGTCAAATTTGCGACAGGACCAAGCTAGCGTACTCCATTATCAAAATGGAGGACGCAAGAAGAAAAGGCTCATGCGTCACACAGCAAACCCTTGCTTTCCTTCTAGCAGATGGCCTCCTCCAAGCTCACGCCAGCAACAGTGCCTCGCTCCCTTGCGCTCTCTGGCTCCTAAACAGGGACTCTACCGCCAAGGTAACAGGAGTGCTCCTACATCGGAGTTTTCCTTTACAATATTCCTTTTGTTCTCGCCACCTCATGCCCCTTCCTCCTGGTTTCTGTGAACTATGTTGTGTGTGATATTTAATAAAGTAATGAAGTCACTGGTTTGTATGTCTGCTTCTTGTCGCGAAGATATCTGACTTTTGTTGAGGAGCTGATGGGTATATGGACAGGTGAGGTGTCAACGTTTTTCCATGCACGCTAGCAGCCAAGTGGCTTTGGTAAGAATGATTTTTTTAAATAATCATTTATTTAATTCAAAAGAATCTCTGCACAGTCAAAAGCAACAAACTGCCTTTTTAAAGCCAATAGTATTAGGAAATGAGCATTGGAGGAAAAAAAACGTTGGATGCAGAAAAACCTGTTACACTGTGTCAAAAAAGAAAACTGAAAAGCAGGGAATGGGACCCACAGGCATGACACCACAAATCTGGATATTTTTACATTGTTACTTTAAGAATTCCAGACGTTCCAGTGCATAGGAATGCACAGCGGTGTAAGTTAGACACTACATTTTGACTAAGAGATTAACGTAAAGATTGAGTTCAATCAAATTCCAAGCATACTTCTTGTTTAATGAGAAGGAAGGTGGGTGCCTATTAGCAAGAAATAGCGATATTTATCACTAGACGTGGTTAGCGACTTTTTTTTATCGCTGGCTATCTATCGCTGGATATTTTAGCGGAGAAAACATGCTATTAGCAACATTTTTATCCATTGTGCTAAAATATCCAGCGATAGCGGCAAAATGCGAGAATATCGCTGGAAATCCAGCGATATTCTCGCATTAACGCCAATAGGGGCTTAATCTGAAAATCCGCCCCATATTGACTATACAGGTAAGTCAACTTTTTAGCAGGCTTTAGTTTATAGCAATAATCGCGCTTAGCGTGATTTTTATCATTGCTACGCCTGCCTTGCTAATAGGCGATAGCTGTGTTAGCGACTGTTTTCAGTCGCTAACAGTTTGGGTACGCTCACTTTGCATGTCTGACAAGCAAAGCGGGCCCCAAACCTGTAGCTATCGCCTTAAAGCTGTCGCTAACTGCTGTTAGCGACAGCTTGCTAATAGGGCAATAAAAATATCACAGCTTTAGCGGGAAAAAGTCCCGCTAAAGCGGCAATATTGCCCTTGCTAATATGCCCCAGTATCTGTTAATGTTTAAGTTTTTTGTATCTGACACACTGCAGAAATCATTGCAAATAGTTGCTGTGGTGTTGACTTACTACATATTGTAGATGTAGTCAAATGTGATTATGAGGCATGTGAAATGAAAAACAAAGTAGTCATATTTTGACCTGCATAATGTACAGAGTACAGGTATTGGATTTTAGACTGTATACATGAGGGGTGGGTAGGCATGGAGGGGAAAGGAGCTTAGGTTATGCAGCCAGAATAGGCAGGCACTGAGAGCCCGATTCTCAAACTGTACTTTGTAGTACATTTTGTTTATGTACAAAACAAACAGCAAAATGTAGGTTTTGCCAATACATATGTGTGCAGTGTTCTCCACCTTGACTGCAGTCTCCACATATGTAAGTATAGATTTTAGTAGTAAATGTGGGATGGATACAGACGAGTGGTGGGAAATGGGGCAGACTTACTACTAAAAGGAATGGGGTTAGAGAGGAGTAAGAGAGGTTTAGAGGGGTGATGGGGGAATTCTGGGAGTTACTTTATTCACTGACACAAGAGTAAGTCAATTGCTTTACTCTAGTTTGTGAATACCAAAAGTAGTAAACTTAATACAAAGTTTAAACCTACTCAACAGTACAATTTACCTTTGTGAATCAGGCAGAATCTTGATCTAAACTTTATCAGTGATTCCGAATGCCATATTTGCCAGGGCAGGACTTTTCCAATCATTGAGAGTTGTTGATTGCCCCAGTATTCGCATCTATTCTGCCGACTGACCAGGAGACACTCTTCTGCTGAGCTTAGCTTTATGTTGAGGTGTATTGTGAAACAATTTTCTTGCAGTTATTTGAGTAGCATGTTTTTAGTAAATTTTTCATGAGGAAGCAATCTTGGAAGTCAGCCTGTCATTTACCATGAACCATTGTAGGTTTTTGAGGTGACCGCTACAGATTCTTTTTTTAAGGCCAAAATAAGTCTCTCTCCCATGTTTTACAGTTTCTGTAGCCTTTTAATTTGGTAGGCTGGGGGGGGGGGGGTAATTACCATTGCACAGTTGTGAGTTCCTGAGTCATGAGTTCTTGAGACCTACCATGGATTTGTGAATCCACAAAGGATTCACAATTCCAATTTTAACAAAATGACACAACATTGGACTAGGCAGATTTTTCTCTTGTCATCCATTGAGGATCTACAAATCTAGATGTCTAAATCTGCTGCCCTCTGACTGGCTGGGATTGAATCACTGAATATCAACACCAACAATATCATGGTACAAGGTTATCGAGGACAGAATATCGATGGACAAAATATCGAAAAGGTTTGTGCATATTAGGAAGTCGAGAATTACTATTCCTAACTCCACCTGACCATATTTTCTTTATATCATTTGTTATCGATTTTCTGTCCTACTGATATTGTGGATTCCGTATTCAGGGTGGACACCAATGGCTGGTTGTTACCGACAGCTGCGGCTCCTGCAGGTAAGAGCGGTGGGATGGTGTGGCTGTGTTGGGGGGATTTCGACGGACGGTAACACGGGAAAATTAAACAAATAATTAATTTTCCCTCGTCGTCTGTCGAAATCCCCTACCCAATCCCTCCTCCCCCCCCACATCTGGCCCCACCGCTCTTACCTGTACGAGCCGCGGCTGGTTACAGAAAAGTTCTATCTCTGCTGCCATTTCCCAGCACTATGTAGTGAGCACTGTGGTGGGAAAATTTAAAATAGAAATGGCAAAATGAGGTAAATAAAGCGTACCATGACAACCCAAGCCCATGTGGGGGTGGAGGGAGGCGAGTTTGCAAAGGGATCATCTCTGGTACTAAAATTATTTTAAAAAATAATTTGTGATTCGTAGACCCACCCTGGGTCCCACAGATGATCTTGGGGGTCGTAGGATTTGAGAAACCAGCACAGGATTTGTGAAACCTGAAGAAAAATGTTATAAAATAAATGGTGCACAACAGTCATTCTTGGCCAGCCCTAGCTTTGCCTGGCCTTTGCATGTGTCAAGCCGGCGTTGGCTTCCCATGATCGGTTGGGCTCAGGACGTGCTTCCAAGATCTACTTCGTATAGCTGAAGGCGGTGTGCAGCAGAGGTTGGCTGCACATGGTGAGCAGGGGCTGCTCGTAATATTGGGCTTATGGGCAACCCTAGTGCAGAATGGGTGTTGTCCCTCTGTGGGGGCTTGGTCGCATGGAACTGATGAATGTAGTATATGATAAAAACTAAATTTCACTGAAAAACTAAAGGTTAAAGAGAAGCTATGGTTAGTTTTAATGATAAAATCTCCACAAAATGCAACACTTAAAATGAAACAAAAAAGTTCCTTTGGAGATTGATCCCAGAATTTCTGTATGACTCCTCACAGATTAAATTCTTTTACCATAGACCGATGTTGTTTAGTTACAAAACAAATCTATCTTTCAGCAAAATCATACTGTGAGGTAATATATCTTAATAGCGCTACCAGGCAAGATGGGGAATCTAACTTGAATCAAAACAAAGACTGAGGGACTGGGGCTATATAAGGTCCATCATACGGCCCCTCCAATGT
Source organism: Lissotriton vulgaris (assembly GCF_964263255.1). Taxonomy (NCBI): domain Eukaryota; kingdom Metazoa; phylum Chordata; class Amphibia; order Caudata; family Salamandridae; genus Lissotriton; species Lissotriton vulgaris. Next base: position 960,574,022 of record NC_141685.1, on the reverse strand, counting down.
ACTTTAAAGACAAGAGGCAGGCGAGCAACACCCATTGGACTCAAAGGGTTTTAGCCCCCCCCTGTCGTGTGTGGCAGCCCGGGATCAGACAGCTTCCCGGGCACACACACAGCCATACCCAAGCACTTCACAGGTCTTTAAAAGACCATTTGCATGTTGATGAGGACTCGCTATCGTTTAACCCCTTCTAAGACCCCCTGCAGCTCCACTCTGCATGCTGCTTAAAGATTCAGCCCCCCCCCCGAAATTTTTTCTTAGCCCTCCCCCCCCCCGAAATTTGGCTCTAGTTGCGCCTCTGACAAGAGGTATGCAGTTCCTGTGTGGAAATCTAGGTCTGCCAGTGGGTCGGGTCAGGGGGGCCAGAGTGGTGTCATGCTTCATCATCAGGCAGCTCCTCATTTGGCTGGTGCTGCACTGCCCAAGGGGCCCCTAACGGGGCTCTTTGCCAGGGTTTTTTTCTTTTTGCGTATGTGAAGAGTGAGGTGTTGTGAGTGACTGGGTATTAGTAGAATGGAGAAGGAATGTGCAATAAAAATAACTAAAGGAGTTCAAAGGCTAACTTAACCACATCAGCGCGGCGCAGATTCCTGCGCTGTGCTGAACGTTCTAATGAGCCAACGGGCTCATGACGGAAGGGTTCCGCCATGAGCACAGGCCAACCGACGCTCGTGACGGAACCGTTCCGTCATGAGCATCGAAGGGGTTAATCACTGGGTTCCTTTGAAATAGTTAAAAACTTAAGTTGAGCAAGAGGTGAATTTAATGGCCCATTCCGGCTATAGATACTCTAGGTCAAGGGCCAATATGCTTCATGCCCATTATTGTCCAAAGGGCTATGGCACTTCATCAGGACCAGTAATCCTTTTCTACTCATTGAGGGCTAGCCAACTAGTGTGTGTAAATAAATCCCATTCCATGTATACATCACATGGATATCTAGTATACCTTCTTGAAACAGACCTAGGGAAAGGGAATAGTAGGGGAGGAAGTGAGAACATTAAAAGCATTATCATCTCGAATGAATCACTGAACAGGATGGGGGTGCAGATCACTCAGGGGTCTCCAAACCGGTCCTGGAGGGCCGGATCCATTTCAGATTTTTTGGATATTCCCCATTGAGATAGATGTAGTAATTTTAAAAATCTGGCATGGATCCGGCCCTCCAGGGCCGGTTTGGAGACCCCTGCTCCATGTCAATACATGTTTGTACTGTTCCCCTGTACATCAAGGACCACAGAAGAGGCCGGCAGAGTGGACATGCAGTGAATCATTACCATACAAGCAACAAACTACACGGTCAACCACTCATAACACCAGCGCAAGCCTCCCCACCAGGGCACAAAGCAGATGTGTGCAATTGCCGGTTGATACAATGCTCAGAACTTCATCACAAAGGGTAAGGTGCCCTAATCGGCCCGGCTATAACGGACGTGCATTGGCGTACCGATGGTCCTGACTAAAGGGATTCAGTGGATCGGTGGGACACAGAAATGTTGACGGGCTCAAAGGCGGATCGCCATTAGCCTGGCCCATCTAGAATTATAGAAGAACAGCGTGGGTAAAATATATACTTACAATATTCGATGCACGCATTGGACTTCCGACTTACCCCATGTTCTGCAAGAGCAGGAGTGACAAATACAGCTGTGTGAATTGGCCTATATCGGGCTTCCGAGATCGGGCAGTTGAGAACTGAAACACCAGTTCCCATGCTGAAACGTCCAATGCTGGGCAACATCTTAGGTGTAGTGTGCAACCCAACAGTGCCATGTGCATGAAGAGTACAGGGCCGGACTGGCCCTAGCGGGCACTGGGCATTTCCCCTGAGGGCCGGAGGAGTGGAGGCCAGTTTTGTGAGAGCCGGTTTTGTTACAGGGGGCTGGTTTTGCAACAGTGCTGCAATATCGGCCACCTGTTACAAAAGTGGGAGCAGTGCATTTCGCTAGCAACCCCCCATCCCCCCCCACCCTCCCCCCCCCGCTCCCAGGCCCGTTGGGCAGCAATTGAGAAAGCTAGTTGCTGTTCCCAGTCCAGCCCTGGAAGCGTACACACTAATCAGTAAGGAAAATAGGTTGCGTGTTGAGCGCCACCTTAGTTGTAATGCGCAATGCAGCCTCTGCGATACGAATCAGTCAGCGAGATGAAGAAATGGTTAGAGCACCAGATAGCCCTGTATGTGTCCTGGACGGGGTATTGGAGTCACTGTGGGTGTGAACGGGAGGATGTGCAGTTCTAAATGAGGCAACTATTCAGCTGATGGATCTGGTCACCATTTGACCTCCATCAAAGTAATAAGGTGCACGTAGTACATGAACCAACAGGCGCATTGGGGGGAGGGGCAAATGTCCCCTGCTGATGAACCCTATGCTGCTGGGGGTTCGTGATTCCTGTCTCTACTCGCTCCACTACTGGGAAGGCATGAGTTGCTGAATGTGTGAAGAAAACAGTGTGTTGACAGTAAGGTTGACTAATCAAATGACCCTATGTCAAGATTGGTGATATATAGATGTGGTTACTGTAAAGTCACTTCACCCCACTGCATAGCATTATTAAGCCCAGTGAGGTGTGTGGAAAGACGGAAAATCCATTGTTGTTCTTTGGAGAAATAGAGCATCGCTGCGTAAATGGGTGCCAGACTTAAGAACAGTCCAACATAAGTCATCAGGGAATTGATATGGGGCAGTGGAGATGTTGAGTGTTACTGTGCCGGGAGCAGAGCCCGAGCCCTTTGTGGTGCAGTGGAAATCTGCTTCTCAAACCAGTTAAGAGGAGTGGACTGAAAGAGAGCTACTGATGTTTTGTTGGGAGTGAAACTCTCAGTGATGTCTTTGGGACTGGGGCGACTGCTCAAACTGCCTGGACTCTACCGTGTCATGCAGAGCAAGCAGATTGGCACTCGAAGGGCGCAGTGCTCATTGGCTGCCGGCATACGAGGAAATCCTGTGTGATAATCTGAATTGGCATGTCATGTGAAACCCACACGGCAAACACACTTAAGGGAACTATCTACCTCGAACGAAAGCACTGGTGGGTGTTTATTAGAGCTGACACCAACAGTTTGTTGCTATAGTACCCGCTGCACAAATTGGAACGGCCAGTACTGCAGCTACCTAATCCATGGGTAGGCACTGGCAGATCCCTGCCCAGGCCCAGATGAAGATGAATAAATACCCCACCCATAAACCCACCTTCACAGGCCTAGAAGAACAGCCATCTCAATAACCCCACATAAGGAGACTATTTTACAAGCAATGCCGGCATCCTGCACAGCCCTGGAGACCACAATAGGGAGTTGGGATCTGATATTATGCTCCTCTACCAAGACCTATGCAATGTGGAGGGAAGAGTCTCCAAGGCCAAATCCCGGATCTCTGAGCTGAAGGATTCTGTTGCATCATTGAAGTCTACTGTAGGAGAGTAGGGTCTGCTTCCTGTGGTTACCCCCACTTTTGGCTGTGCTTCACTGGTTTTTCGACTTTAGTATGGTTGTGGCCCTGCTAATCAGGCCCACAGCCTACCTGTTCTCTCTCTAAATTGATACCATGTACTTTAGGTACATACCAGATTGATTACTGGGCCACTCTTATGAGTCCCTGTATATGGTACCTTAGGTACCCGGGCATAGGGACCCCAGTGGCCTACCAGGGGCTGCAGCATGTACTGTGCCACCCCTGGTTAGCCTTCCAAACAGACACCACAGGTCTGCACTCGCAGCCTGAGTAAGGTGGTGTAAGCACCCCTTACTTAGATATAGTATACCTATATCTACCTTTATATATAGACACATAGGAACCTATAAGTCACTCCTATAGCAGGCCTTGACAATCCTGGGGGCAGAGTGCTTGGTATTATGTGAGGCGGTGCTCTAGCATGAGCTGAACCCCTATGCAGCTTTCGGAACCATCTCCTTATAGCTGTTCTATGATATAGCCATACCATATACTCTTAAGTACATTAGAATCCTCGCGGTTAATGCTAACTTTGGTTTGGCTTATTCAAAACATGTCGTTACTTTGGGATACTACACCCCCCCCCCACCTGTTCTGGTGGTGGGGGTAGGATTCCACCTTTCTAGAGGGAGAAGACATGTACATACTGGTATACCTGGTTAAACAGAGCCCCAGCATCACAAAATGGATGCTGCTGCCACAGACATGAGTCTGCCCTCCTGCTGCTGGACGAAACTCCAACAGGGGAGGCCTGGACAATAGGTTTCCTGTCCAGGGAGGTGCTAGCACTTCACCAGACAGGCTTTAGTGTATTGGGGCAGGGTGGGTTGCATTCAGTGAATGCTTTTCAGACACTCCCTGGGGCACACAAGGTGCTCAATGCATTTCCCAGTTGAAACCGGTTGCTGGGGCACTCAACCCCAGCTCTGGCGCCAAACTGGACAAAGGGGAAGGGGTGTAACCACCCCCTCCCCAGGTCCACCCATAGGTGGGACCCTAGAGTTAGTCCAACCCCTAAACTTGCTATAAGAGTAGGAACCCAGTCCCTAGGACTTTAGATTACCCTGGACCAAACTCTGCAACATGTATCTTGGACCTTCAACATTCCATATCGACTGGAAGACGGAAGAAATCTCCCTTGTGTTCAAGGAGTGACCACCCTGATCAAACAAGCACCAACTGCTTCTTTGCCAGTCTGCATTTTCAAGGCTCCCGCCGGATCCTGAAGAATCTGCGACACAGGACATAGACTTCCAGACATCTCTGAAGCTGACGCGAGCTCCCAGCAAAGGTGAGACCCGCAGCTGACACAAGAGATGTGGGACAGGAACTCCTGAACATCCTGCATTTTTGAAACTGCACCTACTTCCCGAGGTATACCGAAGTTGTGCATTGGGGTATTTGAAGCCCCTGCCCGAGCACCTTTTGCACCGAAGTAAAAAGGCTAGTGAGCCCCCATGAAGGTCAATCCTTTGTTTCTTGAGCTTTCCTGATTGCTCTACACGTGCTCTCACTCCTCTCTAAAGGAGGCATCCCTTAGACCTTGCTGGTCTGAACCAAAGCCAATCTTGCCATCTTGCGTGGGTTGCTGGTGCCAAGGCTTGTTGGGTCCAATCCGGATTCCGACCCTGCAGCACTCGACATCCTTCATGGGACAGCTCGAATTCAGCTCTTGGTTGTCGTCGGCGCCTCTTGGACCTCATGGCTGAAGAGTCAAGCTTTACCTCTTTCACCTGAAAACACCCGACATTAGTTGGCATCTTCCTATGGCCATCCTGGTCACTGGCTAGTGACCCAGACACTGTCCCCTCTGCATTCAGGTTCTTCACAGCTCCGATCCACTCTTGGATCCACCCGGACATATTGATATATACCTTGTGTGGTGTGCTTTCATTTGCTTATTCAAGAGACTATAATTGGTAAAACAACTAGCTTAACGTGCCTCTAAGTCTTAGCCTGAAGGCTGCTCTCCACAGCTACCACTAGGATAGCTTTCTATAAAGGTTGACTTTAAACCTACCATCAATAAGGGTCGTTTGGACTGGTGCAAGGTGCCCACTAGAATAGTGGACATCATACGCCAGGCCAACTTCTCACATCTACCATTTCCCACTTCACTGCAGAGTCCCATGTCTTGCAAGAGAGAGATGAAGATACCAAGAGCAGGCGGAGAAGGAACAGCCACATTTAATTGGTTTCCCAGGAGGGGTTGAGGGACACAGTTGAAATGTTCTTGGAAGGCTGGATCTCAACAGGGATGCCACTTGGCCACCGCCGGGAGCTCTATTGCTCCCCATCATTGCAAAGATGGCCAATGACTCGATTCTCAAATAAGTAAGGACAAAAGGAGATCTGCCTTTTGAGGGACACCACATTATGATTTTCCAGACTATACCCCAGGGTGAACAACCGTTACAACGCAAGACGCAGAGGAAATCATTTGAATCCGTCAAGCATAAAAAGCGTGCTGTGAAACTGAAATACGTGTTGATGTTCCAGCTCAGCTTAAAGTTATCTTTGATTCACAAAACATCTTCCTTGACTTACTTGCAGTGGCCTGGCATTGGGTAGTGTAAAAAAGGAGCTCAAAATCTACTCCATCACAGTGGAGTTTGACCGAAGCGTGAGGGGTCGCAACAGAGACCATCCTATCCACACAAACCTGATAGACAGTGCCGATCACATAGCCGGAAAGGGGCTCCAGCACGGTCTCATTTGGGCCTGGAGGAATACCCTCCGACGAGTGGGCTCAATGCGTTCGATTCTCGTCCAGCAGCACCATCAAACGAACTGGTCCCTTTGATTAACTAAGTTGACACTGAGAGTTTTATGCAGTGCAATATTGCTGGATTGAGCCAGCCACCTCTAACTCAAACTTTCTACTGGACGAGCTTCAGGCCTGATTCCCCCCACCTGTTTTTTTTCGTGGCCCGTCATAATTCACCTAATGTGTGTTTCTTTGTCCCTCATGCCAGCAGCTTCATATCCTTGTTACCCTATTTAACATTGCAGATGATTGGACAGGGCCTCCTTTCTAGTGAGTGGTAGTTGCTTGTTATACATGGATATTGTTAGGGCGACAGATCCTTCTGGGATGGAAATATAGAGTGGGGGGCCACTTTTGTTTTCATTATGTATCAAGGGAAATTGTTGTAGTTCTCCCCTGTTCACAGTGCGGTCTCCGCTGTAGGCTCAGAGACCCAGCTACCTCAGCCATTGACTTCCAGCTGATATCTCACATGGGTGCCGCAGCGCTTGAGTTTTTCCTGTGCAAAAACTCCTGAGAGGCTTTCTGGGAGGATACAAGGGCAAATACTTCTTTCCTGATCACAGCGGGCTGAGTGAGTGACACAAGGCGCATACCTGTTTTCCTGGAACTGCGGGCTTGGTGGGAGACGCCCGAACATCCTTGGCGGACTCCAAGTCCCAGGATTCCTTGCCTGCCCACACCTGGACCTGGTTTCAGCAACGCCCACAGCCCCAAGAACTATTTAAAACCTCGCCGCACCCGCTCCGCGGGTGGCGCAGCGCTTGAGGTTTTCCTGTGCAAAAACTCCTGAGAGGCTTTCTGGGAGGATACAAGGGCAAATACTTCTTTCCTGATCACAGTGGGCTGAGTGAGTGATACAAGGCGCATACCTGTTTTCCTGGAACTGCGGGCTTGGTGGGAGACGCCCGAACATCCTTGGCGGACTCCAAGTCCCAGGATTCATTGCCTGCCCACACCTGGACCTGGTTTCAGCAACGCCCACAGCCCCAGGCGCTATTTAAAACCTCGCCGCACCCGCACCGCGGGTGCCGCAGCACTTGAGGTTTTCCTGTGCAAAAACTCGTGAGAGGGTTTCTGGGAGGATACAAGGGCAAAGACTTCTTTCCTAATCACAGCGGGCTGAGTGAGTGATACGAGGCGCATGCCTGTTTTCCTGAAACTGCGGGCTTGGTGAGAGACGCCCGAACATCCTTGGCGGACTCCAAGTCCCAGGATTCCTTGCCTGCCCCCACCTGGACCTGGTTTCAGTAACGCCCATAGCGGCTGTCATCATTTAAACCAGCCACAACCCCTGTGGCGCGGGAGCGTCCCGGGAGAAGCCCGGGTCAAGGGCGGGACCGTCTGTGGCCGTCAGAGGCCGGAGGAGGCCGGGCTGGGCCACCCCACTGTCACCTAGGACATTCTGAGGAAATAAGACATTGGTTAGTGACTTAATTCCCTTACATCTTTGTGTGGTCCTCATGGCAACGAAACGGAAAACCGTACAGAGAGTGTGGAAGGAGTGGTTGGAACTTTGGACACTTTCTTAAATAGTGCTGAACCCGTCTTACAGCATGAGATAATCCTGACGGAGAAAAGATTATCCTTAGTCATATCTGAGGGGCATAATAGGTCATCGCTAGGGGCGATTACCAAAGCCAAATCCCCAGTAGTAAATGTATACCCCTTAGTTTATACTAGTACAGAGGGACAGGAGCAAGGGACAGGTAGTGCTGATGATATAATTGCTATTGCGAATGACACAAACTCAGATGCGCTCAGTGTCCAAACCCTTACCTTGGCAGCACCCCCCTTAGACATGGCCCAAATAGCCATACCAAGCCCAATAGTAGCTACACCGAATTCCTCACGTTTATCTAATACACCAAGTACCCCCTTGACTTTTACCCCTGAGGAGGATATATCTAAAACCAGCCCAGCCTTGTCTTCAAGGCTTCGCAACTATAGATCAGCTTCCGGGCCTAAGGGCCAAGGCTGTTGCCCTAAGAAAAAAACAGTAAACCCCCCAGCAAGGAATAACAACATCAAGAAAACCGGGGGGTATGGCAAAAGAATACACTTAAGCACACAAACAGAGAGCGATAATTTACTACATACCCCATGGCTTGAGGGAACTCTTGGGAATCTTGAAACAAAATTAAAACATTCCCTAGAAATTGTGATAAATGAAAAAGTGGATAAATTAGAAAATTGCTTGATAGCAAGCCTATCCCAGTTTGTTTCAAGGATAGAGCACTTGTGTAAAAAGTTGGGGAATGCTGAAAGGAACAACACTTTAACTTCACCCATTACTCCCACGAGTGAGGGTAACGCCCCATCACAAACTATGCCTAAAGGACAGGGAGTAGAAAGACCAACAAAACCTAGGAATTCCGCGCAGAAGATTGATAGATCTAGAGAGGGAAATTAACAGGACATGCATGATATGGAGGGGAACAGTGCTGGGAGCACACACACACAACCAGTCCAGGGAAGCCCGAGCATAAACTCAGACAGGACAACAGTGCACAGCCCAAAAGGAACGGACTTAACCCCTAACACTGATGTCCTGCAGTTACCGCCTGCATCTTCACCGTATGTGATAGTACTAACTGGAGTTCCGACCCTAAAAAGAGAACAAAAAGAATCCTGGCAAAACCTACGCAATAAAGCAGTGGATTGGCTGGCAAAGTTTAAACGGGTCCATCCAGCAAACACTGGTGATATATATTAATGGTTCACAGAGTTGGGTGGTTGGGCGAATCATCCAAGAACATTAGAGGAGACTGCGTAGTCATTAACTTTAGGCGACCACAACAAGTTAGAAGGATATTAGAATTTAGGGAAGAACCCCATGTCCAAAGTACGTGCATTAGTGCCCTTCCGCTGGGTTGTTTTTACAAGCCAGAGTATGGCGGCAATTCCAGGCAGCAGACTTTCAATGTCCCTCTGACAAACAGATTCGAAGGTTTATCGACATTGGATGAGTTAGACTGACTAAACAGTTCAAGCATTTCTATAAACCCCATTGTTAATTACTGCAAGGAGATCCATCTTAGCGAAAAAGTACATATCCTTCCCACTAAACAAGTATCAAAAGAATTAAGTAGAGGGGGTGGTTTAGGGGCTGTAGCACTTACACAAACATATAGTCCAGATCCGAAAGTGGGATCTAGGGACGCTACCAACAACATAGTGAGCCCACTCCGGTACATCAACTATCAACCACTTCAAATAAGTGGAAATCTGGAAGTAAAACTCATGTCTTGGAATATAGCAGGGCTTAATAAGAATCTTCAGGATACGATCTGGTGCAATTATATAGACCAATGTGATATAATACTCCTACGGGAGACTTGGTCACTGGAAATTCCCTATAGATTTGGTTATAAAACATTCTGTATGAATGCCACTCCCTCTGTAAGAGGGAGACCGTCTGGGGGCTTGGTGATGTGGATAAGGATCACCCTGAAAATCGAAATTACTCCTTTCTTTATCCAGTCCCAGGACCTGCTGGGAGTAAAAATAGTTACAAGAGACAAACAAACTTTTTATCTAATTAATGTGTATAATAGGCCAAACCCCTTCAATAAGGAATCCCAGATAATAGAACAACTCGATTCTTATCTCGATATAATAGGTCCCAGCTCCCAAATAATTGTTGGTGGTGACTTTAATTGTAAGTACGAACCAATACTGGGTTTTGATAATATATTTACTGAGCAAGACATGGCAAATAATCTCCTGGCTTTAGATAGCAGTGGGGAGGTAAAATGCACGGTTGCGGCAGCACAAATCCTACAACTAACCGTAGGACACGATTTAAGGGCATGTAATGGCCGTTTACAGTCAGACCCACCTACGGCACCGACATTCTGTAGAGGGACCTCTAAGAGCCATATAGACTTTATACTGGTTTCAATCAGTCTGTGGCATTTAATTGTAGATTTTAAAGTTGACTCCAGGACGGAGAGTGATCACTTGCCGTTACAATTAATCTTAGAACCCCAGTCTTTTAGAACCATTATAGCTGGGGACGAAGGGAATAACCTGAGTACTGGTGACCTCCAAATAAATAACAATAGACGAGCTTTAAAATTGCCATATATCCTAGCTAAAGATGCGACCATGACAAGCATTTATAACACCTTTGCTGACATTGTCGCATCCTTTCAGGATCTCCCCTTAGGGGAACGCTGCGTACTAGATATGCATTATAGCCTGGTAGATGCACTGACACCTCTTCTGAGCAAAATTTATGAGAAGAAAAAGGGAACTAAGGACAACCAACTCGATACAGGAAACCCCTGGTATAATAAAGAGTGCCGACTACCCAAGGCCACCTTAATTCAGGCAGTAAAAAATAAGAATATACAAGAAATAAGAGATAGAAGGCGCGTATACAATAAAACTCTTGCAGAAACAAAAAAAAGCCTGGGATGAGGAAACATGGTCTGACCTAATCATTGCAAAAAAATTAAAAGACCAGGCTACCTTTTGGAGTTTAATATCTAAGGGGAATAAGATAGAAAGGACCCCTAAAGACCTTTTCTTAGACGAAAAAACCTGGGTTGATTATTTCTCCAAGTTGTACTCGCACAATATTGGGGAATCACCTATAGTGGAAAAGGAAATCGAAATCGCACCAAGGTTGCCCGACTTATATTTTAGTTTAGAGGAGATGGTCACGGCAATACAGGCCATCAAAGTAGGAAAAGCTCCAGGACCTGACAAGGTTCCAGGTGATCTACTAAAGCATGATATTGAAGTCTGGGGACCATATATACATTTTTTATGTAACTCAATAGTAGCGGGTACACTGATTCCTGATACATGGAAAGGGGCAGAGATTGTGACAATTTCTAAAAAAGGCAACCGATATGATCCGGCAAATTATCGGCCAATCAGTTTAATCGACCTTTTACAAAAAGTCTTTGCTAGACACATTTTAAATAGACCTTTAGAATGGAAGGAAGAAACCCATGTATTATCAAAGTACCAAGCGGGGTTCAGAATAAAAACTAGTACCACGGACCAAGTGTTTAGATTTACATGTATTTGTTGGAAATACATCACTTTAAGGAAGGGCAGCCTGTATATTGCTTTCATAGATGTGAGGGCTGCCTTTGATTTAGTCCTTCGAACCCTACTTTGGGATTCACTAAAAGATATAGGGGTTCCAGGAAAATTGCTTGCACAACTGATTAGGCTCCACGTAGGGAATAATGCTAAAGTGAGATGGGGACCAAAGGGGGGGAATAATCTAAGGCCATACCAGTGAGACGGGGTGTACGACAAGGATGCGTGTTGGCACCCACTCTCTTTTCGCTGTATGTAAATGACATCCCCAAATATTTAGAAAATTGTAGCCATGACTCCCCAAAACTTGGGGGCGAAGTTATCACAGCGTTACTATTTGCTGATGATACTCTTCTTATTTCCCAGACCCCCAAGGGATTACAATGTTTAGTGAACTCTTTTTATAATTATTGCACGGAGAAGGGGCTTGAAATTAATTCAACCAAGACCAAATACATGTCCGTAAACACACAAAAATCATTCAGGAAGAATCTAGTTTTAAATAATCAAAAAGTGGAATATGTGGAAAGTTTTAACTACTTGGGAATCACTTTGGACAGCAAATTATATTGGAAGGGACACTTAGAGAAGAATAGAATAACGTTCCGACAAAATTTGTTGCCAATACTGAAAAAGCATGGAGACAGCCAGTCCATGGATATTTCACCAGCCCTGGAAGTCTTTAAAGCAAAGGCCCAATCAGCGGTATTTTACGGGGCCGAGATTTGGGGGCCATACTGTAATAAGAACTTTGAACGGGAAGAAAATAATTTTATCCGGAAATTGCTAAAAATCCCGACCAGAACACCCCTAACACCTGTGCTTTTGGATATTAATATCAAACATACCGACCATCAAGCAATTTTAAGACCCCTTTTATATTGGGTTAGGATGTGGACTACCCCAGAGCTGATTAATTACAACGATGTCCTGGTAGAGATTATGCAGATTGATGGATATAAGAATATCCCCTGGCTAAAACATGTTTTATCTTGAGCAAATAAGTTAGGCCTATCTTACTATTGGGAAGAGCCCTTAAGATTGATACCCCTTTGTAAGAAGCTTCTAAAGTCCACTTTTTGGTCTTACATGAATAACAATATGTTCCATAGCTCATCTACGCTCACTTACCCTGAAGTTCCTATCTTTCAAAGATGCTGTCTCATTTGAACCTTTTCTGGATGAGATAGGCCCCCCGCTAGCGACATCCCTATTTCCACAATTCAGATATAGAGTTTTGCAAACAAATGTAAATAAGTTTAGATGGGGGGGGGAACTAAGGAAAATGATTCATGTACTCTTTGCACACAGAAGGTTAAAGAAAATGACGTTCATATACTTTTCTTTTGCCCAGCATACAAATTACAAAAACAACAGGTGATGGACCGAATGAGGATCAATGTCACACATTCAACCCAGTCAAAAGATCTGGGTCCTAATCCATCGTTTTTTTGCACTCCACACCACCCTGGGTTAGACAATGGCGATATGCAAATCAGCTCTGACCCTGTGCCCCATGGGAACAGTCCAGTCCGAACTACAAAAGCCATGTCCTTCCCAGAACGGAATCAAGCATCCGAGGACCAGACCGGTTTCGAGGTAACACCTCTCATCAGCCCGGCTAGCTTGACTCCAGTGGTGTGGAGTGCCTGGGACCCACGTCTGGGCATCCCCAGTACACTTATAGCGGAATTGCAAAAACAACAGGTGATGGACCGAATGAGGATCAATGTCACACATTCAACCCAGTCAAAAGATCTGGGTCCTAATCCATCGTTTTTTTGCACTCCACACCACCCTGGGTTAGACAATGGCGATATGCAAATCAGCTCTGACCCTGTGCACCATGGGAACAGTCCAGTCCGAACTACAAAAGCCATGTCCTTCCCAGAACGGAATCAAGCATCCGAGGACCGGACCGGTTTCGAGGTAACACCTCTCATCAGCCCGGCTAGCTTGACTCCAGTGGTGTGGAGTGCCTGGGACCCACTTCTGGGCATCCCCAGTACACTTATAGCGGAATTGCAAAAACAACAGGTGATGGACCGAATGAGGATCAATGTCACACATTCAACCGAGTCAAAAGATCTGGGTCCTAATCCATCGTTTTTTTGCACTCCAAACCACCCTGGGTTAGACAATGGCGATATGCAAATCAGCTCTGACCCTGTGCCCCATGGGAACAGTCCAGTCCGAACTACAAAAGCCATGTCCTTCCCAGAACGGAATCAAGCATCCGAGGACCGGACCGGTTTCGAGGTAACACCTCTCATCAGCCCGGCTAGCTTGACTCCAGTGGTGTGGAGTGCCTGGGACCCACGTCTGGGCATCCCCAGTACACTTATAGCGGAATTGCAAAAACAACAGGTGATGGACCGAATGTGGATCAATGTCACACATTCAACCCAGTCAAAAGATCTGGGTCCTAATCCATCGTTTTTTTGCACTCCACACCACCCTGGGTTAGACAATGGCGATATGCAAATCAGCTCTGACCCTGTGCCCCATGGGAACAGTCCAGTCCGAACTACAAAAGCCATGTCCTTCCCAGAACGGAATCAAGCATCCGAGGACCGGACCGGTGTCGAGGTAACACCTCTCATCAGCCCGGCTAGCTTGACTCCAGTGGTGTGGAGTGCCTGGGACCCACGTCTGGGCATCCCCAGTACACTTATAGCGGAATTGCAAAAACAACAGGTGATGGACCGAATGAGGATCAATGTCACACATTCAACATCACTTGTTTTTGCAATTGCCTCCCTCGAAACCGGTCCGGTCCTCGGATGCTTGATTCTGTTCTGGGAAGGACATGGCTTTTGTAGTTCGGACTGGACTGTTCCCATGGGGCAACAGGGTCAGAGCTGATTTGCATATCGCCATTGTCTAACCCAGGGTGGTGTGGAGTGCAAAAAAACGATGGATTTGGGCCCAGATCTTTTGACTGGGGGAGTGTGTGACATTGATCCACATTCAGTCCATCACTTGTTGTTTTTGCAGCATACAAATTAGCCAGGGAACGATGGATTAGATCTCTGTGCAGGAATTTGGGTGTAAGGGTTTGCAGTGAAGCAGAACGTATATTGAAGTCTAATACCTCACAATTGGTGGTTTTCTGTGTAAGTAGATTTTTATATAATGTCAACTTGATTAGAAAGAAGGCTGGACTCAAACTTTAGGGCCATAAGCTTATATTATTACTGAATCCTAAATTTAGGAACCATCGCATCTGTAATTCTACAAATTTGCTTAGTTACTGTGATCAAATCCCTATTATATGCTAAAATCCAACTTTTAGTTTTTAACATGATATAGAAGTCTAGCTTTTAAATGTATTTTAATGTATTTATGATATTAGATGGTAGGTTTTATGGCGCAATTTGAACCAGATCATAAAATTGTATAACTATTCCTGTCCCCAGTCCATTGTACCTGATCTATTGGATTACTTGCTATGTATAAAATGTATTTTAATTGTTTCTTTTATGGCCAAAAATAGCCGAAATAAAGACTAGCAAACAACATCTCACATGTATAAGCCTCTTGAAGTCAGAGTTGCCACAATGTAAAAGGTCTTAATGACCGTATTAAAAGGGGGGCTGTCTTACAATTTGCAAAACTTCACACCACCTTAATTCTCTTTCTCCAGCACACTCACTTTTTGGGTTCCCAGTACATGTTTATGGCTAGACTTAGATGACAATGTCCTTCATGCAGGGTATACAGAGGTTCAAGCGGTACAGCAATCTTAGTCCTAAGGTCCTTCCAACTGACATTTACACAGGTCACTCCTGATATGTTAAGCTTATATATTGCAATAGCGGGCCAGGTAGAAGAGAATATTACAGTATTGTTAGCACACATAGTTCACTGCAGTTCTCCAAATCCATGCTCTACAGTCTCCGAGTTTTAGCGGCTCATCTGCCTATAGGTGCCACAGTTATAGGTGGTGACTTCAATATGGCCGCAGATCCAACTATTTGCATGCTGCACACATGATCACAATGCTCAAGAGTGTCATTAGCAGAATAGACGGACTCCCTGGGCTTTATTATCCATGGACGGTCTGGCACCAGCGACCACCAATCCACATAGAGGTTGGCGGCAATGGGGCTCTGTCTCAAATAGATGATCTTTTTATACCCGCGGCTGATGTCCAAAGCACAGCAGGGCTGTGTATTCTCTCCCAAGGTATCTCCGATCACTCCCCAGTCATGATACATGCTGATGTCCAAAGCACAGCAGGACTGTGTATTCTCTCCCAAGGTATCTCCGATCACTCCCCAGTCATGATACATATTAGGACCCCTGACACTGGCCTGCACCCCACGTCGCGTTTTAACGCATGGTACCTGACCGATGATCCATGCACCCACTGCCTTGCCCATGAACTGAAGAATTACTTTAAACTTAATGAGGGTTCTGTGGCTTTCCCTGGAACCTTATGAACTTCCATGAAGGCCACACTTCACTGCAGGGCCAAAGCTTACATGAAAGGGAAGGAGCACGGTGTTCAAGTTCAAAAATAATATTCTTTAGTTGGAAAGAGAACGCTCAACCTTCTTTGATGTTGGAAAGGAAAACTAACTAGAGTCCTACAGGGAATCCTTGTGGCAGTACTAACTAGATGAAGTATCACATGGTGGATGGCTTCAAGTATGAAAGTCTATGAACTCGGAGATAAATATGGACAACTGCTTTATTGGTTGGCTACATGATACCATCTCGAGTGATCCCTAGTGTCACAGATGCTCAAGGGGTGATGAGGGTCTCTTTACGAGAGAACGCAGAGACTGTAGCCGCCTACTTTCAGATGTTGTACGCTCAGCAGAGACGCCACTAGCGGGAGGAAGACAAATCACTGTTTGGGCATATCCCTATCATCCCTATCAGCCTCAGACAGAGAAATCCTGGACAGTGACATCATGGGAGAAGAAAGAGAGTAAGCCATTGACCGCCTACAAACTGGCAAAACTTCAGGGCCTGGTGGCTCCCCCGTTAAAAAAGTTTAAAATCACTCCTTTCCCTATATTTCCTAAAACTATGTCAAGAGGCAGTGAATGACTGGTCTCGATTTGGCGACCATCATGGTTCTCCAGAAACCTGGTCGTCCACCCCATAGGTATCTCTTCCATTTTCCTCATCAACTCGTAGATTAAGATCTACTCCAAAATCACACGCCTATATTGTGTGATTATCTCTGTGGTCCAGCCTGACTGATATGTTTTCATTTTCTCCCATAGCACCCACCACAGAGTATACCATACAATTGTGCTCTGATGCTTATAGACTTCGAAAAAGCCTTTGACTCTTTAGATGTGTACTGTTTATTTAGTGTGTTGATCAAAATGGACTTTGGCCCGACTGTGCTTCCTATCCCTGGTTAGGATTCTGGAAGCTCACCCGCAGGCTCAGGTATGGGTCAACGCCTGTCTGTTCTCCCATTGTCTATTGGACAGGGCAGCCCACTGTCACCGCTCCACTTTAACTTTCCCGATAGAACCTCTGGCAACATGGGTCAGATGGGATGCTAAATATGAAGCTTTCAGTTGGAGGGAGGGCTTTATATGTGAACAATGTGCTCTTGTTCGTAGGACCCCCTATGATGGATGTATGACATTACAACGCATACTTTTACCACGCATGCCTTTACAACGCGGTATTTACAACGAAAACCTTTACAACGCATAGCGCTTTGGGGTGCTGGATAGTTAAAAGTTTATTTTACTATTCCAACTCCAGTCCCCGTGGACACTAGGGAAGGTGTTGGATAGTAAATTAAACTTATTCCCTATCCTAGAGCGCCCCCCAGCGCAATGCGTTGTAATGGTTTGCATTGTAAAAGTTGTGTCGTAAAGGCACTGCGTTGTAAAAGTTGTGTTGTAAAGGATGTTTCCCCCCTATGACACATGACCGTGGCTATTTCAAGTGCTGGAGCTATTCAGTGAGGTCTTGGGCCTCCAAAGCAACTGGTCCACATCATTCCTACTCCCGGTTAAGGGCTCATCAGAGGTTGTAACCCGGCAGTCTCGCCTCCATATACGTCTTCTACACGTTAAATACCTGGGTAAACAGATGTCTTTGATACCAGACCTGGCCTGGAGTTGGAATCTTTCTCCGCTACACACGTGTATGCATGCACATTTCTATAAAAGGAGCAAGCTCCCAGTCTACTCCTTAGGAATAACAGCCATTTTAAAAATGCTGGTTCTGCCACGAATTCCAAACATGCTATAAAAAAAATCCTAAATTGATACCCATGAGCTTTTTTACCAAATTGCAGCTTAAAGCGTGCTCCTTCATATGGGTGAACCAACACCTGCCTAGTGCATTTGACAAATGCACCCAGTTCATATTCAATGGTAGTCTAGGCATGGCAGACACCTTCAATTTTACTATTGGCCTCCCAGATCTTAGTGTTCATTCACTGGCTGCCTGGGGGTTGTGAAGACTTAACATTCCAGTATGGGATTCCCTAACAGAGTGCTGGGAATGCCGCGGGGTTAATGTGTGGCACCCTGCTCTCCTCCAGAATCCCTGATATCACTAAAAACAGCTATCCTGTGTTAGAGATCGGCAATCTTTTGGAACCAATGGGATCAAACGCCCACACTGGAGAAATCACTTTGCCAGGATCGATGGCTCTCACATAGGGCTCAGTTCTCTGGGTTCAGTGGTGGGACCTCATCGGCATTTCCAGACAGACTGGGTGATGTCTGGCAGGGCACGCATATGAAAGAGTTTCAGACCCTGCAAGCAAAGTTCGATTTGCACAAGTTGCAGTTCTAGAAATAGCTGCAGCTCTGTCACGTATTGTCATATCACAGCCAGGATTTAGAGTGTCCTCTTGAGTTCAGCCCTTTTGAAGCCAAGATTATCCAAGGTCCCTTTGGGCCTGTTGGTAGGTTGTGTTTATACAAACCTTAGCCTTAAACACTTATTTGAAGAGTTTTATATAGCGCTGGCTAGACCCGTAGGCATCAGAACGCTTTACATGTGGATCGTTGCATTACAAGTTACAAACTACATCAGTTCCCAGAGCATAGTAAAACATAGGCAAAAAATAATGTTAAAGTAATTCGTCGAAGGGAGGGGGAGGAAGGAGACCTGGCAGGGAGACGGGGCTACTGTACCCAGTGTCCAGCTGGGTAGGTGACGCCGAGGGGGAAAACCAGGGGCGATCTCCTCTATAGCTGTCTAGCAGCTCCACCGGGCATCAGCCATGTTGCTCAGGTCTCAGCGGTCAGGGATAACAAGGAAAACTGTTTTTCAAAGTTACATTAGGTAGAGTTGCATAGTCAAACACAGAAGAACAAGTCCCCAATAGAGGAATAGAGGAATGGGGAGGGTTATGGAAACAGGGGGCTGGAAAGCATATTTACATCAATTACAGACTTCAAGTAAAGACATAGGAGAAAACAGAAACATGAGATGCGGGGGAAGGAAGGGAACACAATGGGACGACAAGGAAAACAATGTCAGATGTCCGGCTGAGTAGGTGACTGCCGAGGGGGTGAACCAGAGCCAAACTCCTCTATAGCTGCATAGGACAGCTCCACCGGGCCTCCTCTATGTTCTCCAGCTCGCCCCAGGACAATAGTGGTGAGAGAAGAGGAGGAAGGAACAGGTTTCGACTGCTTGTTGTTTGGTTTAGGCTCTTTGTCTGCCATGGTTTTTGCAGGAGGAAGGCTGCTAAGGCGGCGCTGAGTAGATGCCAGTTTTGGAGAGAGTAAATGCTAGGAATATAAACCACATCGCCTAAAGTCTCACTTAATACCTGTTTGTAGCATTGGAGGAGCTGTGGAAGGCTTGGGTTGGATGTGCCCCTTAGATGACACGATTGGCAGGATGCTAAAATGGCTCCTAGGAAGTTTGCCAGTTAATCTAGGCTACATCCATATTCAGCTTAATTAGCTGCACTTTACTTACCTCACTCCTAAACGCTTATGAAAGCTGGCAGTATCCCAACACCCAAGTGTCTTTAACCCCTTAGATGCTCATGACGAGCTCAGCTCGTCATGCAGTACACTGCTCGTGTGCTCATGACGAGCTGAGCTCGTCATGAACAATGGGAATAAATCAGAAGTAGCACAGAGGGGGTATTGCTGCAGCACTCATGGTGTTAAAGTAACACTATGAATTGTGACTTCTTCCATTTTGTATGTCTTTGCCCAGTCAAAGCCAACTACTGGGCTGGGATACTAACAAAACTGTCTAGGATCATTCACAGGCCAGTCGACACCTCTGCCTGAATAGTGATTTTAAGTACTCTGGAGGATTTGGGGGGACGTGTTGGGAAGCGGCATTGGAATCTTGATTGCTCAGAACTGGAACTCACCTGGCCCCACATCGATTGCCGCCTTGAGGAGGAAAATGGACAGATGTGCAAAGCTAAAGCAATCAATCTATACTGCAAGACACTGCCCTCAAAAGTACCATACGATTTGAGGGAAATGGTAGTACCATTTTGACCTTTATGGACAATCAAGGGATTCAATGAGCTTCTACTCCTGAATGATGAATTGTTGAGTCCTGATTGCACTGTGCTTTTTGTTCTTGGTTATGTTTTATTATTTCCTTTCTACAAAAAATCATTTTAATCTGGTTTAGAAAAAAATCCTCACATACCACTGTGTGCCGCATTATCTGGGTATTTCATTTATTATTTTGTTGTATACTTTGTGACTGCATTTGGGCCATAAATTGATATGATAGCAAACATGAGCTGGAGGTACTGAAAGGATTTTTTCTTATTAAACATTTTTTTCATTTTATTGACATTAAAATGCCAAAATGCCATTGCTATTAACTGTGTATTTTTGTAGCTTAAATTGATCATAGCTAATGTAGGCCTGTGTTTAAAATGACTAACATTTGGGTGCCATCTTGTATCATGGCATTTGTGCATTTTATTTCTAGGTGGAGCTGAAGTTCTAATTACCAAACACAATGTTTTTTTGCTTTCTTTCCTGTGTGAGTTTTTTTTCTTTTACATGATAAGTGTAGAATGTCCTAATTTATTGCAACAGTACGCCTGCACAGTACAGGCTGGTCCAATGTAGCTCATTTTTTTGCAGAAAATTGTAAATTTGAAGGACGCTTACACAAGCTGTATTGTGGAAGATCCTGGGAAACTAATAAGCTCACAATTGTATCCTTATTCTTTAACCTGATTGGATTATTTATGAAAACCATGTGTAGGTGTAGCAAATGTTAGATTTGTGTGATTTAAGGTAGCGTATAGTAGGCTACTGTTCCGAACGCCTATAAAAGACTTTCTGAGCAGAACAGAGTAGGAGATTTAGGATAAACTCTTTATGGGAAAACTGATTTAAATTGACCTTTTCTTTGAGGTGACTGAATGCTAGTTTGTCTTCTTGCTTGACTTTGATTGATTTGAACTTTATATTAGCTAATGAATTAATGTAGATTATTGAATTGACACTAATTTTATGTTTTTGCATCTGTAAACAAATGCAACCTTTAATAAACCTTACCATTTCCTGTCTTTCTGGTAGGGTCTAATGTGCTTCACATTATTTAAATGTATTTATTTGTGGACTAGACTCAGTTGCGAACTTTGATTAATCCTTATGGGCCACAAAGTTGCACTAAAAGTACTGATGGATAAAGTAAATAATGCTCTTGATAATTTAGTTCTGACTTTGTTTGATTCTGAGTCAGATTTCAACATTTATATGATGCAGACTGGTTTTAAAGCACCACTAGGTTTAGAGCATATTGGAGATGTGGCTATTGACATTATGGCTGATTCAGGGTTACCAATCACTATTTTGTCAGATATTACTTTTAAAGGCAAATGAAAAGATGTTGTTTTGAAGAAAACAGACATTAATCCCAATGTATTTTGAAATTTTTATATTGAGATCCTGGGATATTTTGATTATAGGCTAGAATTTCAATGTTGCATTGTGTAAACAAACATCTATGTGACTATTAATGGTAATGATATAGTTTGGTGGCATGATCTGGGCAAGTTGGGTGTCATATGTGTTGCAGGACATATTGTCCAATTACTTTAAGAGACATGTCACTGAAACATGTTGATGTTCAACAAACCAATGTTCAAAACGTGATTGAGAAGCACAGTATCGTTTTCACTTCAAAACTGGGTCATGTGAAATGATTTGTACAAAAGATCAAACTTAAGAAGGGAGCATTTCCAGTCCAAAATAAAGTTCTCATGGAACGGCTCTGGGTTCATCATCAGCTTATAGAACAACTTGATATCTTCAGTAAAGGGAGTATTATTGAACCAGCTGGTAATTCAGAATGGATATCTGCAGTGTTCATAGCTTTAAAGAAATGTGTAGATGCGATTATTTTTACTGATTTGAGATCAATTAACAAAAATATTGTGGTGAATTGGGAACCTTTACACAGAATGCAAGATTTGTTGGCATCTGTCCATGTAGCCAAATATTTTTTGATTCTTGATATCAGTATATCATCAGGTCACTTTAGCAGAGGAATCAAGAGATCTTACTACATTTGTTACACCGTTTGGTACCTACAGATAATTGAAGTTACATTTTGGCCTGGCCTGTGCGGGCAGTGTATTTAAAAAAATGATGGATACACTATTCCGGGGTTTGTGTGGACTTCAGGCTTTTCAAGACTGTATTTTAATCTTTTCTAAAATACTTTAACCGCATCGCTGCGGCGGTTATTTTCGCGCTACGCGGCTTTTTTCTAAAAGCTGCGTCATCCGCACACGCCCCACGTGGCTGATGACGAGCTGAGCTCGTCATCAGCATCGAAGGGGTTAAGAGAAAATTAATTATTAGAAAAGGTGTTACAAATTCCTGAGGGATGACTGTCAGTAAATATAAATGTAAATTTTTCGAAAAAAGGAAATTGATTATCTGGGATGCAAAATCACAGGAGATGGTATTCTGTTGTGTGTCGATTTAGTTTCCGTATGAATTTCCCAATTTATGCCCTTATATAGGTACAATTCACATTGCCCTTATTTAGGCATAATAATACAGCCCTTATTTAGGGATTGCTCATGCTAAATAAATGCAGGCATGGCCACCTTTATCCGTTCATCTACGTCACAACGAGTTCTAGGGAAACCAGACTCTTAAGCCTTTAGGACTTCCCCTTGCTTGGATATTGATTTTTCCAAGAACTCATTTATTATGCATCTATTCCTTAGGGGTTCATTCATGACATTCTTATGCCTGACTTTTACGTCAATACTGGCATTCCTAAACACCTTCAAGGTATAAATATGCCTTCATTTGCCATGGCAAACCATGGCTCGGTCCACGGTTCGACTGCCTACTTGCACGACGCGGCTCGCCACAGCAAGTTCGGAAGGAAGTCAAGTCCCCAACTGACGCACTGACCAGATGCTGTCATCCTCCTTTCGGAGAATCCAGCTCCAGTGTTTCTGACTCCCCTTGCGGGGTGTTAGAGATCAAGTCCGGGAAAGAGATACCAACCTCTATCATTCTAAGCGATGGAGCCGATTAGAACCTGGAGAAACTTCTGGCAATTCTTGGCAAAACTAAACTAAACTAGACTATAGCTAAAACAGCACCTATTTCTTCCCTCATATACACTTAGGTTAGGTACACTGGGGTAGGATTATTTTAGAAGCACCAGATGAGTATTTGAGCCAGTGTTATTTATGTATGTATTTTTATGAATATATATCATAGCTACAAGCCATGCAATTGTAGTATTATTTTATCTTACTACTAACGCTGTTCGTATTATACTTCGCATTCTGTCTTACGATTGTAACAGTTCATATCTCTTGCATGAAAAATAAGACCGTTCAATAAACCCATTTTATTGAAACGCCTGTCTCTCTATTTCTGTGCAACTCTGTAGAAACGAAGCAGGCACGATTGACTGAGTGAAACGGTTATCTATTGTTCCACAACTCTGAAGATATTGTTTCCACTGTAAGGGAAACAAAGTTGTCATGTTTATGCGGTTGTCAGAAACTAATCCCTTCTTGTTCATTCGAGAAAGTTTCTAGTGACCTCTGAGACTGCTGGCACACACAAATAATTATGTTTAATGTACTTGATAGAGACAGACTGACCTCAGTCCTATGTCAAAACTATAGTGTATATTATTCCAATGCGTAGAGCCTATCAGGGATATAGGAACTACACTACAATTCAATCTAAAACAAATTTCTGTATGCCATATCTAAGGCTATTAAACCTTATGGCAAAGATTCTCTGAGATGCTTTATAGGATTAGGGGAGTATCATGCAAGATTCATACATGGTTATGCTATTTTTACTGAGCCATTGCATAAGTTGTTGAGGAAGGGTCAGCATTTTATTTGGGCTTAACAACAGGATGAAGCTTTTGAGAAAATTAAGGGCCTAATTACAAGTTTGGAAGAGTAGGAGATGCCTCCAAGGGAATTTGTTCAGTATATTGATGAATTATTTGAAAATACATAAATAGGACAAATCAATGGTCCCAGCAACAAATGACTCAATGCTCATATTGTCTGCTAAGTAAAACACATCAATGTTCAACAAAAACATACAACACATAAAAACAAAGAGAGCAAAGAACAGGTGTATATGAAAATCTTGATTTTATCAAAAAAAAATTAAGGGGCACATACGGTTATAATACAAATATATAAGAGCAAGCCTACAGGCAGAACAATGATGTAAACAATTTTATACTCTGTAGGTCCTGTTTACACCTTTCCTATTTCATAAATTTATCAATTAGATAAGGAAAAAAGCTTTTTCCTTATCTAATTGATAAATTTATGAATTAGGAAACACAGGACTGGGGCTTCCCGGCAATGGCGTAGCTAGCTGATTTGCACACTATGGCGGTGACTGCATGTATCGCCTGGCGGCAGTGTGCAGGGCAGGAGGGAGGGGGGTGCTGGCGAGTCCCACGACTGCCGCCTCGCATGGCCCCAGGTAAGAGTAGGGTGGCCACCGCCCCCAAATCTCGTTCCCCCTTGCTACACCACTGTTTCCCAGCTGCCACTTAATTATGTAGTAACAGACCCAGAGGATACTAAGGGCCAGATGTATGACCGCTTTTTGCATGCGCAAATGGGTTGTGACCTGTTTGCACATGCAAAAAACAAATGGCCCATGTACTAACCATATTTAGCAACTCACAAATGATTTGCGACTTGCTAAATAGGATTAGCGACTTGCTATTAGGAAAGGGCGTTCCAAGAGCATCCCTTCCTAATAGCTAGTCTGAACCCTATGTAAGACTGTTTTGCAACAGCAATTGCGGTCGCAAAACAGTCGCAGTTTACCACCCTTCTCAGAAGGGTGGTAAAGCACTCGCAAACGGGAAGGGGTCCCTCCCCCTTTGTGAATGCAGGGGAAAATATTTTTAGGGGCAGGCAGTGGTCCCAGGGACCACTACCTGCCCTTAAAAAAATGAAACAAAAACGTTTCATTTTTCTTTTTTTAAATGCATCCCTTTTTCCTTTAAGGAAAACGGGCTGCATTTAAAAACAAGCACTGTAAATGCAATAGATCTCGCCTTTGATTAAGTTAAAGCCAATTGCTTGGCTAATGGTATTGTATAGCAACGCAAATGGCTTTAACTTAATGAAAGGCGAGACCTTGACCTTTTGCATTTTTAATGCTTGTATTCCCTGAAACGCCCACACAACTGTTGTTGTGCACTTAGTCAAAATTTATTTTGAGATTCATATAGCGCTGCGTGTCTCTTCGCCGATACTTCACAGCGCTGCATGTTTATGGATTAGGTTCAGTACTTAGTCGATATTGTGCGTTGTACATATCATTCTTTGCCAAAAACTGCACTTTAGCTGCCTAGCAATGAGAAATATATATAATTAAACTCCTGCCAGTGCATATGTGCTCTCCAGCTCTGTTAGGACTATACCAATGCTCCTATGTGCATAGCCCCCAAGGCTGTCATGCCATTCACTGTGCTGATATAAACACAAAGAGGCCCTGTTGATTTGTCTTGTTTGAAAATATGCCTGCTTTTTATGTTGGCCTAATGAAAGGTACAATTATTTGCAAAAATAGGATGCATTTCAAGGGAATGGGGCACTAGGCCAAAGCACAAGTAAATAAAGAAAAAAAAATGGCAGACGCACGTTTTGTTTTCTCTTTATTTATTTTGGTTTCAATTGCCACACTCGCGCTTTACCTTAAATATCTTAAGCTAAAGCGGGTGCCGCGAAAGATTCAAAAGTAAAGAAATTGATTTAAAAAAAAAAAAATCTAATTTTTTACTTTTGAAGCAATTGTAGCACCACGCTTTAGCTTAAGATGAAAATTAAATTAAGTGAAAACAAGGCACAAAAACATTAAAGCTCAGTGGTCACAACCAATAAATAAAGAAAAGAGAAAACAAGGCACAAAAACATTAAAGCTCACCAGTCACAATAACGGCGCCTTTACATTGTGCCTTCTCCCAAAAAACAAGTCATCATCCAAATAAAAAAAAAGTAGGTTGTAAGCTGGGAACAGAGAAATGAAAAGCACGTCAGCCATTGTTGAAGGCAAATGCGGTAATACGAAAAAAAAGTGATTAGCGGCTAATGAAGAGACACTGTCTCCCGCCGCAAGTAAAAGATCAAATACCAGTGGACGGGGCCAAAAGCGGACAGAGTGGCAACCCTCAGTGTAATGATTGCCTCCGGTGCAATCTTTACACTGTGTTTTGCATCATCCATGCCGCAAAACGACGCGCACCAATCCAAATTGTAGACGGAGCCGCGACACGACTTTTGGAATCATTTAGATTCCAAGAAGCCCTCGCATGGCGAGTGCAGCGCATGAGCTGCTCACGCCAGGCGAGACCTAAAAAAAAATGCTTCATTTAAATGCAGTCCCAGACATGGAGGCCTGTTTAGCCCAGAAGGCCACCTAGGAGGGCCAGCTGTTCCCAATGAGGTCGCATATTGTGAGTGCCTCATTAATATTCATGAGTCATGCAATGTGGGACCCTATTGGGAATCGCAAACAGTATCTAAGACACTGTTGTACATTGTGATTTGCGACTTGCAAATTGCGAGTCGCAATTTGCGAGTCGCAAATCACAATGGTCGGTCATCTGGCCCTTAATGTGAAAAGCTCGGGTGTATAGGAAAAAAGGTGCATTCAGGTGAGTTGGGAAAATAGTGGCTCCCATTCAAAGATGTTCCTAAATCCTGGGTCTGTGCTGTAATTGAATTTATATAGCAATAACTACCCCAGAAATGGCGTTGAACTGCTTTACGCCAGGCAGCATGCTGCTCCAGAATCCAAGGTTAATGATTAGTTCAGTGTTATTGATTACTGTTAATTATTGAGATTAGTCTTGTGCGCTCAAATCAAACCATTCCTTGCAGTGATTTCAGTTTTTTTTATAATGGACTAAAGTAATAGTGGTTGGTTCTGATCTTTTGCGGGGGAGGTGAGCTCAAGCACATGGTTGGTGGGATTAATACAGGAGTTAGAGGAGATTAGATATTGTTCAGTTGCATAGGTACAACTTTCAGGGAAGGAGGAGAGATTGTGATCTTGTAAATGAGCCACGCTAAATTTGTTGAAATAGAGAACAGGCAAACGTGCAGAGTAGGTTGTGCTCAGAGAGAGGAGACATGTAGAGGATGGAAGGGAAGAAAAGGGACATTTGAAGTTTGAAGAAAAAAAGGAGAGACGACAAACAGAAATTTTAATTCAAGGACAGTTTTCTAATGCTGGATTTAAGGTATGTATTGAATATTTTTGAGACACTGTTAAATTGTCATCACAAGAGAAGGCAGGAGTAGTACGCTGTATTTCTTAGCGATCGCAAGATACATCTGCTTGCCACAAAGCCCACACAGCAACTGCCACCCAAGCAGTAATACCTTGGTTACCTTTCACGCAACATTCTAAGAACAGAAGTTGTCTAAGTCATGCTCTACAGCAAGGAAGCTGACACCACACTATGCCTGCACTGGGTGGCTACAGACTGCTCTGGGAAAGGGGGGGTCTAAAATGGGCTCAGGATTTGGAGCAGGGGATTTGCAGGAGAAATGACACCAGCTGGATATCAAAACTAGATAGAGCAAACAACTATAAGAAAATCAGTAGTGTAGTATAAAAAATACAACTCTAGCAAATGAACACTCCAAGCAGTAAAATATGAACAATAGCAATTTAATATTCTGCGTGAAGAGGTATATAAACTGAGATTAACTACATATATAGGTGATACAGAAGTAATAAGTAGTGGCAAAGATGACGTGATGGTGTTATTTGCGACATTGGAAGGCCATGCAATGGAAGAGCCCTGTCGTGATATGTAAAACAAGGCCAGCCAGTGCCAGTCCTCTGCACTGATGAATTGTGAGTAAAATGGCCTTGTAAAAAATATGACCAATAAGCCCACACCCCCTGGGCTCCAGAAGCAATGGTGACACAGAGTCTTGAGGCAGGTGGAGGGGCATGACAGCAAGATTCAGCACAGTAAAGCGGAATAGTCTCAAAGGATGGTTTAAAGCCATAAACCTTGGGTCAATGTCGCAGTATTGGCTTGGTGCCATTTCAAAATTATAGGGAAACTAATCTTGAATCCCACAAGTGCAACAAGGAAAAACAATGAGGATCTGTTAAGGAAGCCTCATAAGAAATGTGCAACTGTATTAGTCAAAAAGTTCATATTGGCGTGCATGGCCAAGCAGCCTAAGATGGTGGCCGCTCCTTGAGAGAGCTTTGTTTCAATCCCTCTACATCTGCCATGATCCGCAGCATCTGCTTTCCCCATTAACGGTGAACTCCTTCTCAGGGAGATATAAGTTGGAGGCCTGGTTGAGGGAGGTCTCGGGCTCCTATAACCCCCTCCTGGACACCACAGGAGAGCCGGCCCCTCTGCAGCTGAGGCCTTGATGGCCCCCCTTGAGAGGAGCCGCAACTGAGGTGGTGCGAAACAGACCTGGTGACTGCTGATGCAGGATCCCTCACTGGCTTGGAGAGCTACTGGTTCAGTGGTAGGAGGCTGCCTGGTGATCGAGGTGGCTGAGGTGCTGTGCGGCTCCGGCTCCTCAGAGCTGGAGCTGGGAGCTAAAGATTGTAGCCGAGTACCGGAAACCCTGGGGGACCATCGACCAAGGGAGCGGGCGTCAGTTGGGCGCCATAGGGGAGGAGAGATGACGCAGCCCAGTGCTGATCGACTAGGGGACCCGTCTGCTGTCGATGAGGCGTTGAACGGTGTGGAGGCAGGGGCCTTGTGAGCATCACCTGTCCCGGGGGACCTACACAGGAGGGGACAATGACAGTGAAGAGCTCCAATGCTCTGATACACAAAGCCTATTTGGTGAGGGTGCAATTCTGCTCACTGTCACTCAATACTGCCAAAAATCTATGGCTGGCCACTAGAGAGAGAATATATACGAGACAGGGGACAAAACAGGGAAAATGTACTGTCTGCCCTCCAGAGACAATGCTCCAGCCGCCTTACCGATGATATGCAGAGGAAGTGGTCTAGTAGGAACCTATTGAAACATCTGCCTCCAATGACAAGCAGATATATGCCCGCAGACACCGCCTCCAGAGGAACGGGATCCGCTGATAAGCATAGACTATCCCATGCAGAGGTTGTCGAATGTGCAAAAGATGCAATTGGACCAACCACTTTCAGAGAAGGAGATCCTTGAAACAATAGGGGGTGAACTTGGGTAAAGCAACAGGTCCCAGAGGGCTTCCATTTAAGAGACTTGTCTCTGTGATGACTCCCCACCTACTCAGCCTCTTTTGTGACGCCCTCAAACAAGGGAACCTGCCATCACACCTGGAGGAGTACACTATTGTGGTGACCCCAAGACACCCCCCTGGAGCAATCTTGCTCCGTGTACAGACCGATTTCTCTTCTCAATATGGAGCTCAAAATTCTGGCCAAGTTCCTGGCCAGTAGATTAGTGGAAGTCATTAAGTCACTGGTGCCCGAAGACCAAAATATCTCCTATGAGAGGTGCCCATCACAGCCTCTGACTGCTTCAGGAGGTGCTGGCAAGGCACAAGGCAATCGAGGGGCTCTCAGCAGTGGTGCTCCTAGACTTTGAGAAGGCTTTTGAATCTGTCCATTTGGACTTCATGTTCCAAATCCTTCACAATATGTACATTGGTCCCCGCTATATATGTATGGTTTGCATACTGTATTGCAACCCTCTGGGCAAGGGTCATGGTAAATGGTACTCTCTTGTATCCCTTCCCTATTGAGCGGGGGCAAAGACAGGGTTGCCCTATGCCTCTCCTTTCACTTTTTGTGCTGGGCACAGAACTAATGGCCGAGTGCATACGTAGACATGCCAGACAATGGGGCCTGGAAGAGGGGGGAGGGGGTGGGGGGGAGCGGGGGGGGCAGACTGGAAGACCGCGAATGATGTGCTGCTATACCTTAGTCATCCCAGGGAGAATGGAGCAAGATTACTGCAGGTCCAAAGGCTATACGACATGGCCTCCTCCTCAGTGGTCAACTAGAATAAGTCGGTTCTGGTCTATCTGGAAGGAGGGCCAGTTATCCGGACTCCCAGTATGCAGGTGCCTCTTTAAATGCATGGGCATGGATGTTTCCCTGGACCCCCAGCATTGCAGGAGTCTTAATATAGACCCTCTTCTGGAGAAAGCAGACATGATCTTAAAAAATTAGCTCACACCCGCTCTCAATTCTGGCAAGAATATCTCTTTGTAAAATGGCAGCCCTGCTCCAGTCGTTATACATTTTACAGAATTATCCTCACAATATCCAAACCACAACGTTCCTCAGACTGCAGCCCTCCTATAGAACATCATCTGGGAGGACAAACAATCTTGCATTGCCTTTGCCAAGACCATCCACAGCCCTTTCAATGCTGGGTTTGACGCAACTCACATGGTTTACTATTACTTGGCGGCCCACCTTGTGGCCATCAACAATTGTTGGTTATGACCCTGGAAGATCCCGCCTACTGATTGGAGCTAGAAGGCCTCCAAGACAAGGGAACTGGTGCTTTACCTAGAAGAGGGGGGTCCCCAACTGGTAAGGAGTAGGTAAGAGAACATAAAGATTTATAAAGAGAAACAGAAATTCAAAAAAGAAATCGAAAATATTTTTGAAGTGCAGTGTTTTATTCACAGTGCACTCATATCATCATAGTAGGGTTTAAAAACCAAAACAAATAAGTACTTTTCATTTGTTCATGTGCCTAAAAATAGAAAAGGGGAAAAGAAGTGCAAGGTAAAGTTTAAAAAAAGTAGTGACTCACTTTTCATTCAATTGTGGCATAAAACATACATTGAAATTCATGTATATGTTATTCATCAATGATCCCCATCATTCGGGGCCGCATATGATATACACAAGTTAGAACATTATTGTATATTCAAGCTCCTAATAAGCTGTATGAATCACGCTGTTGGTAGGAGTTGACAAAAGTAGATAGGAGTCTACGTTTCGACCCAAGGGTTTGTAGGATGATTGATCCTTACAGCGCGGGTCTTCATCAGGACATGTGGGGGGAGGGGGATGGGCAAACCTCCTGCCGCATAGTACAGGTCGAAGGGTATCAAGTGTGGCCAAAAGTACTCGAGGTCGATGGCGTCTCCCGTAACCGTAACCACTTCCTGGTTACGGGAGACGCCATCGACCTCGAGACCTCCCTGTGGACCCGGCAAACTTGTGATAACGGATACGGACTGCTGAACATTTCCAGCCGTTTTTCTGAATATAAGATTACCCCGGAGCACTTTTGGCCACACTTGATACCCTTCGACCTGTACTATGCGGCAGGAGGTTTGCCCATCCCCCTCCCCCCACATGTCCTGATGAAGACCCGCGCTGTAAGGATCAATCATCCTACAAACCCTTGGGTCGAAACGTAGACTGCTATCTACTTTTGTCAACTCCTACCAACAGCGTGATTCATACAGCTTATTAGGAGCTTGAATATACAATAATGTTCTAACTTGTGTATATCATATGCGGCCCCGAATGATGGGGATCATTGATGAATAACATATACATGAATTTCAATGTATGTTTTATGTCACAATTGAATGAAAAGTGAGTCACTACTTTTTATAAACTTTACCTTGCACTTCTTTTCCCCTTTTCTATTTTTGGGCACATGAACAAATGAAAAGTACTTATTTGTTTTGGTTTTTAAACCCTACTATGATGATATGAGTGCACTGTGAATAAAACACTGCACTTCAAAAATATTTTCGATTTCTTTTTTGAATTTCTGTTTCTCTTTATAAATCTTTATGTTCTCTTACCTACTCCTTACCAGTTGGGGACCCCTCTGTTTATAACAGTCAATCACCCAGGTCCCTATGACTATTTGAGTATAACCCTGTTTTTTGCAATTTACCTAGAAGAGGGGCACTAGCCCCCCATCCCTACCAGAGGTAGCAAAGACAACACTACATGCTCTAAATTCTGCTCTGAGGCACATAAAATGGAATGGGAGGCAAACCAGGGTGACTCCGCTGTGGGTGAGTTGTTGACTTCCCAGCACAGGTAGAGAGTGCGATTTCAGGAAATAGGATTATATTGGCATCTCCAGATTGGCTAATGTATGGTCAGGGCACACAATGAAATCCTTCACCGAGCTCAAACAGGAATTTGTACTCCACAATTCGCAGTATCCGCAGCTGCACAGCCTTTTGGGGCTAGAAGCCCTGAACGGATAGCAGAATATAGCCCACTGGAGGCCAGATTGACTTCAGAACCGCTAGAGAAGCGGGCGTCTCTACAACCTTATCCTATATGTGCCTGACCCAGTTGACCCACTAAGGGCCAGATGGCAGGAAGGCATCAGCGACCTCAACAACAATGGTTGGAGGGAGGCATGCATAGTGCCCAGAGAGTTGGCGATTTCGATTCAGGTGCAGCTGCTACAACTCAACTACTTACAAAGGACGTTCTTCACACTGCATAGATTGTGGACAACGGGTCACATGTTTGGTGGAGCGGGGTGTCTTCCTGCATATTGTCTGGTTATATCCTGCGATTCAAAGATTCTGGTGCAGAGTTGATTGCAGACCCTGCAAGAGATACTGGGAGGTCTGGCTGAGCTGTAGCTAAATATAACCCTCCTGAGCATACTGGAGGAGATGGGGGGGGGTGGGTTAGGGGTACCAGGCAGAGCCACATCTTTGTGGGCTTGACATGTATAATAGCAAAGAGATACACTGTGTGCAAATGGCAGTCTGAGGAGCCCTCTCTGAGCAAGTGGAGGAAAAGCATGGACTTCAGTGCCGCAATGGAGCGGCAAGTGTATGTGGTTCGAGGAGGCCCATGCAAATTTGACAAGACCTGTGGACCTTAGCATACCTGGTCTGGGTCCGCCTTTTAGGTTTAAGCAGCAACAGGAGGGGAGGAGTGGAGAGGAGAGGGGAGTGACTCTTTTGCACTATGCATTAAATGCAGGTCAAGGTGGCAGGATGGGCCGGGGGAATAGTAAGAGCGGGAAATATGACTGCTACCCTGTATCCCTACCCCATGCATGTGTACGCTGTTCACTATTGCTTCTATTTGCGTTATTTCAGCCAACCTGTAGATGACCTGCTCACAATGACGTAAATTGTTTATATCCATGAAAACAACAAGTTTTTTTGTTTTTTTTTTAAAGCTCATATTGTGTTCAGACAACTTATCTGGATCCTAAATAGTGGATGACCAATCTTTCTGGCAAAGCCCTCGCCCTCACCCTCTCTGCCTCCCTCTGGAAAGGGAGTTTATCAGAGCATCAGATAAGGGTAAGCTTGAAGATCCCCAGGTCTATAGGCATGGGGCATGGAGGCTGTATTTGGAGACAGACAGGTAAGTAGCATCCCAGCTGGAAGAGTACTGAGGGCAGGTGCCTCATTGCAATTTGAGAAGGCTCTTTCTTATACCCTCCAGCAGTGTTGCAGGAAGCAGAGAGGGAACTGGACCTCGACAGAAATCCCCAGCTGCAAGGCTGTTCCTCCTCACAGGTAAATACACACATCAGACAGCTCCCTTTCAGCAGGTTGTCAAATGTCAGTTTGAATTGTCATGTCTGCCCAGCCAATCCCCTAGAGATGAGAAAAGTTTCAAACAATGGAAGTCATGGACTATCTCGGAGATAATGCAGCCCCTTTCTTGACAAATGTGATGTCAGCCACGACACACGACCTAGATAGGTGAACTACAGCAAATCCTTTATAGGTCAAAGCCTATCAGACAGCGCAGTCATCTGGTTTCTAAAGTCTACTTGGGGTCATTCTGAAAGCTGACCAAAAAATGCATTCCACCCATTGCCTACCATTGACTTTGTGCTTTGCAATTCACATTTATTGCTCTCTATTTGCTGGCCTCATTGTTTTAGGCTGTCCATCATGGCTTTGTCCCTCCTGTGGAGCATAGCCCATTTACTATATTCTTCCACAAGCACATGCTTTCTGTAAATAGGCATTTAAATGTTGTTCTTATCTCATCACATTTGATGTACATTCAAAGACAAGCTTTGAATGTCAAGCTCTGACTTCCAAGGGAGCTTGGTGTTTACTTCTCTTTCTCTGACTTCAAAGTGAGAGGATTTATCTGACATTTTGGGGGTGTAAAAGGAAATACTTTTTTCTAGCACACAACACAATGTAAATGTCTGTAAATGAACTGTGCACAGTGGCAGCTAGTATTGCCACAAAAGAGCCCCCAGTGCTGTTCATTGAAATTTGGCTTAAGAGTTTTCGGTTCAGAAAAATAAAAACATGTAACACTTGCAGTGTTTTCTTAGGAACAGCACTGCAGGTTAAGCATGGCATCACAGCAGGAAGAAAATGAAACAACCCTATACGCCCTACACCTCCCCTCCACTATCCGGGTTGTACGCACATTTTCAATTACTTTCCTTGGGATGGCAGAATCCTATGACTTTCTTTGTGCCATATGGTGTCTCTTAAGTACTGTGATGGGAGCTTGGGCCAGTCTCTTTTGATATAGCATGAGTGTCAACAGGTACCCCTGCTATTCAAATATACTCGACAACCTCCTGACTGACTTCACACCTGTCCCAGACACTTCGAGTAGCTCAGAGTTGTGAATGTGAGGCTTCCAGCACTGGTGAATCACTAAGAAAAAGAACAAAAGTTGCTTCTCCAATGGTAAATGGGCCATGGGGCTATCTTGGATGGGCCTGGCCCCACTCTCTAGAACCAAGCCTACTTAGTTCACTAATGGCCCTGTCACCAGTGTGGAGATGGGGGCAGGTATTGGTGATAAGTTCATGTTTCAAAACTATCACTTAAATAAGTACTTCTCAGTGCAGAGCACTAATGATACATATTGCTGTCAGAGCTTCCACATGTAAAAGATACAAATTATGGGGCTTATTTATGAGCCCTTGCGTCACTTTTGGGCCGCCGGTGCGTCACTTTTTTGTGACGCACCAGTAGGGTAAAAAATACACCAGGTTGCATCATATTTAAAAAGTGACGCATCTAGATAGATGCTTCACTTTGTAAACCCCTGCGCCACATCATACCTGTGCAATGTGAGCAGGGGGGGCGTTCTGACGCAAGTAAGCCTCGTAGAAGTGACGCAGTGAAATCTATGAGATTTCACTGCGCCACTTCTAGGATGCAAATGCGTCAATATCTTACGCCTGCCTCACAGCAGGTGTAAGACTGATGCAGGCACATTGAAATGGGACTTGCCCATGTTAAATGACCCATCGCTGAAGTTGCGTCACTTTTGTGACACACTCCAGCAATGCGTCATTTTTGCGCCTACAGATACGTTAGAAATACTGACTTATCTGTAACTCCTTGCGACTTGATGCGTCATATCGTAAATATGGCACATCCAGCATGTCATAAGGCGGGCGCAATGAAAAGTGACGCATCGCTGTTTTTACACAGCGATGCAACACTTTCATAAATGAGTGCCTATGAATTTTGAAGAGGCTTTGTCATATTTTTCATGATGTTTGTTGCATGATTTACATAGCACACATTTTCAGGGCTGGGCTCATGTACTGCTATAAGAGCCAATCCAGACCTGAGGCTTGGCTCTCTTAGTTAATTGCTGGCTGGCCCACCTCTACCCACATACCACTTACAAGTAAGGACTGAGCAAACATATCTCCCCAGAACTGTAACATAAATTATTTGATCACATGTTGGGAGGGAGGGCTTTGAAGGACTGGGTTATTCTAAGACCCAGCGGTGCCAGGGGACAACACCTGAAACCTTCGTGGGTAACCTGTTCCAGCGTACAAATGACAGAGACACGGGACACTTCCTTCGGCGTCAAAGATTCGAGGTTTATTACTGCAGGGAACACAGAAGTCACAAGAAGTACAGCGTCTGTATGTTCGAGGAGTCTGCTTCGAATTGCTACTGTGGTTCGCTCCTTTTATACACATTTCTCTCATAGATTAACATGATACACAAAGGTTTACAACTTGGTTCCCATCATTATCTCCAAGAGGGGTTGCTTTGATGCAGTCAGGGTCCGGAACATAAGTACGGAAACATTTGGTGGTTCCCAACTGTAAAAACCCATCTTCCCACCATTAGTACATTCCAATTGGCAGTAAACAGATCGAAGGAGGAACAGAAACAGGTGCAAAGGAAGGCAGTAACAGTGGGGAGATCGGAAAGGGTGTAAAAGGGGTGGTATCGGGAAACACGAGCTGCAGGCATCAAAGGGACGTGCCTAATGAGATGCACGGCTGAAACAATAGACCGACACGACAAGATGAGCCTCGAGCGGGGCCATCTGCCTTACAGTATCGTCCCCCTCATCATAAAGACACTTTCAAAGGAAAGGTGTCTTCCGCAAGAGTCTTGGGAATCCCAGGGTCGCGAAGCGGACAGCGTCCGTTCGCTGGCTACTTGAGGGCAAGAGACAAAATAGATGCCGTATCTAAGATGGAACCCGTGGGCTCGGATGAAGAAACCCACGAAACAAACGAACGGTTTAGGTTAGCACAGCGAAACTGCGTACACCCACTAAACTCGTCATTTGCGGTTCATAGATACCAGACTCGACCATATTCGTACGAGTCAAAAACACTACTTACAATCGTCACGGAACCTCAGACGCTCCTTTTGCCCTCATGTAGGCAAGCACTAGTCAGAATCATATTCGATATTCATCAGACCGTCTAGATGTTGCTGCAACATAATTCTATCCAACTGAGCTGCTTTGGTAACAGGCGGCTGTCTTATACACGTCGTAGCACAGAGGCCACATAAGGCAGGACCACACTGCACACAAAGGCAACACGTGAACAGAAACGCCGCAACAACTCCGATGATCATCAGAATTTTCCAACTCCAAGTCGACATCAGGCCCCAAAACCACCCAAGTAGCGTCCAATCCCCTACGTCCACGTGTATGGACTCAGAGATCTTATGCAACTTTGAGATGGCTTGATAGACAGTCGGAGCGTTATCTGGAATGAAAATACAGCAGCTCGAATGGATCACCTTACATACTCCACCTCGATCTGCTAAGACAACGTCTAAAACCATACGGTTTTGTAACGTCATGAGCCTATCCGCCTGAAGTTCTGTGGTGATATTACCAAGGGCACTGGCAGTGATATTAGCTGTCGATTCCACCACTCGAGTCAATTGTCTCAGGTTCCTACTGTTAACCATAGGTCCCCAAAACGGAAGGAAACCCTTGAAAAAGTCTCCTGCCTCTTGACCGGCAGTGTCCTCTTCGCTAATCACGCCTCTCACAACTCTAGTCTTGTGATAATCTGCATCAACAGTGAACGTAGGAGGCAAC
The DNA here is from genome assembly GCF_964263255.1 of Lissotriton vulgaris. Lineage (NCBI taxonomy): Eukaryota > Metazoa > Chordata > Amphibia > Caudata > Salamandridae > Lissotriton > Lissotriton vulgaris. Next base: position 960,537,014 of record NC_141685.1, on the reverse strand, counting down.
AGATTTGCGATATAACATGAGCCCACTAAGTCAGAGGGCAACCATGTATACGCACGATCATGGCAGATGAAGTATGTACCCTTGGCAGCCAGAAACACAGGGGAAGAGAGCATCGGTAAGATATAAGTCTCGGAGCAAGCGCTCTCTCCAAGACGAGCTCTCGATCTTCGGCCACGACCTAGTAGACAGAAATTACCAAGGTGAGGTACGATCCATATCGGAGACGAGCTTCTAAGCTGTCTTTCACCCACGAGCGCACTGTACTCAACCTTACTCAGGACCCTATAGGCTCGCACCTCCTCCTCTGGGATGAGCGACGGCTCATAGATATCCCTATCTAAATCAGCGATCGCTATAGCCAAAGGCTTGTGGTACGAACCAGGGCCAAAGTGGGAAGGATGTGGCTCTCGATTGGGGTAGGAATCTAGTGCACTTCGAAACATTGTTTGAAATGCTCGAGCTGAACCCTGGGAACTATAAGGAAGGACCAGATATGGAATTCCCTTATCCGTGGTATGTGGCATTAACCCGCACACCCAACAGTTAGTAGTGTTAACCACTAACTGGTGCTGATGAAGGAGCTGAATAAAGGAATTATTTCTGAATTCCGCACGTCTAGCCTGTTCGTGTTCGGGTAAGATATGGAAGGAATGAGGGGATACAGTGGAGGTAGGTTTAGGTTCAGAAGTAGGAGTAGGTATGGCAGAAGGTAGGAAGTACGGTATCATGTAATACACCCCACCCGCTAATAACGAAGAAACAATCAGAAACAGAAGGGACACCTGAAACATAAAACATTTGGTCCGAGTAATTTGTTGGAGCTTGAATCTTTGCGCCTGAGCTTCTTCCAAATCCATCAGCTTTGAAAACGCCATCCCCTAAGACCGTCCGCAACGTTTCTTGACGCACTTCGTTCTGTGTAGCAGTAGTCAATCCCTAGGAGTTCCAAGGAACCGACGGTCTTTGACCTAGTGTCAAGACCTACTAACCAGACGGAAGTACACGCACGGCCCTACGGTACACCTGGATGCAAGGTATCTTATTCACAAATATGTACAAAGTCTCTCAGCTGTGGAAGCAAAAACACATATCTGGAAAGAAACTCAATATTCACAAAATAATCACAGTTATACGGGTATTTAGGCTGATCGTGGCAAATGGGATAATGTAGATGTCGAGGGACAGAAACGAAAATTTGTTAGTCTTTGGTATTAGATCGTAAAAAGTATCTAGTTTTCCCAGGACGTGTCTGTTCATCAAACAATGGATCCAATGAGGGAACAGAGTTCTGTCGATGAATCGATTGTTCAGATCTTGAGTCTTGTGATGACAAATGTTCAACAATGTCTTTCTGCTGCACTGAGGATTCTCCAACAGGTTCGGCGTCGCTAAAAGGTACGAAGGTCTGCAATCTTTCAGTTTCAGATGAAGCAATGCCTTTCCTCACCCACGAGTCCGCCGGCAAAGGTATAGGTATCTTTTTAGTATGGGTGGCGTGCACCCAATTCTTACGACCTTCCAAACGGACAGCAGTTCTCGTGGCAAGGAGGACTTGGAAGGGTCCGGTGAAACGGGGCTCAAGATTTCTTTTGCGAGCGAAGTTTCGCATCACCACCCAGTCTCCGGGCTGGAGCTGGTGGCCTGGACCCTCCGTCTGCGTCGGCAGTGCTTCATAGATCTGTTGGTGAATTAACCTCAGTTTAGCAGTCAGATCATGCAGATAATCGATCAACATTGGGTACTCAAGATCAAAGAACACACTTGGTCTAGGGACCCCCCAAACATTCGCAGGACGGCCGAACACTATTTAATAGGGACTAAGCCCTACTCGAGAGTGTACGGTCGCCCTTGTTGACAACAGAGCTAAGGGCAAGGCGTCAGGCCACGAGAGACCAGTCGTAGCCTGAATCTTCGCTAGTTTGAGTTTAAGGGTGCCATTATACCCTTCAACCAAACCTGCTGACTGGGGATGATTGGCGCTATGGAATTTCTGATTAATTCCAAGGCCCTTACATACACTCTTCATCACACTTCCCACAAACTCACTTCCGTTATCAGACCATACAATCCGTGGCATTTCATACCGAGGAAAATATTCCTTCAGTAGGATTTTCGCAGTGGACAGGGCAGTATTGTCTTTGAGAGGGTAGGCTTCAATCCATCGGGAGAATGCGCAAACCACAACTAGAACGTATTTCAGGTTATTGCATCGCTCCATATGGGTGAAGTCTAGTTGAATCACCTCAAAAGGACATGAAGGGGGAGCAAAATGGCCAGGAGGTGTAGGAGTTCCCTTACCAGGATTGTACAACATACATACCATGCAATTCTTCACCAATCTCTCAGCACACTTTGTGATACCATCATTCTTCCACACAGGGGACAACAACTTAAAAATACCTTTCACACTAATATGTGCTAACCCATGTGCCATCGTCACAACAGCCAGCACATACGCATCTGGCAACATCCATCTCTTATGCTCCGACAAGTCAATCCAACAACCATTCGCATCCAACTTTCCCGTACTCTCTTTCCACTTCGTCTTTTCAGTCTCAGTGGCCTCATTCTGTATCGCTTTCACACTCTGGATAGTATCCTCACACATACCAGTCTCTGTAGGCCACCTAACCGAACTCGTCACATACATTCTAGTGCTAAGGTTCCGGGCAGTCTCCTTAGCAGTGTCATCCGCAAACGCATTACCACGACCAACATCATCCGTCACCTTCCGATGCGCACTACATTTAACAATCGCCACCTGCTTAGGCAAAGTGAGTGCATCCAAAAGATCATTCACAAGTTGTCCATGCTGAATCTTAGTGCCATGCGATGTCATAAAACCTCTCTCTCGCCACAATCGTCCAAAACTATGGGCAACGCCAAAAGCGTATTGACTATCAGTAAACACATTCACCCGTCTTCCTTTCGACAACACACACGCTCTAGTCAAAGCGATCAGTTCCGCAGCTTGGGCAGAGTTCTGATTCAATCTCGCAGCTTCCACAACAGTATTCAAAGTTACCACAGCATACGCAGTCGTGACATCACCATTTGGAAATTTAAAACATGATCCATCCACATACAAAGTCCCATCGGGATCATCCAAAGGAGTGTTTTTAAGGTCCACGCGACCTTTTGTTTCCTCCTCAGTCCGCAAATAGCAGTCGTGAGGGGTTACTTCGTCTGATTCCATAGTAATGGGTAACAAGGTCGCCGGGTTCAGGACATTACAACGTTTTATCTGAATATGACTTGCCAAGAGCGTCAACTCGTACCCAGACAACCTTGCACTCGTCAAGTGCTGAGTTTTCGTACGATTTAAGAGAGTGTCAACTGCGTGCGGAACCATCACCGTAAGCATATTATCCATGACCAATCCTGCTGATTGTCGGATGGACACCGCAGCTGCCGCTGTTGCTCTCAAACAACTCGGCAATGCTCTAGCTACTGGGTCCAAGGTCGAGGAAAAATATGCACATGGACGCTGCTTACCACCAAAAGGTTGCGTCAAAACACTCAACGCACAACCTTCTCTCTCGTGCACGTATAATGTAAACGGCTTACTGTAGTCAGGGGTACCTAACACAGGAGCCGAACACAACGCGTCACGCAATTCAGAAAAACTTTTCTGACATTCTTCCGTCCATGGTAAAGGAGTTGGAACATCCTTGCACGTAAGAGCCACCAATGGTTTCGCTAGCAATGAAAAATTTGGGATCCATTGCCTGCAGTATGACGTGATACCTAAAAAGGCATGCACATCTCTCTGAGTTGTTGGCACAGTCATTCGGGCAATCCCTGCAATTCTCTCTGGGGTCAACCTTCTTCCCTCCTTTGACAATAAGTGGCCTAGGTAGGTTACTTCTTGACAACAATATTGAAGTTTAGAAGGAGACACCTTGTGATGTAAGTCACAGAGATGTTGCAACAACAATACCGTGGCAATTTTGCAAATGTCCTGAGTATCTGCAGCCACCAATAAGTCGTCAACATATTGGATCAAGGCTGCACCAACCGGCAACACAAACGCATCTAGTTGGCCCTTCCAGGCTTGACTGTATATCGATGGACTCTCACAGTAGCCCTGGGGAGCACGTTTAAATCGGAAGCTGCGGCCACCAAGAGAGAAACCGAAAAGATCTCTACTCTCTTCAGCAATCGGTATGCTGAAGAACGCATTCTTCAGATTGATCACTGAAAACCAAGATGCCGAGGCTGGAATCAGAGTCAGTAGCGCTGTGATGTCGGGCACAACAGGGAACTGAGGAATCACAATTTTATTTACCTCCCGTAAATCGATAACAAAACGATAAACAGGTGGTTTCGAAGGATCAGTGCGTTTCAGAATGGGCAACACAGGACTGTTGCACACATTTCCCCGAGTCTCCTCGATAACGTCTTTCTCAATCAGGTCATAGATAATGGCCAACAATGCTCGTTCACCATCAAGGGAGATACGATACTGGGGAATACGTGGCAACCGCACATTAGGTTTCAAATGAACGACATAAGGGGAGATGTCAAGCAGGCCCACGTCGTTGGGACCTGTTGCCCACAAAGATGCAGGAAGAGAGCTCAATTCCGGTGGAAGTTTATCGAGAGACAAGTACATTGGAGAGACAACTCTCTCACCCAAAGTAAGCTTCACTCCCGCAGGAGAACAATACAAAGTTGCATGTAAACGTTTTAGCAAGTCCAGGCCCAAGAGATTTTCACCACACCCAGTGGTTAAAATCAACGGAGCTTCGAGCTCACGTCGCCCAATTGTAAGAGGCAAAGGGCGTGAAACCGGATTGCTAACAGGGGCGCCAGAGAATCCAACGGAAACATTTGTTAAGCCAGACAAAGGTGCGCCAGGGAGTTTCGAATGCATAATAGAACTTTTCGCTGCACCAGTGTCCAACAGAAAAGGCTCAACGACGCCCGAGGTGGCAACTGCGACGTAAGGCCCTCTCTGATCAACCGGAACTGATACTACTCCCTCTCCTTGTCTATGGCTGTCCTAGTAATTACCGTCGTCAGCATCCTGATCGACGTAATAATCATCTACATTGTACTGAGCATATCGCCCTTGCGACGATCCACGTTGATCAAAGCAATTATTGGAGTCAGAAGTGTTAGTGGAACGATCATTCTGAGCACCGCGACCTCTACCACGTGATGTCTGTTGAGAACCACCATGACCTCCTCTAGATGAATTACCACTATTACGCTCATTGAGGACTGGACAATCAAATTTCAAATGACCCTCCTGTCTACAATAGGCACACTGATTGTATCCTAACGACGATCTCTGTGAAGAGGAATCATTTCGTGATTGTGACCTATTTGACTGAGACTGCAATCGATTACGTTGTTGCGAGTCATTCTGATTCGACCGCGGAGGGTACGCCTGTTGCAACAATTCTTTCGTTTTGAGTTCTTTCGTCTTCTTATCAGCGCGATCGTTCTCCTCTTTCTCTCTGTTCTCATAATATTGAGCCGTAGCCAATATTTGAGCCGACGTAGAAACAGCCCATGCACTTTCAGAATTTTTCAACTTGTTGCTTAAGTCAGGCAACAAGTTTGAGACAAACTTGTCCACAAACCACCTCTGACCACCTTCGGTACCCATATCTTGACCACTGTGGTCAATGAAAGCCTCCTCAAATCTCGTAAAGAAATCAGAGACGCTCTCATCCTTCTTTTGCTTGCAAGCGGAGAGTTTGTCCCAATTTACCTTCATGGCAGGCCTAAGCGTTTTCATTAGAGTTATAATTCTCTGAGGGAGATTAGCAATTAACTGTTCAGGTTTCGCACCACCAACTTGTAAACCATCAGCTGCTATAAGCGCAGCCCAATCACCACCTAGTTCGTTCGCATGATTCTCCTGACGAATCTTTGTCCATACCGGTTGCGGCACGACATTGCCAAACAGCATATCGATATCGGCAAGATTCATTATCGTAGCATCTACGAGCTGCGATAATTCTTTATAATACCCTGCAGGATTTTTGCGAGGGTCAGGCAAAGATTGCTTTACCTGTAAAACTTCTGATCGTTTCCATGGAAGATGGATCCACACCCTCTGAAAGTGCGGCAAGATCGGGGGTTGAGCTGCAGCATTACCCGGCATAAATACCGGTGGAACTTCGCGCATGGGGTACTGACCAGGTACTCCTAACGATCCTTCAATGTCTTCTACAAACAATGCTCGTGGCATTATAGAAGGACAACGGGACAGTAATTGCTCGACTGCACGTCGAACACTGCTACCTACTATCATTCCACTCGAAAACTGAAGCTGTAGATTACTCAAGGCAGTCATTACATCATCAGATGCGTCAGCCGATATTAGGTCACGTAAAACCTTGCACATTTCTTCAAAAACATATCTTTGTGTCGGTATATTAAATTGATCGAATGTATTTAATACCGAACGTGGAGGATTCCTAACAGGGCATTTCATCCAACCCGTAGCCATATTATACAATGAGTCACGCTCCCCACCACCAGGAAGCTGACTTCGTCTTTGAGGACCGTCCGAACCAGCGGACTCAAGAATAGGTCCAAGAGAATTAAAGAAGTTAGCAGCTACAGAGGGGGTACGACGTTGAACAGACGGAGACAAAGAATAACCCAAAGGGGTAACAAGAGAGGTACCAGAAACAGAGGGAACAGCAGGAGAAACCAGAACAGTAGATGCAGCGGGAGCAGGAGTATGAGGAAGTACAAGTGGAGGAGCAGTAGGGACAGAAGCAGGTAGAGGAGCGGGGACAGCTGGAAGTACAGGGACAGGAGCTGGTTGGGGAGCAGGAGCAGGGGGAACCACAGGAGCGATGGTACCCTGTACATACGGAGGTGGTGACTTCATGAGATAAGACATTAAGGGGTCCTCGGTACCTTCCTCCCTTTTGTCCGTATCCGCCGGTAAAGCGGGATAGCACTTATCTACAGACATACGTTGCAATCTATCGAAGACTTCCTTTTTCTTTTCCTCCTTATCTCGCTGAAACTGCTCTGCTTTCTTTACTATGGTAGCAACTCCATCCCTCTGATTACGTTTTAGCAGTCTGATTTCTCTCTGTTTGGCTTCTTTACGCCACAACCGAAAGGCATCAAACATGGCCGGCCTTGATTTTTTCTTAAACAATTTAGCCTCGAGGTTATCTAAAATCGGGGTCTCGAAACTACCATGAGGTGGCCAACTAAGGACACCGTCTTTTTGAGTATAGCGGATCCAATATTCATTAAAAGTAATCGGACCTAGTCCGTGCTTGCTGTAGAGCTCATACGTCGGAGTTCCAACCGGAGGTATCGGACACGAGTCCTCCAATCGGGAATCCGTACCACAACGACTAAAACAACTGAACAAAGTACTACGGCCAGGCATCTTGCACACTAGCTGTGTTTCACAAACTTCAAGGGTTACGGGATTTACCAAGTCCCAGCAAAGAGCAAAAACCCTCGGTTTTTGGCGTCTGCAGGCGTCAAATATTACAACAAAGAACCAAGTACTAAGAACCACAAATGCAATGGAACCATGCAACAACTAAGCAACCACAACTAAGGACTCTGGGAGCGACCCACAAATACTTAACTCAAAGATCGATGGCGTCGCCAGGAAGGCCCGTCAATCGTCTCGCTGTACCAAGGTCTACGCCAGGCGCCAAAACAGGTCTACAGTCAGGGCAGCAGTCCGTCACAGCCGTCAGGAGGCGGGAATCTTCGCGGGAAAAGTCGTCGGGCCACTTATTTCAACAACAGGATCGATGAAGCGGGGTGCACCTTCCCTCGGAGATTTCACACGAAGTTCCTCACGATCGTCGGGCTTGGACCGGTACCACTGATGCAGCCCCACGTTGGGCTCCAACTGAAGGTCTGGGTTATTCTAAGACCCAGTGGTGCCAGGGGACAACACCTGAAACCTTCGTGGGTAACCTGTTCCAGCGTACAAATGACAGAGACACGGGACACTTCCTTCGGCGTCAAAGATTCGAGGTTTATTACTGCAGGGAACACAGAAGTCACAAGAAGTACAGCGTCTGTATGTTCGAGGAGTCTGCTTCGAATTGCTACTGTGGGTCGCTCCTTTTATACACATTTCTCTCATAGATTAACATGATACACAAAGGTTTACAACTTGGTTCCCATCATTATCTCCAAGAGGGGTTGCTTTGATGCATTCAGGGTCCGGAACATAAGTACGGAAACATTTGGTGGTTCCCAACTGTAAAAACCCATCTTCCCACCATTAGTACATTCCAATTGGCAGTAAACAGATCGAAGGAGGAACAGAAACAGGTGCAAAGGAAGGCAGTAACAGTGGGGAGATCGGAAAGGGTGTAAAAGGGGTGGTATTGGGAAACACGAGCTGCAGGCATCAAAGGGACGTGCCTAATGAGATGCACGGCTGAAACAATAGACCGACACAGCAAGATGAGCCTCGAGCGGGGCCCTCTGCCTTACAGTATCGTCCCCCTCATCATAAAGACACTTTCAAAGGAAAGGTGTCTTCCGCAAGAGTCTTGGGAATCCCAGGGTCGCGAAGCGGACAGCGTCCGTTCGCTGGCTACTTGAGGGCAAGAGACAAAATGGATGCCGTATCTAAGATGGAACCCGTGGGCTCGGATGAAGAAACCCACGAAACAAACGAACGGTTTAGGTTAGCACAGCGAAACTGCGTACACCCACTAAACTCGTCATTTGCGGTTCATAGATACCAGACTCGACCATATTCGTACGAGTCAAAAACACTACTTACAATCGTCACGGAACCTCAGCTTCTTTACATTTTGAGTTCTCCTGATGGACTCTCACCATTTTTTTCTGATGAAGGTGTTACAGGTTACTCTTTGATTTCGATGTTGCCGAGATGTTCCTGATGAGGGCTTGTCTCCTTCAAGGCAGTCTCTGTGCTATTTAAGGGACCATTTTTAGGTCAGGCATTCACTAAAGTCTTTTGAGTTTGCTAAAATTATATATAGGGACTTTCAGTCAGGCCTTTCATCCACTTCCCTATTATTAATGTCATTTACATTTTAATTCCAACCACTACAGCATGTCGCAGAAGGTCAGGCCATGTCAGCCATTGGCTCACTTCACTGTGAGTAACAGTAAAGGCATTCAAGGAGCACAAATCACACACAAATTACCTTTATTTTGCCAGGGACTGCTGTGGCAATGTGTGTTTTTGAGACCAAAATTATTTTTGTTTTAGCCAAGGTCTAATTTTTATGTTGCGGGGGGGTCCGCAGCTACCCAAACCGGAGAGTTTGTCAAAAAACTTGACAAAACAACCTCCAGTTGCAGGCTGAAATATTAAGTTTGGACACGTTCAGTGGGGTGAGTATGTAACTTTTGTGGCTGAGGCGGTCCTAAATTACTAGCATAACTTACTTACTTGATTAATAAAGTGCCACACATGCCCTGCGTCTGCCACAGTAAGGATGTTCAACATATAACAAAGTTTATGAATTCTAATTCAATTATTTTTTGCTCAGCTGTAGAATCAATCTATATAGTTGGTGGAATAAGTACATTAGCCCAAAATAACAAGCTTATACATAAAGAGTTACCCGACACTCAAAAATTCAATTGAATCCAACTGGATTCTCTGATTTAATATATAATTTTTGAAAAAGAGAATACAAATATTTACATGTTATAATCAACAAAAATCTTATTTAGTATAAAAAATGACCGTGCACAGAGAAAGATAAAGATTGGTGCTCAAGTGATTGATCGGAGAGATCAGGAAAACAAGGTGTGAAATTTACTATATACAAAGTAATGAGCCTGCCCTAATTTACGCTTGTAAAAAGTGGATTCTTTTTACTCGCTTCTAATTATCAAAACAACAACCTCCATTGTCCTTAATTTGCACTCTTGGCAAGGGGATTCGGAGGAAGAGGGGAAGGGGAGGGGGGGCAAAAAATATTAGATGCAGGCTCCAAAGGGAGAAGTGTCGACGTTTCGACCCACGTATACTCCGGGTGATTAGATTCCTCAACTTAGGGTCTTCATCAGGACGGGATCAGGGAGGGATAGGGAATGTTTCCAAGTGCTCGTCGGTTAAAAACCAATGTCAATGGGCACCCTTTTGTGGTGAAATACCATGTGTGCGACGATTAGTCCGCACCAAAGGTTAGTTTTAAATTGGGCGCGATGTGTTCAAAAACCGCTTTCTATCTCATTCCGTCGTCTTCACACTGTGGAAGCAAGCGTGATTGCCGTGTATGCCTGGTTGCTTAGTAACCGGCGTCACTGAGTCAAGGGACTATAATCTCTAATCATTTTTGAAAGAAACGCGGAGAGGTCCAAACGCTGCCTTTCTCCTTCCTCGCGTCTGCAGAATGCGGAAGCGAACGTTTTTGAACACATCGCGCCTTCAAGAAAAAGTAGAGAGAGGGTACCGATTCATTTCTTGAACAATATCGCCCCGAAAGATTCGGTGCGCCCAATTTAAAACTAACCTTTGGTGCGGACTAATCGTCGCACACATGGTATTTCACCACAAAAGGGTGCCCATTGACATTTGTTTTTAACCGACGTGCACTTGGAAACATTCCCTATCCCTCCCTGATCCCGTCCTGATGAAGACCCTAAGTTGAGGAATCTAATCACCCGGAGTATACATGGGTCGAAACGTCGACACTTCTCCCTTTGGAGCCTGCATCTAATATTTTTTGCCCCCCCCTCCCCTTCCCCTCTTCCTCCGAATCCCCTTGCCAAGAGTGCAAATTAAGGACAATGGAGGTTGTTGTTTTGATAATTAGAAGCGAGTAAAAAGAATCCACTTTTTACAAGCGTAAATTAGGGCAGGCTCATTACTTTGTATATAGTAAATTTCACACCTTGTTTTCCTGATCTCTTCGATCAATCACTTGAGCACCAATCTTTATCCTTCTCTGTGCACGGTCATTTTTTATACTAAATAAGATTTTTGTTGATTATAACATGTAAATATTTGTATTCTCTTTTTCAAAAATTATATATTAAATCAGAGAATCCAGTTGGATTCAATTGAATTTTTGAGTGTCGGGTAACTCTTTATGTATAAGCTTGGTATTTTGGGCTAATGTACTTATTCCACCAACTATATAGATTGATTCTAAAGCTGAGCAAAAAATAATTGAATTAGAATTCATAAACTTTGTTATATGTTGAATCTATGTCAAGGACCACTTGTTCACTATAATACTTGCTACCCAGGTCCTTTGACTTAATTGGGTCACCCCCTGTTTTATAACAACAGTAAGGATGTTGTCACTGGTAGGAGCCATCCACGCCTTGGTGTGCACATTTTTCTAGTTAAAAACCCACTGAGACACAGGGATACATGCTAACATTTCAGAAGAGTAGAGTGGGATATTTATAAATAATAATCAGGAGAAGGATTTCTCCCATTGACTTCTAATGAGGCCTGAATCAGTTCTATTGGTATGTATGGGACATTCAAGTGTGCTGCTGCAGGATCGGATATCTGAAATGCACATATTAGTTTTTAGGTCTTGCCTAGAGTTGCAGCGCATGCGCTACTCGCTCGGCGAGACATATAGTGAGAGAGGAGATTTCAGAAGGAGACTTGAAGCCCCACCCATCATTTTCATTGGGTCGCGTCAATGTTTATGCTAAACGCTGGCTTCCCATTGAAAAGGATGCTTTTTGGTCACTGACCTTTCTCCCTTTTGGACGGCCCATCCGGACTGGGTCATCTGCTTCACGGCTGTTGTGAATCACTTTCTTATCTATAGGGGGGGGCCATCTGTTTCAAATTAGCATGGCATTAGTGTGGCCATGCTAATTAGAAACAGATGGCCCCCCCTAAGGATAAGAAAGTCTGCAGGCACTACCATGCACACAAAGGACCGTGCGAGCGAGCCCGCGTGGCTCTCTTGGCTTATTGGCAACAGCTTGCCAGCCTTTGTAATGGTACCTGCATAATTGAATAACAGGATGGCAGCTGCACTAATTTTCCTCTTAATAAAAATCGAAACGTTGGGTGACAGAAGAGACGTGCTAATTGAAGCTATTTTCATATCCAACTGTGAGAAATGAATTTGCTTTCTCATAAGTTTTGTTTTATGTTTGGGTCGTCTGGGGACAGTTCACTTAACACCTGCCTCAGTGTTGTGCACCTCTTATTCAGTGTTTTTTTGTTGCAAATCCATAATCACGTTGCAAGACATTTTTATCATAATTTCTCAAGCACTTCTTATGTCACAGCACGCTATGTACCACGCATTATTGTGCTCAAGACACGCAGGCTGTCTGCGGCTTGTCCTCGCGCTCTGGGGCAGGGCTCGGAATACTCAGAGGCGCCGCTACTCTCTGGGCTGCAAGATGCTATTGCGGCGCGAGCGAACCTATCACTGAGGAAAACACGAATGCTAATCACAAGCCCAGCAAATGTCACTGTCGTGTTTTCTCATTGTGTAATAAAGAAATGCTAAGAAGAGCAATAGGGATGAGCAATGTGCATCTTTGACGATATCTGGCAATGCAAACTGGGGCGAACATTGAAATATTATCCTTGAAAGGATTGCCTTTAATGTTATGAGATATGATTCACTGCAGACGTTCACGCATATAAAAAGTGACTTCTGTTCCACTTTCATTTTTCATTGACCACCATTGCCTTCTGTGCCACAAAATTCGTATTCCCTCATCTTTTCCCACTGCTCCTCTACATAATGTTCTGTTTTGCTCCTGAAGTACGCATACGCCAAGGCTTCTTGGCATGAGGGATATTCAACAGTACAACAGACTTTACTCACCCCCTCTAAAAATTATTAAAAATGCCAGATTTTCAGAGCGTGCTCACTTCTGCCCGGAATTCATAATTTCACCATGAAAACTCAGGGTTGTGCTTATAATCTTCAGTAACTCCACACCTACAGTTACTGGTACTCCTGGAACTATTAACATGGGTGGGGTGGTGAGGGTCAAAGCTACCAGTTATATATTTGGGCACTAGTAATGAGAAGCCTGCGACCCTATAAGATTTTACTTTATCAATCTTAGACCAGGGATGGAAAACATCACCTCATTTTAAAAGGCTAAACTATGGGTTATTCCATATATAACACTGTGGCATGAATAACCCTGTGCGCCAAATTCACAGCTTTCAGACAAACATATTATATAAATGGATGCTGGAGGAATTTACGAATCAAGGCTAATATATTGTCATCGTTTTCAGGCCCCAAATCAGGTCGGTTGCTGTATTTTGAATCAACTGTAGTTTTCTTTTCGATCTAATGCCCGGTTACTCACCGGTAATATTCATTACTCCGAGTCCTGGTCTTCCCGTCCCATTCCTTAACAGTGAGCAGCTAATTTGCTCCCCAGAAACCCTATACCTAGCTGAACATTTTTAGCAGTTCCCCCAATATGGTGCCACCTATCAAGCGATCATATATGGGCAAGTGCGTCACACAACTTCCTGAGAATAACAACGAACCCCAGACAACAAAAACAATCACCCTAAAGAAACCCCAGGGAGGGAGGGAAGGGCTCAGTAATGGGACGGGAAGACCAGGACTCAGAGTAATGAATATTACCGGTGAGTAACCAGGCATTACCTCCTCATCCAGTCTTCCCGTCCCATTCCTTAACAGTGAGCCCATACCCTAGCACACGGTGATTGCAATAAGAAAGACCAGAAATTGAAGCAAAACAGGTTAATGTAATCAAATGAAAGCAGTACAAATCAAACATCATGTACAGCAGACAAAACATGAGAGCCAAAGGCAGTCGACACCGCCATCCCCAACTGAAGATGGTCATGAGAAACAAATGTATGGGGAGAGGTCCAAGTGGCAGCGTAACAAATGTCACAAGGAGGCACCCTTGAACATTGCCCAGGAGGAGGAGACACCCCGGGTTGACCGACCCTGCACCGAAGAAGGGAGAGGAAAGTGAGCGGCTTCCTAAGCAGAAATCACAGCACATTTCACCCAACGAGACAAGGTGGACAAGGAAGGACGAAGCCACTTCCCGGAGGTCCCTTAGGTAACAAACAACCAATCAACCTTAGGAAAGGCACTGGAGCGATCCAAATAGATGCGGAGAGCCCGCAACACATCCAAAGAATGTAGAACCACCTCCTCCGGAGAGGAGAGGAGGGGTCCGGAAAAAAAACAGGGACAATATCCTCCTGACAGTGGGAAGAAGACAAAACCTTGGGCAGAAAGAACTGACAAGGACGAAGAATCCCTTTGTCCAAGCAGAACGCAAAAAGGGGGAAAAGCCATCAAAGCACCAATCTCACCAAACGCCACCAAAAAAACAACATTAGCCGTAAGAAACGGAAGGTCCACAGAAAGTAAAGGCTCAAAGGGGGCCCAGTCAAGGCCTGCAGAACAATGGGAAGATCCCAGGCTGGGACAGGAGAGCGAGAAATAGGACACTGAATCAAAAAACTACACAGAAGGTGAGCCACTAAAGGGGACACAGAAGACACCTCAGAACCCTGAAAAGCAAGAATGGCAGCCCATTGCGCACGGAGAGTCAACACAGCGAGCCCCAGGAAAAACCCATCCCACGAGAAGTCCAGCACCCATACAGCCGTACAGGTGGCGGATAAGAGGCCCTTCCCAAGGCACCAGCAGAAGTTATTCCAATGATGGTCATAAGACTTCAAGGTGCAAGGACATCTAGACAACTGAATACTCTGGGCCACTTTGACAGAACAACCCTGGTCCAACAAATTCAACTCTTCAAGTGCCAGACCCCCAGCCGGAGGCAGCGTAAAGATGACACTCTGAGAAGAGGAGCCCGCAGAGGGGACGGCAAGAGGGGAAACTGCCAATGGGGGCACACCGACAAGGACAACAGAAGGGGAAACCAAGGTCGACAGGGGCCACTCCGGCACCACCAGAAGTATCTCCGCTCGATCCAACCGAAGTTTCCGGAAGACCATTCTCCGTCCCCCGAAGATACACCGCCGTCAGAGACAACAGATTGTGCTCGGCCCAAAGACCGATCGTCCAAGAGAGGAGAAACAGAGACCGGCACATGCCCCCTTGATTTACATAAGCCCGAATAACCTGGTTGTCGGTCTGCACCGAGACAGCACAACCCAGAAGAAGAGGAGCAAACCATAGGAGAGCCAACCAAACCGGCCTCAACTCCTTCCAGTTTGATGACTGGCAAGACTCAAACAGGGACTACCGCCCTGAACCTTGGAAGGACCCATGACAGCTCCCCAACCAATGGCACTGGCATCCGTTGACACCACCACCACAGCCGGAGGAGGAAGAAGGTGGAAGCCCCGGGAAAGAGACAGAGGGGACAACCACCATTGGAGAGCCTCCCGTATCCCCGGGGTGACAGCAATAAGAGCCTCGTACTCCTGAGGCAGGATCCCAGTGTGCCAGAATGGGATGCAGGAGGGGATACAAATGCAGCCAGGCCCAAGGGAGGAGATGCAGAGTGGAAGCCATCTCCCCCTGACTTCTCAACCAGAGCCGGACAGACACCCGGGAGTGGGACAGAACCCAAAAAAAATTAACAGAACAAAGTCAACTGACGCTCCCTGGAGAGGAACACCATGACCAGATCCATGCGGAACAGAGCTCCCAGGTACTTCAGAGACTGGGAGGGCAGCAGGGAGGACTTCCAGTGGTTGATGAGGAACCCAAAGGACCCTAGAAGATGACACACCTGGTCCACATCTGACAGAGCCTAAGAAAAAGAAGGCGAAACAATCAACCAATCGTCTAGATAGGGAAAAACCTGAAGACCTCTGGAATGGAGAATACCCACCAGAGGGTCCAAGAGCTTCATAAAAACCCTTGGCGCTGACGAAAGGCCGAAAGGAAGCACGTGGAATTGAAAGTGTCGGGAACCAACAGCAAATCGGAGATACTTCTGATCCACAGGATGGATAGGGACGTGCAGATAAGCATCCACCAGGACCAGATGCAGGATGGACAGCAAAGTCACCATCTTGAATGTACGTCTGGGAATGAAGAGATTGATCCGCTTGAGATCCAAGACAGGGCTAAGATCCACTCTATACTTCTAGAAGACCAGGAAGAGGATCGAATAGCAACCCTTGCCCCTTTCCAGAGGTGGAGCCTCCATGATAGCCGCCTTCTCCAACAGAAGTCACACACCCTCCAGCAAAGCCTCCCGTTGCAGAGGATGACGGGGCAGAGGGGTCATCCCAGAAGATGAGGGGGGAGAGGAGAACTCGATCCGATAAACCTTCTATACAGTCTGCACCGCCCAGGCATCCAGAACCCCCAACCAGCAGTGTAGAAAAAAACGAAGGTGACCCCCAACCGGAAAAGGCAGACAGTCATTGTGCAGCGGAAGTAGTGGCGGCAGCACCACCGGCAGGGGCACAGGGCTTTTGCACTTCCAGGGATCCCCCGGCCATGACCCCTGCCACGAAAGGGCTGCGAAGCTCCCCGAGCAGAAGGCCCAAAGGCACGTCGGTAGCCAAACCCAGGCCCCCGAGAAGGAGGACGGACAGGAGCCACAAGTTTGCGGTTTTTCGCTGACTGTTTGACCATGTTCTCCAGTTGGGGCCCGAACACCTTGGACCCCATAAAGGCCAACCGAAGAAGGACTGCCTTTTGAGAAGACTCAGTCTTCCAGGAACGCATCTAGATATGACGCCACGCAGCAATCGAAGCACCAGAAGCAGCCGCAGCGGCACTCAGATTGTCAAAAGAGATGTCAAATAAATAGCAAACCTGCAAC
The DNA here is from genome assembly GCF_964263255.1 of Lissotriton vulgaris. Taxonomy (NCBI): domain Eukaryota; kingdom Metazoa; phylum Chordata; class Amphibia; order Caudata; family Salamandridae; genus Lissotriton; species Lissotriton vulgaris. The sequence goes on along the minus strand of NC_141685.1, from coordinate 960,520,316 downwards.
TCCATGAGGGCCAAGAGGGAGGAGGCATCCTCCCCATCCTGCAAAAGAAGAGCCAGGGCCTTGAAATCTTTGAGTAGGGACTGGACCATGTAATTGGAATAGGCCGTCGCCCTGACAGAAAAATTGGAAGCATGGTAGGAAGGCTTCACCGCACCCTCAACACGTTTATCCACAGCGTCAGAAGGAAGGGCGTCATCAGACAGAACCAAACTCTGTGAGGAAAGACCATCCATTAAATTGTCCACTTTGACGGACTGGGGAAACTCAGAAGAAAACCCTTTCAAAGGATAACGCCAGGACAAAAAGCGAGGGAAGGTGGACTTATCAACCTCCTTCCACTCATGATCCAGCACCTTGCGCATAGCACCATGCAAGAGGAAGGACTCTGGAGCCGGTTGGTGAAAGTGGGTAAAGAAGTCATCCTCCAGGACATCAGACACAGGAGGAGCGAATCCCAAATTATCGCACACATGAGAGAACAAATCAGAGAGCTCAGCACCCTGAACAAAACGCCCACGCACACACTCCTCCTCCTCAGGATCCAAATCGTCGGCAGGAGCATCAGGTGGATCGACAGACCCACAAGGCACCTTGGCAGAAGAGTCAGCCGCTTCCCGAGCCCGGAAAGCAGCAGAAACAGCCTCATTAATAAAGAGGCGTAGGGCATCCGAAGTTGGAGCAGCAGAGCCCGAGGTACCCTGGTCCATGGCAGCGAAAACAGGAAAGAAGCAAGACAAGGCACTGTAACAACCAGCAAAAGGTCGGGGACCAACTGAAAAAAGACCAGCTTTAAAGAAACTAAGTCCCGAGGCACGCCACCTCTCGCATAACCAACAAAGTGGACGGATGCTGAAAAGGAGAGCCCGGCCACCGGAAAAACTCGGCCGGCCGCCGGAAAAAATGGACGCTCTGTGCCGTAAGGAACCACAGAAGACCCGCGCCCACTATAGCAGGGCGTGATGGGAGTTTCAGAAGAGGAGCGGCCGCTACTGCACGCCGCAGATGAAAAGAGGCACAAGTGGCCGCTAGAGCGGGCCGTGCAAACCAAAGAACATAAATAGAACAAGGCAGTCGCTACAGCAGGCCGCGACAAACAAAATAAAACAAAACAGGAACGATACACTTACCGGACCCACATCCTGCTAGGCAAAGAGAAAACTGCGAAGGCATTAAAAACGAACAGGAAGTTTTGTGACGTACTTCCACCCTATATGATTGCCTGATAGGTGGCTCCATATTGGGGGAAGTGCTAAAAACAGTTCTGCTGGGTATAGAGTTTCTGGGGAGCAGACTAGCTGCTCACTGTTAAGGAATGGGACGGGAAGTCTGGAGCAGGAGGTAATAAGTGTGGTGCCGTCTTTACGGACACTGCGCTATGCAATGCAATAGGTGTTGCTTTTGGTATTGTAAATAACAATGCCTTTTAATTTTTTTAAAGGCATTGCAATGTCAATAGCTCAAAATAATGTCATTGCTTGACCTATTGCATTGTAAATGCTTGTCCTTACCTGTCAGGAAGGAGCACGGAGAAGCCTATAGCAGACAGAGAGCGCGTGACAAATGTGCGCGCGCCTGCAGGAGCAGGGTACTGGCAGTGCATACTCTGAGTCACACAAAACTAGTCAGTCAGCTGTAGCCAGGGCTTGATTTGAGCAGGCGTTTCGGGGTGCTCAGCACCTGCACTTCTTTCACAGGGCCGGTGCTATAATTTCTGAACCTGGAGGTGGTGGTCTCAATATCAATTGTTCAATTCAAAATAAAAAGAATTACATACATTGCATGGTGACTGGCTGTTAAATGTTCATAGGCAGGCCGGCATACACCTGTCCAGGCAGGCATGAATGTGTATCACCACGTTAGTGAAGATGTCATCACGCTGATCACAAATCCAAGAAATCATCGACAAACTATGGCTGGCATTCTATTCTCCTAGTCTGCTGCACCCTGCCACTGCCTGAGCCTAAACCTCCCATTGAATAATTGTAGCTGGGGGCTGGCTCATGACGGAGTTGAGGCAAGGAAGCCGGAAGAGTGCATTTGGAACTTGGGAGTGAGGGCTCTTGCGGAAGAATAAATGAAAGTAAGTGTGGAATTTCCACTTGTTGCATAGCCAGAGTAGCATATCCGGCAGCCCTGCATTGCTCCTATCCTCAAAGTGCTTGATGCGGCTGTGGCAAACACAACTTTTGCACGCCATGGTGTCACCAGTAGAATCTGTGCGCTGCACCACAGCATGGTCATTTTTGAGGATGTAGTGAGTCCAGTAGGTACCACAGCCATACTTACCAGCATTGGCAGCATTAATGCTGGGGACAATCCTGTGCTGTAGCAGGCAGGGTCACAGCAAGCTGAGCAGTGGATGCCGATGCTGTCGCATCCCTGGACCTACTCATTTTTTTTTTATTAATTGCTTTATTAAGTATATTAAAAATACAACAGCAGATGAAGGCGCCGACCAAAACATTAGCCCCGGACAAAACCACTTGCAGCGTTCATCGTTGATACTATTAAAATAACAAGGCCATAATGCCAACATCCCGTCAGAGGGCAGGCGGCGTTATACTTCATATACTTTGGTGTACAGTTCAGCAAAGACCATTGAGGAGAACCTATCCCTGGACCTACTAATTACAGGCAGCACTAGCAGTGACATGACCTGCTGTGCTCAAGCAGCCGCCTGTTCCGCAATAAACCCAGTCCTACCACACTGATTAATATATGCAAAAAAGCATTTTCATTTGGTGTACATTTTGTTTTTGCACTCGGTGTAGGTAAGAAAGTAAAACACGTCATCTTCCGCTTCTTTAGGAATGACAACAGGAAAACGCAGAGTTCAAAATAGCAGGGACATGTACAGGCTGACGACAGGGGTCACAGGCAGCAGCAGTGTTAGAAATGAGAGACAGTAGAGGAAAGAGGAGAAGAACCAACAAGAGAGGAGAGAGCTAAAACGGAGCAAAGTAGAAGAAAAGGAGGAGAGCAAATCAGATACAAAGAGAAAGCAGCCATGATGTGAGGAAGAGAGCATTAAGAAGAGAGTAGAATGAAAGGATGTAGAGGACAGGACAGAGGAAAAAAAGCAGAGAAATGATAAAATGGAGACACAGCTAATCACTGGTAGAGAGTGATAGTAAAGAGCCAAGATCGAGGGGAGAGAGAGCAGAGCATGGATAAAAGTGAAGGGGAAAAAGGGCAGGGCTAGAATGAATAGAGGGCAAATCAGAAATACAGGGTGTGACAAAGGTAATAGAAAACAATTAGAGAGGTGAGAGGATAGACTCTTAGAGGAAAGACTTGGAGGACAGACAACAGATCAAGGTTAGAAGATAGAGACTGAGGCAGTGAGAGTGTTGAAAGTGGGGCTTACTGGAGGAAGAAGTGAGCTGTGGCCTCATTGGCAACATTTTCAGCACCTGCACTTTTTTTTTACAAATTAAGAACTGGCTGTAGTTCGCCAATAAATGTAAATCGGGAGGAGGTAGACTAGCTTTGAAATCGGGAGGGTTGGCATGTATGCACAGGTGAAGCTGAGACAAGGGTCACCGGATTTGCTCACGCTATCCTCTTCCTAGCCCCGCAGGCCTGTTATATTGAACGCACCCAAACTGACTTCCTTTCTAGCGCTTACATTTTAAGTGCTGTAATAATGCAAATCACAGGCAGTGGTCTTCATTGCAAGGAGATCGGCAGAGGAAAGGTTGACATAGCCTCGCGAGATCTGAACTGGTAGACGTCATGCCCCCCAGAGTGCTGCAGCATGTGAACCTGCCTGCCAAGGACTATTGGAGCACTTGAACAGCGCCTCGTAGCATCGATGAGGCCCCAAAGTACTCCTGGTTGAATGATAATTAAGAGGTTACTCCATCGTTGTACTTGTTTGGTGAAGTGTGTGGGTTCACAAATGTGACCTTTGTGATAAAAAATTGTGTCACTGGTGTAGGCCATAGATGTGCTCCGATCGCGCAGTGGTGAAATGGTAGGGGTGCTCACGGGCAGAGCAAGGCGAAAAGTAACATGACAGACTATCACGGTTTTTTATATGCGTAACCTCTTTAAGTAACCCGCAAATGCCTTTCTTTAGGGCGATTTGCACTGTTTGCAGATGTATTCATATAGTACTTCACGTCCGTGCCAAGGCATCGAAGAGCTTTAAGGTGACTTTGATTCTCTGTCCAGGTTGAGGGAAAAAACATTGCAGAACAATTTCTTTTCCAGTTACGTGGGGGTTCCGAGGGTGTTGATGTAGAGACTTCATAAAATAAAATAAAAACGCACACTAATTTTTCGAAATGTGGGCTAACTGCTAACTCAACGGAAGTACACACACACACGAGTATACATTGTGAGCAAATCATTTTTCCAAGGTCTCAGGCTTGTAAGAGTAAACAATAATTTGCACCGGATTTTTGCTGTTCTGTCGTGTTCGAGTCGCTATACTGTATATTTTCATAATGTACAGCATGTTCATTCTCAACTGTATATGTTATACTGCCCTCCAGTGGCAGGAACAGGAAGTGCAATTTCTTAGAGACCGTTTGTCTATTACAAGCAGAGCCGACTTTCGGCATAGGCGAGCTGGGGCCAGAGCGCCGCCAATCTTCAACGGAGGAGCTCACGTAGCAGGTTAAAGTTATTCTAATCATTTTCCCATGTTGCATTTGCTGTATTTAAAACAGTTTTAGACCACCCATTCATCTTTCACCCCCTGTCTCCACAGCACACACAAACACCCCCTCTTCACCACAACAAACAACTTGGCACCAGCCTAACGAAGCTAAGCTGTGGGTGATTCAGGTGATTTGGGGAGGAGCAAGATGTTTGTGTTCAGAGGCCAGTTACCAGCAGCAGCGAAGGCAATAGCTGCTGCCAAGCCAAGTATATCCAAAAACAACAGTTGATGGACAGAATGGAGAACAATGTCATTCATTCAACCCAGTACAGATATCTGGGCCTAAATCCATCATTTTTTTGAACTCCACACCACCCCAGTTCAGACATGGCCATATGCAAATCAGCCTTGACCCTTTGCCTCATGGGAACAGTCCAGCCCGAACTGCCAAGCCATGTCTTCCCTGGAGCGGAATCAAGCATCCTACGACCGGTTTCTGGCTATCAGCCGTCTTCAGCCAGAATAGCTTGATTCCAGTGGTGTGGAGAGCACGGGACTCACGTCTGAGCATACCCATCGCACTCGGGTTGACAAATGCAAAAACAACAGTTGATGGACAGAATGTAGAACAATGTCATACATTCACCTCAGTACAGAGATCTGGGCCTAAATCCATGATTTTTTTGCACTCCACACCACCCCAGTTCAGACATGACCATATGCAAATCAGCCTTGACCCTTTGCCTCATGGGAACAGTCCAGCCCGAACTGCCAAGCACTGTCTTTCCTGGACCGGAATCAAGCATCCTAGGACCGGTTTCTGGCTATCAGCCGTCTTCAGCCAGGATAGCTTGACTCCAGTGGGGTGGCGAACATGGGACTCACGTCTGAGCATACCCATCCCACTCGGGGTGGCAAATAAAAAAACAAGAGTTGATGGACAGAAGGCAGAACAATGTCATACATTCACCCCAGTTCAGAGATCTGGGCTTAAATCCATCGTTTTTTTGCACTCCACACCACCCCAGTTCAGACATGGCCATGTGCAAATCAGCCTTGACCCTTTGCCTCATGGGAACAGTCCAGCCCGAACTGCCAAGCACTGTCTTTCCTGGACCGGAATCAAGCATCCTAGGACCGGTTTCTGGCTATCAGCCGTCTTCAGCCAGGATAGCTTGACTCCAGTGGGGTGGTGAACATGGGACTCACGTCTGAGCATACCCATCCCACTCGGGGTGACAAATAAAAAAACAAGAGTTGATGGACAGAAGGCAGAACAATGTCATACATTCACCCCAGTTCAGAGATCTGGGCTTAAATTCATCGTTTGTTTGCACTCCACACCACCCCAGTTCAGACATGGCCATATGCAAATCAGCCTTGACCCTGTGCCTCATGGGAACAGTCCAGCCCGAACTGCCAAGCCATGTCTTTCCTGGAACGGAATCAAGCATCCTAGTACTGGTTTCTGGCTATCAGCCGTCTTGAGCCAGGATAGCTTGACTCCAGTGGTGTGGAGAGCATGGGACTCACGTCTGAGCATACCCATCCCACTCGGGGTGACAAATGCAAAAACAACAGTTGATGGACAGAATGCAGAACAATGTCATACATTCACCCCAGTACAGAGATCTGGGCCTAAATCCATCGTTTTGTTGCACTCCACACCACCCCAGTTCAGACATGGCCATATGCAAATCAGCCTTGACCCTGTGCCTCATGGGAACAGTCCAGCCCGAATTGCCAAGCCATGTCTTCCCTGGAGCGGAATCAAGCATCCTAGGACGGGTTTCTGGCTATCAGCCGTCTTCAGCCAGGATAGCTTGATTCCAGTGGTGTGGAGAGCACGGGACTCACGTCTGAGCATACCCATCCCATTCGGGGTGACAAATGCAAAAACAACAGTTGATGGACAGAATGCAGAACAATGTCATGCATTCACCCCAGTACAGAGATCGGGGCCTAAATCCATCGCCAAGTATATCCTCAGGTGGAAGCCTACCAGACAGATGACCAGTCTGCTTTGCTAAAGACATCTTGGGGACTTTCTGAAAGCTGACATAGGAATGCATTTTGCCCATTGCTTCCATTGGCTTTCTGGTTTGTTTACTGTCTCTCCCCGCCAATGTTCGATTTCTGTCAACCGGCCTTTAATTCAATTCAATTGAAAATCTTTATTCAGATACAAATATATTCATAAAAGCGCAGGTCAAAAAGCAGAATAATGGTACACAAATCAACAATCAGATCAAATCAATTTCCATTTTGGCCACCTTAGTTTATATATAACCTGTATCATAAAAAGATTAAAAGACTGATCTGTGGAAAGTAACCATATATTTTTTGCAATAATCGTTAATACAATATTAATACAAAATCAATCATAGCAACCTTCATAAAGTGCACATTGTGTTACGAGCATGTACTGCAGCTTTCAAGAACGTGGCAACACGATAAATTAATTTATCCTGTTCAATTTTGAGAATTTTTATTTAAGCTTCTTTATGGTGGACAGGGGAAGTTTTTTTGAAAAATGGTATCAAAAACCATTTTGCATATTTTGAGTAAAAATTACAAAAAAAATAAGAAGTGTAACCAATCCAATCCAAAAATCTTTATTTCGGTCATTTAGACCATAAAAGATACATGCAAATATATACATCAATATTAAAAAAAAACAAACAAAAAAAACGAATAGTTAAGATACATACACAGGGAGCAGCACAGTTCATGTCATGAGGATAAATTTAGAGAATATTTAAAAAGGCATTTGCCAACAGAAGCCATATGTTACAGTGGGGCGATGGCAAGGACATTCATTCTAAGTTGGTTTATCCTTAACCAACTTGGACCTAATGCGCCACATGGCGAAGAGAAATTTTGAAACTGCAAAAACAATGTGGGGGGAGGGGTCAGATTTCAATATTCTGTAGGATGTCAAACAATTCCTTATAGCCATGTTCCTGCATAAGGGCACCAACCAATATTTCCTTGGGGATTTATAGGTGGGGCAGAAAAACAGAACATGGATTTCCTCCTCATCACACAGGTTGCAGCCAGGGCATAGTTTATCCCCTCCATTGGTCCATTTACTTGTGAAGGATTTAATGGGTAGGGAGCCAAACCGCCGCTGTATAAACAGCTTTCTTGCCATGATCAGATAGATAAAATCCAAAAAGGTTTCAAATTTATAAGAGTTTTTGGATTGGGTAAAACAATGCGTTAAAGTGCCAGTGTTAAGTGCAGTCAAGTGGGATACAATATTTTGTTCCTTATATACTTTCACTAGTTTTTTCCTGGAAACCTTATTACAACCAATTTCTGGGGTCACCCACAGATCATTAAAGCCAAGCCTAAACAATTCTTTTTTGACAAAGGCTAGCCAGGGGATCTTGTCATTGTGGTTTAGATTCATAACATGTACACGATCTTGCCTATAGTGACTAAGCTCCTTTGTTGACCAAAGTCTATGCCAGAATCTTATGGGCATAGATTTGAGATCCTCCCTGATGGAAGGTAAGCCTAGGTCAAGACGTAAGGGAAGCAGGGGAGTTGCAGTTGGGAGGGCCAAAAGACGCCTCATAAAGCTATTTTCGGCACTTACCAACTCTGTTGCCGCTTGGTGCCCCCATAACTCGCTACCATAAAGTGCAGCCGGTTTCACTTGCACTTTATACATCTCGACTGCAGGAGCTATAGGTTTATATGTTGAGGTGTTAGTAACCTTTAAGATAGCCCCGGAGAGTTGAGAGAGCCTTAATCGCGAGCTTGCGATCTGAGGGCCCCAAAGGAGGTTCTCTTGGAGGGTTACACCCAAATACTGAAAAGTTTTAACCCTCTCTAAGACCGTAGAATTTAGGGATGGGTTGGGTCTAGTTGTAGAAGAGGGGTTGAAAATCATATATTTGGTCTTCCCTGCGTTTATCTCAAGGCCGTGCTGCCTGCAGAAGAGATCAAAGCCATCAAGGATTCTCTGGATACCCATGGGTGATTTGGAAAGCAGGAGGGTGTCATCAGCAAACATGATTGCTGGTACCCTCCTGCCTGCCAAGACTGGGGCGTCGTTATCCCCAACATTGGCTAAGTGTGAGATGACGCTGTTCACGTAAGAAGTGTAACATTGTTTGTTCACTTCGGCCATCACAAGGGCATGGCAATTGATCAAGATTGGCAATATGCCCCATGGGTAAATAAAGTAGAAATTTCACTTTGCCAGCCCTTAGACGGAAAAGGAGTCCTCGCTCCCAGCGGCCTATTGGTTTTAAGAGGTAACTGGATGGCAAATGGGAGTCAGCCTCGATAGACATATACCTAACAACGGAGGTTTTCTGAACCTCCTTTTCGTGTCTTATTTTACTGTAATGTGCATATAGAGCCTCCCGAAGGATTTTTTTATTTATGCCACCTAAATCAGTAGGGTTTAGAAAGACGTGCATAATATCCACACTGCTCAAGCTCTCCCTCACTGTGTCGAGCCATGGTATTTCCCTACCCTTCTCGCACTTGAGACAATCTGTTATTATATCTCTGGTAAGAGTTGCTGCCGGGTTTTTCCAGATTGCAAGGCAAAATATGGCAGGGCGAGCCTTTATATAATCTTCAACATAAAACAATTTTAATTCGTTATGGCAAACGTATTGTGATGTAGAGATAGGAGCACCCAGGAGTTTTCAACTGAATCAATTTTCTTTGCCCTGAATACTGTTACTTTTTGTGAAGCCCCAGGCCTCTGCGCCATATGTTGCAATAGGGATGCAAATTTTCGAGATGGCTAAAACTACCTCTGTCTTTTTGGGCTGCGGGAGGCCTAAGATTGAGTTAATAGATTTAGAAAACTTGATCCTACTGTGCACCACATGATCAGCCCAGGAGCCGTTAGCTGCAAATACCAGCCCCAGACAGGGAAAAGTGCAAGTGCGTTGTAAACTTTGGTTGTCTATAATAATAGAATTTAAAAGAGACTTTTTTGGCCCACAAGCCATAATAAATGATTTGTAAAAATTAGTGCATAAATCTAAGCTAGCTATAAAATATACAAAACCCCGCACTAAAAAGCGTAAAGCGTTGGGTGTGCGGCCCATTAAAACTGCATCATCAGCATACAATAAGGCTGGGAGTGTATTGCCATTGTTTTTACGGACATCATTTGAGGGTGTTTATAATACGGAGAGGGGCCAGGACAAATGTTCCCTCTAATTTTTCCTTCTTATGTGCGGCAATAAAATGTTGGTGTGCACTCTTTTACTGCCTGAGTGCGCAACTGAGTGATAAGATGTGCAACAAGGCAAGTCAATAAGCTACCACTTATAGGTATATAACAAGCATTGGCACTGTCAATAAGCCTTGCTTTTTAATTTAAAGTGACTTCTTAGTAACTGATTGGTTTAAGCACTGAATAAGTCATGACACATGCACCCTGTCAATCATCCTTGCGCTTGTGCATCCTTAAATCACTTAATTATTCTTGCATTTACCAACTTACACAACCACAATACAGCACATACACAAGTTGAGACACATTTACAAGATAAATTGAAGAATAAAAGTAAAAAAATACAACATGCTATCGGCTAAAAATGGCAGACATATGTGTGCAATAATAAAGTTAAACAAAGCAGCTCATTTCTTGCCCTCAGTTTGACCCTTATGTGCTCATTTCTTGCCCTCTGTCTGTTCCTTCTCTTCTCGTTTCTTGCCCTCTGTTTCTGACTTCACTGCTCGTATCATGCCCTCCTTTTGCCTTTTCTGCTCGTTTCTTACCCTCGGTTTGTGCCTTCCCTGCTCATTTGTTGCCCTCTGTCTGTGCCTTCCCTGCTCATTTCTTGCCCTCTTTTTTGCCTTTTCTGCTCAATACTTGCCCTCTGTTTGTGCCTTCTCTGCTTGTTTCTTGCCCCCTTTTTGCCTTTTCTGTTCGCTTCTTGCCCTCTGTTTCTGCCTTCCCTGCTCATTTCTTCCCCTCTTTTTGCCTTTTCTGCTTACTTTTTGCTCTCTGTTTTGCTTTTTTCTGCTCATCTCTTGCCCTCTTCCTACCATTTTTCTCCTCCCGCTGCCCAGCGCCCATCCCTCCCCCAGGACACCTTCCCTGGCAGAGTTCAGAAACAACTCTAAACATGGCTTTTTGACGAAGGCCTTGCATCCCAGCACCAGGGCCGGACTGGCTACCGGGCAGTTTGGAATGCTGCTGAGCTGGGGGATGATTTCGTTCATGGAGACCTGCGTCTGCTAAACGAAATTCGTTTTGCTTTAATTATTTTGAAGCACACGCAGGTCTCCACAAACTAAATGAGCCCCCACCGCAGTGCAATCAGTCCCCAGCTCGGCAGCATTCTAAACTGCCCAGAAGTCAGTTCGGCCCTGCCCAGCACCCAGATATCGTATGGGGTGACAGCACTGCACACTAAAAATGCTGATTGATTGAATCAAATAAAGATACTGTAAAAAAGGTTATGATTGTTTGAAAAATGTTGATTTGCAAAGTTTCTAATGGAGGTGAGAGGGAGAACTTGGTGAACTGGTTTGTGGGCAAAGGCAAGAGCCTATTGTTTGGGAAGTCCACTGCCAGTCCTTGCTTTCTGGCTCACGTTCCGAAGTACTTGACGTTTGTTTTTATAATCAGATAAGTAATATTACAAAATCATTACCCAATTACCCCTAAATGCCTGATGACCTTTTAAGTACTTCGTGCCTGGGCAAGTATTTTCAGTGGCCACTTAGAGTGTACTCTCTGCTAAGCCTAAAATGTTTGCCTTATTTGTTCATCTTTTGCTTTGTCATTTGCATACAGTTGGCAGTAACCTAGTGCACTAATAAAAGATATGAAAAGGACACTCACTTGTTCCTAATCTGTCTTAAGCCCCAAAAACCCTGGAACTAGCCCTGCTGCTGCTGTGTGTAATCACTGCCTAAGTGTCAACGGCACATACTGCAGAGCTCCTGGCAGTTTAGAGAAGTGGAGTGAAAACCTAACATATTGAGCAGTCAAAAACAGCTGAAGGTGCTGTACTTGATGGAAACATCTTACAAACAGTAAAAGGACATGTGAAGCCAGTGACGCCACACAGTGCAAAAAAAAAAGAGAAGAACTGGAGAAATCAGGAGGTGGTCAGGTCGGAGGCAGTGATGTAAGGTGCAGCACGCTGGTGAAGAGCGTTTAACACGTCACTGCAGAGGTGAATGGCCAGCAAAAAATATCAAAGGCTGCTGAACTGAGACCAACTAGCAGACCGACTGATAAAGCCTCAGACAAGCACGTGTGATGCCACAGCCAGACAGAGAAGGAGAAAACAAAAGGTGGAGGCAGCTATGCCAAGTACTACGCATCAGGTGTTAGGCTAACGCATTTCAGTGTGGTGATCCGCATCACCGCACTGAAATACAAAGTCATGCATTATACCGCCTCAGCTGAGAGGGCTGCTATAATTATAAAGCACCATACAAGCTGCAGTGGCGGCACACGGTGTGCGCTGCTGCCGGCAAACTAAGGCTGCTCCTTGGGTGAGCTATAGCTTTGTTCAGCTGTACAGGGTGGTGTGCTACAATGATACAAAGTTACAAATACACCAATGCGCCGCGATATCCCTGACATCAGAAGAGGTTCGGTGACAGCCCAATTGCTACCCAGTGTCTTGACTGTCAAGTGACTTTAGGTGGGCCTGGCTCCAGCTTCCTGGGGCAGGAGCGGGTGGGCCACCACGCAGATCAAAGTTGGCTGATGGAGCAATCATGATACCAACCCCAAAGCTGACTGCCGCAAACAATAATGGCTTACTTTTAGTAGCTTGCACGCCTGAGGTATGCGGCAGCTGCTACCGGGCCCGGCCCCACCAGCGCCATCATGGATACATGTATGTAATCAGGGCTGAGCAGCAGAATCATTGCCACGGGAATGAGCCAGTCAGTCTGCGGTACACAGCATAATCATTGCTCACGGCCAACGGGGCGGCCAATTGCTGTTGTCCGTGTTCCTAGTCAGGCCAGTGTTTATTTTATATTGATATTTCCTCATGGCCTGTGTTCCGCTGCGCCTTGGGTGTCTCTCTGTGAAGCCTTGGGAGAGTGGGTATCTGAAGCGGTTTGTGGCTTGTTTTATTTCTTGGTCAAGGAGCCTCCACCTCCCCTATTTCTTGACAGCGGCAGGTCTCTCGTCCTCACAAGCAGAGGGAAAAAAGTCAGAAGCAGCACATGAAGGTGGATTCTTCACTTAGTTAATCCAGAAACCCTCAGTCTGCCCGGCCGGCCAGATCAGCTATCACATTACATATAGAAGGGGGGTCACAGTATACAGTCTGTATGACAGAGGGAAGAATTAAATAATCATACATGTAAATACACACATAAAAATTGTATGGAGTAAAGCTCACTGTTATTTAATCACAATGTGCAAAGGGAAACAAAGCATATATCATTAGCACATTTAGATATAGCAGGGGTCTTCAAACTGTGGGGCGCGACCCCCAGGGGGGGGCGTGGTGTAATACAAAGGGGGTCGCGCACTCCCAGTCACACTTCTGCCCAGACCCATCGAACTTTAATGGCTTCAGCCCCCCTGCTCCCTTCGTGTGTCTCAGCCGGGCTGCTGCAGCTGTGGGCTTGGCTGGGCAGTGTCTGGAGTCTTATCTCCGACACTCCCGAGTTTTTGACAGGTCGTTAAAGACCATTTGCATATTTACATGCCTTTCTAATGCTTAGGAAGGCTTAGTTATTTTTTCTGGTTCCAGCACTCCCTGAGCCCCCACTCTGCCTATTCCTTACATTCAAACATTTCAATGAAACGCAGCTGTGAATAAAACTCCAGGAATTTAAGAATGTCACACTTCAACAACAAATTAAATTTACCAAGAACAAAAAAATCGTTTAACGCCCTAGCGCTCAGAAGTGACAGAAGGGTGGAATAGTGCTGTACAAATAAGTGAATAAATGTTCATGCAGACTTCAAGTCTCGTGAGCAAATCACGGAGGGATTGCACCACCTTTCCTTCATCTGAGGTCATTAAAGAGAGATCCATTCAGCAGGAATCATGTGCAGTAACACTTATTTTACATGGTGTTTATTGATAGTGCTTGTCTGAAAACAGCACATAAACAAGTTGTCCCTTAATGAAACAATTTATCTGTGTATTTGTAAAGCATCAAAATCCCACCTTTCATCTAATTCCCAGGGCTTCATATATCTTAAAAGGGTTTTTTCTGTACACAAAGTGTTTTCCACTTTTGCCAATTTCTATTATAAGAAAAATTTCTCTTATAAAAACATTATATGCAAGTTCCATTGCATCTCGGCACTCCAACTTGTGAGAATATGGTCCGGTGGATGTGCTGGAGTTGTAAAAATTTTAAAGCACTGAGTATGTAGGCTTAGGGAACCGTTTATTAACCTGCGGCATTGGCAGAGCCATGAATCCATGCTTTTTGCCCACTCCTGCTCTGGGACCAAAACTTGTTGTGCTGCCTGGACCGGAGCTGGAGTTTGATGAATATGCAGATTTATTTATATATTCTTGGTGGAGCGAAGCAAAGGAGGGTGCAAGTTCCATAACTGCGCGGCCTGCACCAAAGCAGTGAGACAGACAATTCATGCCATCCTGAACTAGGGAACAATAAGCAGAGTGGCACAGGCCGGGAGGAGCATACCGGTCCGACCCGTAAGCTCCATGAGGAGAGATGAGAGGATGAGAGAGGACGCAAAGGATAGTATTTGATTGAAGAGGTCAGGGATGAGGAGAAATGTGAAGTGCTGAAGGGAAGTGCGGACACGCAAGAAGTGAGTGTGAGCGAAAGGTGTGAGGTACTGTTAAAGCATGAGAGAAGATAACTGAGAGATGATCTGTGACCTAAAAAGATAATTTGATGCAACATGGGTGAGAGACAGCAGTGATAGGGGATGAGAGGGATTACTGGGTTGGGTGCTCAGCAGTGATTAATTTGCAATAAGAAATGTGCCAGGGCCCTCACCAGTAGGTCACTGCACTTTAACCACCAACCCATTGCCTGGCCTGCGCGGCCACCGACCATACCTATGCAACTACCAACCATAACACTTGTACAAGAGTGACTATTCAGACTATTGCAAGCCCCCAAAGCTATAAGAATGGCATGGTTGTCAGGAGTTTATTGTTTTTAATGTATATTGAATTAATAAACAGCTGTTCTGCTCATCTCTATATTATACAGACAGAGCAGAGCCACCATGTGGAAGTCTGTCATAGTGCCAGTGAGCACAGTTAGGTGCCAGTTCGGAGCACCGGAAACCACCTGCTCAAATTAGGCACTGGTGCTGAGGTAACAGGGGAGAGGGACGTTGGTTCAAGAAGGTGTGGAAGACCAAAGGGGAGATGTGAAAGATGAATGGGGGACTGGAGAGTTGTAAGATACAAACAGACAAAAAATTGAATTAATACACTTGAGGTGAATGGGAAGTGCTGAGGAGCACAAGAGGTGACGGGGCCAGAGAGGCGATGAGACAAATGCGATAAATGCGAGAGTCTGTTAGAGATGAGGGCAGTGAAAATACAGAATGGCAAGGGGTGATTAAAGGTGAAGTGAGAGGTTGCATGGGGAGAGTTCAGAAGTTGTAAAAAGGGGTGAAAGAAAATGGCCTGCTAAGTGAGAGAGGGATCCAGGGTTGGGAGACGAGAGAAGAGAGGGATGGAAGGGAGGGGGTGAGAGGAAAGCAGCATTGGTAAACCGCTTAACTCTGCACAAGACCGCCAGGGTTCTAAGTTACCCCTGCTGCTCAAGGCCAGGGCCAGGTGAGCTTCTAATGTAGCAGAATGTATTCCTGCAGAGTGGAGTGTATTTTGGTTATAAACTGGTACTGATGTGGTGAAATCGTTCCTCAGTGTTACTCAGTGTTATGTAAAAAATGTCAAAATAATGAAGCAATGCTATCCCAAAATACGCAGAATAACATAATATTATTTACGTTTTCTTCCCACACAATTTAGTCAATCCTGTCGCGTAATTTGGTCCTCACCTGCCTAATAATTCCAGTAGCCTGGCCTACAGGTTTAGACATTTTTGTCAGGAGGGGGTCCTCACACCTGAAAATGTTGTAAGGGGGGTCTCGGCATCCAAAAGTTTGAAGACCTCTGAGATATAGTGACATTCGTGCCCCAAGGTGTGAGAGAGTACAGAAGTGCAAGTGAAGAAAAGATTTTTGCAAAATGTCCTGTGTAGACAAGAAGGGAGAGGCTAGTCTTTGGCTTCACAATGCTTATTCCTTGTTGGTGTTATCAGAGGGCCAACAGTCAGAGGAAAGAAATGTCCAATACAAATTCTGACACGACCATGCTCATTGCGCATCAATATATGCCCTCAGTTTGGGATGGCGTCAGCTGGTAAGGGGGAAGGAAGAAAGTCGATGTTTCGACCCCAAACGTGATGCTAGGTGACGGTGGGACCTTAGAGCTGGATCTTCATCAGGACGGTGAAGGGAAGGGGAGGGGCTTCCGGTATCCTACAATAATGAAAAGCAGTGAGTATAAAAATTTGTGAATGGGAAGTGAATTATAAAAATACAGAGTGTCAGAAGACATTTACCGTGAAAGAATCATCATCACTGGGCCATCGGCTCCAGAAAACTGGGAGAAAAGATCTGTAACACATTAAAAAATGACGGGCATTGTTGTCATTAAAAAGGGGGAGCCAGTCATGCTGAAGATTAACGTTAAATAAAAGAATGCACTCACGAATGATAGTGTCGATGTCAAATCATAGGGATATGGTGACACGGAGGGAGCAACATTGTAAGGGGTTTACGATTGAGGTATTGCTAATTAGTGAGACTCTACGGGAGATGCCCGCAGTAGTAAGCACTCACTTTAGGTAACGTTGCGAATGACAATCCGGGAAAGGTAAGAGGACATCAGAGGTTGCCGCAGCCGTGGTCGGTGATGTCTAACACAAAGACAAGGAGCAATAAGTTGGAAGTTCTCATAATGTATGGCTGTTGCGCTTTGTCAACCTAACGGGCAAAATTGTCAACAGCATACCTGCTTACATAGAAGCCGCCTTCAATCAATCAAGGGGTCCGGTGTAAAGCCACATGAATCAGCAAACGCGTCGTGGCTCGACTGCGTTGGATATATGGACAAACGCTGCACGTGTGTACGTAATCTAATGCAGGATGTGTATGATGATAGTAGAAAGACTTCACCGGGCATGCCGAGAGAGCGGAGAATAGTGAAAATGGTGCCCCATCACAGTAAACTTAGAAAGAGTTGGAGAAAAATTGACACGAATCAATTAAAACATGAAAATAAAGGTATTACATCAAATATCCAATGGATGCACCAAGGTTATAATATATCAAAAGGGGTGCGCACCTCTCGAAACATGAGGGTGAGGTGTCCGTGTTGAAGGTAAACCATGAAGAAACAATGTAAATAGTGCACCAATCCTAGAATATATAACTTTGAGGCTCGGAGACACGCATCACTCATACATGAGGATGAAGGCTTCCCAATGTTATTGATAGTGGCTGGGGAACGATAGAAGTACACAGAAATCATACCATATATACATTGTGGTGGCACGCCCATTCTCAAAACACACGCAGGTGTGTTACCCATGGTTTAAAAAAACAGTCATGTGAGGCAACCATAATATGGACAGCAAACATAGTGTTGGTCACATAGTCTCTAAAAGATATCTGGTGGGTAAAAACTATCTTTGTATGGGGCCAAAATATTACTTGGATAGTGCAGCGAATTGTGCGTGACTACTTTCCAATTCATTAAGTCCATTGTTAATTGAATCAAAAAATGACATCCATTTGAATTCTCTAATGTTTAGGATCATGTTAATGTCCTCTAAGGCCGAGCGTTACTTTTTCTAGAACAATCCATTTCAGGGTGTCAGGAGTGTGGCCCAATCTCTTGAAGTGTTCAACTAGTGGGGTGCCAGGTACTTCGCATTGTATCCTACTGCAATGTTGCAGTATTCTGACTTTTACTTTCTGTTGGGTTTGTCCCACATATAGTTGGTCATACGGACATAGAATCGCATATATTACATTCATTGTGTTACAGTTTGTGTGAGATTTCAGGGTAATCTTCCGTTGATTATGTGCAAACTCCTTACATTGTATAGTCATTTGGCAGGCTTTACAGGATCCGCATCTGTGGTGTCCCAGAATAGGAGGAAGGTTCCACATCGATAGTACGGTGGTAGGCTCTGGAGGTTCAAGGAACTAGTGGACTACTTGGTCTTTAATGTTCTTCGCTCTTCTATATGCATGAAGGGGAAGCGCATTTTGCTGAATGTCATCTGAAATGAGGGTCCAGTATTTGTTCACAATCTTTTTAATAGCATTGCTTTTGGTTGAAAAAGTTGTCACGCAAATTATCCTCTCACTGGTTGGAGTCACTTCTATCCCTTGGTTGCAGGAGGTTCTCTCTCGGGCTATACCATGCACGTTTCCGTGCTCGTTTGATCAGTCTAGCAGGGTAGCCCCGTTCCAGCAGGCGATTCTGTCATGTAGTCTGCCTTCCTTGAGTAGTTCCTGCATAAACCCAGGAACTGCCCAAAGGGTAGGTTGTCCCTTAGTCCCCTCGGGTGGTGGCTGTTGTGTTGCAGCAAAGAGTTCCGTTCTGCCGGCTTCCTGCAGAGAGTGGTTTGGAGTGCACCGTTGTCCTCAAAGATTGTGATATCCAAAAAATCAATGTGTTTATCATTAGATTGCAATGTAAATTGGATATCCGGGCTCCTTTCGTTCAGCCAAGTGTGAAAGCACGTTAGATTGGGTTTTGTTCCTGTCCAAATCAAAAAACTTTGACTATATAGAGGACCCATAGATCTATGTTGTTGCTGAATGGGTTCTGGTCACTGAACACGTATCGCCTCTCGTAGTCATCCATAATGATCGCCAGATCTGGGGCGAATGAAGCGCCCATAGCTACTCCCTTCATCTGCAGAAAAAACTTGTTCTTAAAGATGAAAAAGTTTCTCATCATGGCAATTCTGAGAAGGTCAATGATGAAATCCGTGGGGACCGGCACTGGTGCTGTTCTTTGGTTGAGTGCTCTTTCCACAACATCTAATGCACATAGTTGAGGGATGCTCGTGTATGGGTACACAATGTAACATGTTACCAGGAGCTGTTTGGTCGAGTCAAAAGGGCGTTCGTCCACAATATTGATCGTTTGCATTGTGTCACGAAGGTATGCTTTGGTGTTTATCAGCAATGGGTTTAAGGAAGTGATCAATATATGTACAGAGAGGTTCCAGCATGGAGCCACAGCCAGATATGATCGACCGGCCAGGTGGATTAGTCATGCTTTTGTGGATCTTGGGCAGCGTGTACAAAGTAGGAAGTCTGGGATGGCATGAATTTAGAAATTGGAATTCTTGATCTGTAATGAAACCTTGGTCTCGCCCTCTTTGGGTAATTTTCAGGATCTCCTGCACCAGGGTCTTTGAAGGATCAGCAGGTAGTTTTTTGGTAACTGACCCCATCTGTCAGTTGTCTGTAGATTTCCGCTTTATACTTATTCACATTCCTGTACCACAATGGCACCACCTTTGTCCGCAAGTTTTATGACAACCTTCTTGTTGTCCTTGAGTGGGATCAGAGCTTTCTTTTCGGCAATGCTAATGTTAAATTTAGTATCCTTGTGTTCACCCAAAATCTTGTCCACATCTCGAGAGACCACGCTTTCATATGCTAGTATCTTACTGGTCATGGCATACGTTGGTGGGAAAAATGTAGATGGTACTCTCAATCCAGTCTGTGATGTTCGCTGCTGCGTTGTGGAGTTCTTAAAGTAGTATTTTAGGCAGATTTTCTGGAAAAAGCTGTAAAGTTCAGTTTTCAAAGCAAATCTATTCGGGGGTGAGGTAGGAACGTATGATAAGCCTCTACTTAGAACTTTCATTTCTTCATCCTTTAAAATGTGAGTTGAAATATTTATGACCGGGTTACTTACCACTGGTACACCTTCCTCCTGGTGGATATCTCTCCATGGCTTTCTGGTCGTAATGTGACCTGCTTCTGGCCTTGGCCTCCTACCCTGTCTGAATTCTAGTCGCTCGGTTGTCGACCGCATGGAGGACCAGTTGTTGCTGCGGCCCCTGGGGGGTCTCCATTGGTCCTATCCTAAAAAAGGGTATTGGGGTGGGTATCCGAAGTCCTGATAATTATATGATGTACTAGGACCTGGTTGCTCGGTCTCGCTCCCAGAGCTATACGAAGAATCAGAGAAAGTCGTGAAGTTTTGGATTAGATCAGCTATCACGGCACAGCGAACCATCTCCCATAGGGAACAATTATTTATTAGGGGATCGTGTTAAATAGCGTAGGCTGTGTCCGGTTTATTCCTGTAGCCCAATTAACCGGCACCGTTACTTTCGATTAGGGCATCTTCTTAAAATACAAAGAATTTCGAGCAATTTTTCAAATGGAAACGGACAGTGCAAACATAGGTGAACTGCTCACCCAGTTGTGCGTGTAAAATGTGGATCAAGCCAATCACAGTGCCTTCCTATAAAGTCCAGCTGCCTGCTTGGTTGTGACCTAAATGCGTGTCTCCCACTCTCAGCTTTCTAATGAAGTTGTGCTTACTGCTCATGTCGCTGTGTGTGTGTCTGCGCGTCACGCAGCTGATTACAAATACATTTCAGTGTGCCTTATCTTCTGTCAGCAAATTTGGCTAGAGTCTGATAAAGCGGTTGGTTATATTTCTTACGTTTTGCAGCAGTTAACTTAGTTTCTCATTGCAGCAATGTCAACATTCTGTGTGGGCATTGGAGGCTGTATCCACGAGCTCATAACAGTACGAGATGAACTGGAGAGGATTGGTTGTTGTTTTGGAAGAAACAAGCTTTCCAAGCTTCCTTTTACGGTTAGCCCCTAAAACTGTGGCAGGTGTTGATGGGCCCGAATTAAACAATAACTCAGCGACATTGTCTCCCTTGCAGTTCTCATAAGGGAGATCTATATCATTGCGACTGGGTCCTGCAAGCAACGAGGTGCCTGGTGAGGTAGCAGGCGCACCACGGAATACAGAGGAAAGGGCAGGATCCGCCAGGGCCATTCCTATCAAAGGACCAATCTGTTGAGCCTCGACTACAAGGGAAAGACGCCTCTCAGTTAGTTCAATTTCATTAGAAACTATACTGACCGCCCTTTCTAATGTGCTGTCAATACTAGTGGTACCAAAGGGGATGATGGACTATTGGTGGCAGGCCGCAGAGGGAGAGTCCCTGTGCGCTGCCCCATAGTGCGTGCTTAGAATTATTTAGCTATTACTGTTCAATTATGTGATCACTCACCTCAAGTATCTTAGCGGTTGAAGAATGTAAGAGAGGTGGCCCAGCCTTGCCTCTTCCTGATGCCGACGGACGCAGGACGAGAACGCCTCCCCCTCGTTTGCGGTAGCGGGAAGGTGGAGCGTTGCACCCTGGGACTAGTAGTCCTCCCCAGGGCATTGTTGCGTGCGGGTTGAGCGGGTATCAGCGGGTATCCGTGCGGGAAACAGAGATGGATTCTCTGACTCTGGGACAGCGGTCACACAAGAATGTCTGAACAGCGAAGACAGTTCCTAAGCACAGAGCAAACAAAAATAACAAGCCTTTAAATCTTGTTATCTTGTCACATTTGCTGTACATTCGAAGACACAGGTCAAATGTCTTCCGAGGGAGCTTGGTGTTTAGCTTTCTTTCTCTGACTTCAAAGTTAGAGGCTTTATTTAGCAATCATAGTGGGTACTGGGGGTGTGCTGGAGGAAGGCTGTAGGATGTTATATTTTTCTAGCACGCAACTGAATTTAAATGTCGGTAAATTAACTGTGAAGATAGTTAAGAAAATAAAAAAATTCGGAAAGGATGAATTAAGCCAATTTTAATACAATCATAACAAAGCAATACACTAGGGGCCTGATTCATAAAGGGCCTCCGCACTCGTGGTGGAGATCCTGAAGTCGCGGGGGAGCCTCCGTACTCGGGGTGGAAATTACACAAGGAGAATTCCCATTGCAGAGATTCTGCCCCAAGTGTGGAGACTCCCCCATGAGTGCAGAGGCCCTTTGAGAATCAGGCCCTAGGTGATCATATTTCCACACATTATCGTTTGTGCCCTGTATACTTTTATCGGTAAAACTGTATGTCTGTGCAAATGTAGTGCTCATTTCAATTGAAGATATGTTGTCTATAATGGCAGTGTGCTATCACATCATATGCACTCTACTTTGCGCCACTCCACTCTACTCTGCACCACTGCACTTTACTCTCTGCCAATGCACTCTACACCACTCTACTCTAAACCACTGCACTATACACTACTCCACTTCATCCTGCACTCTACTCCATATCACCCCATGCCAGTGCACTCTATGCCAATCCACTGTATGTTAGGCCATTGTACTCTACCCTGCACCACTCCATGCCACTTCAGTCTACTCTGAAATAATCTTCGCCACTTTAGACTATGCCACTGCACTCTATGCCATTCTACTCTGCACCACTATACTCTGCGCCACTCTATTCACCCCAGCACTCTATGACACTGCACTCTACACCACTCCACTCTACTCTGACCACTCCACTCTGCAACTCTGCACTCTATGCCACTGTACTCTGCGTCACTCTAACCTACTGAGCACCACTGTACTATACGCTACACTATGACACAGCATTCTATGTCACTGCACTCTATGCCGCTGCACGCTACCCCGCACCAATTCACGCCACTCCACTCTGCTACAATGTACTCTTCGCCACTGCAGCCTACACTCTAATCCACTCTGCACCACTGCACTCTATGCTACACCATTCCACTCTATACCACTGCACACCACTGCACTCTACACTTTACTCAAAACTAATGCATTCTATGCCAATCTACTCTGCTCCACTGCACTCCATGTCACTCTATTCTACACTGCACTCACAACATTGCACCCTACAGTACGCCACTCCACACCACTTTATTCTATGCCACTGCACTCTACCCTGCACCACTCTACTCTTCACCACTACATTCTACTTTGAAACAATCTACTCTACACCACTACACTCTACGCCACTACATTCAATCCTATGCCAATCCAATCTATGTCAGCGCCACTCCAATTTACTCTGCACCACCCTATGCCACTGCACTCTACTCTGCAACACTCTACAGCACTGCACTCTACACCAATCTACTCTGCACGTGCCCTCTAAGCCACTGCACTCTAGAACTTTCTACTCTATCCCACTCTATTCAACTCTGCACCACTACACTCTACACTACTGCACTCTACGACCCTCTACTCTGCAACACTGCACTCTCTGACACTGAACTCTATGCCACTGCACTCTACTCTATGCCACACTACTGCATGACATTGCACTCTGTGGCATTCTACTCTACGCCACTGCACTCTACACTGCACCACCCCATGCCACTTCACACTATTCTGTAATAATCTACTATACTCCACTGCACTCCAAGACACTGCACTCAACTGTATTCTGTGCCACTGCACTCTGCGCTACTCTACTTTATGCCCCTCCATGCCATTCCACTCTAAACCACTGCATTGTACTCTGTGCCTATCCACTCTGCGCAACTCTACTACTCACCACTCTACACCACTTTACCCAAAATTAATGCACTATACACCAATCTAGTCTGCATCACTGTACTCTACTCCACTCTACGACATTGTACTCTATGGTTCACCACTCTATGACACTCTTCTCCGCTAAACTCTACTCCATTCTGCGATGCTCTACGCAACTTCCTCTACACCACTCCATGCCACTTTACTCCCCTCTATTCTTTGACACACTACTCCACTCTATGCCACTCCACAACAGCCTATGCCACTCCATTCTGCAATACTCTACTTTACTCTACTCTATGCCATTCCACTCTAATACACTACTCCACTCTACAAACATCCACTCCGGTTTATGTCACTCTACTCCAATCTATGCAACTCTGTCTAAACCACCCAACTCTGCTTTACGCCTCTCCACTCTATGACAATATATGCCACTACACTCTATGACTTTACTCCCTCCATGCTACTCTACTCCGCTGTATGACGTGCCACTCGATGCCACACCACTGTACAACATGCCACACCAATCTACGCTACGCTACTCCACTCCAATCTCTTTAACGCCATTAACTTTTAGCCATGCTGAACAGTAGCCACGCTAGCTAAAACACATTGGTGAAGCCAATAGCTTTTGCATATGTGCAACTTATTGACTTTGCCAAGGCTTGTTTTTTTAATGTGGCCAGCCAGGAGCTTACCTATGAAAGGGCCCCTCTGCTCTCTAATTTTATTCACCAGCAGCAGCAAGGGTGTCAAATTTGTTTCCGCTCATGGCACACTCCGATCAAGGGCTGACTCTGTAAAGTATACATTCACCTACTGGCCCAACTTGAAATTTCCGTTACTCTGTTCTGTACTCAAAGAATTCTTTTGGCGGGCAACTGCAGGAAACCCATCAACTGTAAAATTAGTACTATACCGTCCGAATACACACTCAAAGGCCACACTTGCACAGACTCCACACGCAAAACTGTGCTGATGGCTTAGAACGAACTGCCTGCAAAACTGATTTCTGCCAGCTCAAATGCAGGTCCTGCCTTGTCTATGCCAATGGTGAACCGACCCAGTCAGTTCTGCTGCACTGAGCCGGACACAGCAAGGGCTCTGTGCCAATGATATTCTTGACGTGGAAGAGTGCAATTTAGGTTCTTGGATAACTAGTAGGAACCTCCTGAGCAATAAGTTGGTCATTTCCATGCTTATCATAACAGCCAAACGGTACATAGGTCATCCGTGGATTACAATAAAAATGATTTTTGGATGCCCATGAACCTAAAATCAAAGTGCTCCACCCTTATCTCAAAAGTTGCACTCACTTGGGCTGGAGTACTTTTCAAATAAATGTTCTGTTTCAACTTTCCTAGACATAGTAGCACACCAAATATTCAAACCTGTGCATCCTTGGTGACCTAAACACATGGTTGCACAAACCAAATATGCCCCATCACAGAACAATCCTTGCAGGTCTATTCACCCTTAATCTACAAAAACTCGTTTCCAACCCTATTGCAGGATACACCTTTTATGTCCTCTTTAGCAACCCAGAATTAGTCTCAGTTCAATGGATTAATCCAGTCAAATGGGTATCGCACCACTTGGTTGCCTTCAATACAAGATTCCACAACTAACCTTAGCTAAACTCAACCTACCACCAGCTACTTGTAGATCTTGGAACAAGCTGAACACGGAGGACCTAGAAACACAATTTACCTCTAGCAAGCATCTGAACAAAATAAACTCAACTGAGAAACTCTAGGGGGGGCTCGATGCGGCTATTTAATACATTTATCCCACAGAAAACAATGCAAAAGAAAAAAGCTGTTGGATGAATGCAGAGTTAAACAAGCATTTACAATGCAATGGTTTCGCCTTTGGAAAAGTTAGAGCTATTGGCATTGCTCATGGTATTTCTTTTTTTTTTTTTTTTTACTTATAAATAAATGGCATTTTTATTTACATTGCCAACAGCTCTGAGAGAGAAACATTGAACATAGGGGGGTGGAAATTTTGTGGGGATCACACTGGGGACAGAAGAAAAGAGCTGATAAACCTATGCACTCTCACGGAGTACAATCCAAGACAAAAAAAGTCATCGAATAAGAAGCAAATAAATGAGATTGACAATAAACACAACTACTGGTAAGCAATGGACAGGTTGTAGGCACACAGTAGGCCTTTTGCAATCAGACAAGTTAAACTACGTGGGCTGGACCACAAAAAGTAATGTGTTCACGCTGCGTCAAAATGTCAGGAAGTTAAGAAACAAGCATGGCCAGTACAAATAAGTATGACCTTAATGGGCTGCACTATCAAAGACACACTCATCACTCTGAACTCACACTAGCACTGTTCATCTCCTGCACTTGTAATTGTGGTTTGGCTGTATGTATGTAGTAGTGTATGGATGGATGGATGGATGGAGTTTATGGGATGGATGGATAGTATGGATGTCTGGATGTAGTGTTACATGTTTGGAATGTAATGTATGGATGGAGTGGCTAAAGGATGTATGCTTTGGGATGTATTGTTGGATGTAGTGGGATGGACGGATGGATGCATGGTGTGGTGTTATGAATGAATGTAGTGTGGTGATGGATTAGGGGATGGCTGGCAGAATGGAGTTGATGTTTTGTATGGATGGAATGGAGGGAGGCTATGGATGGATGGAGTGGTGGATGTAAATAGGGATTTAGTGGGATGGAGTGTGATGGTTGGATGCAGTGGGGGGATGTATGGATGGAGTGGTGGGATGGATGGATGGAGTGGGATGGATGTATGTCTGTTGTGGGGGTATGAATGAATGTAGTGGACTTTGAAGCTGCTGATCCAGGTTCGAGTCTGGCTAGAGGCTCAACATCAGTGTGATTCTGGGCAAACCACTTAATCTACCCGTGCCTAAAAAACACATGAATGTGTCCCTCCATAATGAAACTGGCGCTCATGTAAAGCGCTCCGATATCTTGGGGTTGAGTTCAAGCAGTATAAAAACTGCAACAACAAAAAACGATAATAAGTGGCTGAGGTGGGATTCGAACCCATGCAGCTAGAGTAAAAGGCTCACACAGGTCACTGGCGTGCAAAAATACAAGGGCTGAATATACGGTGCTCAACTACTAGGAGTGGCCCGGCTATGCCTCAAGAGGGTGTGGCTTAACGGCCAGATCAGCCGACTTTGAAGCTGCGGATCCAGGTTCGAGTCTGGTTAGAGGCTCAACATCAGTGTGATTCTGGGCAAACCACTTAATCTACCCGTGCCTAAAAAACAAATGAATGTGTCTTCCCATAATGCAACTGGCGCTCATGTAAAGCGCTCCGATATCTTGGGGTCGAGTTCAAGCAGTATAAAAACTGCAACAACAAAAAAAGATAATAAGTGGCTGAGGTGGGATTCGAACCCATGCAGCTAGAGTAAAAAGGTCACTGGTGTGCAAAAATACAAGGGCTGAATATACGGTGCTCAACTACTAGGAGTGGCCCGCTATGCCGCAAGAGGGTGTGGCTTAACGGCCAGATCGGCCGACTTTGAAGCTGCGGATCAGGTTCGTGTCTGGCTAGAGGCTCAACATCAGTGTGATTCTGGGCAAACCACTTATTCTACCCGTGCCTAAAAAACACATGAATGTGTCCCTCCATAATGCAACTGGCGCTCATGTAAAGCGCTCCGATATCTTGGGGTCGAGTTCAAGCAGTATAACAAGTCAGGTCCCGGGCCGGCCAGCCAATCACAGCGCGGCCCGGGGAATGACGTCACGGGGGTGTCCCGGGCCGGCAGTCAATCACAGCGCGGCCCAGGACAAAGGGGCGGGACTTAAAAAAAGACCGAGAAACGCCCCCGAATCGCGTTTTCACGGGGAAAGCGTGATTGACAGCCAATCTCTTCCAATGGCTAGCCTCCATTTATGGAGCTAGCCAATGGAAGAAGGGACGGTTTCAAGTCCCCACTATTGACATAACATTAGATTTCGCCCTGGGTGGAGCAACTGCGTCGCAATCCTTTAAATGACACAGCAAAAATTATAAGACATAATATGCCTATATAGGCTAAATAGAATGTACAAATGCTGTTTAAGTGATTAATCAAAAAAGGCTACTACTCAGAGTCTACAATGCAAAATGTGTAAGACTTAAAAAAAAAAT
Organism: Lissotriton vulgaris; assembly: GCF_964263255.1. Lineage (NCBI taxonomy): Eukaryota > Metazoa > Chordata > Amphibia > Caudata > Salamandridae > Lissotriton > Lissotriton vulgaris. The sequence continues at coordinate 960,493,025 of NC_141685.1, read as the reverse complement.
ACTACCATCAGAATTTTCAAACCAAAAAAAAGCAAGGATCCCACCCTACATTTCAGGGCTTTTATAATAAAGTGGCAAGTCAATCAAATCAATTTATCTTTATTCGGTTACTAGCAGCCCGCCCCAGCGTTGCCTGGGGCAGAAAGGGGTTGGGGGCAGCATTTGAGGCTTGCGTGCACCCCGCCCCGGCCCCCGCCCGCCACGACATTGTCTGTGTCCCGGAGCCTGCGCCCAACCTCCCGCCCCGGCCCGGCCCCCTCCCAACCCGGCCCCCTCCCGCCCATGTCCCGGAGAGCCTGATCCTTACCTCAACCACCGGTCCCTATCCAGGCACCCCGCCTGCCCAGGCCGCCACTTCGCCCAGCAGGTCGCAATCTTCGCCGCCATTTCAGGAAGTGTTCAGGAAGTGTTGGGAGCGCAAATTATGTCATCGCGCAGACATCGCGGCCGGCACTACTTGCAAGGGACTACTTTATTTTTATTTCTACATTTTTTAAACAACGTATATTTTTTATTTTTAATAGCCTATGTCCTTCTGCTTGCCCTGAGGTTTTCAAAGATGTCTTGGGTGTTTTGATTGGTTGTGTACTTTTCAAGTTTACTTGGCTCAAAGGACACAGTTCTCTCTTTATAATAGTAGTATAGATTGAGCAAGAATAACAACCATAAAAATACATTTGTTAAAAAACTACAGCATAAATAACAAAATTAAATAAAAGCAGAAATATATACACAATCATCATTACCATTTCACATTATGAGAAACAATAAATAATTACGGTGAGGCATGAATTGATTTTCGTAGTCTAAAAACTTTTTTTAAACGGCAGAGACGGAAGCAATAGTTAAAATGTTGTCTAGTTTCTGGATAGCTAAATGACAGGGCGACACTGTTTAAGACCCATTATCCTCAGTAATGGCACAATCCATCTTTTCCTCTGGACAACATACAACTTACAAAATAGCAAGATGTGCATATCCGATTGATTAGACAGTTCATCACAAGGACATTTACTGAGCTCCTTTAACCAATCGTTCATTTTGGGGAAACTGAGAAATCTAAATAAAATATTTAATCTAAAACGAATCAATAAAAACTTTTCATAATTTTTCATCTGCAATTTCACATATGTCACTAGTACAGGGCTCGACAAATCCACTCGCCCGCTCGCATTTGCGAGGGAGAATGGATGAGGACGAACTATTTTTTAGGTCCTACTCGCCCTTTCTGGCGAGTAGGAAACAAACTAACTTTTGTCCTCTGGCTTTGAAAACGGAGCAAAAGTGACTAGATAACAAGATTTAAAGGCATTTTTATTGCTCACAAAGGAACTAAGCAATAAAGATGCCTTTAAATCTTGTTAACTTGTCACTTTTGCTCCGTTTTCAGAGACGGAGGTCAAGTAGGTTGCAGTTGGGTCGAGGGGATTTTCCAAGTTACTAGACCTGCAGGACTAGTACCATTTTTCTGATTTGTCGAGCCCTGTAGTAATCGTTATAAGTTGGTGCGCGACCACTGTACTTTTCCTAATCTCAGTGCAGTTGTTTTAATTCTCTTCTGGACACATGAGACAGAAGTAGTGGGTCATCAAAATAATTTTGACGGCCTATTTCAGTGAGAAACATCTTTACATATGCCAACCATCTTATTTTTCTGGCGTTATCTAGATTCATGGCATCTCTCAATATCAATTGATTAAATGTGGCAAGTCATTACATTAGCAAGGCAGACATGTTGGGTTTATACTTAACATACAAAAAAACAACTGCCCAAGCCACTTCAAACAAACAGCTCCAGAAGAAGGGGAATAACACTTCTGTTATCTTTTCAAGAACTGTCAACAACAGAATTCCTGGATCTTGTGAAAGCTAGAAGAGCAGCTAGCTGCCCCTCTGACACGTCTCCCCTCATACATCTTCAAGAATATCCTTCTGTCAACTTCAGCAGCTGATCCAGCCAGAAACTATCAACAGGCCTTAAATAGGGCGTGGATTCACCCTAAAGAAAAATGATGTGGTCCCTTAGGGCCCCAACAATTGCAGATGCACAGCAAACATAACATTTCTTCACAAGAGTAGCATTCACAGGATGCAGGCTGCCGGCTGAGTATGCCGTAACCACACACCCCCTTCCTCTTCCGACTTCAGACGCGGGATGCAGCTGAGCCGTTGAGCTCCGCAAACACGCCAGCAGGAGACAGGAGACGGGGAACTGGAGCTGCACAAGAGCGGAGCGGAGCAGTGCAAGTATCGGTGTGCCTATCTGTTTTTTTTAAACAGCCCTGATTTATCAACTTTGGGATGCCCATCCTGCCTGCACAGCTATATTGGGCTATCAACATGCTGACATCCTTCTGGCTCCATATTTACCCGAGGCAGTTTACCGGCTATTCTTCATGTTCCACGAGCCTGGATAATTCTTGCGCTGCAGGCGCATGTGCTCCTTGGAGTTGCAGCCTTCTTCCTATTTTTCTTCACTTACACCACTGGGACCACCAGGTTTCTGTCAAGAAGGGGTAAGTGCACACATTCTCCTAACCCGTCGGTGTATGGGGGCTCCCTATGCCACTGGGTTGAGGGTCGCTGGGGGGGTCCCAGATATTCAATTTGGCCGCCTTGTTATTGGATCTGAGTGATAACTGCAGTAGGCGAAATCTGTAAACACAAAAAGGTGCTTGGAAATATCCCAATACCTAGAGGGTTAGAGAAGTTTATCAGTAACCAGAGTACGTCCTCCCTGAGTAGTATATATCACAAAAGAATACTCCAATTGACCAAACAGTGGTCAGTGGTGTTAATGAACTGACTATGTCCGAACCTGGGGACAAAAAAAACAAGCATTTGCAATGCAATAGGTCTCGTATTAGGAACATTTGAGCTTTTGGTCTTGTAAATGACAATTTTTTTATTTATGTGTTGGTTTTGAAAATAGCTTAATTAATAGCTTTGTCATTTACAATGCCAATAGTTATAACTTTCGCAAATGTGACACCTATAGCATTTGTAATGCAACATGTTTTGTATTTACGTGACTTAGATGTATTGATATTACAAATAACAATGGCTTTTAATGTTTTTAAATAATTAATACTTAAATAAAAGTGATTGTAATTTATAATGGCAAACACTTAAACTTTTGTAAATAACTTTTGTGAAGATTATGTTCAGTGTATTTTATTGTGACGAAAATCCAAGAACAGAAGTGAAATATTAACATCTTTTTGTAACATTTGTAATAAAGCTTGAAACATTGAGAGAACATATTTGACCCAGTTGTTGAATGGTTGCACAGATTGATGCTGGGGTCGCGCTGAGTGATGCTGTGGTGGTGCTGTGGTGGTGCTGTGGTGGTGCTGAGTGATGCTGTGGTGGTGCTGAGTGATGCTGGGGTGGTGCTGAGTGATGCTGTGGTGGTGCTGAGTGATGCTGTGGTGGTGCTGAGTGGTGCTGTTGAGTGGTGCTGAGTTATAATGTAGTGGTGCTGAGTAAAGCTGTGGTGGCGCTGACTGGTGCTGAGTGGTGCTGAGTGATGCTGTAGTGGTGCTGAGTGATGCTGTGGTGGTGCTGAGTGATGCTGTGGTGGTGCTGAGTGATGCTGTGGTGGTGCTGAGTGATGCTGTGGTGGTGCTGAGTGGTGCTGGGGTGGCGCTCAGTGATGCTGTGGAGGTGCGGAGTGATGCTGTGGTGGTTTTGAGTGATAATGTGGTGGTGCTGAGTGATGCTGGGGTGGCGCAGGGTGATGCTGTGGTGGTGCTGAGTGATGCTGGGGTGGCTCTGAGTGATGCTGTGGTGGTGCTGAGTGGTGGTGAGTGATGCTGTGGTGGTGCTGAGTGGTGGTGCTGAGTGATGCTGTGGTGGTTTTGAATGATAATGTTGTGGTGCCGAGTGATGCTGTGGTGGTGCTGAGTGATGCTGGGTTGGCGCTGAGTGATGCTGTGGTGGTGCTGAGTGATGCTGTGGTGGTGCTGAGTGGTGCTGAGTGAGGCTGTGCTCGAGACGTAAGTGTGTGTTTTTCTTAATGTTTTATCAATTAATGTTTGGTTTGTGCGTGTATGAATGTTTGACGAGGAGTGTTGTGAACGGATGTGTTTGTGTGTGTGTGAATTCATTGTTGTGAGTGTTATGTGTATGTGTGCGTGTCCCGCATGTCCCTCACCCCCGAAAACTTACCAGCCGCCACTGCACCGAGGTTCGGTTATCGTATTATGGGATACAGCTCTTAGCAGTGAGATGGATGAAGAAATGTGCAAAAAGAGGGCGAGAACTTAGTATCCACAGAAGAATTAAACCTATAGCAATTATAGCGACATTAAGCATGCCGTACAGTAAGTTTTAAAGAACGCGTTTCAACAAGATAATTATCTTTCTTTGTCGGCTGTAATACGCTTCGTGGAAACTTAGTGCCACCGTGTGGCTAGGCCAGAAATTGCTCTTTAATGCATGGTTTTTACATACACTACATACAATAAATACGTAATAAAGTTTTATACGCAGTGAATCCGTACAGGTCAGATGCCGTATACCAGTGCGGCAACATACTCGACATTTCCCTACAAATGCTCTTTGGAAGGAAAAATAGGGGTTCAGGAGTGGGGAGAGTTGTTCAAATCATCTACAGCAGACATCCATGAGGTTTATCAAATTAATACAAATATGCGGTTATTAGTAATAATCAGAACTCCGGCAGAGAACAAAGCGATGATCATTTCAGAAAGTTGCATGTAAAGGACAGTGACTGCAGAGCGCATGCACAGAAGCTCACACTGCTGCCCTTCAAACGTCCATTACGGATGCATAAGATCGAAAAGCAAAGATGTGGACTGGCAATGGCAGAACATGCACAAGGGACATGATGGGCACAATTCCCGCCAGAGTAACACTTCAAAGCCTTTATGATACCCAAGTCGCGAGGAGTCCCTTCAGCTCTGAAAGAATGAGGACCGAACAAAATAAAGTTTTCTTTGCACATGTGAGGTATCTGGGGCTCGAAGTACATGTTGTGCAGTCTGGAGCATCTCCTTGTTTCGATGAAAAACCATATAGCGGTCAGAGAATTATACATATGGAGTTCACGCATTCTCCTGGTTGACGTCATCGTGACTAGGGAGATGGCCTTCCATAGCAGCAAACGGAAGTTACACTAAGCCATGGGTTCAAAGGTACGAGATGGAGAAATGGGAATCTCTCTCCACAGGAAATGAATAAAGCCGTCCAGTAAATCAGCGCATTCCCTTGAAGTGTGAAGCAGGGGGCGGGGGAGCGGATCCCTTTGAAGTGAAGCTCTCGGCATAATGAGCTAGAGCACGGCCTCACGCCAGTGAAAGTGAAACAGCAGGGATGTAATTAGGGGGGAAGGAGAAGTGAGGCCGAGCGCGCGCTGGGGTGAATGCCTGAGGCCGACGCTGGGGAAGCTTCAGATGCCTGTGGGAGAGAGGCTGATGGGTTTGATGTGGACGCGCGTTCCGCACGAGTGCACCACATGAACAAGATGCAATCCGCAATGGTTTCAGAGCTTGGTTTACCCTCTATACTCTTCTCTTTTTATCCCTTACGGGATAGAATAGTCAAGACCTAAAAAGAGGGAAAGAACTTTCTAGTGAAAGGTTGTACCTAACCCAACCATGAATGTGGGGAAAAAAACTATTTTTGTTTTAATTACCCTCACACACCCTAATGGTGTCATGCTTCATCATCGGGTCACTCCGACCCCTATAAGTCAGGGTGGGCTCAACCACAGTGTTGGGAGCTCTTTTAATAGATCAAAGGCAAAGGGGTATAAAGATAAAATACCTCAGGCAGATCCCCGGTTTCCCTTCATTCTTGGGTCTGACTGGGTCATTAAAACTATCTAGAATGGGTCTTGGTTGGAATATTATGGTCCTAAGACCCTAGTGCCGACATGTTTCAATCCTCTGTCGCCCTCCTCCCTCGGTCTGTCTCCCTCCCACTGTCTGTCTCCCTTTCTCTGTTTTTAGTAAACAATATAGAGAGGAAGGGTATTAGCAAGTGAAGGCAGGGTTGGGACTCCCAGTCCCCTGGATGTAGAGTTAAACAACAATAAGGGAGTTAAACCCTATTGGGTAAGTTCGAGCCTCAGTAGAGGGAGGGGAAAAGGTGCATTATACACAACCCAAATTGGGACATCCTTTGTCCTTAAGAAGACCCCTCACTCACCAACCTAGTTGGTGACATGCTTCATCATCGGGGTCCCACCCGGATAGCCGAGTGCCATCCAGGTGTGCTGCGACACCTGATTACAGTGGAGCTGGTTTTCTTTTTATATGTGCAAGGAAGATAATCGTGTGTTTAAAAAGGTATCCGATACTACCCACTCGAGGAGTTTATTCTGGAGTGTCTCAGATACTATTAAAATGTGTGACACCTCTTGCCCTGTAAGGTGGGCTGTTGGTGTATAAAAAGGAGTCGTATTGTGAATTAAAAAGAGGTCTACATGTTTCAACCTATGTGTCAATTAACAGGTTTTCGTCAGGACCAATGTAGTACCAGCAGGACGGTATGCGCACGCTACGGCACACCCTATCCACGTTGGTAATAGAAGTGGAGTCTCACAAATAAAACTGTTGTTTTCTCCCTATGTTTCCGGGAAAAAAACTAGGAGCGCTAATGATTACGGCTCCATGAGCACCCCCGGACCGGCAAGTTCCTCGTTACGATTTGTGGAGGAAGAGACGGGCGCCTTTCGTGCCTATGCCGTCCTGGCGGGGGCTCCGTAGTGTTGTCTCCATTTCTCGGTCTCCCTTTCCCTCTGTCTCCCTCCCTTTCCCTCCCTCTCCCTCCGTCTCTCTCTCTCTCTCCCCTCCTTCTGTCACCCTTTGTCATCTCACCCTGCCTGTGTGTCAGCCCGGCTGAGACAGCTTCCCTGGTGCGCACACACAGCCGCTCCGGAGCACTTCACAGGTCTTTGAAAGACCATTTGCATGTTAATGGGGCTTTGCTGTATTTCACCCCCTCTTAGCGCCCCTGCAGCTCCACTCTGACTATCACTGGAATGAATCGCCCTGCCCCCACAGAGCAGCAGTCTCTCAGAGGGTCTCTGCCTCAACCGGCAGTGTTTGTAGACAGTTTAAAAATGTTTTTTTTTAAAACACGGGTACAATGTCTTAAGGTTCGGGGGCCGCCACGAAGGCTTGCTGGGCCGAACTATGAGTACCAGTGCCCTAGACCCAAAGTACCAAAAGACTACAACATCCATATTGCGGAAAATGGATTACGTTATCTAGGCATCTACATACCCGCAGATCCTATTCAATTTTATGAAGCCAATCTACATGGCCCTTGGCACGCCTCCAAACGGACGTTAAGCAATGGCATAGTCTCCCGTTGACTCTGCTGGGAAAAGCAGCGCTTTTTAAAATGCTGGTGATGCCTCGCTTTCTATATGCACTGCAAAAGACCCCATTTAAGGTCCCAGATTTCGAATTCTCAGATACTAACAACGCGGTCCGCACTCTACTATGGGACAGGAGGCCCCATGGATTGCACTGCAGAAGTTAACGGCTGGATGGTATGATGGCGGGATTGCACTGCCAGCCCTCAGGCCGTCCTATTGGGTGTCACAACTAACATAACCGATGGGTATATGGGGGGGGGGGGGATACCAAATAGCCTTATATACAAACCCCCAAAATTAGGCCTAACAAGACCTATGGCCCGAACAATAGAAATTTGACATGTAGTCAACAGAGAATTGGGTTGGGACAAAAACATTACAGTAGTAACCCCACTCTGGGAGACCAAATGGCTGGGCCACTTGAGTTCCGGCTCCGGGTTTGACAAATGGGAGGAGATTGGTATTTCGTCTGTAAGGGACATCTGGAATAAGGACTGGCCACATTTGCAGACCTTCAGAAAGAATATCAACTGGCACATTCAGAAACTTTCAGATACCTGCAGATCAGCCATGCCCTAAAAGCGGTGATACCCCCAGATTGCTCAATCCCTAAATCACCTCTGCATGAAGAGAGATTGCTGTTGGATCAAATGCCCAAGAAAGCCATTTCTTTACCATATAAAAAACTGATTAATAACCGACAGGAACCTTTGACAAAACGTAGACAACAATGGGAAATAGTTTATAGGGTTACTAGATGAAGACGACTGGAGAGATGCTTTGACCTCGCCTGGGAAATTGCTATCCCCATCAGGCCGAGACTGGTCCAACTTAGACTCTACACCAAATCTACTTAGCCGCAAACATCTTGGTAAAGGTGGGAGGGCGGTTCAATTCCCTATGCCATTGTCGATGTACCAATGAGGGGACTTTTTTTCACAAAATGTGGGCATGCCCAATCATTCAAAAAAACTTGGACGCTGTCACAACTAAGATGGAGGACGTAGTATGGAAAAAGCTAAACCCAACCCCCAAATTTTGCCTATTAAACATCTGAGAGGCAACAGATTTAACCCAAACTGAACAATCATGGGTCTCATTAGGGTGGGCTCTGGTGAAACGTAATATCGCTCAAAAAAGTGGAGTTGGGGTACCACCACTATTAAATGGGTGGGTAGGAGACATGGACAGGGCCATGACTGCAGAGAAGGATGTTTTTAAAAATAAAGGGTGCCCCAAAAAAATGGGATCGGAAGTGGACTACATGGAACATACAAAGAGGCGAGATATGCCTGTCCCCTACAATTGAACTGCCTAGACGAATGGATGAAATACAAGACCTACCAAGTGTTGAGGGTTTGTGAAATAATAAATGCAAAACACCGAACTATTATTTGGCTGACCTGAATGCACCCATATAGAGCTTAACTATGGGCAACCGATGATTTATATGACTGTGCCTTTATTGTTTCGTTTAAATAAAAAGAGTTCTAAAAAAAACCACAAAAATAGGCAAAATTAACTCGCAATTAAAAAACTACAACAAAAAAACGGTGGTAAAAACATGGCTTTTTCACAGGTCTGGCTGATCCTTAAAGCTGGGAAGAGTGTGAACTTAGCAAACATTTTGCTGATGACATTCACAAGAAAAATAGCCCACATACTTTCGTAAGAAGCTAATTAAATAAATAAAAATTTACACTTTGCCTATTTTCTCTATATCTTCCAGGGGAAAACTCAAAATCCAGGGTACTTTTAGAATCCACAACATGAGGGGAAAAAGAGCAAATTTGGCCTAGGTATCTTATCTAGAGAAAAATTATGAAGGCTTAAGCACAAACTATCCCAAACATCAAGAAGGGGCTCAGCAGTGGGGGTGGGGAGCACGGGTAGCCTCATCACTTGGAATATCACAATAATCCCAAGCACCAGTGTTCATTTCACAAATTTCCACAATAGGTTGATGTAGATGTATTCTTCATTTTATTTTCACTCTTCATGTGCATCCGATATATCAAATGCGATATATAGCCAACACATGTTTTGTCTAAGGTAGATATACCAACAACTTCTTCAGGGCTAATGATTCAATAGTAAACATGACAAAGAGTGTCCTGCAGCACACCTTTTCGTGTATTTCACATTTCTTTTAGGTTGTTCACTATTAATCAATTTTGCGTGCAGCACCCGTGAATGGTGCGCCGTTCCTTTCACACAAGGGCATAATAGTTCTGAAAGGTGGTGGCCTGCTGTGTATTTCGAAATGAATACTCATCCGCCATAGTAATCCAAGTTTCATCATGTTTATTTCTTTCATTTTAACCTTATCTTGTCCTTTTTTATCCAAACATCACGTCAAAAGATGAAATTCGTGGCATTTTTTGATTGTTAAACTCAATGTATTGCCCATCCAGGCCTATACATGAATATCTCGAATTTCCAAACATCCACCAGATTCTGTACTTTTTCTTTACTCAATGCATTTCGGTTTTTATAAACCTTCCTCATGAGTATCTACAATTGTAAAAATATATATATTACCATCACTTAACATATAAACCCCACCAAAACAATAAATGTTCAATGTATCAATTTCCATTACACAACAGACCCACTTTCCCCTTAAACACCACTCCATAATCCCCAAACTAATCTCCAACTTCAACATACAAAATGTGCAGTCCATTGTGTGTAACCTCCTGTGTTACTCTCCAACTTCTCCCTGTTTTCTTGAGAAACAAGTGCTGTTTAACCTCCGTCCCCTTAATCAACCACCCGTCGGAAAACATCCCTCATCAACCTCAAACCTTCTGTGCCCGATTTACCAAAGTTTCCCTTCCTCGCCATTCCTTGCCTATACCCGGTTTAAACACCTTTATCATCCCCTTAGCGTACCTGGTGTAAAATCTCACAGCACATCACCCCCTCCAACCTGTTGTTGTGTGTACAAGAAATCGTATAGTAGCTCTCAAAATCCGCGCGTGAATTTTGGTGGAGTACTCCGTGAAGTAATGCATGATTGCGGAAAATAAACTTGGATGATTTGGACTGAAAGACACTAACTTTGATATGGGTTGGCAGCTATGTTAAATAATACAGATTTTGAGAGGTACTAAACAATTTCTTGCACACGCAACAACAGTTTGTTTAGTATTGAATCATTAGCCTGATTAAGTAGTTGATATATCCGTTGGTATATCGACCATAGATGAAACCTGTGTTGGCTACATATCGCATTTGATGTATTGTAGGCACTTGAGAGTGAAAATAAGAAGAAGAATATATCTACATCAAACAATTGTGGAAATTTGTGAACTGAACACTGGTGCTCGGGATTATTGTGATTCTATGGGGCAAAAGTTTTTTTCACCTAACTAAAAGCATAGAATGGCAGCTTTGTATCCCTGGAGTAACACGTTGGACTTTTTGCTTGAATATCTTATGCAATTAAGCGCAGACAATACCATGCCACAACCTCGTTGTTTTGGATTATTAAATATGTTATTATCTCTCTTCAACTACATTCAGTTGAGTATAAAAGAAAATTAAAGCCTTTCTTTCAAGTAGTTATCACTATTATGAACATACAGAATGAGCAACAAAAGCAGACATAAAATAATTTAATTCAGTGTGTGTGATCCATGCACAGGTCAAATCAGGGCCGGACTGAACATAGAGGGAACCAGGTATTTTCCCGGTAGTGCTGGAAAGGTAGGGACCGGTTTTGGACAGATGGGGCCGGATTTGCAGCACAGCTGCAATATTGGCCCCCTGTACCAAAAGAAGCAGCGTTTCCCACCAGACAACCACCAACCACCCTCCCTTTCCCTGTCCGACTTAATTGCCCGGGCTTGTTTGTGTTCCCAGTCCGGCCCTGGGTCAAATGGACAAAAACACAGCAATTCACAGACATCCTGAGTTGGCCACTCACATATCCTCCTGTGTCGAATTTACATCCAAAACTCTGCATGTGGCCTAAGAATCTGTGCACAAAACTTGGAGCGGTCTACAAAACTGGACCCAACGCTCCCTCCAAACGTGTCCTACACATCTGAGAACATTTGTTTCAGATAAGGCCTCCAGAAATTACACAACTCTGCTGATGAGGTCTTTATAACTAGATTAATGATCCAGATGAGGGATGGGTGATGCTTATACCGAAATTACAACTCAATTGTTTTTGCTGATTAATACTGGTCGTTATACATACCACACTATATTAAGGCTCCTTGTAATTTTGTCAGCCTACATAACTTTGTTACGGTCATTGCACTTGAAAATCACAATGTTCCACCCCCAGTTGTTTGATAACATTTTACACTTCGCCTCACATCTTCTATTCCTAATGAAGATTGTGTTCGAACAACTGCAGATTTATCTGGCTTCTTTGAACAGACAAACGACTCTTTCAGGATATCTAAAGCACTACTCATTTTTTCTGTCCATTTCTAGTAAACAGTCTATACGGCAGAATATTAGACTTTCTTTCAATAATACCCCCCTCCCTAGCAGCAGCTCTGTGATATCTCTAATGAGGAGTGTACTGAAGATCACCGTACCGAGAAACAATTTGGTGGAATCACACTTACAACCAACGTTTAACAGAACAAACTCAATTCACCAACAGTCTTCAACTTCTGTTGCAGTCACATCCAAATCCAATTTGTCAGCCTTACTGGTACCCCAAACTGTTTATTCTGTAACACTTTAATTAAGTTTTTGGCGAAGTTAAACAGATCGCACACACAGTCTGCTTATTGAGATTAAAATACACATTCCAAAATGTCAAGTAAGCCTCTGACCACGTTACTGCCGCCTACCATATAAACTGCAGCTCTAAGTCTTAGCAAACTCAACACATATACATACCAAAGGAAAGTTTTATTCAGGAATGGTTTGACAATGCTGTTGATTGTATTCAAGTAACTTATTTTCATGTCCACTTCAAATATAACATGAACAGATGCACCACATCATGCTCATACCTGAAGGGAACGGCCAGTGGTTAGTCTTCTTCGGAATTGCATTGTAAATAGAAACGTTAACGATACAATTTAGTTTTAGTCAATTTAACAGTGATTTGTATGCTTGTGTGAAGGTGGTCAGATACTTTCAGTTTGAATACAAAATTGTTTTGGGAAGATACTTGCCATATGGGCTTTTTTTATAAGCACTCTGCAGATTACCGCCACATGTTCTGTAAGGATCAACATGGAATGAACATTGCCTACACATTTGGGTTTTTTAACGTCTGATGCCCCCTTTAAGTTACTAGCCTTTAAGTTACTAACGTCATACCAAATGAAGAATGCAATACCTCATCCTACATCAGTATTAAGAGGATTGTCATTTTTATAGACACTGTCCACTGGAAAAAAAGGACTAGAAAATATGAACTGAAAAGGTGTCTACAATGGTGCTTTAAATATTACCCACAAGTAAATAAAAGGTTCTTTATTTAAGTTTGATACTTTTCTTAATCCCAGCCCGAATGCCAGATAGTTCTCCAGAATATCGTTGCTCTTCTTTCCGAACTTCACGGACCTGACCCTTACGGCGAATCTTGGCGCGGCGAAACTTTTCGCGGTGCTTGACTCTAGGATTGCGGTCAATCTTCTTCCTCTTGGGGGTTAGTCCTTTGTTCTTTGCAATTTGATATGTGATTGCTCGCTTGGCATCTGGGGCAAAGTCTTCTGCTTCGGCCTCGTCTTCCTCAGCAAGGCTATCCACCTTGTTTCTCTTGCGCCTTACCTTCTTCTCCATATCATTGTAGTATTGCAAGGCAGCTTCGTCGTCTAGATCAGAATTGTCTACTTGGTCTGTTGCAGTCACCTTGAGAGCAGTTTTCTTAGAAGGCTTGTGTTTTTTCTTTTGTAACAAGTTGGCAGGGTTGCTTATAGCAGATTTGGAGACATTCGCGAGCGGATCTTTTTCATTTACAACTCTATTAAGAAGCAGATCCATTTCTGAAGACAGTCGATGATCTACAACCCCCAGGTCATTGATGAGGTTTCTGTAGGAAACCAGCCTTTCGATGACAGGGTGCCCTTGAACTGGAATTCTCTTTGCTTTGAGAACTAGATAGAAACTAATGTTTGTGCAATAGTTCAAATAAAGTTGATACTTGGTTAGAATGTAGTCGCTGCCTGTGCCAGGTGCGATTAATCCCTTTTTCACCATCTGAACAAGTGGCTTTAAGTCTTTTTCAAGTTCTGTTAACTTAGCCTTCAGATCTTCAAGAAGTTCCGTTAATTCCGGTGACTCCTTTTTTAGCATCTTCAGTTTTTCCTTCTCAGACATTTTCTTCAAATTCTTTTCAATCTTTTGACCAGCGGGTTTTTCCTTCTGTGGGAAGGCCTGCAGGAAGTCAAGGCCATAGTCGTCCTCGTCGAGATGCCCAGCCAACCGTTTCTGGATACGATGGGCCTCTGCTTCCTCCTCCTCAGCCTCCGCGTCTTCTTCCTCCTGGCTCACACCTTTTTTCTTGCGGTCGCGGCCCACATAATCTGTGTCATAGTACAACTTCTTTCTCTGTCCCCAGGCCAGCTCACTGGGCATCTCGTCATGAGGTCTCTCTTCCAGGTCACTTCCCATGGACTCCCGTTCGTCGGCATCATCTTCCTTGAGTCTCGCTGCTTTGCCACGACTGAGCTTTTTCTTGAGTCCAGTAGGTAGCTCCAGAGGCAGGTCTTCTTCTAAGTCACTCGCCGCAGAGTCGGACTCGTCTTCATCATCCTCAGTTTCAAGCGCCATCACTTCATCATCGTCAGACATCGCATCATCACTCTGAAGTTGGACCCCAGCTGCAAGAAGGCTGGCAGTTCTGTCGTCATGGAACTTGTCCACATTGTCAAGATAATACTGAGAAGAAGTGTCCCTGGAAGACGGCACCACTGCATGTGCATCAGAGTTATCATTGTCTTCTTGTTCCTTGCGGACTTTAGGGACTCGAGACCTCTTGGGTTTAGCCATTGGGAATTGCTCCGTGGAAACAAATTACTGCGACTTAGTTCCCATGTGCACGAACGCCGCAAGTATGAACTATTATGGTGCGACGGAAGTAAAGTTTGGGCGGAAGTACCGATGATTGGTTTAGCGCGGACGACAGCCTGAACGTCTGTACGGACTTCTTCATTTCCAGCTCTGCGGCACAGCCCATAGATTTTTTAACAAAGTGAGCCGTCTTCTTGGAAATATTCTAGTTTTCAAACAAACGAATGAAAGTGGCTCAATAATACTACTGAATATTGAAAATTAAGGGCAATGTTTAAATAATATATTTGGTTCCAAAACATACTGCTTAACTACTTAGTTCCACAACATTTTTCATAAAATGTGGTAGTTTAGCAAGATCGCAAATTTCTTTTATCAATAGATGACATTTTAAAACGTTTTTAATCGGCGTCTGTAGAACATAATAAAATGCACTATATATAACATAGATGGCTGCCAAATTTACTTCCATGGTGATGTGTTGTTTTTGTCCTGCCCTCTTTTCATGTCTCTGAGAGGAAGTGAGACTGGCGTTCTTACGCAGCGTGGCGGTTTTAGTTTGAAAGGAGTCACAGAGGAGCAGCCATGTTTAAGTAAGTGGTGTTTTTCATGTGGGGGCCATCTCGGAGGTAGTTGTATTTCAATTAATTGACTAAACAACAAGTGCGATCATTAAAAAAAGAAAGGATATCTTCTGCGTGTCATATACACTAACTCGATTTTGTTTGAATACTAGAACTTCTTACGTAAAGTGCAGCCGCCTACTAGAGACTACGGTTGACGCTTGAAAATCGTGGTCCTGTGCAAGCATTACCGGTCTGGAAGGACCGACAGTGGTGGACATGCTATGCTGACACCTGGGCCGCTTTTGGTATCTGTGGGTCTGTCTTTCGGGCAGCTGCTCGTCGGCCCGCTCGTTCATCTTCCCTCTCGCTGTTCCTCTAGTCTTTCTCCTGTTCATAAAGACCGTTTGTATTAGTTATTGGTCAGTTTTTATTACTTTACGTCGCCTTTCCCTTTATTTCAATGGTTAGTGGCATCCCACTGTGACGAAATATTGGCTCGTCATTCCCCAGTGTATTTCCAATAGAATGGGCTACGGCGGCAGTTATCTTTCTATCCCTGTGGTGTGTTCTCTTTCGGTCCTATCTGACAGCTGTTAGTCCTTCCTCGACGTCGGTGGTTCTTCAGAGTCTCTGGTCTCATTGCATTGCCTGGGGGGCAGTACATTTCTCGGCTCTTCCAGCTCCTCCTCGGTGTTGATGGCTGTGCGGAGTCTTTCCTCTATGTTTATGAATTTAGAAGTCTGACACAGGAAGTTTAAGTGTGGCTGGAGCTTGGGTAGAGCTGGCGGAATGCTGTGCTGGGGCAATGCCTCCTACGGGCAGCTGGGCCTGGGTGGCACAGAAGATGAGATCGTTGCAGAGCCTAGGTCTTGCCCCTTCTTCCAAAACAGAAGGGTGGCAGATGTCGGCTGTGGTCGCAGGCACACCGTCTTTGTACTGGATGATGGCACAGTCTACACCTGTGGCTGCAACGACCTGGGGCAGTTGGGACACGAGAAAACGCGAAAGAAACCGGAACAGGTGTCAGCTCTGGATGCTCAGAATATCGTGGCAGTGGCATGCGGAGAAGCCCACACCTTAGCCCTGAACGACAGAGGCCAGGTGTTCGCCTGGGGACTATCTGCGGCAGGACAGCTTGGTTTCCAAGGCACAGAAGAGCCGGTTCGAGTCCCCAGAAACATTAAAAGCTTATCAGAGGTGCCTGTTGTACAGATCGCATGTGGTTGGTACCACTCCCTTGCGCTCACCAAGACCAGTGAAGTGTACTCCTGGGGCCAGAACAAGTACGGCCAGCTCGGTTTGGGCCCTGAACTCAGAAATCAGACTTCTCCGCAACTTGTCAAGTCGTTAGCGGGAATACCTTTTGCTCAGGTGGCTGCTGGGGGTGGTCACAGTTTTGCATTGACCTTGTCAGGGGCTATTTTCGGGTGGGGACGCAACAAGTTTGGACAGCTGGGCCTGAGTGATGAGGTTGATCGTTACGCCCCTGCCCTTCTGAAATCGCTGCGGTCACAGAAGCTCATCCATGTTTCATGCGGTGAAGACCACACCGCTGCCCTGACAAAAGAAGGTGGTGTGTTCACATTTGGAGCTGGGGGGTACGGCCAGTTGGGTCACAACTCCTCTAGCCATGAAGTGAACCCACGCAAGGTCTTTGAACTTATGGGAAGTGTGGTCACACAAGTTGCCTGTGGAAGACAACATACTCTAGCATTTGTTCCATCGTCTGGTCGAATCTATTCTTTTGGACTGGGTGGTAATGGTCAACTAGGGACTGGATCAACCAGCAACAGGAAGAGCCCCTTTACAGTGAAAGGAAATTGGATTCCATTTTCAGGATCATACCCAGCTTCAACAGAAAACAACGTATTTTGTGTAAAAAGAATTTATTCTGGTGGAGATCAAAGTTTTTCACACTATTCAGTTCCACCAAACATCTTGCCCCCGGATGACTTCAGAATTGTAGACCCTTGCCGACAAATTTGGACACTCAACGATACTCTTGTTGGGAGGTGGCTGACATTCTTGCCTGGTAGACTTCCTTCCGATGTATCTAATGAGATAGAAGGGATGTTTTCCTCCGCAGGCTGTCTAAATGGAAGTTTTCTTGCAGTTGGTAATGATGATCACTTCAAAACCAGTGCAAAATTCTCTGGGGTGGACATGACTGCAGCTCGGCTGTTATTTCACAAGCTCATCCACCCTGACAACCCGCAGATATCTCAGCAAGTGGCTGCCAGTTTGGAAAAGAACCTTCTACCAAAGCTAACTAGTTCCTTACCAGACGTCGAGGCCCTGAGATTGTATCTGACACTTCCAGAGTGTCCTCTTCTTACAAATGTAAATAACTTTTCAACATTGTCTATTCCGTTTGGATGTGCTCTGGTAAATCTTGAGAAAGCACCATTGAAAGTGCTTGAAAACTGGTGGTCCCTTTTTGAGCCACCCTTGTTTTTCAATGTAGTGCAGCTCTTTAAGGATGTTGTGGTTCATCTAATGAAACTTTCTAAAATTGGCATTCCTGTTTCCGAGAGACACCTCTTCAATAACTTTCTGCACACTGCTCTGAGGGTTTTGGAAGTTCTTCACAGAGTAAATGAAAAGGCAGGGCAGATTGTGCAGTATGACAAGTTCTATATTCATGAATTGCAAGATTTTATTGACATAAGGGATGACTATATTAACTGGATTCAGCATCAAGCTTTTCTAATGTTGCCTGATGCCCCCCTCACAATTTGCACATATCCTTTTGTTTTCGATGCCCAAGCAAAGACCACACTCCTGCAAACTGACGCTGTGCTCCAAATGCAGATGGCTGTTGACCAGGCTCACAGGCAAAACTTTTCATCATTTTTCCTTCCTGTTGTGGAGTCCGTGAACCCATGTCTCATTCTAATCGTGCGCCGAGACAACATTGTGCAAGATACTGTTGAGGTTCTAAGGAAAACAAAAAATATTGACTACAAAAAACCCATGAAGGTTATTTTTGTAGGGGAGGAAGCCGTTGATGCTGGTGGTGTCCGAAAGGAGTTTTTTCTCCTCATCATGAGAGAATTGCTCGACCCCAAATATGGAATGTTTAAATATTATGAAGAATCTCGGCTCATCTGGTTTTCTGATCAGACTTTTGAAGACAATGATTTGTTTCACTTGATCGGCGTTGTATGTGGACTAGCAATTTACAACTTCACCATCGTCGATCTCCATTTTCCTTTGGCACTGTACAAGAAACTGTTGAACAAGAAACCAACTTTGGATGATTTGAAAGAACTGATGCCAGATGTCGGCAGAAGCATGCAGCAACTGCTGGATTACCCAGAAGATGACATTGAGGAGACCTTTTGTCTGAATTTTGCCATCACTGTGGAATATTATGGTGCCACTGAAGTGAAAGAGCTGGTCGCCAATGGTGTCAATACTCCTGTTACTAATGATAATAGGCAAGAGTTTGTGGATGCATATGTCAACTATGTGTTCAATGTATCTGTCGCATCACAGTTTCATGCATTTTCTCAAGGCTTTCACAAGGTGTGTGGGGGTAAAGTACTACAGCTCTTCCAGCCCAATGAATTGCAGGCCATGGTAATCGGAAACACAAATTATGACTGGAAGGAGCTCGAAAAACATACAGAATACAAAGGCGACTATTGGGCAGAGCACCCAACAATTAAAATCTTTTGGGAAGTTTTCAATGAATTGCCGCTAGAAAAGAAAAAACAGTTTCTGCTGTTCATGACTGGGAGCGATCGTATCCCAATTCTTGGGATGAAAAGTCTGAAACTTGTTATACAGTCAACGGGGGGAGGGGAGGAGTACCTTCCAGTGGCCCACACATGCTTCAATCTCCTCGATCTTCCAAAATACAAAGACAAACCCACCTTGCAACGCAAGTTGATTCAAGCAATAGACCACTATGAAGGTTTCAATTTAGTCTAACTGTTTCGACCGAGTTTAGATGCTTATGGTGATTACTCATAAGGATGTGAACTCATTAAGAGAAGAACATTTCTAATGTTTTTTTCTTTTTGTGATTTTCTCAAAGTAACCAAGTTACAACCTTAATTTGAGGGGGCAAAAAGGTGTTGCGGTGATGGACACAAGTAATATAGTAAATAAATGCACATGCAGGAAAAAAATCCTAGTTTTTGCAGTAATGTATCAGTAGAACGATCTGGCAAATTTTGCCTAATTCAGTGAGTGGGACGAATTCCCCTTGCAAGTTTGGTGATCTTTTGGGCCATTTTTGTCCTTTTAAGCTTGGAACCCTCTTTAATTTTATATTCTTTTATTAATATGGTGGATTGAGGTTTGGATGTTGACAAGTATTTAAAATGTTATTTTTTAATATTACAGTTACAAAAAAATATATAGTTTCTGCAAAGGTATACAATTAGGATTGTAAAATGTGATCAAAACATGTTTTGCAAATTTGTGTCGTTTTTTATATGTTTGCTAGTGCATTTGTTTCTGAAGGTTAGGCGATTTGTTTCATGATAACTTTAAAGGTAAACCATTATCTTTGTGTTTTGTGGTGGGGAAGAGTACGCTCCTTTCAGATTCCCATGATCAGTTCACTCTCCTTACCTTATCTCATTTACATCAGTACGGACAGGAAGAGGCAGATCAAGGTACCAATCATCTTGTTCCCTCTGGTAAGTGCCTCCTTCACCACTGGTCACAAATGTAATTAAATGTCTGTGGAAGGGAACCTCTGAGGGTAGGGTTTATGACATAGCACTTACTTTTTAATGGTCAACAATTTACTATATTTGGAAACCCTTGGTTTTTCTTAAACAGTATTGTGAATGTGAAACCATTCATTAAAAGAAACAGTGTTTTATTTTTTATAATAAAAACCAGAAAAGAGAACACAAAAGAGAATCTTACACGGATGAAAATACAGACGAAAAAATATCTTTATTCATTGGTTGCTTTGTGGGCAAAAGGCAAAAAACAGTGGCATCGAGTGCTAGAATAATCTTTTGTGCTGACTAAAGTATAGTACAAATTAACCTCACTTACATTATATTCAGAAATAGCATGGTGATTTATAAACACAGCATATCATTATTTTATGATCTGTAAAATATGTTATAGACTTGGCGTGAAATAACAGAAATGTTATGATTGAAAAGACGTGCAAAAAAAGTGTTGGGAACGAGGTAGAGAGGAAGTTTGGAGCAGGTGAATGATAGTTGTCTGGTAGATATATTGGACTGGAAAAAGAACGACGAATGACAATCATCTCATGCAGAAAACATTTCACTCATTGTAAGAAATGGCGAACTAGAAATCAGTGGAAGGACTTTGCAAATAGGTCAGCAATATAAAAGCAAAAAGTATGTTTTTAGATTAAAGGTAAAAAACCTGTATGGAATTTGATTGCCTGCTTAATAAGCAATCATTGATACCCTTCTGGAATTGGGTGAAGGATATGGCAATTTTGATATAAGTAGGATGAGCATTCTGAATATATGGAGCATTTTCGTAGAAGAAGCGTCTGACGGTCAGTTTTTTTCTGAAGCCTGGAATTTCAGGATCTGAGATTTTTAGCTTAAGAGCTAGATATGTCGGAGTCTTCAGACCTAAAACTGTGCATGTCTAGATTTGTTTTTTCTAGTTTTTTAACAGTTTTTTTTAGGTACTGCTTAAAGAGGGTATGCAATATGATTAAACATCCAAATACCCAACACAGGGCAGGCATCAGAATATACAACATTTTTAAGTGGTGCAAGATAACATTCAGGTATGTCAGTGAGGCAGGCATTGCTATAGTCTTCTATAAAAAAAACTGGCTTGTGTTGCCAGGTACAGTTCGCTTTTCGAAGTGATTAGGTGACCCGTTAGGATGCTTCTCAGTGGTAACCGGACACAGCCAGGTGTATAAATCCAGTCTGGTATTTAATTTACTCTTAAGTTACTTGTACAGCACAGCCCATCGGGAGGATGGATTTCTATCTCAGCGTCTATCATTCTTCTCAAGTAGAACACTGTATGTATGCATTACATCACACCAGAGGCAGCAGGGGTATAAGGGAAGGGAGGGTAGCACAGGCGGGCACTAAGCACAGACAGTTATTCAGCACACTCTGAGGCAAAGGATACAGTGCCTTTCCCAGTCACAAATAATCAAAGTAGTTACATACAACATTCCATCCAAGTTCCACAATTCCAGTCAAATAAGATCAGACAATAGAGGAAAAACAACTAGTAATGCAGATTAACAGTCACTGGTACAAAGGGAACAGACATGCAGTCTTTCACATGCATTTAACACATTTAGTTTGTGTGAGTGTGTGTGTATATATATGTGTGTGTATGTATGTATGTATATATATAAGTGGCGTGTACTCCGGACGAGCATGCCGGTAATCCAATATTTTCCAAAAAACAACAATGTTCACGCTCTCAGGAAAACGCCACACAACACCAGAAGGAATCTCCAAGGGTGTTTATTCACACCTACAACATGTTTCGGCTTGTAACAAGCCTTAATCACGTAAGTGAGTGTGTGTTTGTGCACTAGTTAATAAAGACGATCATTGAAATGTAGTGAAAATGAACGAGGGGCAACTGCCACAATCCGAGACGGCTGACATCTTGGAATGGTGAATACATATACAAGTAAACATACAGTGTTTTCTGCAGGCTGCAAATCGGAGATGTGATCGCTGCAAAACTAACTGTTCCCATTCTTACCCCATGAATAGACAAAACATAAATCCAATACAAATTGTGTGTGTCTAATAAACGTAAATGGATGCATAACGTTATCACTTCACATATGCAGAGTACATACTCTAATCACCACAGATTGGTTAAATTTAAATTATAAATTGTAATGGCAGATAACAGCAGGGTTGTGCGATCTGAAAGCTAGGTGTTAGCTGAAATAGGTCAGCTATTACTGCATTTCAATGATTGTCTTTATTAACTAGTGCACAAACACACACTCACTTACGTGATCAAGGCTTGTTACAAGCCGAAACATGTTGTAGGTGTGAATAAACACCCTTGGAGATTCCTTCTGGCGTTGTGTGGCGTTTTCCTGAGAGCGTGAACATTGTTTTTTTTTTTTTAAATATTGGATTACCGGCGTGCTTGGCCGGAGTACACGCCACTTCCCAGGGGGCCATCCGCAACCATAACGGAGTAAACATGGGAATATATATATATATATATATCTATATACACATATACACTCTATACCACATTCAAACTGCTTGTTCTGGCACGCATTTCCCTTCTTCTTTTCTTATCTAGCACAACATATATTTTTTATTTTTTTAGTTTACTCTATACATTAAATATTTTGAATGATTGCTATGGTACTCACACTGCTGTGGTTCATAATTCTGTTCTCAAATGAACACAAAGCTTGCGCCTGATAATGTGGACTCTTCTTCTCCTTCAGCAGCATTTCATTAAAAGTATTAGAACAATGATATATGGCTTTCAACACATACTTTTTAACAAGCAGCAAATGTACTCGTTATGTTTTTTTCAAGTTTAGCTTCGGAGTGCAGATGCCTACATTCCTTATACTTCAAAGATTTATAGAGTGGGCCTTGGATCGGCCTCCTGGCTTGATTAGGACATCACTCTTTAGCCACTGTCCTAAGAACTGTCAGTTAAATCGTGCATCAGTCTTATGCAGTACGCATTTCACTTGAAGCTTTTGGCAGTTGGGAGTGTTTATGTTGCAGTCTATGAGGGGCATTATTTTGAAGGAGCACCAACAGCTTGCCAGGACTATTTCTTGAACATAAGCTGCCTGAGAAATAAGGCTTCCTCGACTACAAGCTACACATGGTGCATGTCAACTAAATGCTTACTTGTTTAAATGCCCAATAATAGTTGTCAGTTCTTATGTGTGCAAATAAGCCACTTAAAAATAAAAACGAGCATTTGCAGACCTGTTGGTTTTGCCAATGTTTTTTGTAAAATAGAAAAAAAAGTATATTCAAAAAAATACTGTAATAAAACGAAGCACGGATCTTACTATGTCTCAAAATTGTGCATCAAATTCAATATTTTCAATCGTCATAAATGGCATGGTTTCCTTTTCAAATACTTCTTACTCAGGAAACTGAATAGAATTAAAAAAGAATAAGGAAGTGTCAGTATAAAAAGGAAAATGCTTGCCAAGGCCAAATTTACTTTTTGCAGGATTCAGCCATTTTGGTCCTTTGTAGTAGCCTACAGAGCCGATGTTTGGGCCTCCAGAAGAAGTGTTATGCTAATTACACCGTCTACCTCACATGCCAGCCGAGTGCCTGCCGCAGATGCTTCATTACCGTAAAAGCCTTTCTGTGCTAAAGCTTGGGCTTCGTGCAATATGTGAAACGCAGAAGACTAAAACATTCCTTAAAGTCTACCAAAGAAGAGAGGGTGAAAACAGATGTACTCCCATGGAATACCTAATGACGAACAAAAAGTAGTTCTACAACTGTGAGCAGTGGAATGATATAAACCATTCAATCAAAAGTATAGTAAATAAGATCTGCTCCAGGGTAGGACAAATAGAAGAAATGGTAGCCAAAGCACTGAATATGAAGCAAATGAGTGTGACAATAAAGGCAACCAATGGTAAATAATGAAAATCCTCTAAGCCCATTGTAAGTTCACAGTTCGTCTTTTGCAACCAGACAGCTTGCGCTGTCTGGTAGACGAGATCTAAAACGACTTCCTTAAACAAATTACTTAAACGTTAGAGTACCTTTACATACATGTATTGCAAGTTCAAGTAATTACACTTTTCTAGTCATTTCCTTGGTATCATGGTTGTGCTGCTGCTGGCTTCTTTGGAAATTGTACTGTAATGCTTTCCATTGCAGTGCTAGAATTATCCATGGCAAACAAATGTGAGGCATGTTAGTTTGCTTTATAATTGGCTCTTCTCTCTTTTTAAACATGATGAATATTAGCTTTTAATTTCTTTTGGTGTGTTATTTTTATTCTAATGCTTTTATATTTTATTCGGACTTCGAAATCTCTATGCTTAGTTATGACAAGTAAATGCTGTTTGTGTGTTTCCTGGTCTGTAATACAAACAAAGATAATTCTTCATGAAAACCTTAAAAACAACTAACTTAACTACGTTATTGTTTTGGGGTGGTATTGCTTGGGCTTCTTTGTAAAGAGCATTTGAGTTGACATTTCTGATCTGGTAACTAAGTAATACTTCATTGTTATTTCGGTGTTCTGAGATTGACATTTTTAAGGGAACTGGTTGTGTGCATTTCAGACATGTAATCTCTGGTGAATCCCTTTCTTTGAAAAATATAATTGACACCAACCTTCGCTTTTTTAAGGTGGGAAGAAAGGAAAAAAGCAATTTAGGCAGCTGACACCTGAAATCGTTACACTGTAGAGGTGTAGTGCATCACATTAATTATTTATAACATAATGCTCACTTATTTGACTACGGGTTCATGAGTGTCGTAGACCACAGTCTTGGTTCTTAGTCCCTTTGGTTTGTAGAGGTCCCATCTTGTGTTTCACTGTTTGCAAACTCAGCACAGAGGCTGCAAATTATGCAGGGTAGCCAACATGGGCCCACACGTTTTGTAGTTCAGGGGATCTGTACAAAATCTGCAAACCTTTAATCACAGTCACATGCTATGCCTTTGGGTGGTTTCAAGTTTGCAGTCCACATTCACCCAGCCAGTCTTTAAAAAAAAATGTGGTTGACCCTTTGGTGGTATGACTCACCTGGGCCTCAGGGTGTGCCCTGCTCACCTCTCTATATACCTTTTTTCAGGCTCTTTGCCTGGCATCCTGTAATGGCTGTCATGAAAGAACATTTTCTCTTCCAGCCAACCGTTCTGTGGATCCAGCATAGGGTCTGCGACCCAAGATCGGCAACTGGATCAAAAAGTCTCCTCATCCAGCAGAGGACCTTCTATATTATAAGTTTGGGTACCTGGACAATCTGCAGATTTGAGTCCATAGACCAATGGTGTGAGAAAGTGGCTCTATATATACTGGACCAGAATAAGGTACAGTGTGTATAGAGTCCACAAACCAGAGAGGTATAACAGAGGCTAAAGCCAGGTGTGACCTTACTCTCTAAAGTGGTAGCTTGGTCGAGCAGTAAGGCCGTACCCTAGGACATTATACATTTGTTGTACACACTCAGTCAGCAAAAGGTTTCACACACTCCAAGGACTGAACTCTGGACCAATTGTTTTTATATCAAAAGATATAGTTGTTTTATTTTTAGAACCAACGGGTATAAAAATGTACTTTTCTCAATGAGTACTCTCATATAATTACTTTGCAAAGAAGCAATAAACTTTGTAAACACAATAGGTACAATGGTTGCAGTCGGCAACACAATTCTAAACACAATTTAACATTGAGCTCAATGGGTTTTCTACATAAATGCAGCTAGTTACTTTATCGATTTTACTTTTGTAGCCCCAGGACTGGATCATACATTCAGTCTTGGGGTCTAAGCTGGAAACAGTTTAGCAAAAACGATTTGGCTATTGCTATAAGAAATATAAAGCTATTTCAAAAGTTCATACTTAGAAACTTTTCAATGAAAATCTGGCAATGTTATCCAACGGGAGGAAAATCAAGTTGCAGTTAAAGTAAGTTCTCGTTACTTTTGTAATCCAGGACTGGGCTCCTAAGTCCAGCACTGGGGTCTCTACTTAAAACAGGTAAGCAATTACGTTTCAGTAGTAGGTACGATTTTTAAGGAATATTTGTAATTTTCAAAAGTAGACACTTAGAAGAAATTTCACAGAAAAACAGTCAATGGTTTCCTAGGGACGAAATTTAGATTACTAGTAACCACAATTTTGATGACTTTTGCGGTTCAGTACTGGGCTAAAAGATACAACACTTGCTTCTCTCCTGATTACAGGTGAGTACTTCGGATTTCAATATTCGGCTGATTTTAGGTGAATATTTTAGCATTTCAAAACTTCACACTTAGAGAAGAAATTTCACAGAAAAGCAGTCAATGGTTTCCAATGGCAGAAATTTAGATTATTACAAACACGGTTGGGATTACTTTTGCGGTTCAGTACTGGGCTACAAGGTACAGTACTGGCTTCTCTCCTGATCACAGGTGAGTAAATCGAAATTCGTTATTCGGCTGATTTTAGATGAATATTTTAAAGTTTCAAAACTTCACACTTAGAAGATTTTTCGAGTCAAACCAGTCAATGTTATCCTATATCAGGAAAGTGAGTCATCAGTTTTCAGGTGAGTACTCGTCTGGTGAAGTTAAGGTTCTGGGCATAGACTCAGGGGTCCCCCAGGGTCAGGTAGTTATAGTTGGTACACCCTCAGTGGCACAGGGGCAGCCGGGTGCAGAGGTAGTTAGGCCCAATGTTATCCAATGAGAGGCAGGGGGCCTTCGGTTGGTGGCTGCTGGCTAGCAGGCCACGCGGCTGTGGGAGCTGGGCATCTGATCACTTGCACAGGGCAATTAGGGAAGTAGAATAGGGTACAGGTGGCACTGCAAGGGGCACTCGGGCGGCTGGGTGCAGGGTGCTTTTGAGCCGTTGGGTGCTCAATGTTATCCAATGAGGATCTTGAAAAGGGAACAAAGGCTGCAGGCTCGGGGACGGTGGATCTTCAGAGCGACCAACACTTTGAGGGGTAAGTTGGGATCTTGGAGGATAGGTAGGCACCCAGGAGCTGGGCACAGGGGGCCGTGGGGCGCCGGGTGCAGGGGTGTCTTTTGAGGTCGGGAAATCGTAATCCCCTCCTGGTCGCAGTCGGAAGGATCCTTTGTTCTGAGGCTGCAGGCGTCGTCTGGGTCGTTGAGGAGGGCCCTTGGGCACTGGATTGTGAGTCAGAATCGCCGGGGGGACGTCCTCAGGGTCTTGGTTCACTCCGGCACAGGCCAGGCTTGGCGGGTGCAGAGTTTGCAGGGTTCGCGGTTCTGGGCTGATACCAAGGCTTGTTACTTGCTTTGAGCAGTACCACTGCTCGTGGGAGACCCAGTTAGTCAGAGTGACAAGGCAGTCCGGTCCTCCGGGGTTTTTTGAGGTTGCTGACCACTGGAGACGCCTGGGTTTAGCAAGAGTAGGTTCGAGGGTTGAAAGGCCGGTAGGGCTGGGGCCAAATAAGTTGATGTCTTCCTCTTCTTGTCAAGAAAACAAGAAGACCTGCCATGCAGCTACTAAGAATACTCAGACGTGAGTCCCTTGCTCACTTTGCCACTGGATTCAAGCAAGCCGGGCTGAAGACGGCTGGAATGCCAGAAACCGGTCCTCGGAAGCTTGTTTCCGGTCCAGGGAAGACATGGCTTGGCAGTTCGGGCTGCACTGTTCCCATGAGGCACAGGGTCAGACTGATTTGCATATAGCCATGTCTGAACTGGGTTGGCAGAGTGGGCTAAAGAACGGTGATGGATTAAACCCAGATATTTTGACTGGGTGTGAGTGTTTGATTGATTCAGATGCTCCGTCCATCACCACCCCCTTTTGTGTCTGTAAGCTGGCAGGCGTATATTTGCGAGCGCATGTAAGTGTGTGTCAGTGTGCCAATGTAGACCTGTGTCTTTATGCCCGTGTTGTGTGGTTGTTGTATGTCTCTATATCTGTTTATACTTGCGTATGTACCTATTTCTTCGCAAGTCCATGTTTATGTCAATGTGTATTGCGTATGTGTTGGGGGATGTGCCTGTCTCTTGGTACAACTTCGTGTAAATTGTGTAAAATGATGTTTGTGCGTGTGTGTGGCTGTAAATCTGATTTGACAACAGTAATGTGCATGTGTGTGGGTGTGTGTGTGTATGTGTGCTTGTTGTCATTTACTTTATTTATGGGCTTCCATTCCATGTGTACTTTTGTGCCTGTGTCTGTTGTGCTTCGAGTTGCTTGTCTGCTTTTGTGTCTAAAACCTGTGTCTGTTTGCGTCTATCTACGTATGGAAGTATGTCTGCTTGCCTGTACCCTTGTGTAGGTGGCAGTGCCTATTCAAGTGTGTGAATACAGCTGTGTGTATTTCTATGTGTTTCTGTGTGTATGTAGTCACGTGTCTGTGTATGTAAAGACGTGTCTATGTATGTGTTTCTGTGTGCGCCTATGGTCATATGCCTGCATGCCTCTGTACATGCTTGTGAGTGCATTTGGCCATGTAGTTGTGTGTATAAGCCAGCCAATGTGTGTGTTTGTTTGCGTCACAGTGTGTCTCTGCGTGTTTTCTTTGCGTGCCTGTGTATGCATCTCTGAATGTATGTACATGTGTGTCTGTGGCAGTTTGCCCATGAGTGCATGGGTGTGTCTATGTGCAGCTGTGGTACTGAAATTGTTGTATGTGCGGGTGCCGTCTGTTCGTGACTGGTGAATAGAACAGAGGGGGGAGGGGTTGACGCCAATCCCTCCTTTATCAATAAGGGCTGTCCCTCGTCCATTGATTTGACCCTTCTATGGCCCCCCCCTCCCACCTCCGCCTCTTCAGTCAAATCTGAGACTAGCCTGGAATCCTTTTAGGGATCAAAACCCCATAATGCCGGACCTGGCCTGGGCAGGGAAACAAGGCCTGCCTGACAGCATCCTTAGCACCAAGAACCAGAACAGGAGGGGACAGGGGGATTCTGGAGGTATTAAAACAATCTCTATATTAGGAATAACAGGAGACATTGCCCCATGCTTAGAAAACGCCGCAGGATGGGGTCGTTCTGGACAGATTGGCACACATTTTGAGACATAGCACACAGGAATAACAAAGAAGTCAGGTGGTGTGTGGCTCTCTGTGTGAGTTTGGCTCTCTGTGTGAGTGTGTGTGTGGCTCTCTGTGTGAGTGTGTGTGTTTGGCTCTCTGTGTGAGTGTGTGTGTGGCTCTGTGTGAGTGTGTGTGTGGCTCTCTGTGAGTGTGTGTGTGTGGCTCTCTGTGTGTGTGTGTGTGTGGCTCTCTGTGTGTGTGTGTGTGTGGCTCTCTGTGTGTGTGTGTGTGTGTGGCTCTCTGTGTGAGTGTGTGTGGCTCTCTGTGTGAGTGTGTGTGGCGCTGTGAGTGTGTGTATGGCTCTCAGTGTGAGTGTGTGTATGGCTCTCTTTGAGTGTGTGTGCATGGCTCTCTTTGAGTGTGTGTGTGTGGCTCTCTGTGTGAGTGTGTGTGGCTCTGTGTGAGTGTGTGTGGCTCTCTGTGTGAGTGTGTGTGGGGCTCTGTGTGAGTGTGTGTGTGGGGCTCTGTGTGAGTGTGTGTGTGGGGCTCTGTGTGTGTGTGTGGGGCTCTGTGTGAGTGGGGGGCTCTGTGTGGGCGTGTGTGGCTCTGTGTGTGTGGGGCTCTGTGTGTGTGGGGCTCTGTGTGTGTGTGGCTCTGTGTGTGTGTGGCTCTGTGTGTGTGGGGGGGCTCTCTCTATGTGTGTGTGTGTGTGGGGGGGGGGGCTCTGGGTAGCTTTTTTTTGGAGGTGGCTCTATTTGTGGGTGGCTCTGTGTGTGTAAGGGGCACTGTGTGGGTGTGGGTGGCTTTGTGTGTGTGGCTCTGTGTGTGTTGCTCTGTGAGTGGGTGCAAATGCAATAGGTCTCACAATTGCAAGAGATTAAGCTATTGGCATTGTAAATGACAATGCCATTTATTTATATGTTTTAAAAACAAAAACATAAATAAAAATAATGTCATGAGCAATGCCAATAGCTCTAACTTTAACAATGCCGAGACTATTGTATTGTAAATGCTTGTTTCTCTTTTGGGGCTTAGCTGCACTGACTGCAGGTGGCACCCCCCTAGGTTTCTTGGTTGAGGCCTGGCATTGAGCTAGTGCCTCACTTTTGCTCAGATCCACCTCTAAGTGGTCACTCCCCAGGAGACAATCAAGGGGGAGGTCTTTACTGACTACCACCTTTCTCCATCTAAGGGACCAAGCTACGACCAGGGGCACTACAGCCACAGACCTAACAGTGACTCTCCCTGGGACAGCCCTTACTCTTCTTGTTTCTCCTGGGACATACTGGTGAGGTAGTACCAACCTGTCATGTACCACAGTGTGACTGTCACAAGTATCTCTCAGGGCAGTGACTGGGACTCCATTCACCAGTAGGTGGTGGAACTGTCTACTCCCCTCTGGGATCTCCAGCTCGCCCTCTTGCCCCATTCTCCAGTTGAAGGCTAGGAGTACTTCCTCTTCTGAGGACCTATCCTCCCATGCTACACTGGCAACCCCTGGGACTACACTAGTCACCCCTGGAGTTGTACTAGGGACCTTGTTCTTAGGACAGCTAGGGTCCTTGGTGTGGTGTCCTGTCTTCTGACTGTTGTGACACCATTCTCTGTTAGGATCCCAATTCTTACCTTGGTACCCTGGTTTGGCTTGTGATGTGTCTTTGGGCCTATCCTCCTGAATAGGTTTTTGGGGGGCTACCTGGGACTCATTACTTTTCTCCTTAAGGACCATAGGTTCAGTATCTCTCTTCTGGGGAGGCTTTGTGACCCCTTCCTTTTGGTCACCCCCAGTGGACGTCCTAGTTACCCTTGTTTTAACCCAATGGTCTGCCTTCTTTCCAAATTCTTGGGGAGAAAGTGGACCCAGGTCTACTAGATACTGTTGGCAACTTTTCATCTGTGCAGTTACTTACGATGTGTTCCATCATAAAGAGCTTGTAAATTCCATTAAAGTCATGCACATTGCTTCCAGTTAACCAGCCATCCAGTGTCTTTACTGAGTAATCTACAAAGTCAATCCAGGATTGGTTCTGGGTTTTGTGAGCCCCCCTTATCTAATTCTGTACTCCTCAGTGGTGAGTCCAAATCCCTCAATCAGAGTGCTCTTCATGAGATCATAGGGCCCTGCACCTGGCCCAGAGAGTGTCAGAAGCTTGTCTCTGCAGTTACCAGAGAACAGTTCCCACAGGAGTGCCCCCCCAGAGAGGTTTCTTTACTCTTCTTATTTCACAAGCCCTCTCAAAGGCTGTGAACCCCTTGGTGATGTCATCATCTTCCTCAAATTTAGGGACAATCCCTTTGGGGATTTTAGGGTCAGAAAGTTATTCCCTATCCTTATTTTTATTATTGCTGCCATCATTGATGGGTGCTAACCCCATCTCTTTCCTTTCTTTCTCTAGAGCCAGGAGTCTGGACTCTAGATCCACTCTTTTGGCCAGCTTTGCTAGAAAGCTGTCCACTTCACTGGGGTTCCCCCAGTGAACTCTCTGGTACTTGGTCCACCTGTGTGGTCCCTAGGTTCCCAGATGCTGATTCTGGAGTTCAAGTGTATGGGGGCCCTTTCCTCCCTAAAGATGACTGGGGGGAGGAAATTATCCTCCTCCTCAGACACCTCTCCACTTCTGTCTGGTCTTCACCATGTTCAGAGGGGTGGCCTTTAGCATACTCCGCCAGGAGCTCCTGGAGCCCTAGTTTGGTTGGATGCAGGCATAATGGTATATTTTTAAGTTTGCATATGGATCTCAATTCCTTGAAATTCAAGTGTAAGTAAGGTGTGAGGTCGAGCTCAACCACCAGGTCCATGGTGTTATCTTCACTAATAGCTTGGTTCTGTTGAGGCATTCTAACCTGACAGTTCTAACCCTCTACCCTGACTATAGTGACTTTTATTTTCCTAGAATTCTAATGGGACTTAAGCAAGTCCCTACAAGACTTTTAGTATTTTGGAAAAACAAATTTCAGAATTCTTAAAGGCAATTTATGAGTTCTGTTGTGTGATCAGATGGTAACCAAGTAGTCCAACAAATGCAAGTTTGTATCCCACCGCTGATCCACCAATGTGAGAAAGTGGCTCTATATATACTGGAGCAGAATAAGGTACAGTGTGTGTTTAGAGTCCACAAACCCCAGAGGTATAACAGAGGCTAAAGCCAGGTGTGACCTTACTCTCTACAGTGGTAGCTTGGTCGAGCAGTAAGGCAGTATCCGATGACAGTGTAAAGCATTTGTTGTACACACTGTCAGCAAAAGGTTTCACACACTCAAGGACTGAACTCTGGACCAATTGTTTTTATATCAAAAGATATAGTTGTTTTATTTTTAGAACCAACAGGTATAAAAATGTACTTTTCTCGATATGAGTACTCTCATATAATCACTTTGCAAAGAAGCAATAAACTTTGTAAACACAGTAGGCACAATGGTTGCAGTAGGCAACACAAGTCATACTTAGAAACTTTTCAATGAAAATCTGGCAATGTTATCCAATGGGAGGAAAATCAAGTTGCAGTTAAAGTACGTTCTCGTTACTTTTGTAATCCAGGACTGGGCTCCTAAGTCCAGCACTGGGGTCTCTACTTAAAACAGGTAAGCAATTACGTTTCAGTAGTAGGTACGATTTTTAAGGAATATTTGTAATTTTCAAAAGTAGACACTTAGAAGAAATTTCACAGAAAAACAGTCAATGGTTTCCTATGGCAGAAATGTAGATTATTACAAACACGGTTTTGATTACTTTTGCGGTTCAGTACTGGGCTACAAGGTACAGTACTGGCTTCTCTCCTGATCACAGGTGAGTAATTCGAAATTCGTTATTAGCCTGATTTTAGATGAATATTTTAAAGTTTCAAATCTTCACACTTAGAAGATTTTTCGAGTCAAACCAATCAATGTTATCCTACGGCAGGAAAGTGAGTCATCGGTTTTCAGGTGTGTACTCGACTGGTGAAGTTAAGGTTCTGGGTATAGACTCAGGGGTCCCCCAGGGTCAGGTAGGTACAGTTAGTACCCCCACAGCGGCACAGGGGCGTCCGGGTGGAGAGGTAGTTAGGCCCAATGTTATCCAATGAGAGGCAGAGGACCTTCGGTTGGTGGCTAGCTGGCCACGCGGCTGTGAGAGCTGGGCTCCTGGGCACTTGCTCAGGGCAAATTGGGAAGTAGAATAGGGTACAGGTTGCACTGCCAGGGGCACTCGGGTGGCTGGGTGCAGGGTGCTTTTGAGCCATCGGGCGCTCAATGTTATCCAATGAGGATCTTGAAAAGGGAACAAAGGCTGCAGGCTCGGGGACGGTGGATCTTCAGGAGCGACCAACACTTTGAGGGGTACGTTACACAACTTCTCGAGCTATCCAGCGGTACAAAGCAGCCGATCCATTGCTGTAGCGACACTGCCCCAGAACACTGTTTGGCGCCAGCGCGCTAAAACCGGAGGCCACGCCCCCCACCAACCTTTACTTAAGACGCCGATCTAGGACGCCAGGTAATTGATTGTTTGTTGTGCTCCTGAAGCGGAAGCCGGGAGCGAGGCAGCGCTTTTTAAAAACTTTGTGTCACAGTATAACTTGTGTTTTTTAATACACTTACGCTCTTGGGGAATCAAGCAGTACAAAGCAGGCGACCCATTTGCTGTAGCGACACCGCCCCAGAACACTGTTTGGCGCCAGCGCGCTAAAACCGGAGGCCACGCCCCCTTCCGAGGCCACGCCCCCCCCTCCCCCCACCAACCTTTACTTAAGACGCCGATCTAGGGCGCCAGATAATTGATTGTTTGTTGTGCTCCTGAGGCGGAAGCTGGGAGCGAGGCAGCGCTTTTTAAAAACTTTGTGTCACAGTATAACTTGTGTTTTTTAATACACTTACGCTCTTGGGGAATCCAGCGGTACAAAGCAGCCGATCCATTGCTGTAGCGACACGGCCCTAGAACACTGTTTGGCGCCAGCGCGCTTAAACCGGAGGCCACGCCCCCTTCCGAGGCCACGGGCCTCACCGGAAGCAGCATAAATCATGTGCATGTTCCGGACGCGCAGCGGATGAGCGCAGCGGATGCGACGTTTGTGCGCCGAAGGTGCGCCTAAGGCAAGCCCGCCTGCGCCCGCACGAGACCAGAGGCCATTCCCCCTGCCATTTCATCAAGCCAAACCATTGCCTATAGCTCTCACTCCCTTCGGCAATTATATCAACCTTCTGAGCCATCCTGCCTACACACATGGGATCCGTCAATAAAACATTCCGCATGCAGCAATTGCGGCTTTTGTTTCTCCCTTCGCCCCCCTATGAAAACAAAAACATTCTCTATGCTTCTGCTCAACTGCCGTTCACTTCCCAAACATTCTATGGAAATCCACCTAATGCTGGAGGAAATCAACCCAGACATTTTCTTTGCCACAGAGACGTGGCTACAGGAACACTCGGAACCTGATCTGGTACAAGCTCTCCCGCCTGAATATCAAATATGTCGCCTTGATCGTAAAAAGGGAATCTGAGGTGGCCTAGCAGTAATTCATAAAGCAATTTACGAAGTTAGCAGCACCCCCGGTGCACCTCCCAGACAGTGAATGTCTCTCCTTCTCTATAAAATTCAGTCCTATTCATACTTTTTCTGGTATACTCATATACCGCCCGCCAGGACTCCATGGTCCTTTCCTTGCAAATCTTGCACCGACTGTTGCAAATTTGGCTCTCAGCTCTGCTAACTATACAATCCTGGGTGATATCAACACCCAACTTATATCGAGCCTACAAGCCCTGGATTTACATCAACTTGTCCTTGGGCCCACACATCAAAAAGGGCATCTTTTAGACCCCATTTTCAGTAACTGCTCCAATCTTCTTACTGAAAGTCCCTCCCCTCTACCATGGTCTGACCATTTTTCCATTGTTTTATCCCCTTCACCTGGACCCCCCCCCCCCCCATCTCCCCCCTCCAAAGCCCCCGACAACTCTGCTGTCACGGAATTGGCAAAAAAAACCCTATCCGAATGGCAAACTACTTTACAAAGTACAAAATCCTCCAACGCACTGAATCCTATCCAGGGGAACGATAACTACAACAGGTGGATTACCAACTCTTTAAACCTGGTACTCCCTATGAAAAGTCTCCGTCCCAAGCGGGGCAACCTTACAGCCCCATGGTACACAGACGACCTACGGAAGGCCAAACGCGCCTGCAAGCAAATGGAAAGAAAATGGCGCCTTGACTACTGCCCAGCAGACAAAGTCAGTTACAGAGCAGCTATTAAAAATTATAAAGCAGACATCCGACGAGCTCAGGCCACTTTTTATGAACAAAAAATTGACAATGCTGCGTCTAAACCTAAGGAGATTTACCGTATAGCCAAATCCCTCCTGCGACTCCCTGAGACTTCTAAAGTCCACAAAAACACCCAGACCCACTGCGAGGAAATTGCGGAATTCTTTCATCACAAAATTGAAGTGAACAACTCCTCCTTCCCTCACAGAGCCACCACGCCTAGAGACCCCACTAACACTGACCCTTTAGTAGCCCCATCCAGCGTTCTCAACAACTTCCCAGCTCTGGACAAAGCCAATCTGGAAAAATACATGAGAATGGTCAAATCTGGATCCCCGACCGACCCAGCTCCTCCTAGGGCGCTCACCCAAATAACTAGCCAGATATCACCTACCATTCAAGACCTGCTCAATTCCTCCCTTGACACAGGCATTGTCCGACCCTTATGGAAGAAAGCTATGGTCAAAGCGCTTCTAAAGAAACCTACCCTTGACCATTCTAACCCCTCCAACTACTGACCTATATCCCTTCTACCCTGGCTCAGTAAAATTCTGGAAAAACATGTCAATTCAGTCCTGACAGACTTTCTAGAATCCAATAACAAACTGGACCCCACCCAGACTGGTTTCAGACCCCGTCATGGAACTGAGACTGCCCTGATTGCAGTGACGGAGGGGGCAGAAAGGATCTTGGACGGTGGCGGTTCTACGGCCATTGTCCTACTTGACCTGAGTGCCGCCTTCGACACCGTAAATCACAGCATCCTACTTCATCGCCTCAGTATGATTGGAGTGTCAGGCATAGCACTTACCTGGTTAGAATCATTCCTCTCAGACAGATCCTTCCAGGTATTCGAAAAGGAATTTACCTCCTCTAGTAAACCTCTTAATTGTGGAGTACCTCAGTGCTCCTCCCTGAGTTCTACCCTTTTTAATGTTTACCTTAGCCCCCTAGCTGATGTCGTCCGCCCTTTCGGGGTAAAAATTGTCACCTACGCGGAGGCCATTACCAATTATAAACCCCAGCGCAACTTACGTTCCACACACTTAAGCCTTGCAAATGTCTCTTCATTTAAAAGGAAACGCCTGGGTGGCAGCTGTTTTTACCATCTAGCTGCCTCCCTTTGGAACGTTCTCCCACTTTGTATCAGACAGAGCAATGACTTATTGGCATTCCGAAAGTCTTTAAAAACGTGGCTTTTTCAACAGGCTTACGCTTAGAACTGTGTTTAGTGTCTTGAACAAATAGCGCCAAGGAACCCAAAGGTGAACGTGCGCTCTAGAAATAGTTATTAACATAACATAACATACAGTGGGATCTTGGAGGATAGGTAGGCACCCAGGAGTTTGGCACAGGGGGCCGTGGGGCGCCGGGTGCAGGGGTGTCTTTTGAGGTCGGGACATCTTACCCCCTGCTGGTCGCGGTCAGAGGGGTCCTTTGTTCTGAGGCTGCAGGCGTCGTCTGGGTCGTCGAGGAGGGTCCTTGGGCACTGGATTCCGAGTCAGAATCGCCGGGGGGACGTCCTCAGTGTCTTGGTTCATTCCAGCACAGGCCAGGCTTGGCGGGTGCAGAGTGTGCAGGGTTCGCGGTTCCGAGCTGATGCCAGGGCTTGTTACTTGCTTTGAGCAGTACCACTGCTCGCGGGAGACCCAGGTAGTCAGAGTGACAAGGCAGTCAGGTCCTCCGGGATTTTTGAGGTTGCTGACCACTGGAGACGCTGGGGTTTAGCAGAAGCAGATTCGAGGGTCGACAGGCCGGTAGGGCTGGGGCCAAATCAGTTGGTGTCTTCCTCTTCTTAGCAGCTGCATGGCAGGTCTTCTTGTTTCTCGTTATTCTTTCTTGTTTAGGTATCTGGATCTAAGGAAAGAAGGTTCAGGGAGCCCCTAAATACTGAATTTAGGGGCGTTACAGGTAGGGCAATGACCGGGACCAATAGGTCCCTGTCCTGGGGTGGGTACACCCCCTAGCTTGCTCCTCTCCTGTGGGAGGGGGGCAGGAGCATAGCTGTGATTGGGCAGGCATCCCCATCTTCAAGATGGCCGGAGCCCGGGGTCGTGCTTCACCTCGTCTCCCCCACCTGAGGGGTGGGGTTGGCACATGCTGGCACACCCACTTCCTGACGTAGTTTTTCCCGCCAGAGTGTGGGTCAGGACTGGTGGGGGCCAGTTGCTGGGTACAGCAAATAGTCTGGAGAATCTCACAGAGGCCTTTGAGGCTTCCCCCTGTCCATCCTGGGGGAGGAGACCTAGCACCTCTCCCAGGATGTGCATTATTGCAGGCCCAGTAGAGCGGGGGCTCTCCACCCAGGGGTCTAGCAACATGTCTGTGTGGCAGCCTCTGCAGCCACTCAGCCCAGACGTGGATTGTCCGTTAGGTTTCAGGGGGCATCTCTAAGATGCCCTCTGTAGTGGATTTTACATTAAATCCCACACTGATGCCAGTGTGGGTTTAATGTGCTGAGAAGTTTGGTATCAAACTTGCCAGTGTTCAGTGTAGCCATTATGGTGCTGTGGAGTTCGTAATGACAACCTCCCAGCACCATGTACTCTTAATGGCATCACTGTACTTACAGTGCCCAGGAATGTCCCTGGGTACTGTAGGGGCACAGGGCTCATGCACCTGTACCCACACCACTGACATAGGGCACCCAGCTAGAGGGGTGGCTAATGTATGCCAGGGCAGTGGGGTTGTGGGCATGGCACACAGGGATGTGTGCCATGTTGATGCTTTGTTTAATTCTGCATCTAGACACTCAGCCTGCAAAGGCAGTGTGTCGGTGTCAAGGTACAGGGCCCCTAAGGGTCGCACAATACATGCTGCAGCCCTTAGGGGTCTTCTCTGGTCCATGCCCTGGGTACCTAGGGTGCCATTTATTAGGGGCTGATATGTGTCCATAGATGCCAATTGGGTGTAGGTTTTAGTATAGTTTTTAGGGAAGGAACACAGGCCCTGGGTGCTTGATTGGCAAGGACCCAGGGCACACCTAGGAAAAGTGCACCAGGTATCAGGCAAAAAGTGGGGGGTACTGCAACAGAAACTCACTTTCTCACAAATGGTCTGACTAGTCCTAAATTTTAATCCTTTCAAGCTTCCAGACACATTTTTGTAACAGTGTCAACAGATATATACCAAATCATGCAAATGCACTTAACTGTGTACATTTTTAATATCTTGCCCAGGTTTGTGTTATTACATTCAGAATATTTCTTCCTGTAATGGAGAGCATGGCAGTACCAAAAAAACAGTATTTGGGGAGGGTCAAGGGAATATTTTTAACGACCTACCATTTCATTTCCCAACAACATAAACTAATAAACACAAGGAAGTGGTCGGTCAAATGTGTGTTGCTGTACTATAAACTTGAGAAAACTAGAAAATGTAAACAGTGACGAGTATTACAGCTGGCCGAGATATTAATACTCTTCACTGTTTACATTTTCTAGTTTTATCAAGTTTCTAGTACAGCAACACACATTTGACCGACCATTTCCCTGTGTTTATTAGA
Source organism: Lissotriton vulgaris (assembly GCF_964263255.1). Classification (NCBI taxonomy): domain Eukaryota; kingdom Metazoa; phylum Chordata; class Amphibia; order Caudata; family Salamandridae; genus Lissotriton; species Lissotriton vulgaris. Next base: position 960,454,734 of record NC_141685.1, on the reverse strand, counting down.
GCATGGGAGTAAACATCTGAAATGCAGCTTTTTTAAGCTACCCCTTTTATTCCCTCATCAGCTGCATTTCACTACCTTCCTGAGTCCGCTCTCCATGAAACTTACCAAGCCAAACTTAAATCATGTCAACTTAAAAAAAAAAAGTTTTATGTAGATTTATCGAATGATACCAAAGTTATGAGCGAAACAAAAACAAATGTTTAGTGGAAACTCTGTCGTAACCATAACCACAGCGTTGCTGTCTCTGGAGAAACTTACCTTCATGTTCGAATCCATTTCAGAGTGCCGCGGGGCAAGCAGTAGTTGAGGCCTTCTACTCTGGATGTCCCGGGGCCCAGACTACAATAGTTTCTGAGCTACTGGGCCCAGTAGCCCCTCAGTACTTGACTCTCAATTGTAGCGCTGGCAAGTAGTCCAAGGCTTCTAGAGAAGGAGGAAGAAGGTGTAAGGCGAGTGCAGACTCAACTCAAAATACACCCAGCAACCCCTCTATAAATGATTGCCCAGTCAAATACTTGTTGTTATGTTAAAAAAAAAAATAACAAATTTAGACGATTGTCTTAAACATGCCTGCTAGTGTTACTAGAGTTCACCCCATCCCACATCCCCGTCTGTGGATGATTGTCCTCATTCACATTTGATGACCTCAAAGCGCTAAAAACTACAAGGGATTTTAGAAAAAGTCATGTGTCCCTAAGCCTCGACATAGCGGTCAAAATAAATTCCCCAAGGGCCTGCCGGCTTGGTATCAGCCTTATCCGCACTCACTGGGATGGTGGTCCGTAGTCCCCAGGCTCTCATATCCTACCCAGTGGTGAGCAGGACCCTGTAATCTGCTGCGTGATACATCCACAGTGCTCCTTCAGTCCAGTAGTAAGTCTTCTTTGTTCAGGGAAGGGTCTTGGGTGTCCTCAGACTCAGGCAGGTGAAACTTGGTTCCTACTCCCCGTGTCAAAACCCACAGGCGATCATGGCTGCACACTGTCCTAAGGCGAGAACCCCGTTCCTGGACTCTGGCCCCCTCCTAACTTACAGGGGGTCTTCACAGGGCAAAGGCCCTTAGTTTTCTCCTTGATCCCCTCCAGAATGTGGGGATCACTTCGGGACATCCATAAGGCAACAGCCCTCTTCAGGTTTAGCACTACCAAGGGAAACAGTTTTTCCTTAGTGGCAGCCTGCTTGGTGCAGCAGCCAGGTCCACTCCATGGCCCCCACTAGCATACGGGCATCAATCAGTGCACACGGGCAGACAACTCGATCGGCACGCTGTTCTAGACTGACTAGAATCTTGCACTACTCTGACTTTGGCTCACAGAGCAATGAATGACCTACTCAAGCTGCATAGAGCCTCCTGGCAGAGACCCCAATTCCCCACTCCTGCTTGTTTGTTGCAATACCAGCATGAGAAATGGCACCAGCCTTTCTGTACTAGATGGTAGGAAGGCCTTCAAGGCTAAGCAAATGGCTCTTAACTCCAGCAAATTGATATGGAGTTAGGCTTTCATTGGGGACCAGAGACCTTTGATCTCCACCTACCCCAAGTGACCGCCTGGGGAAGAGCAGGGGCCTGCTGCTCGTCCACTTGCGGTCAAGTAGCAAATACTGCCGATAGTGTACAGTCTCCTTTGAAATCGAAATTGTATCCAATAGATTTATTTGGTGCTAGGCCCACTGGAATTTCAGAATCCTTTACAGAGGCCGTTTATGGCACCTGCTGTAGTCAACAAGGAGAGTGCGGGAAGCTAAAAGGCAAAGAAACCCTAGAGCTGCTTTCACTGAGATCCATGGCTGATGCTAAAGTATTAGGATCATAGCCCAAATGTCCTGGACTAATTGACACGGGGGAAGGCACTGAGCTGTACAGTATCCAGGACTCTCCAATTAAAGGAAGCCTCTGCGCAGAAGTCAGGTGTCACTTCGGCTTGTTTATCATGAAATCCCAACCCCCTCAGAACATTATCCTTCATCTGGAGGTGGTCTACGACTGACTGGTGAGCCTGCTTTTAACAGCCAGTCATTAATGTAAGGAAAAATTGTTATCCCAACTGCCACAGATGGGCAGCAATCGCCACTATCCCTTTCTTGAACACCCAGTGGGCATTGCTGAGGCCAAAAGGTAACACGCCGAGGCGTGGCCAAGGTAGCCAGCATGGCGGACGCAGCCTGAGAGAGCTCCGTCCCGCCGTTGCAGTATCCGATCACATATCCTGCATCTCCCCTACCCGGAAGCATCCCAACGAGGTGTCCTGCAATCTCCATCGGTAGGCGAACCCTGAGAGCAGTTTGGGGGCGATCGAGGCACCGGGCACGGCAGATTGGAGCCCGGGTCGGTGAGGCCTACCCCGCAACGAGAAGCCGGGACCTTGGGTGCCACGAGCCCTAACGGTGGCGCGGCGCGGCCGCATTGAATCCGGGCGAAGCACAGGCGATCCTAGCCGCCGCCAGCAGGCGACTGACACCAGAAACTACCGGCAAGCAGTGCCCCGGGGACAGAGAGGCGGTGCGGCCTAGAGGGTGAGGCAAAGCCGGGGACTCGATTTGGCGGCTGGGGCGCCTACCATCCGGCACGGCCTCGGCTGTCTCGACCCTTCCATGAGGTGAGCGGGCCTGAAGAGGGAGGCGAGAGACCCTGTGGAGCGGCGGCCTGTGCGGGGTGGGGCACCTCCTCCTCGGCGGTTACATCGGACCGCGTTGGTGTTGTGGGGCGGGCGAGTGCGTTCCAGCCCCCCCCCCCCCTCCGCGCATGACCGAGTGCCCTGACTTCGCGGACCACTGCCGGGACCCCCCTTCTTGGACACACGTGAGACACGGCAGCCTGGGGGTTGACTCCGCGCTGGGACGCCCTTCATTCGGTGGTCAGGTCGGACCGCAGCGCGGGCCCAGGCGAACCTCTCCTGACGAGCCACTGTGCTTATACCTGGGTCACGGGCAGCGGAGGTGGGGCGATAACGGCCGCAGCTACAACACAGTCCGCCAGCCTTGACCGGAGAGGTGCCGTGGGGGTGCTGCAGAGAGTCCGTATAAGCTCCCCATTCATGATCCATGGAGGCTGGCCTCGCCTGGTGCTTGATCCCTGGAAGAGGCCTTTAATGAACACTGCGCCTGCTTGTAACGACAGGAATGGAGCTGAAAGGCGATGAGGGCGTTGGCGGCTGAAAAAGGCAGTAGAATAAAGGGGCAGCGAGTCATTGAGTGCGATACTGACAGCGTGGCACGTACACCCCCGGAGCCTGAGAGAACAGGAGTAGTCTTGGGACGTGGTTCCCCTTCGATGATACAGCCGGAGCCGGGTGATACGCCCAGTGAGACCGGGGCGGAGGCGTCCAACCGCGACCAACCATGACCAGAGGCGGATGTGGCGGAGGGGCTTCGAAACAGGGGGCTATGGACAAGTTTGCGGGCCCGAGTGGGGGAACAAGAGCCTCCGGAAGCCTCCAAACACCGGGGCCGGACAATGCGGCTCTCATTGCGGCAATTACGCAATCTAAGGACTTGCTGGATGCGAAGATTGGGGCGGTGGGGGCTGATGTCACCCTCTTGCGCCAGGACCAGCGGAATGCCGTGACTGCATTACTGAAGCCGAATCCAGAATTTTGGAGGTGGAAGACGGCATGGCGATCTTAAAGAAAAAAGTGGCCAGTATGGAAGGGATTCAGAAGGGCCTTGCGCTCCGGGTCGAAGGTGCAGAAGGGCGGTCTCGGCTCAACAACTTGCGATTTGTTGGCTTTTTAGAGGGCTGCGAGAAGGACAACAAGGAGGCCTTCCTGATCCTGACCCAGTGGCTGGAAGGATGGATGCCATCGGACTCACTCTCACGCTGCTTCGTAGAAGAGCGGGCGCATAGAATCCGCCAGTTGGTGCTTGCCCACGACCTGTGATAGCCCGGCTGCTCAATTACCATGATCGGGACGCTATCCTGCGCCAAGCACGAGTAAAAGAACCCCTCTTATATGACAACCAGAAGATCCTAATATTCACTGACTATACTAAACTGGTGCAGCAACAACGGCAATCCTTTACGGCGGCAAAGGCACATCTAAGATACCTGAAGATTCAATACATCTTGCTCTACCCGGCCCGCTTGCGGGTTGTGTTTCAGTCCCGTACCTTTTTTTTTCTTTAACACACCGGAGGAGGTATTCACCTGGACCGACGAAACTGTCAGAGTTAGAGTGCACACTCCACCAGGTCACGACTCAGCGGCGGCGCCGCGGCGGACTCCCCGGCGATCGCGGAGTACGAGCAATTGGAGGTCCCGGCCCCAAAGACTTTCTCCTTCTCAGGAGATGATAGAAGAGGTCCCCGATGCCCCGGACACTCGGAAGCCAGATCCTTGAGGGCTCGGGTGGACCTGAAGACAACTTGCATGCTCAGACATATGTGGGAGGCACCAGATGTCAAGTGATTCCTACCGAAGACAGCTGAAGAACTTGAAGTTCACCATAATTGATGTTGAACTGTTTATAGCTAGCTGATAAGGGATGTGGGTGGGTGTGGGTGAGGGCAGCAGACTGACGGGCGGACACGTTCCCTGAGTTCAGAGAAGTTTATTACTTCTGGGGGGTAAGTTGGGGATTGGGTGAGTAGTCCATGGGGATCCTTTGGGGTGGGTGGCCTCCGGCCTCCCGTTGGGGGTCGGCGCTCACCTACACCGCAACAGGTACTTCAATGTTGCTGAGGTATGAGGGGGGGGCTGGGAGTTGAGGGGATGTTGGGAAGGGGGTTGGTGGGGGGGTCACAGGATTGGGGGGGGGTTAGTTCTCTGCAGCACGATGTCCCTTCAAGTTCCATTACCGACATGTATACGTTTACAGTTCCTGACACCTAGACAGTTGGTTTTTCTACCCATAGATGGCGGTTGAGGACCTCGGGCCAGCCTTCCCCAAGGCGTCGTTGCGAATTGTGAGCTGGAATGTAAGGGGTATGCTTGATAAAATAAAGAGGGGCGCAGTTCTGCGGCTGGGGAAGAAAGAAAGGGCAGATATCCTGCTTTTGCAGGAGACGCATCTCCTGGGCACCAAAACCCTTAGCCTGCAGCGATATGGTTACCAATAGGCTTATCATTCCGGGTTTGTGAGGGGCTCCCGGGGGTGGCTGTTTTGATACACCGCAGGGTGTCCTACGTCCACTCGACGCAGTGGGTTGATGTGCAGGTTCGGTATGTGTTTGTCAAAGGGATGATTAGGGATGAACCTGTGGTCTTCGGAAGTGTGTATGCCCCTCCCCCATTGCAGTGGTCACTTGTAGAAAAACTGTTTACCATATGGGCTGAGATCCCGGACATGATGGCTGTGGTCGGGGGTGACTGGAATGATGTTATGAATAGCCGGATGGATCGCCATAGGCCCGGGGGTGAGCAGGCGGCAGACACACCCAAAAAATTGAGTGATATGGTGAGAGGGATGGGCTGGATAGATACATGGCGTTATCAGCACACCCATAGCCGAGAATATACCTGTTTCTGCGGTACATAAATCTTTCTCCAGATTAGACTACCTATTTGTTCCCCACGCTAGGATAGGGAGGGTGGACTCAACGTCTATATTGCCGCGTGGCCTGTCTGATCATTCCCTGATTACTGTAGACCTTCTCCTGGATAGGAAGCGGCAGCCGTTTCGATGGCGTCTCTCCACATGGCATCTACAACAGGACGACTACCAGATACATATGAGGGAGGCTATATCCCATTATTGGGAGGACAATGATAGGTTGGGGACTGATGACATGACCCTCTGGGAGGCTCTAAAGCCCACGCTCCGAGGAGTGGATATTGCCTGGTGCTCCGCGGCCCGTAGGGCACGCAGAGAGGGCCTGGAAGAGGCAGCGGGTCGGGTCCGTGGCTTAGAGGAGTGATGCAATACGACGGGGGATGATAAGAGACGTAGGACAACTACTACTAACGCAGCAGTCTTATGCGTCTTTACTACTTGAGGAGTCAAGGCAGGTGTGGCTGGCTACGCAGAGCAGAATATACCAATGGGGCGACAAGTCCAGCGCGATGCTGTATTGGCTCTGCCAGGGCACTTTCCAGGCGTAGGCCCTACCGGGACTTCAGAATGAGGCCGGAGATTCCTTGTCGGCCCCTGAGGAGCTAGCAGACAGTTTCGCGCGATACTATGCGGCCTAGTATGCCCCTTGGGAATCCCTCCCAGCAGAGGCCATTGACAAATTTCTGGCAGACCTTCCGCCACGGGCAATTTCGGAGGAGGGACGAGATCGTCTCGAACTCCCTCTGTCGGCTGAGGAGCTGGGAACAGCCCTTGGTGAACTGAATGCGGGTAAGGCCCCTGGGCCCAATGGGTTCCCATGCGAATTCTTTAGGAAATATCATCTTTAGTTGGGGACGTACTATAAAAGGGCATTGGAGACGGCCAGGGATTGTGGCCGCTTACCGATGGACTGGAGACATGCCGAAATAGTAGTCTTCTGTAAGCCTGGGAGGCTCCCCGAAAATCATGAATCTTATAGGCCCATATTGCTTCTGAATGTCGAGGCGAAGATTTTGGCTAAAGCACTCACCAATCGACTCCTTCCTTATATCACTGACCTTGTCCACACAGACCAGGCGGGATTTATGCCTCGTAGAGCGACGAGGCACAATATTAGGCGTGCACAGGTGGCGGTAGAGGCGATGCGGGTCACAGGGACCCAGGCGGTACTCCTACTGGCCGACATAGATAGGGCCTTTGACTCGTTGAGTTGGGTGTACCTCCATGTGCTTCTACCTCGCCTGAATCTTGGGCCTCAATTTCTATCATATTTGAAGTTGCTGTATACTGACCTGACGGCCTCAGTGAGAGTGGCTGGGGCTGTATCCAATGCCTTTTCTATTGGACGGGGCACTCGGCAGGGGTGCCCCCTCTCGCCGTATCTGTTTGCCCTTGCCATGGAGCCATTAGCGGCGTGGGTACGAATAGACGCACAAATGCGAGGTTTTGAATGGGCGGCGGGACCGTTGAGGTACTGGGTTTTTCGGAACCAATACTATTACAATAACCCAGCGGTGTCAGGGCAACACCCAAAGACCCCGGATTCCCCTGTCTTGGCAAACAGAGACACGGGATACTTCTTGATGACGTCAAAGACCAAAGTTTATTGGTTGCAACCAGGGACAGAGGTCTACGAAGTACACACGGGTAGTTCGGCAGAGACTGCACCAACTCAATGAACGAAACTCGGTCTTTTATGCCGAAAATTACGCCTCTGGCAACATCACAATTTACATTTGGTGCATACAAACTGACCAATGAGCAAGTAGCATTTCAAAAAGTAACGAATGACGACAATCATAGATGATCCCACTTTCCGTTGTCCAGCCCACCAAAACGATCGCACACATGCTTGGTTTCCTGTTCGATCAGGCCGGACAAACCCACCATAAAACCTTCAACCCAGATTGATGAACATGTCGTAAAGGAAGGCAGAAACAGATGGAAAGGAGATAGAGGAGGGGGAACGGTGTGCCATAAAGTCGGGGCCAGTCCTGCCCTTTGATCTTTATCAGGCCAGCTGCGTAACAAGGAACTGGCTCAGCGGGATTCGCCCCAGGCGAGGAGTCAGTTCGGCCAGGTCAACCAGAAGTCAGCTAAGGCGTAAGTGTCAAGGACTCGTTCGGCCACAATCATTGGGCCTATGTTAGGGCAACCACACAAGATGGCTGCCTCATACAAAATGGAACCCGAGGGTTCAGACTAAATCCTCAAATGCAGAGTGTTCTCCTATATCGATTCATAAGAAAACACTCAGACACGTTATACTCGCCATTTGCAGTCCGTAGAGACCAAAATCGTCCATTTCCGAAGATCTTTATAAATCGGGTTTCGGAACTATCGAACCCAATTCGGAACCACAGAACCACACCGTCAGACAGAATCGCGCTTTATGCCGACGATGTCCTCTTCTTCCTCATGGAACTAAATAGGTCAGGGCCTAGGGTCCTGGAAATAATGCGGATATTCGGGGAAGTGTCGGGCTCCATCTAAATTTGCGGAAATCCACGCTGTGGACACTAGGAGATTGCACGGAACTGGGGTCCTGGGCGTCTGCGTTGCAGGAAACGGCGCGGGGCCTTAAGTATCTTGGAGTGTTCCTGACGGACTTACCTGGGGTCTCTTGGGAGCGTAATGTTGTGCCTGTCTGGGACCGAGTCCGGTCGGAGATGAAAACATGGTCCCGTATGCCCCTGAATTTTTATGGCCGCTCGGCCATTTTCAAGATGGTGGCCCTCCCGCGTCTGCTATACAAAACTGCAGAACTACCCCTATCCTATCTCGCCACAGTGTTTCCGACAGGTCGACTCGGTGTTAGGCCAATTCCTCTGGGCCGGGTGGTGGGGTGAGAGTGGCGCTCCGTACCTGTTTCCTCTCCACATACTGCGGTGGATTGGCGACGTCAGATGTTTTGTCCTATTATCAGGCATCTCACCTGTTGATATTGAACAAATGGTGGTATGGGGACCGGGGAGACCCAGCCTACGCCCTTGTTACTCAGGTGGTTTTCTGGATTTGGCGACAGGCGCTACGCCATATGGGATGGTGGAACAGACTGACGGAGGAAACCCCATTGTGGCAGAATGGTCGGTTGCCGGCACTGGCGTCCCTACAGGGGTTCCGCGGCTGGGACGTGATAGGAATATCGACGTTGGGCCATGTTATGAAAGGCACGACCCTTAAATCGTTCCAAGAGCTGAGGGAAGACTATGACGTGCCCCGAACCCAGTGCTTTAAATATTTACAGTTCCGTCATGCCAACTCACCCGCCCTGGAAGGCCTGGACTCCTTACCCGAATTCAGCCCCCTTGAGGCTAAGGTATTCATCGGGGAATTGGAAAATAAGAAGATATCCCGCATCTACAAGACGTTAGTTACTCATTGCTCCCCTTCGCTAGATAAGCTGTGGACCATATGGGAGGGGGACGTGGGTGAGCTGGAAGAGGAAGATTGGAGAGAAGCCCTTAAAGCCCCAAGAGGAGCGGCCATTGCCGTACACCTACGGTTTATTCAATTCAAATGCCTACATAGAGCTTACTATACTAGGGAGAGGCTATGGCGGGATGGCCTGATTGCGTCCCATGAATGCTTGAGGTGTGGTCGGGAGGTGGGCACCTTTATGCATACGTTATGGTCATATGGTGTGCTGGAAAGGTTCTGGACAGGTGTATGGGACTGTCTGTCTGAAGTGTTGGGTTGGGAGCTCCCCCGTACGCCGCAGTTGGGCCTTCTCCATGTTATGAAACAAGTGGGTGGTAACATCTATAAATGGCATTTACTGCTTCCTGGCCTCACAGTAGCCAAGAGGGATGTGGCTCGAGCCTGGAAGGACCCTAAGGCCCCCCAGGTGGGAGTATGGAAAAAGGGTTTAGATTTCTGCATGGGGTTGGAGCGTCCAGCAGTGTTTGAGACCCTAGGCTGCCCCAGGAAACACTATAAAATATGGAGGAGATGGGCAGATTACAGAGGACTGTGGCTTGAGCCGCCGGTGCAACAAGATGTTGATGCAGGACAGATGCGCTTAGATCCTGGGTGAGGGAGAGCATACATCGAATGTTTCATAAATTATCTTTTCTTTTTAGGAATGTGTGGACATTGTGCAGGGGGCTAGGGTGGGATCCGGGTGGGGGAAGGGGCGTGGGAGGGCTGGGGTAATTGTTTTCCTTTAAACTATTGTATGGATTGCCTTTCAGTGAATGTTGCTCATCTACTCGCAGCTCCTCCGGTGTCCGGAGTGCTGCGTCCTCTTTGCAATCTCTCATTAAAAAAATTATTTGTTCTGAAAAAAAAGGTACCACGCCAAACTGAAAATACTTATGTCCTAACTTGAACCACAAGAAATGTATGTGGGACTCCAGGACAGGTTTATGAAAATAATGGTCCTCCAGGACCAAACACAACATCCAGTCACTTGGGTGCAAGGAAAACAGGATCTGGGCCAGCATGACAATTTTGAATTTTTTCTTCTGCAGAAAGACATTCAGTGGTCAAATGTCTAAAATGGGCAGAAGGCCCCAATCCTTCTTCAGTACAAGGAAATAATGAGAGTAGCAATGATCTATTTCCTAGTCAGGCTTTTTCCCAATAGTTGCTTAAAATCATAAAACTAGCACCTATTGCAACAGAATTGACAAGCGTCCGTCTGACATTCACTATGTGTGAAGCAATATTTGGCAGAACAGAAAAAAAGGGTAGGGCATAACTATGCCAACGTTTTTGAAGGACCCATCTGTCTGATATGATGGCTCACCAACCTGGGAGAAAGCTCAGAATCCTGCCTTCCACAGGTTAATGTGCACCACTAATGGTAATCTAAAGCCGCTAGGTGGCTGTTGCTGCAAGGAAAGGAGAATGGGAGGACTGGTGTAGTTGCTGGACTGCACATTGCCTGTTAAATCTATGTCCCTTTCCTTGAAAGGATTGGAGTAATTGCAGGAGTTGCTTAGGGGACGGAGGTTGCCTAAACACCAGCTCCCTAGAGTAGCCTCAGAATTTCTTAAACTGGTGTAGAAACTAGGAGCATGCTGTGGCTCTACCTTATTTTAAACTTTCCAGAATAGAATTAGCTTTCTAACTGTACAGGTGTGAACCATCTAAGCGCATATCAATAAGAGAGGCTTGTTCTTCTCCAGAACATCCTGCAGAGTGTGTTGACGCAAAGCGGCAGAGCACCACACTGGTGCCAGCCACCATTTCAAGGATGTAATATCAAGGCCAGCATGAATCATTTATTTGGCTGCATCTAGACAAGCCTAATTTGTTTGAGCCAGGGAAGCCCTAAGTTCTTGATCTCGCTGGTCATGTCCCAAAAGGCATGTGTATATTGGCCAAATAAGCAGACTGCATTTACTATGCTCAGTGCTAGGCTTGCAGAGGAGAGCATTTGTTTCCCAAACCCCTCAATCCTCTTAGACTTCCAATCTGGAGGAGTAATGTGGGATGAATTGGGTTTGACGTTGACGATTGATTGAAGCCTGAACAGACAGACTCTCTGGAGTAGGATGCTTAGTGAGAAAATCAGGACCACCGAGAGGCAAGGTGGCACCCAGGCGAGTGGACGTGTAGGCTGACCGCTCCCTGCCTTAGCCTGTAGACGCCATCGTGAAGGAGGACGGAGAGTTGAAGTGACGCTAAAAAATTGCAAGAACAGCATAATTTGTAAAACTGAGTTTTATTACTGAGGCGCAATTGCGGAGACTACCTCGGAAAACTTCAGAGGAATAGCTGACTCACCTGGTTCATCTGAGGCTTGGGGATTGCAAAGCTCAAACATACGGAGCATACGGAGGAGGCACGGTAAACGCTGAAAGGAAATCAACGGACCTGCTGAATGTTTCTTGCGTTACGTGCTCTTGCTGCAGGTCTCCACAAACGGTACAAAAGGGGGTGGTAATGGACGGAGCATCTGAACCAATCAAACACTCACACCCAGTCAAAAGATCTGGGTTTAATCCATCACCGTTCTTTAGCCCACTCTGCCACCCCAGTTCAGACATGGTTATATGCAAATCAGTCTGACCCTGTGCCTCATGGGAACAGTCCAGCCCGAACTGCCAAGCCATGCCTTCCCTGGACCGGAAACAAGCTTCAAAGGACCGGTTTCTGGCATTCCAGCCGTCTTCAGCCCGGCTTGCTTGAATCCAGTGGCAAAGTGACCAGGGACTCACGTCTGAGCATACCCTACCACACTCATGGCGGCCAAAAGCGGTACAAAAGGGGGTGGTAATGGACGGAGCATCTGAACCAATCAAACACTCACACCCAGTCAAAAGATCTGGGTTTAATCCATCACCGTTCTTTAGCCCACTCTGCCACCCCAGTTCAGACATGGCTATATGCAAATCAGTCTGACCCTGTGCCTCATGGGAACAGTCCAGCCCGAACTGCCAAGCCATGCCTTCCCTGGATCGGAAACAAGCTTCCGAGGACCGGTTTCTGGCATTCCAGCCGTCTTCAGCCCGGCTTGCTTGAATCCAGTGGCAAAGTGAGCAAGGGACTCAGGTCTGAGCATACCCTGCCACACTCATGTCGGCCAAAAGCGGTACAAAAGGGGGTGGTAATGGACGGATCATCTGAACCAATCAAACACTCACACCCAGGAGGAGCTACGACGGCAAACAAGATGGCTGCTTAGGCTCCTGGCTCCGCCGACCTCCGTATCCCGCCGCAAGATCCTGCACACTATCCTGATTTTACGCCCAGCCCCTGCGTGCATGAACAGTTCCTCAATCCGAGGGTGAAATCCGGCAATTTCTATCGGCCGGTTTCACGGAGTTACACTGAGTTTAAGATTGTGGCCTACTCCAGTGGTGAAGCCGGGGCCTCGAGTATCTGCATGGCCCGGTGGTAGTGCAACAACAACAGCTGAGAGACCCAGGCAGGGTCCGGTCGACAGTAGTGGAGGCTTCTTTTGCGCCCGGAATTGGCAGTGATTGTTCTCTTTGCTCAGCACTGATGGAGAGGTGACCTTGCTTGCTACTGACGGCAGGTGGGGGTTCCCGTCCCGCGGACCCGGTCCGGCTCCCTCCGGGGTTCGGCGGCTCGGGGCCCCGGCCTGCAGCGTTAAGCCGGGTGATCGCAGCTGTGGAGAACGACGAGTTGCCGTCCACGCCTGCCCTCTCGGGATCCTTGTCTGTCCCCCCGGGGACACCAATTCACTCGGGAGGTGATTGTGATCGGTCCCGGGCGTGAGACCATGGACCGAAATGTGTCTGAGCTGTCGCTGAGTTCATTGCTGGCAGAACTCTGGGCGTTTCAATCGTAAGTAACTGTTTCAATTAATAAAATTGATGCAAGCTTATCTGGGATGCTGCTTATTGTACCGGACCCTGCCCCACTGTTGGAACTACCATCTGTAGCCGTTCAAGCAGCGGCCATTTTGACTCACTGCGAGGACCCCGTGGGGATGCAAGTATTGGAATCTTCTGATGAAGCCCTGGAAGAAGGTGTCCTAGAGGTCGTGAGTGTGCCACCGCATCTTCCACCGTTATTGACTTTTGAGGTATTGACTGGCTTCCTACCCCCGGAGACTTGTGTTGTAGACTCTTTTTTTCATCTTGTGGTCGTCTCCCACCCTTTTGGAAACGTTGCGACCCGGGGCAAGGAACATCGGAACTGTCTTGATGGGGGAGGGAGACTTCATGCACCTGAAGCTCCCGTGGATCTGCTTGCTGCAAGTGGTAACGGACTGACTTTCGATGATTTCCCTCTCCTCTATCACTTGCTTGTATGCCTTTGGGTCTCGCTGGGGAGGGTTCGTGTGCTGGTCCGAAAGGGTCAGGGGTGAGAGTAGTCAACTCGGGCGGTTTGAAATGGTATTAGGACTGTTCGATTTGCAATGGTTTGATTTACGAGGCTGGGCGGTGTGTCACGGTGCCCCCTAATTTCTCTCATAAGGGTCGCTTTACATCAATCTCTTTGCGATAGGGGGTGTCTGTTTTTGGCGGGGGGACTATGGGGCTGGGGGCATGTTCTACTAGGCCCTCCTCCACTCTTTCTCTTTCTTTCCCTTCTTTTAGGGTTTTAGTTCTTTAGGGCGACAGGCACGCTGCTAGTGGGGCTAGGCTATAGCCATCGGCAGGGGTGCAGGGTGGGGGGGTTTATTTTGCCTTTCTTATTTTCTATGGCCTTTTTCTCCCTTCCCTCTCTTTCCTTTCGGGTCAGTCTGTGTTCTATTCTGTTTACACTGTGTTCTGGAATTTTGTGCTTACGCTTCCTAGGTTAATCGAAAGTCCGGGTGGGCAGGCTTTGGGAACCGGCGCTTACGAAACTGTATTCTGTATTGTTGTTTGCTTCGGTTCATAAGCATCGGCACCAGGGTTCCTTACATTGTTGTTCCTGAACGTATATCCTGTCTCTTGACCTGTCCCCCGTCTCCTTTAGCTTGATTGTATGGCACCTGATCCGTCTAGTTATATAATATAAAATGAAACCTTTAGTATATCCTGTGACCTATCCATGCTTTTCAAGACAAACTTCATCCTGAATCGCTGCCGGACCTTAGGGATGTCGGCTGATGAGCTGTGTTACACCGTGCTATGATTGGTTACACTTATGACTAGCGGCCGGCCCCTGCGGTTGTAGGCCCATACTTGTACTTTCATATTGTTGCAATAAAGGTTTTAAAAAAATAAAAATAAATTAAAAAAACACCCACACCCATAAACAGCGGCGAGGCAGCTGGGCGGTATCGCCGGCTATAGCGCTGGTTACTCGCACCTGCAGCAGTAACTGAAAACGTGCTGTTGGGAACGACACAGGGAAGATGCCTCCAAAGGGATTGCGTGGAAGACCGCGAGCTACAGAAGAAAGTACTAACAACGGAACTGAGGTGCGCGAAAGTGCCGGTTCTAGCCCCTCCAATACTGTGAAAACGAATCAGGGGGAGGCACTACCAAAAAAACGCCCCGCGGGGAACTGGATGGAACAGCTCGGACAGCCGTGAAAGTCAATTCTGTGCTATCTGCCCCTGTCGAAATTAGTAAAGATAAGCAAGGGGCCACAGATAAAAAAACTATTCCAGCGATATGTTCCACTATAAAGAAGAAAACTAAGGTAAAAAAGCAGCCGGTTCTTCAGGATAATTTACTACAAGTACCAGCCACGGCCGAAATAGCAGAATCAGTGCAATTTAGTGTGGTAGGGTCTGGTGAAGTGCTGGGCTCGTGTTTAATAGTGGGTTCACCATCCTTCTCATCCAAAGAGAAGGCTTCTGATGGCATAGCACAGGGCAGTGACGATGGAAGTAATGGTGACTCTGAAATGTTAATAGCAACGACTCAAGGGCAGTTTCAAGATGTAGAATCCGGAGACTTTTACTCGCTGTCAGAACCTTCATCTTCCTCATGTGAGGATTTAGCTTTGCAATACGCTAAGCACATGAAGATGTCAGATCGGAGTGCGCACAGGTGTATTTGTTTGGAGGATTCTGCTGACTTTGGGATGGAAGAGCCACATACTGTGCATAAAAAGCCTTAAGCAGACCCTCCAGGATATCGCGATTTCGTGATTTCGCGATTTGCTGCGAAATCGGCACTTGTGTAAAAATGCCGCGATTTTTACAAAAGTGCCCGCGAAATCGGCACTTTTGTAGAAATCGCGGCATTTATACAAATATTTACACATTCTTTTATAAAGACAGCCTGGGGTTTAACACAGATACTCGCAGTACCCAGCAGATAACGGCGGAGCAGTGGTTACAAACAGCATGTTCACTCTCACACATTGAGTCACACCTGCGCCGCCTGCACTGCCCTTTCGTGCCTGCTTCTGAAGCCTCTCTCCTGGTGTCTCTAAGGTACATAAAGGACCCGTCATCATTTCCGACCCTTTTGCCTGGCCTGGCAGCGCCCCTTCTCGACCCCCTGCCATGCCCCCATCTCCTCAAGAACCCATATAACGATCTTCATTTTGTAATAGGGCCATAAAAAGCCTACGTATTTGGAAGGCAAGGGCGATCTGTTTATGACAGTTCTTAATCTCCACTTCAAGGAAAGGGTGACAGAGGGGGGAACTGTACAAACTCAGGGAAGGGGCACACTGAGCAACCCCGCTACGGGGTGCACACGGAAGTGGAGCAGGGCGTTAGAAAACAAGCACGAAATGCCACTTCCGCTTATTGAATAATTTCAGTGGTCCGGCTATATTTATAAAAACAAATGATTGCCGTTATTTTGAAACAACCCCGGAATAGGCATATTCCCCTCCATCTGCTTGCACTGCTATGCTTCATATTAGAACACAAACGGTGTCTATTGCAACACTATTTCCAGGTTGCTGCCAAAATGGTGTATCATTCAGTGCCTAAGGAGCGGTCACCATCTCTGTAGACATGGGGTCGTGGGGGGAGGGAGAATTGCGTCTCACTTATTCCTGTGATGGGCAGAGCTGATTGACAGCAGGACATAAACCTGTCCTTCATGGGGCATTCTTTGCAGTTTTATATCCAGCTAAATCAGCTCGAAGGGGGTCTTCATGGGGCATTCTTTGCAGTTTTATATCCAGCTAAATCAGCTCGAAGGGGGTCTGGCTGCGCGAGGCCTGCTATTCCGGGCCTAGTTTTAGCCTTGAACTCTTTCACAATAGCGGGGGGGGGCGGCATCCCAGTCAGTGGGACCACGGCATAGATGGGTTAGAATGGTGAGAGGGCCCCCCACCCACCCCCGAGTTTGTGGTGAAGGGGCTTGTTTCTGGTCTTGTGTAGGGAAGGGCCCCAATACCTTCAAAGACCTCCCAGGAACAGCTAGTGCACGCTACCCAGTGCCGCCCCCCCCCCCCCCTTTTCAGGGCGCAGCAGTACACCCCCTGCTAGGCTGCAGTGTCATCTCCACCTTTGCATAACTCAAAGTGCACGGTAAGAATAAAGAACAACACACAAGTGACGCAGTCAGGGAGCAGGGGAATAGGCGATTCCACCGTACCAAACTACCAGTCCGGGAAACGGTCTGTGGGCGGTAACTTAATATAACCACAAACGTGTACCTGGGAATGGTACAAAGACGTCTCCACATCCTAAGGAAGGCAGCCGTCCGCCAGTCATGTTCCCGCCGCTCGACAATTGTATCGATCTCGGAAGGATGAAATGCTGAATAAACCCTCTAACTTTGAAACTGTGAGCATGGGGTTGGACACAGACCACTGGTACGATGCTAAGCCCACTGAGCCAACGGCAGCGTAATTAAACACAAGCTCATGTTTTGGTACTGTTTAGCGAAGTACTCAAACCTTCAACTGTTAGAGTAGCGACAACGTACACCAGGGTTAGTACATTACACAGACCCTCCAGGCTGCAGTACTAGCTGGAAAAAACTCCTGTACAGTGAGGAGGTGTTGTTGCAACAACAGGGGAAGGATGGGACAAGGAGCAAGATACAATAAAATATGGACAGGAAAGAAATATTCCATCCTAGTTGTAGATTTGCTGTGAAACTGCAGCAGCCCATAATTGTGAAGCACACGCTCGAGGGAAACAAAGTGTCTACATTGTAAATAAACCAAATATACATAGTTTCATGCTAAATAACTAAAAAAACTAAGATATCTTTGTTTGTTGTAGGAAAAATGGCCACATAAAATGCCGCAAAATTGCCGCTAAATTTCCATTTTTGTGCCGCTAAATTTCCATTTTTGTGCCGCTAAATTTGCTAATCCATGCCGCTATATCCTGGGGGGTCTCTTAAGTGATTGTAACTAATGGAGGGCCCGCCCAAACAACTATGGAGGATGCAACAGTGCACAAGAGGAAAATGTGTCTCTGCACCTGATCTATCGGTCTATTATGGAATTAAGAGAGGAAACAAGGGGAGAAAGCCAATGGGTTCAGAATTTATGGCGCAAACTTCAGAATTCTGACCGCAGGCTGGCTAAATCTCAATCCGATTTATCTACTCTGTTTAATGAGGCTGAAATACGGAGATCAGCTCTAGAGGATGAATTTGGGCAACAAAAGCATATGACTGAATCGCTTAGTGCTATCAAAGAGGATACTAAATGGAAAATGACCGATTTTGAAAATAGAGCACGAAGAAACAATTTGAGGGTATTACAAATACCGGAAGGCAAGGAAGGGCAGGACCCTCGTAAATTTATCGTGGACTTATTTAAAAACTCGTTCTGGGGAAATGGGATTGGGATAGGGAGATCGAGAGAGCTCACCGATTTCCCTTCAATATTCAACTTCGTGCTGGACAATCTCAAGCCAGATCAAAAGCATTTATAATTTCATTTAATAGCTTTTTAGCTAGAGAGGATGTATTCAAGTTGGCACGTCCGGATAAGAAGAGAGCTGGCCCTGATTTAGAATTTTTTGTTCTTCCCGATTTTTGTAAATATACTATGGAAACTCGTTGGCAGTTACAAAAATTGATTAGCCAATTTCAAGCCAAAGGGTCGCAGGCATAACTGCTGAATCCTGCAAAGTTGAAGATCATATATCATGAATGCACTCGATTTTTTTTACTTCAGAGGGCTCGGCCAAAGAATACTTGAATAACATTTAGAGTGAATAAGTCACTGGGATATTGCATTGTTTTTTTTTTCTATCACGTGGGTACATTAGGTGTGGGGTTAGATCTGGTTTAAATCATGTAGCAATTGTGTGATTTTTGGGTTTCTTCTTCTCTTCGCCCTTTGTTGTTTACTCATTTTCACTCCTCTTGGGAAAAAAAATATTATTTACTGAATGAAGATTTGTTGGGTGATTGGGTTAGAGGAGCATATGGATTATATATAGGCGAGGGCAGGGGCGCACAGCAGCTGACATCTGCAGGACCATAAGTCCTAAAGCATTGTTAATGGTGGGGGTGGGGGGAGGTGGGGAGTTTTGTGGGAGGTGTGGCAGTGTTGGGGTAAAAAGGGAAAAAAAATCATAGTTTCCGCGAGAAAGAACAACATGAAAAAAATTAACATATTAAAACAATCATTCTTTAATGTATTCGACAAAGAGACAGTTATTTGTCAGTCATTGTTTATAATTTTGCGTGTCGATGGCCGCTAGTGGGTGTAAAATCTGTTCTTTAAACGTCTCTGGCCTTAATAATATCAACAAAAGGAAAAGAATAGCTGCAGAGCTCCGTATTATCCAACCCGATCTTGTATGTGTGCAAGAAACGCATCTACCCTGGGACAATTGTTTTTTACTAAAAGACTTAGAATATTCAATTGTCGTTGCTTCTCAGCAATCAGTAATGGTCCGGGGGGTAGCGATCTTAGCTAAATCCAACACATACAAGTTTATTCGCAGTTCGGCTGACAAGTTTGGTCGCTGGGCAATAACTGAATGTAGAGGAAATAAGTGTACTTTTACCTTATGTACCATCTACAGGTCTAATTTAGATGAGGCTTTAATTCTGGATGAATTCAACTTAGAGTTAGCAACTTGGCCAGCCCCGTTGATTATCTGTGGAGACATTAATATCAATCTAACTAATCAGGATCTTATGGTGGGTCTTCAGGGGTATAAGGGTAGGAAACCTCGAGTCTTTAAGGCCCTGTTTAATTTGTTAAAAGAACATGGCCTGTTAGACGCATGGGGCAAATTATCCCCAACAGATCCAGGATACACATTTTATTCCTTTCCCCATAAAAAAAATGATAAGATTAGACTACTTTTTTTTATCTTCGACTCTTTTGGTAAGAGGGAGAATGCAAATTTATCCTAGAATTTCGTCAGATCATGCTCCCATTTCACTAGAGATAGCAGGGTGGGGAGAGGCTTTAGGATCTAGAAAGTTTTCTTTTGACCAGAAATTATGTGTTAATGATCATTTTAGCGAACATATCACCAGGTGGTTAAAAGAGTTTTTTGACAACAACAGGAATTCCGCTAGAATTGATATAGTCTGGGATACATTTAAGGCCTGTTTCAGGGGCGAAGAAGTGAGCTACGGAATGTTCCATTAAAAAAAACGTAAAATAGAGCTGCAGGGTTTATATATGGATCTGCTAGAAGCAGAGAAACAATTGATACAAGGCATTGTACAACAGGGTAATATACATGAGCTAGAGGAGGAAGTATTTAGGAAACGGGCTAAAATAAGGGGTATTTGGGATAAGGAGAACGCAAGGAGATTTTTGATATACAGGAAGCAATGTCATGAATATTGGGAAACAGTTGGTAGGTCTCTCGCTCTGAAATTATGCCTGAAAGAAGCTAACCGACGAATATCAGCTTTAAAAGATAACTTAGGAACATTAATATCTGACGAGCAAGGGATTTTGTCTATTTTTCATCAATTTTATTCCGAGTTATACACAAAGCAGTGTGGGAATGTAGAATTTGAATTAGGCAGGCTGTTGGCTGGGGTTGTCCCAGAGCTAGACTCAGAGGTTGCAGCTCAACTCGATAATCCAATCACTATGGAAGAATTACAATCTGCGGTTAAAACTTTAGCATCAGGAAAAGCCGCTGGCCCTGATAGTATACCTGGAGAGATATATAAACTTTTTTTCAGTTCACTTAAAGATGTGATGCTAGCTACGTTTAGAGAGGCTCAAAGGGGCCGGGCGCCACAATCTTGGGAGGAAGCCATCATAGTAGTTTTCAGCAAAAAATGAAAAGACCATGCGCTACCTGGCTCATATCGGCCGATTTCATTATTAAATTGCGATGGGAAGATATATTCCAAAATATTGGCCAATCGTCTTTCTAAGGTTATATCTACTATAGTTTCACAGAATCAACATGGATTTATTCCTGGAAGGGGGACAGTAGTGCATATTAATAAGGTGATCACCCGTTTTGATATTGCTCAAGTAGAGAAGAGACAATTAGGATTAATTTTATTAGACGCAGAAAAAGCGTTCGATCGGGTGGAGTGGGAGTACCTATAGAGCTTGATGGAAATTATTGGATTTCGGAAAGGTTTTATGATAGCTCTGCAGGTTCTTTACGTTTCGCCGATCCTCAGAGTTAGTAAAAATCACTAGAGGGACGAGACAGGGCTGTCCCTGTTCCCCCTTACTTTTTGCTTTATATATTAACCCTTTTGTTTAAATGCTTTGTAAAAGCAGAGTGATACCTCCATTTATAGTTCAGGAAATTTCCTATTCGGTATTTGCGTATGCAGATGACATTGCGGTGATGTCTGAAGATCCGGCCACTGCTTTGCCACAAATTGAACGGTTGGCTCATGAATTTGGCTTGGTGTCGGGTTATAAATTAAACATTACAAAGACGCAACTTGTTTGTACAGACAATGTTGATATACAATATTACAGGGTGGTGGCGGAGGCTACATATTTAGGTATAAAAATGAGAACTTCAATGACAGCATTAGTAGAAGCCAATTGGGGAGCGCTAATTTATAATTCTAAAAATTCATTGGACAGATGGGGACGTTTACATTTAACATTAATTGGAAGAGGGAACGTGTTAAAAATGAGCATATTACCTAGGGTTCTATATTTATTTAGATCCATACCTCTTGAAGTAACAACAACTCAATTACAAAGGTTACGATCGCTTTGCTCTAAGTTTCTGTAGGCCCCAGGCAAACCTCGGAGAGCGGTTACATTTTTAACCCTTCCCATTATAAGAGGCGGCCTCGCTATACCTGATTTTACGTTTTATTTTTATGTTTGTTTTTTGCAAAAAATGCAGGTGTTATTGTGTAAAGAAAAAGAGGATAATTTTGTGGTGGCTCCATCCATTTTTCAGCTAATCTTAGGATCTGAGGCAAACTGTTGTTTGTTTAGAGAAATTGATGGGCGCTACTACAAAAGGACCAGGTTCAAGGTCTTGGAAGCAGCCTTTAAAGTATAGAGGAGAATACGCAAATTAATTAATTTGGAAAGTCTGACTTTTTATACCCCTTTGAATGCGTGGAAATTACTGCCTACAATATTCAGGGATAAGGTAGTTAACGGTTGGAGAGACAAAGGTATTAGGCAGCTAGGTGATCTATATGGGGATGAGGGACTTGTAATTCAGTATGAAGATTTGGTCAAACAATATCAAGTGTCTCATTTACAGTTTTTCAAATACCTCCAAATCCGTGATTTTTTAAATCGAAGAAAGCTGGAATTGAGGCCTAATTTATTAATTGACACTCTTAGAGCTGGTGGGAAGATCGGTGTTTTGTATAAATTATTATTTATTTACAGACTAGATGACCTAGAGGAACACAATGCACAATTGACTGTTAAATTGTGAGAGGAAATTTCATTTGGAGATGCAATTGATATGTCCAAAAATGTTTTTTATCTGCAAATCTGAAAGTACATTTTTTTTAAACCGCTTTCAATATGTACTTTACTCCAGCACGAATGCACAAATGGGGAGATAGATTTGACAGCAAATGTTTTCGGTGTTGGGGAGATGATGCAGATACCGTGCATATATTTTTTAGTTGTATTAAATTAAATAAGTTCTTGCAGGATATTGAAAGATATCTATCAAAGATGTTCAAAATACCTTTTGTTATCACACCAGCACTGATGATTTTAGGGGTTGGCCATGAGGTCAATTTGGGAAATGTTTTTTATGAACAGCACTATTTTGTATTTGTTGCAATGACGGTGGCTCGATTAGTTATAGCTTCTGAATGGCTTTCCCCAGAATCTCCAAATTTTGATTCATGGCGTATCCAAATATTTAATTTGGCAAATTTAGAAACAAGTTTGTATTCTATAAAAGGTATGAGAAAACGAAAATTAGGAGAATGTATATGGGGTTTATTCTCCGAATTCACAACTGTAGGCTGTTAAACATTTGATTTGTTGTATTTAATTTATTTTTGTGAATTTTGCCGCGGTCTTATGTTTTTTCTCGCTGAACTGTGGTAATAAAATAAAAAAAGAGAACGTCAGGACCACCAGGCACCAGTCTGTGACATCTGCCTACCTGCCTATTCACCAGTGGGCAAGAACAGGGCTTTGACCAGGTACTCAGTAAAACATTAGTAAGAGCCTCGTTGAAAGGCGCAAAGGGCTCAGATGTGGCTAGCCAGGCTGTTAGAGTTCTGTAAGGACATTAGTCTCTAGGCCGATTTAAATATGGACAGTTGGTACGTCCTCCACCATGGCGTGAGAGTGAATTACTCCTTCACCTTGGCAGAGGTGTCGACCAGCACATTTTGAAATGTCTGTCAGCCCGACCAACATTCAAAGCATTGCTAGGCACTTCCAGCCACTGTCACCTAAGAGGCGGATCAGTGACTCTCTGTGAGCACCTGGTGGTGGGGGATAGTTCCATACATGCAAGGGAAAACATTGAATACAGATGGGGAGACCCGGCCTGAATCCCTTAACTGTACAGGAGTTAAGGATATGGGTGCAGGAATTTGACTACCCATTAACAACAGCAACAATACAATTACACACCTTTCCGGGTGTTGTTTAAGAAAATGTGCTTTTTTGTGGTTTTTTAATACTTTTTTAACTGTCTTTTTTGATAGAAGACTATAATATTTGGAACTTTTGATGTGAACTTAAGCAGTTATTTCGGAATTTCTAAGGTGTGTCTCTCGTTCCAAGTAACACTTTAGAAACTTATTTATATTCACTTTGGTGACTGAGACTAAATACGCGGACACACTACAGAAGGTGTAAGCATTATAAATAGTTATTAATACAGAATGAACCCTATGCTCCGGTACTCAGGATGTCAATTCTTTGTGGAGTATACTATTGGCGCATTATAATTTGGTATACTGTGAATGAACAGGTATTCAGTGTTCAATGGAAATATTTTTGTTTGTCTTACGCACTGGAGTATTTTGTTCCACAAATCACAATCTTTATGTCACAATTGGGTGTAGGATTTGTACTTGTACTTGTAAACGAAACCCTGTTAAGGGAATTTCATTTATATTTATTTTGTAGCCCTGAGGAAGCCTTGGTCGATGCTAAGCCGAATGAAACACGTGTTAGTTAGAAGCATTTTATATGAACAAAATGCAACAAAGGAGGCCGCCTGGAAAATTAACCACAAGAATTTGTTCAGGTTCTCTTCTGTGTTTGCAGAGAGCTTAAACAACAGTAATTGGACTACCTGTTAGCAGCGGCAACAATACAAGCAGAAACCATGAGTTTCAAATTGCAAAAATTGTTTACAACAATCTTTTCATTGTCTCAGTAACTAAACAATATTTTGTCAAAACCTGAGGCACTTTCTTCGTGCTTGAGGTAAACGCGAGTGTTTGACTTGCCGCTGCTCACAAGTTTTCCAGGCCTTCCTCTGTGAGTCTCTTCCAGTGTTTGTTTGATTGCCTAGGCTCTGTAGTCTTGGTGACTACAATGCCCCAATGATTACAAGCCCCTGGGGGGGCGCTCCCGAGCATTTTAGTAGCTGGCTCCTAGTCCAGACGATTCTCAGCTATGTGCTCTGCAGCAGGCAGGCACTATACGTCGCTACTCTTCCTTCCATCTGCCCTGCCCACAGGAGGAGACCTCGTACATCTTTATTGTATGCTGTGCGTGTTATAAATGTAAAGACGGGCATTGCATGGAGCGGGCGGCTTGTAAAACAAGTGTGATTTTTTTGTTGTTGCTCATTTCATGCATATTGCCTAGTTTGATTTCGCTTTCTTGCTAGATTTGATGTTAATTTAAAAAAACTGTGCGTGAGCATGGTTATACTATATATTGTATGCATTTGATAAACTTTGGTCATGCAGAGGTACATTTTTGAATACATTGAGTGCTATACTTAAGAATTTACCACTCATCCCCGTTTGGCAGAAAAGATGTATAACAAGTTACAGACGAGGAGATGAGTCAAGTAGGTGCTTGTCACAGCGTGAGGAAGGTCGCTTGTGTGGTAGCCTTAAAGGACTAGATGTGACCCTCCTCTACCACCAAGTCTTAAAACCTTCCTGTCTTTTTAGCGCCTCTTCTGGTTAGGGGATAACCCGGGATTTTAAGACACCCCAGCACACTTTTTGACTCCGAATCAGTCACCTCCCCCATGTGCGCCTTCAGCTTCTCCTCTGGATGTTGGTGCATTCGGCTGGGCAGTTTAAGTTGACCCCCCACCACCATGAAATTCAGCGTGTGACACTAGTTGACACCTACTTTCCCATGCACGTCTCCATCCAAGGTATAATGGGTAAAACATCCCCTTACCTATGCTAAAAGCAAATGAAAGCAAATTTTGATGACTAAATTTCTCCCCATAGGGCACTTTCATTGGAACAGATTGTTGTTGGCATTCCCTACCACTTGGCTTGGAAAATTGAGGTTCTGGCAGTATTATTTTATGAAGAAAGCAGACTCTTAAAAGGGCACATTACAGCCTTGTATGTTTGTATATAAGGTTCCTGGCTGTGACAGCACTGGATGTCAGAGGCTGAACAACCGCAGCCCCTTAGCACCCCACAGGGGCCTGTATTTTTTTTTTAAGTGGCTTGGACGTGTTTGACACTAGATGTGTACATCAGCGGATTTCTAAATTCTCCAGTATTAGGGGTGTCTTTCATAGATTCACATGCTTGAATATTCCCCGTCGTCGAAGTGGGAGTCCCACGATAAATAAAATAGCAATAATGCTAAATATATATAAATATATATGTACACATAATATATGATAAAGAAGAGGAAAACATAATAGAAACCTCAAAAAACGATTCCTACATAGGAATGCATGGTAAAGAGAAAAACTATTTGCAACACATTAGTGTCATTATGTTAGTCCAAATTACAGCCAATCAGGCGCCAGCACCCTCTAGAACCTTCTCCTCAGAAGCTCAAGCCCTCAGATTTTCTACCGCACGTCGTGTGAAGGGAGTCTCCCGGAGCTCTGCTCAGTTTTCACCTCTACTCTTCTAGTTCCAGTGTTTTTCTCAACATGTCAAGTAAGAAGTCTTTATTTAGACCTTGCTCTTCTTGTGGGAAGCTGCGCCTTTTTGACAAGGACCCCCACCAGAAGTGTATATACTGTTTATACCCTGATCATGAGGCTGGCAGCTGCAAGTTCTGTAGAACTTTTTCTACTAAGACTCTGAAGGACAGAGAAGGCCGCCTTCTCCTTTGGCTTCAACGTCTAAAGGACAAGGAATCAGTTCTGTCAGACGCAGAAAGTTTTCATTCAGGACTTTCTTCAGCAGCATCCAAGCGTGGTAGTTTGCAGGATGTTCCATCTCCTTTCCTAAAGAAGATGAAGTTGGTCATGCCTCTGGCTCCTGGGGCATCTTCAGCCATCCCTACCACCTTTACGGCCACGAGACCTGGCTCTCAGGCGTCTTCTGCTGCCTCTCGAGGTGTTTCCACGCCTCTTAAAGTTTCGCCGTCGACGGGAGCGTCGACGAGCGCTCCGACGAGAACGGCACTTGCTGCATCCTCGACGACGACGCTGACTACAACATCAGCTTTTTCCTAGTCGACGATGGTCTCGTCGACAGCATCTACGTCGACGAGAGTTTCATTGCCTTCTAAACCAGTTCCGACGATTCCCATCTCCTCGTCTACGAAGAAGAAAGAATCCTCGTCGACGAAAGTCTTGAAGAAATCATCGTCGTCAACGGCAACTCCGTCGACCAAGATCTCGTCGACGAAGATACCGTCGACCAAGGACTCGTCGACGAAGACATCGTCGACCAAAGCCTCGGCGACGAAGACTCCGTCTACAGAGGTTCTACCGGCGTTTACGACCGTTCCGTCGACGGTTGCTTCGTCGACGACCTCGTCTCCAGCTGATCGCCCGTCAAGGGTGACCCTGACGACGACTCCGTCAACGACTATACCGTCGACGATGACTTCTCCAAAACTATCTTCATCGACAACCAAGTCAGTATCGTCGACGTTAACGACGACGGCACCGTCGACGGTGGCACCACTTTCCTTTGCCTCGCTGCCGTTAGTGCCTTTTAAGACTTCAGAATCTTCTCATCGTCGCAATAAGGATCCATGCCACCAGATCTCTGATCCAGAGCTGCAACCACCTTCTCCAATGTTTGCCACTACCTCTGAGCATGATACTGACTCAGAACAAGAAGGGGATACGTTTGGAGCGGCACAAAGTTCCTCTGACTTAATAATTAAATGTCAGGACTCGGATTCTGACGAAGGTGACGGTGATCAACAGTCTCAATCTGAGGAAGTCCCTATGGCTACCATTCCTTTAACTCTAATCTCAAATCTCCAGCATATGCTGGATGATTACAACAGCCGTTTTCCAGCAACGCCACAAAGTACACCGGCACCATCTCCGGTTCCCGTAGCACTGCCTCCACCATCTCTGCCGCCTTTGTTACCACCTACAACTTCGTCTCAGGTTCAGACGTCCATTAGAATCCAGACAACGGTTTATCCGCAGGATGCGGATGATGAGGCGGTCCCAGAGCGTGAGGACGGAGAGGTCCCAGACAATTCGGATAATGACACAGGCGACCAGGATATGGCGGAATGGGACGATTATCGGGCACAGACGCCCTCGCCTCAGCCAGGGAACTCTGGAGATTCACCTCCGGTAGATATCGCCGGTTTCCATCTTTTAATGGATAAAGCAGCTCTGCGTTTCAAATTAGCAAGATCACAACGTGAGGAGGACTGTTTCCTTTATGATTTTAAAGATAAACCTTATAAGCAGACCCACACAATTCCTATCATCGATTTTGTGTGGAAGGAAGGAATTAAACTCATGACTGCTCCAAACTCCTTACCTGCTCAGATACCGTGCCTTGAGAAAAAATACAAGGCCCCAACTGGCTCGCCGGGTTTCTCACCCCAAGCCGGACTCGGTAGTGACTGAGGCCGCTTAGCGTCGAGCCCGGAACCCAGCGGCTCCAATCACAGCCCCTCCAGATAGAGAGGGTCGACGCTGGATGCTATTGGCCGCAAGTTTTCAACGATGGCTTCCACATCTGTCCGGGCAACCAATGCCCTAGCCATCTTGGGACGTTATGACAGACAAATGTGGTCAGACATTTCAGATTTGATGGAACTCATACCTGATGCTTCCAAGGCTGACGCTCAACAGATTCTTCGCGATGGTCAGAGAAGGTCAGAAGAAATGATCGACTGCGCAGTCGATATTGCTAACACAGGTTTCCGTCTGCTTGCAAGTGCGGCTGCACTCCAACGACAGGGTTGTTTAAAATCCACATCCTTCCGGCAGGAAGTCCAATCCAAAATACTGGATATGCCCTATGATGGGGAATCGCTATTCGGATCCCATATCGATGACGCCCTGGAATCAATTAAGAAAGACACCGATACGGCAAAGTCTTTGGGCACGTTACAATTCCGGAAGCAGTTCTTTCGAGGTGCGTGCGGACGCGGCACTTCTTCCAACATTCGAGGTGGGCAGCAATACCGCTCATACAATCAGAGCCGCCAACGTTACACGCCCAATCAACAATCTCGTCAGCAGCCCTCCAGGCCCTACAGAGGAAAGTCCTTTTACTGTGGATCCAACTCTAAGCGCCAATTACTTTTCTCACCCTCAAAGTGTTGGAGGTCGAATCTCTCTGTTTTATTCTCAGTGGTCCTCGATCACCTCGGACCGCTGGGTTTTGGACATTGTACGACGGGGTCATGCCCTAGAGTTTGTAGAGATTCCTCCTTGCACTCCACCTCGTGGCCCGCCTCCTCCACATCTCGAGGAGCTTTACCATCAGGTCCGTCTTCTTGTGTTAAAAGGTGCAGTTGAAGTGGTCCCGAAACATCAAAGAGGAGAGGGGTTTTACTCTCTATTTTTCCTCATACTCAAGAAGACCGGAGATTGGCAACCCATTCTGGATTTGAGGGCTCTCAACCAGTTCCTAAAGTCCTAATCGTTCCGCATGCTGACGTTACTGGAAATCCTGCATCTTCTATCCAGCGAAGATTTCATGACCACCATAGACCTTCAAGACGCATACTTTCATGTCCCAATTATTCACCAACATCGCCAGTACTTGTGTTTCAAGGTGGGGCCAATGCTTTTTCAGTTAAAAGTTCTGCCCTTCGGGCTGCGATCAGCTCCTCGTGTGTTCACGAAGGTACTGGCCCCTGTGGTGGCTCACCTGCGTCTACAAGGCGTTCAAATCTTTCCATATTTGGACGATTGCCTTTCAAGTCTCAATCCCACCATCAGCTATGTCAGGACACTCGCCTTTGCCAGCAGATGTTTCAGTCTCTGGGGTTGACCATCAATGTCGAAAAGTCACAATTTGCGCCTCTGCAAACTAGATCCTTCTTGGGAGCGATCCTAGACACGAAGCGCTCAAAAGCGTTTGTCTCGAACGAGCGACGTCAGAAAATCCTTCGTCTGGTCTCCCTCATTCGAAGAAAACAGTCTGTTTCTGTTCGAACATTAAAATCATTCTTGGGAATGGCTTTATCTTGTATCGCACTGATCCCAAATTGCAGGTTGCGCGCCCGTCCCATTCAGAAAGAACTGAACTTACAGTGGCGTCAGGTCTCCGGGTCCTTCAATGACCTTGTTGCAGTCACAACCCGCATGAGAAAGAGCTTGCTTTGGTGGGCTCAACCTACAAACCTGGAAATGGGAACGTCCTTTCTCGTTCACACACCAGATCTTACGCTGACGACGGACGCCTCCCTGGAGAGGTGGGACGCTCATCTCCAGGGCCTATCTATCAAGGGCAAGTGGACGCCGCCCCAACGCAAGTGGCATATCAACAGGCTGGAGTTGATGGCCATCTTCCTAGCGCTCATGTCATTCCTACCTGTAGTTCACGGAGAGTCAGTGCTAATCCAAACGGACAATACCACCAGTATGCACTATGTGAACAAACAGGGAGGAACCAAGTCTCCTCATCTGTCTCACTTGGCCCAGTCGATCTGGGATTGGGCTCTCCGCCACCAAATCACCTTGACAGCCATCCACCTTCCGGGCGTGTCCAACATCTTGGCGGACTCTCTGAGCAGGTCCACTTCCTCAACACACGAATGGGAACTGCACCAGCTGACTCTGGATCTTGTTTTTCGCCAGTGGGGTCATCCAGATCTAGACCTCTTTGCAACACCAGAGAATTGGAAATGCCCGTCTTATGCAAGTTGGCATCCCCACCCCGGGTCGTGCGGGAATGCCCTTTGATAGACTGGTGCGATCTATTCGCTTACGCTTTTCTGCCGATTCCACTAGTACCGCGGGTGCTGTGGAAGATGCGGAGACAGCCCTGCCGCATCCTGTTGATTGCACCTCGTTGGCCCAGACAGGCATGGTTTTCGGAACTGCTTCTGTTGTCCCAGTGCGAGACCATTCCTCTGCGTCCTCGTCCAGACCTCCTATCAATGGACAGGGGCCTAGTGTGCCATCCGGACCTGTCCACGCTGCAATTGTGGGCATGGAACCTGAGCACCTTGAATTTGCAGATTTGAACTTCTCAGGAATGCAGAGACATCCTGGCTCAGGCTAGGGCTCCGTCTACCAACAAAACTTATAAACTCAAGTGGAAGAGATTCTGCCATTGGTGTGTTGCAGCCAATGTCCATCCCATCCATTCCACTCCAGAGCAACTTCTTCCATTCTTCTTCAGCCTCGCTCAGTCAGGACTCTCTCATTCTACCCTGAGAGTTTTCCTAGCTGCAATATCTTGTTTCCGACACGATGGCTCTTCTTCCCTCTGGTCGTCAAGAATCATACGTCAATTCTTCAAAGGGCTCTTCCGCAAGTTCCCACGTGTCCGGCGCCCTCCTCCATCTTGGCACCTCAATGTTGTTCTATCCCAACTTATGAAGTCACCATTGGAACGTATCCATAAAACGGATATCAAATTCCTCACCTGGAAGGTTGCGCTACTTTTGGCTTTGACCTCATCTCGTCGCGTGAGCGACCTTCACGCTTTCACTATCAAGCCGCCATATCTTCAGTTCAGGCCTAATGGAGTGGCGCTCCGCACCAACCCCTCTTTCCTACCTAAAGTACCTATGGACTTTCATTTGAATGAGCCTGTGTTCCTGAAAACTTTCTTTCCGGACCCAAAGTCCCTGGCAGAGCAGCCCCTGCATTCTTTGGATATCAAACGATGCCTTAAATTTTACATTGCCAGAACTGCCTCCTTCCGCAAGTCCGACCAGCTGTTCATTGCCTATGGACGACTGCGTAAGGGACATCCAGTTTCAAAGCCAACAATTGATCGATGGCTTTCCTCAGCCATTGCATTCTGCCACCAACAAGCTGGTAAACCATTGCAATCTTCAGTGAGGGCTCATTCTACGAGGGCGATGTCTTCATCCACCGCCTTGTTTGCTGGTGTGCCTCTTCATCAGATTTGCCGTGCAGCGACATGGTCCAGCAGGCACACTTTCACCAAGCATTACTGTTTGGATGCCATCAATGAAGCGGGTACCGCAGTGGGACAGGCAGTGCTTCGCCATCTTTTTCAATAAGGTGAGCCTCTGTTCACCCCTCCTTGATGTTTTACTGTGATTGCTATGATGTGTTACATGACTGTATTATTTCTAGTACTGTCTTGGTTTTTTCCATATATGTGCCTAGCAATCTCAGTTCTCGGAGGTTACTGCTTTCTATTCTATTCATTATACAAAAAGAGGAAGGAACCCACACTTCAATGTATTTCATACCATTCAATTTTGGATGAAAAAGATAAACAAAACTTAATATGTTTATCAGGGCGATTATTTACGCCGTTTTTATTCTTCAATTTTGTGGAAAAAGACAAATTTTAGTGGATATTATTTATGACGAGAAATTACACTGCTATTTACGTACTGACCAAAAAAGTCGTGATGCCTAATCTTTACAACACATAAATCAAAATACATGAACAATGTGAAGACATATAACTAGTGTGAATAATTTTACAAAAAAGTGATAACATTTCAAAAAGAAGGGAAAGTTGTCAAGGTATTTTTCAGTGACATCAATATGAGCATTTAAGCACACGGACATTTAATCACAAAAGAAATATTTGACCATAACGCAGCCTTTAACTGAGTCTGCGAGAAAAAACAAACAACCTCTCGGTAAAAATGTTATTAGGCTATAAAGTCCTAAGTATTTTATCTGTATTTCTTAGGACTTGATCCTGTTCGCCTACGCGTTTCGAGTTTGGGAGATTTCTTTGCAAACTCTCTTCAGGGCCAAATGAATTCTTTCCCCTGTTCTTTAACCTAATAGTGAAAACACAAACAGATTGTGGACACTCATTATATTTAGCTCCCTTCGACCTGCTCAGTCATTCTCCTATGTACATATTTTAAAATGAAACATACCTCTGGGGACTTGAGGTAAGCTCAGTTCATCCAAAACACTTTGGCGGATTTGTCGAATCTGCGCGCTTTCTAAAAAACCACACACGGGAATATGTGTCAGGTTCTGGTCGTACAAAATTCTTTTGCACATTTAAGTGAAGGTAAAAAGGTGAAAAGCAGGACCAATTTTCTCATACCTGAATGTAAAGAAAGAAGGGAACCAGTAGTTCACTGCGGTTTTCCGTTCTGAATTTTAGGTATTTATGGCTGTGACACTCGTTTTTCGCATGTATTCACTGCAAGTAAAATGAACATATTACTTGCTTATAAGTAATGGATTTAACTTAGTCCAAGGGCATTATGTATTGAAACACCCAGTCACTTACTCGAAATCTTTTAAGCCATTCAAAACTGTAGGAGTGGGCAGGTCGCAATGGCTTTCAAACCGCCTTAGTTTCCGAGGATTCCCTGGATAGGCAGGTTCCCCTTTTCAAGCTTCCATCAGGTTCCGTGATTTTATCTAGAGGAAAGCGGTCGCCGGTTATTTAAAACACAGTTGGTCTATGAGTGGGGCGGCGTCGCTTGTGATTTATTTAAAGCCAAACGCTTAAATCGGCTACAATCATTGTCTCACAAAGGAGACGAGCGCTGGTTGTTTACAGTATTGCCGGTTATTTTGCTTGTAAACAGCGCCGCGGCGCTTAAAAAGTCATTGCCATTTCATTATGCAGTTAAAGCGTCTGCACGTACCTTCTGGTTTAGCAGCGTGTTCCACTTCCTCATTCCATCACATGGGCTGAATGGAATTCAGTCCCATCAGCCTCTCTAACAGGCTCGCTGTTTGTTTAACCAATCACGGGTGAGGTATCTTGGTGCCCCATATTGGTGTATTATGGGACCTGAAGTCTGGCTGGCAAATGGGCCAGTTTTACAGCCTGGTTATTTCACTAATTGAATTGAGACCAGTGTTAATAGTGTCAAAACGAAGTATCAGGTAGGCCTCTTTGCGCAACAGCGCCTTCTCGACATTAGGCGATCTGTGCTGTGGATCCATTCCAGCTAGAACCGTCCATGTAAAATCTGTTTCTTTATGATTAGCAGCCGAGAAGTGCTCCACCATTGGGGCATTTTGTACTTTTTTCTTTAATCGTGAGCAATGTTGTGTTATCCTGACATTTACTTGCTGACATGTTTTACCTATGTACAATCTATTGCATGCGCACAAGATCCCATAGATGACATTTTTGCTTTTACAGTTTGTGTGTAAACTGTGTCTCCATTTCCTGCCATTATGGCAAAATTCATCTCCTTCTACAACATTGTTGCAGGCCACACAAGTACCACATTTGTGGTGGCCTGTAATGGGTTTAAGGTTCCATTTGGCTATCAGGTCACTCTTGGGTTTTTGTATGTAGCTATCAGCTCTAATGATCTGTTGGCCAACGCTCGGATTTTTCCTCATTGCAAAAATTGGCTTTTGCAAGGGAAATTCCATTCCCTCCAACAAGTGCCAATTGCGCAATATAATTTGACGAAATTTATTGGTGTGAACCCCGTAGGTAGTCACACAAACGAGTTTCTCCAACTCTTTTTTGTTTTTTATTTTCAACAACTCTTCTCTGGGCGTAAAGCGTGCTCTTTTCTTAGAGTGCTTCAGGAGTTTTTCTGGGTAGCCCCTTTTGGTTAACTCTTCGCAGAAGGTATCTGCGTGTGCATTGAACTCATCGAGAGAGCCTTTCATGAATGGTTAAATTCTAGACACCCTGACATCAAATTTTCCATTGATTGCAGTAATCAAAAAATGACATTCCTTGACGTGGAAATCTGCACCCAGGGGGACAAGTTTACCACCACTCTGTTTAAGAAGCCAACAGACAAAAACACAATCTTACATTATAAGAGTGCACATCCACAGTGCTTGAAACAGAACCTCCCTTATGGCCAACTACTTAGAATTAGGCGCAATTGCTCTGAACTCGATGAGTTCAATGCACACGCAGATACCTTCTGCGAAGAGTTAACCAAAAGGGGCTACCCAGAAAAACTCCTGAAGCACTCTAAGAAAAGAGCACGCTTTACGCCCAGAGAAGAGTTGTTGAAAATAAAAAACAAAAAAGAGTTGGAGAAACTCGTTTGTGTGACTACCTACGGGGTTCACACCAATACATTTCGTCAAATTATATTGCGCAATTGGCACTTGTTGGAGGGAATGGAATTTCCCTTGCAAAAGCCAATTTTTGCAATGAGGAAAAATCCGAGCGTTGGCCAACAGATCATTAGAGCTGATAGCTACGTACAAAAACCCAAGAGTGACCTGATAGCCAAATGGAACCTTAAACCCATTACAGGCCACCACAAATGTGGTACTTGTGTGGCCTGCAACAATGTTGTAGAAGGAGATGAATTTTGCCATAATGGCAGGAAATGGAGACACAGTTTACACACAAACTGTAAAAGCAAAAATGTCATCTATGGGATCTTGTGCGCATGCAATAGATTGTACATAGGTAAAACATGTCAGCAAGTAAATGTCAGGATAACACAACATCGCTCACAATTAAAGAAAAAAGTACAAAATGCCCCAATGGTGGAGCACTTCTCGGCTGCTAATCATAAAGATACAGATTTTACATGGACGGTTCTAGCTGGAATGGATCCACAGCACAGATCGCCTAATGTCGAGAAGGCGCTGTTGCGCAAAGAGGCCTACCTGATACTTCGTTTTGACACTATTAACACTGGTCTCAATTCAATTAGTGAAATAACCAGGCTGTAAAACTGGCCCATTGGCCAGCCAGACTTCAGGTCCCATAATACACCAATATGGGGCACCAAGATACCTCACCCGTGATTGGTTAAACAAACAGCGAGCCTGTTAGAGAGGCTGATGGGACTGAATTCCATTCAGCCCATGTGATGGAATGAGGAAGTGGAACATGCTGCTAAACCAGAAGGTACGTGCAGACGCTTTAACTGCATAATGAAATGGCAATGACTTTTTAAGCGCCGCGGCGTTGTTTACAAGCAAAATAACCGGCAATACTGTAAACAACCAGCGCTCGTCTCCTTTGTGAGACCATGATTGTAGCCGATTTAAGCGTTCGGCTTTAAATAAATCACAAGCGACGCCGCCCCACTCATAGACCAACTGTGTTTTAAATAACCGGCGACCGCTTTCCTCTAGATAAAATCACGGAACCTGATGGAAGCTTGAAAAGGGGAACCTGCCTATCCAGGGAATCCTCGGAGACTAAGGCGGTTTGAAAGCCATTGCGACCTGCCCACTCCTACAGTTTTGAATGGCTTAAAAGATTTCGAGTAAGTGACTGGGTGTTTCAACACATAATGCCCTTGGACTAAGTTAAATCCATTACTTATAAGCAAGTAATATGTTCATTTTACTTGCAGTGAATACATGCGAAAAACGAGTGTCACAGCCATAAATACCTATAAGTCAGAACGGAAAACCGCAGTGAACTACTGGTTCCCTTCTTTCTTTACATTCAGGTATGAGAAAATTGGTCCTGCTTTTCACCTTTTTACCTTCACTTAAATGTGCAAAAGAATTTTGTACGACCAGTACCTGACACATAATCCCGTGTGTGGTTTTTTAGAAAGCGCACAGATTCGACAAATCCGCCAAAGTGTTTTGGATGAACTGAGCTTACCTCAAGTCCCCAGAGGTAGGTTTCATTTTAAAATATGTACATAGGAGAATGACTGAGCAGGTCGAAGGGAGCTAAATATAACGAGTGTCTACAATCTGTTTGTGTTTTCACTATTAGGTTAAAGAACAGGGGAAAGAATTCATTTGGCCCTGAAGAGAGTTTGCAAAGAAATCTCCCAAACTCGAAACGCGTAGGCGAACAGGATCAAGTCCTAAGAAATACAGATAAAATACTTAGGAATTTATAGCCTAATAACATTTTTACCGAGAGGTTGTTTGTTTTTTCTCGCAGACTCAGTTGAAGGCTGCGTTATGGTCAAATATTTCTTTTGTGATTAAATGTACGTGTGCTTAAATGCTCATATTGATGTCACTAAAAAATACCTTGACAACTTTCCCTTCTTTTTGAAATGTTATCACTTTTTTGTAAAATTATTCACACTAGTTATATGTCTTCACATTGTTCATGTATTTTGATTTATGTGTTGTAAAGATTAGGCATCACGACTTTTTTGGTCAGTACGTAAATAGAAGTGTAATTTCTCTTGGCATAAATAATATCCACTAAAATTAGTCTTTTTCCACAAAATTGAAGAATAAAAACGGCGTAAATAATCGCCCTGATAAACATATTAAGTTTTGTTTATCTTTTTCATCCAAAATTGAATGGTATGAAATACATTGAAGTGTGGGTTCCTTTCTCTTTTTGTATAAAGTATTTTGGCCCTTACCCCACTTCTGTCCACAAGGGCCAAACTCTTTTTTGAAAGACATTCTATTCTATTCAAGCATGTGAATCTATAAAAGACACCCCTAATACTGGAGACGAACAATTGTTACTTACCTGTAAACAGGTGGTTCTCCAGTATTGGTGTCTTTCATAGATTCACATGCGACCCACCCTTCTCCCCTCAGAGGCTCTCTCTTCTCCTCATACACTCTTGGTTACTTGTGCTACGAAAATCTGAGGGCTTGAGCTTCTGAGGAGAGGGTTCTAGAGGGTGCTGGCGCCTGATTGGCTGTCATTTGGACTAACATAATGACACTAATGTGTTGCAAATAGTTTTTCTCTTTACCATGTATTCCTATGTAGGAATCGTTTTTTGAGGTTTCTATTAAGTTTTCCTCTTCTTTATCATATATTATGTGTACATATATATTTATATATATTTAGCATTATTGCTATTTTATTTACCGTGGGACTCCCACTTCGACGACGGGGAATATTCAAGCATGTGAATCTATGAAAGACACCAATACTGGAGAACCACCTGTTTACAGGTAAGTAACAATTGTTCATGTCACACAAAGGCTGGGGGTTGCGGGAAAAACAAGGAGATCACAGAAAGCTATTCTTGAAACCGAAACTGCACTACAGACCCCCGCATGAACACACAAGCTTTCGCAGTTTCAGTCATTTTGGCTTTGTATATTGATGAGGTTTTACACAAGCTTCAATTAGATGGAGAGAGTTTGTCACACATGGTTATCCTCAGTCCCTTCCTTACAGAACTGGTGTAGCGCAGTAACAACAGTGACCACCTCTCCCCCTTCACCACAAGATGTATAGTGGGGCAGCGGAAGTGCAGGTGTCTCCCCTCACAGAACAAACTGCATCAACAGTGCAAATCGCCATTCCTAAGGCAAGATACACTGTACACTAGCATGAGTGGAAGTTTCCCCTACTCTTAGAACAGACCGAGCACTGCATCAGGAGTGCAAACATCCACCCCTCATACAAGGTCTACTTTACAATAGCAGAAGTGAAAGCTTCTCTCTTCACAGAACAGATCCAGTACAGCAGCAGTTCAAACAACCTTCCCTCGCTTAATGTTAGTCGTATCCTCCGCAGCTTAGCCACTTCTTTATCTTAGGAAAGGTGCAGCATGGCAGCAGCAGTAAAACCTTACTTCCGCAAAGAGGAGGTCCTAACGGGCGGCAGCAGTGCAAACTTCCTTGATCGCAAAACAGGCTAGCGTAGCAGCAGCAGTGCTATCGTCCTTGTTCACACAAATGGTCCCACACAGCAGTGCAATGCAAACTTTCTTGTTCACAGAAATGCTCCAGCACAGCAGCACCAATGCAAGCATCCTTGTTCACAAAACAGGTCCAGCCCAGCAGCAGCCATGTAAACGTCCTTGTTCACAAAGCAGGTCCATCACAGCAGCAGCAGCAATGCAAGCTTCCTTGTTCACAGAACAGGTCCAGCACAGCAGCAGCAATGCAAGCTTTCTTGTTCACAAAGCAGGGCCGAAGCAGCAGCAGAAATGCAGGCTTCCTTGTTCACAAACTACAGCTAAAGCAGCAGCAGAAATGCAAACTTCCTTGTTCACAAAGCAGGGCCATAGCAGCAGCAAAAATGCAAGCTTCCTTGTTCACAAAGCACGGCCAGCACAGCAGCAGAAATTCAAGATTCCTTGTTCACAAAGCAGGGCCAGAGCAGCAGCAGCAATGCAGGCTTCCTTGTTCACAAAACATGTCCAGTACAGCAGCAGCAATGCAAGCTTCCTTGTTCACAAAGCACGACCAGCACAGCAGCAGAAATGCAAGCTTCCTTGTTCACAAAGCAGGGCCAGAGCAGCAGCAGCAATGCAGGCTTTCTTGTTCACGAAACAGGTCCAGTACAGCAGCAGCAATGCAAGCTTCCTTGTTCACAAAGCACGGCCAGCACAGCAGCAATGCAAGCTTCCTTGTTCACAAAGCACGACCAGCACAGCAGCAATGCAAACTTCCTTGTTCACAAAGCAGGGCCAGAGTAGCAGCAGCAATTCAGGCTTCCTTGTTCACAAAGCAGGGCCAGAGCAGCAGCAGCAATGCAAGCTTCCTTGTTCACAAAGCACGGCCAGCACAGCAGCAATGCAAGCTTCCTTGTTCACAAAGCACGGCCAGCACAGCAGCAATGCAAGTTTTCTTGTTCACAAAGCACGACCAGCACAGCAGCAATGCAAGCTTCCTTGTTCACAAAGCAGGGCCAGAGTAGCAGCAGCAATTCAGGCTTCCTTTTTCACAAAGCAGGGCCAGAGCAGCAGCAGCAATGCAAACTTCCTTGTTCACAAAACAGGTCCAGCGCAGCAGCAATGTAAACTTCCTTGTTCACAAAGCAGGTCCAGCACAGCAGCAGCAATGCAAGCTTCCTTGTTCACAAAACAGGTCCAGCGCAGCAGCAATGTAAACTTCCTTGTTCACAAAACAGGTCCAGCACAGCAGCAGCAATCCAAGCTTCCTTGTTCACCAAGCAGGGCCAAAGCAGCAGCAGGAATTCAAGCTTCCTTGTTCACAAAGCACGGCCAGCACAGCAACAGAAATGCAAACTTCCTTGTTCACAAAGCAGGGCCAGAGCAGCAGCAGAAATGCAAACGTCCTTGTTCTCAAAGTAGGTCCAACACAGTAGTGGCAATCGGTGGCAGCCCCCCTGCCACCACCATCAAATAAAACGGGGTTTAACCCTGTTTTATTATCCTTTTAATCCCCTGGACTCTTGGATGGGCTTGACACAGTTAATTCATGAGCACAAGCTGAAAGGCGCAAATTAAATGAATTGCATTATAAGAAATCTGATTGTCTAAAGAAGGGCTTGATTTTAGTTTTTCTGCCATTTAGAAAATTCATATCATAACTTTTGCAAGTTGTGTGCTGTGGATACAAAATTCACAAAAAGCGGAACCCCAATCACCAGTTCTAGGCCTTAAAGGGTGGTGGGGTGAGATAATGCCCCCAAAATGGGAAAAAATCATTTAGGGGATAGTATACTCTCAAATTCCCCAAATGTGAGAGTACATGGCTACTATTTTGTGTTTGGAAACTGACATCACTTTCCTGAGCGAATTTGCCAATTTGATGAAGAGCAACAATTTATAAGAAACAACTGTATGTAAGTTCGAGGGACAGTGGGAGTGAGGGCGATTGAAGAAAGGCACAAGTCAGTCATTTAGGTGAAGAAAATACAGTTTGCAGTAGCTAATCCATAATCTTTAAAAATGTGTTTATTTTAGTGAATTCCGAATTATTTTTTTTCTAAAAATAATACAAGCGGTTGAAAGTCAGCCACTATATTTCCTACCACTAATGTGTTCAGCATTTGGTTGTGCGTGGCAGGGGTTGGATGCAGTATCCGGCCGGTGGCCAAGCCCAGAATGCAAACACATAAGTGTCTGGCCTCCCCAGGCATTACCTGTGGCTTTGAAGAGCAGGGTCTGGATTCAGTATCTGACCTTGGTCCAGGTCCTACATCACAGCATCTCTGCATCCAATCCCCAACGTGCACAGCCTTTAGCAGTAAGCCCTGGAGGTTGGACACAGGGTTTGGCCTGCAACTAGGTTCTGTACCCAACCACCAGTGTAGCCCAAAAGGCACTGTAGCCAACCACAAGCTCGATGACTTTTGCACCTAAATGACTGACTTGTGCCTATTCACATGTGTAAAAAATTACTGGAACAATGCAGCTGAAGTGAAGTTATGGTTTCACAACAAACGCCCTGAAATGTACCAAATATAGCCCGCTACACAGACCACAGTTGGCGTCTGCCCATAAAAACCCCAACTCACGTCCAAATTGGCAGTTTGTGAACTCACAATTCATCCCAATAAACACCTGGACTTCATATCTAAAGTAAAACTATGGTATATGCAATGTGATTCCAACATTAAAGGTAAGGTGATAGATAATGTTACTAGTGATGTCAGCGATGCCATTTGCTGTGGCATCTGTTATATCATTTGAGGGTATGAGCAGTCTATTTTTGGTATGAGTTATGGTTTAAGTGGCTCTTAACCGCACGTTTTTAATAGTAATTGAACATCGGGCTTGTGAGGCAGGCCACTTTCAGTGCAAACCAATTGATAGCAGTTTTAATCATACCCTTGTTTTGAGACAGTCTCACGTGAGAGGATGACGTAAGATTATTAGAAGGGGCGGGGCAAGCTGCAATTCCGCCTCGCATTAAGTACAGCTCCTGGGTGCATTGCAGGGGTGTTGGACAGGAGCCGCGCCGTTCGCACGCAGATGAGGACAAACGTTTCCTTTCGTGACCATAAGCTGTCAGGGGGTTATGGAGAGATTGCGCCAAAAGACGAACGTTTCTTGCTGGCTGCCTTCCACAGGGTGGAATTCAGATTGGAACATTTCTCTGACAAATAGCACGTTTGAGATATTAAATAATACAAGGATTGTAAGAGTGACAAAGCAATTATTCAAATTGTATGAAAAAATATTTGACACGACGATGAATGATTATGACGTTGTGCTGCTGCTAGGGAGAAGCGAACACGAAGAGAATATCTAGCCCCATCTACCTATCAAAGAGGTTCTTAGCTTCAGAGAAACCATCTAAATCATGAGGCGGATTTGAAAACTGTATTTTGGACTAACGACCGCATGATAGCAGAAGATTTTCGAGAGCGGGTTTTCAGGCTCTGTTTTAAACCTCGGGTCAGGTTGACTGAGTACCAACTAGGAATGCATCCACTGGCGGCCTCGCGGTGCAGGCGCAGAGTGTGCAGCACATGTAATAAGAACAATCCACACCATATATTTATAGCAAAAAAGGTCACTTTTATTTAAGACAGTCAAAAACAGATATCCAATTCTTTGCATTTGTTACGATAGCAAGAACACCCCTTACTACATTTTCCCATCAAACTTTTCCATAATAAAATTGCAACCGAAAACATTTCCCACAACTTATCAATCAATACCCCCAAATA
The DNA here is from genome assembly GCF_964263255.1 of Lissotriton vulgaris. Taxonomy (NCBI): domain Eukaryota; kingdom Metazoa; phylum Chordata; class Amphibia; order Caudata; family Salamandridae; genus Lissotriton; species Lissotriton vulgaris. The sequence continues at coordinate 960,413,777 of NC_141685.1, read as the reverse complement.
CTGTACAATCCCCAACATTGTTTTTTCTCCTCATTATGTTTCATCACCATTTTTTCACCTACCCTCCCCCCACCCCCAGAGGGCAAGGATAAGCCCGCTCTAGACTATCCCGACCCCTCACAGAGCGCCACCCAGGAAAACCAAAGAGTTTTCCTGGCCCCACCCAAATGTGAAAATGAAATGAAAATCATTTGAGTTTGCTATCACACCACAAGTTTTCACCCCAAAAACCTGCTAATAAATCTTGCAACTCCATCAGATAAAAGGCTTGTCCCATCTGGGACAGGTGTACCCCATCTTCACGGAAAAGGTGTTGTTCAATACCTGTAATATTTTCATGAGCCAAAATTCTAATCCCCATTGCTGCGCAAAAAGTTTTCATTGCTCTATTTAACTTCCTGCGAGCTTTCTCCATTGCCGTATGATTCCGAGCCCCCCTCCATTGATGACGATAAATGAATTCTGTCCATACTACAGATGTACCTGACCAATTGCTTTTCAAAACAGCTAAATCCAGTTTCATTCTCTTTATTAGCGTTAAACCTGATAGCTTAACCAAATCATTCTCTCCCAAATGAATAATCAATAAATCTGGAAATCCCCTCTCCCTTGATAATTTCGAAAGCAACGGAAATAAATCTCCCCATTTCATCCCACCCAACCCTTTCCAAAATACTTCATGACCTTTGCTGTGTAATCCCAAGGCTCTCCACAGATTTGTTGTTCCGCAAAGGTGGCCAACCATTTTACAAAAGAATGTCCTATAATCCAGGTCCTCATTTTTCGTGGCAAAGGCAGAACTCGACCTAAGGTGAGAAAGAGAACATTAATCTAGGATACCTACCAAAATAACTGCATTCATTGTTGAATATAACGAGAGCAACAATCAGATTTTCATCTACCTATTTTTTGTATCTCTTCCCAACCCCCTCCCAACCTTGACGCCTCAGTAGCAGCTCCAATTCTAAAGGAATGGGTCCCAAATAACCGTGAGTTCTTTCCTGCTAAAATCAAAACCTTCCTTAACACAGCAAGTAACTGGAAACAGGTAATAGCCTCCCCATTAGAATGACTGCAAACCACCCGTGTCTAAAGTGAGGGGATACCAAAAAGGATTCCCAGTCGCTCAGTGGACAACAACCCACAATGCCACTCCCACTCAATTGAATCCATGTCCCTTTTCCCATTTGATCTGTTTTTGACTGTCTCAACCAAATCCTCAAACAACCATTTTGAACCTGTATGTCAGTAGTTTGTATGCCTGTCTGACCCCGTAAACCTAGCAATTCCGATACTCTAAACGCCCCAAAAAACATCCACATCATACAAAGTCGAAAACGAATAACTTCCCACCCATCAAAACAGCAACTGGGCAAGTACACTAAAAGCTGCTGTAACAAATCAAAAGTAATTGGCTTCCGCAAAGGCAACTGATGAGCCCTCTTTTTACTAAAACCTTTTGACATCCTACACAATATTACACCACCCTTCAACTCTATCTCAAACAACAACTGTCCATAAAAGGAAATCCCCGAAAGCTTGCCAGCAATGGTAGTATGTGACAAACCTTTGTCCATCAATGACAAAACAAATTGAAAAATGAACTGTTCGTTACCAACCGATAAACCGCACTGATTCTGTGAGGCGTTTGGTGGACAGAGCAATGGAACGTTCAACCAGGTCTATGATCCTCAATCCCCAGTACCCAGATGTCTGCTGGGATCGCAGTTTTGCAGGTATCCGCCCCCGGTGCCAATGAACGAAATGTCTGCCAATTGGAACGAGATAAAGCATCTGCGATTGTATTATTAACACCTGGGATGTGTTTTGCTTTAAAAACAATATTCAATTTTAGACTCTGCAGCATGAATGATCTCAGCAGATGCAAAACCCGTACATCCTTTGCACGTTGCTTATTGACCAGTTCCACTACCGACATGTTGTCAATGTGAAATAAAACACACCTGTCCCTAAAATCCTCGACCCAAACCCGTAATGCTACTAGTATGGGAAAAAATTCAAGGAAGGCGATACTGCGGCCTTGCTGAACCCACAGTTGAGGCCACCATTCTGCACTCCATCGTCCTTCCCAGAATAGTCCAAAGCCATGCGCCCCGGAGGCGTCTGAAACTATTTGAATTTGCCATATAGTGTCATCCTCCACAAAAAGGATAGAAACCCCATTAAATTCTTCCAAAAATTTTAGCCAAATCCTCAAGTCATCTTTCACAGCCCTAGTAAGTCTTATCCGATGATGTGGAAGAGAGGCACCGGACTTGGCGAAACCCAACCTTCTGCAGAAAGTCCTGCCTGCCCTCACCACTCTGCAAGCGAAATTCAAATAGCCAAGCAATCGCTGCACTTGTCTAAGCTCAATCTGCTGCCTGCCCAGCACTTCCCGCAGAAAGGAACTAATTTCCACCACTTTGTCAGCCGGTAAACGAGCCATTATACTCTTCGTGTCAATCTCTATACCCAAGAATGTCAACCTGGTAGATGGACCCTCTGTCTTTTCTTGGGCTAAAGGTACACCAAAATCTCTCGCCAGCTCCTGAAAACAATCTAACACTCTACTGCATTGATTAAGCTGTGCTTGTCCAATGAATAAAAAATCGTCCAAGTAATGACAGACAGAGGTATGTCCGCATTTCTGCACCAAGCACCATTGTATAAATGTGCTAAATGTTTCAAACAATGCGCAAGAAACTGAACAACCCATAGGTAACACTCTGTCAACATAGTACACCTCCTCAAAACACATTCCCAATAGCTCAAAATCCAATGGGTGAATAGGCAATAAACGAAACGCAGACTGCACATTAGATTTGGCCAGCTCCACACCAGCGCCCGCCAAACGCACCAATCGCAAAGCGTCATCCACAGATGTATAGGGAACATCAGCATCGTCTGGCGAGATGAAATCATTGACCGATTGGCCCTCAGGCCATGAAAAAGGATGAATTAGCCTAAATTCACCCACTACCTTCTTAGGGATCACTCCCAAAGGAGATACCATCAAATTCTGCAAAGGACAGTGACTAAAGGACCCAACTATTCTTCCAGCTTGGAGTTCTTTGTCCAGCTTCAGTCGCACAATATGGGGCAAATCCTTAGCAGACTTCAAGTTATCCGCCCAACGATGATAACGAGGCCCTTGATAATCTAACCTAAAACCCAGCTTAAAGCCCCAGAATAATTTAGCGGCCGCATCTGTATCAGGATATGAGTCTAACCATACCAACATAGCCTGTAACCTGACCGGGGGATGAGCCTTTTGGAACAACAGGTGTAATGGTCCCTCTTTCTCTCTGCATCCTCCCATGGTCACTAAACGTTTGGTTGGGAAAACACTGTGTGATGGGATGCCTACCACTACATTGCGAGCACTCATGCTTGAATTTGCAGAATTGCCTGACGCATGTGCCGCGGTTAAAATTCCAACATGCTCCTGCAGCAGGCAGTTGTGCTCTACCCATTCCACCCGCCCCCATTGGGGCGGGACGCTGCAGAAAGGGCCGGTAAGTTATAGGCAGACCACTAGAAGAATGTATGGTGGACGATGTCTGATTGGAAGACATCCACTGCAACCAAAGCTCTTGGTCAACTTCCCCCCTAGGTTTGTCGTTGAAAATGCTGATTCTGCCCCGAAATTCTTCATCATAACTGAGCCAAGCATAACCACCCACCTGTAAATGTGCTTTCCTAATAATGTCTATATATTTAAACATTGCAACTGCCCTTTCAGGATGCCTCTCACAGTACACGCTAGCATAGATGAGAAATGCAGCCGTCCAGTTCTCAATGTTCTTGGGTAATCTAGGGCGACGAGCCAGTTCCCATTCTTCTTCCTTTCAACCCTCCCTGGCCTGAATGTCTCTGTGCAATAATCTAAAAACATCTACAAAGTCATGGTTCCAAATCTTTTATCTGGTTATATCAGATAGATGCATACCCAAAAGCATGGCTAAACCCATATAGGGTAATTTCGTCCTACTCGTACCAGTACCTGAAACCTGTGTATTACTAATAACATTCTTAATATTCCCTGAATTGACGTCACACAAATCCTTCACCTGTTGTACTGTACCTGACACCAGTGTTACCTGTGAAACCTCTGAAACCAATGTACCAGAAACATTCCCAGTATTTTCTGCTCCCAGAACGACATTAGTGCCGCTCGTCAAAGGCCGGGACCACGCAGCCCACCAGTTAGGCTTACCTGACGTTAGCTGCGTATCCCGCTTCTGAAATTCCTGGGGATCATCGCGCCCATGATGTCCGACGCGCCGAATTCGGTCCGCTGATAAATCCGCTCTTGATCTCTGAAACATACTAGCAGACGTGAAATTACCCCGATCCCCCGCTCCCAACTCCTCAGTGACCACTGAAGGAGCCGCCTTTTGAACCAAAACCACATCATTAATTTCCTTTTCATTATCATTCCAATAAAATGTATCACTTTGATTCAAATAAACATGTCTCATATTATCACTTGTGTTTGGCAGCTCACCATCAGCAATTCCACAATCATAATCCACCCAAGAGGTCACAGGTCTCCGCTGAGAGAGCCTGGCCGTTGTCCCAAAATCCGCACTAGATCCGCTTCGTGAATACCTCGCCCTACCAAAAGCCGCACTATGCTTCGGAACAGTTGAAAATAAACTCTTAAAACCCGACCTATAGTCAGGGTCCGCCAACAATTTCTTACCGCTCCGGCCAGAAATTGCCGAAGACTTACCCATCACGAACTCCCTGCTGTCACCAGATGTTTCTGCATTTGATATATCAGCATGGTCAACCCACACCCATTGTCCACATTGTGGACCAAACTCAGAGTCAAAATCCACCTGAGGTGGGCGGCGGGATTCTGGAAATATAGCCACAACCTCCGTCTCCTGACCGCAATCCATTACCTGCATTTGGTTGTGTTCCCTTTGAGGCCACCATACTATACCTTGGTCTAACAGAACATTCTCCTCTGTAATATTGTCTGTGGAACTCAATTCAGTATTGGCATAAAATTGTGAATGCTTGCCGATGTCCTTGGCCCTGGAGGGGCCTCTGGGTATGGGGGTCAATACAGTGTGTAAGCTTTTTTTTTTTTTTATCCTCATTTGCGTTCATTGGCTCCAATCTGTCAAGACAGAAAACTACAGCAGAGCAGAAAGTCAGGCAGTGCCTCTGTACTGACTCAGCATCAGCTGGCGGGGATAGCGTAGGAGGGATGATGAACCAAACCCCTTCAGTATCAGCTGGCAGGCCGTGAGATTCTAGCATGCGGGCTGCTCTGTTGGACAATGATGCCCGTAATACCAAGGCCCTTTAAGCATCGACACTACTATGGCGGAGCCAGAAGGTGAGCCATGTCAGCAATAATCATCGGACCTGGGGAAAAAAAAAACCCAGGTATCAACATGACCTCTCCAGCAGCTTCCAAAAGGCTCTTTTCACCTGATTTCCTCCCCTTGCCAAGTCAAGTTTCGAGATCTGGAGGATTGAAGAATGCCATTCATAAAAAGTGGGAGACAAAGCGTCTTTCCAGTGTCTACAAATTTCCCTGCGGGCCGCCAGAATGGAATAGAACACTAAGTTGGAGGCAGCGTTACGAGTTTTTCCACTCAGGCCAAAAATGACTAAGCCCAAATCGATGGTGACCTGACAATCCAGAATCAAAGACAATTTATTACTTATGGAATCCCAGAATGGAGTGATTTGTGGGCATTCAAAAAACATGTGGATGTCGGACGCCGCCACCAAGCCGCATCTTGGGCAGGAGACAGGCCCTGTTTGGGAAAATTTTGACAGTCTCTGCGGGCAGTAATAAGCTCTATGTATTGTAGTGTGTAAGCTTGTCCCACTACCTTGGTTCTCCCCCCCTTTCCAAAAAAACAGGTTCCGCGTGTTGAAACCTAAAATCCTCTCCAAACTCAACGCGCTCCTCCTCATCTCCTTCACTGTCTGTGGGGTAGTCCACTAGAGCGAAGCTATGGGACCCCCCCCCCAATACCTTAGGAGCTATATTAATGCCAGCAGCCATTCTAGGAAAAGCATATACTTGAGGGGGGTAATGCCTGCAAATGCTGCCTCCTTTTGTATTAATAAAGCGTCCTTTGGCATGCCAAAATGTAGCTCCCCTGCCTGGCAGTCACTATTTGCATTCCCAACTGTATCTGAAATGTCCTGTGCGCTGTTCAAACCCCCAGCGCCCAACCTAAACCCTCTAATGTTTGCCCTCGAAGAACTGTGGGCCACAAACACACTCTGCTGACCCTTTCCTAAAGCCGGCGCTGAAGAAGAGCGTGGCTGCATCACTTTACTACGTGTGCTCCATCCTGAGGAGCGCGCTCGACACGCCGGCATCGCCAAGTCAGGAGCATTAGGAGGAGTCGAGGAAGCGCGGCCCTCAAGCGGCATACACGCCGCAACTGCTCGACTCACCCTTCTCGCTGCCACACGTCTCAGACGCTTCGCGCCTCCTTCGTCCTCCGAGGGAGCGCCCGGCCGGAGAAGGTCACTCCTCCCCGCTTCCACCAGCGTGCGCACTGCCTTCCTCACGGCGTCGTCCTCCGCCATGGCAACGTCGACGCTCTTCAGACTGCTTCTGAATTCCTCTGACTGGAAAAATTCTTCAGCTGACAGGGGGGCGCGCCACACAAACGAACTGCATCAGCCGCCTCCCGCATTGTCAGTGAAGCACAATCCCGCTCCGCCACTTCCTATTCCTTAACTAAGTCCCGCCCCCTTTCCTACCTAACTGGCCAATAGCGCTAAGGTGGATTGTTCCACCGCGCGAAACTTCCCAGGGGGACACCGGCTCGTGCCACGGTCCCCCTGGGTCCCCATTGAACGCAGGGCGCATCACCATGCTCTAAGTGCGCCACCAAAACAGCACCAACTTCTAGGCCCAGGATGTGCTCGGAAAGAGGGGTGAGAGCGAGGCCATTTTTTGTCTTTTGTCTGTGTTTCTAGAGTGCCTGACTGCTGCTTCTCGCGTTGTTCTGGTAAACAACTATTGACTGTTTTTCTGCACGTGTTAATGTTAGCCCACACCGGGCACCGCAGAAGGACGTAGGTTCAAAGGAGGATCTAGACCGGCAATACCTGTCTCTATCTCTGCCAGGTGACCCAAGAAGGCTTCAACAGAAAAAGCCTATCAATACCAGAGGGAATCCCCCTCTAACACATATACGCACTTTAGAGCGTGCGACACATTTTAAATTAACACAATCACTATAATTTAGTTTTTTTAGTTTAATTGCACTTTTTCACGTATTACAAGGTCCTGAGGAAAGCCAGTTTTAATAAAAAAGGCCTGGCTGAAACATGTCGACCACACAGGATGCAGGAGTTCGTAATTTGACTCCACCACATCCGTTTGCCTTTTAACCGCTAACAGGGGCCCAGAGATTAAATTTAATTTATCCCTCGGGTGCTGGGACCTTCCTGTATGGCATTTTAACTTTCACTTCCTTACACTTTTTTCACCGCACACTCAGCAAGAATACCAGCTCCGCAGTAACATCTGGTGTCGAAGCACACCCGGGACACATTCGGTGTCACTGTGGTGGGCCCGATGATGAAGCATGCCACCGACTAGGTCGGTGGGTGAGGGCTTCATGAAAAACCCAAGCAGTTTCTTTTTCTTCGGAAAACGTACAACTCTGAGTCTTCTCACTTCCTAAATACATAAATGGTACTGGTCCTTTTTGATAGAACAATGTTAGCCCATTAGCAGTGAAATACATTTTCATCTGAAAGATTATTTCCACCCTCTCATCCACTGGGCTTTTTTACACATGAATGCATACAAAATACAAGCATTGGCAAAGATAATAGGGCTCACCTATGCAAAAGCTATTGGATTTGTCAACGACCTTTGGCCATGCTGTATAGCAGCAGGCTAAAAGTAAAGTGATGAAAAAAGCGCCATGACAAAGCCAGCGCTGGACGCGTCATAACGCTTTTTTAATGGCAGGTGGGGGGGTAACATGGATAACTGGATGGTGCGGGTGTAAGGGAAGAAGCTGGTAGCTTCATGGCAAGACACTTTTTGGGTTTCTCACACTGCTTAAGAACGTGCAAGGGGATGTATCTGAAATCCGTAGAAGGCCTCGTCCTCCAGTGACCAGCTGTTTAAAGAATGCTCTCACACAGATGCTTTCAACTGTGTCACAACACCTCACTGGAGACAAGCAGAGCACCCTGATTCCGGCCTCGATTTCAATGAGAGAGGCAGCAGCCAGCAGCAGTGCCAGCTCCACCCCCCACCAAAGTGCCTGAGCATCTGGGTGCATCCTTGCAGTCCAGTGATCCTTTCTCGGATATGGGTTGGTATTTGGCAGCACAGGCGAAAACATCACCTGCTCGAAGTCATATGTTTTAAAACTCCTTCAGTTCCACTTTTAGAAGCTTGTAATGTTTTAAAAATGCAGAGTTGACTGAATGCTATGGTTGAAGGGAGGCTCTTGATGCGTAAGATTTATGGGTCAAATATTGGAATCAAAAGCCGTAGCAAACTTTTTGTGACTCCGTGTGGCAACTCGTCCCTCGCCTGTCTGTGCATGATCATGTGACAAAAAAGAACAACAACAAAAGCGTTAGCGCTATGGCGGGAGCAGCAGACGGAAGGAGTTGGGGGTAGGAATAGTACCTCAATCACATCGGGAGCAGCGGAAGGGCACAGATTAACTAGAATCAATCAGTACTTGGTCCCTGCTCCACAGAAGTTATTGGAAATTACATTTCACTTGCAGTGGGCAGTTAAGGAGGCCGCAAAGAGGAGTCACATGAAGCCAGCAATGGTTTGAGCTCAAAGCCCTTTTTTGTATACAAGTGCGTCTTGCTTACGAGACACTGTTGTATACAAAAAAGCGATTACCATACATTCATGAACTTTGCTAGGATAAATGTTCACCTACCTAGTGTAGTATGCTTCATCAGTGGGTTCCATATTTTGAGAGTGATACTGTTTACTGGTTGTACAGTCTCCTAGTTATGGTTTCCCTAGTTTGGGTGAGGTTATGTCACCAATGTTGACATTTATGTTTTCTCTTTGTTAAACTGTCAGGCCTATTTTAAAATAGTAGGTGAGTGAGCTAAAATGTTTTTTTACCAGTTTCTGTCTACCATAAGATTAAACACAAGAGGGCTAAGCAACATACCCTACGTCTCTATTGCATCAACATGTTTCATTGCTCAAATATTGCCCCTGTAGAGTCAGGCGTCTTTCACATAAATATAAGTGTCTCACATCATACATATTCCTTGAAGATGCCTTGCAACATACTATTGTCAAGACTGTGAGCTATGCAGGATGTTTCACATGGCAAGTCACTGTAACTGTGCTATACATCACACCATGCGCATACGCAAAGCCACACTCTCAGCTGAATGGGTATGGGCAATTGGAGTGTAGAGGCCTTGAGACTAAGAACCACGCTCCCAACACCAAAGCATCTCCTGCCTCACTACCAGAGCCAATAGGGAAGAGGTGGTGAGGAGGCCCCATCTGGTTTGCATCCTGTGTGGAAAATCAGCACTGTGGTGACTGAAAGGAACAGCTCTGAGCTCAGCCTGGACATCCTCCCCTGCTGCAGACTGTGACTTTATTTGTCGCTGAGGTTCAAACCTTTACATGAAAAGTATATTTTAGGTTCACTTTATCACCTTAGAATAAATCATTAAAATAAGTGACCCTCATTAGAGTTGGTGAACCACACCATTTCTGCTGTTGCAATTTCATTAATGACTCAAGAGGCAAGTCAATTATCTTGTTTCTCCTGTATATTCTTTATGCTTTTTTAATAGGTGGAGCAATATTATGGTCTGGGAAACCATGCACAAGAGAGCTTGTGTAGTGTGCACCCTGAACTTAATTATTTCAAGGTGCTCTCAGATGTGACGATAATGTAAAAGGAAACACGTACACCTATATTTTCCCAGATGTACCAAATCTAGTGTGGGAGGAGAAGAGAGCTTCCTTATAGGGGTGTCTGGATAATCTCTCCCTAGTATACCACAAACATACACAACAATATCCCGAACCCGTATATGGCCTCCGCTATCAGATATGAAGCAAGACGGTGTGGCCCATGAATGGACAAACAATGTATTTATTTTGAAGACCCCCGCACACTCAATTAGTGGCATGCTTCGTCATTGGGTCTCATTGTGTTCCCAATAAACCAGGATGGGGTCGACCAATTTCTATAGAGCACTTGTGAGATTGTCGAGTGGGGAGGCTGATATGAAAATATCTCAAAAGACGCACCAGTTTCCCTTTGATTTTGGGTGACCTAGGTATTGTTAAAATATGAGACTGGATGTGAACAGGAATTATTGCTCTTGCACGCTTTACAGAGTTGACATGTTTCAGCCTTTGAAGAAGCCCTCTGTAGGTCCTAAACTTTCACTAGGACCTATATCTTTTTGTTGTTGCAAGTATTCTGTTTTCGAAACAGAACTATTCCTGGGATCATAGAACGTCGGTATGTAGGGACTGAGTCACCATACCACATCAGTATCTATGGGTCCGAATCCTGACTAGCTCATATTGCCCCACCTGCTCTCCTAACCTTCTCAGAGTAACAAATGAGTCAGCACTCCAGAACACAACACTCTAGTCCCCTCAGGGAACCGATGTAACTGCCCATCACCTTTCTTTCTCTCACTCAGAAATACTCATCATGGGCCCAAACCCCAACTCATGGAACAACACCTGGTGGCCCCGTGCCTTCAGAAGCCCGCCCACCCCCATGGACCAGGCACGAAACCTGGGAATCATCCTGGACTCCAAGCTCAAAATGGACCACCAGATCAACTCTGTCTCGTCCTCCTGCTTCCACACCCTCCGCCTCCTCCCTAAGACCTTCAAATGGATCCCCCTTGAACACAGAAAGACCGTTACTCACCTGCCAAGACACTGCCACATCTCCCAGCACCTGCACACACTCCACTGACTCCTCATCAAAGCTAGAGTTGCCTTCAAGATGCTCACCCTCGCCCACAAGGCCCACCACGACACCCGACCAGCATACCTGAACAGCCGACTCAAATTCCACGCACCCCAGAGGACCCTACGATCTGCCCAGCTCTCCTACGATGTGGTCCCCCGCACCAGAAAGACCAGATTGGGTGGTCGCTCCTTCTCCTTCCTCGTGGCCCGAGCCTGGAACGCCCTGCCGCACCACCTCAGACAGACAACGTCGCTCCCCATCTTCACAAGAAACCTCAAAACCTGGCTCTCCGACAGACAACCCCCCCCCCCCCTTTGTGGGTTGGAGCCTGCTAACACCCCACCCCCCCCAGCACCTTAAAACCCTTGCGGGTGAGTAGTCGCACTTAACAAACGCCTGATTGATTGATTGAGTCATACATGTCCATAATAAACAACTGAAAGACTAGGATAGTTTACCATTTTTATTGAAATTCTCATACTCTATCATGTAGCACCTGTTCTGCAATTAGGAAACATATGCAACTAAGCAGAGAGATTAGCATTATCAGTAGACTGTACACAACGAAAAGCCCTATCACGGCAAATAATATATTTTCCTAAGCCTAACCCAACTACGGGAGCACACAGATACATTACAGATCTCTCAGACTACTGAAGGGCCCCATACCTGTAATTTGCTGTTAACTGGTCTACATCTCAGATTGCACAAGGTTGGCGTGCTCATCCCAGGGTCTTTCCTATGCAAGAAATGCTCTTCTCTATTTTCAAAAGGGCAAGTCTCTGCTGTTATGATAAGAAATGTGGTGCTAGAAGACAGCAGCGGGATCTCTTTGTTATATCTATATGTTAGTGATCGACCACAGAGAAAAACAGGGCACAGTGTTGTTCGACCTTGTATGAAAGGTTCTGACTGGGTCCAAACTGGAATGGCATGGTGAGCAAAAAAAACGATGGATTTAAGCCCAGATCTCTGTAATGAGGTGAATGTATGACATTGTTCTGCATTCTGTACATCAATTGTTCTTTTTGCATTTGTAACCCTGAGTGAGACGGATATGCCTAGGTGTGGGTCCCGTGCCCGGGCCACTGGAGTCAAGCTATCCTGGCTGACGAGGGCTGAAAGCCCGAAACCGGTCTTAGGATGCTTGTTTCCAGTCTGGGGAGGACTGTTCCCATTGGGTGCAGGGTCAAGACTGATTTGCATATGGCTGGGTCCCAACTGGAATGCATGGTGAGCAGAAAAACGATGAATTTAAGCCCAGATCTCTGTACTGGGGTGAATGTTTGACATTGTTCCGCATTCTGTCCATCAATTGTTCTTTTTGCATTTGTTGCCCCTAGTGGGATGGGTATGCCTAGACATGGGTCCCGTGCTCTCCATGCCACTAGAGTCAAGCTATCCTGGCTAATGAGGGCCGAAAGCTCGAAACTGGTCCTAGGATGCTTGTTTCCAGTCCAAGGAGGACCTGGCCTGGCAGTTAGGGCTGGACTGTTCCCATTGGGCGCAGGGTCAAGACTGATTTGCATATGGCTGGGTCCAAACTGGAATGGAATGGTGAGCAAAAAAACGATGGGTTTAAGCCCAGATCTCTGTACTGGGGTGAATGTATGACGTTCTGCATTCTGTCCTTCAATTGTTCTTTTTGCAACTGACTGAATCTCAGCAGAAGATCTGAATCACAAAAAACATGTGCAGCCTATTTCTAAAATAATAATGTGGCACTAAATCAAACGGGTTACTTCGTAACATGTGCAAAGCAAAAGCGGCCAACTACAGACAGTTAGGCTAGCGAAGGGGAGAACTATAGAGGGCCCTAAGGGGAACTGAAAACATTGCTTTGTTAATGTATAGTGGTGTCCTTTCCATAACAGTCGGGGACATGCACAAGGACAAAACTTAACATGAAACATTTAGGCTTACTTTTCCTGCTGTTAGGTGCACTTATTCATGCCCTGGTTAAGCTTAGGGTGCAGCTTCTTAGGAATATAGGGTTAGCATGTCCTAATACTCACACTTACTTCAAAGGTACCTTGTTGCATTTGCACATAGTCATGTCCCTCTGCATTTTTACCTGGAAAAGGATGAACAGTGAAAAAAGTAATTGCCTAAGGGCACTCTGTTCAAGCTCAGAAGCCTTAATTGACACTAGGTTTCCTGATTCGAAATGGTGCAATTCAGATCCTGAGAGGTGGGTATCACATTTTTACAAAAAGCAACAGTAGTTGAGAAACTACTGGTAGTGAGCACTGTTCCTATCGGAAACAAAGCTGTTTTCCAAACTATAATGAAGCTACCAACTCATAATTTGACTGAATTCTTTATCAGTATGTGAAAGAATTTAATTATTGTATTCTACATGCATACAATTGTTTTAGATATTGATAATCCATCAGTATCTTATAATTCGAAAATACACATAACCAACATGTGTCATTGTCTCAATCAATTGAAAGTGATACTAATACAAATGTATTCTAGCCAAATATGTTCACTGTACCACATATGTGAACAAATTACTAGCCAAACGTTCATTATTGAATAACCATATTTACAAAATTGTTTTAAGACTTCGGCAGTGCCCAATGCATTTTGGGACCCTTCGGTACCCTTCTTCAGGGACAAAGTCCTGCAATGAAAAACATGAATCACAAATCTATAACCACAAATACATGATTGAAGATACATAGATACACTAGATTAATAGGAAAAACATTTGACACTCATGGGGGGATACTATCGATGTAGGAAACCTACTAATGAGCTAGGAAACTAGAATTAAAGGAGACCATAAATAATATTGGAAATATGCATGTAACAATGCTTAATCAACAGCTGAATTGATCGATCCCTGGTTGGCCTACATTTATCCAAAAGCAGCTATAATGACAAGGCAAGTGTCTAGTAATCACTAGTAATCAAGGGTTACCATGAGTAGCGTATAATGTTGCTCCTAGGTTGGTATGTGGTCATAATTAAAGTACAATGGGGTGCTACTTTGGAACTATAGTCTCTCTAACCATGCACGGTTATCACTGGAGAAGTTAAAACCGTAAATATTATGTATATATAACATGCTGCACACCTACCTAAATGAGCCAAGATGTGATCAAAAAGATGATGTACAGAAGATAGCTATGTTAATGCCAAACATGAGGCATTGGAGATAATGGTCTTCAGTCTGTGTAATCTCTGTAAATACAATACATACTACATTAAAGGGGTTGCCCAGTCGAAGTGATGGTAATGTAATATAACAGACCCCACGTACCGTCACTATAATACGTTTGTTGCACTAAGTCGAAACAGATGGAAACTCCTGGCTGTCACTTGCTAGGTGCTGCTGAAGTACGGTCAGACAAATATCTGTGTTGAAACAAGTAATATAAACAACTACTCTGTAGCTCTCTATATTTTTGGTGGTGAAGTCATCTCATGAAGTAAGTGGCGTGCCTTCCCTCGAGCAAAAGCTCGTTTCACATACGCGCTGTGCCCCTATAATCACGATATTATGGTGCAGAAGAAATGAAGTAATCAACTTTCTATGGAAAACGTCCGAAATAAATCGAAACAGTCGGGAACTCCTGGCTGTCATTCACTAGGTACTGCTGAGGTGCACTCGAACAAATATCTGTGTTGAAACAAGTGGACATAAATAACTAGTTTGTAACTCTCTATGTTTGTGACAGTAAAGTCGTCTCATGCAGAAACTGCCGTACCTTATATCGAGCAAACGCTCGCTTCACATAAGCGCTGTGCCCTTATACCCGCGATATTCTGATGCAGAAGAAATGAAGTATTCGACCTTCTGTAAAAACATCAAGATAACGTATAATCAAAAGCTCTGTGAATAAAAGACTCTGCGTGCACAGCATGAAGAACTAGATCCGGATTATATCGCCGCCTACCTTAATCCGCTGTTACTGAGAGCATGTCCTCGTCCTGACAGCTACCGTCAGACTAATGGGAGGGGTACCCGCGGAGGGATACCATACAATTTAACAAGCTCAGAAGCCTTAATTGACACTAGGTTTCCTGATTCGAAATGGTGCAATTCAGATCCTGAGAGGTGGGTATCACATTTCTACCCCTTATGCCATGATGTCAATTTTATTAGTGACCCAAGAGGCAAGCAGGTTGACTTGTGCCTCCTATACAATGCCTTTCTTGTTGTAGATAGAGCAACATTATGATGACCTATGTAGCCACATACATAAAGTGTTTTTGTACAGTGTACATCCTGAACTAAATTATTTCAAGGTGTTTAAAAATGTGATGATGACGGGGAGGCCTAGAGACAAAAAGTAATTGCCCAGGGTCACACAGTCTAGTCAAGCTGGGAAGCTGTGATTGAAAGAAGGGTCTCTGAGTCAGGGCCCACCACTTGTTTTTGCCCTAGTTTTTCCCATTAGTTTCTGCCATGGGTCTAACAAAAGCCTCTGACTCTGCTAAGCATGTTCTGTAAGTGCATTGAAAATAGCCTTTGTGTTTTCTATTGGATGGGTCAACCGCACCGGAAACACCCATCTTCGTAGAACAGGTACACCTTCGAAAAGCAGGTACACTTTGTGCAGAAACAATACAATCTTCACTCTTTCCTTCAGGGGACAAGTATTTTTTTGAAAACTCTTTATTTGATTATTTATGAAAAAGCCATGTGCTATAATCAGAATTCAGGTATTTCAATTCGTTGTTAAATGCGCCTAGTTCACAGTGCATAACAGTTCCGATCATTAAACTGTTGATGGTACAGGGCGAGGTTCAATCAAAATGAAACATATCAGTTCAATTCATATCAATTCAAACCAATGGGGCATCAGTAATCAGCAACATAACATTACATTCTCTTTAGCCTTTTCTCGAGAAGCAAAGCAGGAAAAGGGTTGCCATGACTGTTAGTTTTCTTAAGGGTCCCACATCAGGGTCCCTTCATTTTGCTGTCATGTTCATTGAAAGCTTGTAACATTTCATTCCAGAGATCAGCTATTGGACACCTTCGAAAGCCACAAATGTGTTCCCTACACAAGGCTTCCTCTTCTGCCCATGCGGTTTGCACCACATCTTTCCTTCACCTGTCATACATATATAGATAAGTTCCCCGTAGCTTTCCAGTAGATGGCTACCAGTCGTTTAGTTAAAATCAATGGCAAGACTTAAACTGTTGCCTACTTTTTTTCTGGTGTAAGTCTAGAAAACGTCTCCTAAGAGGCCCACCTCTGGGGTACACACTGTCTCTGTATTTACAGTCCCAAATGTTGAGTGATTTGTGACCAATAAGTGCCCATCTCTGGACAGGACCAGACCCTGTGGAAAAAATCAGCAGTTGATGCATTGCACCTAGGGCACGTCCTTGGAACTCCGCCATGTATCTTAGTTATCTTACAGGGTGTGAGGTAAGTCTGGTGTGTATAATTGAACTGAATAAACTTTATTATTCCTAGGTACCTTCTGGGGATATGCTAGTATATATCCCATTCCCTGTCTTCAATTACATACCCTAGATTCCCATCCCATTTTGCCTTAATATTATACAAGTCACTATGTACCCACATATTTGATTTCTTATAAAACCAGGTCACCAGATGATGTCCAGCTCCATCTTTGCTAATAACTGGTAAACCTCATTAGGGTTCTTCGGCGCCCACTCCCCATAAAGGCTTGAATTCTGGAGTCAGGGACCTATATGTTAAGAATTTTCCAGGTGTCAATCCATATTCCTCAATGAAGGTATCTAAGGAGATAATGGCACCGGCCAAATAGCATTCGTCAACAGAAAAGATCCCCGCTTCATTCCATTGTGTAAGCTAGCACACAGCAAAGAATGTGAGGGATCACCATACCGGAGCACATCTAATACCAGCGTAGGAGCATCTGGTAGACATTGGTGTCTTTCTAGGACATCTCTTCCAGCATTGTATCCCTGTAAATAGTAATAGCATATGTTGCTTGTTTCATTTTAGCTTGCATTAGAAGCGCTATTAAGACACTTTGGTTAGGTTCATTCCCCAACTGGCCAATCTCCTCTGTGTTTCACCCATCCAGCCATTCTAGCTATGTAGCCAGGTAGTACAGTTTATAATCTGGCATTCCAAGACCACCCTCAAAAATTGGTCTCCTAAATGCATCTCAGGCAACACATTGATGGCCACTATCCCAGACCAAGTCTCTGATAAGTGAGTCCAACTGCTTGAACCATGAGGCCCAGACACACACTGATAAATTAGTGAAATAATATCATAGTCTAGCGGGCATGACCATCTTAGTCTAGGCCAGACTTGTCATGATCAGCAGGCGTTGGGAACGCCATAAGGCTACGCTACCCTTTAGTGATCTCAACAACGCCCTCCTCCTTTCAGATTTTCTTTTCAATGTCAGCAAAGTCACAATGTTATGATCAATTGTATTTCTAAGTATTTAAAGTTATGAGGGGCTCAGCCAATTCCCAGTTCACCAGCCCCTGGTGACTGTCTTGTTGGTGACACTGGAAAAACACATGTTTTAGAGTTTTTTAATCTTAAACCCAGACACTAACCCAAATTCCAACAAGAGTTGCATCATCGGTTGCAGATATATCTCCCCATTTTTGACGTAGAGGAGTAGGACATCCGCATAAAAAGATATGACATGTACATTCTTCCCCAGTGATATACACCTCACCTTCCCTCCATCCTACAAACCTCAGTTAATGGTTCAATCACAAGTGCAAATAGGAGTAGGGAGTGGAGGTACTCCTGCCACATGCTCCTAAACACAAAGTACTGGTGGAAAATATACTAATCCATCCTAACCCTAACTGTCGGATCCGTGTATGATAGCCAAATCCAGTGAGTTTACCACAACTCTGAGCTCATCCTTGGCATCGTTGATGGACATCACCATCGCCCCAGGGAATGATTCACACTCAAGCTCATGTAAGACCCTAAACAGTCTTCAGAGGTTAAAAGACGTGGTGCGTGTGCTCTTGGATGAACCTGTTTTGATGCATTGACCAAGGCTGTAAGATGGGTACACACTCTGGTGACCAGCAGTTTGCTAAGTATTTTAAAATCAATGTTGAACATTGAGAGTGGCCTATAGGAGGATGTCCTATCTTCCAGTGTTCCTGTCTTGCTCAGTCGCTCCACCATAGCTTCTCGAGTCAATGCAAGGATTTCTCCCTTTTTCAATAATGCTGCATAAAGAGCTACCAGCTGGAGAGTCAGAAGAGTTTCATAAGTTTGATATAATTTGACCAGGAGCCCATCAGACCCTGGCGTTTTCCCTCCTGCTAGGTCCTTAATAGCCTCCCTTGTTTCAGCGGCAGTAATGGAACCTCCTACACTCTTCACCTCCGTAGGAATCAGAACGACCAGCGGAGCTCTGTCTAGAAGGCCTCTACTTCCCCAATTGGCGCCTCCATGGGAGCTCCATAAAGTTGTACATAATACTCCATGAAAGTATTATTAATCACCCGACCAGAGAGCACAAACTAACCATCCTCTGTCAGTATTTGCGTAATTGGAGGGCCACCACTCTTATGGAGTATTAGCGATGCAAAATGTCGCCCTGCTTTCCCCTCCCTCTCATGTACTCTGCAGATAAATTGTTTATAATTATGATACCAAGGCTTCTCAATATTCTGTGCATATTGTTCCATTTAGTCCTCAAGACTTCTCCACATCATGGTTTTGGAGTGTTTCTAATTCCCAAGGATGCAGGGTTTTGTCAAGGTTGATCAACTCAGTATCTAACTCTTTCCATAATGCCTACTGACTTACACACGCAGTGACGCTACACCACCAACTTAAATTTCAGAGGACAGGTAGCATCAGAACAAGCTTTTTCCCTCACAGGACAGGTACAAATCGGACAGTTAAGCCTCCCTCTCTCACAGAGGGCAATAAGTGCAATCTTCCATTTCCCGCAAACCAGATTGAGCAGGGTAAACCAGTTCAGGCTTTTATCGCTGATAGAACATGTACACTTCAGTCGTGAGTGACATGTACAATACAGCCAGTGCCTAACTCCTTGAGAGGGATGTGTAGGTGGATGAGTGAGTAACTATAAGAGTCCTGACATCATTCTCACTTAGGTAATATTCGAAGCCAGCATCCTGAAAGTCCTGTTCCTGTCACTTGGAGACCAACTGTTTGTGTTGATTGGTTGGTGTTCCATATCTAAGTAGCCTTTACCTTGTAGGGCATTGTGAGTTGGAGCAGCCTCGCCTCCAACTTAATTAACCATCTCTTCTCGACAGGCACCCACGTGTCAACCTCTTCGAAAAGGGTTTGAATGCGCGCGCACCAGGCTCTGCAATCCCAGCCTCGGTGCTGCTGCACCTGTTCGGAACGTTGGGAGCCAGCAAGGAGGGCATTCCAGAGAGTTCTCAGAACATTCCTTCGGCCGTCTGCGGAAAGCGAGCAGGGGAACATTTGTGACGAGATTGCTATTTATAAGACGAGGAAAGTGAACACGATATAGCTGTTAGAAACAAAGACAGAGGCAATAGCGTCACCCACAGACCCATTAGCGGCGCCGCCCACCTCTCCCACCGTGGGGTGAAGGTAATATCAAGAGTTACCGGGGAGCTGGCAGCGCAGCAGAAACTGAAGTTTAGTTTGCAAAGATGAAACGGTCTATTGGCAAAACAGCACGAGCTGCTGCTCCTATAAAACATACGCAACGCAGATTATATGTTAAATGTCATATGTTGTAAATGTGAAAAATACCCATAAAAATATATATATATATAAAAAAGAAATGTACTGAAGCTATTCTGAGAAAAAAGTAAACTATAGACACTGAATGGGATAAGTGTTTTTTGAGAAGTTGAAGCTCACCTCTTCTAAAACAACTTGTATAGAATATTACTGAATTTCTGGGGGTACACAGCGAAGGGTGACCCGGGCATGAAGTTACTCAATTACCGTGTCATAAAGTAATTGAATTGATGCATACACCCAGCTCTATTTCCGTTTTTATTGATGCTGATGAAAGTCTCACAAAAGGCACAGTCTCACAAATTTTGGAGAAGCACCACAGATTCACTCGAGAGAGTCGGTTTGTGAATTACAGAATTTTAGGGGACCCACCAGAGGAATTACATTTCGAGGCACTATGTTTTCTGATGTCGGAAACAGATGCATATAGTAATTGGTACAGTGCAGCAACAAAGGTTTCCCTTTAGCAAATGATAGCACAAGAGGTTTTGGGATTGGAGACAGCACATTCCACATTGGGAATTGATTTTAAACCACTGTATTAAGTTCACAGATTTCTGTGGAATTCAACTCATCAAAAACAGTTGTGAAAATAAGAGGGGCAATATTTAGTTTTGAGTCCCAGACCCACTGGAATAATGCTATTTTGAGGCTAGGGCGTTTTAAGTGTAAATATGGCCCACGTTTGCCACAGTAGCAACCACCTGCTGCATAATTTGCACACAGTAACATAGAAAGTTGTCTCTAGCTCAAATGGTGCCACTTAGTGACACAATCATGTAAAGGTTACATGTTCATATTTACGTTGCTTTTTCCTGCACTTGGGTGTTAAACTGGCACTACTGCTAATGAAACTTTAGACCCTAGAGTAATAATGTGTGGTAAAATAGCAAAATAATGCTGCCACCATATGTGCCCATATTGGGCCATATAATTATTGGTCTTCCATTGCTGCATGGTGCCAGTGCTCATAGTTGACCAAGTCACCTACCAGAAACAGAGTTTTAAGCCCAATCCGTAGCAGCAAGCAATATTCCCGAGGCTTGGGACATAGCAAATCTGTAAGCAAAGAGGATCCTGTGGAGTTTGTGGTAGTGGTCCAAGGGAATGTGTAATTTGGGAGTTTGTCGCAGAGTCAGGACAGATCAAGAGTGCCTCAGAGATGTTGGTCTAAGTAGTTGGCATCATTTGTATGCACTGATGTCCTGCTGGATTAAGAGGTTGAAAGGGCACTCAAACCTGACACTATGAACTTGATGTAGTATGTAAAGTAGAGGATGAAGTTAGTATCAAACACACAGAATGTAAAGGTACGAATGATTGCAAATAGTCTAACCACTGGCAATCTCTTGGGTAGCATTCCAACCTATCAATTGTTTGCCCACTGTGCCACCTCAGATTAGACCCAGCCATATGCATATTAGCTTTCTGACTCCAGCCCGAACTGCCATGCTAGGTCTTCTCTGATCCGGAACGCAAGACCGTTTTTCGTCTGTCTGGACCTCTTCTGTCGTATGCAGCTTTGTTCCAGTGTATTGTACTACTAAATATCGACACCAGCAATATTGTGGCATACCAATATTGAGGACACAAACCGAGGGACAAAATATTGAATTGTAAGTGCATATTGGGAAGTATAGATTTACTATTTCTAAATCCACATCTATGTACCTTGAAGGAATATGTATCACGTAGAACCATATATGTGGAGCTTATGATACCATGGTTAAGCCAAGGCTGTGGACATTTCTCACATGCTTAAATCTCCCTTGAATGTACTTTTGGCTGATTGGTCTTAGGGATCTTGTTGTGTTTTAACAAACTAAATCTTTTGAATCTTTGTAATGATTTTAATAAAGTTATTCATGATACACTTTGTTATCTACATTTGTTGTAATACATAGTGCAGATTTTAATTAATCAGACAATAAACATTTGATTAACATATATGTGGAGCTAGGTATGGAAAATCTATATTCACTTCCTTTCTATATTTTCTTACGATATTCTGTTCCATCTATATTTCCGATTCAATATTCAGGAGAAAAGTTGCAGTGGCACAGTGAGGGACTGCCAGTAGTCAGACTATCTTCAAACATTACTCCTGTCATCTTTTGTGTGTTTGATGAAGCTCGCATCAACCAAATTGTTTAAGGTGCAAAAAAGATATTCTGAATGCAGTACAAGTGATAGCCCCACTTCGATAACTAAGTCTGGCAAAGCCTTTCTTTAACAAGCTTGCCCAGCCTTTTAAACAGCTCGCAGAAAGCGAACAACAACGTGGCTAGGGCATAGATGGCACTGCAGGATACCACCAGTGAGAGATGTGGCCATGGGCAGGTCGATTGAATTTTGATGCAGTGGTGTTGAGAAGAGAAGGAGAGCAGTTTTCTCAGATGCAAAGAGTGGACATGGTGAATGATGAATCCCCAGCTGGAGAAGAGACGGTCATGTGTAGAAAGTGAGACCACTTACCAGGTGCTGGAAAAAGAGAAATTGCAACATTGAAAGTATACCACCCGGGAGATGAGCAGCAGATATAGAAGGGATGCCAGCAAGTGCAAACCTCTCAACACTAAATGAATGGGCCATTCCGTTCAAGTACCAACTGTGTTTCTCTTTTCAATAATGGGGAATCATGACTACAAGCCATCACCGCATAAGTTTAAACCGTTCTGTACACAAGCAGTTGTACACCATCAATATCGGATCATTAGGGTTGAAGAGAGTGAGTGTGCTCTAGCATGGCACTCGTCTCTATAACTGCAGACCAAATGGAACACACAGTGAAGAAGAGGTGCCTGGTGATGATTCACAGGAAGATGGGCGCTACAGTGATGAGCAGAGAGCCATCAAATGCAAGCTATGTGGAAAAATACTGAATGGAATGCAACATAGACAACCCCATTAACAACAAAAGGAAGAGAAATGATCCCAGAATGTCTAATGAACAGGTGAAGGGGGAACTGGAGGTAGAATAGAAAGGGTACATGTATAAATGTGCTTTGGGAGCCCTCCGGGGGCTCTTCATGAGAGCTATGATCGCCCTCCCCCATGACCAAGGTGGCATTTTGGGCTTCACATCTAGACTTGCACTGCATTACTTTCAGGAAATGCAGTGGTGGGCACAGTTTCTGCACCGTGGTACTTTCACAGGTACATTTTAAAGCTCACCAGCGCAACGTGAAGAACACACCTAGCCTGGGTGTGTTCACTACAGCAGGGGCTTGCCTATTTAAAACAATCCTACTGGAATTCCTTTAGGACGTCTTTGTTTATAAGTCAAACAAAGCAAGTGTCAGTATACAAAGTGTACACACCATGCTATGAGTCACCTGTTTTTATAGTAGGCATATTTTAATTTGTGACTGAGAATAGCACCACCCTGGGGAAGGGGGTGGGGGGGGGGGAGGTCCCCTCAATGCACAGCATGATGTCCGTTGATTAAATCAGTTTGAGGCAGGTTAATCTTTTCAGAAATTGAATGTATCCATTTTGAATAAAGTTTGTAATCCACATTGATTCGATAAGTAGTGAACTTGGAAAAGGAAAATTAAACTGATAATTCCAAGTTCTATCCCAATTTGGTAGTCCCAATGCATTTCGGGCTGCTGGGAGCCCTTCATTAGGGGAATGTTAACCTCCGATGTGAATGGTATGGGAGGTTCAAGGATTACTCCTCAATTGGTGGTTCCTGTCTTGCATATTTTAATTGGTACCATCTCTATTGTCAGTAGCCACATTTGTGAGTTCGTAGCCCTCTTATGTTGTGCAAGGCAATAGGTTTCTTCGAGCTTTGAGAATCCTCTGTTCTTGTATTGCCAACAGACAAGTGCACAGTTTATACCCACAACTTTGACTGGCATAGCCAATAGGTCTCGCCTTTGGGACTTATAAGTGTTTAGCCATGCAACAGTTGTTGTTGCACCAAGGATATTGTGCTGCATAACTAAATGCATATAAGGTCCCAAAAGGGAGACCTATTGGCTATGCCAATTCTTGTTTACTATGTAATAGAACAGAGCTAAGAATTACCTGAACAGCCGCCGACGTTAGCATCTGAATTAATTGAGCGTTGTGTTTGACAAAAGGCTCAGGATCATACAAAGCTGTGAGAAACTAACTGATGGAAAGAAACGTCATATGCTGATTACTTCTATAAAATGTTAATAACTATATCTTTTTTTATAGCTTTTGGATGTGAAAGCAAGCCACATGAAGCAGTAGTTGTTGCCTTTTGTAGAAAAGAGTTGTATTTTCTGTAACTATGGTAAGTTGTTGGTATTTGAATAATGGTTTATTAATAACATGTAGGAGGTAGAATGCTTTACACGCCGTTTTTATTGTCCAAGTATTATGATTGTTAGTCACAAATGTATCTGTTTAGTTTTGCTATAATAAACTCTAGTGCTCATGTATGAGTAGTTACTTTGCTAATTACTATTTTTTCCGGTTTGTTCACACCACAGGCAGGTTTCTCAATGGGTGGATTGTCATATATATTGAAAAAAAGCTTGCTTGTGGAACAAAACCTGATGAACCACCCGATGAATTATCGGCATATAGCTCCTTTCCATACTGAATTTTGATTATAAAATACTTGGGAAAATCCTATCCAGGAGGTTGCTATGGCATAGGCTGCACCTTATCCATTTTGATCAAAGTGGTTTAATTCTGGGCTGTAATACATCACAGAACATCCAGCGATTATTTCTAGCTGAAGCAGCACCCATGTCAAGGCACAATGCAGCTTTACTGATGATAGACGTAGAAAAACTATCACTCTATATCAGCATTCAGCAACCTTTTTAGGTCGAGCTTTCGAGACCTCATGTATATATTCTACACCGAAAATGGCGGAGAGACCCTTTCAGAAAGGAAAGGTGATACATACTCCCTCTGAAACAATCTTATCTCAAAAATAGTATTTTCCCTTCCAAAGAGCAGTGATTAAGGCGAAAAGGAAAAGAAAGCCTATACTCCACTGCACTGAGAGGTGGGAAGAGGAGAAAACCTTTTTTTATATATAATCCTCACCTACTCTAATAGTGACATGCTTCATCATTGGGTTCACCCTAACTCCTAAAGGTCAGGTTGGTCTCAACTATGTTCCAGGGAGCACTTTAGTATATAGTTCTTTGCGGGCTTACAGCCTGCCCACTGATTTTCATTTATTTTTTTAGTGACCTTTAAAAATTCTTGCTTGCTCAATTCATCCTCTTTGTCCCTCCGTTTTGTCTCCTGTTTCCTCGCACGGAGCAGGGACCAACTACTGTCTCTTAATGCTTTGGTTATTTATCTGTTGGTTTGAGGGACTATTTTTTATTTATTTCCTTCTGGTGGTACACTGTAGGTGCGTGTTCAGCTTCTTTGCCTGAGTTTTATTGCATCTTCCCTCTCACCCGCCCTCCTGTTGCTGCCATACTTGCTGCTGCATTGCTTGTTGTATTTTACTTTCTCTGGCTTAATCATGCTCTTCTTTGCCTGGCAAGTGGATGGCTACATAAAATACCCCTTTTTTTGTTGCAAGTGGTTCCATTCGCGAGTTTCTAAAGTGCTGGCATGTGTGTGTGCATGCCTTAAGAACTGGGGTCCGCTGCCTCCAGGTACTGGGACTGTCACTCCACATCACCGGGGGAATGTGTGCCCTGTGGGGGAGCACTGCTCTCCAGAAATATATGCAAACTATGTGGAGACATGCATGGTCTGTGAGTGGTGACACAGCCAAAGTGTGGCTTCATAAGCAGGGCACAGCCACGCTGGCCAGTTGTCACTGAAAAGGAATGTGCCTCTGCTTGCTGCTCGGGCTATGAATAAGCAGGCAGTGCACAGTGAAATAGTCCAAACTCCCCGGTCACCCATTTCTTTAGTTTAGGAGCACAGCAGCCCCATACCTTTTGATTTCATTTGAATATTTTTTTCCTGGAGCAGGATGCGACTATAACCGCCTCTCGGAGCTGCAGTGTAGCATATTAATGCCCATCGCCCTCTCAGGAGGGTACATGAATGTGGGACCCCGGCTGGAACAACAAGGAATAACTTGAAATCACCATAAGAGGCAGTTAAATAGATATATTGGCTGGAAATAGATACAGAGCCCTAGCATCTTCAGCATTCCATGATTACGAGGAAGAAGGGTGCATGAGCGAGAATGATTGGGAGCAAGAGTCGTCGCACAGCCTGTCTATATTATCCTGGAATATAAATGGTTATAAGAGGATATCGAACCAGGAAATTTTTTAAAAGATCATTGAGAGTAACTCATTGTATGCTTACAGGAGACGTGGCTGTGCGACGAAACCCCTGCAACCATAATGTTTGCTCAACAGTCAAAAGCGACAAAGAAGAAACCACTTGGTAGACCCTATGGGGGGCAATTGACGCTGATTTCTACAAAAATTGCCAGGAGGGTAGATTTTTTGGAATTAAAATGTAAGCAAACATTAGGGTGTAGAGTGTTATTGTTGGTCCCCGTTCCTCGCTATGAAGGTATAGTCATTGTAAATGTATACATACAGAAGGGGAAAGATGATGAATATAAGGTGGAAATAAAAAACGTAAAAGAAGGTTTGATGATTGTTTCTGATAAGTACCAGAAATATGTTCTCTTTGTGCTGGGTGACTTCAATCACCATAAGGCTTTTGGTCAACTATTGGCCTCTATGGGTTTGGTATGCGTGAATAGAAGAATGGTGACTGATCAACTGGCAAAGCACACATTTATGATAGGCCAGCAAGCCTCCCCAATTTATTATCTGTTCACACATGCCTGGAATTTCGAATTCATTAAGTGCTTTGAGGTGGTAAGTGCGGAAAGCAGTGACCACTATCCTCTTAAGTTGGAATTATACGGAACAAGGGGTAAACAAAGAGATACCGCTCTTCAGGTATGTGTGGACTATCCAAGGCGGCATATAACCCATATATCAGAGGAATTTATCGCAAAATGAATCACCGTTCAGCAGACCCTTCCACAAAAAAACATTCGGCTTAATAATGGAATTGACGGGGGAGGAGCCCTGATTCCTGTCAATCGCTGCTGTTATTCCCAT
Source organism: Lissotriton vulgaris (assembly GCF_964263255.1). Classification (NCBI taxonomy): domain Eukaryota; kingdom Metazoa; phylum Chordata; class Amphibia; order Caudata; family Salamandridae; genus Lissotriton; species Lissotriton vulgaris. The sequence continues at coordinate 960,387,071 of NC_141685.1, read as the reverse complement.
TTATCAATGCCCCTCTGTATTGATGCTTTAAAAGTAGCCCGCCATGGGAATTCAGATGTCAAAAGTTGCAACTGATCCTGCTATACTTCCTATTATACTATAAAATTAACCTTATTCAATCCTGCTTCTAGCGATTATATTCAGCCCTTTAACGTTTGATTGCTTGCCTGTATAACACTGGGCGATTGCCGGGGAACTTCAATGTTGACTCACGTGCGTTCATAATGTGTCGTGGCCGGCCTGATTGGTTGTAGGCCCGTATATGTATACCTCCATTTGCACAATAAAGGTTTAAAAAAAATGGAATTGACTGGTTTGAATTCACAATAAGACAACTGGTGGAATGTTTAAGGGTGGAAATGAAATTTGGTAAATCTGGGGTAGGTAGTAAAAACAAAACCCATAGCAAAGAACAACCCTGGTTTGACGACAAATGTCGCAAAGTAAAAACAAGTATTAGGCAAAGGGAAAGAAGACTAAGAGAGAATTATAATTCTGATTTGGCTCCTACTCTCTTGAAATTAAAGAGAAAATATAAAATGATCATTAGGGATAAAAAAGGACTTATAGAGATAGGAGCTGGGCAAAGATGTTAACTGTCGTAGAGTCCAAAGATGTGAAAGGCTTTTGGAAACTGGTCCAAGAAAGCTCTGGGAAAGCGTTAGGAACTTTGCTATGTGCTGTCCCTGAAGATGATTGGGTGAGCTATCTGGGGGAAATCTATGGAAAGTGGCAGTTGGTAGAGAGAGGGAGGATGATTTCTTGGCCAGGAGTGAGGGAGGAAATAAAGGAGTTTTTTTCTCCAGTTATATTAGAAAAGTTATATCCAGCTTAAACCTAACCCGTGCAGCAGGCCCTGACAATTTGCCAGTAGTGATTTAGAGTTTTTGGCCAAAATGTTCATGGAGATTTTCAATACAGGCATTATTCCTGGTAATTGGAGAGGAGCAATAATAAGACCAATCCATAAACAAGCATTTGCAATGCAATAGGTCTCGCATTATTAAAGTTAGAGCTATTGGCATTGTAAATGGCAATGCCTTTTATGTTTTTATTTTTAAAACATAAATAAAAGGCATTGTCATTTCCAATGCTAATAGCTTAAACTCTCGCAAAAGTGAGACCTATTGCATTGCAAATACTTGTTTAAAGGACGCCCCAGACACCTCTTCCCCAACCTACCAACCTTCAGCGATAGGACAAAACTGCAAGCTTATCTTAACAAGTCCATACCTGAATACAGCGTGCTTCGAAGATCAGCACATGCGCTGCTCAGGATCGACCTAAAAAGTCTCTGTTTTAATAGCATTATACAATATGGTCGGGTATACAGGGAAGAGCCGATTCTGCAGCTAGGATGGCTAGTATGTTCAGGCAGTGTTGGATAGTTGTCAGGGGCTATTCATTCGTTGCCTTTTAGAGGATAAAGAACATTCTTTTCTGCTCCCAAAAAATGTAATAGGTGTCAGTTATAAAGGGCTTTTATGTTAAGCTCTACACATGGAACATTGTTTAATGTAATTGATACCTAGTGTTAAGTGGTCCTTTTTTTCAGCGACTTTGTGTGTGTGCGTGTGTATGTATGTGTGCGTGCGTGCTTATGTGTTTGGGTTTGTTTGTGTGTGTGTGTTTGTGTCTGGGTGTGTTTGTATGTGTGTATGTATGTATGTATGTATATATGTTTGCGTTTGTCTTTCTCTGCAGCTTATAGGTTCACGTCTCTGCTGGGCAGCCTCTGCCTTTCATCCTTTGATGTCATTCTCCCTCTGACACGTCATTGGTTTCACACAAGGAGTTACTTAATACCACTCAATCTTCAAAATCATTTCAATTGATGACTAATTGTCATGGTTACTTATTTGCTAGGGAATCACTTTAAAATATAATGGCCTAAATCTGCCAAATGATGAGAAATGGCACTGTACCATTAAAAGTACTGCGGTCTTGTTAAGAAATGTTAGTACTGTTAATCAAAAGTGTACCAGGCTTCTTGAGTCGACTGCAAGATAGCTGTGCTATGATAGCTTCATAAACTTACTGTATCTGTCAAACTGCCTCATATCACGAAGCCCCATCACCACTCCTCTCACAATGTCAGTGAAGTGCACCTCCATTTTATTAGTACTGATAGCGCAGGACATATTCCTGGGCATACTTAAAGAACCTAAATTACAAAAATATAGGAAGTAACTTGCCCCTCTCTCCCTTAAAGCCAGAATTAGATCAAGCCCCTGAGGAGTTTCTTGCTTTCCATTGTAGAGGGAATTTAGCCAGTGTGTTTGGACTGAACTGTTGCTAATTGAGCAGAAGCTACGCTGATCTGCATAAGACTGGGCTCTTCATATAGTGGGATAGAGGCCAAAACTATGGACTGAAAAACAGCCCGAAGTAATTTCCAGTGCTGGGTTTAATTCAAGCATTCACCCATCACCTTTTCTATTTTCGTCAGCGCGCCGTGTATAACACTAAAGGTTTCAAGCTGCTTTTCACTGATGAGGCCGCTGATAAGCCAAAACCGGTCTAGAAGTACTAATACATATCTAAATACTTATAACACATATTTAATATGTATTTAGAAAACAAAACATGAACATATTTTAAAGTATTCCCACAATATGTCCATATTCCATGTGGCATCCTGTAGTCCGCTTTTAATGTTGTTTTAAGTACTACGTTCAATCTGTGCAACAAAAAACAAGCGGGAGGCGGCTCGGGCGCAGCACGTCTTCCGGAGACGTGCGCGTTCACAGAGCTGAATTGGCTCGTGCACAGGCCAGTAGCGGCTCGTGCACAGTTCTATCTCCCTTGCCAGTTAACACTGTGACTATAGAAGTCGCGGGCGGGAGCACTTCGCGCTCCAACGCCAGCTCGACCTAAAAAGGAGATTTAAAAGCCCCGAAAAATTATAGATTCATAAACCTGCTTGATATAGGTGAAAAGGTCTTTGCCAAAGTAATTTTGGAAAGGCTTAAGGACTGGGCTGCGGTAAATCGAATCGTACCCCCCGAACAGGGGGGTTTAAAGAAGGTCACTCAACCATTGACCACTGTTTTGCACTCTGGTCCATTGCGCGGAGGTTGATAGAGCATGGGGAAGCATGTTCTACTGCGTCGTGGACTTACGTGCAGCATTTGACCTAGTGGACCGTGAGTCGCTGTGGGAGAGGTTGATTGGGTACAAAATCCTATGGATCTGTTGGGGTTGATCCAACACTTCATACCGATAACTGGGCCCAGATAATTTTAGATGTGGAGGGAAGTTTATCTCAGAAATTTCAGATTGGCAATGGGCTGAGGCAGGGGTGCTTATTGCCCCTCCTGCTTTTCTCCTTATTTATTGCAGACCTACCCCATATCCTAGGTAATGAAAGGGGGGCAAGCCCAAAGCTGGATGGCAAACATATGTCATGTCTGTTATTTGCGGACGATCTTGTTATAAATGACTAAAACAAAGCTAAATAGGTTTAATGAATAGTGTGGTGTAAAAAAACGTGTCAATATGGACAAGACAAATATTCTATGCTTTGGTAGGAGGAAAATAGGATTTACATGGTTTCTGGGTTCTGAGAAGTTGGAAAAGGTAGTGGAATACAAGTACTTGGGTATGTGGTTCGAGAAAAGTCTGCATTGGCACACACACCTTGACGCTTTAAAGCTCAGGACATCAGCATCGGTTAGAGGATTGAAAAAATTCAATGTTTTTTTTTTAAATGTCGGATAGAACGGTCCTAAAAGCCTACATAGCAATGGTTCCACCACAATTCCTATATGGTGCTAAACTGATCTATTTGAGTGGTAAAAATAGTTGGGACGTTGAGGAAGGTAAAACCTTAAAAAATGTATTCTCATTACCAAAGTCTTGCGGTGAGATTGGAATTGGGAACCACCTCATGGAGCATATTAGCTTGTATGTCCTTAGTAAGTTTCTGGCAGCTCCAGGGAATGGGAGAAGAGCTTAAAATCTCACAATGGCCCAGAAACGATATCTTAAAGAGTGAGTTAACATGGGCAAAAGGCATAAGAGCTATCATTAGTAAAGCATTAAGCTGTGTCCCCAGACCCTCCAAATTGAGGTAGATAAGAGAGAATTTAGTGCTCAGGGAAATGAGATACCGGAGCACAGGACCAAGATTAACTCTTACAGAAAAGTTCTGTAAGTTTTTTGGCCACTGCGTGGCAAAATGAACAACAGTTCTCCTACATTGATAGATTACATTGCCACGGGCTAAGAAGGGAATTATTAAGATTAAGAATTGGGGTTAACCCCTGCTATGCTAATAGCGGAGTAAAAAGATTGATAATTGATATTAAGGGTAAGTGTGGCTGCTCTTTGGGAACAGCTTGTGACATTTTACATATAAACCTAGACTGTCTGAAGGTTATAGATATACGAAAATAACTTTTGCATCCGATTTTTAAAAAGTATGATATTAAAAATAGAGTCCAGGCAGTAAACCTTTTAACGGAAATGAGTACATTGGACATAGCCTGTGCCATGGGGAAGTTCATTAAAAAAGTTAAAGAATTCCTCAAAAGTGAATATAGTTGAAAGATTGTTTCATAGTTTTAGGTGACCTGTGTATATGCATCGTGGATAGGACAATTGTGTGTTTTATATGGAGTTTTTTATGATGTTTTAAGAATTGTGATTTTATAATTTGTATTAATGTAGTTTTAAAATCGTTTAAAGACCATTGGTCTAAATAAACTTGTTCTTGAATTGAATTGAATTGAATGTGGGACCCATGCTTGTCTCTGGTTTATGTATATTTTTCCTTTATTTAGGGAAAACAACCTTTGTCTGCATTTTAATTGGGATGAAAGTATTTCATCTTCCTGGCCAAAACATTTCTCGTTTAACTTTTCGGCATTAAGATGTAGAAGAAGGGGCAGGAGATTTCTCAGCTGAGATCCAAAATTGCTTTAGTTTAGATTTTGGACTAGGTATGGCCACCCGAAAAACAACTGATTTTTTACTGTGTAAAAAACACATAACGAATCAACAAAAAAAACTCCAAGGAATAGAGGCCAGTAGACTTTTCTTCATGTCAGCTTATTAGATGAAAAAAACATGTATAGTTGAAATTCTAGATGGCTTATAAACACTCTTCTATACACGAACAGAACTGTTTTTTGCAATTGTTGTGAAAACACACAAATTAACTGAAGACACCATTTCTGATTGGTCTATTGGGAATTTTTCTTAAGGCAACTACCCAGTTGTGTTCATCCATCAACATTTGTGTTTATTTAGTGGGTTTCTTTCACTTTCTAGTGACGCTTAACGATTACAGCGGCACGAGGCTGCAGGACTGACAGCAAGCACTTTATAAAACACATTGTAAATGTAATTAATCTGTTCATCGAGACACGAGTCGATCAGCAGCACTCGCACTATGTCTTGCCTGTTCCCTCATTACTAATCTGAGTCATAGCTATCTGGTGCAGTGGCAGTGGGGGCCAGAGACTTTAGGGACCTGCTGAAACCCAATTATGGCTATTTTGCTAGCCATCCAGTGGATGGGGCCCATTTTCCTTACTTGCACCCAGGTGAGTGATGCCTTGTTAAGTCACTGCTACTACTGTGCTTCTTCTCGGCTCGGTCCATATGTGCTGCCACGGACTATCAATGCTGTGGTCTGGAAGTTAACTCGTTGCAAGTTGTATAGATGGGCTTGTCCCTCCTTTACATCCTGACACCTAGGTTGGCCGGGATGGGAGCTCGGCCTACAGGTCGGAGGCTCGGACAAACGACCCAGGAGTGGCGTGTGGCAGCCTTGTCATGTGCTGATTCTGAATGCTGCTTGGACTGTAGCGCCTAGCTGAGCGGGACTGGAACTTGACACCCTGCGAGGCGAGGGAGAGCCCAGCTTCTTACGGTCCAGGGAGAGCTGTTGAGGGAGGTGGTGAGCGCCTGTATCTAGGGCTGTGGCGTAATATGGGCCATGTGTCACCCATGGCACGAAGAGGCCTGCCTGCTCTACGTGTCTTCTTGTGGGATATGAGTAATGGTGGACAGGTGTGGTCGTGAATCTGAAGAAGCACTAACAGGCCTGTGCCTCAGAAAGTCTGACAGCTGAGAAGGCCTGCCCCAGTCCCTCCACACTTCTCCCAGTTCAGCAGATGCCCAACCCCCCAACACCCTGATCTGAGGATGCTGCAAAGTACAGAATAGTGGCACCACATGTGGGTTTAGCTGTGCCAATGCTTGTTGAGATACATCACAAACACTGTGTTTTGGGTGTCGATGGTGTGAGCTTTTACGTGGCTCAGAGTGACCGATGGTTCATAGCAGACCAGCCAACATTTTGGACGCAGACTCGTCCAGGAAGAGTGAAAATTTACAAATGTCTTGATTTCCATGTCTTGCCTGGTTTTTATATTGCACACACTCTGAACTAAATTCCGTCAATGGGCCTCATATTTGGTGCTCAGTCAAAGTAAGGCACAGTGAAGTAAGGGTGGTGGACAAAGGGTCACTCATTGCTCAAGCTGGGAAGATGGCATTTTAATCCAGTTTTCCTATGATGGTGTTTGGGGGAAAAGAAAACATCTGGTCAGCCAATTGGTGGCCTGACTCCCTTGGTACTTGCCCTTCCCCCACATCCTCTGCTAAAAATCTTGGGGTGTTAATAGATCCTGCCCTTGACCTAGGCAGCCAGTTGAGCAGAACTGTCTCCACCTGCTGGGGCCTGATTCACACTCTCCGTAGGGTCAGGAAAAATCTGTCCCTCCAGGCAAGGAAACAAATAGCTGTTGCTCTTATCGGCTCGCGTTTGGACTATTGTAACGCGCTGTATGCTGGACTTAATAAAGGACAGCTGCAGCGCTTACAGGTAGTCCAAAACGCCATAGCCAGATTTGTCCTGGACACTCCCAGACGCTCTTCAGCCAATGCAGCCAGGAAAACACTGCACTGGCTGCCGGTAGAACAGCGTATACGGTTTAAGGTCCTGTGTATGACCTACAGAGCCATTGCCAAAAAGAGCGACACTGGAATAGGATCCATCATCTCCCACTATGTCCCCCGAAGAAACCTGCGTTCCTCTGGGAAACTGCTTCTAGCAGTCCCCCGTGTACGAAGAGCTAAGTGGGGCGGCAGAGCTTTCTCCACCCTTGCTCCTAAGTGGTGGAACGAACTTCCCTTGGATCTGAGATCCCTTCCGTCCCTACAGAATTTTCGCACTGCCTTGAAAACCTTTCTCTTCAAGCAAGCATATGTCTAAGGTCTAATGTCTTAATGTCTCTTCTTCCTGGTCTTTTCTGACCTTTTTGCTAGGCGCCTTGATACCTGCGGGTTATTGTTCTGCGCAATACAAATGAATTTTCAATTCAATTCAATTCCTAGTCTCGTTCTCTTTTACCACCAAAGGTTCATGGTTTATGTTCAATTATTTCGCGATCTAATTATATTACGTTTACATATATTCATGTATGACGTGTTAATTCCCTCTAAATATATTTGTGTAGTATTTTCTTTAAAACCGTACTAAGTTAAGCATAACAGAAGGCAGAAATATATATATATATATGTTCATATCTCAGCCTACACCAGACTTAAAAAAACAGTAAAGAGGGAAAGGGTCAGCACCTCAATTAATGCCAATTAATTAGAAAAACAAAGAGGAGAGTGACAGCCAGCAGAGGTTGTTCTTCAGCTACATGGTTTCAGGGGTGCACATGCAAGTTGTAGATCAGATACAGAAGCACAGCTGAAAAGCACCTTTTTAGATTTCACCTGCTTTGCTGTGCTGCGTTTATTAACTGCTTTAGGAAGTGAAAGGGCAGTGCAAATAGACTGACACCACCACTCCATAGGAGTACGTCTTTACCCGCTTTCTCACGTATGTGCTTCATTTCCTCGTTCCAGGTTGCTCTTTCTTCCACCTCCCCAGCTAATAATTGCACGTGCACGCATGCACAACATCACACTTTTACTTTTTTCTGCTGATGGTGAACAATATCGATAAAAAACAATGGCAAACCTAGTAGTTCTGCATTCACATCGAAAAGGCGAGACCTATTGGCTATGCCAATGCCTGTTCTATACGTGTCTGATGCAGAGAAAAATCATGCCGTAGTCATCAAGGAACTTGAAAACTTCAGTTTATCTGGGCTTAAAGTGAAGTGGGGCAAAACTATGTATCCGATGTCACTGAGGACCTCTCCAACTTGGGATATCTCTGTAACCTCAAAGTTACCTTGTATTTTTCCAAGGCAGCGCTTCAAAGAATTAAATAGTTTATTACAGCACTTGATAAGGAATGGCAGTCGCCCAGGGCGGCCCTGGACACCTTATTACAGCATGTAGAAAATGGTCGGGGGGGATAGGGGGGTCCCGATTTTGAGCTGTACCATTTAGCAGTTCAAACATATTGGCTGTCGCGCTGGCTTGTGGGACCAGCACGGTTGAGCTTAAAGATGAATCACAGGGAAATGGAGAGACAAAGTTAGCTACGTGGCTCTTACATTTCAAAAACACCTTGTCTAGAACATGTAGCACAGTATTGCCACTGGCGTGTACTGAAGCCCAAGACCCTATGCGCCTACCATACCTCTCAACCTGTTGTTCGCCAATATGTCATCGAAAAACAGTAATCCAGTGGAAAGATGGGAATAGATGGGTTCAGGTAGGGGATCTCTTTGAAGACGACACATTAGACCCATTCAGTTCGGTAATGGACACAACAGAATTCCCACCTGGGCTGTTTCTGAAGCCCAGGGCAGTATCGACAACAATGTGCATTTTATGGGATAACACTAATATGGAACCTCTCTCGCACAACTACTGGGTAACACTTTAGCATGGGTACTGGCCGCAGGCTCGTCGCCTGGTTATAGGGGAGCCATGTGTACCACGACCTCCCCGTTACTTAAGCTGAAACAACGCTGGGGTAAAGACTTAGCTCACCCCTCAGAGAAAAGGATAGGGAAAAACTTCTTGAATATCCCATGCACATTTTGCATGATGCTCAACGTCAACAGATCCAATATTACCAATTACACAGGGACTACATGTCCCTATCTATGTCAGTGAATTACAGCTGCATGGGATGACCATTTGTCCCTGGTGTCATGCTGAAAAATGACTTTTTCCAAATCATGCAGGTTTGCCTCAGTGTCAATGTAGCCTACTTCTGACAGGAGGTTAGAGGCACATTAATGTCCTACCTCCAAGGTCAGAAATCTGGGAGTTATGTTTGATGACCAGCTCAACTTTATGGCCCATGCCAACAAGGCAGCTTCCACGGCCCATTTTAAACTCAGGATGATTAGGAAAATTCTGCCTTTTCTACCTGACACGGCCGCTAAGACCCTGGTCACATCACTGGTTCTTACCTCCCTAGATTATTGCAACGGACTCCTTCTGAATGCACAAAAAAAGAGTCACAAAAAAGCTTCAGACGGTACAAAACGCGGCCGCACGCCTGCTATCCAAAAAACCCAAATTCGCCCCCATCTCAGACACTCTGAGAACCTATCACTGGCTTTCTATCCAAAACAGGATAAAGTTTAAAGCCATGTGTATAGTCTTCAAGGTAATGCAGGATCAGGGGCCTCGTTTCCTTAAAGAGCAATTAACACCTTACAATCCAGTCAGAACACTCCGCTCCTCTACACTTAATCAACTATTCACTCCACGTAGTAGAACAGTCACATGGGGCGACCGTCGCTTCCTTGCTGCAGCTTCCAAGATCTGGAACACCCTACCTTACTACGTTAAATCCAGCCCCTCACTCCTACAGTTTAGGAAAAGACTGAAAACGTGGTTATTCGACCAGTAACACAGACATTCAGCCCACCGTACCTACTTCTAAGGAGAGACATTACTGCAGTCTAGCGCCGAGACACCCAAGGGTAATTAGTTGCGCTCTATAAATGCCAGTAATAAATAAATAAATAAATAATGAAAATAGTAGGCAGGGGGAATTACACGCCAGTCTCTTTTGTCGGTCATGCCCTCCGCCTTCAGCGAGGCAAAGCTGGGACAAAGTTTGCAGACATATTACTGATTCTGGCAAATAGGGAAATAGAAATGCAATGGACATCCACTTCAGGTCCATATATATCAGATAGTGGGAAGCAGCTGTTAAATGTTTTGTCAGCAAAAGCCATAAAGACCCTATATCCTGGCCATATAAGATAAAAGGCACACCATGAAGATTAGGACCGCACACCCACTATTTTCTTTGGGTGAATCAATTAGGGGGGGGGGCATACTATACTTCACATCCCAGCCCCACAATTCATATTTTATGAAGCTGTTTTGAATAAGGTCAAAATTGTACTGACTCGAAAATAGCACTTCATCTGCCCTACAATGTGAACAGCAGAGAATCAAACTTCATCATGACTTGTACAGCAGCAATTGTGATTTGCGCCTAATTTACAAACCTTGTGATATATCAAGTTTCCCTATCTCCAAACACCCTCCTTAGTTGCTGACGACATGTATTACTAGCTGTTGTTACTTAATGAAATCTGAAATGTACTTGATTCTTGGTGAAATGCCAATAAAAGCATTTCATTTAAAACTTGCTTGTAGAATATATTTTTTATAAAAGCATTTTTTTGACTTTTGTTACATGACAAAGCAATAGGCAGTGAATAAACATATCCCATAACAGTGATTCTTCTGGATATTGACTAAGTCTCACTAAAAGCATTCAAGGCAGTTAATTCATACTTTATACTAAAGGTTCCAGAATTTGGCATGTCATTAACAAGCAGCAGGGTCGTTGGTCAGACCTCACATACAGTTCACTCCTAGTTACAGTCGTAGAGTAATTTGCAGACCAGTTCCTATTCTTAATTATCAATATTACCCAATTCCCATCTTGATTGTCCAGGTCCCCCAAATGTTCTCGAATTTGTTGGAATATCATCATCATCATCATCATCATGAGGTCTTTATTCGATTTGCATCATAAAAGACAAATACATAAAAAAACAGTTCATACGTTTTTACATATAAGATAATAAATACCTTACATTTTAAAACCATGTTAAGAAAAGTATTAAATTTAGACAATGATGTACAAAAGACCCCTTACTACATAAGAACAATACTACATTGGAACTAAAAAGTCATAAAAACATGTACAATGGGAACTTCATTTACCAAGGTTGCGAATACGGATTGACCAAGCCCAACTCACGAATTTTGCTACACCAATGGCGATAGGGGGAGAAGTATCAGTTTTTAGAATCCTAGTCGCTGCGACATCAGATCTAGTACCTAGTAAGCGGCAAACTGGTAAAAGCCAAACTTTTCTGGGTAACAAGTACATAGGGCAGCAGAAGAAAAAGTGTTCAATATTCTCTACTGCTGTTACACAGAAAGGACACTTATCGCTGCCACCAGTCGACCAGGAGTGCGTAAGCCCTCGCACGGGTAACGAGCCTACTCGTAATTGGTGATACAGTTTACAATCATTTGGCTTAGTAATTAAGTCCCAGTAGGCTTCGTATTTAGGGACATCCTTTACAACCAAAAATTCCAGTGACATAGTAGGACCAACAACCATGGTGGATCACCTCTCAGCGATCCAGTGCCAATAAATATCTTTAAGTGCCTTTTTTGATGGAAAGGTAGCACGTGCTGGATCAACCCATAATGCCTCCAGGCTCAGATTTTTCAAAAGCATCCTGAGATGAGAGAACCAGGGAACCCTATGGGCCCCTTCGAGCCCCCTCACCTCAACGATGGCCTCAGCAAACAGGGTTAATTCAGGTGTAGTCCACAGACGACGCCAGAATGCCAGTGGTCTATACCGTGCCACGTCCTTGATAGATTTAACACCTAAATCAAGCTGCAGGGGTAAGCAAGGTGTTGATTGTGGGAGACCAGTTGCCATTCTGAGGAACCTATTCTGTGCCACCCTCAGAGTGGATAAATCACTATACCCCCACAGTTCTGCACCGTAGATAGTTGCAGGGATTATCTTGGAGCCATAAATTTTTACCAACGGTGCCAGAGGTTTAGTGAGAGATTTTGCGTGCTCCTTCAGTAAGGCTCCCCCAAGTTGAGCGTGTTTCAGGGTCATAAGATCCAATTGGGGTTTCCAGCTCAAGTTCTCACTTAATGTGACACCCAGGTATGTAAAAACCTCCGTTTGATCCAAAATGGCTCCGCTCATCGACACCTTGGCCTTCACAGCCTTGGGGCCTCGCATAACCATAAATTTGGTCTTGTTGACATTCACCTCTAACTCATGCTCGCTACAGAAACACTCAAAACGGGCCAGTGCGGACTGAAGGCCCTGCCTCGTTTTAGAAATAATAAGAGTGTCGTCCGCGAACATGAGGAGGGGAATTTTCCTTCCAGCAAGGGAGGGGGCGTCCATTGGAAAGTTAGAAAAATACTTAGTCACCCCATTAATAAACAAGGAAAAAAGGGTGGGGGCCAACACACACCCTTGTCTAACCCCCTTGGCAACTTTGAAACTGTCAGTGACCTCCCCTGGACCACCCCATCTTACTTTGGCATAGGTGTTTGAATGCAGATTGATCAGCAGCGCCACCAGCTCTTTGGGCATGCCCAAATCCAACAAGACTTCCCAGAGCTTAGTCCTAGGCACTAGGTCGAAAGCAGACCTAAGGTCCACAAATGCCGCAAACAGCAAACCTCCCCCTAGGTAGACCACCGTCCAATATAATAGCATAAATCTAAAAACTTGCTCTAAGGTCCCCATATGTTGCCGAAAACCCGCCTGGAGAGAACTTAAAACATCATAATCAGAGATCCAATTCTGGATCCTACCCAAGAGGAGGCGAGCCACAATCTTTTGTACAGCATCAATAAGGCTAATAGGTCGATAATTAGCCGTTACTGAGCGATCACCCTTCTTATGAATTGGGAGGATCTCCGCCCCCAACAATGAGTCAGGGACTTTCGCACCCCTTGCCAACGCATTGGCTAAAAGAACAATGTATGGGACCCAGAGGTCCTGTTCCTGCTTAAACATATCAGCTGGTATGCAGTCAGGTCCTGGTGCTTTACCCCCCGGGATAACCCTTAACACTGCCCTCACTTCAGTAGGCGTAAAAACCAGGGCTTCGTTAGTAGTAATGGGCAGCAGAGTGGCAGAACTAGTGACATTCGCTTTGAATTGATTCCCATAGTATTCGACCCATTCCCCTGGCTCAGCACAATTTGAGGGGGATCTATCCTGTGGGCGATTGCCCCATTTAAGCTGCCGCCAGAATTTAATCATGTTATTACTCTGGCAAGCCTCCAACAGTTCCTTCCATCGGGTCTCGTCCCAGTTCTTCTTGGCAGTGGCCTGCGCAGCTTTGTAGGTAGCCCTGCAACTGCGGATTAGGCTATGATCTCTTGACTTTAAAGCCGCATGCAGCGCCTTTTGCGACTCCCTGCATGCACTGTCATACCAGGTTAGGGGCTTCAACTTATTTCTTCTAGGGCCAGTGAATTTAATAAAGAGAGTTTTAAGATTTAGAAAAAACTCCCTATGTAATGTAGTAATATTGTCCAGAAGGGCCGACTCTTGGCTGAACCCGCTGATTTGAAGCATTGTATCCCTCAGCATGGTTCTAATCCTTGACAGAACCTCCTCATCAAGGGCTATTTTAGGCCAGCTAACCCTTCTTTCATTATTAGATAGTGAGACCTGCGGCAGGGACGCCTCTGCCACAGGGAGCTCTGCAAAGGTACCTTCTTTGATCAATGGAACCAAGGGGTTATGATCGCTCTCTGCTCTACCTACTACCACCATATCCAGTAGACTGGGCCACATTTCCACATTCACCAGGATATAGTCAATGCGGGAGCCAGATCTGCCATTATCGTAGGTCATTGCCCCCATCCTGTCGGACTTCAATCGCCCATTGACTGCACGCATACCCTGATTCAAGCATAGACCCTTCAAAAATATGGCTGATTGGGACCATTTCTTAATAGGTTGCAATTCCAAACCCGGGATGCCCCATAAAGAATCCTCATCTTCGGTGAGCATACCATCGTCCAGCCCCATAGGTTCAAAACAGGTATTGAAGTCCCCCAATACCACCCTATTTGTATTCACCGGCAATGAACTTAAGAGACCCTCCAACACAAGTGCAACAGGTGAGCATTTTCCCCCTTGGATACCCCGCATATAGATATTTACAATCACCATATTCAGTCCCGAAGACGAGTTTACCCGTATGGCCAGCATATCAGGGATGTCCAACGGGAGCTCCTCCACTGTTACTCCCACATGTTGGCGTACCCAAATAGCTAGACCACCCACTGGTCTGCCCCTTGCACCTTTCACAGCTGGTCTAGAATAGTTCAAAAAGCCAGCGCGAAATATAGGCCGGGTAGCCCAGGTTTCCTGGAATGTCCAAATATCAGAATGGTCTATGAAGGTCCCCCAGTCAGGCAGATCAAGCTTTCATTCAAGGCCAGCAATATTCCAGGAGCATATCCGTAACAACGGTAAACACTGGTCAGTTGCCCCCTTCCCAACTCCTGCTGAGCTAGATATGGCTGGGCAGGTTGAACAGAGAGTTGGGCTAACACCAGTGCAAGAAGGTAGGGAACTTACAGGTAAGACTGAAAATAATGTTTCACCATGGGTGGCTTTATCAACATTTAAACCAACAGATATCCCCTGTTCAGGTCCCACTAAAAATGAGCTACAGTCAACAGAAGGGAGTGCAGTTGTAGGCTCAGTGGATTGTACAGATGAAGGACTCTCATATGCTGGATGTAATAAAAACGTTTTATGTTAGAGTCACCGTACCCAGTGGACTGCCAACAGAGTACCCCGGCTGTCAATCACACCCATCGAAGCAGGAGAAAACGTTAAATCTGTTAGATACTTCTAGCGGGGTAAATGGAATCAAATGATCCATTCTCCTGTTCCCATGTAAGTGATCCAACCTCCCTGGAGGCATACTGTAGCTTCTAACGGGAACTGTATTCCACCCAAGATCGTTCCTGATGGGCAAGGGTCTAAGAACTTGCCCCGTGTAACTATTATTGGATGGCATGTACATGTTAGGCTGTGTATCAGCTAGTCCTCCAGGGTAGAAAGGGGGGGTCACAAGGGATCTTGGATAAAAGTATGTTAAGTCATATGGAACTATTGCATTGCTCAAGTTCCCCGAGGACCCATTCAGTATAAATCTGACTGCCTCAGGGTCTCTAAAGTTTATTACGATAAGGTCTCCCTTAAAAAAAAATTCCCTGCTGCTCAACCAGGGGAGACGCTTGACGTGAACAATCTCTCCAATAATATAATATGGGAGTGGTCTATTTTGTCCTAGCCAGTGCATTGTTTTGTTTTTTAACTGGGAGTACCCCTCCCTTTTACCAACCTCTAGGGTAGGGACTCCTGTAAGCACGACCACAAAAGGCACAGCATCAGGAGGCAATTCAACATTAGGACCCTGCATTTTGTCATTGGTAGGTCGACTCAACCTTCCCCGTCCCACTCGCTTGTTCTGGGAGGTCGGATTATCCCCTCCCTTCTGAGGTTCTCTAGCAGCCAGCGCAGCTGATTTTACTGCTGTCACCAGAGGGACCTGTTGGTGAGCTTTCTGGGTTGCTGGTGCTCCCGAATGGGTATTAACAGGGGGTTTATTAACTTTGATAATGCCCTTAATAGGGCCCTTGGGGGCAGCCGGGGTCGGGACAGGAGCAATTAGAGCCTGAGCTGTGACCATCAGTGGGGAGACTGGCTTTTTCGGTAGTCAAGGAAGGCCCTGCCCTAGCATTATCGGCAAACAATGACTCAAGGTTCCCCAGCCGTTGTTCCACCCTCTTCAGAATATCTAGTATTGGGTGCATAAAGGACCTGAATAGGTGCTCAATAGAATCACAAGGGGTGCCAGACAATAAGGCTTTCTCTAGAGGGGGAAAGGCTGGCCTCGTTTCACATAATGAATCGGTAACAGGCATTATATCAATTGTGTCTAATACCACGGGAGCCTCGCAAAGGGCGGGCCGTCTGTGGCCGTCCGGGGACGGAGGAGGATGGGACGGGCCACCCCTCTTTCGCCTTTACAAGCCCCCTAGGCTGTTAGGAAGGTAGGACATCTTCACTATGTCTACAAACTGTGACAAATCGGTGTCTGCGGGGCGCAGTAAAGGAACACTAGAGAGCTACTTTACTAGGGCTGCTACGGACCTTGATAAAGATATTGTGATAGCAGAGCGCAGGATTGAGCGTCGTCGCTCCATTGAATCCCTGAAAAATAGACCTTTGTCGGATTTGGTGCCTGTATCCGTTTTGCTGGACACAGTCTCTGACTTTTCCAGCGAAGACCCACTGTCTTTGGACAAATTTCCCTTACTCCTTAGAATAAAGGTGCCTTTTTAAATGTACCTTCTGTTAAAATTTCAAATTTACCATTGAAATTGATTTGTAATGTATACATTAAAAAGTTAAAGGATGAATTTCTTTAAGTGTTTTCCAGGCATAGAAAACTTTATAAACTTTGTATTCAAATGCTTTCATAAGGAACATCTAACCCTACTTCAGTGAAAATTGTCATTGTCAATGTAAAGACATGTTTAAAACTAACCTTTTACATGTCCTACTTGTAAATATCATGCACCCTACAGTATTGGCATTTAAGGCTACTTAGGGGTGACTTATTAAAATTTAAAAGGTGGGGTTAGGCCTGTCAAAAGGGGTTATTTCAATAAGTTGATTTTGCATTTTGTTTGCATTTTAAACCTGCACAGCCAGGATACTGGTGGCAGGCCTGCAGACATTTTTTGCATTGTCACCTTAGTGATGCACAATATTGGATGATGTCCATAAAGGACATTTAACTTACAGACACTGGATACATTTTGTTCAATATACAAGGGACGTATAGGTAAGTTATATATGCTAAATAGGAATTTACTAATTCAACATATTTTTAGGGGTCAGAACACATGCAGTGGACAGTATTGTCCCAGAGTGCAGTATCCAAAAACCAGCAATAAAATGTAACAAAATGTGGGTTGTTCATGCAAAAAGGGGCATTATGTTACAGGCTAAAACTACTCAAATGAGTAGGTTGTGGTTTTCTGTATAAACCACTACTCAAGCAGCCCACTTGCGCTGTGTTTGACATCACACATAACATCAATATTGACATTATAAGTGACTATTGATGACATAACTGCAAGCTGTAACATAAAAAGCATATACACATATACACCAGGACAAATCAGCACTCAACTTTTAAACTTAAGCAAAAATAGCATTTGCACTGAACCACTGTCTCAGACACACAGTTATGTAAATACAGTAATGTGCATGGAAGTAGGAAATAGACTCCAGCATGTGTACATGCAATATGTGAAGATCCACTACGAACTAGCCAGCTGGCATCCCCCACACGTTTAGCATTTTTTTATTTTCATAGAAGTTTGTACATCGAGTGCCAATTGTTGCAACTGCAAGTTTTAAAAAAATATACCTCTGCTCAGTGCTTGCTGAACAAAATGTATTCTTGGTTTTCCAGATACTGCTAAGAAGACCAGTCAAAACTCATTCAGTTCAGATCTTTAATGCTTACGCTCTGTAACCTCTGAGAGTGTTTGTCTTCATGCGGGAAGCAATGTATAATGAGCTTCAAGTTATCGCAAGGTGCTGACTTATAGTCTAGTGAGATCTTTTGCAGCAATTGACCTAACTCCAAGGATCCACCTGCTGGATTCAGATTTTGAGCAATCCCACACTGGGAATTCAAATGAAGTCTTTCGAGAGACCAGTATTTATATATGATGGCAAGTGGAATTTGAATCTGTCCCCTGTGAGCATACTTTACAAAGAGAGCATCCCGTGTTGACACTTCAGGTCTAATATCCATAATAAAATCAGCTAAATATGAAACATTTCTTCAAAAAGCAGATGTGTTTTAAAGAACCAAGCAATCATATCAGCCATTATATACAGTGCGTGACCTAGACCCCTCAGGGGAAAAATACAAAATGCTGTGCCACGTTGCCTGGCAACAATATAACAGTAGAGAAAGAGGACGAGGAAGGGGCAGGGGAGACTGATATATACCTAAAGGGAAGGATGATGGAACAACCCGAAGGTGATTAGGAGATGCAGAAAAGAATCATTTAATGGTCAGAACTGCAGAGGATATCATCAGAAAAAGGCATAATAACCAGTACCAGGAATCGAAGGCTGCAGAGGAAGTCCTAGACAGAGTTCAGAAATGATAACATCATGTCCAAGGAATAGATGCAATACCAGTGGTGTCTTTAACCCCGAAGATTATGAAGATGTCATGTTTCTTGACATACCAGATGGAGATTTGATGTGAACAGACTGTGAAAGTGATAAGCCCCCCTATCCTGAAGTGTTAATCAAAATAGCTTCTTTACAAGCAGAACAGAGGAGTCAAGCACCAATAAAGGCCACCAAACAGACGGCTCTACTCTCATTGTTACTAGATACTCGTGCCAAAAACACAATGGTAACATGATCATACACAACAACCAATAATACACACTGTGACGTTACCAGGTGTGTATGGCCCACTGCATGAACCACCCATCAAAACCCTGACATTTATACTAGGAACTGAAGTACAATTTTATACAGAAGTGGCAACAGGGAGACTCATGACTTGCTGGAGCACAGGAAATGAGGCATCACAATCTTGTTGTGGATGTGTCCAATATGATGCTATGGCAGCGACCACAGGGTGTGCAGCCAAACCAATTCACATTGCTATCACAACCTCTCACACAAATGATTGCATCTGCCTAATCCACTCCTACAACCACTTAAAACCACTGATTCCTAAACAGCCTTACAACAGACAGCCCAATATAGAGTAAAAATAAAATGGACATAGGGAGGGTCAAAATACAGAACTAGATTAAGATAATGAAAAATCCAGTACAAAACATCTGTACCATATTCCTCGAGGCAGTATCCCCAGCATTAGTGCAGTAAGTAAAGAGTTATTGCAGCAAAGTGTGATGGCACCCGCACAGGTAATGTTCTACGCCCCCTGCTGGCCAGTAGAAAAAAAGAGAAACACTAATGGGCAGTGAGATTGCCTCTTATGTGTAAATTACAGAGGACTAAATAACGTGTTGGCCTCTTTGGCACAGATAGTGTATGCTTTTCCTGAACTCATTGCAAAGATCTGCCCCAAAGACACAATATTCTCTTCACTGGATTTAAGAAACAGGTTTTGGAGTTGTTACCTCATGCATAGTACCAAAGAGTATACCGCCTTCCATTTCTGTGGCAATTTTTATGTCTGCTCATCTGAGAGGTACAGCTTTGAAGGTTGATCCATATAAAGGAGCTACTCTCTGCCTAGAATGTTACTACTTAGAGTTCCTTGCTGTTTTTCATACTTTATGTGGCACTCTCTCTAAGCTTGAAAGGGTATTGTCTTGACCTATACTGGGTACTGCCTTGTGTCTGGAGAAAGCTGTACCTCTCTGATTAGCTCCAACTGGAGCAAAACACGTGTCAGGAGTTGCTTCTATTCACTCTAGGTTGGCTTGCTTAGGATTTTGCCAATCCAAAGCTCTAAAGCTGTGCCTGGAGTGGTAAAAGGCTTTTGTCATTTTTCAGCTCAGTGTGGACTGTACTTTGCTAATCCTATGCTTAACGACTTGAAATTAAAGTGGAAAAAGGCGTTGTCCATCTCTAGCATTGCATGAATGGCACTGTGCTAATCCTATGCTTAAATATTTTGCTAGAAAAACATAAAATTGAGGTGAGTAGATTCAGTGTGTCGGTGGTGTTGTAGAGTGCTCCATATAAAGGAGCTGCTCTCCGCCTAAACTTGGGAACTATCCAGATTTCCTTGCTTCTTATTTAGCATACTTATCTATCTGTATATATATATATTTGTAAATATATATACATACATACAAACTTACATACATACAAACATACACTGGCAGCTGGTGAGTGCAGGGTCTAGGTTAACCACCCCATTTGACACCAATAAGGAAATTATTGCTGACGATTAGCAATAATGAGACCTGTACTCCAAGAAGGTATGTGCCAATTTTTATTCACCAAAAGTGCCCCAATACATTTTGGCCTCTTTTGTCCTTGGTCATGGGTTAACTACACAAACTTTCGTTTCAATTTAGAAAACAATCTTAGCATCTTATGTCACTTCCTGTTATCTACCTGAGTCTCATGGGAGTAGAAGTTCAGAGCTGGTGACTTTTTAGGAATACTTTTCCAGTTTGTCCAAAGTATCCATATAGGTTCACAGCTCTTTTTATTGGTGCAGTCCACTAAAACTGCACCCAACGGTTAAAGTGCCAAACATTGTTCTTTATATGATCATTAAAATTGCATATTCCATTTACATCTCATTGAAACCTATGATACACCAATCAATCAGTTAAGAGAATATTAATTTGCAACTTGATGTCAAAATCAACGTGATTAATTAACTTTGTCCATGCTCCAATGATTTTCTCCAATACGTTCCATGACTGTGAATGTTCATGTATTTGTAGAGTATGTGAATCACCTTCAATTAGTAATCGATTTTGTTCCAAACTTAGAAGTGAACAGTGCTCCATTCTCATTAACAGGTTACCGCCCTCTGGTGGGCTTATGCAATTTAGTGGTTCAGATTCCTTATCAATATTTCTATGACACCCTTCTTGACTGTTTTGGTGCATAGATCGCATTAGGAGGGGTCATTAACACATCAGTTATTACTTCCACTGATATTTCATTATTTCATTGCACTCCTTTCATGTATCGTGATTCCAAATGACCCCATTGGTGTTCAATTGATGGAAGCAGAAGTATTATTGTATCTGATTTGCTCCTTTCTATGACCTCTTTGTTTGCTTTTTTATTTATTGTCAATTGTGAATACTGGTTATTGATGCGCATTCCTTCTTTCAACGTTAGTCTTTTATCTAACACCAGCAGCCCGTCCCGACGTTGTCCGGGTATGAATTGCTGCCAGCCAGTAGTATATTGTTTTGTAGGATTTCCTTTGATAGCATTTCTTATCTGTGACAGGCCCCGATTCACAGTGCACTGTTGATGCACTTAAGAGTGCACGGTCAGTAGTGTGTGAACTCGAGTTTCCCTACTTTATTTTTCCTTGCAATATTATATAGCGCGAACTCGACAACATGGCATGAGCACAATTTATATTACAGAAGAACACATACATTTGTGGTACGCACGGGGAGACAAAGCGATTTGCCTGGAATCACAGGATGTTGAGCTGATGCCGAGATTCGAACGTAGCTCCCCAGCTCTAAAGTTTGCAATTTTAGAACTTCTGGCGGGAGGTGTGTCTAAAAGTGTATGTCGGTGCTGGCCATCAATGAGAGAGACCTGTGCATTTTTCATATGGGTGGTGAAAAAATATGAGTATGTTGCTGGAGATGTGGGCCGCCGTGCCACCAATGTACTTACTGGGGGAGGTATAGTCCCTTTCTTGCTATTTCCGTGGAGGTGGGCCTTGTTTCCGGATGTGCGTGGCGCAAGGCCTGTGCGCAACAGAAGTGGAAACTCTCCAGTGTGCACTTCAGGTCTCACCGGAAGTTAAGGCGAGATTAGATTTTCTGCACAATGGCCCCCGTTTGCGCTCCTTCCGGCCCTTGGGAATAGCACCATGCCTGATCTCCATACAGTAAAGCAGGTGCACGTCACTGGGAGCGCGGGGCAAGCACACCCGGAGCTGGAATGTACAGAACCTGGGAAGAAAAAACAATGAAATATTGGGCACAATGCTCGCTATTTTTTTCTTCGTAATCCCGCACCCCGCACACACCACGCCCCGGCACACGTCCACAGCACACAATATGAGACGTAGGTAGGGAACTTACAGGTAAGACTGAAAATAATGTTTCACCATGGGTGGCTTTATCAACATTTAAACCAACAGATATCCCCTGTTCAGGTCCCACTAAAAATGAGCTACAGTCAACAGAAGGGAGTGCAGTTGTAGGCTCAGTGGATTGTACAGATGAAGGACTCTCATATGCTGGATGTAATAAAAACGTTTTATGTTAGAGTCACCGTACCCAGTGGACTGCCAACAGAGTACCCCGGCTGTCAATCACACCCATCGAAGCAGGAGAAAACGTTAAATCTGTTAGATACTTCCAGCGGGGTAAATGGAATCAAATGATCCATTCTCCTGTTCCCATGTAAGTGATCCAACCTCCCTGGAGGCATACTGTAGCTTCTAACGGGAACTGTATTCCACCCAAGATCGATCCTGATGGGCAAGGGTCTAAGAACTTGCCCCATGTAACTATTATTGGATGGCATGTACATGTTAGGCTGTGTATCAGCTAGTCCTCTAGGGTAGAAAGGGGGGGTCACAAGAAATCTTGGATAAAAGTATGTTACGTCATATGGAACTATGGCATTGCTCAAGTTCCCCGAGGACCCATTCAGTATAAATCTGACTGCCTCAGGGTCTCTAAAGTTTATTACGCTAAGGTCTCCCTTAAAAAAATTCCCCTGCTGCCCAACCAGGGGAGACCCCTGACGTGAACAATCTCTCCATTAATATAATATGGGAGTGGTCTATTTTGTCCTAGCCAGTGCATTGTTTTGTTTTTTAACTGGGAGTACCCCTCCCTTTTACCAACCTCTAGGGTAGGGACTCCTGTAAGCACGACCACAAAAGGCACAGCATCAGGAGGCAATTCAACATTAGGACCCTGCATTTTGTCATTGGTAGGTCGACTCAACCTTCCCCGTCCCACTCGCTTGTTCTGGGAGGTCGGATTATCTCCTCCCTTCTGAGGTTCTCTAGCAGCCAGCGCAGCTGATTTTACTGCTGTCACCAGAGGGACCTGTTGGTGAGCTTGCTGGGTTGCTGGTGCTCCCGAATGGGTATTAACAGGGGGTTTATTAACTTTGATAATGCCCTTAATAGGGCCATTGGGGGCAGCCGGGGTCGGGACAGGAGCAATTAGAGCCTGAGCTGTGACCATCAGTGGGGAGACTGGCTTTTCGGTAGTCAAGGAAGGCCCTGCCCCAGCATTATCGGCAAACAATGACTCAAGGTTCCCCAGCCGTTGTTCCACCCTCTTCAGAATATCTAGTATTGGGTGCATAAAGGACCTGAATAGGTGCTCAATAGAATCACAAGGGGTGCCAGACAATAAGGCTTTCTCTAGAGGGGGAAAGGCTGGCCTCGTTTCACATAATGAATCGGTAACAGGCATTATATCAATTGTGTCTAATACCACGGGACCCGGTGGCACTAGTACCACAGAAGCCGGTGACACTACAGCAGAAAATACTGGGGCCTTGGCCATAGATACAGCTGATGCATTCGATTTTAGTGATTTGCCAAACTCAGAGTGACTGAGCTTACACCTCTGAGGTACCCCCCCCCTTCTCCTTTTAGATGGTGGAGGGCCATGAGCTTTGGGTACGTAGGGCAACTTGCCCTTCTTTTTAGGTAACTCCCTAGCTTTGAAGAGAAGGCACATTAATTACATCTAGTCCTGTAATAGGAATGCTTGGGGTTGCCACATTGGGTGAAGGAGCAGTATTTACAACAACTTGAAGCGGCGAAGTGTCTCTAAGGAGTAAGGGAAATTTTTCCAAAGACAGTGGGTCTTCGCTGGAAAAGTCAGAGACTGTGTCCGGCAAAACGGATACAGGCACCAAATCCGACAAAGGTCTATTTTTCAGGGATTCAATGGAGCGACTACGCTCAATCCTGCGCTCTGCCATCACAATATCCTTATCCAGGTCCGTAGCAGCCCTAGTAAAGTAGCTCTCTAGTGTTCCTTTACTGCGCCCCGCAGACACCGATTTGTCACAGTTTGTAGACATAGTGAAGATGTCCTACCTTCCTAACAGCCTAGGGGGCTTGTAAAGGCGAAGGATGGGTGGCCCGTCCCATCCTCCTCCGTCCCCGGACGGCCACAGACGGCCCGCCCTTTGCCCGGGCTTCGCCCGGCTCGTTCCGCGATGCGCGGTGCTGGAGCCGATTTTCAATCACCTGTGGTGGGCGTGGCGGGGAGGTGCTCGTGGCCCAGTTGAATTGTGGGCAATGATGTTTTTCGGCCTCCCACTTGGCCACCTAACCCCCATCGACGAGCGTTTCCCTCGGAGCGGGAAACGCGAGAGGTGACGAACAAGCGCTGCCAAATAGCGCTTAGAAACCCAGTAGCGTGGTTCTCCTCCTCTGCTCGGCCTCAGTCTGTCAGTCCGCTGTATGGGCAGTGGCTGCAACAAAGATTCCCGCAATCCGCCGTGCTGGAGCCGATTTTCAATCACCTGTGGTGGGCGTGGTGGGCGTGGCGGGGAGGTGCTCCTGGCCCAGTTGAATTGTGGGCAATGATGTTTTTCGGCCTCCCACTTGGCCACCTAACCCCCAGCAACGAGCGTTTCCTGCGGATCGGGAAACGCGAGAGGTGACGAACAAGCGCTGCCAAATAGCGCTGAGAAACCCAGTAGCGTGGTTCTCCTCCTCTGCTCGGCCTCAGTCTGTCAGTCCGCTGTATGGGCAGTGGCTGCAACAAAGATTCCCGCAATCCGCCGTGCTGGAGCTGATTTTCAATCACCTGTGGTGGGCGTGGCGGGGAGGTGCTCCTGGCCCAGTTGAATTGTGGGCAATGATGTTTTTCGGCCTCCCACTTGGCCACCTAACCCCCAGCAATGAGCGTTTCCCGCGGAGCGGGAAACACGAGAGGTGACGAACAAGCGCTGCCAAATAGCGCTGAGAAACCGAGTAGCGTGGTTCTCCTCCTCTGCTCGGCCTCAGTCTGTCAGTCCGCTGTATGGGCAGTGGCTGCAACAATGGAATATCGCTGTTTTGCCACACCATCAGTTCATCAGCCCTACACCAGCCTATACCCCATAGTCCATTCATCATTCATTGGTACCGATTAGTACTCCATTTTCTGACAATACTTATTTTTGCTTCAATATGGTGTTGATTTACAAGGACGTTTTGGTATCCGATTAGATCCCATTAGGGGATATCTCCATAACGTGTGAAAGAAGGCGCCTACTTCTCGGCATCCCTATATACATCCATCATTTTTAGATGTCCCAAACTTGTATATTTGTTCCCTGGTGTGGTACACCCTTTGTAAAATCTTGAGTTGGATTACCCTTAAGCTGAATTTGATCGATACTTCTCTAGGGAAGCAAAGGCGTTCTTGCTACTTGCCTGCTACCTGATCCAATCTGTTTCTCTCTGTCGTCATGTCCTTGCCTGTGTTATTCATTAGAGTGATGTATAGTGTCCAGTAGCCTGGTTCCTAATGCCAAGTATTCCTCTACGTCTCTACCATTCCCTGCTGCTGCTGTCAGTCAAATTTGTAAATTGTAGGTACATAAACATCTTGGAATTGTGCATGTTGTGTTCACTTTAACGATACTCGAATGGGGCCATTTCATCCTTACATCCTTACTCCATTCCTCCCCCAGTGTTGATAGCCCTGGGATTTCTCGGTGTCTAAAGTTGGTCAATCTGGTCACATCCTTTAGTCATGTGCTCTGTTCTTGAAAAGGAGCATCGCCTATGGGACATTCCTGAGAATTTGGAGGAATTGCGCTAGTGACTAAGGATGATTTTGACCAGCGTTGTCTGGCGGCGACTAGGTGATTTGAAGCATGGGATATCCCATGAGCCGTACAGGGTTATAGATAAAAACAGACAGTTGTGAAACTGACGCAAAACAAACAGCAACAATGAAAATGAAAATAACAAAGAGAGAAATGTCATGACTTACTCGCTAAGAAAATAAGAAAAATATTTCAGAAACACATGAATTGCTGACGAAATGGGTGGACCTCCAACCATTACATATAGGAAAACCAAGAGTCCAAGAGACAGACTAACTTGCAGTCATTTTATGAATAAGAAAAGGGAAGAATGGATGACTGTAGAAATCGAAGCTTGTAAAAGGGGAATGAACAAGAAATAATATGTAGAAGTCAACGGTTCAACAAAATAAGTCAAACAACAAATAAAAGGAACCAGTAAATTTGTAATCTATGTTTTGTTGTGACCTTGTGGACTGCAATGTATTGTCACTACAACTTGCCAATTAAAAACAAGCATTTACAATGCAATGGTCTCGGCATTATTAAAGGTAGAGCTATTGGCATTGCTCATGACATTTCTTTTTTTTAAATCATAAATATATGGCATTATCATTAACATTGCCAATAGCTTGCATATGCGAGACCTATTGCATTAGTACCCACACACAGAGTAAGTAGTAGAGTGAGTAGTTGATAGTGAGTAGGAGAGAGTTATTAGGAAAGCGAGTATTAGAGCGAGCAGTACAAAGTGAAAGAGTGAGTATTAAATAGTGAGAGAGTGAGTAGTAAATAGTCCTAGAGCCACACACATTTACATGCACAGCCACATCCTTACATATACAAAGTGTATTTTTAGTTTCAGTAGTAAAGAGTGAGTAGTATAGAGTGACTAATTATGAGCGAGTAATATTGAGTAGTAGAGTGTGTGTGTGTGTGTGTGAGAGAGAGAAAAAGTGTGAGTGTGAGAGAGAGTGTGAGAGAGAGTGTGAGAGAGTGAGAGAGAGAGTGTGAGAGAGAGTGTGTGAGAGAGAGAGTGTGAGAGAGATAGAGTGTGTGGGAGAGTGTGTGTGAGAGAGAGTGTGCGTGAGAGAGAGTGTGCGTGAGAGAGAGTGTGCGTGAGAGAGAGTGTGCGAGAGAGAGAGTGTGCGAGAGAGAGTGTGCGTGAGAGAGAGTGTGTGTTTGTGAGAGAGTGTGTGTGTTTGTGAGAGAGAGAGTGTGTTTGTGAGAGAGAGTGTGTGTTTGTGAGAGAGAGTGTGTGTTTGTGAGAGAGAGTGTGTGTTTGTGTGTGTGAGAGAAAGTGTGTGTGAGAGAGAGAGAGAGTGTGAGAGAGTGTGAGAGAGAGAGTGAGAGAGAGAGTGTGAGAGAGAGAGTGTGAGAGAGTGTGAGTGTGAGAGAGTGTGTGTGAGAGAGAGTGTGTGTGAGAGAGTGGGATTCGGAGGAGGAATGGCCACCAAAGGCCGACTCCAACCATCGGCTGCATTTCGGGGAATGGATGAAAGGTGTCATGGAACTTTTGTGAGGAATCTGATTTTCCAGAAGTTGGTGATGTCCTAGATAAAAGTAAAATTTCACTTTCACAAAGCCATAAACCACCAAAAATAATCACCAACTTTAAATGAGGACATTTCCTCGTGGGAATCATGAACTTCTGGATGCATATCACACAGAAAAACTAACCCTCTTAGCTTCCTGCAGGAATCTGTAGCTTTCTTGGCATGGAGGATGCATATCCACACATCTCCTACAGATTCTGACTGAAGGAAGACTGGAGATCTCTGAGATTCTTCTTACCCCTTTTACACTTATGTTCGGGCAAAAAAACTGAGTATTTACAAACATTCTAGCTTTTCTGGTTGGCGGTTTCCATTAGCAGTGTATTTCTTAAGGCATCACGATTTATTTTATTTATTTTTAAAGTTTTATATAGCGCGAACAAGATCTTTGCAGATATCAGAGCGCTTTACAGAAAACAGTAGGTAGGATAAACAAACTGTTGAAAACAGTATAAAATTCGGTAGTGAGTGAGTTGCAAAATAGGGTAGCAATCGCACAAGAGTATGCACACTAATAACAATCAAGAAACAATAATATAGAAGCCGTCCAGTGTCGACTCGAATAAGATTTTAGCACCCCAGAGGGTGAGGAACCACACTGTTGAAAACAGAATAGTAGGCAGTAGTGAGTGGATTGCAAGTTAGTAAAGCACTCAAGTCATAGTGTACAGCCCTAATAAACAATCTGGAAACCAATAATATAGCATCTGTGCAATGCTTTTGATCCAGTAGCAGTCATAAAAGAGTCTAACATAGATAAGCATTCAGGTAGCCGATAATATAGGAGCCATGTACTGTCATTGTTCCAGTAGCAATAGGGTTCAGGTGAACATAGCCATAAGGATGGCTTTTACCTCTTTCTTGAAGAGTACAGAAGAGGGGATAAGCCTGGTTTCTGGCGGGAGTGCATTCCAGATCCTAGGTGCCATTCCAGAGAAGGAGCGTTTGTATGTTTTTTCCTTCCGGAATCTACCAGGTTTCAGGAGGAGATTCTTTGTGTTTCTGTTGGATCTTGAGCCTCCTGATATAGTCAGCTTGTGAGTGAGGTAGTTGGGTGACTTGTGGTGTATGGCCGAGTGTGTCATACAGGCAATTTTCAGCTGAACTCTGGCTTCAAAAGGCAACCAGTTCAGGGCTTTTAAGTCAGGGGATATATGCGAGTGTTTTCTTGAACCAGTGATGAGTCTCGCGGCCGTGTTCAAGGAGGCTCGTAGGGGCGCCGTTGTTGTTAGGGGGAGCCCGCTGAGAGCCACAATTCCGTAGTCTATGCGAGGAATTACTAGGGCTTGTACAACAGTTCGGAAGTCCTTGGGTGGTAGGAAGGGTTTGAGTTTTCTCAGCGTGTTGATTTGGAAGTTGGCTCCTTTAGTTGCTTTGCTAATATGCTGCTGCATGTCAAGATTGGAGTCAAGTGTGATGCCAAGGGATTTTGCAGAGTCCACGATGGTGGGCTGGTTATTTAGTGCGGTTAGATGATTGAGCCAGGTTTGGGTGATGGCCTTTTTCGCAGGAGGTGAGATCAGAAGGAACTCAGTTTTCAGAGCATTTAGTTTAAGGTGATTGTCTGCCAGCCATGCTTGGGTGTTTCTTAGTGTGGCATTCAAAAGTTTGATGTCCTCAGGGGATTAATGCTTGAGGTAGAGCTGAGTGTCGTCGGCGTACATATGGAAGTGTACATTTGATGCTTGAAGCAAGGTGGTGAGTGGTTCCATGACGAGGTTGAACAATGTGGGGGATAGGGAGGAGCCTTGCGGGGCGCCTAGTGTTACGGGCACAGGCGAGGACAATACGTTGTTGATCTTGAACTTCTGAGACCGGTTGTGCAGAAAGGAAGTGAACCATTTGAGAACAGTCCCGGATATGCCCATTCTGGTATTTAACAGCTCCAGTAGATTCTCATGTTTGACCGTATCAAATGCTGAGGAGAAGTCAAGAAGGATGAGGAGGCAGGACTCATTGTGATCAAGGATTTGGAGGGCGTCATCAATTATGTGTGTCATAGCCGTTTCCGTGCTATGTTTTGCTCTGAATCCTGATTGGTGAGGGTTGAGGAGGTCAAACTGCTCAATGTGTTTTGTCAGTTGGAGTTGTACGCATTTTTCTAGCAATTTGGCCAGAGTGGGAATATTGGTGATAGGTCGGTAATTGTTTAGGTCGGCCGGGTCAGCTGTGGGTTTCTTGAGTATAGGCGTGACTTGCCCTATCTTGATGGAGTCTGGGATGAGTCCTTGTTGCAAGGAACAGTTGATGATTTTAGTCCAGAGTGGGAGGAGCAGGGGGGTGAGGGCTTTAACAGCGTTGGCAGGTATGGGGGTCTGTGAGGTGATTGGTGGTTTTCAAGGTCCCGAGCAGCTTGTGAATTGATTCTTCATTTTGGGTGTCGAAGGACGTCCATGAAGCGTTGTTTTTAGGTTGAGTGTTAGTTATGCATATGGAGCTGGAATATCGACTTACATGCTTAAGGAGATCACTTCTTATATTGTCGGTCTTTTGCTTGAAGAAAGCAGAAAAGTCTTCGCAACTTGGAATATCCTTTGTTGAACTGTTAGGTTGTAGAGGTTGCGTCTTGGTTTGGGTTTTGACTAACTTGAACAGTTTTCTTGGTCGGTTTTTTGCTTGATCCAGCTGTTGGCTAAAGAAGACTGATTTCGAGCGTTTGATTTTTCTGAAGTAAGCGTTTCTCTTACTCTTAAGCGCTCTAAGGTGCAGTGCTGAGGGGTCAGATCTCCACATGCGCTCTGCCATGCGCATAGCACGTCTGTCTTCATTGAGTCTACCATCATACCATGTATCTATCCATCCATGTATTTTTCCTAGCCCGGCCACCGGTCGGCTGGATGTCATCTTTCAGACACTGAGCATCCTGAACCTCCTCATCAAGTTCCAAAAGTACAGCTAGAACCTTCAGGATTTGTCGTTTTTTGGAGCTCGATCCCAGGCCAAGTTGAGGAGAGTGTGTTGGTCCTTTACAAGGATAGAGAATGCCATGGGCAAGAGTAAATCTCTGAACACTTGCAGGACAAGGGGATGGAAATGTTGTGACTGCCCACAAACTCACAAGTTTGTAGGCGATCACAAACTCCCAGTGCTTGGAACACCCACATCCCACCTACCGGGTGGGGTATTGTTTAATTTTGGGGTAATATTACTCTGGAGTGAAAGGATTCACTTCTTTAGAGTCACCGTGTGAGAAGCGCTATATTAATGCCATTGCGGCTATATTAATGCCATTGCGGCTATCTGATTATCTCAGTCTGACGGACTGCTCCCGCCACGACGTCTCCGCAGGCCACGGAGAAGGCCCAACTCCAGCATGTTGCACGGATGCCGAAACTGCCCAGAAAGTTAGGGTGACCAGATCTTGAGAACCAAAAACCGGGATATTAGGAAAAAAAGAAGGACTACCATTTTTCATCAACAGAATGGTGCAGAATTACAATTTTCATCAACGTAAGGTCACAGAAAAGGCATTAAGAAAATAAAATGTAATTTCTACAACCAACTTCATACATATTAATTAAACTGCTTACTTATAACAGCTGCTCACTAGCACAGCCTTATAACACCCAAAAAAGTGCCTCTCAATACTTTCAGTCGACCCCCTCTATAAACCGGGACATGAGCCAAAATTACTGAAATCTGCGGGGACAGCCGATGAAAAACCGGGACTATCCGGGCAAATCCGGATCGTCTGGTCACCCTACAGAAAGTACAAACGGCGCTTTTATCCACCGTTCTGTTTGTGCACCTTATTCGCTTTAGTGTGCACGTCTGACGTCATCGCCACCTCAAGAAACCCGCACTCTACTTTGTTCAAGAAGGATGGTGGTTTAAAAAGAGGGAGGGGTGCGGGATAAAGGGCGCAGTGGTGGAGGAAAGGCGGGGGGGTGGGGAGTGAGGGGAATACATGAGGTAGAGCAGAGTGTAGGGAGAAATGCGGGAGGAGGGAAAGGGTGACTGTGTACACAGTTTTCACTTCCCCATTAGGACTGGGCCTGCAGGGTCCCAGCCATCTGGTTTCACTGCGGTTGCGCTCTGCTGCGTTCCAGATGCTGTATGTCTGAATGACTCAATTCAGAGGAGGATTTAGCGAACACACCTCCTAAGACGGGCCAATCATTACTGGCGATCTCAGACACACCCCCTCCACCCACTTCCAGCGCTGTAGGCCTAGCTGAGAAACAGTCCCTGCATGTGACTCAGTCACGCAGCTTTCTGATTACATGTTATCTTGAAAACTTTGGAAACAGAAGAATATATAAGGGAAATAACATGCGATAAACCTAGTTACTGCACCTGCTGCAAAAAACTGTTTGTGATGTGTAGGGTACACAGTCCAGTTACCAATCCGCAAGACAGCTAAGGGGGTTGTCTTCCCGATGCAATTACAGTGAGAATGCACACAGTGCAGGTTTGCCCGCTGCAGAGGTGCGTGTGACCACAACTAGACCCCGTGTTCCTATCACAGTCAGATCGTTCGCGTTGTTGAAATGCCTGCGGATGATTTCCTATACAATAAGACAAGCAGATCACATGTTCCTGGAGCTGTAGGATAACTCGGCGGGGCTTAGGGGACGTGGGGCTTGTGATGGGCAAGAGGCTTTATGGGTCTACAGCATAGATTTACTTGTAACCAAACGGCCGTCAGTTGAGTTCCGATCCCAGTGAGATACCGCTAGGGCTCGGCTTCCTTCTGTGTGCAACGGCAACAAAAAGTGCGCTTACGGTCTTAGTCACAAAATGCGATTTAATGTATGCCACAGGGCCCGCACCCTGCAGGAGGCCCTTCCCGCCCTCGGAGTGCGAGAGTGGACCGGGAAGAGGGGTCTGGAGCCCGGGATTGCGGGCACGGGGGCGTCAGCCATGGGGGGGGGGCAGAGATTCACAGCGGATTACAAGCCTCTGAGAATACAACGGCCGACCTAATCAGCGGGAGGAGGGCGGGAACACACACGGACAGCGGGAGGGGGCGGGAAAATGACACGGCAGGAAAGAATACAACGGCCGACCTAATCAGCGGGAGGAGGGCGGAAACAGAGACGGACATCGGGAGGGGGCGGGAAAAAGACAGCGGGAAACGAGGACAGCAGCCTACCTCATCTTAAGGAGACTTAAAATGGCGGCCACAAGCTTTTGAAATTTTTCGGAATCGGGGGCGTGGTTTTGTGGTTCTGAGTGACAGACAACGTCACTGTCTAAAGAATGCAAAAAATCACGCCCCCAAATCCGAAAAAGACGGAGCTTCTTTGGAGGGATGGCTCTCTCCTCCAATGGCTGGCCTCCATTTAGGAAGCCAGCCAATGGTGGAGAGACAGGGCAGGGAGGCGGGTTCTGAAGCCCTACTAAGTAGCATTAAATCTCCGGACCGGAAGCTGCTTCGCAGCTTAACGGTCCCTCGACCTAAAGAGGATTTTAGAGCATTTAATTAATGGCTGTAAGAAACAGGCAGGAGTTATTCTGTAGCCAAACATATATAAACACACGACAACAAATGGGTAGATCTACGACATTTTGCAATTGAACACAAACAAATATCAAAAAGAAAGGGCAATAGAACGAGAAAACTTAGGCAATTGGAATCCAGATGCCTAATCTTGATGAAATCTAAACACCCCTCAGGCCACCATGTACATTTATAATAAAATATTGGTTGACGTCCAATCATTCTTAAAAACTCAGATGATGTCACACTTTAATCTATATTAATATAATAAAGAGAGAGCCCAAACCTTTGAGGCGGGTAATCTCAGGAACCACAACACCAATCACAACACCCAATACAGCGTTGGAAAGGGCAGTTGCAGCAGAAGGACATAGGCTATGCAGAAGCCCACCATATACATTTAAAAGGTAAAAGAACAGTGCCAGCAAAGTAGTCCCTTGTGGGCGTGTCTGCGTTGTGCTGGGGGCGTGGCAAACGCTGGGGGCGTGTGGTACGTTCCGCCCTTCATGCCATGTCTCATATTGTGTGCTGTGGCCGTGTGCCGGGGCGTGGTGTGTGCGGGGCGCGGGATTACGAAGAAAAAAATAGCGAGCATTGTGCCCAATATTTCATTGTTTTTTCTTCCCAGGTTCTGTACATTCCAGCTCCGGGTGTGCTTGCCCCGCGCTCCCAGTGACGTGCACCTGCTTTACTGTATGGAGGTCAGGCATTGCGCTATTCCCAAGGGCCGGAAGGAGCGCAAACAGGGGCCATTGTGCAGGAAATCTAATCTCGCCTTAACTTCCGGTGACGCCTGAAGTGCACACTGGAGATTTTCCACTTCTGTTGCGCACAAGCCTCGCGCCACGCACATCCGGACACAAGGCCCACCTCCACGGAAATAGCAAGAAAGGAACTATACCTCCACCAGTAAGTACATTGGTGGTACGGCGGCCTACATCTCCAGCATCATACTCATATTTTTTCCCCACCCATATGAAAAATGCACAGGTCTCTCTCATTGATGGCCAGCACCGACATACACTTTTAGACACACCTCCCGCCAGAAGTTCTAAAATTGCGAACTTTAGAGCTGGGGAGCTACGTTCGAATCTCGGCATCAGCTCAACATCCTGTGATTCCAGGCAAATCGCTTTGTCTCCCCGTGCGTACCACAAATGTATGTGTTCTTCTGTAATGTAAATTGTGCTCATGCCATGTTGTCGAGTTCTCGCTATATAATATTGCAAGGAAAAATAAAGTAGGGAAACTCGAGTTCACACACTACTGACCGTGCACTCTTAAGTGCATCAACAGTGCACTGTGAATCGGGGCCTGTCACAGATAAGAAATGCTATCAAAGGAAATCCTACAAAACAATATACTACTGGCTGGCAGCAATTCATACCCGGACAACGTCGGGACGGGCTGCTGGTGTTAGATAAAAGACTAACGTTGAAAGAAGGAATGCGCATCAATAACCAGTATTCACAATTGACAATAAATCAAAAAAGCAAACAAAGAGGTCATAGAAAGGAGCAAATCAGATACAATAATACTTCTGCTTCCATCAATGGAACACCAATGGGGTCATTTGGAATCACGATACATGAAAGGAGTGCAATGAAATAATGAAATATCAGTGGAAGTAATAACTGATGTGTTAATGACCCCTCCTAATGCGATCTATGCACCAAAACAGTCAAGAAGGGTGTCATAGAAATATTGATAAGGAATCTGAACCACTAAATTGCATAAGCACACCAGAGGGCGGTAACCTGTTAATGAGAATGGAGTTCTGACACGACTTTCCACGCCAGAAGCGCAGAGCCATGCAAGACGCTGACCACTAGTGGACAAAACAAGGGTCCTAGAAGGGAGTCTCAATCCCTAGAAGTCAGTTCGCAGAACGAGGAGGATGGGTGGGGCAGTAAGGAATCTATAACCATAAATGTCTCTTACAGATACATCGTTATCCAAGGTAAGTAATTTGTTCATCTGAAAGAGACTGTAGTTATAGATTCCTAACCTTAGAATAGGTACCTCAGCGTTGCCAAATCTGGCAAACTAAGTTCACAACAGGAAGTCCTGGAGAACAGAACAGCCGAAAAAGCAGTCTCTCCGGACTTGGCTGTCCAGGCAGTAATTCCCGGTGAATGTGTGCAAGGATGCCCACGTGGCTGCCAGACAGATGTAAAGTAAGGGAACTCCACGTCCCAAAGCAGTAGTGGCTGCCGTCACCCTGGTAGAGTGAGCACGCAGTCCCACTGGAGGTTCCTTTTTAACCAAAGAATAATAGATCTTAATGCATAGGACTACCCATTGAGAGATAGTACTTTTTTGCACTGCTCAACCTTTTTTAGCACCCACATAACCCACGAAGAGTTGATTGTCCACCGGAAGTTTTTTGTGCAGTCAAGGTAGAAAGAAAGCGCACGCTTTGGGTCCAGACGGTGGATCTCTCCTCCTCATTGGAAGGGTGCAGAGGTGGTAAGAAGGTGGGCAATGAGATGGTCTGACCTATGTGGAAGGAAGTAGCCACTTTGGGCAGAAAGTAGGGCTTAGTATGGAGGACTACTTTGGATGGACAGCAAGCAAGGGAGGTTTGGAAGATAAAACCTGAAGCTCACTCACCCTGCAAGCAGAGGTGATGGAAAGCAAAAAAGCAGTCTTCAATGTAAGGAGACGAAAAGGACGATTATACAGTGGCTCAAAGGGAGCACACATAAGATAAGTGAGCACAATGTTCAAACCCCACTGGGCATTATGAAAGGAGAAGGAGGAAAGAGATGGGTAATGCCCTTCAGAACCTAGTTAACAATTGGGGACTTGAAAAGAGAAGGCTGATCAGGAAGGTGAAGAAAGGCTAAAATGGTCGAAAGGTAGCCCTTTAGAGTGCCCAGAGCAGAGCCCTGCTGGGCAAAAGAAAGAAGGAAGAGGACAACCTCTGAAAGAGGGGCAGAGAGGGGATCCACAGCTTTTGCTGTGCACCATGCCACAAATTTGTTCCATCTACAGGCGTATATCATTTTGGTGGAGGGACGCCTGACTGCCAAGATAACTTTACAGACTTCGGGAGGAAGGTCGAAAGCTGTCAGCTGTCACTGTTCAATCTCCACGCAAGGCGGTGGAGGCTGGACAGGTTCGGGTGGAGGACCGTCCCGTGCTGCTGCAACAGAAGATCCTCCAGAAGAGGCAATCTGATCGGAGGATCGATGGCCATGCTCAAGAGCTCGGGGTATCAGACTCTTTGTGCCCAGTACAGAGCCACAAGAATTACTTGGGACCAGTCATGCCTGATCTTCTTCAGCACTCTGGGCAGAAGTGGTACAGGTGGAAAGGCGTACAGGAGGCAGCAATTCCACCCGTGAAGAAAGGCGTTGCTGAGCGAGCGCTTCCTTGCAAACTCCAATGCACAGAACTATTGACATTGCATGTTCTTTTCGGTGGCAAATAGATCTAATCAAGGCTCTCTCCACTGCTGAAAGAGACCTTGCACCACCTCCGAGTGAAGACACTATTCAGGATGCATCATGCACCGGCGGCTGAGTTTCTTAACCCTGGTTTTCAGGGAACCTGCCAGGTGTTGAACCAGCAGGGATATACCCTGATGTTCCACCCATGCCAAAAGGCGAAGGGCCTCTTGACATAGGGTCCACAACCCCACCCCGCCTTGGCGGTGATGTTGTATGTGAACACCTGCACTACTCCTCCTTTGACAGAAGGAAGGAATGCCTTCAGTGCCAGACGAATCACCCGGAGCTCCAGAAGATTGATGTGGAGCCCGTACTCCGCTGGAGACCAGAGGCCTCTGATCTCCGCCTCTCCCATGTGGCGCCACATCCCAAGAGTGACACATCTGTCACCACTGTGAACTCTGGTTGGTGAAGGGAGAGGGATCTGCCGTTGACCCAATCCTGGTTCGTGAGCCACCACTGCAACTGACTTGCAGTCCTCTCCGAAATCTGGACGACATCAAAAAGATTCCCCTGATGCAGCGCCCACTGGAACTTCAGGTCCCACTGCAGAGCCCGCATATGCCATCTGTTATGATCCACCAGCAGGATGCCGGAGGCCATGAGGCCCAGCAGCCCCAGGGTCATTCTCACTGAAATCCAGGATAGAGGCTGAAACATCGGTATCATAGCCCAAATGTCCTGGACTCGCTGCTCGGGAGGATAGACCTGAAATGGCACTGTGTCCCGATAAAAAGGAGCTTCTGGGTGGGAATGAGGTGCAACTTCGGCACGTTGACTGTGAACCCCAGCGAATGCAGGAGGTCTGCCATAGTCTGGTGGTGGGAGATGACAGCCTGGGGCGAGCCTGCCTACAACAGCCAGTCATCGATTTAGGGGAAGACTGGAACCCCTGATCTGCGCAGAGGAGTTTCGACCACCGCCATCACTTTAGTGAACCACCCAGGGGCGCTGGTAAGGCCAAAGAGGAGCACGGTAAACTGAAAATGCTTGGGGCCTACCATGAACCGTAGGTAACGCCGATGGGCAGGCAAGACGGGGATGTGAAAATAAGCATCCTGCAAGTCCAACGCTACCATCCAGTCTCCAGGGTCGAGGGCAGACCAGACCTGAGCCAAGGTTAGTATTTTGAACGTCTCCTTCCGGAGGAAGCGGTTGACGGCCCTGAGGTCTAAGATAGGACACAGGCTTTTGTCCTTCTTGAGTACCAAGAAGCAGTGGGAGTAGCAACCACAACCCACTTCTGGCACAGGGAAGAGTTCGATAGCCCCCTTGGCCAAGAGGGCCGTACCTTCCTGACGGAGAAGGGCCAAATGATCCTGCGACATGCAATGGAATTCTGGTGGCATGGAGGGAGGAGAAGTCTTGAAGGGGAGGAAGTAGCCCCATCGGACTATCTGCAAAACCCACCTGTCTGACGTGATGTTGTGCTAGTGGGGGAGGTGATGGCGTATCTTGCCGCCCAAAAGCAACTGGTGGCCCTGAAAGGTCGGACTAGGAGGGTTTGTAGGCTGCTGCAGTGGGAGCATTGGTGGACTGGCCCACCTTTGGCCCCCAGACCCACGGCGCTGGGTCCCACATCCCCAGCCACGCAGAGGCTGGGCAGCTTGTTTGGGCCTGTGGCTCTGAGTGGAACGTGGTGGGGCAGCCTTTCCGTAGCCACAAAAGAGGCTAAAGGTAGACTGCATGGGGTGAGAATATGCTGTGAGGTCCAAGGATCTAGCCGTAGTCCTAGAGTCCTTGAAATACTCAAGCGCGTTGTCGGCCTTGTCACCCAACAGGCGACGGCCATCAAAGGGCATGTCCAAAAGGGTAGATTGGACATCCCTAGAGAAGCCTGAGGTCCTCAGCCAGGTGTAGTGCCTCAGGGCTACCGACATGGCAACCGTTCTGCCCAGCAAGTCAGCGGTATCCAGCATACACCAGATGATGAACTTTGCTGCGTCTCGCCCCTCAGCGACAGATTGGGTGAGCACGGCCCGGGCTTCCTCCAGGCACTGTGGCAGCACTTGCATAACCTTGTCCCACACTGTGTGTGTGAAACACCCCAAGAGACATGCCGTGTTCATCGACTGCAGTCCTAAGCTGATGGAAGAAAACATTTTCTTCCCAAGATGGTCCAGCTTTTTGGATTACCTATCATGGGGAGCTGTAGGGAATGTGCTTTCTTTGGAGGATGAAGATTGGACCACCAAGCTATCTGGGGTAGGGTGTTGGGAGAGGAAAAGTGGGTCACCTGGGGCTGGGCAGTGGCATCAGGCAATCATCATGTCCACAGGAGCCCCTGTACTGGGCTTGAACCAAGTGTCCAGAAAGATGTCAAAGAGGGCCTGATTGAAAGGCAGTAGGGGGTCCGAAGAAGCTGCTGCCGGCTGAAGCACCTCAGTCAGGAGGTTAGTCCTGGCTTCCACCGTAGGAAGCTCAAGCCCAAGGCCTCAGCCACCCTAAGCAACCCCACAGAGTAGGAGGCTCCCTCCTACATAGCCACGGTAGGGGGAGAAAGTATACCAAGATCTGGTGAGGTACTCAAAGTCCACTGGCATCACCAGACTCCCCTCTCCAGTCCAGCTCTTCAAGCTGGTCTGCTAGAGGGTCAACAGACCCCTCCCAGCCCTCCTCACCTTCTGCTACAAAAGTACCGGCCGGCATTATTTCCGGCGTCGGTTGGGGGCATTGATGTGTACGAAGGTTTAATTCCTCGTGCAGCGGCACGGAATTGATCAGCTGGTACTACGGTGATGCTCACACCATTTGTTTGGCACACATCGTGGTGATGATCAGCTGGTTTTGTGGTGATGTGCACACCATTTGTTTGGAGCACATTGTGGTGATGTGCACAGCTGTGCATGGGTACTGAAGTATCAGAGTGTGTACCTTGTAGTAGGGCATATTGCGTGTGTACACTTGTTTATAACTATTTGTGCTCATTGCGCTGACATCCCTGACATTGGATATATGCTCATTGCCCGACAAGCTTTTCACAGGCCAGCATATTAAACTTCACATATACCACCTGGGTATCACAGAGATACGCACACCTGGGAAATTTTAATTGAAAACATTTCAATACGCACATTGCTTATTGGGCATCTTGGTGATCGGCACACCTAACACATCATGGTGTTGCATACACTTCATGTCAAAGATCTTGGTTGTTAAAGATTTAGGTGGTTTAGTGATATTTGTACAATTACTATAATGCAGTATGTTACACCACCACCGCCATTTCTTGAACTACCTTAAAAAAAAGTATTGCTTGGAAAAAA
Organism: Lissotriton vulgaris; assembly: GCF_964263255.1. Lineage (NCBI taxonomy): Eukaryota > Metazoa > Chordata > Amphibia > Caudata > Salamandridae > Lissotriton > Lissotriton vulgaris. Next base: position 960,347,853 of record NC_141685.1, on the reverse strand, counting down.
TGAGTATGCTGATTCTGTCATGTAATTAGTGGCAATAGGAGCATCAAGTTATAGACCAGAGACGAAAAACATTGTATTGCTTCATTCATTGGAGTTCAAAGGAAGATCTGTGTTTAAACATCTCCCACCTTTTGTAGCCAATAACGAAGAAGAACCTGACAAATAAATGGAGGCAGTAAAAAAACTAGAGCTAGGTTTGACATTCAAGCAAGTCTTGCAGTTATTAGGCACAAAATTTTCAAGAGAAAACAAAGACAGGGAGAAGATGTTGATGCATTTATTTCAGCTCTCAGAAAGTTAAGTGCAGATTGTCAATTTGAGCCATTTGCTTATCCGTTAGTCAGGGACCGTACATTTGTAAATGCTCAGATAAAACCATTTAGCAGAATCTTCCTTTTCTTGTGATGCGAAATCTATCGCTTGAGAAGACTATTTGCACAACGAAAAGTGTAGAATTGTCCAAGGTGTCAGTTAAAGAACTTGAAGACAAAACCACTGAAGCTGGAGGTGCAGTTAAGGTCAAAGAAGATAAATCTAGCACAATGACACAAGGGGACAATAGAACATTTTTCAAGCAGCCCAACACATGTTTAAATGTGTCAATGCTACTCATGCTAGAGGAAACAAAGTGTGCCCAGCAAAGAGTGTTACATACAGGGTAGGTAGTAACGTTGATCACTTTGCCAGTGTGTAAATTTCCAGAACAACAGGAATAACATGATGAATACTGGTGTAGCCAATGTCTCCGATGTGGATTATGATGAGGTGGAAAAGATACAAGATGTTCTTAGGGATATGCTGAGGGTTGTTGTTGATGACGTTGTTGATGAGGACTCCATAGTAAAGGGTGATTCGTCCACATGTTGATCCATATGTGGAAATTGAAATCGTTTAAAAAAGGTAAATCTCCTGGTATCTTCTGGTGCTAGGATAACCATGATTCCTCAAGAGTTGTTGGAAGAAACTTGGGATAATGAAGGATGCAAAATTGATCTTGCTGGATATTTTGAGGGTATTTTAGAATTTAGAGGAAGGAAGATTCTAGGGAAAGTGTACATGGCATTAACGGTTTGTCAATCCTGGGGTGGTTTAATCAGGGTCCATTCCAGATAGTTTTGAGACCAAGCACCAAGGACCAGGTTTCTGTTTTTGAGTCCAATGATTTCATAGAGGAACTCATAAAGTGGGTTCCATCAGTTTTTGATGCCTAGTTAGGCATGATTAAGGGGTTCACACATCAAATTAAAGTTAAAGATGGAGCTACTTCAGTAAAGCATAGATTGAGGATTGTACCATTTAGTTTTAGGGAGAGATTAGAACAAGATTTGAATGAGTTGTGTAAAAAAGGTATAATCGAACCCATTGACTCTTCGTTGTGGTTGTCTCTCTTGGCTGTAGTGAGGAAAAAAATGGTGAGTTGTGTATTTGTGTGGACTTGCACAGCTTAAATGAGCATATTTGGGTAGATTAACAACCTCTGCCTGAGATAACTGAGCTTTTGACTATGATCAATAGTTCCAAGTGATTTCCTAAACAGGATTTAGCAGCCGCCTACCACCAGGTCATTCTAGAGCCTTCCTCCAGACACCTTACCGCGTCTGAGTCCCTTATTGGCACTTTTCAATATTTCATGGTGGCATTTGGTCGGGCATTGGCTGCTGCTTTTCAGAGGATCATGTGTCAGATGCTCAAAGTTGTCAAGGGTGTAGCCGTCTTTTTAGGACGATGTATTGATCTATTGGGTGACAAGAAAAGAGCATGACAGTACCTTGACACAAGTTTTGAGTAACACGTAGGAAAAAGGTGTGGTATTAAAGACTAAAAAGTGTTTTTGAAAGACAGAGTTGAGTATTTGGGACATGTTCAGTTGGAACATGGGGTTGAGCCAAGACTCGGTCTTGCCAAAGCTATTATTAATTGAAATATGGAAACTGTCACTACAGCAACAATCATTGACTTTCTTAAGTAGGAGTTTGCGAGTGTAAGAATATGTCTCTTTCTATACGGTCACCCCCACATTTTCTGACTTATGCGGCTGTCTTTTTGTACTCTGAGAGGGCACTGACGCCTGCTAACCTGACCTCAGTGCCAGTGACCTGACCACATACCGTGTTCATTGCATTGGCTATACCCATCTGGCATAGGCTAACTTAACTTCAAGTCGGTAGTATATGGTAACCAAGGCATGTAAGTTAGAGAGTCACCCAAAGGATTGAAGCACTGATTGTGCCACCCTGGGCATGACACAAGGTAAACACATCTCCCAGCCTGCCATTGCAGACAGAAGAGCAGTTTTAAACTGCTAGCCCTACTTTGCCATTTAAACCAATGACAAAGCCAAACCTCCCTCTACAATATGTGTAAGTCACCCCTATGGCAGGCCTACCAAGCCTTAAGGCAGGGTGCAGCATATTTCATTGGCAGAACATGTAATTACCATGTTCTGGCAGTAAAAACATGAAACTGTTGTTTTTACTGTAGAAGGACTGGGTCGCACCATTGGCGAGTACAGAGTTACAGACTGACCCCTCAACTGTGCTAACTCCTGAACAGTGCAACCAAAGTTCGTACTCCAAGGTATCAAACAACTTGATTCCCAAGTCGAAATGAATGTAACATGTTGTAGTGTGCAACTTGTGGAAAAGTTGTCACTTTGTTGCCTTTAATTTCCTGTGCCCTCAACGGTTGCACAAGGAGCCTGTTCTTGATCAGCTTTCTGCCCTCCTGGGGAGATGTCCTAATAACTCCCAAGGTGTTTGCCTCTCTTCTGCAGGAAGCCATATGGATGTTGGCCAGTGGTCGAAGTGGGCGGGATCGGCAGGACACGGCATGCCCCTTCTTCTTTAATTCTAAAGATTCTGTTCCCCTACTTTTTTATTTTGAAAATGCGTCCCAGGACACAATAAATCGCAATCGCCTATAGATTAAGCTCGGTATTCCTGGCGTTCGTGATGGGCGGGGCGGCAGAGAAGTAACAGGACCCTGTCTTTTACTTCTTGCCCAGAGAGGACATAGACAGTGTCCACTTCTGCTCTGCCGCTTCAGCTGCCCCCCCCCCCCACACTCTTTCCTTCTTCCCTCTCTTTCTGTCTAGCAGTTCTTCTCTTACTGAAAACCGTGACTTCAAGACGGGGTTCTCACTCTCTTTCCTCTCCTTTCTTTTATTTGCTCCCCTGTCAAATGGATCCAAAAAAGAAATACACTTTTGTTGCAATTGTCCTTTTTTCTGACATTTTAATTCCAAACTGCAGCATCGGGAATAAAAGGTTAAAAATATGAAAAATAGATAAATAACTAAATAAAGTAAGACAGAGTGGTAGCAAACTGGCCAAATTAATTTTATTCACACCCAAACACATTAAAGCCACTTTTACAGAGTTTGCCAGTGAAGCACTATTTTGTTTTCTTGTCTTTGTTTCCTCTGGACTTGGAACTAGTGCACCAACCCTGTAGGTGCCGCAATGTGTGGATTGGAAAACAAAATGTGTACTGCGGCTCAGTGTCCAGGAATGTGGTCTTTTTACCATATGTACTGCTGATGTTCCTGCTTACATTTCACATGGTTTGCAAAATTTTGCATTCCCTATGAGTGTTTGCTTTTTCCAGGAAGTTGTTACTTTTTTTTGCAGGCCGCATATTGCTCTTGTCTGTTGCCTAATTTAAATTGAGCTGCATTCAGGTGTTTATAGCCACCAACATTTGGGTTGTAGTTGAAGGCAGTGTGAGTTTTTCTCAGTGGGGCAGCATGGTGTTCAGTGGCATAGCTGCTGAATTTGGAACTGGGGAACAGTTTCAACCTTGATTACCAGTCCACCAGACAACTCTCCTGTTAGAACCGGCTGTCTCTAGTTGGCAGAGGTATACACTTCTGACAAATAGGGACACTCCTTTTCTAGTCAGGGCAAGGGGATCACACCCTTTGATAACCCCTGCTCACCCCCTTGGTAGCTTGGCAGAGCAGAACAGGCTTATCTCAGAGGCTGTGCGTTAAGCAACTATGACCACATACAGTAATACCGTGAATGCACTACAAATGGACACGACACAGTAGTATTATAAAAATAAGTATTTTTATATAAGGCTTAGCACAAGACCAAAATAACGACAAACTGTACACAATCGGAATAAATACGTTGGGAAGGAAAAAAAGGATAGTTCAAAGGTAGTTTCTTCTTTAGCACAAAGTCTTTAGTATCAAAGCAAATCTTCTTCTTGGCAATGCAGTTCTTAGCAACAGGGTAACCCGCACGGGGGCTACACGACGTCGAGGCAAAGTTAATCCAACGGTTCGGCGTCGACCGCGAGGAGCGCTACGTCAAGCCTGGAGTCACACGGACCCCCAACAACACAGTACCTTAGGAAAATGAAGCACACGATGATCAGAGGCGTCGAGCAATCCGGCGTCGCGTCTTCGGTGTCGATCCGGCCTCAGCAGGCGTCGTCGTTGATGATGCGGTTGCACAGAGTGAGCAGCGCTCACGGCGTCGAAGGGCACACAGGTGATGCGATCAGCAGCGGTGCAGACACGAGGTCCTCTGGAGCTAGAGCCGTACTCCCACTCACTGGCGTTGCTGCTGGCGTCGGTTGGGCCTAGCGTTCGGTTGTCGTGATTGCTGACTCTTTCAGAGGTGCTGGATTCACGGTCCCAGCAAAATAGCACTTTAAGCAGATGAAGTCCTTTAGCCCTGGGACTTCAGCAGGAGACTGGCACTCTTCCAGTCCTTGGAGATTTTCTTAGCAAGCGTGAGAGTACACACACAGTTCCTCTCTCCTGGTTCCTTGGCAAAAATAAAGAAGCACTGCAGGATTCCCCCAACAACAGCACACTGGCAGAAGGGGTAGGCAGTCCTTAGATCAGCAGGCCTCTTGTCCTTGGTTACAGGGTTCCTTGTCAGAAGTGATCTAAATTCTTGGTTCAGGGGTCCTACTCTTATACCCCTTTTCGTCTTTGATCCCTTTGTCCATGCCGGGGGTTTCCCAACATCCTGGGTCCGTTGTGGGTGGAGCCAGGCAGAAGCACCTAGCCTATTCACTGAGCAGGGCTGGGTCCTCAGACGCCCAGCAGGAGGTGGAGCCAGCATTGACACTGGCAGGAGCAGAGCTATCGGCCACCTGGCAGGAGGTGGGGCTAGGATCGTCCATGGCAGGCACAGAGCCATCAGCCGCTTGGCAGGAGGTGGAGCCGGCATTGTATCAGGCAAGGCAGGCTATCAACAACTACTCTCCCCCTACTCTCAACGTAACTGTCCCACTCATCCCACACTGACTCATCCCGACCTGGGGAGCCACCCAGCTCCTGTCACACACACGCAAAACCAGCAGAAACCAGATATGGTTAGACAAGAAAATAGACACCTTCTAAAAGTGCTATTTTCGAACCCAGAGTCCAAAAACCATCCACACCAACGGATGCGTAATTAAACCCCGAGTTCAGGGATACCAAACTCGACATTGCACCATGCTCTCCGAGCCAGCGAGGATCATAGTACTAATAATCCCGGCGGCCCATTCTAATCAATGGAGAGCAGGCTACCTCGCAATAGTGAAGGACCAAGATGGCGGTAATTCACTATTAGGACATGCCAACTTGGTCAGGCGTGTCCTACCTCAGACTTACAATGCACCCTGCCCGAAGGCCGACCATAGGGGTGACTAACATGAAGCCAAGGGAAGGTTTGGAGGGCTGGCAAGTAGGTATACTTGCGCGGCCGGCGCGACAGCACGAGGCTGCACGTGGGTCTCGCAATGACCGACCCGTAGACATTCTTTTACGAGGCCGCTCCTGTGGGTGGCACAACACGTGCTGCAAGCCCACGAGCGGCATTTGCGTTTACAAGCCCCGGCACTCTGGGTGCACTAGACGAGGGACTGATAGTAAACCAAATAAGCCAAACATGGATACAATAGATACATCAATTTAACATAGGGAGCACTTGCGCTATGGCACTGATCAGCAGTGACACGGCGCCCAAAGCATATACCAGCAAAACATCGTAAAACAGTAGAGGCAAAACAGAAAAAATGGAGGAGAGACTCAAGCCAATGATGTCAGGTCTAACACGTGTCCCCTCCAGCTGAAATGTGGGGAGAACTACCCTTGACCTAGGGAGTTCTCTTCACTAAGGCGGAAAAATCTGGACAGACCATCAGCATTGGCGTGATCTGTACCAGGGCGGTGTTCCACCGTAAAGTCCATCCCCTGGAGAGAAATGGACCACCTCAACAGTTTCGGATTCTCACCCCTCATCTGCATCAACCATCTGAGGGGCCTGTGGTCTGTCTGAACCCGGAAGTGAGTCCCAAACAGGTAGGGTCTTAGCTTCTTCAGCGCCCAGACCACAGCAAATGCTTCTCTCTCTATCGCACTCCACCTCGTTTCCCTGGGAAGTAACCTCCTACTGATGAAGGCTACAGGCAAGTCTCGGCCCTCTTCATTCACCTGAGCTAGAACAGCCCCCACGCCATGCTCTGAAGCGTCCGTCTGAACAATGAATTCTTTCGAAAAGTCGGGTGCCTGGAGTATAGGTGCTGTGCACATTGCAGTTTTCAGGGTGTCAAAGGCCGTTTGACAGGCATCAGTCCAGATCACGTTTCGTGGCTGCTTCCTGGAAGTCAGCGACGTCAAGGGGTGCACGATGTTACCGTAATCCTTGACAAACCTCCTGTAGTAACCCGTGAGTCCTAGGAAGGCTCTCACCTGAGTTTGGGTTTTGGGCGGCGCCCAAGCCAGGATGGTATCAATCTTGGGTTGCAGGGGGGCAACCTTACCGCTCCCTACTTGGTGCCCCAAGTACACCACCGAACCCTGCCCAATCTGGCACTTACTGGCTTTGATTGTGAGGCCTGCTCCGCGCAGGGCCAACAACACTTCCTGGAGGTGGCGCAAGTGTTCCTCCCAGCTGGCGCTGAACACTGCGATGTCGTCCAGGTAGGCGGCACTGAAATCCTCCAGTCCAGCCAAGACCTGGTTGACCAACCTCTGGAAGGTGGCAGGGGCATTCTTCATCCCAAAGGGCATCACCCGGAACTGGTATAGCCCATCTGGTGTGGAGAATGCTGACCTCTCCTTTGCCCCATCAGTCAAGGCGATCTGCCAGTACCCAGACGTTAAATCAAACGTACTAAGGTATCGGGCAGCCCCCAACCGATCGATGAGCTCATCAGCTCTGGGGATGGGGTGCGCGTCAGTCTTCGTGACCGAATTGAGCCCTCGGTAATCCACGCAGAACCGGAGTTCCGGTGAAGTACCAGGCGCTGCAGCCTTCGGGACCAAGACCACTGGGCTGGCCCAAGGACTGCTAGAGGACTCAATCACCCCTAACGCGAACATCTTGGAGACCTCCTACTTAATGTACGCTCTGACCTTGTCAGTCACCCTGTAAGCCTTGTGCTTCACAGGAGGGCTGTCTCCGGTGTCAACGTCATGGACACACCAATGCGTGACACCCGGAACCAAGGAAAACAGATCCGGGAATTGTCCCAACAGTTGGCGACAATCCTGTTTCTGCTCAAGGGTCAGTGTGTCAGAGAGGACCACACCATCCACCGACCCATCTTGCTCTTTAGCACACAGGAGGTCAGGAAGAGGCTCACTCTCCTCCTCCGTTCCATCATCTGTAGCTAGGAGCATGCCCACTTCGGACCTTTCTAAGTGGGGCTTCAAGCGGTTGATATGCAGGACCCGCAAGGGGTTCCTGGGAGATTTCAAGTCCACCAGGTAGGTGACATCGCTCTTCTTCTCCACAACCTTAAACGGTCCAGTCCACCTGTCCTTGAGCGCACAAGGTTCCACAGGGGACATGACCCACACTTCCTGACCAGGCTAAAGCTCTACCAGAGTGGCATTCCGGTCGTACCAACGCTTCATCTCCTCCTGGCTGGCCTCCAGATTTGCCTGAGCAAGTTCTCTGAAGCGCCGAGTCTGGTTCCGAAAGGCCAGCATGTAGCTGTATACATCCTGGGGAGGTTTCCTGGGAGATTGCTCCCAGCCTTCCTTGACCAGACTCAAAGGCCCTCTTACCGGGTGACCGTATAAGAGCTCAAAGGGGCTGAACCCTAGAGACTTCTGCGGTACCTCACGGTAAGCAAACAACAGGCATGGCAAGAGGACGTCCCATTTCCGCCTCATTGGTTCTTCAAGACCCATAATCATGCCTTTCAGGGTCCGGTTGAATCTCTCAACCAGCCCATTTCCTTGAGGATGGTAAGGAGTGGTGAACTTGTAGGTTACCCCACACTCCTTCCATAGAGACTTCATATAGTTCGAAATGAAGTTGGTGCCTCGGTCCGACACCACCTCTCTGGGGAACCCCATCCGGGAGAAAACACCCATCAGTGCCCGTCCCACCACGGGGGCCGTCACTGTTCTGAGAGGGATGGCTTCCGGGTACCTCGTGGCATGGTCCACCAAGACCAGGATGAACCTGTTGCCCAGGGCTGTCTTGGGGTCCAGGGGCCCAACAATGTCAATACCCATCCGGTCAAAGGGGGTACTAACCACTGGAAAAGGTTGGAGGGGAGCCTTCCGCTTCCTTCCGCTCTTCCTACTTGCCTGGCAAGTGTGACAAGTCTTGCAGTGGATGTCTACATCCCTTCGCATCTGAGGCCAATAAAAATGGGTGACAAGCCTGTCATAGGTCTTGTCCTGCCCCAGATGTCCAGCTAACGGAACGTCATGAGCCAAACCCAGTAGGAAGGCTCTGAAGCGCTGGGGTACCACCAGCACACGGGCTGACCCAGGCTCAGCAGCCTTAGGCTCGCTATACAGGAGGTCGTCCTCCCAGTACACAAAATGTGACCCTGACTGATCACCTGAGGATTGGGCTGAGGCCTGCTGCCTCATGCCCACAAGAGAAGGGCACACTTTCTGTTCCGCACAGAATTCCTCCCTGGAGGGACCACCATCCTGCTGCCAATGGGTCAGCTCGGGCAGATCTCCCAGTTCGGCAATTTGTTCCCCTGTGGGCTCCAGGGCATCCCCCTCGGGGTCTACCTCCTCCTGGACCACGGGAACTACGGGGGCCGGTTTCCCGCGCCTCCTGCCTCTTCTCTTCACAGCTGGGTCCTGGGCCGTACTTTCAGGCTCCGGGACCCCATCAACACCCTTACTCGCTGTCATGGATCGAGTGGTTGCACACACCCACTCTGGCACGCCCAACATTTTCAAGTGCGCCTCCCTCTCCGCCTTAGCCCAAGGGGAGTCTTCCAAATCATTGCCCAGGAGACAATCGACAGGCATGGCGGGCCTCACAGCAACCTGAAGAGTACCTGAAACTCCCCCCCATTCAAAGGAAACCTGAGCCACCTCACACTCTTTCTCGGAGTTGTCGGCAGCTATCACAGGGTAGAATGCGTGGGGAACCACCTGCTCTCTAGACACCAAGTGACACTTGACAGCTGTCACACTCGCTCCGGTGTCTCTGAGAGCTTCCACTCTATGGCCATTAATGGTCACCCACTGCCTATATTTACTAGTGTTACTAGGCAGAGGGGGTGGAGGGACCATTTGCATGTCTCCTAGCGAGACCAGGGACATTTCTGCGGGACCCCTCCCACCATGGACAACCATCTTCTCCCCTCCCAGGGCTACACTCGCCAACTGACGGGGGGTGCACGCGGCGGTGCATTCGAATCCTTTTTGGGACACTGGGGGTCATAAAACCGGTGTCCCACCTGCCCACAACCGTAGCAGGTTAGGGGGCCCCTATGAACAGGTTTACCCGTCGGGGCCCCTGGCTTCTTCTCAGGGGGAGGCTGGGAACCTTTCCCTTGGTTCCCTTGGGGATTACTTTGGGGCCCTTTCTGAGACTCCTTCTGTTTTCCCTTGTCCCCCCCACTCTTCTGCTGGGGACCCTGCCCACCTTTGGCTGAGTCTCCCACTGGACCCTTGTGGACCCTGGTACTGACCCAGCGGTCCGCCTCCTCAGCAAGTTTTCTAGGGTTAGATATCTTGCTATCAATCAGGTGCTGGCGCAGCTCTGGAAAACAGTTATTAGACAAGTGCTCCCAAGCAAACAAATCATAAAGAGCTTCATAACTTTCCACTTTGCTGCCCTTTACCCAACCATCCATGGCTCTGCAAAAATAAGACACATATTCAACCCACGTCGTACCAGGCAACTTCTTACATTCTCTAAAAGCTTGTCTGTACTTCTCGGGGGTTAAGCCATACCGCAACATTAAAGCATCTTTCATATGAGCATACGACATCCTATCCGCAACAGGCATGTCTAACAGGGTATCTCTTCCCTCATTCACAAAGCGACCCCACAACCCCGCTCCCCAATCCTTCTCAGGGACCCGGTGGGCCAACAATGCTAACTCATATGCTTTAAACCATTGACCAATATCTTCATTCCTATTGTAATCTTTGATCACATCTTTCGGGAAGTAAAACTTACTTTCTGCAGGCTCGGATGGAATGCTGCCACCAGAGGGATTCAATTCTAACTTTTTAGCTTGGATATCCAGCTCCCTCAACCTGGCTTCACGCTCCAAAGCTAACTTCTCTCGTTCAAACTCTAGCTTTTTCATCTCCAAATCAGCTTCCCTTCTACCTCTTGCATTTTCTAACTCCAACTGCCCATTTATCTTTAGCCTTGCCATCTCCATGTTGTAAGCTCGCTCTTTCGCCCTTTCTTCTCTTTCTTCAGGGGAAAGACCTTTGGAGGAAACACTGCTTCCGGGAGAGGGCACAGGTCCATTCACTGGCACCTCCTCATCCCCTTCCTCTGTGGGTACCACCACCACATCAGAGGGATTTCTGGACTCCCACCAGGCCTGCAATGCTTTATAAAAATCATCTTTTCTCAAGAGGCCTGTGGTAGGGACTTTAAACTGGTCGCAAAAGTGTGCCAGCTCATCTTTCTTGTATTTCTTGAGCTTGCTCCTCTCGAACTCCTCCACAACAACGATAGCAGGGGCAGTGACTCCGTTGTCACTCATGGTTAAAACTGGCAGTGTTCAAAAAATCAAGTTTCAAGAAAGCGGAGAACAAAAATAGGATCCTCCCCAATTAGATTGTGACTGCGTTATGGTCTGCTTTCACTATGTAGCGCACACGAATCACTGTACATGGGTCATAAGTGCAAAGTCCAAAATCCCACCGCTGCCACCAATGTTAGAACCGGCTGTCTCTAGTTGGCAGAGGTATACACTTCTGACAAATAGGGACACTCCTTTTCTAGTCAGGGCAAGGGGATCACACCCTTTGATAACCCCTGCTCACCCCCTTGGTAGCTTGGCAGAGCAGAACAGGCTTATCTCAGAGGCTGTGCGTTAAGCAACTATGACCACATACAGTAATACCGTGAATGCACTACAAATGGACACGACACAGTAGTATTATAAAAATAAGTATTTTTATATAAGGCTTAGCACAAGACCAAAATAACGACAAACTGTACACAATCGGAATAAATACGTTGGGAAGGAAAAAAAGGATAGTTCAAAGGTAGTTTCTTCTTTAGCACAAAGTCTTTAGTATCAAAGCAAATCTTCTTCTTGGCAATGCAGTTCTTAGCAACAGGGTAACCCGCACGGGGGCTACACGACGTCGAGGCAAAGTTAATCCAACGGTTCGGCGTCGACCGCGAGGAGCGCTACGTCAAGCCTGGAGTCACACGGACCCCCAACAACACAGTACCTTAGGAAAATGAAGCACACGATGATCAGAGGCGTCGAGCAATCCGGCGTCGCGTCTTCGGTGTCGATCCGGCCTCAGCAGGCGTCGTCGTTGATGATGCGGTTGCACAGAGTGAGCAGCGCTCACGGCGTCGAAGGGCACACAGGTGATGCGATCAGCAGCGGTGCAGACACGAGGTCCTCTGGAGCTAGAGCCGTACTCCCACTCACTGGCGTTGCTGCTGGCGTCGGTTGGGCCTAGCGTTCGGTTGTCGTGATTGCTGACTCTTTCAGAGGTGCTGGATTCACGGTCCCAGCAAAATAGCACTTTAAGCAGATGAAGTCCTTTAGCCCTGGGACTTCAGCAGGAGACTGGCACTCTTCCAGTCCTTGGAGATTTTCTTAGCAAGCGTGAGAGTACACACACAGTTCCTCTCTCCTGGTTCCTTGGCAAAAATAAAGAAGCACTGCAGGATTCCCCCAACAACAGCACACTGGCAGAAGGGGTAGGCAGTCCTTAGATCAGCAGGCCTCTTGTCCTTGGTTACAGGGTTCCTTGTCAGAAGTGATCTAAATTCTTGGTTCAGGGGTCCTACTCTTATACCCCTTTTCGTCTTTGATCCCTTTGTCCATGCCGGGGGTTTCCCAACATCCTGGGTCCGTTGTGGGTGGAGCCAGGCAGAAGCACCTGGCCTATTCACTGAGCAGGGCTGGGTCCTCAGACGCCCAGCAGGAGGTGGAGCCAGCATTGACACTGGCAGGAGCAGAGCTATCGGCCACCTGGCAGGAGGTGGGGCTAGGATCGTCCATGGCAGGCACAGAGCCATCAGCCGCTTGGCAGGAGGTGGAGCCGGCATTGTATCAGGCAAGGCAGGCTATCAACAACTACTCTCCCCCTACTCTCAACGTAACTGTCCCACTCATCCCACACTGACTCATCCCGACCTGGGGAGCCACCCAGCTCCTGTCACACACACGCAAAACCAGCAGAAACCAGATATGGTTAGACAAGAAAATAGACACCTTCTAAAAGTGCTATTTTCGAACCCAGAGTCCAAAAACCATCCACACCAACGGATGCGTAATTAAACCCCGAGTTCAGGGATACCAAACTCGACATTGCACCATGCTCTCCGAGCCAGCGAGGATCATAGTACTAATAATCCCGGCGGCCCATTCTAATCAATGGAGAGCAGGCTACCTCGCAATAGTGAAGGACCAAGATGGCGGTAATTCACTATTAGGACATGCCAACTTGGTCAGGCGTGTCCTACCTCAGACTTACAATGCACCCTGCCCGAAGGCCGACCATAGGGGTGACTAACATGAAGCCAAGGGAAGGTTTGGAGGGCTGGCAAGTAGGTATACTTGCGCGGCCGGCGCGACAGCACGAGGCTGCACGTGGGTCTCGCAATGACCGACCCGTAGACATTCTTTTACGAGGCCGCTCCTGTGGGTGGCACAACACGTGCTGCAAGCCCACGAGCGGCATTTGCGTTTACAAGCCCCGGCACTCTGGGTGCACTAGACGAGGGACTGATAGTAAACCAAATAAGCCAAACATGGATACAATAGATACATCAATTTAACATAGGGAGCACTTGCGCTATGGCACTGATCAGCAGTGACACGGCGCCCAAAGCATATACCAGCAAAACATCGTAAAACAGTAGAGGCAAAACAGAAAAAATGGAGGAGAGACTCAAGCCAATGATGTCAGGTCTAACACGTGTCCCCTCCAGCTGAAATGTGGGGAGAACTACCCTTGACCTAGGGAGTTCTCTTCACTAAGGCGGAAAAATCTGGACAGACCATCAGCATTGGCGTGATCTGTACCAGGGCGGTGTTCCACCGTAAAGTCCATCCCCTGGAGAGAAATGGACCACCTCAACAGTTTCGGATTCTCACCCCTCATCTGCATCAACCATCTGAGGGGCCTGTGGTCTGTCTGAACCCGGAAGTGAGTCCCAAACAGGTAGGGTCTTAGCTTCTTCAGCGCCCAGACCACAGCAAATGCTTCTCTCTCTATCGCACTCCACCTCGTTTCCCTGGGAAGTAACCTCCTACTGATGAAGGCTACAGGCAAGTCTCGGCCCTCTTCATTCACCTGAGCTAGAACAGCCCCCACGCCATGCTCTGAAGCGTCCGTCTGAACAATGAATTCTTTCGAAAAGTCGGGTGCCTGGAGTATAGGTGCTGTGCACATTGCAGTTTTCAGGGTGTCAAAGGCCGTTTGACAGGCATCAGTCCAGATCACGTTTCGTGGCTGCTTCCTGGAAGTCAGCGACGTCAAGGGGTGCACGATGTTACCGTAATCCTTGACAAACCTCCTGTAGTAACCCGTGAGTCCTAGGAAGGCTCTCACCTGAGTTTGGGTTTTGGGCGGCGCCCAAGCCAGGATGGTATCAATCTTGGGTTGCAGGGGGGCAACCTTACCGCTCCCTACTTGGTGCCCCAAGTACACCACCGAACCCTGCCCAATCTGGCACTTACTGGCTTTGATTGTGAGGCCTGCTCCGCGCAGGGCCAACAACACTTCCTGGAGGTGGCGCAAGTGTTCCTCCCAGCTGGCGCTGAACACTGCGATGTCGTCCAGGTAGGCGGCACTGAAATCCTCCAGTCCAGCCAAGACCTGGTTGACCAACCTCTGGAAGGTGGCAGGGGCATTCTTCATCCCAAAGGGCATCACCCGGAACTGGTATAGCCCATCTGGTGTGGAGAATGCTGACCTCTCCTTTGCCCCATCAGTCAAGGCGATCTGCCAGTACCCAGACGTTAAATCAAACGTACTAAGGTATCGGGCAGCCCCCAACCGATCGATGAGCTCATCAGCTCTGGGGATGGGGTGCGCGTCAGTCTTCGTGACCGAATTGAGCCCTCGGTAATCCACGCAGAACCGGAGTTCCGGTGAAGTACCAGGCGCTGCAGCCTTCGGGACCAAGACCACTGGGCTGGCCCAAGGACTGCTAGAGGACTCAATCACCCCTAACGCGAACATCTTGGAGACCTCCTACTTAATGTACGCTCTGACCTTGTCAGTCACCCTGTAAGCCTTGTGCTTCACAGGAGGGCTGTCTCCGGTGTCAACGTCATGGACACACCAATGCGTGACACCCGGAACCAAGGAAAACAGATCCGGGAATTGTCCCAACAGTTGGCGACAATCCTGTTTCTGCTCAAGGGTCAGTGTGTCAGAGAGGACCACACCATCCACCGACCCATCTTGCTCTTTAGCACACAGGAGGTCAGGAAGAGGCTCACTCTCCTCCTCCGTTCCATCATCTGTAGCTAGGAGCATGCCCACTTCGGACCTTTCTAAGTGGGGCTTCAAGCGGTTGATATGCAGGACCCGCAAGGGGTTCCTGGGAGATTTCAAGTCCACCAGGTAGGTGACATCGCTCTTCTTCTCCACAACCTTAAACGGTCCAGTCCACCTGTCCTTGAGCGCACAAGGTTCCACAGGGGACATGACCCACACTTCCTGACCAGGCTAAAGCTCTACCAGAGTGGCATTCCGGTCGTACCAACGCTTCATCTCCTCCTGGCTGGCCTCCAGATTTGCCTGAGCAAGTTCTCTGAAGCGCCGAGTCTGGTTCCGAAAGGCCAGCATGTAGCTGTATACATCCTGGGGAGGTTTCCTGGGAGATTGCTCCCAGCCTTCCTTGACCAGACTCAAAGGCCCTCTTACCGGGTGACCGTATAAGAGCTCAAAGGGGCTGAACCCTAGAGACTTCTGCGGTACCTCACGGTAAGCAAACAACAGGCATGGCAAGAGGACGTCCCATTTCCGCCTCATTGGTTCTTCAAGACCCATAATCATGCCTTTCAGGGTCCGGTTGAATCTCTCAACCAGCCCATTTCCTTGAGGATGGTAAGGAGTGGTGAACTTGTAGGTTACCCCACACTCCTTCCATAGAGACTTCATATAGTTCGAAATGAAGTTGGTGCCTCGGTCCGACACCACCTCTCTGGGGAACCCCATCCGGGAGAAAACACCCATCAGTGCCCGTCCCACCACGGGGGCCGTCACTGTTCTGAGAGGGATGGCTTCCGGGTACCTCGTGGCATGGTCCACCAAGACCAGGATGAACCTGTTGCCCAGGGCTGTCTTGGGGTCCAGGGGCCCAACAATGTCAATACCCATCCGGTCAAAGGGGGTACTAACCACTGGAAAAGGTTGGAGGGGAGCCTTCCGCTTCCTTCCGCTCTTCCTACTTGCCTGGCAAGTGTGACAAGTCTTGCAGTGGATGTCTACATCCCTTCGCATCTGAGGCCAATAAAAATGGGTGACAAGCCTGTCATAGGTCTTGTCCTGCCCCAGATGTCCAGCTAACGGAACGTCATGAGCCAAACCCAGTAGGAAGGCTCTGAAGCGCTGGGGTACCACCAGCACACGGGCTGACCCAGGCTCAGCAGCCTTAGGCTCGCTATACAGGAGGTCGTCCTCCCAGTACACAAAATGTGACCCTGACTGATCACCTGAGGATTGGGCTGAGGCCTGCTGCCTCATGCCCACAAGAGAAGGGCACACTTTCTGTTCCGCACAGAATTCCTCCCTGGAGGGACCACCATCCTGCTGCCAATGGGTCAGCTCGGGCAGATCTCCCAGTTCGGCAATTTGTTCCCCTGTGGGCTCCAGGGCATCCCCCTCGGGGTCTACCTCCTCCTGGACCACGGGAACTACGGGGGCCGGTTTCCCGCGCCTCCTGCCTCTTCTCTTCACAGCTGGGTCCTGGGCCGTACTTTCAGGCTCCGGGACCCCATCAACACCCTTACTCGCTGTCATGGATCGAGTGGTTGCACACACCCACTCTGGCACGCCCAACATTTTCAAGTGCGCCTCCCTCTCCGCCTTAGCCCAAGGGGAGTCTTCCAAATCATTGCCCAGGAGACAATCGACAGGCATGGCGGGCCTCACAGCAACCTGAAGAGTACCTGAAACTCCCCCCCATTCAAAGGAAACCTGAGCCACCTCACACTCTTTCTCGGAGTTGTCGGCAGCTATCACAGGGTAGAATGCGTGGGGAACCACCTGCTCTCTAGACACCAAGTGACACTTGACAGCTGTCACACTCGCTCCGGTGTCTCTGAGAGCTTCCACTCTATGGCCATTAATGGTCACCCACTGCCTATATTTACTAGTGTTACTAGGCAGAGGGGGTGGAGGGACCATTTGCATGTCTCCTAGCGAGACCAGGGACATTTCTGCGGGACCCCTCCCACCATGGACAACCATCTTCTCCCCTCCCAGGGCTACACTCGCCAACTGACGGGGGGTGCACGCGGCGGTGCATTCGAATCC
Source organism: Lissotriton vulgaris (assembly GCF_964263255.1). Lineage (NCBI taxonomy): Eukaryota > Metazoa > Chordata > Amphibia > Caudata > Salamandridae > Lissotriton > Lissotriton vulgaris. The sequence goes on along the minus strand of NC_141685.1, from coordinate 960,330,929 downwards.
TTTTTGGGACACTGGGGGTCATAAAACCGGTGTCCCACCTGCCCACAACCGTAGCAGGTTAGGGGGCCCCTATGAACAGGTTTACCTGTCGGGGCCCCTGGCTTCTTCTCAGGGGGAGGCTGGGAACCTTTCCCTTGGTTCCCTTGGGGATTACTTTGGGGCCCTTTCTGAGACTCCTTCTGTTTTCCCTTGTCCCCCCCACTCTTCTGCTGGGGACCCTGCCCACCTTTGGCTGAGTCTCCCACTGGACCCTTGTGGACCCTGGTACTGACCCAGCGGTCCGCCTCCTCAGCAAGTTTTCTAGGGTTAGATATCTTGCTATCAATCAGGTGCTGGCGCAGCTCTGGAAAACAGTTATTAGACAAGTGCTCCCAAGCAAACAAATCATAAAGAGCTTCATAACTTTCCACTTTGCTGCCCTTTACCCAACCATCCATGGCTCTGCAAAAATAAGACACATATTCAACCCACGTCGTACCAGGCAACTTCTTACATTCTCTAAAAGCTTGTCTGTACTTCTCGGGGGTTAAGCCATACCGCAACATTAAAGCATCTTTCATATGAGCATACGACATCCTATCCGCAACAGGCATGTCTAACAGGGTATCTCTTCCCTCATTCACAAAGCGACCCCACAACCCCGCTCCCCAATCCTTCTCAGGGACCCGGTGGGCCAACAATGCTAACTCATATGCTTTAAACCATTGACCAATATCTTCATTCCTATTGTAATCTTTGATCACATCTTTCGGGAAGTAAAACTTACTTTCTGCAGGCTCGGATGGAATGCTGCCACCAGAGGGATTCAATTCTAACTTTTTAGCTTGGATATCCAGCTCCCTCAACCTGGCTTCACGCTCCAAAGCTAACTTCTCTCGTTCAAACTCTAGCTTTTTGATCTCCAAATCAGCTTCCCTTCTACCTCTTGCATTTTCTAACTCCAACTGCCCATTTATCTTTAGCCTTGCCATCTCCATGTTGTAAGCTCGCTCTTTCGCCCTTTCTTCTCTTTCTTCAGGGGAAAGACCTTTGGAGGAAACACTGCTTCCGGGAGAGGGCACAGGTCCATTCACTGGCACCTCCTCATCCCCTTCATCTGTGGGTACCACCACCACATCAGAGGGATTTCTGGACTCCCACCAGGCCTGCAATGCTTTATAAAAATCATCTTTTCTCGAGAGGCCTGTGGTAGGGACTTTAAACTGGTCGCAAAAGTGTGCCAGCTCATCTTTCTTGTATTTCTTGAGCTTGCTCCTCTCGAACTCCTCCACAACAACGATAGCAGGGGCAGTGACTCCGTTGTCACTCATGGTTAAAACTGGCAGTGTTCAAAAAATCAAGTTTCAAGAAAGCGGAGAACAAAAATAGGATCCTCCCCAATTAGATTGTGACTGCGTTATGGTCTGCTTTCACTATGTAGCGCACACGAATCACTGTACATGGGTCATAAGTGCAAAGTCCAAAATCCCACCGCTGCCACCAATGTTAGAACCGGCTGTCTCTAGTTGGCAGAGGTATACACTTCTGACAAATAGGGACACTCCTTTTCTAGTCAGGGCAAGGGGATCACACCCTTTGATAACCCCTGCTCACCCCCTTGGTAGCTTGGCAGAGCAGAACAGGCTTATCTCAGAGGCTGTGCGTTAGGCAACTATGACCACATACAGTAATACCGTGAATGCACTACAAATGGACACGACACAGTAGTATTATAAAAATAAGTATTTTTATATAAGGCTTAGCACAAGACCAAAATAACGACAAACTGTACACAATCGGAATAAATACGTTGGGAAGGAAAAAAAGGATAGTTCAAAGGTAGTTTCTTCTTTAGCACAAAGTCTTTAGTATCAAAGCAAATCTTCTTCTTGGCAATGCAGTTCTTAGCAACAGGGTAACCCGCACGGGGGCTACACGACGTCGAGGCAAAGTTAATCCAAAGGTTCGGCGTCGACCGCGAGGAGCGCTACGTCAAGCCTGGAGTCACACGGACCCCCAACAACACAGTACCTTAGGAAAATGAAGCACACGATGATCAGCGGCGTCGAGCAATCCGGCGTCGCGTCTTCGGTGTCGATCCGGCCTCAGCAGGCGTCGTCGTTGATGATGCGGTTGCACAGAGTGAGCAGCGCTCACGGCGTCGAAGGGCACACAGGTGATGCGATCAGCAGCGGTGCAGACATGAGGTCCTCTGGAGCTAGAGCCGTACTCCCACTCACTGGCGTTGCTACTGGCGTCGGTTGGGCCTAGCGTTCGGTTGTCGTGATTGCTGACTCTTTCAGAGGTGCTGGATTCACGGTCCCAGCAAAAAAGCACTTTAAGCAGATGAAGTCCTTTAGCCCTGGGACTTCAGCAGGAGACTGGCACTCTTCCAGTCCTTGGAGATTTTCTTAGCAAGCGTGAGAGTACACACACAGTTCCTCTCTCCTGGTTCCTTGGCAAAAATAAAGAAGCACTGCAGGATTCCCCCAACAACAGCACACTGGCAGAAGGGGTAGGCAGTCCTTAGATCAGCAGGCCTCTTGTCCTTGGTTACAGGGTTCCTTGTCAGAAGTGATCTAAATTCTTGGTTCAGGGGTCCTACTCTTATACCCCTTTTCGTCTTTGATCCCTTTGTCCATGCCGGGGGTTTCCCAACATCCTGGGTCCGTTGTGGGTGGAGCCAGGCAGAAGCACCTGGCCTATTCACTGAGCAGGGCTGGGTTCTCAGACGCCCAGCAGGAGGTGGAGCCAGCATTGACACTGGCAGGAGCAGAGCTATCGGCCACCTGGCAGGAGGTGGGCCTAGGATCGTCCATGGCAGGCACAGAGCCATCAGCCGCTTGGCAGGAGGTGGAGCCGGCATTGTATCAGGCAAGGCAGGCTATCAACAACTACTCTCCCCCTACTCTCAACGTAACTGTCCCACTCATCCCACACTGACTCATCCCGACCTGGGGAGCCACCCAGCTCCTGTCACACACACGCAAAACCAGCAGAAACCAGATATGGTTAGACAAGAAAATAGACACCTTCTAAAAGTGCTATTTTCGAACCCAGAGTCCAAAAACCATCCACACCAACGGATGCGTAATTAAACCCCGAGTTCAGGGATACCAAACTCGACATTGCACCATGCTCTCCGAGCCAGCGAGGATCATAGTACTAATAATCCCGGCGGCCCATTCTAATCAATGGAGAGCAGGCTACCTCGCAATAGTGAAGCACCAAGTTGGCGGTAATTCACTATTAGGACATGCCAACTTGGTCAGGCGTGTCCTACCTCAGACTTACAATGCACCCTGCCCGAAGGCCGACCATAGGGGTGACTAACATGAAGCCAAGGGAAGGTTTGGAGGGCTGGCAAGTAGGTATACTTGCGCGGCCGGCGCGACAGCACGAGGCTGCACGTGGGTCTCGCAATGACCGACCCGTAGACATTCTTTTACGAGGCCGCTCCTGTGGGTGGCACAACACGTGCTGCAAGCCCACGAGCGGCATTTGCGTTTACAAGCCCCGGCACTCTGGGTGCACTAGACGAGGGACTGATAGTAAACCAAATAAGCCAAACATGGATACAATAGATACATCAATTTAACATAGGGAGCACTTGCGCTATGGCACTGATCAGCAGTGACACGGCGCCCAAAGCATATACCAGCAAAACATCGTAAAACAGTAGAGGCAAAACAGAAAAAATGGAGGAGAGACTCAAGCCAATGATGTCAGGTCTAACATCTCCTAAGAGCACAATCCCATGCTAGACCTTAGAAAGCTTCGCAAGACCTTAGAAGCCCTGGTGTTGTAGCACCAGCAGGTGGTCCCTAGCATGACAAGTGCAAGTTAACCTTCAAGGCTTGTCCATTACTATCCATACTGAAGTTCACCTCCAGTCTTGCGGACAGGCCTATGAAGCAGCACACCCTATAACAACAGTGACCCTGTCACTGAGGTCACAGGACCCTTGAGAAGTGCCAGCTCTAGGGCGGTGCTACCGGTTTGACCGCACCAGGTGCTGACTTTAGGTGGAGGCATCATGTTTGCAAGTATATTATTGTTTTAAAAGCGGTTTCTGCCTTCTTCCTGGCCTACAGCAATTTTCAGCAACAATAAAAATGTCATGATGACTCTGGTGACTAATGTTCTCTCTAGAGAAAGAGCAGAATTTTGTTTAGTGGAAAGGTAGCTCAGAGGGTTAATGTACCTGCTGCAAAGAACATGTACCATGCAGATCTCAAAGTGCAAATAATGTAAATAGGTCAGTGGGCTACTGCTTTTGTCAGAGAGATCCTTTTGTTACTTGCAGTTTATAAGTTAAAATACTAACATAGAACAATGAGCTAATAACTTTCATCTAAGAGCTGCATACAAGCTGCAAGGTATAAATTAGAGCGTTATGTTTTTCCCCCCAATCTCTGTTTATCCTAACGATTCTTTGGCCACCTTGCGCATGCCTGTTAAAAGCTAGAACAAGTCTGGAGAAGGGACTACGACCTTGGGGCTAAAAAGTCATACCAGGACGCGATCAAGCGATACCACATGGCCATACATCTGGCACAAATGGCTTACCTCACTAATGAGATCAAGTCCAGTAAGAATCCTGCTAAAAGCATTTTCAAAATACTTAACGACCTCAATAACAGGAAAGACCCCTCTATCCTGGTAATCACGTCTAGGCAACAATGTGAGGACTTGGCCACCTTCTTTGTTAAGAAGGTGGAAGCCATTTACAAATCCTTCCCTATATCCCCTATCGATCCCGCGGCTCCCCCTGCTCCTCTCTCCACTCTCACCTTGGCAGCAATCCGCCCTATCTCCCACGACGTGTTTCTCACGCTGAGCATGAAGGTCAAATCTGGCTCCCCTATAGATCCTATGAGGACTGCCCTATTTAGGGACTCCCTACCTGTAGTACTTACACCCTTGTGTCAGGTAATTCATTCCTCTTTCACCACTGCTGTGGTGCCTTTTCTATGGAAGCAAGCAAGGGTGGTCCCCTTGCTAAAGAAAATCCTCACTGGACCCGACTGAGCCGGAAGGTTTTTTCCCATATCTTTACTGCCTTGGGTTGCTAAAATTGCTGAGCCCCACACCAATAACATCCTTCCGGGCTTTCTGAACAACACCGGTGTCTTGGATCGCTCCCAGAATGGCTTCCGCCTTGGTCACAGTACCGAGACCGCGCTCTTAGCGGTGAGCTAACACCTGAGCACCATTCTGGATGAGGGACAAACTGCGGCCCTGATATTGCTCGACCTAAGCGCTGCTTTTGATACGGTCACCCATCAGATCCTCCTGCGTCGCCTAGAGGAGGCAAGTGGTAGGTCTTGCCTTGGATTGGTTTCGATCTTTTTTGTCTGACAGAAAATTCTAGGTCCATTCTGTTCAATCTTTAAGTTCAAACCCTGGCGGCAGTGGCGAGGGACCGTGGCTTGCCCATGGTTTCATATGCTGACGATACGCAGCTGGTGGTTGCCCTCTCCAATGATCCTACACGGGCGCCTCTCAATTTCAGAGTGGCCTAGCGGCGGTCACGCATTGGATGACCACCAACTGCCTTCAACTCAACGCCAACAAGTCAGAAGTGTTGTTGGTGGGGAGAGATAAGGGGCTATGGAGCTCGCAATGGTGGCCGGCCTCCTTGGGCAGCGCCCCCACCCCTAGGTCGGCAGTGAAAAATCTAGGGATCTGGTTCGACTCCACTCGACTCCACTCTTGGGTTTCAGGAGCACACCAAGAAGGTTGCAGGCATCTGCTTTGGACTACTCCGGGGACTGAGGTCCATGTTGGGTTTCTTCGACCCACCCTCCCGTCAGTTGATAGTACAGGCGACTATTTTGTCTAGACTGGACTACTCCAACTCACTCATGTTAGGCGCTAACAAGGCAGAAGTGATTCCCCTTCAGCGAGTCCAGAATGCAGCTGCTCGAGTCCTGCTGAGGCTCCCCAGAACTTGCTCAACGTGGGTGCAATGCGCCGGTTACCCATGTCTAAAAGGATCAAATTCAAAGCACTATGCTTGACCTTCAAAATACTAAAGCTTTCTCCCCCCCAGATTTTGTCTAATCTGCTGGTCCCCTATGTACCTACCCGCCAGCTACGCTCTGCTGAGCAATTTTTGTCTACGGTCCCTCGGGTGAAGCTCATCAGAGATGGGGGCCAGTCCTTCTAGTATCTTGCCTCTAAACTGTGGTACTCCCTCCCTATTCAGATCCGCCGCCTTGATTGCTTGCTACCCTTCCATAAGGCCATCAAAACCTACCTGTTCCCCATGGTTTAGCCACTTCCCATGAAGTTGTCATCAGGAGGGAGGGAATCTAGTAGTCCATTGGCTACTGACTGTGTCAACACTGAGGGCACTTTCGGAGCACAAATATGACATCCCTGGCACCCTGAACTCCAATCTTGACAGTAATATAATGTAATTGGGCACTTCTATAGCGCAACCGTCACTCAAGGAGCATCATGGCGCTAGGCGGCAACAAAAAACCTGGCTGATGGACCCATATCAGATGACTGGGGACGCAAAGAGTAGGCATTAGATTAGAGTTCCACATAAGGCGTCAGATGTTGCGACTTTCCTGAAGAGAGTCTCAAATGGAATTTGACAAAGCTTATTGGGGAGTTTGTTCCAAGCCTTAGAATCTATTACTGCAAGTGATTTCCCTCCTTTTGAAACAAGTCTAAATGCTGGAACGTTCAGCAAGTTGGCGTTGAACGACCTAAGATTCCGAGCGGGTATAAAACGCCTGAATTCGGTTCGGAGATAGTGGGGGCCTGTGGAATGTACTGTCGTGAAAACGATTATCATGACCTTGAACAGGACTCTTTTATGAATTGGCAGCCAGTGAAGTGTTTCTAAAGCTTCTGATGCAGACGACTTCCTAGGCCATTTCAACACTAAATGAGCAGCTGCATGTTGGACCATCTTAAGCCTGTGGAAAATGGACTTATTAGTTCTAGTATACAGACTGTTGCAGTAGTCCAGTCTGGATGTGACTAGGGCCACAGCGACTGTCTGTCTGGCAGAAATGAGAAGCAGGTCAAAGAATTTTTAAAGTATTTTTATAATGTGAAAACAGGTACTAGCAACTGCCAGTGATTGTTGTTTAAAGGAGAGAGTGGCATCAAATGCAATTCTTAAGTTTTGTACAGAGTTCACAGTGTTGGGCGGGTGGGGTAGCGTCAACTGGCCACCAGGTCTTAGGGTAGAAAGAATTCCCTTTTCTCTAGTGGTAGTATTTCTGTTTTTTCAGAATTACACGTCCAAGATTGTTAATTTTCATCCAGTTGAATGTAGCAGTGAGACATAGGCGTAGATTTTCTTCTACCTGAGTGGTATCCAAAACCAGAATTAGCTGCGTATCGTCAGTATATGAGATAGTCTCTATGGTAAATGACAATATCAGCCTAATTAATGGGGCGTGTAGGCATTAAAAAGAGTGGGGCTGAGACTGGACCTCTGAGGGACACCGGAGAGTAGTGTTTTTTCTTCTGATTTATATGGACCTAGAGTGATAACTTGTCTTCGGTCCTGCAGGAAATTCTTTAGCCAGGCCAAAACTGTGTGGTCCAGAGCTACTCTGAGGGATTGAACAGTATACAGTAGGGTCGACTCAGTGGAGTGTTGCGGTCTAAAACCGGATTTTTTATTTTTTATTTTATTTATTTATGACATTTGTTAAGCGCGCGCTACCCCCAACGGGGGTGTCCCGGCGCTGAGGACAGCAAAGACGTGGAACCTAAGGTTAGCAGCTGGAAAATAGTAATGTCTTCAGTTTAAATCTGAACTGCGATTCTGATTCAGTCAGGTGAAGATTTACTGGCAGGGAATTCCAGAGTCTGGAAGTAACCACCGCAAAAGCTCTACCACCTTTTCTAGCTCAATGGAATCGGGGGGGGGGGAGAGCAGGAGACGGAGGTGGGTAGATCTGAGAGCACGTGATGAATGGACTAGCTTCAACCTTCGTCTGAGATACCCCGAACCTTTACCGTTCAGAGCCCTGAAGGTAAGTACCAGGGCTTTAAACTGGATTCTGCAGGATATTGGCAACCAGTGAAGGTGCTTCAGGTGAGGGGAGATGGAATGGCGGTAAGGGACCTTGCAGATCAGCCTGGCCGCAGTATTCTGAACGATCTGCAACCGTTGTAGGAGAAAGGCTGGAACTTCCACGTAAAGGCTGTTAGTATAGTCCAAGTGTGAGGTAATAAGGGCATGGACTATAGTCTTCATAGAGTCCATTGGCAGGTAGGGGGAGATCTTTTTTATCATGGGCAGTTTGCCAAAGCAGGCAGAAGTCAGTTTATGAATTTGGGTCTTATAGGATAATTCGTTATCAATTTGAAAGCCCAGATTGCGCGCAACTTTAACAGGGGATGGCGGATTGATTGGGGTGAAGCAGATTTGCATCTTACAAAAATGTAGTAAATTGGCGGTTGACAAATTTTCTGTAATCTTGCTATGGCAAGGTAGAAGAGAAATCGGTCGTAAATTAGAGAGAGTAGAGGGGTCCGCAAGTTGTTTCTTTTGTAGTGGCTTTATAGCTGCAAGCTTCCATTCTGCAGGAATCCTAGCAGTTGCCAAAGAGGAATTTATTATTTGGTTTTTGATGGGATTTACGATGTCAATTATGGCATGTAAGATCAAGGGGGGACAGGGATCAAAAGGGGATCCTGATTTAGAGGTAAGGATCACCTGACGTGATTCTTCAGGGGTAATTGGTTTAAAAGTTTGTAAGGTCACCCTCTCTTTACCAAGAGTTGTGTCATTGTTGATGGGAAAAGAGAGGGGAAGTGAAAAATCTTTTTTGTAGTGTCAAGACTTTTTATTCAAATTAGTCTGCTATGCTGTTACAGAGGTACTGCGAGGGGGAAATTTCTTGATGCACTGCTTTAGGATCAGTAAAGGTGTTGACAATCCTAAAGTTGGCTTTCTGGTTAGAATTTGTTGTTTTAATTACTTCTGTGTAGTATACTTTTTGGGCTAATTTGATTTGGATATGGTATTTTTTGAGGGCCTCTTTAAAATTGCTTAGTTCAGTAAGCTCATAATTCCGACGCCATCTGCATTCTAGAGTTCTACACTAGGTTTGTAGATTTTACAGAGTTTGCAAGTAACATGGGGTGGAGGGCTTCTTCTTGGGGTGGCTGTTTTGTGGGCCAGAGGGTACAAAGCGGTCTCTGAGATTAAAGATCCACTTTGTGAAAAGCTGGTTGTCTACAGTTGGATCTCATGACAGGCTAGGTATGCAGGCTTGTGCAACTGGGAGAAGGTCAGGGTGAGTTGTCATCTCCTTCTACCTAGGCTTGTTTAATTGAGGAAGTCTGGCGTGCCCCTTTATGTTTTGTTTACTCTCGGTTACAACTTCAAACGGGATCAGCTTATGATCAGTCCAGGTTAAATCTACTGGCGGCTTATCGTTAAAAGAGTTCTGAGGTTGGAGCAGATACAATCTAGTGTGTGACTGGCTTTATGTGTGGCGGAAGGAATCTGCTGCTCTTAGCCAAGAGTGTCCATGATTTCCTTGAAGCATAGTGCCCCATGATCATTAAGTGTGTCGAGATGAATATTAATATCTCCCAGCAGAGTGAAATTGGAATATCTAAGGGTAAGTGAGCTCACTATGTCTCCAATATTTTCCAAAAATGCCTTGTACGGTCCCAGTGGACGGTAAAGTAATGCCCCTGCAAATACAAAGGAGTCTTCTATTTGAAAGCAGAAGCTAATACCGTCTGCTCCTTTTAAATCTGATAATTGAGATGTAGGACACCTCAAGGAGCTACGATGGATAATTGCTAAGCCTCCACCAGGTTGTTCTGGTCTATCCAGTCTCTGCATTAAATAGCCAGGGGGGAGGGCATTGACTATATCTGGATTACACCAGGCCTTCAGCCACGTTTCAGTTATGAAAAGGCAATCGAGATTGTCATTTATTTATAGATCATAAATATGTTGGGCATGCTTACACATAGATCAAGCCCACCGCGTAAGCAGGTTGTGGTGCAGTTTGCGGCTACAATATCCTGTAAAGGACTAAGAGCCTGTTTGTAGTTTTTGAAGCAGATTGTCCCTTTCCAGTTTCCTACATGCAAAAAATGTTTACAGTTTGGGAAGCTTCTATTTAGGGCTAAGATGCATTCCCTGTTAAGGCCCTGCCCTGAAATAGAAAAGACAGCATTTCTGGCCCTGGCGGGTTCCGGGAGCAGACAGGCTTGCCTTTGGCACGCCAGCTATGTGCATCCGCTGCACGCTCGATTTTCCATGTGACCTTAATGCTCCCCCCACCCGGAAATAGAGTTTAGGGCTGGACAACCAACCACCACCACAAGATGGCGACTGTCACAGCCTGATCCCCAAGCAATAATGAAACACTCTCTCCCCTCAAACGGAATGCAGCGGCGGACGGAGAGTGCAATCTAAGCAGGTAAACTAATGTGCAGATATTACAGGCTAAAAGCAAGTATAAAGTAAAAGGTACTACTCTGCCCCGTTGAGGTGCTCCCTTCCGTCCGCCACGCAGATTTTTTTCAGATTTGGAGGCAGATGTTGCGGAGGATGGGCTGATGGAACAGACTGACTCGGGAGACCCCATTATGGCATAATGGCCCCTTTCCGCAATTGGTGAGTCTCTCTGGGTTCCGCAACTGGGACAGTATTGGGATATCTACTCTTGGGTAGTTATGCGGGGCACGATTTTATAATCCTTCCAAGATATCCAGAAAGATTTCCAGATGCCGAAGACCCAATTTTTAAAAATATTTGCAATTTAGACATGCTATCTTCCCCAGTTTGGAGGGTCTGGACTCGCTGCCGGAGTTCAGCCTGGTGGGGGCCAAGGTATTTATGGGGGACCTTCTGGATCATAAGATTTTTAAAATGTATCAGTCTCTGGTTACGCACAGTTCCCCTTCATTGCAGCGTCTAAGGGAGGACTGAGAGTGAGATGTGGATCGGATGGAGGAAGAGAACTGGACAGAAGCTTTGGCTTCCCCGCGAGGGACAGCTATTGCGGTGAGCCTGCGGCATATTCAATTTAACTACCTTCATCGGGTTTATTATACCAGGGTCAATCTCTGGAGGGCCTGCTACACATTATATGGCATTGCGCAGTGCTAGCACGATTCTGGAAGGGGGTTCGGCTTGACTTTCCGAAGTGCTGGGGTGGGAGCTCCCTAATTCACCGAAGCTTGTCCTCCTACATGTGATGGAAGGGATCGGGGCAATATCTATAAGCATCATCTCATGCTCCTAGGTTTTACCCTAGTGAAGAGAGACATAGCTAGAGCCTGGAAGGTGGAGGTTGCTACCTTGGTCTCGGCCTGGAAAAATAGTATGGACTTTTGTATGGGCCTAGAGATCCCAATATTTGAAGCTAGAGGGTGCCCTCTGAAGCACTATAAAATCTGGAAGCGCTGGGCAGATTACCAAGGCCTGGAGCTTGAACCGCCGAGGGGGGACCGAAGCCGAGACCCATGGTGACCTCTGTGTCTTTTGTTGTTGGTCTCTCCCGTTCCATGCACCCCTTTGTGTCGTTCGCAATTCCTAGCCAGGGAATGGTATTGAGGATGGTGAGCTCGTGTGTTGATCAATGGCAGTTGAGTCAGTGATATGTTGTTCCAGAATAAGGAGACGGTGCGCAGGGGGTGGGGAGGGAGGGGGGGAAGCTGGTTGTTTGGAGGGTTTGATTTTATTTGTATTGCCTTTCATATTCTCCCGTCTTTAAAGATGCAAAATGGTCAAAGTCAATTTTTGTATCTTACATGCGACAGTTGTCTCTGGGAATCAGAGGGCTGCGTCATATGTGCTATTTTTACAAATCAAATCTATTTAAAAAAAGTAAAAGGTACGGCGATTCACTTTTAAAATCAATAGTGCAAATAGCAAAGTTAAGATAGTACAAGCCACCTCTACCAGGACTAGCGTCCGCTCTGGACTGGGCTAGAAGAAGGACCAAAGAATGACTGCCCTGCTGCACCGTGGAACAGGCAAGGAGAGGCTGCACCAGCGTGGACTGCATCTGTTGAATCAGTGGCTATGAAGGAAGAGGGACCGTGCCTGCTGTTTCCTGCTCAAAGAGAATGCATCTCTAGAGCCCAGCTAGAGCAAGAAGACTCCAGCGGCGAGCTGGATGACCTCCTGTTCACAGCACAGGGCCACAATACCTTAGAAGCCTGCTGGGGCATGTTGGTAGTCCAGAATATTCAGATCACCGCCAACCCCTGCTGTGCAGCACCAGGGACCAGGTCTTGATGCTCAAAGTATTACCAAGTTTCACTGAGCCGGGGAGAGTTGTCTGAATGCAGCTTTGTCACCCAGAAGATGAGTTATAGCCCAAGGAAGGATTTGGTCGTGACTGGTAGCCCAGCGGTGACTGGAATTCTACTAGCACCTAGAGGATGTCAAGGGATGTCTACCCTTGGGCCTCCTCACCAGGGCCACCTCACCCTCCTTCATAGGCCGAAGAGTAGCCCCAGCAAAACCCCCATCTATTGCATCACACCCATAGCATCCTTGAGCATCTTCAGTATCATTTATCTTTTGCATCAAAAACACTTCCATAAGAAGCCACTGTAACAGATAAAGGTGCCTGGAACTGACTGGAGACTGCTTCACCTGCCAAATTAACTATTTCTGAGGGCCTTGTTGGTTCCCCTGACTGGCTCCCTACTGTAGTCAGTCACCTAAAGTGACTAAGTGTCCTCATTGCAACTAGCCCGTTTTGGTTAAAAACATTTCTAAGATTAAAATTCGTTGAATTTGCCAATGCTTGTTCACGAATGAGTGAAATGCTTTGATTTACTATACTTTTAAATTATACATCTCTGGAACCCTCTGGTGAATCATTTTCGTTGTGGTGTCTAAAAATACAGTTAATTTTTAGGTTTCGACCTGGCGAGGGGCACGAAGTGCCCCTCCCAGTTTGAAAACTTTTGTTTTCAGTAGGGATCTTCAGACCGCCTCTGTTTCCAATTGGCTAGCTCCATAAATGGAGGCTAGCCATTGGGAGACAGAGGCTGTCAATCGCGCTTTCTCTTGAAAACGCGATTCGGGGGCGTTTCTGGGGCTTTTTTTAAGCCCCGCCCCTTTGTCCCGGGCCGCGCTGCGATTGGCTGCCGGCCCGGGACACCCCCGTGACGTCATTTCCCGGGCCGCGCTGTGATTGGCTGCCGGCCCGGGACACCCCCGTGACGTCAGCCAATCACAGCACGGCCCGGGACCTGACTTGTTCAATGTTTGTTATGCATGCCTTCTCTAGTAAAGATAATTTAACAAGAGTAAACCTCTTCGTCTTATCCTGTCATTTTTTCAGTTGTTCGATACTCCCTTGTATGCATGCAGTCGGGTGGGAGGTTTGCACGTGCAACCTAATTTTTTTCCTTTTTTTAAATGACAAGTCCGCTTTGTAAGTGTATTTTCCAATTAGTTGCTGTCATTTCAAATGCTGTGTCTGGCTCAGCCAATAAAGAGTTCGCATGATTTTCCCTTTGCATCCAAGTTCTGTCAGAGGCTGTTTATCTGCAGCCCCATGTTACCAGATGACGTCTCCTCCTCGCGCAGCACTGGCTGGGCGACTGATAGTCTTTCAGCACTAGTTCTGAAGGGCAGTCACTGGTATCTACGCGCGCGGCGTGGAGCCGAGGGCAGCCACTCGTACTTGCGCGCGAGGCTTGGATCTCGTGAAGGGCTCTTAGCGAGGCAGGGCTCACGTATCTGTGCGCGCGGCTCGGAGCTCGTGAAGGGGCTCGTGGCCAGGCAAGGCACTCGTATCTGTACGCGCGGCTCGGAGCTCGTGAAGGGGCTCGTGGCCAGGCACCGAGATGTTCTACTCGGGCATGCTGACGGACTCGGGGAGGAAGGAGACCGAGATCAGGGAGGCAGCAGCTCTCCGGCAACAGAGGAGGATGAAGCAGTCGGTGCAGTTCATGCACAAGGACTCGGCAGACCTGCTGCCTTTGGACGGGCTGAAGAAACTGGGGACATCAAAGGACACTGTGAGCATTCACTAATTACACCCGTCCCTCACCCTTATTTTCATCTAAGAAGATCTCATTTTAGAAATGTTGTGACTGGAGGGGGGGGGAGGGGGGGAGTGTGAAGGAAGTGTGTTCAGGGTACGTGAGCACGCGATGATTACATATATACAGAGAGAGAAGACGTAGTAGCATCATTTATATAATGCGTTAATAGGCTAAGCCTATCAGATTGCTTAGAGCGCCAGCACTAGTGATGTTCATCTGTGTTCTGTGGTACTAAGATAAAGTACATTGAGTTCATGTGATGTTTGATGTTCGTTTCTCGATGTTTTGGCGGAGATTCTTTAAGCTTCATTGCTCTCATGCTGTGGGGCGTTAACAGCTGATAATTACTCTTTCCTTCGTTTTGTCCCCTCCCTCCTGGTTATCATTAGTGGGCGATTTACAACAGCAGCCCTTATCCCTAGAGGGTAGTACAACATGATTATTATACGTTTTAATTTTAGTACTGCTGCGTTTACGTTTTTAAAAAAAATATTTTTATTTTAATAGATGAAAACATTAAATTACAAATTCATGTAGTGATAAAAGCATAACAATCAACATTTCTTCCATCAGAAGTCTCCGCTATAACCAATTAAAATATCTTTTGTGCAACATTTCGATTCTAAAATTCCGAGAGAAACTGATAAATATCACTTACATACAAGACAGAAAATGCTAACAATCTTAAATAGCAGCTTCTTGATTCATTTATCCCCCGCTAAAATACAAATTAGATTAGCACCTGGAAAACCTATGTCCATACAGTTTTCCCCCAAAGTGCTATTGTGCGAAAAACACATAAATGGATTATTATCTGAACGTTCAATGTGCCTGCTAGGAGAGAACATTATAATATTGTATCCGTCTTCTATACGTGGCCTTTCATCCCATCTATTATTTTTAAACTTCTTAGAGACAATGAGATTGGAATCGGGCACGGGCATTTATCAATCATTAACCGCTGACAATAAAGAGAACCCTGCCCATATCGCTTCCTGATCCGTCGAAGTTGTATAGATTATTTTTTTTATATATATAATTTTGTGAAGTGTCGCCATCCATGTCGCCGTAGAGCACTTAATTTCGAATCTTTTACTTGCTTGGGGGAACATCGCATTATCGCGGCAGGTTATTGAAATGCAGCCTAATGAAAGCTGAATACGCCGATACATGCAATCTTAGTTCGCGCCCAAAGTGTCAGTAGACTATTTCTGTATCCCATTTAGAAGTGTCCCTATATTCACATCCCAACACAATAAGGTTATGTTGTTGCACGTCCCTCCAAGACCACTGGTGGATTGTGGAAGGCGTTGTGCAGGGCCGTAGCTTTCATATGTGCAATAGGTGCAGTGGCACCGGGGTCCAGAGGCCTGAATGACCCATTGAACCCCTGCTTATTTTGCATTTTAGGCATTTCCTCTCTTGCACTCTGGCCCATGACACACTGGCTAGCTACTGGTGTTGTGATGCTGTGTAATACACCCTCCTGTCCTCTCTCACCCTTCCACTTCCGTCAAAAGGCTAACCACTACAGCGAGTAGCGTGGACAGTAGCAGGAGAGATGTATCTGTTGGACACAATAGCATGCAATATTTTCTCAACTCTCAAGGCAGCATACACCTTCAGTGGGCGGCCGAGTAACGGGCTTTGAAGATTCACGTGGCGCTGTGTAAAAGGTGAAACGCAATTAAATGTGATCTATAAAGATTGCGTTTTGACTAAATGCTTTAAGGGTTTAGACTATTTTATGAAGCTGATCATATTTGTGTTGCTCTGACCTCTTGAAAATCCATAAAATCTAAACCGTAATCAAGTTAGATCTCTCCTCGTTCAGTGTTCCAAAGTGTTCTTGATCCACGAGATTTACGTTCTAATGGCAGCTCCCTCGCCCGATCACAGCGTGTGATTCTGGACACATAGCTTCACCTCGTGCCTCATTTCCCCATACTTTCCAAAACAGAGACGGCTTGGACACCGACTGACGTGCATATAAAGCGCTGGATAAGTAAGTGGGCGCTGCACGGCATTGAGTGCATTCTGTGATAATCCACGCCCTGGCGCTCATCAGCATAGACTCGGGGTTCTAGAAATGGTAAATTGGAGACTATATTCAACAGATGAGGCCAAGTCACCTGGCACGACCTCATTGAAACTGTTCAGCAAATTGTTCTTTTATCTGTCACCATGGAGAGGACTAGACCCAATTGCTTCTTTAGGTTCACAGAGCTGCTCTGTGCCCCTCGGAGCAGAATGGAAAGCCAGCAGGCTTCCGCCGCAGAACATGTCACAGGGGCATGCTACTGGCGTGTTCTTCGGCAAAGCTCTCTTAGTAGATTCATCCGGGCTCCTTTATTAACATTAGTGCGCTCCGTAACCATCAGCTCGTAAGGTCACTGGGTGAACGTGCTTCTTGTAATTCCGTACTTATAATTCCAGGTATGTGAACAAATACCAAATGCATTCAATCAATCAAGGGTTTGTAGAGTGCGGCAAATCCCTCAAGGCGCTGGACTTGCTAACGGCTTTGTGGTGATCTGTTCACAGGAACAGCCAGGTCTTGAGTCCGTTCCTGAACTGCTGGAGGGAAGAGGTGGTCCTGAGGTGCATAACTACTAGATGGATTTCTTTGCCTTCCTTCCAAGGCCAATCCTGTCGCCCGTCTCTTGTGACATCACTTTGGCGCGATGACGTGCAGGCGACATGATGTCACACGGATATCAAAAGATGGCAGGCTCCTCAGACACGTGATAGGGCGCTGCGCAGCTCTTAGGGGTGTATCAGGTCTCCCCCCAACCTCACACTGCTGCTCCTCTCTCCAGAGACTGTGTCAGCCACAATGTGACTGTGGTCCCATAGTTGGTATCCCTTCAGCCTCCCTGCCTTTTACACTTTTACCTTTGTTACTTCCAGCCTGACTTTTACTTCCATAACAAGCATAGGCTTGAACCCATTCCTTCCATTCATGAGATTAATCTTTGGACAGTTTCCACTGTGAATATTGTATACATTATAGTTTGGGTAATTAGCGGTCCTTCACTCAAGTCTACTCAGCCTCCAACATCACACTTCCATGCCCAGACGCCACCAATGTATCTAAGGCATGTTTTGTCTCCCTGATTTATTATTTGTGCTAGATTTCTTATAGTTAGCCTCTGCTCCCCAAACTGCCACTCGTGCACCCTTTTACTTTTCTAGTTGCACTTTGTTGTTGTTGGAGTCGTCCTGCTGAGTTCCACGTACTTCTGAATTGGCAGGCTTCTTGCTATCTTTGTCACATTCTTGGAATATCATAGCTTTATTTTTCACCTATTGCTTCATGTATACATTATATAATTTTGGAAAGCTAGGGAGTGTCAAATTATGTTAGTTCATATTTTTCTGCCCCGTTTTAGCATAGGGCGCTATTCCTAAATCCTTGTGTTGAAAAAGGTATAGGGCTATTTGAATTACGAGATTCTACGGTCTCTTCAGATCCCACATAACTACGGATTTATTGACCTTGCCTCATAATCTGCTGCATAATTTGCCGATTGTCTCAACAAATCTTTCTACTTCAAAATAATCAACAGTTACAAAACAAAAAGGGCCTCACGTTGTTCTGTGCAGTTGCAGACACCTTGCAAGAGTTAATTGATCACCTTCCAATTGCAGATTGTTGTATTCAGATGGTAAATTGATAATAATGAAGGGCAACTTTGCCCTGACACAATTAATAGTTTTTAAAATGACAAAGTAACATAACAATACTGCTACAGATTAAGCCTCATTATTCCACATAAGTTGCTTTTTCTTGCTGCATAATTATCTCAACCCTGCTGCAGGATTTGGTCTTTCAATGCTGCATAATTTCAGTGCCCCTGACGTCACATGTTTAAGACTAGAATCCATATGTTGTACCTGTCACTGGCCCCTCTCTATTAGGAACCCAATCTGGTCTCTTTTCATCAATGCAAAGCTTTACAACTAACTCTTTGAGGAGTCATAATCATAATAGTCAAGAATGTTTTTTATTCTGGCTCTAACTGTCACGTGCAGCTCTCCTCGCCATCAGACCGCTCATGTTCAGCAGTGCAATGGCGGCACAATCATTGGAGTGGCGGAAGCTCTATCATTTTATGTTAGGATAATAGTCATGTAATGAGTTTTGAAGCTGGGCACCCATAATGCATTGTTTGCAGATTTCTCATTGATGGCAATCAAGATTTTTGGCGAAGTTATTGTTTGTCTATGAAGTGAAGTTTGGACTGCTCATTGTAATTTTAGTGATGCGATAGCACATACCTTTTGACAGATGACATTACAGGATTTGGCATTCTATGACCTTCAGCTCAGGTCCTGGGTCATGTATTTTTTTCCCAAAGATCTTTACTGGAAATTCTGATGCTGCCCCAAGTCATTACATTGTGACTGATAAATGGTAGAAACTATATATTACCAAAACAAGCGAAAAGGGGTCGCAGGCTGCTTCACAGACATAGCACGCATGCAGCAGTGCAGAAAAGCCCCAGACGAAGTAGTATGTTTTGGAGCTGCTTATGTTATGCCTGAAACCGGTCCTCTGAAGTTTGTTTCCGGTCCAGGGAAGACATGGCTTGGCGGTTCGGGCTGGACTGTTCCCATGAGGCACAGGGTCAGACTGATTTGCATATAGCCATGTCTGAACTGGGGTGGCAGAGTGGGCTAAAGAACGGTGATGGATTAAACCCAGATCTTTTGACTGGGTGTGAGTGTTTGATTGATTCAGATGCTCCGTCCATCACCACCCCCTTTTGTACCGCTTTTGGCCGCCATAAGTGTGGCAGGGTATGCTCAGAGATGAGTCCCTTGCTCACTTTGCCACTGGATTCAAGCAAGCCGGGCTGAAGACGGCTGGAATGCCAGAAACCAGTCCTCGGAAGCTTCCGGTTCAGGGAAGACATGGCTTGGCGGTTCGGGCTGGACTGTTCCCATGAGGCACAGGGTCAGACTGATTTGCATATAGTCATGTCTGAACTGGGGTGGCAGAGTGGGCTAAAGAACGGTGATGGATTAAACCCAGATCTTTTGACTGGGTGTGAGTGTTTGATTGATTCAGATGCTCCGTCCATCACCACCCCCTTTTGTACCGCTTTTGGCCGCCATAAGTGTGGCAGGGTATGCTCAGACATGAGTCCCTTGCTCACTTTGACACTGGATTCAAGCAAGCCGGGCTGAAGACGGCTGGAATGCCAGAAACCGGTCCTCGGAAGCTTGTTTACTGTTTGTTCATGAAAATGACCTTATGGTTTAAGGGCTTCCAGGCAGGAGTTTCGAATTTAACAAAATGACCTCTTAATGGTAGAAAAATTATTAGGTTAATAAAACTAATAGGACAAAACAACTGTAACACAATATGAGTGAAACCCTAATAAACATATGTACAGAAAATATTCTCAAATTAAATTAAAGCAAAAGAAAAATTGCATTTAATGGTTTTCGAAGTACAGTCTCAAACGATGGCAAAATATGGATTCATAATCACATTTGGACCATCAAATTGTTTTTACCATGCATATGCCTTTACCACGCAATGGAAAGTATATATATGAAACATATATATCCATATCCTACTGGCGGTCGCCAGTAGGTATATATAGTTAGGATTTTTAGGTTTCGACCTGGCCGTAGCGCTGCGAAGCAGGGCTACGCCCAGGCGAAAACTTTTGTTTACAGTATGGGGGACTTGAATCCGCCCCTTCTTCCATTGGCTAGCTCCATAAATGGAGGCTAGCCATTGGAAGAGAGTGGCTGTCAATCACGCTTTCCCCGTGAAAACGCGATTCGGGGGCGTTTCTGTGTCTTTTTTTAAGTACCGCCCTCTCCTCTTCCCATTGGCTGGAATTTTACCTTCCAGCCAATGGGAAGGGGAGAGCGTGAAAAACACGCCCCCGGATCTGCCGGCCGGGACACCCCCGTGATATCATTCCCCGGGCCGTGCTGTGATTGGCTGCCGGCCCGGGACCAGACTTGTTTGTTTGTTCTCTCCTTTATGAGGTAAGTTGTGCCGTGTCTTTGTTTTCGGCCCCTCCCGCTCGCTGTCAGTGTCTTTGTTTTCGCCCCCTCCCGCCCGCTGTCCGTGTCTTTTTCACCCCCCTCCCGCTGTCCGTGTCTTTGTTTTCGCCCCCTCTCGCCCGCTGTCCGTGTCTTTGTTTTTGCCCCCCTCCCGCCCGCTGTCCGTGTCTTTGTTTTTGCAATGTCCCCACGTCTCGTGCATGGACACCTGTACACTCGCAAGCCCGCACCGTCAATTATTACCAAGTTACACTTTATTCTAATTAAACCCATTCCGGTCTGACAAACACATGGATCGGTACACAGGCTTTGCCCTCCCCAGTTTCCAATCCCAAATGGAGACAAGGTTTTGCTGAGGAAGGCAGACCGCTTAGGCCCCGCAAGAAAGAACCCAGTGGCCCATTATGAAATAAATCAGCGAGGCAAAGAGAGGAAAACACACTGCAGAGTGAACGAGTTCGCATCTCGACCTTTGACCCTGCCCTGGTGCCTCTGGACCTAATAGCTCGCCGCGTGTATGTCTGCACGGAGTCTCGAGTGCGCACAAAGGCACAGCCCGATCACCTCGCTCGCGGTAAGGCTGTGTGCAAAGGGTCACCTTGCTGTGTACACAATTATTTTATGTCATGCGTGCGCCCTCCCTCACCGCTTGCATGCCTGTGTGCCGACACGTCCTTGGGTCTGACATTTCTGATCTATATATCTCTCATATACATAAATTCACAAAAATCCCTGCGCTGGACACGTTCGCCCACAGGGTTAAGTTGCAGTAGATTTGCACCGAAGTACACAGTGCCGTCTTGTGTGGGCAAAAAGTGCTGCAGCAACAAATAATGTGGGAATGCAGGAACCACTTTATGTTACAGTATATGTACGGTTACTTTGTGGCATGCATGTATGTGCTAGGCACCTTACTGCGTATGTATGTTCGTATGCAGGGCCAGCTGTGTGTGCGAAATCACCCAAATGTACGGATGTGAACACGTACAGCGTCATCTTATGTATACCCATATAGTCAACAACATATTTGAACTCGGTAATCTTACCACACTGTGTGTATGTATTAATGGTCACCTTACTATGGGTGCAAGCATACACCAGGCTATTTTGTGTGTGTGTGTGCGCGCGCACCGAGCCTAAGCTCTGGTTGTGTGCGCACACCCAAGGGATCCCCACTTTGTGTATGTGTGCAGTCATTGCTGCACTGTCACCCTGTGCGCGCACACGAAGGGTCCCCACAGTGAGTTAACCTCTCGGCTCACATGTCCACACAGGACTGCCTTGATGTGCTTAAAATCATTTCAATGTGTTCATACGTGCACATATTTGACTGTCTGCTACTACAGATCCAGGCTTTGCACATCCATGCATAGAGCGACCTCGAGCGTGTTCACAACTCCCGAGAACTCACACACACTGACGAGCAGCAAAGAGCGGAGACTGCCATCAGGAGGATGCGTGGTACCCTAGTGGTCGCGAGACCTTAATATTTCCAGCTGCGCGATGCTGCAGTAATGCTGGAAGGGATGCAGAAATGTACCGAGAAAGCTAGGTGTACCCGAGGCGAAAATACAGTAGTACTAAAACAAACGTGTTTGAGTTCGTAGTAGTACACTCCTGTTTATTTGACAGATTAATCTTTTATGTTGTTCGACTTTCTTCTCTATAGAAGCCCGGTGCCTATAGCATACGTCACTCGGCCTCTCGCTTGATGTTCCCTCCAAAAAGTTCACTTGTTGTTGGCAGGAAGAGGACGCAACCCGCACGCAGGTGGATCAAGTTGCACAATAAGCCTCCTGACCCATGACACAAACAAGCGTTTCCTCCTACAATACATGCCAAGGCAGTCCGCGAGCCATTCCCTCCATCTCTGCCTCCCATCCCCGGCTCTCAGCACAGGTTTCTGGTAAACCCTGCTCTTGTTGTTCGTGCTGCCGCTTTATTTTTTAGAGGCACTGCAGTTTTGAAAGTTCCAAGCTCATTTCTTGAAACTGCCTCCCCGCGCATTGGAAGGCGCATTTAGAACCAGGACAGACCAGCTGAGAAACACTTGCTCAAAGCCCCCCTCCCCCCAGAGAGGTGGGGGGAGGCCAACACCCCTTCCTTTGTGTAGAAAGGTTTAGCTCGGTGTTAAAAGGCAGAGATGTTTAACGTGCTACAAATGAGGGACGAGTTCTCACACAATCAATCACCCCTCTCTTCACAGCACAAGGACAGAGGTTTTTTTAGGTTTCGACCTGGCCGGAGCACTGCGAAGCACTCAGAACCAACACCTAATTACAAATTTTGTCATTTACAATGCCAATAGCTCTAACTTTTCCAAAGGCGAAACCGTTGCATTGTAAATGCTTGTTATAAATTGGTGTTGTATTTCTTGGGTGTCTTGTCAATTTCTTCTACAATTGTTTTGGTGCTTTGCAAACGCTTTACAACTGTTCATTTGTGTAAGCCTTGCTGCTCAGAGCCACAGTTACCCAGGGTTGATCTGAAGGTTTGACAAACGAAACCTACTGGTGCTAAGAGGGTTGGTAAGTGTATTACACTCTGAGGTTGGACAATCACACTATATAATACACCCAATTTTCTCTTATTGGTGCTTAGCGGTGGGATCCAGAATGAGTGTTTAGCAATACCTTACAGTTGTTGAAGTCTAAGACCACTGAGAATCCGCCAAGTGGACACCTAGAAAAGAAGTTCTTGTACCTCCCAAGCAGTTGCTGAGTAGTTGTCGACTTCAAAGGATTGTTCCACAGGATTGCTCAAACCTTTCAAAGAGTTGAGAAAAATGTGGAAAAATGGTGGCAAAATTCCAAAAAAGTTTGAAAAAGTTTAAATAAATGTTTACAAAGTCTCAGGAGTCACATTTTCAGCAGGAAAACACCGAGCTTGTCATGGCCAACCTGTTCTTCAATAGAGATGAAATGACGGCTTTTTGTGAGGACAGGAAGATCAACATAGGAGCTAAGGCCAGGAAAAATGAGTTGATCAGAACCCTCAAACCCTAGGAAGCGGCCCACAGTGTGCCTCCACTCCTGAAAAAGAAATTGTCCCAAGGTAGTGGGGACAATAATGATGTGGAGGATGACACCAATAATTATTTTGGAGGGTACAAGTGGGCATCTACCCCCCTACACCAGGCCAAAGGTGACTTCTAGAGGAGGCTCCATCATTAAGCAGAGGTCCATGCAAAGAAAGCATAGCAGCACTGGACCTGGAGGAGAGACCCACAGCCTTGGCCGAAAGACTGGCCCTGGAAGATAAGAGGCAGGTTGGGCCTAGAGTCCAGAGAAAATGGCTGAAGCAGAGTTGTAACTGGAGGTGCTGGCAGGGGTGCCCCTGAGGCCAGATTGCTCAAAGGGATTGTCCTTAGTTATGTCCAGGGGGATGACACAGACAAGTGGTTGGCATCATATGGCAGAGCTCCTAAAATGAAGAAGGTGGGTACACAATATTGGGGAACACTTCTGTGGGAGTTAGTACCACTAGTTGGTAGCGAAGGATTGCTCACACTTGAGGATGAGCTAGCCGAGTTCTACCCACACATGAAGGCAGCCCTTGGGGACCTATTTAGTTTGTTGACAGAAGAGGATAGACAAAATCTTAGTACAACACATAAGGGGGCTTCACAGACATGGATGGACTTTGTTGACACTTCAGTTAAGGAACTAGATGGTTGGATTAAAGGCAACAAAGTAGACAATTGAATGGATCTACATTTTAATTTTCAAGGAAAATATTTTAACAAATAGTCACTTGGAGAAGTTGCACCAGCCACTTTGTTGCCTTTAATCTCCTGTGCCCTCAACGGTTGCATGAGTAGCCTGTCCCCGGACAGCTCTCTGTCCTCCTGGGGTGCCATGCTAACAACTTACAAGAAAGGAGACAATAGAGGCTTGCGCAGGAGAGAAGTGTTACCTCCCTCCTACAGGAAGCCACAAGGGTGTTGGCCGAAAAAGCGAGCTTCAAAGGAGAAGCCGTGTTTGAAGTGCAAATGGGTAACACTTGGGAGAGGGGCTGCTATATTGTCTAGGTAGACAGGCTCACACAAGGGACAGAGAAGGGGAAGGGGAAACCAGTTGCCAAATCAGATTTCCTGGGGTGTGTAGCCCCCTTGGAAGCCACACCTCTGGGTTGGTCTACGGGGCTCTGGACGTTGAGACGGGTTCTGCCATCTTGGGAGTGGGCAGAATGGTGCATCCTGGGATAGTCAGATGCCACACTTCCCAGGAAGGGGTCAACAGGAGGAAGGGAATCTAGTATTCTATTGGCTACTAACCGGGTCTACCCAGAGAGCGCATTCTGAGCATAAATAGAGGCACCCAGAACTCAGATTTCAACTGGACTGGAAAAAGTACCGAAGGTGGACTTTCATGCTGCTGCACTCTGAAACCAGCAAAGAGAGGCTGCACCGGCATAGACTGCACCTGCTGAACCTACTGACTAGCTAAGAAAAGGGACTGTGCCTGCTGTGTACTGCACAAGGAGAAGGTGTCTCTAGAGCCCAGCCAGAGCAGACAGCCTCCAACGATTATCTGGGGGACCTGTTCACAGCATAAGGCCACAACAGCTGAAAAGCCTGCTGGGGCAATTCAACAGTCCAAAATCTTCAGATCACTGCCATAGAGCACCAGGGAACAGGGTCCATTGCTCAAAGTTGCACCCAAGTTTGCTTGGCCCAGGAGAGTCGTCTGAGTGCAGCTTGGTCACCCAGAAGATTATTTATCGCCCAGGGAAGGATATGGCTGTGACTGCTATACCGGGATGACTAGTGGCATCTGGACTTCTACCAGCACTGAGAGGACTTCAGGGACCACTGCCCTGTGACCAGGTCCACCTCAGCCCCTTCATGGACTGAGAAGTAGCTGCATAAGGACCCCCATCAACTGCTTCTCATCCACAGCATCCTTGAATATCTTCATCCCTCATCCCTTGCATCAGAACCACTTCCATAGGAAACCTCTGCAATGGATAAAAGGGCCTGAAACTGGCTGGAGGCTGCTTCACCTGCAGAGGTAACCGCTTCTGAGGTCCTTGTTGGTCCCTCTAACTAGCTCCCTATTGGGGTTAGTCACCTAAAGTGATTCTAAGTGACTGCATTACAACTAGCCCAACTTTTGGGTGAAAATATTTCTAAGTGTCAAATTTGTAGAATTTGCCAATGCTGGTTCGTGGTTCAGTGAAATACCTTGTAAATTATATACCTCTCGAATCCTTCCGTGGATCTTTTTCATTGTAGCGTCTAAAAATAAAAAATAAAGAGTATATTTTTATAAATTGCTGTCAAATTTCTTCTGTACCTTGTCGATTGCTTCAATTGTTTTTGTCCTGTTTAAATGCTTTACATTTGTTCCTTTGTGTAAGCCTTGTTGCTCAGAGCCACAGCTTCCCAGGGCTGAGCTGATGGCTTGACAAACGAAACCTTCTGGTCCTGAAGGCGTTGGTAAGTGTATTATACGATGAGTTTGCACAGCCACATCATGTAATACACCCCATTTTCTCACAGCTAGGTATGGCATTTCAGAGGAAATGATTGCGGACAACAGGGTGCAATTTGTTCTTGAAGAGTTGAGAATTTTTAGGAGTGTAGCTTTAGAAAATCTTACAATAACATGGTATTCTCTCCAAGCCAATGACTCAGTAGAGAGAAGGATTTGAATCACTTTGCTCAAGTACAAATGATGTTAGTGCAAGGAAAGAAAGTGACGTCAGCTCAACGAGGCCTCAACAAATCTACAAAAAGCTGACAGACTTGCAGGTCTTTTACTCTTATGGTGAGTGGGTCATTCAGGTTACTACCTGAATGACCCACTCACCGTAAGAGTAAACAATTCAACCAATATCTTGAGGTAAACGTGCTAGAGTAGAAATGATTTGGTATGAAAAGCTGTGACCTACTATTGGAGTACTCCTTGCATACAGTAGTTAGCCAAGAGGGCTACAATATTAAGTCACAGCTTCTCAAAGCAACATAATAGTAGGCGGATGGGTGGGTACTGTCAGGGATTACAGCAAGAGCAGGGTCTGGACCCAAATTAGTGATTGGCACAACCCACTCAAGTGGCTACACCCAAGGGCCACTGGGTAGAGAAGCTTAATTGAAATGAAGAGGGAGGTTGTTGTGCCTAATATATCAATAATAGTATCGTGTTTCGCCCTTGGGGCCAATAGGCCAAGTGCTTTTTCAAGGCCAAAGCATCTTGTTAATAGTCGTGTGACTGGTTAATTATCATCACAATGCAGTCTCTGCAGTCCCAAAATGGTGAAAGGTCCAAACAAGAAAACGGGAGAATGTATTTTGGATTATACTATCACAGGATACTATTATTGATATATTATGCACAACAACCTCCCTCTTTATTTCTATTAAGCTACTCAAAGCAACATGTTTGTGACTTAAGTCCAATACACTTTAGGTCAAGTGGGTTTGCAAAGACATCTTGGGGACACTCTGAAAGATTCCCTGGGAGTGGATTCTGCCCATTGCTTACCATTGGTTTGCAACTGACATTTGCTTGCTTTCTATCTGCTGGCTTTAGTTGTTTTAGGTTGTCCAGTCTGTCTTTGTCCCACCTGTGGAACACAACTTGTTCACCATCTAGTGCTTCATTTCTGTAAACAGGCCTTTACATGTTGTTCTTGTCACATTTGCTGTGCATTCAAGACAGAAGTCAAGTGGCAGGCTCTATCTTCTGAGGGAGCCTGGTGTTTATTTTTCTTTCTCTGACTTCTAAGTGGAAGGGTTTATGTGATAATCCTGCTGGGTACCATTTGAGATGAAAGGCTGTAGGATATTTTTTCGCGCACACAACAAAATGTAAATGTCTGTAAATTAACTGAGTAAATATTTCAGAATATATCAGGATAAGAAAAAGACAAATGAAGCACATTTTTCTGAAGTGTGGAGGAAACAGATCAATACACTTGGTGATGCCATTAGCACACATTATCATTTGTATGCTGTTTAGTTTTATCTGTAAAACTGTATGGCTGCAAATGTAATGGTCATTCCTATTGAAAATGTGTTGTCTGTAATTGCAGTGTGCTACCACACCATGCATACCTCACTCTATGCAACTTCCCTTTACAGCATGCTACTCTCCTCTACCCCACACCACTCCACTCCAAAACACTTTCCTACACTCTATGCAACACCACTTTAAGCCCCTCCACTCTGTCACTCCACTCTACAACAACATTCCCCTCTATGCCACTCCATTCTACACCACCATGCAGGGCTTTATGGGATACTAGTGGTCTCTTTGAGTCCATAAAGGCACAGAAATTGTTTTAAACTCACATAATACCAGCCTAGGAGGCTACAATCTCCTGCTATCCTTCTCCTAATTTTACAAATAAGGTTTGTGAAAGAGATTTTTACTGTT
The DNA here is from genome assembly GCF_964263255.1 of Lissotriton vulgaris. NCBI lineage: Eukaryota > Metazoa > Chordata > Amphibia > Caudata > Salamandridae > Lissotriton > Lissotriton vulgaris. The sequence continues at coordinate 960,303,519 of NC_141685.1, read as the reverse complement.
TATTCAACAGTTGCTTCAATATTATACAATTTATATGAGGTTTTTCCACCCTTTTGCAAGTACAATATAAAGAATTCCTCCAGTGTAGCCTAATTTTATAGGCTGCATAATATGTTCTTTCATAAGTGTTTCTGTAGGCCTTCCTATAGAAAGGTGAATGTCTACACTTAACAAACTTACTATGGTAAAGTGCTCTGGGAATCCCACATGTGGGCGGAACTATTCAAAGGCTTTAGATCATCAGTGGAGATCCCCCCAAGACAGAACTCAAATGATGCTATTAACAAGCGAGATGGCAATCGCTTTATATCTAATAGGCTATGCTGCAAACTGGCATTTATACACTGCAATTACCATCACCCTTCTAACATCACATTTGCAAATTCTAAGCGCAGTTACATGATTCGTCTGGCGCAACAGAAGACACAAAGGCAATATCCACCTAGATCTGTGTTTGGAGTCCTTTAGCACAAAAGAATAATAAAGATTTTCCATCTCGTCAGCATGACCGCATGCTGGGCACAAAATAGACCTATCCTGCAATAGCAATCATGTTGAGGTGAAAAAAACAATGGGCTAAATGCCGAATTACAATAACAGTGATCTTCTGCGCGCAGGGCAAATGAAGTTTAGGAATTCTTCAGACGTAGGCACGTTTTTATGCAAAAACATGGTACGGCTGCCTGTGGAACTAGATGACACGCTATGGGTACCAAATTGTGCCCAGAACCTTGATTTAACAACAGCTGCAGTGGATATCAAAATAGAGGAATATAATTGCCTAATCCCAAATCATATAGGGACTCTGGCATAGACCAACCCCTGAATTTTCTGAGTGCTACATAAGCTCAAGATATCTATAAGGCTATCTCTATATGGTTGTAGTTCCTCAGTAGACTATATACGAAGCTGATAGAGTGTTAGCCTTGGTCTAGCCAGCTCTGAAATGGGATTGAATGCAAGAGCTAACCTAAGGGGAAGCAAAGGGGTGCCTCTCCCCATGCGCACAAGGGCTCAAATGAATTTATGCTCACCAAGCAATCCCTAGGGAAGCTGTAGAGCAGTGGCCCATTACCTCTGCTCCATATAAGACAACACTACAAGCTTGAGCCTGACGTATTTCAAATTGCTGGAAGGATCGGATACCATAGGACCCTCTTAGCAAATTTAAGGATAACCAAAGCCCGACGGTTAATCAGAAGAGAACTCTTATAGATCTGGGAGCCCCACAATTCTGAGTACAACAAACAAAGCTTTAAATACTCTAATTCCTTGACCCTCCCCTAAACTTCCCCTCCGAGGCTGATAGTTCCTCTGGCATACCTCCCGTTATGATAAATCATGTGCTTAGTTTTAAGGTGTTACATTTTGAGGAAATATAACTCACAAAATAGAATAAATCTATCAATAAGGGTTTGGAGACCGGATTGTGTCTTAGAAAAGAGGAAGGTATCATACGTATAAAAGAGCAAGAAGCCTCAGGCTATCTAAAATTGGGATAGGATTTGCACATTTCATCAAAAAGTCTACACAATCAATAATGCATAAAAGAAACGGTTGGGGCCATAACACACCCTGGTTGCACTCCTTTTTCAATGGCAATTTCAGGGTCAATTCACAGTTTGGGGATCAGCGAATCTGTGCATAATTCCACTTATGGAATCGCAGAATAATATTGAGCAGTACAGGCCAGAGAGTGCATCTCATAATTTCCCTCTCTGGACAAGGTCAAAAGCTGCTAGATGCTCAATAAAAGCAACAAAATGTGCCTCTCCTCTACCAATGTCAACTGTCTTCCACTTGGCCGTCAAAAAGCGAAAGACCTGATCCACTGTTCCAGTCTTAAGTCTAAAACCACTTTGCAAATAGGTGAGAATATAGTTCTATTCAACCCACTCCAATGGATTCCCCAAGACCTGCTTATAGGAGAACTTTTGCAAGTTGTCTAGCAAAGGGCAGTATTTGATCCGACAATTAAGACTTCCTTTTTTAAAAACCAGGACAATCTTGGCTTCCTTCCACATTATTGGCATCACAGTCCCAGCCACGATTGCACTGGAAACCACCTTAATATAGGGCCCCCAAATATTCGGATCGGATATGAATAGGTTGAATGGACTCTTGTCCCACCCAGAAGCCTTACCCTGCTTCTGTGAAGAAACCGCTGGCAAAGGAAACTGGGGAAGATGGCAACTATACAATTTGGACAGCTCGATCCTAATTGCAGTGTTGCACCTGAGCGAGTTGTGATAGAAGGGAATAAAAGTTTTTAAAATGAGCCATCCACTCACTCAGGTGGATGGACATCTCCAAAGTTTTGGCCAAATTCCAAACACACTGGATCACTATCCGCTAGATTACATTTAACATCTCTACTGATAGAGGCCACTAATTCAATGTTTTGTTCGCCCACATTGCTTAACTGCTGTTCTAGTAGCAGCTCTACATTAGATTCTAGAGTCCCTAAACTTGTGACTTCCTCCTTTTTATTGCTTTAACAAGAATATTCTTTGCCACCCTGAAATTTGGTGTATACCACTCATGTGAGCTTGGATTCCTAAGGGCCTGCTTCTAGCTTTTCACAAAAAGATCTTTGAGATCTGCAAATAGGTTCACGTGCTCTTCAATGCTCACTTACCAATTCCCCAATTTTCAAACATCGGAGCTATGAGGGTAGCCGCATTTGCATAGATGCCTGAAATAGGCCTACGAGAAGACCATACACCATTCCACTTAACATTCGTATGGTTGTTAGTCACCGCCAACACGTTCTTGCTTGGCCACATAGGCATCATCTCAGCATATGGTAGCATATCCAAGACAATTAATATCAATGGGCTATGATCACTCTCATCACCTATATACCACTGCCATGTCCTGCATGTATCTCCATGCTCTGATGTGATGAAGAATAGTCAATATGGCAGGAGTACATCCATTTCCGGAAGGTGGGAAGATAAGGGGGGAGCTGATTTACATGCTCGAAGACTATGTACAAGGGTTAGGTCAACCATTTGAAGGGCAACCCTAGACAGGTGACTCCTCACTGGAGATGCCAACTCAGGAATGCCCCACAATGCATCTTCATCGTAACAAATCCTGGGTAATGCAATTTGGCTCATAGATTAAAGTCAGGTCACCAGTAACCATAACACAGTAGGACCAGATATATGAAGCCAGGATTGTGTCTAATGAATGAACGTTTGGAGATTCCATTTGTTGCCAGAACTTCTAATATAGAAGTTAATTAGCAAAAGAGGTGTGCCTATAAAAGTAATTATCAGCTCTTGGATGTCAGGCGACACAGTAACTCTTAAATCTCCTTCTCTAAACATTTACAACTGCATATGTCTTCTGAAAATTTGTCCACTCTGTGTCCCCTAATTTAGACTTGATTCCAGAGACATTCCAACTAAGAATAACTATGGTTGAATACATAGGTAATGGGTCAGGAAATGTCACTGTTGCTAAAATCAAATGATGGAGGGTCAGCTAAGACAGTAATTATTTAGAATGTATCCAAATGTGTGCTAGTCTGGACCACAGAGATCAATGGAGATTTTAGCATCAGCAATTTGGGCCATGGGTAACAAAGGATTTACTAGCAACTAATTTTGGAAGTACAGTCCCAGACTTGCAACAATGGATGGGTGGGGGGGGGGGGGGTGGAACAGAACAATTCAGGGCTTTGTGAAGAGCAAATCAATCAGTTTCTGGGAAACAGTTAAGTGCCAAGAATCGATTTGCAGTGGGAATACAGAGGAGGGACTCCCTCGGTAATGAACTGAACTGAAGAACTCAGGTTGAAGAGGACAATAAAAGTATCCCCAGGGAAGGGGGGGTTAATGGTACCCTGGTTCTACAAAATCTGGGTGCACCTATACAACAGCCACTGGGCAATGGTTGGATGCCTAAAACGTATAACCACACAATCTCCTGCTTAACTCTTCTTCAGGGGGCCCACCCAACCAACCCTGCGAACAATCAAAATATTAGACACCGAGGAAAAAGAAATGTATGCATAAGTGGGAACACAGAGTAGGACCCTCTTTTTTAACTGAGTGGGAGATTCAATAATAGGTGGGTCAATTGCAGGATGTTCAACAATACTACCACATACGCACATGCCTCAGGTGGAAGACTGGTTGTAGTGAGATAATCCCTGCTGGCCCAATTTCCCATCCACCCCATTCTCCCTCGCCCTGCTCTTCCCACAGACTGGGCCATCACTGCACATTTACAGTGGAGTATGCATGTTGTGCTGAGTAGGCCGTAGTTAACCTTGGCCTGGAGGCGAGACAGAAGTGAAACTAGAGCTACCCTGAACAGGTTTGTTACAATTGGGAAGTGCTACACCTCCCAAGCCAGGCTCAACAATCTTGAAGGAAACAGAAGCAGGAGACAATACAACTGAGTTCACTTTAGATAGTTCAGCCTTAATGGCCCCTAGGCATTCGTACGTGGGTTTGTACTTGGCCTCCAAGATGGCAGTTATTTTTCCACACAATACTCCTTCTGTGCCACATGATCAGTCAAGCTACATCCTGCAGGCTCCACAGCCAGTGTAGATGACCCATGGCTCTTCGATCTGACAGTTGACTGCCCTAAATAGTATTGGACTAACCCAATTAGTTCAAGGTCCCACCCATAAGGGGGGTCACACCTTAGACGGCATCTTCTCCAATCACCCACTCTTAGTTTACTAAGGGGTACTGCCCCTTATCTGGTCAGACCACTCAGCTGTCCGGTTTGAATTGGCCCTTCCAGAAAGACAGCAGGATAACAATGCCCTTAAAATGCATTTGGATTGTGGGCATGGAATAAGTCAAGGGACTCTCTTTTCGAGACCACCTCTCTTCCACCACGACACCTCTGCACATCGTTTTAGAGGTGGCTACATCCTGGTATCCAGACTGGGTGGATTCTGCATGTAGAAACATGGCCCATGAAATAATCACCAAACCTAAATGCTCACACACTACGGCTCCATGGTACTTGGAGAAACTTTTCGAACAAAAACTTATTTGAAAAAGCCAAGAACGAATTTGGAGAAAGAGCTATAACTGTTCAGAAAAAGCTAAATATAAAGAAAGTCTCATGGCATATAAAATGCTGGTATTTCAAACGAAAAAAGATTATTTTGCCAATCAGATCTCATTGACTAAACACTCTACTAAAGAACTCTTTAAAACAGTATCTAGATTAGTTTCTGCCTGTCCGCGAAACATAGATAGTTGCCAAGCACTTAGGAAAGAAATCGCATCCTTCTATCTACATTAACAGATTTTTTCCATGTTCAATCATCCTTCACAGGTAGAGACTGTGACCCCAGCAAACCGGGCGGCTACGATTTACAGACCATCTCAGGGGTAGTGAAACTCCAAATAGTCTTTACAGAATTTATTCCTCTCTCTTACAAACAAATGTTGGATTTATTCTTAACTGTCAGATCCGGCTCCCCTTATGACCCTTGCCCCGTCTCAGTGATTAAACTTGCTCCTCAACCATTAGCAGAGATTCTTACCTCAATTTTCAGTGCCATGTTTACCTCTGGGCAATTACCTAAAGCATGCCCTCTGTTGAAAAAACAAAACTTTGACCTAAATAATGTTCGGCTTATTTCTCGGCTCCCCCTTTGGGCAAAATTGGTGGAAAGGGCCTTGAATTCTCAACATACAAGTTTCATTCATGAAAATGATATTTTAGATTCAACACAATACAGCTCTAGGGGAAGCCATAGGACAGAATCAGAGCTTATTAAGTCCACTGAAGAAGTAAGGGAGGCACTGGATAAGAGAGGATACGCAGCCATGATAATGCTAGATTTCTCTGAAGCCTTCAACACAGCCCACCATGATCACCTAATGGACCGGTTGTTGCCATGCAGCATTCAGGGATTGGCCTGGAAGCTACTGCGCTCCTTCCTGACTGACAGAAAGCAAACTGTGGCCCTGGATAAGTTTACCTCCAAACCTTTTTCACTCTTTTGTGGGGTCTCACAGGGATCCTCTATGAGTCCCACTCTTTTTAACCTATATGTTTAGTCTCTGGCCATTTTTATTTGAACATTTGGCTTTCAGTCAAATTTGTATGCGGTTGACACACAAATAGTGGTGTCCCTGCTACCCAACCAGGGATCAGAAAATGATGAGAAATTTCATGACTGTATTAAGTAAGTAAAGACATGATGACGAAAAATTGTCTAAAATTAAATTCGAGCAAAACAGAGTTGATCATCTTTGGAAATAACACTTATTTCTTGTCTCCTAGATGGCGGCCAGAGGAATTCGGGACCCTTCCAAATCAAGTTAGGAAAGCCAAGACCCTAGGAGTAGTAGATAATAAGCTCATCTTCGGAGATCAGGTGAACGGGGGCACCTCTGCAACCTTCCAGACACTTAGGATGATAAGGAAAATATTACATCTACTGCCTCAGGATAGCCAACAAACAGTGATTACCTCCCTAATTTTATCTAAACTAGACTATTGTAACAGCTTATACCTGAACATTCAGTAGCAACATTTGAATAAACTACAAGTACTACAAAATGCGACAGCTAGGCTGCTAACAGGAATCCCGAAATACAACATCAGTAAAAAGAGAAATTAGAAAGCTCCACTCGCTGCCAATGAGGCAACGGGTCATATTCAAATAACTCTGTTTGGCCTTCAAAGTTCTGCATGACGTAGGACCCGACCACCTTAGGAAATGTTTTAGTTGGTACACCCCCACCAGAGCCCTGCGGTACTTAGGAGTAAAGATGGTGAAAATGCCCAAACTCAAAAGTGACAACTGGGGAGGTGGGAGGGGGGCAAGACGTTTTGTTATCTGCACTGCCTGGCCATGGAATGAACGTCCTTTCCACATCTGGGCCTCCCCAGACCGGCTGTCCTTTAGGAGGGCGTTAAAGACCCGGGTTTTTAGCAATTATTACTCTTGTTCTCCACCTTAACCCGTCTTCTGTACATCCAAGCACCAGGACACCTCAGGGTGACATTTGTGCTCTATAAAATATAATTAGCATAACATAACTGCTGCCTCTTCCTTTTCGCTGGTGGATCCCCTAACTGGTGCACAAGCCAAGCAGGGCAATGGTGCAGAAGGCACAGTGGGAGAATTACAAGGAGTTTCAGCTGCAGGAATATTAGTTAGTTACACAGTCACCTCTGGAGATGGCAAACAAATCTGCAAAAGAAAAGTAGCTTGGGCTGGTTGATTAGATGTAAGAGAAAGGCGTTGTTCTGCCAGTTCAATTTCGTTACAGATTACACCTATTGCACACTGGAGAAAACCATCTTGCGAAGTGCTCGAGGCCAGTTTAGGCGGGTTAGTTACAGCCTTATGCTTCCCCATTCCTAGAGATAATGGCTAGATGACCAGAGACAGTCAAAAACACACGTTGGGATGGCAGAAAATTGTTTTAAAAAAGCAGTACATCAACAAAAGGAATGGAGAAACTGAAAATAAAACCATGAGGGATGGCCAAGCCGGCATTCCTCAGTTATGGCTTGCAATGCCTCATGGGACCTGCTGTGCCCACCACCAACAATGGCTGGACTCTGATAACCCTTGCACTGTGCCCCAGCCCCCACCAGCGTCTGTACACACATGCATGGGACCTACCCCGGTCCCTTGAATGAACAAGCCAACACCTGCTTTAATTCTTTAGTGGTCAGTGTTGGCCGCAGTTTTATTTCAATACATGCAAAATAATGGTTGTCATACATCATATGTAGTTCTTGCCATAAAATATCATTTAAGTTGTTGCTGATCCCATCTGACGTCCGTTCCCTTTGGACTGGCAGTTCGTTCATTAGTTCTTTTGGGTTGCCTCAGCGCTTGCTTTGCGCGGGGGTAGCTTCCTTCCCGGAGTTAGGACCATACTCGCCACCTTGTTGGTTTCTGTTGTGCCCTGCCAACCGGTGTGGGCTGGGCAGCGAGTGCCGTCTCTGTTTGCTACCCCCTTTCTCGTGGGTTGGCCCCTCACCCTGCCGTTCGGCATCCCAGTGTGAGGGTGCCCATTCTTATACACCGCCCGACGGTGTGCCTCCGTAGCAACCATTGTTTTCCTTATTCTCCACCATCGCTTTCTTCCTTATCCGCCATATTGCTGCCCCTTTCCCTGCCCGTGTTCCAGCACTGCGACATTGCTGTTCTTTGGTGTGGGTGGGTGGGTCAAGATTCCAACGCCGTGCTGCCGCCGCCCCGGGTCCAAGATGTCTACTGGACTCGGGCGCGGCTCTTTTATGCCCCCATTTTTGCATACCTGGCTAGCTGGCCCCTCTCTCCTATTGGGGGGTTTAACGCCCGCGATACCCCCATTGGCCGGCGGGCCCGGCGCCTACCTGGCGCAGCTATCGGGGGTTTCTGGGGGGGCGGTACGGACTTTCCCGCTTCAGGGAGTGCCCCGAACCGGTTTCTCTGTGAGGGGGGGGCCCGGCACGGGATAAGGCGCCGTCCCTTTAGGTCCCCTGCGGGGGTGGCCTCTGCGATAACCCTCGCACTGTGCCCCAGCCCCCACCAGCGTCTGTACACACATGCATGGGACCTACCCCGGTCCCTTGATTGAACAAGCCAACACCTGCTTTAATTCTTTAGTGGTCAGTGTTGGCCGCAGTTTTATTTCAATACATGCAAAATAATGGTTGTCATACATCATATGTAGTTCTTGCCATAAAATATAATTTAGTAATTTGTCATACATGGTCATAAATCATCAGTCCCTGTTTGCTGATCCCATCTGACGTCCGTTCCCTTTGGACTGGCAGTTCGTTCATTAGTTCTTTTGGGTTGCCTCAGCGCTTGCTTTGCGCGGGAGTAGCTTCCTTCCCGGAGTTAGGACCATACTCACCACCTTGTTGGTTTCTGTTGTGCCCTGCCAACCGGCGGCGGCTGGGCAGTGAGTGCGTCTCCGTTTGCTACCCCCTTTCTCATGGGTTGGCCCCTCACCCTGCCGTTCGGCATCCCAGTGTGAGGGTGCCCATTCTTACACACCGCCCGACGGTGTGCCTCCGTAGCAACCATTGTTTTCCTTATTCTCCGCCACGTCGCTAGGGAGGCTTACGTCTTCCTGCGGCTCCCCCCTAATGTCCGAAGATGCTCTCCTCACTTTTTGTCTTTGTTTTCTCCGTTTTTTTTTTTTTTAAGGTCTCGGCTAAACGCGCGGAAGCGCGTTGTCGCCGAGAACTTATTGTTAGCGAGTGTGCTTCCCAGGAGACACTCCTGGCCGCGCGCATCGCTAGCAACCATTGTTTTCCTTTTTCTCCGCCACGCCGCTAGGGAGGCTTACGTCTTCCTGCGGCTCCCCCCTAATGTCCGAAGATGCTCTCCTCACTTTTTGTCTTTGTTTTCTCCGTTTTTTTTTTTTTTAGGTCTCGGCTAAACGCGCGGAAGCGCGTTGTCGCCGAGAACTTATTGTTAGCGAGTGTGCTTCCCAGGAGACACTCCTGGCCGCGCGGATCGCCTTGGAGGGCGATTTGAAACGCGCACGCGCACGCGATCGCGCTCGCTGTGGGCAGCTGCTGTCGTGCATTCACACAGACACACACCAGCGCCCATGCACGCACTTGCTCATACAGTGCCATGCTTCAAGGAAGTAAAAATAATGTGGACAGAACGAATAAAAAGAAGTCAAACATGAATGCTAAAGCTGTGATGGGCACTAAAAATCAAAAAGCTTAAATCAGATGTGTGAAATAATAACGTACCGAAAAAACCCTGAAAAATAACATGTGCATGAAAGCCAAAAAATGAAAAGCAAGTGTTTACCTGTGGATGCAGTCCATGCGAAGCATTAATACAAATGTTTACATGCTGGCTTATGTGTTTAATCAAACGGAGAAGAGAGGATAAAAGCACAGTGCTAGTGCAATGAGTGAAACAAAACTGTGCTATATATGTCCTCCTAGATCCAACACAGTCTTACATCGTAGGTGCCAAGAAATATATGAGAGTACCTACATACTGCATCCGGCCGTGAAGGGCATTTACACTACGGAAGGGAGAATGCAGAGTAGTGAGTGCAGAGTAGTGAGTAGTGAGTGCAGAGTAGTGAGTAGTGAGTGCAGAGTAGTGAGTAGTGAGTGCAGAGTAGTGAGTAGTGAGTGCAGAGTAGTGAGTAGTGAGTGCAGAGTAGTGAGTGCAGAGTAGTGAGTGCAGAGTAGTGAGTAGTGAGTGCAGAGTAGTGAGTGCAGAGTAGTGAGTGCAGAGTAGTGAGTAGTGAGTGCAGAGTGCAGAGTAGTGAGTAGTGAGTGCAGAGTAGTGAGTGCAGAGTAGTAAGTGCAGAGTAGTGAGTGCAGAATAGTGAGTGCAGAGTAGTGAGTGCAGAGTGCAGAGAAGTGAGTGCAGAGTAGTGAGTGCAGAGTAGTGAGTGCAGAGTAGTGAGTAGTGAGTGCAGAGTAGTGAGTGCAGAGTAGTGAGTAGTGAGTGCAGAGTAGTGAGTGCAGAGTAGTGAGTGCAGAGTAGTGAGTGCAGAGTAGTGAGTAGTGAGTGCAGAGTAGTGAGTGCAGAGTAGTGAGTAGTGAGTGCAGAGTAGTGAGTGCAGAGTAGCTAGTGCAGAGTAGTGAGTGCAGAGTAGTGAGTGCAGAGTAGTGAGTAGTGAGTGCAGAGTAGTGAGTGCAGAGTAGTGAGTGCAGAGTACTGAGTGCAGAGTAGTGAGTAGTGAGTGCAGAGTAGTGAGTAGTGAGTGCAGAGTAGTGAGTGCAGAGTAGTGAGTGCAGAGTAGTGAGTGCAGAGTAGTGAGTAGTGAGTGCAGAGTAGTGAGTAGTGAGTGCAGAGTAGTGAGTAGTGAGTGCAGAGTAGTGAGTGCAGAGTAGTGAGTGCAGAGTAGTGAGTGCAGAGTAGTGAGTAGTGAGTGCAGAGTAGTGAGTGCAGAGTAGTGAGTAGTGAGTGCAGAGTAGTGAGTAGTGAGTGCAGAGTAGTGAGTGCAGAGTAGTGAGTGCAGAGTAGTGAGTAGTGAGTGCAGAGTAGTGAGTAGTGAGTGCAGAGTAGTGAGTGCAGAGTAGTGAGTTGTGAGTGCAGAGTAGTGAGTAGTGAGTGCAGAGTAGTGAGTGCATAGTAGTGAGTGCAGAGTAGTGAGCGCAGAGTAGTGAGTAGTGAGTGCAGAGTAGTGAGTGCATAGTAGTGAGTGCACAGTAGTGAGTGCAGAGTAGTGAGTGCAGAGTAGTGAGTAGTGAGTGCAGAGTAGTGAGTAGTGAGTGCAGAGTAGTGAGTAGTTAGTGCAGAGTAGTGAGTAGTGAGTGCAGAGTAGTGAGTGCAGAGTAGTGAGTGCAGAGTGGTGAGTGCAGAGTAGTGAGTGCAGAGTAGTGAGTGCAGAGTAGTGAGTAGTGAGTGCAGAGTAGTGAGTAGTGAGTGCAGAGTAGTGAGTAGTGAGTGCAGAGTAGTGAGTAGTGAGTGCAGAGTAGTGAGTAGTGAGTGCAGAGTAGTGAGTGCAGAGTAGTGAGTGCAGAGTAGTGAGTGCAGAGTAGTGAGTAGTGAGTGCAGAGTAGTGAGTAGTGAGTGCAGAGTAGTGAGTGCAGAGTAGTGAGTGCAGAGTAGTGAGTGCAGAGTAGTGAGTGGTGAGTAGTGAGCGCAGAGTAGTGAGTGCAGAGTAGTGAGTGCAGAATAGTGAGTGCAGAGTAGTGAGTGCAAAGTAGTGAGTGCAGAGTAGTGAGTGCAGAGTAGTGAGTAGTGAGTGCAGAGTAGTGAGTAGTGAGTGCAGAGTAGTGAGTGCAGAGTAGTGAGTAGTGAGTGCAGAGTAGTGAGTGCAGAGTAGTGAGTGCAGAGTAGTGAGTGAGGAGTAGTGAGTGCAGAGTAGTGAGTGCAGAGTGCAGAGTAGTGAGTGCAGAGTGCAGAGTAGTGAGTGCAGAGTAGTGAGTGCAGAGTAGTGAGTGCAGAGTGCAGAGTAGTGAGTGCAGAGTAGTGAGTGCAGAGTGCAGAGTAGTGAGTGCAGAGTAGTGAGTGCAGAGTGCAGAGTAGTGAGTGCAGAGTGCAGAGTAGTGAGTGCAGAGTGAGTGTGCAAAGTGTCAGAATCGGTCCGTTTGGGCCGCTGTCCGCGCAATGCGTGGGGTTTCGAGGCTTTGATTCATTGAACTACAATCCCCAGAGGGCCATGGGTGAAGGTGCGCGAGAGGTTAACGCGCAAATCCGGAAATATAACCCAAACTCACCGCACAAACGGAGCCGATAATTCTGGTGAGCCGGCGTGAAGGGCTGTTGTGCATCGGTGAAGGAACCGTGAGTAAAGTGTGTTTCCGGCTGGGAACATACGGCGCTGGAGAAACAGTGGTACTGTTGCATGATCTTTGTAGGTATCCGGGAGAGACGGACACGGCGGTGTTCGTCATTTTCCTCTCTCGGTGGCCTTTTCCGAAGGAGAAGTGTTTGGGTTCCAAGGGTTTGAGAAACGCGGCTGCATTTCTATTTCTGGATGTTAATTGGATAAAGAACGTGATAATTTTCAGAGATTGAAAAGTTACGGAACAAATTGAGACTCACAGGTTATGTGAGAAATACAAGACTATTATAAACGGACTAAAGCTTGGCACGTCACCCTTATTGCAAACGTGATACTTTTGTGTGCTGAACTGAAACATTTAAAGGTGCAGTTAACCTTCAGCTCGTTATCAGTTTTCCATGTTTCTTTTCGACAACTTGCTTGTGTTTTCTTTTCATACTGCAGGAGAGGAAACAGGGGGGTACCTAGTAACGAAAGAAGTGGAACAAGATAATCTATGGTCAAGCATTGGTATGTGAGGTGTGATAAGCAACCTATGGTGTATGGTACATTTGTGGTATAATACATGTACATTTTGTGTTCTTTCCTTGCCAGATCATTACCACTGATAGGACCTTCCCTCTCTCTCTCCTGCATAGAAAGACTTAGAATTTTCCTTTACAGGTAGGCTTGTCTATCAGTGGGGGAATAGAGTCCTATTTGACCTATAGAGTGCATTTGTATCATAGAGTAGATAGGGAGGGGTGTGAAACTAAATCCCTTGTTCTTTATCATTTCAGATCTCCCTCCCCGCTGTCCCCTTCCTTTCCCGCGATTGCGGAACCCTCCTATTGGTCTGTGTTTTATGCCTGATCACGGGTGGGCTGCGTGAGCGCTGGTTTAGGACTTTCAACACAGCTCCGAGGAGAAGCGTGTCGGATCTTGACAGAATTATCGGCCCAAGGAGACGATCCTCATCTTGGCTGTGTTGAAAGAAAATGGCCACTATGGATGACGTTTTGGCTGCCCTTGCATTAGTCCAGACGGAATTAGCTGCCTCCAATCAAGAGGTCGCTGCTTCCAGAGCAGAGAACGCCCAGATTAAGGCCCGTTTAGAAAGCCTACATGCAAATCCATTCAGTGCAGGGGCTAGTACTTCATCTCCTTCGTCCGTAGTAGTAGAAATGCCCACCCAGATTCCACTAGCCCCCCCAAGAGGTTTTTTGGGGATAACAAAAAGGTCCAGGTGTTTATGACACAAGTACGCCTACACTTCATGTGTAAACCGAAGATGTTTACGACAAATCAAGCCCGAGTGGCCTTTTTGATTTCATATTTGTGTGGGGAAGCAGCTCAGTGGGCAGTTCCCATAGTCAGGAGAGATGATCCCCTCTTACATGATTGGGATGAATTCCGGTTGGAGTTCGAGAAGACCTTCGACCGCAGGGCAGAAACGTTTTCGGCAGACCGTGAGCTGTTGGTTTTGAAGCAAGGCTCATCCGATCTGGTTTCCTATCTGAACAATTTTCGTCGCCTGGTTGCCGAAACAGATTGGCCCGAGGCCAAGCAGTCTGCTTTATTCTATCAGGGATTAAACGACGAAATGAAGGACGTGTTGGCACACATTGACCCTCAACCCCGTACATGTACAGCGCTCATAGAACTCGCTCTTCGCTTGGACCACCGCATAAGAGAACGCAAAGGGGAGTTACGTAAGAAGGAGCCGGTGGTGATGGTACATGAGAGAGGAGGGGGAACGGTGAAAAATCTACGTCCGCTCAAGAGGCGATGGAGATAGGAGCGGTTAGAGCAGCCCTGTCCTTCAGTGAGAAAGAACACCGCAGGAAGAACGGACTTTGTTTATATTGCGGAAAGAAGGGGCACTACCTACGGGAGTGTCCAGTGAAACTGAAACCCGGAAGGTTCAGGACAGAACAGACCGCAGCGAGCACCCTGGAGGAGAAATCGGGAAACTCCAAAGCTTGAGGGCGAATGGAGGGGAACCCTCATGCCGAATCATTATCCCTTCAAATACGGCCTGTTGCGAACAAGACAAGAATCATGTTTTCCTATCTATGCTACTGGTGATGGACACTGGAGAACAAGGCGTAAAGGCTATGGTGGATTCCGGCGCCACTGGGTATTTTATGGATTATGCAGAGGCAGAAAGGCTGGGTATTCCTCTCATTGAAAAGAAACGCCCGGAACCTGTATATGCGGTGGATGGTAGTGAACTGATTGCAGGACCCATACGATACCACATTCCGGAATATCGGTGCATTAGCAATGACTTGCATCAAGAGAACATTTCATTTAATATCATACAAGCACCACAGTATGGTATCATTTTGGGTCTTCCTTGGCTTCAAAAACATGAACCATCCATACATTGGACGTCGAAGACGATCAATTTCGTCTCTGAGTATTGCAAAGAACAGTGTATGGTTTCCACTACAAGTCCTTCCCAGACCTTGGCAAGGGTTTTCAACATCGCCACCGCGGCTGAGAAAGAGGTACAACTCCCGTCGTGTTATGCTGAATACGCAAAGGTGTTCAGTGAAGAACAGGCGGAGGCACTTCCCCCCCACAGAACTTTTGATTGTCGCATTGACCTTGTTCCTGGAGCGGTAATCCCGAACGGCAGGCTTTACGCGCTTACTGTTCCTGAAAATGAATATCTGAGGAAGTACCTGGACAAATATTTGGCTTTAGGGTATATACGCCCCTCTAGGTCGCCGGCATCGTCGCCTTTGTTCTTCATCCCAAAAGCCAACGGGGACAAGAGGTGTTGCATCGATTATCGCGCATTGAACACCATCACGGTAAAAAACCAGTACCCTTTACCTCTGATTCCGGTCTTACTCGAGCAAGTCAGAACTGCCAACATTTACACGAAACTAGATCTGCGAGGAGCCTACCACCTGGTCCGCATAAGAAAAGGCGATGAATGGAAGACAGCATTTAAGACGCGGTATGGGCTCTTCGAGTACCTAGTGATGCCCTTTGGATTATGCAACGCCCCCGCCGCGTTTCAATACTTTCTAAATGAAGTATTGAGAGAATACCTAGACCTCTTTGTAGTCGTCTACATTGACGATATCCTCGTATATTCCAACAAGACGAGTGAACATCAATTTCATGTGAAACAGGTGTTGGGTGCCCTGATGAAGCACCACCTCTATTGCAAGATCACGAAATATGAATTCCATGTTACCACCGTCGAGTTCCTGGGAGTGATGCTTACACCTTCAGGCCAGGTTATGGCGGAAAGAAAAGTACAGGCCATAAAAGAATGGCCTCGTCCCAGTAATGTAAAAGACGTCCAATGCCTATTGGGGTTTGCAAACTTCTATAGGAGGTTCATCTGTGGTTTCTCTGCCTTGGTAACTCCATTGACCCGTCTAACAAGGAAGAAGGTGCCGTTTCACTGGAACACCGAGGCACAACTAGCGTTTGATGGGTTGAAAGATGCATTCATCAAGGCTCCTGTTCTACGACATGCCAACCCATCCTTGCCTTTTATTGTTGAAGCGGATGCGTCTGAAGTCGCTTTGGGGGCGGTTCTATCACAACGACAGGAAGACACAGGCATGTTGCATCCGATTGCCTACATGTCTAGAAAACTCAACCCTGTAGAAATCAATTATACGATAGCCGAAAAGGAGCTACTGGCTATAAAAGACGCTTTTGTTGAATGGAGACATTGGCTCCTAGGGGCAGTTCATCAGGTGACGGTTTACACTGGAAAACAAAGGTTGAGGAGGGTCAAGGGGACTATGTTTATAGACCTACCAAACTCAATACCCCTAATCAAACTACAACAAACATAAAGAGTCGGAAGGTCTGTTAAACGACGTAGCTGAGTCTATGAGGTCCTATTAAAGTGACCCTTTTGGATTGCACTGAACCAGACCAAGTGGTCACATGACACGAATATATGTTAGATATCCTATCAGCCCACCCATCTGGCGGAGCCTCGTCATGTAGGACGTCTAACCAGGGTGGTGAGTCCAAGCCCAGATGAATTGGCCAGACAACACACACTACTGGTTCATCTTGTAAAGGTGTCCGTGCCACAGAGTGGTGCTGAAAAAGTGCAGTGCAAAACAGGGAGTGAAGAATAGGTGATCTTAAAATGACGGTCGAGGCAAAGAAAAATGTTTTTATTAAAGATATTCACCAAGACGCCAGGTTAAAAAGAAGTGTAGAACAGTGTGAAAAAATCACTGTGATGATTTGCTGTGTTATGGATTAGGCCAACATGTTTCTGACAAAGGTGAAACTACACCGGCATTCTTCAGGGCCAGATACAAAAAGGTGTTGCTACTGCAAAGGTACACTCAGACAATTTGTACAAAGTGAAACAAAAGAAGAAAAGGACAGACCAAATTGTTTGTTAAAGAACTGTCCAAACTACTGGTGTGGTCTTGTAGACCATCCTACCATATCCTCCAGACCAGTAGTTGATAGAGGAAGAAATCCTGTAAAATGGAAACAAAAGAGACAACAAATGTTGTTCGTTCTTAAATCATAATAGACTAATCACAATATCAGGACCATTATATAGACTCAGCTGGGCTAGTCCCTATTAGGACGGCCACATATTATAAAGGTTTCATATTCAAGTAAACACCAGTCATTGCTGAACAATAATTTCAAACAGAATGTAAAGGACTTACCCAGCAATATGTGGGAGTCGAGCCTCACCTCACCCGGCAACGGCTCGGAGATTGAGGCCCCGCTCTGTGCACAGAACATAAAAATATAACATGTCATCCTGAGTTGACTCAGGGGTCAGTAGTCAATGTCAGGTTGTACAATCTGTGCATATAAAAACTGGTTGTGTTACTGTCCTCACCGAACGCTGTCCCATGGAGAACAAGGAAAAAGAATGGCTAATGGACAAGACTAGTGTCTAGTCACTGGCTAACACAATCAACCTGGAATGAGCACCTATATTTATCTAGTGCCTGTTATGTGGTTGTACAGTCAGTTAAACACTCCCACCCTCACTGAGCCAAGAAATAGATGTGAATTGTATGGCTCAGGGATGACTGTTTCAGGGTAATGGGCCTAAGTGAAAGGACCCAGGTACTATGCTCATCTGGAAGAGTACATAAAGTGAACTGAGCCTGGACCTATCCCCCTAATCTGTTGGTGAAGAAGGAGTTAATAAAGAGCTCAATTTTAAGGTTTAGCTAAAAATAGCGTCTGCCTAGAAGGAATTTAACCTAAAAATAAGCAATGCATGAAAAGGGGGGCCACAGCAAGACCACAGAACCTAGCGGTGCGCGTCACGATCTAGCTACTCACCTCTCCGTCGGTACCTCTAGGCTGACACCTAAGCCGAAGGGGAGGCAACGAGGAGAGGTGAGGCTCATATATTTATACCCCGTCTGATTGGGTAATCGGCAGCAGCTGTGCTCCTATCGCTGCTGCCGGTATTACAATGACCTTCCCTATGCGCATGCGCGGCAAGATGACACTCCACAACGCTGTGTGCTCAATAACGGGCATGCGCGATGATGTATACCCAGCTACTGCATGCGGGCGCCGAATCTGAAGCAGCGCACGCGTAGAGGAAAACCGACTAGTCTCAAGAATAATTCGGAATCGTCCCTGGTGTGCGCATGCTCAGTTATGTATAAACAGTACACACTACCAAAAGTAACCATTAAACAAGCGGAGGGCATAGCGGTACTCTATTAGAATAACCCCTGCCACTCGCAACTGTCAAACGAGGGATTCTCAGATGGCGGCCACATTGATGAAACGGTAAATTCCAGCTCTCATTACGAGCGTGGCCATATATGCTCATGTCCCTGCAAGGAAACAATGCATCCTAAGGGGACAGTGAACACCAAATTACTGCGCCTACATTGGCAGTGATGTAAATGGCTACAGACCACAGTTGATCAATATACTGTGTAAATGTAGAGACAATGGGTGTAACGATAGTGAATGTGTCAAAGGCACGAAATGCCAGGATCAACATCCATATATAGCGGATAGGTCTAAAACGCGGTCTAAAACCTACGTATCTGCAGGACACTGGTGATGTCCTTCGTCTTCTTGCAGAGACTGAGTTCAACGTCGAGACCGACCTATTGGTGAGTTTCGACGTTGAGTCTCTGTATACATGCATCCCGCAGCAAGAGACCCTTGATTGGATAAGACATCTACTGGAATCTAAACCACCAGAGACCATCACTCCGATACCTTTCATCATGGAGTACGCCAGACTGGCTATGATGGAGAATTACTTCCAGTACCAGGATGACCTTTATCTCCAAGTCTCGGCGACATCAATGGGGAGTGTCTTTGCCCCCAGTCTGGCGAACCTCTATATGCATCAGTTCGAGCAAGATCATGTCCTGAACAACAGCAACCCTTACTTTTGTAAGGTGTTGCTTTGGCGCCGATACATAGATGATATCATCGTCATATGGAGGGGCACCTGTGAGGAGATCACCGACTTCCATACGTGGCTGAACTCCAGGAATCAATATCTCAATTTCACTGTGGAGTATAGTAAAGAGCAGCTACCATTTCTGGATCTCCTAATCTTTCCTGAAGAGGGAGGGCTTCAGAGCCGATTGTACAAGAAACCCATGGCTCGTAATTCCCTTTTGTCATACCAGAGTTTCCACCCACAGTCACTACGTGACAATTTGCCAGTGGGCCAATTTCTAAGGGTTAGGCGAAACTGTTCTTCTAACCAGCTATATGAACAACATGCGAGGGAATTAGCATGCAACCTGAAGGAGCGGCACTACCCTAATCAATTGATACGTCGGGCTAACAAGAGAGCCTTCAACAACAATCGTGAGGCACTGATCGAACATCGACACAGGAAGACACCTTCCGAAAGGATCACGATGGTACATACCTTCAGCACCAGATCCAACATGGTAAAGAAAACAGTCTTGAAGCATTGGAAAATCTTGAACACGGTTTCTGGTGCAATACCCAGGCCCCTGTTTGCCTTCAAACGAGGATCTAGCATCAGGGATACACTGGTCCACACAAGACCACGGACACAAAGGAAGGAAATTACCACCACCCTTGACACCATTTGGAATACCACTCCGGTTCAAGGGCACCACCCCTGTGGTAACTGTGCGTCGTGTCCGCAGACCTGCAAGACACTCTCCATCGACATCGGAACTGCTAGACCGTGGAAGTTGTTGAATCATACCAACTGCAACTCGGAGAGAGTGATCTACAAGATCACGTGCCCGTGTGGTCTGGCTTATATTGGACATACCACCAGGAAAGTGAAGTCTCGTATCAGCGAGCATAAGAGCACAATACGGTGTAATAAACAGTCCACCTGTCTAACAAACCACTTTCTGATTAAAAAGCATAAAGCTGAAGACCTTAGGTGGGTTGTTCTGGAACAACCATTCATCCCACCGCATATAACAGACATCTCAAGGTTTCTTTTCATCAAGGAACAACGCTGGATTTTCAAATTGAAAACTGACATCTCAGGGTTGAATGATAGTATACCTTGGGTGTCCATCTGACCAGCTGGGATCCTCCGGGGACGCCATCTCCTATCAATGACTCAATACACTATCAGTTGGCTTCACTTATACTTCACATGATGCAGACCCACTGCAGTAACTAGATATAGTGTAGCACACGTCGGAAAATTGTTAATCCCACTTCCAACATGCCAACAGCATTTGGTTAGACTCTGTTCGCTCCATTTTCTATGTCCCTGGTAAATTTACCCTTGGGTATAGCCAGCGATCATTGCTATATGCCGGAACCCCCTTGCCTCACAGTGATAACATCTACCGCGTTTTAGACCTATCCGCTATATATGGATGTTGATCCTGGCATTTCGTGCCTTTGACACATTCACTATCGTTACACCCATTGTCTCTACATTTACACAGTATATTGATCAACTGTGGTCTGTAGCCATTTACATCACTGCCAATATAGGCGCAGTAATTTGGTGTTCACTGTCCCCTTAGGATGCATTGTTTCGTTGCAGGGACATGAGCATATATGGCCACGCTCGTAATGAGAGCTGGAATTTACAGTTTCAACAATGTGGCCGCCATCTGAGAATCCCTCGTTTGACAGTTGCGAGTGGCAGGGGTTATTCTAATAGAGTACCGCTATGCCCTCCGCTTGTTTAATGGTTACTTTTGGTAGTGTGTACTGTTTATACATAACTGAGCATGCGCACACCAGGGACGATTCCGAATTATTCTTGAGACTAGTCCGTTTTCCTCTACGCGTGCGCTGCTTCAGATTCGGCGCCCGCATGCAGTAGCTGGGTATACATCATCCCGCATGCCCGTTATTGAGCACACAGCGTTGTGGAGTGTCATCTTGCCGCGCATGCGCATAGGGAAGGTCATTGTAATACCGGCAGCAGCGATAGGAGCACAGCTGCTGCCGATTACCCAATCAGACGGGGTATAAATATATGAGCCTCACCTCTCCTCGTTGCCTCCCCTTCGGCTTAGGTGTCAGCCTAGAGGTACCGACAGAGAGGTGAGTAGCTAGATCGTGACGCGCACCGCTAGGTTCTGTGGTCTTGCTGTGGCCCCCCTTTTCATGCATTGCTTATTTTTAGGTTAAATTCCTTCTAGGCAGACGCTATTTTTAGCTAAACCTTAAAATTGAGCTCTTTATTAACTCCTTCTTCACCAACAGATTAGGGGGATAGGTCCAGGCTCAGTTCACTTTATGTACTCTTCCAGATGAGCATAGTACCTGGGTCCTTTCACTTAGGCCCATTACCCTGAAACAGTCATCCCTGAGCCATACAATTCACATCTATTTCTTGGCTCAGTGAGGGTGGGAGTGTTTAACTGACTGTACAACCACATAACAGGCACTAGATAAATATAGGTGCTCCTTCCAGGTTGATTGTGTTAGCCAGTGACTAGACACTAGTCTTGTCCATTAGCCATTCTTTTTCCTTGTTCTCCATGGGACAGCGTTCGGTGAGGACAGTCACACAACCAGTTTTTATATGCACAGATTGTACAACCTGACATTGACTACAGACCCCTGAGTCAACTCAGGATGACATGTTATATTTTTATGTTCTGTGCACAGAGCGGGGCCTCAATCTCCGAGCCGTTGCCGGGTGAGGTGAGGCTCGACTCCCACATATTGCTGGGTAAGTCCTTTACATTCTGTTTGAAATTATTGTTCAGCAATGACTGGTGTTTACTTGAATATGAAACCTTTATAATATGTGGCCGTCCTAATAGGGACTAGCCCAGCTGAGTCTATATAATGGTCCTGATATTGTGATTAGTCTATTATGATTTAAGAACGAACAACATTTGTTGTCTCTTTTGTTTCCATTTTACAGGATTTCTTCCTCTATCAACTACTGGTCTGGAGGATATGGTAGGATGGTCTACAAGACCACACCAGTAGTTTGGACAGTTCTTTAACAAACAATTTGGTCTGTCCTTTTCTTCTTTTGTTTCACTTTGTACAAATTGTCTGAGTGTACCTTTGCAGTAGCAACACCTTTTTGTATCTGGCCCTGAAGAATGCCGGTGTAGTTTCACCTTTGGCAGAAACATGTTGGCCTAATCCATAACACAGCAAAGCATCACAGTGATTTTTTCACACTGTTCTACACTTCTTTTTAACCTGGCGTCTTGGTGAATATCTTTAATAAAAACATTTTTCTTTGCCTCGACCGTCATTTTAAGATCACCTATTCTTCACTCCCTGTTTTGCACTGCACTTTTTCAGCACCACTCTGTGGCACGGACACCTTTACAAGATGAACCAGTAGTGTGTGTTGTCTGGCCAATTCATCTGGGCTTGGACTCACCACCCTGGTTAGACGTCCTACATGACGAGGCTCCGCCAGATGGGTGGGCTGATAGGATATCTAACATATATTCGTGTCATGTGACCACTTGGTCTGGTTCAGTGCAATCCAAAAGGGTCACTTTAATAGGACCTCATAGACTCAGCTACGTCGTTTAACAGACCTTCCGACTCTTTATGTTTGTTGACGGTTTACACTGACCATCGCAACCTGCAATTCATAAGAGCAGCACATCACCTGATGCCCCGGCAGTTACGCTGGATGCTCTTCTTTGAAGAATATCGATTCATAGTAACTTTCAGACCCGGAACGATGAACAAAAAAGCAGACGCCTTGACCCGGCAGGAACATCCGGTGTTACACACGTAAATCCCAAAAAGATCAATTATAGATCCTTCTAAGGTGGTGTGTGTGACTCAATCCAGCGATTTTGTGCAGTCCTTGCGTTCAGGGATCCAATCCTGCGTATGGAGAACCTG
Source organism: Lissotriton vulgaris (assembly GCF_964263255.1). Lineage (NCBI taxonomy): Eukaryota > Metazoa > Chordata > Amphibia > Caudata > Salamandridae > Lissotriton > Lissotriton vulgaris. The sequence goes on along the minus strand of NC_141685.1, from coordinate 960,281,020 downwards.
GCTTAGACATCATCCAGAATGGCGGTTGAGACAAGGTGTGGCAATGAAAGGGAAACAAGCGCTAGTGCCCACAAAAACATTACAACGTCTAGTGTTTCAATGGTGCCATGAAATTCCGAGCGCAGGACATATGGGATATGTAAAAACATTGGAAAAGGCTTTAAGACAGTTTTGGTGGCCCTCCATTCGGCTGGACTTGAAAAGATGGGGAAACCAGTGCTTGCAATGCACCAGAATGAAAGCAGACCGACAACAACCTCAAGGTCTTCTGCTACCTTTGCCAACCCCCGAAATGCCTTGGGAAAGCATTTCAGTGGACTTCATAGTGGGTTTACCAAAAGACCAAGGGAAGACGGCCATCATAGTAGTAGTGGACTTCCTTACTAAGATGGGCCATTTTATCGCTTGTGACAAGGTACCTACTGCGGGTCACTTAGCTCATCTCCTGTTAACACACATAGTTAGGTTGCATGGGCTTCCGAAAGTGATAGTGTCAGACAGGGGGGCCCAATTCACTGCAGGGTTCTGGAGGGTGTGGTGTGCTGAGTTGCGGATTTCATCCTCTTTGTCCACCAGTTTCCATCCGCAGTCGGATGGTCAAACTGAGAGACTGAACCAGTCATTAAAACAGTACCTCCGCTGTTATGTTCAAGCAGACACAGATTCTTGGGTGGATTGGTTGTGGGTGGCGGAGCTGGCCTACAACAGCACATTACACTCTTCAACAGGTCATTCCCCTTTCTTTAGCAATTATGGTCACCACCCTAGGGTTACTCCTCTAATCCTCCCTAGACCCACGGTTCGATTCCCGAATGTCAAAAAACGATTGTTGCGCATTCGCAGAATCCTCCTAGCAACGCGCAGGAATCTGGTTCAGGCCAAGGGGAGATACAAAGCTCAGGCTGATAAACACCGTAGGCCGAGTCCTGTATACAAACATGGGGATCTGGTGTGGTTATCCACTAAACACATCAAATTCCGTAGGTATAGTGTATTTAACCCTAAGTTCATCGGGCCTTATAGGGTGGTGAGAATGGTGAATCCTGTGGCAGTGAAGTTACGTTGCCTGCCCACTTGCACATTCACCCTGTGTTTCATGTGTCCCTGTTGAAGCCTTCTCGAAGCCCTGTTCATCGCCCTCCCGTGCCAGTGTGGGTGCAGAACGAGTCTGAGTATGAGGTGTTGCGAGTGTTGGACTCCAGATGGGTGAGGGGGAGGCTGCAATACCTGCTTTCTTGGAAAGGTTATGGGCCTGAGGAAAATTCCTGGGAGCCTGCGGGGTCCGTGCATGCCCCTCGGTTGGTGTCTAGTTTTCACCGCCGTCATCCGGACAAACCTGCTCCTGGTCAGCGTCCCTTGTAAAAGGGGGATGTACTGTCAGAATCGGTCCGTTTGGGCCGCTGTCCGCGCAATGCGTGGGGTTTCGAGGCTTTGATTCATTGAATTACAATCCCCAGAGGGCCATGGGTGAAGGTGCGCGAGAGGTTAACGCGCAAATCCGGAAATATAACCCAAACTCACCGCACAAACGGAGCCGATAATTCTGGTCAGCCGGCGTGAAGGGCTGTTGAGCATCGGTGAAGGAACCGTGAGTAAAGTGTGTTTCCGGCTGGGAACATACGGCGCTGGAGAAACAGTGGTACTGTTGCATGATCTTTGTAGGTATCCGGGAGAGACGGACACGGCGGTGTTCGTCAGTTTCCTCTCTCGGTGGCCTTTTCCGAAGGAGAAGTGTTTGGGTTCCAAGGGTTTGAGAAACGCGGCTGCGTTTCTATTTCTGGATGTTAATTGGATAAAGAGCGTGATAATTTTCAGAGATTGAAAAGTTACGGAACAAATTGAGACTCACAGGTTATGTGAGAAATACAAGACTATTATAAACGGACTAAAGCTTGGCACGTCACCCTTATTGCAAACGTGATACTTTTGTGTGCTGAACTGAAACATTTAAAGGTGCAGTTAACCTTCAGCTCGTTATCAGTTTTCCATGTTTCTTTTCGACAACTTGCTTGTGTTTTCTTTTCATACTGCAGGAGAGGAAACAGGGGGGTACCTAGTAACGAAAGAAGTGGAACAAGATAATCTATGGTCAAGCATTGGTATGTGAGGTGTGATAAGCAACCTATGGTGTATGGTACATTTGTGGTATAATACATGTACATTTTGTGTTCTTTCCTTGCCAGATCATTACCACTGATAGGACCTTCCCTCTCTCTCTCCTGCATAGAAAGACTTAGAATTTTCCTTTACAGGTAGGCTTGTCTATCAGTGGGGGAATAGAGTCCTATTTGACCTATAGAGTGCATTTGTATCATAGAGTAGATAGGGAGGGGTGTGAAACTAAATCCCTTGTTCTTTATCATTTCAGATCTCCCTCCCCGCTGTCCCCTTCCTTTCCCGCGATTGCGGAACCCTCCTATTGGTCTGTGTTTTATGCCTGATCACTGGTGGGTTGCGTGAGCGCTGGTTTAGGACTTTCAACACAGCTCCGAGGAGAAGCGTGTCGGATCTTGACACAAAGTGCAGAGTAGTGAGTTCAGAGTGCAGAGTAGTGAGTGCAGAGTAAGTGTGCAAAGTGCAGAGTAGTGAGTGCAGAGTGCAGAGTAGTGAGTGCAGAGTAGTGAGTGCAAAGTGCAGAGTAGTGAGTGCAGAGTGCAGAGTAGTGAGTGCAGAGTGAGTGTGCAGAATGCAGAATAGTGAGTGCAGAGTAGTGAGTGCAGAGTAGTGAGTGCAGAGTGAGTGTGCAGAATGCAGAATAGTGAGTGCAGAGTAGTGAGTGCAGAGTGAGTGTGCAGAGCAGTGAGTGCAGGTACAGAGTGGTGTGTGCTGTTGAGTGCAGAGTGCTGTGTATTGGCAATGTAAATGACAATGCCATTTATTTATGATTTAAAGAAAAAAAAAGAAATGTCATGAGCAATGCCAATAGCTCTACCTTTAATGATGCCGAGACCATTGCATTGCAAATGCTTGTTTTTACTTGCACCCCGCCAATGCCATTTGGCCCCATAGGTTGCTCCAGAACACTTCCATCCCCTCTTCAGAGAGATGTACTCCATCGCCCGCATAGAGCTCCGGGCGGCCCGGGTGGATGAGTCCGTGCCTCACGCCCTCCATCCCGTTGACTCTGCAGAACTTGCTTGTGGCTATGTTTAGTTTCCTCCTGGAGTTCCCTATCGCTCTCCTGGACTCAGCCCCACGCCATTCTCGTCTGCTGATGAGCTCCGACCAAATGACAGTCGTGTTTCAGAATGCTCTGGCCACTTCCGTGAGGTCCCTCTGAATGTCATAGCTGAGCGCTTTCCGACCCCTGCTCATCAGGTCGTTTCCCCCAGGTGGATGATTAAGACGCTGGGGGGCCAGGGCGTGTCTGTTTGCACTTTCTCCAGCGCCGCTGTTAGCTGATCCCATTTCATCCCAGGCTTGCCCAACCAGCGGATGCACGTTTCCCTTGGCCTTTCTTTCCGCTTGTAGCCTCGCTGCTGCCACCATGCCTGCATCCTGGACACAAAAGAGTGGCCCACCACTAGCACCAGCTGCGGTCATTTCCCTGCCGATTTAATGGTCATAACGGTCAACTCTGTGCTGTTGGGGTCGCCCTGGCGCGCAGCTGACAGTCTACTATAGGTGGGGCCTCACGTATGCTTTGAATGCGCAGGACCGCCATCTCCCTATGGCCTTTATTCCTGCCTCTGCCATCCCGTGCTGAGCTGCAGATGTGGCGGCTCCGATCCTGAATGAGTGTGACCCAAAGGAGGCCGGGGGGAGGCCCGCCTTGCCTAGAGCCAAGCGCATCACAGTTGTGAATTGGAATTTACTGAGGTGGCTGCCGTCCTGGTGTTTGAACAGAGCCCCCCCCCTACAGGTCTGATTAACATGAATGCCTGGAGGCAGCAGACTGCACAATATCTCGGGTCCTCGATGCAATACAGCTGGATGTCGTTCCCTACTCCTTTCTGGTCGGTCTTGGAGCGCCGGAACCGGATCCCCAACTGGGACCTGCCTGGTGTTATGTCTTCGGCTTGTAGGCAGTCCGCTGCGGGCCCCCCCTATTCGGGCCACCAGCTCGCTGATCCGGAAGGCCCCGAAGAATGCAGTGGCAAAGGCCGCTCTGAACAGGAGGAGCTCGAAGGAATCTCTGGTGACACTAGCCAGGGCCTCCAACAGGAGCGCCAACTTGGAGAAATCTATGGGCCGTCTGCTGTCCCTTCTAGCGCCTTCGGCACGTCTCCAACCTTTCATGGCGGCCTTGACGTAATGAGATGCCGCTGGGTCCTGTCCTGCTGCTAGTTTGGTGAAGTGTGTCACTGCTGTTAGGTGTGCCTGAGCCCACGATCTCGATTTTTTGCTGTTATAGGCCAACAATTTGAAACTCTCCACTGCCCTGCTTGTCGCTCCCACATTTTCTAGGTTCTGAATACCCCCTATCCGCATTACTGTGCTCACATACTTCTTGTATTTTTTGGCTGCTTCGGGGGCGAGGGACTGGTTTACCAGCATGGTGAGGTCTACTCCCCCAGGTCCCACAGTTGTGCCGGAAAAGGGGTCATGTCCTGCTCTGCCCCGGGCGCCAGCTGTCTGAATCTGTCCATCTGTGCTCTTGACAGGGCATCTGCCATCTCGTTCTCCACCCATGGTACGCGTCGTGCCCTCAGGTCTATGTTGCCTTCCAACTGCAATTTAACCAGGCGGCGCATTAGTGTCAGTATCTCTGGGCACCTGGCCGCCCCTTTGTTGATGATTTGCACAACTCCTTTGTTATCGGACCATACTGTGAGCTTCATATTGCGCAGGTCGTGCCTCCAGATAGCGAAGGCCACCGCTATGGGGAATAGCTCGAGCAATGTAATGTTTCCGGTTTTGCCTGACTTGTGCCATTCGGTTGGCCATTGCCCCCTGCACCATTTGTTGCCCAGGATGGCCCCAAACCATTGGCTGCCGGCGGAATCTGTGAACAGCGCAATCTGTTTGCACGTTACCCATCCATCTCTTCAAATGAGAATCCCATTAAAGTTTTCTAGAAATGAGTCCCACATTTGTAGGTCCTGCTTGACCCCCGCCCCCAGCCTTACATGGTGGTGTTTGCGTGTCATGCCTGATGTCAGCTGGGTCAGCCGTCTAGCGAACACCCTGCCTGCTGGGATCACCCTTGCTGTGAAGGTGAGCTTCCCTATCAGCCCCTGGAGTTCCCTGAGGGTCACCTTGCTTTTTCCACAAAGTTTTCTAATATCCTCCCTGAACTCCTGCACTTCTGGGAGCCTCGAGGTGCCCGCTATTGAGTCCAACTCTATCCTGAGGAACGTTATGCTTGTCGTAGGGCCCACTGTTTTGTCTGCTGCTAGGGGGACGCCCAGTTCCTTTGCTATAGATTGGAGTGCTGCTAATACCCGGCCGCAATCGTCGGTCGTGGCCGGGCCAGTGAACAGGAAATCATCCAGGCAATGAAGTTTCCCCCCTTTTGGGTGCCTGGCGTGAAGGGCCCACTCTAAGAAGGTGCTAAATGTCTCAAAATACGCGCAGGACACTGAGCACCCCTTGGGCAAGGCCTTATCAAAATAGAGCTCCCCCTCCCATTGAAATCCCAGGAGGTGCTCGTACTAGGTCGATGGCGTCGTCCACTGTGGCGTAACCCACAGAACAGGCTTCAGGACTGGTCCCATCGTTAATGGATGACCCTTCCGGGAATGACAGGTGGTGGATTAACCTAAATTGACCCGGCTCCTTTATTGGGACCACCCCTAGTGGCGAGATCACTAGCTGCGACCGCATGTGGGGGGGGGGGGTGGAGGGGGGGGGGGGCAAGGGGCCCTGGGGCCCTCTATCCTGCCCAGCATTTTCTCCTTCAACAATTTCTTGGAGACCACCCAGGGTACTGGAGGGCCGGTTTTAGGTTCTTGGCACTGCCTTGTGGCGGGGTTCCTTCAAACGGGATGACAAATCCTTCCTCAAAACCTTCTACTAGTATCGCTGTGTCCTCTTTGTTGTGGTATGTGTTTGCCAGTTTGCGCAATTGCCTCGTGTTAATGGGGGGTGAGGCCAGGTGATATTGTTGGAAACCCTCTGGACCCCCGTTGCGCGCTTCTGCTGCCTCACTGCTCCTTTCTCTTTTTTGTCTCTTCCCTGCTCGCCTTTGCGCTTGCACCCAGCTGCCGGGTGATCTGCCCCACAACCGGAACAAATGTGCTGAAACTTGCAGGAGGACCCCCATGTGCATTAATTTGTTTCGTATTTCCAGCATATGGCTGCCCCTCCCCGTGGTGGCGAGGCCTTCCATGTGCTGCGCGCTCTGCTCTTTGGAAAAGTCCTACTTTTTCCCTTTTGGAAGGGGGCCCGAAAGGGCTGCTCCCTCCTCCCTGTCCAGCTCCTGGTCTCCTTGGCAATCATCATCTTGTGTATGAAGCCAGACACGTCCCCCTCGTTCCATTCCATTTCGGGATGTGTCTGCATCTTTAAGCGGAAGCCTTTGTCATACTCTAACCATGCATCCCCGGGGAACTGCCTCTGCGCATTATGTATGTTAGATTGGTATAGCCATAGGTCTGCTGCGCAGTGCGGGAATTTCTCGACAATTATTCAGGCCATGATCCTAAACGCGTCTAGCCAGTTATCAAAATTTCGTTCCTTCCTTTCTCGCCTCCTCTCCCTTCTATCCTCGTCTTTTTTGTCACACGCTGTGAGGTCCAGCCCGTCTAACTGGATCTCCAATAATGTAAAGATGTCTATGAATTCTTTCTTCCAAATCCTCTCTTTAACTGACAGCGGTATCAAGCTTGCTAGCCCCGTGGCTCTGGTTGCCAATGATGCGGGACCAGGGGAGGAGCGTGCGTAGGGTTCCTGTGCTAGAGGGGCGGTGGGTGAGCCGCCAACTGGGCCGCCCTAGCCTGCTACTGGGGACCCTGCGCCCCCTTGCCCCCCAGGCACTGGGCCTTGTACCCCTAGGCGTAATTGCCTAACCCACCCTGGGTCTATCAGGTGCCAAGGCAAGCCCGAACATTCTCCTTCCCCTGTGTCGCTGTTACTCCCTTCACCCTGCATGTTACGCCCTTGCATGATAAGCGGAGTCATGGCTTTTATGCATTCCTGTACAATGGCGTTAATATGCTCACCACTTGTTTCTGCCGTCTCCATCCCCCCGCCGCTCGGTCTCGCTGTCCTTGGGTTGTCCGCAGGCGGGGGGCTTTTCTTTTCTGCTGCGTTTGTCTCGGTTGCCACCGCGTCTTGTAACTTGGCTGGTGCTCTTCTTGGTAGTTTACTCGCTGGCTCCTCTATACCTGCTGGTGGCCGATTGCTTGATCCCTCTCCTGGACCCAGCCCTAGGTGTGTTCGCAGCCACTCTGTTCCGTGTATCTCGGAGGCCGCCCGGATCCGCTTCAGCAGCTCCCCAAATTCCCTCCTGCTGCTCATGTCGGGGGTGTGGGGAGGGCTTGCGCCTGTGCTTGCTCCTGTCCCGCTGTCTTGCTGTCTGCTTCCAACGAGCGGTACTGCATCGATGCTACCCCGCTGCCTTTCTTCTCTGAGGTCGTGGCTCAGCACGGCCTAGCTTCGAGGCAAGCTACGACCACGAGGTCCCCCGCTAGTGGCTTGGCCCGGTGCTGTAGCGTTGGTGGGGTTCCTGCCGCCGGGCCTGGCTCAGCACGGCAAAGCTTCGGGGTAGGCTACATCCACGCCGATGGTCCCTCGTTCCGTCCGGTGGTTTGTTGAGTCGGGCAGCGCTTCGCCCCGCTCTCCAGGTGATCTCCGTCGGGTTTCAACGAGGTTCAAGATTCCAACGCCGTGCTGCCCCCGCCCCGGGTCCGAGATGTCTACTGGACTCGGACGCGGCTCTTTTATGCCCCCATTTTTGCATACCCGGCTAGCTGGCCCCTCTCTCTTATACCCGCGATACCCCCATTGGCCGGCGGGCCCGGCGCCTACCTGGAGCAGCTAGCGGGGGGTTCTGGAGGGGCGGCACAGACTTTCCCGCTTCAGGGAGTGCCCAAACCAGTTTCTCTGTGAGGGGGGGGCACAGCGCGGGTTAAGGCGCCAGCCCTTTAGGCCCCCTGCGAATGCAGCCTCTGCGAAATCGAATTTAAGCACAGTGAAACGTCCTCGTTTTCTAGAAGGTGCCAGAAGTGAGAGACCATGGGAATAACAGTAATTCCTGGAGTGTCCAGAAAAGGATGAAAGGTGGCCCAGAAATATTATGGTAAGGCCTAGTGCTGGGTGTAAACTCTATGACCTCCATCTTTTGTTGGTGCGCTCCTGGAATGGATATAAACACTGGTGGATTGAGCTGGGTGCAAATACTGCAGGTTCCGGGCAGATGAGTGATTGGTGGGAGAAGGATGACGAGGGATCCTCTGCTTTGCTCTGGAGGATGGCTCTCAGTCTCCAGGCTATGTGAGTGTCCAGGTGATGAGCACACATGGGCTGACAGTAGCCCAGACAAGGCTCCCTACTGGGGTAGTATTACAGCACCAGCTGCTGGCTATCTGGTTCTGGCTGTGCTTCCTCTGCCAAGGTTTCTTTGCAGTATGTCACATCACAAGTCCGAGGGTGGCACTGGTAGCGTTGCTGATGCCCAGAGCGCTGTAGCGCCCGGCAGCAGACTCGACTTGGTAGAGATGACCTGATGATTATTGCAGGAGGGTGCTCCAGTGACTGCTGATCCCCGCTTGCCAGTGCCTAAACGCTTTTAACTCCGCAATCCCTCAGCTGGGCCGCTCACCTTCAGAGGAGGGTCGTTGGGCAAAGCCACTTGCATTCAGGTAACACCACCACAAGCACTTCCTGTGCAAGAGCAAAGTGGCGAACAGAGCCTGCGATCTCTCACGGGTGCTGAGAAAGTCATTTGTTTCAGCCTATGAAAGTCATGGTTGGCAGGCAAAAGCATATGAGAGATTATGTCTAACACTTTGATTGTCAGGTTTTCAACGGGGAAGTGGTACACAACGGAGAAAGCAAGAAAATACATGCACTTGCATGGAGTGCTCAAAGAAAGAGAAAAAAATAGCTCCCTTAATGTAAGCAGTGGAGGGATACAAGTCATCCAATCAAAAGGATGCTCTAGGGAAGGACAAACAAGACGAGGAAGGAAATATATGGAATAAGCAGCAAATGAGAATGATAAGCAAGTCAACCAATGGTAAGCAATGGGTTTGACCCAAAGTGAAATGTTAGTGCTGGTATTGGCTGGAATTCTTGAATTAATCTCAGCCACAGAAAATTACTTGGGGCCTGCATTCCATTCCATTGTTATTTTGTACACTGTGCCACCTCAATTTGGACCCAGCCACATGCAAATCAATCTTGATTCTGCACCAATGGAAACAATGCCTTCTGAACTGCTGCACCAAGTGAGGTCTTCCATGAACCAGAACACAAACAACCCAAGACCTGTTTTGCCCTTATTAGGGCGATCAGTCAGGTATAGCTTAGCATTAGTGGCACAGAGTGCAAAAGACCCACGTACCAGTATACCTGTCCCAATTAAGGGGGTCACACTGAAGTATGCAAAAAAAAACAAAATATGGATGGAATGCTTGAATTAATTTCAGCCACTGGTAATTACTTGGGCCACATCCCAGTCATTATTTTGCACACCATGCCATTTCAATGTGGACCCAGCCATATGAAAATCAGTCTTTTTTGTGTAAACAATTTTTATTTTGTAGAAAGAAATGCAACCAAAACCCAATGGGGGCACAATGTATCTTGCAGGATACCACAACAATGTAGCAGTTAAACTCTCTGGTATTGCCGCTCTAACGCAGAAGCCCCACCTTCATTGACAAAGGGTACACGTCACCCATGATTTTCAACCCCGTTGACATATTTACTCCAGTTCCAACGGGCCACTGGTGAGGCTCAATAGCTCCCCCACATTCTCCACACCTTCACCCACTTACGAGGGCATCCTCTGCCTTTATAAACCTGCCGCTCTGTGGTCCTGCACCAATCCTTGTCAATTTGCCACTGTTCCACACTAGGTGGATCAGATGCTCCCCACATGCAAACAATATTGGCCTTCGCCACTGCAAACCCTGGAATGGACAGCAGGAAAGGAGAAGCCAGAAAAACAAAGTGCTCAAGGAACACCGATAACTGGTTCAGACCGGGCTCAGGGCCCACTTGCACAAAGGGAACAAAGACTTTTAGGGGTATAAGTACAGGACCCCTGACAACAGAAAATTAGATCATCCTGGAACCAAGAAGAAACCTCTGCCAAGGAGAAAGCTGAAAGTGAAGAAGGAAGATTGTCCAGCTGTTGCTCTGCTGGATTGCCCTGCTGTTGCTTTGCTTCCAAGGAGAGGGGAAGGAATTTACTTTGTGCTGTGTCCCCGTGCTTGAAGGAATCTCCAAGGGCCTGAGAAGAGCTGGCTCCCTGTTTTGAAGTCCCAGGAACAAAAGGACTTCACCCCCAGCTTCCCCTGAGCTCTACGGAGAGAGTTCTGTCCTTCCTAGAGTGCGTGGCCCATGTGTGGTGCATCTGGAAGTTGTACCTGTGCTGGGAAGCTGGAAAGCAAGATTTAAAGACTTTGCTGCAGAAATGTTATTGCATCGCTCGCTGTGGAGCGCATCCCCAACAGTGCGAGGAGATTCCCGCCCTACGAAGGTCGATATCGTCGCACCGCCTGTTGCCGCTGCCAGAGCCGTCGCATCCTTCTTTTGCGGGGTGCACCAGACCGGTGTGGGAAGACTAACATCGCTGCGAGTATTGTCACAGAGCCTGTCGTCGCTGGGTGAGATCGCCGCATAGCTTGCTTGCGGACCGCATCACATCGCTGCGAACATCGTCGCAGAGCCATCGCATCGAGGAGCTGCGAGAGAGTGATCACCGCTAGATCGCGCATCGTCGCCCCTGAGATCGTCGGAGCCCCTACAAGATTGTTGCATCGTGCCTTTGCGAGAACGAACTTCCTACGGAACCTACGCACCGGAATCCATACAAGTGGCCTTCCTCCCCATGCAGACCGGATTCGTCGCAACACGCCCGCTGCTGCAGCGGGGTTGTCGCATCGCATCCCCATGGTCTCAGGAGCAAAGCATTGCTTGTTTTCCAACGCACCAGCTACTGCTTTTGGAACTTTGTCGCATCTATAGGTACTGTTGGCTAAACGTGACGCAACTGTAAACTTTTCACACAACTGTGGATTATTTTTATCGCAACCTTAAGAACTCTTTTGCAACCATATTCTTGAACTGTGTATGTTGGATTTTTGTCGTTTTGGTCTTGTGTAGTTTAGATTAAATACCTTTATTTTTCCAAACTGTTGTGGAGTCAGTTTGTGGTGTTTTCACTGTGTTACTGTGAGTGTTGGTACAAATACTTTACACATTGCCTTCTGATTAGCCTTGACTGCTCGTGCCAAGCTACCTAGAGGGTGAGCAGGGGTTACTCAGAGGGTTTTCTTACCCTGACTAGAAGCAAGGGTCCCTATTTGGACAGTGCTACCTACCTCTGCCAACTAGAGACCCCCAGTTCTAACATTGTTAGACTGAAGACAATCAGAATATCATTTAAAACTCATCATAACTTACCTAATTTTCTATTCTAAAATTAAATTGGCAGGAAAGTCACCCCTCACCATTTCAACTCCACTTCTGACACCAAAACCCTTCTGAACAACTTCAACACTTTTTTTGCAAAACTATGCAAACATCCCAGTACTACGTAAAACATGCAGGTGCAAGTCAAAGCCCTCAGCACCCTGGTACTCTTAAGATCTTGCTCACAATAAACAATCTATCCGAAGAAGGAAAGGAAGGGAAAGGAAAGAAAATGGGGGGGGAGGGGGGGCTGGGGTGAACAGAATACCAGAAGACCTCACGGTACTGAAGTCCCTCAATGTAACATGAAGACAGCTCATCACAACAGACAAAGCAAAGAACTGAATCAATGCCATCAATTACGCCACCAAAGCAAGCAGAACGCTTTTTAGGACAGCAAGCAGAATGCTTTTTAAGACAATCACGTATTGGATCAGCCCTCTGCCAGTTCCACCTATTGGCAATTTCGACATGTGGCTGGGTTAGAGTCTGCGCATAACCATCAATGTAACAAGCTCATCAAATTATCCCATAAGATACTCAAAGGACAAGCATTGGCATAGCCAATAGGTCTCGCCTTTGGGACCTTATAAGTGTTTAGCCATGCAACAGTTGATGTTGTTCCACCAAGGATATTGTGCTACATAACTAAATACTTATAAGGTCCCAAAAGTGAGACCTATTGGCTATGCCAATGCTTTTTCTGAGCGGCATCCAAACTCAGAAGGAAAGAGAAACAGATGTAAATAGAGATCAAGAAAGAGACAAAACTAAGGAGTTAGGAGATGTGGTGTTTTTTAGGATTGAAGATGGGGGCTCACCCCCGCGGCAACTTTCTGACTGGAAAAATTAAGCCTTCTAAGAAAAGTTTCAAAAGACATTCCTCTTTCTCGCATGGGTCCAGTTCTAACATACTTCAGACGACTCAGTATCATACGGAATGAAATCATCATTCTTAAGATACCAGACATGAAACGGACAAAGGACCACAAAAATGTAACATATTACAATTGGCAAGCCTGGTCATGTCCCTCCTGAGGAACCAGTGGGATCCTGGGTCAGCAATGTATGTGCCAATGTTTGTCTTACAATGACCTCAGGGAACAATTCTTTGGCTGGTCCTACTGCCTACACAAAATGTGATTTTGTTGCACGTTTCACAAATGATGTCAGATTGAACGTGCGCTCATTTACTGAATTTGGCATTAGCATGCTAGGGCCCTCGTTGTGCAAATAGTCTAATCTTATTTGCAGGATTAGGGACTCGGATAAGCCACCACAAGGCAGAGATGTTTTGTTTTTCGCCTGAAATAAAGATAACCAGACGTTTATTACTCAATTCAAGGATTAAACATGATTCGGGACACCCTGGTTCTGGTAAACCAGTGCTTTCTGGAAGATGTTGTCTTCTTGGTTCAGTTCAAGTAAGCCAACTGGAGGAACGCACCTGAAAATAATGCTTTGTAAAAGGAAGAAAATAAAGACCCTGTTTGTAAAAATTGTGTTATCGTGACAGGAGGTCTTATGGTGACCCTACTACAGATTGCTGCCTATAGAATCTGGTTCAGTTGTGACTGCAATCCGGGATTGCGCTTTAAGCAACATTTCATATCATACGTGCAAGCCCAGCGTAACATTTCATATCATACGTGCAAGCCCAGCGTGAATTCAAACTTCTTCGTCACGAAAGCTTCCAAAAAGCAGGCAGGATATTGCGCTAGACAAAAAGTACAGTAAAAAAGATAATCTTTAAATACAGTCGAGTAGGCACGTCACTCATTGCGGAGGGATAAAAAACCCAAGAGAACAGACAGCTGAATGGAGACAGCACGTCGAGGGTGCTGCAGACAGCTGGCTGCCCACAAGGGCAGCGTCTTTCCACGACTCGAGGGTCGGGCGGGTTCAAGCCCTGCTGCCATCATGGAACCGGTCAGGACCGGAGCCGCTGATGAAGTGTGGGGGCATTTAGCAGGGCAAGGGGGGGGTCACAATGGAGCTCTAATGCACAGCTGGCACCAAAGCTAAACAATCTTTGGGTAGGAAAAAGCAAACACAAACGTCTTATCTTATTACTGTTGAAGCTTTTGAATGAAAAAAGGCACAAGCCGTCCTTAGAAAGCAGATATGAAACAATCTGGCTAGAGTCAGTCAAGAAAAAATGTTTTCTTTTTCCTTTCACTTCTATAACTAAACGTATTTTTTTTTGCTGCCCCATGAAGATCGAACTCCGACTGGGGAGGTACAATTTTCTACACATTTTTGACAGATAAAACCTAGTAAAAATGTATGCAGGGGAAATCTACACTATTCAGAGTTTCCCCTTTTCATACTTAGATCGCTTTACCATTTCTCCCTGCAAGTTATGCATGCTCGGCACCCTAAACATAATCAAACAAGCATTGGCTTAGCCAATAGGTCTAGCATTTGGGACCTTATAAGTGTTTAGCCATGCAACAGTTGGTCTTGTTGCACCAAGGATATTCTGCTGCATAACTACATATTTATAGGGTCCAAAAAGCGAGACCTATTGACTATGCCAATGCTTGTTTGTTTTTTGTTGAAGTTTTGCTTAAGTTGCCAGATCTACAATAGCTGGACATGGTTTTGTTAACAGCTCTTTGCATCAAATGAACTTGTTTTCATTGCTCTGAATGTTGTTTCCATTCTGGTTGTAGGAAGCAGTAATTCCCGGTAGTGTGTGTGCTGCCTAGCTGCGAGCATGCACCAAACTTTGCAAATGAGAAAAAGCCTCACTCACACAGGAGTTCATGCACTGCACCTGCATACTGAGCATGGTTTAAGGAAACTCGACCCTCTCCCTCCCAGGCATCAAACACATATTTACCAAGGAACTCTGAGAAGAGCATGTCTGCTGCACTGACGGCTGGTGGTGTGTGTGCCTGGTGAAAGCGTGCACTGACGGCTGGTGGTGTGTGTTCCCGGTGAAAGCGTGCACTGACGGCTGGTGGTGTGTGTGCCCAGTGAAAGCGTGCACTGACGGCTGGTGGAGTGTGTGCCCGGTGGAAGCCTACACTGACTGTTTGTGTTGTGTGTGCCTGGTGGAAGCGTGCACTGATGGCTGGTAGTCTGTGTGCCTGGTGGAAGCGTGCACTGACGGCTGGTGGTGTGTGTGCCTGGTGGAAGCGTGAAATGGCTGGTGGTGTGTGTGCCTGGTGGAAGTGTGCACTGACGGCTGGTGGTGTGTGTGCCTGGTGGAAGCGTGCTCTGACGGCTGGTGGTGTGTGTGCCCGGTGAAAGCGTGCACTGACGGCTGGTGGTGTGTGTGCCCGGTGGAAGCATACACTGACTGTTGGTGTTGTGTGTGCCTGGTGGAAGCGTGCAGTGATGGCTGGTAGTCTGTGTGCCTGGTGGAAGCGTGCACTGACGGCTGGTGGTGTGTGTGCCTGGTGGAAGCGTGAAATGGCTGGTGGTGTGTGTGCCTGGTGGAAGTGTGCACTGACGGCTGGTGGTGTGTGTGTGCGCCTGGTGAAAGCGTGCACTGACGGCACTCGCGCGGGGGGGGGGACGGGACTCGAGGGTGCGGGGGGGGGGACTTGAGGGTGCGGGGGGGGACTTCGGGGGGGGGGAATCGCGCGGGGGTTAAAAAGTACATTTTTTAAAAATAAGAAAACTTACCTGACTGCCCGTGTCAGCGTCAGAGCAGAGGAAGCAGCTCTAGTGTGGGTGGAAAGCGGCAGGAGCCGATAGCCTCTGAATCAGCACAGCGTGCCAAGTGGTGGAACAGAGCCTGCGGCCTAGCCAGCAGCAAGCTGGGTTGCATCAGCCAGTAGAGTTTGAAGAGTTGGAGGGTGGAGTGGCTAGGGGCGGAGCGCAGAGGAAAGGACCCATAGCAAGGGGGGGACACGGCAGATTGGGGGTCATGAATATGCTTGCGCACTGGGTGGAGGCTTACAGGGAGGGAAGGTTGGACAGGGTGGACGCCTACATAGGAAGTGGTGGATCACACCGATGGGTGCAAGCACATAAAAAAAAGCATTTACAATGCAACGGAGGGGGGGCGGAAAGGCGCGGAGAGCGGGAGGGGGTTGGGAACGGCCACACACTGACAGCGGGAGGGGGGGCGGGAACACACACACGGACATAAAGCAACAAACAAAAAAACAAAGCACTCACCTGGACATCTTCCGGCAGATCTCTTGCTTCCTGCTCTCCACTCCTCCTCCAGATGACGCGGCGGAGGCTCGGCCGGCTGGGCCAATCCCAGCGCGGCCCTGGCTGGAGGCAGACGGCTGCTTCCTTCGGCTGGGGAACTCGGCTTAGGGGGCCGCGGCGGGGAAACAAAGAGACAATGCCCGGTGGGCACCAGCTTTAGAGGTCAGCAAAAGCGCTCCACGCCATGTAAGTGAGGCTCTTTCTCCTTCAGGCGGGTGCCGGCAATGCCGGACCAGATTCGGGGGCGTTCCCGAGAACAGGCTTTCGGCTGACGTAGCCAAAAGCCAAAAAATCTCGGGAACGCCCCCGAATCTGGTCCGGCATTGACGGACAGATGTGTCTTCCAATGGCTAGCCTCCATTTATGGAGCTAGCCAATGGAAGACAGGGGCGGATTCCCAGCTCCATACTATACTCATTAGGTTTTTCCTAGCGCATGCGTACTTCGTACGCATTGGCTAGGCAAAACCTAAAAAGAGTATAAGAATAAATCTTAATCCTGAGCATACATATGTCATCAGTAATCAAGAGTTCATAGGGTCACATTAGTCAAAATCTTCGTCTTTATTTCCAAGAAGTCATCACTTCCAAATGACAGAGGTGATTCACAGATGATTCATGTTATCACTTTGACGTAGCCAACACATGTTTCGTTTTGGGGGCATCACCAACCGACTTCCTCAGGGCATATAGTAAATAAAGTTTCCGGTAATCCTCAATAAGATGCATCGCAATAGCATCTAAAAGTAACCTGTATCCACTAGTATTCTGGAAAACAGGTACGGTAAAAATATGAATCTGACACATTGAGAGTGCTTCAAGTAAAACAACCGGCTTCCAGCAATTAGATCCTATGAACTCTTGATTACTAATGACATATGTTTGCTCAGGATTAAGATTTATTTTAGTTCCACCTATTGCTCTCACCACATAAACGTGCAAGGTCATCAACTCGTCAGTGAAAAAACACTGAGGGAACAGGACAGCAAGAACACCAGGCCTGCCCTTACCCTAGAATCCCATGATGGTCATCCTACAAAACCCCATCTCTTACACGATTTCATTGACATACTTCACTTCCTCGAAACCACTTCTTAAGAAGATGATGTCTTACCCTCGTCCTTTATCAAAGCTCTCTTAGAAGATGCCCTCTCAACCTATTCTCCATTGGCAATGGTGACCTCACTCAACACACTTTCCCAGAAGCTCTCAACATAGGCCACATTCTCTCATTCTCAAAGAAACCTTCACTAGACAATGATGACCTCGCCAACTACTGGCTCATTACTCACATATCATTCAACAGCAAGATAGTTTAACAAGCATTTACAATGCAATGGGTCTCGCAATGACATTGTTTTGAGCTACTGGCATTGAAAATGTTATTGTTTTTTTTCCCGTTCCTGAAGCATTAATTAAGTAATGGCGTTGTAAATGACAATGTCTTTTACCCCTATTGTCCCCCTCAAAGCTCATCAGCATGTGCTCATCATAAAAAGAAATATCTGACAATCACATCTTAAACATTTTGCAAACATTCTATAGCTGCGTCGGGTGCCATCAGCAAAGGGGTGTAGATATTACTAGTGCAGCAGGCGCAGTGGCACCGAAACCTAGAGGTCTGTGAGGGGCCCTCTGTACTTTAATGAATGGTTATTTTTTACTATCAAAACAGAGGACAGGGGAACAAATCTCATTTCTTACAATATTCATTTAAAATTAGCCACTGTGTCACCAAAAAGCAAGTAAACCAGTGCTTTCTGGAAGATGTTGTCTTCTTGGTTCAGTTCAAGTAAGCCAACTGGAGGAACGCACCTGAAAATAATGCTTTGTAAAAGGAAGAAAATAAAGACCCTGTTTGTAAAAATTGTGTTATGGTGACAGGAGGTCTTATGGTGACCCTACTACAGATTGCTGCCTATAGAATCTGGTTCAGTTGTGACTGCAATCCGGGATTGCGCTTTAAGCAACATTTCATATCATACGTGCAAGCCCAGCGTAACATTTCATATCATACGTGCAAGCCCAGCGTGAATTCAAACTTCTTCGTCACAAAAGCTTCCAAAAAGCAGGCAGGATATTGCGCTAGACAAAAAGTACAGTAAAAAAGATAATCTTTAAATACAGTCGAGTAGGCACGTCACTCATTGCGGAGGGATAAAAAACCCAAGAGAACAGACAGCTGAATGGAGACAGCACGTCGAGGGTGCTGCAGACAGCTGGCTGCCCACAAGGGCAGCGTCTTTCCACGACTCGAAGGTCGGGCGGGTTCAAGCCCTGCTGCCATCATGGAACCGGTCAGGACCGGAGCCGCTGATGAAGTGTGGGGGCATTTAGCAGGGCAAGGGGGGGGTCACAATAGAGCTCTAATGCACAGCTGGCACCAAAGCTAAACAATCTTTGGGTAAGAAAAAGCAAACACAAACGTCTTATCTTATTACTGTTGAAGCTTTTGAATGAAAAAAGGCACACGCCGTCCTTAGAAAGTAGATATGAAACAATCCGACTAGAGTCAGTCAAGAAAAAAGTGTTTTCTTTTTCTTTTCACTTCTATATCTAAACGTATTTTTTTTTTGCTGCCCCATGAAGATCGAACTCCGACTGGGGAGGTACAATTTTCTACACATTTTTGACAGATAAAACCTAGTAAAAATGTATGCAGGGGAAATCTACACTATTCAGAGTTTCCCCTTTTCATACTTAGATCGCTTTACCATTTCTCCCTGCAAGTTATGCATGCTCGGCACCCTAAACATAATCAAACAAGCATTGGCTTAGCCAATAGGTCTAGCATTTGGGACCTTATAAGAGTTTAGCCATGCAACAGTTGGTCTTGTTGCACCAAGGATATTCTGCTGCATAACTACATATTTATAGGGTCCAAAAAGCGAGACCTATTGACTATGCCAATGCTTGTTTGTTTTTTGTTGAAGTTTTGTTTAAGTTGCCAGATCTACAATAGCTGGACATGGTTTTGTTAACAGCTCTTTGCATCAAATGAACTTGTTTTCATTGCTCTGAATGTTGTTTCCATTCTGGTTGTAGGAAGCAGTAATTCCCGGTAGTGTGTGTGCTGCCTAGCTGCGAGCATGCACCGAACTTTGCAAATGAGAAAAAGCCTCACTCACACAGGAGTTCATGCACTGCACCTGCATACTGAGCATGGTTTAAGGAAACTCGACCCTCTCCCTCCCAGGCATCAAACACATATTTACCAAGGAACTCTGAGAAGAGCATGTCTGCTGCACTGACGGCTGGTGGTGTGTGTGCCTTGTGAAAGCGTGCACTGACGGCTGGTGGTGTGTGTTCCCGGTGAAAGCGTGCACTGACGGCTGGTGGTGTGTGTGCCCAGTGAAAGCGTGCACTGACGGCTGGTGGTGTGTGTGCCCGGTGGAAGCCTACACTGACTGTTTGTGTTGTGTGTGCCTGGTGGAAGCGTGCACTGATGGCTGGTAGTCTGTGTGCCTGGTGGAAGCGTGCACTGACGGCTGGTGGTGTGTGTGCCTGGTGGAAGCGTGAAATGGCTGGTGGTGTGTGTGCCTGGTGGAAGTGTGCACTGACGGCTGGTGGTGTGTGTGCCTGGTGGAAGCGTGCTCTGACGGCTGGTGGTGTGTGTGCCCGGTGAAAGCGTGCACTGACGGCTGGTGGTGTGTGTGCCCAGTGGAAGCATACACTGACTGTTGGTGTTGTGTGTGCCTGGTGGAAGCGTGCAGTGATGGCTGGTAGTCTGTGTGCCTGGTGGAAGCGTGCACTGACGGCTGGTGGTGTGTGTGCCTGGTGGAAGCGTGAAATGGCTGGTGGTGTGTGTGCCTGGTGGAAGTGTGCACTGACGGCTGGTGGTGTGTGTGTGCGCCTGGTGGAAGCGTGCACTGACGGCACTCGCACGGGGGGGCGGGACTTGAGGGTGCGGGGGGGGGGACTTGGGGTGCGGGGGGGGACTTCGGGGGGGGGAATCGCGCGGGGGTTAAAAAGTAAATTTTTTAAAAATAAGAAAACTTACCTGACTGCCCGTGTCCGCGTCAGAGCAGAGGAAGCAGCTCTAGTGTGGGTGGAAAGCGGCAGGAGCCGATAGCCTCTGAATCAGCACAGCGTGCCAAGTGGTGGAACAGAGCCTGCGGCCTAGCCAGCAGCAAGCTGGGTTGCATTAGCCAGTAGAGTTTGAAGAGTTGGAGGGTGGAGTGGCTAGGGGCGGAGCGCAGAGGAAAGGACCCATAGCAAGGGGGGGACACGGCAGATTGGGGGTCATGAATATGCTTGCGCACTGGGTGGAGGCTTACAGGGAGGGAAGGTTGGACAGGGTGGACGCCTACATAGGAAGTGGTGGATCACACCGATGGGTGCAAGCACATAAAAAAAAGCATTTACAATGCAACGGAGGGGGGGCGGAAAGGCACGGAGAGCGGGAGGGGGTTGGGAACGGCCACACACTGACAGCGGGAAGGGGGGGCGGGAACACACACACGGACATAAAGCAACAAACAAATAAACAAAGCACTCACCTGGACATCTTCCGGCAGATCTCTTGCTTCCTGCTCTCCACTCCTCCTCCCGATGACGCGGCGGAGGCTCGGCCGGCTGGGCCAATCCCAGCGCGGCCCTGGCTGGAGGCGGACGGCTGCTTCCTTCGGCTGGGGAACTCGGCTTCGGGGGCCGCGGCGGGGAAACAAAGGGACAATGCCCGGTGGGCACCAGCTTTAGAGGTCAGCAAAAGCGCTCCACGCCATGTAAGTGAGGCTCTTTCTCCTTCAGGCAGGTGCCGGCAATGCCGGACCAGATTCGGGGGCGTTCCCGAGAACAGGCTTTCGGCTGACGTAGCCAAAAGCCAAAAAATCTCGGGAACGCCCCCGAATCTGGTCCGGCATTGACGGACAGATGTGTCTTCCAATGGCTAGCCTCCATTTATGGAGCTAGCCAATGGAAGACAGGGGCGGATTCCCAGCTCCATACTATACTCATTAGGTTTTTCCTAGTGCATGCGTACTTCGTACGCATTGGCTAGGCAAAACCCAAAAAGAGTATAAGAATAAATCTTAATCCTGAGCATACATATGTCATCAGTAATCAAGAGTTCATAGGGTCACATTAGTCAAAATCTTCGTCTTTATTTCCAAGAAATCATCACTTCCAAATGACAGAGGTGATTCACAGATGATTCATGTTATCACTTTGACGTAGCCAACACATGTTTCGTTTTGGGGGCATCACCAACCGACTTCCTCAGGGCATATAGTAAATAAAGTTTCCGGTAATCCTCAATAAGATGCATCGCAATAGCATCTAAAAGTAACCTGTATCCACTAGTATTCTGGAAAACAGGTACGGTAAAAATATGAATCTGACACATTGAGAGTGCTTCAAGTAAAACGACCGGCTTCCAGCAATTAGATCCTATGAACTCTTGATTACTAATGACATATGTTTGCTCAGGATTAAGATTTATTCTAGTTCCACCTATTGCTCTCACCACATAAACGTGCAAGGTCATCAACTCGTCAGTGAAAAAACACTGAGGGAACAGGACAGCAAGAACACCAGGACTGCCCTTACCCTTGAATCCCATGATGGTCATCCTACAAAACCCCATCTCTTACACGATTTCATTGACATACTTCACTTCCTCGAAACCACTTCTTAAGAAGATGATGTCTTACCCTCGTCCTTTATCAAAGCTCTCTTAGAAGATGCCCTCTCAACCTATTCTCCATTGGCAATGGTGACCTCACTCAACACACTTTCCCAGAAGCTCTCAACATAGGCCACATTCTCTCATTCTCAAAGAAACCTTCACTAGACAATGATGACCTCGCCAACTACTGGCTCATTACTCACATATCATTCAACAGCAAGATAGTTTAACAAGCATTTACAATGCAATGGGTCTCGCAATGACATTGTTTTGAGCTACTGGCATTGAAAATGTTATTGTTTATTTTCCCGTTCCTGAAGCATTAATTAAGTAATGGCGTTGTAAATGACAATGTCTTTTACCCCTGTTGTCCCCCTCAAAGCTCATCAGCATGTGCTCATCATAAAAAGAAATATCTGACAATCACATCTTAAACATTTTGCAAACATTCTATAGCTGCGTCGGGTGCCATCAGCAAAGGGGTGTAGATATTACTAGTGCAGCAGGCGCAGTGGCACCGAAACCTAGAGGTCTGTGAGGGGCCCTCTGTACTTTAATGAATGGTTATTTTTTACTATCAAAACAGAGGACAGGGGAACAAATCGTATTTCTTACAATATTCATTTAAAATTAGCCACTGTGTCACCAAAAAGCACAGATGATGATAAAACAGCTTTATGAGAGACCTTTTTTATACCCTTCTCTGCTTGGCCGAAAGGATCTCTGGCTGAAAGAGGGGAAGGTTTAATTAGCACAAATTAAAACTGAGTTGAGCAGTGAGGGATGACAGCTCCTCTCCTCAGTGACGCGTGTAAACAAACGCCTGCATCACAGTCAGGCTGCCGGTGCTTATTCTTAGAGTTTAGAAACTAGACAGCAGCTGCATTCTTCTGATTGCTGGTAGCGTCTTCCTACTCCGCCTGAGAACCACGCAGAGGATGCAGCATAACGCGCGGCATTTTAATTAAACATTACAGAAACGGGATTACTGACTTGAAACCCATATCCATTGCAGGCAGCTGCGAGGAGGCAGGCACTGCTACATGCTGCATTCGGACACCCAACTACTTTCATTAACAGTTTCATTCCTAGAAATGTGTGCAAATACAACGTGCTGCTTTACTTAACTTAGGCACGCAGCGTGAGGGCTGTTCACCAAGGAGAGCGTGTCAGCAGGGCGGGAATACATCCAGCTGAACTTGGGGTGTGCTGGGGGAGTACTAGGCACCTACAGGAGTCTGATCAAAGAGCCCGCAGAAACATACCTCAAGATCGGGTGCAAATCTCCCCACGCAAGGAGCCCAGCCCGCCCCACCTCTTGGAATTCGAAGCCACTCCTTGGGCCCCAGGTCTGGGTCAAGTTTGCCTGCGCCTCCACACGCTGTGGCCTGTAACATGACCCGCGCCACATGCCCACTGGAAACTTACGTTCGAGGGGGGTTAAAAAAAAAAGCTGAAACAAAGCTTGGTGCCCCTGAAGTGGACACAACGCTCAGCTTTAAAGAATAAAAAAAAGAAACAAACCAGAAAGGGCTGTGTCTCTGAAGCCGGCACTGTGTTTATCTCTAAAGTGTTTTTTAAAAAGCGCTCGCCAGGCATCCGTTGTTTATTTTTGCATTGCAGTTTCACTTTAAAGTGAAAGCGAGATGCAGAAATAAACATGCGGTGCCATGTCTCCTTTATTGTATGGCCCAATCAGAGAGACAAGACTGGCGCATGCAAGGCAGCGTGACGAAGCTTCTGATAAGAAACTTCGTCACGACAGCCACAATGCAGGCGATCCAGTCCGATTGGGCCGGACCAAAAAGACAAAGCGAGGCAACGAAGAACCATCCTTTCCAATGGGAAGCCAGTGTTTACCATAAACGCTGACGCTACCCAATGGAAATGAGGGGCGGGGATTAAAGCCCTTTTGTAAAAGTCCTCATTAACAATATAATAAATTTCACTGAGCGAGCTGCGCATGTGCACAGCAACGCTAGGCGAGACCTAAAAAGCAGTCTATGTTCAACTCCAAAATCACATCAATGATAACTATCTCATGAATGACTACCAGTCTGGCTTCAATCAGGTTGTAGCGCGGAGACGCAGTCAGTCCTTATACATTGCAGATAAAGACCACAGATGAAGATGACCAGTCTCCAGATATTGCCAGACCTCTCATCCACCTTCAACACAGCCAACCCTGCCACCCTCATATGCACTCATGAGTCTCAAAAGTGATCCATCCGCAACACCCTTCACTAGTCCTCCTATCTATCTACCTATCCAACTGACACCAGTTTGTTAAAATGGGACCTCCATGTTCCAAAAACGTCCCCATCATCTGTGGAGTCCTACAGAGTTCCTTACTGTCCCGTGATCTTCAACCTCTAATGCAGCCACTTGGTGCTCTACTCACAGATATCATGAAAGCATTAACTGTTCACTGACAAGCAACTTCTATTATATTAACTTTATGCTTCTTTGGCCCTGTACCATGCTCAGCTGCCTTTTGGGTGGGTTTGCGCTATAGAAATACCATAAAAATACACAAAAGAAAAGAATTAGAATGAAACAAGGTTCTATAACTGTTTATGGATACAACGCAGAGTGGGACCTGTCCACTCAAGTCTGCCCAAAAAGTTTGGTATGAGGACTTTCCAGGTAAGAACCATTATAGCAGCATGGCGTAAAAGAAGCAGTGTCACACAAAATAGTCGATAAATGCTAAAAATGCTACACGTGCCTTGGAAACGTGTCAACCGGTATCCTCTATGGCGGTGGTTCCCAAACTGTGCGCCGCGGCACCCTGGTGCGCCGTTAGAAGTAGCCAGGGGTGCCACGCACAGCTTGGGAAAGTGGAAAAGGTAGCAGGTTAAAGTTTGTAGC
The DNA here is from genome assembly GCF_964263255.1 of Lissotriton vulgaris. Taxonomy (NCBI): domain Eukaryota; kingdom Metazoa; phylum Chordata; class Amphibia; order Caudata; family Salamandridae; genus Lissotriton; species Lissotriton vulgaris. The sequence continues at coordinate 960,256,825 of NC_141685.1, read as the reverse complement.
TTGTCTTTGTGGCGCCGAATAACCAATTTGGGACTGTCGTGGGGGAGTTAAGAAAGCCCCCCTGCCAGCATCTCACTCACACACAGCTCGGGTGCGTCCGCCTCCCAGCAGGCACTAATGAGCCATGAATGAGTGTGAAAAGCACAGCACAGTGTCCCATTCACACACAAACACTGCAGCTCTACGGCGACTGCCTCCCAGCAGGCTTACACTGCACCACCCACCCTCCCCAGCCCCCGGATAATTTAACATAGCTGCCCATGGACAAGAGCTCGAGCACCAGAGAGGCCGAACAGCAGAAGCACCGAGGGAGGCGTTCTCACCGTTGGCAGCTTCACATTGAAGTGTGTATTTATCACAAGTGGTGGTAGCCTATAAAAGAAGCAACAGCATTCGCACTGAGGTGACACTCTGTTATGCCAATGTTTCATTCATGCTGTTACCCATAAAGTCAGCCACAAAATAATCCAAAAAAAACCAACTGCCACGTATACCAAATACATATATTTAGCAATATTTCAGAAAAGTTTTTTATAGTCAAAGTGCTCATTGTCAAAGTAAACGTGGCCCTGGAATCATGTATAGGAAAATGTAAAATATGGCTCAAGACAATCAGAAATGGAATACAGAGCCGGGCAAAATTATACAACAGTTAGGATTGGAGAGCTGTGTTTTTCAACAGATCATGCCTATTAATGTCAAAAGCGATTCGACCATGGTTTATTCATGGGTCACCTTCAGGATGTGAAACAAGGTTAAGGAAACAGCAGAGCTTAAATTCTTTCACTGATGTAATGGAGGAAAGTAGTCTAATTAGGATGGAAGGTTAAAGGATTTCCCCAAACAGACTATTGCAGTTTAGGGCGGTGTAGACAATTGCTTAGTGTCTAACTGTCCGGCAACCATCCAAAGAACAAGGAACAAAAATATACCAACTAGGAGGGGAATTCATCTAAAGGGAATTGCCGAAAAAGCAGTCCCGTATAGTCTGAATCAGTAGGACCTGACGAGACGGAAGCTAGGCTTTGAATTAATTTTAGTTCTGAAAGAATGAGTCTCGCATTGACACCAATTTCCTACCGAGCGCATTTACCTGGAGGCGCTTGCTCTTCAGTGCCAACTGCTTGATACTATCCAGAACCTCGCCGCACCAGCTCCGCGGGTGCCGCTTCGCCGCCATTTGAGTGGGGCTGGACTCTGCAAGGAGCGGATCAGCGTAGAACTCGGGCTGGGGGCTGCAGCGGGGCTGCGAGCGTTGCAGGGACTCCATTTCCCAGGAGTCCCTGCGTGACCGAGTGAGAGATTCCGGTCCGCTCTCCCTGTTGGCCCGCCCACCGCCCACTGGAGGGCTTTTTAAACCCCAGTCTTCTCTGCACCCATGGGACACCAATTTCCTACCGAGCGCATTTACCTGGAGGCGCCTGCTCTTCAGTGCCAACTGCTTGACTGCCCAAAGAACCTCGCCGCCATTTGAGTGGGGCTGGACTCAGGACGCTGCAAGGAGCGGATCAACGTAGAACTCGGGCTGGGTGCTGCAGCGGGGCTGCGAGCGTTGCAGGGACTCCATTTCCCAGGAGTCCCTGCGTGACCGAGTGAGAGCTTCCGGTCCGCTCTCCCTGTTGGCCCGCCCACCGCCCTTAACGTTCACTACATATAGGAACTGTCCTCCCGCAGCGCGGGACGCAGCGCGGGACGCAGCGCGGGACGCAGCTCGGGGCGAAGACCGGGCCGTTTGAGGCCGTTCGAGGTCTGGGCTGGGCCACCCCCCTTGGCTTGTTGTTGATGTATTCCATTCCTGCAACTTTGTTCACCCTTAATCCTACAATGTGCACACGGGGTAGTCGCAGCAAAACTGCTAAGGGAGCGAATAAGCCCAATGGAACCCTAGATGATTTCCTCACCAAGACCAATTTGGCCATTGATGCGGAAATCAGCAAAATGCAACACAGGGTATCCTTGGAATTAGAAGCTGCACGAAGGCTTTCCCTGAACCTAGCTTCCTCCAAAAAATCATCCTTAGGGAATATTGCCTCAGTTTTAACTCCAAAGCGTACATCAGGCCCTCGCCCATTGTTAACGTCAGCAGACATCCATCATGTTCCAACCACATCTCTACCTGAGCCCTTTCTTATCCCATCACCACCACCTCTAAAGCCCACCGAGGTGTCTGCGCCATACGTCCTTGAGGCAGGTATAGGCTTCCCCACCAAACCCGACTTGTCTAAACCAGCAGTAAGTGCTAAGAAAGTTGCCACCCACAAAAGGAAATGTCTTGCTAGATCCACCTATGCACGCAAAAAGGCTAAAATTGCGAGGTCACAGTTCTTTAATAGTAGACGACTGCTGGTCACACATGGGGTCGATGAAGAAGCCTCTAAAACTAACTCTTGCACCTTGGGAGAGGAAAACGACCCTGGCTCACGTAGTTTTGTGTTAGACCTTACAATGGGGGCCTCTCCAGTTAAGATCGATGAGAGGCCAACTGAGGGTAGGCTGAGTGAGACAAGGAAGGATAGGGGGGGTGATGAAGAATTTCTCAAAATCGTTTGGGACACATTAAAACAGCTACTTACTCCCCTGGAACTTAGACTTTCCCGCATAGAAAACAACTTACTAGAAATGGATAAGACTATAGTCACCTTGGCTAGCCTTAGTCTAAGACAACACGAGAGATACCAGAAGTCTACTTACAGGAACCTGAAAAGTGTTCACTCTGTAAAACAAAACCAACAGGTTAATGTATAGGTCTTAGCAATCCAAGACCTATACATTAACCTGTTGGTTTTGTTTTACAGAGTGAACACTTTTCAGGTTCCTGTAAGTAGACTTCTGGTATCTCTCGTGTTGTCTAATACTAAGTTGGGGGACAAGGTACCAAAGCAGTCTATAAACACGATCCCCTCAGGCCCTCCCCTACCTTGTGTGTTTTGATTTAGCCTTAGTCTAAAACAAATGGAAGCTAAGTTTTCTCAGGGTGAGGATTGTACCCCTCAGGCTCAGGTGCCAGAACCTCCGGCCATGCCCCCCCAAAACCCAAACCCATACCCAAACCCCGTACAAAAGTCTGTAACCCCACTGCTACTATTCCAAGATCTACAGCCCCAAGCACCCGTCCCCCCCAAAGTATAGCACCTTCCAAACCAAGGCCACAAGCTGCTCCACACCAGCCTAATCAGCCAGCAACCACGAATAGACTTCCTCAGCAATCCAGTCGTCCGAATTTTTGTGGGGGTTTTATTGACTTGCCACCAGAAGCTTGGCCCTATGTTATCGTGTTAGCTGGCGTGCCTGCCTTGGGTCCACAAACCCAAGAGAACCATTGGTCCCTAAAAAATAAGGTCATTTACTGGCTCAATGTAAATAGACAGCTGCCTAACCATCAAAGATGTCGGGTACTAATGGTACGTAGAGTACCTTGGGTAGGCCCTACACGTAAGTCCATTGCTGGTGATTGTATAGTAGTATCCTTTGCAGATCCCCATACAGCTCAGCATCTCTGTTCATGGGCCTCACGAGATGACGACCCTTCCATTGTCGTCAGACCCCTTACTTTTTTCTACCCACCACGGCAGCAGTTTGAGATGGAGGGGACCTGGTCAACAGTCCAAAATACTAGACGGAAAGGACGAAGGGATGGCTGGCAAAGTCAAAACAACTGGTGGCAAGGGGCTCCCACTTCTAATATGTTCGGTTGTTTGGATGAGGTTGATTGACTTGGGGGGATTGACGCCTTAATGCACTCTACGGATCTCATTCCCCCTCAGGTGACTGCTCCCCCTACCCCCCCAGTAACCTGTATGGATTGTTCAACTTCTTCCAAAGGCTCTAGCCCAAACCTGGATCATGTTAATACTCTTACTAAGATCAGTACAGGGGACTTGGGATTACCGCAGACTATCTCACTTAGTAGCCCAGTAGATACAATCAGGGTGGCCTCATGGAATATTGCAGGACTAAGGGGTCGCCTGGATAACGAGGATTGGGTCGACTTTATCGACACATATGACATCGTCGTTTTCCACGAAACTTGGACAACCGTCCCTCTATTTAGAGTAGGCTACCTGAACTATCACAAACCGGCCATAAAGGGTCTTAGGGGTAGGGCTTCAGGAGGACTCACGGTGTGGATTAGAAATACCCTGGGATTCCATGTTAAGGAAATCCTGGTAGAGAATGCCGACCTCCTATGTATCAGCCTGAGTAAGGATAACAGCAAGGACATTCTCCTAATTAATATCTACGCCCGAGGTTGTCAGGGTGGGAGGAAGCAACCAGTCCTGAATGATCTAGAATATCTTCTGAAGAAGCACAAAGGCGATCATTTTGTCATAGTAGCAGGTGACCTGAACTGCTAATTTGAACCCATCCTTAGTCTGGCAGAAGATGTGGGAATTGATGAAGATACTGCCTGGAATATTCCCCCGCTAACTATAAGCAAGGGTGTCAGGGGCACGGAGGCGGCCCTTCACTGGCTGGGACTCTGCCTGGAGTGGGGGCTTCGGGCAGTGAACGGCCGCACTCCGTCTGACAACTTAGGGAAGCCAACTTTTGATAATGGGACCAGCGCAAGTCGTATTGACTACATATTGGTCAATATAGAATCCTGGTCACATGTAATAGATATGGTGGTAGAGACTAGGCCAGAGAGTGACCACAACCCCCTCTCGTTAGGGCTTAGGGTTCCCGGACTGGGTGATCTCCAAATGGAAACAACCTGCCTAACGTCCGACTTAGTTTTGTGTGACAACAGAAGACAAGTTAAATGGTCTAGGGTCATAGCTGACCCAGAACTTATCAGTAAAATAGAGGAGTTGGTCTTAGACACAAGGGGCAGGATGACCGCTTTATCCCCCTCTGGTGGAGCCGATTCCTCAACCATTAATCTTCATGAGAAGTGTTTTACGGATCTCAAAAATCTCCTCACCAAGCCATTAAATAATAAGATAGTTAAATCACACAAAAGATGGTATAATAAGAGCTGCAGAGAAGCCCACAGTAAATTAATAGCATCTGTTAAATCCAGGATTACTCGTGATATTAGGAAAGCTAGGCAGTTTTATAAACAAGTCCTTTGGGCAGCTAAGAGCGACTGGGACGATTCCTACTGGTTAGATCTCCTTAAAGCTTGTGAGTCATCTAATCAAGTGAAATTTTGGGAGACAGTTAGATGGGGTAGGGACCCTGACTCCCAAATATCGGTTAACCATGTTTCTGCTCTGGACTGGGTGGAATTTTTTTCTGCCCAATTTAAAGACACGAGTGCCGAGCATGAACTGGCAACCGAGCCTGTGGTGGGGGCAATATCTATAAACCCCAGGGATAGGCTCACATTTTCCGCTTCAGACACAGTACATGCCTTAGGTTCTGTCCAGTCTGGTAAAGCCCCAGGTCTAGATGCCATACCAGCAGACCTTTTTAAACTAAACCTTGATTTATGGGTCCCATATATCACCCTATTGGCAAATACTATTGCAGCAGGGGCAAGGATTCCTCAATCCTGGAAAGGGGCTGAGATACTGCCAGTATATAAAAAAGGGGATCGATCATTGATCCCGCTTTTATTCAATATATATTTTTCCCCACTTTTTGATATCATTGCTCAAACGGGTATAAAAGTCACTTCTTATGCTGATGATATCCAGCTTTTGTTTTCGTTTAACAGTATCACTCCCACCTCTTTTGACCCCTTAAAAAACTGCTTACGAACCATCGCCCAGTGGATGGATAATAATTTCTTGAGGTTGAATGCTGGAAAAACTGAGGTCCTTTTTTTCCATCAGCCAACTCCACTGGATTCTAACATCTGGTGGCCTCTTGATCAAAGCGTGCCTCCCATCCCAAAGGACTCAGTGAAAAATCTAGGAGTCAGATGGGATTCCAACCTCTCTCTTATCCATCAAGTTCACACAGTTTCCATGGCCTGTTTAGCAAAAATTCGAATGATAAAGAAGTTTATTCATTTTTTGCCCAGTAATACCAGGAAGATAGTGGTACAGGCGTTAATCACTGCACACCTTGATTACGCCAATGGCCTGTACACTAGTCTGTCTGTGGGACTCTGCCACCGCCTTCAGACGGTTCAGAATGCCGCGGTGCAACTGGTTCGCGGTATCCCTCTGCGTGAGCATATAACCCCTCATCGTCACGACCTTCATTGGCTACCAGTCCATAAGAGGGCAGAATTTAAAGCTCTGGTCCTGGCTCATCGAGCCTTGCGAGGCAAGGGCTCTGCTTATCTCTCTACGTGCCTTATTCCTTATGACAACTCCAGGACCCTTCGCTCTTCTTTTAAAAACTTACTTACGGTCCCCAGATTCAGGAAAACCCGCTCTGGTGGGAAATCCTTCCCAGTACGGACAGCGGCCCTCTGGAATAAACTACCCAATGCCATTCGGTTGATCAAGGATGAACAACCCTTCCGGAGAGCCTTAAAAACTTACCTGTTCTGCTAATTCTTTCCTTTTTAACAACCATCTCATGCAGCATGAAGTTACACAGAAGCGTCGGGACACCCCGTTGGGGTCGCTGCACGCTATATCAAGATACACTAAATAAATAAATAAAATAATCATTGCCAAATAACTATCGCCCCATAAGCCTGATCGATTCGATCCAAAAAATAGTATCAAGAATGGCCCTAGCAAGAATTCAGGGGTGGATTGAGCAGAACAATATACTTTCCCCTATGCAGGCAGGGTTTAGATTAGGCACCAGCACCATAGACCAGATGTTTCGACTCACCATGCTCTATTGGAAGGTGGTCTTCTTGGGTGGCGGGGTTATCTACGCCGCATTCGTTGATCTCAAGTCGGCTTTCGACTTAGTTCCAAGGGTGAAACTATGGGAAGCTCTTAGACTTATAGGCCTTCCTGTAGAACTCCTGGAATTAGTCAGGCGTTTACATGAGGATAATTTCGCTCAGGTAAGGTGGGGGAGGCAGGGTCAGGTGACCAACAGCTTTCCAGTCCAACGAGGGGTGCGCCAGGGCTGCGTGTTGGCTCCTACCCTGTTTCTCCTCTTCATCAACCAGGTAGTTCAATTTTTTAACAATACACAGACTGATGCACCTACCCTGGGCGGATTAAAATATCCTATGTTAATCTTCGCCGACGACACCCTGCTCCTTTCTAAAACACGGAGCGGGTTACAGGCAGCCCTGAATAGGTTTGCAGAGTTCTGCAAGAATAATGACTTGCAGATCAACGTTGATAAAACTAAATTTATGGTTTTTAACAAGAAAACCCCAATTAAAAGTTTGGTTACTTTGAATGGTGTCCCAATTGAACAGGTCAAGGTCATGACGTATCTGGGCGTGACCCTTGATCATCAACTTAGTTGGAACCCCCAGTTGGAGGCATTAAAACTCAAATTCGTCCGCCTCACGGGCTGCTTACTGCAGGAACAAAAAAAATCCTTGACTAAACGCATTACCCCAGCACTAAAAATCTATGAGGCCAAGGTCAATGCAGCAACCCTGTACGGGGCTGACATATGGGGTTACAAGGATTTGTCAGTCTTGGCCACAGCGCAGAATAGGTTCCTACGGAACCTGGTAGGGCTTCCACAATCCTCACCCATTAAACCACTGCTACTAGACCTAGGTTGCAGACCTTTAGACGAGATGGCACATTTTTGTCTAGTGGCACTCTGGCGTCGGCTTTGGACGACTCCAGAGCTTAGCCTCTTCGCCCATGAACTGGATGAGGTTAAATCACTGTGGGGCGCTCATAGAATCCCATGGCTCAGGGAAGTCAAACAAATACTGTTTACAATGGGTCTCCCTGAGCTGTGGATAAACCCTGGGTGCTCCAGTTTTCCTTCAAAACAAGAGTTTAAGGATCTTTTCTGGGCCTCGAAAAAATCTATACTGGTCACCCATTCCTCGGACAATAACCTAACGGGACTCTTTTTAACACATAAAGTAACTCCGTCCCTCGAGCCCTACTGGGATTTGATTTGCAAAACCTTAGACCGTAAACTGTATCACCAGTTTCGTGTAGGTACATTACCCATCAACTCCTTTATAAGTGGGCGAAGAATGCAAGCAATAAATGCTTTTGGTGTCCCGACCAGGTAGAAAGCATTGGCCATTTGTTTTTTGCATGTCCAGCATATCGATCCCCTCGATTTAAATGGCTGAAACCCATATGTGTAACTTTGGATTGTGGGGGACATCGCAAAGCCCTGCAGAAATTACGTGATATTAGAACTGAAATGTCTGTGATTTGTGTAGCTAAATTTCTGGGTTGGGCGTGGCTGATCCGTACAAAGAAATTGAACACTCTTTTAAATTAATTGCTATGATATGATCAGATGTTGTTTGCTTGCCACACTCTTTTTAGACAATTGGGGACATGTCTGCAGTAGTTTTTATATATATTATGTATTGTATGTCGTCTTTTATGAATTTTATTTGAAATAAAGACATAATGAACTGAACTGAGTCTCGCATTGAAAGCTAAATTAATGCTCCAGCTAGGTCTCTGCTCCAAAAATACCAACACATACGTACAAACAGATAGATGCACCAAAATAGATGGAGGGAAAAGGAGGTGAATAGAAGCACTAAGAGTCAAGAAGATCACGGCACAGGCACAGTGAGATTAACACAGGCACCTGAAGATGCAGGAATATTTCTATGCACTTACAGTCACTTAACACAAAGTTTATTATAAACTACTGCTTTCATTTTTATTTTGTTACAAATATAATTATAATATGTTCATCGGCTTCATAACAATTATTTTCATGGAAAAAAATGAAAGTACTTCTAAGTCCTGGCTTACATCCATCCCCCCCCCCCCCCCCCCCCCGAAAAAAGGTGACATAATGGGGAGCCACACCGAATGACCAACAGGTCAGGGAGCCGCAGGTCAAAAAAGTTTGGGAACCACTGCTCTATGGCCACAGCTGGGACCCGTATAAGTAGGGTGACCATATTTTCATGACTTAAACCCAGGACGGCCACAAACATATATGATCACAATTAAACAATCCCCTCCTCCCTTGCAGCGAAGAGCTCCAAGGTCGGGTTGCTGGCGGGTCCGGTCTTGGTTTACAGCTGCAGCGTTAATTCCCCTCTCCTTTAAACCAACTGTGCTGATTGAAAGAGGCGATGAATCACAGCAGGCAACTCTAAATAAGTTGTGTTCCTGGTGTGAGGAATTGGCCAGTTCAAAACTTCAGCCTGCTGCACAACGAAGTGATTAAAGTGCACGTTCACCCTACCAACTTAAAAGAAAGAAAAAAAGTGTCTGGAAAACGGGACAGCCCTTGGGAAACCGACTGTCCGGGACGTCTGATCACCCTCAGCATGAGTCACTGGTCCGAGCACTCATAAAGTGGGGGAAAACAAAACAGCATTCCGGGCTGTCGGACTTGGAGAAACAGAGATATATAGATCCAACCAGTCTTCACTCTTCACCTCCTCGCTTCTCCACCTTCTCTCGTACATCTCTTTCTTCCTTTCCATCCAAAACAACAACAGCCACCTGAGGCCTGCCAGGGGCGAGACAGACTGCCTTCGACTGGTCCACGACCGACTCATGTCAAGTGCTACACACTTTACAAGGTTACATCCCAATTTGGAGAGAAAGAAAGCTTGGACTGAAGCATATGCGGACTTCACAGCCAATCAGCACGTCGCAATTCTGTGTAGCGAATTAGGATTGGGCGCGGCGCCGCTTGTGTTCCAATCCTAGGCCACTTTACAGGTTAGCAATACCTCGCACTCTCGTAACATGTTGATCTGTGGGATAGGCTGGTCTACGACCCGGAAGTGCTAACATTATGGCCAAATTACATCCGTTAGAAGATGAACAACGGACGAGGAACATTAGGCTAAATTCACGGTCCGTGTAACTAGCGGACCATACCTCCGAAGAAGGGCCAAAGTGGTAAGAATGGATGGCTTGGAGATTTAAGGATGGAGAACTATGGACAGCTGAAAGAAGAGATTTAGGTAATTAGGGAGAAGCGTACAGGAATGTTGTGGGTTATACGGGAGGATGGAGGCTTAGGGAAAGAAAAGGACTTTAGGTGAACATTCGTGTGTAAAGTCATGAAGAAAGCATGCAGACATTAATGGAATTTGGGGCATGGATAAAGCAGGCCTCGGGGTAGGAGGTGGGCAAAGGAAGAGTAAGACTGTGGCAAGAGGGTTAGTTATCTCTAGAGGGAAGCCTAGTTGCAATTAGGGTTTGGGCCGGGAGGGGGATGGGCAGGAAGTTATATGAAGGGACTCTAAAAATACTTTGTGCGTATGGAGATTAAGCCTGGGCTTAATTCGCATAGTTACATTTGGAGAAATTACCCCAAATGTCCCTTAAGAAGTTAAGCAGAAATGTATTTTATAATGAAATAATGATTTGGGGATTTTGCACTAATTTATAGTACAAAATGCATCCTCGCATCTGTTTTTGTGCTTTTAAAAACTGCAGCCACTCTTGTTAGGTTCATTCACATTCATCCTGTGCTCCCTCAATACGATTTTCACCGATTGACGCCGTCATTCTATTGCCTGGCGTAATCTCGGGTATTAATGTAAATAACAAGGACCCCCTGTGCGGAAAATCAATTCATGGTACAGGGAACTAGACAGTGTGAAAAACTTATTGGCATAATGTCAACACAATGGGAGGGAGAGAGAAATAGCACAAAAGAAGTAGAACTCAAAATTTATTAAAAAACGATATCATTTAATAGGTATATAAATATTCACGTTAAAAGCAATTAATAAAAAGACATAAGTTTAAATCAATAATACATAAAGCAAAATAAACAACATTCAAATACTACATGAAACATACAAATAAAAAATACTTTCACAGTGGCAATATGTGTTCGTGCGTTTCGGCGTTATGAGGAACGCCTTTTTCAGGAGCCACAAATAATATCTGGAAGACATATTAAATTCATAATCAAATAAAGAAATATATACATCACAAATCTGTCCAAAAAATTACATACAAAAAAGTACGTTCAAAATTATACTCAAATATAAAAACCTATAATAGCAAAGAACAAAACAATATCTAAGTGCCAATAACTCCCTACTTGTGCAGCTGGTCGGATGCAGCTGAAACAAGCTACAGACTAGCAAACTTAACATTTGAGCAGTAATAATTGTACAAGGGGAAATCCCCTGTGGACAAACCAAAGATAGGAACCATGGGGAAGATATAAACACACAGTACCAAGCTGATAGGTGAACTAAAACTCGAAAAGGTGATGTGTGGCCAAGATGGAAGACATCACTCATCAGTTCTACGATCTACTCTAACATAATGGGGCATCAAATCAATTGCCCAGTTCCAGATAGTAAAAGATAAAATTAACGGTGACAAGACTTGTCAAGTTCTGTTTTTCCTAATTTAATATGCCTATATTGTTGTATGAGCATAATTTAATATATGAGTAACAAGTCCATAATGGAAAGAACAACTTACTGTAGGGTATGGCATATTTTCTAACTTGTGCTTACCGGGGCACTTGATTGCCAGGTTATTTCAATGTATGAAGCCTTTAACGGTTGAACGCTAGTATATACACATTCAACTAGGCTGCTGGTTATCCTTACAAGTTGTGTTTTAAGTTAAAAATCTGAAACAAGGAAAAAGATGGTATTTAGACAACGGATATTTGTAAATGATGCCCTACTGTTGTTACAGTGTTTCAATAGGATAAAAGGACAATTTTCAGGGGTATTCATACTCATAACAGGATGTGAGGGTATTGATTTGAAAAATAACTTGCTGTCATCTATGTGATCTCTCAAATTATCATGCTGAAAAGGAGACCTACCGGTAGGTTGATTAAGGAATAACTTGTCCGTGTTATAAAACCCCCTGAGAGGGACATACGAGGACAGGGCTCGACAAATCTGAAAAATTGTACTAGTCCTGCAGGTCTAGTAACTTGGAAAATCCCCTCGACCCAAGTGCAACCTACTTGACCTCTGTCTCTGAAATCGGAGCAAAAGTGACAAGTTAACAAGATTTAAAGGCATCTTTATTGCTTAGCCCCTTTGTGAGCAATAAAAATGCCTTTAAATCTTGTTATATTGTCACTTTTGCTCCGTTTTCCAAGACAGAGGACAAAAGTTAGTTTGTCTTCCTACTCGCCAGAAAGGGCGAGTAGGACCTAAAAATAGCTCGCCCTCATCCATTCTCCCTCGCAAATGCGAGCGGGCGAGTGGATTTGTCGAGCCCTGGAGGAGTGAAGTCATTAGAGTATTCACTTTGAGAACGATAGTGCAGAGTGTTCGAAAAGAAGCTGTAAAATATAACAAACAGCAACGGGCGGTCAGTTCCCATGACTCCCTCGAACAAAGAGCGGTAATATTATCCTGCTCACACAAGAATAACGACTGAGATCGAACTGTGCGACACATAATGGCTGATCATAGTATCTTACCGGGAACAGGATTAAATAGCTGTTGCCTTTCTCATCTGGGTTTAGAAAGAAGAAGAAAGCCGTTGGAGCTTGCCGTCGTGGTAGAGCTGTGGGAGGGTGTGTCACCACGCCAAGTTTGCACTTCTAAAAGTAAAGGTGGATAAAACGAACCCGAATCAAACAAACTATAATAGCAATGTCGGCTAGAATCGAATTATGCAACATGTAGCGTTAAAGCTGATAATCTAATCTTACTGAAAACAATTTTAGATAGCTGTTACTGTTATCGTCTAGATCAATAAGGGGTCGTTGGAGCTTGCCGTCGTAATAGAGGAGTGGGAGGATGTATCACCACGCCAGGGTTGCAGTTCTAAAAATAAAGGTGGATAAAGCAAACCCAAATAGGTTGTAGATTGCTATTCGATATGTAATTAATTAAAACAGAATGGGGTTTACTATCGGGCGAGAAACGTTTCCTTACCGGAGAAAAAGATGTTCCGTTCTGTGTATGACAACCTCCGGGAGCCGCATGAAAGATGAGTGCTGGCGTCCCGTATTCCCAACGGCTGCGGGACGCCAGCACTTGTGACTGGGCAAGCCCCTGTAATTCTGCTTGCTGCTGTTCCCACTCTTTGTTCCTGTCCGCACCAGAATTTAAAAGACAGAAATTCCAATGGGCAAACTCGCTTCAGCTGTGGAAATTAGCCACATTGCAGCCTGGATTCGTTTTCCGGCCCCAGTCTGACCCTCAGCCAAGGCCAGGCACGAAGCATGTCATTATTATTGTAATAAATAATAAAACTTGTGACCGGGCAAGCCCCTGTAATTCTGCTGGCTGCTGTTCCCACTCTTTGTTCCTGTCCGCACCAGAATCTAAAAGACAGAAATTCCAATGGGCAAACTCGCTTCAGCTGTGGAAATTAGCCACATTGCAGCCTGGATTCGTTTTCCGGCCCCAGTCTGACCCTCAGCCAAGGCCAGGCACGAAGCATGTCATTATTATTGTAATAAATAATGTAACCCAGTTTGCTTCTCAGCCTCAGTGAAAGCAGTTCCTCCGTATATTTCTCCCTGTTAGTAACAAGAGTAAGGCCTCCCAAATAAAATTAGCATTTTCAAACCTGATCTCCCATCTCACACGGAGGCGCTGTCAGGAAGAGTATAATTTTGTTACAACAAATATCTAGATGGGCCCCTATTTAGTGGAAAAAAGAATATATATGAGATGCCTTATTTAGAAATCTTTCTTCGATTTATATTCACGCTTAAAGACTGATGGTACTTTTAATAATGGCTGTCACTTCGGATTTTTAGCTATTAATTAGACCTGCATAGCAGAAGGAAATGCTAAAGAATTTTGTAAAATTGAAATGATGAGGAACAGACTACTCTAAAAAGCGCAGAGAAAAACATTTCCTTAATGAGGATCAGAGATTGATTTTAAATGCTCAACTCAAACTTTTCCTTGAGCAAGGGGATTCCAGTGTTACTAGAGTCCCTGATAGTGAGCGAGGGTGGGGTTAACAGTAGGAGCATGTCTCACACAAAACAGAATATACTAATTTAAGTAAAGATGTAGTAAGTAGCTGTTTGACTTGGAAGGAGCCCTGGCAAGGAGTGATTTTTATTTCACCTGAATACTTTTCTCCTCCTGTTACCCAGTATTTTGAAACGCAAAATAAATTTTAAAAAAAGTACTTTACACAGACCATGGGAATGCCCTCCAACTTCAGGATAAATTCGAGTCAGAAGCTTTTTAGGTGGCAAATAGAGGGATATGCATCAAAGCCACCTATAGAGCCAGGAAAATATCAATGCTATAAGTTGCAGATTGAAGATAAAATGCAAAATGTTGGTAAAGTAGACAGCTTGAGGTAATTACTAGAGAGAACCTGTTTTTTATACTACAGACAGCATGTGATCAGAGTGCAAGATGAAAGGGCACATACCCGGAAGAAGATACATATCTTCAAAACATCTTGGTGTTTCCTAGACCTCTTTTCTTATCAAAGCACTCCTACTGTGTGTTTTTAGGTGGCGCTACACTAAACAAGATTGAGAACATTTCATGATCAACTTGTAATACACGTGATAGAGACCAGAGTCTACAGTTCCTGACTGCTCTAATTCAGTGACCGGTGTCTGCAGTCTCCTGCCTGCTCTAGTTCTGTGACCAGAGTCTGAAGTTTCTGACTGCTCTAGTCCTGGATGCACAGAGTCTGCATTCCCTGACTATTCTAGTTCAGTGACCAGAGTCTGCAGTCACCTGACTGCTCCAGTTCTGGATGCCTAGACTCTGCAGTTCCGGACTGCTCAATTTCACTGACCAAAGTCTGCAGTTCCTGACTGTTCTAGTTCTGGATGCACAGAGTCTCCAGTCCCTGACTGTTCTAGTTCAGTGACCAGAGGCTGCAGTCACCTGACTGATCCAGTTTCTTGATGCACAGAGTCTGCAGTTTCTGACTGCTCTAGTTCTGGATTCACAGTCTGCAGTCCCTGACTGTTCTAGTTCAGTGACCAGAGTCTGCAGTCACATGACTGCTCTAGTTCTGTGACCAGGGTCTGAAGTTTCTGACTGTTCTAGTCCTGGATGCACAGTCTGCATTCTCTGACCTCTCTAATTCTGTGACCAGAGTCTACACTCACATGACTTCTCCAGCTCTGTCTGGACTCTTCATTATGTGTGGTTAAAAAAGGTTGTCAAGTCATGGAAACATATTTGGCAAATTAATATTGTATCATTTCTCACTTAACCAATTAAAGTTTTTATTTAACGACTTATCTTTTAATTTTGTTACAAATATGATTGTAATACCTTCATCGGCTTCATCTCACTTAATTTCAGGGAGAAAATTGGAAGTACTACCGAGGTCGGGCTTGTATCCTACCACCGGTAAAAAAAAAAAGTAACACGATGGGGAGCCACGACCAACTGCCAATTAGGTCAAGGGAGCCACAGGTCGAAAAAGTTTGGGAACCACTGGTATAGCCAATAGGTCTCGTCTTTGGGACCATATAAGTCTTTAACCATGCAACAGTTAATGTAGGTGCACCAAGGATATTATGCTGCATAACTAAATACTTATAAGGTCCCAAAAGCGAGACCTATTGGCGATGCCAATGCTTGTTTAACTGTTATGTTGCCCCCTTGCCAAAATTATCAGAGCCTTTGGCTTTGATATTATATCATATGCAGACGATGCACATCTACTAATGTCCTTAGACAAAAATCTGGTTAAAACTAGAAAATCTTTTTCTGCCAGGGTGAATGCAATTGCTATTTGGATGACTGAACATTTTCTCCAGTTAAATGCAGCAAAAACGGAGATTATGCTGTTTGGGACGGCCCAACAGCTCTGGAAGCCTGAATGGTGGCCCCCAGAACTTGAATTGGCCCCTTCACCTAAGCTAGTGGTTAAAAAGGTGGGAGTCCGGATAAATCAATCTCTTACCATGAACGAACAAGTTTTGGCCACCGTAAGCTCCTGCTTCCACATGATGTATTTGTTGAGAAGAGCCTTTCATTTATTACCACTTACAGCAAGGAAAACCACAGTCCAGCCACTGGTTATCAGCCTTCTGGACTATGGTAATGCACTCTTGCCCTCAGCTAACAAGACTTTGCTATATAAACTTCAGGTGGTACATAACAAATCTGCACGTCTCATCTGCAAACTTCCTTCTGGAGCTGCATCCTCCCCTCTTTTAAATAAGGACCATGTATGCAATTGATATTATCGCAGGCAAGAGAGTACCCAGCCTTAACATCCATCCATCAAAATGTGTTCACGTGAGAAAGTTATGTCCTTAAGAGCAAGCAGTATAGCTTTGGAGTCTCTGGAGGATCGTTTTAATTATACTGAAAAGACACTTAAAAAAATAAAATTTAAAATAGTACCATTCAGGGGTAGGAAAAAAGCTATACCTTTTACCTGGAAACTAGGAGGAATAACAGGAGAAATAGCATCTACTTACATCTATTTATGGAGAGTTTCTCTCAGTCCACTAGTACTGCCTCGCACTTTCAGCGTACTGAACGAAAGACAGTATCTTATGTAAGTGCTATAAAAAAGTTTTATCCCTACCGGGAGGCGACATTGTTCGATAAACTTCAAGGAGAGACGAAATATGATCACCCCGATTCTAACATTTGGATTAGAGTATATTCCAATAAACCGTTCGGGTTTTTTAAATCTCAGGGAAGGAAAACTCTTGCCCATTGTTACGACTACAAGCCAAGCCAATCCCGTTCAGGCACTTCGACTAGAAATAGGGGTAGTGAGTGCATACGCAAGAGCTATGGCAAACCTTGTCAGATGGGAATATAACATTCTGCATAACCCTGACGGTACATTAAGAGAAAGTTTACATCAGGAAACTTAAAGCCTGATCCAGGAGTATATACTTTAGAACAAAATTTAGAGTTCACTCCGAGAGCCTTTTACAAAGCTGGTCTCCAGAACTCTTGACATTTTTTTTGAAAAAATTAACCCAGAGGCTGAGTTTCGAATTGGATAAATAAAATATTGTCAACAATTATCGCGTTACAAGCTTGCGTTAGCTAGTGTGGAGTATAAAGTGATTCCAAAATATTTTAATTTTACTTTGGACCACAAGGTTAAGCGTTGCAATCTAATGTTAAGGCTGAGGATACTCTTGCTAAAAGATGTAACAAAAAAGTGGGGCGGTAACTTTAATAAAACAGGCCAATGTGATTTGTGTAATGGAGGAATCCAAGACTTGGCACATGTTTTGTTTGTCTGTCCAAATAACAGTTTGGTTGAGGCACGTTCACGATTTTTAAAACCTATTTGTATAAAATATAATATTTTTAGAAATACGGATCTGATTGAGATCATGAGAACCCCTCCTGATGAATTTGATGGCTACAAAGTTTTAAACTTTTTTTAAGTGTCACTCCAGCTACTTTAGAGTTATATAAGCTAAGAACAATAATCAATTTTGCTTATAAAGAATTTAAAGGTATATTGTAATACAATGGGATTGGAAACTTGTATATTTCATTTTACTATATTGTGGATCTCGGATGTTGTCTATATATATATATATATATATATATATATATATATATATCAATAAATTTCAGTAAATTACATTTCAATTTGGAGTCTCTGGTCTACTGTACAAAAGGGTATGACTTTTGAGCAAATTAAACTCTTCCTGTGTCCCCTGTCCCCTAATCTACCAATATTCAGGAACTTCAAAACGGGTTTAGTATTAAGTTCTGTCTTTGCTTTTATATTGTGATTACATTAAAAGTGTCTGAAAGTGTGCAAAGTCCAGCACATTGTAGTGTTGGGAAATAGATTCAAAAGATAACTGAGGTCATACAGTTGTAGTTTCCTTTTTCCGATATCACAAAATTAGTCAAACCCATTGCTTAGCACTATGGTCTCAGGCTAGGCTTCCAGGGTCTGACTGATAATTCAGCTAGGTCTTTTGTTGCTTTACAGACTCTAGACAGTGCCCTTTTTTCCAGCTCCTCCCAGTGGTTTATGGTCACTTCGCAGTAGGAGTTTGCATTCCTCTTCATTAGTGTTGTGCAGTATGTCTGTGCTGTCGCAGTTGTTCCAGCCATCCTGTAAAGAAACAACGGTTACGAAAAGGTACCTCTGCACATCTCATGAAGTGAACTGCATTTAGGGAGTAACAAGCCCAGTTGGGCTCCCTGCCAGGACACACAAAGCTTTCTGCCCAGCTGCTGCAGTTATCATATCTTCCTGCTCCTATGCCTTTCTTTGCTGTGTCTTCTGTGACTGACCGAAATAGGGACATTTGGTATCCGCCGCAGTTGGGCATAGAACAGAGCCCTACAGCAGCACATTAGGAAAACAGCACTGGAGGCCACCTCTTGTGGCCACGTGGCGTACAATAGATACCACGGGGCAGAAAAGGATATAGCACAGGATCTTGGGAGGGAGATTTGGAGAAAAGGAGCTGGGCTGGAAGAAGGTGGTGGTGTAGGAAGATGCCTTGTGGTAAAAGTGGAGCAGAGGATTAGTGACTGGGAAAGTATTAGTGTGAGGAGTTCTCAGCTTGAGACTTAAAAGTTAACATAGGATTAGTTGAGCGGTGTCCTAGCATCCAGGTATACAGCAAGTAGAATATTGGTGAGCAAACTTGTAATCGTACAGTGCACAATTCTTTTTACAGGTTTTAAATAGTGTATAAAGTGCCTTTGTGTTTTTTTCCCTTCTACAGAATATCTCATTGGAAGGACTAATGGAAAGAAGTCTGTTCTGGGAGCCTATGAGCAAACTAACAATTTGTTTTCACTCTTAACTTTTAAGAAAAAGACCCATAGCAGAAAAGCTAAGATGGGTATGAGGATCAAACTGCACAGCACAGATCACCCCAACAATCTGTTAAAAGAACTCAACAAATGCCGACTTTCAGAGAATATGTGTGATGTGACCATAGTTGTTGGGCAGCGCTCATTTGCTGCACACCGGGCAGTGTTGGCTTGTGCTGCAGCCTATTTCCACAACCTCTTCATGGACTCTGGTGCCAGCACCTATGTGGTGGACTTCATCACCCCAACCAACTTCGAAAAAGTCCTCAGCTTTGTCTACACTGCAGAGCTCTTTACCGATCTCATCAACGTCGGTGTCATCTATGATGCAGCTGAAAAGCTGGGAATGGCAGATCTCTTGCGTGCTTGCCATGCCACCTTCCCAGACCTAGAAGTCTCTCCAGTTGTTAAGCAGTCTGCGACGTCGAGTGATGGACATAATAGTAACTCTGTGGACCTCAACCATTCTGTTGGTGATCCTCGGTGCAGCAGTTCAGACAGAAGCTATGTCTCGCCTGGAGAAACAGCTGGTTGCTACAAAGGTGATGACAGAAATCCAGCCTGTGAACCTAGCCAGAGTATTGCGGTTCCATTTCCGGTCCCCACAAAGATAGAAGAGGAGGACGACGGGGAGGCTTTGGAGCATTTTCCCTCCCCTCCCCCTTTGGCATCTCAGTCCAACATCACAAACACTAATCTGGGTCTTCCGACAAGCACAACCTCTTGCCAGCCCTATAAGATCCAGAGCAATGGGGATTACAGTAAGAATTGTTTCTTTGCTACTGGTTCAGCATTGGGCTATTCCACTGGTGGCAATTCCTGTTCAGGGAACACAGAGCACCTTCCTGATAGGGGGTTTCGACAGATGGATGATCTTCAGTTGGAAGAGCTGGAGGAGGAAGATCTGCAATTCGAAGATGTTGCGGAAGGCTTGGGCCCACCAGAGGATGTCATTGAACTCAGTGATGCAAGTGAAGATGAAGTAAGCATTGGCCATGGGGGACGTAAAGCCATGCCCTGCCAGGTGTGCAAGAAGGTGCTAGAACCCAACCTACAGCTTATCCGGCATCATGCCAGGGAGCACATCGACCTGCAGACAGGCAACTGCAAGGTATGTAAGACTCACTTTCAGGATCATGCATCACGGGTCACTCACGTGCTCTCACATGTTGGTATCTTCCTCTTTTCCTGCGACATGTGTGAGACCAAATTCTTCACCCAGTGGCAGTTGACGCTACACCGCAGGGATGGGATATCTGCCAATAATGTGATTGTTCATCCCAGTGACCCACTGCCAGGTGAGATCAATTCTTTTGGTGGTGGACCAGGATCACAGCTAGCCTGCAACATATGCCGGAAGACATTGGTCAGGGATTTTCACACTGTGCGAAGTCACATTCTTGAACATGTGAACCTGAAAGGCCTAACATGCGGGCTGTGCGACCAGCGCCATCCAAACCCATGCAGCCTAATGTGGCATGCCCTGTCCCACATGGGCCTTAGCATTTTTTCCTGTTCAGTCTGCGCCAACAGCTTTGTGGACAGGCACTTATTGGAGAAGCACCTGGCCGTCCACCAGGGCACAGACAGCCCTGTGTTCCGTTGCCACCTCTGTGGCCAAAGCTTTGATTCAGATGCCGCTTGCCGCCATCACATCAACCAGCACCGAAGTGGCATGGGGGACGACCATCGGCAGGGCTTTGTTGAGCAGCATGGCATTCTAAAGCGTAAGGTCCCTGAGGAGTTTCTGACCGATGATGCCTCTCTGCAGGCACAGACTGGACACAGTAAGTACAGCTGTAAAGTGTGTGGCAAGAAGTTTTCCCACACCAGCGAGTTCAACTACCACCGGCGCATTCACACTGGCGAAAAACCCTACCAGTGCAAGGTGTGCCAAAAGTTCTTCCGTGGCCGCTCAACCATCAAATGCCACCTCAAGACTCACTCTGGCGCCCTCATGTATCGCTGCACAGTTTGTGGGCATTACAGTTCCACCTTAAATCTCATGAGCAAACACATTGGTGTTCACAGAGGCAACTTGCCTTTGGACTTTACTATTGAACAAACATTCATGTATGTTATTCACTCCAAAGAAGGGGAAAAACCCGCAGACAGCGGACTTTGAGCCTGAAATTTTCTATTTTAATTTAACTTTATTTAGCCTTTTAAATTTTAATCCTTGGGCGTTCTGTCGTAGTTTCCTAGATATAGGAATATAATGTTGTACCAAATGAACCCGTCTGTGGCAAGTATGTCTGCAGCCACTGTAGCTGTAGGCCACTTTCAAGAAACCTTGATGCCTGCAATGTATCTCAAGACCTTTTCCAGTCACTCATTTGACATAAGGCATTTTTTACTTTGTGGTGCATTCAGTCGCAGTGGTGTGCGTTCTTAATGTGACTAGGGCTGGATAATCATGTTTGTTGTCACTGCCCATATAATAACCCCCTACCTCCACCAGCTCTTTGTTTTCAGGCTGAGGTGGTGCAGTCTTGTGTTCTGTGTACACTGGCTTCAGATTTTTAGTCCTCGTCCAATTTGTCACATATTGTGATGTAATTTGAAACCAATCACCCTCAACTTCCAACTGCCAAATGTAATTTGAAATTTGGAAAACAATGATCATGTTTTAGTCTCTGAATAGAGGTTTCTTTATCATTAGTTACTGAAAAGGTATTTGTAGTGACCAAAAGAAAGGACAGGTCCGTTTTAAGGTGATGCATACTTTACAAAACATCTCTGATGGAAATTGGAGCTTTTTCTTACCTTTGTCAGATTCGATACATTAAAATCCTGCTGCTTTTGAGTATATTAAATATTTAATATGGGCATCTCTTTGTAGGACAGCAGCTCATGCGTGTAAAGCAAGCTGTGGGAATGTTGATACGGTTATCTAATCTTCAGTGAAGCCTCTTCACATCACACTGGAACACTCTTCAACTTGTAAAGAAATTAAAAAAGACACTAAAGTCGTTTTTAAAGTGTTGCTCGCTGCCCTAGTGACTTTTTAGCCTGCCAGGAACAAGAAGCGAAATGTCTGTTGATTCTGGCTTTATTTATTTAATTTATTACACAACTTCCAAGTTTTGGTCTGTCTTTAGAGAAGAAAAACACTGGTTGGTGAACATGGATTCCACCTCCCTCAAACTGGCCTGGCCCATTCTCGAGCCTCCTATGAACCCAGTCCCTCACCAGCCTTTTAGCTACATGCAACAATCTTGGAATTTGTGTGCTGTTAAAAATCCTTACACAGTTATGAAGTATAAGTTTTTAAATCTGTATGCGTGTTCCATCCGTTTATGAAGAAAAAGCTGGAAGGGAATTAATACATTAGCTGGTCTCCTCAAAGTTGTCTTACTCTTGGCATGGTTTTCATCTGTAAATATAGTTCTGGTTGCAACGCCTGCCTGAAAAAAAGGGTTTAAAATGCGCAGCTTTTATCAGGCTAGTTAATCCTTCTGGCCTCGCAAACGCCGTGAATGGATGCTATTTAAATAGGCTTTTTCTGAAAGGGCTTATACACTGGGCTGTATGGTAAAAAGAGCGCCGAAGTTTTGTAACATTAAAACTCAGCCAAGTAGGTTGAATTGAATGTTTACTTTGGACACGTTCTTTTGTGAGACTTGTTTGTGCTAGAAATGATACACCGTGTTGGGATATGGAGGAGGAACGTTAAACGCCCCCTCACTCATATGCCTACAGTAAAGTGCTGCTTTAAAAAAAAAAAGATTACGGAAAAGAGGAATGAGAAAACCAAATCTCGATCTATCTCATCGGGTACATCATTAAAGAGAATGGTGCTATCAGTTGTTTCTCTTGGCTTTTACTAGTCTAGTTCTAAACAGTTTTATATAACAGGTGTCTTTCCTTCTAAAATCGTCTGTGTAAGAGTGTCCGCAGAAACTTGATTAGGCTTCCAGGTGCCTGCTGATCATGGATGCAAGCTGCCAAGACTGTGGAGGAGGTTTGATGCAGCATGTGAAAGTGTGGGGACAATGGTGCTATCCAGAAAACTGTAGTTTCATGAAATAAAAAATATTGAACTGTAGCTTTACATGAAAGTGACATATTGGAATTTCCTCATGCTCTGATGAAAAATAGGGTTTTCTCATTCGCTGGTGGAAAATGAGGCCATGATCAGCATTATTCCAGGATCATTTGGATCTTGCTTTTGACCTTGTACATTTAATGAATTGGTGCAGTTAAATAGTATTTAAAACTTAATAATATAGGAATTCTTTTCTGACCATTTTGTTTTCTATAGGATTTTTTTTACTGTAAGTAGGTCTGATATTTTCCACTTGTTTTATTTATATTAGTATTGTGGCAGAATGACAGAAGCCCCATGACTATCCTCGCCTTAAAATAAAGTGCCCCATTTGGCCTAAACCTCCTTCCCTATTTTCTGCCTTCTGGATCTTTCAATTTGTGGGATCTTATTCTTAATTTACATTTTTAATGCGATGAACGTCTACTTAGTTGACTTGTGCCATCCATTAGCACATGGTGTCAGGCTGCACCTGATCTTGTTTTGGAAAAAGAGGTCACTAATTAACCTTTGCCCCCGCCCTTTTGAAGAGCCATTTTAGTAAATAAAGAATGCCATCACATTCGAAATGTTTCTCTTGCTATTCAAATGCATATTAAGATTCTTTCTGCTTGTGGTAATGCAGTTTAAAAAAAAAGTAATTTCTGCTTTTCAACTTCTCACCGGGGTAACATTTTTACAATGAAGCTTGACCTCTTAATAATTAGTTAGTGAAAAGTAATGTTTAATACGCTATACACCACTTTTTTTTTTTCCAAAGGCTAGCTATGACTTAAAAGTACAAGACTGAGGGGGATGAGATGTGGGCTAGTGGTTACATTGTTAACTGTGAAACCCAGAGTTCAAACATGGCAGCTTCCCTTGCTGACTCTGGGCTGCATACCTCGTTCTCCCTTTTTTCTTTATGTGCCAACATTGAAGGCACTTGTAACTGGCTAAGCATTGGCTTTGGTAATTATATAAAATGGCTGTATGCAAGTGCCAGCTGGACTGGGTGGCAGCCATTTTTCCTGTGGACATAGTAAAAAACAAAAACCCAGAACACACTAAATCCTTTACCCCTTCAGTAGCTTCTCGCCTACTTACAAAAATGAGATGTGATATATCAGTGACCCTAACTGGCCACTGAACATCCTGGATGCTGTCCTTTTCCCCCCCCTAGGTTATTCTACTAGCTTCAACGTGTTCGTTTTCAAAGTGTAATATAAATTCAGTGAAGCTATGATACCTGAAAAGATATGCTTTTATATATGTGCACTTCCTCTTTGTCTTGTCGTGTACACTCTTTATTTGTATTTTAGTGGTAGGAAACTGATTTACATTTTCAAGGGTAAGCAGTCCATGGTAAGACCAATTTGCAAATTAATTAGGTTAAGAAAAAGGACATTTTCTCATAGTAATGCAACAGCAACTACATTTGAAACATTAGGGCTTTTCCTTGTTCTGATTGGGTAAGACCTACATTTGAGGGTAATGGCTCAAAACTGCTAATTTAAATCTATAAGTCCATGATTTCCCTCCAGAAGGCAGGGCAAGGAGTCCTGCATATAATTTATAAACCCAATCAATGTCTTAATGACCTATATGGTCATGTTGCCATGAAAGAACTGAATTACTGTATCCATGCTCATACTGGGTTGGAAATATACCATATTTTTCCAGTCTGATCTTTTGATATTTGACTCTGGTGGCATGGAGGTCAATGTAATCAATGTTTCCAGTTAGGAAATTAATATTCTTGCCTCATGTATGGCTTCACATTCAGAAAAACTGTTTAAAAAAAAATACGAGCCGGTGCAATGCTTCTATTCAGCTTGGTCTGCAGGCTGTGGAGTTCCTTTAAAAGTAAGTTAGGAATCTGATTGTTTTGGGAGTGTTGATGTGGAGAGTTTATTTGCAATATTGACTGGTAGAGTTCCTCTTGTCCACTGGTGGGGTATCTCTTAATTTTATGTTGCATTGTGATAGCACCAACTCAAGGGAACAAAGGTTTATCCTTATTTCAGGTGTTAATTTGAAGGCAATAATTCCACACAGTTTGCCAACAAAGCAGTTGTTTCATAAAGGCAGGAACACCGCTCAGACTAGAAGTGTTGGTATGTGTTTGCTATCCAGTTCTCTGTTCAGGCTAGACCTTTGTATGTTTCACTATGTGGACTTGTCATTGATTTCTACTGGGTGGGTAATCTTGGAGGCAGGCTTTCTTAAATTTGCATTGGTTCCATTTCTCTTAGTGTCTGATTTCTGGTCATTGGTACCCTTCAAAAATATGAGTTTGAATGATTATAGTAAACAAATGCTAATGGATTGATACCAGGTGTAAGGGAAATGGAGATGAAGCGCAGTGCTCTTCTGACTTTCTTTCCACTCCTACATAAATGTATTCTTAGAAGTATAACATATGCATACAGTGGTTCTTGATTGGTTCTTTTCTTTGTATCCTAAAAAAACACTTGCATTGCTTATCAGGCAGGCAAAAATCTATTTTAAAAAAAGGTTTATTTTTTAAATTAGTTTTTTTTTTTTTGTTCTCGTGAAACCTACTAATCTAAAGGTTTACTGTCGTATTGAATCACCTCTTCAGTCTATATCCTACATTTTTGGTGGGATGCTGTGAATGAACCTGACAGAAAGATGCGGCTTCTGGTGAACACGCCCTGTATCTTTTAGTTCTTTTTGAACGAATATTAAATTTATATTTGAGAGTAAATTGTTCATGGTCCTTGATCTCGAACCCGACCCATTCATTTGTGTCATCTGTTTGTGCAAAACCAACTCCGGCACAGGTAATCACAAACTGGCGCAGCACCCATACCATGCTTTTCAATTCTGCTAGATGAGTTTAGAAAGTAGCTTTTTCTTTTGCCCCTCTATTGGCGCTGGGCTCAGTGAAACTATAATCCAAGAGTTTTTTTTAAATGGTGTTGATTTTTTAATTTTGTTAAGAAACAAACAAACCTTGTGAAGTCCTCCTTTCCCACTTAAAAAAGATTGCAGAAACATTATCCCCTTGAATGCCTTAAGTATTTGTTACATCCACATCCTTTTTTTTGCTACAAGAAATACTAATGATCAGGTAGATGTTTGCCCATGGGCGATCGTGTCGAACTGTTTATTTTCAATAGATTGAAGGACTCTGATCTAAGTGCTCTGTCCCCCCCCCCCGCCCCCCTCCCCCTTCCGTAGAGAAAGATTAACCTTTTGTTTTAAAGTAAAACACTAATATAGAAATGAAAGCTAGCCAAGGAGTGTTGCAAGTGACGCAACCAGACTCTTCTGAAATAGCCGAGTTCTGTGTTTTTGTATACTGTAACTGTAATGAAGGATGAGATGAATTTTGCCTGTGCAGAGATAACCTTGACAAAGCGATTTTAAACTCTTCCTTTCCCTGAACTGGTCCGAAAACAAGTTTGCTAAATATATGTTTTTACAGGCTGGCACTTATTAATGACATTGAAGGTCTGGCGTTTCCCTCAGACGGTACTGTGTAGCGACATCATTATGTTAATTTGCAGATGTCTTTTGTGCCCCTTGGTACAAAAGGCAAGGCCTGCTGCACCCTTGTGCTTTCTCCACATCACCTCCTTCAATCCCTTTGCTTTATCACAATGTGATCTGGCTTAGAAAATATTCGTTTTTAAACCCCTGCTTCTCACACTGCAGTTCTGTGCACTTATTTGGGAAAACAACCACTCGTCTCTGCTTTCTTAGAGCGCTTCGCAGAACAAAAGGGGAATAGATGTGTTGTGTCTACCCCATCTAAAATGGAGTAGGTGTGGTCGGTGAGATTGCTACCAGCTGGAGCATGCACAGGAGGACAGGGGTTAAAAACATACATTGGCCTTTTGTACGAAGGCAGGCGAATAAGCAAAGATGTTAAGTGGGGGTTGCAGGGGAATGCGGTGTGTGTATAATAGTATTATTGATGGCAACATCATTACTTTGTGCCAGTCTGTAACGCTTTTCATGCTTGTTGTTAATTGAGTCCAATATGGTAGTTATCTTTTTGTTTGTGTGTAAATGTATAAAACGTTGATTGCAGACTAGCACACCCTCTTTCTCTGGCAAAATTGAGCCATTGTTTCCACTTCATCAGAGCTGTATGTGGTGAGACAAATGCCAATCTGTTATGAGATTGGGAGTGTGTTTGACAAATATGCAGCACTCCCTGATCCTCTGTAGGGTGATGCAGTAAAAAACCAGTTTGATTTAGTGTGAGGAGATAATGCAGAAACTTTTTTTGAGATCCAAAAGGAGTTGAGTCCAGCATTTCCTGTTCATTCACGTGTAGTCTAAAATGACAATGACCAAGACTGTTTCTATATTTTATTTGTTTTTACAGTTAAATATTTGAACCAAAACTGCATCCACTAATTCACAAGTGTGGCTAGAAACAAGCTGTTCGAGTTCTGTATAAAAATGTCAATTACTTTTATTGGGGATTGAAGGATGCCTTATTCTCAGACAAGTGTTCTTTTGATAACTTGTTTGCTAAGATGTTAAATTTTCTTGTATGATTAGTAAATTAACCCAGATTGCAAAACATGCAAAGTTGATAGTATTTCTTCTGCTTCCGTGGTGTTCTCAAATTGTGACACTTTTTAACAAAGGTTCTAAAAAAAGCCATGTTCAAAATTTCTGGTGGTAAGCATTTCACTCTGAGTGAAAGAACACATGTAAAAAGTGAAATTTGTTTACATCCTAAATCTTAGAGGATTCAGTTGTTTCTTCTGCCCGAAGCCTCTCTAAAATTGTCAAGCTGATCTCTGCATGGGCTCTCACTAGAGTTGTTTCTCTGTATTTGTCCCTGTTAACAAGCCTGTTTCTCTTTGAAAGTTCCACTGAGGGATTTAATGTACATTGTTTATTTTTTACATGCAAAATGTGTCTTATTCTTTTATTTCTTATTAAAGGTAATTTTGTACCTACAGAAGACTTGAAAATCCAGCGTTGCATGACAGAGAGTGGAGGTGGAGTTTAGGGGCATGTGGGAGGAGGTGGCAGAAGTAAATTGTACTCCCATCTTTATCTTTGACCCTCTTATTGGGCTCATCGGTGCCTAAGATTGAAAAAAAAATCTGATCTACTTTCCTCATCATTATTGACATCCAGCCCAGTAGGAACGGACCAATGATTTGGGATTTCAAAATATAAACCATGCCTTTGCTGCCTTTTGGAAGGGGAAGAAGCATGCCCATAATGCTGAATTGCTTTTGCTGAGTGTATGGATGGACCGAAGGCCTTAGATATGCTTAATGTGTCACAACTATCACCACTGCGTAATGTTGAATCGGAAATGGTAAATTTCTTTTATAGGTTTAGTAGGCAAAGGTTAGTCTGTGTTATGCATGAATCTTAAGCTATCTAGGAAGCAGCAGGCACAACCCTCTTTTTATTTGGTTGAGCCTGGGCAGGGCATGTGCTGCTCTGCGAGGCATGCGGTGTTAGAGTATAGACTTGAAGCTCAGCCCACTCTCTTCCCATATTGTTAATCAGTCTGACCCTGTGCTTCATGGGAACAGTCCAGCCCGAACTGCTAAGCCATGCCTTCCCTGGACCGGAAACAAGCTTCCGAGGACCGGTTTCTGGCATTCCAGCTGTCTTCAGCAGGGTATGCTCCGACATGAGTCCCTTGCTCACTTTGCCACTGCATTCAAGCAAGCCGGGCTTGAAGATCAATAATTGCAATAATCCAGAGTAGGAAAATAAAGAGTGAACGTGAGGCTTTTACGTTCATTGACTAGAGGACATGTTTGTGATCTTGTAGTGCTAGAAAATGGATAGAAAATAAGAACTGTGCTGTGAGAGAGGAAAAAACAAGGCATTACAAAAATTCCAAGACACGCAAAGCCCATGGTCCAAGACCCATGATCCAGAAAGCTCTGGAAAGTGGACCTATTTGTGTTGAAATGTAGACCTCGAGTAGTTCATAAGTTGCATCTCCCCAATGACTTCACAAATTATTAGGACTAGAGTGTCCTACTGCAACTACAGGAACTCGAAAAATGGCAGCCGGTTTAAATGAGTGTACTAACTAGACCATGTATGGGGTTGAAACATTTGAAGGGTTTTGTTCTATAAGACTGGCTGCCTTATTCTTGAAGTCTATAAAAATAATATAGCATTCCCTCGAAGTAAAGAGTCTTACTTCTTGAATTCTACATATAGCTACGTAGAAAACAATTAAACATTCTAAACCATGTTACTACTAGCATTTTCCACTTCACATAGATTTCAGCTGCATAGGCAAACTTTACAGATGCTTTCACAAGGGAGTACTTTTGCACCTCGCCTTGTCTATTCTGTGTTTGTCATTTTTCCTGGAGCATTTTCCTCTTTTACTGGTGTCCTTCCCCCGGCACACTTTTTGGGAACTACTTTCTCCTTTTTAAATAAGTACTCCATGAGTGCATGTGTTTTCTAGCTGTCTCTCTTGTGTGATTCTCTCTCCCTTCCTCTGTGTTGCTCCTTTTTAGACAAATCTGTTGCCCCAGCAGCGCTCTGACTTGCCCTCACCGTTGTGCTTATTCCTTCACCCTGTGATCTGTCCATCGTGTGCATCTCTACGCCTGTCTTATTGCTCCCTCCGAATTGCTCCCCTTTTCCTTTTCTCCCCAACCCGCTCCTTTGATGTCGCCCTGTAACTCCTTGCACTCATTTTAAAAAAAATCTTTTTATTTGTAAGTGTAGCATTTTTTGGAGTGAAGGTAGCAAATTGTTGCCTGCCCTTCCACTTTTTAGGTTGAGCAGACCTACCCTCAATGCGTAAGCATTGATGGTGTCTGCTTTAGACCTATTGTTACCCGTATTTAGGAATGAAGACACGAGTCAGTCGCGCTTTTGCAGTTTCAGTTGTGACCGCGGGAGCGCGCGTCTGAGCCGCGCTTGCACAGACGACCTCCCAGCCCCTGCAGCTTCGCTTGCATACATTAACGGCGCACACAGACACAGCCAGCCCCCACCCCTCTGCATGCACGCACACACACACACACACACACACACACACACACACACACACAGGCGCGCGCAGGCACACAGCCCCCCCCCTTACCTCACCGGAGTCGGACTCTGACTCGCACCATCTGCCAAGGGAGCCCCGCAGAGCACTCAAGCTCCTCTGGCACTCTACCAAGAAGCGGAGCTCTCCCCATGGGCATGGGGGCTCTGCAGTCTCCCCGCTGGTCTTCACCCGGGCCCCCTCCTGGGACCCGGGACTTCATGCGGCACTTCTCTTCTCCGGGCTGGCGCTCCGACCTGAAAACGAAACTGAAGCGTGGCGCGCATGCGCAGGCAGCCCCCGCCCTCCCACTCCTCACAGGCCGGTGAAGAGCTGATAGTTCTCAGGCTAGTGCTGCCCACGTCACATTACCCACCTCCATCTCCTGCTAGTTTTTTTTTTTTACAGGTTTGCCTGAGGAATGTAAACTATTGAACATGGAGTCGACCGTTAATAAGCTGCAGGCGATGGTGAGCTGTGCTGGAGTTTGTGGAGGCGCGGTGTATTTTGTGTCAGTCTGTAGTGCTGCTCTTTAAGTTGGTAGTTTGAGGAGAAAGGCGAAGCATGTCAGAACCCGATTAACACTGACTAACAGCCCTTCGTAGTGTTAAAATAGAGAGGGACTGATCAGACACGTCGCGCCCTCAACGATTAGTTAGGGGGAGGGGATGTGCTCCATTTATTGCCATCCCTTGTTTTTAGTAATGTGACCGGATTCTTGCGCTCGGCACCTCTCAAAAAATGTATGACGATACCGAATAATTAGCTATTTATTTTATGAACTCGTTTGCTTTTATCTGGACAACCCTCGTCCCGTCGCCCGCTGAACCCATCGGCTGCAGGTCCCTGCACTTGCAGGGGCGCTGGTAGGACAGGAGCAGTAACAGGTGCTCGGAATGTACCAAGGGGCGCTTCGGCACTTACCCGGTCCGCGCTGGCGCTGTGTGTCTCTGGCCTCCCTCGGGCTGCAGAGCGGGGGCAGATGTCCGACACCCCCAGGTCTGAGGTGGTGAAGCCGCCTCACTTCAGACGGGCACCGGCCGCCGCGGGATGCTGCGGTCTGGCCGTGCCTCCTCCTCCTCGCAGCCTCTAGTACAGACCCGTGACCGCAGGTCCCGTCCCAGCCCGGCCGGCTCTTAGGAAACCCCTGGACACCCCTGTAAAGGAGCGCGAGGCCAGGCCCTGGCTTCCACCCACCGAGGCGCGGATGGGTCTAATGCACGGGCGAGAAGACACAACTCTGAGCTGGAGACAGAGCTCATGGTGTGAACGCGCCTTTTAGGAAAGCCCAATGATTTGTCCAAAAAGTGAGTGGCCCAAGAAGTTTACTCGGAATCTTCTCCGAGACACGTGACCTCTGTAATTAAAGGTGTGCTTTGAAAAGGGTCCATTACAATCCTGTACATCCCGGAGTGGCCACGGACCTGGATTTTGATGCCTCTTGTTCCGTAAGCTTTCTGCGATTACATCCAACAATATAACCAGGGCCGCTAGAATCATGCGATTGTTCAATAAAAATAGTGCTTTAAGTCACATGCTGGGGTCTCATAGCACTATATATACACTGGTGCACCAATGATTCATTTCTGGGACTGGTTACGCACAGATATTTATAGTGATCACAACCTTTCAAAACGTAAAAGAAAGGGCGAGGATGTGGCCTAAGGGTTGGGGTGGACTTCATTGAAGCCGGGTTCGAGTCTCTGCAGGGACTCTCAACATCCTGCGATTCTGGGTACATCACGTAATCTCTCCCCGTGCCTGACAAAAAACAAGATGAATGTGACCGTCTGTAACATCTTCAGGTCTAGTTTGTGCCATATATACCCCACCCCCCCTCCCCTCCCCAACCAAAAAAACCCGTATTTCCCAAATATTACTTTAACTTGCATCTATTGTTCATTTAAGGTGTGTTATATGTGTGTACATGAAGGTGCAAAGTGCTGCAAACACACAATAATGTCTTAATACTTTGCTCTTTTTAGCGACTTTGTCCCTGCCCCAAACACACACCACCCTCCCCCATCCTTTGAGGATAACAGTTCCCAAACTTTTGATGCACTTCAACCTCTGAACGGCTTTGCTCAGGGTTTCTATTAAATAACCATCGCTAAGCTCTGCATGCGATATAAGAACTTCTTTACGTAAACCAGACTCCGTGTGCTCACTGCTCCCGGGGGAGGCATCCTCCTGGGAGGGCAGTAGCACACAATAGCCCCGGCTGTGCGTGACTCGTCAGGCAGGTCGCTGGGGAGGTGGCCACAGGAATCATGGGAACCAACCGGATACAAATATTGCGCACATTGTCCGTAGCTGCACTGCTCGCGTGTTTCCATCACCACTCATGTGCAATTAAAGTGAGTTGAGAAGGGCACTTGAGCGGAGCTCTGGCCACACATTGTCCTCACGCTCAAAATGAGTCTAAAAGCTTCTGCTTAGCAGCGATTTTGCATATTACCATAAAAACGCATATTTCCCACCAAATATAGAGGCTTCCTCTTCAAATGCTGGATAAACAGTACAAAGGGTGCAAACTGTCATTTGTTGGAGTGTGCACCTCCATTTCTTTGACCTGGTCCCAGAACGAAGCCTACGGACAATGCTCGTTCAAAGGAAGCTGCACTATTACACGCACCTTTCAGTGGGAAACCACAGACCAATTAACTATGTTTTTATTTTTTTAAACTCAACATTTGTATAGCGCACTGCTGCCACTTTTGCATTCTCGAATCGCTCAATCAATCATATTTCGTTTCAAACACTGGAGCAACCTTGCACGGTTGAAAGTGTGCGTGGTTGCAATGTGGCTAGACAGCATGGGAAGGTCAAGGTGGGCTCTAGAACATTATACGTGCTACGTCAACGCGTGCAGATTGATGGTGCTCTTAAGCTTAAGGGCCTAATCAAGGCTCTATCAGATCTGCAATATGAACGTCACGGGGGCTCGATTACAGCAGGCGGCCTGCACATTGATTGTGTAAATTGTGCACCCACTCATTAACATTAGCACGGGGTGGGCTAATAAGCAGATCCTCATCTAATACCCCATTCCTTAGAATGCAGAATAACATGCTATAGCCATTCCGATGTCTGCAAAAGCTCATGTTTGCTCTTTTGTCCTGTCCTTTGCACAAGGTTTGACTTGTTTAGTTACGAGAGCAAATTTGCTCCCGAATTTAAGCTACTGCCATTATAAATCACAATAACTTTTATTTAAGTATTAATTATCAAAAAAATAAAAGCCATTGTTATTTGTAATATCAATACATCTAAGTCACGTGAATACAAAACATGCTATAGGTGTCACATTTGCAACAATTTAAAATATTGGCATTGTAAATGACAACGCTATTAATTTCGCTATTTTCAAAACCAACACATAATGACAAAAATTTGTCATTTACAAATCCAATAGCTCAAACTTTCCTACTGCGAGACCTATTGCATTGCAAATGCTTGTTATATAAAGGCTTTGACAGTGGTTATTTGTTTTGCATTGCCATTTAGTGCATGTGTTTTTATTTCCCCTCCTTTCTCCTTAGCCTCGAGGTTGCCTGTTGCTTTCTCACTGTTGCTCTCCATTGCGTATCTGCACCTGCAAGTGTGGAGGGCCTGGCAGGTGACATTTACTTAAAAAATGTTTAAAGTAAAAACTTTTACTATACCTAAAAATATATTTTTTATTTACTGCTCTAAGTGGCATCTGCAAAAAAATAACAAAATAAGTACAAGAGCTGAAGCTAATTGTATTGAGCCAGCAAATCTATGTGAACATTATCTTCAAATGCAGTCCTGCAAATGTCTTCCTGGTTATATAGGCCAAATAC
Organism: Lissotriton vulgaris; assembly: GCF_964263255.1. Classification (NCBI taxonomy): domain Eukaryota; kingdom Metazoa; phylum Chordata; class Amphibia; order Caudata; family Salamandridae; genus Lissotriton; species Lissotriton vulgaris. The sequence continues at coordinate 960,223,247 of NC_141685.1, read as the reverse complement.
AATTAATACCTCTTTTGTCATTAACGCAATTGATATAATCTGTGACATTGTTTCACCCAATTCACCCAAAATCATTGACCACAAGGAACAACCTTGCATTAGGGACGACAAACTATTGAAAAGATTAATTCAGCTCAGAGCCACTCAATAACATCACGATAGCCTACCAGTTCACAAGTTCATCAATCCTAATTTCTATCTCATTGAAAATTCAATGTGTCAAATGATTAGTTCGTCAACTGCTAAGGTTTTTTTTTCATCATTCTGTAAAAACAGGCAAGATCACTCCAATTGCGTAAAAGTCAAACCTTGGCCCTAGCCTGTTGATTAGTTTCAGACCAGTCTCCAACTCACCCTGACTAGGGAAAGCCATTAAATGGGGTGCCTCAAAAACAGCTAATCAAATATAGAAATGGTACCCAATTGCTTGCTGAATACCAATTGGATCATCACTTATTGACTGAGGATAATCCAAGCCTACTCTTTGCTAGATATGTTATCGGTGTTCAACACTATTGACCACCCTAGGCTGCAAGATACCCGGGTAATCAAGTTCTGAATTGCTTCTCCCCCATTTTAACACTCATCTTTTTGTAAACCTTTTGTATCAAAGAGATTCTGACCTCAACGTCCTCTCACTAAACTACAGAAGTCCATGGCAAACTACTTTCTCAGACTGAGTCTCAAGGAAAAAAGTCCATCCTCTTGATCGCCAAGCTGAAAAATACATTCAAACCTTTCCTATGTGACAAGCTTAAATTGAATGGTTCCCACCCATTCCCCAACAATAAAATCTTAGTTTCATAATGAATAAAATCTTATTGCTATCTTCACTCACAAAAATCGAGCCAATTCTGAAAACTATTTCCTGCACTGACTTAAAATAAAGACCTTTTGGCCTCTAACTGACTGAAAGCCGTTGATCATCATTTAATCATACTCTGACTAATCTTTGGTAATGCCAACTTAGCATTGTGGTTCCTCCAAGTGATTAAAGCTGCTTGTCAGGCTGTGGCTCAACTTGTTTCTCAATAGCCTCGCCACAGTTGTTTGTGACTGGCACTGGCACACAATCCAGGTCAAAGTTGCATTTAACATATGGTGCCTTCCTGGACCAAGACGGCCATGAATCCCGGTGGCTTATGATCAGCTCTCCGTTCTAATGCTATGGTGCATGGCTGGGGGTGTAGCAGAATCTGCTGCTGAGGTGTAGGAATGTGGTGTGCCCTTTGAGGTGGTGTGCACCAGCAGCAGGACCTGGTGATGGTGACTCTTAATAGTAAAACACAAACAATTGAAGAAGGGTCTGAGGGAAATTTAAAGACCTGCCCAGTTCGTATCCCCCTAACTGTAATCCTAACAACAAAAGAACCGGGGGTCTATAACGGAGCTTCAAGTACTCCGAGCTGCTGCAAAACTCCTACATAAGTGAGTTAGGCGCTAATAGAGCTATATAAGTCTCTATATCGGAATGTGTGCCAGGACCAACCTGTCGAAGGACCTACTGAGATTGTTGGTAAGACCCGTACAGAGATGTGTTGGATTCCCATCAAATAGGTATGTAGATCAAGTGTTCTCATTTGGTCATCCAAAAATGGGGTGGTATGTCTCTTGATCAATGAGACCCATCCATCGCCCTTACTCAATTGGGTCGCACCATCAATCGCTAAGGTACCCATGAACAAATGATTAAGATGGGATCGAGTGCAGTGCAAAAATCAAAAGATGTTTGAGTTAAAAACAAGGGGTAAAAGAATCAATAGGCGAAAAACTCTAATGTAATTTGTCCTTTCCCTCAAACAAACAAGAACAATGCAGCGGAAGCAGTCTAAACATATAACTGCATTTACAAGGCCAACATGTTTCAGCCGGTAGGGACAAGATCCCATGGCTTTCTTCAGAGCCAGAGTTCTAAGCATTAGCTACTGCATACATAAAGTGAACGAAACGACAATCTGTAAAGGATATACATAAATAGTCCAAAATCGTGTTCCTCTGTACCAAACCGTGTCTCTTACATCTGTTAACAAGAAACAAGAAATAAATTGTAGTAAGTCCTATCAAGACAGGAAAGACCTGGCACTGGCTTCTACTAATTAAGCCAATTTATTTTACTAATGTTACTCACCTGAATAGTACAGGGAGTGTACTTCACCTCTCCTGGAACCCAGCTCAGGAAAAAGGAGGCCCGCTCTGTGAAGGCAAGGAAGGGGTAATGAACGGAAGGGTGGACAGTACTACTCTATCTCTCCCTCCAATACATAATATAGCCCCTATAACAGTCAAGCTTCACAGAGCCACCAAAAATCCTAAGGGTGGAATAAGTCACAGAGCCCATAAAAGTCCCAGGTTCCCAAGATCCATCACTTAATGTAAAAAGCTTACCTCTAAATATGAGTGTCCTCAATAGGATGGAGCTAAACTGTAGCAGGTTTAGATCCCAGAAACATAGGTGAACCAGTCTATGCCACCCCAAAAGAAACAAGCATTGGAAATGCAATAGGTCTCGCATTAGGAAATTTTGAGCTATTGGTATTGTAAATGACACTTTTTTTATTTATGTGTTGGTTTGAAAGTAGCAAAATTAATAACTTTTTCAAATGTGACACCTATAGCATTTGTAATGCAATGTGTGATGTATTTACATGACTTAGATGTATTGATATTACAAATAACAATGGCTTTTAATTTTGTAAATAATTAATACTTAAATAAAAGTTATTGTAATTTATAATGGCAATAGCTTAAACGTTTGTAAATAACTTTTGTGAAGATTATGTTCAGTGTATTTTATTGTGACGAAAATCCAAGAACATTGCATTTGCACCTACACACACACAGAGCCACACACATATAGATGTGGTGGTGGTGGATCTGGGGGATATGGTGGTGGTGGTGATGGTGGTGGATGTGGTGGTGGATGTGGTGGAGGTGGTGTGGATGTGGTGGTGATGTGGTGGATGTGGTGGTGGTGGTGGATGTGGTGGTGGTGGTGGTGGATGTGGTGGTGGAAGTGATGGTGGTGGGTATGGTGGATGTGGTGGTGGTGGATGTGGTGGTGGAGGTGGTGGTGGATGCGGTGGATGTGGTGGTGGATGCGGTGGATGTGGTGGTGGTGGATGTGGTGGTGGTGGATGTGGTGGTGGTGGATGTGGTGGTGGTGGATGCGGTGGTGGTGGATGCGGTGGTGGTGGTGGTAGATGTCATGGTGGAGGTGGTGGATGTCATGGTGGATGTGGTGGTGGTGGAGGTGATGGTGGATGTGGTGGTGATGGTGGATGCGGTGGTGGATGCGGCGGTGGATGTGGTGGTGGTGGAGGTGATGGTGGAGGTGGTCGTGGTGGTGGTAGTGGTGGATGGGGTGGTGGTTGTAGTGGTGGTGGGTGCAGTGGTGGTGGATGTGGTGGTGGTGGATGTGATGGTGGATGCGGTGGTGGTGGTGGATGCGGTGGTGGTGGTGGATGCGGTGGTGGTGGTGGTGGATGTGGTGGTGGATGTGGTGGTGGATGTAGTGGTGGATGTGGTGGATGTGGTGGTGGAGGATGCGGCGGTGGTGGTGGATGCGGTGGTGGTGGATGCGGTGGTGGTGGTGGATGTGGTGGTTGTGGATGTGATAGTAGTGGATGTGGTGGTGGATGTGGCGGTGATGGTGGATGTGGTGGTGGTGGATGTGGTGGTGGTGGGTGTGGTGGTGGTGGATGCAGTGGTGGTGGTGGATGCGGTGGTGGTGGTGGATGCGGTGGTGGTGGTGGATGCGGTGGTGTTGGATGTGGCGGTGGATGACCTGGTGGATGTGGAGGTGATGGTGGATGTGGTGGTGGTGGTGGATGTGGTGGTGATGGTGGATGCGGTGGTGGATGCGGTGGTGGAAGTGGTGGTGGTGGTGGAAGTGGTGGTGGTGGTGGATGTGGTGGTGGTGGATGCGGTGGTGGTGGTGGATGCGGTGGTGGTTGCGGTGGTGGTGGTGGTGGTTGCGGTGGTGGTGGTTGCGGTGGTGGTGGATGCGGTGGTGGTGGTGGATGCGGTGGTGGTGGTGGATGCGGTGGTGGTGGTGGATGCGGTGGTGGTGGTGGATGTGGTGGTTGATGTGGCGGTGGATGTCATGGTGGATGTGGAGGTGATGGTGGAGGTGATGGTGGAGGTGGTGGTGGTGGAGGTGGTGGTGGATGTGGTGGTAGTGGTGGATGCGGTGGTGGATGTAGTGGTGGGGGTGGTGGTGGTGGTGGATGTGGTGGTGGTGGTGGAGGATGTCATGGTGGATGTGGAGGTGATGGTGGATGTGGTGGTGGTGGATGTGATGGTGGATGCGGTGGTGGTGGATGTGGTGATGGTGGATGCAGTGGAGGATGTGGTGGTGGTGGTGGATGGGGTGGTGGTTGTGGTGGATGTGGTGGTGGATGTAGTGGTGGTGGGTGGATGCGGTGGTGGTGGTGGATGTCATGGTGGATGTGGAGGTGATGGTGGATGTGGTGGTGGTGGAGGTGATGGTGGATGTAGTGGTGGTGGATGTAGTGGTGGTGGGGGTGGTGGTGGTGGATGGGGTGGTGGTGGATTTGGTGGGGGTGGTGGATTTGGTGGCGGTGGTGGATGTGGCGGTGGTGGATGTGGCGGTGGATGTGGCGGTGGTGGATGTGGCGGTGGTGGATGTGATGGTGGTGGATGTGGAGGTGATGGATGTGGGTGATGTGGTGGTGGATGTAGTGGTGGTGGGTGTGGTGGTGGTGGGTGTGGTGGTGGTGGTGGATGCGGTGGTGGTGGTGGATGCGGTGGTGTTGGATGTGGTGGTGGTGTTGGATGTGGTGGTGGTGGTGGATGCGGTGGTGGTGGTGGATGCGGTGGTGGTGGTGGATGGGGTGGTGGTGGATGTGGTGGTGGTGGATGTGGTGGTGGTGGTGGTGGTGGATGCGGTGGTGGTGGTGGTGGATGTGGCGGTGGAGGTGGATGTGGTGGTGGTGGTGGATGTGGCGGTGGATGTCATGGTGGATGTGGAGGTGATGGTGGAGGTGGAGGTGATGGTGGAGGTGGAGGTGATGGTGGAGGTGGATGTGGTGGTGGTGGTGGATGTGGTGGTGGTGGTGGATGTGGTGGTGGTGGTGGTGGTGGATGTGGTGGTGGTGGATATGGTGGTGGGTGTGGTGGTGGTGGTGGATGCGGTGGTGGATGCGGTGGTGGTGGTGGTAGTGGTGGATGGGGTGGTGGTTGTAGTGGATGTGGTGGTGGATGTCATGGTGGATGTGGAGGTGATGGTGGATGTGGTGGTGGTGGATGTGGATGTGGTGGTGGGTGTGGTGGTGGTGGTGGATGCGGTGGTGGTGGTGGATGGGGTGGTGGTTGTAGTGGATGTGGTGGTGGTGCTGGTGGATGCGGTGGTGGTGGATGCGGTGGATGTCATGTTTTTGTAGGCTCACAGCCAATTGATGAATATATCTACTCGGCAATAACTGCTTTAAATGGGTCTGGCACTCTTTTCTCATTAAAGAGAAAAATTATTCTTCCCATTACACCGCATTAAATAAAAATTAGCAACTGGAAAAATGTGGTATTCTTCAGGATATGAGACACGACCAGAAAGCTTAAAAAAAATACTGGACTCTGGTAAAAAAAAATTAAAATAAACTTCAAAGCAGCAGATGTACTTTATCGAAAGTTAATACTAAAAGTTAGTATCTGCTCGGTTCCTGGAACTTATACCCAACTACGGCCTGGAAACGTAAATATAAATAAATATTTCCTAACGGCATTAAAAAAAACACTTGCAGAAATAATGCAAATTCATTTTCAGTGGCTGTGCATACAGTAAAACACTGAATTTAAAAGACCGACAATGAAACGTGTATGCCTAATTTAATGCAAGTAGCCAACCGCTACCACACTAACAATTATTACTAACTTGTAGCTGCGATAATGGTTAGACTTTGATAAAGATGCTGGGACTGAGTGCAGGAATGTTTGTAAAATAGTACACTTCATCTAGAGCTGCCAACAGCCCACACTGGCACAACTCTTTTATATGGTAATAACATCTGCATTTGTAGTACACAGCACAGAAACTGCAACGCTAGAGCACAGCTCTTGGGTATAAATATTGCATAGTGTTGAGGTCAACGCTCTATAAACAAGAAAAGTAAAAAAAAAGGAGAAACACGAGAGACGGCCTGTGGCCGTCAAAGTGAAAGTACGAGGAGAAATGCGACACGGCGGGCAGGGGAGGGGGCAGAGCGGCATGAGGGTATGAAGCAGCAGGGGCCTGAGACGCTGCCGCCTTTGATGTGGTAATGCGAGGCAAGCGGCTGGTACCATTGTGCACGCGCTTTCACATGCACTGCAAGAAATCGCCTGATCTCTGTAAGCTCTGTTTAAGTCCCTATATATCGAGCTCCCGCTCAATGCGCATGGAGATAGGTCGCTCGACCTAAAAAGGCCAAAAATAAATCCTAATGAGCCACTAACCTGTCCGGCGTTGTCTCATTGCAGGACCCGAGCTTCGTGGGAGGCAAAAATGGCTGCCCACAGGAAGCTTATAAAGGAGATAGGGGCGGAGTATCACGTACTCTCGCGGGATTCGATTGAACTACAGAGTGATGTCACAATCCACTGTGTTGTAGTTCACCCAAGAACTACAAGATGACATCATTACGGGCATCTTTGTAGTTTGAACTAGTTCAAAAATAAAGGTGCTTCATTTAACCATAGCGCAAGTGTTTGCAAGCGCAAAATAGTCGACCGAGCTGATGTCTATTTATAAAGATCCATCAAAGTGGTCTCTGATAATGATCCCCAAATGAACCCAAAGAAAGGTAGCCAATGGTGGGAAGGGGGGAGGAGGAGGAGGGGGCCTGAATCATCCGCCCCTCACTTTAAAAACTGAAGTGGTAGAGGGCTGTCAAAACAGTTCAATATCGTGCTGTGCCTGCCATATCAGAATAATGATGTTGCTTGTTAGTTCAAACTCACATATAGGCAAACAGTGTGCCAAGGGTACATCTGTAAAGAGCCCTAACGGACCAAAGTGAAGGTGGGTGACCCTAGACTCAAAGGAAACTGAACCTAATACCTCCCTAAAAGATTCAGTGGTGCAGACTAGAGCACACAGTGTCCCTAGCGAAAGAACTACCTCCATAAAGTGTAGTCTAAGAGAAAGACTGGCAGCTGCTCTAAACAGTAAAACACAAACAATTGAAGAAAGGTCTGAGGGAAATTTAAAGACCTGCCCAGTTCGTATCCCCCTAACTGTAATCCTAACAACAAAAGAACCGGGGGTCTATAACGGAGCTTCAAGTACTCCGAGCTGCTGCAAAACTCCTACATAAGCGAGTTAGGCGCTAATAGAGCTATATAAGTCTCTATATCAGAATGTGTGCCAGGACAAACCTGTGGAAGGACCTACTGAGATTGTTGGTAAGACCCGTACAAATATGTGTTGGATTCCCATCAAATAGGTATGTAGATCAAGTGTTCTCATTTGGTCATCCAAAAATGGGGTGGTATGTCTCTTGATCAATGAGACCCATCCATCGCCCTTACTCAATTGGGTCGCCCCATCAATCGCTAAGGTACCCATGAACAAATGATGAAGATGGGATCGAGTGCAGTGCAAAAATCAAAAGATGTGTGAGTTAAAAACAAGGGGTAAAAGGTAAGCATGGGCGAATTTTGCGAATCTCGCGTTTGCGAATTTTGCGGATTTGCGAACTCGCAATCCGCAAAATCCGCGAATTTGCGGATTTTTTTTTTATGTGTTCGCAAGTGTTTCTGCCAGTTCGCGAAGATTTGGTACTAGTTCGCAAATGCGAACTTACTTGTCGGCTCGCAACGGTCGCGACTATGTTGTTTCTACGTCTGGTTCATCATCACAGCCTCCCAGCACCCTCTGTTTCACCACTGCCACCCTCTCTTTGACCCATGCCACCCTCTGTTACATTAATGCCACCTTCTGGTTCATCATCACTGTAAAAGATGGGGGGGGGGAAAAGCAGGCCCACCTGCCCTGCTTGAACTGACATGAATTAATTTGGGGTTAGTTTATTAACAACACCTGCCCTGCCCCAACTGACAATAATGAATTAGGGGCTAATTAATGTGTCACTGAATTTGAAGTTCCAGCCTGGCACCTGCTTGTCTGCTCCCTTAGCTGTAAATCAGGACCTTTGTGGCATACAGTTAAGGTCAGAGCAGGGTCACACAATAGTTGCAAGCAGGCAACCGAATTCTGGAGGGCCCCTTCAGGAAGCACTACAGGGAATCGTTAAAAATCATGAGGTTGACCTTTTGCACCTGCTCATTGCTTTTGCTTTTGCAAAAATCGTTTTTCGGTTTTTTCGCGCTATTCGCGGGGCGCGGCGTCGTGCGAAACCGACCGCGGAAGCCGCCAATTCGTGCGAATGAGCTTTATATTTTTTTGCGGCTTGTTGTTTCGCGAGTTTTTTTGCAGTATTCGCGAGCCGCTTGCAGCGCAACACGCGAATTTACGGACGCGGCCATTTTGTTTGCGTGACGTATTTCCGTTTCCGCCCGCTATGTATAATCTCGCGCTGTAAGCGCATTGCGAGTACAAGTTCGCACGAGATCGCAAGGAAAATCTCGAGCGAACTTACTTTCGCGCTCGTGAACGGGCGCCGGCCATCTTGTTTTTCATTCATTTCCTGTGTCTGGGCATGGTGTTTAATCCTCTTGCTATCTTTGCCATCCTTTGCTTGTTTTCAGGTTTTTTTTTTAACGATTTTGCTTCTTATCTATCCCTCTCTTTTCCTAGCTGTATATTTTTGTCTTTTCTGCTATTTTTCTTTACTTTTAAACTACTTTTTTAAACTCTTTTCTTTTCTTCTTCCCTATCCTATTCCTTCTTAATTTTCTACTTCCTACCTTACCTGCCCAGACCATGGTGAAGCCAGGCGCCGTGAAGCTGCCCAGGCACTTGAGGGCGGCGGCGGGGAGGAGGAGTCCTGGACCCAGTGCCAGGACACCATGCAGTCGATTGAGGGGGGAGCAGGTGATGCGACGGGAGATCTTCAGCCCGGAGGAAGTGGGCGCGCTGGTCTACTTCGTCCTGCGCCGCCTGCCCAGGACCATCGCGGGAGGCGGCAGGATCGCGGCCGGCGGCTACAACATCCGGGAGCGCCGGAAGCGGTGGGAGAAGGTGTGCTGGGCCATATCCCACCTCTACGGGGTCCAGCGCACCTACAGCCAGGTCACCCATCGCTGGACGGACCTCCTGGACCGGGAGCGCGACCTGCTGGACCAGCTCGGCTTGGAGATCCCCGGGCTTGGTGAGTAGTAGTAGCTATTTCATCACTCACTACTATGATGTTTTCTCCTGCTCTGTGTTGTATTGCAAATACTTGTTTTTTACATGGAGCAAGCCAATAATGCCGCTGATGACGATTACATTGTAGTTAAATTATATTTCAAAATCTTCTGTGCATTTCAGGTGCACTGCTCTCTTTCTCAGTGGCGTTGCTACTATGCTTATTTGTTTTCTATTTTGTGGTCTCATTGGCCTGAGTAACTATTATGTATGAGTCTACTTTACAGAACTGCGTAATGCTAGACACTAGGGGGCAGATTACATTTACAAGCCCCTTGCGCCACGTTTACGTTGCCTTGCGTGACGCAACAGCGGCGTAAACGTGGCGCATCCCTGCGAGTCATTTACAGCATGACGCATCTAGGGAGATGCGTCACGTTATAAAGCCATGGGCCTGCACCACAATGGGTGCGTTCCTAGTACGCAGGGTGGGCGGTCCGGCGGCTGTGCGCCTCGCAAAATTGCCTGCGTGAAATCTACAAGATTTAGCGCAGGCACTTCTGCGACGCTGCTACGTCAATTCAATTCCTTATGCCTGCTTGAAGCAGGCGTAAGGACTGACACAGCATGATAAGTATTGGGTGGCCCTGAGCATTACTGGAGTTGCATTGCGTTGGCGACGTGACTCCAGCAATGCGCCGCTCTTACGTGACGAGATGCGTCACGCAAGTGCCTACCCTTGCGCCAGGGCGCGCCGCATTGTAAATGAGGCACATCTGCCGTGTCGCAAGGGTAGTTTTGCGTGACGCATTTGATCTGGCGCATCTCTGGAGATGCGCCAGAACGCGTAAGAAAGTATGCCCCTAAGGGGCAGAATTGCAATTACCGTCGCATCCCTGCAAAGTAGCAGGGATGCGCCATTAATTGTGCGGCCCGCTACCACCACCAAACATGGTGCGCCGTATTTGCAATGCGGCGCACCATGGGCCCAAAACGTCACCGAAGCTTTACTGCTGGAGTTGCGTCGCAACGATGGCGCAGCTCCAGCAATGCTCTGGGGTACCCTATCTCCCCAATGCTGGGTCAAGCCGTACGTCTGCTTCAAGCAGGTGCAGGGTTTGTGTGACGCATCATTGTCCTAAAGGTGACTGATTGAAATTTTGTTGATTTCCCTCAGCCACTTTTAGGATGTGTTCCAGCGCAGGAATGCCCTCCCTTGCGCCGGAACGCCCCCTGATGGCGCAGGGCTTTATAACGGGATGCATCTCCCAAATGCGTCACGTTGTTATAATATTATACGCCGCACCATGGCGCCCTTTTTTGTTTAGCTGCTGCGTCACAAAAGTCACGCAAGAACGGAGCAAAAGAGCCGCAAGGGGCTTAAATCTGCCCCTTCCTTTGTACCCCTGACAATAAGAAAAATAGTGGCGGTGGATTGATAGTTTGAATATTTAAATGACTGGTAATGTAGCAGGCAACTGTTAGTGTTGTCACTGATCTGACTGAAATCACAATGGAGTTTGTCTCTCACTTTGCGTCTTGCCTGCGGACTGCTGCCTGCCAGTCCTAGGTGAACCTTTCAGTACTTTGTTTAGTGAGTTACGTGACTTTCGAAGTCACAGGTCCGCAAATAAATGATAACTAACCCTAATCAATATAATTTCGTGGAAATATTTTGTTATTGTTCTTTTGAAATGTTTGATTTGGTTGACATTGACAAGCAACAATCATCCATGTTTTCTGTTCTTTCTTTCATGTTGTACGTCAGCTCCCCCCAGGGGCGAGGGGAGGACACAGGAGCAGCAGGCGGCGGATGCTGTTGAACAGGGCCAGGATCGGGCAGGCGAGGGCTCCTTTGCTGGCCCCAGTAAGTTTTCATTTTAGACTAGTACCTATTTTTCCTAGCGTTCCTCATTTGATTTTTTTCAAAATCGTCTTTGATCTTCTTGTAGACTGTATCTAAATTCTTATCCTGCCTCTACTGTGACTCCCTGTGGTATTACTAGATTATTCTTATTAGTCTGTCTGTGTAGCTAACTAAGATTGCACGGTTGGCGAAACTCCCATTCTAGTCAGCAATAGCTCTATCAACTTAGTGCAGTCCTCTGGGATTGTCCATAATGTCTTTTGAAGTGTTCTATCTGGACTCATGCTTGCAAAAATTGCAAAACCTTTCGCTCAGTCACTCTAGTCTGGACCAAAAAACACAGTCTATTTAAGTTTAAAAGCTTTATTAAAAGTAAACACATTTATTAAAATGAAGTCATAATAAAACTAAACGTTTAACTGATAATGGAAAAGTGGTTAGTGCTGACGATTAATTGAAGACATTTCTTGTGGTCGAGCCGAGCTCTCACCTGGTTTCAACTTGATCTTGTTGTTAGAAGTCCATCTTCTGTCTGTGTGGAGAAAAATGGTGCGTGTTAAAAAACCAGCCTTCATCAGTTGTGCCAAAAAGTGCAGCAAGACAACCTTCCCTGGAAAAAGGGATATTTTTTTAAACTTTAAAGTAGACAGTCACAAATTACATTGTTTTCACATGTCTTCATTCCTAGACCAAAGACTAGTGAGTGCTTTATTCTAACATTCTTAAATGTACTTTGTAGGTGGAACATCTGGTGGCGGGGCCAGCGTGGAGGTGGTGGTGCTCGACACGGAGGCGGAGAGCAATTCTTCAGGGGAGGAGGCGGCGGCTGTGAGAGTTGAGACGGTGGTGGTGGCGTCCAGAGGTAAGCTCTTATATATTCCTTACTTATTGAGATTGAAGACGTGGCTGGGAAGGCAAGAATATGAGATGCATGGCTGGGTGAATGATGAAGCAATGATGGGTGGAAGGACAACAGCCTGGGTGGGTGACACAGAAACTGTATGTGTCCATATACCTGGATCATGCTACTATCTGACTCTTAGATAGCATATGTGTATCTAGAGCAGGGGTACTCCTAGTACGGCCCGCGGGCCGGTGGTGGCCCGGCAAGCCTTCCTTGGCGGTGCGCAGACCTTGCAGACAATCACTGCTCCCCCGGCCCCCACAGAGCAGAGTGGAGATGCAAGGCCACAAAGAGGTGAAATAGAACAAAGCCTCTGCTCTGTGGGGCGGGCAAGCAGTGATTGTCAGGGTGGAGATGCAGGGGCGCTACAACAAACAAAGCCTCAATAATATGTTAATGGTCTTTTAAAGACCTGTTAAGTACTTTGGTGTTGTTGTCTGTGCGTGCGCGTTGAGGAAGCGGTCTCAGCCCGGGCTGAAGGCTGACACAGACAGACACACACACAGTGAGATGACAGAGGGGGAGGGAGAGGGAGGGCAGGAGGGAGAGAGAGATGGAGAGGGAGGGCAGGAGGGAGAGCAGGAGGGAGAGAGATGTATGTAAATGCTGGGTCTGGTGGCTCAGTGGATGAAGGCATCTGCTGCAGGGACCTGTGTGCAACCTCATGGTCACAAGTTTTCGTTTTGCTTTAGCCCCGCCCCCTCTGACTCCGTCCCCACCACTGCGGCCCTCGGCCACAAACTACACTGTAAATTTAGCCCCTGAGAGAAAGTTTGTGAGTACCCATGATCTAGAGAGAGTAGACGGTCAGTGGATGAACTAAGTGTAACTTTGAAGAGCATGTAACACTGCACCCGCACGTCCGTTCCAGTGTAGGAAAGGCAAGGAAAAGAAGTTTTAATTTTGTCCAAATACTACCATCAATAGTAGCAGTAGTTTGTATTGCAAGCACAGCATAGATCCGGTTATTACGGTGGCCACTCCCTACCTCTCTTAATAAGTTTAGTAGTACTCAGTCATTCATGTGTGGATGTATCACTGGTCACTCAATAAAAAGCAAAGCACCTAAAGTCATCCCATATATAAGCAAAAACATCCCATGTGAAGTGATAGATAATCAGATTATTTATCTTCTTCAATTTTCCATTTCTAGTACTCATTTGCACTGTAGGGTGAAAGTTAAATTAATTAAGCAGTAGCCCTTGTAACAGAGTATTCTCAGTGCCACCCGTAATAGAAAAGTAAGAGCTTCACCACCTGCATGTACTGGACGGGTACAGTAACGCAACGCAAGTCTAGGTCACTCATCATGGCGTGCGTCTCTTTTTCTCGGGTGCAAGTTTACTGCGCTGGCATTATGCCGGCTTGCAGAAGATAACATACCAATTTTCCTAAACAAGAGACAAGAAGAAGAATAAGACTGGTGTACTTTCATAGTCGACTCCAATGGAAGTCCATAGTGCTCGTAGAATTTGTTCCTTAAACTCCCACTAATGTTAGAGCAAGGATGAAGAAGTGTGAGGTTAGATAGATACTGGCCTCAATAGTTATGTAATGCGCTTGCAAGTTGCTAGTTGTACTGCAACACAAATTTCTGCTGAATGATTGAGTTAATCTTAAAGAGCATTGGTTACAGACTATGTCTTTCTTTCTTCATATAGATGCTCCTTCCAAACGAACAAGGAGGAAGGAGCTGGCTAGAGCGGCCTGGCAACGGAGGATCGATGCCACTGTGGCCGAATATCGGCGGCTGGTGGCCCTGGAGGACGAAGAAAGTGTGCAGTCGACCACAACAACAACGTCGTCTGCATCGGCCTCCGTGCCCCCACGGGCTGCCACCCAGCACAGTGGTCCACCCAGACTGAGCCGGGCTGCCAAAGCCAAACGCCACCGCCGAGTAGCAAGGACAACAGCTTCCTCTCACAGCTGTTGCACCTGCAAGGCAGTGAAGGCACGCCTGCGCCGCAGTACCCTGATGGCGTCCCGCCTTCAGCAGGAGCTCCACCACTTTTCAAACGTGTTGGAGGGGCTCCACGTAGAGCACCCCTTGCTCCGCCAGGATCATGATGCCCTGGCCCAAAAAGTAGACAGCATCCACCCATAGTGTCCCTTGCCCCTTTTTTAGAGACTTTTGGGGGGTGGGAATTGGGAGTTGGGTTTTTGGGGACTTTTGAAGGACAATCGTTGGGGTTAGGGAGGGTCTTGCGGGAGATTATTTTGTTAGGGATATAAATATACTTTTTCAAACTTTATCTGAGCATACCTGTTTTTTACTGCTTGCCTGGTGGGTGGGGGTTTAACAGTGACTTTGTTTTCCTGAAAGTTTAGTTCCATTTTCTTCCTTTAAGTGTAAATGCCCAAATGTTTTTAACACTAAGTGCCTCTCACAGACTAAGTGAAGTGAATTCAAGAGTCCTAGGGCTTTAGTAGTACTACCGTCAGTCTCTCGTCTCTCCTCCTAATACTCCATTATACCCCCAAACCACCAAACGCTTATCTTACCTGTAATTTGTGTTTGAAAGTAGGGCTAGACCCAGGGCTGGCTCCACGGGAAACAGCGAATAAGGTTGGCAATCTTGGTCGGATAAAATTTCCTCATAGCGGTGGTACTAGTGGTGTGACACAGTGGCAGTTGCATGCCTATGAAAAAAAAGAAAATTAAATCTGGTTTGTCCTCCTGAGCAATTCAACGGTACAATAGAGAATATAGCAGGTGACAGAAGTACAGTAGAACAGTGCCACATTGTAGCCTAACAAATGGTAAAGTATAACTACTAATTCGGTTGAAGTTCTTTGACATTAGCCATGGGTCTTTGTCAAGCAGAGTAAGAATATATCCTCGGATTTCTTCACCAGCCTGTTGCTATCACCTTATCCTCCCCAGCAAGTGTGTGGATTTATTGCTGTAATTTAGTCACACATCAATCAAAACCACACAGCCCGGGGGGAAGAGGGTTAGGGTTTGAAAAATGGATGGGTACGGGGTTTTTGGGAAAGGTTTTGGGAGACAAGAAAAAATAGCACAGCATGGACAAACAATTGTGAACATAAACAAATCTTTGGGTACAAACCTATCCATCAATCTTTGAAAGTGCACGCACTACTGCATGCATGTCAGTGAAAAGTAAGTAGTACTTTCGACAACTGTGGAAGAAAGAATGCGACAGTACAGGGCGTGTGGAATTATTGATAACTATATTCAACATAAGGTCTCTGTTGCCAGATACCTGAGAGCCTTGCTGGTCACTATAAATCCATTCACAACACTCAATGGGGTTGGTCTGGAAGGTATAGTAGATAGAAAAGGAGAAATTGCTTTTTTTCTAGGTGCCCCCTCACTCACCAGGGTTGCCCCTTGGTGACATGCTTCATCATTGGGGCCATCCCAGTCCTCTACGGGCTGGGGCGTGCTGCGACTTGCGAATTACGTAGGAGCACTTACAAATGACTATGTGTGGTGCAGATGTGATAGTGGAGTGGACTAAGTGATGTGTTAAGGGATCAATTTAGAAGCAGAGAGAGATCCAAGAAATGCAGTCACAGTCAGAGAAAAAGGCAAGGGATACTGTATCTGTATGTTGTTGTAGTTGTCCTGTTGAAAGTGGTAAGTAAGCTGCCTGCAGAAAAAAAATCCTCTTATTAGCGGCACTCCTCCATTGCAGCCGACGCTTCGTTCATCAATGTTGGTCACCAGAAGACACCCTGTAAAAAAAGCACAGCATGGACAAACAATTGAACATAAACAAATCTTTGGGTACAAACCTATCCATCAATCTTTGAAAGTGCACGAACTACTGCATGCATGTCAGTGAAAAGTAAGTAGTACTTTTGACAACTGTGGAAGAAAGAATGCGACAGTACAGGGCGTGTGTGGAAATATTGATAACTATATTCAACATAAGGTCTCTGTAGCCAGATACCTGGGAGCCTTGCTGGTCACTATAAATCCATTCACAACACTCAATTGGGTTGGTCTGGAAGGTATAGTAGATAGAAAAGGAGAAATTGCTTTTTTTCTAGGTGTCCCCTCACTCACCAGGGTTGCCCCTTGGTGACATGCTTCATCATTGGGGCCATCCCAGTCCTCTATG
Source organism: Lissotriton vulgaris (assembly GCF_964263255.1). Classification (NCBI taxonomy): domain Eukaryota; kingdom Metazoa; phylum Chordata; class Amphibia; order Caudata; family Salamandridae; genus Lissotriton; species Lissotriton vulgaris. The sequence continues at coordinate 960,207,141 of NC_141685.1, read as the reverse complement.
GGCTGGGGCGTGCTGCGACTTGCGAATTACGTAGGAGCAATTACAAATGACTATGTGTGGTGCAGATGTGATAGTGGAGTGGACTAAGTGATGTGTTAAGGGATCAATTTAGAAGCAGAGAGAGATCCAAGAAATGCAGTCACAGTCAGAGAAAAAGGCAAGGGATACTGTATCTATGTTGTTGTAGTTGTCCTGTTGGAAGTGGTAAGTAAGTTGCCTGCAGAAAAAAAATCCTCTTATTAGCTGCACTCCTCCATTGCAGCCGACGCTTCGTCCATCGATGTTGGTCACCAGAAGACACCCTGTCCACTGCCTGCCTGATGCTGAATTGTGGCTCGCTAATGTGAAGCCTGACTCCATCCTTTTTTCCCCATTGCAGAGACTGAAACCCGGCCTGTAATTATTCAACGAAAAACATGAAGTGATATAATATTACAACACCACTGATAAATAAATATAAGGTATGTAGGCTGTGGAGTGCAAAAAGTCACACTTTGATTTTCCTAGTAGACAGTACAATATTTTTGAAAGTGCGTACTCTGTCTGAGTCACCTTTTGAAGGATAAATAAGTAGGGGCAAATTAATGTAGCGGATCTTTCCCCTCAAGCTAGGTGTACTGTAAACTGTGTTTTAGAACAAAATTAGATCTTCCTAGCAGTGCTCCCACCCAGACCCTTACTAAAGCCAGTCGCAAAAATGTAGAAGACCCCCTATTAAATCTCAAAAAACGAGGCCTAGCAGAAAACTGGTGACAAAACTTACTTTGAAAGTAAAAGTAGGCCGAAGTACCCCCTTACTAATTACCCCTTACCCACCGTGGATTGCATTCAAACCACTTGCAAGCAACCAAGCAAAAGTATCCATAGCCAGCATCGCTCCAAGACTCGAAATCCCCCCCCCCCCCCACTCAAACACATGCAATAGAAATACTGCTAACCCTAACGAACCCTAAGTTTAAGAATAGTGGCAAAGGCTTTCTTTAACTATGCCAAATCCCCCCTTTTCCCACCATGGATTTTCTTCAAATGACTTGCAACCAAAATTACACATTCTCACGAGTGCTCTAAGACCCCAGAACTCAGTTGCAAAAATCTAGAACACCCCGAAACACATGCAATCCTGCTGCTAGGGCTAACCCTAACGAACCCTAAGTTACAAAAAGTGCCAAAAGGCTTTTCTGCGAGGATTTTGTCCCAACCACTTCTACCCGGTATTGGACCTTCCCAGGAATGCCCCAAGACCCGCCAACCCACCCGCCAAGAAGCATAACACCCCCAAACAGGCCAAAAGCAAAATCTCATACTTGCAATATTTCTCGGCCTTCGGTCCAAATGCGCTGCGTAGCTAGGCCATAAGTCAGGGTTGCCACCACGGATTTCCTGAAAAGCAAATGCAATCAAGATTAGAGTGTTCCAGCAGTGCTCCCAGACCCCGAAACTCACCCACAAACAGACGGAACCCCCCTAAAAGCACCTCAAAGGCAAGCAAGTCCTCAAAAACACACAAAAAATTCCGCCTGGGATTTGGTCCAAACCACTTTTATCCGGTATTAGAGCTTCCCAGCAATGGCCCCAGAGCCGTCAACCCAGGAGAAAACGAGTAGAAGACCCCCAAACAGCCAAAGAGCCAAAGTACAAAAATGGGGACTTAGTCAGTTTTTCCCAAATTTCCCAAATCACTCCGCGCGCGCTCTGCAGCTAGGCCCTAACTCCCCTCTGCCACCATGGATTTGCTTCAAACCTCTTGCAAAGTAAAGTATATATAGCCAGCAGTGCGCCCAGACCCCGAAACCCACCCACAAACACCAGGAAGCCCCCCAAACAGGCCCCCGAAAACGCTACATTGAGCAAAATGTCAGAAATAGCCACAAAAAAAAAAATCGGCCTGGATTTTGTCCCAACCACTTCTACCCGGTATTAGAGCTTCCCAGGAATGCCCCAAGACCCGCCAACCCACCCGCCAAGAAGCATAACACCCCCAAACAGGCCAAAAGCAAAATCTCATACTTACAATATTTCTCGGCCTTCGGTCCAAACGCGCTGCGTAGCTAGGCCATAAGTCGGGGTTGCCACCACGGATTTCCTGAAAAGCAAATGCAATCATGATTAGAGTGTCCCAGCAGTGCTCCCAGACCCCGAAACTCACCCACAAACAGACTGAACACCCCCTAAGAGCACCTCAAAGGCAAGCAAGTCAGCAAAAACACTAAAAAATTTGCGCCTCGGATTTGGTCCAAACCACTTTTATCCGGTATTAGAGCTTCCCAACAATGGTCCCAGAGCCGTCAACTCACCTGCAAAGAGGTAGAACAACACCCCCACAAGTGCGGAGTCTTTCTTCATTGGGCGTAAACCAGCCCTCTGGTTTGATGGAAATAGGAGTCTGGAGGAGGAGGATAGAGGAGCATGTTCTTCTGAACTTGTGAACCTGAGGAATGCAGACTGCGGCAACTTCAAATCAATTAGCAAACCAGTGAAGACAGTTCTGCTGATGGGCTTGTTTTTGTGATTATCTGATTAAAGTTTGAAATATATTAACTGTGCACAACAAAGACAGACAGACACACAGGAATAAAAGTGAATAAGGATGAAAAAGAAAGTTATTGATTTGTTGTCTCATTTTCAGGGCTCGGTATCACGGTCCAGGAATGAGAATAAGGCTTCGTCATCATACTCTGCGAATTCAGGCAGGGTGAGCTCAGTGTCACCTGACAGAGTAGAAATTCCCTCATCTATGTTGCTGGCCACCTCGTCTTCATCCAGCGCGCTTTCTCGTACTCTGAAATCTGGTGGTATGAGGTGCTGATTCATCTTGATCATTGTTAACCTCTCCACATTTTTGGGCGAGAGGCGGCTCCGTTTGGGAGTTACAATGCCACCAGCAGCACTGAAAATCCGTTCAGAAGACACGCTTGCGAGTGGGCAAGACAAGTAGTTTAAAGCCAGGTTGGTGAGCTGTGGCCACAATTCTTTTTTTCCATGCCAATACGCCAATGGGTCAGAATTAACATAGACCTCTGTTGAGTCATTCAGATAGTCCTTCACCATCGACTCAAGGTCCTCATCCAAGGTTCCTCCACTTTGCTTAGCTCTTGCTGTGCCTCTGACCTTTTGAGAACCAAACCCACGCAGAACTAGCCAATCCTCTTCAGCCTCCAATGTTTCTGTTGTGTCTGGTGCAGATGATCCGGTTGCCGGTGTCTTTAACGGCTGAGAGGTCACTTATGCCACAGCCACAGGTGCAGAAGTGGATTGTTTTGACTGGGGATGGCCTGCTGATGTACTGCCATTTCCTTCAATTTCCAGCCGTTCTCTTTCAAACCTCTTGGCTGACAAGGCTAGCCAATGTTTGTACTTTGGAACATGTTCATCATCAAAAGGAAAGAATGCATGGCCTGCCAGCGCCTTTTTGTAGCGTGGATCCAGAATAGTAGCACAAATGTAATGCTCTTCTGAGTGGATCTTTTTAAGACGTTCATCACCTTGTAGGAGCTCTAATAATTTCTCAGCCAGAAGAAAAGAGTTTTGGTTTTTTACATCTTTTTCAAACACAGAACACACCTCCTTCAGTTGGTCCTCCAGCATGTACAACAATGGGATAGCTTTTCCCAAATTACAGTCCTCCTTGCTGACTGCATGCGTGAAGAACTCAAAAGGACAAAGCATGCGTGTCAGGCTTTGAACTATGTTCCATTGCGCCGCACCCATCCTCAGGTCCTCTGTACCCTCTGTAAGGAAATATTGATCGAGTACCGTATACTGCTCATACAGACGCTCAAGCATGTAGAAGGTTGAGTTCCAACGTGTTACCACCTCCTGGATGAGTGCTTTCACTGGCATTTTACGTTGATATAGCAGGCTCCTCAGCTGCTTCCGGGCCTTAAAAGAATGGCTGAAATGCTTGCACATTTTTCGGCAGGTGTCCAATACGCTGTACGCTGCACTGCCTTTATTACCCAAGAATTTTTGGACAACCAGGTTTATACAGTGCGCCAAACACGGCACTCTGAAATAGTTACCGTCCCTCATGGCCTTAACTATATTGGCGCCATTGTCCGTGGAAACATAACCAACCTGGCGTTTTAGTGGGGACAGCCAGTCAAGGACCTTTGTGTTAAAGACATGCAAAATGTTTTCTGCTGTGTGACGTTTCTCCAAACTAAACATGGCTAGTGTTGCATGTTTCCGAGCAGCTTTAAAAACAATGTCCGTGTCAACACCTGTGTTTAGCTTTGCTTTAGCCCCTGAAAAAGAGACCCAGTGTGCAGTGATGCACATGTAATCAGCGCCTGCGCCACTGGTCCACATGTCTGTTGTCATATGTATAGTGTGAACAGCACTCTTCTGCAAAGCTGCCCCAATCACCTTCAGAACATCTTCATGTAGTGCTGGAACCGCAACTCGGGCAAAATAGAACCGGCTAGGAACCTTCCATTTAGGGCAGAGCGCTGCCACTAATTCTAGAAAACCAACCCCTTCTACAAAAGAAAAAGGGAAAAGGTCCAGAGCTAGCATTTTAGCCAGCTTAGTGTTATACAGACGCGTCAGTGGGTGGTTGCGTTCATATTGCGCTTCTGTAAACAACATCTTTTTAATGTTGCCCTGGACCTAAGATTTACGGGATGATGATGATATCTTCGACCCAGTTACGCTCGCTGATGAACTTTTTCGCAATGGTGTATCACTCTCTCCCACACTCTTAGTGTGGCTCACATGGGGTGTGCTGCTGACAGGGGTACTGGGTGTAAGTGAAGGGTTTGACACGTCTTCTTCCTCCTCGTCATCATCAGATGAAACAGCATTACGTGCAATTCGGGCTTCCTTGATCGCCTGTAGGTGCGCAAACCATTTGACAGCTTGCTTTCTTTCAAGATGACCTCTCTGGCCTCCGGTACCATAGTTGGAACCCAACTTACCATGACTAACTCGAAGCTTACACATGCTACAAATGGCTACGGTTTCATTTTTTGGGCAAACACTAAAGAAGTCCCAAACTGCAGACTTGAAATGTCTTTGGGGGCCGGAGGAGGCGGCGATACTGGTGGTGGTGGTCCTGCTGCTAATGCCAGATGAAGTGGAGGATGTGGATTGCCGAACTTCAGTACGTTTTGCACTTTCACCACCACGAATTGAGGTCGAGGTGGATGTAGGTCCCTTCTTGCGAGTTAGAAATATGGAAGCGGTAGGTGTTGGTGTACTACTTAACTCCAAATCTAATGATTGTTGTGTTTCCATTTCCATTGCCTCCTCGTCGACATCATCATCACGCTCAGCAGCTTCTCGGGATAGGGTCAAAATGTCTCTTTGCTGCATGCCCTCTGGGGCTGCAGTGACCTTTGTGATGACTGGCTCGTCGTCATCGTGAGAGGCTTCATCACCAGCAGTATCTGTCACTTCTTGTTGAGCCTCATCACACTCCATAGCTATGAGTTTTTCGACGACCTTCCTTTTACGCTTAGGTACCTTTGTCAGATCATGGTGTGCCTCACTCTCAGGCTGCTGTGGTGGTACCCAATCGTCATCCAGATCATCAGTAGGAGGTGGGCTTGAAGAAGATGTAGACACCCCCCTTGATCTTTTCCTTGCTAGGGATGTGGAAGACAATGAATGATCATCAGTAGGAGTGGCTTCCAATGATACCTCGGCTTCATTGTCGATTTCCTGATGTGCCACTACTTCGGGAGGAACAACTATTGTGGGCACTTGTGACCCTCCATGCACCTCTGCTTGCGCATCTCCTTTTGCTGCCTCTCCTTCCACATGTACTTGGGCGTGTACTTGCACATGGTGTTGTTTTTGCGGCTGTGGTTGTTCAACACTTGTCAGATGAGTTACAACAACCTGTGTTGATTCAGGGACATTGCTGCTACTTTCTTGCGATGAGCCAACATCACTGGTCGATGGTGATTGGAGAAGTACACTGACTGCCTCTGAAGCACTCAAGGGCTTTGACTTAAGTTGGCTTGGTGGTGGAGGCACTGAACCCAATGGAGCAGGGGTGCTGCTCCCAGCTTGTTCCCCAGCAGATCCTGCTGCTGCTGCAGGCGTACTTTTTTTTTTTTTTGCTCCCAAAAAACGTGGCGGTTGGCACACCAGCCTCCTTGGTAACTTGCTTCTTCTGCTCCTTACTAGCAACTTTCTTGCTAGAGGAGCTACGGAGAACTTTTTTTGGGGCCATCTTCTTCAGAGCAGGTCAGGCAGCAGGCTGCAGTTGCACAAATTGTAGAGTTGTCTGAGGCCAGACGTGACGTCGCGTGACGTTATGCTGCACACACACACCGCTGCAGGACTTCTTCCTGGCACTGGTGGTTCTCTTGAGTCTTGTGCACCTAAAAACAATGGAAGACAGAGGAACATCAGTTCAGTTATACACCACAAAAAAATCGGAAAAAAACCAGAAAAATCAGCACAATCCCAATCCATCCATGCCCTCCATGATGTTTAAATTCAAGACAACCTACAGAAAGACTAGGCCCATGCTAGACTCAAATACCCCTGGTGAAAAGGCCACAAGTACAGCCCCAAAAAACGAAAATCACTGAAAAATCAGCACAATCCCAATCCATCCATGCCCTCCATGATGTTTAAGTTCAAGACAGCCCACAGAAAGACTAGGCCCATGCTAGACTCAAATACCCCTGGTGAAAAGGCCACAAGTACAGCCCCAAAAAACGAAAATCACTGAAAAATCAGCACAATCCCAATCCATCCATGCCCTCCATGATGTTTAAATTCAAGACAACCCACAGAAAGACTAGGCCCATGCAAGACTCACTACCCCTGGGCATAAAGGTTGAAAAGTAGGCAAAATGGTTGCAGGCCTAACAACAAAGCCTGCATTCAAAATGGCCACTTGCCTCCCAGCACATGGCCAGTGCCTGTAGCAGCACTCAAAATGGCCACCAGCCACATGGCCTGTCCCTCCCCATGAACACCGCCAAAAATCGAAAAACACTGCAAAATCAGCACAATCCCATTCCATCCATGCCCTCCATGATGTTTAAGTTCAAGACAGCCCACAGAAAGACTAGGCCCATGCTAGACTCAAATACCCCTGGGCATAAAGGTTGAAAAGTAGGCAAAATGGTTGCAGGCCTAACAACAAAGCCTGCATTCAAAATGGCCACTTGCCTCCCAGCACATGGCCAGTGCCTGTAGCAGCACTCAAAATGGCCAACAGCCACATGGCCTGTCCCTCCCCATGAACACCCCCAAAAATCGAAAAACACTGCAAAATCAGCACAATCCCATTCCATCCATGCCCTCCATGATGTTTAAGTTCAAGACAGCCCACAGAAAGACTAGGCCCATGCTAGACTCAAATACCCCTGGTGAAAAGGCCACAAGTACATCCCCAAAAAACGAAAATCACTGAAAAATCAGCACACTCCCATTCCATCCATGCCCTCCATGATGTTTAAGTTCAAGACAGCCCACAGAAAGACTAGGCCCATGCTAGACTCAAATACCCCTGGTGAAAAGGCCACAAGTACAGCCCCAAAAAACGAAAATCACTGAAAAATCAGCACAATCCCAATCCATCCATGCCCTCCATGATGTTTAAATTCAAGACAACCCACAGAAAGACTAGGCCCATGCAAGACTCACTACCCCTGGGCATAAAGGTTGAAAAGTAGGCAAAATGGTTGCAGGCCTAACAACAAAGCCTGCATTCAAAATGGCCACTTGCCTCCCAGCACATGGCCAGTGCCTGTAGCAGCACTCAAAATGGCCACCAGCCACATGGCCTGTCCCTCCCCATGAACACCCCCAAAAATCGAAAACACTGCAAAATCAGCACAATCCCATTCCATCCATGCCCTCCATGATGTTTAAGTTCAAGACAGCCCACAGAAAGACTAGGCCCATGCTAGACTCAAATACCCCTGGTGAAAAGGCCACAAGTACAGCCCCAAAAAACGAAAATCACTGAAAAATCAGCACAATCCCAATCCATCCATCCATGCCCTCCATGATGTTTAAGTTCAAGACAACCCACAGAAAGAATCAGTCCACCCACCACTGAGTACCCCTGGGCAAAAGGCCCCAAAACAGCCCAAAAATCGAAAATTCCAAAATTTTAGTTGCAGCAACTGTAATGCCCCAAACAAACTTACTTGTAAAATTTCGAATCCAACAGTGATCCAAAGAAAGTCAAAAAGGCCTCAAATCCAAATATCCAGCAGCATCCACAAAAAGTAATCCTTCCAGCTCCAGATCCAAATGAAAAGTGACCAGGAGATGGACAAAGCACTGGGAGGAGCCTGCTGGACAGGAACAGGAAGTTGAAGACTGTGGGGCACTTCCTTCCTCCCACCCCCCTCCCCCCCTCCCCAAAATGGACTCCTCGCTAAAAAAGTGCAGGCAAATGTCAACCTAAGGAGTTATTCAGATAAAAATCATCATTTCAAGAAGGTTTATGCTGCTTGCTGGTGGATTTCTTGTGCAGAATTGCAAATTTTATATTTTCGCGTGTGCGAGATTATTGCTGCTCGCCGCATCTCAAATCTCGCAATTGCGAAGTACCGCGAGAAGTGATCTCGCCGTACTCGCGTTGACAAACTCTCACTGTGCAAGTTGGCAAGCCGCGATGACGTAATCGCGCTCGCCAAATTCCCGCGGGATCACACAGCAAGATCCAAAATGGCGCAGCACTCGCAAAATATCGAGAAAAACAACTCGGCAAACGATGATAAACGCCGCGCGCCGCAAAAAATGTATCACCAACGACGCGAGCCTCAAAAAAAATCCGCTGCGTGCGAATTTGCGGATTTTGCGGGAAATTCGCAAATCTCACGGATTGCGAATTTCCCAAAAATCCGCGAGCGTAACGGATTTTCCGCCCATGCTTAGTAAAAGGATCAATAGGCGAAAAACTCTAATGTAATTTGTCCTTTCCCTCAAACAAGCAAGAACAATGCAGAGGAAGCAGTCTAAACATATAACTGCATTTACAAGGCCAACATGTTTCAGCCGGTAGGGACAAGATCCCATGGCTTTCTTCAGGGCCAGAGTTCTAAGCATTAGCTACTGCATACATAAAGTGAACGTAAAGACAATCTGTAAAGGATATACATAAATAGTCCAAAATTGTGTTCCTCTGTACCGAACGGTGTCTCTTACATCTGTTAACAAGAAATAAATTGTAGTAAGTCCTATCAAAACAGGAAAGACCTGGCACTGGCTTCTACTAATTAAGCCAATTTATTTTACTAATGTTACTCACCTGAATAGTACAGGGAGTGTACCTCACCTCTCCTGGAACCCAGCTCAGGAAAAAGGAGGCCCCCGCTCTGTGAAGGCAAGGAAGGGGTAATGAACGGAAGGGTGACAGTACTACTCTATCTCTCCCTCCAATACATAATATAGCCCCTATAACGGTCAAGCTTCACAGAGCCACAAAAAATCCTAAGGGTGGAATAAGTCACAGAGCCCATAAAAGTCCCAGGCTCCCAAGATCCATCACTTAATGTAAAAAGCTTACCTCTAAATATGAGTGTCCTCAATAGGATGGAGCTAAACTGTAGCAGGTTTAGATCTGGGCTAGCAAAAGTTTGACAGACCAAGCCTGGTCTCATATCCCAGAAACATAGGTGAACCAGTCTATGCCACCCCAAAAGAAAAAAGGCCAAAAATAAATCCTAATGAGCCACTAACCTGTCCGGCGTTATCTCATTGCAGGACCCGAGCTTCGTGGGAGGCAAAAATGGCTGCCCACAGGAAGCTTATAAAGGAGATAGGGGCGGAGTATCACGTACTCTCGCGGGATTCGATTGAACTACAGAGTGATGTCAAAATCCACTGTGTTGTAGTTCACCCAAGAACTACAAGATGACATAATTACGGGCATCTTTGTAGTTTGAACTAGTTCAAAAATAAAGGTGCTTCATTTAACCATAGCGCAAGTGTTTGCAAGCGCAAAATAGTCGACCGAGCTGATGTCTATTTATAAAGATCCATCAAAGTGGTCTCTGATAATGATCCCCAAATGAACCCAAAGAAAGGTAGCCAATGGTGGGAAGGGGGAGGAGGGGGGCTGAATCATCCGCCCCTCACTTCAAAAAGTGAAGTGGTAGAGGGCTGTCAAAACAGTACAATATCGTGCTGTGCCTGCCATATCAGAATAATGATGTTGCTTGTTAGTTCAAACTCACATATAGGCAAACAGTGTGCCAAGGGTACATCTGTAAAGAGCCCTAACGGACCAAAGTGAAGGTGGGTGACCCTAGACTCAAAAGAAACTGAACCTAATACCTCCCCAGAAGATTCAGTGGTGCAGACTAGAGCACAGTGGCTCTATTAGCACCTAACTCACTTATGTAGGAGTTTTGCAGCAGCTCGGAGTACTTGAAGCTCCATTATAGACCCCCGGTTCTTTTGTTGTTAGGATGGTGACTCTTAGCCTTATCCGATCTGGCTATGAATCAGCAAAGGATGCTGTAGAGCGGGTGGTGGGGTTTCTTGTTTGGCTAAGTACCTGGGTGAGAAATGTTGGCTGGGAGATGTATGCAGCGGAAAACAGTGGTGAAACTAGGAATGCGATTCCCTGTTGCTGATTTCCGGTTGCTTGCGGTGACTGGAGATGAGCAAGAGAGACAAGGCTGTACCCTCGTGGCTGGTGACTGATACCATTATGACACTAGAGGCAGATAATTCTACCAAACAGCATACTGGAAGTGATGCCCTGTTAGGAGTGACCATGTAGGCTTCTCCTGTAGTCCAGAGACCTTCATTCATTAAGCCTTTTTTGTGGATTTTCTACTGTGTGGGATAGAAGCTGAGGCGCTACTTCTCTGTTGTAGCCCTGACACAGTGTTTATGAAGAGAAGTAAGGAGGACAAACTGACACAGAGATGTAACAGACAAAATGCCTGGAGGAAACCCTCAGAGACTTAAATGACCGAAGGTGACACGACCTTCTTTCAGTCTGTCCATGCGAACTTGGGGGATAAGAATGCAACAGTAGCTTCCATGGAAAAAAATATAGTGCAAGATGGAGAGCTTTGCAAACTGTGCAAACAGTGGAATGTAAAGTAGAAGCTACAGAGAATGGGGTTCAAATTCTTCAGGATCAGGTGCTAGAACTTTCCTCCATGCTGAAATAGATGCAGTATTTCAAGTCAAATGCAGTGGAGGCCGAGACAAAACTGGATGAACATTTTGAGCTTGACAGCCTGCAGTGGAATACTACTACATGTGCTGGGAGTCCCTTTAGAAATCACTGTGGAAGCCCTCCTGGGATTAATGGTTAAATTGTGTTTGGGCCATGGGCCTACAGTCTGAATACGTGGATTGATTGGTGACACAGGTATGAAGACTTGCAGCTAAGAAAGGGAGGTGCCAGAGGCTTGCAGCCAAAGATACCCGGTTGTGTGAGAGGCTCACTATATTAGAGCCCTAGTCCTTATCCTATTTCAACCATACAACTACTAATGTTAAGTATGAAACGGTGTTCACCTTTGTGGCACCAGCACACTGGAGAATACCTCAAGAATAGGCCAGCTACCCTGTGAGCCCCAGCTGGGTGAAATGATCCTTGGTCTGGTGGTGCAGCCATATGAACCTCCACAATCCGGCTCAGTCTGGTTGCTGTGTGCAATATCATGGCTGGGAGCTGCGACCAAAAGCATGGGCCGGACTGTGGAGGGACTGGCATGCTGGAGTGGGCTCAAGTGGGAGGTTACTGGTGGCAATCGGTGCCTGACCTGCACTGGAAGATCTGTGTCCCCAACTGAGGTGAGGCTTCGGTGCTGCATTTAGTGGCGAGAATCATCGTAAATCCTTGGAGTTCCGCTCTGGGCTAGTTGGGCCGAGGGTGGTGACTGCACCCCACCTACCTCCTGGGTGGAATGCGAATGTGCCGTAGAAGTGAGGGCTGGAACCTACTGTGACTTGTATGCCTCTCGCCTTTACTCCCTTACAGCCTTAGGCCAAGAGAACTTGCTGCACTTAGTTTCCTTGGTGGAACAGCATTTTCAACCGGGAGTAGTGTGCCTGGGCCAGACCGCGTTCCCCAAGAGTAGAAACGATATCTGAGCACTGCAGTCAAACTGTAGGCAGCTTGCACGAAGCCCGGCTGTCACAGTGACGTAATTTATGGGGTTAAATCAAGACTGGTTTCAGTGCCTAGGACTGTAGACCTCAGGGACCCCCGTGGTGAAGAGGACTGTCTGCGCAATCACTCCTCTCCTGCATAGCAGTTATCTTGTAGAGGTGACACCTGCGCCAATTGCAGCAACCCGTTCTACTCTGTTCAGCAACATGCAAGAATATTAAAGGGACATTTAAGGTGAAAGGTTGAAATTGCCTCTGCACAGACTGACATTTAGTTCTGATGGTTGGATACTTGAGGGATGGAGGGCCTTGTTGGGGCAAGGTGCTGCTAGCTCTCTCCTTTAACTGTAAATATTGCAGCCTCCCACTTTCACCCGTCCTACACGGGGAAAGATGACCAGCTCCAAACCTAACTTGCAATAAAGCAAAAAAAACAGGTGCGCTCGCCATGCACTCGCCTGTGGTGGGTAGTGGGGGCTCCTGGCCCCAAATTGGTAGGAAGTGTTGAAATGTTGCAGCACTGATCCTAGAAGTGCAAAAGCTTCTTCTCTCAGTTAATGGTACACTTGATGACAAAAGTCAACCAGACGAAGGAGCCTATGGACAAGCAGGCAGAAAGGATGTACATGGCAGCACGCTGGATCTCGGATGCAGAATATTCCTTGACTTCACATAACCAGGCTGTCCACTTCAGATAAATGATTTACAGTAGTCAAAACCATAATGACGATTTAGAGGCAAGATCTCTGGAAATAGCATATGGAAAGTGGGTGCCCCTAAATCTGCCAATACCAGCAAGATGGAGGGACGGAGCTTGCCCGCGACCGAGATTGCCGCTTGAGCCCTAGGCTCTGTTTAGTCGTCAAACTATCCTGCAATTATCCGACAGTATTTTTTAACTTAATTACATCTTGCCTGAGATTCGACCATCAGAAAGTGCTTGAGAGCAGCTGCCCCGGCTCTGACCAATCCGACTCGCCACGCCGAAGAAACTGCTGTTGTTAGCAGGGCGGCACACAGGCCGGCAGTCCCCGGGCACGAGTAACTAATGGGGTGGGGCTGCGCCAATCAAAGTGCGACCCGGCCTACTGCAGCTCTGCGGTTACGGAAGACTGCAGAGTGGGGATAGACAACCGCTGTGCAGCCTGTGGTTTGGGAGCGGCGCGTGGCGGTCCATCACTGCAGAAGTCTGGAGAGGCAGTGGAGCAACAGTGGAGGCAAGGCTGGTGGGACAGGGTTCTGCGGTGTTCCCGGTCGCGCAGACCACTGCCATAATTGGTGGCTCTGTGGTGTGCTCTGGCTTTGCGGAGGGCGCGGAGCCGTACAGACCCCGAACAAAATAAACTTGCCTGCCCACAACCGTATCTTGGGTGATTAACTGCTGGGACATTTTGAATACCCACAGTCAAGGATCTGACATTTTAATGCGGTAAGGCTGAGTGTGCGGACACCACTGCATGATATGAGTGCCGCTGCTGTGGCCTGCGGCTAGTGTTTCGTCCAGCCTTGGTGAAAACATGGCAGTGTGCCCCCCCGTGAGGACTAGTACGTGAATGGGCTGTCTCCCTGGCAGCAATGGGCTTTTAGAGGCGGCTGGGAGACTGTGGAAAGCTTTGTTTTGAATCCCGAGAAGGGACCCCTGCCGAGGTGATCTGTCTGATGTCTCAGGAGCAAGCGGAGCGGTCTGGCGCCACGCAGCTGTGAGCTCCCTGGAGAGCGTTAATTGCTCAGTCCCCCAGAGTGCTGCAAAATGTGAATGTGTGGAAGTGCTCTGCCAGTAGCGGGAGCGGAGCTGGGAGACAGCTCTTTCTAAGCCAATAGGTCAACCGCACTGGACAGTGCATGGATACTGGGGAGGTGACATCATATTGCTAGGGTGGCCTTGGAGTGGTGCAGTTGTAGGCACACTGCAGGACGCAACAGCTGCGGGGTGATATCAAGCACTACCTGGTTGGCCCCAAATCCCAAACGCGTTCTGCCTTCTTGGGGTCACACAAGCGCTCACGTGGCCTAGGCATCAGAGGGGCTGCGTCTGGAGACAGGAAGGTCCACATACAGATAGGACAGACTCTACGAGAGACATCCAAGAAGAGAACTGGAGCACGTGTACGGCGGCCATTGGAAGAGCGCAGTTAGTGTCTAGACAGCATTGCAGCCAGAGTCCTGTGGCGGATACTGGCAGATAGCGAACATGGGCAGAGGGGATAAAATACAAGCTAAACTCTCATTCGAATAAAAATGCTCTAAATCACATGACTCCGTTACTGAAGAGGTCTCTCGAATGCACGCTCCCATGGGTGACGACGCAGGCATGGACATCTGCATCGTGCTTCTGTCCGTGGAAAAGAGCATGCAAAGTGGCATCTCCTCACTGGGCACGAAGATGGACGCCCTCGCCTACAGAATGGATAGAATGGTAGAGTGACTGGATAAACATGCGGAACGTCTAGACATGTCTGAGAGGAGACTTGCGGAGGTAGAAGAGGCGCACACCTCTCTGGACTCGGAGCACAAACAACTGCAAGATAAAACAGAAGATCTAGAAGCCCGTTCGCGTCGCTGCAATTTGAGGATTAATGGCCCGCCGGAGACAACTCCCACTGGAAATATGGAACAATTCATAGAAAAGCTCTCCTGGGAGACGGCGTTTTCTCTACAATGTGGTGGAGCGGGCGCATCGAGCCTTGGGTCCCCGGCCTCCTCCGGGGGCCCCACCACGACCAATAATTGCGAAACTACTCAACTACAGGGACGTTGCGCTCTGTCTGGCACAAGAGAAACAAGATCTGAGATACGAAGGCTCTACTATATCACTATACCCAGACTACCGTTCGAGTGCAGAAAACGCGCAGACACTTTTGTCCTGTTGAAGAAGCAGCTACGAGACATAGGCATAGATTACGCCATGCTGTATCCTGCAAAGTTACGTGTTAACAGGCAAGGTAGATCACATATTTTCACTGACCCAAAGGCCCTACAGCAGGCATTGAAGGGTTGGTTCAAAGAACTGAGGAGGAGCCCAGAACGACTACTATGGGACGAAGCTGCTGGAGGGTCGCTGGAAGACCAGGATTGACGTGGACGGGCGCCTAATGCACGATGAGTATGACAAGACTGAATGGGGTGTTGGGATCCAGGGAGGTCGGTAGGGAACTTTGCCTATCGTGGGGTGATCCCTGTGTCGTATGCTGGCTGGCAGATACTGTTAGTACACAACTGGAGTCACTGGGGAGCTTGAGATGTGAAGGTGGCGGGATGGGAATCTATGTGACACAAGCGACTCCTGACCCAGTATAGGGGCCTGCCACAGAGATAGCACCTTAGTGCACTGGGCTCAGTACATGGCTATGGGACTATGTAGGCGAAATGGCATACGTATAAATAATTAGTGAATGCTGTGTAAGGACACTGTACACTCTTAAGACGACGCACATGAGTCAGGGCGAAAAAGAGTCTGCTTATCTTTGATTTTGCCTGTGAATTGAGTGACCTCCTCCCACGAGTGTTACACACCAGTGTCGTTATGGGGGAGGCTGAGTGGGAGTTCTTGGAGACGCGTGAGCAAGTTGGGGGAGGTCTGCTGTGGGAGGGGGGCAAGGTGGTGGTTATTGCATCTTAGTTGTTTGGGCGGGGTTTGTTGTGGTTTTTGCACAATGTACACGTGCCTTCTAGATTAGGGAACACTGAGAGAACTGGTACTCAGGATGCCGTCACATAGCGAGATCCATGTCCTGAAACCTATTGACTCCCTTAGGGCAATAACTTGGAATATACGTGGACTTAATGATTACCGCAAACTACGTAAAGTGCTAAACTACTAGAAATGGCAGAATGTAGATATAGCCTTACTGCAGGAGAATCATCTCCCACAGACGAGCGCAATGTTGCGTACTAGAAGCTTGCTTGGTAACATTACTACAGCAGGATTCACGACACATGCCAGAGGGGTGTTGACTTTAGTTAACCCTCGCTCCACATTCACGATGGAGCAGTTGGTATCCGACGTGGAAGGACGTTTTGTAATATCTAGGTGTCAGGGTGGGGGCATGGACCTAATAATTGTGAATATATATGACCCTAATTATGATTGCCCTGAGTTTTTTTGAGAAGGTAGCTACCTTGACGGACCGATTCCAAAATGTGCTGATTCTATGGGGAGGCGATTTGAATCTGGTCAGGAATCCTGACTTGGACATATCGGTAGGCCCGACAAGGAGGCCGGCTGCTGCGGCGCGGGTGTTAGAGAGAGTCATGGTCATTAAGGATCTAAGGGATGTATGGCGCATATGCAACCACAGTGTGAGGGGATTTGCGCATTTTTTAGCCTACCACAATATACACACCCGCATAGATAATTGGCTGGTTTCCACATCACTGGCAGACCAGGTCTGTGGCTGCTTGGTTCTCCCATGTACACTCTCTGATCACTCACCACTGCTACTGATTTTTGCCACGCCCAAGAAATCCATACCAACATTCACATGGCGCTTTCCGCCTTTCTCGCTACTTGACCCACTTTTTAAGGAAGAACTTGCAGAAGCCATAGAGATGTTTTTTGCTACCAATATTGGATCTGTGGACAGCTTTCAGACCGCATGGGAGGCTTTTAAAGTATACATAAGAGGCATAGATATGTCCAAACACTCAGGAGTGCTCAAATTTATACGGCAGCCGCTGATCGATCTAGTACAAAAACTGAGGGATCTGGAGTCATGGCATGCGGCTATAGGGGACGAGGAGCTCGTTAATGAGATAAAAGTTATGCTAGACAAGTATCATGAAGCCGCGGATAGTGAAGTCAAGCACGTGGGCAAGTATGCCACAGCGCGTACATACGGTGAGGGAGACCGACCGGGCTCGGTACTTGCACAAATCCTGAAGGTCAGACGAGGCAAAACATTAATCTTGGAACTGAGATCGGAGGAGGGAATTATCATGACTGACGAAGCAGAAATAGCTGATCGGTTTAAACAATTCTATTCGGATTTGTACGCTTCCCATACTGTTGGGGTGGACGGGGAGATTCTTGACTATCTGGAACATATAAAATTGCCATTCCTCACAAACACGCACAGGGAGTTCCTAATGCACCCAATCGAAAGAGACGAAATCATAGACGCACGGCCTCAAAGTTAATTTCTATAAACCTTTGTAGACTTGTTACTCCCACATATCTCCGCGTTATTTGATGATATGTGCGTTACAGGCACGATGCCTCAGTCAATGAGAGAGGTGATCATAGTAGCAATCCCTAAGCCTGAGAAACCCCCCGAAGAGAGCAGTTCTTACCGCCCCCTTTTCATTGCTGAATGTTGACACCAATATTTTCGCTAAAATATTGGCTAACCGACAGGCCCCCCACTCTTTCATATTAGTAGCCCCGTAACAGGCCAGATTCATACCTATTAATCTAATAGGAACCTCACTTATAATATTCACACAGTGTTTGGTACCATGCAGCACGTTAATCAAGATATTAAGGCGGTTGCAGTCTTCCTCAATATGGAGAAAGCTTTTGACTCGGTCGAGTGGGCTTTTATGCGGCAAGTGCTATCTAGGATGGGAATGGGGTCAGTTTTTCTGCAGTTGATTGGCGTATTGTACAATGGACCAGTAGCACGGATACGGCTAGGTAATTTTGTCACTGATTCGTTTGCCATCTCTAGAGGGAGTAGGCAGGGTTGCCCACTGTCCCCCATGCTGTATGCCTAGGTCGCAGAGCCTCTGGCGTACCCCCTCAGAGAATACCACAGACATAAAGGCATTAATTTTCTGACATATAAGATAGTTGTTTCTACCTATGCAGACATTTGTATGTGCGTGACCCCGTAAATAATCTATCCTCAGTGCTCAGAGAGGTCGTGCACTTCAGGGTATTGTCAGGTTTGCGAGTAAACTGGGCTAAGTCCATTGTGTTCCCGCTCACCCCGGACACTAAGCATTTTGAAATGGACTACTTGCTACAATGGTCCACTGACTCTATTCGCTACCTAGGTATTTGGTTACACACAGACTCGGAAACTGTTTAGAGAAAATTATAATACAGCAATAGCTAAATTGAAGATGACTTTGAGTCTTGGTCCAGACTGCCGCTGTCGCTAATAGGCTGAGTCTCCATCATGAAAATGGTGGTTTTGCCTAGGCTGCTGTTCCTTTTCACGAACATCCCGTTGATACTACTGTGCGCCTTCTTTCTCAGACTTCATCAGTTAATGCTGAAATTAGCTTGGGCGGGTAAACAGGCACGGGTACGGTGGCAGGTTCTCACATTGCCATACTCTATGGGGGGCCTGGGTGCACCAGATTTCGAGTTCTATTATAGGGCAGCACAAGTACACTCTTGGATTCATGGTGAGGCGGACATTCCATTCCTCCGTATGGAAAAATTATTTGCAGACTCACTTCCTCTTCCAGCCACGATATTCGAATTCAGAGACCGCAGAATCGGTATAATAGACTCCCTGAACTCGACCCACCTCGGCTGGCATAACCTCCTACAACAACAGGCGGAAGCCCTGCTGTACTCTCCGGCTATGCCAATTAAATGGACTCTTTGGCTGGCCCCCTACAGGGACGGAGGGGTTACCCGGGCTCTACATGCATTGCACATAGCTACGACGGGAGACCTGTTGCAGGACGGGGTCAATAAGACTTGGGAACAGGCGTGCGGAGCGACTGGCGCAACACAATGTTAAATCGCTTTCAGTTCCACAGTGTGTAATGCTATGCGAGAGTTGCTGGGGGAGGACCTATGCGAACCCCCTGAGGTGTTGGAACTCTCCTAAATTATTAAAACTAAATCCTCCCATAAGTTGGTCACCAATACTTATAAAATAGCTATGTCTCACAGGGCGAACCGCTACACTGCGGCCAGGCTAGCCTGGCAGCGAGACCTACAGATCACAATTGACGACGATATGTGGAATTACTGCTGCATAAACACTAGACTAATCTCCCTACACGGTAGGCACAGACTCATTCACTTTAAGTACCTTAACAGAGTATATTACACACCAGAGAGACTATGCAGGTACGGTCTTCGAGAGGAAGCGGACTGTGATAGATGTCATTCCCCGGTGGCGGTGATTTATGCACTTAGCTTGGCAATGCCCGGGAATATTCTCTTACTGGGAGGCCCTTTTATGAGAATTGAGCAGAATGGTGGAAACCGAGCTGACACCCGACCCCGCCGTTGCACTCTTGGGATTTTCCAAAAAAAAAGCCCAAAGCTATACGTAGGCTTGTAGATATGAGCCTACTGATCGCGAAGCATAGAGTAGCAGTATGTTGAATGAAAGGTCCCATCCCAACGATTCAGCAATATGCTGTCTTGCTGCACACAGTCGTAGAATTACAGCGAGTTGCTCTCACCACGGAGCCGCCCTAAGAATTTTTGGGGGTTACACACCGCCATGTATACTCAACAAGGTTGGGGAGCCTGGAGAGGGGGAGACAGCGGATGCTGGAGAAGGGACAGGGGTGCCTTGACTCTCCAAGCAGTGATTATCAGTATTAAAGCCAAGTGGCCTTATCCAAGTACAGCAAGGGGGATGCCAAACCCCCCCCCCCCCTTTTTTTATGCTGTACACAGCTGATTGGACAGGGAGCTTGGAGTAGTTTGGAGACAGAGTTAGATGGACACTGTGTAGCCAGGTCATTGACCGCTACCACAATTAATAGCTGCATTTATGGATTGATAGTCTCCTCACGAGAGTATACATATTGTCTCTGGTCGTTCAAGTTGTGCGCACGGGATACATGTGATGAGCGCTAGAACTGTGTCGGTGCCTGCCCAACTTGAGTTGTTGGCTGTAAAGCTGTGTATCACTTCCTTGATTGCTGAATGCACCGGCCCCAGTGTTGTAGGCCTGTAATTGTGTATGATTGTACTTTTTTCCTTTTCGCAATAAAACTGTTTAAAAAAAAAATACCAGCAAGATGGAAGAATTCGTCAAAGCCCTACTGATGGATATATTAGGAAGAGATAGCGCTTCAAATATATTTGTGACCGAACTACCACATCGCACCTTGGTCCAGCCCCCACTGCTGGGCTATCCTCCTAGGACTGTCATTGCATGGATACTAGATTACCAGGACAGGAATGCTGCACAGTTGACCAGGTAGAGAAGAGATCTTCACTACAAGGGCACTAGCATATCTTTTATCTCAGACTGTGCAAGAGGCATGGTGCTCCTTCCTACCAATAAAAAGAATGCTCCAGCAGGTTGACATCCTTTATGCAATGCTATATCAATCCAGATTGATGGTAAATTTAATGACAAAAGCGCGCATTTTCAGCAGAGGTTGCGAGGGATGAGGAGTGTTTCAATGGTTTTGACATTGGGAAGAATATGGGCAAGCTATAACAAATTACTCTGTGAATAATAATATTTTGTTACATTTTGAAAACAGTTCTTTGTAGCATCAGAGAAAATGCTTTAAAAAAATATTGTACTGAGAAACCGATTGAAAGAGGAAGAGCAGAAGGTACAATGGTAGTAGCAACATTGGAATGGAGAGTGGATTGTCTGAGAAGCCACCTGGAAAAATAAAATGGTTA
This sequence comes from Lissotriton vulgaris, assembly GCF_964263255.1. NCBI lineage: Eukaryota > Metazoa > Chordata > Amphibia > Caudata > Salamandridae > Lissotriton > Lissotriton vulgaris. Next base: position 960,186,527 of record NC_141685.1, on the reverse strand, counting down.
CAGGGCCTTCTGTTGCTGTTTCGTGAGTTAAATCTTGCAACCGTGGTAAGGGATTCTGAGATCAAATTTGGCATGGTGGCAAAAAGATCTGAGGTTCCAGTGGCTTCCCTCCAAAGCTGAAGTTTAAAAATTATGGGCCGACCCGACCATGATGGGCTCAACCGGCCCTTAAAGGCCTGCTCCGGCGTTAAAGGCCTGAGCTGAAGGCGAGTGCCTTTAACAAGAGAGCGGGCCTTTAAAGGCTGGTAGAGCCTTCTATGGAGGGCTCTAATGCTATTAGAACATTCCCCCCCCAGAGGGCAGAATGTTTTGATTTGTAAAAGAAACACCTCACAGAGCCCGAGGGGGTTGAAATTCCCTTGGGCTCCATGAAGCCTTAGCTAAACATTGGAATGTCTATATTTAGGGCATCTCCTGTCCATTAGAATCCCAGAGCACTCCATTGTTTTCGAAGAAGTGCTCAACATTCCAGTGATCTGAAATATGAGAGCCGTTGTTGAGTCCTGAATTAAGCAGTTATTGTTGTAGGGGTCTGTATGCTATGGGGATAGCGGGGTATTGGGTATAGGTGTGTGCTTGGAACCGGGGGATAGTGTGTGTCCTGTTTGGTCATCTGGCGAGGGAGTACAAGATACATTCTTAGTATTTCATATTGTTATTTTTATCTCTGCTATCCCTTTTCCCTACTAGGTTCCTAAGGGCAGCAGTGATAAGTGCAGGGATGTATTTTGATGTATTGCCTGTTTGAAAGCGGGTCCTCTGTGGTTGTCTGTAGGTGAACTCGTGTACCCATTAAACGTGCATAATCCTAAATTCTGCTGCCTTAATTCAAGGTTTTCCAACAGGCTTGCTCATCTTACCATATCTTATATTTTCCATCTTACCTAGCCTGATGATCATTTCTGCCGGACAGCGATGCCTTAAGTATAGACACATGTCCTCTAGAAATTCCAAAATCATCAAGTTCTCTAATCTCGAACAGTCCTTCACAACCACAGCCAACCTCCAGATCTTCCTCCTCAAATAAGAACTAACCAGATTGCTTATCATTCTGAAAATTGTTCTAAATGAATCCATTCAGTCTCTATCCAAACTAAAATAAACCTCTGAATGCTCCTAAAATATGCTACGATCAATTTATTCCCATAGTTCAGTGTTGCTATCAATACTGTAATCTCTCTTTTGCTGATAATTTACCTGAAACATTCTGTCGTAATTCCTTATTCGACTCTGCATGCTTGGCTTTATTGAGGCTAAATTGGTCTGAGCCTATGTTGTAATCCCCATATGTCTCTCTAGTTTCAATAACAGGATCTTCAATAGGGGCATGTTTTCTACTTACCAACAAAGTACCTCTACTTTGATTCAGAAACTACTGATAAGTAAATAAATAATTTATCATCTCATAATTTACAGAATTCTCACATCAAAATACTGTCCACCCCATATTACATTGTGAGAAAACCCCTTTTTTGTGTGATGCCCCCAGTTTATTTTTTGCTGACTGGTTTGCTGCCTGTCCCCTGGGACACTGCTTTCCAGTCCTTCATGTATGTGCAGGAAAACCCTAACACATGGTAACATTGGCTAATCCCAGCTTGGCATATTTAAAATTCATTAGGATCATATTGTATGGTACAGGAAACCTCACCAGTGCATGAAACGTTAATTGAGACCTGTGGACATTTGCACAAATTGTGCCATTCCTTGGGTTGATTATGGCTTCTGGCCTACATGTGTAGCCTGACTGCTACAGCCTTAAAACTTGCAGTCTAACCTGGCAAAAAAACCTTTGACAGGAAAGAACTGTACTTTAAAATATTAAATATGTGACCTCTAAGTCCTATTTGTAGCCCACAATATAGGTTACCTAGTATTTAAAAGCAGAACTTGTAAGAATTTTATGTTGGCATGATCATATAGTGGTGACCTGTCTTGAAAATATATTTTCACTCTAAATTGCTGTAGCTGATGCTTTCAGGGAAAAATCCAAAGTTCTAATAAAATAAAACATTTCCTAACTTCAGTTTGGAATAAGCTACATCAGTGAATAAAACACTGTTTTAAATATAGTTTAAACAATTTGATTCAATTGTAAAGTTCAATTTTTTATAAATATACAGTAAAAATAGCTTTTAAAAAATTTGCCTTTTCCCGCCTAATGCTCCACTAGGTTAATTAGCAGTAGCCTGCCAGAAGCTGTCTTGTCAATGCTTTTCCTTTAATGAGATATGGAAAACACCCCTAAAGCAGAAACTATGGTTTAGGCCTTGTAGCAGGTAGACCGGTGTGTGAGGCATGTGTCTTCCATAAGTGCTTGAAGGACAGTTGGAACGGGTTCAGGAACTTCATTAACTTAAAGGGATCATGGTGGGGCCTGCCCATTCATAGTGAAGTGTATTGGGAGACCTGTGAAGTGAAACCTTTTGATCCCAGGGCCTGGACCTGCTCCCAATTGTACCCAGAACTGAGAAGAGTACTCAGAGGGTCAGTTGGCTTCTCTCTTTTCTGATTAAAGAGTCACGACAAGCAGCAAGAGGCCCTTTTCATGGAGTGACCAGCCGACGAATAGCACTGGACCCTGAAGGTGGCTTGTGCTGGAGTGAGTGATGCTGGCTGCTCCAGAATATCTGAAAATTTGTGACTTCAAAAATGTTTGCACCTACACGACATCCAGAGTTTCAGTGGGACAGTTAGGGAAATGTGTCTGATTTTGGGAGGTGTTCATCTGATACATCTTCTGAACTTGCTGGATTTTGACTTTCAAAAGAGAATAAATCTGAAGTTAGAAAGCTTGACCAGGTGAATGTGTGGGAAGCATCCAGCCAACAGTAGAACTTTGACAGGTGCAAAATTAAAATGGTCACACTTGCTTTTCCTGCCAAACCAACAGCTTCAGAGGCAGCTCATCTATCAGCTATATGACTTTGAGAGCCCTTCACCAGAAGCAGCCTTTAACCTTCCAGTGCTGGAGGATTTAGACTTCCATTTCAGAGACAAAGGGGCTAATTAGCATGTTGGTTTGAAAGGCGCTTTCCGATTGCCACACGGTGCAGAGATTTACACATGCTTCCATTTCTCAATGGGAGCTTGTGCTATGGCTGCAGCACAAGCTCCCATAGAGAAATGGGAGTATGCAACTGCACCATGTGCAGTCGCATTGTAATTGCAGTGTCTGTACAGCCAACCAGAGGTCGGTCGGTCCCGAGACTGCAATGGTGTCTGCCCAACATCGTATTCATGCTCTAAGTCTAAAGGTAAAGTCTTTGACCTGGTGTATCCGACTTCCACTTCATCATTGTCAGCCTGAAATCATACCTAGGTCCCATTCAATTGCGAACAATGACTGATTGGCACTTCAAATCTTCATTTCCCTTTAATTGGATCCTATTATTTGTTCTGTAATTTTTCTAATTACATTTTCGTGTGGTTTTAGAAATTGATTGTGGGATTGATACTTTGTGGTGTTTTGATATTTTAATTGCTTTGTAACTTCTAAGTACGTTATACCATTTTCTTTAAATTAACCCTATCTGCTCTGGGTAATAGCTACCGGGGGGCTGAGCCCAGTTTTTTTTTATTTAACTTGTGTGTTGGACCTGACAAGGTTTTAAACTTGGTATTTGGGAAGAACGAACATCCCCCAACTAATAACCAATTATCATTCATTGGCGCTCAGTGGGGAGCCCAGAACTTGTGTTTACCAGTTGCCATTCAGTCTTAAAAATGTTAAATCTCTATATACAACTGGTGCTAAAAATTTATTTTTGTTTTTTTAATTGGCATATGGTCTTTTACTGGGTCATTTTAGATTTACATTTTATTCCAATGTTTGCACCTTATCCTTTCAAGAACATGGTGGTGGATCTGTGTGCAGTAGACCATCAGCTTTGGAGTGCTGTGAACTATAGCCAAGCAAATATGGCTGAAGTTGAACAGGGAATGTAGGAGGAGTATTTCCACAAAGCCCTTGGCCTGGGAAGAGGTCCTTCAACTATGGACCGTCTTAGAGGAGAATGAGGTTTCCCAAAAAGAAGAAGAGGCAGATCATGATCTGTCTCAACAAGGTGTCTTGTGTACAGTTTCCTATGTTGGTGAGAGGGTGCCCACAGCCTGAGTCCTTCAGAGCGGGCCATCCTCTAGTACCATGAAAAGCAGTCCGAGAGGGACAACCAGGCCAAGCTGACTTCCATTGTCTTGGTGGGAAAAGGGATTGCACTGGAGAAGAAAATCGCTGTGGAGGAGAATAATTCCAAACTTGGACTAAATTTCAAAGGAGATGGTGGCAGCAGAGTGAAGTGTCCTCAGGAAAGTCAGTGCTTCCTAAAATGTCTTAAGATGCGTATAGATTTGTGTTGTGGAAATTACATTGATGGGCAATTCACTTCTTATAATGAGAGGACATTGGGAATGCATAGGATGGACAAACAGCATTGGGGAACATTGTTGTGGGGGTTGGTATCTACCCAGGGGAGGGATATACTTGTAACTTCACAGGAGCATTTAGCAGAGTCCTATACCCTCATGAAGGATGCAATATTGTATGTTTGGTCTCACTCCTGAAGAGTACTCCAAGACGTTTAGTGACATCTACAAAGATTCACTGCCGTCTTAGTATGTTGTCAGGGTCCACAAAGTGCACAATAGAAAGATACCTCAAGTAATCTGTGCACCTAATCTTAGTGGGAGTTCGAGGTCACATAAAAGACCCCTCAAGATTGCCACTGCCAGGTACTCTACATGTTCGTACTAGTTGTTTATTTTTGTGCCTTGAGAAAAGAATCTTAAGTCCATGCTTAGTTTGAAGCTGCGCACTTCACCTCACCTGAAGGCATCTCTCGATTATCGTTGAGCGTGTTCTCTCAGAGAAGTAGTAAGTAGTGGCATCTTTTCCTCGGTTGGTATCATTGCCTGAATAGTGTCTCAGAGCCTCTAAGGCTCAAAACTCTTGGAGAAGCATTTGATACTGGAATTAGTGTCTCAGAGATGCTTCAACTTCACCCTTATAAGTAGGGTTTCAGAACAAGGAAGTTCCAGTCCTCTTGTCAGAAAAGAGAGTAATTAAGAGAATAAAGACAATTCGAACAGCATCACAGAAAATATTAAAATACATTAGAGAATCAGTACTCACCTTTTATTGTGATGGTTTTGATGAGAGGTTCCGCGCCCTCAAAATAAATTGTATTGTTGATTAATAGAAGTGTTGAACTTACTCTACTTGGAGACTAGGTTTGTTTGAGGTGCCTGGATACCGCTGGAAATTTTTCCAATCGTATTGTATACCATTCATTTACCCTAGCGGACAATAGGCCTTAACTTTATGCTTTACAATTTTTTGGTATATGATTTTTGTGGTATAGGCATGTAGGAATACGGTTAGCTAACCCTACTTAGACACATATGAATCCAACCGTTACATTGAAAGGTTCACCATGTCGCTATAATTTTGATCGACATTATAATAATCAGAATGACATCACACCCAATAGGAAAATTGTAATTTTGTTATAATTTGTCTCTGTTTGCCGGGATGTGCTGACCATTTTGTTCCATTTACTTTAAATCCCGGGTATACAATGACTCAAATTGTATAGATCGGCTCTTTGACATACCTGCGCTAATCGCTGCACAACATTTTACAAATGTTAATATAATTTACGAATATATATAGATAGCAACTATTATTGTCAAAGCGGTCAAAATACATTTTGTTTGAAGAATGTTTACAATTTAAACTCTTCTATGTCAGTCTCTGTTAAATGCATGACTCATGGTAACTATGGCAACTAACAACCAGTCAAGCCATAGCCTTGTTGAGATGTGTCAGCATGATTATATATGTCAGCATCACTATGAGCAGAGTGAGTGAGCAAGGCGGAGGCTTCCGCCGAAACTCGTCTGTGCAGCATGTTGGAATAAATACCTTTCTTGAATTGAATTCACGGTGTCATTGCCTTCCTTACATCGCTTTGGGAATTGGATTGGTAAACAATATATATATATATAAAAAAAAAAATATATATATATATATATATATATATATATATATATATATATATATATTACAATCATACTAGAAGAAATGCTATTGAAGACAAAATGTTTCCTAAGAAAGAGGTAATTTGAAAGAGAATTCATTCAACTTAAAAAATACATATTCAGAAGAGAAATTAAGAACATTGTCTTATGGGGTAGGTTGATGTTTAATTAACACAAGTAATGTAAATGCTATAGGATATATGACATTAGAGAGAGTTAATTAAGCTGATCATAGTATTTTATTTACAGTTCAACTACTTCGCGAAGATATCGCCATACAAGAAGGGAAGTTTAAACAAACTAATAGGAAGAACCCAGAAGTTCAAAACAAGGCAGTCTCTTCTTGTCTCTCCCCATCCCCTTTCCCGCCATGGAGCATTTCTACTCTGAGAATTGTCATTGGAGAGGCATTGGGATTTTAGTCAACATTCTGCTTCTGTGAAAGTTTGAGAATCACTATAGAGTTTCCTGGCATGTGACTTCATATCCATCTGATTAAATCACTGGAGGGTTTGGTGAAGAACAGTGAAGGGAATACGTATGATGGGCTGTACAATTTGCTATGAAAGAGCACATCTTGAATTATTGTTTTTCAGTTACACCAGCATTTTTATTTTATTTATTTTTATTTTAAAGGTTTTATATAGTGCTGGCTAGCTCCGAAGGTGTCAGAGCGCTTTACATGAGCCTCAGATCATAGTTACAGGTTACATCGTTACCACAGTTATTAGAGCATGGCAACATAGTTACTTGTAAGGTCGAGATAAACAATAAGCACAAATACAAAGGGGAAAAGCAGGCAGGGGGAAAGATTCAGGGGAGGGGGAAGGAGCTGGGGAAGTAGACAGGTAGTGAAGGCGGGAAAGAGGACGGGAGTGTGAAGGACACCGCATGGAACGAGGACACAAACCGGTAGATGAGTCAAAGCAACGTCCAAAGTCCAGTAAGCAGTGATCCCAGGGGAAGTGGTAGCACTTCCCTATCTCAGTTGCGGAAGGCTCCCTTTACGCAGTGGACTCTCTCAGAGGGGCCTCTGAGACTCCAAGGCCTACATACTGGATCCTACCCCAAAAAGGGGAGAGGGAGTGCTTTGGCAAGGGGTGCCATACCATACCTCCGCTGTGAGTGGCTCCCTTGGCGCAGTGGACTCTCAGCGGGTTCGCTGAGACTCCAGAGTATAAAATTGGATCTTTCCCCAACAAGGGGAGAAGGAGTGCTTAGTCAAAGGGCACAAAGGACAGGGGCCTAGACAGACTAGCACGCAAGCAAGATTTATTTATTTATTTATTTATTTTATTCGATTTATATAGCGTGTTATACCCTGGGGTCTCTAAGCGCTTGTCCAAGTAGCACTGCTAAATTCCTAAGTGAGCACAAACAAACAGATTTCTAGATTGGTACAGCCAGCCTTATAACCCTACCCAAGCTTCCTGCCATAGGACAGTTTTCAACTTCTTACGGAAGGCCATCAAATTGGACTCCTTACGCAAATCGATCGGCAGGTTGTTCCATATTACAGGGAGAGTATTTGAAATCGCACGACCACCCACCGTAGCTAATCTAGCGCGCGGTTGGGTGAGGCGAGAGGCATCAGTAGATCTTAATGCCCTGCCCGGTATATATGGAGTTAGACGGGTCTTAATGTATCCTGGGGCCTTACCATAAAGTGACTTGTGAGCAATGCATAGCCCTTTAAAGAGCACCCTCTGTCGCACCGGCAGCCAGTGTAACTGGCGCAAGAGTGGAGACGCGTGCGAGTTCCTAGGTTTCTTAAAAATGAGCCGAGCGGCATCGTTCATCACCACTTGGAATTTGTTGAGAAGTTTTTGGGGCAATCCTATATAGAGTGAATTGCCATAGTCCAACCTTGAGAGTATCATTGCGGAAACCGCTTGTCTCAAGGTTGAGAATGACAATAGTGATGCGATTTTCCTGAGTTGACGTAATAGTCCAACACAAGTTCCGACCACCATGCTAACTTGCTTCCGCATGGATAGCTTGTCATCCACATGGATACCTAGACTCTTAACCGTCACTGCAGGTACTGGGGGTGGACCGAGTTCTAAGGGCCAGAACTCATCATGCCAGGGGCTGCCCGCCAAGGTGATAGGTAGAACCTCAGTCTTGTCAGGGTTAATTTTTAAAGAATTTAGTGACATCCAGTTAGTTATATGCTTAAGGATGTTTTGCATCCTTGTGGACACCCCAGGGACCTCATCCATTTGGATGAGGATTTGGGTGTCGTCAGCATAGTTGTATACCAGACAGTCCATTTGATTGAGGAGGGCAATCAATGGTTGTAAGTATATATTGAATAGCAGCGGCGACAGGGCTGACCCCTGCGGCACTCCACATGATGTTGCCAATGCTGTGGAGACTAATTCACCCAGCTGCACTCTTTGGGTCCTTCCTGACAGGAAGGAGGCAAACCAGGTAAGAGCTGTGCCCTGGATGCCAAAATCTCTCAACCGCGACAATAGTTGTTTATGACACAGGGTATCAAACGCCGCGGAGAGGTCTAGCAACACCAGAGCACCAGACATCTTCTTGTTCGTCCTACTCCTGAGCTCATCTAGAATGGCTAGCATGACCAATTCCGTGCTGTGATTCGCACGGAATCCCAATTGATTATGTTCCAGCAGGCTGTTCCTTTCCAGATGGTCCGAAAGGCAGGGAAGTACCTGCTGCTCCAACACTTTGGCAAGGAAGGGAATCTGCGATATAGGTCTAAAATTTTTCATGCATTTCACATCTGCCCCTGGTTTTTTTGGCAGAGGAACTAAGCGAGCTTCCTTAAAGGCTAGCGGAACCGGATGAATTCAAGAGTGTTAAAACCTCCTCCTCCATTCCTGGCAACGCCAGTTTAAATATTTCCGGAGGACAAGGGTCAGTCTGGGATCCTGATTTAACTCGTCCCATAAGCTGTGACAGTCCCTCCTTCGTAATCAAGGGTAAGGTGTCTAAAGGGCTGTCCACCCACTTCTTAGCCGGATTAATCTGTGGGGGGCAGTCGTGTAAGGGAGCGCCAGCAATCTCAGAGAGTAGATCAGTTATTTTACCGGTAAAGAAATCCTGGAATCTCTGGCAGTCCTCCCAGGTAAACTCCGGCCTCTGTTCTTTCGTTTTCCTGAGCTCATTTAGTACCCTAAAGATTTCTTTCTGTGGATCTATGGCTGCGGTGATTCTTTCTTCATAAAACTCGGCCTTCCTGGCTATTATAGCGCGCTTGTAAGTCGCAAGTTCCATTAAATAGAGACTTCTCGCCTTGATATCATAGGCTCTGAGCCAAGCTCTTTCCCTCCTGCGCAAAACCCTCTTCTTCTCCCTAAGAGAATCGTTATACCAGGGAGATCCAGAGCCTCTATTCACTAGGTTGACTCTTCGTGCTGGCGCTACATGGTTAGCCGCCTTCCGAAGTCTACCGTCCAGATCGTTGAGGAGAGCATCCGGATTCTTATCACCCGGGTTCAAGGGTGGGTTCGCTAGGAGATATGTCACCAATCTATCTCCATTGACATTTTTCAATTTTCTCACCACCCTCTGCCCCTCTACGGGTTTCCTTTTTTGTGTGATCAAGAGTTCTCCTTTCACAATGTAGTGGTCCGACCAGGCACAAGGCGTCGCACTCGGCGACCCCTGTGCCGGCAATGTCGTCCACACCAAGTCCAACATGTGTCCTTTCGCATGATGAGAGATTCAGGGGAGAGGGGATAGGAGCTAGGGGTAGACAAAGAGAGAGCGAGTACTAAATAGGAACACATTTATTTAATGAGTTATTATATAGCGCTGACTAGACACCAAGGAATCGGAGCGCCTTACATGGGGAATAATAATGTTGCAATTTACATCAGTTACAAATATACATAAGTATCAAGAAAAATATTTAAAGAACACGGGACAAGGTGAACGGAGCAAGGAAGGGTAAGGGGATAGGGTAAAGGGGTAGGAGGAAGATAGGATATAGAGACGAGGGGAAAATCTGCCCAAGGTCCGGCTGGGTAGGTGACGGCATGGGGGAAGGGGGAGTCCGCAACCCATCTCCTCTTTAGCTATATGGTAGCTCCACCGGGCATGAGCCAAATCGCTAAGTCTCCACAGTCTGGGGTAAGTTCTGCAGGTTCAAAGTCCTTATGTGTAGGAAGGTTAGGGGATAGGTTCAAGGCCTGGTCAATGTTCAATTGTTGTCCCAGGGAAGGAAAACAACGTGTAGGGGCAACTATGGAAGCCATCTTGGGGTCAGGCAGGGGACTTTACTGTACACTGGTACACTAGTGGTCATCCTAAGGTCAGGCATCTGGCAGTTAAAGTCAATATCCAGGACAGCGGCCGCCAGAGAATAACAAATCGAGCGTGCTCACAGGGAAAAATAGAATATACTAGTCAAAATCGATCTACTGGCTCATGTGTGCATTCTTATATGCATTCTCAGGAATCCCTTTGAAATAAAGGATTTGCCCCATTCAGGGCAGTTTCTCCATTGTGTTCACCCAGTGTTCAAAAAGGTATTTCCATGTAATTAAATCCTTTCTGTATTCATTGTTGTTGCAGAAATGTTTTGGAAGTGTGCAGATTTTTGGGATATTCTGTAAGATGTGGCCTTAAAATATGGTTTTTATTACCTTTAGTGCATTAAGTATATTAGTATTGCTTGTTTCTTGTGTCTTTCATGTGACATCTTTAAGGTCCCTTCTAGTTTTGTTATACTGAATACATATTGCCCATCTCTATTGTGCGTGGTTCCTGGTGTGGATAGGAAGACTTTTTGGAAGCTATTCTAGCATTCCCAGCCTATCTTAATAACTCCAAGTATTGCATTTTTGTCTGGTGGCATCACCAGGCTGAGGCTGGATTCGCTGGAACATCAGAAGACTTTGTGCCCCTGGCTGCCACTGGAAAGGATTGCCTTGTTAGTACTATCACATTAATTAAGGACTTGATTCACAGTCTTCTTTCTTTTTTTCTTTCTTTCTGTATTTCATTCACCTAGTAAACAGACCAGCACCTGTGCAGACATGTCAAGCTCTCTTCTCCTGGGCTGGTTTGCGCCTGGCTTGCTTCCTGCCAGGGTCTGAACATGGATATAATTGCACAGGCTCCTGCTGCTCCTCTCCAGCAGGCATCTAGTAGACTCCAAGCTGATTGATCCCAAGAATCTTGGAAGGGCAGCTGAAGTGCAAGTATGTACTAGGATGGTCAAGCAATCCCTCTGGAAATAGTCTCAAGAAAGGAGGCCAGGCCTGTAGCAGGGTAAGGAGGGGAGCAACAAGTCTCAAAAAGGAAACTCTCTATGACCTCAAATTTCTGACAACGGGAAAGAGTCCCAAATCACTTTCACAAAAGAAGAAGGGAAGAAGGTGAGAACCCAGGAGGAAAGAAGCAATTTTAGAAGCTCAGGTGTTTTTGACTGTAGTCGGAGCACAAGAGGTGTGATTCATCGAGTCACAAGAAGAAGGTACTCACATTAGGCTCTCTACTCCAATAAGAAAGTTGTTCAAATATGCTATTATGCAGAAACTGAAAAACCTGGGTCGATGTACACTCCAGGTAAGCAGTCAAAGATTACTACAAAAAATATCTGGGTTGAGGAACACCTATATGCACTGCTCCTCTGTATTGATTTCAGCCATGCCAAGCAGTTTTCGAGAAAGGGGCCTTGATGTTAACTAGCAAAGTCAAACTTTATGAAACAGAACGCCCACCACTCCTTGAGGGGCAAACTCAGGATAGAGGGGGCATCACTGGAGCAAGTAAAGTCCTTTGATTATTTGGGCGGTATGTACACAGAATATTGAGGTGTAAATGTTGACTTGCACAAATATTGAGTTGGAAATATCGCAACACAGAAATATCAACAGCAAGAATATCGTGGTTAAGAATATCGACTTTAAGGTAAGGAATATCATTTTTTTTTTTTTTTTTAAATTTTTGGGAAACCTTTATTGTGCAGTAGAAAAGAACAAATACGGGCCTACAACCATCTGGCCGGCCACGATACCATTTTAAGTACGGATGAAAACAATACGGCGACACAGTAGCTCATTAATACAACTCAGCAAGCAATTAAAGTTACGACGGCTAGCGCTGTGTTACCGTGTCCAGGAGCAGTGAAGGTTAATTTTAAGATTTTATCCCAAAAATGAAGTCCACCTTTTTATATAAATAGGAAGCCAAGAAGAGCAGAGTCCGTGCGAGCATTCCAGTACATAATCAGGCAACAACATCACTCGGACGTCAGTAATAACAGAAGCCGAAACCCCCCAGGCAGTATGGCGGCACAAGAGTATACATATCAGGATAATAACGCCAATCAAAAAGCACCGCATCCCCCGTCGCCCACCCGTCACCAATCCCATTCACGGACTCAAGACAGAAAAAAGGGGAAAGAAAAGAACAGAAGAATGAGAAGAAAAACTAGGCCCATAGGAACTAAAAACGAAAAAGAAAATCCCAACCCCCCCACCCTACACGCATGCAGAGGCTACGGCCTATCCCCCCCCAGCAGTGTGCCTGTCGCCCAATAAGGAACCCAAAATATAGTAAAAGAAAAGGAAGAAAAGAAAAAAGAAAAAAGAAACCTATTATTACTGGAGGAGGGCCAAATCCAAGGTCTCCCGAACTCCCAGCCAGAATAGTACATTTCCACCCCACATACGAGGTTGCCACAATAAACAACAGTAACAGAATAAAATGTGAGGAGTCATAACTGCAATACGCGCCGAGGAGGCGTCCCAGTCCGAGATCCCACCAGACAGACCAGCATAAGTTATCACCCGGAAGCCCCTAGCCCTGACCAGATCTCAAGCGACCACTCAACCATGGCACCCGGCAAGGGCTCACCTCAGATGGAACAAAGAAACAAGATGGCCACCCTAGGTAGTATAGAGACAGACAAGAGCAAAATGGACGCCACCCGGCACAAACAGTTCCCCTGTCCCAATGAAACATCGTTGGCAGAGCAGACAGGCATCGCAGAGCATGCAGCAGAGCCTGTAGATCACAATTCCCCAGGATAGCCAGTTGTAGCGCCGACTGCGCCGTAGACAAAGGCTGCAATGCCACGAAGGAGGTCTTGGATGCGAGCAGGGAGGGAAACACTGTAGCATTGCCAAAAGAGCTATCCGCCATGCGTTTAGACGGCAACATTGTATCCCAGTCGGAGCTCAGTGGAGGCGGATCAGCACAGCGAGGGGAACAGGTTGGTGGCATAAGCGCCGCTAGAAGACCCACATCATCTAGCTTTCTACACAGTACTTGAAAGTTCTCACACAACGCAGCCCTCAGATCGGCAAGCGCTACCAAAACAGTGTTGTAGGTCACATCAGGGAAATGTACCATCCTGTCCGCAGTTTGAGGTGCGGTTCGCCACCCAGCATACCGATCAGGTGTCCATTCAGCGTCACAATCCTGGGTCTCTGTGTAGGTCATCATCGCCTCTATGGCGCCTGCCATCATTGCCACCCACCCGGGAAAGCACGGGAATGTGCAGGCGAGATCCGCGAGGGAGACAGGGTCCCAGGCTACCGGGATAGTCCAGGGCCGCTGACGGCGAGCGAACAGGAAGATAAGCCACCCTTAGCGAACTCAGGGCCGGGGCACAACCGGAGGCAGGCTCCGCTAGTCGGCTGTACACCAGTACGGGGGGGGGGGGCACGGCGCGTCTCACCTGAGCTCCCCTCAGAGCGAAGCGGTAGCGAGATACCAATCAGCCAGGAGAAGACTTCGCAGAGGGGGCCAGGAAGTATCGTCGCGTCGCACGTTGTGAGGCAGATCGCCGGCCTCCCCCCAGCTCGACTGGGTCACGGTGCTGCAGCAAGCGCCATCTTAGCGGGGCCGCCCGGTCTCAGCTCCAGGTCCAGGGGCGGCCGCCAACGCAGATCGGCCAGTTCTCAGGCTGGAAGGCTGGCAGGATTCCCGGAGAAACAGCAACAGCCTCGGCGCACTTTTGCCGTCTTCCCGCAGCCACGCAAAGTCAGGATAAAAGGCAGGATTTATCAGTGGGAGACAAAGGCTCGGAGAGCCGGGAGACTACACGTCCGTCTCCGTCGCCATCTTGGCTCCTCCAAGGAATATAATTTTTAAAAATATCAGTCATTAATATCGTTTGCAAAAATATAGTTTAAAATATCGATTTTTTTTTTTAATTAGTGTAATGTATTTTCCTATGTATTTTAAATGTATGTGATCTAATTTTTTTTGTATAAGTATTGTTTTTGTTTTTTAATATATGTGTTAAATTTTTAGTAGTTGTCAATTTTATTTTTTAGGTCCGTAGTACGGGTTATGGGTTTATAGGGGAATAGGGTGGGACGTAATTTAATTAGAATAAATTAATGATTATTTTTTATTTAGTAATATTTGTTTAATTTTGATTTTATAGTGTTAACTGTGGGAAGTATTTTATTGTTAATTGGTTGTCAATTAATATTACTTGGTAATTAATTATGGTAATCGTGTTATTTTATTTGGAGCGATTGTAGGGTTTATAGGGGTAAAGGGTGGTATGTAATTTTCATTAATATTAATTCATCAATTGATAAGTAATTAGGGTAATTGTTTATTTTGTTGTGTGAGTTTTGGGTTTATAGGGGTAACGTTTGGGGAGTAAATTAATTTTTATCTGTTTTAATTTGTTTTGTAATTAATATTTCTTTAAGTGATAGTTAATTATAGACGTACATTATTTAAAAATGTAGATGTTTGTTGTGAATTTTGCAGCGTTATTGAGTAGGGAAAAAAAGATTAACTGTATGTAATAATTAATGTTTTTGTTCATAAATAATTTCTAAGTAAAAATAGTTATTTGTTTGTAAATTATTTAAAAATGTGAAATGATATTTATAAGTATTTGTGATATCTATTCAACATTATAATATGTTTCTATTTTTTAGATTTTTATAAATATTGTTATATATTTTTCAATTTTTGTAATTTTATATTTTGAGTTGATGATATTTTTTGTTTTTAATTTTGAACTGACTGGAGTGGGAATATACATTTTTACCCCTCTGCTATCCAACACGTTCCCTACTGTTGAACTAACTGGAGTGGGAATTGTAATTTTTACCCCTTTGTTTTTCAACACTTTACCTGCTGTTGCACTCACTGAAGTGGAAAATGTAAGTTTAAACATTTATAAATAGTTTAATGTTTTAATTTATAATATAATGTTTGTTTATTAGATTTTATGTTATTGGTGTACGTAGTAGTAAATGAACTTTATTCATTATCCAAGTACCATCAAAGTGCCCATGTGCAAAAAAACATTACCAGAGACATTTCATAAAACCTATATACAAGATGTAACAGCACAATTCATCACAAGAAAAACGGTACCATTCAGAATTAAAATTACTTTGTCCGTTATTTGTATACAAAATGGAAGCAGAAATCAACAAAACTATGTGCAAATTGAGCAATGGATACTTAAATAGATACATAAAAGGGAGTTTTAAAAACTATCTTAAACTATATATATATTATTCACTGGACTATGCCCACCCCTAAATAAGATAATGACATACAAATAATAAGTTTCCGCATCACCCATGAAATCAAGGGTGTCTGTATGTGATAAAACTGAAAGAACATGAGCAACTAACGGATTTATCCGGTAATAGTTTTTAATTGCCTTTATATAGAAATCAACAAAACAGCAATGGAAACCAGGAGCACAGCATCCAGGGGGAGACGAGTCTGATCGTCAACCTGTCCAAGAAAATCCTTTCACCAACGGAGAAGAGTATTTTGGAAAAAGGTCTCGGGTTTGTTCCCACCCCGACCCCTGATAGTTTCCAAGAAATTATTGAGATTAAACAATTTTTCAGGAAAATACGTCTCCGAGCGTTCTTTGAGAACCAACCTGAGCTTACCAGTCTAGATACTGGTTTGAAGAAACCTTCTACCTTCACCCCGACTGATGGGATGGTTCCACCGGAAGTCTTAACTTTCGAACGAGCAGTTTTGACGAGCTTGCGGAATAAACCAAATGTCAAACCCTTCCACAACCTAACATCTGCGGAAAAACAAGCATCCATAGATTTGGGTAGGGATGATTCTATTGTCATCAAACAGGCAGATAAAGGGGGAGCCACGGTTATACAAGATTATGAGGACTATGACCGCAAATGCAGACGACAATTGTCGAATACTACACACTACAGACCACTCATGGAGGATCCCACGAAACGGCTGACTACAACCATCACAAGCCTTATTATTGAAGCCGAGACCAACGAGTGGATCAGCAAGAAGGAAGCTGAGTTCCTGCCGACAACGGACCCTGTCACACCTTATTTCTACACCCTCCCCAAAATTCACAAGGGTACCACTCCAGTCCCAGGGAGACCCATTGTCTCCAGTATTGGGTCACTGTTGGAGCCCCTGTCCCAATTTTGTGACGCCTTTTTTCAACCCTTGGTGAAGCAGATTCCGTCGTATTTACAAGACACCAGAGACGTCCTCCGTCTGATTAATGACATTGATGGAAGAGAAGACGTCGACCTACTCCTAACCCTAGACGTAGAGGCGTTGTATACCAACATTCCGCAACAAGCCACATTAGAAGCTGTGGACTCACTGATGCGACAGGAAGAATGGACCTCCCCTACCCCAATAGCTTTCATCATGGCGCTAGCCCACATAGCCCTGACTGAGAATTTCTTTAGATACGAATTGCAACTGTATCATCAGGTCCGCGGAACCTCGATGGGTTCGACTTTCGCACCGAGCCTGGCCTGTATCTACATGGCCACTTTTGAAAAGAATCACATCTACCCTCCGGAACAAAACCCCTTTCGAGAGAATCTAACACTCTGGCGTCGATATATCGATGATATTTTGGTTTTCTGGAAAGGTGATCGCACTAGCTGCGAGGCCTTTTGCACGTGGATCAACCAGCAGGATCCATTCTTAAAGTTCACAGGCACAATCTCTGAAACATCTATACCCTTCTTAGATCTGACCATTCAGTTAGATCCCTCAATGATCACCACAACCCTGTTTAAGAAGGAGACCGATAGGAACAGTCTACTCATGTATAATAGTCATCACACGAGAGCCCTAAGGGAGAACTTGCCATTTGGGCAATTTCTCCGCCTTCGTAGAAACTGTAGTTCTGTACGAGACTACAAACAAGAAGCGAGTATCCTGCAACATAAGCTCCAGGACAGGGGATACCCCACACGACTCCTAAAGACATCACTAAAAAGAGCTCTCAACAATAACAGAGAGTCATTGCTTGAAGTCCACACCAAAGAAAAAGATGACACGATCACGTGTGTGACGTCCTATACTAAGCATTCCACGTTCATAAAAAAGACTGTGAGCTCACATTGGGGTATCCTCAACACAGCGGGCATGGAACTGCCTCGCCCCCGGTTTGCATTTAAGAGAACAGCGAATCTTAAAGACACTTTAATCCATACTCGCCCCAAAAAATCAAGCACCCGCCCAGTTAATACCTTATGGGACCTACCACCGGTTACGGGACACTACCGCTGTGGATCCTGTGTAGTCTGCCCTCAAACTATCCAGGGTAAAACTATAGAACTGCCAAGGGGCTTTACCTGGAACATCAACAAACACACAAACTGTAATAGCTCTAGGTGCATTTATGTACTAATATGCCCCTGCAGGATGATCTACATTGGGATGACGATGCGTCCGGTGAAACAACGCATCATGGAGCACAATAGCAACATCCGCTGTCAAAAGACCCACACAAGACTATATGACCACTGTAGAGAACAGAACCATTTGGCAGAGAATATGCAATGGACTATCCTCGAATGCCATCCCTCAATAAGTCAACAGGCCCTCTTTAGAATGGAACAAAGATGGGTACATCGTCTGCATGCTGATGAACATGGTCTGAATGATGCTGTGCCCTGGACTATGCTGGCTAGATAACTAAAACTCGGACTTCTCCACCGATGTCCGAGCAAACATTCAATATTTAACATTGAAGTACTCTTCCCTAAACCCGTTCCAAGATGGCGCCTGCCTTTACAAACCCACTTACGCGTGGTAATCCTTCCTTTCTTCACCTTACCGCGTCGCGCTGCCTAGCAACACTCACGGGACACGCCCATCACGGCGCCCGCGTAATTCGCTAACTTAAGCGGCTGGGTCGCACAATGGATCGACCGGCTGTCCTGCGAGTTTACCGATGTGGGCTGGGTAGGTGACTACGTGCCCTATGCCAGAAGCGAGCAAGGTAAGGTGCGCTGTACCGATGCAAAACTGACCAATGGCATCGGTTCACGATCGCCATGGTACACCACCGACTGGTACCGCAAATAATCGTAACCTGTACCGCTAACCAGCACCATAACAAGCGGTGAAATTGATTCCTTTTAGGTGATTTTCACACAGCTCTGGCCCCACGAGGACAGTCTGTGGGATTTACCGATCAGGGACTACGGGTAAGATCTTATTGTTTATACTTACCCGGGTTGGTCCGGTACAAAACACTTCACTTTAGGACTATCCTCACAGTACGGGTGCAAGCTTTGATATGCCCAGCTTTTAAGTAGTTAGTTTGTTTCAATGGTTATTTCTACAATGTTAATTTTGTGTGCGTCTGCGCACACCTACCTATGCCTGCATGACACACATGTGTGAGTTAGCATGGTGTGGCATGCCGCATGTGTGAACAAAAATAATGCATCCTAATTGTTGACCACATATGGCGTTTGCAGGACAAACCTTCCCCCCTTTATTTCCTTCACTTAGTTTTAGAACCCTCTCTGACACGAGTGTTATCACTTTACCGGGGTTGTGATCCTCTCAACCACAACTCTATCAGCATGTTATTATCACATGTAAATGCATACTCAGAACAGACATATTATTGACTGTACCCTTCTTTTCTTCCTTTCCTAGTCCTAGGGAGGGCTTCAATGAAGGGTTGTTCCCGCGACACAATACAGGTCGTGTACTCGATTCCTTCAATAACTGGGGGAATCTGTAGCAAGTTGATGAGCACTTTGGTCCTGATGAATTGCCTTAGAGGCATGAAACATGTCGACCACACCTTGATTGAGGGTTGAATGAGGCTAGATCACCCTAATTGTTACGCCTCAGTACCCCTCATTTTCACCAATTTTTAATAAGGCAGTGAGCCATATTATTAAAGTTTTCCTAATGGACTCTACTGACCTCTTTTAACCTCACTCACGCTCACTTTTGCACCTTTTTCTTAGGTCCCTCACACACATGCACCCATTGGCTAAGGAATAAAAGAACTCCGCTAAAGCGTAGCACCCAGTGCTACCCGATGGGCATTGCATCGCCAGCCTGCCGCAGGAGCAGGAAGCCAATGATGACACTGTACGATCATCGGGTGGGATGGCAACAGTCGTCCAACCTTTGACTTGTGTGAGGCATCCTTAATTCCGCTAAGGGATTATCACATTCCCTGCCACGTACACTCCTAGAGAGAGAGGTTTCCTTTAGTTACTTTAGTCTACCCACTATGGGGAACTCTGTACACTTTTTGTTGATTTCTACGCTACAGGACATGTACATTGGACCCCGATAAATATTGTCCGCTTCCTGTTCCCCCTCTTTGTTACAATTGCTTTTATATGACAATGATTATATGTCTAATACAAGTATTTATACTATTTTTATAGCTTGTTTGCACATGCCGCGGTAAAAAGTATGTTTACCATGTCTATGATCACATGATGTGTGGGAGGGGCGTGTACCAGTGATCACTTGGCATTATAAAAGTAAAAATGTAACAAACAGTCTTGTGCATGTGAACAAGGGCTTGCAGCCCGAAACGCGTTATGCATTTCCTGCAACAAACATCTAACCTGGATTAAAGAACTGTTACCTAATCTGGTGGTCCGTCTCCTGCTTGACGCTTCGCTAATCTGTGTGGTTGGAAGTGGCGTTTTGGATTTCTTCGTGAATATATATATATATATATATCACTGTTAAAAAGTAAGACAAACATTAAAAGGAAAGGACTAATCACTTGGGGGCACAGGCAATAATCTACCACGTTTGTGCCACACTGCTTGTAAAAATTTGCTTGTGGCAATGGCTATTCCTGGAGTGGTGTCGCTCCTGAGTATTCTAAGGGCCTCTATATATTTTGTGTATGTGTATATATGTATGTATGCGTGTATATATATATATATATATATGTATATGTATATGTATATGTATATGTATATATATATATATATATATATATATATATATATATATATATATATATATATATATATATATATATATATACAACAAATCATCCACGAAGAAGAAAAGAGGGTTGCACTCCAGTAGCTATAATCCAGTGGTTAATTTATTCTTGAATCATTTTTAGTCAGCAAACACAGACCAACTAACGCGTTTCGGTATCGCAAAAAATACCTTGCTCACTGCTGTTTTTTACACGATCTGCCTTGTTTTTAACATTCATTCACAGGAA
Source organism: Lissotriton vulgaris (assembly GCF_964263255.1). NCBI lineage: Eukaryota > Metazoa > Chordata > Amphibia > Caudata > Salamandridae > Lissotriton > Lissotriton vulgaris. Next base: position 960,166,045 of record NC_141685.1, on the reverse strand, counting down.
CCGCTTTTTACGTCGTTTCCCGTTTGTGACTGGGTTTTGCTCCTCAGACTGCTGGGAGATTTAGTCCCCTGTATTCACAGTGATTGTTCTGTAGAAGCATGCATTGACAACAGTAGTGAATGCCATAAGTAAATGAATCACGTGAATTAAAATCATTTCATGGTTATAGCATCAGAACAGGCATTATTGAACCATTATTGTTTGTTATTAATCAATTGATTTTGAATTAAGATAAATATCCACTTTTTGTGCATGATTGACAGTCCACAAACTATTTGCAGTTCATTACATTTTTGTCACCCTCAATTGGGTATTCGTTACAGTCCGAAAAACTTGATTGATTTCTTTGGAGCCCTCTAGTGGGGATATGTTTATTACATTTCAGTTGCCAGAAACCCTTTCGATGTTTTAAAACACATCTTTTTTCTTCATCGGACAAGGAAGTTAAACCCTCCAGTGGGCTATGTGTATCGACATGAGAACCGCATCATTTTAACCCGGTGTCTTTTATGTTGTCATCCCTATTCCCTCCAGTTGGTGAGTCGCACCACTTGTAGATGTCTATTTTCCAGCACATGCTGGATAATGCCTGCCTGGTGTGATTTGTAACCACTTGCTCGCTTAGAGAGGTTAATTGTTGAATTAAATATGTAAGTACAATTCTTCCGACTGGTTTAAGCCGTATGGTGTCATACTTCTTCGATTGCCGTGATTCCTTTTGTCGTAATGTTTTCTCCCTGTTCCCGCCTCTTGCACTCACTGGTATGGTCTCTATCCCATAGAATTTCAGAGATTTCCAGTTGCCATTGTGGTATAAATCCATATCTTTGGCCACTGCGTTGTTCCTGTCTTTGTTTTTCGTGCCACGTACATGTTCGAGTATTCTTTTCTGGAGTTCGCATATGGTGCTTCACACATATTTTAACATGCACGGGCACTCAATCACGTATACTCTATATTGACTTTTGCACGTTATCAGTTCTCTGATTTGCCAGACTTTGTTGTTGGCCATCGTAATTTCCGTCACTGGTTTTGCAATTTGGCACACCTTGCAGTTGTGGCATTTGATAAAACCTTTAGTTTTGAGCCATGTATCCTTATGTTGTTTGGCTTTAAAGTCACTGTGCACCAACCGATCTTTTAAATTTTTAGGTCTGCGATACGTTATTGTCAGGTGTGTTCCCATTTTTCGCCTATGGTGCCATCCAAGAGCAGGATTTTCCAGTTCTTTTTAATTATACCAACAATTTCCTTAGATTCTTGGTAGAAATCCATTATTAGCCTTATAGGTTCCAAATCCGATTGTTTCTCATCATTTTTTGGCGCAAGGCAATCCTCTCTTTGTCTTTCATTGGCTCTGTACCAACACTTATTTACAATGCCTTTGCTGTATTTCCTGCACTTGAATCTTTTTATTGTACCAGCATTGTGCTTCTTCCATTACTCTTCCTCACTGCAGATTCGTAGTAGACGGAGAAATTCTATATATGGTATGCTTGATATCAGAGAAGGTTGGTGGAAGCTTGTTGCTTCCTAGGTGGCATTGGTTGCTGTGATTTTACGATGAAGTGTTGTTTCCAGTTGATTGTTTTCTACTAAATTTCAGCATCCAGGAAAGTCACCCTTTCCTTGTTGATTTCATGTGTGAATTTTAAATTGGGTGTGCTGCTGTTCAAGATTTCAAAATAATCCTGGAAATCATCCTCATTTCCGTTCCAGATGATTAAGAGATCATCTATGAATCGTGTCCAGCTGACTATCTTCTCTGTATATTTTTCATATTTGATGTTCCGTGACACCTCCTTCTCCCACCAGCCCATTACTAAACAAGCATAACTAGGGCTGAAGGAAAAACCCATAGCTGCTCCGTTTTGCTGGCGATATAAATCATCAAATAGGAAGACATTGCATGTGAGGCATAATGAGATCATGTCTGTCAACATCTCATTGTGTTCCTTATAGTGAATATTTCTTTCCTGTAAGAAATGGTTAACAGCCTTTAGACCTAAAATGTTGTCAATGTTGGTGTATAAAGCAGTTACATCCATTGGTATTAGATGGTATATGCTTTGCCAGGTTATGTTCTGTAATCAATCAATCAATCAATGACACTTATAGAGCGCGCTACATACCCGTAGGGTCTCAAGGCGCTTGGGGGAGGGGGGGTGCCGCTACTGCTCGAACAGCCAGGTCTTCAGCTTCTTCCTGAAGGAGAGGTGGTCTTGGGTCAGGCGCAGGTCGGTCGGGAGGGAGTTCCAGGTCTTGGCGGCCAGGTAGGAGAAGGACCTTCCTCCTGTAGTCGCTCTTCGGATGCGGGGGACGGCGGCGAGGGCGTGGTTGGCTGATCCGAGGTGGCGTTTGGGAGCGTAGAAGTTGATCCGGCTGTTGAGGTAGCTCGGGCCTTGGTCGTGTAGGGCTTTGTGTGCGTGGGTGAGGAGGCGGAAGGTGATTCTTTTGTTGACGGGGAGCCAGTGAAGGTCTCTCAGATGTCCGGAGATGTGGCTGGTTCGTGGGATGTCGAGGATGAGTCTGGCTGAGGCGTTCTGGATCCGCTGGAGTCTCTTCTGGAGCTTGGCGGTGGTACCGGCGTAGAGGGCGTTGCCGTAGTCCAGTCGGCTAGTGACGAGGGCCTGGGTGACGGTCTTCCTGGTCTCGGTGGGGATCCACCAGAAGATCTTCCGTAGCATGCGTAGGATGTTGAAGCACGCAGAGGAGACGTTGTTGACTTGCCTGGTCATGGAGAGGGAGGAGTCCAGGATGAAGCCCAGGTTGCGTGCATGGTCTGTCGGTTTGGGTGCGGTGCCCAGGGCGGTAGAATCCTAAGTAAATCCATTGTATCTTTGATGTATGAACTTAAATCTGTTACATACAGGATAAGGAAATAGTCAATATAGTTTGCCATGGGTTCCATATAGAAGCCTTTTGCTGACAGGATAGGCCTCCCTGGTGGTTCCTTTTGATCTTTATGTAATTTCGGGAGAACATACATAGTTGCCAATTTTGGGAAACCCACAGATAGGTATTTGCTCTCTTCCTCATCTATCAGATTTTTTGATACCCATATTTAGAGTTTTTTATCACTTTCATTCTTGAAAGACCTGGTGGGCTTTGCTTGCAATTTTTCATAGTGTGTGTCATCTTGTAGTTGTCGAAGTGCCTCTGTGGTGTACAATGTTCAATCCCATACCACCAGGTTGCCCCCCCTTATCTGCCATTTTGATTTCTATTTCATGGTCGTAGGCCAATTTCTCCATGGCTTCCCTTTACATCTTTTTTAGATTCTCCTTATACTTTGGTTTTTTCATTTTGTAAAGGTCATAGATGTCAGTCTCCTAGAAAATATCTATTGTGTTCCCAGGGGCCAACTGTGGATAACTTAGATTTGGTTTGTTTTTAACTCAAACCTGCCCCCAGTTGTGGGCATGCTGTCTCAAGGGATATCTCTTTCCCTTCTTCCGCATTCAAATTGAGTAGTGTTAAGAAATAATTTGATTCTTTTACCAAGAGCGTGGATGTAGGAGTTTCCATTACTCTTGATGGTTTTTGTCTGTTTTGATTTTCCAAGAAATGTTTCGCCAACGTTATTTTTCGTATATACAGGTTAAGATCTATTCTTGTTTGTGCCAGATCCATTCTTTGCACTGGGCAATAATTGATACCTCGTTTTAAAAGTGAAATGACCGCTGGGGATAGTTCGCGTTTCGAGCTATTCACCACTTGGAGCTCATCAGTCATTGCTCCTTCCTCTGCTTCATACTCCTGGTTTTCATACCAATCCTTTCGGATGAACTGTTTGCGTCTTTGTCCCCTTTGTTTCGGTTTCTTTGATGCCATGATTTTTCTTTTCCCTTTCCACATGGTTGGCTTTGCGTTGTTTGAGGACAAGGCGCATGGTCCCTAAAAAAGCTGATCTTGCACCATCCAATGAGCTTTCAGGTTCTCGTCCACTCAAGTGGTGCGACTCACCCACTGGAGGGAATAGGGATGACATCGTAAAAGATACCTGGTTCAAATTATGCGGTTCTCATGTTGATACACATAGCCCCACTGGAGGGGTTAACTTCCTTGTCCAACGAAGAAAAAGATGTGTTTGAAATCGTCGAAAGGGTTGCTGGCAACTGAAATGTAATAAACATATCCCCACTAAAGGGCTCCAAAGAGATCAATCAAGTTTTTGGGACTGTAACGAATACCCAATCAATCATGCAAAAAAATTGGATATTTATCTTAATTCAAAATCAATTGAATAATAACAAGAAATAATGGTTTAATAATGCCTGTCCTGATGCTATAACCATGACATGAATTTAATTCACGTAATTCACGTAATTCATTTTGTAATGGTATTCACCACTGTTATCAATGCCTGCTTCTACACAATAATCACTGTGAATAAAGGGGACTACATCTCCCAGCAGTCTGAGGAGCAAAACCCTGTCACAAACGGGAAACGAGATAAACAGCGTTTCCTGTGAATGAATGTTAAAAACAAGGGAGATCGTGTAAAAAACTGCTGTGAGCAAGGTCTTTTTTTGCAATACCGAGACGTGTTTGTTGGTCTGTGTTTGCTGACTAAAAATGATTCAAGAATAAATTAACCACTGGATTATAGCTACAGGAGTGCGACCCTCTTTTATTCTTTGTGAAGGATTTGTTGTATGATTAGCAGTTTGGTTTAAGCGCAAGGATAACGCACCTTTCATGAGCGCCGATATAACCGGAAAAGCGAACCGCCTTGTGAAGTATATATATATATATATATATGTTAATTTTCATATATACAATTATAAAATAAATTAAAATAAGAGTTAAATTGTTTTAAAGTAAATATATATATCACATTTTATATACGTATGTTTAAATTGTTTTAATTAAATATATGTGTTATATAGGTTAGAATATATATTAAATCACGTTTTTTAAAGTAAATTTTATTATTTAATATATTTAATATTATTTTTCATACATATATTAAAATCAATATTTTGTACAACTATACTTTTTACATCAATATTTTTCCTCCGATATTTTTGTACTTGCCATTATAAATATAGAATGTCGATATTTTTTACGTCAATATTTTTTACATAGATATTTATAACTCGATATTTGTGTATGGGGATATTATATCAGTGAACCTATTTAGGCATAAGATTGTTTGACAATATGTCCTTGTAACCACAGGTAATTTAACAGTAAAATGATTCTTCTTCAAAAGGCGATGACCATATGGAAGAAATACAAGACTACCTCCAGGCCCATATACCCCAGCTCTGGAGGTATATAGGGCCATAGCCTTGGCAGGGACAGTTCATGGTGCAGAACTTTGGAGATGGACAGAGGTGTCTACACTCAGTGTAGCTGGAAAACAATTAATTAGGGCTCTTTTTAATTTTCCAATTAGCACCCCACTTTGATTGATCTAGTACTAAAAAGAATTGTCGGGGCGTGAGCAGCCAAGATCGCGGAGAGGATGTAACTCTCTCTGCTTCGTTCCAACTCAACCTGAAAACAGTAAGTTGCACCCGCAAACGGAATGCTCCGAGCCGATTCTGCTACAGTGCTTCCTTCACTCTGGCAAGAAGAGGGAAATTGTAGCTTTTGAGAAATCTCACCTCCTATGCCGCTCGATGAGGGGCAGGCCAGGCCCCGACTGGGCTGAGGTGGCAGGCCGCGCTGGCTGCTGACTCAGCAGCTTCTTCGGCCCGGCCGCCGGGAGTGGGATTTCTTTCAGCTCGGGAGGGGGCCTCCGTGACAGACGGCTTCCCAGTTCCCCTCCAGTGCCCCACCGAGAAGAACTAGCCATGCAGCGGTCACCTTTGGGAAACGACTCGCCCAGGTGAGAGACAGGGGCCCTGGCGCGCCGCAACATTCCCTTCTGAAATGAGAGGAGGCACGGAGGGGGAGACCTCAGTGAAGAGAACGAGGCACTTCTCCCCCAGCTTGATCCCCTGAGGCGGGAGGGGGCGGCCCGCAGTGGGGATCTTCAGCGGAGCGGGATGCCTGACTTCAAAATGGTGCCCGCTGCGGACATGAGCACTTAAAGGCCCTATTTATATCATTTGTCAGCCAATATCCCTCTACACTCCGATTGGTGTGGACAGCATTCTGGGCCAAGGTGGCGTTTTCAGCGGGAAGAAGTTGGAGAAGACTGTTGTAGGGATTTGGGCATTGTCGATCTGGTGGCCCTAAGCCTTGCCCTAAAATGGAACTGACCTGACTCGGGGAGAGCATCTGTAGGCTCCCAGGTAGTGAGATTGTGTGTTCTGCACGAAGACATATGCTGAGTCAGATTTCCCTGCATAAGTGCATGGGTGTCCCCCCTGACCACAGAGAAAGACAAGGCTGAGCAACACTTCTGGGGCTCCACTCTTGGAGTAGGGCTTCTGTTCACCCACCCCCTGCAAGTTGAGAGAGCCATGGCGTGACTACATTTATCAGGGTCCTAAAAAACAGCAATGCAATAGGGTCTCAAACTACTTTGCCCCCAGCAGATTCTGAAGACAACTCCCGCAGCAGGGAGGACACCGACTCAATGGGCCTTACGAAAGAAATATTCATATTCTCCCTTAATGACTTTAAAAAGGAACTACGAAGAACTGACGGGGATATTGCCTCTTCCATGGCTGCCCTGAAAGCGGATCTCTCATTAAAATTGGGGACCCTCAAGAGCGACGTGGTTTCAGTGGGCAGCAGAGTAATGGACCTGGAAACTAAAATTGCGGAACTGGAGCAAACGACTGAGCGCATGAAAGAGACCACCACTACTCTTCAGGAACAACTCCAAGAGGTGATACTCAAAGGATAAGACCTGGAAAACAGGTCCCATAGGGAAAACATAAGCATTCGACACCTGGAGGAAGGAGTGGAGGATCCTGACCTAGAAACCTTCATGCAGGGTCTCTTCGCAGAAATATTAGCTGCTCCTGCCACGGACATCAAAATCGATAGGGTCTACAGAGTTGGGAGGGCGGCGCCGGGGGAGAAACAGAGACCAAGAGACATTCTTGCTAAAATGCATTAATTTAAAACCAAAGAAGCCATCCTTCCAGTGGCCCGGAAGAAAGAAACCGTATTATTTTAGGGACCCTCATGCCTCTTATTCCAAGATGAAACCCAACACCAGCAATTCCGGTCAGTATCAAATAAATTACGGTCTGAAAACATCTGATATAGGTGGACCTACCCATTCAGAATATCCTTTGAATTCTAGAACCGAAATCACCATTTTACGGATGAGAAAAAGGCAAGGCATTTACTGGGACTACCCTCCCCAGAAGAAGTTAACGCAAAGCATGCTGCAGATGTGAAAATTGCAAAAAACACAGTTGATGGACAGAATGAAGAACAATGTCATACATTCACCCCAATACAAGGATCTGGGCCCAAATCCATCGTTTTTTTGCACTCCACACCACCCTGGGTTAGACACTGGCTATATGCAAATCAGCTCTGACCCTGTGCCTCATGGGAACAGTCCAGTCCAAACTACCAAGCCATGTCTTTCCCAGACCGGAATCAAGCATCCAAGGACCGGTTTCTGGCTATCAGCCTTCATCAGCCTGGATAGCTTGACTCCAGTGGTGTGGAGAGCCTGGGACTCACGTCTGAGTATAACCAGCACACTCGGGGTGAAAATTGCAAAAAACACAGTTGATGGACAGAATGTAGAACAATGTCATACATTCACCCCAGTACAAGGATCTGGGCCCAAATCCATCGTTTTTTTGCACTCCACACCGTTTTTTTTGCTTGATTCCGGTCTGGGAAAGACATGGCTTGGTAGTTCGGACTGGACTGTTCCCATGAGGCACACTGTCAGAGCTGATTTGCATATAGCCAGTGTCTAACCCAGGGTGGTGTGGAGTGCAAAAAAACGATGGATTTAGGCCCAGATCCTTGTACTGGGGTGAATGTATGACATTGTTCTACATTCTGCCCATCAACTGTGTTTTTTGCAATTTTCACCCCGAGTGTGCTGGGTATACTCAGACGTGATTCCCATGCTCTCTACACCACTGGAGTCAAGCTATCCAGGCTGATGAAGGCTGATAGCCAGAAACCGGTCCTTGGATGATTGATTCCGGTCTGGGAAAGACATGGCTTGGTAGTTCGGACTGGACTGTTCCTATGAGGCACAGGGTCAGAGCTGATTTGCATATAGCCAGTGTCTAACCCAAGGTGGTGTGGAGTGCAAAAAAACGATGGATTTAGGCCCAGATCCTTGTACTGGGGTGAATGTATGACATTGTTCTACATTCTGTCCATCAACTGTGTTTTTTGCAGATATAAGGGTGGCAACATCCAGTAGCTCAGCAGGTTCAAGTCCCTGGCTCTCTCAAAGACTTCCCAGGCAAAAGAGGTGCTAAATGAGACAAAGCATCTATAAGCACCTGGGGGAAGTGCACTCTCCAGGGATACTATTGACAAAGCAGTACTGGGAAAGCCTCCTCTCCAAACTTGAAATTATCAGCATCCTCTCGGGGACTACAGAAACACGCACAACTATGGTCACTTCTCCAACCCGGTTCGGGTTTGCACATCTTCCAGACAAGACCCAATCCATTAAGACGGACAGCTGGGCTATACATCTCAATGTAGGAGAGAACTATAAGAAGAGTTAAGCACCACTGGCCCAATCCGCCCACCACAGACCTGGAGGTCGACCCATTAAGACTCTCACAGGGATTTGTTATCCCTATTTAATTATGTTGGGGTTCTTTTTTCTTTTGTCTTCCTTTTCTTTTTGGATCTTGGTTTCCAGGTACTCAGGGGCTCAACAATATTAGCCTGGTGGGATGTCTCAGCACTCAATCGGCCTCAGGCGGGTTGGAGGATCTAGGGGTAAGGGGAGTGGGCATCCATTGGGGGAAGCTCGACGAGGTAAGCTCTTATGGTTAGCAGAGCCTCCAGTTCAGAAGGGCTCCATACCACATCAGTCATGACACTGTATGTATGTATTGCGATTTTATATAGCGCACGTATCACCCAAAGGCATCAAGGCGCTTGCTTAGGGAACCCGTCCTGGTATTCCCCTGTGAGATACCCCAGCAGGGTATCCGCAAGGTGAAAGCCAGGCATCCCGCCGCGAGGGGCCGTTGTGGAGATTAAGCAAGCTATTGCCCAGAGTCGCAGAGTGTGAACCCGTGAATCGAGTAGGCACCGGAGCGAGAATTGTCGAGTCCGTGGACATTTTAGGACTCAAGACCCCGCCGAGCCGGGAATTGAACCCTGGTCCCGGGCTGACCTCTGCTTCCAGGTCTGCCTCCTCTAACCAGTGAGCCACACTCAATACACTCTCATGGCACATACGGGGTCTAAACTCTCCGAACAAGAGATACAAACTTTGGAAGTTTCTCACTGACCAGCATTACAATATAGTGGCCTTAAAGGAAACGCATCTTAAAAGATCAGAAGATTACAGGCTGAAACACAAGGCCTTCCCTCTGATATATAAGTCTTCAGCCACACATAACACAATAGGGTGGCACTACTATTTCATGCAGCAACAAAACTTCAGCCCAAGGACCACAAATCAGACAAGGAGGGGAGAATAGTAATGATAAAGGGGGTACTACAAGGTGGACTATGTACTGTGGCAGCCACTTATGTCCCAATGCAAATCAGGGTACGCATCTTAACTACCTCTTAGCTCTCTTGGGGGGCTTTGTTGAGGGGAAAATCATTCTCATGGGAGACTTTTTTCTCACATGAAAACCTGATCTGGACCTCACACACCCTCACAGGACACCAACAGGCTCATTCACCAAGAGTACTAAACAGGCCTTTCATGACTTGGGACTGATAGATGCCTGGAGAACGCATCACCCTCTTGACAAGGACTACATGTTCTTTTCACATATGCACAGCACTTACTCCAGGATAGATGATATATTCCTAAATCAGGCCTTGTCCCATGAAAATTAGGCAGGTTGAAGTACAACCGATTACTATGTCAGACCATGCATCAGTCCTCACCCTCAATTGGCACGGTCCTAGGATGAAGGGGAAATGTTGGTATTTCCCTTAAACATTACTACAGGACCAGCCCTCTTGCGACAAACTGCGGAAAATCATTAGGGATTACTTTCAGGTTAACAAAGCCCAGTACACCTCACCCTCAGACAACTGGAATGCCTTCAAGACAGTAATTAGGGGCCGTTGCATGGCTCTCAATTCTGCCCTACTCAAACAAAAGACAAAGGAATGCTTAACCCTAGAGGAGGAATTACACACTACGGAACAGGCCCACAAGCTGATATGGCTCCTTCAAAGGAAAGTAACAGCCCTGCGAGGGAAATTGAATGCCATCTATAACAACAGGGCGGAGCTGACTCTTCTTAGACTCAAACATAACATAACAGAGCAAAAAACCTGGGACATTTTTAACTAGGCAACTTAGATCACAGAGGGAGCAGGAATACATTAGAGAGCTGCTACTCCCCTCAGGAGACTTGGTATCTTCGGAATGGTAAAAAGTACAGGCCATGGGGCAATTTTACGCCCATTTATACAAGGCAGATGTATCAGATCCAAGGGCCCAACAAGACTCCTCAAATGAGTGCAGCTCCTACAAGTGAACCAGATACAAAACTTATTTTTAGAAGACTCAATCTCAGAAGAGGAAGTTAAATTTGCAGTCACCTCTCTTAAACTACACAAAACCCCAGGGCCAGATGGCTATACTGCACACTTTTATAAGACCTACATTCAGGAACTGGTCCATCACTTGTCAGGAAAGGTCACGCCTACTATCGGTGAAGTGTGATTTCTGTTCTCCTAAAACCCGGGAAAGACACTCAAAATTTTGGATCTCACCTCCCTATAGCACTTCTAAACCTAGATGCTAAACTCTACTCTAATATCTTACTTGAACTCATACACCCTGATCAGTCAGGTTTTATCAAGGAACGCCAAACACATGACACCTTATCGAGAAGGTCAATAAGAAAAAAGACCCTGCAATCTTACTGGGGTTGGACGCTGAAAAGGCATTTGACCATGTTGATTGGCATTTCCTTTTTAATATCCTTAACAAATTTGGTATTGGCGAAGTCTTAAACAAAATGATCTCTGCAAACTAATCGTCACCATCCTCTAGAGTGACGGGACAAGCTCGGATATATTTAACCTTGAGAGGGGGGTTAGACAGGGGTGTCCTCTTTCACCTCTCTTATTTGCATAAAGTATAGAACCCCTGGCGGCCACGATCAGAACTAACCAGTCCATCACAGGCATCTATTTTAGCAGAAGATATCACTCTTCGCCGTCGATATTCTATTGGCTCTTTCAAACCCTCATGACTCCATCATGGCATTGCAAGAAGAACTCCCAACGTTTTGAACCCATAGCAGGGTTTCGCATTAACCTGACCAAATCCTTCATTTAACTAAAACCCCTCACCCTCTTCCAATGGGCTCCGAGGGAGCTCACCTATTTGGGTATTAAATTAACGTCCCAGATCTCAAACCTTTTAGCAGCCAACTTTCTCCCCGTATTCAGGAATTGCAAGGGAATCTAAAACGCTGAGCCCCTCGATACATCTCTTGGGTGGGCATGATCCAAGCAATTAAAATGGTAGTGCTAACCAAATTTCTACATCTCTTTCAGAGTCTTCAAATTCCTATAGAGAGGTACTTCTTTGACTCCCTGCTCACTCTCTTGAATAAATTCATATCGCAAGGCAGGAGGGTCCAGCTACCCTACAAACTTCTCAGAAGCCCGAAAGACGATGGTGGATTGGCCATGCCCAATTTCCTCAGTTATCACAAAGCATATTAATTATGGGGCATCACGGAATGGTTGCAGAGGGAATTGGACAAGCACTAGCTACATATGGACCAAGTGATAGTCGGAAGGTCATATGGGACCTGTTATGGAAGCCAAAAGAGGATCGTCCGCATAACGCCTATCTCAGCACCCTAACGGGCACAATTTTAAAGGTTTGGCAAAAGGTGGTTAGAATAGCGGGATAGACAACCTTTCCCTCACCCTTTACCCCTTACCTCCGGCTCAACAGCTAGAGCACTTCGAGGCTTGGAGGACGGTGGGTGAGTGATCCTCTCACAGCTTTTTCACAACTGGGATTTTCTCAACTTAGACAACTGTAAAAGAGAATTTAGTTGATCCTATAATAAATACTGTAGTCCTCCGAAGGCTTGAGCCGGGAGACACCAACGCTTTGCCAATTTGCTGATTCTTGCAGTTTTTTAAAAAACTAATCTGTCTTTTTAAGCTTGCACAATACCTCTTAACATTGTATGCACCTTGCACTTTATTGTGGGCTTTCTCTCCGGGGTCTGCTCCTAGAACGCGGGACTGCCATTTTGGGAGTAGTTTGTTTAGCGGACTAGTCTTGACGGTGCGAGCAGGCTTTCTGTAGTCCTCCTGAGACTTGAGCCGGGAGAGACCAACCGTTTTACAATTTGCTGATTCTTGCAGTTTTTTTTAACTAATCTGACTTTTTAAACTTGCACAATACCTTTTAACCTTGCCATGCACCTTGCACTTTATCGTGGACTTTCACTACGGGGGCCCACTCCTAGAACACAGGACCGCCATTTTGGGAGTAGTTTGTTTAGAGGGCTAGTCTTTATGGCCTGGGGGAGATAAGAGGGAGGCCGGCGCAAGCGGGCTTTCTGTAGTCCTTCTGAGGCTTGAGCCGGGAGAGACCAATGGTTTGACAATTTGCTGATTCTTGCAGTTTTTTAAAAATTAATCTGACTTTTTTTTTTGATAATCAACTTTATTGGATTTTTCAAAAACACGACAAAATTCATTGGCAGCAAATCATTTATCATTGGAAGAAGCATGGCATTATACACAGTCAACAAGGCAAGGGCGGCCCAGCTGGGCTGGATACGGCAGGTCAGATACTCATTGCTGATACACAAAATTAGGCAGATCATCACATTGGTAGCAGAATAAAGCATTTACCCCACACTTTACCAAATAAAGGGCAGCCCCAGGCTCCGAAGAGAGACTCCTCCTGCATTACTAATCTGACTTTTTAAACTTGCACAATACCTTTTAACATTGTCGGCACCATGCTCTCTATCGTGGGCTTTCACTCCCAGGGTCCACTCCTTAAACGCGGGACCGACATTTTGGGAGTAGTTTATTTAGCGGGCTAGTCTTTATGGCCCGGGAGAGCTAAAAGTAAGGATGGCGCGAGTGGGCTTTCTGTAGTCCTCCTGAGGCTTGAGCCGGGAGAGACCAATGGTTTGACAATTTGCTGATTATTGCAGTTTTTTAAAAACGTATCTGACTTTTTAAACTTGCACAATAGCTTTTAACATTATCGGCACCTTGCACTTTAACACGGGACTGCCATTTTGGGAGTAGTTTGTTTAGCGGGACAGTCTTTACGGCCCGGGAGAGATAAAAGTGAGGATGTCGCGAACGCGCAGCGGATGCACGCAGCGGGTGCGCCATTGGCGCGCCTAATGCAAGCCCGTCTGCACCCGCCCGCTCCTGGCCCACGCCCTGACACCATACCCCTGTGCATTTCTCCATAGCATAAAGTCTTATAACATACTCCTGAGACGATTTGCTAATGCTGAATCAAAAGAGTAATGTCACGATCGCGCTGCGCTAATGAACTACAATTCCCGGCAGAATGCGGTGGGGAACTGCCGCTCCCATGATCCTTTGCTATCTCGCGAGACTTGATCGCGGAAGCATAAGGAGGAAGGTGTGCAGCGCTCCGCATCAGGAATTCCTCCGGTCCGAGCTGTTTGTGACTTAGCGGTTCGTCTATGGTGCGGTAAGGGTGCTTGCACCTGGACAGGTTTTGCATTTGCATTTCTGGAAACGTACTTGATTCTTTGAAGGTGGCTTCACGAGGGCTGTTTGTGTCTGGTTGTTTTCGGGAGTTAGCCCCTCCCTACGGATTTGTCCCGGTCGGTATTGTCTGCCGACGGTGGTAGTGGATGCAGAGTAATCCACGGAACCTTCTACAGTACTATTCCTGTTTCTGTTCTTCCTAAAACTTTGAGGGGAACAACTTGGCTCCTGTACTTGATTCCTGAACAGGGGGAATTACCTTAACGGAGATCGTTTTTGTGTGAGGTTAACACAGGGAAGACTTCATGTTGTTTCTTTGCACTGCGATGAATGGGGTTCTGAAAGTATGGTGTTTAATCCCTATGTCTTTTCACTCCTTTATTAACAGGGATTGATCAGGAGTGGTATTCTAACTCTCGATCCCTGTGAAGTGTTCAAGGAGTAAGATAGGGGTATGTAATTACCTCAATAGTCAATTGGTGTTTGCTATTGTATATGCTTGCATAACAGGAGGTTATAAGTCACTGTTGCTTTTGTATTATTACAGCTACACCTCTATCCCCTCATCCACCATCACTTATCTATCCCCTGAAGGATTCTTTTTCTTTACAGGTATATAGTCAAGGTTAGGTGTACTGGTTATTACTGTATGTAGAACTGTCAGAAAAGGAAAGTTATTCATGAGTTTTTGTTCTCTTTTTGTCTTTTCCAGATCTCCCTCCCTGCTGTCCCCTTCCTTTCCTTCCTGGTTCCTAACATCCCCCCACAACATCCCTCGCTTAATCAGTTCAATGTGCTGTGCCATAATGGCAATTCCAGTCGTTGGATAGATTGAGAGGTGGAACATAATCTTCAAACCGATCCAGAGGACGCCCAGTATAACAAGTAAAACCTCTTGTGGTACGCCACTTGATCTCAGAAAAGAGCCAAAGAGGTGCGAACACTGTAGGCTGCAGTTCAGATATACGAAAGTGAAGAACTTGAGTATTCAGGAAAAACCAACACACACAGTTTATATTAAGGTGATTAAAGCGGTGGTCATTAATGCACGCTTACTAGTAAAACATAACACAGACCTATCAGAATTGATAGAAAGTCACGAGTTAGATATGGCCTTTATAACCGAGACCTGGGCGGATGCAGCATTAGATCCAGAGCTGACATTACCACTCCCCGCAGGTAACTCTATGATTAGAGCTGATAGAAAACACAAGCGGGGGGCTTGCCATTATCTCCAGAGAAGGATTGAGAGTGGTTGGATGTTCGATAGGCAGCTCACCGGACTGTAAAACATTATCTTTCCAGATAATACTTAATAACAACAATACGCTAAAAAGGCTTCTTATAAATCGTCCACCGAATGCACGAACCCCGCTGATGGAAAATATTAGCCCCTTTTTGGAGTCCAGTATAAAGAGTTCAGACTTTACAGTATTAGAAGATTTTAATTATCATCTAGAAAGGGAAGATGACAATAATACAGCAGCGCTTATTGATGCAATGGCCAGTTTCTCTGTGGGGCAGATAGTCAGGCAAGAGACACATATTGCAGGGCATACCCTGGATGGAATCTTCACTTCTAATCCCAGGGTAGAAGTGTCAAAAGTTATTCCTGTTCCGTGGTCGGACCACAAAGCCATAATATTCACTGTACAGTATAACTGGCAATTAACCGACACCCAGGCCACAGTCGTCTATCAGAACTGGGTAAAAATTAACATCCCAAATCTACAGGCCCTACTACGTGCATCAAAACCAAATTTAGAGCTAGATTCTAACGCTATGGTTAATAGAGTAAACACCTGGGTTAAAGCAGCGGTAGATATAGTAGCCCCCCAAAAGAGCCCTCTACCCAAAAGGAAAAAAAACCCACTAAACCTTGGTTCTCAAAAACTTAGGAAACAGTAAAAAACCTGTAGAAGGTCTGAAAGAAAATGGAGAGTTAACTATGATGAGGCGAGGAAAGCTTAATATGCACACACCTTGTCAGAATATGATTATAGAGGAAAAAAGCAAATATTTTACACAGAAAATTTTGGAGGCCAAGAACTCCAGTAGAGAGTTGTTTGACACAGTGAAAATAACTAGCCAACCTTCCAGGGAATTCTCAGAAGATGAATAGTCCGGAGTTTTGCAATACTCTAGGACAATTTTTTAGTAACAAAGTGGAGACAGTATACAAAACCTTTAGAGATAGTAACAACCCATCTTCTGGTAGAACCAAGCCAGGGCCCCATACATTAGCATCTGGCACTCGTTTTTCCTTCCGCCATGGAGGATCAGATTACCCAGTGGTAAAGACTGCTAAGTCAGGAGCCCCATCTTACCCTTGCCCTCCTAAAGTTTTTCATATGTTCACAGAAATGATTAGTGAGCAATTCAGAATAGTATTCTCTGAAATAACACAGTCAGGTCTGTTCCCAGAGTCATGGAAAACAGCCTCAGTTCGGCCTCTATTAAAAAAAAAAAAAACAACCTCGACCCTACTGATCCTAGTAGCTATCGGCCGATTTCCAGGATTCCCTTCTACTCTAAGGTGTTGGAGAAACTACTTAACAGGCAGATTACAACCTTTATTTCCGATGGAGATCTAGACCATTCACAATCTGGGTTTAGAACAGGCCACGGAACAGAGACTGCTCTAGTTACGGCAGTAGAGGAACTCAGAAGAACATTGGATGCAGGAATGAAGGCAGCCTTCATTTTGTTAGACCAATCGGCAGCCTTTGATACTGTCAGCCTTGACACTTTAATTGGTAGACTAGAGGAGTTGGGATTCCAAGACACCGCCCTCACTCTACTGTCATCCTACCGAACAAACAAAACTTTTGTAGTAGAAATGGATGGACTGACTTCTAAATCTTTCAAATTGCCATGTGGGGTGCCTCAGGGTTCATCACACTTTTTAATATTTATGTGGCTCCTCTGGCAGCGATTATCAGGCAATGTGGCTTCTCGGTTGTCTCCTAAGCCGATGATACGCAGGTGGTGGTATCAGTGTCAAATAATATTGAGGAGACAGATGATTGTTTTAACATCTGCATGTCACAGAAAAATATATGGATGCAGAACAATTGCCTTCATTTAAATGGCGAAAAAACAGAGGTTTTGCTACTAGGGTCAGACACTTATTTTTGGTCCCCAAGATGGTGGCCGGCTGATTTGGGCGAGTGCCCAACTCCTGTCACAAAGGTCAAGAACCTAGTGGTAGTATTTGATGAAAGATTGATATTTGAATGCCAAATCAATAAGCTTGCCTCCACCTTTTGGGGCATTTTAAAAATGACTAGACTGAGAGATCTCCACTGGCTCCCAGTGAGAAAGAGAATTACATTTAAGTTGCAATGCCTAGCATATAAGGCCCTACAGAGGAAACGGCCACTGTATCTGAGGACACACCTCAGGAAATATATGCCAGCTAGAAATTTAAGGTCTGCTCAGGCACAACTGCTGTCAATCCCTAGGTACAAGCAGGCTCGCTAGGGGGGCAGGAGCTTCCTATTAGGAACAGCAAAGATCTGGAATTCTATACCTATGTCGATAAAAAACAGCAAGTCACTGATGTCATCTTGTTATTATTAAGGCAAGAAGCAAAGTGATATCATTATGGGATATGCCAGGATATTACGTCTGATGCTGTACCTATTATTAACTTTATGAAAGAAAGGACCGTCCATACCTTCTTTTATTAATTACGAGACACACATGCACTTTAAAAGGTTGTTGAGGAAGAAGATCCTCCTAATTGGTTGACATCTGAGGGGGGCAAGTAGGGTTATTCGATTTATGTACTGTATCAGATCTAATTTTTTTGTGTTTTAACTTGATGTTCTTTTAAAAACAAATTTTAAGTCTATTTATTGGATTATTGTTACTCTCGTATCCTAATGAGGCATCAAAATGCCAGTTTTATCTTATGAACTTTCATGGTTGACAAAGCCAAATAAAGTATTGAATTGAATTGAAAACGTATTTTGCTTTTCGGCCAAAAATCTTTTTTAAACCCATACTTTTAGGAAATTATTCTTCCAGTGTTTTTCCCATCTCCTTCTTCTGAAGAGGAAAGATTGTTAAGCTTGTTGGATGTGAAAGATGTTATAGCTATTTATCTTGATTGATTCAGTACGCTCAGAAAGACAAACTCCCTGTTTGTAACCTTTAGCCTTTTTGGTCAGGTTAAAAAAGCTGCCTAAAGAACGTTGTCATGTTTAGAAGAAACTATTAGATGAGCCTATTGTGACTCAAAGTGAGACTATCTCAGAAAGTGTACTGTACAAGGCTGTACATCCAGATCAATGACGGTCCGGGGTATTATTGGAAGAGATTTGTAGGGTTGCTACCTGGGCCTCAGACCCCACCTTCATCAAACATTATAGATTTCAGAATGTACAAGCAGAACAGAAGAACTGATGTGTGGGGAGTATTTCACTCAGCAATGATATGATTGGTATTAGTTTTAACAGTGGTGTATTGGTTTATTTACTAGAAAGCAAATAAAGTTCACTGGGACTACATTGTTGTTTGTGGTGACGTTTGAATCAGAGGCCTGTCGTTGCTTTGGTATGCCTCCTACAGTAATGCCTGGGATGGGGAACGTAGAGTTAATGACTTAATTACTTACTATCTTCATTACTCTTAGTCCAACACATAATATTCCCTGTCATTACAACCATCCCACTTTCCCAGGTATTTAATGATGCTTTGAATTACAGTAAGTCTTTGGTAATGCCAACCTTTTTGTAGTACCCAGTTGAGGGTAGGTGGGGTTATAGTTAGCATTTCCTGTTTTTGTTTCCTGTTCCTTGTAAATGGTTACATTCCTTTTGTTTTAATGACAGTGTGTCGAGGATGGGTTGGACTAAGAGTAATAAAGGTTACTGGTAAGTACTTCGGCCATTCAGGTACAAGAATGTATCCCACCACCAACCAGATGCTCAAGGCGAAATGAAAATAGCCGGCCAGACCCACAGGGGAATCTGGTATCCGGAAGGGGGAGGCTCCTTACCTTGGACGGAAGTAGTAGCAATGAGAGGCTCCAGGGGCAACATCACATGGCACAAAAAGAACAGGCATGGAAAAGGAACACAAAGAAGGTAGACAACAGGGCTGCAGCAGGAACAGCTTCAGCAGAAGATCTAGGGTCAAGCTCAGGCCCTGAAGAAGGGGCAGGAGCACCGTTGTCTCTAGAAACAACAACTGATTTGCAGTGGGAAGAGTGGAACCAAGTCGCCAAACCACAACAGTTAATTGCTGTTTTTGAGGTGAGCAAGATTTGCTAGGGTCTACAACAGCGAGAATGCAGTGGAGTCTTTCTCTGGTACACACACACACAGACCCAGCCATCAGGCTAGAGAGAATGGCAGGCCTCAGTCGGAGACTCACATAAGGTTGCATGCCTGAAGCGAAGCAGTAAAAACATGATATACGCTTCCTGCAATATTGTAAGACTGCATCATCATTTAACTGTAAATCCAACTTAGTAGTCGAGACAGGGGGATTTGAGGGGAGCATCATGGGTCAGCCCATGGTTGTTTCATGTGACTCAAATTGGTCTCCTGGTAAGGAATTGCTCTAAGGCAGAGGTCTTTAAACTGGGAGGCAGGCCCCTCTGGGGAGGGGGGCTTAAGTGGTCTCAGGGGGGTGTCAGACACTGGCCAAGCGAATCACTTTGCTTATAGAAAGTTGCAATAGGCCACTCTGTAATGTTCCATCACTAACATCTTTTGTCACTTGTTGCCTTGCTGGGAGTAGGTGTCAAAGGGAGAGGGCCTCCAAATAATCCGCAACCCTCCCTCTCCGCCCTCTCATTTCAGATAAAGAATCACATTTTGAATAGTTTTACACTTTATTAAGACCATTAAGACCAGATTGCCACTAGTATGTTGGCAACCATGTACTTGATTACATTTTTAAAAGGGATAATGGGACAAAACGGCACTGTTCAAATAGGTAAGGTTAAGGGTATTTAAACATTGCCAATTTTCTAGAATAATTGTAAAATATATTCTCACACTGGGGAGGAGGGGGTGCTTATTTTTTTTTCTCTCCATGTGGGGCGCAGCATTGAAAGGTTTGAGGGCCACTGCTCTAAGGGATCATATTGCTAATGCAGGGTACCGAATCATTTTAACTGTGTCTCCGAGCATATCTTCAGTATCTTCTTAAAGGTACCATTGCTTCTTTCTACTTTGCCTGTGGGCAGTAGGTGATCAGCGCAATGAAAATCTTGATCTAACCATAGGGCCTTGCAGGCTGCCTGAGGTGCCATTGAAGAAGCATGTTTTGTGGCTACTGTTAATTTGGCATGGTCACGGGGTTTGCTTTTACACATCCCGAAGGCATGCACATAATGACAAGAACATAAGAGTAATTTCCACATTTTGCAGCATTTCAGCGTTGTGATTGGCTCAGGAGAGCCTATGTGCCCGGGTGCTTCCTGCTGTCGGATGGAACAGGAAGATGAAGAGGACGAGGACAGAGGAGAGGTGGCGACGAACTGTTGCAGGTAAGTTCTTTCTCTCGAAGCCACCCTCGCCAGGCCAGCCCCGGTCGCCCTACCACTCCTGTCAGATATCAGCCACTACTGCATCCAGAAGAGCCCAAAGTTTAACATCACTGAAAAATACGTTCATTGAGTCCATGCACACAGGAACATTCTTTTCCTAAACTTGGATGCAAGTTCAAGGGACAGCGATAAGCCCTGCAACTTGAACTGATTTCACAGTTGGTAAATGACAACTCTTCACACAGCATACCCTGGTACTAAAACACCCTCACTGTTTTTGAGACATGATCCATCCATAAAATATGTTAACTCGATGTCAATAATGGGGACATCAATCAAATCAATACAGGGTTTAGTAATGTAGGCTGTAATCTGGACATATGCATGGAAATCTCCATCGTCACTAGAGGGCGTAGAGAAGCAGGGTCCACAGCTGGATAATAGATCATGGTGATATGGGAAGTAGACATTATTTCATATCGAGACAGTTGGGCAGTGGAGAGGTGCTGGGTATCTGTAGCGAAGAGTGTATCCACAGAATGGGGCATAGCAATAGTAAAAAAGGGAACTCAACACAATATTGTCAAATATTTCAACCACATTGTCGAACTGTAAACTAGTTGGGAGCCCATCCTCGACTTGGTCCAGAATTGAGAGCAATAAGCTATGGGCTTTTCTGATCCTCATGACTTTGTACCAACACACCAAATGTACGTCCATGATCAAAGATCGCTCGACCGTACTAATCTTCCATGTGGTCGATCCACCACTGGAGCTCCGTCCTGGTTTCCTGTGTCAGAGCCACCAGCTCGGAGTAAGTGAGTCCCCTCTGGAAGTGGGATGCCTTCAGTCTCTGCAATGCTCTGTAGTGCAGCTGCCCCAGAAAGATGGCCTGTATTGATGATGATAACAAACCAACAATACTGGCTAGCTGACATAGAGATTTTCTGTCCTGTCTGAGAACCTTCCTCCGTTATTTCTTGATCTTGGCAATTTTCTGCTCCGGTAGTTTCAGGGTCGCCGCCTTGCAGTTGATCCCGAAGCCCAAGAATAACATGCTCTGCTGCGGGACAATGTCTGATTTCTGCTGGTTGATGGTGAAACCTAAACTCTGAAGCAGAGACATGGTGGTGTTCAGATGAGATATCAGACAGCCTCTGGTCTGGACTGATCGATCAACAGCATGTCGTCCAAGTAGATAATCAGCCTGATACCTAAGGTTCTTAGATGCTCCACCACCGGCTTGAGGAGCTTGGTAAAGCACCAGGGTGCTGATGACAGGTGGAACAGTAGGGTCCGGAACTCAGAGAACTGCCTCCTCCAATCGAATTGGAGAAACCTTCAGTGGGGGCAAAAGATGGGGACAGAGAGGTATGTGTCCTTGAGTTCGAGACGCGCCAACCAGTCGTCCTGCAGCAACAGATCCCAGAGGAGGTGAATCCCCTCCATCTTGAAGTGGCGGTAAATCTGCCTCTTCCAGCCCCACCAAAAACCTTTCCAGGAAAGATTTTTTTCATCAACGCCTGTGCCTTGTTAAGAGCTGAGAACATCGACACAAACTTGCCTAGCTCCTTGGCGAAGGGGTCCCCGAAGAGTGAGCCCTGGGCCAAGGGCTCTGCCTCTGAGGATGAGAGCTCCCCCAACTTAGGGTCTATCTTCAGAAGGAGGGAGCGACGATGTTCTGCGGAGAGGGTGCAGTTGGCGTTGCCCAGAAGGCATACAGCCCTCTGCACCCACCCCGCACGTCGTCTGTGGGAAAGGGTTGCCCTGACTCCCTGGGCCGCTCTGCCAGCTATATGATTTTAGTTAATGGACCCACCACATCCAGGAGCTTGTCCTGGCTGGCCTTCCATGATCTATCGATTCCCTTCTTAGGATCCCTCATCTATTTACTAAAGAAGGTGCACAGCTTAGGATCTATCTCTGGGGTAGCTTTGGCCTTGTCGGCCAATGATGGTCGGGGACATTCTGACCTGAGGAGGGCCCTCACCTTCTTGCTTAGCGGTTGTCTCGTCTTTTTGCCCACATAGTCAGCCACCTTCCTGTCAGTGACCCACTTCGCAGAACGCGGCCTAAAAATACCCTTGGGGGTCAAACATGTCAGAAGGGTCACCGTCCCCATCACCCGTATCAGAGTTGGATGACTCTGGGTGCTAAAACCTGCCCGAATCCTGAGTCTCATCGGAGGAACCTTCTTCTTCCTCAAAATCACCCTCCCCATGTCGGGTAACCCCTCTTCGGTGTCATAATCTGTGGCAATCTCGTCGCTGGTAACCCCTGGGTAGCTCTTCCTCCCAGTAGGGTGCCTCTTTGCAGTCTTTCACAAAAGTGCACCAATGCTTAGTCAGCTGACTGAAGCCTTCAAGGTGCCCCGCATCACGCTTATTAGCATTTTGAGGGTGGGACTGTGTCACCCCACTAGGCCAAGTCCCCTGTCTCCCAGTATCCCTGTGCCCTTGAAGACCTGGGCAGACGACTTATCAACACTGTCCTGTAGGGGACCAGCGCCTGGGCAATAATCCTTAAAAGGAGCTTGTCCACCCCTGCAGGAAGGTGCTGTTGGGGGGCCCATTCCTCCTCGGGAGAATGCGAGGGCACATAATCATGGTCCCGCTGGGGTTGCATTATGCAGGAGGGCAAGAGCCCTTGAATACCAAAATTCGCCCTTTTATTACTGTGGGCAGGCCCCTCGCCGGTGCTCCTTCAGAGATCCTGCTTGGGCTGCTACGTTAGCAGCTGCAGAAAAATCCCTAGACTGCCGGTAGCATAACGAGGGAAATAGAATATGTAAATGGGCTATGCCTGTATAACCTACCGCAGCGCAGTGTCAGGCGAGGGTTGGGGGAGAAGTTGGCACGAGCGGGCAGCCACTCAACTTCCCCAAGCGCACGCAACCACGAGAGCGTAGCAAGCTGCTCTGTGGAGCATTTCAATCCCGTTAGAGGCACCAAAGAGCGCCATCTAGCGCACCTGCACGGGAACCTGAAATTGACACACTCGGGCCAGAGAGCCTGCCGCGAGGTCGAGAAGGGGGGGAAACACCGCCTAAAATTACACGCTCACAGAGCGTTGCCCCAATAAACTAAAACAGATTAAATTCAAAATAATATACACGCACAAAACGCCAGATAAGCCTTATACTCTAAACCCCTTAAATTAGTAAGAAGACAAGAAGGGACTTAACTGATGAGGCAGCAGTGAAGAAAGAGGAAAGACTATGACATCACCAATAATATATGGACTATCAGACTGTTACATGATTGGACTTTTGGTGGCTATGGTTACTCCTAGTGTTCATGGGATTTGTAGTTTATGGGTGTGTTTTTTTACTTTATCTTTGAACGTCCTGTTAATAACGAGTGGAGAAAGTGATGAATAATCCTCGCCTCGGTCCTAACATAGAATATTGAAATCCCCAGCCGCAGATGTGCTTACCTTAGGTGTGACTGGCGCATCAGTGCCATGCCTGCTGCACGTGCCCCCTGCATGTGTCTGCTGCGCTACTGTGCTGGGCCGTGTTAAAGTAGGTGTGGAAGATCCTCCTCCTAATCCTCCCAGCACTAGAGTGCATCACTCTCCAAATGCAACAGACGGAAAACAGAACTCCTTTAATAGGTCTAGCCTAACAGTAGCAACAGACGGAAAACAGAACTCCTTTAATAGGTCTAGCCTAACAGCAGCAACAGACGGAAAACAGAACTCCTTTAATAGGTCTAGCCTAACAGTACTTAGAGGGGCAATAGGGGTAGACGGGGCAAGTAGCATGGAAGATCTAAATGTTAGGGGCCGCACCTCAGATTACATAACACAAGAATTAAGATGGATTGCGAGAACAATTATCAGTCAAATTGACCAACAAAAAACCTCCCTAACATAAGTAGGCAAAACCACTTCAGAATATGTTCATGGAACATCAATGGTCTTGCCTCCAAAATATCTGATATAGAATTTGTCAACTATCTAAGATCTTTCGATATTGTGTCCCTGCAAGAAACATGGCAACTAGAACCCCCTCACCTGCATGGATTTTTACGCTTCTTTACTAGTGCGGTAAGAACAGCAAAATATGGCCATCTCCAAGGGGGCTCAGTAACATATGTCTCAGCTGCAAGTGCTTATGATATCAGGGAATCAGGACCAACCACGCCCGACTTAAAGATAATAAATTTATCCACCTTGAAACCGGGCAAGAAGGGCATAAATCTTATATTGATCAATGTCTACATACACCCAAAAAGGAAAGGAAAGGTAGTTAAAGAACTATATAAATGCCAGGAAGAAATCACTAACGATACACCGACAACGGACCTCATGATTACCGGGGATTTCAATCTCAATTTGATGGGAATTACAACAATTGATGAGAATCACTATCAAAACACAGCCTGGAAAATACCGCAACAAGAGCCTCCACTATTATCCAAACACTCCAAATTAGGAGAGGAGGTGCTAGAGAATCTTAAGTGCTATAACATCGGAGGATCAAATGGGAGATTTACTGAAGACACCCCACCAGCATGTACATTTTATACAACAAGATTCAGTAAAATATTGGACTACACTTTCATCTCACTATCCTTATTCCCCCACATTGTCTCATTTCACATAGGGGAAAAAGCTGACAGCGACCATTGTCCTCAGGAAAATATACTTAACATCGGTAAATCTAAATTTGAGCCATCGTTGGTATCGAAAGATCTAATTTACACCATTAATTACAAAAGGATTAAGTATTTTGCAGTGAAAGACGGAGACCTACAAAAAATGGCAACGCTACATTTTGATGGGAGAACTGGAGAGAGCGAGGTTGATAAACTGGAGAATTTCACAACAACCATGGCAAATTACACTACAACTCCAAAGCTCCAATATGCACAGAAGGACAGTAACATGATTTCTTTTTCAAAAAGTCACAAAGAAAAGATAAAATGCATAAAAAAATATATCTCTCAAACAATGCGCCAACTTAGGTATTCCCCAAAAGAAGCGGTGAAGCACAACCAACTGCGAGAACTAAAGGCATCCTTGAAAAAAACAAAATGGGAAGCAAACAGGGTAATGGAGGATGGTTTGTGGGCCAAATTTCATGCAGGCACCAAGCAGAATGATGGGGCGAAATTTTGGAAAACCATCAACTCATTTTTAAACCCTAGGCACGATGGAGTCTCCTCTCACATCTCCGAAGAAACATGGGTAAACCATCTTAAAGATCATTTTACACAACATACAACCTATGGTTTAGTGACGGAAAATTATGAAAAGAATTTAAAATCTCTGGGTGTCACTCAAAACAAACAAATAACTCGAACTACAACTACAGGTGTGGCAAATCTACAAAAGACTATGAGGCGTTATATCAAAAAAGGCAGAAGAGAGGGGGCTCCAGATCCGAATGGAATCCCTCCTATCCTTTACAAACTGGAGGAAAAGGATTGGGCCGAAGCTCTTGAGCCACTGTTTTGGGAAATCATACATCTCAATATACTACCTGTCTCCTGCAAGGGCTCAATTATTTCCCCAAATTTCAAGTCAGGGGATAAATCTCTATCCTGCAGTTACAGATTGATTGCCCTTATGGATAATGAGGCAAAGTATTTTGCTGGGATTCTTTTGGATGAATTACAGGCCTGGGCTACAGAAAACTCCCTAATTCCTGTAAATCAGACCGGTTTTTCTAAATCGGTAGGGACCACAACGAACATCTTGATATGAGTCTGCTAATTGATAAAGCAAAAATTACTAAAATGACAATCCACTTGTGCTTCATAGTCTACAAGGCGGCTTTCGACCATGTTAACCGGAATCTTTTATGGTCAAAATTGGAAAGGTGGGAACACCAAAGCCGTTACTAGACCTGCTGATCAATTTGCACAGTGAAACATGGGTACAGGTGAAGTTGGGTGACGGTTCCCATTTATCAAGACGCATCCCAACAAATAAAGGTCTCAAACAAAGATGCGTCCTGGCCCCAACTCTCTTTAACCTGTTTTTAGGAGATCTTATCCCGGTTCACTGCAATTCTCATGCACCTAAATTAGGAAGTCAAATACTTCCAGCGTTATTATATGCAGATGACCTGGTCCTAATTAGTCATACTAAAATAGGGATGCAAAATCTTGTGGATGCAACAAAAAGGTACTCTGATGAGAATCAACTGACGATAAATTTGGAGAAGTCCAAAACAATGTCAATTAATAAGAAAGGAAAAACCCCTCATAGCTGGTTTTGGAATAACATTCACATACAAGATACGCCAGTATACAAGTACTTAGGGGTAAAAATTGACAGCAGCGGACAGTTCATCATCCAAAAAGAAAGCATCCCATAGTATAGAGTGAGGGGGCCCTAGAAATAGTGAGACAACGGGGTAGAAAGACAGGAGAGCCCTGTTTTGTGCATTTTTCAGTGGGAGGATAGCCAGCAGCGGCGGTTTCTACATGGGGGCGTTTGGGCGCCGCCCCACCTGATTTCTCGCCGTGCGAGAAGGCAGAAACAAATGGTAGTTATTTATTTATAACTACCATTTCTTTCTGCCTGCCCTTCTCGCACGGCGAGAAAGCAGCGAACTTCCTGGTTACTAACTCGAGCCTCAGGGCAGGGGGAGTGGCTTGGGGGAGCGGCTTGCCCACTGTTATTAATACTGACTGTTTGGACAGCCTGAGAGGCTGTCCAAACAGACAGTATTAGCAACAGTGGGCAAGCCGCTCCCCCAAGCCTCCTCCCACTCTTCGTTCTGCAGGATGCAGACTCGGAGAAATGACGCAGTTAGGGCAGCCGGCCGAACCAATCAGCGCCGGCTGCCATGGAGGGGAGGGAGGCTGCCTGCAGCCTCCAGTGACGACGAGAGCCCACACGACCATGTCAGACGCAGCGGCGGCACGGGCATTCTAAATCCAGGAAGGCAGGAGTCTGCACTGCAGTCTCGGGATGGGACTCGAGTCGGGAAGCCAAGGTAAGTTTTTTATATTTCTTTGCCATTTGGGCTCACCTCTGACCTCCGCCGTGAGGGAATGAGAGTGAATGATCTTGGTGCCTCCTCCTGACCGCGCTTTTATTGGGATTGTCTCCTCACTTATGTTTCAATGCAGGCTGGTTACAGTATTGATCATGCATTTATTATGTGTATTGTTCTGTGATTACGAAAGACGACACATATTTGTCAACCACCAATCCACTCAGAGAGTTCAAACTGCAGCGCCTCTTGCAGTCACCCCTTCCCGCACTCCTCACATGACACTGCCATGCGTAGGGCGGTTGGACGGGTGTCTGCTCCTGTCCTGCCTGTGTCTCGAGTGTTTCTGTTTCTGTGATTCACTCGACGCTCCCATCACTTGAACACATCAGCTGGTGCGAGTCCGCGCTGGTACCCCGTTCTCTTTCCTCACACTGTCACCTCAATGTCTCACAATGTTTATGTTTCTTTAACCCCTTCCATGCTTGTCACCAGCACACATCGAACTGCATAATCCACATTTACATTATCCACAAGTCGTACTGAACAGGGAGTGTGGGGCCGGCGGGGAGGTGCGCCCAGGAGAGTGAGTGCTCTGGTACAACCACGAGGAGGGCAGAGGCGAAGACTGGCCAGAGAGGGAAGAACGAGGGTGTCTGAGAGCTGCACCTCTCTTGCAGCATCCGGCACCAATCATTGAGGATCAAACACTTATATGGCAATATATAAATGGGCGGGTTGAAGGTAAGGGGTTCTCAGCAGCCTTCCAAACACCCTTTCTGTTGGTCACCCTTGCGCACTTCGCACGCTCGCGATGTAAGACTCATACGCAACTTTTACGCCCTGCCACTTTCAAATGTCACCAGCCGCCACTTATAGCCAGTGACCTGTGGGACAGATTTTAAACTTGTCTGTTGGGATGGCATCAGTGATGATCCCCTGAACCCTTTCCAGGAATAGTGTGGTGCATGTAGAGTTGTGTGACCCAGGCAAGAGAGGTCTATACACACACAAGCCATGTAGGCACGTAGTTCCTGAATGTGTTTGACCTAGAACCAGAAGCATTCCTAGTGTAGTTTAGATTTTCTGCAGGTAGAGGGGGCCTTAGGGTTGAGTTAAATGGGTGGTCTGGGTGGAGGAAAGCCAGCGTACGATTTCTGTGATGGCAGAAAACTGCAGAATATGTGCCTGATTAGAACCCAAGTACCATTGAGCAAGTTCATCAGTACTCTTACCTGGTTTCTTACTGCTGACTAGGCAAGAGTACCAATGAGTAATGGCTAGTTCTTTCCATAGTTTCAGTTGGTGGTGGTGTATGTTTCAAATGAGTTCTGCCCATTTAGTCAACCAGGAGTTTTCTCTTCTGGTCACCCGGTTTTTGGAACTTTACTGTGGGTGAATCTCACTATCTGTGTCTCACTCACTGTAATTTCATGGTGATTGGACAGTGTTTACCTCCAGTGTCCACCTTTTCAGATCAGGGCGCTGCAGCGGAGCTAGGGTAAGAGGCACTGGGCTGGTTACATGTGAACATGTGAATGTATGCATGTATGCATGTGTGCGGGCTGCACATGTGAGACTACAGTTGTGGGCCGTCCGGTAATTGTGCATAGGTCGGCTTGCATAGAAGGGACTTTTCACTGAGAGGTGCTGACCTGGGGTAGACCTTATAATATTAGTGGGCATTCATATATAGGTCAGTAGAGTTTAATAGAACATCTGTAGCGCATTCACTGTACTAAACATATAGGTAAAATCTGCCTTAGAGCGCAGTTTCGCTCCACTTAGGCCTACACAGTCCAGCAACGTGTCCAGCGGGGGAAAAACATGCACGCTGAATTTGATTTTGCAGGTTCCAGTAACATACGTATGCAGCTTATGTGTATTTGATAGCTCATAATCAGATTCCAGGTCTTTGTCCCACCTGCTGGGGCAAGTTAATTACTCTGCTCACCAGCAGAGGGAACAAAGGCGGCATTCATCAATGATTGACCTAGTTCCTGGGAGAAGGAATGGCCATGGAAAATCTGAATCAGATAATTAGCTGTGACGCTGCACCTGGGCGTGGTCTGCCCAGATCCATTGACTAAAAAAGAAGCCCAGACTTTTGGAGTAAGGGAGGATACCCTTTTAAGTTTTGGTGGGAAGGTATCTGGCAGTGATGTCCGCTACGGAAGGGGAGCTGAGGCCTTCAGAGGAGCTTTCACAGGGAAAACTTGGTGGCTCTAATTTGGGTTGTCCCAGATTTCTGTGTAAGAGAGTTCGGCCAAGGCTGAAGGTATAATGTTGCATCCTATGATTGTACACAGGTGCCTGGTATTTAGAACTTCCCACTTGCACTTATAAACCCCTGCACAATGGTGAGACAGTAAACACTGCTAGACTTGAGGAAGTTCAGAAGAGGACTAAACCAGCTGTTTGCAGCCTGCGGAAAGCCCTGCAAACTGAGGAAAGCCCCTGGGGACTGGATCTGCTCTCTTTCTTGTACCCAGAACAAAGAGATGGTCTCCAATGGTCATAAGGCTGACCTCCTGTTAAAGCAACAAAAACACAATAAATCTACAAGTAGCCTTTTACTGCAGCTAACCAGATGACTAGTGGCAGCTGGAGATGTACCGGACTCTCCTGTTGGCCTCTGCCTGCTAACCTGGGGATATGGGGGGTCTTTCTATGTACACTCCTGTGGTGGATTGTAACTTAAAGGACTAAAGTCAGAAGGCAAAATCTTTAACTATGGCAAACCTGGTTAGTGTAACTGGCCAGGCTTCATCGTCAGCAACATCAAATTGGGCTAGGTCCTGTTCTGCCACGACCATTAGCACATTGTATAATTCTTGGTGCTATTTCTACTTAAAGCGATAAAAAATAATATCTCTGGTTATTGGAGTTTTGTTATTTTTGTGTCATTTTATTTATTAATTAGTATTCTATTTTTCTAATTCATCTTGGGATTTGCATTGTTTGCATTTCAATGTTATTACTGTTTTAGTATTGCATAAATACTTTACCATTCCTCTAAGTTATAGCAACCAGCGGGTTAAATTTATGTTAATTTAGTGATTTTAAGGGCTCAACCTGACAGGATTTTGAATGTTTCTTGAGGTGGGTACTTACACCCCTCGACTAATAGCCCAATTTCTTACAGCCATGAATTAGACTCGTGTCAAAGTTGAATAAGGCGGCGGCACAATTGACAACAGAGCTTTTGTCGGCACCAGCATGTCCTCCATTGTCAACATGGCTTGCTGCTCAGGGGGCAGATGAGTGTCTACATACTCCATCATTGACTGCTGAGAGGCATGAGTACACAAATTTATTGACCGTATATTCATAACTGTGGCTGCAGTAGAAATCTCAACTGTCATCAAGGTTGAGATGTGCACCATAGGGTGAATTGTTTCTTCATCAGTGTCTTTAGCAATGTTGTCGAAACTTTCTCTGTTGTCAAGCCATCCATCAGCTGCGTGGAAGCAGGCGGTGTTGCAGTTGGGGGATTGGTTGTTATAGTCTTCATTGGCACACAATATGTAATATAGTTGTTGTCAACATGTAGCGTATCCTCTTTTGCACTGTCATAGCTGAGAAATATGATTTTTAATGTACTGGGATTTTGGTGGAAGGTGCAGATCAGTTGCCCTGTCTGTCCTTTTTTAAAATCTGTTTTAGGCTCTGATGTGCCCTTGAAATGTGAAGAATACTGGGGCTACTTTGTTCTTCTAAGGTCTGATGTTGAGGGTTGACCGTGTGACTGAACCTTCTTTTAAGCTGTTGCCTACTTTTTAGGTTTTAAAAACTCAAAATGTAATTTCATTTTCCCGGATGTATAGGGCTTGAAGGTGTTAGAATGTCCTCACTCACACATGGCATCACAGAATGATCTCTTGACGTTTGGTATATTGCTTTTATCTAAAACTGTTAATAAAGAAATATTGAACAAAAACATTTCCTCACTTATCTAGGCGCCTGTCGCAATCCTACAAGGTCTTTGGAAATGTGATACAAATATTGCATTTTTTGGGCTCATGGTCAGGATGAAGACAAGCTATGTTAACCTGTGCCTGTCCTTCACATAAATATGTCTTTTGTCACAAGCATAACTCTTTTTGAAAACAGACTTCTTTAATTGTTCTCAGACATTGCTGCTTTTTAATTTTAGTCATAAAAAGAGAAAGTAATGCAAGCAGTAGTTGAGAAATCACCAACAAGTGCAAATATTGGAATAGAGTTCCATAGCATTCCCCAGAAAATCTAGGATCCGGCACTTCATGGCAGAGAAGTGTGTCTCTGTCCCTCTACATCATTGGCCAGAAATTGAGTCACATAATGAGGTGGATTTATGGTATGTAGTCTATGGAGTTGTTCAATGCTGGTTGATACAGTAGAACGGCTGTCATTTAACATTATTGTACTGAGGGATCCAAGCCTAACGACAGGGAGTATTCAAACATATGAATCTGTGAAAGATCCATCATGATTCCCCTTATTTCCGCTCTCCTGGAATTATCGGAACCTGCAGTAAGGGTAATTATGGAGGGCCACTCATAAAGAAAGCCTTAGTGATAAGATAATTATTGTGAATTTACAATGGGGCCTGATTTACACAGAGACATCTGAATGAGCTATCATGCCCCCTTCAGTAACTCACAGATCATGTGGAAATTGAGGGACCCTAACATGCATATTGTTTGGATTTATTTAAGAGTTTGTACTGAAGAAATCATAATATTGGATTGTGAAAGACATGTTGGCATTTGACTAATTAATAAAAGAGGCGAGGAACCTGCATTGAAAAGTACCCTAAAGGAGAGTTGATCTGTTTGCATATTTTATTGAAGCAATTGATAACTCGTTAAGTGCAACCAGTTCAATATTTTGGTGTTCTTGTAAGTGCAACATGATTCACATACAGGGTGGTATAAGTCACTGGCCTTATTCACTGTTGTTCTTAGTAGTATTGAACAAGTTGCTTACCTTCAGTGATGCCTTATCTGTTAGACACTCTATCTAGCCAAAGATCTCTTACAGTAGAATATTCCTTGGGGTCAGTATGGGTCCAGAAACTTTTGACGAGTAGAACCCCTGCGTGGCAGTAGGTGGCGTCGTTTGCCTCTGCATGGCGTGGACGGCGTAGTCCGCACTGGTAATGACGTACTTGGTGCCTAGGCACCATCCAAGCATGCTGATATCAGTTTCTCTTTGCAACTTTCCACACCAGAAGCCCAGAGCCACGAGCAACACTGACCACTGGTGTTCAAAGCTTGTGCCCTTAAAAGGGTTAACCTTTTACACTATAATCCATTTGCAAAGTAGGAAAATGGGACGGTTGGCCACGAATCTGCGAGTCTCTACCAGATAAGGCGTAAGTAACTTGTTCATCTGATAGAAAATTCTAGCCGCAGATTCCTTACCTCAGAATAGATACCCAAGCAACACCTCCCCAGAGGTGGGACAGCGATACGGATTATACTAAAAAGACCTGTAGGGCCATACGGGCAAAGTGACCATCACATCAGACCACACTGTCCAGACAGTAGTGTTTTGTAAACATGTGCAAGGAAGCCCATGTTGCTGTCTGACAGATATCCAGGACGGGGATTCCACGAGTTAACGCAGTTACCCTCAGGGGGTTGATTTTAGCCAATGCATAGCAACTTTTGATGCAGCACACTGTTCTTCACAAGATGGTCTTCTTCTGTACTGCCTTCGCTTTCTTGGCCCTGATATACCCCACAAAGAGTTGATCGTCTACCCTGAACTAGTGAAGAGAATCAAGGTAGAATGACAACGCTCTTTTTGAGTCCATCTGGTGGAGTCTTTCCTCTTCTTTAGAGGGCTGAGGCGGAGAGTAAAAGGTAGGTAGAGTGACCACCTTCATGTGGGGTGCTAGGTGAGGAAACTGGGGTGCGACAATGGTGGCAGAAAATTGTCCTGTGCACAGAAGTCCCCATGCAGGGCTTTGGACCAGGCCCTAAGCAGGTCATCGGTGAAAGCTTCATTGTAAGGGAGAAGTGGTTCAGATGAGGTGACACCTGGTTGAAGCACCTCCGTCAAGACATTCGTCTTGACTGCCAGTGAGGGAAATTGAAAGTCCAGGACCTCAGCTGCCTTACTCACCAACATAGCTAACAAAGCACACTCCTCCATAGCCATGGTAGGAGGAGAAGCCAGGCCAGTGTCTGGTGAGGTGTCCAGTCCACTGGCATCAGCCAGATCCTCATACCAGGTGCTTTCAAGGTCTTTTAAGGGCTGGTTACCATAAGGGACCACAGAACCCTCCCCTTCATCTCCCAATCCAGGCCTGCCATAAGAATAAGGCACTGGCTCTGACATGGTGGTGTGTCTGACCACAGTCAGCTTTGGAACTGATGTCGTACGATGCCTATCCGGCTCCGTGTTAGAATCATAAATGACGATGGGGACGGTGCTGTTGATGGAGATTAGTGGCGCTGGGGGCATCAGCACTAGAGCGGAAGCTGGGGAAGGTCGAGGTCGCTCGACCGGTGCCGCTCCATATCCAATGATACAGCACAGATAGTGGTGGTTTTAACAGTTGCACCTCTAATCCTACAATAAGTTTAGTTCATACTGATTATTTCTTGACGGATTTTAATTAGTGTAGCCCCGGTGCCCCTCAAGGTAACAGTGACATCCCACTACCACAGATGTCGGCTTCAACTGGAATCCCAAAGGGATTCGTTGTCAAGAACTTTTTTTAGAACTAATTGTACCTCGGCACTCCAATGTTTATTATCATAAAAGCATGTGCTATCAAGGGAGTTTATTCCCAGTCCTGACCTGTTTATAGTGTCCTAACTATTGATCTCTAATATGATTATGGACCAGGAGGCAATGTATCCTTCTAAATAAGGTCTTAGAACTTATTTCTTCTTGAAAAATCTTTGACAAGACTATGATGTTTTCCAATCACAAGATAAATAAGCCTTGAGGAAGTTACATTTAGTAACGAAACACAAGTCGGCTGCCTGCATCAGTTCTTCGGGATCAAAGCAAAAAAGAACTTGCAACAATAATACTGTATCATGTGTTGTTAACAAGCATTGTTTTGAGAGGAACTGTATCTAATAAGACATTAAAACACTAAAGGAATGCCACATTTTTGATGTTCTCTTTCTACATATAGACATTGGTACTGGTCATATCAGAGATCGATAGTCAGGACACTATAAATAGGTCAGGACTGGGAATAAACTCCCTTGATAGCCCATGATTTTATGATAATAAACATTGGAGTGCCGAGGTATAATTAGTTCTAAAAAAGAACGCTTCATATCCATCATTGGATCCCAGGAGGCCGAATGGTGCCAAGGGAAGGGCAGGCACGCTGGCAAAAAAACATAGTAGGGGCCCCTCCCAAAGTTGTGGGGAACGAAGTTGCTCCAGAGGGGTTTGGGACACCCAAAGATGAGATGCATTGCCTCATAGAATTCCTTTAGCAATGGTTGCTTAAGCTCCTAAAAACTCAGGGGACAGCCCAGGCGCAGGCTCTACCACAGAACTAGGCCTCAAGTGCAGACGGCCCTGCGTCTCGCCCAAAGCCTTGTGCAGCAAAGTTGAAAACTTCCTCAACTTCTTCTTCTCTTGTGGGAATTTACCCCAATGACTTTCAAGTGGGATAACGTTCGCCAGGAGTGGCTCCGTGAACAATCTCAGGACCTTCCTTGCAAACAAGTTCTGGAACATCTTGGGGTCGTCTGGCATCGGGCAGCGAGGAGCTGGAGGAACCGCTCCCTCCATGCAGATGCATAGCGTGGCAATCCTTGCACGTCTTGGTGTGATTGCGCTGCAGACACCAAAGGCAACTCAAGTGCGGGTCTTTCATAAAGTCAGACATCTTTATCTTCCCTCCCTCCCGACTATCAATCAATCAATCAGTCATTTATAGAGCACACTACATACCCGGGAGGGTCTCAAGGTGCTGGGAGGGGGTGCTACTGGTCAAACAGCCAGGTCTTAAGTAGCCTCCTGAAGGTCAGCAGGTCTTGGGTCTGTCGGAGGCTCAGTGGGAGGGTGTTCCAGGTCTTGGCGGCGAGGTGGGAGAAGGATTTGCTGCAGGTGATTGTTCTTCGGATGCAAGGGACGGTGTCAAGTGCGAGGTCGGCGGAGCTGGCGGTTGGGGATGTAGAAAGAAAGTTGTCTGTTGAGGTAGGCTGCGCCAGTCTTTTGGAGTGCCTTGTGTGCGTGGATGAGGAGCTTGAAGGATATCCTCTTGTTGATGGGGAGTCAGTGCAGGTTTCTCAGGTGGGGGGTGATGTGGCTGTGGTGAGGGTATGTCGAGGATCAGTCGTGCAGAGGCGGTTTGGATGCGTTGTAGTCGTTTGATGAGCTTGGTCGTGGCTCCTGCTTAGAGGGCGTTTCCGTAGTAGAGTCTGCTGCTGACGAGGGCCTAGGTGACTGTTCTTCTTGTATCTGTCGGGATCCACCTGTAGATCTTGCGGAGCATGCGGAGGGTGTTGAAGCAGGAGGAGGAGACGGCGTTGACTTGCTTGGTCATGGAGAGCGTTGAGTCGAGGATGATTCCCAGGTTACATGCTTGGTCGGTGGTGTCGGGCTGCCCCCAGTGCCGTCAGCCACCAGGAGTCATCCCAGGCTGAAGGGTTGGAGCCGAGGATGAGGACCTCCGTCTTATCCGTGTTCAGCTTCAATCGGGTGATCTTCATCCAGTCTTCGACAGCCTTTATTCCTTTGTGGAGGTTGTATTTGGCGGTGATGGGTTCCTTGGTGAGGGAGAGTATCAGTTGAGTGCCGTCGGCGTAGGAGATTATGTTGAGGTTGTGCTGTCAGGCGACGTGTGCGAGCCGGGCCTTGTAGATGTTTAACAGTGTCGGGCTGAGGGAAGATCCCTGGGGTACACCGCTGGTGATCTCAGAGGCTTCGGATCGGAATGGGGGGAGGCGGACGCTCTGGGTTCTGCCGGAGAGGAAGGAGGTGGTCCATTCCAGAGCCTTGTTTTGGATCCCTATGGCTTGGAAGCGTGCACGTGGTGTGCGGTGGCAGACGGTGTCGAAGGCAGCGGAGAGGTCCAGGAGGATGAGGGCCGCGGTCTCACCATTGTCCAGCAGGGTCCTGATGTCGTCGGTGGCGGCGATGAGGACAGTCTCGGTGCTGTGGTTGCTGCGGAACTCTGACTGGGAAGGGTCCAGGATGCTGTTTTCTTCGAGGTATCGTGTTAGCTGTCTGTTGACAATCTTCTCGATGACCTTGGCCAGGAATGGAAGCAGAGGGATGGGCTGGAAGTTCTTCAGGGTCCCTTGGGTCATCTTTGGGTTTTTTGAGTAGGGTGTTGATATGGGCGTGTTTCCAGCTCTCTGAGAAGGTTGCGGTCTTGAAGGAGAGATTGATGACGTTGTGCAGATGGGGTGCGATGGAGCTGCTGGCTTTGTTGAAAATGTGGTGGTGGAATGGGTCTGACGGGGAGCCGGAGTGGATTGTGCTCATAGTCTTGATGGTGTCATCGATGCTCATGTTGGCCCAGGCTAGCAGGGGGTCGTGGTCTATGGTGTGCGGAGAGTCTGTTGTGTGGATGTCTGTTGGGGCTGTCTGGGTGTTGAAGCTGTTGTGGATGTCTGCTATCTTGCGGTGGAAAAAAGTGGCGAGGGAATCGCACAGGACTTGCAACGGCAGGATGTTGTTGGTGTTGGAGCTGGGGTTTGAGAGTTCCTTCACGATGTTGAAGAGCTCCCTGCTATTGTGTGCATTGTGGTTGATGTGTTCTTTGAAGGAGGTCCTCTTGGCAGTCCTGATGAGGTGATGGTGACTGCGGATAGCGTCCTTGTGGGCTGCGTGGCTGTCCAGAGTCTGTTCACTGTACCATTTGTTCTTTAGTTTCCTGCAGGCTCGCTAGGAGTTCTGGGGTGAACCAGCTGGCCCTCTTTCTTGCTGGTGTCTCTGTAGGAGGGTTTCTTCAGCGGGGCGAGGGTGTTGGCGCAGTCGTCGATCCAGCATCTGAGGCTGTGGGCAGCATCATCAGTGTTGGAGGGTTTGGTGGGTGGACTGAGAGCGAGGTTTGCGTGCAGTTAGTCTTCGGTGATTTTGCTCCAACAGCGGTGGGGGATCTGTTGAGTGCGGTGGTGTGTGGTGGGTTTCTGGAAGGTGAAGTGGATGCAGCGGTGGTCAGCCCAGAGGAGTTTGGTGGTGTGGCTGAAGGAGACGTGGGAGCTTGAGGAGAAGACAGGGTTGAGCGTGTGGCCGGCAGAGTGGGTAGGTGTTGTGACGAGTTGCCTCAATCCGAAGTTGGCGAGGTTATCGATCAGGGTGGTGGAATTGCTGTCGTTGTTGTTCTCAAAGTGAAAGTTCAGGTCTCCAAGGAAGATGTAGTCGGTGGAGGTCAGGGCGTGCGTGCTGATTAAGTCGCCGATGGAGTTGCTGAACTGGGGTCAGGGTCCGGGGGGTCTGTAGACGAGGGTGCACCTGAGGGTGGAGTTGGGGTCTGTGTGGATTTGGAAATGCATGTGTTCGGCGGTGCTGAGAGTGTCATCGGTGCTGGTCGAGACCCTGATGCTGTTCTTGTGGACGATGGTGATTCCTCCTACGACTCCATTGGTGCGGTCTCTGCAGGTGATCTTGTAGCTGTCTGGGATGGCAATGGGGATGTCGGGTGCGGAGGAGTTGTTCATCCAGGTCTCTGTCAGGAAGGCGACATCCAGGGATGAAATGTCGAGCAGGTCCCAGAGCTCGACTGCATGTTTGCATGCTGAGCGGGTGTTCAGTAGGATGCAACAGAGGTGATTGTGGCCTTTCTTGACGGGTGGTTCGGCGGCTCTGAGGCTGATGTAGCTGCAGTTCAGGCATGTGAAGGGGCCCGGTGTGTGTTTTGAGGCAGCTTTGAAGCAGGTGTGGGTCCGTCCGGATATGAGAGTGTGGAGTGTGCTGGCATCATTGAGGCGGCGGTCATTGTGGGGGGGCACGGGGACCAGAGGTTCTGGCACTGGACGCGGTCCAGGTGCTGACGGGCGCAGATGGGCTTGCCTTAGGTGCGCCAGCGGCGCGGCCTTGCAGTGGCTGCCATATATGGGGAGGTGGGAGGGAGGAGCAGCTGGGAGGCGGGAGGCAGGGCAGGGGCAGCGAATGGGCGGTCGGGGGGCGCACGAGACGCAGCAAATGGAGGCGGGGTGAGGGGCGACTAAGGGAGCAGAAGGCAGAAGGGCACCGAATTACGGGGGCAACAAGGGAACAGAAGGCAAAAGCGAGCACAGAATTACGGGGGCAACAAGGGAACAGAAGGCAAAAACGGGCAGAGAAACACTGGGGCAACGAAGAGACCAGAAGACAAAAACGGGCAGACAGGGGGAGGAGCCAAGCAGGCATTCGAAATGGCCGCATAGTCGCTCGGCTCCGCGAGCCCTTTCGCCCCACACGTCTATCCTGCCGAATATCCTGACTCACGAATGCATACTTTGATAAAGGAAAGAAAACGAGCACCTACCGTTTGCTTCCGGAGCTCCTGCGTGCCGCCGATCCTGGGAATTATCCCCGACTGCTCTGCGGCCCACGCGATGGTGAGACCGGGGCGTTGATTAGGTGAGGCCTCCGGCCACAGCTGCAGCACCAATGGCCTTTGATGGCGGCCGGGAACCTGCCGGTGGGGGCCGATGATATGAAGGACCGCTGCTAGCGGTGAAGACCCGATCCACTTGTCGGAGACCCTTGATGGGCAGTGTGGTGGCACAGGATCGGAGGGGGCGCATGACTCCTACCCCCTCCCCAAATTTTGTTGCCCGGGCATAGCCAAGGACTGCCCCCGACATAGGCGGGCGACTCCCGGGGCCCGGCGGGACTTTAGCCTTTTGGTGGCTCTCCTTTCTGGACCATGCCCCACAGTTTGTTTGCCCTGGGGACGCATCCCGCGGTGCCCTCATTGTGAGGCCTGGTCCCTGAATATGGTGGAGAGGGACGGGGCCGACTGGAATAAGATGGCGGCTGGTGCCCTTCTCTATGGCCCACATCCAGGTTGGGCGGCTGTTGCACGGATGGGGCCGGGAAGCTCGCAACGCACGACGGAGTACACATCCTGGGACGTGTTGGCTGCCCTAACAGTTTTGCACGAGAGCATTGATCGCCATGTTCGAGACCTGGGTGCAAGAATGGACGCCATTGCTGTTTCGCCATCTATGACGGCCACGGTCCTACTCCAGGGGTCGGCCGATGAACTTGCTGCTGTGTCCATGGAGGAGGTTTCGGATCCTCGGGGACACCGTGGGCCGCTTGAGGACCGGGCTCCCGTGCCCGCGCGGGCCGTCTTGATTGCTCGTATGGATGTATCCTTGAGACACATGTCCGGCTGGCGGCTGGGGGTGGAGCGCCGTTTTCCTCCTTGGACTGGCCTGGTTGTGTCTCGGCGATGGCCGGACTGTTTGACTCTCCTCTCCTGGATGGTGTTATTATCTGCCAGCTTTGGGAGGTTCATGGGACCGGCGTCGTTGTTGCCTGATCTTTGCTGTCTATATTTGGATGGATTTGGATTGCTATGCTTTTTTATGGCTTCGCCCCGTCCGGGCCCATCCACACTGTTTGGACCCTCAGGACTATGCTTTACATTGCTTAACGAGAGGACTTCTGGCGGTACTACTGCCAAACGGGGTCAGGGATGAGGTGGCTTACACTCTATTTGCTCTAATTACTGATAGATGGTGCAGTGGGTATATTCGATCGATATCTCCACTGACCTTCAGTCCAAAACCCTTACACACTGGCTCACCACCGCGGCCGACACTGTGGCACCTTTAAAACCTGTCAAGACAAGGCGCAGACATGATGCCCAAAAGTGGTTTACCGCTGAGCTCAGCGCACACAAACTCAATCTCCGCCAGGCAGAGAGGCGCTGGCGCCGGGACTACTCCCTCGAATCAAAAGAGATTTTTTCGTCTCGGTTGAAGGAGTACAAGAAGGCAATTACTGCGGCCAAATCATGCTACTTCTCAAGCAAAATCTTGAACTCCTCCAATAAATCCAAAGATATTTTTTCTATAGTGGATGAACTATCTAACCCGGAAAGAGTCGCCCTAGCCCCCCTCCCTTCCCAATCCTTGTGCGACTCCCTTAACCAATTCTTTGGGAGAAAATCATCAAAATTAAAACCAGTATCTCCATTTCTCCACCTGCTCCCACACCTTCTTGTGTTCCCAGCTATTCTTACACTCAAACTCTCACTCACATTCCCCTTATTTCAAAGGATAACTTTTTGTCACTCCTACACAAAGTCTCTTCTGGCTCTCCCAGCGACTGTTGCCCCCCCTCGGTCCTCCGAGAAGCTTTTACTTCCTGTCCAGACCCCCCCCTTGCTCTTTTGAACAACTCTTTGACCATAGGGGAGGTTCCTGGACCCTTCAAACAGGCCGAGGTGGTTGCCATTCTAAAGAAACCCTCGGCAGACCCTTCTATTATGAGCAACTATCGCCCAATTTCCCTTCTCCCTTTTCTCAGCAAGGTTTTAGAGTCGCACGTCACTCAGATTTTTAGTTCTTTTGTGGAAGACTCTAGTGTACTGGACCCCCAGCAGGCTGGATTTAGACCCGCGCACTCAACAGAAGCCGTCATTCTTTCTGTTATGGAGGAACTGCGCAGGGGAGCGGACGCTAACATCTGCCAGGCTCTGGTCCTCCTGGATTTGTCGGCCGCCTTTGACACGGTCGACCATGATATCCTGGTCGACCGTGTCGGGGAGGCAGGCATCCAGGGTTCCGCCCTGGACTGGGTCCGCTCCTTTCTGACCCAACGCCATCAAGCTGTCAGACTATCCCAGTTCTCTGCTTCCCAGGTCAAACTTACCTGTGGTGTCCCACAAGGTTCTTCTTTATCCCCCCTCCTTTTTAATTTGTATCTTTCCCCACTTATTCGCGCCCTCCGACAGTTTAATGTCACAGCGTTCAACTACGCTGATGACATACAACTAATTTTCAACATTGATTCCTCTGCTGATTCCATTTCTACCTTTCAAAACACCCTCTGCTTTATTAGCAATTGGATGAGCTCAAACCATCTGAAGCTCAACCCCGACAAGACCGAGCTGGTTCTTGTCGGGGGTTCTTCCAACCCTTGGGACTCTTCCTTCTGGCCGGTCAGCCTCGGCAGTCCACCCCGCCCTGCCAACTGTGCCAAAAGTCTGGGAGTCGTCATCAGCAGCGACCTCTCTATGACGCCCCAGATTAGCGCGGTAGTCTCCTCCAGCCATTTTCAATTAAGGAAAATTAGGAAAATCTCCCGGCTACTTACTTCTGAGGCCCTTACCCTGGCCCTGCTTGCGCTAGTAATATCGAGGATCGACTACGCCAACGTGCTCTATGTTGGCATTCCAGCCTACCAACTTAGGCGGCTCCAGCTGATTCAGAATCAGGCTGCCCGCCTGATCCACTCCCTCCCAAGAGATCAACACGTCCGCCCCTTCCTAAAAAGCCTCCATTGGCTTCCGGTAGCTGCCCGCTGCAAGTTTAAGCTGGGCTGCATCATTTTCAAATCCCTTGCCGGCCAGGGCCCCCTCTTTATTTCTTCCCTCCTTCAACCCTACGTCCCTCCTCGCACTCTCCGGTCTTCCCAACTGGCCTTGTTATCCACTCCTCGATACAAGAGGAAGAAACACGGCGGGCTCAAGTTCTCCTTCCTGGCCCCCACCTTTTGGAATTCCCTCCCTCTGCCTCTCAGATTGTCTACTCCGTACCCCAAATTCAGATCTTCCCTCAAAACTCTTCTTTTTACTGAATCCTACAAATAAATGGTCTCTGTTGCTCCCTCATCTGCTCTCTTCATTATGGCGCCAAGAAACCTAATGGTGTTAGTTGCGCCTTACAAATTTGTTTAACATAACATAACATAACATAACATCTCATCGTTATTGTGCTCGGGATTTGTAATTCTTCCTTATGGTATTGTTTCCTTTTTGGGATTTCCGAAGTGTAGGGGTGAAGGGCGGGACCGGGCGGCGCGATGAGGGCCCTCCTCCACTTATTTTCTCTTCTTTTCTTCTTTCCCCTATCTTTCTATATTTCCGGTTCTATTAGGGCGACAGGCACGCGGCTGGGGGTAGGCCATGGCCTTCTGCGGG
Organism: Lissotriton vulgaris; assembly: GCF_964263255.1. Lineage (NCBI taxonomy): Eukaryota > Metazoa > Chordata > Amphibia > Caudata > Salamandridae > Lissotriton > Lissotriton vulgaris. Next base: position 960,123,748 of record NC_141685.1, on the reverse strand, counting down.
TGTGCAGGGTGGGGGGTTGCGGGATGGGTGTTAGATTAGTATTTGTTTCTATGGCCCTTTAGTCTTTCTTTTCTTTTAGTGTCGTCGTCGCCCATGTTCCTTGCGGTGTGTTTAGAGTTGAGGGGCGGGGTTTAGACTTGTTACATAATGGGATTGTGCTTACTTCTCCTGTTATGTATATTTTATCCCCCGATGCTCCCCCCGTATTGCTACTGTTCCAGATATCCTGATTCGTACTCTATTGCGGGACTGGGTACGACTGTGCGGCACTTCTTCTTAGTTCTTTATTTGAAAATGAACCTTTTAAATCCTGATTCAAGCTGTTGTGTCTGCTTACAAACTATGTACTGTTATTTTATATTCCTGGGTTCCGAACTGTTACAACTACGCATATTGCTTGCAATGTTTTGGTTTTGTCTAGCGGCCGGCCGGGATGGTTGTAGGCCCATACCTGTAATTACATGTGCTACAAATAAACGTTCACCAAAAAAAAAAAAAAAAAACGGGCAGAGAAAAACGGGGACAGCGAGGGGAACAGAAGAAAGAGGGGGCACGGACCAAATACAGGCACCGGGGGAAAACAGACAACAGCAGTCACAGATACCAAAATAACAATATGGCAATACAATAAAGATACAGATGATGATACAAACCTACGGCCTACCACTGGCCACCAGGGATGAGGTGCAGGTGGTAGCCTGCGGGTGGAGGAGGGCCCCGAACTTCCTCAGCAGTGGCAGCTGGGGCAAGGACACACAGGTGGTGTTGTGTGGAGGGGGAGCGACCTACCTAGCAGGGTCAAGGGTCGCTCTTCTCACCGCGCAGCGGCCGCCATATATGGGGAGGTGGGAGGGAGGAGCAGCTGGGAGACGGGAGGCAGGGCAGGGGCAGCTAATGGGCGGTCAGGGGAGCGGGTGGCAGGGGACACAGCGGCTGGAGCGGGAGCGGTGAGGGGCGACAAAGGGAGCAGAAGGCAGAAGGGCACTGAATTACGGGGGCAACAACGGAACAGAAGGCAAAAACGGGCAGAAAAACACAGGGGCAATGAAGGGAACAGAAGGCAAAAATGGGCAGAGAAACACAGGGACAGTGAGGGGAACAGAAGGAAGAGAGGGCAGGGACCAAATACTGGCACCGGGGGAAAACAGACAACAGCAGTCACAGACACCGAAATAACAATGAGGCAATACAATAAAGATACAGATGATGATACAAACCTACGGCCTACCACTGGCCACCAGGGATGAGGTGCAGGTGGTAGACTGCGGGTGGAGGAGGGCCTCGAACTTCCTCAGCAGCGGCAGCTGGGGCAAGGACACACAGGCGGTGCTGTGCAGAGGGGGAGCAACCTACATAGCAGGCAAAGAGGCAAAGAGTGAATGGATAGGGAGAAACATGGTGAGGGGCAAAAAAACCTGGAAGCATGAATGAGCGAGTTGGAAGGAAGTTATGTGTAGTTGGCGTAATTGAGATGGGGATGTTTATTTGGTACTGAAGGAATAAAGGATTTGTAGAATGACTGAGGCTCAGAGTATGAGAGGATGTGCAGCAGTGAGAGTTGCACAGACTTACAGCAGAGTAAAGAGGCTCATGTAAAGAGACAGAGCCAAGGCAGGGAAGAACAGAATGTGAAGGTGAGGCATAAGCAATCATATGAGCAGAGACAAAGAGCAGCACAGAAGCAACAAGAGTAAGAAAGCAACGGATGGGCATAGGCATCACTTCCTGATAGACACATTTAATTCTACATTGGTGGTTGTTCATTTCAATGGAACTCAGAAATGCGGTGGATAAGCCCTGCTATTCACATCTGTAGGAAATCTGTTTTTCAGTATGGTCATTCTGGATTTTCACCTTTTACTGGATCATATATTTGTGCTTTAAACCCCTGTGCACTTTGCCACTACTAATCTGTACGGCTACTGCCCCCCTGAACATGATTGAACTGACGTAATTCCAACTGGTATATTTAACTTACTTATATGTCCCTAGTATTTGATACAAAATGGACCCAGGGGCATGGACGTTAAATGCTGCTAGTTGACTGCAGCACCTATTGTGCAATCCTCTACATGGCTTCAGGCCTATCACTATAGCCTGACTATAACAGTGCAAACTATGTACTGTGTCCTATCAATATAAACCCCTGTTGACAGGTGAAAACCTTCCTTTTAAATGTTAATAGTAATTGACCCCTGTGTAGGCCTTTTAGCCCATAAGGCAGGATACATGGTATTTAAAAGTAAGACATGTAGAGATGTAAATGTATTTTTACTGTAGAATAGGTGGCTGGCCCAAACAGAAACCCTGGGAAGCAATTTTAAATAATATTATCTGTATATTTGTATCTTGGAAATTGGACCAGCTAGAAAAATAATGAAACCACTGTTTTAAATAATTATTAAACTTCCAATGCATTATTGAGGTCAGATGTTCAATAAAAAAAAGGAAAAGTAACTTTAGGAAAATTACCCTTTAACTGCCTGAACTGTTAGAAGGCTAATTAGCACAATCCTCTGCCAGCTCTCAGCCTGTGCCCAGCCTTGAATAGGTCTGAAATGCCTCTCAAAAGCAAGCAATAGGGTAACTGAATGGGCAGAGCTGATTCTCCAAATGCCACAGGAATATACAGGGTGGAGGCTGTGGGCCCCCTTTTGACAGCAGAGTATCAAATCTTGCTTGACAGATCTAATGAGCAACATGCAACACTTGGGGCACGCTTGAAAAGGAGAGAACGGGATGCCAAGACAATGTTTGTGCATTCACTTTCTGGTTGCTGGAGGTCCCTGCTTTTGACCTATCAGACTTCTGTATTGGGGTTTGTTGTGGGTATGGTGCCCGCCTCAAACTACATTTTAGTGTTAGATGTGGGAGGTTTACTATAGTACACTTCCCACACAGAGCCTCAGACATTAGAGCTCTAATTTAGTGTGGCCAAAGGTATTTGTCATCTTCAAAATCATCTGACACATGGAATTTTGAGCTTGTTTGCAATTACGGGAAACAAGAACTATTGGAATAGTGGGTAGGATTAGCCCTCTGAATTTTTACTGCATTGTTAGGTCGTGCCCAGGTGTCAGCCACACCCCCTAGCTGGTTGCAGACATTGATATGGCACCTCCCTGCACCCACTTCGGAACACTTTCTGGACTTGCAAAAGATCAATGGAGACATTGACCTGCTGTCTGTAACCTGAAAGGAGCTCTGAAGGACTGACCCTGCTTCCTCTTGTGCTCAGGACATAGAAGTGAACTCCAAGAGTCAGTTGGCAGACCTCTTGTATGGCTGCAGGGTGACAACAAGCTGCAAGTGATCTTTTCCTGGATGTACACAACTGACCAGCAGCAACTGGGCCTGCACTGGACCCTGCTGCTGAAAACTGCCCGACACCCTGTGAATCTCTAAATGCATCCATTGTGGAACTGGAGGGCTTTGGAAGTGTACTCCTGTAGTGGAATGAAACTTAAAGGCTACGGGCATGATTATGATCTTGGAGGATGGGGTACTCCATCACAAACGTGACAGATATCCTGTCCGCCGTTTTACAAATTCCATAGGAAATAATGGAATTGTAAGTTTGTGGACGGGATATCCATCATGTTTCTGGCAGAGCAATCCTGTCCGCCAAGATCGTAATCAGGCCCTAAGTAAGCAGATAAAATCTTTGACAAAGACGAACCTGGATGGTGTATCCGACCTGATCTCCATTGCAGTCAGCGCCAAATTGTGCTTAGGTCCCTGTCTACACGACCATTGACTATCACTGGTGCTTTGATTGTGTGCTATTTCTACTTACCAATCATTGCATTTTTGACTGTGGGTATAATTTGGTTTATTACATTTTACTCAATTATTCTAATTTGGGTTGGGATTTTTATTGTTTTGCATTTTTACTTTATTACTGTTTTGGTACGGTCTACTCTGTGCTTTAGCTATCAGATGGTTGAGCTCAGGTTAATTTAGTGGCAAGAACTGTAGTTATTCCTAGAAATGGGCAGTCGCCACCCCAAATAATAATCTATTTTCTTACAATGTTGATGTGTTGCAGGCTCCCTCAAACCTCCATCTTAAGTGCCATTCACACAGAGAAGATTCAAAATTGAATCCCAGGCTGCAGTAGTGAAGTGCAGCGCCGTAGCTTCACGTTCAACATACTACACATACACAGTGTAAATGTACATTCAAAATCCAGTCCCACATGTGAGGATCAATTGTCCTGGATGCAGGAGATTGGTAGATAATTGTGAAAAGGAGAAGTCAATAAGCAACTTTCCCTGTGCAGACAACAAGTAAAACAGCCTTCCAGAAAGTATCATTAATCTCTGGCACTACTCATAGTGAGCTGGCGGTGGACATGCATCGAAAAGAAGGGGTGCATGTTGTGTATCCCTCCTGACCACAGGGCTCAGCTTTGGGTCTCAATCCTTTTCCATGTCATCCCCTCACCATAAATGCATAATTGTTGTGTGTGTTTAGGCCAAAAATCACAAAACACTCTCCCTAGGCTAACGATGGGACTCAGGACAGGAGTGCACACTCACCTGAGGGATGTATGACGTTACAACGCATACATTCACAACGCATACCATTACAACGAAACTTTTAAGATGCAGGATCCATTACAACGCATGCCATTACAACGCAGCTGCTATTACAATGCATGCCATTACAACGTAAGTATGGGTAAGTATATTTTTAATTAATGGGAAAGTAATAGTAGTGTAAGTGTTGGATAGTGTAGGGGTTAAAATTACTATTCTAACTCCAGGGGGGTGTAATAGTAGGGTAAGTGTTGGATAGTGTAAGTTGTAATTAAATGTTCCTTGTTGCCAATTACAAAAAGTATAAAAACTGTAAGACTTCATTTAAAAGGTAACGCCGCCGGACCTAGTGTTGTCGGCTGAAGGGCTGTGTAAATCCTATTTATAATCAATTTCATTCCTCGCAGCCAGCCCCAGGGTTGTAGGCTCATAGCCGTGTATAATTTATCGACAATACAATAAAGGTCTCACAAAAAAAACAACAAAATAAAAGTGTTGGATAGTGTAGGGGTTAAGATTACTATTCTATCTCCAGGGGGGCGTAATAGTAGGGTAAGTGTTGAATGGTGTAGGGGTTAAAATGTAATGAAATACTTACCCATACGTACGTTGTAATGGCATGCGTTGTAATAACAGCTGCATTGTAATGGAATGCGTTGTAATGGCTCCTGTGTTGTAAAAGTTTCATTGTAATGGTAGTGCGTTGTTTTAGTTGCGTTGTCATGGCTGTTTCCCCACCTGAGCCATGCAGTGGGCTTTTTCTGCTAACATCCATCATGGTAATTGCTTCTCTGAACTTTTCTGAAATAGCAAATTGCTTTAGCAGAAGAGTGTCTTTGGAATCCTTCACCGATGGTCATGGCGTGAAAAGAACATGAAGAATTCAAGAAGCTTCTGGGCTGAACCGATGCTTTCATTACTGGTTGCTTGAGGGGCTCCTCTGCAGCACAGAAGCCCCTTTGGGTGTTCTTGGTCCCTTGCAAGTTATCTCAGATGAGGCTGCCCTGGGATACTCCATCACAAAGGTTCCAGAAAACCCTGTGCCAGGATATGCTAAATCAGAAAATGCTCCCTGTGTTTAATCAATAATGGCTTCTGGTGAGCTAGGTTCCACGGTTTTTGGGTAATGGGTTTGGGTTTAACTTGGGATAGGGTGCAGCCCCCAATCCCTATGTGACTCGCCTGGCTTCTTCAAAGACTAGGAACTCTACCATACCGCAAATCAACACGACCAGCCCTAGTCGCAGTAACCTGCATCTAGGTTGAGGACATGGAGCACGTAGCATGCATCTTGGGCCATGACTCAAGTACCAGATAATAAAGCGAGTAGGACTGAACTGAACTGCAGAATGCAATTCTCCTCCTGCACCCACCAATCTGACACATACTGCACAGCCTCTAATAGAGTCCAAAACAAAAGCCTCTCTGGTTAGTAACCAACATATCTCTGATTGTGGGCTACCACATTGTGCTGTACAACATCCCCTTGATTTACATACTTTTTTCTCTGACATACACAGCAAAGGCTCTATATTTCAATTATTGTGCACGTCTCCCTCCAAATACCTACATATTCAGATTAGGTGGGAAATTGTTCTATTCAATTTAATATCTACTTTTGGTATGGGTTTACCTTGTTATGTTATGTTTTGTTATCTGTATCTTTTATAGCGCTCGGCTACTCCAAGGAGTGTCCCGGCGCTTTTATTGATAACCTGTAACAGAAAACACAGCAGGGGAAATAAAAAGGGACCAGAAAGCAAAAGAAAGAGCATATCTAGAGAGAAAAAAAGCCAAGTTTTGAGGCCCTTCCTAAAAGCTAACAGGTTGGAGGTGCTGCGCAGTGACACAGCAGAGTGTTCCATAGCTGTGGCGCCAACAGCCTGAAAGACCGGCCCCCAATGCGTGCCCTTTTTACCCGAGGAACCACGGCAAGGAACAAAGACTTGGATCTCAGGGATCGGACAGGATGGTAGAAGGCTAGCCTCTTTTGAAGATATTTCGCTCCAGAAGCGTGAAGAGCCTTGTGAGCCAAGGTCAAGGACTTGAAAACTATCCGCTTCCGGATAGGCAGCCAATGAAGTGACTGCAGGAGGCCGGAGGTTCTGGCTCGCCCGTAGAGGCCAAAAATGGCCCGTGCTGCTGAGTTCTGGACCACCTGCAGCCGTTGCAAGAGATACTCCGGCAGGCCGAGATAAAGGACATTGGAATAGTCCAATCTTGAGCCAATTAAGGCCTGAACCGTGATCTTCCTATGATCTTCCGGGAGCAGAGGAAGAAACTTGCGGAGCATCCTGAGGAGGCCAAAGCATGTACCCGTTAGGCCCAGGATCTGTGATCTCAACGTCAGACCGTTATCGATCTTGACCCCCAGATTCTTGGCTAGCTGGGAAGAGCCTGCTGGAGGAAACATGTTGGCAGGCCACCATTCCTGCCAATCTGGATCAGACCGACAACCTAAGAAGAGTACCTCAGATTTATCTGAGTTGCACTTGAGGCTGTTAAGCTGGAACCAGTTAAAAACAGCCCCTCAGCACCCGTGGATACTCTCTCCGTCAAAATCTGCTCCCTTCCCACACGTAAAGAGGAGCTGGGTATCATCGGCGTAGGATACGATCTGGGCCCCAAAAGACTCCGCCAGTGCCGTCATAAAGATGTTGAAGAGAGTCGGGCTCAACACTGAGCCCTGCGGGACTCCGACTCCCAATGGCGGCATCACGGCAGAGCAAGGGGAGTCCCAGGCCGTTTGTCGGCGGCCTTGATTTTCTGAGCACATTTGCAAGTCAAAAAAACGGAAAACATGGTAAATGTTAATTTTTTGGACTACATGCAATGTCATCCATGCCACTACAGATCAATCCAGGGCCCCGCTGCAGCCACCCTGGTGCAAGCCTAAGAAACAATGACAAACAGAACCCATATAGCTTTTTCACTCCTGTTTTGTTTTTAATCTTTTAATACAATTGCACAAATCTGTAATATTCAATTCAAACGTTTCAATACAGCATCATCATGATATATAAAACCACAAGTACAGAATAAAACATGTTCACGTCATTGAAGTGGTAACAGATGACCCCCACAATGGGCTTTTTTGGGAGGGTCTTCATGTGCGTGCATGCAACAGGCGAGGCTTTTGTCGACTGTGAAGTGGTTGGGGAATACATCTATAAGCCCCAAACTGTCCTCAAAACAGTCAGTGTTGGAATATTAGATCACCAAAATGAGTAAATGTGACATCATACATCCATTGATCCCTCCCAATGACATCACAGCATAGTCCTCATGCCTCACCCATAGCACCTTAACCACAACCAACTTCTATTTGCTGCTACAAGGGCAGAGGCCATGGGACCAAGGGGCAAGCCTGTTGTGTGCTACCCCTAATTTCTGACTCCCATGCAGCTCTGAAATGCAGCTGTTCACACCCCACCGATCTTTCCCAATGCAAGCTGAAGACCCCCCTGTGCCACGCAAGCCCACCGTGGATGCTGAAGGTGAATTCACAAATCATGGGGACGGAGCAGGGGTAGAAAATTGCATTAAGAGTCTACTCAAACAGGGAATGTATTTCACATAGTTTGTGAGTCTGGTCACTTCCTTGCTTGGCCACCATTGGCGACAATGGTCAGAAGAGAGTATTAGGTAACCGGCAATCTTCTGTTGCATGCACCTGCTTACAATCGGTAGTCACTGGCCCATACCTTGTGTCCACAAATGCAATCTTCACGATCCTTCAATACAAACCTCATGGCTTTGACCTAGAAGGCTTCGCGTGTTAAAAGATCCAGAACAGCCTTACTGACCCAATCATTCCGTCATGATTGGGGCCAGGTCTTTTTTGAGAGGCAACAGGAAGGTTTAGGATGTCTTAGAGAAAATTTGGGTACCATTGAATGTGACTTAAAAAGATCTATGCTTTCTAGGCTATGGTTCAACCTAGTGCATAATGTGTGGCCATGAATCCATGGGGATGGAGTTATAATCCTGCATCCCAACTCCACTGACAAAATTGTGTAACCCTCTACAAATCATTGAATCTTACTTTGCGTTGATTCCTTTATATATCAAACCGGGAACACCTCGAAACAGGCTATACACAAGTACTAAGCACTGTATAAAAATACATATATGTACATTTACATGTTGGGAGCTGTTTTTTAAGGCATCAAGCTGACGTGGATTTTAACGAGATGGATGTATTTTTATTTGTATCACCGCTATTCAATTTTTTATTTATTTAGCTCCCACTTGCAACCATGGAAAAGGAAGAGGAGTATTTTGTTTAAATGAATCTTATGGCTATGAAGATAAGGCCTTCAGTCTAACTCATTTTTACCAGTGCCTATCACAATCATGAGCAGGCCCAGTGTACTAGAGTTACAAATGTGTTCTAGACCCTTGTTTTACTCCAACGCAACCCCCATGGCAAAGCTGAAAAGGCAGAATATGATATTTTGAATTTGCCACTCATTTTGAAATCATGAATGCTTCCTCCTCTATTTCATTGTCTTTCAAATGGCACTTATAGTGTTTAATTTCTAATATTGACTGTTTGTCGGTCATTAGTGTGGTGATGTGAGTCTTAGCAAGGCCATCTTCTGACTGGATAGGATATTAATCATATGTTATTACCAATTTATATAGTGCCCAGTTCAGGGTCAGTACATGCTGCCACTGAGTGCCTTGAATGTTCAGTGGTTTTACAATGTTGAGTACATTTTCCAGCCAGTGACACACTCTTTCTGAAAGGTTGAAGTCAATGGCTGTAAATTCTGATCAAGTGTAAGGTTGCCTTCAAGGCATATTAGAATCTTGTCCTGTCTCTCCCCACTTCACAGAATTACTTTGGAGGTTGTCCTTCGAGATGACAATGGAGTGGCCAGTAGTGGACGTGGAAGGCTCTCCCTCCTTTCTGGTCATGTGCTCCTTGGGGATGTACTTCACCACTGCAGTGATGAGTTTCCCCCGAAAGTTCTTACTGAGGAAATTGTATAGGATGGGGTTGGCCAGACAATGGAGGAGGGAGAAGCAGTCTATGAGGTCATAAAAAAAGTAAAGGAGATGCACAAAGTAGCAGTTGAGGAAGATGTGGGTCCCCTGGAGGGTAAGGAGGGTTAGTATCATATGGTAAGGTAGCCAGCTGATGAGGAACACCACTATGTAGGCATAGATCAGCCGACAATGCCGTCTGCTCTCTGGCTTGTTGGAAGACTTGATGTACCTTGCAGTTAAGATATTGAAGATCGCGATGATTGGGAAAGGGATCAGAAATCCAATTATAGTAGTCATTAGGCTGACAGCAAGAGCCCACTCATCATATGTTTCAAATGGGGCCAAGAAGAGACAGATGGGGTCGGTTGTGTCCACTATCTGCATGTGCACCACCTCAGGCAAGGGAAGAAGGACAGCCAAGACCCAAATGGTTGCACAGATGGCCCAGCGGATTTTTTTCTGGTTTTGCCGCCAGAAGAGTGATGTAGAGACTGTGGATAGGTAGCGGTCTATACTGAGGCCCGTCAGGAAAAATATGCTTGCATACATGTTGGAGAAATAGAAGTAGTGGGTGAACCGACAGAGGAACCCACCCCATAGCCAGGTGTAGTCCAGCACAACCTCCAGCATCCAGATGGGCAGGGAAAGCACCACTCCAAGGTCCGCAAGAGCCATGTTCAAGATGTAGATGTTGATGGTACTCCGACTCCTCCACGACTGCCAGTTGACCCATACCACCAGAAGGTTTGCCACCAACCCTCCAACAAAGATGATCAGATAGAGGATGAAGATTACCACCCTCTTGGCATTTTCGTCCAACTCCACATCACAGTAGGCAAATGTGTGGTTGAGGAACTCGAGAAGGTCCGTCCAGTTGTGAATATCTGCAAACTCTGCAACGTATGTGTGGCTCTCCGGAGCCACTGTCGTCAGTCCTTCCATCTGGAGCTGGCGTCTGCAGGCAAACCAGATAAATCTATGAAGTCAAGGAAACAAAGATGTTACAATGTGTGTATGATTTAGGTCTATACAACACCCTGCTCTATTCCATTTTTTGGCCAAAGTAAGCTTTATGAGCAGAGCTTTATGTGAAAAAAGTAATTTGCTTAATGCATTTAGGATAACAGTCATAAATCATGAAGAGTACACCCCTGCCTGTCCAGCATCTCGTACATAAATGACTGAGATAAAAATGTGCGCAAAAACTGATTTATGTAGTCCAGTGGGGTCATTTGGCAATGCCGCTAATTTTACATATGATTGGTACCTCAAACATCCGGTTAATGGGACTGAACGGTTTATTATTGCCTGATGAAATCATAACATGTCATATCCACCTGGTATTGGTAATTCTATAGCCTGTATCTCTCAGTAAGGTCTTTTAGCATAATAGTCTATCTAAAATGTGAGATGCCTCATGCCTCACCCCTCTGCATAGGGCTCATGAATCTTTGCTTTCTCGTACTGTAAAACGAATTGTGGCTTAAAGGTTTAACTTCAATCAGAATATGTCCTTATTTTAATATGGTATAAATAACTTGAGTTCCAAAAAGGGAGCCAGTAGGATTTAAAATGTTGGTAAACATTTTGGAAACAGTTTGAAAACACCTGGTTTGCGATACAGTTGTGAACTATAGTTAAAATTCCAAACAAGGGGAGGCGTGGCCTGACTCATGATGGAGTAGGACGCGAGTTTCAACTTCTCGGGCCCCAGTGATGTTGCGAGTCCCATCCGCAGCACCAAGACCAGCCCAACTGCTGCACAGGATGGGGGAGGCACCTGCACTAATCTCTTCATGTGGCAATGGTGGTTTGAAGTCTTTCAGAGAGCTGGTCCCGGCCAGAGAGTGCAGGCTCCGACTTGAGGCCTAGCTCTCCCAAAGTCACCATCTTGAATGCAGAGGAATGGACTTCAGTGCTGCGGCCACTCTACAGGGGCGACGAGCCCAGGCCTGGAGGTACAGCCCCGCGAAAGCCTGCAGTAGGGGGTGAGTGGCCCTGTGTGATTCCCCCCCGACAACAGACAAGGTAGGTTGCTGGCCCAGGCTGAGGTCAGGCGGCAAAAGTACCTCCTCCAGCGGGCCAATGCATCATTGAGCTCCGGGCTCCATGTCCTTCTCCATTGCTGCCGTGGCTACATCCCTGCTCTATTCAGATATTAGAGGGAAATGAAAAACCTCCAATTTCTTGAGAAAACTCTAAATATGGAGTAGAATTTTCCAGCGCAATTTTGTAAACCATGGAGATTTTTGCATGTATCATTAAATGGGTGAAGTGTCTGTTTCTGTGCGTGGTTGAAGGAGTATAAATGTGGTTTGAATTTTATAGTTTTATGATAGACCTAGAATGTTAATTATCTCTGGGTTTGAAGATTTAAAAAGAAAAACTGCTCAACCTCTTTTTATTTATGGTATAACTTTTCCCAATTTCTTATGAGCATAAAGTATTGACAACACTCATGTAGCTTCCATTTCTCTCCCACCCGTTTCCTGTGGATTACCCTGGGAAGCCAAGTGCCAAATTGGGATATAGTTCCAGACCTGCAAGAAGTAATATGGTGTCTTTACGCAGGTATGAGTCTACATAGACAATGTCTATTGCACATGGTACTATCAAGGTTAAATAAACTCTTCTGTCAGTCCATGCGTCGGACGGCCCCCGGCCGTCCAACGTCACGGTGGGAATTTGCGCCGCTGTTAAGTGGACACCTTCCCCGCATAAGATAGAGTTCCACCTGGAACTGTTCCAACACTGAGGATGGGATCTAGAGGACATGATAGGGAAAAATAGGGAAAACGATAGCCTAAACTCCATGATGCCAACCGTGTTGTTTGCTTTCCTCAAACATGCTGTAGTGCTGCTCTGTGGAGGTGATGGATTCAGTGGTGTAACGAAACTTGAGGGGTCCCCTTGCGAGGTCCATGGAGGGGTACCCTCCGGACTTCACTAGGAGCTCTCATGCCAGGGTTCTGTGCTGAGGGGGACCCCTGGAGCTCGGGCCCCCCGCCCCACTGGGGCTGTGGTTGCCTATGTTACGTGCCACTGAATGGATTCCTGTCCATGTTGTCCCTCTTTAGGTAGCCAGAGGCTGACCCTGAGAGCACAGTGCAACTCAGTTGAAGAGAGAAGGGCACACATGGTGGAAGATAATTGGAGGAAGCTGAGTCCTAAATTAGTGGAGCCTCACTTCAAAACTCTATATCCAAACCAGCCTTCTAACTTGCAAAGACACACCCAAGGTAGTGATTCCCTATGGTGGAGACCCTCTGATACCCCAAGGGTGAGGGACTGCTTTGTGGACCATGAGACAGGGGGTACCCATGCTAGTGCAGGTACTTCCTTATATGGCCACTCAGGCAATATAGGCTTACCTGGCCAAGGATAGCCTTATCTCCTTTCGTTTGGGGGGGGCTGTGTAGGAAGGTGGCTACCTGACTATGGTTACCCCAGATTTTTTGCCTTGTGTTTAGCTGGTTTTCAAATTAGTTGGCCTGGTTCCCTGCTAATCAGGGCCCCAGGCTATCTGCTCTCTCTGTAAAATGGATTCCATGTACCCTAGGTGCATAACTAGATTGGCTTGGGTCACCTTATCAGCCCCTGTACAGAGCACTATAGGTGCCCAGGGCATAGGTGCATCCAAGGCCTACCAGGGGCTGAAGCATAGCTTTTGCCACCCCTGGCTGGTTCTTAAATTGACACAACTGGCTGATCACTCAGCTGGGGCAAGTGGGTGTAATCACCCCTTGCTTAGATATAGTATACCTATATCTAAACCTATATCTGGACACATATAAACCTGTGAGTCACTCCTATGGAAGGCCTTATCAATCCTGGAGGCAGAGTGCGTGGTTTTATGTGAGATGGAGCTCTGGCATGAGCTGAGCCTGTCTACAGCTGTCGGGAACAACTCCCTAAGCTGATCCGGGATAATGCCATACCACATACTATTAAGTGCCTTATAATCCTCGCGGTTATATAGCAACTTTGGTTTGGCTTTATCAAAAGATGTTGTGTAAGGTGTCATACGAATTGGAATACTACCCCCTCGCCAGTTCTGGCAAAGGGGGTAGCATTCCACCCTTCTAGAGGGAGAAGACATGTTACTTTACTGAAACGTGGTTGATTTTAAATGAGCCTCAGATCCACAAAATGGATGCCTCTGCCACAGACACGGGTCTGGCCTCCTGCTGCTGACCGAAACTCGGCAGATGGAGGCCTGGACAAAGGGTTTCCTGTCGCAGGGCGGTGTCAAACCACCCCAGACAGGAGATAGTGGATTGTAACAGGGAGGTTTCAAAGAAACCAGACACTGCCTGGGGAGCACAAGGCTGCCCCTTGCATAATCCGGCCAAACCGGTTCTGGGGCACACCAGCCCCAGTCCCAGCGTGGCCTGGATCAAAGGAAAGGGGTGTATCCACCCCCTTCCTGGGTCCCACCCATAGGAGGGGACCTAGCAGGTAATCACGCCCACCAGATTTGAATAAGAGTGGGAGCAGTGCCAATGCAACTCAGATTATCCTGACGAAACATAAGAAACGAAACTCTGGACCCTTCGTCATCCTACTCAACGTAGAAGACTGAAGAATCTCCCTTCTGGTCAAGGAGTGACCACCCTGTGCAAACAGGCACCATCCAGCACCTCGACCCTTGCTTTGTTGCAGTTCCCGCCGGAACTCGAGCGACAGAGATTGACGAGATTAAGCTTGCCTGCCTTCCTCCAGCCCGATCCACAGTCCCTGCAGAGTTGAGACCCGTGGAGGCGACCGGAAGCGTGGGGCACGCCATCTTGAAAAGACCACGAGACGCTGACCGTGCAGCCCACGAGTGACCCTCGAAGCTGTACACCGGGGTTTGAGAAGCCCCAACCCTGAGCTACTCTTGCACCGAAGCTCACCCCTCCACACTTGAGGAGTGCTGCGTGGGGCCCTTCTGCTTGTGTTGGCTCGACGCGTTGGCCCGGTCACTTGCCAGCTGGCTTGTGGCCCCTGTGCCAACAAAAACCTTAAACCGACCTGCTTTTCTGGTTGCTCCAGATTTGCACCAGCTCCTGTGAAAAGGAGCCCCCGCTCTGTCCTTCCTGGTCTGAGTGAGAAGCAATCTCCCAGTTCCGCGTGGATTGCTTTTGCCAAGTGTTGTTTGCTCCAATCCTGATGCCGATGGCGCTGACGGCGAGAGCCTGCGTAGGATAGATCGTGGCCCGCTCCTGGACGTCGCAGATGCCCCAGAGCCCACGTGACAGCGGAGAGAAGCCTCTCGACAACCATCTGATTGCGCCAGACATTGCCTGGTTCCGTCCTGGTTCCACCCTGGTCACTGCTGAGTGACCCAGACTCTGTCCCCTCTGCTTTCAGATTCTTCTCGACTTCGATCCACCCTTGGATCACACTGGACACTTCTGCTTCCCATTGCCTGCCGCATCTGCAGCTCCAAGCACCAAGAGCCTGCGTGTCAAAACCCGACGCCACTTCGACCCTATGCACCCGCTTCCTGTGGGTGAGGTAACATTGCAACACCGGTGTGCCCACATTAGTACACACCTCTAGAGTCTGTGTCTTAAGTTTTGTTCCTCTAGGTTCAGCGGAAGTATCCTTAAACTAACTTTGTGTAACTTTTACGCACCATTGACATTGCATTGGTGCAAGCCGCACTTTACGTGCTGCACCCGAATCCCGCGGGCTTTTCCCGACTTCAGCATTGCTAGTCCTGACTGCTCCCAGCGATTCTCTAGGCCCTAGGCCTAACCACTGTTCGATTGGTATCTATACCACTTTTTAATATATGGTTTGAGTGGCCACCCGCCCTCATCCATAATTGTGCTACTTTGTATGTTATACTGTGCTTTTGATTTAACGCTTGTGCCCCTTTGCTCATAAAGAGTACTGGGGATTAATTTAGAAATAAACACATATATTTTTATAATATATACTTGTGTGGTGTCCTTTCATTTGGTATTACAGGATTGTATGTGGTAAAACAGCCCGCTTAACACGACCTCTTAAGTTAAGCCTTTAAGGCTGCTTAGACCATGCTACCCCTAGGATAGCTTGTCTAATAAGGTTGACTTACAACAAGACACCATAAGGGATTGTTTGGACTGATACAGGGTGGTTCCAGAATTGGAAACACCACATATCAGGCCAACTTCTCACACCATGTACACAGCTAGGGGTGTGCCTTGTTCTCCTTCCTTCTATGCAGAAATACAATTGTAGGATCAAAGGAGTTCATTAGAAGCATGATTCATACAGAGCTTCCTCTCCTCACATACATGTGCCTTCACAATTATCTCTTAGATGTTTACCTGTTTCCTTGGAGGAGATGGCGTAGAGGATCTGAGGATCTTATCGGCCTGCTCTCTGCACAGGATAGACATATCTAAGAACACTTCCAAATGCCATTCCCTGCGCCTGATGTTGATGTTAAGGCCATAGGCAAAGAATAGCATATTCGGAAGGCATGGGGCGCTGTGTGCAGGAAATAACTGAAACCCAAGCATTGAACCAACCTTCTACTTTAATGACCAAGCCGATGCAATTTGAGCTTGGAGTAGGGGCACTGGGCACAGGACATAGCCAAAGGCTAGGAACATGAACATGGCCCCCATTAGTGACATCTACTCCTAGTCCTTCATTCCAAATTTGCCAACGATTGGTCAAGGGATGTTAAAGTTTATCAGATAGGGTAACCACCTGCCCACAGGTCCTTACAGACACTGGATGATCTAATGCATTCTCCCTGGTGTAGTCTTATTTTGCTTTCATTGAAGTCACTAGACATTCATTCCTGCTATCATTGATTTGTCGGAAAAAAATCAGATCTGGAGACAGTGGTTATCCTATTGTTGAGGGGTGTGTACAAAATCCCATTATCATTTTTGCTTTAGGCTCCAAAAACACGACTTCATAAATTGACATGAAAATGTGCTGGTAAAAACAATATATCATTTTAATTGTATGAACCTGTAGAAGATGTTACTTACCTTCAGTAACGCCTTATCTGGGAGAGACTCTATCTAGCAGCAGATTCCATACCTTACAATACTCTGCGGCATCATATTCGATTTGGAAAATCTGGAGCAGTACTTCTATGTGCCGGTAGGTGGCGTTGATCGGCTCCGTGTCATTGTAGTCTATGTTGGAAGTTGACGTGCACAGTTCCTACTTAGGTGCTACCCCAGCGCGCTGACATCAGGGTTTTTTTCATGACATTCCCGCACCAGAAGCATGGAGCCATGTCAGAAGAATGAGGGACAAGTGTGCAGACATTAAGGCGCTACTTGAACCATTCTAGACAGAAAAGCTGGACTAGAAGATTGGAGGGTCGGTAAAGAATATGTGGCTAGATAGAGGCTCTAACAGATTAGGCATTACCAAAGGTAAGTAACTTGTTCATCTGATGCAGACTTCTAACTGAAGATTCCTTACCTTAGTATAGATACCCAGGCAATACCTCCTCGGAGAGGGGTCTGCGAACAGTCAGACCAAGAAATACTGGATGACCAAATTGGCAAAGTGCCTGTCACAATAGACCTGACTGTCCAGGTAATAATGTTTAGTAGTGGAGAAGTGTGGCTCACTGGTTAGAGGAGGCAGACCTGGAAGCAGAGGTCAGCCCAGGACCAGGGTTCAATTCCTGGCTCGGCGGGGTCTTCAGTCCTAAAATGTCCATGGACTCGACAATTCTCGTTCCGGTGCCTACTCGATTCACGGGTTCACACTCTGCGACTCTGGGCAATAGCTTGCTTAATCTCCACAAGAGCCCCTCGCGGTGGGATGCCTGGCTTTCACCTTGTGGATACCCAGCCGGGGTTATCTCACAGGGGAATACCAGGACGGGTTCCCTAAGCAAGCGCTTAGATACCGGGTCGGTGATTTGCGCTATATAAATACATGTACATTTACATTTAGTAATAGTTAGTAGTAATAGTAATAGTTTGGACTAGTAGTAGCCCAGGAAGGTTAGCTCACGCAGTGGTTGCAGCCTTGACTCTGGTGGAATGAGCCTGCAACACCTCATAGTGTTGCCTCTTGCTATTGCATTGCAGATTTTAATGCAGAGCACAATCTATCTGGAGATTGTTAATTTCTGCATGGCCTTCCATATCTTTGCTCCTGTGAACCCAGTAAAGAGCTGATTGTCTACATACAGGGGTCTCCAAACCGGTCCTGGAGGGCCGGATCCATGCCAGATTTTTTGGATATCCCCATTGAGATACATGTAGTAATTTAAAAAATCTGGCATGGATCCGGCCCTCCAGGACCGGTTTGGAGACCCCTCTACAACAATGCTCTTTTTGGATCCAGGTGGTGGAGTCACTCCTCCTCCTTGGGAGAGTGAGGCGGAGCAAAGAGGTTGGCAGTGTGATACTTTGACTGACTTGGAAAGGCGTCACCATGTTTGGTAGGAAAGAGGCCTGAGTACAAAGAACCAGTTTGTCTGGAAAGAAATTGGTGTACGGAGGGTGCACAGAGAGGGCATGAAGCTAGCTAACTCTCTAGACAAATGCATACCCACTAATGAGGAAGTTTTGATTGTCAAGAGACATAGAGGGCAAGTATGCATGGGCTTGAAGGGCGAGCACATCAATTCTTGAATTAATCAACAGGATTGCATGTGTTTAGATATATGTTTCGATATGGTCATGAATAATTTGCCCAAAATTTGGTCTTGAAGAGATCAGCCCTAAAAGTTCTGATGCATCCCAATTGAAAAAGAATTTCAGGATGAAAGGCTGCGTACTTGCATGGATCACGCCTCAATCCATATGAAATTTGGGATGCACCAAAACTCTTAGGCCGATCTCTTGAAGACCGAGTTTTGGCAAATTATTCATCATGACCATATGAAAACATGTGCAACCCTGGTAATTCATTCAAGAATTTACATAAGGTCACCGAATGGGGCTCTCTAAAAAGTTTGAATGGGCTTGCTCTATGGTTTGTTCCTGATCTGAACCCCAGGGGATGCACTAAGTTACACGCATTGAGCAAGGAGTTGAAACGTTGACGCTTTACAATACAGTACTTGGACTACGAACACCTAGTTAAAAGAAAGGGAATGTCAATGCCCTGACTATTTTTTAGGGTGTTGGCAACTGGATTGCAGCTAAGTCTTTGTATAAAAAAAAGTTGTAAATTTCTATTGAAAAAAGTATCTGCCTGCTGAATTTTAGACTTTTTCTGCACAAGCACTTCATTTGCCATTGCACCAGCGCTTCCTGTCTTAAATAGTTTTTTCTGGTGATAAAGTTGTAATATTCACAGTAGCTAATATTGTTGAAATTAATTATACAATACATTTCAAATGGAACATTGAGCTTGGTGGTCATTAATCATTGTACTGAATTCAAATCAATATGGAGGAATTACTACGCTCCCGACAAATGCATTGACACTTACCGCCGTAATGGCAGTCCCTTCTAGTGCCTTGATAAATGACCTCCAAGGAGGTGGTCATTTATAAATCTGTTTCGCAAAGTATTCTTGGCCTGGCAGACGTAAAGTCTTCTGTCAGTCCAATGGAGAATACTCCATTGGCTAAAATATAAATCTGTCCCATTGTTTTTATAGATCAACACCAACGTCCTGTCACGCGAGTTTTTACCGTTGTGCGATGTATTTTTTGTACTTCTTTTTTTCTGTTAATTAGGTCTCACCTACACAGCACATGCGTTGTGCTGCGAGACTATTGTTTACTATTCAGTGGGCTTACAACCACCCACGGTATACCATTAGTCGTTTTCGTTGTCACTCTCATTTGCAATCTTTCAATTGCTTAGCTGCCGTAGGCTTCCTTCCCTTCCTTTCTTGTGTTAGGTCTTCCCTAGAACATGGACAGAGCCAGGGCTCGAGTCGGGGTACCACGCGGGTGGACGGCGTTCCCCCACTTATTTTACCGGGGGGACTCCGTCCCCCCTGCCAAACAGCTGGACTTCACTCTTTGGCCTCTCTGGGACGAGGAGTTCGGCACCTTTTGTGACGTCACTTCCTTTGACAGCGTTCCCCCCACTTCTTTTTTTATGACTTGTTGTTAACACCTGTTCTTCCACGTTTTAAAAACAAAATGTGCTCACCGCGGCTGGTAGTTTGTGAACAGTGAGTGATAGCAATTATTTATATATATCATGCTTTAGATTCATGATCCGTGATCCACCAATAAGTACAATAAAAAAATGACAGGGGTGGGTCTAGAGGGGCCAGGCACCCCCATAATAATGCTTTCCCACCTCTCCCCCAGATATAACTGGCAGCAGGAAGTGCTCAGGGGTCAAGTCCAAGACATAAATCCCAGTACAAAAGCTCAGCTAATATTAATACTTCTTCACCTGTGAATATATTCAGCATGCAAGTTGTATTTAAAGACATGCATTGCACTGTGAAGCAATTTTCAAACCCTTTCCTTGATTTTCAAATGATGAGTGACGTGTCTCCTGCATGGTCATCTATAAAAATGAGTGTCAAAGAGGCGATAATCATATTACTACACGATTTACTGTAATGTATGCATTAGTGAAATGCATATTTTGCTGGTCAATTCTCCCATGTTTGAAATGGATGTATGACGGTACCACGCCTACTTTTACAACGCGTACGTTACCACGCTACTTTTACCACGCAAGTCGTTACAACGACTTGCGTGGAGGGCCGCTGGATAGTAAATTATTTAATTTACTATTCCAACTCCAGTCCCCGTGGACTCTAGGGAAAGGAGTTGGATAGTAAATTAAAGTATTTACTATCCTGGAGCGCCCCCCAGCGCATGTCGTTGTAACGACTTGCGTGGTAAAAGTAGCGTGGTAACGGTACCGCGTTGTAAAAAATGCGTGGTAACTGTTGTATACCGTTTGAAATGGACCTCTCTCTCTCTCTCTCTCTCTCTCTCTCCCCCTCTCCAAAACTATGGAACAAATGTACTAAGACTTTGCAGAGCCACAAAGCCATGCAAAGTGGTACAAAGTCTGGGAAACAGATGTACTTCTCAGCACAAAAGGTATTTTGTACTGGAAGGGTGACATTTTCTTGGTGAAAATTGCGTTTGACCTGGCTTCCATCACTTTGCATCAATATGGCAATGCATGGGTGGAAATTGGATATGCAGAACAAGCACCCTTGGTTTTAACACACATCCTGATCTACTGAAATAGCCGGAATGGACATTTCATATAAAAAAAAAAATACCACCTCCTTGAAGGAGGCACAAAGTTGGTGAAATGTTTTTATTTCTACTAACATTTCACACATTGCTTGTGTGCTACACTGTACAGCACACATTCAAGGTGTGGAATGTGATGAAAATTGTCTAGACGTAGGATTCTGTATTGGAAGGGAATATTTCCAGTACAATACCTATTCTAGACATCATACACACCCCCCTTTGCGCCATGGTGCTAGGGTGTGTGTATGCTGTTAGGCGGCCAGTGTGTGCGCCAGTGCAGGCGAAGACAGCAACGGAAGGTCATTTTTAGTAAATATGGCTATGCGCTGCTTTCTCCCCAATGCTCAATGCAGCGGAGCAACTTTGGTTGCTGTGCTGTGATGCACTAAAATGTAGGCGGTCTACCCCATAATTTCCCAACTCTTCAAATTATCTTTCCTAAAATACTCATTACTTCTGGTACATTTTTAGATCATGAGAACACCCAATCTTTATCCTAAGCCCCCCAGTGGTCAACCATCTCCTTGGCGCTTCAAAGGGGACTGAGGATATAATAAGTAGATTATAAGCAAACAAGTCATCTCTCTTATGCTGGTAGACTGACACAGGGGACAGAAGACACATAAAAAACACTGTCAAATGGATACTACCACTGGGTCACGGACACTAGAACAATGACACCGGGACACCAACATTGGCATCTGGATTTTGACGTGGGGAAATTGAAACATTGATACGGTCACAAGCATTGACATTAGGACATTGGCAGAGGGGTGCTAACCCTGACACTGGAATACTGACATAGGGGCACCAGCAATCACATGGCAACACTGATAAATGGACACAGACACAGGGGCACCAACCACCAGCAAGGGGATATTAACTTGGAAACAGTGATAATGGAATGCTGAAAGGGAGCATAAGCTGGGTCCTGACATGAGTTGGCTGACATGGTCACTAGCACTGGGATACTGACACAAGATCACTGGCATGGAGACAATGAGATTGGGACACAGGGATTGATACTGACACAGGGACACTGACATGGGCACTGGACACTGAAACACTGCCATGATGACACTGGCTGGGAACACTAGTGGTGGATTAAAACGACATGAGGTGTGGAGTCCAGACTGCAGCCTTGGAATGCGGCATCCCTGCATTCAGTAGCACTGATCGCGGGCATTTAATCAAAACCAAGGGCCTCTGCACTTATTCTTTTACAAATTATGCACATTTAGGGGGTCATTAGGATGGCGGGCAGACTTTGCGTGCCCGCCATCCTTGTGGTAATAGGGACCACCCGCCATAAGGGCGGGGGTCCTGTGGGGGATATTACGATGTGCCCGCCACAGTGGCGGGCCCATCCTGCATGTTAAGCATTGTGGCGGGCCCGCCACAATGCTTAAAAAGCACATTGATTATGCAAATGCAGGGGGGTACCACAGGTACCCCCCTTGTGCACCCCCTACTCTCCTTCACTCTGGGGGCCCGCGGGGGGCCTCCAGAGTGAAGTCTGCATGCCTTTCCGTGGCACCATGGAAAGGCATTGAAAGATGCCTATCATAATATGGCTGGCGGTGTCTGATAAACACCGCCGCCATATTATTCCTTCCGCCCCGGTCGCAACCTATACCTAGCGTATTGCCCTGTCCTGCTGACTATTCCATTGATGTCTCTCCCACAGGAGCTCGGTACTGTCAATATTTGTATGCATGATGTTTCTGCACTCTGGATAGAAATGCAGCATCTGCCACAGATTTCACCAAGGGTGATTAATAGGGAATATACAACCCCTATGTATAATTGCTCGCTTTGCCACTGGATTCAAGCTAGCCTGGCTGATATGGGGTGATGCCGAAACCAGTCCCAAGTGAATTGTTTCCATTGGAACAGGGTCAAGACTGATTTGCATATGGCTGGTCTAAATTGGGGTGGTATGGGGAGCAAAAAAACAATGGATTTAACCAATTTCACTGACTGGGGGTGAATGTTTGATAAGTTTTAGCACTTCGTCCATCATCTCCTTGCGTTTCCTTTGTTCACCCTAAATTGGCAGGGTATGCCCAGACGTGGGTTCCTTGCTCACTCTGCCACTGGATTCAAGCTAGCCTGGGTGGTGAGTGGTGATACTCCGAAACTAGTCCCAGGATGCTTGTTTCCGGTCCAGGAAGTACCTGGTCTGGCAGTTCGGACTGGACTGTTCCCATAGAGAGCAGTGTCAAGACTGATTTGCATATGGCTGGGTCCAAACTGGGGTGACACAGTGAGCAAAAAACTGATCACTGACTGGGGGGGGTCTGAAAAGTTTCAGCACTCCGTCCATCATTTTGTTGTGTTGCAATATATGTAAAAATTGCCTTAAAACACATTCAATTATTATGAATGGTTGTTATTAAAATATCAATAGAAATGCAGCAGCTGCCGCAGATTTCACCAAAGGTGCTTGATAAGGAATATAGAACCCCCATGTATAATTGCTTTTATATTCATTCAGCTGACATCAATTGTTTTGCCCACGATTGCTTTCAAACCAGCATGTGGCACGTATTTACTGAAAAATGCCCTATGTCTCTTTCTGGCTTTGCTTATAGTATAGTAGCACCATTTAATGCTACTTATCAGAAAGAGCTATCAAGGTGCGATACTTAAAAACGAATACTGCCAAATGCATTGCGTCCTTTAAAATCTGACTGCATTATTCCTCTTTTTAAAAGCTATTGTCGGGGAACCACATCCACTCTAGGCCCGTTTATGACGTAGATATTCTTTGGGGCCAGCCTGGGCTCCAAAAATCATCTGGCCCTGACTACAGGCCTAACTTCACCACCCTATACCCCATAAATTGGATTAGAAATCATTCCTCCCAGGCAGCGTGGTCATTATAGTCAGATGTAACAATCCTCGTGCAGTGTTCTTATCAGTGAAAAGCATTCATCATGGCTTCCTTTCCCACGCCGGGCCTGTCATCGAAGGGGAGGTTAGTTCTCTGATCCCGCCTCTTGGCCTCCGGATTCTCATTTCAGCGCGGGGTGTACTTCTTTTGTTATCCTTGTTTTTTTAGGCACCGCTCTCGGTTTTAAATACATACTGACTCTCGTGGAAAAATATCCACATTCCTAGAGTCACCATTTAACAGCCCTGGGAATGGAAAAGATAACAGGAAAAAGTGAGTTTGATGTTATGCACTGCAAAGGAAAGGATGCGAGTGAGATTATGAGCCTTATTTATTTTATTTATTTTTAAGTGTGTATAGCGCTTGCATCCCGGTGCCGTTTTTAAGCGGTATAAATAATACATGAACTCTTGCCCAATGTATTTCTATGTAAATTACTAATTTCAGCAGAGGCGCAATTAGAGCCAATTTTTTTATGGAGGGGGGTGGCTGGTGGGGGGTAATTCTTCCAGCAATAGGCAGAGTTCAGTTGAGATGCGAAAAAAACCAATGCCTCGTTAACAAGTTACTGTTCTTTTATACACCTGTGAAGTACTCGGCCACGGCTGTGTGTTGGCCCGGGAAGCTGTCTCAGCCCGGGCTGACACACGACGAGGGGGGGCTGAAACCCTTTGAGACCTATGGGCGTTGCGCACCTGGGCCTTATTTATGAAGGCCTTGCGCCACCGGTGCGTCACTTTTTCCCATGTTAAAAGTGACGCACCGGCGGCGCAAGGCCTTCATAAATAAGGCCCCTGGATTTCCGACGGATTATGTGGCCTTGCTCGGATTTAAACCTCAGACATGTAGGTCATGGCGGGTGACGGCAGTTGGGCGGATGGCCACGCTTGAAATGCCACCAGACCGAATGGTACTGAAGTGTTTCCATGAGCCCCCACTTTTTTCAGGAAAATGAACCGAGGCAGAGGATGATAGTGATTTTATGAGGGTTACAATTTTTTTGTTTGATTGTTTAAGGCGACACTAGAATTCGGTTCTCCTATTTTCTCTGTTTTAGGCCAAATCACCGCAATGGAACCTGGAGAATGTGAAGAACAAGTGCTGCGCAGTGCTTAATTTGAGCCGGTGGTTTCCGGTGCACCAGCACTTAATTGTCAACTGCTGCTTTAGTGCAGTCTGCCTCAATGTGGCGCTTTCTAGCTAATTCAGAGATGACCACAACAACAGTTAATTATTAATTCAATATACATAAAAAATTATTATATGTCTTAATTTTTTCTTATACCTTTGGGGGTCTGAAATACTCCAAATTGTCACACTTGTAGGACAGTGATGGTTAGTAGCTGTGTTGTTACTATCACTGGCAGCACAGCAGGGGTAATGCATGGTGCAAGCTGCAGTGGCCTCCTGGTGAGAGCCCTGGCACTTATTTTTTTTACAAATTAGGCACTAGTGCTGCATCAGAGACACATCAGCACCCATGACACCTGTAACAAGACAGAAAACCAGACAGACTTCGCATCTGTGAAAAGATGCACAGTCAAGACAATATCCACTAGTAGGCGAGCAATGTAATGTTTCCATAGATAGTAAATTTATGTAGCAGACTTTACGAACTGACTGATCTCTATGAGCTGATAACTGGTGTTATCAACCTGATTAAGATGAGATGCGCCATGAGCTCGCCCAGAATGCAAACAGGCTAGCTAAAGCTGCACATATATTTCTCAAACGAATGCAATAGTTCACTGGGGGAGAGGCTCACAACTCCACTTAAAGTTTAAAGGGCCGTCCAGGAAATGATGTCACGATCGTGTCATGTTTTAGGCTGTGCACCATATGACCTCGAGGACAAGAGAGGTAAGCACTTAAGTTGGACACACAACACCACTTCCATTGGGGCACGAAAACACGAGAACCAAAAGGAGAAAGATAAATGGGCAGTTGGGGAAGCCGACCTGGAGCAGATTGCACATGGTGGAGACTAGCTCCCCAGCCATATGTCATTCTGGTGTAGGAGTGAGGACAATAGTAAATGTAAGGAAATGCCTGTTTTTGCATGATCACGTTCCAAAGATTTGGACTGATACTGATAGTTATTTGACTCTGAAAGTGCACTGAGACCTGCTAACCATACCTCAGTGCCAGTGCTCTGACCCTTAAAATGTGTATGTTTGATTGGTGCACTCACAATTGGCATAGGTTAACTTACATATACGTACCAATTTTATAGTTCCACGGGCTCCCAGGGCCTGTAAGTTAAAGAGTGTTTAGTGGATTGCAGCACTTATTGGACCACCACAAGTTTGACAAAGAAAAGCATGTCTCCGGCATGCCTTTGCTGGCTGGCAGGTCAGTTTACAAACTGCTACCTGGACTTTGCCATTTAAAATAATGACAAAGTCCAGACCTTCCTTTTTAGGTTTCGCCTGCACATAAAAAATATCTTAAAAGGGGCTTACAGCCCACCCATTACTTGCCATTCGAAGGCTTCTTCGTCACTCTCATTTTCTGACTTCTTACTGGTCAGCAGCATTAGGGTCATGTTTTCAGGTTTCACTTCTTTTTTCTTGGACCAAGTACTGTTTCCAGCTGGTGGCTAGTGGCTGGCGGCAAGTGCCCTTCCACTAGCTGCCCAATTCCGGGAGAACTTTTTAAAACTTTAGTCCCCGCACTCCATACGAGTGCATGTGTTTGTATTTAGGCT
The DNA here is from genome assembly GCF_964263255.1 of Lissotriton vulgaris. Classification (NCBI taxonomy): domain Eukaryota; kingdom Metazoa; phylum Chordata; class Amphibia; order Caudata; family Salamandridae; genus Lissotriton; species Lissotriton vulgaris. Next base: position 960,097,454 of record NC_141685.1, on the reverse strand, counting down.
CCTCTTTTTTCAATTGATTTTTTCAGTTTAATATAGCACAAACTCGCCCAAAGATATCGGCTCGCTTTACACAAGCCTCAGTTGCATTACAGACAACCAAATTAATTTTTGGCATGGAGAGATTAAGTGAATTGCCTCATGCCGAGACTCGAACCCGGTTCCCCAACTTCAAAGTCGACCACTCTGGCCATTATGCCATATCCTCTCCCTGAAAAAGCCATATATGCCTTAAACCAAATATTTAAAGTACGTCGTAAATGTAAGAGGTCAGTCAGCACTACTGCTACATAGGGAAGGGCTTTGATTTTAGGGTGTGTTCATTTTTATTGTCTACTCAGTCTGTCCCTTGGTTATTTAGGGCACCGTTTTACTGAGAATAAAGTTGTTAATGCAGTCTTCCTAAATAGGACTGTAGAACTTGATCATTTGTACTTATGATTATATTTTGTACACCTGCAGATATGGTGCAAATGGAAATTGCGAAAAGATTACCGTTTCTGCAGTTTTTTGGTGTGCAGAGTTTGAATATCTCCAGAGACAAAAAGAGTGTTTCAGGGGGCGTGGCCAAGATGGCGTCGGAGTAGGACGCTTCTGTGAGCCTCTCCGACGCCGACTCTGCATAGCTTCGAAAAGCGGGGTCCGGAGCCTCCTTGCTGGCCTGAAAGGTGCGACGGAGGTCGCTGAGAACTGGGGGCACAGTCCGGTGGCTTCGGAGAGCGGAGTAGGAGCCAGTAGCGGCTGCTAGAGCGGAGAGGAGCTGCGGCCTGTGCGGCACCGGCCTCTAGTGCTCAGGGGGCCGACCAGTGAAGCGGCATCTGGTGCGGCGAGGGGGTATCTCGCATCGGTGGTCTAGTCCCGCCTCGAGGGTCATCGGCCGGCGGGAGGCTGGCCCCGCCGTGGAGGACCGGTGGCACGTACGACGCATTGGGAGGAGGTGCTGGCGGGGCCCGGCTGAGGCAGCGGAGGAGGACCGGAGTCGGAGCACTGGGCCCGACGGAGATCTGCTGCAGCGGGGAAACCTGGTGAAGCTGAGGCGCCCGGGGGAGGCGGCCCCTGTTCCCGGACACCCGGTGGGGCGGAGTGGCTGAGGGGGCTACCGCGATCGCTGCAGCCTCGATGAGTGGTGTTCCCTGTGCGACCGCGGCCTGGAGGAGGGCCGGTAGCGGGCATATCGGGATCCCCAGGGAGTGCGCCTGGAGCGACGGTGGAGCCCGGTCGCCCTGAAGCATTCCAGTCTAGCTGATGCCGAGCCCTGGGTGATTTTGTGACTCGTGCTGTGGGGCCCTAGAGAAGCTCTAGTGGGACCGGCTGGCCTAGAGCGGGAATAACCCTGGTCTTCAGCACTCGCTGGGGGTCACTGCGCCGCCATTTGCATTGGCCCTTCTCTGGCTGGATCGGCCTGCAGGGCTTCGCGCTTGGACTGCCGGGCTGAGGGCCTTTTTGCTGGGGTGCCTGGTGGCGAGTTCTGGTCTCGGGACAGAGTGGTTCTACCCGCAGTGCCCAGGGGTCTTCACATTGTGGCTGCACCTGGGGCCGGGACATTGGGTCTCCAGAGCGGTGGTGGGAGCAGGGGGCACGGTGATCGGCAACCACGTGCGGGGCGCCATTTTGGAGGAGGCTTGCATGGCGGCGCTTGGCGGCCCGGCCCTATTAGCTCTTGGAACTGGCAGCTGGATGAGATACGTGTTGCAGAGCGGTCACGCGCGCTCTCTGGCCTAGGAGCGGACCTTGGAGCCTCGCCAACTGTACTTTGTTGCTTGGATTGGAGTGAGCCTCGGGGGTATCTGGCTGGCCGGTGATCGCTCTGGTGAGGGGGAGACTGCGTGAGATTTATCCCCCCGGTTGCGGCTCACTCGGAGTCTGGTGATAAGAGGGCCGCAGTCTCGCCGCCATGTCTTCCTCACAGCGTAGGGGGAAATCGCTGAAGGAGGGGACCTCTAAATCGTCGCAGCAGCCGGCATCGCCCGGAGCCAGTGGATCCTCAAGGCACTCGGATGACGAAGCGCCTGCGACTAAAGCATTCATGACTGAACTCTTCGCTTCCATTAAGGAGGACATCTCCGAACTCCGCGCGCAGTTGGCCTCGGATCTCCGAGAGGTGCGGAGGGACGTCGATGGGATTGGTGAAAGGGTGGCGACGTTGGAGGACCATGACCTCAGCATGGCGAATGATGTGCACCAGCTCCAACGGGACATCATCCGCCTCATGGAGCAAAATTTGGATCTGCAGACCCACGCGGAGGACTTGGAGAACCGCTCTAGGAGAAATAACATTCGTATTAAGGCAGTGCCGTGGGACGGAGAGGCGGGGGACCTGCGTGGGTACGTTCAGGCCTTGTTTATCCAGATCCTGGACGATGAAGAGGTGCGGGACATTCAGATGGACAGAGTGCATAGGGTGGGGCTGCCCAGACGGGGAGGGCCCCCCCCCCCGGATATCCTCGTCTGTGTGCATGACTTTCAGATGAAGGAAAGGATTTTGAGGAAAGCTAGAACCATCCCCTCGTTGCAATTTAGAGACCACCGCCCGCAGTTGTACCAGGACCTGGCGGCGACGACTTTACAGAAGCGGAGGGACTTCCGGCCGGTGACCGCCTTCCTGTGGGAGCGCGAGATCCCCTACTCATGGGGCCATCCTTTCCGGATTATATTTCGCTGGGAGAATAGGCTGAGGCAGATCAATTCCCTGCAAGTGGCGAAAGATCTTCTGGGCATCGAGGAAACGGAATCTTCTCAGGGGGTACGTGGCTCGCCTCACCGGAGGCGACGTCGCTCTTCTTCCTGGCACAGGGTGGGCCCATCTCCGGAGCGACGACGACTGGACCCTACGGCTAGTGAGCAGGAGAGGGGTGCTGCAGTGGCGTCGGTGGCCTCCGTCACCATGGCGGACTCCCAGACTAGCTCTGGAGCGGCGTGACCCCGATAACATTGAATGGCGTCGGAGGGGCTCTTGGCCTGAGGTCCCCGGGGTATGATGGTACTTTTGGAGAAGACACCCCGGACCTTGGACCTGGGGGTCACCAGGATGACTCCCCAGCCCCAAATCCAGACGAGTAGGGGATCTCCGAACTGCGACTTGCTGGAACTGATGAATACGAGGTTCAGGTTCAGTGCCTTGAGTTGTGTTTTGTTATTCCTTGTTCTTGGGGGGGGAGGGTGTTGGGGTTGGGGGACTCGACGGGGGGGGCCGGGGCGTAAGGGGGGGAGAGGGGCATGTGGTGGTGGCGACTGTTGGCTGTGTGTCTGGGGTGCTGCGTGTGGGGGGGACGTGTGTTGTACATCTCATTCCTGTTCTTTTGCTTGGGGGACATACCTGATTTGTATTTCTCTGTGGGGGGCGGACTGGCGGTGGGGAGAGGGGAGCGAGTGGTGGTTAGTAACGGTCATGGGGCTGGTAGAGGGGTGGGGGGTGCGAAATCCCAGACTCGGCTGTCTGTGTCATGGAGTGGGGGCTGTTCCTTGAGTTATTATGACTATTAGTATAGGCACCTGGAACGTTAAGGGGCTAAATTCCCCGCAGAAGCGGCAGAAAGTGTGGAAGTACCTGGCGGACCACCATCTGGATGTGGTCGGCCTCCAGGAAACCCACCTGGCCAGGAAAGATGAGCTTAGGCTTCGCCATCGACACTTTCCACTTATATACAGGGCGTCCGCTTCCACTAAGCACAGAGGGGTGGCTTTCTTGTTTCGGGCGTCCCTCCACTTCCAACCAGGGGGGGTGTGTGGCGATAAGGAGGGGCGATGGTTGATGGTGAAGGGGATGCTGTATGGACGTATGGGCACATTTGTGGTGGTGTATGTGCCCAATGCTTCGCAGAACAGGTTTTTGCAGACTTTGTTGGAGAAAGTGGGGGACTTCATGGAGGGTCAGCTGTTCCTGATGGGAGACTTCAATATGGTATGGGATAAAATCCTGGATAGCTCGAGCTCCCAGAGGTCCGGGGCGGGGGTCTTTTCCACGGAGACGCAGCGGCGGGTGGAGGAAATGAGGTTGATTGATAGTTGGCGTTTCCTCTATCCCCAGTCTAGGGACTACACTTATTTTTCCCATGTTCATTTGTCTTATTCCCGAATTGATCATGTCTTCATAAGCCAAGCATTGAGGGGGGACGCCCAGATATCCAGCATCTTCCCGCTCTCAGTGTCGGACCACAGTCTGGTTGTGCTGGGGTTGCAATGGTCGATGGGGGGGGAAGGGTGGAAGAAATGGTATTCCCCCGAGGCTTTAACTCGGGAGGACGCGGCAAGTAAGGATCTGAGGAGGGCCATTCGGGACTTCCTGGAGCTTAACCCGCCTTCGGACACCTCGGTGTATACCACCTGGGATGCCTGCAAGGCCTCATTGCGGGGTACCTGTCTAAGTCTCAATGCTAATCTTAATAAGCAGAGGAGGAAGGAACGCGAGGCTCTTGAATCTGAACTAGCGGTGCTGGAACAGGCTCATAAAACCAATCCGTCTCGGGCGACCCTGCGACCTCTAACTGCGGTCCGTGGGAAGCTTCGGGCTCATTATAATAACAGAGCGGAATTTACGCTCCTGCGGCTGCGGAGGACTTCCTACTCGATGGGGAACAAGGTGGGGAAGCACTTAGCGAGACAGCTGCGGGATAAACGGGAGCGTGAATATGTGGGTGGGATTAAAGATGAAGCAGGAAAGGACCAACACGGAGATAGGGACAAGGCTGCTATCTTCGGCCGCTTCTATGCTGCTCTTTACGGAGGGGAGGACCTGGACCGAACTGCACAATCCGCTTTCCTGGCTGGCCTCCCTATACCCCAAGTCTCCAGAGAGTGGAACGAGCTCCTCTCAGCACCTATATCGGGGGAGGAGGTGATGGACGCTATAAAAGCTCTCAAGCTCCACAAGGCCCTGACGGGTTCACGGCCTCGTTTTACAAAGCGTATGCGGGAGACCTATGCGACTTTTTGGTTACCCTCTTCAATTCCATGGCTACAGAGGGGCGGACCTCGGGATCGATGGCTGAGGCTTTGGTCACCATTCTTCCCAAGCCGGGGAAAGATCCCACCCAGTGCACCTCCTACCGTCCGATAGCGCTCCTTAACCTGGATGCCAAATTGTATTCCTCGATTCTTGCAAAACGGCTCCAAGACCTGATGCCGGCCATTATCCACCCAGACCAGTCTGGGTTTATCAAGGGGCGGCAAACTCATGACAATTTACGGCGGGTGATGCATTTGATCGAAAAGGCCGACCGGTTTAACTTGCCTGCCGTATTGGTAGGTCTAGACGCGGAGAAGGCTTTCGACCGCGTTGATTGGGGGTTTTTGAATTTAACGTTGGAGGCTTTTGGGTTCTCCCCCCACTTTGTACGAATGATTCGGGCTAATTATGATCGGCCGGTATCTAGGGTGTTGGTTAACGGACATAGATCTGATTGCTTTCCCCACTCCCGCGGCACACGGCAGGGGTGCCCGCTTTCCCCGCTCCTCTTCGCGCTCAGCATAGAACCCCTGGCACTTGTGATTAGGGAAAGGGAACGGATTGTTGGCCTTCCCTTCACCGGCGAACAGCATAAGATCTCTCTGTTCGCGGATGATGTTCTCTTGTCATTAGGGGATCCGGTCCACTCGCTGCCTCATGTTCATGAGGTTCTCTCTGAGTTCGAGAGGGTTGCGGGTTTTAAAGTTAACATGGATAAATCGTACATTTTGAATCTGACACTGCCCCCTACCGAAGTGGAACGGGTGCGAACGCTTACACCTTTATCGTGGTCATCCTCATCCCTGCTCTACCTGGGTATCAGGCTTACCCCCACCCCGGGGGGGGCTGTTTGCAGCTAACTTCCCTCCTGCCTTAGCAGCGGTCCGTGGGGAGCTGGAGAGGTGGAAGCCGAAGTTCATTTCTTGGCTCGGTCGCATTCATGCGATCAAGATGGTTCTGTTGCCCAAATTCCTGTATCTTTTTCAGGCTCTCCCCATACCTGTGGAATTGGATTTCTTTCGGCGCTTGAAGACCCTGATGTTGAAATTTGTGTGGCAGGGAGGCCGGGCGCGGCTATCATTTGCGGTACTTCGACGGCCGCGGGGGGGGGGGGGGGGGGGTTCCCCGATATGCACTTATACTATAAGGCGGCGCAATTAAGGGTGCTGGTGGAATGGTCACAGCCCCTCTCGGAGAAGCATTGGTTGCATATGGAGCGTAGCTGGGAGATCCATTTGGGACTTAGCTTGGAAACCTATGGCGGATCGGCCCAGGAATGCTTATATATGCACTCCCACTAGCACAGTTTTAAAAGTCTGGGACACGGTCAACAGAGATGACCGATGGACCACCTTCCCATTACCATTTACCCCTATACATAGGAATCCGTCCTTTCCACCGGCAGAGCGTGATGGACCGTTTACGCTCTGGAGCGAAGGGGGCTGCAGGGCGCTTACCCACCTGTTCCACGGGGCAGATCCCCTTTCATTCCACAATTGCATGAGGGACTACGGGGTTCCGCCCACTGAACGGTTTCATCATATTCAACTTTTGCACTGGGCTACTTCCCCAGAAGTGCGAGATGCAGCCACACGGCAGCTGACGTCCTTTGAGGCGTTTATCGCCCGCACTTCTTGTATGAAAGGGACGATCTCCTTCCTATATAGATTGCTCCTGGAAACTGTAATATTTCCACGGCCCCGTTATATGGAGCATTGGGAGACTTGCATTGGAAGGGACATCTCGGGAGCCAAGTGGGAAGGGTTATGGCGGGATATCAATGCCCATAACCACTCAATCGACCTTAGGGAGGCTCATCTGAAACTTATGTATGACTGGTACCTTTACCCGTCCAAGCTGCATCGTATTTTCCCATCGTCCTCCGATAGGTGCTGGAGAGGATGCGGCTTGCTGGGTGATTTCTGCCATATATGGTGGGATTGTCCAACCATTAAGCCTTTCTGGGCAGAGATTCTGGCTCACATCAAAGAGGTAGTTGGGTACCCGATCCCGGAGTCCATGGACTATGTCCTGTTGGGACTTCGTGATCCTATGTTGGCATACCAAACTAGAGCTGACAAGCGGATTATTTGGCTGTGCTTAGGTGCAGCTAAACTGACCCTGGCGGCGGCATGGAAGAAGCCGACGGCGCCGGCAACCTCATTGTGGCATGCGCGGCTGTGGCGATTGCTGAGTCTGGAGAGGGTGTCCGATATCTTTCTGGGCAACTTTAAAAATTTCATGTTTAACTGGGGCCCCTTGGTTAGGTTCCTTTCACGAGGTCTTCCGTCAGCAGTATGTCCTTCGGCTCTACGAGCGCTACACCTCTTTCAGATTTGACCACAGGGATGTACGCTTCTAGGTATGAATGTGCAGAGAGTCGCCACCATGGGGGAAGGGGGGGGGGTTTGGGTTGGGTTCGGTTGATTTTCAAAGTTTGTGCGACATCTGACAGCTAATAACGGACTTTTGAGAACTCCGGTGCTGCTGCATACACGGCTGGGGCCTGGCCTATCGACTACCGCTTCTGGTGGGGACCTGATACCTGGTGGGCTGGGTTTGACCCTGAAATGTTCCATTGTTGCGAATGGACACTGGCTTTGTAGTGGCTGTGCAGCTTACCCTTCTTGCGTCCAAGTGGTCTATTGCAAGGCCATCCCCGGAGTCCCCCTTGGGAGAATTATTGATCTTGTCGCAATGTTTGATTATTTTTGTGTTGTTTTTTCATCTCTCTCTGCTTTTGAAATCAATAAAAATTAATTTGACAAAAAAAAAGAGTGTTTCATTTGCTGTTTTTTTGCGCACACGCTGCTCAGGTTTTGTTTATTAGAATATACACACTTACATGTCATGTCAAGAAACGTAAGAGTTATAAATGTAATAGTATGGTTTTATATAGCGTTGTTCAAAAAACTAATGGCCCCACTGTGCTTTGCAACCTGCAAAAAACAAAAAACTTTTCACTCACCTTACTCTGCCTGCAGCGAGTCCTTGAGATTCCTGGCTCCAGACTTCAGTCAGAGTAGGGGTCCCACAGCCAACTCCTTTATCCAGTCAAGACTCTGCTCTCATGCTGTTAAGCAGCATTAGTGAAGCATCTGGATTGGCTGGAGCAGGCTGGCTCTGCGCTCCGAAAAGCATTGGAGGCCTTTGCCTACTTTCCAACCCAGCTGTCTAAGACAACTGGGTTGGAGAGGTTTGAATTGCACATGTCGGTCTGACCTTAGCACGGTAGCCAGCCATACCAACATGCGCACTTCAAACTTAAGTGGCCACTCCTCAGCAGTGACGCACTGGCCCCACCCTCACACTCCTCAGCAGTGACGCACTGGCCCCCCCTCACACTCCGTTTGCTGTCAGAGAGTAAAAAATAAAATGATTTTATTACCATTTTCTTTTTCACGCCTTCTGTGCAGCTGTGTCGGGGCGACACTCCTCCGCTCCTATGAAGGAACTGCCACTGAAATATTTGCCAAACTAATAAGTGATGGAATAACATTGGAGGAAAATGAAGGAATTGAAATAATTTAATGTTTTTTTAGATGTGGTTGTTAGGGTAGCAATTATCTAGTTTATTATCAAGCTCACAGCTAGCCATTTTGTTTTACTATGCTATGTCGTCCGCGAAGCACCCAGACAGCAACTGCATGATGCCTTGACTCTAGGAGAGTTGTATAAGATCATACCCTGTCAACAAATAATAACTTTTAAGTAAATGGCAACTTCAGAAAGTTGCCACTCATTTGCCCAAAGCTTTTCAGTGACCATTTATGGTTGGTGGCCACAAGAGAACCTTCTGCCCTCCCGTGGAGAGGTGTGACCAACTCCCAGGAGGGAACAAAAAAGGGATTGCTATTGGAAGGGATGTTACCTCTTAAAGGCAGGAAGGCCAAACAGGGTCTGAGCTCAAATGGCAAGCTTCAAAGGGAAAGCCACCTTTGAAGGGCAAATGGTGGTACACTTCAAAAGAGGCTGCTCTTTTGTTCTAGTAGACAGCTTGCATTGCGGACAGAGAGGGGGGAAACAGTTCCTAAACAAGTTTACCTGTGGGTGTTTAGCTCTCAGATAGCCACACTGTGATACCAGACTCTACACATTGAGAGAGGGGTACTGCCACCCTGAGAGTGGGCAGAATATAGCATTTTGTGATAGATAGATGCCAACTTTGCAGGAAGTCGTCACCCGGCGGGAGGGGACCTGGTAGGCCATTGGTTAGTAGTTACTGCATCCTCCGAGGGAAAGTTGTGGTCTTAAAAACGGCACCTCAGGCACTCTGACCTCAGATCACGTCTGCACTGGAGAGATTACTGAAGAACGACAGCCATGGCTAAGAGAGGCTGCACCAAGACTGGACAGCACCTGCTGATTTTAGACTAGCAAAGAGAGGCTGTGCCTTTGGGGCTAGGCTCAAGCAAAAGACGTCCCTGAGCTCCAGACAGAAGAAGTGACTCCAGGAGTCCAAGGTAACTTATTGTTAAGCCTGGGGTGGCTCCTCTGCTAAGGCGGAGTAGCGTTGCCCCACTGCCTTTCAGCACGGCAAAAAAGGAAAAATAAAATTATGCTAACGCAATGTTATTATCATATTCTTTTTCTGTGCTGGACAGTTTTGTGGGGCGGGGCTGGGCTGCACAGGGAAGAGGAGTGGTGACACCCTTCTAAGGGCGCATGAATGTTTGGCCGGCACTATGCATGTTCTTCATGCAGGCTGCATTACAGCCTGGGTGTAGAACATGCAAATTCTTCTATACCCCATCTGGGTGCCGCACCACAGCGCTCAGATCAATCACAATGCTGCATTGCAGTGTTGTGATTGGCTTCGGTGAGCCTATCGTGCTTCCTGTTTCACCAGAAGCCAGGAAGTGGATGGGAGAGAGGTGGTAGCTGGCCAGCCAGCCGGCCGGCAGGTGTTTATTATTTTTTTTCTCCGTCCTTTCCCCCCTCCCCGTCCCACTACTGATTCGCGGGCGCAGACATAACTGTGTTAAGCGCCAGGCCACAAAAGCGGACGAAGCCTGACTCGGCAAGTTGGTAGCCACAATCGCTAGATCGCCACTGACTGCTGAAACGCAGCCCAGGAGCCCGAGTCTCAATTCTGAAAAGTTGCACCCAAGTCTGCTCGATCCAGGAGAGTCATCAGATTGCAGCTTGGTCACCCAAGATGGACAATAGCCTCAGTTAATGGGAACCGCTGGTTTCGCTGTGATGGGAGACCAGTAGACTAGTGACAATTGTTTTTTGGGTGGACTTCACCAGGACTTTGAGGAATATCAACCCTTGTGGGCCAAATCACACCACCTCGTGGACCGAGGGGTGGCCTCAGGAAGACGCCTGTCTCCGCATCAGCAATCTCAGTATCCTGTATCTCTTGCATCAGGACCACTCCATTAAAGTCTATGGTAGCTCGCCCATAGAACCTGGAACTAGACTGCAGACTGCTTTGACTGCGAAGGTAACTGGGCTAGCAAGCCTTATTCTTCAATGTAACGTGCTCCTAGTCGGAGTTGGTTGCCCAAAGTGTGCCAGAATAGCCGAACACAACTTTATAAAAATTTCCAAATGTTTTCAAAGTAACTGCTAACTGTGGTAGTTGCCAATACTTGTTTTAAATTTGAGTGGAAGCAGTGATTTACTATTTGCTTAATAATTTATATCTCCAGAATCCTTTGGCGGATTTTGTGTATTTTGGTGTTAAAAATGTATCAAAATAAGATCTAATTTTAGAATTGGAATTTTTAAATGTTCTGTTTCTTGTTCAGCTTTTTTGATACTTCTAAATGATTTACACTGGTTAAGCCTGACTGTTTGAAGCCATAGCACGTTCCTTCAGAGCAACAATGTACTTGATCCAACGCAGTATGGCTTCCGTACAAGACACAGCACGGAGTTAGCTTTGATCAAAGCTACAGAGGAGGTACGAGAGGCTGTGGACCAGGGAAGCATAGTGATCCTGATTATGCTGGATCTGTCAGCGGCCTTCAACGCAGTCCATCAGATAGTTCAGCTTGAGGGCCTCAGCAAAGAAAGAGGATCTACAGAAAGCCCTCAGGGCCTGGGAAACGAGCCGCAGAGTCTACGTCCTCATGGAGAATGGGATCACCCTACACAGTGGGGAAGCAACTGATTACAGAGAGGTCATCAATGGTGAGGATGAGAGGAACAATGACATCGTGACCCCCAGCAGTCCTCAGAGGCTCCCTTCAATATCTGGGTCTCTTACATCACTCCTAAAGCATGTAACAGCCTTCCAATCCACATCAGAGCCTCCTCCTCTCTTCTTCAGTTCCGCAAGAAGCTGAAGACCTGACTTTTCAATTAACCAACCTTCCATAGGCAGGGCCAGGCACACACATCTGCTCAGTGCCAGGATACCCTTGCAGGTGATAGTGCACTTTACAAATACACATAACATAACATCTGTTAAACAGCCATACTGAAATCAGGCAGTCACACAAACATCAATCAAGACACCAAAAAGACCTTGATGAATACAAATCTGCATGAAATCACATAAGCTATATAAATAAACTAGCAGCCCGTCCCGACCTTGTCCGGGAGCAACAGGCTTCCCCGACCCCCGCCCCGACATTGTCCAGCAGCCCGGGCAGCCGCCCGGCCCGTCCCCCACCTGCCCGACCCCCGCCTGCCCCCGACCCCCGCCTGCCCTGACGTGGGTCCCCTTACCTCAGCCGCCGCTCCTCCCGCCTGTCCGCTGGTCGCACCGCCGCTGGCCTGACCGCTGCTCCTCACGTCACCGCTCCTCCCCCGTGCCATGTCTTCCGCTCCCTTACCTCAGCCGCCGCTCCTCCAGCCTGTCCGCTGCTCGCACCGCCGCTGGCCTGTCCTCTGCTCCTCACGTCACCGCTCCTTCCCCGCGCCATGTCCGCCGCTCCTCGTCGCGCTCCTGGACACCGCTCCTCCCCGCGCTCCTGACGTGAGCACGCACGTCGCGGCCGGCGCTACTACGGAGGGACTACTTTTTCTTTTACTATAAATTGTTAAAATAACGTTTTTAAAAAAAATGTATATAGCCTATAACCATCTACACACCCTGACAATTCCAACAGTGTATCGGGTGTGTGGATTAGTGCTGTGGTTCCTGAGTTTACCCGCCTCAAAGGCTGAAAGTTCTTCCTTTATTATAGTAGTATAGATACATTTTTTAAATAACTTGGTTTTTTTTATTTATATAGCCTATAACCATCTACACACCCTGACGATTCCAACGGTGTATCTGGTGTGTGGATTGGCGCTGTGGGTCCCGAGTTTACCAGCCTCAAAGGCTGAAAGTTCTTCCTTTATTATAGTAGTATAGATGAACAACACATAAAAATAAAGAGAAGAAGGGATACCCCGACGACAAAAAAACATGTCTACCAACAGAAAATCAAGGAAGGGGTCAGTTTCCTACCTTGGCCTCCAATCAGCTCTCCATATTCCCTGCCTGTGGCCAAAATAGATTCATTTATTAATTAATTAATTTATTTATTTAGTGTTTTATATAGCACGAACGTGACCCGTTAGGGTGTCAGAGCACTTAACAGAGATAAAGCGGTCCCGATTGCGACAATAGCAAGCATCATAATAAACGTATGAGTAAAGAACAATACAAAAAAGTGGACAGGAAAATACAATCCCTTACAATATTATCTGAGACTGAAAGAAAACATTGAATTACAAATTTTCTTTTTACCATCATAGGTATCAGAATCAAAGTTCAGCTGAGCGTTCACCTCAGTAGCTTAACCCCTTCGAGGCTGATGACGAGCTGGGCCCGTCATGGTGTAGCCTCCTCAAACACTGATGACGAGCCCTGCTCGTCATGAACAATGGGTTTTCTTAAAAAGTCAGCATACCAGCAGAATAAGAGCAGCGCGCATGTGGTTAACGTGATAGGGGACTCTGGAAGAGGTTGTATAGATCCAGATGCGCTTCATTAAGGAAGTCTTGAGGGGCCCTCTGGTGTATGTTTCCTTCTTCTGGAAGAATAATGGTTTCAGCACAAGATCTTTTGTGCCCCAGGAATACCTGTCTCCTCAGGATATCACCACTTTCTGAGCTAGATATGCAGTTTTTTTTAGTGTAGCGCTTTATGAGTGAGACAGACAAGTTTTAGTTATATTCTGGCTTTGTAAGGTAGCCAGTTTAGAGTTTAAGTGCAGAGAGATGTGATCACATATTCTAGTGCCAGTTATGAGTCTTGCGGCTGCGCTGAGACAGGCTTTCAGTGAAGCTGTTGAGATCTTGGGTAGTCCAGATAGAGTTGTACATCCATATTCGATCCTCGCAATGACCAAAGCCTGAACTGTCATTTTGAGGTCTGACATTTCTAGGAATGGTTTTAATTTTCTAAGATAGGGCAGGTGGAACCAGGCATTTTTAGCCATCAAGTTGATGTGGGTTTGCATGTTCAGCTTCTCATCCAGCGTGATTCCTAGTGATTTGGCTGAGTCCACTAAAATCTGTGTGCAGTTAAGCACGGTGAGCAATTTGGTCCATTCCTTTATTTCTGAAGTGATTTGGGGGGGGGGGAGTACATTAGTAAGAATTCTGTTTTTTGCTAATTTAGTTTCAGCTGATTACTTGTTAGCCAATGAGTGGTCATCTTTAGTACTTAGTAAGTAAGTAAGTAAGTCAGCACCAAGTCAGACAAGCGGCCATACTAAAAACATGTTGGAAATTAAGAGCAGCTCAAGAGGAAACGCTCATGGGCCTCTGTTGGATCGAGATGAACAACCAGACAAAATCGAAAAATGCCTGGAAAACAACATGTGAGAACGCCCTGTCAGATCTCAAGCTGGAAAAGGCATGGAATACAAACCAAACCTTTGCGGCTTTCAAAAAAGTGTCCAACGGGGCAGCAATGCAAGGATCATGGGTATTAGATAAAGCTGTAACAGCAAAGAAAAAACATGGTTAGATGGTGTTGGCCACGTATGGGAAAATGGAGCCACAACCCTATTTAGTTCATCACATATCCACGGCCGCCCAAAAAACACTTTTAATCCTACGGCTGGGAACTTCCATCTTAAAAGATCAGACACCTGCATGGAAGCAAACATGGCCAACTCCTGACTGCAGACTATGTGGACAAATGGAAGAATCAATGATGCACATATTGTGCATTTGTCCCTCTTTGAAAAACTTGAGACGTTACTACCTACTTCATGTATTTCGTCTATTTCAAAATCAGATCATGCCGCCCGGCCGTCATGTTAGCACTGAACAGTCAACAATTGCAAACAGCTTGTAGGGTTGCTAGATTTTGCCAAAAGGCACTGCAGCTAATACAAAACACAGAGAAAAAGGAAACCAAAGGTCCAAATCCGGATGTGTGAAGTGTAACGAACAGTCACCCTGAAATTCCCTCCATAATATATATCAAATACATGGACTTCCAGAAAGCCTACTTTTTTAACTACCCGACAATTTTTACATTTTATTCCTAAAATGTGTTTTTATGCAATAATATTGTAAAGGTTTTAATCAACTACACACAATAAAACTTACTTACTTACTTACTTACTTACTTACTTACTTACTTACTAGTACTTCATTTATTGACTTGATCTCCTCCAGAAAGATAGAATGGTTAGATACTTTGATGCCTTCATTGAGGCATTCTAGAAAAATATGAGACTCAAATGTTGCTGACAATGAAGAACCATATAGTCCAAAACATTTATAAGATACTTAGGGCCCGATGTAGGTAAAAGGGATTTTCCGATTTCAAAATACCGAGGCGGTCCGAATCGGTATTCTGAAATCGGAAAACGAGATGTAGGTAAAAAAATGCGAATGAATACCGATTCGGTCGGCATCGGTAATGTGAATCGGTACGTTCCGAATCGGCACGGACCGAATCGGAAATTACCGATTCGGCTAACACCGAATCGGATAGTCCCGAATCGGCTAACACCGAATCGGAAATAGCCGATTCGGTAAAAGCCGATTCGGCAAAAGCCGATTCGGCAATCATAGAATCGTAGCCATGAAAACACACCCATGGGGAAAAAGCCCATAGGAATGCATTGAAGAAACCGAATCGGTAAAATACGATTCGGATAATACCGATTTGGATTTTACCGATTCGGATTTTACCGATTCGGATTTTACCGATTCGGTAATATCCGAATCGGTAAAAGCCGATTCTGCAAAAGCCGATTCAGCCAATGAGGTGGCTCCCCCTCCCCCACCCAAACAGGGAGTGGCAACCCTGGCAGGTGCAGCTAATTAAGAAGTTTCTGGAGAGCCAGCCTGAGCTCAACACTCACAGTTAGCAGCAGTGAGAGTAGGAGATTGAGAACTGTAGTGAAGAACATGGCAGACCAGCGCGAGAGCCAGAAGTCCTCCCAGAAGAGGAAGCCGAAGTTCAGCACCACCGAGCTTCAGGTGTTGGTCGAGAAGGTGGTGAGGGTGCACCGCCAGCTGTTTGGAAAGCTGTCCCTCAATGTGCCAGACAGCACCAAGAGGAGGATCTGGGGCGAAATCGCCCAAAAGGTGAATGCTGTGGGTGTCACCCCCAGGTCCGTGGATGAACTCAAAAAGAGATTCTACGACATCCGCAGCCTCACTAAAAGGAAGATGGCAGAGATCCAGAGGCAGGCTGGAGGCACTGGTGGAGGCAGGAACCCGGCGCCACCCCTCACCGAGCTGGAGGAACTGGTCTCCAGCACCATTGAGAGGGAGAGTGTTACTGGAATTGGGACCCTGGACAGCTCTGCGCGAGCTACAGCTACAGGTAAGAAGCATGCGCATCATGACACACCCTACCAGACACCTCCCCATTAGACACAATGCATAGGCAAACCCCAGCACAGTACTGTAACCAACATACAAGAGACAAGCATCATGGTACATGTAGTCAGCAGAAGTCAGCAAACTATGGCAGTGCAGAAACACAAGACAGGAAACAGTGTGACACAGTCTAAGGAGATGCAAGGACATGTGGAATGCTTTAATTGTACTGACTGTAATACATCGGCAATCAGTTTACAAATGCTTCTTTGTACCTAGGGGCACCATCAGGCGGACCAACATTGTCATCTGAGGCATCAGCACCATCTGACACTGCACTCGCAGGGCCGAGCACCAGCCAGGCGGCCCAGGAGGAGGAGGAGGAGGACGGAAACACCCTAGGGCTTGGTATGGAGGGAGAGCTGGTGATAGACTTCGAAGCACTGCACTCCCCACAAATGCCCAGCACACCCCCCTTGCAGTTCTCCCCAGAGAACTCCCCTACAAGGGACCCCCTTCCACCTACACCAGCTCCTGCCACAACCATGGCTTTGCCACCAGTACAACCTGTCCTGGGAGCAGGGGCTCAGGGACCGGCCAGCACCACACCCCCACCAGTGGCACCCCAGCCCACTCTGCAGTCCGGCAGCAGCATTGCCCGGCGCCGTGCCATCACCACCACTGCTGCACCAGCACGGGAGGGCAGTGTATTCCTGGGCCTCGAGGGGAAGATGGTCAAGATACAGAGGCAGCAGGCAAAATCCACGATGGCCTGCCAACGCCAGCTCCTGCAGCACAACCTGCAGATGGGAGAAATGGTAAAGGGATTTCAGGCCTTCGTGGAATCAAACAAGGAGGTGGCAGCAGGTTTAGGCAGGCTAACCACTGCCATTACCCAGTTGTGTAGCAGAATGGAGGAGCAGGAGCTGGTGCGCAGGCGGGATGCCCGGGTACAGAACCGCTGCATGAGCCGCCTTGCTGCGGCAACGGCACAACTGTGCCAGCGCAGCGCAAACATGGAATCTAGCCTGAGTCAGAATACGGCTGAGCTAACAAGGGGAATGGCCCGGATCACCACTGCTATGGAGGCCATGATTATCTCGAACACAGCCTCAAATCCTGCCCTGGACCTGGGTGATGCTGGGGACAGCAGCAGCCGCAGCAGCCCGGCCAGCGCTGCGTCTGAGCCACGTAGGAGCACCAGGCGCTCCGCAGATGCTGCTGGTCATTCAGAGGGGGCTGAGGGACACCCCAGTGGGTCTGGCAAGCGGGCAAAAAAATAGCCTTGCAAGGGCGGGTGAGGCAACCTGAACCTTGGACTTTTGTTTTATTTTCCATTACACCATTTTTTTGTTGCACATCAGTGCAGTAACTGTGTTGCAACAGTATTAAAATTTGTATTTTTCCCAACCACCATTTAGCTGTCTTTGCATCTGTACTCGCTCAGAAATAGTTTTCAGTAATCTCCTCACGTCTGTATCTGCCATCACTTGGCGTACACACCCCAGCTGGCTGTGTCAGTGGCACAGCTTCGTCGTCGTCATGGTCCTCGTAGTCAGACAACTCCACCTCAGTGCCCTTCTTCACCGCAAGGTTGTGTAACATTGCACATACAGCTATGATCTTGCAGCAGGTGATGGGGGTATACTGCCTTGCACCTCCACTCTTGTGCAGGCATCTGAATCTACTTTTCCAGATGCCAAAGGTCCGTTCGACAACATTCCTTGTGCGTATGTGGGCCCGGTTATACCTCCTTTGGCTGGGTGTGGAGGGGTTGAGGTAGGGGGTGAGTATGAATGAGCGGAGGGCATATGCACTGTCGCCTGGAAGAGAAAGGGGTTACATTACACACATGCATACATGTATTCCACCTAGCTACTATGTGCTATGGGGGTCTGATGATGTGTCTCACCTAGGAGGTATCCTTCACCAAATTCGCCAGCCATCAGCCGTGCATAGATGCCGCTCTGTTGGAAAATATAGGAGTCATGGGTACTCCCTGGAAATTTTGCTACCAGGTCTGTGATGGTGCACTTTGCATTGCAGATCACCTGCACGTTGATGGTGTGTGGACTTCCGATTGCGGTATATGTATTCGGTGTCCGCTGGTGGGCAAATCGGAATGTGCGTGCCATCTATGCAACCGATGATTTGGGGAAATTGTGCCATCTGGTAGAAGTCAGCTTTAGTTTGTAGCAGTTCTGCGTGGGTTGCAGGGAAAGAGATGTATTGGTCCATCCTGTGTATCATGGCGTCAAGGAATGTGTGGAAGAACCTTGACAGGCTGCTCTGGCTCACCCCTCCTGCCGCTGCAACTCCACTTTGATAGCTGCCAGACGCTAGCAGGTGTAGGCTGCATAGCACCTGGATGTGCGCAGGGATGGCGTGTGCCATTGGGGTGTGGTGGTCCAAGAATGGTTTGAGATCCCTGATGAGCTCAAGTATGGTGTCAGAGTCCAGCCTGTATCTCTGTAGGATCTCTGCCTCTGTGAGCATGAACAGGGTTATCCTCTGTCTGTAGACCTGTTCATTTCTTAGCCATTCCCTCTGTCCTTCCTGCTGTAGCCGTAGCCGCCTCGCAATGACATAAAAAGCTGCCATCCTGCAAGTTGCAATGCATTTTGGGACTGTTTATATGGGTTGGAGTTGGTTACCACCTGATTGTAATCCATGGTAAATACCGAGTGAATTCTACCGATTCTGAGCCGATTTCGGTGTTTCTGTGCCTCCCTACATCTCCCCCTGTCGGAATCGGGGAATTTCCCGATCGGCGATTCATACGAATCGGTATGTTTTCCGATTCGGCTCATGTCCGAATCGGTCTATCTACCGATTTGGTACATGGACCGAATCGGTGATTTTCCGATTCGGTGTCACTACCGATTCGGTACATGGACCGAATCGGTGATTTTCCGAATCGGTGTCACTACCGAATCGGTACATGGACCGAATCGGTAATCTTCCGATTCGGTGTCACTACCGAATCGGTACATGGACCGATTCGGTCTTTGCATCCGAATCGGTGTTTTACCGATTCGTTACATATCTGATTTTCGGTATGTACGTATCGGATTCTTTCCCATTCGGTACTCATTCCGATTCGGATTTCACTCCGATTATTTATTTTTTTGGTTCCCTACATCTCGATGGCTGTTTACCGATCGGTAAGGGCCAAAAATCGGTATTTTCGGCCGTTACCGATCGGTAACGGCCTACCTACATCGGGCCCTTAATGACCAGTTGCCTGCTCAATCTGCAATGTACCAAAAAGGCGAGACACATTAAAGGCAACATTTTTCCCAAGAGGATTGTGGACTATGAATAGGACATGTTCAACCTTGCATCGCAGAAGAAAGGGGAACCAATCAGTGAATTCATCACCTGACTTTGTTAACTAGTTCAACACTGCAAATTCAGCAAGTTCTGATGAAGATGCCATCAGACTGCGAATTATTGAAAGATGTCAGTCAGAATCAGTCATATGGTGACCATTAATAAAAAACTACTAAAAAGAAATCAAGGAGATGACACATATCAATGATGAAGTAGAAGATTTAGTAAAATAAATTAAAGTGGATAAAGCAGAAGAGTGAAAACAAGCATTTTGGTTACAAACTCACCTACCAAAGAACCATCCCAAGGGACATATCAACAATCTAGATCAAAAGGCAGTCATGGATGCAGAGGAAGAAATCACAGTTCCGACAAAAAGATGTGGGCTGTCATACCCCCATCAATCACAGAGATCACCCTCCAGAGGCTCATACAGAAGTTCACTGTTACCAAGGGAATGATGAATATCTATTTGTGGCGTCTGATAAATAAAGTACAAAAAGAATTTATAAAGTGCACAATACCCTGAGGCACTAGCGGAAAGCACCCCAAAGCAATGACACATCGCCCCGAATGACTAAAGGAAATGGGAAGAGAAAAGCCATGTTTTCAGAAGTTTTTTTAATGCGGCAAGTGAGTCAACTTGCGAAATATGGACGGGCAGAGTAAAACAAATTCCTGTTTAATTGGGAGTCATTCCATGTGTTTTGTTCTAGATATTGGAGCATCTTTACACCTGTGCTACTGAGTAAAAGAAGCAAACCCCAGGTCAAGGCTAAAGCAATCTGATGTTCGGTTATACATGTGGAAGGCCAAAGAACCACTAACACGCCTAAGCAAATTCAAAGCAGCACTTCTTCACAAAGATCTTTCAATTGAAGCTGAGATACACATGATGAACGGAATGTATCTATCTTGGCTGATCGCCTTCTCAGCCTGCCCATGGCTGAACATCTAAAACTAATTGCCATGTTCTACATGATGGGCAAAGATCCGCCCATAGTATAATGATACCCAAAATTCTTCACAACGCTAGGAAAAATGAGACTTGAAAGTACACTTACACATAAACAAGGACACCAAACAGGTGCCTCATCACTACAGAAGAGTGTGATTTTAATTACACACAACAATAGACCAGGAACTACAAGAACTACTATTAGCTGGCAAAATCTTGAGGGCTAACTCCATGGGAATAACCACTAGTGCCTAGAGAACTCGAGAGGGCATTAGTTTGTTGACTGAGCACTCTCAGCCATGCAAACAGTACTAGTAAAGATCGCCGACTAAGAGCTCCCTTTCAGTGTCGGCTGTTTTCTGTGGAAGACGTGATTCGAGTGCCCCGGTTTTGAATTTACTTATTTATTGAATGTGTCCCGGGTATCTTCGTCTAAATTTGAATATCGGGCTCCACACTATACCAGCCAATGAATTTTCCATAGCATAGTTTGGAGGTTCGCCATTGAACGGGACTCCAGCACATTGCCAGGTCTCCCCGTTGGAATTTATTTGGTACAATAGGGGACAAGTGCTACCATGTCTTGGAAGATTGTGAAGCTAATTTATCAAGTGGTCGCTACCACTCATGGCGTTTTTTCTGTCCTGATGATGACCCTTAAAGAAATTCCGGGCTGAAACGCCGTTGACGCCTCTAACATGGCTCAAATCTGAGACAACACTATTTTTTTTATTGTGTATTGTGTTTATTGTTATTTGTTTATTAGTCTCTGCCACTGTTGCTTTGATTTCACATATGTTTATGTTTTTTAGAGTGTATATTATGAGTGTAATTATTTGAGCGCCCTTGTTATTTCATCAAATTTCATTAAAATTATTTAAGTATATTTCTATGTATTGGTTTCTTGTGACATTGTGACACTCACAGGTTTTTTCCCCCTTTTCACCTTTAATTTTTCCTAGTCTGATGGAGTTCTTTCTTATCTCCATTTTGTGAAAGTAGTCAAGTACGTTAATATAGCTCAAGAACCTCTGTTTGGATTATACCGTTGGGCATTGCAGCACCCGCCCAACGAAGAGCATAGCTTCATGATAAAGCATGGCACCTCGGTGGGTGAGAGCTTGTGCATCCTGAAAGGGATGCTGTGTGACCAGTGAGAAGCTCTTAGAGCCTTATGGTGGTCGTTGAAGCTTCCCATGTGTATCAGAACTGCACACTTGATTTATATGAATAACCACTAGTGATCATGCCCAAACACAACACAGATGGCAATGTATGCCTTTGCATTGACATGAGAATACCCAACACTGCCTTTTGAGAACAACAACCAGAATATATTTAATGGACATGATCACACTCCTGTATGGGGCCACAGTATTCTCTAAATTGGACCGCAACAAAGGTTCCCACCAATACAAGTAACACACAGATTACAATACATCACAAAACCCACCATCACCATGCATCTTGGTCTGCTCTTAAACAAAAGAGTAAGCTTTGGAAAATGATCAGCACCAGGACACATCAGGATAATGATTAGCCACATCATGAATGCACTGAAGTACAATGATGACATCCTAGTATTTGGAGCCTTTGTGAACGAACACAACAAAGCTCTTGCTACATGCAAACCTAATTTAGAATACTGCAACACGTTGATTTCTCACAGACCACAAAAAATTGTATGAATACACATTCTAAGACAAAGGAACGGGACCAGACCTGGCCAAGTTATATCCTACACCAGCAGCAGTCTCTCTGACATTGAGAGGGAACACTCACAAACAGAGAAAGAGAGCCTGGAAATAGTGTAGGTGTGCAAAAACTACCACATTTTCATTTAGGGGAAAAGGTTTATCATAGTCGCTGGCCATCAGGCAATTTTACCAATATCTGGAAATCTGATAGCCAAGATGCTTCAGTGAATTGAATGATGGGAAACCTGCCAGCAAGAATACACATACACTGTCACACTCAAGCTGGGAAAAGACAGCAGCCCTGCAGACTACTTGTCTGGACACCCTCCAACCACAATGAGAAAAAACACCTAATCAGCAGAAAAACACATTAACTTTGTTGCAAAACCATGCAGCACCCCAATTAAATGTCCCTTCAGGCTATTACAAAAGCCACTGAAACTGACCCCACCTTGGTGGTGGTCAAGCAAAGGAAACAAAATGAAATCCGGTGGCACATTGACAATGAATGCCTACCAGTAGGTGCAGATACCAAAGAATTATATCTCTTCTTGCATATATACAGTGAGTTAGCTGTAACCTCATGTGGCATTTTACAGCCAAATATAAGAACTGTGATCCGCACTGCTCTTAGAAGGCATGTTGTCAATCTGGCACATGAAGGACACAGAGGGATTGTGGCAACCAAGAGAGCACTATGTGACCGTGCAAGGTTCCCCCAAATGGATCAAATGATCAAAGACGGGCTGCAGTTGTGTCATCAGTGCCAAATGGTCTGTCGTGGAGACAGCCTCCACCTCTCCAAATATCCCATCTCCAGCCTCGCAATTGACTTCTTTAAACCTCTTCAGTCAGGAAAATTTCTGCTTGCGGTAAAAGATCATTATTCACGATTCCCACCAGCTAAGCAAGTTTCTTCAATCAGTGAGAGACAGTAATCCCAGCAATGGATAGAAACTTTGTAGCGTGGGGCATCCCAGGAGTTGTAAAGACTGACAATGACCCTCCTCCAGGCACCACACCCCGAAACTTTAGACACTGAAGAATACCACCACTTTGGCCTCAAGCTAATGTCCTGACTCATGTACTCACTCAGAACCAGGCATCAAATAAGACAAGAGCGCCTACCAGTGCAACAGGCATGAACACAAGGTCACCATCACCCTTCCTGAAGTACCTGACATCGGAGTACATTCGTCTTCCAAGTCTCCTGGTCACCCCTGAGTGGCATAGACTCTGTCCCCTCTGTTTTCAGGTACTCATCTTCAATAATCCACGTTTGGATTCCTACGGACACTTTTTCCTCTTCCAGCAGCGGCACTTTCCTGAAGTCCTCCACTGGGTTCGACTGAGGTTTTCTATGCCACTTCACACCCATGCACCCGGCTTCCCTGGGATAGGTAACTTGGGTACCACGGTATGCACGGGTGGGGTGGTTCTCCAACCTTCTGTCTTCCACCGGGTCCACTGGGAAGGATTCCTAACCTTTAAAATTCTGCATTCTGGTAAAACAAGCTGCTTTACACTCCTTCAAGACTAAGCCTGAAGGCTGCTCTCCACAGCTACCACATGGATAGCTTTCTATGGTTGTCTGAGACCTCTTAAATCACCTTGAGGGTTGTCTGGACTGGTGCAAGGTACCCACTTACATTAGTGGACATCATATACCACGCCATCTTCTCACAGTAGATGAAAATGTATTTGCAAGAAGAAAAAGGGGATTTGCTTTGTCGCTCAAAATTGACAAGTGTTTACAGAATTAGCTTTTCTCTTGTAAAAAAAACAATGTTAGTCGGTAGTGACAAACAGGAGCTCCATAATGGGATCAGGACATAGTTTAATGAATCTATCTATCTATCTAGCCACCCCCGGGGCTTCGTCAAAATAAATGGGGGGCCCTCAGCCCCGGGGACCGCCACCCCTCGGGGCTCCTCGGAAATAGGTGGGGGGGCTCTCAGGCCCCCCGACCCTGGGAACCAACACCCCCAGGGCTTCTTGAAAATAGGTAGAGGGGGCTTTCACGCCCCCCACAGCCCCGGGGACCGCCACCGCCGGGGCTTCTTGAAAATAGGTGAGGGCTCTCAGGCCCCCTCAGCCCCTGGGACCGCCACCCCCGGGGCCATTTTTTTATGAAAAACAAATACCCTGTGTGGGGGGGCTCAAGCCCCCCCCCCCCACACGCACTGGGGACCGCCACCTCCTCAGGGCTCTAAATATTTAAATTGGGGGGTCCGTGACGGACCCCCAACCCCGGGGACCATCACCTCCAGGGCTTTGCATATTGTCGGAGAGGGGCCGTGCGGCCCCCTCCTGGAGCCTTGTCGTGGCCCTGGGGACCACCACCCCCCAAGGCTGGCTCCCGCAGTGTCTCGGGTGCCGACCCCCGGGACATTGTTGTTTGCTATAGCAAACTTGGTTTGAATTTTGAAAGAGAGAGCAGGAAAACCTCCTCTCTCTTTCAAAATTCAAACCAAATTGCTTTTCCACATGGGAGCTGCATCTTAGCAACTTAAAACGCGCCATGGGCACGTTTGCACAGTGGTGAAAGGACGGGGCGGGGCCTGAGTTCACCTGTGAGCAAACACACCCTGTGGCGCGGTTTAAGTTGGGGAATTAATTCTCTTTCAATACTGAGAGTCCCTGAGGGCCAAATAGCCCAACAGGTATCTCCAATATGCGCCAGGGAGCTGCGTTGCAGACAGGTGTTCAGAGGCCACGCCCCTTTTTACACCTCTCTGTAACACAGCTCTCTGGCGCTTATTGGAGGTACCTAGTGGGCTTGTTTGACCCTAGGGGCCCTCAGGATTCAAGGGGACTTATTCTCCCAACTTGAAACTGCGACAGGACGTGTTTACACAGTGGTGAAGGAAGGGGACGGGGCCTGAGGTGACGTGTGCAAACACGCCCTGTGGCGCGTTTTAAGTTGGGGGGAAAAATTTCCCTTCAATCCAGAGGGACCGTGGGGGCCAACTAGCCCACCAGGTGCTTCCAGTAAGCGCCACTGTGCTGCGTTGCAGAGCGGTGATGCAGGCTGTGCCCCTTTTTATACGTCTCTGCAATGGCGCTTACTGGAGATACCTAGTGGGCTTATCTACCCCTAAGGACCATCAGGATTCAAGGGGACTTAATCTCCCAACTTAAAACGGCCACAGGGCGTGTTAACACAGTGGGGAAGAAAGGGGACCGGGCCTGAGGTGACGTGTGCAAACACGCCCTATGGCACGTTTTAAGTTGGGGAAATAATTCCCCTTCAACCCTGAGGGACCCTGGGGGCCAACTAGCCCACCAGGTGCTTCCGGTAAGCACCACTGCACTGCGTTGCAGAGAGGTGGTGTAGGCCGTGCCTCTTTTTACGCAGCTCTGTGGCGCTTACTGGATGTACCTAGTGGGCTAGTTGGACTCTATGGACCCTCAGGATTGAAGGGGAATCATTTCCCCAACTTAAAACGCGCCACAGGGCGTGTTTGCACAGTCGTGAAGGGAGGGGATGGTGTAGGAATGTGGCTCTATATATACTGGACCAAAGTAAAATCAGCCGAACTACAAATTCCGATTAACACACCTGTTATCAAGAGAGACCTCAGTGCTGCAGCTTTGAGGCCAGTACTGATCCTGAAAAATAAATTCTAACCGTACTTACCAGTAACTTGAATTTCCTTCCTTAGGCTAACATTGACTGGTTTCACTTGGAAATTCTTCTGTGTGTGGAGTTTTGGAGCTTTAAAATATTCCTCTAAAATCAGCCGAACTATGAATTCCGATTTACTCACCTATTATCAGGAGAGACATCAGTGCTGCATCTTTGAGCCCAGTACTGATCTTCAAAAGGAATTCTAACCGTACTTACCAGTAACTTCCTTCCATAGGATATCTTTGCCTGCTTTTTGCTGTAAAAGTTTGTGTGTGGCGTTTTGGAACTTACAAATGTTCCTCTAAAATCAGCTGAACTACGAATTCCGATTTACTCACCTGTTATCAGGAGAGACCTCAGTACTGCATTTTTGAGCTCAGTACTGATCCTGAAAAGTAATACTAACCGTACTTACCAGTAACTTGAATTTCCTTCTATAGGTTATCATTGCCTGCTTTTTGCTGAAAAAGTGTCTAAGTGTCAATTTTTGAAACGTACAAATATTCCTCTAAAATCAGCCAAACTACGAATTCCAATTAACTCACCTGTAATCAGGAGAGACCTCAGTGCTGCTTCTTTGAGCCCAGTACTGATCCTGAAAAGTAATTCTAACCGTACTTACCAGTAACTTGAATTTTCTTCCATCAGATATCATTGCCTGCTATATAAAATATATATAAATATATTAAAAAATATATAAAATAAAATAAAAATATTAGAATTTCAATATTTTTTAAAACATTTTTTAAAATTTATATTAAAAAATATGTAATGTAATTTAAAAAATTAAATATCTAAAAATAAATAGTTTTTAAAAATGTAGTAAATCAGTATAAAAATAAACAAATATAACAATTAATACATTTAAAAATTGTCATTTACAAAACCTTTGAAATTCACTGAAAAAATCATAGGTTTCAGACATGTTCTAGTTAGAAATTAGCATTTAAAAAACCTTAGAAATTCACTGAAAAAACATAGATTTTAGGGGTGTTATAGTTAGCTGGACATTTCACTCGTACAAAACCATTGAAATTCCTCCGTTATAGTTAGTAGTACTAACTATTACTCGCGCACCCGCAATCCACTGCTGATGATGTCACATATTACATTATTCATGACATGGTCAGTGACATCACTGATGACATATCAAATGACATCACTGATGACATCATCTACTCATTATAAAATATGGAGTACCATATTTGAAACTATTGACACACCAATACAAGTTTCTAAAAACCCACTCAGTGATTCCTACATCTACACACACATCTGAACACTTACCTATAGATTCACTCATACATGCTAACAAAGATCATTGGAATATTAATAAATATACTTATACACCTACATCGACATTACACACCAGCACATATCCTATTCATTTATGCAGTCATCCTATTCACTTATGGAAACAATTGATCATACTTACATTTACTAAGCTACACACTTATACAAACACCACTTTATTTATTCATATAGATAGTAACTCATAGGTAGTGTCTTATAAAATCACTATTACAAGTATACAGTTTTCGATACAGTCACTCATACAATCACTGAGTCTTATGTATACTTATTTATATACAACAACTGTCACATACACTGCCTTTTATGTTTCTACTTTGTTGGACATGTATCATTGAGAAATATATTTACTCATCACCACACCCATAAAGAGATTCCCTCACCCAAACAACTGTTTCCACATACAGTCTCAACCTTGTATACCTACTAAATCAACTATTTACACATCTTTGGACAGTCACACACCTCCCACCCAACCACACACACATTCACTATCCCATACAAATACTCACTTAACTAATTAATAACTAATTTAGATTTTCCCATAGCTAGTAACCAACTTATGTAGTAGTTTACACAACAAGAGATAGAGTGATACAGATATTCACACAGTTTAATCACTATCCCATATATTTAGTGAGACACTTTAAATTAATCACTTAGACAGTCAATCACAGTGCTACTAAATCCTCCATCCAGACACTTATACATCCACTCAATCTTCAATGCAGATTGCTATATATATATATAATACTTATTTAAATATCGAACCAAACCACATTCACTGGATGATGTCATCGGTGATGTCATCAGTGATGTCACTGAACATGTCATGATTGATGTAATATGTGACATCATCATCAGTGGATTGCGGGCGCGCGAGTTATAGTTAGTACAACTAACTATAATGGAGGAATTTCAATGGCTTTGTACGAGTGAAATGTCCAGCTAACTATAACACCCCTAAAACCTATCGGTTTTTCAGTGAATATATATATATATATATATATATATATATATATATATATATATATATATATATATATATATATATATATATATATATATACTGGCGGTCGCCAGTAGGTAGTTACAGTTAGGATTTTTTTCAATGCAAAATCTCAAAATTCTATTTGGAATAACATTGGCGCCGGTTGACGAATCTGCATGAAAATTTCCTCAAAATGGCCTCGCGGCGCCCCGGTCCTTCCCTGAAAGTTTGGGGGGGATTTGTCAAGTGGGAGCTGAGATAAAAGGGGGGTCCCAAAACGTGTTTTCCCCATGTTAATTTCCATAGGGCGGTCAA
Organism: Lissotriton vulgaris; assembly: GCF_964263255.1. NCBI lineage: Eukaryota > Metazoa > Chordata > Amphibia > Caudata > Salamandridae > Lissotriton > Lissotriton vulgaris. The sequence goes on along the minus strand of NC_141685.1, from coordinate 960,069,542 downwards.
CCTCACTTTTAGCCTGAACGGCTGAATGGATTTCCACCAAACTTGGCAAAATTGTAGGGACTGGTAGCCCGATGTGCCTTTGCTATGTCTCAAGATATGTGCTTCAGTGGATTTTGAATAATTTAGGTTCAAAAAAATATATATATCTATGGCAGCGCCCCGGTACGTGCACCGGGGAGCGCTCCGGGCGCGCCACGCGACTTGCGCACGGAAAGCTGATTGGCTCTCGGGTGTCTGTAAACATTCGAAACAGTCCGGAGAGGCCGCCATCTTGTGTCTCGGTAGGATCGAGACACAAGAGGTGGTCAAAACAAAGGGGGAAATGACCATAAGGGGGCAGGGTAGACCCCCCTGACCCCCTAGGTTTGATGTGGGGGCTATAAAAGGGTCCCGCTGGGCAAAAAAAAAAAAAAAAAAAGTATTTGCGCGGGGGGAGCGCCCGGTACGCGCACCGGGGAGCGGACCGGGGAGCGTCCCATGGGGAAAAAGTGAATAATAGAGTTTTTTTAAATGTAGCCTTTTTTTATAAATTGGAGGTAGTTCTAAAAAGAACTGTTTTATTTCTTCTTTTTGTTGTTTTATATATTTTTTTTTTATTATTTTTTTTAACTTTTTGTACTTTTTTTGGGTTTTCTTTTTTTTTTTTTTTTTTAAAGTTTTTTTTTATTTGCATCAAAGGATCACATAGGCAATAAACAATTCATTTTTTCATGAAAGAAAACAAAAACAGAAACAAAAATATGACAATATTCCATAATTGCATTTAGATAGATATACAAATAGCATTATTTAAACAGTGCAAAGCATAAAATTAAGAATCGATAAACTTGTATTTTGAAACACATCTGCTAAGACATGAATAGCCCCCATATTCTGTCAATTTTCCGTCTGGCCTGCACTCCTCTTGAATCTGCAATAGCGGCTTCCATACTATGAATCTCCTTTACTAAACTCCACCATTCTAAAACTGTTGGTGGGTTCTTTTGAATCCAAGCTCTAGCAACAATTAACCTACCACAAGTGATTAGGACATTCAACAGATCTTTAAACCTTTCCCCCCCACTGATGCCTACGCAAACATCAATATTTGAAAATGAGAAAGGTTGCTCCAGCCTCTCAGTGATAACCTTAGTTATTCCTTCCCAGTATTCCTTGAGGTGAGGGCAAGTAAAAAACATGTGAACAATGTCCGCACCACTCAAATCACATTTAGGGCATTTCGTTTTATCTGAATGAGTGTTATTCGTTGCCCATTTAAGTATCCTTTCAGGCGTAAAATATAATTGACAGATTGTTTTAAACATCTGTAATTTTAAGCTAGAAGATTGAACTGTTGTATTTAGGCTTTTAAATGATGTAACAATTAAATCTGCAGGAATACTCATTGCCAGTTTCCTATTCCATTTCTCCGTTAAAATGGTAGCATCACCGGTCTTGAGATCAGAAAAGAGCTTATAACCCAGACTTATGATAGATTTATCAGCATCCCTATAAATGCAGTCCCATATCTCGGATTCTGAGACTGTAGTAAGTTCTATTTTTTTCACCAAGTAATCTCTAATCTGATAGTATTTAAACCTAGCTATTTCTGGTAGGTTGTAGCAAAGTTTCATTTTATCAAATGCCATAAAACCAAGATGGTCATATAGATCCCCTGAAGTCTAATACCAGAATTTAAAAAACATTTGACAGGCTGCATCATGAAAAATAGTAGGAAAGCCGGGATTGCCCCATAAAGGTGTTTGACTATGAAAAAGAAAAGTATCGCATTTAGCCATAATAGATCTCCATATACTCACAGTGTCCCTTATGGTCTTAAATTTAACCCTTTTAAAATAATTGGGGTCATTCATCCTATACACAAACATATTGACATCTAATCCTAGTAGAAACTTGTGAAAATATAAACATTTATCCAGAACTGCCAAACTGCAGATCCGAGTCATAAATGCTGACCAATAGTAAAATTTGAAGTCCGGAAATAGCAATCCTCCTTGACTAAAGGGAAGTTTAAGCAGTGATACAGCACGCCGGGCTTTTTTATACCCCCATACAAAGCTGCCAATGATACCTTCTAGTCTGGTGAAAAAGGAATTATTGACCCGCAAAGGGATTGTTCAAAACAAATACAAGAATTTAGGCAGAATTTTCATTTTTATTAAATTTATTCGACCAATGATATTGATAGGAAGTTTATGCCATTTCTTAAGTTGCACGGCAGTTTCTTTTAATAAAGGTTCATAATTTAATCCTATGATGGAATCAATGTCTGAGCATATTTTAACACCTAAGTAGGTGGCTATATTGCTAATTCCAGGGACAGGGGTAGTAGATTGGTAATTCATGACAACTTGGGTTTTGGTGGTATTAAGTTTGTAGCCAGAAACTGAGCCATAAATGCCAGCTTCTATTAAAATACCTTTCATAGTCTTAGCGACATCTGGGGTAAAAACTGCGATATCGTCAGCATATACAGTGATATCTAATTTCTCTAATCCATTAAAAAGAGGGCAAATTAATGTTTGACGTTGTAAAGCAATTAAAAAAGGCTCTATTGCAAGAGCAAAAAGTAATGGTGATAAAGGGCACCCTTGCCTTGTCCCTCTTTTAATGGAAAACAGAGAAGAGCATTTTCCCATATATGAAATCTTACCCATAGGATTATCATATAAAGATTGAATCCATCGTAGATGTTTTCCTTTAATACCAAATGCCTGTAATGCGGCCCACAGAAAACCCCACCCCACCCGGTCAAATGCTTTTTCAGCGTCTAATAAAATCATACCGAGTGGGGTGTGTTTAATCCGTGCCGCATCAAAAGCTGATATAGCCATGTTAATATGTGCTGTGGTATCACGCTTAGGGATGAATCCATGTTGTTGGGGGGAGACAAGTTGGGACATATATGGAGCTAATCTAGTAGCCAGTACTTTAGCAAAGATTTTGGCATCACTGTTAATAAGAGAGATAGGCCTGTAAGATCCCCTCTCTTGTGGTGCTTTACCTTTTTTCAAAAAGAAGATAATTTGAGTTAGATTCCATGATCTGGGTGCTTGTTGCCCTTTACCAATAGCACTAATCACATCAACAAATAGTGGTAGTAATTCTTCAGTGCAGTATTTATACAGTTCCAAGGGAATAAGATCTTCCCCAACCGCTTTACCCATTGCAAGAGATTTAATTGCACCCCTAACTTCTAAAGGCGTGATCTCGGCCTCTAATTGAGCCGATTGGTCTGAATCTAAGTTATTGACTTTATTAATATCAATATAATTATTAATACAGTCATCTAAGATAACATCTTCCGGTGTATAAAGAGTTTGGTAGAAAGAAGCAAACTGTTGTAAGATCGATTTTGGATCACAAAATAATTGATTGTTGTCCCCTTTAATTTCTTTAACCATATTAATGGAGCGTTCTTCCGCAACTTTGTAAGCCAATAATTTCCCACTTTTATCTCCCTTTTCATACTGTTCCAAATGATATTTTCTAAGTTTATTAATGCTTTTATCCCTCAAAAGGTTTTTAATTGCTGCTTTAAGCTCAATTAATTGGAAGTTTAGGTCTTCTAAGTTTAAAGCATTGTTACATATAGCATCAGATATCTGGAGTTCAATATCCCTGATTTCATTTAACCTTTGCTGATTTATAGTTCGAAGTTCTTTATTTTGTCGCCAAATGTATTGTTGGGTAAATCCCCGTACGCTAGCTTTACATGAATCCCAGACTATCCATGGTAAACTTGATTGTCTGTTGATGTCAATGAATTCTTTTATATGCTCCCTGAGCTGATTTATAAACATGGCGTCAGAGAATAAGTAACGTGGAAAAGAGAAGGATCGAGTAGTTTTTTCCTCAGTTGTAAGTGTAAATGTTATAGAGATCGGGTTGTGATCAGACGTCACCCTTGGATATATATCCATTGAACATTTGCATTTATCAAGAATCAAGCCTGAGGTCCATATCATATCAATGCGTGAGCACACCTTATGAGCAGCAGAATAAAAAGTGTATCCAGCTATATCAGGATTTAAAGATCTCCATACATCTTTTAAAAGATGAATTGCTGCCAGATCCACAATTGCAGCTCTAGTTTTCCTCATCCTTTGAAAAGCATTTTTTCTTGTGATATCCAGTTTATAATTCATTATACAATTAAAATCTCCTAGCACAATTATCTCTCCCCTCCATCCCAGTAATTCCATATTAATTTGATCAAAGATTATAGGCTCATCTTGATTAGAAGCATAGACTCCGCATATTGTAAGTTTGAAATTTCCTAACTTTATCTGCGCTATCGCCCATCTGCCAGCTTTATCGGTTAAAGTCTTAATTATTTCACATTTAAGCCCTTTGTGTTTTAAGATCGCTACTCCCCTAATAGAAGCATTAAATTCCGTGCAAACTATTGGATCAAATCCTAATTGTTTAATCAATTTTTTGTCTTTATAGGCAATATGTGTTTCAGTTAGAACTACTATTTGCGGACTATACATCCTAAGTTCCTCATAGACAAGACGGCGCTTAATTTTATTGTTTAATCCTGAAACATTCCAGGTTAAGCACTTTATTAAATGCATTCTAAATTATATATTTCCTTAACTATGTAACCTATGTAACCAAAAAAAATAATCACAATCAGTGCCTTGTAAAACATCTTAATTTTTTCTTTGTCATTTTTGTGTCCTTTGATGCAGTTTTTACCCCAAGCCATAACTTCCCTTAACCCACCCCTCACTCTGATATTACCTCCCCCCACCCCGTGTTTACCTGTGGATCCCCCCTTCCTGTTGACTGCCGTTCACTTGGTGGGTGGGCAAAACGCTAATCGGGTCCAGGTATTTATAGTTAGCCCGTACGACACAGTCCTACACATATTCTCATTGCCTCTATTTTAGTTTCTTCAATGTCATATAAGCATACATTTTTGTAAGTGATGAGAAGCTAGAAAAAAAAACCAAAAAAAACCATATCACCTCTATTACGTCAATATTTACTTCACATTAATCCTGAGTTCAATCAATCATTTCCCAGTTTTCCAAGAGGTAATTGCTTTTTCAACCTCATCTACATCCCAAAAAAAATATGAACGGCCATTTTTTATCACTTTTAGCTTTGCAGGCTCTTGCAGATATGCTTGAAATCCGAGTTCTTTGATCGGATCTATGAACTGTTTTAACTTCCATCTTTTCTCTAACGATAGTTTACTTAAATCCGATCTCACAAAGAAGGTGACTGACTCAATAGTGACTGGGGTATTAGGACGTGCTTTCAAAGAGATGGCCTGTCGAAGCAGAAAGTTGCCAATGTAAATCAGAATAGGTCTTGGGAATTTCCCGCTCTTATCTCTCTGGAATAAGGGTAAACGGTGCGCACGCTGGATCTGTGAATCCCAGTCCCAGTCTGAGAGATCAGGAAAAGCCTTTTGAAACAAATGGGTAATGTATGCCCTCGGATCTGCCCCCTCTGCTCCTTCCGCAATACCAAAGACACGAAGATTCTGCCTTCTATTCCTATTTTCCAAATCCTCCAGTTTGGCCTGCATCTGGGTTATTTGTGAATCATGCCTATTCAATTCTGCCTCAGAGCTTTGCGATCTCTCTTCCGTAGCAGCCACTCTCTGCTGCAATTCTTCTATGTCCTGTGATACTGCTCCCAATTTACATGCCATCTCTTGTAAAGAAATTTGAGTTCTGTTGTTGTCCTCTCTCATTTGCTGATAATGAGTTTTGGCCTCTTGTTTCTGTTCGTTTAAGAGGTGTAAAATTGTCTGAAAAGAAGCAGTCACTTCACCCTGCGGTATCCATTCAGTTGCCCCAGTTGATGAGGATGAAGTATTGTCACCCATGTGCATTACTTGTATAGATTCACTTAGTGGGGTCTTTAAAACCTCCGGAGTAGTGGCCTTAGGCATATCACACATGTCACCAATTATGCTGTCACTATTGCTAGTATTGCTGCAGTCAAATAACACAGAAGCTGAAGCAGTATTATCTCCGGTAAATACCAGGGTGGATGCAGAAGAGTGAGGTTGTAACTGATCCATGGTACTAACTCCAGTGCTAGCTCCACTAACCTTTAATTTCTCAGTAAGAATAGATTGGGTAGGGCTGAGTGGAGCATCCGCTTTTGTTTTGTCGGTGGATACAGTGATTACATCATTGGGGCTATTGCCAGATAGACGTAGAGCCATGGTTTTCACACCACCCTTAGCCTGAACCCATTGTCTGATAGGGCTGTTTTCAGCGATAGCCTTCAAGGCATTTGTCTTCGATTTGCCTGCCATTTTAGCCATCTTATTCTTACTTTTCCCCTTGGGCTTTTTAGGTACTGTTTTGTTTTTGTCTTTAATCAAACATAAGGGCGTGTTACTCCCCTGTTCATTGACATCCACATATTCTTCATCTGTTCCACTTATATCTACGTTAACATCATTTTCAATTCCTTCAGTTTCAGTAGCCTCCACAACACAGCCTTTATCGAGGGAAAGACTGATGACATTAGTAGCAATTGTGGAAGTTTTAGCGTTGGTGTGAGTGCTGGGTGAATTCAGTCTTGGAGACTGAAGTGCTTCAGGTTCGATGTGGTGGGTAGAAGTGCTGCTAGTATTGTTAATAGTGGTAGTGCTAACGGTGGGATTTAAATCAGCAATATTCTCCGTTGCCACCATCGCTAAGGCTCCGTTTCCCAATAGATCAGTGTCTAAGGCCCGTACCCCAATATTAACCTGAGCTGCAGGGGCTGTGGTAACTATAATAGCGGCATTTTGAGAGTGCTTCACAGGGTCTTTGAAGTTATTCTGCTCTCTTTCCTCCAAATTTGCAGCATTGCCTCCCATTTGACCCTTATCAACTGCATTACCTTGGTTACTTTTCTGCGCCTTTTCAACAGTGATCTCTGCTGCTGCTGCTGCCGCTGCTGTGCCTGTTCCTCCATTTACTCCATTCTGTATCTCCTGCTCAGTACTCTGAGCCGAGCTCTGAGCCGTGTCCACGATGGTTTTCTTACTTGCTAGTATCTCGTTGATAGCAGTCACCGACAAGGAAACTGCCGAGGCTCCTGCTCTCCCGCTCGCTGTAGTATTGCGCGTTGTCCTTGTGGGAGGTTTCGGCGCCATCCTGCTGACGCTCGCTCTCTCCGACTGGGCTGCTGCCGGTGCTATGGAGGAACGCAGACCTGGCCAGCGGATCGCTGCTGAAGCTGAAGTCGATCCCCGCTTAATCCACGCTAACAGGCTTACCCAGCCCCGCCAAGACCTTGCAGTTACTCGCTGCTGTTGCTGTTGCTGTTGCGGTGTCTCATTTCTTTTGGCATTTCTTTTAGCATCGGCGAAGAAAAATAAGTTTTGACAACGGCTCCTGACCTGCCGTAACTTCCACATTACCCAATGTTGCGGTATTACTCATATAGTCGAGGTAAGATTGCTCCGTGCTCCATGCTGTATTTTGAATTGTATAGCAGCGGTTCCCGGTCAGCGCTGTATGCTGTGTCGGATCATAGCGCTCATAGCGGTTATTCTTTCAGACCTGGACCTGGACCCGGCTCAGCGCTCCCACTCCTGGCGGTGTCAATCCGCCATCTTGGATCTTTTTTTTAACTTTGAAAAAATATATATTGTGCTACATTGGGCTATATATATGTTTGAACCCAAGTGTAGCCCAATGTAGCCCAATGTAGCCCAAAGATGGCCACCAGAGACAAAAAAAAACAAATGTAGCCCAAATATCAGCCAGATGTAGCCCAAATATAGCCCAATGACAGAATGTCACAGAGTGTTCTAAAGGACAACTAGAGCGCTAACAGTCTTACTTATAAACTGAGACTTATAGTTAGGGATTAACATTTAAAAAACCTTTGAAATTCACTGAAAAAACATAGGTTTCACACCAGTTATAGTTAGGAGTTAGCATTTAAAAACCTATGAAATTCACTGAAAACAATATAGGTTTCACACCAGTTATAGTTAGGAAATAGCATTTAAAAAACCTATTAAATTCACTGAAAAAACCATAGGTTTCACACCAGTTATAGTTAGCTGGAAATTTTACTTTCATAAAACCATTGAAATTCCACGTTATAGTTAGTTGGACTCACTATAACTTGCGCGTGTAATGCACTGCTGATGACGTCACATATTACATCACTCATGACATGGCCAGTGACATCACTCATGACATCACTGATGACACCATCCTTGTGACAGAGTGACAGACCTCCTTTCACTGTAACCCTTGAAACACATATTCAAAAATAGAAACTAAAATTTTCAAAAAAAGGAGATACCCATACCAGTTACAACAACCAATTCAGTAATTCCACCATTTATATACACATCCACTAATTCACCAACAGTTCTTTATAGTCACTCATACATATACTCACTCATCATATGTAGTGATACACCTATACATCCTGTAACACATCGACAGTCTTCTAAAAGTTGCTCACACACATACTCACACATGCAAATAAACTATTGATCATCCATTTATTTGCATATACAGCTATACACATACTACCACCTTACTTCTAAGGAAACTTACACATACTTACTCTTTTAAACAATCACTTATAGAAACACATACTTATTTAAACAGGAACTCTTACAATCTCTCACTCTCACTGTTAGAACCGGCTGTCTCTAGTTGGCAGAGGTATACACTTCTGACAAATAGGGACACACCTTTTCTAGTCAGGGCAAGGGGATCACACCCTTTGATAACCCCTGCTCACCCCCTTGGTAGCTTGGCAGAGCAGACAGGCTTATCTCAGAGACTGTGTGTGAAGCATTTATGACCACATACAGTAATAAAGTGAATACACTACAAATGGACACGACACAGTAGTATTATAAAAATAAGGATTTTTATATAAGGCTTAGCACAAGACCAAATAACGACAAAAATATACCACAATCTTAATAAATACTCTTGGAAGGGAAAAATAATAGTTCAAGCGTAGTTTCTTCTTAGCACAAAGTCTTTAGTATCAAAAGCAACTCTTCTTCTTTAAAACACAGTTCTTGCAACAAGGTAACCCACATGGGAGTCACACGACGTCGAGGCAAAGTTAATCCAAAGGTTCGGCGTCGACCATGAGGAGCGCTACGTTGAGCCCGGAGTCACACGGACCCCAAACAACACAGTACCGTAGGAAAGTGAAGCACAAAATGATCAGCGGCGTCGAGCAATCCGGCGTCGCGTCGTCGGTGTCGATCAGGCCTCAGTAGTCGTCGATGTCGATGATGCTGTTGCAAGAGTGAGCAGCGCTCACGGCGTCGAGAGGGTTTCGAAGTCGATGCGATCAGCAGCGGTGCAGACACGAGGTCCCTAGGAGCTGGAGCCGAACTCGCTACTCACTGGCGTTGCTGCTGGCGTCGATCGGGCCCGGCGGCCGGCATCGAGGAAGCGGGACACTGGAGCCGTTACTCACGATGTCGAGGTGGATTCGGCGACGTCCGTCGGCGTCGAGATTGCTGGTTCTTTCAGAGGGGCTGGATTCACAGGTTCCAGCAAATAGCACTTTAAACAGATGAAGTCCTTTAGCCCTGTGACTTCAACAGGAGGCTGGCACTCTTCCAACCCTTTGAGATTTTCTTAGCAAAGCGTGAGAGTACACACACAGTTCCTCTCTCCTGGTTCCTTGGCAAAAATAAAGAAGCAATGCAGGATTCCCCCCAGCAAACAGCACACTGGCAGAAGGGGTAGGAAAGTCCTTGGATCAGCAGGCTTCTTGTCCTTGGTTTCAGGGTTCCTTGTCAGAAGTGATCTAAATTCTTGGTTCAGGGGTCCTTCTCTTATACCCCTTTTTGGCTTTGATCCCTTTGTCCATGCAGGGGGATTTCCCAACATCCTGGGTCTGTTGTGGGTGTAGCCAGGCAGAGGCACCTGGCCTATTCACTGAGCAGGGCTGGGTCCTCAGACGCCCAGCAGGAGGTGGAGCCAGCTTTGTCACTGGCAGGAGCAGAGCTATCGGCCTCCTGGTAGGAGGTGGGGCCAGGATCGTCCATGGCAGGCACAGAGCCATCAGTCGCCTGGCAGGAGGTGGAGCCAGCATTGTATCAGGCAGGGCAGGCTATCAGCAACTACTCTCCCCCTACTCTCAACGCAAATGTCCCACTCATCCCACACTGACTCATTCAGACCTCTGGAGCCACCCAGCTCCTGTCACACACACACCAACCCAGCAGAAACCAGAAATAGTTAGACAAGAAAATAGCCACTTTCTAAAAGTGCTATTTTCAAACCCAGAGTCCAAAAACCATCCACACCAACGGATGCGTAATCAAACCCCGAGTTCAGGGATACCAAACTCGACATTGCACCATGCTCCCCGAGCCCGCTAGGATTATAGCATTAATAATCCGGGCAGCCCATTCTAACTAATGGAGAGCAGGTTACCTCGCAATAGTGAAAAACGAATATGGCTGTAATTCACTATTAGGACATGCCAACTTGGTCAGGACTGTCCTACCTTATGCTTACAATGCACCCTGCCCGTGGGCCTACCATAGGGGTGACTAACATGAAGTTAAGGGAAGGTTTAGGGACTGGCAAGTAGGTGTACTTGCGCAGTCAGCGTGACAGTACTAGACTGCACGTGGGACTGGCAATGGCAGACCCTCAGACATACTTTTACTAGACCGCTCTTGTGGGTGGCACAACATGTGCTGCAAGCCCATGAGCGGCATTTGCATTTACAAGCCCTGGCACTCCTGGTGCACTAGACTAGGGACTGACAGTAAACCAAATAAGCCAAACATGGAATTCAATCAATACAGTAATTTAACATAGGGAGCACTTGCACTGTGGCACTGATCAGCAGTGGCACAGTGCCCAAAGCATATACCAGCAAAAACATCGTAAACAGTGGAGGCAAACATAAAAAATGGAGGAGAGACTCAAGCCAATGATGTCAGGTCTAACACTCACATATACGTACCTATATACATCAATACTCACATATACTAGATTAAAACATATGTAGTTACTGATAAAGACACTAGTGAGACAGTCATTCACTCACTAACACACACATATACACACTCATCCATCCATACAGTCCTGCATATATGCCGTCTTCCAAACACATACAAACAGTGAGTCAGTCATTGATGCATCTATGTGCTAAGTAATACCCCCACCAAACCATAGAGACACTCATACTGATACTTAAAAAAACATCTAATAACCCATATACACACACATGTAGCTACTCATTAACCCATGCAGCCACTTATACACAAAGTGAAACACTGATACAAACATTTAAATATTTAAACAATATTCGCTAATATATGTATTCACTAAAATACACTTAATAAGCCAGTTAACCAATCAATTTTTTTTTTAAAAAACATCCATTAAGACACTTATTTTAACATTTATTCTTCCATCGACCTTTACATATACATATATAAAACATATTTATTTTTCAGAAAGGCACACATTCACTGGATGGTGTCATCAGTGATGTCATGAGTGATGTCACTGACCATGTCATGAGTGATGTAATATGTGACGTCATCAGCAGTGCATATAGTTATAGTGAGTCCAACTAACTATAACGTGGAATTTCAATGGTTTTATGACAGTAAAATTTCCAGCTAACTATAACTGGTGTGAAACCTATGGTTTTTTCAGTGAATATATATATATATTCACTGAAAAAACCATAGGTTATAGACCATATATAGTTAGGAATTCGCATTTACAAAACCTTATTTTACTCACACAAAACCATTGAAATTCCATATATAGTTAGTTGCACTAACTATATATCGCGCACCCGCAATCCACTGCTGATGATGTCACATATTACATCATTCATGACATGGTCAGTGACATCACTGATGACATCACTGATGACATCTCAAATGACATCACTGATGACATCTCAAATGACATCTCTGATGACATCACTGATGACATCTCATTTGACATTACTGATCACATCACTGATGATATCATTCATGTGATAATACGATGAACCTCTTCAGACTCTAATATAACCTTAGATACAATCAGTGTAAACAGACACTCACAGACTGTCACTTATCCATGGAGTTACTCACACACCTAGTCAGTCATGCAAAGAATCAATCACACCTCCATTTCCTCAACTATACAGTTATACAAACTTTACTTATTCAAACAGATACTAACACATATTTACTCTCTTATACAATCCCTGATACAAGTTCACAATGATCCATACAGCCACTCACACATTCACTGGCTCTTATGCACAGTTATTTATATATGTCAACTCTCACATGTACTGTGTTTTACATATGTACTTACTTTGACATGTAGCACTGAGATATCCATTCACTCACCAATACACTCATGCACACAGTCAACCGCCCATACAGCTGTTTCCACATGCACTTTTGAAACCATACATCTAGTGAATCAACTGCTCACACATCTATGCACAGAGTCATACACCTCCCAGCCACCCACACACACACTCAGTCTCCCATACAAATACTTGGGCAACCAATCAATAACCCATATAGTTACTCATATAGCTACTTATCAACACATGCAACAGTTTACAGAACAACAGACATAATGATGCACAAATTAAGACAGTTTAGTCACTAACCCATGCACTCAGTGAGACACATTTAATCACTCACTCATACAGTCAGTCATGCACCTACTAAATCCTTCATCCAGACACTTATACATCCACTCATTCTTCAATATGTAAGACATATTTTAACTTTACAGAAACATACAGTCACTGGATGTTGTCATCAGTGATGTCATCAGTGATGTCATTTGAGATGTCATCAGTGATGTCATCAGTGATGTCACTGACCGTGGATTGCGGGTGCGCGATATATAGTTAGTGCAACTAACTATATATGGAATTTCAATGGTTTTGTGTGAGTAAAATAAGGTTTTGTAAATGCGAATTCCTAACTATATATGGTCTATAACCTATGGTTTTTTCAGTGAATTTTCAAGGTTTTGTAAATGCTAATTCCTAACTATATATGGTCTATAACCTATGGTTTTTTCAGTGAATTTTCAAGGTTTTGTAAATGCTAATTCCTAACTATATATGGTCTATAGCCTATGGTTTTTTCAGTGAATATATATATATATACATACATATATAAACATATATCATCTGTATATCTATATAAATACAAACATAAATGCATGCATACATATACTTATATGCATACAGATGCATGTTATTTACATGAAAGTTGAAAAAACACTAATAAGAGCAAAGCTAAAAAGCCACCTCATTACAAACAGAATGGCTTTAACTTAAACGAGGGCGAGATCTATTGCATTTTCAATGCTTGTTTACTTTGGTTCCATCAAGAAGGCATTCAGATGTGTCACACATTTGCCATAAATTCTGAATGTTAGCACTCTAGTTGCACATTAGATCACTGTAGTAAAGCTACTGCTCACCAGGGACGTCTGCTGCTGGTATTCAAAGTGCATGTTTCAGTCTGCATGTCACAATTTTTTTAATGAAATAGAAGAGGATTTGAGAAGTCACTCAAAATGATCCCTAATTTTTCTTTCTGAAGCACTAATCATACTTTCTATGGCAAAATTAACCCCCTCATGTTGTTCCTTTTTAAATTGAGTGTTTTCAGACTTACCACTTCATTCCAATCAAGATGGCTTCTGGTGTGCCATACTTTTGTCATAAGTAAGACTGTTAGCGCTCTAGTTGTTCTTTAGAACACTCTGGGACATTCTGTCATTGGGCTATACTTGGGGTACATCTGGGCGATATTTGGGCTACATTTAGGCTCTTTTGTCTCTGGTGGCCATCTTGGGGGACTGTATGTCAGAATTTTTTAATGAAATTGAAGAGGGTTTGAGAAGTCACTCAAAATGTGCCCTAATTTTTCTTTCTGCAGCACTAATCATAATTCATATGGCAAAATATACCCCCTCATTTTGTTCCTTTTTAAATTAAATGTTTTAAGAGTTACCACTTTATTCCAATCAAGATGGCTTCAGGTGTGCCATACCTTTGTAATAAGTAGGACTGTTAGCGCTCTAGTTGTTCTTTAGAACACTCTGGGACATTCTGTCATTGGGCTATACTTGGGCTACATCTGGGTGATATTTGGGCTACATTTGGGCTCTTTTGTCTCTGGTGGCGATTTTGGGAGACTGCATGTCAGAATTTTTTAATGAAATAGAAGAGGATTTGAGAAGTCACTCAAAATGTGCCCTAATTTTTCTTTCTGCAGCACTAATAATACCTTCTATTGCATAATATACCCCCTCATTTTGTTCCTTTTTAAATTAAATGTTTTAAGAGATACCACTTTATTCCCATCACGATGGCTCCAGGTGTGCTATACCTTTGTAATAAGTAGGACTGTTAGCGCTCTAGTTGTTCTTTAGAACACTGTGGGACATTCTGTCATTGGGCTATACTTGGGCTACATCTGGGTGATATTTGGGCTACATTTGGGCTCTTTTGTCTCTGGTGGCCATTTTGGGAGACTGCATGTCAGAATGTTTTAATGAAATAGAAAAGGATTTGAGAAGTCACTCAAAATGTGCCCTAATTTTTCATTCTGCAGCACTAATCATACTTTCTATGGCAAAATATACCCCCTCATGTTGTTTCTTTTTAAATTAAATGTTTTAAGAGTTACCACTTTATTCCAATCAAGATGGCTTCAGGTGTGCCATACCTTTGTAATAAGTAGGACTGTTAGCGCTCTAGTTGTTCTTTAGAACACTCTAGGAGGCTGCAGTAGAACACAAAGGAATCAACTGACAGTCTCTGTCCTTGTTGGATGTACATGTTTTACTGAGAATGTCAGACTTCATTTTCACATGACTGAGAAAGATAATGTGAATTTACAGAAAATATGCTTTCAGTTTAGCTTATAGATCCCCTTCCAAACCACTGTGGGAAAATCATGAGATATTAGTTTTCTTTCAAACAATATTCATGATATCACAGCAGAAGGTTTTTTCACATGGTAAAATCACCTTAGAACCCACCACAATTCCTAAAACGAGTATGGTACCATCAACAAATGATTTATAATGTAACTAAAGTCCTAAAACCCTCTATTAACTACAATGCTTTTTAATGAGGTGCTATCATGTATATTGGTCCCAAGATGGCTGCCAACACTTCTTGGATGAAGTGCTGACAGCCAATCAGATCAGATGTGTGGTTAGGCTCCGCCCAGATATATATCTTTTTTTGAACCTAAATTACTCAAAATCCACTGGAGCACATATATTGAGACCTAGCAAAGGCACATCGGGCTAACAGTCCCTACAATTTTGCCAAGTTTTGTGCAAATCTATTCAGCCGTTCGAGCTAAAAGTGAGGCCAACCGCCCTATGGAAATTAACATGGGAAAAACGTGTTTTGGGACCCCCCTTTTTTCTCGGCCCCCCTTGATGAAACCCCCCCAAATTGTCAGGGGCTGCTCAGAAACAAAATGTTCCATTTTCCTGAAAATTTCAGCCAATTCCGTCCACAAACGCCAAAGTTATTAGACATAGAATTTTCAAAAATCCCATAGAGAAAAAATCCTAACTATATATACCTACTGAATTGAATTGAAGAATAATTTATATTGCGCAGAACAATAACCCGCAGGTATCAAGGCGCCTAACAGAAGATCAGAGAATGATCAGGAAAACTTAGGACCCTAGACATAGGCTTGCTTGAAGAGAAGGGTTTTTAAGGCAGTGCGGAAGTTCTGAAGGGACGGGAGAGATCTCAGGTCCAAAGGGAGTTCGTTCCACCACTTAGGAGCAAGGGTGGAGAAGGCTCTGCCTCCCCACTTGGCTCTTTGTACACGGGGGGCTGTCAAAAGCAGTTTACCAGAGGAGCGCAAGTTCCTTCGGGGGACATAGTGGGAGATGATGGATCCTATTCCAGTGTCACTCTTTTTGGCGATGGCTCTATAGGTCATACAAAGGACCTTGAACCGGATTCGATATTCCACCGGCAGCCAGTGCAGTGTTTTCCTGGCTGGCGACCGCCAGTAGGTAATATATATATATATATATGCGACTTTAGAAGGAAGAGGTGTGTCATGTTGCGCCAATGAGGGGAGAGGGGGGAGAGGTGTGAGTGTTCTAAACACGTTGTACCAATTCCTGTTGAGGCCACAAAGCTTTTGCTTACAGAACTGCAAATGTGAAGCATGTTTGTGATTTAGAGTTAGATAGAGAACACCAGAAGTAAACAAACACGCTTTCACAGAAAGTTTAATGTTAAAAAAATACATACATCACATTTTGCTTACTTACTAAAAACTTTTCAAACATGTAATTTCCAAGATCCACATGTCCCTTTAAAATATTGCCACATTCAGCCATATCCAAGCTTCTTACAAATTAATATGTGGAAAAACGCACATGATGTATAAAACAGCGTAAAACCAAAAATGTATCTTTTCATATTTTTTTGTGATTATGTTAATGTGTTGTTTTTTGTAAAATAGGCTATTGACCTTTTAAGTGAGAATCATTATTGTAATTGTATTTATAAAGCGCTCACTATACCATATGAGGCATCGAAGCAATTTTCAACGAGTAGCACACTACTCCGGGACCTAAAAGGATTAATGGTGGATTAGTATAGGAAATATAAGTTACTTTGAGCAGTGAACATGTGAGTCTGTTAGTGGGATTGAATAGGATAATGAAGTGATAGAAGAGGGAAGTCTAGAAAGTGTGTTTGAAGATCATAGTAGTAAGATGAGGTTTGGGATGAGTAAAGTAGAGATGTAAGGAGAGAAGAGTCTCTAGAAAGGGATTTGGGAGATCGTAGTAGTAAAATGGGGTTTGGAATGAGTCAAAAGGAGGGATACAAGAGGGTAGAATTGAGAAAAAGTTGTTCAGGAGATCATAGTAGTAAAATTAGGTTTGGGGTGAGCCAGGAGAGCTAGAGGAGGGAAGAGTCTAGAAAGGGTTATTCTGGGGATTACAATAGTAGAATGAGATTTGGGATGAGTCCGAGAGTGGAGGTAGAGGATATATTGAGAGAGGTATAGGATGAGACAGAGAGTAGTGCATAGGAGAGAGTGAAAGTTATTTTTTCCATTCTTTTTACTACAGAAGGAGTAAGCGCATGACATCACTTCTTGTGACGTCACTTCCTGCGACCTCATTGTGATTTCATATGATTGAGAGGCATTGGCAGAGCTGGGCGTACACCTTTGTTTTAAGAGTAGCAGGTGCTGCAGGCCAGACCTGGTTTACTTTGGTAGAGCTTTGTGAGGGTTTCAGTTATGGAATGGCACAGAGTGCTAAAGGTCAAGTTTGATGGGCACTGAAAAAGTTGATGGGTTCAGGTTTGGAATAGCAGGGCATGCTGCATATCATTATTGAAGTCCTGAGGTAAAGTCATGTCTTTTGGTTTGAGTACTGGAATATCAGGGGGTTGCTGCAAGTCAGGACTGGCGTTCAATGACAGATATCTGCATGGTCGGAGAATTTGAAAAGCAGGGAATGCTACTAGTCAAGGTGGACGTGGACGTGGACTGGAAGATATGTGATTGCTGGAGAGACCTTTGGAATTCTTTTTTATTAGGTCGATCCTAGCGCAGCGCGCATGCGCTGCTCCGCTCGACTTTAAGTAAGGGCTTTTAGAAATCTCACCACACGCTCTCGTGTGTGCTTTTAGTTTTGTCCCAGGCTGTTGGCGTTTGCCTGCGTCTTTTTAACACAGACAGCACGCAATTGGCCAAAGGCTCTTTTTGTCCCACCCATGTTCACGCCCACGGCCTAATGCTTGTGGTTACGCGCAGCAGCAGCACATGTTTCCAATTATCGTGCCCAGACGCGGGCGCGATTATTGGAAACATATGCCTCTGCTCGCAACTGCGTGTGCGCACACACCAGCAGCTCCCGCATTTTGCTTCCCATGGCTCCCAGTATACACATGCTGATATAATCATCCAACCCACTCTCAGTCAATCTTCACCCCCAACAAACTCGGATCCTCACCATGATGGATCACACCCATGCTGATCTAAAGTGTTCCAGTTCAGACTGGGCTTCAACATGCAACTCGTAGTTCGGTTCAGCTAAGGTAAACTGAACTGCAACTCCAAGCTATATTCATTTCATTTTCGCGAGCACTCCACAGCCCCTCTCTGCCTGCAGCGCATAGCCCCTCTGTCTACAGCGTACAACCCCTTACTCTCTTCTCGTGCTCATTTCACTCTCCCATATCCCTGATGCCCCTTCTTTGCCTGCTCTCTAAACCCCCTTCTCCACCGCTCTATCCATGTGCCTCGCACTCTCATTCACCTATTTTCTCTACCGCCTTCACTATCTTTTGCCCCTCACTGCTTTTCTACTTTTCTTTCACCCTACTCTGAGCTCTGCCATTCATTACTGTCTTAGCTCGTTTCACCTCCCTTCTTTTCTACTTACCCCGCCCCTCCTATTTTCTTGCCATACCTGGTTGCACTCTCTCCTCTACGCTGCTAGTAATACCCGATGCCAGCTGGCTCCGCCCTGCCCCCGTCCCTTTACCTCCCACCTCGACGGCTGCGATTCATGCTCCTAGTTCTGTCTGCCCCTGCTACGTCACCTATCCCCCCGCTGCAAGCGATGCACCCCCATCCCCCCCGTTCGCCGCCTTTTGCTCTATGGAATGGCCCAGGGAGGCCAGTTGTGCCACCTCCTCCGTTGCTACAGTTATACCCCCTCTTTGCTCTATTCTCCCCTCCCCAATGCTGTCTCTGCTCTGATGCTAATCTCCGAGCAAGAACATTGTGTTCTTCTCCTCTCCTCACATGCCCTAAAAGCAGAGCAAAGTGTTCAGGAGCATGGTGCCCTCCCTGCATACCCCACCCCCGCCCTCCTCCCCATTCCTGCTTCCCGTTTTGCTGCACAAGCGACTGTGTGGACATGACAAGCATTGCCACATAAAATCCATAGGGTGCATGGAATGTTAGTCTTTCCACCAATGGGTACATTAGTGCCCAGAATGCTTACATTGATCTGTCCCCTCTCCCATGTCGGGCCACTTGGACTGCTAATGATGGGCTTCGTCCTCTTTCTCTTGCTACTCTTCCCTCCATCCTTGACTCCAGCCTGGGCTCCTTTCTTCCATCTCTGCCATACAGCGCTCCCACTCTGCAGCCCCCAGCCCCAACCACCCTTTCCGTCTCACCCTTTTTACTTCACAGCTGTTTCGAAACCCACTACTCCATTCCCTGTACCTCCTTTATATTGCCCAGTTACTTTCTATCTCCCACGCGGCCTTGGCCTTTCCTCCACCAATACATCCTCTACTTCCCACGTCTACATTGTTTGATGGTCCTAGTGAATTCTCTCCCTTGCCCTTTCCCGTCTGTCGATCCATTCCTCCGGCTCTTACATTTCCTTTATTTCCACTCTCCGCCCCTCAGGGGACCAGCACCACCAGTCCATGCTGTATGATCTCCAGTTTTACTGACCATGACATCTTGACTTTGATATATATTAGGAAAATAAGGTGATCATGCTGTTCTCTGGTCCAATACATGTGGTTTTCTATGCGATTGCACAAAAGGTGGGTGGCTTTCTCTTTAGTGGGAACAGTGACCTCCCTAGGGTGCAGAAGAACCCTGCAAAGCTATTTATGGTCTAAGTTTGGTGACTCTGCTTTGCCCTCCTCCATGTTCCCTACATTAATGCCCTGATGTAATTGCATTATAATAGATACTGAGCACTAGCAACACAAACTCCCTTTAATAGGTCTTCAACTACACTACAGCTGTAAATTGTTGCAATTGGTAAAAAAAAATATTTAACCAAATACTACTTGCACCTACCAAAGGCGAGACCTATTGGCTATGCCAATGCTTGTTATTATAGCCTTATAGCCCTCTGTCAAGGGCTATCCCAGTTGTTAAAGGCCCTGAACACGAGTTATAACCTATAACAAGGGAGAGGACCTTTAACAACTGATACAGCCTGAGGCAGGAGGGCTAAAAGGCTATTAGAACATTCTGCCAAAAAATGGCAGAATGCACTAAATTAAAAAGCGACGAACATGAAAACAATCATTGAAATGTTTGAGCTCTGGGCTTATGCCAGCCATTATAAGCCTGCACCACTCCAGTGTCTTCAATGGAGCTCTCAACATTCCTTTTTTCTAATACACATTAAGGACAACAATGTAGTACAGATTGCACCTTACTGCCTTAAAGATCTGCACACTAGTGAAGGTAAGATAGTAAAAAAGAACAGGGCAACTTCAATAGGATTGTTCAAAAATGATGACTTACATTTTTTTGGGCATTATGGTGGATAAAAGCGGGGTTACTGTGGGGGTTAATATGACATTTGAGAAGGAAACCAGAGGAGATTTATTTTTATATATATCAATAACACATATATTGATGATTAAAAAATAAATCAAGCCTTAGCTAATTTACTTTCGGTAAAAGTGGCACGGGCATTGCAAAATATATCATGCGAACACCGTACCTAAAAAAATGAAAAACGTGTGCGTTGTACCAAATTGTTTTTTTTGTTCTTTCCATAAAGCAGAAGAGAAAATCACTGTTAAGGGATCAATGTCCACGTGTGTCAAAATGAAATGAGATGAAATGAAATGAATTGATGCCTTTATTGCTTTTTTTCCAGAACAATGTATTTAAAGTACAGAGTGGTATAAGACAGCACATTGACACATTGGTGTAAATATGATTGGCATATTGACCAAGCAAAGTGATACAACACAATCAAAGCAGACAAAAAAACACAATCAATTATCACAGCCCGGGCAATAAAGGGTATAGTAATAATTAGATTATGTAACCAGCTGTGCTGTGTCAAGTAGAAGAGCAGGTTAAACACATAATGTGACTGAAATGAATACATTAACAACAGCCTCTGCCTGTGGATGAGAGGAAACGAGATAGGTTAGAGAGAAAGAAAGAAAAAGAATAACAGAAAAGAAAAAGAAGGTGCGAAAAGCAGGCAACCATGTGGGAGGAGGCCCTTGTTCCTGACATGTTCTGATGCAGTACAAGAAAGGAACACGTGATTGAAGCCTTTATCTACAGAAACCTTCAGTGGAACAGTTGCAATGGCTTATAATTATCAATAAGTATTATGAACTCAAAAAATAGCAATTGCGGTTGCACACTTTTTTTTTTAAAAGAATGAATAAATGGAATATTTAAATAACGATTTTTACGGAATTCCTATGTAAATGTTTATTAAAAGTATGAAAAGATTTTAATATTATTATAATGTTTAAATGAACTTATAAACAGGGCTTTAAGTGGGGCGGGTCCTACGGATGCTGAGTGTAAGCAGTTCTAAAAAGTAGCTATTGAGACGGGTCCCCATCGAGCTCTCCATTTTTGTCCTCATCCTAAGGACAGTGCTTTAAATGGGCCGGTACTGTCCGGTACTGAGCACCAGCATTTTTATATTTTGAGAAGGAGAGTGCCGGCACTTCTCAAGAGAAATGTAATACTTTTAATTGGAGAGTACCAGCACTTCTCAAGAGAAATGTAATACTTTAATTGGAGAGTACCAGCACTTCTCAAGAGAAATGTAATACTTTTAATTGGAGAGTACCAGCACTTCTCAAGAGACATGTAATACTTTTAGTTGGAGAGTACCAGCACTTCTCAAGAGACATGTAATACTTTTAATTGGAGAGTACCAGCACTTCTCAAGAGACATGTAATACTTTTAGTTGGAGAGTACCAGCACTTCTCAAGAGAAATGTAATACTTTTAATTGGAGAATACCAGCACTTCTCAAGAGAAATGTAATACTTTTAATTGGGGAGTACCAGCACTTCTCAGAAGCAAGCAGGTACTCTTGTAAAGACTACCTGCACTTCTATTTTACCATTTCAAGCACTGCCTAAAGGTGAAAACATGTCTTGACTCTGCAGCAGTACCACTGCTCAAAGCCTTTGATGTAACTTCAGAGAGACTCGTTATAGTTCTTTCGTAGTTTCTCTATTTCCGAACTGAAGCCTTTTCAATATTCTATGCAACAAAGCTATAGTTGTTGCTTGTTTATCTTATGCAACTATCAACCATTGACAAAGCCAATAGTCCTGGCTTCTTGTAGGTGCAATGTTACTAGTTGTATTATATATCTGGATGCACTGACAGAAGCAGCAAAATACCAGTCGGGCGGGACACTATACTAAGCACAGATTTTGAGTCTATGTGTTTTAAGCCACACCCTTAATTACATTGACCACATCGCTTTGGGAGACCTCCCCCACCCCAAGTTTTTTCAGCCCACTTAAAGCCCTGCCTATAACTCTTAACAAATTATGTTTTGATAGCGACCTGTGTATGCTTTACGTATATGCAACGACAGATAATGCTGCACATCGGCTCAGGTGATGGCAAGTCCTCTTAATTGAAAGGAACGGGGCGGGGTTTGCAGGTAACGACTAGGGCATATTGCAGAGTTATGTGTGGGTCAACACTAGGAAAGCTGTGTTTGCAGGCCTGCATTCAGGTTCATTGACAACGCTATGCATGGGTCAGTTCTGGAGAGGCGAAAGGCTGCACTTACTGGTGCATCGGCAACGCTGCGAGCGGGTTCCAATTCTGCCGGGGCAGAGGGTAGTGCAGGTCGGTATTGAGGTACATGCATGCATTGCATTACCAGAGCAGTGTGCAGGTCCTGTTATTTGAATATGTCATGCTGCAGGCCAGGATCGAGGTGTATTTCCAGAGCTAGGAATGTGACCCTCTTTCAGTGGTTAATTTGAGCCAGCGCTTTCCGGTGCTCAGCACCGGGCACTTAATTGGTTTACGGTGCTGGACACTGTTCTAAGTATGGTGTTGACAGCCTACCACATGGTGGCTGCTCATTTAATTTAGAGATGAGCAGAACAACGGTTGTTTCGGAATACAATATACATTAAAATAGTGCTAATACCTGCCTCCCCAGCCATTCCTTTAGATTTGGGGACCTGGAATAACTTGACTGTCGCCTTTACATGCGAGAGAGATGGTTAGTAGTTGTTTAGGCAGCGACCACAAGGGCAATGTGTGGTGCAAGCCTCAGTGGCCTGGTCAGAGCCCTGGCACTTAATATTTTACAAATTAAGCACTAGGGCCTCTTCTGAACGCTGCAGGTCACAGCCCAGGTACGTCACTACACTTCCCTGACGCACCTTCCCTGACGTTGCACTTTTAATAATTCCCCTCCACACTTTTAAGCTTTGTGTAGAGGCACTGCTTTGATGTATTAATTGCTTTCCTATATCATTAAAAAGGTAAGGTAAAAATCCCGAAAATTCTCATTTTAGTTTTCAGAAATAAAAAATAGAAAATTGGTGACGGAAAAGCCGAAGCACGTGTCTCACCTGAGGCTGCAAGTGTGTAAAACGGGTGCGGCCAATGCGATACCTCTGTTCTCTGGGTTCAATCCAGGGACTCCTCCGGTGCAGCCCGGTACCGTCGGCCCCGCGCTCAGTGCGAGCTTTCCAAGAACTGAGGCTGGAGTTTCTCGGACGCTCCGTTTTCCCCCCTCCCTGCGAAATGGATCTTCCGTCCCGGAAATGTGACATCCTGTGAAAATCCAGCTTCGCTGGACGCGCTTTCAGAGAGCCCTGTTCGCGGGATTGCCCCATTCATGCATTTTACCCTAGCTCTTATTTGGAGTGACGTCTAAACAAATCTTTCCTTCTAGCTGCATCCTCCAGGACTTGTCCTTAGAATTATGTGGGCACAGCGGTGAGATATATGCTGTGGGATGTCGAGGCTTCTCACTAAATATGCTGTAGAGCCTCAAGGTTAGGACTTTAAGTCGGAAGAAAAACGGGGGGATCCTCAAAGGGGCGTGGCCGACGTAATTAAGGGCGGGGCTTAAAGACGCTCAAACTATAAACCTGTGCCTAGCATAGTGTGCCGACTGGTATTTTGCTGCTTTCTGTTATTGCATCTAGATATATAACACAAGTAACGTTACACATACAATAACCCAGGAGTATTGGCTCTGTTAATGCTTGTTAGTTGCATAAGATAAACAAGCAACAACTATGGCTTCGTTGTATATAATATTTAAACTGCTTCAGTTTTGAAATGATGAGACTGTGAAAGAACTATAGCGAGTCTCTGAAGTTACATCAAAGGCAGTGAAGTGACTGCTGCAGAATTAAGATATTTGTTTTCATCCTGAGGGTGAAGGCATAAATGGACAGCCCAATAGGAACCCGCCTCAGCACCTGCTTTTTAGAACTGCTTTTTAGACCTGGCCCACTTAAAGCTGTTCAAGGTAAAAGTTTGTGGCCTCTCAAATACTGAAAGTCTCCGGTCTAGGCTCTCTGTAACTTATGGGTGAGATGTTAGATAACGTGGTGCTAGCAAGAGCCCCCACCCTCTTTTAATAACATATACATTTTGTTCAGTGCATCCTCCTCGGGGACCTGAACTTCCACCTCGAGAACAACAACGACGCCAACTCCGCTAGCCTGATCGACAGCCTCGCCAACCTCGGCCTCAGACAACTCGTCACTGCACCCACCCACGCCGCCGGACACACGCTGGACCCCGTCTTCTCCACAGGCTTCCACGTCACCTTCGACCACACCTCCGAACTCCACTGGACCGACCACCGCTGCACCCATTTCACCTTCAAGAAACCAACCACACACCACCGCACCCATTTCACCTTCAAGAAACCAACCACACACCACCGCACCCAACAGCTACCTCGCCGCTGCTGGAGCAAAGTCATCGACGACCAGCTGATCACCACCCTCGCCCAGAACCCACTCACCCACCCCACCAATCCAGACGCCGCAGCCCACAACCTCAGACAGTGGATCGACGACTGTGCCAACACCCTCGCCCCGCTCAAGAAACAACAGCCATGTCAGCAAGAGAGCCACCTGGTTCACCAACAAGCTCCAGACTTCCAAGCGCGCATGCCGGAAACTGGAAAAGACACGGCTCCACGAATGCACACCGGACAACCACGCAGCCCACAAGGACGCCACCCTCAGACATTACCCCCTCATCAGATTAGCCAAGAGATCCACCTTCAAAAACCACTTAGATAACAACGCACACAACAGTAAAGAGCTCTTCAGCATCATAAAGGATCTCTCCAACCCCATCGCAAACACCAACGACATCCCACCCTCACAAGAACTGTGCGACTCACTAGCCCTCTTCTTCCACCGCAAGATCGCTGACATCCACGACAGCTTCAACACCACGACCGCCCCTACCATGCCAGCCGCCACCTACCCTGCGAACACCACCAGCGCCAACCGCCTGACCTCCTGTGCCAACGTCAACGACTACAAGACATGCAAGGTCATGAACTCCATCCACTCAGGATCTCCATGAGACCGTTGCCCACAAGACGTATTCAACAGAGCAGGCGCAGCCATCACCCCCAAACTACAGAAAGTCATCAATATCTCCTTCAAAACAGCGACATTCCCGGAAAGCTGGAAGCACGCCGAAATCAACGCCCTCCTCAAGAAGCCCAAAGCGGACCCCAAGGACCTCAAGAACTTTCGGCCCATCTCCCTGCTCCCGTTCCCGGCAAAGGTCATCGAGAAAATCGTCAACATACAATTGGCCCGACACCTGGAAGACAACAACATCTTAGACCCGTCCCAGTCAGGGTTCAGATGCAACCACAGCACTGAGACAGCCCTCATCGCTGCCACAGACGCCATCAGGCGCCAACTAGACAATGACGAAACAAAAGCCCTCATCCTCCTGGACCTTTCAGCCACCTTCGACACGGTATGCCATCGCACTCTAAAGACACGCCTCCTAGAAGCTGGAATCCAAGAGAAGGCCCTTGACTGGACCACGTCCTTCCTCTCAGGCATAACCCAGAAAGTCCGCCTCCCACCCTTCCGATCCGTAGCCATCCACATAATCTGCGGCGTACCCCAGGGCTCATCCCTCAGCCCGATGCTGTTCAACGTCTACATGGCCCCCCTCGCATGAGTGGCCCGCCATCATGACCTCAACATCATCTCCTACGCCGACGACACCCAGCTCATCCTCTCCCTCACCAAGGACCCACACACCGCCAAAGCAACCTCCACGAGGGAATAAAGGCCGTCGACGACTGGATGAGGAGCAGCCGTCTGAAGCTGAACTTGGACAAGATGGAGGACCTCATCCTCGGACCCACCCCCTCAGCCTGGGACGACTCATGGCGGCCGACCACAATGGGTACTGCACCTACACCCATCGACCATGCACGCAACTTAGGATTCATCCTCGACTCCTCCCTCTCCATGTCTAAACAGGTCAACACTGTCTCCTCCTCCCGCTACAAAACCCTCCGCATGCTCCGCAGGCTCCAGACCGAAACAAGAACAGTGACACATGCCCTCGTCAGCAGCAGACTGGACTACGGCAACGCACTCTACGCAGGAATCCCAGCCAAACACCTATGACGACTATAACGCATCCAAAACGCCTCCGCCCGACTGATCGTCAACGTCCCCTGCTGCAGCCACATCACCCCCCCACCTGAGAGACCTACACTGGCTCCCCATCGACAAGAGGATCACCTTCAAGCTCCTCACCCACGCACACAGGGCACTCTACAACACCGGACCAGCCTACTTGAACAACAGACTCAGCTTCCACACCCCCACCCGCCAGCTTTGCTCCGCCAGCCTCGCCCTCAACGCAGTGCCCCACATCCAATGTACGACCTCCGGCGGCAGACCCTTCTCCTACCTCGCCACCAAGACCTGGAACACCATCCTCACCCACATACGGCAGACTCAAGACCTACTCACCTTCAGACCTAGCTCTTCGAACAGTAGCAGCACCCCCCCTCCCCTCAGTGCCTTGAGACCCTCATGGGTAAGTAGGGCGCTTTACAAGTACTCTGATTGATTGATTGATTTAGTATCAGCATCGATTGAGTGCTTGTTCCAGTTCAAGTTTAGACAGAAACCTTGCCCTCCTCTCTAGAATGTCAAATTCAAAAAGTTAACTCCAATTCAGATCTGCAGTTCTGTTCTGATTGCTGATCGAGTAGATCAGTGAGTTAATTCTCCAGTTACACGAATTTGGTGGTCCCCAATTCACTTCTTGGGAACCCCGACTCCAGTGCCCATTTTTTCCAGCAGGATGGAGAAGGAAGCACCATTGAGTTGAGTAACAGTAACATAGTAACAGTTACAGCAGTTGAATTTGTGTTTTCTATGTAAACAAGTTATTTACCTTCGGTAACACGCTTTCTGGTGAATACTCTATGCAACCCTAGATTCTTCAGCTTAAAAATATCCCATGGTATCTCCTGGCGCCTAACTGGATCCCGAGGATTTTTTCAACCATATTTCCTTGTGTTGATAGATGTTGCCAAATATCGCTCAGAGCTGCAAATAAGCTTTCTCCTTGCTTGCTGAGAAATCTCTGCTCGCAACGCCTGCCTACCTTTGGTGCTCTTTGCTGCCTTTCCTGACGGGCTCTTGACATCCGCCCTGGTTCTTTGCGTCTCCGCTCCCTGCTCGCCGTGGGCTTGTGGTGGGCTACTGACATCTTCACAGGTCCAACCCCCCAATAACCAGTGACGCCACACCATCCCGCGTCGCGACTGCCGAGTGGGGGGGACTACAGCCCCCAAGAGCCTTTGCGCCACCACCTACACCTGGCGCCCGGAGGCGCATAAAACGGCCGGACCCTTACGGCAGAGTGGGAAATCTCTGCTTGCAACGCCTGCTTAACTTTGGTGCTCTTTGCTGCCTTTCCTGATGGGCTCTTGACATCCGCCCTGGTTCTTTGCGGCTCCGCTCCCTGCTCGCCATAGGCTTGTGGTGGGCTCCTGACATCTGCCCAGGTCCCCCCCACCGCCAGTGACGCCACACCATCCGGAGTCGCGGCCGCCGAGAGAGGGGGACTACAGCCCCCAAGAGCCTTTGCGCCGCCACCTACACCTGGCGCCCGGAGGCGCATAAAAAAGCCGGACCCCTTCCGTGACGCGGGAGCGTGCCGGGAGAAGCCCGGGACAAGGGCGGGCCGTCTTAGGCCGTCAGAGGCTGGAGGAGGCCGGGCTTCCCCGCCCCAATAGATCCTTGGACCTCGCAAGGAACATTGATCAAGTGACATTGATTCTGTCTGTAACAAACGGACTAAATATTCCCAAATTGTTGGACATTGTTTCTATTGTTTTCCCAAAGCTTATAATGCACCAAGGGTAAACCATGCCCCTTCGTAAGGATATTGGGGGATCATCACCACCTAAACCCTGTGGGGGAAGCATTACTGGTTCATTGGATGGCTTCTTCACATGTCTGTATATAATTATTTGTAATTGAAAACTGCATTCTTTACTTGAATATCAAAACTACTTAAACATTTATTTTTGCAAAATTATTTTAATAGGTGGCTCTTTTTTCTGATTTATGTAATGCTTGGTGCATACAATATAATTTGTCCTTACATTTATACCTTTTGGGATAATGTTTTATCTTTATTCTTCACCAGGGCAGTGGCTGCGCTGGAATGAGAAATAGCAATAACTGAGGAAAGGTTATCTTCTGAATTCCTTAGCGCCAAAAGATCTTCTTTGGGCAACATCATGAGTAGCGTAACCACCGAGAGGAGAGTCAGCCAACGCCTCATAGACCTAGGGCTACCAGAAACTAGCACTATTTCGGAAGACCAAAGCATCATTACGCATGGGAACAGTATACAGGATAGCACTACCCGTAATGATGACAGAACACAGGGTAACACACTCCCCACAAAGACCAAAGTATGCCCCACTATAGAGATAACTCCCACCAGATGCAAACAAACGGGGAAAAGAAAACGGTGTGGGGGCGGGCAGAGAGGCAAGCGGGCAAAGATCCCTAAGCTTACGACCAAAAAGATTAACCCCCCAGGTGCACACAGCCAAACACAAGCTACTGCCCAGCCTATCAGCACCCAAGTCCCGCTTAACCTTAAGCACCATCCCATGCCCAAAAGAATACCTCTGACTGCTCAGGGAGGAGGTAGCTTGACTGGTCAAGTGAAACAGCTAGTAAAGTCGTTAACTCTCCCCCTCTTAGAGAGACTTAGAGTGGTTAGTGCAAACTTGAAGAAGTTACAGCAAATCACCATAGATAATAACCACTTGCTTCAAGAGATAGTGGGTAGCAAAAGGTCTCCAGGCTTTGAGCAACACACAAGCACAGGGAATGGTACCAACAATTCATCCATACCCACCACCTGTCAACCCCCCACAGCGCCACTTAGCGGAAATTTGGATACGAGGGACATAAGAAGAGTGGACAAGAAGGGTAGCCCCAAAAACCTTGGTGGCCGCTGTAGCTTATCGGAGGCTCCCAAACCCCCCTTAGAAGAGAGCCCACAACCGGCTCGACAGCCCAACGGGCCCATACAGCCTAGCAGCAGAGCCCAAGGTCTGGGTAATCATTCCACTCTGCACTTGCCCCCCCCAGAGTACCCCACTAGTAATAATATTAGGGATGTTCCACCTTTGCCCTTGGGGGGGAGGGAGGACTTCTCTCAGATTAAAAATAAAGTCACCCACTGGCTAGCAAGCAACACCGTAAGTGGCCAAAACATAGGGCATAACATAATCATGGCACGTTGAGTAGCCTGGCTGGGGCGCACCAGGAAATGTAGAGATCGGGACTGCATAGTAGTAAATATTAACAGCACAGTTCCTGTTGAAATGATTTTGAAGGAAGTAGAGACATACAGTGGTCAGAGGGGACAAGGCATAGAAATCTTACCTCTGGGATTCTTCTATGGGCCAGTGCAAAATCATGTTAGTTATATTAGAAACAGGACGCACCATTATATGCACAGAAAAGGAACAGATGGGTGGTATACAATACTGTTAGGTCATTCAGGGGTCAACCGAGGGGTGGTATGGAATCTATCTCACATATGGAGGTTACCAATAGATTTAATATCCTCTCAGGTCTTAACGAATGTGATTGACCGAGGGATCCCGCTGCCAACCCGTCTTCCTCCTTTGGCCCTGGTCTCCAGCTAGACTGTCCGGCATCACCAAGGGGTAGCACGGCATTAACTGCTGCCACCACAATGGACAATATTGGTTCATCGGGCCGAACAGTAACACATGGAGACCGTGAGGATCACATAATTGGATTAATGCGGTTTGGCTCACCTGGCGTAAGCACTGGGGTGGCCATCGATGGCAACCCAGATTATAACATTTTGTCGTGGAACATAGCGGGGATTGCAAGTAAGATCTCAGACCCTTTATGGGTGCAGTCTGTAAAGCACTACTCTATTATCTGTCTCCAGGAGACATGGGCAACCGACAGTAACATCGCACTCGAGGGCTATAAGTCATTTTGTGTACCGGCAACAAGCTCCAGAAGTGGGCGGGCTTTGGGCGGCCTGGTCATCTTTTTTTCCCTGGCACTAAGATGTAGTGTTAGGGCCCTCCCCTCAGCCAACAAAAACTTCCAGGCCATCATGTTGGGGAAAAAAGAGAACAGCATGTGCGTGATTAACTTTTATAACGCAAACAGCCAGGGTGAGGGCTGTAGGATCTCTGAATTGCACAACTTTATTATCCAATTGTGGTAAAATTAATTACCTGGTACTGAATTTCTATGCGGTAAAGTCAATAAGAATAACTCATAATAAATAAGAGGCAAAATCCGTGATATTTGAGGTTTCTCAAAAAGGGTTTTATTCCTATAAAAGGAATTGGGTGATTAGCATATTGGCTCGAGCCAAGGTGGCATACCGTTCCGTCACCTCATAGGTTCGGGAAGGGACAGACTGACAGAGTCAATGGTAATATGCGGGTATGCAAGTATGCGACGATGCATTATTGACAGGCATTCATATATATAGTCAATGCATTACAGTAAAGGCATATGCAGGAGGCGTAACAGCTGAGAAGAGAGATAAGAGTGCATGTACGTAATACAAAAAGGCGTTACAATAGGCGTGCATGAAGGCGTGAACAAGAACGTCATTTATCATGATGTCACAAGTAGGCGGATCCATGAGTGAATCCGGCAGTGTCAGCAGAAATACATGGCAGAGATGCGCGCGCAGCAGCATGACGTGTAATGTACATGTAACTTGAGGGGTGAAGGGGGACTTGACATTTAGCCCTACATGTGGAGACAAATGTCTGGATGTCAGATCAACCTAATCCCAAATCGTATCTAATATCTCATGTTTAAGGAACTGTATTATCTGGAAGGAAAAGGTCTCTCGGACAAGAGGCTATTCTATACTGACTGTAAGTGCGTGAATGAGCGTCTACGTGTCTGCATGAGATGCGAGGGGTGCGAGGGAGGGCATGGGCCTACCATGGAAACAGAGCCATGAATTACTTGCATAGAGACAGTGAGGCCAAGCCCTTTGCTCTGCGGCTGGAAGGATGTTGACATGAAACTACTAGACAGGAATGTATTTTCGAGGAGTGGAGCAGATAATTCGAAGGTTGAATACAGTCTGGCAGGCAACAGGCTGAGCCAAGCACCGTTAGCCGCACAGGGAGTGAGGCAGAGGTCACGGGTACAGAAGCAAGCCCAGGTTTGAGATTCAGAGTCAGAAGGCAGGAAAAGGCTCAATGGCAGAATTCAGGGCCTACTTCGCCAGAGCTGAAAAACGTGTAAAGTACACTACATAAAGACGTTGGCATGGCATATTTAGGAACGGGCTATTTGACCCATTCATGGTGGATCTGAAAGAGGACATGTTAACGTTGGATGCAAATGTATTTGCGTCTTCATAGCTTGAAGGGGAGGGAACATACATGTACTTGTAGCGTGTACACGGAGTCGTTGGGGTCTAAGATAGGGGACACAATCGATCACAAAATTTATATTACCTCATTCCCTCCTTGTCCCCTACGGACCCTTCATGATATATCGATCTGCATGAATCGATCAATCTGTTCATGTAACATCATTTGCTCTTCTTTCTTCTTTTGACGTTTTGAATGGGAATTTGAATGCGGAATACATGATGTGGCACACAGGCCGCAAATCGCCGGTCCACATTGTAAACATAGGCAGCAACTGAATACTATGAGAAGGCCAATGCCTAGGAAGGATAGGATCTTCCATCCCCAAGCGGTCAACGTTGTCCAGAACCAACCGGACCAAGTCCAGGTGCCTGGATTCTGATGTATCAGACTTGCAATTTTATGGAGACGTGTTATAGCTTTATATACCGTTGGCGCGTTTTCTGGAATGAAAACACAGCAACTTGACCCGATGACCTTACAAGCTCCACCCCTATCAGCTAGGATGACGTCAATGACGAGACGATTTTGAAGAACAACAACC
The DNA here is from genome assembly GCF_964263255.1 of Lissotriton vulgaris. Taxonomy (NCBI): domain Eukaryota; kingdom Metazoa; phylum Chordata; class Amphibia; order Caudata; family Salamandridae; genus Lissotriton; species Lissotriton vulgaris. The sequence goes on along the minus strand of NC_141685.1, from coordinate 960,037,292 downwards.
CGCATGGCGGACTGCTCTTCTGTTAAGTTGCCTAGAGCAGAGGTAGTTTCATTCACTACTGCTTCGAGGGTTCTAGTTAATTTGCGTATCAGTTTACTATTGAAAACAGCACCTAAGTAGGGGAAGAAACCTTTATTGAAGTCTGTGTATTGCTCCCATGCCGTTTCAGTGTAGTCGATAATCGGGAGATCTCTTCGGAGTCTATTGTTTACTAGATTGGTATTTCTGTGATAATCAGGGGGAGCTAGGAAGACAGGTGGCAGAAGGAATGCAATGTAACAGGTACCATCCCAATCTGGAGGCAAACGTATGTATGCGGTATGGCCACAGACAAAGTAGGAATGACGAGTAGCTCTAAACGTGGATTTGCCTTGATCACTGAATTCGATCACAGTAGTACATTTACTATGACCTAAGTGTATGGAACCATTCTTTCTGATACATAATTCACCTTTGACTGGTAACACTGACATAGCAGGTAATACTGGTGCGGCTTCGGATTCAACAGTAAGAATCATGAGGTTAATTGTGTAATTACCTAATCCATATACTTCATTTTTCTAGATCAGTTCCTGTTCTAGTGGGAAGTCCCTTCTTGTCAGGGTAGCAGACTTTAAGTAGAACTAAGTTCAGGTTTCCCCAAACCCAATTCCCATTGTAAACAGCAATGTCAGAATCTAGGGAATTAATCAATCTAAACCATGCCCCACAGGAGCCATTGTGAGTGAACGGGTACGGAAAGAGGGGCAGAACTCCCTTGTATTTCTGGTAGGGAGGGAGTCGGCCACATATCCAGCAGTTTGTAGCATTGTTAGTCTGATGGGAGTGATGTAACATACTAATGAATGTGTTGTTGCGCAGCGCAAGTCTGTAAGACAATTCATGGGGAGGTAATTCACTAAAAGAATGTTCGGCAGTGACATTGTAAGCAGATTGTGCACGCTTGAAAATAGGGTAGTACATGTGTAATAATATACTGGCAGCAATAATAAGAAGGCTTAGAAAAAACATAATCAGTAATGTCACTATACAGTGACTACGAAGTGATTTACAATATGCACGTTTCTTGAGTTGTCTCTGTCTATCTCTCTCTCTATCTCGGTCTAGGGGATACATGTCAGAAACTAATTCAACCGATTCACCTAGGGGAGGACTTAAACAATTAAACTGTCTGACTTGCTAGACCGTAACTTAAGTCTATATTCTTCGGAGGCGGTTTTCTCAACCAGGGGGAGTTTTGAGTCAGTTTGTGGAGGAGGGCAGGGCTTAGAGTCCAAGTCCGAAGGAAGTCCGTGAAATCTTTTGATGTGGCTCGAGTGCAGCCAACCTTTTCTGCCCTCCAATTTAACAGCCGTCCTTGTCGTCAGAAGAACCAACTTCGGGGTCTGCCAGCGGGGCTCCAGTGGACTTCTCCGGTCAAAATTCCGCACGAACACAAAATCGCCAGGGACCACTTCATGGGGCTTCACCTCGGTGTTGTCGGGAAAGGCTGCAGCTACCTGTGAACGACAAGATTGTAGTGCAGACATCAAGGAGGCAAGGTAATCTGTCAGCATAACGCAATCAACATCTGTGATTTTACGAGGTATAGGCGTCCCCCACATATTTGGTGGCCTACCGAAGACCACTTCATACGGGGATAGCCCAGTTCGAGAGTGCGCAACCATCCTCATATAGAAAAGGGCAACTGGCAAGGCTACTATCCAGTCAACGCCTTTCTCTCTACATATTTTTGAAAGTCGGATCTTTAGAGTCTGATTATGGCGCTCCACGAGACCTGCTGCCTCGGGATGCCGGACACAGTGGAACTTCCACTGATACCCTAACAGGAGTGTTATGTGTTTCACAAGCTCGGATGAGAATGGCTGACCGTTATCTGAGTACACGATACGGGGCAAACCATACCGTGGGAAGAACTCGCGAACCAGCTGCTTGGCTGTGGTCGGAGCAGTGTAATCTGGGACTGGATATGCTTCTGTCCATCGGGAAAGTGCACATACGACTACGAGGACATACTTGAATCCTCGACAACGTTCCATCTGGATATAATCCATCTGGAGGACTTCAAAAGGGTGATCGGGAGGCTGAAATCCACCTTTCTCTACAGGAACGCTTTTACCTGGATTGAACTGACAACAAATCATGCAAGTACGCACTTTTTGTTTTGCTGCTGCTCGTAAGTTCTTATTGTACCATATGTGTTGAATGCTATCTAGCATTGCTTTTTCTCCTAGGTGTGCTGGGCTATGTATAGTGTTAATGATGACTTGAACCATAGAATCGGGGAGAAACCATGTAGATTTTCCCTTCGTCATCCATCCCTGATCTGTTTGGATCCCTCCTAGTTCAGTCCACTTCTTTATTTAATCTGGTGTGGCATGTGTCTGTATGTCAATTACATCATGTGCGGGATCCTTGACTGTCATGCAGTGTGATTGTGTCGGAACTATTGTTTTTGTCAAGTCAGTTGTATGCATTCGATTCTGGGCAGTTTGCTTAGCTGTTCGGTCTGCCAGGTCGTTACCCTGAGAGATCGTATCGGTAACCTTTGTATGTGCCTTACACTTCATAATAGATATCGCAGTAGGTAGATGTATTGCATCTAATAAGGCTTGAATGAGGGGACCGTGTTGAATGTTGGCACCGTGAGAAGTCAAGTAACCTCTCTCTCTCGCCAGAGGACTCCGAAATCGTGAACGACTCCGAATGCATAACGTGAATCAGTGTATATGTTAACTCTCTTATGTTTGGCTTGAATACAGGCTTGTGTCAGAGCGATGAGCTCTGCTGCTTGAGCTGACAGGGTGTCGATACAATTTGTTTCTATAATTTCGGTGTCTGTCGTGACTGCGTAAGCTGCCACTAATTCTCCTGTACCTGTTCTCATACATGAACCATCCACATAAAGTGTCAGGTCTGGGTCTGGTAATGGGACATCTGTCAAGTCTTGTCTGGGTTTCGTCGTAATAGTGATGACTTCGATACAATCATGCTTCAGTGGGTCTACACCGCTTAATGGCAAAAGTGTGGCAGGATTCAAGGTGCTGCAATGTCTGATTTCTATGTGTGGTTGAAACAATGTTAATTCATAACCTGTCAGTCTTGCTATGGTCAAGTGTTGGGTCTGTGTACGATTTAAAAGAACTTCCACGGAATGTGGAACTTGTACTGTCAATTGATGTCCTAATACTATGGAATCGCTCTGTCTGATTGCTAAAGCTGTCGCTGCGACTGATTTCAAACATGCAGGTAAAGCTTGGGCTACTGGATCTAATGTGCTAGAAAAGTAAGCACACGGTTTGTGTGAACCTGCTTGTTCCTGAGTGAGGACTGACAAGGCAGTACCTTCACGTTCTGTAACAAAAAGTGTAAAGGGCTTACTGTAACATGGTGTTGCTAAAACTGGTGCTTGACATAAGGCTTTCTTTAAGTCTTCAAAAGCTTGTGTATGTTCCTGAGTCCAAGGGAGGACAGTCGATGTCGCTGCCTCCTGAGTTGTCAACTGAATGAGTGGCTTTGCTAGAAATGCATATTGGGGAATCCATTGTCTGCAGTACGAGGTGAGGCCTATGAAAGCCCGCACCTCCTTTTGTGTTTTCGGTGGTGACATGTTTACAATTAACTGGATGCGATCTGGAGTGAGCTGTCTCCCCACTTTGGACAGCAAGTGACCCAGGTACACAACTTGCTGAACACAGAATTGTAGCTTCGAAGGGGAAACCTTGTGCCCCTTGTCAGCCAGGAAATTTAAAACCGTCAGTGATGCTTTTTCACATTCGGGTTCGCTTCGGGCGGTGATCAGCAGATCATCGACATACTGGAGTAGGGCGGTGTTAACAGGCATGTGGATACTGTCAAGTTGTCTTTTCAGTGCTTGGCTATAGATGCTGGGGCTTTCTGTGAATCCTTGAGGTGCGCGTGAAAATTTGAAACTTCGTCCATTTAAACTGAATCCGAACAAGTATTGGCTTTCTGGATCAATTGGGACGCTAAAGAAGGCGTTCTTGAGGTCAATTACAGTAAAGAACGTCGCTTCTGAATCAATGGCTGTCAGTAATGAAGATATATCTGGAACCACAGGATACTGTGGTACAATGCATTTATTCAATTCGCGCAGATCAATAACTAATCGATAAACAGGTGGTGCATTTGGATCAGTACGTTTAAGAACTGGAATGATAGGAGAATTACATACATTGGAGTCGGTTTCCACGACCACTCCTTGTGCAATGAGCTCGTCAATGATTCTCAGTAAAGCCACTACAGCATCTGGAGGTAACTTGTATTGTCGAATTCGTGGTAATACCACTCCTGCTTTAAGTGTGACTCGATATAGTGTAATGTGCATACAACCTACATCAGTGGGGCCTTTTGCCCACAAGTGTGCAGGTACACTCTGTAACCGGGGATCCATGTCTCTTAATACATAATGGCCTTTAAAATCTCGCAAGAATAATCGTACTCCTTCCGGAGAACAGCATATTATAGCTCCTAGAGCTTTCAGTGTCTTTATACCTAATAGGTTTTCTGGACATGATTTTGTAAGCAATAAATCTGTAGTCCGTGTCAAAGGACCAACTGCAAGTGGAAGTGGCTGTGATACTTCATTAATAATAGGCTTTCCTGAAAATCCAAGGGAAACATTCTGCGAGCCTGAGAGGGGTGCCCCTGGAACCTCATTGTGACTGATTGTGGTCCTGCTTGCCCCTGTGTCAATTAAAAACTTTCTGTCTTTTCCTAACACTTGACTGTGTACATAAGGACCCTCTTGATCTACAGGAACCTCAATAAGGGGCAAGCCAAACTCCCTCTCTAGGCTGTTTCATGTGTACCTCTGATAATCAGGGTAGTCATTCTGTGCATACTGGTACATCTGTTGTGTCGTGTTCTGTGTTGCAGTAATAGGCTGTTGCTGTGGCACTGCTACAGTTTGTGATGAAGCTGGCATAGGCGGAATATGTTGTATGTTCTGTGGTGCTTGTTGCTGGGCCTGATCTTGTCTAGGTACGCGCGGTCTCTCCTTGGTCTTACCCGTGGAGATATTGTGTTTCAGAACTGCACAATCGTTTACATAATGACCTGGCTGTTTACAATAGTTACATGTCCCTTTAACAGGAGCCGTCGAATTACTAGGCTGGGTCGCACCCTTTTTGTGACCATCAGCAGGAACTGACTGGGCAACTAACATTTTCATTTTCGTGTCTTTCATACGTCTTTGTTCATGTTCTTGTTCCTCTCTAATTCTATTCTGGTGGTACTGTAACATTTGTAACATTTGTGAAGGGGTGTTAGCTTGCCAAGTGCTTTCGACTTTTAGTACTCTGTTCTTAACCTGGGGCAGGGAATTCTCGACTAATTTCGTTACAAAAAGGTGTGGATATGACTCGCTACTTGGTTTCAGGCCGCTATTAATACCAAAACATTTCTCAAATCGAGTATAAAAATCACTAGTGTCTTCATCGGGTTTCTGTTTACAGGCTGAGATTGCACCCCAATCTTCTTTTTTCGTACTTAATAAACGTGGCAACACTTGCACTAACAATCCTGGTAATGCTTTAACCTTATCCCCAAGCCCTTGGCCTGGAATTCTAGTATTTTCTTCGTTTTCTAATGCAGTCCAATCAATCTTTGCATTTCCCACTTCCCATTCTTTTTCTTTAAGTTTCTCATAAATACCAGGAGGCAGTAGTACTTTCAATATCTTCATAAGGTCGGGATAAGTATAGTCACCCATGAGTAACATGTCTTTTATTTCACGGTGAAAACCTGCGGGATCTTTATCATGGCTAGGTACTAGTTTCTTCATTTCCAATAATTCTATTTTGGTTATGGGTGTGAACACAAACACACGTCTAAGTGTATTATTGGCATTCTGAACTGGGTGCACTTCTAGTAACGGATTCTGTCTATCCAGGTAATACATTTTTCTTTCCATGGAGTGTGCTGAATCAGATTGTGGACATAGAAAGGCACTATATCTGTGTCAATGTTCTAGAATTACTTTAATTAGATCGGTACCTAGACCTCTCCACTTATTCATGAGTAGTTCTGCTAATATATCAGGCAGGGGGCCTGGATCGGAATGTTGGCTTCTATACAATAGAAGTAGGTGCTGTATCATGTATGTACCAGCTAAACGCTGTTCACTTGGTGTCATGTTCAAAAATGTGTGTGCTAACGCATCATCACTATATTTCTCGGGACTGTCAGCCCATTGTACTGCTGACCTCGCTAATTCTTGTTCATCCATAGAATCTAGTACATGGTACCCCATTCGTTCTCGAAGTCTGTTATCAGTAGCTTGAAATAAGTGTTCAGGAGTTCTTGGATTACACATGGCTTCTTGAAAAATTCTTTTACTTTCTGGACGCACTGGGCGCATTGAATTATTAAAGGGTCTTCCTTTACCTACATATGCTATCATTTCTCTAACTGGTAATTGTGTTTGTCCTGTAGCTTCTTCTGGTTGCTCCTCTTCTGAGGACTCAAACTTGTCTGATTCATTTTCTGGTTCTACCTGTCTTGTTTCATGTATTTTTATTACCACACTTCTGATTCTTTGATACATGTTTTTTATACAATTCTGTTTATCATGGCTCCCGTCTGCTATATTCTGACCCCATCTATGAAGTGCTTTCATTTCCTCCGGGTCCATCCCCGGCCTATCTTGTTCTCTTATTAAGCAGTTTATAAAAAACCGTAATATCTTGGCTTGAATGTCAACTTTCTGATGAGCCATGGCTTCCTTAATACTTTCAGGTCCTTGCCCTGTTTGGACAAAATGATATATTCATTCTAGATGTTCAACCATTCCGGGTAGGGTCAACAAAAAGTTGGTGACCCGTCTTAGTCGTACTGATGCTAGTATTAATCTCTCATCATTTCTACCGGGTACTGGATCATATCTACAATCCCCGAGACGTTCTTTTATTATATCGAAATCAGCTGATCGAGGTGTACGTTGTTGTGCTAGATCCCTGTAAGTCAATCTATGTACTTGTGGAGGTGTCTGGAAACCTATCGCCCCTCCGGACGCGCCTCCTGAGGCACCGGCTCCGAAGGGGTTGTTCGGGTGTAAAGTGGGAGGAATGGGTGCGGGAAGAGCTGGAAGAACGGGGGGAAGACCAGGAGGGACATTCGGAACGGGAGGAAGAAGTGGAGGAGTAGCTTGTCGCGGGGGTAGGAGCTGATTGTCTCGGGGTCGAGCGCCGCCAGGAGGAGGTGTGCGCGGCGGTGCGGTATTAGCGTATGCGGGCGCTACATCATCTAGATAGGAAGAAAGGAAAATGTCCTTCGCGGTTTTGGGATGCATTTTAGTCGGGAGCCTGGGAGGTGGTAGATCTTTTGGTACTTCCGGAGTGGCCTTAGGTAAACCTTCGGCCAGGAGAGGATACATACCATTCCTAAGGGTGTTTAGTTGTCTGTCTACTTGTTCTATTTTTACTCGGATACCTTCCTCAACTAATACGTTTTCTTGGGCCTTGTCTGAATCCTCTTTCCTTTTCTCTTCTTTTCTAAGTGCTTTTTCTGTACGCCTATGCGATTCTTTACGCCATAATTCGATGGCATCTTTCTGTGACTGTCTGGCTTTCTTTTTCCGTAATGCTTCTTCTACTCTTATGATGCATTCTGAATCCCATGTCCCTGCAGCGGGCCATCTCTGATTCTCTGCTAGATCTTTAGTGTAGTCCACCCATAAATTGAGAAATAAAACGGCATCTAGGCCGTGCTTGTGGTACATAAAGTACCCTGGAGTGTCCCTAGGTGGGATGGGAACAGCTTCCTCGAGTACCCCTTTTCTAGTCTTTATCTGTCTTAATTTGGAGAATAACGGCATCTTGAAAATCTGGCTACTTAGTGCTTACTCAGATATGAACACAATGAACACAATAATCACAAAAATGACGATCGAACAATCACTCATACCACGACATTTTGAGACACATTAAAACATTTTGAGATGAACAATAACGATTAGAATGAAACTCGCTAACTGCATAATACTAGATACACTGCTCAACAGTGCAGACTGGATATACTGCTAAACAGTACAGATACACTGCCTAAAACAATGCAGACCAGGTCTGTGTCCCCAAACCTGTCTTGACCGGCACAAATTAATGCGCACGTCTAGTTGCGTCCCCAGCAACGGTACTCACCGGGAAGCACGGAAACAGAAGGCCTCGGAAACTCTGGACTGGACTCGACTGGATTCGGACTGGATTCGGACTCGACTCGTGGCGCAGATACTTCGGAACTTCGGAACCTGGTGGGCCTCCGTATACCTCGGATCTTGCTCTCTCAGCTAGGCTCTGGTCGGGATCCTCCGCACTTCTCACCGCCTCGTCTGGGTGTCGATCGCGGCCTCAGTCACCTCCGTTGGCCTGAGGGAGATACAGGAAATCCTGCGGGTACGCGTAGTTTCCGTCCGGCTGTGGCAGGGGACTAAGCCTGCAAAGCACCTCCGGCGGGTGAGATGGGGGAGGGGTCCCTATTCGGGCACCAATTAAGTGGTAAAATTAATTACCTGGTACTGAATTTCTATGCGGTAAAGTCAATAAGAATAACTCATAATAAATAAGAGGCAAAATCCGTGATATTTGAGGTTTCTCAAAAAGGGTTTTATTCCTATAAAAGGAATTGGGTGATTAGCATATTGGCTCGAGCCAAGGTGGCATACCGTTCCGTCACCTCATAGGTTCGGGAAGGGACAGACTGACAGAGTCAATGGTAATATGCGGGTATGCAAGTATGCGACGATACATTATTGACAGGCATTCATATATATAGTCAATGCATTACAGTAAAGGCATATGCAGGAGGCGTAACAGCTGAGAAGAGAGATAAGAGTGCATGTACGTAATACAAAAAGGCGTTACAATAGGCGTGCATGAAGGCGTGAACAAGAACGTCATTTATCATGATGTCACAAGTAGGCGGATCCATGAGTGAATCCGGCAGTGTCAGCAGAAATACATGGCAGAGATGCACGCGCAGCAGCATGACGTGTAATGTACGTGTAACTTGAGGGGTGAAGGGGGACTTGACATTTAGCCCTACATGTGGAGACAGATGTCTGGATGTCAGATCAACCTAATCCCAAATCGTATCTAATATCTCATGTTTAAGGAACTGTATTATCTGGAAGGAAAAGGTCTCTCGGACAAGAGGCTATTCTATACTGACTGTAAGTGCGTGAATGAGCGTCTACGTGTCTGCATGAGATGCGAGGGGTGCGAGGGAGGGCATGGGCCTACCATGGAAACAGAGCCATGAATTACTTGCATAGAGACAGTGAGGCCAAGCCCTTTGCTCTGCAGCTGGAAGGATGTTGACATGAAACTACTAGACAGGAATGTATTTTCGAGGAGTGGAGCAGATAATTCGAAGGTTGAATACAGTCTTGGCAGGCAACAGGCTGAGCCAAGCACCGTTAGCCGCACAGGGAGTGAGGCAGAGGTCACGGGTACAGAAGCAAGCCCAGGTTTGAGATTCAGAGTCAGAAGGCAGGAAAAGGCTCGATGGCAGAATTCAGGGCCTACTTCGCCAGAGCTGAAAAACGTGTAAAGTACACTACATAAAGACGTTGGCATGGCATATTTAGGAACGGGCTATTTGACCCATTCATGGTGGATCTGAAAGAGGACATGTTAACGTTGGACGCAAATGTATTTGCATCTTCATAGCTTGAAGGGGAGGGAACATACATGTACTTGTAGCGTGTACACGGAGTCGTTGGGGTCTAAGATAGGGGACACAATCGATCACAAAATTTATATTACCTCACAATGTCGGAGAGCGCTCAGAAGGAACCTGCTACTCGCCGGGGATTTTAACGCCCACTTATGTGGCGACCCCATGTTACATACCCCAGCAGATATGGGTTGTCCCCTGTTTTCCGGACTCCATTTTGAACATACAACCCAGGGTGGTGCCATGAACCACCTACTAGATGAGCAAGACCTCCTGTTTTCCATGAACATCGCCCCACCGATGACAATACAAAAAGAACCCACCTTTAAAGGAGGAAGTCACAGAACCTTCATTGATTTTATTCTAGTTGACAGAAACCTTATGACACTCCTATCTGGTTTTCAAATAGCCCCCAGCGCTTACAGTGACCACAACCCAGTTTGTGTCCTGTTAGGAGGGACTCTCATGAAAAAAACACAAAAGATCAACACTGCAAGAGAAAATGTGCTGCAACCCATTAATGGCGGGCGACGCATAAAATGGAACAAGGTGATACCGACCGAATTCCATGAAAAACTGAAAAAGGACTGTGATAAGGACTTTCTAACCTGTCTCAGTTCCAACTCCGAGAGTGAAGGAGTCCTTACAGCCTATGAGAACATTGCCCGAAACGTAGGAAAGATGCTGGGGGTACGGGGGGTAAAACCGCATCAGATAAACCTAAATGGTTCTGCCACAACTGTTCAAAAGCAGCCAGAGATTTGAAAGAGGCCCTCAAAATATTTCCCCGAGATAAAGCTTTGATCAGCTCGCTCCGACTAACTAATAAAAAGGTGTTGACAAAAAGGAAGACCGAGCTGAAAAACGCGCTATGGGAGGAACTCTTAAACCCTTTGACCCTATCCAATAGTTCTAGATTTTGGTGTACAATCAACCAATCACCATTAGCACCATCAGGGACTACCGAAGTGGGGTCAAACATCACGGAGGATGAGTGGATGAACCACTTCTCTCCCATCTTTGAGGATAAAAATGTATAACCAGCACCCTCACACGAGAGGCCTGGGCAGGATATTGTGGTATTTTCAGTAGGTGAACTGATGGAGGGAATAAGTAATTTCTCCAACAAAAAGGCCCCAGGCCCAGATGGCATCTCTCCTGACCTTTATAAATCAGATGCTACTTTTTGGGCCCCAATTCTCAACGCTGTGCGAAATGCTGCAGCAGAAAAGGCTTGCCCAGCCTCATGAGGCCTTTCAACAATAGTCCCCGTATTTAAAAAGGGAGACCGTAACTACTTTTTAAACTGCAGGCCTATCTCCCTGTTAGATTCCATCGTAAAAGTACTAGGGGGCGTTATCCTAAAGAGGCTGTCCACTTGGGCAGAGGAGCAGGAGATCATCTCTGACATACAGTATGGGTTCCGTGCAGGACATTCCACCAAGGCCCAGTGCCTCAATCTTTACCTAATCCTGGGTAAATACACCATCGCACGACCAGGAACTGTTTACATGTCCTTCATGGACCTTTCCTCGGCCTTTGACTGTGTCAACCAGGGAAAGTTGTGGCAGTCCATGGAGGCCATGGGGGTAGAATTTCCTAAAGGAGTTACACAGTGACACAAAGGCTAACGTCAGATATACCCGGGATCTTAAGGTCACTCGAAGTTTTAGAACTAGTCGGGGGGTCAGGCAAGGGTGCATCCTCGCCCCATTTCTTTTTAACTTATATATTAATGACCTAGAAGACAAACTGGTTAAGACGGGGCGGACTATCCGTATGTGGGACAACGGGGTCTGCCAGTCCTACTGTATGCCGATGACACCGTCCTCTTAGCCCGCACCCCCAAAGGACTACAAACACTACTGGACGCCTTTTATAGATTTATGTTATCACTAGACTTACACATAAATAACACTAAATCTTATGTGATGCAGGTGTGAAAGGCAGATAGAAAACAGCATCCATTCAGGGTAAATGGAATCGGGGCGCCCTCATGCACCACCTTTTCTTACCTGGGGGTACTTCTAGACCAACAGTTGAACTGAGTTGCACTTCTGAACAGGAAAAGGGGAGAAGTTGCCAGGGCTAACGCTGCACTTTTTGACTTCGCAGCCAGAATGGGCAATAGACCGGTGGCGGCAATGCTAAAGGTCTATCGCTCCAAGAGCACAGCGATAGCCACTTATGGGAGCAAACTATGGGGATATAGTAACCACAAGGGTCTCCAAGTCGCTGAAAATAAATTTTTAAAGCAACTTCTGTCCGTCCCTCAGGGAACCCCGAATACATCAGTGCATGAAGAAACTGACATGCCTTTCATCGGTGACACTTTGTCACTGCGCCCCCTTATGTTCTGGATGCAATGTTGGCTCAACAAACATCTTGGGCTAACACATAGCTTGCTAAAAGAAACCCTGAGCCTCGAACATATGTCCAAAATACCCTGGCTGAGATATCTTAGAGATGGTTTCGGCAAAGAGGGGCGACCGGACCTATTTTTAAACCCGTCAGGAATATCGAGGAAAGATCTTACACTTATAAAACAGTCATTTATTACCCGCAAGAAATTGGACAGAGAGGAAAGGGATTTGTTGAAGCCCAGCGTGCGCCTCCATCTGATGTTGATAACCTCGCCTGTTGAGGAGCAGTACTTACTCTGGCCATTACCAGTATATGAGCGCTTTCTTTTAATTAGGTTCAGATTTAACTTGTTTCACCTTTTACTGGCAGTTCCTAGGGGGTGCCACAGGGGGATGGTGTTAGCACCCTGTGGCTGCGACAATCTGTCTCCACAGGATTTGCTTCACTTCATGTTCTATTGTAAATATTATGAATTCCCCAGGGCTTTTTATCTTAAACCTATTTTAAAAAGGATGAATTATGTACAAGCCCGTCCCGCGTTATTTTACCTACAAATGTTGAACCCAGAAAGTATACCTCATGTGGTTGGTGTTTTAAAAAATTCTATGAAGTATAGGAAATGTTTGGATATGTAAGACTGTTAAGAATAAAATCCTGTGTCTTCTGCTCTCCTTTGATCATCCAACAGCTGAATATTTATGTTACGAATAGCCGGTTTTTAGGTTTTGCCCTGGCCGTAGCACCTGCAAAGCAGGTGCTCCGCCCAGGGCGAAATCTTATGATCTCCAGTATGGGGCTTCGTCCAGCCTCTGTCTTCCATTGGCTAGCTCCATAAATGGAGGCTAGCCATTGGAAGAGATTGGCTGTCAATCACGCTTTCCCAGTGAAAACGCGATTCAGGGGCGTTTCTCGGTCTTTTTTTTAAGTCCCGCCCCTTTTGTCGCCATGTCTTTCTGGGCTCCGCCCCACTCCTGCATCTTGTTCCCGGCCGTGTCTTTTTCCCGCCATGAAGATCACCGCCGCCAGCCTGGGGATCCTGTGAGGCGCAGCGTCGTGACGTAAGGTATTATCGTATGGAAGGTAAGAGCAGAGAGTGAAAGGGGCAGGGCAGTGGGTGTGGAATGGGGGTGGCTGTGGGAGGGAATCGCACAGCAAATGAAAGCATCACTTCCTCCCGGTACCTTAAATCCCTCCTCTCCAAGCTCCATGGCCGCCGCGTGACACAGGCTTGCCATGTCTGAACTGGGGTGGCAGAGTGGGCTAAAGAACGGTGATGGATTAAACCCAGATATTTTGACTGGGTGTGAGTGTTTGATTGATTCAGATGCTCTGTCCATCACCACCCCCTTTTGTACCGCTTTTAGCCACCATAAGTGTGGCAGGGTATGCTCAGACGTGAGTCCCTTGCTTACTTTGTCACTGGATTCAAGCAAGCCAGGCTGAAGACGGCTGGAATGCCAGAAACCAGTCCTCGGAAGCTTGTTTCCAGTCCAGGGAAGACTTGGCTTGTCAGTTCGGGCTGGACTGTTCCCATGAGGCACAGGGTCAGACTGATTTGCATATAGCCATGTCTGAACTGGGGTGGCAGAGTGGGCTAAAGAACGGTGATGGATTAAACCCAGATATTTTGACTGGGTGTGAGCATTTGATTGATTCAGATGCTCCGTCCATCACCACCCCCTTTTGTACCGCTTTTAGCCGCCATAAGTGTGGCAGGGTATGCTCAGATGTGAGTCCCTTGCTCACTTTGTCACTGGATTCAAGCAAGCCGGGCTGAAGACGGCTGGAATGCCAGAAACCGGTCCTCGGAAGCTTGTTTCCGGTCCAGGGAAGACATGGCTTGTCAGTTCGGGCTGGACTGTTCCCATGAGGCACAGGGTCAGACTGATTTGCATATAGCCATGTCTGAACTGGGGTGGCAGAGTGGGCTAAAGAACGGTGATGGATTAAACCCAGATATTTTGACTGGGTTTGAGTGTTTGATTGGTTCAGATGCTCCGTCCATCACCACCCCCTTTTGTACTGCAAGAGCTGCAGCAGCAGGAGAGAAAGAACCCAAAGGAAAGAGAGGGGAAACCAAAAAGCAAAATAAAGTATACAATTATATGCAGCGCGAGCGGGCTTATTGACGTGAATGCCTCGCGCCCGGGGTGACTGCTCTTGGGAGGGCGGGAATGGCTGGTGAGGGTGCTGCTTGCTATGCTTTCTCCGCGTTCCTTGAAGTAAGCCGCCTGAGGGAGGCAGTGCACACTTCATGGGTGAGAATTGTAATATACCTCGCGTGCAACATCTAACTGGCTCCAGAATGCTCTCCCCCCTGTACCGTGAAGGGCCGGCGGGACCTGGACCTCTAAGTTCCCCTCTAGTCACGCTCCCGCCATTGCTTGTTTTTAAAGGCAGGCAGGCCGCACCAGCAACCCTAGGCGAGAGGCTTCCGCCCCCGGGGAACTCCACCTGTTGTACTTAATGCACACTGCTCATTTCTAGGTGACCATCGAGTGCTGTTTGAATTTTAAGCTCGGACTGAAAGGGGTAAAGGGAAAGGAGTGGGTCAGAAGTAGCGAGCAGTGCTGTATAGGCAGCTAAGACTTTCTGGAGAGTGCCAGTAAGGGTAGATAATGATGATGTACAGAGCGCAACGAGTGCCTGTACGCATAGATACCAGTACTGTACCGGGAGCGAAGATTGTCTGGAGAGTGCCTGTACATGGAGTGTCTGTACGGGTAGATTGTAGCACTGTATATGTGCCTGAGTACATGAAGAGTGCCTGTAAGGGTGGATTACAGTACTGTACATGGAGCTGAGTACATGGAGTGTCTGTACGGGTAGGTAGTAACACTGCACATGGAGCTAAGAGCATACAGATCGTGTATATACCAGTGCATGCAGTGGGAAGCTTAGACTGTCTGTAGAGTTCCTGCACGAGCAGATAACAGTACTTTCCTTGGAGATAAGGTTGCTTGGACAGTGCATCTACAGGTAGATAGCCGTACTGTGCAGTCCGCTAAGACTGCCTGTAGAGTGTCCGTACTGGTAGATCACATTATAGTACAGGGATGTATTATTGCTTGGAGTGTGCCTGTAAAGGTAGATAACCGAACCGTACTGTGCAGTTCGCAGAGAGTGTCTGTACCGGTAGATAACAGTGTTGTCTGTACAGGGAGTTACGATTGCTTGGACGGTGCCTGTACGGGAAAATAGTGCTTTACATGGAGCGAGGAGTACCTGGAGAGTGCTTTTACGGGTAGTGCGTGCAGGGAAGGCGAAGATTACACGTAGAGTGCCTGCACGGTTAGTTCACATATAGGAATCAGGAGATCTTGGCCACGGCCCCATTGCTACTGCGCAGCCGGTTCACAGTGAGGCAGGTCAGGGAAGCCCCATGGAGGAGGTGAGCCATCCGTGCTCAGAGCAGGGCCTACGAGTTCAGCCGTGAGCATGTCCCTACGGTCGGTCTCTTCAGCTCACTTTTCTAGCTGAACCAGGTCTTAGGGAAAGTGAACCCAGAGAAAGGTTCTGATTTTGTTTTTAGATCTAAGCATGAACAATGTATTTGGAATGTAAACTGGACAACAAGCCATTATAATAGTTTGTTTTTAATGCAATGAAAGTTGCACTTCTACTGGGGGGAATTGTGACAATTGCGTATTTATTGGATTAGTTCTCAAATAAGCCCCTGGGGTCTCCAGACAGGGTATATTGAATAGGAGCAAGGGTGTGAAAGCACAAACTTACACCAGGTGCTCCCGAACAAGCCTCATTTCGTTATCCTTCGTCAACTGCAACTTAAGATAACACTCCTCAGACAGGTGTAAATGCAGCCTCGCCATGCCCGTCTCATCTTCTCAGACAGGAGTAAGTGCAGCCTACACTCGCCTGTGTCACACCTCTGACAGCAGTAAATGCAGGCTGCTGCTGCACAGAGCCTCCCTAAGGTGTTCCCATCTTGTCCGCCGGTTTTCCAGCGCCCCCTCAATTCTGACTCTTTGATTTTAATTATATAGATTGTTCCGGCTGTTTGCATATCTCCTCGCCGTCTTTGTTCTAAACACTAGGAGCTTTTAACTGCTTGTGACCTGGTTTTCGTGCCTCTGTTCCCTGCTTGTGCCTCTATTCCCTGCTTGTGCCTCTGTTCCCTGCTTGTGATCCGGTTTACGTGCCTCTGTTCCCTGTTTGTGCCTCTGTTCCCTGCTTGTGCCTCTGTTCCCTGCTTGTGCCTCTGTTGACCCGGTTTTCGTGCCTCTTTTCCCTGCTTGTGATCTGGTGTTCGTGCATCTGTTCCCTGCTTGTGCCTCTGTTCCCTGCTTGTGACCCGGTTTTCGTGCCTCTGTTCCCTGCTTGTGCCTCTGTTCCCTGCTTGTGCCTCTGTTCCCTGTCCATTAGGAGCAGCGTCAACCTCACTTTGAATATTGTACCAATTGCTGTCCCACATTTTCATAACTGCACCCATTTCCTTATGGAAGTACATCTGTACCACTTTCTCTTCTCAATTGACCGTAACTCAATTTGAAAGGAATATTGTTAGTAATTTGCATGTCACCACTATTCTTTCAGCTACAATTTGCTCCTCTTCAAGCTCCACCAAGAATCATTCTATAGTTGGACTGATCCCTTACGGTACCACTCTAGCTAGCAACATTAACAAGCATTTGCAATGCAATAGGTCTCGCATTAAGAAAGATTGAGTTATTGGTATTGTAAATGTCACATTTTTTATTTATGTGTTGGTTTTGAAAATAGCGAAATTAATAGCTTTGTCATTTACAATGCCAATAGTTATACCTTTCGCAAATGTGACACCTATAGCCTTTGTAATGCAATATGTGTTGTATTTACGTGACTTAGATGTATTGATATTACAAATAACAATTGATTTTGTTTTTCAAAAATAATTAATACTTAAATAAAAGTTATTATAATTTATAATGGCAATAACTTACACTTTTGTAAATAACTTTTGTGAAGATTATGTTCAGTGTATTTTATTGTGACGAAAATCCAAGAACAGAAGTGAAATATTCACATTTGTTTGTGACATTTGTAATGAAGCTTGAAACATTGAGAGAACATATTTGAACCAGTTGTTGTTGAATTGTTGCACAGATTGATGCTGTGGTGGTGAGTGATACTGTGGTAGCGACAAGTGATGCTGTGCTAGCGCATAGTGATGTTGTGGTGCCCCTGAGTGATGCTGTGGTGGTGCTGAGTGATGCTGTGTTGATGCGATAGATAGACACATAAATACAAATTTTGTCATTTACAATGCCAATAGCTCTAACTTTGGCAAAGGCGAGACCGTTGCATTGTAAATGCTTGTTATAAATTGTAACTTGTCTTGTGTAACTTTACCTGAAAGTCTGGATTGTTAGTTTTAACGTCATGTGAACATTTATGGTTTTGTACAAAACAAAAACCGAATAAAGTACTTTTGAATTTGATTTTGAGATCAGTCTCTTTTATGGCCCTCAGACATGAAGTGCAGTGACGTTTTGGAGTATGGAACCTTTTTATGATGTTCGTGAGTCCACTCCAAAGGAATGGAAGGTCGCAGGGCAGTGAGGCATTTGTAGTTAAACAGACTTCCACTGGAAAGAGTGTTAGCACAGGTAAGTAACTTGTTCCTCTGATGGATACTTCTACCCGCAGATACCGCTCCTTAAAAATAGAAACACTGTAGTACCTCTCAAATCAAAAAGTCCTGTAGGTTTGAGCCGGCAATGTCCGTGCAATAACACTGCCACTGAAAGCTCATTGCACTTTATTGTATTTTGCACTCTGTATTGCTCATGCTAGGAAGCGATTTCTGTGCATTATTTTTGTCCCCTTTAATATTAACTCCTATGAGGGAGTTTTTGAGTGCTTGCAAAGGCTGGTGAATGAGACAATTTGCCTGGCAGTTGGGAATTTTGTCTACCCTTCACTGTAGGTTAGAAATAAATATGTCTCAACATACCTACCCTACCCTTATTATATTCGTATGTCAGGATAGGATCCAGTTTTTTTACTTTTTAAAACCTTTTAATCATTAGTCTGAGACCCTTCAGACCTTTATATGTTTGTTTTATGTATCTTATCATTGGCATGTACAGTATGTATCGTTTCTCTTAAAACTAACTGTACTGTATCCCCAGTCCCCTGATGTGTCTTGAACCTCATAACTCTGCATTATTTATGATTTTTTTTATCATCTGTACTTTTATGGCCGCAATTGGCTGAATAACGTTTTTGTGACTGACTTTCCTGTTGTACTTGACTGTCAATATTGAGAACAAAGAAGGCTCGGGTCCTAAAACCTCCTGGACTGTAAATACAAGAGAAAAGAGTGTGTCCAGAAGGACTAGTTTGCACACTTTAAAGAGAATACCCTTTCAATGTTAATGTTACTTCACACAATTGTCTAAGTTTGTTTCACTTGTCATTTTTGTCTTTGAATTTTTTCATTTTTAAGCAGAATATAACATTATGTATAAATGTGTTTTTGTAAATGTGGTGTTCTTTTAATGGAAGGTTTCTTTTCTAAGACATGAAAAAATATTTATTTGCTTCGCTAATCTAAATAATTTAAAAATAAGCTAAATAAAGCAATAAGAACCCTAGAATTGATGGTCTAGGGTATTCTCTTTAAAGTGCGCAAACTAGTCCTTCTGGACACACTCTTTTCTCTTGTACTTGTCTGTCAAGAGAGTAGTATTTTGTGAACATGTACACCGATGCACCGATGCACACTTTGTTGCCTGGCAGATGTCCAGACTGGCACCACTTTTTCCAGTGCCATTGTAGCAGCCTTGCCCCTGTTAGAATGAGCCTGCAGGCCTTCAGGAGGTTACTTCCTCACCTGCACATAGCAGGTTTTGATGTAGAGGGCTATCCACATTGACAGGGTCATTTTCTGCAACGCCTTGCCCAGCTTTGCTCCAAAGAAATCTGCAGAAAGCTGATCATCCGCACTATGGTCGTTTGTACAGTCAGATAAAAAAACTGAAAGCTCCTTTGGCGTCGAGCCAATGGAGTCTCTCCTCCTTCAAAGATGGAGGAGAGCGAAAAAAGTTGGTAGAGTAATAGACTGGCCAGCAAGGAAAAGCATTACTGCTTTGGGTAAGAGCCTGTGCAGACCTCTTATGCAGTGTGTAGATGTTATGGCAACTAGGGAGACAGATTTTAGCATCAGCCATCTCAGTGAGCAGCTGTGAATTGTCTCAAAAGGCATGCATATAAGAAATGGCAATACTAAATGTAAGTGCCATTGTGGCAAGATGGACGGCTTTGGGGCAATAAGTTAGTCCGTTTTGCTAAACCGCAGCCCACCAGGTGATTTAAAGACATGGCTGATTAGGTAAATAACGCAAGGTAAAATGTGTAGACAGATAACTCTTGACTGGGCCCATTGTAAGGCCTTGTTGGGCCAACGGTCACACAAACAACAAAAACATAAATATGTTTGGCTGGCAGAGGCTCGATATAAGGTGCTCCACAGGAAAAAAAAAGCACAGCACCCGACACAGATGGATTTTGCTGAAGGGTGTCACACTGCAAGGATAACATGAGCTACTAAGGATGGCAGGTCAGACACATTCACCTGTGTCTGCCCAATATTCATGCATGCAGGTGTAGGTTGAAGAGCCTTGAGTCCTGCATATGTTATTGAGGCAAGTTAGCTGGACCAGGGAGCAAATGCTCATGCCTAGGACCTCTGGCTACTAATCTCTCATTGCTCAGTCCAGGGCTAATAAGATGACTTGGGCCTATTCTGGCTTGACTTTTCTCAAACTTGCAGCAGTAGCGTGGCGAAAAAACATTTCGGAGGCCTGTGTTCCATTGCAGCTGAAATACATTTCCCAGTCACTCCCCTGGAGGAATGTCCAGTGTACAGATCTAACAAAGACATGCCCGCTGATCAAAGATACCCTGTGCCTCAATGTAGAGATGCCACTCATGATCCAAAAGCAGACGTATGCCTAGCTAGTCTGCTCTGCCATTCGGAGACCCTGCTAGATGATTGGCTACCAGAAAGAGGTTCTGCTGGTTCAGCTACCTCCAAAGATGTAGGGTCTCCTGGCACACGGCCTAGGACCCCACAAAGCCCTGCTTGTTGCAGTACCACATTGTGGCAATATTGTTCATCAGGACCTTCACCATCCTCCTCTTGATGGATGGCAGGAAGGCTTTCAGACCCAGAAAGTTTGCTCAAAGCTCCAAAAGGTTTATGTGAAGCTGGCTTTCGGCTAGAGACCAGAGTACTTTGATGTCCACCTCTCCCAGGTGACCCCCAACCCAGTAGTGATGTATCATTCACAACTGCGAAGTCCAGTTGCGGGAGGGAGAGTGGCGTCATCACAGCACACATATGCCATCTCGTATTCAGGAGAAGGTGGATGCCAGAGGCCAAGAAGCCCAAGAGTCATCCTCACTGCGATCCTGAGATACAGGATTGATCCTAAAATGCTAGGACCATTCCCTGATTGTCCTGGACTTGCTACTGGAGTGGAAATTCCTTGCTTGCCACGATGTCCAGGACAACCCTAATTGAGGGAATCCTATACGTCAGGCAAAGATAGAACATTGGCTCACGGATGGAGCACCCCAAAGAATTCTAGAGTTTGCCCATCATCCAGAGGTGGTCCACGACTGACTGTACCAAACATGCCTCGAGCAGCCAGTCATCAAGATATGGGGACAAGTGATTCCTGACCTTTGAAGGAGGGCAGTGACCATCACCATCACTTTCATGAACACAACTGAGTGGCCGAAGTAAGGCCAAAAGGGAGCCCCTCAAACTGGAAGTGTTCTGACCTCACTGTGAACTACATATAATGACTCTGGGACTGCAGAATATATTAAATATACATATCTTGTAGGTCTAGGGACGCCATCTAGACTCCTAGGATCAGAGCGGGAAGAGTCTGAGACACAGTGAGCATCTTGAATTAATTTTTCTGCAAATGTCTTTTGTGGGACTGAGCCCTCCATATTTCTTTGGGATGAAATAGTAGCGTGAATAGCACTTCTCTGCGAAGCTGGCAGACACTAAATGGCACCTTGGCCAACAGAAGGTTGAGCTATTGCAGCAAGGTATGGAATGGCCACTGGCAGTAGCTCTGCTGGGGAGGAAAATGGAGCAATGAGGTAAAAAAGGCCAGGGAGTAGCCCCTCTGAATTATTTTAAGACTCATCTGACCGACCATATATTCCCAAACCAGAGAGGAAATGGCACATCCTGCCTCGTTCCAGCTGAATATGTGCCTGAGCGGATAAGTTAAAGTGGCTTGGCTGTGGCTACCGCAGAGGAAGAGTAGTTAGAGTACAGCTATGAATGACTTCAGCCTCTGCCACAACCTTTCTCCCGAAACAATCTGGAACCATCAAAGGGCATGTCTTTAAGGGACATCTAATCATCCCCTGAATATCTCTTTACAATCTGGTTGATCGCATCAATGAATGTCTTCTAAGAACTACACTGGTGCCAATAGCCCTGCCTACACAGTCGGTGGTATCTAAATCCTAATGCAAAACATTCTTCACTGAGTCCTGGCTATTATGAGCAAGCGAGGGTCTGAGGTCTTCCAGGAAGGCCAGCCAAATCGTGTTGACTATGTCCGTTAAAACACTGGTTTACTTGCCCAGACATACAGCGTTAAAGAATCTTAAGGCTAACCTGTCCCCTTCGAACATTTTCTTTCCGAAGGTATCTGTATGTTTTGACTGTCTAGGTTGGTCAGAAAGGCATTCTGAGTCACTTTACTTTTCAATACTTGCACCACCAGGCTATCATGCATAGTATGGCTTGTCAGAAAATAAGGATCACTCTAGGCCGGCCTATGTTACCTAACTGGAGAGCCCAGGTACGTCTGGGAGCAAGTGGCTTTAAGGGTGCCTACAAGAGTCGCAAAGAATGGCAGAAATAGCTCTGAAGTTGGAACTGGCTGAAGGAGCTCAATTAACAGGTTTGTCTTGATTTCAACAGTAAGCAACTATACATCAAGCCCTTCTACTGCCCTTCATACAACTACAGCAAAGAGGCACTTTCCTTCATTGGTGGCCCAGGTGGTAACTCTAGATCGGTCTCCAGAGATGTATCTATCCCACAGGCATTTTGCAAATCCAGGTGCAGCCCATTAACAGTAGAGTGAGGGGTTGAGGAGGTGTCTTCCTTTTCATCATCACCAGCGTCATGTGGAACAATTTGCGTACCTAGAACCAGGTCAGAGTCAGAGCTACATAGGGTCTTGACTCGTTGATGGTACTGGCGCAGAGGCCAGTACCATCAAGATTTAGAGTCCGGTCATAAACGGACTAATTGTGCCTTTGCGATTTTATAGCGCAACATAGGCCTGGAGCGAGCTAACAAATGTTTGGCCTCAGAGACCGATGTCAGAACTAGTTCCAGGCCCAGAGCTGGCTGAGTCCGTGCTGGCATGGAAGGAACATGTGTGGACCCTGTGGCCTGGTTTGAAGTGTGAATCAGCAAAGGGGGAGTCCCAGAAAAGGGACCCACAGGGTCAGTTGGCACCATGAGAGTTTCTGTTGGTGGAAGTACAGCTTTAACTCCTCGTTGTTCCGTTGGGCCCAAAGGTGATAGAGGAAACTGGAAAAAAAATTGATGGATATAATGCTTGAATGAATCTCAACAACTGGTAATTACTAGGGCCGCTTCCTAATCCATCGTTGTTTTTACACCACACCACCTCCGATTGGACCCAGCTATATGCAAATCAGTATTGACCCTGCTCCAATGGAAACAGTCCAGCCTGAAATGCCAAGTCAGATCCACCCTGAGCTGGAACACAAGCAACCCAGGACTAGTTTGGGCCTTGTTATGGGTTCAGTAGCCATGTATAATTTGGTTCCTGTGATACAGTGTCTACGGGATCCACGTCTGGGCATACCCATCCCACTTAGAGTGATATAATAAATTATGCAAAAAGTGATGGCTGGAATGCTTGAATTAATCTCAGCCACTCGTATTTTCTCTGGGCAGCATCTCAATCCATCGTTATTTTGCATCCACTTCACAGCCTGCCTCCAAAAATGTAATTGTTGCTCAGAGGCATCACTCCACAATCCAAGGCCTCTCTAGCATCAGTTTTCCAAACGTGTGTCTACTTAATAAATCCATCATGGAATTTTCTTTTTCCTAAAGCCTCATATTGGCAATAATGTATGATAATTTTTGCATGAACATGCCTACAAAATGACGCAGATGCATTTTTTCCTTATTATTAACAAATTAGCTAAAAAGAAGTAAAAAGAAAAAAATTTGAAAGTCTTTTTTAGAAAGTTGGGCGGAGCAAGATGGCTGGCGGAGGGGGGGGGGGGCACAGAAGCAACAAGGTAGGCCAGAAGCAGTGTGGGGAGGGCGACACAAAGGATGGGTGGAGCAAACAGATGAGATTGAGAAAGACATGGAGAACGGAGAGCAGGAAAAAACAGTAAATTTGTGTTAGAGTTATGAGGAGCTGATCAGAAACACACAGGAGAAAGCAACATAGTCCACGGAGCACACAATAGTGAGCTCATCACAGAGCAGAGCAGGGAAACCAAACATGCGAGAGAGAGCATCATGGAGATGGGGAAGAGAAGGACACTAGGAAGATCATGGGAAGACACATGCACTCGTGTGAAGTGCTTAAACAAAAAGAAAAACGTAGCACCTGAAAAAGCAAGCAGTGTAAGGGCATAGTAATGCATGCAGGGGAGTTACACGAACATGAAGAGGAAGGAAAGCCCACACACACCCTAAGGAATAAGCAAGTAAGCAAATGTGAGTGACAATGAAGCTAGCAAATGGTAAGCAGTGGGCAGGCTCTAAGTCCATTATTAAGCTAACAAGCTTGCAAGAGGCAGCATGAACTATCTAGTAGTCAAGACCTAAAAATTATTAGTTCATGTATACAATACATCTATGAGATAAAGAATTAAATGTGTATATGGTCTATTTTTTATGGTTTAAATATTTTTATTGAAATTTATCAACATTCAATATGTTCGGAATTTCAAGGTATGTATCATAGCTATGATTACACGGCTGACATATGTCATGGCTAAGAATTCAAAGCATGTGAAGAACACATTGAAACGAAGGCAAAACATAACATAAAAAGGAAACATATTCTGACCCCTCCCCTCACCTCCACCCCGTTCCTCATCTTCCAAATAAACAAATATAAGCGTTGCCTGGTTTCTGTTATTTGAGTGTAAGCCTCATGTCCCTGCCAGCTGCGGATCAAAAAGCCGTAGGAGGCGGGGATACCTGGGCAGGTGATTTCCCTGAATTCGGAGGAAAGAAGGGACAAAAATGGTTGCCATAATTCACCAAACATGGATCCCTTCCCTGCGAGTGTCAGAGTCAACTTATCCATCCCAGGACATGCCAAAGGTGGTATAGCCAACCTGTAAGGGTAGGGATTTGAGAGGTGCACCAATGTGTTAGTATGTTTTGCACTGCGGAACCCAGCGCTATTGCAACCAAGCAGCCTTTGCGGGATCGGAGCCGGTAGGTCAAAGGGTTCGGAAGGCCGAGTAGAATGTACGCTGGAAATCGCAGTATTTGTGTGTCTAGGTGTTTGTCCACTTCATCAAGTACTTGAGTCCAGTACATCTGGAGCTGTTTGCAGTCCCACAGTAGGTGTACTAGGGTACCTACACTCCGACATCCCCGCCAGCAGTCCGCCCCTCGTGTGGGGGCCACTAGGTGAATGCGCTCAGGGGTGTAATACCAATATGTGGCCAGTCTGGTAAGGGTTTCGGTCAATCCCATATGGTATGCTGAGTGGCGAGCTCTATAGTACACCCCCTCCCATTTCTTGTGGCTGAGTGTTCTGCCCAGCTCCCTTTCCCATCTCGTGCGAATGGCACTGTACATGTGTGTATTTCTGGCCAGTAGCATTTTATACAGATCGAAGATTCGTTTTTTATCCGATGTGTGGGTGAAAAGCCATTTCTCATAAGCGGAGAGGTATCTATGGGCAGTCGGCTTGACCCGGGTATGTAAGGCCCAGTGCCTAATCTGGAGGTACCGGAGCCGTTCAATTTCAGGTAACCCATATTCCAACCTAACCTGTTGAAATGGTATGATCCCATCTACATCAAAAAGATGGCCCAGGGAGTGGCACTCTGAGGACCTCCACTGTGTAAAAGCTGCTATGTCCATGCCTGGCTGGAATTCGGGGTTATCAAACAACGGAGTAAGTGGCGAAGGGAAGGTAGTTAGATTGTGCTTGAGGTTGGTTCGGTCCCACGTTTCAAGGGTGACCCGAGTGATATATAACGTGTATAGGTTGGGTGGTCTGTGCACCCTCCGAAGAAAGGGGATTCTCTGTAAGGGCCTAGCAGCCACCGCTTGATCCTGAAACAACCAGTGCTTCCCCGACTCCAACCGGCTCCATTCAACTAAATGGTGCAATTGTGTCGCTTGAAAATAGAGTTGGAGATCGGGAATACTGAGGCCCCCCTCCTCCGGTGGAAGCACCACCAATGCTTGCTTCATTCTTGGCTAGCGACCATTCCAAATAAATTGTGCAAGTTAGAACTGAGTTTGTTGAATCCACCCGTTTGGGGGCTGGAAAGGCAGGGTTTGAAACAGATATAAGATCTGAGGCAATATAGTCATTTTAATTGCTGCTATTTTACAGAGCCAGGAGAGTGAGTAGTGCTTCCATTGGCTCAGCTCCTTGCAAATTTTCAACCACAATCGTGTGTAATTAGTGCCTACTATGACCGGTAGGGAAGGAGCTAACTGGATCCCCAGATAGGGAACTGTGTCCATTGCCCATTGAATGGGGTGATATTCCTGGAGGTGCGCGCGGGTGGAGGGCGCTAGAGAGAGGTCGAGCCCTACCAATTTATCCATATTCACCTTAAGCCCGAGGCTTGCACAAAGGTCTCTACTTCTGCGAGGCACGCTGGCAGTGCAAGAGCTGGATTTGACAATGAGATCATGACGTCATCTGCATATAAACTATTTGTGTGAATATCTCCCCCAAATATAATCCATGTTATCGCTGAGTTGTGTCGAAATTGGTGGGCCAAAGGCTCCATATATATAACGCAAAGAGAAGGGGCGAGAAGGAACACCCTTGCCTCGCACCTCTCTCTATGGGGAACCGGGATGATGTGTAGCCATTTACTCAAACCGTGGCTGTTGGGAATCAGTAGCAATTTAAGATGTGTGTTCAAAACCTCTCCCCCATCCCCTCCCGCTCGAGAACCTGTTCTAGGTATGGCCAATGGACTCTATCAAAGGCCTTCTCTGCATCGATAGTGAGCAACATATACTCCCCCTGTGTCCGTGAGACCTTCTCGATAAGGTGGAGGGCCCGCTTGGTATTAATGCTTGTTTGGCGCTGGGGGATAAAACCTGCCTGGTCCGGGTCAATCAGACCCGGCATGTGAGGCGCAAGGTGCGCAGCCAATATCCCAGTATATAATTTAATATCAATGTTGAGAAGAGATATGGGGCTGTAGGCTATGCATGTATTCTTGTCCCGTCCCGGCTTCGGGAGAACCACTATGGAGGCTTTAAGCATGTCTCCCGGTATCGTTTCAGGTTCGACGAATGAGTTGAAAAGCTTAGTCAGGACAGGGGCCACCAACGTACAAAATGCTTTGTAAAATGTTGCAGAGAAGCCATCTGGCCCAGGGGCCTTTGCAGGCTTAAGGCGTGAAATGACTGCAATTACTTCTTCTATTCCTATTTCTCTGTCCAGGTATTCAGCCTGTGCTTTGGTCAGAGTGGATAGGCCAGTGGTCGCGAGATAAGCGGCACCATCCACATTAGTCAGAGGTGAACTGGCATACAGACGAGCGTAAAAATCTCGGAACGCCTAAGCGATCTAGGAATCCTCCGAGACTCGCCGACCGTCCCCATTGTAAATCTCCTGGACCCCCTGTCTCTGCCAGGCCTCCCGCAATTTGTGAGTGAGGAGACGACCCCCTCTATCTCCCTCAGTGTAATAGGCGTGTCGTAGCCGTAGGGCAGTATACTTCGCTCTGTCTTAGTCCATTGCTGCGAGCTGTTGTCGCATGGCTTTCAATTGACGCCACACCCAGGCGCCCCTGTCCGTTGATGCATCTGTTCTCGCTCTTTTGTTGTTGGATAAGATCAACCCTCTTGAGCTTACGCTCTGCATTTTCTGCTGCTGAGATGGCCACAAATTCCCCTCGTATGACAGCCTTAAGCGCTGCCCATTGTGTGGATAGGGAAGTGTTGTTATTAGTGTTATGGGAGAGGTAAACTTTTATGGAGCGCTGTATCTGTTCTACAACTGCTGCAAGGTGTAAAAGAGTATAGGGGAGGTGTAATTGTCGGAGAGGGTCGCTGCATGGGAGGGAGAGTGATGGTAGCGATTACCGGTGCGTGGTCAGATAGAGAAACTACACCTATCTCTACATCTGTCGCTAGCGCATGCATAGGTGTCGAGGCCAACAGATAGTCAAGTCTAGCCTAAGTTTGTGTGCACTAGAGTAGTCAGAGTACTCACGACTAGTGAAGGTAGCGATTACGGGTGCGTGGTCAGATAGAGAAGCTACTCCTATCTCTACGTCTGTCGCGAGCGCATGCTTAGGTGCCGAGGCCAACAGATAGTCAAGTCTACCGTAAGTTTTGTACTCACGACTATGGGGTTGAAAGCAGCGCCACAGGTCTTTGAGGACTAAGTCTTGCAGTCGTGTTATACCTGCCGTCGATAGTGTACCTGTCTGACTTGTGCGTCGACCTAATTTGTCTGTGTCGTTATCGAAGACCAAATTCAGGTCACCCCCCAATAGGATCCTGCTTTCCGTCGTTGCTGTCGCTTCGGTGAGCGCTGTGTGTAGAAACTTTTCTTGTACCTCGTTAGGGACATACACAGAGCCTATGGTGAATGTTAGACCCCCTAGAGTAAAGTGATAGGTTAGGAGCCGTCCCTTAATTTCCGCTTCCTTCTGAAGGATCTCCCCTTGAAACCCATGGGCAACCAAGATGGCCACGCCAGCGATTTGTTGGGGCCGGAGGAAAACAGCTGGGTCGGGAACCTGCAGGATTTAAGGTGGTGGCAATCCCTTGGCAATAGATGCACCTCCTGCAGGAGGCATATATCCGCCTTGGTGTTCTCCAAACATGACAAAAC
This sequence comes from Lissotriton vulgaris, assembly GCF_964263255.1. Taxonomy (NCBI): domain Eukaryota; kingdom Metazoa; phylum Chordata; class Amphibia; order Caudata; family Salamandridae; genus Lissotriton; species Lissotriton vulgaris. Next base: position 960,009,132 of record NC_141685.1, on the reverse strand, counting down.
TGCTTTACGTTTAACGGAATTGTTAAGTCCCCTCCCATTCAGGGTGAGTATCCTAAGCGTGTTGGGGGCCATTTACCCATATATGGATGGATTGGAGCAGTGACGGGATCCGGGATCAGCTGCAGTGCAAGTAGGGAGTGAGTTGTGACACAGGAAGGCTCTTCTTATGTGGAACCCTGCTGCCAATTAAAAAGGGTGGTTGAGGGACCCCAAAGCCCCTAAAAAATAATCCCTAACAAGTATCCAGATGAAAACCACCTGCAAAGAGCAGAAATAAGAAAGGGGAATTGTGAGAGTCATAACGTAGTCCATCATCCTCGGATGATCGGATCAAAGTTTCCATGGGGGACATATTGTGTCCAAGGACGTTCCTTCACCCTCCCGCTAGCCGCCCACCAGCAAGAGGCATACATCAAAGAAATCAGTGGATCAGGCAAATGTCAATCAGGTTGTGTCTTTGCAGTTTTTTTGGGCTGAGTGTTTAGTGTCGCTCTCTGTCCCCTTTAAATTTCTACGGAGTCTGGTCGCTTACGTTGATGCCGTCGTCCCTGTTGCTTCCATTGTGGTCTTGTATCCTCTGTGCCGGGGGTAGGGTCGTTGTCTCCATACTCATCAGCTGGGGGATCAACTCTCAGCAGGCGGCAGGCATCCAAGAGGGAGCGGAGCTGGAAGAGCTTGCCATCCATATGGAAGATCAGACAAAACGGGTGGCCCCAGCTGTAGGAAATGTTACGTTGGCAGAGGTGCGAGGTAATGGGTCTGAAGCTTCTCCTCTTTTGCAAAGTGAGTGCTGCCAAGTCTTGGTAAAGGACAGGGTTCTGTCCACGGAATGTTAGAGGGTGCATCTGTCAGGCTTTCTGTAAGATTTCTTCCTTGTTTCGGAAGTCTTGGACCAGACCAAGATGTCAGATGGCGGGGCTTTGTCAGGGCGTGTGGGCTACACTCTGCGCCCTGTCCAACTTAAGATCGGCCTCTAGCGGATTGCCTATGATACAGTTAAAGAGTTCCCTGGTATACTTGAAAATGTCGCCCGCCTCCTCATTGGTCTGCACCCCCGGATCCTGATATTGTGGCGGCGGGAACGGTTCTCCAGGTTTTCGATGTGCAACTGTCGGTCCACCAGCTGATCGTGGATTTGAATGATTTATTGTTGAAGAGTCAACAGCTCCGCGTCCCTCTCGTCACTTTTCTCTTCCACCTTGGCGATTCTCTCACCTATGCTGTCCATGTCTCTTTGGACATCCTTAATTTTGGTTGTGAGGTCCTGTTAGAGAGTTTGCAGGTCCTCTCATAGTGACATGAACAGGGACTCCAGGAAGACCTTCTTTATTGGCTTCCAATCCGTCACCACTAGTTTGTGCAGAGAGTGCGTTGCTTGCGGGTATTTCGCCCGTTTGGTTTCCGCCCTGGGACTTTGCGAATAAGTCCTTTAGGGTTTTGCCTCTCCTCCCTCAGGAGGATGATATGATGTGTCCCAACAAGTGGCTGGAGCGGAATCTAGTGGGCCCCGTAGGAGCCTTTATGGGCCGTGATGCAATGGCACTGGTCCCTGATGCCTTCCCGCTGCCCTCTCTCGAAGGCACAGCATGTCGACTTGGCTTCACTCAGCCCCGGCAGCGGGTCGTGGTCCTCAGGTTGGCCCAGCCGTCCAGCGAGGGGCCCCAAAGCACGCCGGGTGCCGCCGCACAACGCCACCCCTCTTTATGTGGGCCGGCGATGTGTTCCGTCTGGTCAGCTAAAGTGAGACTCCAGGGGGTCCCTCTCACTCCCGGGTGTTAGGCCTGCTTGCTTCGCTCCCCAACTGATGCACCACTTTCTCTTCAGCTTACCTGGTAGTAAGCTGAAGAGCCTACTCCCGGACTCCCCCGCCCCCGGTGCCAGTCCAGTGGCACGCGGAGGGCTACGGGGGGGCCACAGATTCCCAGGCAGCACATGCAGGCCTTGACCGACGTACCCGGGGGCCAACTGGGTGTTCAGCATCAATCTTGTGGGGGACCCCTGGTAGGGTCGGCAGACCCCGTGGGAGGCGGTGCTCAAATCAGCCCCCTCGCCAAGCGTTACTCGGCGTCACAATCCTCAGGCGCCAGGCACCCTCCGCCGTGCGCCTAAACCGCTTCTCTGTTCCAGGCCCCACTCCGGTCGATGAGGCCGGTCTGCTGTAAGGTTTCTCCCGGGTAAGGCCGATGCAATCCCCAGGCCTTAACTCAGTTGCACCCACAGATCCAAGACACTTCAGTCGCACCCCGGGCCTCCCAGTGTCCTCCACCCCCCTCTCCTCTTACTACCAGAGTCGTTTGCACACTGCAACTTTTCCCCCGGGCCGGTCACTTGCCTGATTCGCAGCGGGGTGGATGGAACACCAGTCAGCCTCAGGATCGCCAAACTGCTGCCGAACCCCAGCACAAAATGGCAGGCGTTCCACTGCTCCACTGCTCCACTGCTGGTTTCGCCTCAGCAGGAGCCTGCTAGCCCCCCCCCTCGGCGCAGGGCGCGTTCGGGGTCACTCGCTGCTCTCCAGGCACTGTCGAGTCGGCTATCTGGTCTGCCCCCTCCACCTCTGGCTCATCAGGAGAGCCGAATCGCTCTCGGGCCTCGCTTTCCCAGCCGATACCGCACAGGTAAGAGGCCGCCCACAAGTCAGTCCGCATCTCTGCAGGGTCCTTCCCGGCGTTTTTGCCATTTGTAATGCCGCGGGCTGGAAGTTCGATGACTGCGCACCACCTTGACAGCCTCTGCACTGGCCGTGACAGGTAGACACGTTTTATCGAGGATCCAACTGCTATTAGTGGAGGAACGCTGGTGCTTTGCTAGGCCGCTGCGGGAGAGACAGAGCAGCACGTCCTATCGAACCGCCATCTTGGCCACGCCCTGGTCTACTTTTTAGATGTAAATTTGTCACCCAAACATTATTGGGCAAACACTTCCATAAAAGGCATTATTAAATACCACACAGCCAATACCGTGTGGTGAGACAGTAATATTCCTCTGGGCATGGCCAAGCCACTGTATGTATATTTTACGGAACTGGTAAAAATAGTCTCTCAAATTGCTGCCTTGTCAAGCCAGACCAAAAAACCGGACAGGACAAGGTAACAATGTTTAACATGGGACACTTCAAGAGCTCCAGAGATTTTGACTGGCGTCCAGAATCTGATTGTTAAAGAAGAGCTTCCTAGGTAAATATTGGTCAATTGGATGTATAAGACCATAATTCTTAACTAACATGAGAAGACTCACTGTATAATAACTATCAATAAAAAATATTTGTATTCATACAAAATCATTTAAAAAGACCATCATACCCACTATTTTACTTTTTACGATAAATATATGTTGGAAATTAACAGCGCATTAAAAAACAGCACTTATAACAATGATATAGTGTTTTCCAAATATCTCAAATGATAAGCTAAAGCTGTAAGTTGTACAAATGGTCTGTGTAAGAGAAGAAGAAATCTCGGATCGTGATTCACAGAATGATACAGTTCACTCTGGAGGCATTGATTTATTCTGAGATTTGTACTCCTGCATCGTGGGCCATTGTAGCCATCAGAGAACGAGAAACTCCTGCTCGTCTTTTACTTGAAGCCCCCGAGTGGGCCAAATCCCAGCGGCAGTGTTTTATAATAATTTGGGGGTGCCCATACGGCTCCCCCGTGCCCCGGGGACCGCCACCTCTGCGGGGCAACCATTAGTAAACTGATGCGGGGCCTGCACTGCCCCCTGCAGCCCCAGGGACCACCACCTCCCCGGGGCTATTTCTTAAATTAGTGGAGTAGAAAATAATATGGCCTCCCCTGCAGCCCAGGGACCTCCACCTCTCGGGGCTGTATGGATAAAGAAAGCGGGGGTGCGCAGACCCCCCCCCACAGCCCCAGCGATCTCCACCTTCCCCGGGCTTTAGCCAAAATAAATGTGGGGGGCCACATGACCCCCCTGCCCAGGGGACCACCTGTTCCCTGAGGCTTTAACTTTAACTAATGGGGGGGCCTGTGGACCCCCCACCCCCAGGGACCGCCACCTCTCTGGGGCAATTAACATAAAAATGTAGGGGGCCCACACGGCCCCCGCAGTCCCAGGGACCACCACCTCTCTGATGCTCAAATATCACAGTGGGGGTCCTTTGCAGGCCCTGGGTACCACCACCTCCCTGGGGCTTAAGTGAAGATTGGAGGAGGGCAGCGCAGCCCCCCTCAGGGAGATAAAGATGGCCTTGGGAACCACTACCCCCAAGGACAGGCTCCTGCTATGTCCTGAGGTGTCCACCCCTAGGACACTGCTGGTTGCTATGGCTTGGCGGGAGCTTTACCACTTCCACCAAGCCATAGCAAACTGTACTCCGCTTTGAGCAAGCGAGAATATTTTGCTCTCGCTTGCTCAAAGTGGAGCACAATTGCTTCGACAGAGAGGAAGCTGCATGTTAGCAAAAATAGTGGAGGGACACCATCCGTTGGCATCCATACCCTTCGTACTCATTGCTTGCTGTTGACACTACGCAACCAACACAAGGTTGAACATTTAGTGGGCGATGACATTAAACCAAATATTTGGTGCAAGTTTACACGAGGCCAACATATTAACGGATGTTGACAATTTGAGGCGGCAGAGTAGTATCCTGTCCACCAAACTCTTGATCCATTCACCCCATTTTATTGATTTGGAACGATGCAGTATGCACCTTGTTTTTAGTGCGTATCACATTTTAAGTTTCTATTTTAAAATTTTACCTATTTAATTGTATGTGTGAAAGGCTACTGTATTTTGTACATTGGGCCAAAAGCACTTTCATAAATCAATCAATCAATCACCTAATTTAATGACGGGCGGATCATACGTTTTGCGTAGCCAAAGTCCTTATTTGGCTCCGGCAACGGAAATCTTCCTCCGATGACCTGAAGGAGTAGGGACCCTCGGGTGAGAAGCAATATACCACCCACCCTATTTAGAGTGGACAGTGTATTTTAAGTTTGTCACTTCCTGGAAAAGCCTTGCAGCGAGGTACAGTAAAAACAAACAAATTACTCTCAGACCCTTGAAGAGAACTCCCGAGGTGTGGAGACCATTCATTTTTTGTTTTTCAAAAACAAACTCTTGCCATGAGGAAAACCAATTTTTTTAAAAAGATTGGTGAGTGGGCGTCAAAGCTGTTGGTGGTCGTCTACCAATCTTTTTGTACCTTGAAGGGAACCAAGGTACAGAGATAACCTCTGGGCCATCATTTACCTCTAAATTTGATGGATGGTGAAATGAAATGAAATTTGATTTGTAGAGCGCATGGCTGCCTGAAAGCGTCCCAGCGCTTGCTTAGGGAACCCGTCCTGGTATTCCCCTGCGAGATAACCCATTACTGGGCATCCCCAAGGTGAAAGCCAGGCATCCCGCTGCAAGGGGCCATTGTGGAGCTATTGCCCAGAGTTACAGAGTGGGACTCCATGATTGGAATAGGCACCGAGGCGAGAATTGTCAGGTCCGGGGAAATTTGAGCCCAAGACCCGCCGAGGCGGGGAATTGAACCCTGGTCCGGGCCAGACCTCTGCATCAGGGTCTGCCGCTCCAACCACTTGAGCCACACTTCTGGTAATCTATTAGGATGGTGAAGGTAATGTTTTCCACAACTCTGACAGACAGAAAACTCAAAATCAGGCCCAAAATATTAAATGGATGTTGAGACAAGACAGAATATGTTGATGCAATGGAAAACAAGGGCAGGTTGCACACGTAGCTGGGTTTTTTTTTGTTTTTTTTTTAGTCCTTATTCCACCAAAAGCAGTGCAAATAAACTTTCTCAACCCATTTCGTCGTGGTCGCCCGGGGCTGACGTTCTTGCATTAGCCTGGGCTGACCTGCCCTGCCCCTTTATTCCGAGGCCTGGTGTAATCATAGGACTAGCATGGCCTTAGACCAGCCTCATTTCTCTTCCCCATTCCAACAAGGGATCCCACACCGTGCTATTTACATTTGGTGCCAGTCCGGATTCTAAACGCGCAGTACTCTGTGCCGCCCGTAGCCAGCTTTCATACTAAGGTGGGTTAGCGTCCTTCCATAATTTACATATCTCTCTGCACGCAATTAAAATAAGACTAAGCAATAACGCCACTTGTGCCCCCCTTAATAAACCAACAAGATCCATGTCCAGCCCAAAAAAACCTCTAGCTATATTCAAGCTCGATTGTACCTTGAAAATGCCCTCCAAAGCCTTCTCCACCATAGACCAAAAAGGACCCAGAGTAGGGCAGTCATAGAAAACATGTATGTCGTCTGCTTCGACTAGTCCACATCTTGAACACGATGGGGGCGGGTTCACAAACTTCGCAATCTTTTTTGGCGTGTAATAAAGCCTGTTAATGGTGAAAAAAAGATTTTTCTTCGGGGAGGCTGATCTAACATATTTGTACAAGATATGGAGAGATGTATCATAAAGAGCAGCTGATGCATCTTCAAGCCTAGAGGAATTCCATATTTGATACATAGGGGGGTGCTCCAATTCCTCCTCCTCAAGCATTTTTCTATACCAGAATCCCACTTCCTTCTTCCTTGGACTAGGGGATTGAAGAGCAGACTCGATATCCCAGATCCCACCTATGTTCTCTCTCTCAGCGGTAAACCAGGAACAGATCTGAATATATTTAAATCTAGAGAAGGAGTTCCCGATCTTCAATCTCAAAACCTCCCATGGAAGAACCCCCTCTGATGTACTATGTCTGACCATATTGTTATCCCTGCTCTCCTTATAGGGAGAGAGAGACTATCTGAGGTTCTGTAAATTACGAATTTGTTCATGCTCAGCCTCCATTTTGTAGTCGCCGCCATCTTGTGTTGCCCTCACTCAGGCAGTGCGGCGAACGCAATGTTTTTGTCATTTCTGCATTTACGTGTCAGGTGGCTTCTTTGCCTTTGTTTACCAACGAGTGTCAGGGTCTGGCCGGGTACACTAATTCCTGTCTGAGCTGATTAATCCCCGTCCGGACTATTTGTTGGTTCGCACCATTCTTTCCTTTAAGTTATCTTATCCGCTGTCCTTCGCTACACGTCTCATGCATTCTCCTGTTTCACGACTGTCCTTCTAAAACATACAGCTGTGTTTTCTCAACTTGTAAATCAAATTGTGTGAATTCGTTTGTAATTTGCTTAAGGGGTCGAGTGACAAACATAACCGGGAACTTGAGTTGCTTTGGACTTAAAGCATTGTCTATAACATTTGCCTATGTCTCATGCTCTTGTGTGATTGCATTTTGCATTGTATTGTACCGTATATAAACCAGTGCGCCACGGAGTTAAGTGGCAGTCTCTTTTGAACCTCATTATACCAATGACTTCTAAGACCACTGTACTAGCTGCAGCTAATAAATACAATCTTCTACGCCAGACGAAGAGTCCGTGTCTCTGTTTCTGACAAGGCAGGTGAATCCCGGGGATTTCAGGCGTACCCTGTGCCGCCGGGCCTTAAGGCTGCGGTTTTCCAACTGGCGCCCAACTTGGGCGACTTCTGCTGTAGCGGTTGAGTCCGAGGGTCGTGAGGAGCCCCGCAAGAAAATTCCGGAGGAGGCGCACCACGTGATCGAACCCTGTATGTCGAAAGTGGACCGAAGGTCTTTTACAGCGCGACTACTCCTTTCTGACGGCTGCTGACGACTGCTGCCCTGACTGTCGCCCTGCCCCCTTTGATGATGTTTGGTAAAGCGAGACGATAGACGGACCTTCGCTGGTGTAGGACGATCCTTAGTTAAGTATTTGGTGGGTCGCTCCCACAAAACTTTGTTTTGTCTTGTTTTGGGGTTTTTATTCGGGTATTGCAATAACCGAAGCCAAGGGGTAAGTACGTTTGTAATGTTTCATTGATTTACACCCCTTGTTGTTTGTGAGCAGTCTAGAGAAGTAACGATGCCTGGACTGAGTAAGTTTAAAAGGATTTGTTGCTTAGGTTATACTAGGGATTCCCAGTTGGAGGATTCATGTCCAATTCCTCCAGTTGGAACTCCCACTTATGAGCTCTATTCGAAACATGGCATTGGTCCCAATACCTCTAACGAGACATGGGTCCGATACACGAAAAATAGTGGAGTTTTGAGATGGCCCCAAAATGGTAGTTTTTTATCCCGCCATACTAGATAATTTGGAAACAATTCTGTTTAGAAGAAAAGCCCGGCCAGCAATGTTTGACTCTTTTCGCCTTTGGCGTAAGAAAGCCAAACAGAAAGCCCTATGCCCAAAATCCTAATGCAACTCCGTTACCCCCTCCTATTGCTCAACCAGTGGTTGCTCAATTGCCGATTGTTCAGCAACCAGCTCAGTCTAATAATGCTCCTTTGACTGCCTCTGCTTCGTCTTTACATCCTGTAATTCATCCCCCACCTCCTCTACAATCCCCTTCTCTTGTTCCTCAGTCGGCTACGTTTCAGTCTCCGTTGCCTTCTACATCTGTAATGCCTCCTATTCTCTTAAGGGATTCTCCTACCTCACATAGGAGAATAGCAGATTCTGTCTCGAACTTCTTTTTTCCTCTTCTTGGGTCTTTGAATCTGTCTCCAGCTTTCTCTAGACGACAATCTCGTTGTCAATTTCCTCTTACGGACGAGAAAGTAGTTTTGGGCTCCCTCGCTCGTAAATGGATTGAGAATGGACTAGTATATAGTACAGAAGACATTATGAGTTCCTTCCATCAATGGGTAGAGCCTACGCAGAGATACGTTTTTAATATCATGTGTCAAACTCTTATTAAAGGATGGGAAGATAGTACTATGAGAATAGAGATAAGGAGGAGAAGGAGAAACAAGAGAAGAAAAATAAAGATTTGAAAACAAAGGTTCTTTACAGCAGGCTTATCCTCCGCGTCCTGCACAGCCTCAGTTTTCTCAACCTCCACAGTTTCACCTTTGTTATGTCCTAATCAATGTGCGTACTGTAGGGAAGAGGGACATTTCAATAATAGTAGTCCGGTTTTATTACAGCGTAATAATGGGATGTCTGCTCCACGAGGTCGTGGTAAAGTTCCAGTCAGGATCTAGAGGTAGAGGACGAGGTGTGTCCTCTCAGGAGCAGCGTTCTTTTCCTCCATCTACTACGAATTACTTTGATCAGCAGAGAGTTCAGTCTGCGCAGTATTATAATGACGATTATCGTGTTGAAGATAGGGCTGACGAGTCTCATATCGAATAGGACAGCCATGGACGAAGTAAGGGAGTTGTGTTGATTCCAGTAGATCAAAATGGGCCGTATGTCACTGTCAATACTATGGGTGTTTCAGAACCGTTTCTTTTGGATACTGGTGCGATGAGATGTTCTATCATTCATTCTAAACTCTCTGGGGCACCTTTGTCTGACTTAATAAATACTTCTGTAGGATTTTCTGGCGCCCCAGTCCGTAATCCGGTTTCTTGTCCCTTGGCTGTTTCAATTGGTCCTTATGATTTGGATGCTTCACTTATTCTGACAACTGGTTCTGGCGAGCATAAGGTGTCACCCTCTAAGTTGCAATATGCCCGCCAAGAGGTTACCTATCTAGGTCCTCTCTTGTCGAAGGAGGGAAGGCGATTGACCCCAGAACGTATCCAGGCTATTTCACAGATGTCTGTACCTACCACGCAGAGAGAAGTGCGTACCTTTTTGGGTATCACTTCCTACTGTAGACAATGGATTCCCAATTTTTCACTTTTGGCTAAAACATTGTTGGCACTTACGTTGAAAGATACGCCCCATCCGCTCCCTTGGACGGATGAATGTCAGAAAAGTTTTGTTGACCTACGTACTGCTCTGTGTTCTGCTCCAGTGTAGGGTACCCCAGATAATAGCAAGTCCTTTACACTGTACGTTCACGAGAGAGAGGGTTGCGCATTGTCAGTCTTGACACAGCAATTTGGAGATAAGCAGAGGCCATGTGCCTATTTCTCCGCTACACTAGACCCAGTAGCTAAAGCTTTGCCCAGTTGTCTCAGAGCTACAGCAGCTGCAGCGATTTCTATTAGACAGTCTGCTGGATTAGTGTTGGATAACACACTCATTTTTTTTTAAATTAAATTTGTACTTTATTACACCTTTGAAGTTTGCACACAGCACTTATCGCCTACAACCCGGAGGCCGGCGGCAACAGTAGTTCGCACCCAAATCCCTGAGCAGAGGCCACATACACAGCCGTAACGCCAGCATCCCGGAGGCCTGGCGGCGCACTAGAAGGAAGTAAAGAAGTGAAAGACAATATCGGATTGTGTAAGCAGCTGATGTCTGACCTCAAAAGACTAAACCAACAGCACGGGTGGCGACACTCCATATCACAATTCGGTGTGCAAAGGTAATGCAGTCAGTTCACATGTGTTAAGCCAACTCTCAAATACATGAAGATAACTTCTCCTGGAAGGGAGAAATGAAGGGTGCAGTAAACCACAGTACAAATCCTAAAACAAACCCCCACCCTACAAACTAGCCAGCCTACCCATACCCGTGTCCACCCTCCCACCTGCACTAACTACCAAGTCTATAGACGAACGTAGGACCCATAGCAACGGACCCAAGGGCCCAATGGAACGGAGCAAAGTTTGAGAAGGACTATTCAAAGCACCTACCCAGCTCAGCTGCCCTAGGAATTCACACACTACGCTTCACAGGTGAGACCCAGGCGGGATCCCCCATCCACCTTCAACATGTAAACACTCAACCACAATTCTCATCAATGTCAACCATCGCCACTCCGCCCTCCTGCAGTTCATCCAACTCCTCCCCCTCAGGATCTGACTCACTGTCCCCTTGGGCACTCTGGAATTCCTTATATAACCCCCAGAAGTTCTTAGGGCGACTCTTTGGGGGAAGCAGTTCACTATACACCTCCGATTGCGTGCAACAGTACAGCAAATCCGCCTCCCAGCGCTTCTTAGTAGGAACCGGCCCCCTCATCCAGCACAACGCAACCAGGCGCTTGGCCGTCAGCAATGCCATGTCAGCAAGTCGCCTCATCGCCACTGGCAATGGTTTAGAAAAACCCAGCAACGCCAGCGCCGGGCAGGGCAGAATCTCCGCACCCAGGATAGAGCTAAGTTCCGTGAAGACCTCCTTCCAAAACTTGTGAATACTAGGGCAAGTCCAGGACATATGCAGAAAATTGGCTGTAGGGAAATGGCAACGTTCACATTCCGCTGACTCCCGCAGCCCGTACCTGTACAGCCTGTCTGGCGTATAATATACCCGCTGCAGGTACTTAAAATGAATCAGGCGGTGCCTACTATTGAGTGAAATCTTCCTAGTGTTCGCGCAGCAATAGAGCCACATCTCGTCCGAGATCGGAGACTGAAGGTCGCACTGCCAGGCCGATCTAGCCCTGGAGGGGGGGCACTGCCGGTGCCCATCACCAAGTTTCTTAAGTGTAGTTACCAATTTACGGGAAGAGGGAGTCTTAATAACGTACGTAAGTTCAGGTACGTCCTGTGGCTCTGCCAAGTCCGGGCCCAGTAATACCAGCGCCACTCTACGAACCCTGTGGTATTGAAAGCTATGCAATAGTGTCGCCCCAGGGTGGGATTGGAGGGCCTGCTGCGACGTCTTCATTACGCCATTTAAAAAGAGGTCCCCCATCTTGTCTATGCCCAACTCCCGCAGTGCCTTCAGGACGCCCTTCTCCGTTAGCGGGGCCAACCACACTGCCCACTCCACTCGCAGTAGAGGAGAGTACAACAGCGCACTCTCACGGGAGCGGACCAGCTCATGCCAAGCGTGGTTTGTGGCAGCAATGGAGTCCAAGTTACCGACCCTACGATCGGCCGGATAGCATATCGTGGCCGGGAGAGGTGCGGGGTCTGCAAAGAGGCGTTCCAGCTTCACATGTGGGATGCCAGGGTCCCCGTGAATCCATGTGTGGAGATGTGTCCCCTGCGCAATCCTATAGTACCGTTCCAGGTCCGGAGCCCCCAGACCCCCGCGCTCATAAGGAAGAAGGAGAGTTTGCCATTGAACCCTTGGCTGTTTGCCCCCCCACGCAAGTCTAATAAGCGTTTGGGTAAGCTGCCGAAAAAAGGCCTTAGAGAGGACTACAGGTATGTTTGTGAAGAGAAAGAGGAATCTGGGGAGAACCACCATCTTCATAAGTGCTATCCTACCCATTAGGGACAGCGGGAGCCTGCACCACACCTCAACATCATCCACCAGCTTGGAATAGGCGACCCCGTAGTTCTCGCGTATCAGGATCTCAGGGTCAGTGTGACTACGGATCCCCAAATAACGTATGGAGTCCGTGGTCCATTGCAATGGGTACTCCGAGTCGAATGGGAGAGTTACCGGCGTCAAAGGCAACGCGACTGACTTAGTCCAATTAACCCGAAGGCCCGATAGGGCCCCGAACCTCACCACCTCCCGCAAGACCGCCGAGAGATTCGCCTCCGGGTCACGTACATACAACAGAGTGTCGTCCGCGTAGGTCGAGATGCCAATCTGGAAAGAAGGGAAGTTGATCCCCTCGAACCTGTGGTATTCTCTTATAGCGCAGGCCAGGGGCTCCGCCACCAGAGCATACAACAGTGGGGAGAGGGGGCAGCCCTGCCGAGTGCCACTGCTGATCTCGATCGGGGCAGTGACCAAGTTCCCTATCTTCAGCCGCGCAGTGGGCTTGCAGTACAGGGCTCCCAGCATCTGAAGAAAGGGTTCTCCGAGCCCATACTTACGAAGGACTCTGAGCATGAATGACCATTCTACTGAGTCAAAGGCCTTTTCCATATCTAGGAAAATGGCCACAGCCTTATTCTCTTGCCGGACATGCTGAATAGTGCCCAACACCGTGCGAATGTTATAGGTCAGGTTTCGTGCAGGGACAAACCCAGCTTGCTCCGGGGCAACCAGGTCCGGGACCAGAAGAGCTAAACGTGCCGCCAAAACCTTCGCATACAGTTTCGCATCCACGTTAATCAGCGAGAGCGGCCTATAAGAGCCACATTCGTTTGGGGGTTTGCCCGGCTTCGGGATGGTGATGAGTAGCGCCTCCCTCATGGATTTCGTCATGCTGCCTTGTTGACAAATATCGTCAAAAAGAAGCATCAGGTATGGGACCAGCTTATCCTGAAAGGCTTTGTAAAAGGCCACCGTGAGGCCATCCGACCCAGGAGCGCTACCTGACCTCATTCCCTCTAGCGCCTCCGTTATTTCCTTTTTCTGGAACGGGGCCATCAGAAATTCTCTTTGCCAGTTAGCCAAGAAGGGCATCTGTATGTAACTCAAGTAGTCGTCGATTTCCTCCTCCAGGTGGCCTGACTTAGACGTGTATAGTGCCGTATAATAAGTATGGAATTCCGACAGGACGTCCTGCTCCCCCGTCACCACCTCCCCAGTAGCCGTTACCAACTCCTCGATCACTAAGGGCGGCCTGCTGTTGCGCATCAGTTTAGCAAGAAGGGAGCCAGGGCGGTCTCGCTCCCCATACGCGCGCGCTGTGGCATATTTACCCATATGTTTTATCTCCCTATCTGCCTCTTCATGGAATTCCTCTAACAGGGGCTTAAGCTTGTCAGTGATGTCAGCAGATCCCGTACCACCCGCCTGCCGTTCCCGATCAGACAGCTGTGTTTCCAGCAATTTCAACCGTTGCCTGATAGCCTTAAGCACCCCTGAGTGTTTAGCCATTGTCATCCCCCTGATATACACCTTAAACGCATCCCAGAGCACCTGGACACTGTCCACCGACCCCGTATTAGTTGAAAAATACACATCTATGTCCTCAGCCAATTCCCCTCTGAAGGCTTCGTCTAGGAGTGAATACGGGAGGAACCTCCAGGTAAACGGGGGAATCCTCCTAGCTGGGGCAACCAGTAGCAAAAGGAGTGGCGAATGATCAGATAGCGTGCGAGGCAACACAGCACACCCCTTCACCGAATCAAGAAGGGATCGGGAGACGAACCAATAATCAATCCTCGTGTGGAGATTATGGTAGGCTGAGTAATGGGTGAACCCGCCCTTCCCCGGGTGCTTATGGCGCCACATGTCAAGCAGGTCAAGTTTCACTAGTTCCGTTTGCAGAAGTAGTGCCGAGGCCGCCGGGGTCCTAGGGGAACCAGCCGACCTGTCCAATTCTGGGTTCAATACAAAATTGAAGTCCCCCCCCACAGCATCTTAGAGCCCACATACTGTCTACAGTGGTCCGCCAGTGAGGCATAGAAAGCAGGAGTGTCATAATTGGGTTGGGGCCATACACATTCACAAGCAATAAATTGTGTCCTTTCCCCACACACCGGGCAATCGCATACCGACCCTCCGGGTCCACAGCGACCCGCTGTAGCGACAACTGAGATTTGGGATTAGCCCACGTGATCACACCTCTTGCATGCGTAGTGAACCCTGCAGCAACACAAGCGTTCCCAAGACCCCTCGTCTGCAACATAGGACTGGACAAAGGCAGGTGGGTTTCTTGCAGCAGAGCAAGATCAATGTGGTGTTGTTGCAAATAGGCTAGAACCTTTCTAAGTGTACGAAAATCATTTAGCCCCCTCACATTCCATGATAGCAGTCGAAGAGAGCTGGGGCCGCTCTCCGGCCCTAGGGACTCAACATTCGCCATTGTAGCACAGAGAGCATATCAGAGTAGAACAGATGGTACAGTAGACACAATCCAGTAGCTGGCTCAATCAGACCCCCCCCCCACAGACCCTGAACAGCCCACATAGCATGAGCAACAAGAGAAGAATAGGACAAACGTCTACCCACCCACAGCCGACCAACCCCAACCCGGTTAGACAGAACACGTCACCACCCACCCTGAACCCTCCCCAATGCAACACACTACAAACCCAAAGACCCTCTAGAGAGCCTATAGCCGAAAGCGCAGGGGCAGAGGTTCCCAGCTAGACAGCAATACAATTAAGACAAGAACCACAGACCTCAGTGGCTCCCCCACCCTACCCTCCAGTGTCGTTTGGCACCCACCCCCAGCCCCAGCAAAAGTGAATTAACAAATAACAAATCCCCTAATCGGAGGAAAGCTCCCCCCGAAAAGAATACTGAGTAGTAAACCATAGTAACGTCACATCCCTGTAGCAATTCACGAGCAGCAAAACCACACCCCACAAAGTCAAATAAGTAGGATCATAGGACCTGTAGCTGTAACAAAACGTGCACATGAGACCCAGCCAAGCCGAGTATAGGGTCGCAGGGTGGATCACCCCCGTCCGTCCATGGAGGCGGCCTCTTCCTCGTCCTCGCGCTGACCCCTCGGGCTGTTGCGTTGTTCCTTGGCCCACTCCTTTAGTGATTTTTTCAGGTCCGCTGGGTCCGTAAAAAAATGCGAGTGCCCCTGTTTGTTGATCCTGAGTCTCGCTGGGTACAACAAGGCGTAGTCCAGCCCCAGGTCTCTCATCTGCTTTTTATACGGGGCAAAGCGCTTTCTCTCCTCCTGTACTCTCGCCGTGAAATCAGGGTAGAGGGAGATGTTCATGCCCTCGAATTGTAGGTTTCCTTTCTCCCTTGCCAGCCACAGTGCCAAGTCACGGTCCCTATAGTTCAAGAGTTTTGCAATGATCGGCCGCGGTGGCAGGCCAGGTTGCGGCTTCGGTCCCAGGGTGCGATGAGCCCTCTCGACAATGAACATAGGGGAGAAGACGTCCTCCCCTAGCAGTGTACGGAGTAACTTCTCCACAAACAGCTCCATTTTGCCAGTATTGGTAGACTCCGCCACCCCCGTAATGCGGACGTTGGAGCGCCTCCTCCAGGTCCTCCGTCTTGTCTTGTATGACCTGGAGGAGGCGACCGAACTGCTTGCGATCTTTATCCCATTCCGTTTGGGCTTCCTCTGCTTCTGTCAGCTGCCGCACCGCCATATCCAGCCGCTCAGCATGTTTGTCCACCCTTTCAGACATGCGGTCCATCCTGAAGGACAGAGCGTCAATTTTCGTGCCAATCGCCGTCATACTGTCCTGCAAACCCTTTTCCATGGCGCATAGCATTTCTCGGATGTCCGCACACAGCGAGCTGTCGGCAGTTGCAGGCTGCGATGAGGCCTCCGGAGGCGCCCCTTCCGCACCCCTCGGCCTCCGCTGATCAAACGACAGTTTTGGTTGATTCTTATCACCCTTCCCCATAGCGTCGCCAATGGGTTGTTAGCTAGGCGCCCCGCTGCCAGCCAAGGTGGCGCCAGCCAGTGCCGGCGCGGCGAAATGGGGGCGCTGGGGAAGCGAACTCCGTGGAGCAAGTTGTTGCGTAGCAAGAAATGCAGCCAAAATGGCGGCCGTGGGCCGCTAGTTTCGGGCAGGCCCAGGAGTCAATGAAGCACGCCACTGAGTATGTACAGCAGGGCAGGCCCCACTGTTGACAAGGGAATAGCGCCCACACACTCCAGCACACTCCCAGACCACTGTGCCACGCCGGCTTCCGAGGCGCCCCAGGCGGAGGCGACCGCCGACAAATTTCTCCGGGAGGGTATAGCTTCCCGCCGAGGGGTTCCCGCGCCTTGCCGGCGCACCTCAAGGCAACAGCAGTTGGTCTTCAGTTAACGCACCTCCGTGAGCAGGTCCTCCACGTCCACTCCCTAAAGCTCCGCTCAAAAGCACTCAGCAGGAACTGTAAAGCAGTCTCCAAGCAGGCGGACCGACTCCACTCCGGTACCACACGCCGCACGCAGCGTGACGCAGGTCGGGCAGCCCCTCAGGATAGACCGCGGATTACGGCCTGGTCCGTCACTTCGCCCTCCGCCGACCAGCGGAGCGAAACCACCACTGAATTCGACCGGGGAAAGGCCCCCCACCAGTACCGGGGGCAGCTGAAGAGACCACCACAGATCCTAGGGCCAGCCAGGTGCCAAAAGGATAGAGTTGTCGGATATTAAAGGGGCTCAGGCGAGGAGCTCAGCGCTCACACGTCTTACATGGACGCCGGCAAGCTCTGCCCCCCTCGATAACACACTCATTGTTATGGTTCCACATGCAGTGGATACCCTGTTGAACAGAACAAGAACGCAGCATCTTACGAGTGCTCGTTTGTCTGGATATGAGCTGACACTTCTGGCTAGTCATGTGCATATGAAAAGATGTAACACGTTAAATCCAGCTACACTGTTGCCACTCCCAGATGAGAAAGACGTTTAGGAAAAACATGATTGTTTTCTTCGAACGGAAGAAGAAACGAAGGGTAGGATTGATGTGATGGACACTCCACTCAAGGACCCGGATGGGATCCTATGGGTGGACGGTTCTTGTTTCAAGCTTCCAAATGGGGAGACTACTTCTGCCTATGCTGTCACCACCTTATGCACAATTGTTGAGACAGCACGTATCGGACATAATTCAGCTCAAGCAGCTGAATTGATAGCCTTGACTAGAGCGTGTGTGTTGTCGAAGGGAAAGAGAGTGAATGTGTACACTGATAGTCAGTATGCTTTTGGCGTTGCACATAGCTTTGGTAAATTATGGAGGGAGAGAGGATTCTTTACCTCTCACGGGACAAAGATCCAGCATGGTCAGTTAGTGACTGATCTTCTTGAGTCACTTACTTTACCTGCACAGATAGCGATCATAAAGTGCAGCGCGCATAGGAAAGTCACAGATGATGTGGGTCGTGGAAATGCGTTTGCAGACGAGGTAGCAAAAACTACAGCTAGAGACACCACTAGCCGAATGTATGTGGCAGATCCTGCAAACTGGGTTAGGGAAATTGGAATGTGTGAAGACACGATTGGGAGTGTAAAATCGATTCAGGGAGAGGCTACTGAGAAGGAATTGAGTACGTGGAAAGAAAGTACAGGAATGTTAGACTCGATGGGTTGTTGGACGGAGTTGTCGGAACATCAGCGATGGTTATTACCGGATGCTTATGTGTTGCCGGTTGTGACTATGGCTCATGGTCCAGCTCACATTAGTGCGAAAGGCATATGTAAGCTCTTGGCTCCTGTGTGGCAGAATAAAGGAATCCCGAAATGTGCAGAGAATGTGGTTAAGCATTGTATTGTTTGTCTAATGCATAACCCAGGAAAGGGTACCCCAACTCCGGCAGGTCATTTCGCTCCCCCGTCATATCCTTTTGAGGTGTTTCAGATCAATTACATTCATATGGATCGATGCAACAACCTTAAGTATGTTCTGGTGGTGGTATGTGCCTTTTCCCGTTGGATAGAGGCCTACCCCTTGAAAGATAACACTGCTCTGTCAACTGCTAAAGGGTTGCTTAAAGAGTTCTTTCCCAGGTTTGATTTGCCGCAAATTGTCTGGAGTGACAATGGAAGTGAATTTGTGGGGCAAATTATGCAGAAAGTGTGTTCTGGTCTTGGTATTAGACAGAAGTTTCATGCTGCTAACCATCCACAGTCAGCGGGTTTGGTTGAGTGTTATAATGGTACACTCAAGCTTAAACTAGCCAAGATTCAAGCCAGTACGGGCCTTGCTTGGCCTGACGCATTGCCCCTGGCTCGTTTGTCAACCAGAACTACTGTGCACTCTCGTATGGGACTTAGCCCATATGAAGTGGTATTCGGACGCCTAGCTAATGTTTGGGGTGTCCCTATTACCCAGAAATATTCAGACATACCATATCCTCTGTTAACTGACTACTTGCATAACTTGACTGCTAAATTAAGTATTATTCGTCAACAGGTACAAAGTGCTTTGCCGGAGGCCTCCACAGACCCAGGTCACACCATGTTGCTCGGTGACTGGGTTTCCATCAAGAATTTTCAGCGGACTAAGAACTTGGAGCCTCGTTGGTCTGCGCCTAGGCAAGTTTTGCTCGTCACCCGCACAGCTGTTAAAGTGGTCGGGAAGAAGAATTGGATACATGGAATGCACTGTAAAAAGGTGCCATTGCCATTACCCTTCGACCAGGTGATCCGCAGTGGCATAAGGGAGTCTGAATCTGCAGCGATTCCTTGTTTTGTGCCTTTCAGTGATGCTCAAATTTATGGAACTCAGTCTGAGAAAGTGGATGACGATATTCTTCAAGCCGCTGTGCCTGCGCATCTTCGAATAGACACTACCAATCCAGAGACTTCGTTTAAGGACCAGACCGTGCCGAGCAAAACACGCTACAATCTGAGGCTGAGATTTGACCAAAGGAACTGAACACTTTGAACACCTTTCCTTATTACCCAAAGACATTTTTTTGTTGTTGATCTTTTTGCCTCCTTGTTTTTGTGTGATATTTAGTATTAGATGTGGCATCTGTCTCCGTCGCAGGGTCACGGTAGGAGACTCAGACTGTAACCTGGTGTTTGTTCTTTTAGCAAGTGGCTAGTGCCTCAGGATATACAGAAGTGAGTAGCTGAGTGATTGAGGAAGATTGCCGTGAGCGACATTTTTTTTAGATAAAGATGGATGGTACAAGAACCATAGGTAGGGAAAATAGGAAGCAGGAAATGAGATCGAAGTATTGTAAATTATTGCGTAGTCGATTTGGTGTAACTTTGTGTGTTTTTATGTTTTTGTGTATTTTAATAGCCTGCACAGGTTGGATTGTACATGTTCTGCAACAGTTAAATGTTAATTCTACAACTTCTTTGCCTTCTCGTCTTTCTGTCCTTTCACATAAAATGCATACTCTACCCCCTCATGAGCAGATAAGGAGAGCCGAATATATGAATAACACGTTTGTCCAGTTGTTACACCAACATCAGTTGGCTATTAATATGACTGATTGTTGGGTGTGCGGACTTATGCCACACAATACACGAAAGGGAATGCCATATTTGGTTCTTCCTTTCTCATATGAAGGTTCAGCTTGGGCCTATTTGACTATGTTTTCGGCCGCATACCACAACAGACTTAGAAGCCCTGCAAAGACATCTGGGAATGGATTGGATTTTAGCCACAGCTCTTTGATTAAAGGTATAGTGGTGATAGCTAAGATTGTAGAGAAGAACAAGATTCCATTAGACGAGAAAAGAGCTTATGAAGGATGGAATGTTACCCACTATGTTTCTAGCCTTGGTGACAAAACTAGAAAGGGTGAGCCTTCCTGTGCCTTTACCTGGGATTGCTGTAGCAGCGGAGCCTGACATTTTATCTTTTCCGGCCACTTTGCCACGTCTCGCGGCTCCCGCTTCGCGGGCGCCGCTGTGACTGTTGAAACTTTGACGTGGAAATTGCCTTTGGGACCCGCCTGGCCGTTTGAGGACCTGTGGACTTTCTGGTGACCATCTGCCCCACACACACACGGACAGAGGCGGGACTGCGAGGACCAGCCTGCTCAGCGGCGCTGATCGCCCGCAGCTGGTCCTCTTCCCGCCCCCTCCTGCACCTCCCCTTTTTAGTGAGTAATTGCCACGCGCACGCAGGACGCCCGCGGGACTAAGGCCGGGGTGAAGCCCGGGCAAAGGGCTGGCCCTCTGTGGCCCTCCGAGGCCTGCAGAGTCTGGTCTGGGCCAGAACCCTTGGTTTTGCTGTAAGCCATCTTTTTGTGTTGTTACTGTGGCCCGCTACTCCTGTGAGTGTTTTGCCTGTTCCTACAGCATTTGTTTTGTACTTTGTAAGCGGGTTCTTTGGGTTGTGCTTTGCTAGTTAGGCCCAAATCTTTACTATAGGAATGTGTACCCGTGAAACGCGTAGTAAGACCGCGGCTGGTGCTTCAAAATTGACAGGCACTTTAGATAACTTTATTGTGCGCACTAACTCACTAATTGAGGAAGGTATCGCCCTTATGGAAAGAAGGGTGTCCCAGGACCTCGCACAAGCGAGAAGGTCTTCCTTAGGCATCATAGCCTCTGCACACACGCCACTAAAAACTCATCCAACCCCTGAATTAAATTCAATTGTGTCCTCCCCTATAACCCATTCCACCAATAGCAGCCAGCCTGTCCCATTGGATTCCCCCTCCCTTAGCCCTTCCTATCCCCTCCATGACCCCCCAGTCAGTTACTGACCGCCAGGAAGAGATACTCAATCTTAGGGGCATACGGGAGGGTGCTATCCCTAAATGTCCTAAACCAACTAGTAAGGAAAGTAGTGATTGCATAGAGGTTGATGAAGGGGTAGGGGGTCCTATTGAGACCGCCAGTATCAACAGTGGCAATATTGAGGGAAGTGCTAGTATGGTCAACCCGGGCAACAGTGTAGTGAGAGTGGAGGCGAACCATGTATCCCACCCCCCCCCCGATGGGTACTCCTGACGATTCAGTCTCAAACACCAGCCTTGCGAGTCTCCTCGAGACAAGCAGCCTGGATGAAACCACGGAGGGATTGGAAGACAGAAATGGCTTATTCATGAGTTTCTTATCCAACCTTATTAAATCTTTACTCACGCCCTTGGAGATTAGATTGCAGGGGATCGAACAGCAGCTCCAGGCCTTACACCTGGAGCTAAAAACTCAACCAAAAGCTCCTGTTCAAAAAGCTTCGGGTGCTCCAGTTTTGTCTAACACGAAACCACCGGTACCTTCTAAACAGCCAGTAGGGAAAAACGCGATAACCAAATCACATCCACCTAAAACCCCCACTCTCATGATCACTAATAACTGTGCAGCCAAATTGACGTCCAACGCCCCTAGTAAACCCCAGAATTCTGATGGACCCCCCATCCCGGCACTTAAATTACCAACACCCCCACCTGTGAATCTTAAGATACGCCGCAATATCAGTTTACCACCTGACGCCTGCCCCTATGTAATAGTGTTAACAGGCGTCCCTGAACTTGCCCCCACAACAACTGAATCTTTTTGGGCTCTCAAAAATAAAGTCTGCCATTGGTTAGACAAAAACTATCCACTACCACCAAATATCCATAGTAATCTGCTTATGGTAGAGAGAGCCCCGTAGGTGGGTGAGAATAAAAAAAATATCCAAGGGGACTGTGTTGTTGTGACATTTGAGGACTCGCGTTCGGTGGAATATATAATTGCAGGGCCCCCATGCAACATTAACTCCTCAATCTTAGCCAAACCTCTATCCTATTTCTATATGCTTACAGACTATCGTAGTAATAGGTGGAGCTGGCTTAGAGCTTCTAATCAAACGGGAGGAGGAATAAGAGGGGAGCCTTGGCTGGACCACAACCTAAATCAGTGGGGCGGTAGTAACACCGGAGGGTGGACTCCAGTGGAAAGAACAACAGGTAGGCGTCTTCCTGGCATCAACCAGCAAAACGGGGCATGGTCTGGTCAACATTATAACATATAACATTATAATAATACTAGTCAGTGGGATGGTGGCGACAATGGAGGGTGGAGTACAGTCCCCAGAAGAATTGGTAGGCCCCTGTATGGGGCCAACCACTTCAATGGGGCATGGTCAGGTCAACAGCACAATCCTCCTCCTATACCTTGTTTTAATCGCTATAGTGGGTTGGAAGCAGTTGACTGGCTCCCAGTTCTTTCACCGGGCAAAGTAGGTTGTTGGTATGGCTGGAGAGGGTCAAGTACACCTGGAAACCTGTAGCCCTAGTCTAAGTAAAGAGGAAGATGGCCTTTCACACTTAACTTCACCAGGTAAAGAAGTTTTGAGGGAAGTGATAGACCCTCCGGGGGCTGAAGTTGGTAGTGCTAGGGAGGGCCAAGTACACCTGGAATCCTGCGGCCTTAGTTTTAGTGAAGAGGAAGCCGGTCCCACACACTTAATTACTGTACCGACTGTAGCCGTCACTCCCATTAATATTCTTTCCTGGAACATAGCAGGGCTTAAGAAAAACCTTGCTATTCCAGATTGGAACGATTTTATTGATCCATTCCATATTTGCATGTTTCAGGAAACCTGGTGTCTGTCCCCGCAATACAAAAATGGGTACTCCACCTATTACGTTCCGGCAGTCTCCTCAGGGAAAGGTCGCCCGTCCGGTGGCCTTCTCATATGGGTGAAAGTAAATCTAAACTATGTGGTCACTATGCATAGTGTCCCTTCCAATGACATTTTGCATATCTCCCTGAAAAGCCCCATGGGGGTAATATACAAATTTTCTGTGTTTATGCAAGAGGGGCACAGGGTTTCCAAACTTCACAAACAATTGAGCTGTTGGATTCTAACTTATCAGAATTGCCACCTGGGTCAAAAATCCTGGTGGGGGTGATTTCAACTGCACATTTGAACCCCTGGATGATGAGGACATATTGGGTTGGAGCTCGGAGGACTGGAGACACTCTATACCCCCTCTAGTACTGGCTCCCATCAAGAAATAGTCCGCCAGAGCAATCCAGCTGAATGCTCTGGCCTTGGACCATAACCTACGGGCTCTTAATGGGCGGACCACTTCTGATCGCAATGGGGCGATGACCTACAATAGGATAGGCTCCATTTCGCGAATTGATTACATCTTTTTAGACATCCAATCCTGGGCCAACCTTGTAGATATGGAGGTCAGGCAGTTGAGGTAATATAAATTTTATGGTCAAGTTATGTTCCCTAGCGCGTACCCCACCGACTCCATGTACGAGTTAAAGTGCATGTAACTTCCCTCCTGTACCAGCTATGAAGACGCAAATACATTTGCGTCCAACGTTAACTTGTCCTCTTTCAGACCCACCATGAATGGGTTGGATGGTCCGTTCCTAAGTATGCTATGCCAACGTCTTTTTGAAGTGTACTCCTACGTTTTTCAGCCTGGCTGAAAGTAGGCCCTGAATCTCTGCCACCGAGCCTCTTTTCTGGCTTCTGACTACGAGGGCCCCTGCCCAAGCAGCCCCCGTACCCGTGAACTCTGACTTACTTCTAGCGCGGCCCTCCGTGCTCAGCTCAGCCTGCTGCCTGCCAAGATTGACTATAACCTTCGAGTTATCTGTTTCCCTCCCCGAAAATACATTCCAGCCTGCTAGTTTCAGTAAACATCCTTCCTCAGCTGCAGGGCTAAAGGGCCGACCTGTCTCTATGCAAGTAATTCATAGCCTCCGTTGCCATGCTTTCATGGAAGGCCCCTCGCCCCACGCTTCTCATACAGACACTCAGGCGCTTATACACGCACTCACAGCAAGTATAGAATAGCTTCTGCTCTAGAGACCTTTCTGCCCAGATAGCTTAGTTCCTAAACATCAGATATCAGATATGATAGAAGCACAAGTTGATCTGACATGCCAGACTTCTGTCTCTTTCCGTCAGTGTAAATGTCAAGCCCCCTGCACCCCGTCAATCACACGTCATGCAGCTGCGCGCGCATCCAAGCTTCCGATTTCTGCTGACATTGCAACATTCTGTTAGCACCACCCCTTGGTGCCACCCACTTGCGTCACCTATCAGTGACGTTTCTAGCACACACCTCTAGTTTACGCCTAGTTTACGCCTCTTGATGATGTACTAGTACCACGTGTATACTGTTATCTCGTCTTCTCTCAGCTGTTACGCCTCTTACATTGAACATTATGATGTAAATCAAGTATATAAGCTATGTATTGTCAATAAACGAGAGCGCGCTCATCTATCCCTTCTGACACCCTGTGTGGTGGTCAGAACATGATATCCTGATTCCTTTATGAGGAATAAAACCCTTAGAAACTCTTGCACCACGGACTCTGTTTTCCTTCATTCTGATTGAGTTATTATTGATTAAGTACTTATCTGCATAGAAATTAAGAGAGTAAATTAATTATTTACGTCATTTTGGCGCCCGAATAGGGACCCCTCCCCACCTCACGCGCCGGTTGGCGCGTTGCATGCTGTGTCCCCTGCCATCAGTTAGATGGAATACACGTGTACTGGCAGGATTTCCTGCATCTCCCTCTGACCCACGGAGGTGACGAAGACTGCAATCAGTGCCCAGACGAGGCGGTGAGGAGTGCGGAGGATCCCGACCAGAGCCCAGCCGAAAGAAGCAAGGTCCGAGGTGTGAAGAGGCCCACCAGTTTTCCAAAGTTTTCCGAAGTTTTCCGAAGTTTTCCGAAGTTCCGAGCCGAGTCCAGTCGAGTTTTCCGAGGCCTTCTGTTTTCCGTGCTTCCCGGTGAGTACCATTGCTGGGTCGTATCTAGACGGGTTTGGGTACGCAAGTCCGGTCTGCACTGTTTGTAGGCAGTGTATCTGTACTGTTTAGCAGTATATCTAGTATTCCGAATTTCTGAAATTCTGCACTGTTACAACAGTGTATCTGTACTGTGGAGCAGTACTTCTAGTATAGAGGGGTAGTCATCTATGTTTTAAATGGTTTTGTAATTAATGTCGTGGTATGAAAGTGATTGTTTTTGTGCATTATTGTGTTTTCTTGTATAAATAGTTACAGTCGACATTGAGTATCAAGGATCAAGCATTTCAGTATCAAGTAGGCACAATGCCGTTTTTCAACAAGTTAAAGCAGATAGGAACTAGGAAAGGGATGTTAGAGGAAGAGATTCCAATCCCACCTAGGGACACTCCAGGTAATTTTATGTACAATAAACATGGCATAGACGCCATCCTGTATCTAGAGTTATGGACCGATTATACCAAGCACCTAGAGGAAAGATACCGATGGCCAGTTAACGGAACATGGGATGCCGAGTGCATCATAAAGGTAGAAGAAGTATTACGGAAAAAGAAAGCCAGACAATCTCAGAAAGACGCCATAGAATTTTGGCGTAAGGAATCACGTAAGCGTGCTGAAAGAGCACTCCGTAGAGAAGACAGACTTCAAGAATCAGAAAAGGCCCAAGAAAACGAATTAGTTACTGAGGGAATTCGAGTAAAATTAGAACAAATAGATCGTATCCAAAATAGCCAAGTGAACAACATGTATCTTTTGGCCGAAGGTACCCCTGACGCCATTTCAGAAATACCGAAAAATTTGCCGTCACCATTGGTTCCAACTAAAGTAATGCACAAGACTACTAAAGACATATTCCTAAATTCCTATCTAGATGATGTAGC
Organism: Lissotriton vulgaris; assembly: GCF_964263255.1. NCBI lineage: Eukaryota > Metazoa > Chordata > Amphibia > Caudata > Salamandridae > Lissotriton > Lissotriton vulgaris. The sequence goes on along the minus strand of NC_141685.1, from coordinate 959,983,438 downwards.
ACCAGCTTACACCAATCTGCCTGTTCGTGCCCTGCCTATAGACAGGGACGGGGGTGGTACTCCACCCCCAGGTCACGTTCCGCCGGTACCGCAACAGACTTCTCCTGTTCCGCCAGCCCCGCCACTTCCCCTACTCAAAACTGACCTACCGAAACCACGTTTGCCTGATCCACCTAAACGACAAGTTCACGTTCAGATACAGACTCCGCGGAGAGATAATGCCCAAGCATCCGCCTCAGGAGGTGCGACAGCGGGTCTACAGACCCCGCCACCGACACACAGATTGCATTTAAAAGACACACAGAATCCTTTCCAGTCTCCCCACTACTCATCCCGGCTTGAGGCATTGAAAGATAGGATGTCATTCTGCAGATATGATCCAGTACCCGGAACAGACGATCTAATGGTATTAGCATCACTGCGCTTAAGATCTGCCACCGACAGCTTGTTATGCTGTGTGGGAATGCAGGAAGCCCTCGACAGACTATACAAATTCATACAGACAGGGAAAGACCCCGACAGTGTCCAAGCTGCCATGTATAAACAGAAAGTTGACATTCAAAAACAGATATTACGATTCTTCATTAATTGTGTAATAAGAGAACGAGACAGGCCCGGAACAGATCAGAGTGAATTAGACGCATTGAACAAGTGGGGCCAAAATATAGCAGAAGCAAAACATGACAAGGGGACTTGCATAGCCGCTATGTCCCAGAAAATTAGAAAGGCAGTATTAGCTGCACACCAGGAAGAAACTGATAAAACTTCCTCCGAGGAAGAAAATGAAGATGTGACATCAGGAAAGTCTACAGACACTATAGCATATGTAGGTAGGGGAAACTACCTTAGGAAAGGTGTCCGTCCGGAGAGCAAGAGAGTTTTCTTCTCTGCCTTAACAAATCCGAATTCTGCTGAGCATCAGTTCCAGGAAACTGATAAACGGCTTCGAGATCGAGTTGGGTACCATGTACTCAATTCTATGGATGAACAAGAACTAGCCCGATCAGCTGTATCATGGGCCGAGAATGCAGACATATATAATGATGATACCGTAGCACAGACATTTCTGAACCTCTCCCCCGACGAACAGAAATTAGCAGGTGTATACATGATTCAACACCTTCTCATTAAATACAGAAAACATTATTCCGATCCAGGTCCCTTACACGAGACACTAGAAGCACTACTGATGGATAGATGGAGAGGCTTAAGTACCAAATTAATTCAAATAATTCTAGAACAACGACGCAGATATGATACCTTTGTAAGTTCTGAATATGTTCCCGCCCCACCTCCAGAGAGGAAAATGTACCATATGCAGTGCGGGGGTGGTATTGAAAGTCAGAACCCCTTACGAGAAGTGCACCCTGTTATGGGTGAGGACAAGGTTTTGAAACGCGTGTATGTACACACGCCTCTGACTAAATTAGAACTGTTAGAAATGAAGAAATTAGTCCCGTGCCATGATAAAGACCCTGCAGGTTTTCATAGAGAGCTCAAAGATATGTTACTGATGGGAGACTACACGTATGATGATATCATGAAAATGTTGAAAGTATTACTGCCTACGGGTATATTCGAGAAACTGAAGGAAAAGGAATGGGAGGTGGGAGACACAAAGATTGCCTGGGCAGAAATAGAAGAAGAAGATAAAAAACGGGTTCCAGGGTTAGGCCTTGGGGACAAAACTAAAGCATTACCAGGTTTGATAGTACAGGTCTTGCCCAGATTATTGACAACTAGAAAAGAAGATTGGGACGCAATCTCGTCCTGTAAACAGAAACAAGATGAAGATACTAGCGACTTTTATTCAAGATTCGAGAAATGTTTTATTATCAATAGTGGCCTCCAGCCAAGTAGCGAGTCGTACCCACATCTTTTTGTATCAAAGTTAGTCGAGAATTCCCTACCGTTAGTTAAAAATAGAGTGTATAAAGTCGAGAGTACATGGCAAGCAAATACGCCATCCCAGATGTTACAAATGTTACAATATCACCAGAATAGAATTAGGGAAGAACAAGATCAGGAACAGAAACGTATGAAAGACACGAAAATGAAAATGTTAGTAGCTCAGACGGTCCCATCCGACAGTCACAGAAAAGGTACGACCCAGACAAGTCACACTGCAGCTCCTGTTAAAGGGACATGCAATTATTGCAAGCAGCCAGGTCACTACGTACACGAATGTCCAGTTCTGAAACATAACATAGCGACAGGTAAAACTAAAGAAAGACCGCATCCGCCTAGACAAGACCATAACCAGCATCAGTCTACACAGAATACAAAGCCTATGCATGCATCCGCACAGACAGCACAGACCGAAGCAGTACCACAGCCACAGCCCATTGCTGCAACTCAGCAAGTCTCACAACAGATGTACCAGTATGCCCAGTCTGCTTACCCCGAATATTCCCGATATACATGAAACAGCCTAGAGAGGGAAGGTGGCTTGCCTCTTATTGAGATTCCTGTAGATCAAGAAGGTCCTTATGTACACAGTCAAGTATTGGGGAAAGACAGAAAGTTTTTAATTGACACAGGGGCAAGTCGCACTACAATAAGTCATGACGAAGTTCCAGGGGCACCCCTCTCAGGCTCACAAAATGTTTCCCTTGGTTTTTCAGGACAGCCTATTGTAAATGAAGTATCAGAACCAGTTCCCCTGGCTGTGGGTCCATTATCACGCGTTACGGACCTGTTACTAACAAAATCATGTCCGGAAAATCTGTTAGGAATTAAAACATTGAAGGCTCTAGGAGCTATAATCTGCTGCTCCCCGGAGGGAGTTAGACTCTTTCTGCGGGATTTCAAGGGTCATTACGTTCTTCGTGAGTTTGACGTCAGATTGAAAAATGTACCTGATTACTTGTGGGCAAAAGGCCCAACTGATGTAGGATGTATGCACATTACACCATACCGCGTTACACTCAAGGCAGGTGTTGTATTACCCAGAATCAGACAATACAAGTTACCACCCGATGCTGTAGTGGCTTTACTGAAAATCATTGAAGAACTCATTGCCCAAGGAGTGGTCGTCGAAACCGACTCCAATATCTGTAATTCACCCATCATTCCGATTCTTAAACGTACTGATCCCAATGCACCGCCAGTATATCGGCTGGTGATTGATCTTCGAGAATTGAATAAATGCATTATCCCACAGTATCCTGTGGTCCCCGATATATCATCTCTCTTGACTGCTATTGATTCAGAAGCAACGTTCTTTACTGTAATTGATCTCAAGAACGCCTTCTTCAGCGTGCCTATTGATCCAGAGAGCCAATATCTCTTCGGATTCTGTTTAAATGGACGCAGTTTCAAATTTTCGCGCGCACCTCAAGGATTCACAGAAAGCCCCAGCATCTATAGTCAAGCACTGAAGAGACAACTAGATTGTATTCAAATGCCAGTTAACACCGCTTTACTGCAATACGTCGATGATCTGCTGATCACCGCACGAAGTGAGCCCGAATGTGAAAAAGCATCACTGACAGTTTTACATTTCCTGGCCGACAAGGGACACAAGGTGTCTCCTTCGAAGCTACAATTCTGTGTTCAGCAAGTTGTGTACTTGGGTCACTTGCTGTCCAAAGTGGGGAGACAGCTCACTCCCGATCGCATTCAGTTAATTGCAAATATGCCACAACCCCAGACACAAAAGGAAGTGCGGGCCTTCATAGGCCTCACCTCGTACTGCAGACAATGGATTCCCCAGTATGCATTTCTAGCTAAACCACTCATCCAGTTAACGACACAGGAGGCAGCGACTTCGACTGCCCTCCCTTGGACTCAGGAACATACACAAGCTTTTGAAGACTTAAAGAAAGCCTTATGCCAAGCACCAGTTTTAGCAACACCATGTTACAGCAAACCGTTTACACTTTTTGTTACAGAACGTGATGGTACAGCGCTGTCTGTCCTCACTCAAGATCAAGCAGGTTCACATAAGCCTTGTGCTTATTTTTCTAGTACATTGGATTCAGTAGCCCAAGCACTCCCTGCGTGCTTAAAGTCAGTAGCAGCAACAGCGTTAGCAATAAGACAAAGTGATTCAATTGTTTTAGGTCATCAGTTAACAGTTCAAGTACCACATTCTGTAGAGGTTTTGTTAAACAGAACCCAGACTCAACACTTAACTATAGCACGACTGACAGGTTATGAATTAACACTATTCCAGCCACACATAGAAATCAGACGTTGCAGCATCCTGAATCCAGCAACACTGTTACCTACAGTTATGACAGATCCAGCTCCACATGATTGTATAGAAATAATTAATGCAGTAACTAAGCCTAGACGAGACTTAACAGATGTCCCATTGACAAATCCAGACCTGACACTTTATGTGGACGGTTCATGCATGAGAACAAGTACAGGAGAATTAGTGGCCGCGTATGCCGTGACCACTGAAACTGAAATTAAAGAAACACATCGTATTGACACACTGTCTGCTCAAGCAGCAGAGCTCATCGCTCTGACCCGAGCTTGTATTCTAGCCAAGGACAGAAATGTTAACATATACACAGATTCCCGCTATGCCTTCGGAGTTGTACACGACTTCGGGGTCCTCTGGCAAGAACGAGGTTTTCTGACTTCCCATGGGGCCAAGATACAGCATGGCCCCCTCATTCAAGCACTGTTAGAAGCAATACATTTGCCCTCGGGCATATCAGTCATGAAGTGTAAGGCACATACTAAAGTCACAGATTCTGTTTCCCAGGGTAACGACCTGGCAGACCAGACAGCAAAACATACAGCACTGACTCACACCCAGACTACTGATGTGACAAAGACAATAGTACAGACACAGTGTATGGCAGTTAGAGATCCCGCCCTAGACGTAATTGATATCCAGACACATGCTACTCCAGAGGAGATAAAGAAATGGACTGAACTAGGAGGGATTCAGACAGATCAAGGTTGGGTGACGAAGGGAAAATCTATATGGTTTCTCCCCGACTCAATGGTTCAGGTCATGATAAATACAGCACATAGCCCGGCCCATCTAGGAGAGAAGGCGATGTTAGACAGTTTACAGAATCTCTGGTACAACAAACACTTACGAGCAGCAGCAAAACAGAAAGTGCGTACTTGCATGATCTGTTGTCAGTTCAATCCAGGTAAAAGCGTCCCTGTTGAGCAAGGTGGATTTCATCCTCCCGATCACCCTTTTGAAGTCCTCCAGATGGATTATATCCAGATGAATAGCTGTAGAGGATTTAAGTATGTCCTTGTAATTGTTTGTGCTCTGTCCCGTTGGACCGAAGCATACCCAGTCCCAGACTACACTGCTCCGACCACTGCCAGACAGTTGGTTCGTGAATTCTTCCCACGGTACGGTTTGCCCCGTGTCGTGTATTCAGATAACGGACAGCCGTTCTCGTCCGAGTTGATGAGACAAGTTTCCCTCTTGCTAGGATATCAGTGGAGGTTCCACTGTGTCCGACATCCCGAAGCAGCTGGCCTTGTAGAAAGGCATAATCAGACACTAAAAATCCGTCTTGCCAAGATCTGTCAGGAAAAAGGGGTCGACTGGATAGTCGCCCTGCCCGTGGCACTATTCTACATGAGAATGGTCGCCCACTCAAGATCAGGGCTATCCCCGTACGAAGTGGTCTTTGGCAGACCACCGAATATGTGGGGGACGCCCATTCCGAAAAAGATCACTGATGTTGATTGTAACATGTTGACAGATTACCTTGCCTCCTTGATGTCTGCACTCCAATCATGTCGTTCACAGGTTGCCGCAGCCTTCCCTGACAATACCGATGTAAAGGCGCATGAGGTCCGTCCAGGGGACCTGGTTCTCGTCCGGAATTTCGACCGGAAAAGTCCGCTGGAGCCCCGCTGGAAGTCTCCGAAGACCGTCCTCCTTACCACAAGGACCGCTGTGAAGATCGAGGGGAGAAAGGGGTGGGTCCACACGAGTCACATCAAACTATGCAATGAACTAAAAAACGGACTGAAACAGGACCCTGACTCGTCCACCCCCACCAAAGACTGTGTTGAAGCACAAGACGTTACCGTCCCTAAAAGAGAAAAGACTCCCCAAGAACTCTACCGAATGAAACTCCGATCTAGCAAGTCAGACAGTTTAATTGTTTAAGTCCTCCCCTAGGTGAATCGGTTAAATAGCTTCTGACATGTATCCCCTAGATCGAGATAGAGAGAGAGAGAGAGAAGAAAAGAAACGTACATACTGTAAATCACTGCGTAGTCACTGCATAGTGACGTTGTTAATAATGTTTTTTCTAAGTATTCTAATTATTATTGCCAGCATTCTGCTACCTATATATTGGCCTATTTTCAGGCGTGAACAATCTGCTTACAATGTTTCTGCTGAACACACTTTTAGTGAACTTCCTGCACATGAACTCTCTTACAGACTTGCGCTGCGCAACAATACATTCATTAGTATGTTACACCATTCCCATCAGACAAATAATGCCACCGACTGTTGGATATGTGGCCGACTCCCTCCCTACCAGAATTACAAGGGAGCTCTGCCCCTCTTTCCGTACCCATTCACTCACAATGGCTCCTGTGGAGCATGGTTTAAAATAATTAATTCCTTAGATCCTGATACTGCTGTTTTCGAGGGGGGCTGGGTTTGGGGAAACTTGAACTTAGTCCTGCTCCACGTCTGTTACCCTGATAAAGAGGGACTTCCCACTCGAATAGGAACTGATCTAGAAAATGAAGTATATGGATTAGGTAATTACACAATTAGCCTTATGATCCTTACTGTTGAATCCGAAGCTGCTCCAGTTTTGCCCCATATGTTAGTATTACCAGTCACAGGTGAATTATGTGTTAGCAAGAAAGGTTCAGTACACGTAGGTCATAGTAAATGCACTACTGTGGTCGAGTTCAATGACCATGGTAAATCGTCCTTTAAAGCTACCAGTCATTCTTACTTTGTTTGTGGTCATACCGCATACATTAGCCTACCTCCAGATTGGGATGGTACCTGTTACATTGCATTCCTTCTGCCACCTGTTTTTCTAGCTCCCCCTGATTACCATAGAAATACGAATCTAGCACCGAATAGACCCAAAAGAGATATTCCCCTTGTCGACTACACAGAAACGGCATGGGAACAGTACACTGATTTTAATAAAGGATTCTTTTTCTTCCTAGGACCTGTCCAAAACAGTAAATTAATACGCAGATTAACGAGAACACTTGAAGCAGTAGTACATGAAACTGCCTCCGCCTTAGGTAACTTAACAGAAGAGCAATCTGCTATGCGGGTTGTTGTCCTTCAAAATCGTCTTGTGATTGACGTCATCTTGGCAGATAGAGGTGGAGCCTGTAAGGTCATCGGGTCAAGTTGCTGTGTTTTCATTCCACAAAACGCACCATCCGTCTATCAAGCTATTACCCGTTTGCATAAAATTGCAAATCAGATACATCAGAATCCAGGCACCTGGACTTGGTCCGGTTGGTTCTGGACAACGTTAACCGCTTGGGGATGGAAGATCTTATCATTCCTAGGCATTGGCCTTGTTATAGTATTCAGTTGCTGCCTGTGCCTACAGTGTGGGCCAGCGATATGTGGACTGTGTGCCACATCCTGCATTGAGCATTCCAGTTGTCTCTCAAACAGTCAAAGAAAGAAAGATGAACATATAATGTTACAAGAACAGACTGATAGATTCATGAGGATTGATATATCATGAAGGGTCCGTAGGGAACAAGGAGGGAATGAGGTAATATAAATTTTATGGTCAAGTTATGTTCCCTAGCGCGTACCCCACCGACTCCATGTACGAGTTAAAGTGCATGTAACTTCCCTCCTGTACCAGCTATGAAGACGCAAATACATTTGCGTCCAACGTTAACTTGTCCTCTTTCAGACCCACCATGAATGGGTTGGATGGTCCGTTCCTAAGTATGCTATGCCAACGTCTTTTTGAAGTGTACTCCTACGTTTTTCAGCCTGGCTGAAAGTAGGCCCTGAATCTCTGCCACCGAGCCTCTTTTCTGGCTTCTGACTACGAGGGCCCCTGCCCAAGCAGCCCCCGTACCCGTGAACTCTGACTTACTTCTAGCGCGGCCCTCCGTGCTCAGCTCAGCCTGCTGCCTGCCAAGATTGACTATAACCTTCGAGTTATCTGTTTCCCTCCCCGAAAATACATTCCAGCCTGCTAGTTTCAGTAAACATCCTTCCTCAGCTGCAGGGCTAAAGGGCCGACCTGTCTCTATGCAAGTAATTCATAGCCTCCGTTGCCATGCTTTCATGGAAGGCCCCTCGCCCCACGCTTCTCATACAGACACTCAGGCGCTTATACACGCATTCACAGCAAGTATAGAATAGCTTCTGCTCTAGAGACCTTTCTGCCCAGATAGCTTAGTTCCTAAACATCAGATATCAGATATGATAGAAGCACAAGTTGATCTGACATGCCAGACTTCTGTCTCTTTCCGTCAGTGTAAATGTCAAGCCCCCTGCACCCCGTCAATCACACGTCATGCAGCTGCGCGCGCATCCAAGCTTCCGATTTCTGCTGACATTGCAACATTCTGTTAGCACCACCCCTTGGTGCCACCCACTTGCGTCACCTATCAGTGACGTTTCTAGCACACACCTCTAGTTTACGCCTAGTTTACGCCTCTTGATGATGTACTAGTACCACGTGTATACTGTTATCTCGTCTTCTCTCAGCTGTTACGCCTCTTACATTGAACATTATGATGTAAATCAAGTATATAAGCTATGTATTGTCAATAAACGAGAGCGCGCTCATCTATCCCTTCTGACACCCTGTGTGGTGGTCAGAACATGATATCCTGATTCCTTTATGAGGAATAAAACCCTTAGAAACTCTTGCACCACGGACTCTGTTTTCCTTCATTCTGATTGAGTTATTATTGATTAAGTACTTATCTGCATAGAAATTAAGAGAGTAAATTAATTATTTACGTCACAGTCTTCAGACAGTGATCATAACCCTTTGTGTATGGGAATCAATTTGGCCAATGGGATATGTGAGAGTGCGGGGCCGAAGCTGATCACTAAGGAGGTCTTTCCTTCTAACTGCAACAGGAAACTAAGATGAGATGTGGTTAGGTGCGAAGAGGGGAAACTTAACTGTATTAAGGAGCTAGTTATAGCGGAGACTTTCTGTCTTGCAGCAGTGGATTTGGCAAATTCACATTTTTCTGGGCCGAAATTATTAGCTCAATACCAGAATTTTACAGTTAAAATAGGAAAGTATTTCCTTAAAAACTCCAAGGGGAAGCCACCGGCCGATCCTCGACCCCCAAAGACTAACCCTTGGTACACAGCAAATTGTAGAAACAAGAGGAAGGCTATTGCTTTAGCTATAAAATTTAAAGACCCCAGAGCAGTGAGACTGGCCAGGAGGGACTACCGCAACACTATTTCCCTAGCTAAAAAAAACTGGGAGGAGGACCATTGGCAGCAGCTTAAAATCGCGGCCTGTGGAAAGAATTCATTCATTTTTTGGAAATTAATTATTATTTTAGACCGTAGAGGAGTTGATCCCATTTTAAATCACATTAATGAACAGCAATGGCATGACCATTTTTTAAAATTATATTGTGATGATGATGCTCAAGCTTACCCAATACCATTATCTTCGTCCTACCAAGGAACAGATTCTCCTACCGAGGCAATCCCATTCTCCCCGCGAGAGGTCCGAGATGCTATTTCCAAAATCCTTCCAGGTAAAGCAGCTGGCCCAGATGGCTTGCCTGGAGATTTGTTATCCTATGACCCCCTAATTTGGGCAGACTTCATAGCATGCCTAATGAATCTAATCCAGCTAGGCCATCCCGTCCCGGAATCATGGAAAGGGGCGGAGGTGATCACGATTTATAAAAAAGGTGATAGAGAGGACCCTGCCAACTACAGACCAATTACTTTAATTGATACCATCCAAAAGGTAGTGGCAGGGTCATTATAAGCAGAGAAGAGACATGGCTTATGGATGAAGGTGTACTAACACATTTTCAGGCTGGGTTTAGGCGGAATGTTGGTGCAATGGACCAGGTGTTTCGGGTTTGTGCGGTCTATTGGAAGTCAGTATCTATTAATAAGGGCAGCCTTTATTTGGCTTTCATTGACCTCAAAACCGCATTTGATGTTATTCCACGTGCTAAACTATGGGAGGTATTATTGTCCATGGGGTTTCCTAGCTATTTGCTGCAACTTGTCATCAAGCTCCATGAGGACAATTTTGCAAGGATACGGTGGGGGAGTCAGGGGTAATTGACAAGGAGGGTACCAGTCAACAGAGGGGTGCGGCAGGGATGCGTGATGGCTCCAACGTTGTTCTCCCTCTTTATAAATGGGGTGGTGGACCATTTGAGGGAGGACCCTGCGGATGCGCCTGTCCTTGCCGGAGAGAAGACCCCCACACTCCTCTTTGCGGACGATACCCTCCTGATGTCTAAGACCCCGAAGGGCCTGCAAAAACTGCTTGACCGTTTCTCTCTCTTCTGTAAAGAGCGTGGTCTATCGATAAACACCTCGAAAACAAAGTTAATGGTTTTATCTGAAAATAGAAAGGTTAGGAAGGTACATATCTCACTGTTCAGGTCCCATTTGGAGGTGGTGAATGAATTTGACTACCTGGGGGCTAGGCTATCCAACAATATGTCCTGGGGCTCTCACATATCTAAAATGGTACTTAATCTCCATTAGCAGACCGGTTGCTCCAGCCTTGGCAGTCTATGAGGGGAAGGCCGTAGCCTCTGCAGTTTACGGTTCTGAACTATGGGGTTCCGAAAACATCAAGGCCCTGGCATCTGCAGAGAATAAGTTCATTAGAGATTTGGTATCACTCCCAGTGTCAACCCCTTTGATACCATTATTTTTTGACATGGGTAAAAAACCAATTTCTGATAAAGTCCATCTTAGGTCGCTGTTATTTTGGGTTCGCCTTAGAAGGACTCAAGAATTAACAGAATATGCTTGAGTGCTGGACGAAATAATCTCCCTTAATGTCAACAACAAGATAAAGTGGCTTAACAACCTTAAGTTGCTGGTAACATCTATAGGCTTGGGAGAGTCTTGGGCCTCGCAATGTCCACCTGCTAAACAGATTGTCAAAAAGTTATATTGGGATTGGGTTGAGGCCAAGGTTTATGTCAACCTCAAATTGGGAACCCTGACTATCAATTTCCTTGAACATAAACCATCTTGTAAGCTGGAACCCTTCCTGGACTTTATCCAGCTACCCAGAGACAGGACTTTGTTTTTGAAGTTGAGATACGGTACTTTGCCCCTCAAAACATTTATGGAAGGGTGGAAAAGCAAGGGGGGCCATGACTGAAATTGCCCAGGCTGCAGCTGCCCAGAGGAAACCCTGGGCCACTTGTTATTCGCATGTACAGCCTATAAGCATGTTAAGAATAAATGGTTGAAACCAGTGTGCAGGGTTCTGGGTGTGAAGGATCATAGACCGACACTGCCTCTATGTATATCGTCTGTGGGGGTCGCAAAATACCTCGCGGGTGCCTGGATAATTCGTTCTAGGTTGGTGGGCAATGTATAAAAGTTTATTTGGGACAATTGTATTGTTTTAACTTTCCTTTTTCCCCTTTACCTTTTTAAATTGTTCTGTGCTGTTCTGCTGGAAATGTAGTACTATTGGGTAGATTGTTTTAATGTATTTTGTATGTTTGTACTTTTATGATAAATATCTATCGAATAAAGTATTACACACACACACAGAAAGGGTGAGTCTTCTCCAGTATGGACTGTACCTCATCAAGGTAATTTTTGTCTCCAAGTCAACAGCAAGAAAGCTGACAGCAAGCAGAGTTGTCTGTACACCTACATTTTCTCGTCCCCTGATTTCCCTCCGTTGGTTCTGTCTCAAGGAACAAATTTTGTTTGTAATGACAGAGCTTATACATGGTTCCCTTCTAACTTTTCTGGAACCTGTTATATAGCTTTCCTTCTTCCCCCTACATATATGGCTCCGTCAGACCACCATAGAGTTAGATATAGCCGAGGTATATTCGATTCCAAGGACACGGCAGGACAAGAGGGAGGAGACTTCCTTAAAGGATTCCTTCCCTTCTGGGGCCCAATGGTCAACAGCAGAAACATCAGGCAATTGATTTGTGTGGTTGAGACCTCTATTAATGTTACTGCAGGTGCGATAGGTAACATTACAGCAGAGCTTCAGGCTGACCGTCTTATGACGTTGCAGAATCGAATTGCGCTGGATGTGATCTTAGCAGACCGAGGAGGTGTCTGTAGATTGATAGGATCTAGCTGCTGCATTTATATTCCAGATGATGCTCTGACAATGTACCAAGCCATTTCTAAATTGCATACCATCTCCGAGTCGATTCATCAGGACGAAGGGGATTGGTCTTTTATGGGATGGTTTTGGGGAATATTGTCAACTTGGGGATGGAAGGCCTTAACGTTCCTTGGAGCAATTTTGGCCATCATATTCTCTTGTTGTCTGTGTGTCCAATGTGGTCCTGCAGTTTGTGGCCTACTGGCTACTTTATGTGTTCCACAACCTGTAACTCAGAAGACAGAGAATATTAGGATGATGGTGCAGCAACAGCTTGAGGATTTTATGAACATCGATGCTGATTCTGACTCAGACTAGCATGAGTTGGTTTGTTTTTTGCCTGAGTAATGGCAAAAGGAGGGGCTGAGGTTCTGTAAATTACGAATTTGTTCGTGCTCAGCCTCCATTTTGTAGTTGCCGCCATCTTGTGTTGCCCTCACTCAGGCAGTGCGGCGAATGCAATGTTTTTGTCGTTTCTGCATTTACGTGTCAGGTGGCTTCTTTGCCTATGCTTACTAACGAGTGTCAGGGTCTGGCCGAGTACACTAATTCCTGTCTGAGCTGATTAATCCCCGTCCGGACTATTTGTTGGTTCGCACCATTCTTTCCTTTAAGTTATCTTATCTGCTGTCCTTCGCTACACGTCTCATGCATTCTCTTGTTTCACGACTGTCCTTCTAAAACATACAGCTGTGTTTTCTCTACTTGTAAATCGAATTGTGTGGATTTGTTTGTAATTTGCTTAAGGGGTCCAGTGACAAACATAACCGGGAACTTGAGTTGCTTTGGACTTAAAGCATTGTCTATAACATTTGCCTATGTCTCATGCTCTTGTGTGATTGCATTTTGTATTGTATTGTACCGTATATAAACCTGTGCGCCACGGAGTTAAGTGGCAGTCTCTTTTGAACCTCGTTATACCAACGACTTCTAAGACCACTGTACTAGCTGCAGCTAATAAATACAATCTTCTACGCCAGATGAAGAGTCCGTGTCTCTGTTTCTGACAAGGCAGGTGAATCCTGGGGATTTCAGAGGTGCCCTGCCCCGCCAGGCCTTAAGGCTGCGGTTCTCCAACCGTCAAAACATGATGGCAAACCCGGGGAATCCCAGATTGGGGCGAGGTCTGAATAATACTTTATGCCCCAACACATAGCTGGTTTTAGCAACGGTTTGAGCGAGTTGTACTTTTTTTTTACTCTGGGCTGAACATTCAGTAGCTGCTGATAGCAAGTTAAACATTTACTCATTGGATATTGTAATCACACTAAGGGCCAAATGCACAAAGCCTTTTTGGGGTCGCAAACACCCGATTTGCAGAATCGGCTATTTGAGACCGGAAAAATGCTTTTCAACATGTACAAAAGGGTATTCAGTAACTTGTTACTGAATCCATGAGTGATCCAGTATTTGGAAGGGGCATTTTTTCACCCCGTCATTAGTGTCAATATGTATGCAGAATAATGCTGAGCAGGACCCTGGCTGCTTTTTGTGTTTTGAACAATTTATTTATCTCTGCCCAGGCTGCACCAAGTATTTTTGTACCTCTAGAAATGGTGCACGTCCTTATCTAGTGAAAACAATGTTGTTTTAAGAAAGGGGAGAAAACTAACTCTGTAAAGTGGCGCTAATGTGCAGCCCCTGCTGTACGTGCATTTAAATTCCTATAAACGTACACTTGGCACTGGAAACGTTAAGACTAGATGTCTGCATGGGTATACGGGGAGACAAGTTAAGCGTAAGCGCTATGTTCTTGGTATTAGTGATAACTAAAAACTCTATGTGTGTAGTAATTATGTGATGTAGATAGAAAAGCCTGATGAGAGGGAAAGGTGAGTGTGTTTTCCTGAGGCAGTTTGCCTGGGGGTGAGCCATTTGTAAAACCCTAAAAACTGTACAAAGACTGCAAAACAAAGTTCCACAAAATCTACCTACGTTGATATATTTATGGAAAATTAGCAAATTAGCTTTGTAATCAAGGGGGGGTTACTCACGTTCCTCAAGAATGTTTTCCCCTTCTAACGAGTCCTTGAAGCATGGGCGGGGCTGATGGGGACAGTCTGGCACCCTCCCTAGACCAAATGAATGAAACTCGCCAGACACAGCAGGTTTCCTCAGAAACAGAGTGAAATGTATTTATTGTTACCAAAAGCATGCATCATTGCAAATTAGCAAGGAAGAAGTCAGGTCTCCAGCCTTAGGGGCTGCCAGACTGCTTCCTCCCAGAGTGACAAGTTTCTAGGTGCTATATACAGTTTGAAAAGCCATGTCCGCAGAACTAGAATAAGGCACAAAGCCACATCGACTAACATTGGATGTGCAATGTCTGCTCCATGCAAACTATAAACAGCCATGTATGGGCAGACCAGAAAGGCTGTCTCTGCACTGTGTAAGGAACTTGCACAATCAGATTAAGAAATATCATGTAGTCAGGACAGGCAAGGTGACCTCTAAAGGGGTACAGAATAGATAGCTTGTTGAAGCTTGTCCAGTCAAGGTCAGATAGGAAGCCCTTTTGAGATACAGGCCTCATGTTAATGTGATCTATCTAAGCATGATATATTTTAAAGTGCATACACATTAATTTATATTTAGGGGATCAAGCCTCCCCATCCAACTACCGGCCCATCAGTCTTATTGATACCATGCAAAAGTTGGTGGCTAGATTAGTGCTAAGCAGGGTAAATAGGTGGATTGTTGATAATGAGATACTATCCACCTATCAAGCAGGATTTCGCTCCCATTTCAGCACTATAGACCAAGTCTTTAGATTTATGATGTTATATTGGAACACTGTGGTCTTAGCTGGAGGCACCCTCTATGCAGCATTTATAGATCTCAAGTCTGCATTTGACTTAGTGCCCGGTAATAAACTCTGGGTCACTCTCAACAAAGCTGGGATGCCCGCAGAGATCCTCTCATTCATCATTAAACTACATGACTCTACCTATGCCCGAGTTAAATGGGGACAACAAGGGGAGACAACAGAACGTTTTTTGGTTAACAAGGGAGTACCGCAGGGGTGTGATTTAGCCCCTACCCTCTTCTCCCTGTTTATCAATAATGTGATTTCATATTACTCTGACTATCCCACGACGCTCCGACTCTCGCTGGTTCGAAGGTTCCTTTATTAATGTTTGCAAACAATACTTTCATTTTGTCAAAAACTCAAGTTGGTCTGCAAAGAGCCCTCGACCGATTTATCTTGTTTTGCGATGACCATGAACTTATAGTTAATGTAGCCAATACCTAATTCATGGTCCTGAATGAAAGTAAATCAGTGAAAGCCAGAGTAGTAATGAAGATGTGCCCGTCAAACAAACTGATTCTTTTATCTATTTAGGGGTCACTATGGGCAAAAGATTGAATTGGAAGCCACAGATGGATCTACTGGTTGTAAAGCGCAATCAACTAGCGGGGACCCTCCTAGAAGAACATCGTCTATCCTTAACTAAACCAGTGGCTCCTGCTATGGCTATTTATCAAGGAAAGGTTAGAGCCTCAATAATCTATGGAGAAGAACTCCTGGGGTTCGAAAAGGTATCTTCTTTAGTCCAAGCACAGAACAAGTTCCTGCGGGCATTGACTGGTCTCCCGATGACTACACCTTTAAGGCCTTTATTGATGGACCTTGGGTGTATTTCTTTTGAAGACACCCAAGGTGACACCCACCTATTGGTGACGGCTTTGGACCACCCCGGAGTTGGCAGCCTATGCTCAGGCACTTAAGAAAATTAGAGAGGCTGATAAATCCAATAGGATTACATGGTTACACAAGATTAAGGTGGCTCTTTTAAGTATGTTCCTTACCCACCTATGGCGGGACCCAGAAGGGAACTCGTCTCCCCCACAAGTGGAATTCAAAGCCTTACACAGGGAGATGATCTGTCAGAAATCCTTTTCTCAGGTGAATGGAGATTCCTTAACAGGCCTCTTTCTGTGCCATAAAATTGCATGGAGGCCTACTGAGACAACATTACCAGTTTTGGAGACAGGAAGCTTTACCACCATTTTAGAGTGGAAAGCCTCCCTAATAAATCGTTCACTAAAAACTGGGGGTCTGATCAAGACTCACTCTGTCATTCCAGTCTATGTGAGGAAGAGACTCTGTCGCATATCCTCTTTGTCTGCCCTGCATAATAGGTGCCTCGTCAAAAATGGCTCAAGCCAGTTTGCGCCAAAATGGGAACAAGATCCTTCCAAATGGCTTTGAGAATTATAAAATCTGACACCAGCGAAGTAGTAGTGATGGCTATGGCAACATTTTGGAGCTGGATGTGGGCCATAGGAAGGATCAGGATGCAGGGCACTATGTAACTATGCAATTATATATTTATGTAATCACCGTAATACTGTATTTTCCATCATGTAACAGGGTTGCTGAGCTTGGTGCTCCAGTACTCTCTAATATAAACAGGTTAATATGTGCTTCTTCCTTGCGAATTTCCTGTTACATCTAATTGTGGATCCATCTTTTTGGCTATGACCTTATTTATCCTTGATGACACAAGTCTTTGTATGTACTGAGATAAGATTTGAAAATGGATTTTATTCATTTTATTCTTGATATTTTACATGTTTTATTAAGTCAATTTGTTTTTTTAATGTCTTTTTGTATATGTGTCTTTTATGATTGTTTATAATCGAATAAAGACTAATTGACTGACTGACTGAATTTATATGGATATTCATATATATTTTGCAACAATGCTCCCTTTTGGATAGTCCTATCCAACATTAGTGTAAAACCAAAATATATATATGTATATATAAAGGAAACATTAGTTACATATCTTTGGATGGCATTACACAGTGTTTGCATAAAAATGCATATATTGTTACATTAATACATTTTGTTGAGATCAATATTATATCAGCAGGCTGTTGTGATACCTGCAGCATACTAATTATGTGTCAGACTATTATTGTTTTCTCTGTGCGATGCATAGTGCTATAGTGTCACTTAGTCACTCAGTTCCCGGGCACTTTCAGCAAGTGTCAGTAATTTAAAGGCATGAAGTGAGCGGTCATCTGCTTCTCCTCCTGGTCTGCAGTCATCTTGATCAGGGGCGGTTTTGACGGACCTGCCCTGCGTTGTCCTCTTCAGTCTATTTTTCTGCAGGTGCAGACCATCACCTTTCTTTGAGACTGCGTCGTGTACTTCACTCAATAGCATCAGTAGATGTCGTCTCCCTCTGACACTTGATGATGTGCACCCACTTTGGCTAACTTAGTATTAGCTCCTGTGTAGGCTTCACACTTTATTACCGCTATCCTGGTGTATAATAGTATTGCTTTTAACAAGATCCTTACGAAAGGACCATTTTTAATAAGGTGCCCTGCTTCTGTTATGAATCCGTGATGCTTCCACAGCTGGCCACAAATAAGAACTGCAAAGCATAATGTGAGTTAGTGCAAATGTTAACCGTTTTACCCTTGACTAATATTCATGCTTTTGTCACAGCATACAGCTCATCTTATTGGGTTGATGTTCCAAGTGGCAGAGCTGCACTTCAGCTATTGCTATAGCATACCCTGCTCTGTAATCATTGTCGATCAGTCTGCTGGAGGAACCATCAGTGTACCACTCATAGTCTGTCTTTACTAATAATGTCCAATCTCGGCATGGTGCCGTTTTCTACAATCTCAACACCAACTTACTTAGGGTCTCATCTGTTCCTAAGAGAATGGATCTCATCAGAATAACCTATTGCAGGTAATACGTTTGCCAAATTAACAGGTAGGCATCTTATTATGACCTTACAATTTAGAGAACATGGTGCCATTATAACCTATGTGCCTTCCAGCAGAAAATGTTGTGTCGATCTAGACAACAACAACAACCATACCAAATGTGGCACCTAGACAATACAGGTATCGTCCAACACATTGAGAGCCGCCCTCTCCACCATCACAGCTGCTGACCCCTAATCATTGCAAAAAGCAAAGTCACATAGTTGTGTCCCACAGGCCTTCCTTTTCCAGCTGTGTCAGCACACCATTGGCATCACCACTTCATTTTCAATGTTATTTTGCTCTGAAACAGAGATGGAAAGGCAGTTTGTAGTCAGGCAGTCCCAATGATGGCGCAGTACACAATGTCTCTTTCAATTTCTTGAAACAGTTTGCAACTTCATTTTGTAACAGTGCATCTGCATTCATGGACCCATTGGTGGCAGCAGTTCATTATCCCCAGGAAGGGCATCATTCCTTTCTTGGTGGGCAACAGCTGGATGCCCTGAAACAATTTTATTCTGTCAGGTGATATGCCTCATGTACCTTGGAATATCACAAAACCCAGGTACGTCACCTCTTTTTGGCAGCACTGACATTTTGACAATGCGGCTTCTCTTCTGGAGGTAGTTCAGCAGAGCTACAGTGTCTTTTTCACAGGCCTCAAGTGAAGGAGATGTCACAAGGAGGTCATCAGCCTACTGCTAGATGATGCTACCCCCTTCCAGGCATAGGTGGTCCAAGTCTCTCTTTACCGCCTGTACATTGACATTGGGACTCACAGTGAACGAAGTGGACTTGGTATCCAAATATGACGGCAAAGAGGCTTTCACCCTGTGGATGGACTTTAATGCTAAAACCCACTGAGGAGAGAAACATACTCTGTCTCTACAGGTATAAATAACAATATAGTATTGGGGTCAGGCACAATAGGCTCTAAGGGAACCACAAGTTCATAAGGTAATCACCTTATGGAGACAGCATGTTTTCACCACCCTCTCTTTTTTTTAAATTTTATTTATTTTAAATATCACTTTATGGTGAGGGCATTTATCCAAAACCTATCTGTTCCCTAGATCTATAACCTTATTGTTAGTTATGTGTACATCCATCCATTTTCTTTTCATATGTAACAAACTGCAGTCTAACAGCATCATTCATCATCTCTCAACACATCCCTAAGTGCGCTACAGAGGTTGTATACAACAGAGAATCCTTACTGAAGCTGCAAGCAGTAAGTGCCCTGATCTAACTTATCCTTATTTATTTGTGAGTAAATTCCATTTATTCAAATATATATATATATATATATATATATATATATATATATATATATATATATATATACTGCTGCAAATAATTATATTTATTTATATTAAAATTGTGAAATGTATCCCTTTATCTCCCACGTTAGTGTAAACATCTTCCATCTTAGTGGAAACATGAGATTCTCCTTGGGCATGTCTGATATCTTCATCCTGAAACACTGTGCAACAATCAAACTGATACCATACTTTTATCTTCTCTCTGGTATCTACGCTGCACCCCTTGATAATGTTATTCAGTGGAATAAACCCACCCTGCATATCTCCTACAGAGGTATTATTTCTCAATAAAACAGTGATGCTCCCATGTGCTCCTAAAAGAATGTGTAATATTTCCTTTAGCTAATGGTACCTAAACAGATCTGTGGTGTCCAATCTAGTTCCAGGAAGGCTTAATCAAGGCCATAATTTCATTGTAAGAACTAGGTAAATTCTTCGATCTTAAAATCACGCTGTTTGAGTTTGGTTTGAGTAATGGATGGGTTTTCAACGGCCAGCCATCACCCTGTCCAGTGGAAGGAGAGCAGCTGGGTTCTTCCTGTACTACAGCATTGTGGGATCCATACTCACTGACACCAAGCGGACACCAAGCAGAGCTTCCTCACTACAGCTTCCAGGGCCCCACAGCCATTGACGCCGAGCTGAGCTTCTCCAAAAAATAACTGCATAGGAGGCCCACAATCACAGACACCGAACCGATCTCTCAGTCCTACAGCATCACGGACCCCACAGTCACCGACGGCATGGAGCACGCGCTCACCTTATTAGAGCATCAAGGGCCCCACGGACACATGTGGTGATCTCCCACTATTAACAGCCTCTGAGACCCCCCCAGCCCCCCACCCAGAATAGTTTTGCATGACTTACATACCAAATATTGTCAACGGTCGAGTTAGCTCTATATAAATCTGCAAAAAATATCAAATGGATGGCTTTATACACCGAACCCGAGCTGTACCAGCCTCAGCCAGGCACACAGCAGCGAGCCAGCGGGGCCCTTCGCCCTGGAGACAGGCTCGCAAGTCACCCACTGCCGCCCAGCAATGCCCATAAGTCACACCCACAGCGAGCTGATACTCATCTCTACCCGAGACATCTGGTACACAAGATGAAAAGAACTCGTGCTTGAAATTCACAGAACGAACCTGTCCTGAACACCATGATGCCAAATAAAAGGCTGTAAAAACCCTTTGCTTGCTTAAGTAGCAGACAGAGTCACCAGTACTTTAACCCACAAGTTAGTAATCCCTAATGAATGCACAGCCAGCCCTGTCTGTTTTACCCTGGATCTTAGCACATTTCCTACATTACAGGTGTGACAATTAATTATCTAAGAAGCGATACCCCGAGTATGAACGCTGATTGCTCCTGTTCACAGGTTGTGAAGTTTGACTTTGATCTTCAAGGTACCTGATAGTCACGACGAGTGCAGATAATGAACATCTCCCCGCCCAGACGCCATTAGCGGTGCTAAATCCTGCTCATGTGTTCGTCATTTTGATTTAGGGACAGTCTGGCTTGCGTGAGAGCCCGCCGGCACCTGGTGCGAGAGCTCACGCCTCGCCGTGCACAATACACGTCACTACCACTCAGCATGCATAATCATTCTCAGCATGGGGCCGATAATGTGTTGACTCGGCCCGGCGTGTTCGAACCCGCCGCCTGCAGCTTGGACCCAAACAGCGAGCGCTCAACTCGCTGAGCTGTTTCTTTCGTTCACCCAGCGTGGCGCACTGCCCTTGCACGCAACGTCATACAATGTAACACAATATCACGTTTTAAGGTGCAGCAAGGCGTTCTGAGGTAGCACACGAGTGAGAGATGGAAGGGCCCTTCACCATTGCCCACTGTAACAAGATTTCCTGCACGAAGACCTCATCCATTCCACTGAATCTGCTGCAGTGATGTGCGTGTACTGCTTCAACAAGCACAAAATCGAAACCTGTGGTGCGCACGCACCACAGAGGAGCGGGGGCGAAGGAGCGCGGCAGCAAAGCGAAATGCGCGCTAATTAAAAAAACATGTTTATAATTAAAACCAGATGCTGCTGCTGCGCGTAACAGACACCAATAGGCCATGGGCGGTTACATTTCTAAAGGAAGCTGAGACATTCACCCACCTTTCACCAATTGCGTGCTGTCTTTTTTAAAAAGACGCACACAAAAGCCAATTGCAGCCGACAAAAACAAAAGCACACGCACGAGCGTGTGGTCATCTTTTAGAAGCCCCTACATGAAGTCTCTTGCTGCGCGAGCAGTGCTGCGCAATGCAACGCTAAGCACAAGACATAAAAAGTACCTTCAGGAGAGCGCGCCAGTGGAATAACACTGGCCACAAACAGAAAGCTGTGCTGGGTTCATGCTCCAAGGCATGGACAGAAGCCTGCAGAAGACTGCAGGAGGAGGTGAGCAGCCAGCAGGAGGCATGACAATAGGAAGCCAGGAAACTAGGGTGACGTGGAAGCCAACCAATGGTAAATATAGGTAAGTAATGGGTGGGCTCTAAGCCTGTTTTTGCTAAGCTTTTTAAAGTTGAAACCTACCAGACAGGTTGCGAAAGACTTCTTGGTTACATTCTGAAAGCTGGCCTAAGAATGCATTCTGCCCATTGTCTACCATTAGCCTTGTGGTTAGTAATTCACATTTGCATACTTTCTATTTGCTGTATTTGTTTTAGGCTGTCCAACATGTCATTCCCATGAAGCATAGCTTCTTTACTGTAATCTTCCATGAGTGTTCACTTTCTGTAAACAGGACTCTACATTTTGTTCCTTTTGTGTTACATTTGCTGTGCATTCAAATATAGAGGTCAAATGTCAGGCTCCGTCTTCTGACAGAGCTTAGTGTTTTACTTTTCTGTCTCTGAATTCAAAGTGAGAGGATTTAAATCCGATAAGTAAGGCTTTTCTCTAGCACACCACAAAATTTAAATATCTGGAGACAAATATTTTAATATGATCAAAACAAATCAATACACTAGGTGATGCTGTTTCTACACATTATAGTTTGTGTGCTGTATCTTTTTTATCAGTAAAACTGTATGTCTGTGCAAATGTAATAGCTGTTTCAATTAAAAATGTGTTGTCTGTAATGGCAGTGCACTACCACACCATGCATACTCCACTGTATGCCACTCCACCTTATGCCACTCTACCCCTCTATATGCCACTCTCTGTATGCCACTCTACTCCACTCCACTCAATGCCACTCCACTCTATGCCTCTCCACTATGCCACTTTCCTATGCCACTCCACTCTACTCCATTCCTCTCTATGCCTCTAACTCCTAAAGTTAGGTGTCTTTAAGACTTTTGATATTCACAGAAGGCATTTAGGAGTCCTAAAGTTAGGAGTCCTAATTTTACTACTCCTAAACTGAGAAAAATCCTAACTTTAAGACTTTCAATATTCATAGAAGGCATTAGGAGTCCTAAAGTTAGGAGTCCTAACTTTACTACTCCTAAACTGAGAAAAATCCTAACTTTAAGACTTTTGATATTCACAGAAGGCATTTAGGAGTCCTAACTTATGGGAATAATGTGGAGAAGTGTGGCTCAGGGGTTAGAGGCGGCAGACCCGGAAGCTGAGATCGGCCCGGGACCAGGGTTCAATTCCCCGCCTCGACGGGGCTTGGGCTCAATAATTCCACGGACTCGATAATTCTCGCTCTGGTGCCTACTCGACTCACGGGTGGGTTCACACTCTGCGACTCTGGGCAATAGCTTGCTTAATCTCCACAACGGCCCCTCGCGGCGGGATGTCTGGCTTTCACCTTGTGGATACCCTGCCGGGGTTATCTCACAGGGGAATACCAGGACGGGTTCCCTAAGCAAGCGCTTAGATGCCTGCGATGTGGGTGGTTTGCGCTATATAAATACATGTACATTTACATTTACAATACCGAAATGAGTAAGTGCCTTCTGTGAATACCAAAATGGTAGTAAGTTTAGGATTTTGTTTTAAGTTAGTTCTGTGAACCGGGCCCACCGACACTCTATGCCACTCCACTTTACGGCACACTATTCTGCTCCACTTTTCGCCACTCAACAACACTATGCCATTCACTCTACAGCTCTTTACTCCACTCTATGCCACTCCACTCTACTCAAGGCCACTGCACTCTACAACGCTCCCGTTTATCCTTTTCCACTCTACAGTACTCTATGACACTCTATGACATTCTACTCCACTCTACGCCACTCTAAACATCTCCAGTCTATGACGCTCCACTCTATCCCAGTCCACTCTATGACATTCTGTGAGATTCTACTCCACTCTATGCCACTCCACTCTACTCTATGCTACCCACTCTATGACACTCTACTAGATGACACGCTCTGCCACTTTACACCACTCTGTTCAAGGCCTCTCTGCGACACCCTACTCTACGACACTCTAGGCCACTCTACACAAATCCAGGCCACTCTATGCCAATCCACTCAATGACACTCTATGCCACTCTTTGATACTCCATTCTATGCCTCTCTACAACACTCAACTCTATAGCTCTCTATGCCACTCCACGTCATTCTATGACACTCCACTCTACCGCAATCCACTCTACAACACTCTATGGCACCCTATGACACTCTAAGCTACTCTACGCAACTCCACAGTACTACACTTCACACCACTCTACTGTACTATACAACTTCACCCTACGAGACTCTATGCCACACTATAATACTTAACACCACTCTACAACAACACACTATATGACATTCTATGCCACTCCACTCTACGCCACTCCACTTTACAACACTCTATGCCACTCCACTCTACGACACTCTGACACAATACCCCACTCTATGACATACTACGCCACTCCTCCTCGCACTGCACAAGAGACTGAAATAGTCTTGTTCATTTGTCAGTTTTTAATAAAGTTCTTTCAATCACTTTTTTTGCAAGTTCGATGTCAAATATCAACACATTGCTTTCATGTTTTAACGTATTAACATCTTTATCCAATGCATAAAAGTCAAGTTATATATCCCAATGCATTTCGGGCTACCCTTCAGCCCTTCGTCAGGGGACAACTCTACGAAAAAAGAAAGAATAAAGTGGCTCTTAGCCTGGGTGCCATGATACGTAAATATATACAAAAACGATTCAACAATAATGGTTATTATGCCTGGAGATAAATGATGTGGGCTCTGATGAACGAGACTGATTATGCCGAAAAAAGTGCTCGAAGTTAAATAGTTTAATTTCCAAATGTGACTAATTGTGCCGGTAGTGCTGATTTGTTATAATTCTCATAGTGCCAGACCTGTGTCAAAAAAGAGTGTCAGAAAGGAGTATAACGCGGACATAGCTTCCGCTGGTTATACACAGGGATCATTGGTTTCATTCTTCTGCCAAGCACCGTGGCTTTTTACTTTGGGAATACTCCTTTCTGACACCCTTTTTCTATCTATGAACCTCCATTCTATGACACATTATTCTACTACCAAACTCCACTCTACTCCACTTCACTCTACAATACTCTTCGCCACTTCACTCTACAACTCTCTACTCCATTCCATGCTTCTCCACTGTACACCATTCTAGGCCACTACGACACTTCACTCTATCCCACTCCACTTTATGACAGTCTATAACACTTTATGACACTCTATTCCACTCTATGGCATTCTATGCTATTCTACTCTATGCCACTCTTTACCATTCCACATCACTTCACTCTACAACACTCTGCTCTATGCCACTCCACTCTAAAATACTTTATGACACTCTATTACATTCATCTCTACTCTACGCCAGTGTACTCTAGGATACTATATGCCACTCTACACTACACCACTCCGCTCCACTCCACTCCATGCCCTTCCACTCTACATCACAGTACGATACTGCACTGTACGCCACTCTATGCACTCCATGTTATGCCACTTTACAACACTCCATTCTATGCCACTCAATTTTCACCTCTATGACACTACAATCTATGAAACTCAATGCCACTCTATAACACACCATTCTGCCGTTCTACAAAATTCCACTCTGACACTCCACTCTACAACACTCTATGCCACTCTGTGACACTCTGTACAACCCCACTCTACTACACTCCACACCACTTTCCTTAACTCTAAGACACTCCACTCTACGACACTTCACTCTATGACACTTAACTCAACTCTACTCTCCTCCACTCTATTCTAAGGCACTCCACTCTGTCACTTTACTCCATCCTAAAACACTTTGCTCCATTATATGCTATGCCACTCTACTCCACACCACTCTGTGTCGCTCCACTCTACGATACTCTACTGTACTCCACTCTGCAGCTCATAACTCTACATCTCTCCACTGCTGCCACACTACTCCACTCTACACCACTCTACTCCCCTCTAAGCCACTCTACTCTATGCGCCTCCTCTCTATGACACACTATTTTACTCCAGTCTACGAAACTCCACTTTACAACACTCTACTCCACTTCACTCTACAACACTCTATTTCACTTCACTCTACAACTCTCTACTCTGTTCTATGTTACTCCATTCCACTCTATTCTAGGCCACTATGACACTCCACTCTATCCCACTCCACTTTATGACAATGTACGACACTTAATGACACTCTATTCCACTCTATGGCATTTTAGGCAACTCTAATCTATGCCACTTTTTGCCATTCTACATCACTTCACTCTACGACACTCCGATCTATCCCACACAACACTTTATGACACTCTAATACATTCTACTCCACTCTATGGCAAACTACTCTATGACACTATATGCCACTCCACTCTATGACACAGTATGGCACTTCATTTTAGCCACTCTATAACACTCTACTCAACTCCGCACTACCCCACTCCCCTCTATGCAATTCCACTCTACAGCACTCTACCCTACTGCACTCTACGCCAGTCTATGCCAATCCATTATATGCCTCTTTACAACACTCCATTCTACACCACTCAATTTTACACCTCTCTATGACACTCCACTCTATTTATTTATTTGATGAGTTTTATATAGCGCTGGCTAGACCCGGAGGTATCAGAGCACTTTACATAAGGAACAGCGAGTTGCAAGGTACAATAATTAAACATTAGTTACACAATGATTACAAAGTAAATGGCAAGCCATAAGGGGCAGAGAAGGTAAGGGGTGACAGGAATCAGAGTCTGTGATAGGTGAGAGGAGAGAAGGGAGTTAGAGTTAAGGCAGTGCAGCAAAAAAGAGAAACGTTCGAGGGTCGTCAGGATGGAATCCAGTGGGAAGAAGGAACGCACAAAGGTCAACAAGATGGCAGATCCGGGTCGTGGATATCGATGAAGTCTGCCTGGGACTTAGGGTTCACCCAACAACTCTACAATACCCACGCAGACACACACAGACAACAAACAGAAGCCACAGAAACTATGCGAGGGGTCAAGCCATGAGGCTCCTCAAACCTCATGTATGACACTCTATGCCACTCTATGACACACCACTCGATGCCTTTCTACGATAATCAACTCTATGACACTCCACTCTACAACACTCTGTACCACTATATGACACTCAATGCCTCTCTGTGCAACTTCACCCTACTACACTCCACCCCACTTTACTGAACTTTAAGATACTCCACTCTACGCCACACCACTCTACAACACTCCACTCTTCGGCACTCTATGACACTTCACTCTACTACACTCTGGGCCCCTCTACTACACAACACTCTGTGACATTCTATGCCACTCGACTGTACGCTACTCTCCTACACTACAATCTATGATACTCTATGCCACTCCAGTCTACAGCAGTCTACCCCACTCCATTCTAAGCCACTCTGTAACACTCCACTCTATGACACTCCATTCTACGACATTCTATGCCACTCTACGACACTGTATGCCACTCCACACCACATCACTCCAGTGTATGACATTCCATGCTATGCCACTCCACTCTGAGACTTTACTCCACTCTATATTACTCTGCTCCACTACACTCTATGGCACCCCACCCTCTATGCCACCTAACTCCACTCTACGCCACTCTAGAACACTCCAATCTCTGTCCCTCCACTCTACATCACTCCACGACACTGTACTCTAGAACACTACTACACTCAACTCTATGACACTCCACGCCACTTCACTCCGCGCCAATCTACTCCACTCCACAACACTCTACTACATTCTATGCCACTCTACTCTACTAAATTACCCTCCACTGTACCCCACTCTTTGTCACTCATTTCTAAGACATTCCACTCTACGCAACTCCCTGTAGGCCATTCCACCCAACTTTACTCCTCTCCACACCCTTCTACGCTATTATACACTACTCCACAACACCACTCAATATCACTCCAGTCTACGCCTCTCTATACCACCCCACTCTATGCCCATCAACTCTATAATACTCCACAGCACTCCACTCTATGACACTCCACTTTACTACTCCATGACAATCCACTCTGACACTCCACGACACTCCTCTCCACAACCCTCCACTCTACTCTATGCCACTCCACTCTACAACACTATACTCTACTCTATGCCACTCTATTCCACTCTCCTCTATGCTACTAAATTTCAGCCATGCTGACCAGCAGTCACACCCGTGTGGATTATGGCTAAAACACAGTGGCAAAGCCAATAGATCTTGCATAGGCGAAACCTATTGGCTTTTGCAATGCTTGTTTTTTAATAACAATACCTTCTGCTGACAGCGCAAGCTTAGTATGAAAAACCTACATAGGGAGAGGGACAGAAGATTGTGCAATTTCTCTCCGTTGTTTCTCTGGTTTGAGTGTGTGAGAAGGTTGCACATTTGCTGTCTGTGCCATGTGTGCTCT
Source organism: Lissotriton vulgaris (assembly GCF_964263255.1). Classification (NCBI taxonomy): domain Eukaryota; kingdom Metazoa; phylum Chordata; class Amphibia; order Caudata; family Salamandridae; genus Lissotriton; species Lissotriton vulgaris. The sequence goes on along the minus strand of NC_141685.1, from coordinate 959,955,290 downwards.
GTATGTGAGGGAAGCTTGCAATCTGCTGCCTCTGGTGTAACTGCTGTTTGTGTGGAAGAGGAGATTGTTGTTACACCTGCTTCTGTGTTTTTTTTACGAAAGCGTGCATTACATACATAGTCTGAGAGGAATCTTGCCTTACCGCTTCTAATGCTCTACTTTGCATTATAAAAGCTGTTCCCACAAACCATGCATTACGAGTTTAGCTCTCTGCTGAGTGTTTCTCTTTAGGTATTGGCTGGGACAAACCTTGAAAGCTTAGCTTGTTTGCTTGATTCCGCTTCGAATAATGATATCTTGATATTTCCTTGTCCCAGCAAACTTTTCCTTCCTATTACTTTGTCGACCCCCAGGTCTTTCTTGTGTTGGAAAGCGAGATTTCCAGGAATTGTCCTGCGATCACAAATTGTCCCCACCCCTTCCTGGCCTGGCCTGAACTAGAAGCCAGTTGGTGAAGCGACTCTGTTAGAAATGGGATTTTTGGTAGGCTGGGGCATGTGCCAAAGCCAGGCAGAAACCACCATTTTAGTCAGGATAAGGGAGTTACACTCCTAAAATAACCCCTGCTCACCCCCTTGGTAGCTTGGCACGAGCAGTCAGGCTTATCTTAGAGGCAGTGTGTAAAGCATTTGCACATAACCAACAGTAATGCAGTGTAAGCACTACAAAAGGACATCACACCAGTTTAGAAAAAAAGCCAATATTTGTATATACTTAAGATAAGATCGAACCGATAAAAATCCACAATACAGTACTTAAAAATCTTCGGTTATGTAAACAACCTTGAAAAACAGTTCCTTGAAGTAGATAGCTCGTTCCGGGGCTAGGGTGACCAACTGGCATGGTTGCAAATTCAGGACGGTGAGTGTAAAAATTCAGGATAAAGGGTCAAAATTCAGGACAGGAGTTCAAAATTAAGGACAAAACTTCGGGACAAAAGGTACGTTTTACAGGCATGTCAGAGGAGGTCGCGCAATAGTATAAAAGCAAGTAAAATAGACAACCACTTAAGTACAAGTCAAAAGAAGTTTAAATTAGGTTGAGAAAATTCCTGCACTTCACGGTTTTTCAGTATGCTCGCAGCTTGCTACCTTAGACGATTCAAAACTTGCATTTTGCTCCAGCAGGTATTAGTCACCAGACAATGGTGGACCACACCTGAATACAAGCGGGGCTGCTTTTATTGCTGATTGAAAACTACTGGATTTACAAGGAACTTTGCAGTGCCAGACCCCAGTCACAACCCCCCCCCACCTTTCCAACCTCCCTGGGAAACACCCGATGCCTGGTCTGGCAGTCTGGCCTTGCTACCGTCCTCCAATGGTGCCCCTCATCTTCACATAGACCGTCTCTCATGTGTTTTTAATTTCTGTTATAGTGCTACTCATCCCAAGTATGTAGGGCAAGGTGTCGGAGTGCGTTACATCACACACACATCATATAGAGACAATGACTCATATAAACGTGAAAGTCAATGTATAGGAAATGGTACTTTAGATAATGGGTGCTAAAAGGTGTAATCATTCTTTTATCTATCATTCAGTTGTTCACCATTTATTCTGTCCTTCCATCTATGTGCCCATCTATATCCAAACATATTCAACCATTTGCAAATCTATCCACCATGTAACCTTCCATCCACCCTTTCACTCATCCATCCATTATTCATCCATCCACCCTTTCTCCCCATCCATCCGTACACTCACCCATTCACTCTTCCACCCATCCATCTATTCACTTATCCATCCAGCCATTTATCCTTTCACCCATCCCGCCATCCTTTCACTTACTCATCCATCCACCCAGTCATGTATCCTTCTACCCATTCACCCTTTTAGTCATTCATCCTCCCTTTCTCTCTCTTCTTCCCCCTTTCACTTATCCATCCATCCTTCCACCCACCCATCTATTCATCCATTCATGAATCCGTCCAGTCACCCTATTACTCATCCCTCTTTTCACTCATCCATTCATCCGTTCTCTCATCCACCCATCCTTTCACTTCTTCACTCATCTATCAATCCTTTTGTCCATCTAACCCCCTTTCACTCACTCATCAATCCTTACATCCACCCTTTCACTCATCCATCCATTCACCCTTTCACTTATCAATTCATCCATCCATCCATCCTTTCACTCATCAATCCACCAATTCACTTGCCCATCATCTACCCTTTCACTCATCCATCCACCCTTTTACCTATCCATCTACCCCTCCACCCATACATCCATCTATTTACCTTTTCTCTCATCATCCTTCCACTCACTCACTCATCTATCCTTTCTTTCCTTATCTATCCATTCACCCTTTCATTCGTCCTCTCACTAATCCATCCAGTCATTCACACATTCCTTTACTTATTTACTCACTCACCTTTTCACATTCTGAACTGAGCCTTTGTCTGCAGAGTTGCAGATAGAAGAGGCCAATCAAGAACTTCACCTCACTGTAGTTCCTAAAGCAAGGGGCGGGGGAGGGTTCACTATACCCTGCACATAGGCAATCTGAAAACTTAGAAGTCATGCATGATGCACAGTGCAAGGACGTGAGGTGACAGTGACATGGTGTTGTTTCCAGGGCCTTAAGTGGCGTAAAAAAACTGGGGGGTCTCTTCAAAGGGGGTCGTAGAAGTAATTAACGGCGTGGCTTAAAACACCTAGGCTAAAAATATGTGCTTAGCATAGTGTTACGCCAGACTGGTATTATGTTGTTTCTGTCATTGCATCCAGATATATAATACAACAAGTATCATTACACCAACAACAAGCCAGGACTATTGGCTTTGTCAATGGTTGTTAGTTGCTTAAAATAAAAAAGCAGCAACCATGGCTTTGTTGAATATAATATTGAAAATGCGTTAGTTCTAAAATGATGAGACAGTGAAAGAACTATAAACCATTATTTTTAACTTGTTTCACAGGCTTTATATAAACAGTTTTCTCACGTTGCAGCATAGGCGTTTTACCTTTAATCCATCTAACAGAATTCCCTGCTGTACACTGAACAAGAGGGATAACTAGCTGACCATTTAGATATGCTGTCATCAGTTAAATGAATGAATGAATGAAAGGAGACTTATACTGCGCAACTTAGCCCAAGGGCATCAAGGCTCCAAACAGGTCGTCTGGATTGTAATTCCCCTAGTGCACAATTACGGGTATGCTTCAGTAAAAAAAACAGGTCTCTAAAGCTTTGTGGAAAAGCACAAGGGAGGGTTGCCCTGCAAGCTCAGGGGGAAGCGAGTTCCATAGCCTGGGAGGTAAGGTAGAAAAAGCTCTACCTCCCCATGTTGCTTTTGAACAGACTCGGACCAAAATCCTTAACAATTTGATCCAATTATTTAATCCTTGAATTTTTTCTTTTGTTTTCGATTAGCTTCAATAATATTAAGTACAAAAGAAGGACAACACTTAACAAATTATACAACTTCCTTCACAAATTACAAAAATTCACATTACCAAATTCACATTAAACGCAATAATACAATACAAAGTTCACACAGAGAGACAACTTTTTAAATTATAAACATCCAGACTTAAACACATACGTACAAATTCAAATTGCTACCAGTCAACAACAGTACATCGCAAAGGAAACCCTGTAGAGCAAACTCAGGGTACCATCCAACGTGGATATTTTAGTTTCAGCAATAGAATATAATCAGATTTATAATAAATGTTGTAAATTGCTACTTAGTTTAAAAACGTAGGGATAGATTTAGAAGTCTCTTGCGCCACTTTTGTGTTACTTTTCCCATGTTAAAAGTGACGCAAAAATGGTGCAAATGGCTTGTAAATTTGCCCCTTAATCCCCTATTGGTTATTAGTGCCAACGCTTTTCAAAGCCCTTCTGAATCAAAGGACTTCTCTTCAGGGCTGTGACTGGGTTCTGTAATTGTATTCGGAAGGCTCATCAACTTTGTTGGGGGCCCAATTTTTGACATGATTGCTTATTCCTTAGATTGATTGAAGTATTCAGGTGTTGCGAAAGTTGCTGTTTGAAAGCTGTTAATAATGACAGGAAGGTCCACACATAGAGTAGTCTCGTCAGGTAGGTTTATTCAGGAGCAGAGACAGCTTAACAACCACCAACTGCCCGCAAAGGCAGTCCAGCTCCAACTGACCCAGAACGGAGTCAGAACATTCCACATTCTGGAAGCTTGCGTGCTGGGACGCACGCAAGCAGCATACAACACACCTCCCCCCCAAATACACAAAAAAAAACAACAAAAAAAAACTAAGAACAAACATAATCTTTCATTTTTGCAGGTGGACGCGGGACACGTACACTCCTTCTGGGAACCACGTCTGCAGCTCTATGCACAGACTCATCTTGAGCCACAGATCCCAATTCAATGACATCAACTAAACCATCAGAGTCATTGGAGATCTCCTGCGGCCCAAGGGTGGTGACAACAGGTACATCAGAATTAATAGGTAAAGACGCCTGTGAGTTTTGCATAGTATTGAAATCATCTAAAAACAATTGATCATTATCCTCTGCATAAGAATGAGAAAAACATTTCCTAGTATTCTTTAACAACTTGTCAGATCTAACAACAGAGACACGTCTGAAATTCCAAATTTTCCCCCCTTCAACACGTACAGCCTTACTAAATACTTCAATCACTCTAACAGGATCCGACCACCTAGCCCAATTCCTGGCAGATGAATTACCAAATTTCACACGCACAAGGTCGCCAACTTTGACCTTGTGGCGTGAAACGCTTTTCACAGAACATTTACCCATTTTCTCTTGATAATTTTTGACACGTTCACCCATTTCCTTTGCACTGAAAGCAGACACAACGGGGCCATTGGATTTCAACCACCAAGGTAATAGCTTGGATCCAGGTTTGCGACCTCTTAGTAATTCAAAAGGGGAACACCCTGTCACCGAATTAGGTGAAGTACGATATGTAAGCAAGGTGGCACATAATGCTTTTCTCCAATTCAAATCATTTCTGACCGCTAACTGAATGGATTCTTTGACCACTCTATTAAAGCGCTCGGTCTGGCCATTAGCTTGAGGATTATAATTAGAGACCCTCTTGTGAGATATACCATGTTCTTTAAAAAATGTTTCAATCTCACTGCTAGTAAACTGCGTTCCATTATCTGAAATAATCTCAGAAGGAAGGCCCTCCCGACTAAAAACATTGTTAAGGAAATCAATGACCTGCCTGGAGGTGATCCTTTCAACGATTTTGACCTCTGGCCACTTCGAAAAATAGTCAACAAGAACTAAACCGTAAACCTCCTTGCAACCAGGCAAATTCAAAGGACCGATTATATCAATCCCTAACCTTCTCCATGGACCTTCAGCATACTCAATGGGAGTGATAGTGGAAGACAAAGGTTTGACACTCTTATCACTACTGGAACAGGATACGCAATCCCTGACCCATCTATCCACAATGGCATCTAAAGAGGGCCACCAATAGTACTCCCTAAGCCTCCTCTTGGTGGTGGACATGCCCATGTGACCCTCGTGAGCAATCTTTATTAATTTTTCCCTGACTGACACAGGAGGAATGATCTTGTCACCCCTGGTTATAATGTTATTAAAACACATGAGCTCATCCTTGACTTTAAAGAAGGAACTTATTTCACCCGTCAACTTCCTTTCTTCAGGCCAACCACATTTAAGATAAGAAATGACCAAACCCAAAGTATCGTCCTCAGACATTGCTTCCTCCCAAGAATTTTCACTGATGACTTCTGTATCATCCACATTAATGTCTTTCATAGTGTAAGCCACGTCACACTCATCAGAGTGTTCAACCTCGTGATGAGGTAAAGCTAACCTGGACATGCAGTCAGCATGCACATTTAGTCTTCCGGGGATATACTCCACAGTGCATCGATACTCCTGTAGTTTGGCCGCCAACCTGGCCAAACGGGCTGTTAGAATCCTACCACCTCCCGCAGCCAACATACTCACTAATGGCTTGTGGTCGGTACGAAGTACAAATTTAGTGCCCCACAAAAATTGTCGGAAATGCTGTGCTGCCCAGGTACACGCTAACAACTCTTTTTCAATAGTTGAATAGTTACTCTCAGCACCTTTCAATGTCCTAGAAGCATAAGAGATAATACTTTCTTCACCCAAACCTTTCTGCATCAGAACTGCCCCCAACCCAGTATTGCATGCATCAACTGAAACAATACATTCTTGACCCACAACAAAAGGTTTCAAGAAAGGAGCAGAACAAATTTCCTTTTTTAACACATCAAATTGCAGTTGCTGTTCATTACCCCAAACAAATTTTTCATTTTTTTTTAGTAACAGACGAAGTGAAGCCACTTTTGAAGCATAGTTCTTTACAAATTTGCTAAAATATTCAGTTAAACCAAGAAATGAAAACAATTGTTCCTTATTGGTAGGAGGAGGGGCCTTTGAGATACTGGAAATATGATCGAATTTAGGTTTTATCCCTTCCTTGGAAATCTCATGTCCCAGATAATCTACCTTTTCCTGTCTGAATTTGCACTTAGCAAACTTGAGGGTCAGACCTTTTGATTGTATCCCTCCCAATACAGCCTTAAGATTCTTATCATGTTCTATCACATCACAGCCAAAAACCAAAATGTCGTCCTGGAATGCGATAGCCCCATCACATCCATTCAACACTTCCTTCATCAAGCGCTGAAACACTGATGCGGCACTGGCCAGGCCAAACGGCATCCGTAAATAGCGAAACATACCCTCAGGAGTTACAAAAGCTGTAAGATTCCTAGAATCCTCATGCAAGACAACCTGGTGGTATGCACTAGCAAGATCTAAAGTAGTGAATACGCTTGCACCAGAGAGAGTGGAAATAAGCTCATTGATTTTGGGTAAGGGATGCATGTCAGACCATATCTCTTTATTAAGGCTTCGAAGGTCCACACATAGGCGGAGCTCGCCATTGGCCTTCAAGGACAGAACAATGGGGGAAACCCAAGGAGAAGACTCGATAGGTTCAATGATATTTGATTGAACTAAATCGTCAAGAATCCCTTTCATTTTGCTACGATAGGCCAAAGGTACATTCCTGACTCTATGCCTTACAGGTACTGCATTGTCCTTAAGAATAATCCTATGTTTGAATTGGGCATACTCTCCTAACTTCCCATTAAATACTTTTGGGAATTCCTTTTTGATGCTATCTACAAATTCATTGTCACTTGGGGCAACCATGCAAACAGGCCAAGGAATACTTGGGTCAATATATACAGGGGGTGAGGCATTGGGATCTAATTTAATGCCCATCTCTTTCTGATGGGGCCAGCCTAAAAGCGAATCCCCTTTTTTTGCGATATATATTTTAGCTTGAGTGAACCTGTCTTTAAATTCAACCTTTGCCCAAAAATACCCAATTAATTCAATATTGTGCCCAGTGTAGCTACCAGGTTTGATATCTGGACAAGTGAATTCTCTATTAGGCCACAATTCTTCAAAGACTTCTTTCCCAATTATGGAGTACCATGCACAGGAATCAACTAACATGGAAACCTCCCTACCATCAATGTGAAATAAGGCAGAAGGAAAGCTTTTGCATTCGTCAGTGGATATACAAGAAATACAGTTGAATTCGCTAAATTCTGCTTCAAACTCCTCTTCATCTACAGAGATACAATTAACTTTTTGGGGTGAACGACACATTTTCCCAAAATGACCTGTCTTTTTGCATTTTACACAAATCTTATTAAGAGCAGGACAACTTTTAAAATTCCCCACATGGTCAAAACTCCCACATCTATAACAGATAATGAAAGTGCGTCTATTATTAAACCTGTTTTCCTTCATGGAACCTTCATTAAACCTGTTTTCTCTCATGAAACCTTCTCTTTTGAAAATGGGTACAACAGATTTCTTTTGAAAAGCTTGACCTCTCACGACAGAAACTTCAGGTACAGCTTCTTGAATCTTTACTGAAACACCCTGACTCTGACTTCTTATTTCAGACACGAACTTTTCTGACTGTTCGATCCCTTTGGCTATGTTGACTACTGCCTTCAGTGAAGTCTCCGTTCCTAACCACAATCTTTCCTGTATCTTCTTGCTCTTAGTCTTCATCATGATCTGGTCCCTAAGCACCTGTTCATAGTTAATTGTGTCGAAAGCAAGCCAAATTCCCCCAATGTGCAACCTGCCTCGAGAGGTGGAAATAATTCACATCTCCACGTTGAAAGTTCTTCAAGCGCGGGGAGCGCATACAAAAAAGATAGTTCAAGAAGTGTGCAGGGCGGTGAAATCGACTTCACATCAAAGATCGGTCTTAAAGACTAATTACACTTGAGACACCGAGTTCAAGAGTTCCTCTAGCACGTAGGGACGTTCCAAATCTATTAGCAAGGTTAAACACAAGTTATTTTGTTCCTGGTACACTGAGGCAGGAGGAGGCCACCACATGCTTTTACAGCCAGAGACTGCCCCATTGCCATTCTGTATGTGACAATCAGACACATATAGAATGACAATGGGTCGAGGCGCCGCAGCAGGGAGCAGAAGCCTCTCATAGGGGAACAGCTCTGCTCCCTGCACCTCCCAAAATTACAGACAAAAGGCGTCCGTAAAAGGGATCCTCATGGACAACGGACGTGAGGTCCAAATTACGGACAGTCCGTGAAATTTACGGACGGTTGGTCACCTATCCGGGGCTATCACGGCATCGTGAACAAACAAATCCAAACCGTTATGACTGACGGAGGTGTCGCGGGCCAGCTACGATGTCTGGAAGACCCGCAAACAGTACCTTTTAAAAATGCAAGGCGTCAGCGACCTCTTGTTGAGCTTCCCAAAGCACATCCTCTACAGGCGTCAGTTTTGGAGGTCAGTGCAGGAGTCGGCGGGGCCCTCAAAGTCACGCTCGTTGCAGATCGAACTCCTCTCTGTTGAAGTCAGGAGCGCTAGCGTCGGCAAGCTTCAGGTGTTGCGGGGCAAAGTGCAGCAGTGCGGCATGTGGTGCCCTCAGGTCGCGGTGTGAGCAGCGGCTCGGTGGCGGCGTCAGATGGCGTCGTCGGTGAGACCAGGGTCGCAGTGCGAAGTGAATGCGGTGCTCGTCGCGGTGCTGGCAGGTCGTGGTGCAAGCAGCGGCGGCGTCGTTGCTGGAGCACTGTCGTCTGGAGTCGATGAAGCCAGTGTCGGTAGGCCAAGGCTGCATTGCAGTATGAGGGCAGTGTGTTGTGTAACTTTACGAGCGGTGCCTTCGAACTACGGTGCAAGCAGTGGCGTCAATTTTGGCATGGAGCGGTGGTGTCGGGGAGGCCAAGGCATTGTCGTGAAGCGAGGCAGTGCGAGTGAGGTGCCCCCAGGTCGCGGTATGAGCAGTGGCTCGGTGGCGGCGCCTGCAGGCATCATTGGTGAGACCAGGGTCGCGGTGCCCTCTGCGGTGCCTTCAGGACACGGAGTCAGCAGCGGCGTTGTAGACGGTGTTGGGTTGCTTTTTCCTCTGTTGCAGCACAAAACACATAGTCCCCAGTGCTGATGGCAGAAGAGCTTGAAGTCTTTGCTATTCCTGAGACTTCTTGAACAGGGGACAAGCTCTACCTCAAGCCCTTGGAGAAACTCACAAAAGTAGATTGCAGAAAGTTCATTCCAGTCCTTTCACTGATAGATAGAAGCAGCCACTGCAGGCCAACACAGCAAATCACAGCAAAGTGGTAGTTCCTACTCACAGCTTCCCCAGCTCTTCTTCTTGGCAGTCTTCTTAGTGATCCAAAAGAGTTCTAAAGTTCAGGGGTCTGGGCCCCAATATTTATATCCCAAAATCCTTTGATCTCTTAGGCAGAGAGTGTCTGTGCCCAGCTAGAACCCGTTCTGCCTTCTCTGGTGTGACTTCCTGGCAGGAGGTGGAGACGGCATGGTCAGAGGCAGACCAGGCCCTTTGAGGTGCAAGGAAATCTCCTCCCCTTCCCCAATTGCAGTCCAGGTCTATTCAGCCCTTTCCTGACCCACCTAGACCATCTGGAGCCACTCCTGCTCCCCAGCCTGATGTCATCCAAAACCCAGAAAGGCAATCCACATTCCAGCAGAGGCACAAGGGATGACTGAGCAAGAAAATACCTACCATCTACAAGTGGTATTTTCAAACACAGAATGTAAAGATCACCTTCACTAAAAGATGCATCTTTAGATTCTGAGTTCAGGCATACTAAACGTTGTTTTCCTACCTAATTCCTTGGGCCAGTTATGTTTATAAGATGTTATAAACAAACTCCCCATTCTGTCCTATGGGGAACAGGTAGCCTTGCAAAAGTGAAAAAATGGAATTGGCCCTAATTCATTATCAAGACATGCCACACACACCAGGACATGTCATACCTTTCACATACACTGCACACTGCCCACAGGGGTACCTTGTGCTTACCTTAGGGGTGGTGGACATGTAAGAAAAGGGAAGGTTAGGGACTGGCAAGTGTGTGCACTGTAAAGGTAAGGTGTATAAAGGAGGTGGGTGTCGCACGTGAAGTCTGAGGCCAGTTGTTAGTGATCCGATGGTAGGACCAAATTTCAAGAAAAAATGCACTGTTTTTTCAGGAAACCCTCACTCACCCTAGTGGTGACATGCTTCATCATCGGGTCCACCGGGAGAGATCGAGTACCTCCCCGGTGTGCTGCGACGCCAGGAGACTGCGGAGCAGGTTTTTTTGTGAAGATGAAGTGTGAAAAAATATTAAAGTTTAAAAATGTCAGAGGTTGTACCAAAAAAACTTTATTCACTGGTCAACCTGACATATTAAAAATAAGATATGTGAAGGGAAACTAGCCAATTACTTTATACTGGTGTTTACCCTGTAAAGAAGGTCAACATGTTTCTGCCCGTTTTTATGTGTTACTTTACTGGGCTTTCATCAGGACCGGTAAGCGAGTGTGCCAATGACAGGAGGGGCGCGCTAAGGCCCGCCCTGCCAATGGTCGTGAAAGTTAAAAATAGCACTATGTGTAAAATTGGTGCAAAAAGAAAGAAAAACAAACTCATAAGTAGTGGGGTTTTACCTCTTTTGCGAGGAACCTAGGAGTCTGTAAGAAGAAAAAATTGACAAACAGACAAATACAAACATAAACACAAAGATATCGAATCATTGGATTGTGCATATGTACAGTGGCCATAAAGGGTGACTTTGTGGCTTGACACGTGCTAGCATACATATCAAGGGCCGTGGCCGGTATGCCTGGGTTGCGTAGTTGAAATCATGCCAAAATCCGAAGTGGAGGGGCCTCAACTAACGCTGATTGAATCTGTTCAGCGCAGACTGTTGCTTATGTGTGGTATAGCAGCAGTGGCTAAGTGGGCAGACTAGACAAATATAAGTCTGTTTGTGAGGAAGTACAAGAAATATCTTGCTACCTATGGTGGGGTGTCAGGGAATGAACCCCAAAGGAAAAAATGCGTTAAAACAGCGTCCCGGTGCAGAGCGCCGTGACACTGCTGGCCGTGGTATATACATTACCCAAGCACACAACATTAAGTACAGAGTATAGGATAAATGTCCTCACTTGTAAAGAAATAGATCCACGCCCCATAGAACACAGGAGGGGGGTGGGAGCGACAATGGCACACCCTATAATTGAGGGAGAAAGGGAAACAAATACACACAGAGGAGGATTTTAGAACTGGCAGGGTTCCATTCATACAACTTATCTGGTTAGAAAGATGTCTTCAAAGTAAGGTCTCTTACGCCCGCAACGCTCAGCACCCGCTCGGCACCTAGCTTCACCCTCGCTGGATCTCGTGGATCCATTGCGATGGGCGAGCGAGGCGTATGAAGGGCGCAATGCCTGTCGCATTACACAAACCCCAGCCACGCTAAAATTCAAGCTTGCGTTCCTCCATAGCTTGAGTTACAAGCCTCTCTGTCATCCCAGCCAATCCCGACGCGATCTAGCGATCGCTTAGACAATATACCGGTGTAACTAGGGCGGACCTCGCCCATCTTTAGTTCGAGGCTTGCGTTTCAATGCAAGCCTCGCTTTCAAATCCTCTCGCGAGACTACGCGAGCACCTTACTTTCTCCCCCATTGGCTCAACGACTTTGAGCTCCAAGCCTCGCTTCCAACTTAGGCTCCTGATTGGTCCGCACTCGGCCACCGCCCTTCATACGCCTCGCTCGCCCATCGCAATGGATCCACGAGATCCAGCGAGGGTGAAGCTAGGTGCCGAGCGGGTGCTGAGCGTTGCGGGCGTAAGAGACCTTACTTTGAAGACATCTTTCTAACCAGATAAGTTGTATGAATGGAACCCTGCCAGTTCTAAAATCCTCCTCTGTGTGTATTTGTTTCCCTTTCTCCCTCAATTATAGGGTGTGCCATTGTCGCTCCCACCCCCCACCTGTGTTCTATGGGGCGTGGATCTATTTCTTTACAAGTGAGGACATTTATCCTATACTCTGTACTTAATGTTGTGTGCTTGGGTAATGTATATACCACGGCCAGCAGTGTCACGGCGCTCTGCACCGGGACGCTGTTTTAACGCATTTTTTCCTTCGGGGTTCATTCCCTGACACCCCACCATAGGTAGCAAGATATTTCTTGTACTTCCTCACAAACAGACTTATATTTGTCTAGTCTGCCCACTTAGCCACTGCTGCTATACCACACATAAGCAACAGTCTGCGCTGAACAGATTCAATCAGCGTTAGTTGAGGCCCCTCCACTTCGGATTTTGGCATGATTTCAACTACGCAACCCAGACATACCGGCCACGGCCCTTGATATGTATGCTAGCACGTGTCAAGCCACAAAGTCACCCTTTATGGCCACTGTACATATGCACAATCCAATGATTCGATATCTTTGTGTTTATGTTTGTATTTGTCTGTTTGTCAATTTTTTCTTCTTACAGACTCCTAGGTTCCTCGCAAAAGAGGTAAAACCCCACTACTTATGAGTTTGTTTTTCTTTCTTTTTGCACCAATTTTACACATAGTGCTATTTTTAACTTTCACGACCATTGGCAGGGCGGGCCTTAGCGCGCCCCTCCTGTCATTGGCACACTCCCTTACCGGTCCTGATGAAAGCCCAGTAAAGTAACACATAAAAACGGGCAGAAACATGTTGACCTTCTTTACAGGGTAAACACCAGTATAAAGTAATTGGCTAGTTTCCCTTCACATATCTTATTTTTAATATGTCAGGTTGACCAGTGAATAAAGTTTTTTTGGTACAACCTCTGACATTTTTAAACTTTAATATTTTTTCACACTTCATCTTCACAAAAAAACCTGCTCCGCAGTCTCCTGGCGTCGCAGCACACCGGGGAGGTACTCGATCTCTCCCGGTGGACCCGATGATGAAGCATGTCACCACTAGGGTGAGTGAGGGTTTCCTGAAAAAACAGTGCATTTTTTCTTGAAATTTGGTCCTACCATCGGATCACTAACAACTGGCCTCAGACTTCACGTGCGACACCCACCTCCTTTATACACCTTACCTTTATGGTCACTCTTCTTTTGATTACCTGTAAATTGCTTGGGGACTAAGAGTGCCCTAAAAACCCTTTCTCTCCTTTTGTTGAGATATAAGTGTGTGCACTGGCCAAGTCGATATGGCAGTTACAAACTGCGCGCAGACTCTGCAATGGCAGGTCTGAGTTACCTTTTCAGGGCTACTCACTTGGGTGGCACAATCAGTGCTGCAGGCCAACTAGTAGCATTTGATTTACAGGCCCTGGCACACTCAGTGCACTTTCCTAGGGACTAACAAGTAAATCAAATATCCAATCATGGAAACACCAATCCATAACACAATTTACAGAGAGCATTTGCACTTTAGCGCTGATTAGCAGTGGTAAAGTGCCCAGAGTCCTAAAACCAACACAAGCAGGTCAGGAAAAAAAAGGAGGAAGAAGCTAAACGTTTGGGGATAACCCTGCAAAAAGGGCAATTTCCAACAGGCCCCTAATTTCCTGTTCACACAAGCATCATATGAAAGGTAAATAGAAGACATGGACTCTTTTTTTCCTAGGGCTAATGTCTCCAAGGTGGGATTTTTGGGTGCCTACTGCGACAGATCGGTCACTGATCCAAAATCTCAGGTCTGCCTGTGATAGGGTAGAGTTATGTGTCCATAGTCTTTCAAACTGAACTTTACCTTTATAAGACACAACTAAAGAAAGAGACTACTGTGTTCTCAACATGAGAGTGCAGTAAAGCAAAACATTGTCTTTATGAGTAAAGACTCACGTATTTGTGTAGGATGATGTTTGGCGATGTAATTTACTATTACTTCGAGTTAAAAATGGGTTGATTGCTTTTCTGTATTACTTTTCTCTGGAGTAACAGAAGTGTGCTCTTATGCAAGAATGAGGTTTATGCTGTTCAGCACCACTGATTGGTAATGTGGATGAGTACACTAACACTGACTATAAACTGAGTTTGAATTCTCTTTGGCGCCACTGAACAGGAATGCGGAACAGTACCCTTGAGTGCGGTGGTGGAACAATGAGGTTGGGTGCCCCTCTGGGTGACTTCAATAAGCAAATATATATGCAGATAATTATTCAAATGTTCTCTGACCAAGAATGAGGTTAGATCCTGGTGCCTCGGCTGCAAAAAAATAGTAATGGGATGATTACTCTAGCGTTCTCTGACCCGAGGATTGGACCCCGTTCGTATCCGTTCTCTGACCCGAGGATTGGATTAGACCCCGTTCGTATCCGTTCTCTGACCCGAGGATTGGATTGGACCCCGTTCGTATCCGTTCTCTGACCCGAGGATTGGATTGGACCCCGTTCGTATCCGTTCTCTGACCCGAGGATTGGATTGGACTCCGTTCGTATCCGTTCTCTGACCCGAGGATTGGATTCGACCCCACTCATATCCGTTCGTATCCGTTCTCTGACCCGAGGATTGGATTCGACCCCGCTCATATCCGTTCTCTGGCCCAAGGATTGGATGGGACACTGTTCATATCCGCAGTAGTAATTAATGAATTATTGTAATGTAATTCAATGCATGAACGAGTTTGGGTATTCATTGTCATCACTAAGTTCTCAATTGGAATTTAATGGTAACTCAGAACATTGAGCACAGACTGCTCCAAGACAGGAACGAGGCTGGATACCCTTCTGCGTCACTACTCAGTTGACTGAGGAGAATAGTAACTCATACGATTACCCTTGCATGCTCTGGCCCGAGGGTGTGTGGCTAACCTTCTATGTGGCTGTACCATGACTGGAGAGAACGGTGACGCAGTTGATTTTCCTAGCATTCTCTGATTGGCTAAACTTGAGAGAGTCATTATGCAAAACGTCACCTGGACATCAAGATCAGAATTTGTTGTTTTCTTACTTTTTCATCAACTGGGGCGACTCCAAGTGCGGGCCACTATTATAACATGTGCTGGTGTTACAATTGAGTACAATTCTGTTCTTTGTCGCAAGTCTTTTCCTTTCACCTTAAGCTCTAACTATAAGAGCGAGTACCTTCCATACTGTGCATTTATAACAGAAAACATTTGTTGGTGTTATCTACATAACGTAAGAATTCATTACGGTCATAATACTGCCAAGATTCAACATTAATTTCGGGTCAACCTAACGTTTTGGGTGTGGTCTAAATAAATGTACACTGAGATTTGTGTGAAAAGTGCAGCCTCACCTATTTTTTATTTTGAAGAGTTCTACAAGTAAAAAGAGCAAGTCCCTCACATAGAGTCCAAGTCAACATAGAAATAAAGATGGGAAATATTACATACCTTATGCGCTTTACTTACGAATAAATTCATATATTAAGGAGTTCTTCAAATGTACAGGTCAATGTTTGGATTAATTGTCACACACCGTATCCTAAAAGGGGGATGGAATGTGTTCGTTAAAAAGAGGGGCATTCATTCTCTATGAACGAAAAAGTAAGGGAGGCTTAACTTTTGACAATTCAACAGACTGGTCTGTGTTAATTTAATCGCCACCCAAACTTTACCTTGACCTGAAATATTCCGCGGGATTACAGGCATGCCAGAGGTGCATGCATTTAACAAGTTAGAATGCACGTAAGGTGCATGGGGATATTGCCCTACTCACTTGGTATCATCACTATCCACAGTACCTTCCAAACAATAAAAAGAAATGTGGATATTGACATTTGGCATGTATTATACTAACGCTGAACTTCAACGGTTTTTACGACCATGTGAATGCTTAAGTAATGGAACACTAATATTTTGTCTGTTATAAATGTACTGTATGAACGGCACTCACCTCGTGATTAGAAACTAAGGTGAAAAGGGACCGTCCTGTCTTTTTTGCACTGGTAAAGAGAGTCTCTTCAGTACGTGCAGATACATATAAAGAAAGGATTTATTATATGGCCTGTGTGTCTTTCCTAACCCTGATGAAGTCACTAGGTATTCACCTGCATGACGAAACATGTTGTCTGGGTTGGAGTACCTTTTAAATTGGGTTGTAGTCTGGAATAATAAAATGACGGATCAGTGGACCCTTTTTTATTATCCTTCATTTAAGACTGCTATAAGATTAATATTGTGGTATGAGAGAACTTTTATGTATTACAATGTGCGTGGGAAAGGCCAGAATTTGGTTAGGCCTTTACATTTTACATTTTTAGGTCTTGTCTATCGACATCTGTAACTGTCAAAGACCCAATGTTACTCATATAACATTAGATAAATACAACACACAGTACAAACAGAGGGGCCTATTGGTCACTTCCCTTCAGCCCATTGGCTGTTGGCATTTTTTTTTAAGACTTACCATTGGTTGGGCGGACTGTCTTTAAAGCAAAAGAGTTTCGTGCAAGATTACATAGATTTTCCTTTAATTCGACCATTTGTTTTTGTGACACTACTTTAAGTAGTTCTCTGTGATTATGGCATTAACCTTTTTCCTATAGCCCAGATCATTCTTTTGTCTCTGTGCTTCTCTGCGCTAAGGCTGTTGCCATGCTGGTGTCTGCTGCCACCCACTACTGCTTGTCTTTTTTGTAATTGCCAATGCTTGTAGAAGTGCAACACAAACACCGACATAGCCAATAGCGTTCCCCAGTCATCTAATATTTTCATACTTTCAAAATGGCTGTGATGTTGCTACATGTGATGGCCATATTGGAAGTATAAAAAAATAGGACTCCATGATGGACTTTATATTGTATCGTAGCCATCTTGCAATTATATATTAAAAAAGCAGTGGTCAGACACCGGTACTGGCGTTATCAATGCTTCGAACACATATCTACAACCGTTGGCAAAGCAAATAGTTTGAACCATCAATTTATTGGCAAACGTGAGACCTACTGGCCTTGATTGTTTTATTTACTGTCATCGTTTTGCTGCTTCGTAGAACTGGTGTGCTTTATTTCGTGGTTCTAGTTATACCGACCCGGCAAGAGCGGAGTGCTGAATGGAGTCCACCCAGATTTGAAACCCACGGGCTGCACGCCATTCTCTGCAGCAAGATATTAACCCACCATGCAGTCTTGCATCTATGCCTGTGGGATTTATGTTTTGCTATAATCTGGCCAGATTACAGATTGTTTCGGGGCCGTAGAGACTACTGAAGTGGATGTGGTTACCCCACTTAGTGTAGTGACACAGTTATCAGTTGATTTAAGAGGAGTGTCCAGTTTAGCATGCCTAGGCGCATTTGGAGATTGAGAATTGCGTCTTTTTGCATGGATTTCACCCATTCTACTCAGATATTGCTGTTAAATGACCATTAAATCGTCTCGCTTGTGACACAGGCATCTAAACGCAGTTACATTTTTTCCCTTACAGTTTTGGTGCTGTCCTGGAGCCCGCCATGGGCTCGTGAGTTCGTGCCCCCAGGCTTCAATCATTTAAAAGTCATATTGTCCATTTGCGTTGGCAGTTCCTCTTGAGGTGACTGAACTGCCATGGCCAACTTCCTCCCTCACGCGGTCGCACTTCCTGCCACCCTTGCTCTAATGTTCTTCCGGCCATTGTCCTTTTCCCAGTAGCTCGGTGTTCTAATCTGCGCAGGGGCCCTGGATACATACCCCACTCCTGAACTCTGGCCGCGCCTCGCCGTGGTCCCCTGGTGATAACCCCTCGCTGGCGCCTCCGTTCTGTCACATCGGCAGTTGCTATGGAGGGTGGATACAGGGTATATATTATGTTACACCGGACTTCACGTGCACCCTTTTCCCGCCGAAGACGCTTTCTTGAGGCGGACATGTTTAGGGTGACCAGATTGCAGTGGGTGACCGCTTGTACAGTTTGTTAGATTGAGACAAGACTACAACTTCCAGAATCCATCGTTGTGTAAAAGCAAAAGTCACAGCTGGTCAAGTGGGGGCATATTATCAAGGGCCTTATCTCCGCTTTTTTTGGCTTTAAAAGCCAAAAAAGCGGAGATAATGGTTTCGCCCTATTTACAAGGCAGTGCTAACATACATTAGCGCATGTTAGCAGCCTTTGTAACGACGCTTCGCTTTGCATCTCTAATGAGGTGCAAAGTAGGCGTTTGTTCAAAAAAACAGAGGGAAAATATCGCAAACAGCGCTTCTCCCTATTAACAAGATGGCACAGGAAACCCATAGCGATTAAAAAAAGCCACGCTAACCGCGGATATCGCCATTAGCTAACGTCGGCAAATTGTCAGACTTAGCTATATTTAGAAAGGGAGGTGGATTCTAAGCCTGAATCCACATCTCCTTATTTACAAGGATTCCCTGATCACTGCATTTGTATAGCTGGATTTCCAGCGATGTCTCCTTATTCTGCCGCTATCGCCGGATTGTTTAACGCTGTGGAGATAAACGTTGATAATACCGCGTTATCTCAGCGTTTCAATCCAGCGATAGCCAACGTTACTAAAAATAGCACTAAGCGCGCTCAGCGATATTTTTCGCTGTGTGTTGTTAATATGCCCCCCAGTGTCTTAGTGAGTCAGTGGGTGAGAATGGAGTCACGGCACCCTAAGGTGCTCAGCTGTGTCTTCCATGACGTGTAATCTTCCTCAGATCTGTGCCTCCCTACCTCCTGTTTTTTAGTGGGCCCGTTTATCTGTTTTTTTCCTTACGTCGCCTGGTGCTAAGGGGTCCTCTAGGAAACAATGTCACAATATTTCTTTGCAAGCATAGGAAAAGTCAATAGGTCTCGCCTATGCAAGTGCTGTTGGCTTTGCCAATGTGTTTCAGCCATGTTGTGCAACAGCGTGGTTGCTGTTCAGCATGGCTAAAAGTTTTTTTTTTTTAAGTTTTCATTGATTTTCCTCAAACAAATATCAAAACGTTACAGTACAGTGTTACACTGCAGTATATGCATGTCACAGTACAGTACGTGGTATAATATTATGCCAACATGAGTACATATATACAGGTTTTACAGTCTGGTAGTGTGGTGGATGGCCATTCAAAGGCAATCGATAGGGTAAGAGAGTAACCATTTTGATCTATGCAATTTAGTAGCGTATAGTTGTTGTCGATACCTAAGAAGGGGGTTGTGCAGTGCATCCGGGAGTAGGAGACCTACACTGCCTTGAAGCTAACAAGGAGGATTCTGTGTCAACAGCATCGTCCTCTGCCTTTTCTCCGCAGCTAGTATCCGAGTCAGTTGTCTGAGCCAGATAGGTTCTCAGGAGTCTCCAGATATCCCTTGGTCTGGAAGTCAGGGCTGTAGGTCTGCAAGGACTTCACTGTGGGTATTGCACTGTATTATATCTCTTAACCATTCCTGTTTGTGTGATACTTTCACTCCAACTCGCAATTCGTTGTTTCGCCAAAAGTAAAGCTTTGCTGTGTAACTGCGCTATCTTTTTGGTATCTGCTTTACAAGGCTAGGAGGTCTATCCAAGGTGTAAGATCTAACTGGAAAGCAACCATGTCTGCAAGCATGCCCTCCGCATGGCTAAAAGTTAGTGGTGTAGAGGAGAGTGGGGTAGAGTAGGAGGGGCGAAGAGTGTCACAAAGTGGAGTGGAATGGCATGGAGTGCCATGGACTGGAGTGAAGTGTCGCGGAGTGGAAGAGAGTGGAGGGGCGAAGTGTGGAGTAAAGTGTCATAGAGAGAAATGCCATAAAGTGGAGTGTCACAGAGTGGAGTCATCAAGTGGCTTATAGTGGAGTAGAATCATAGAGTGGAGTGGCGTAGGGTGGAGTAGAGTTGAGTAAAGTAGAGTGTCATAGAGTAGATGGCATAGAGTGCAGTAAAGTCTCGTAGAGTGGAATAGAGTAGGGTGCAGCGCCTTAAAGAGCAGTGGAGTGGTTTAGAGTGGGGTGGCGTAGTGTAGAGAGAAGAAAAGTGTCAATGATTGGATTGGCATACAGTGGAGTGGTGTAGAGTAGAGTAAAGTAGTATGGAGTGTTGTGGAGTGGAGTGGAGTATCATAGAGTGGAGAAGAGTGGCCTGGAGTGAAGCGGCATAGAGTGGCGTAGACTGGAGTGGAGTGTGGTGGAGTTGAGTATCATGTCATAGAGCGGAGTGTCGTAGAGTGGAGTGGTATAGAGTGGACTGGCTTAGAGTTGAATTTGCATAGTGTGGTAGCACACTGCCATTACAGACAATGCCTTTTGAATTGAAATGACCATTACATTTGCACATACATTTTTACTGATAAACTATACCGTGCGCAAAGGATAATGTGTGGAAATGGCATCACCTAGTGAACGGATTTGTTTTGATCGTATTAAAATATTTGTTTCCACCACACTTCAGAGTCATAAAAAATTTTGCTTCATTTTTGCTTACTAGATTCTGATATATTCAGAAATATTTGCCTTGTTCATTTGAAGACATTTAACTTTTGTTGTGTGCTAGGAAAAAAAATTTTCTTGCACACTACCTAGCAAGATAAATCCTTTCACGTTGAAGTCCGAGAAAAAAAAGTAAACACCAAGCTTCCTCGGATGACATACCGTGACATTTAACCTCTGTCTTTGAAAGCACAGCAAATGTGTCAAGAACAGAACAAAATGTAAAGGCTTGTTTACAGAAAGTGTGCACATCCGGAAGAATACAAGGAGTGATGGTGAATAAACGATGCTCCATGGGAGAGACGAAGATGGGCTGGACAGCCTAAAACAAATACAGCCAGCAAATAGGAAGGTAGAACATGTGAGTTACAAATCACAAAGCCAATGGTAAGCAACAGGCAGAATGCAATCCCAGGGAAGCTTTCAGAATGTGCACAAAAAATATTTTCACAACCAGACAGCTGTGTTGTCTGGTAGACTTTGCACTGAAAAGGCACCAAACATCATAAAAGACGTGGGATTGAGGCAAATAACGTGATTTTTTCGTTTTACCTGATAGTCCATTAAGCATGCTTGTCTGCAGACTCGATTCAGACCGGAGACTCCGGCATGTTTAACGGCAAAAATGTTTCTTCATTAATTGTAACCTGCCTAAAATAGCCACTGCTACAACATTCTTCAATAGCGAGAATACATTCTACAGATTTTTATTTCAAAATCTGCCACTTGCCAGTTGGAAAATGTTGGCATGTGTGCTTAAGATCTCAACATCTAAACTTCTCCATCTTCATTTATGCAATGAGGGTATGTGCCCATTGACTGCTTACTGCTAGCCACTTCCCAGAGTAGGGATTACCCACATTATCTCCTCACAGCACTGTCTGTCCTTTATTGTGTGCCCTTGTGCTTTCTTATGGCTGGTGGGAAATTTGCTGAGGCAACTCCCTTAATTATTGGCGATGCTGGGGCCCCTATACTGAGTAACATAAAAAGGTATGAAGTCTCCTTTTTATTCTTTTACACAGTTCACGCTGAATTGGGTTAAAGCTCTCTGTGTGGTATTGCGAGGAAGGCATCTATTACTATGTGACGCTGCTGTTAACTTTCTCAGTGTTAAACAAACATGGGGGAATATTATCAACAACTAGCGATATTTATTGCTAAATAGGCTTAGCATCATTTTTTTTGTCGCCGAGCATCGCCGGATTTTATCGCAGAGATAACGTGCTATTAGCAACGTTTATCTCTGAAGCGATAACATTTCCGGTGATAGCGGCGAAATGCGTGAATATTGCTGTAAATCCAGCTATATTCATGCATTATCGCTAACAGGGACTTAGCCTGAATATCCACCTCCCATTGGATATACAGGCTAAGAACTGGTATGAGCAGGGGTTAGGTTTTGGAGATATTCGCGCTTAGCGCAAATATTTCCATTGCTACTCCTGCGTTGATAATACGCAATAGCGATGTTAGCGACTGCTTTCAGTCGCTAACAGGTTGGGTACGCCCACTTTGCATGTCATTAGCGATAAATATCGCTGACATGCAAAGCGGGCCCCAAACCGCTCGCTATCGCCTACAAGCTGTCGCTAAATGCTGTTAGCGACAACTTGCTAATAGGGCGATAGAATTATCGCCACTTAGCTGCCAAAAACGTCCGCTAAAGGGGCGATAATCTCTTATTGCCCTCCTTGATAATATGCCCCGTAGTGTCCAGATAAACCATTCATGGTAAATGAATATTGAAATGAAACCTTGGATGACACTTCCAAAGTACGTGTGATTTATTTCACTTTTCTTTAGAAATTTTTAAGAAACAGCATGTCCTAACATTCTTTTCAAGTCATATGTCGGGCAACACTTGTTTTGGCACATAAACAAAATCATATGGTGTAATATTTAAAGCATCATACATAGAATAAATAGTGAAACCACACAGTGAAACACATTGAGACACATTTACATTTAACATATAAAATATACAATGTGAACAGAGAGACCAGTCCTGCCTTGAACTACCACTAGGCGGACATTTAATTGTTCATGGACTGAAGCTACAGACTAAAGTCCTGCCTGTGTACAAAGCTTTCTCAGTGGCACCTTCCCCCACGGTTGCAATTTGCACCACTTGGGAGCCACGCTCTTCTTCTCACCTCCCTGTCGGTGCTGCTAAAGAGGTGAAAGGACGGAGGCCTGCACTCAGAGGGGGCATAAAGGCGCCGGCTGGTTAGACCATGCCAAGGCCCAGGAATGTGGTGGGTCCCAAAAGGGATAAAAAACAACAAGACCGTAAATGGTACCCCCGTCCCCAAGAGGGGGAGGAAGGGGGGTGAGGGGGAAATGGAGTTCTGGACTTTTTGGTTCCGTCCAGAGGTGTCAGGGAACAACACCCAAAGACCCCGGAGTTCCACCTGCCTTGGTGCGCAAATGAACAGAAACACGGGTTTCTCGATGGTGGCGTCAAAGACCAAAGGTTTATTACTGCAGGGACACAGAAGTCACAGAATCTACACACGGGCAGAGACTAGGAGCCTGTTCGATTTGTACATTGAGGGTTGCTCCTTATATACTAAAAATTGTGCTTCAGGCAAATATTTCACATGCTAGTACATTCCTAAACCTTTGTGTCTTAAACAATAAATATTTGGCGTTACACAGGAACTGTCGATAATATCTGATGCCAAACATCACGAAGAGGGGTTCCCACTAGTCCATCACAATCCCTTGTCAATATTGCATTCAAGAGTCGGACCGCCTCATCGTAAAGTTCGTTACCTCCCCCTAATAAAGGCCCAGAAGGAAAGGAGCAGAGCCAGGTGCAGAAGATAGAAAAGCGGGATAAGAGATGTTTGTGGGTTGTAAATGGGCAAGGCTACCGGCTTCGGCCGCCTAATCATGATCGGAACAATGGACACGAGAACCAGTTCAGGTGGGCTGGCCTCGGGCAGAGGAGGCAGCCTTTGTCGAGTCATGCAGCTACAGCGTGATCTGGTTTAAGGCACACGTGTCATGAAAAAGGTGAATCTCCGGCTAAGGCTACGTGTCCTTAATCAAAATGAAGTGATCAGAGGTTATTGCATATGTGAGGGCAAGAAACACAAAATGGCGGACATGATCTAAGATGGATGCCGTGGGTAGATCAGAAATGTGTTCATAACAGGAGTGCTCTTGCTCATATCGTAGCGAAAACACCAGGATATGCTAAATGGATCATTTGCGGTTCGCTGATACTAATATTATGTATTTCCGACAAACTTGAAAACACGGGTTCAAATCGTCACGAAACCTCAGACCCTCCTTTTGCCCTTACATAGGCAATTACTCAGTCTATATCAGAGTCTAGTTCTATGCTCATCAGGTCAGTGACATGTTGTTGTATCATCATCCTTTCTCGTGCCTTTTCTCCAAACGCAGGTGGTTTTCTGAGACAAGTTGCAGCGCAAAGACTACACAGAGCAGGACCACACTGGATAATCAGGCAGCATGAGAACAGGAATACTAAGATGACACCGATGACCATTAGAACCTTCCATCCCCACGCTGAGATCAGAGTCCAAAACCACTCCATAAAGGACCAGTTTCCCTTGTCTACATGTATAGAGTCGGAAATCTTGTGTAGCTTAGAGATCGCCTCATAGACTGTTGGAGCATTATTAGGAATAAAGACACAGCAGCTCGATTGGATCATTCTGCATACCCCACCTCGATCTGCAAGTATAACATCTAGAACCATACGGTTCTGCAACGTCATGAGTCTATCCGCCTGAAGCTCAGCTGTTAGATTGCTAAGGGCACCAGCAGTTTCAGTAATAGTAGATTCAACTACCCGTGTTAGCTGACGTATGTTTCTACTATTGGCCATAGGCCCCCAGAACGGAAGGAAGCCTTTGAAGAAGTCTCCAGCTTCCTGACCAGCCGTATCTTCCTTACTGAAGACACCTCTCGCTATTCTGGTTCTGTGGTAATCAGATGAAGCAGTGTATGTTGGAGGCAGCAATCGAGCAATATAGCATGAACCTGAAAAGTCAGCAGGTAACCATGTGTATGCTCGGTTTCGACAAATGAAATAGGTACCCCTAGCGGTAAGGAAGGCAGGGGAAGAGTTAGCCGGAAACACATAAGTCTCAACGCACTCACTCCTCCCTAGCTGAGCTCTCGGATTTCTCCCATTACCTTGCAAACAGACCTGACCTCGGTGAGGTACGACCCAGATTGGAGTTGAGCTTTTACGCTTGCTTTCTCCTAAACTAAGGCGATACTCTGAAGTATTCCAACTTAAATACACTCGCAGTTCGTCTCTAGGGTAAGATGGAGTATTATTGACATCCTTGATCATGTCAATAATTCCCTGGACTAAAGCTTTGTTGGCAGAGTTATATCTAGTGGAACGTGGTGGACGTGGAGGATAGGTTTCAAGGGCATAAGCAAAGATGGTTTGAAGGGCCTGAAATGATCCATTGTAGCTGAAAGGCAAAACCAGATAGGGAATACCTTTATCCATAGTGTGGGGTATCAAGCCACACACCCAGCAGTCTGTAGTGTTAACTACCAGTTGGTGTTGGTGCAGGAGCTGTACAAAAGTGTTGTTAATGAACTCTGTGCGTCGGGCTTGCTCATGTTCAGGAAACGAGTGAAAAGAGTGTATAGAAGAAACAGTAGAAATGGCAGGATCAAGGGGAGGTACTGTAGTAACTGGCACAAAAATCAGATTTATACTAAAGACGATTCCACCCACCAATGTTGCTAAAATAATCAAAAATGTAACGGCACATTGCATCAAAAAGCATTTGCTACGAAGAATTCTGTACAGTCTGTTTCTGCGAACATAAATCACATTTTCTTGTTGCAGCGCAGGAAGCTCCATCTTCTACAATCCGCTCGCGACCACTGATGATGTGTACGTAGATGAAAATGCCTCTGTCAGCCCTAGGAGTTCCCAGAACCAACAGAAAGATCGACCTTGTGTCAGACCCCTGCAGATTCAAACTAGGCACACAGCCACGACCCTACGGCTACCCAGACGGCAAGGCAATTTAAAAAAATAAACAATAGCAAACTTCCTGGCTGAAGGCAAATGTTCAATATATCAAAATCACAATATGCAGTTGCCTGCTTTATTTGTCCATTTTACGTTTTCTCAGGTTGTATTTCTGCTTCGCAGGTATTGTCTGATCGGAAAATAGTGTATCACTAGCAGCTGTTGCAGTGTTTAAGTTCGCAGATAGCAAAGTTTCTTCTGATGCTGGAGACAAATGTTCAGTGTTCAAAAGAGTCTTTTCAGGAGGAGAGTCAGATTTTGGAGTGTCAGTAATCAATTCGGCATCGCTGAAAGGGATGAACTTCGGTGTGCTGTCAGTTTCGGAGGCACCAATTCCCTTTTTCACCCAGTTGTCGTAAGGTAGCGGCAAGGGTACACGCTTTACATGTGACGCGTGTACCCAGTGTTTGCGTCCAGATACACGAACTGCTGTCCTTGTTGTCAGTAGGACCTGGAAGGGGCCGACGTAGCGGGGCTGAAGATTCTTTGTCCTCGCAAAATTTCTGACCACCACTTGGTCGCCGGGTTTCAGTTGATGCCCTGGACTCTCCGGAGGCTTTGGCAGTGCATCGAAAACCTGTTGATGAATAAGACTCAATTTAGCAGTCAAGTCGTAAAGGTAGTCTATCAACATAGGATATTCCAGCTGTCTGAACTCCCTTGGCCTTGGCACCCCCCAAATATTGGCAGGACGACCAAATACAATCTCGTAAGGGCTAAGCCCCACTCGAGAATGTACAGTCGCTCTTGTGGATAACAGAGCCAAAGGAAGTGCGTCTGGCCAAGCCAAACCTGTGGATGCCTGTATCTTAGCTATCTTCAGCTTGAGGGTGCCATTATAACCCTCCACTAGACCAGCAGACTGAGGATGGTTCGCACTGTGAAATTTTTGTTTCAAACCTAGGCCTGCACATACACTCTGCATAACTTTCCCTATAAACTCACTTCCGTTATCTGACCATACAATCCGTGGCATTCCAAATCTAGGGAAATATTCTTTGAGAAGAATTTTGGCAGTTGATAAGGCAGTATTGTCCTTCAGTGGGTATGCTTCTATCCACCTGGAAAAAGCACACACCACCACCAAGACGTATTTCAAATTATTACAGCGTTCCATGTGAATGAAGTCTAACTGAATCACTTCAAAGGGGCAGGAAGGAGGAGCGAAATGACCAGCTGGGGTTGGAGTTCCCTTGCCAGGATTATGCATCAAGCACACCATACAATTTTTCACCACTCTCTCTGCACACTTACTGATCCCATCATTCTTCCAGACTGGAGCCAACATCTTACATATCCCTTTAGAACTTATATGCGCTACTCCGTGCGCCATTGTCACTACTGCAAGCACATACGCATCGGGCAACATCCAACGCTGCTGTTCTGTCAAATCAATCCAACATCCATTCGAGTCCAACTTGCCCGTACTCTCTCTCCATACACGTTTCTCTTCCTCAGTTGCTTCTCTCTGAATCTCTTTCACACTTTCCAATGTATCTTCGCACATCCCAGACTCAGCGATCCATCTTGCAGACGTTGCAACATACATTCTACTCATCATGTCTCTAGCTGTCTGTTTAGCAATTTCATCAGCAAAAGCATTCCCACGTCCAACATCATCCGCGATTGCTTTATGAGCACTGCACTTTACAATTGCAACTTCAGTCGGCAAGGTTAGAGATTCCAACAAGTCGTTAACTAGCTGACCATGTTGAATCTTAGTCCTATGGGACGTAATGAAACCTCTTTCTCTCCACAACCGGCCAAAACTATGGGCCACGCCAAATGCGTACTGACTATCTGTGAACACATTCACTCTCTTTCCCTCAGCTAAAGCACATGCTCTCGTTAGAGCTATTAATTCTGCAGCTTGGGCAGAATTCTGACTCACTCTTGTAGTCTCCACAATCGTCTTCAAGGTCGTTACCGCATAAGCAGCAGTCACATCACCATTCTCCAATTTAAAACATGACCCGTCCACATACAGCGTACCATCCGGATCGGGTAACGGAGTATCTTTTGTCTCTTCCTCCGTTTTAAAACAGCAGTCATGTGGCTCAGAATCACTCGACTCTTGATCAGTCGGCAACAGCGTTGCTGGATTCAATACATTACACCTTTTGATCTGAATATGACTCGCTAGTAATGTCAGCTCGTAACCAGATAATCTCGCACTGGTAAGGTGATGTGTCTTCGTTCGGTTCATGAGTGTATCCACTGCATGAGGAACCATGACCACTAGCATGTTGTTCATCACCAAACCAGCAGATTGCCGAATGGAAGCCGCAGCTGCCGCTGTAGCTCTCAAACAACTAGGCAACGCTCTAGCTACCGGATCTAATGTTGATGAGAAATACGCACAAGGGCGTTGTTTATCACCAAATTTCTGTGTCAGGACACTCAACGCGCAACCTTCTCTCTCGTGAACGTAGAGCGTGAATGGCTTACTGTAATCAGGTGTACCCAATACAGGAGCTGAACACAAGGCTTTTCGTAATTCAGTAAAACTCTCTTGACATTCATCAGACCATGGCACCGGACTCGGAACATTTTTCCCAGTCAAAGCTACCAATGGTTTCGCTAAAAGAGAAAAATTTGGAATCCACTGCCTACAGTAGGAGGTAATACCTAAAAAGGCACGTACTTCTCTCTGTGTGCGTGGAACACTCATTTGCGTAATTGCTTTTATTCTTTCTGGGGTCAACTTCCTTCCCTCCTTTGACAAGAGATGACCTAGGTAGGTCACTTCTTGGCAGCAGTATTGCATCTTGGAAGGTGACACCTTGTGATTCAAATCAGACAAATGATGTAATAACGATACTGTAGCTGCTTTGCAAGTTTCCTTGTCATCGGCAGCCACTAAAAGATCGTCTACGTACTGTACTAGGGCAGAACCTGGAGGAAGAACAAAAGAATCTAGCTGGCTTTTTAATGCTTGACTATAAATAGATGGACTTTCACAGTAGCCCTGTGGAGCGCGTTTAAATCTGAAACTTCGACCTCCTAGACAGAAGCCAAAAATATCCCTGCTTTCCTCGGCTATCGGAATGCTAAAGAAGGCATTCTTCAAGTCGATGACTGAGAACCAATTGGCTGTAGCAGGAATCAATGTTAACAATGCAGTAATGTCTGGAACCACAGGAAACTGCGGAACCACAATCTTATTAACTTCTCTAAGGTCTATGACAAACCTATATACTGGAGGTTTCGTAGGATCAGTTCGTTTCAGAATCGGTAACACAGGACTATTACAAACATTTCCTCGAGTTTCTTCAACCACACCTTTCTTAATCAAATCTTGCACAATCAATAAAAGTGCACGTTCTCCTTCACTCGATATTTTATATTGAGGAATTCTTGGAAATTTTACATTTGCTTTCAAAGTTACTACATACGGTGGTATTTCTAAAAGGCCTACATCATTAGGACCAGTCGCCCAAAGAGAATCAGGGAGTGAGCGCAGCTCTGGCGGGAGTGCGTCCATTGACAAGTACATCGGAGAAGTGATTCTTTTACCCAGAGTAAGCTGTACCCCTTCCGGAGAACAGTACAATGTCGCATATAGCCGTTTTAACAAGTCTAAACCAAGCAGATTTTCATTACAACCTGTCGTCAAAATCAAGGGTGCTTTCAATTGACACGGTCCAACAGAAATAGACAAAGGACCAGATATCGGGTTGTAAACAGGGGCGCCTGAAAAACCTACGGAAACATTTGTTGAGCCAGACAAAGGTGCGCCAGGGAGTTTCGCATGAATGATAGAACTTTTTGCGGCACCAGTATCCAACAGAAACGGTTCGACTACACCTGATGTTGCTACTGCGACATAAGGCCCACTCTGATCCACTGGAACTGATACTACTCCCTCTCTCTGTCTATGGCTGTCCTAGTACCCATTTTGCTGAAATCCCTCATCAACTTCACAATAATCTTCAACAAGATATTGCTGAGATCTATTCTGTTGAGCTGACTGTACGTTTCGTTGATCAAAGTGATTGGAGGGACGATCATTCGTTTGCGGAGGCATAGCACCTCGCCCTCGACCTCTAGAATTCTGCGCAAAACCACCACGACCTCTCTGAGCTGCTGCAGCATTATTTTGCGCTAAGATCGGACATTCATTTTTGTAATGACCCTCTTTCTTACAGTACGCACATTGATTCCACTGGTATTGAGGCCTGGTTGAACTATAATCTGTCCTCTGATACGAATTCTGTTGCATATTAGTCTGATTCGTGCGAGGCGGATACGCCTGCTGTAAAAGAACTTTAGTCTTTAAATCTTTCGTTTTTTTCTCTGATTTTTCCTTTTCCTCTTTATCCCTATTTTCGTAGTACTGTGCAGTCGCAAGTATTTGCGCAGTTGTGGAAACAGCCCACGCACTCTCTGAATCCTTTAATTTATTGCATAATTCAGGTAACAAATTATGCACAAATTTATCGACAAACAATCTCTGTCCTCCTTCAGTGCTCATATCCTGACCACTATGATCTACAAAAGTCTCTTCGAACCTCGTGAAGAAGTCGGAGACACTTTCATCTTTCTTTTGCTTGCATGCGGATAATTTATCCCAATTAACACGCAACGCAGGCATCAGAGTCTTCATTAAGTCAATTATTCTTCCTGGAAGATTAGCAATTAGGGGTTCGGGTTTTGCACCACCCGTTTGCTGACCATCCGCTGCAGTGATAGCTGCCCAATCACCACCTAAGGCTGCTTGATGATCCTCCCTACGAATTTTAGCCCACACTGGTTGTGGAACTACATTGCCAAATAACATATCGATGTCTGCTAAGTTCATTATACAAGCCTCAACTGTCTGTGTTAATTCCTTGTAATATCCGGCTGGATTCTTACGCGGATCTGGCAAGGCCTGTTTCACCGCTAGCACTTCAGCTCGCTTCCATGGAATGTGTATCCACACTCGTTGGAACTGTGCTGGAGCAGCTGCAATACCCGCATTATCATCACGTTGTATTGCTTCGCGCCAGATTGGAGGAACCTCCCTCATAGGATATTGGCGACTTAGCTTCATTTTACCTTTCTCTAAATCTCTCGGCGAACGAAGAGATGGATCATTCCTAAAACTCAAAATGAGTTCCATCGCTTCTTCGATATTGTCACCCACTATCATTCCTGCAGCAAACTCTTTTTGCACCTTAATTAAATCTTCCAAGTCTGATTCAACATCATCTTCCTCTATTTCCTCACGTAACAACGAGCACATCTCATCAAAGACGTACCGTTGCGTTGGTTCCTTCCACTGCATAAACGTATCCAGTACATCTCTCGTACTATATCTTCTAACTTTCGTAATCCATCTGAGAGCCGTGGAATCTAAAACTCCCCGTTCTTCAGTACTTGGTAGCTGACTACGTCTCTGAACTGAATCAGAAGTAGGAGTCTTAATTAAAGATTTATATAAAGGAGACAGTATATTAGCAACAGAATCAGTTATTTTTCGACGTACAGAAAGTGGAGTTAATACACTTGCAGACGTAGAGAACACAGTAGAGGTAGGAACAGATTGCGAAGCAGTAGGAGTATCGATGAAAATAGTTTGTGAAGTAGTAGGTGTAAGCGAGACAGATACAGGTATAGAAGTCGGCAACCCAGGAAGAGGAGGAGCCGTAGGAATATTCACATTAACCACAGGAGGTACAGGAACTAGATTCTGAGGAACAAGAACACCAGGTTGTCCAGCAACCGGCAATTGAACATTCGGTACAAGTTGAGCCGTAGCACCTTGTGCATACGGTGGAGGTGAACGTAACAGATAAGACAACAGTGGATCGTTTTCGGGATCCTCCAGTATCTTAGCTGTTTTCGTTGGCAAGGCAGGGTAGCACTTGTCAATCGCTAAATTATGCTCTCTAATTGCTACATCTATGGCCTTTTCGCACTCATTATCTTGCAGTTGTTTAGTTGCTTGCTCTAGAGTTAGCTCTTCTTTCTCTTTCTGTTCTTTCTTCAACCTTTTCATTTCTCTCTGTTTGGATTCTTTTCGCCAATAACGGAAAGAATCAAACATTGCCGGCCGGGCTTTCTTACTAAACAATTTCGCTTCTAAATTATCAAGGATCTCGGGTTCAAAACTACCATGTAGTGGCCAACTAAGGACACCATCCTTCTTACAGTAACAGACCCACACCTCATTATAGGATATAGGACCCACTCCAAATTTGCAATATAGGTCATAAAGGGGAGTCCCAATCGGAGGAACCAGACAAGAATCCTCCAATCGTGAGTCATGGTTGCAACCAAAACAAGACAACATTTTCCGACTTACCATTTTCAGACTGGAACACAAAACAAACAAAACACGGAACAAATATGAGCACTCGAACCAAGAACTTAGGCCTACCAAAACCAGACTAATGTATCGATACCCAAACTGAACCAAATAGATTATCGTAACCAGAACAACTAGTGATAATCTTACGAAACCAAACCAAACCAAGAACCGATCAAGGATTTCAACAACCCTCACAAAGTAACCAGCTAGCTATCACTAAATACTTAACTGAGGCACTGAAGACGTCACCAAGGAGAAACCCGTCACGTTTCGCTGTACTAAGGGCTGCACCTCGGGTCCAAGACAGGGCGACAGTCAAGGCAACGGCCCACTGCAGCCGTCCTGAACGGGAACCCTCGTGGAAGAGAACTTCAGGGCCACTTTTGCGATATGCCGGGATCGATGAAGTGGGGCGCCTCCCTCGGAAATCTTCACACGAAGCTCCTCGAACTCTTCAGGCTTTTGGACCGGTACCGAATGACGTCGCCCCACGTTGGGCGCCAATTGGAGTTCTGGACTTTTTGGTTCCGTCCAGAGGTGTCAGGGAACAACACCCAAAGACCCCGGAGTTCCACCTGCCTTGGTGCGCAAATGAACAGAAACACGGGTTTCTCGATGGTGGCGTCAAAGACCAAAGGTTTATTACTGCAGGGACACAGAAGTCACAGAATCTACACACGGGCAGAGACTAGGAGCCTGTTCGATTTGTACATTGAGGGTTGCTCCTTATATACTAAAAATTGTGCTTCAGGCAAATATTTCACATGCTAGTACATTCCTAAACCTTTGTGTCTTAAACAATAAATATTTGGCGTTACACAGGAACTGTCGATAATATCTGATGCCAAACATCACGAAGAGGGGTTCCCACTAGTCCATCACAATCCCTTGTCAATATTGCATTCAAGAGTCGGACCGCCTCATCGTAAAGTTCGTTACCTCCCCCTAATAAAGGCCCAGAAGGAAAGGAGCAGAGCCAGGTGCAGAAGATAGAAAAGCGGGATAAGAGATGTTTGTGGGTTGTAAATGGGCAAGGCTACCGGCTTCGGCCGCCTAATCATGATCGGAACAATGGACACGAGAACCAGTTCAGGTGGGCTGGCCTCGGGCAGAGGAGGCAGCCTTTGTCGAGTCATGCAGCTACAGCGTGATCTGGTTTAAGGCACACGTGTCATGAAAAAGGTGAATCTCCGGCTAAGGCTACGTGTCCTTAATCGAAATGAAGTGATCAGAGGTTATTGCATATGTGAGGGCAAGAAACACAAAATGGCGGACATGATCTAAGATGGATGCCGTGGGTAGATCAGAAATGTGTTCATAACAGGAGTGCTCTTGCTCATATCGTAGCGAAAACACCAGGATATGCTAAATGGATCATTTGCGGTTCGCTGATACTAATATTATGTATTTCCGACAAACTTGAAAACACGGGTTCAAATCGTCACGAAACCTCAGAAACGGTGCAAAAGCGGGAGGAAGGGCCTGTGGGAGGGCCAAGCGGTGTTCAGAATTACCCTTGATGGCAAAATATGCCTAAATAAGCACAACACATGCCTGTGTCCCTCGCTTGCTATCAGGACAGAATAGCCGCGCGAGAAGACCCACCCACCCCACCCACACCTAACAACGAACTGTCGAAGCAAACGAAGGTCACCGGTAAACGATATAAATGATAGGAGCTTAAGGAGAGTTTGAAAGGCCACCCCTTACCCTGCCGGGGTGGAGGACCAGGCTGCTTGCCCTGGGATGTCTCACGGCAGGTAAGGCGGCGAGAGATGGGTGGGGGGGACACAGAACACGGCACTTGTAGCCCAAGCCCACCGGACGACACTGAGTAGGCGAAGGTAGCAAGTGAATCTTGATAGAGATTGTGGAATTACCGTCTGCACAGAAAGCAGTCTCCAGCTCAAAAACTCCATTGACATAGCTACCAGTCAAGAGGATTTGTCGCATGATTTATGATTTCATGACAAGCCAGCAATATTTATGTTTCGTTGATTTATGGCGTTGTCACTGAGTACCGGCACTTCAGATTTTTTTTGCCGTCAGTACCGCCATTTCTCTGTAGCCAGGGAGAGTACCAGTACCCTGATCCACGGCATGGCAGGCGCAGGTTAGGTTTCTCCTCCAGTGCAGCAGGGCAGATTCCGCTCTGCTTCCAAGGAGCATGTAATTAACCGAGCCGTGAAGTAGCCTTTTGCAGAGTTGCTGGTGAAGATTCCCGCAGCGCCCATTTGAATGTCCCCAAACTGCAAGGGGATTGAGGGGGCTTGTGTCACGCTGTGATTAACAGGACAGGGTCTCTAGACAGACCCTGCACTGTCAATCAGGTGCGCAGCGACCATTCGGGTGAAAGTGCCATCATGGCTTTCATTATTTGTAATGATTTAATTTGTTTTATTGACGTAAACACATTTCTCGTGAGTTTTGATATGTGCTGCAACTGGTACAGAAGTCATTATGTATGATCATATCTTGCCCTTAGCCCCACAAGTAGCACCGCCCACTTGCTACACCTCTATTTTAATGAGTACCTGCACTTATTTTTTCCACATTTAAAGCACTACGCGAGATGTATGAGGACGGGATTAGTCTAATGCTATAAAAAAAATCGTTCTGTAGGGAAACGCACAATTTCTTTTAAGCTAGGTCATTCTGGTCCTGATTAACTAGGACATGCCAATGAATGGTGTATTCATTTGCATGTCCTACTTAACCCGAACAACCTAGCTTCAAAGAAATTGTGCGTTTCCCTACAGAACTGATTGTTCTATAGCATTATTCCCCCAGGCTCTGTGGGACACTGGGATGCCCCATTAGAATTAAGGGACTAGCCTAATGGCATGGTTTATGAGGCCAATTACATTGGCAGTTATGGTTTTATAAATAATCAAAAACAACGATTCCCTTTGTGTGTATTTGGACAAACCGATAATAAATCATACACCATTCATCCAAGCATACCAATACCACCAAAGAGTGCTGACCATTTGCAAAAACCCAATATATGAATGTTTATTCTGTAAAATCAGTTAAAAAAGACAGTTGACAAGTGTATATAATAAAATCATGGATTATTTCAAGATAAAATAACACTCTAAATAGAGAGCCAAGTCAAAATTTCACAAAGATCTTACACATTGTTACAAAAGTCACAGTAAATTAAGCATGGGCGGAAAATCCGTTACGCTCACGGATTTTGCGGATTTTTGGGAAATTCGCAATCCGCGAGATTTGCGAATTTCCCGCAAAATCCGCAAATTCGCACGCAGCGGATTTTTTTGGCGGCGCGCGGCGTTGGTGATACAATTTTTGCGGCGCGCGGCGTTTATCATCGTTTGCTGAGTTGTTTTTTTCGATAGTTTGCGAGTGCTGCGCCATTTTGGATCTTGCTGTGTGATCCCGCGGGAATTGGCGAGCGCGATTACGTCATCGCGGCTTGCCAGCGATAGTTTGTCAACGCGAGTACGGCGAGATCACGTCTCGCGGTACTTCGCAATTGCGAGATTTGAGATGCGGCGAGCGAAAATATAAATTTGCAATTCTGCACAAGAAATCCACCAGCAAGCAGCATAAACCTTCTAGAAATGATGATTTTTATCTGAATAACTCCTTAGTTTGACATTTGCCTGCACTTTTTTAGCGAGGAGTCCATTTTGGGGAGGGGGGCAGGGGGGTGGGAGGAAGGAAGTGCCCCACAGTCTTCAACTTCCTGTTCCTGTTCAGCAGGCTCCTCCCAGTGCTTTGTCCATCTCCTGGTCACTTTTCATTTGGGTCTGGAGCTGGAAGGATTACTTTTTGTGGATGCTGCTGGATATTTGGATTTGAGGCCTTTTTGACTTTCTTTGGATCACTGTTGGATTAGAAATTTTACAAGTAAGTTTGTTTGGGGCATTACAGTTGCTGCAATTAAAATTTTGGAATTTTCGATTTTTGGGCTGTTTTGGGGCCTTTTGCCCAGGGGTACTCAGTGGTGGGTGGACTGAGTCTTTCTGTGGGTTGTCTTGAACTTAAACATCATGGAGGCCATGGATGAATTGGGATTGTGCTGATTTTTCTGTGTTTTTCGATTTTTGACCTGTTGTTGGGGCCTTGACCAGGGGTAGTGAGTGGTGCATGGGCCTAGTCTTTCTGTGGGCTGTCTTGAACTTAAACATCATGGAGGGCATGGATGGAATGGGATTGTGCTGATTTTTCTGTGTTTTTCGATTTTTGACCTGTTGTTGGGGCCTTGACCAGGGGTAGTGAGTGGTGCATGGGCCTAGTCTTTCTGTGGGGTGTCTTGAATTTAAACATCATGGAGGGCATGGATGGAATGGGATTGTGCTGATTTTGCAGTGTTTTTCGATTTTTGGGGGTGTTCATGGGGACAGGCCATGTGGGTGGGGGCCATTTTGAGTGCTGGTACAGGCAGGCCCTGGCCATGTGCTAGGAGGCAAGTGGCCATTTTGAATGCAGGCTTTGTTGTTAGGCCTCCAACCATTTTGCCTACTTTTCAACCTTTATTTATGCCCAGGGGTAGTGAGTCTTGCATGGGCCTAGTCTTTCTGTGGGTTGTCTTGAATTTAAACATCATGGAGGCCATGGATGGAATGGGATTGTGCTGATTTTGCAGTGTTTTTCGATTTTTGGGGGTGTTCATGGGGAGGGACATGCCATGTGGCTGGTGGCCATTTTGAGTGCAGCTACAGGCACTGGCCATGTGCTGGCAGGCAAGTGGCCATTTTGAATGCAGGCTTTGTTGTTAGGCCTCCAACCATTTTGCCTACTTTTCAACCTTTATTTATGCCCAGGGGTAGTGAGTCTTGCATGGGCCTAGTCTTTCTGTGGGTTGTCTTGAATTTAAACATCATGGAGGCCATGGATGGAATGGGATTGTGCAGATTTTTCAGTGATTTTCGTTTTTTGGGCCTGTACTTGTGGCCTTTTCACCAGGGGTATTTGAGTCTAGCATGGGCCTAGTCTTTCTGTGGGCTGTCTTGAACTTAAACATCATGGAGGGCATGGATGGAATGGGATTGTGCTGATTTTTCTGTGTTTTTCGATTTTTGACCTGTTGTTGGGGCCTTGACCAGGGGTAGTGAGTGGTGCATGGGCCTAGTCTTTCTGTGGGGTGTCTTGAATTTAAACATCATGGAGGGCATGGATGGAATGGGATTGTGCTGATTTTGCAGTGTTTTTCGATTTTTGGGGGTGTTCATGGGGACAGGCCATGTGGGTGGGGGCCATTTTGAGTGCTGGTACAGGCAGGCCCTGGCCATGTGCTAGGAGGCAAGTGGCCATTTTGAATGCAGGCTTTGTTGTTAGGCCTCCAACCATTTTGCCTACTTTTCAACCTTTATTTATGCCCAGGGGTAGTGAGTCTTGCATGGGCCTAGTCTTTCTGTGGGTTGTCTTGAATTTAAACATCATGGAGGCCATGGATGGAATGGGATTGTGCTGATTTTGCAGTGTTTTTCGATTTTTGGGGGTGTTCATGGGGAGGGACATGCCATGTGGCTGGTGGCCATTTTGAGTGCAGCTACAGGCACTGGCCATGTGCTGGCAGGCAAGTGGCCATTTTGAATGCAGGCTTTGTTGTTAGGCCTCCAACCATTTTGCCTACTTTTCAACCTTTATTTATGCCCAGGGGTAGTGAGTCTTGCATGGGCCTAGTCTTTCTGTGGGTTGTCTTGAATTTAAACATCATGGAGGCCATGGATGGAATGGGATTGTGCAGATTTTTCAGTGATTTTCGTTTTTTGGGCCTGTACTTGTGGCCTTTTCACCAGGGGTATTTGAGTCTAGCATGGGCCTAGTCTTTCTGTGGGCTGTCTTGAACTTAAACATCATGGAGGGCATGGATGGAATGGGATTGTGCTGATTTTTCTGTGTTTTTCGATTTTTGACCTGTTGTTGGGGCCTTGACCAGGGGTAGTGAGTGGTGCATGGGCCTAGTCTTTCTGTGGGGTGTCTTGAATTTAAACATCATGGAGGGCATGGATGGAATGGGATTGTGCTGATTTTGCAGTGTTTTTCGATTTTTGGGGGTGTTCATGGGGACAGGCCATGTGGGTGGGGGCCATTTTGAGTGCTGGTACAGGCAGGCCCTGGCCATGTGCTAGGAGGCAAGTGGCCATTTTGAATGCAGGCTTTGTTGTTAGGCCTCCAACCATTTTGCCTACTTTTCAACCTTTATTTATGCCCAGGGGTAGTGAGTCTTGCATGGGCCTAGTCTTTCTGTGGGTTGTCTTGAATTTAAACATCATGGAGGCCATGGATGGAATGGGATTGTGCTGATTTTGCAGTGTTTTTCGATTTTTGGGGGTGTTCATGGGGAGGGACATGCCATGTGGCTGGTGGCCATTTTGAGTGCAGCTACAGGCACTGGCCATGTGCTGGCAGGCAAGTGGCCATTTTGAATGCAGGCTTAGTTGTTAGGCCTCCAACCATTTTGCCTACTTTTCAACCTTTATTTATGCCCAGGGGTAGTGAGTCTTGCATGGGCCTAGTCTTTCTGTGGGTTGTCTTGAATTTAAACATCATGGAGGCCATGGATGGAATGGGATTGTGCAGATTTTTCAGTGATTTTCGTTTTTTGGGCCTGTACTTGTGGCCTTTTCACCAGGGGTATTTGAGTCTAGCATGGGCCTAGTCTTTCTGTGGGCTGTCTTGAACTTAAACATCATGGAGGGCATGGATGGAATGGGATTGTGCTG
This sequence comes from Lissotriton vulgaris, assembly GCF_964263255.1. Taxonomy (NCBI): domain Eukaryota; kingdom Metazoa; phylum Chordata; class Amphibia; order Caudata; family Salamandridae; genus Lissotriton; species Lissotriton vulgaris. Next base: position 959,916,603 of record NC_141685.1, on the reverse strand, counting down.
ATTTTTCTGTGTTTTTCGATTTTTGACCTGTTGTTGGGGCCTTGACCAGGGGTAGTGAGTGGTGCATGGGCCTAGTCTTTCTGTGGGGTGTCTTGAATTTAAACATCATGGAGGGCATGGATGGAATGGGATTGTGCTGATTTTGCAGTGTTTTTCGATTTTTGGGGGTGTTCATGGGGACAGGCCATGTGGGTGGGGGCCATTTTGAGTGCTGGTACAGGCAGGCCCTGGCCATGTGCTAGGAGGCAAGTGGCCATTTTGAATGCAGGCTTTGTTGTTAGGCCTCCAACCATTTTGCCTACTTTTCAACCTTTATTTATGCCCAGGGGTAGTGAGTCTTGCATGGGCCTAGTCTTTCTGTGGGTTGTCTTGAATTTAAACATTATGGAGGGCATGGATGGATTGGGATTGTGCTGATTTTGCAGTGTTTTTCGATTTTTTTGTGCTCTATAACTGAACTGATGTTCCTCTGTCTTCCATTTTTTTTAGGTGCACAAGACTCAAGAGAACCACCAGTGCCAGGAAGAAGTCCTGCAGCGGTGTGTGTGTGCAGCATAACGTCACGCGACGTCACGTCTGGCCTCAGACAACTCTACAATTCGTGCAACTGCGGCCTGCTGTCTGACCTGCTCTGAAGAAGATGGCCCCAAAGAAAGTTCTCCGTAGCTCCTCTAGCAAGAAAGTTGCTAGTAAGGAGCAGAAGAAGCAAGTTACCAAGGAGGCTGGTGTGCCACCCGCCACGTTTTTTGGGAGAAAAAAAAAAGTACGCCTGCAGCAGCAGGATCTGCTGGGGACCAAGCTGGGAGCAGCACCCCTGCTCCATTGGGTTCAGTGCCTCCACCACCACGCCAACTTAAGTCAAAGCCCTTGAGTGCTTCAGAGGCAGTCAGTGTACTTCTCCAATCACCATCGACCAGTGATGTTGGCTCATCGCAAGAAAGTAGCAGCAATGTCCCTGAATCAACACAGGTTGTTGTAACTCATCTGACAAGTGTTGAACAACCACAGCCGCAACAACAACACCATGTGCAAGTACACGCCCAAGTACATGTGGAAGGAGAGGCAGCAAAAGGAGATGCGCAAGCAAAGGTGCATGGAGGTTCACAAGTGCCCACAATAGTTGTTCCTCCCGAAGTAGGGGCACATCAGGAAATCGACAATGAAGCCGAGGTATCATTGGAAGCCACTCCTCCTGATGATCATTCATTGTCTTCCACATCCCTAGCAAGGAAAAGATCAAGGGGGGTGTCTACATCTTCTTCAAGCCCACCTCCTTCTGATGATACAGATCCAGCTTGGGAACCACAACTGCGGTCTGACAGTGAGGCACACCATGATCTGACACCGGTACCTAAGCGTAAAAGGAAGGTCGTCCAAAAACTCAAACCTATGGAGTGTGATGAGGCTCAACAAGAAGTGACAGATACTGCTGGTGATGAAGCCTCTCACGATGACGACGAGCCAGTCATCACAAAGGTCACTGCAGCCCCACCGGGCATGCAGCAAAGAGACATTTTGACCCTATCCCGAGAAGCTGCTGAGCGTGATGATGATGTCGGCGAGGAGGCAATGGAAATGGAATCATTAGATTTGGAGTTAAGTAGTACACCAAAACCTACCGCTTCCATATTTCTTCCTCGCAAGAAGGTACCCACCTCGTCCTCGACCTCAATTCGTGGTGGTGAAAGTGCAAAACGTACTGAAGTTCGGCAATCCACATCCTCCACTTCATCTGGCATTAGCAGCAGGACCACCACCACCAGTATCGCCGCCTCCTCCGGCCCCCGAAGACATTTCAAGTCTCCAGTTTGGGACTTCTTTAGTGTTTGCCCAAAAAAGGAAAACGTAGCCATTTGTAGCATTTGTAAGCTTCGAGTTAGTCGTGGTAAGTTTGGTACCAACTATGGTACCGGAGGCCAGAGAGGTCATCTTAGGAGAACGCACGATGTCCAATGGTTTGCGCACCTACACGCGATCAAGGAAGCCCGAATTGCACGCAATGAAAACGTTGATTTTTCATCTGATGATGACGAGGAGGAAGAAGACGATTCAAACACTTCACTTACACCCAGTTCCCCTGTCAGCAGCACACCCCATGGGAGCCACACTAAGAGTGTGGGAGAGAGTGAGACATCAATGCGGAAAAGTTCATCAGCGAGCGTAACTGGGTCGAAGAGATCAATATCCCGTAAATCCTTGGTCCAGGGCAACATTAAAAAGATGTTGTTTACAGAAGCGCAATATGAACGCAACCACCCAATGACCCGTCTGTATAACACTAAGCTGGCTAAAATGCTAGCTCTGGACCTTCTCCCTTTTTCTTTTGTAGAAGGGGTTGGTTTTCTAGAATTAGTGACAGCGCTCTGCCCTAAATGGAAGGTTCCTAGCCGGTTCTATTTTGCCCGAGTTGCGGTTCCAGCACTACATGAAGATGTTCTGAAGGTGATTGGGGCAGCTTTGCAGAAGAGTGCTGTTCACACTATACATCTGACAACAGACATGTGGACCAGTGGCGCAGGCGCTGATTACATGTGCATCACTGCACACTGGGTCTCTTTTTCAGGGGCTAAAGCAAAGCTAAACACAGGTGTTGACACAAACATTGTTTTTAAAGGTGCTCGGAAACATGCAACACTAGCCATGTTTGGTTTGGAGAAACGTCACACAGCAGAAAACATTTTGGATGTCTTTAACACAAAGGTCCTTAACTGGCTGTCCCCACTAAAACGCAAGGTTGGTTATGTTTCCACGGACAATGGCGCCAATATAGTTAAGGCCATGAGGGACGGTTACTATTTCAGAGTGCCGTGTTTGGCGCACTGTATAAACCTGGTTGTCCAAAAATTCTTGGGTAATAAAGGCAGTGCAGCGTACAGTGTATTGGAGACCTGCCGAAAAATGTGCAAGCATTTCAGGCATTCTTTTAAGGCCCGGAAGCAGCTGAGGAGCCTGCTATATCAACGTCAAATGCCAGTGAAAGCACTCATCCAGGAGGTGGTAACACGTTGGAACTCAACCTTCTACATGCTTGAGCGTCTGTATGAGCAGTATACGGAACTCGATCAATATTTCCTTAAAGAGGGTACAGAGGAGCTGAGGATGGGTGGGCCGCAATGGAACATAGTTGAAAGCCTGACACGCATGCTTCGTCCTTTTGAGTTCTTCACGCGTGCAGTCAGCAAGGAGGACTCTAATTTGGGAAAAGCTATCCCATTGTTGTACATGCTGGAGGACCAACTGAAGGAGGTGTGTTCTGTGTTTGGAAAAGATGACAAAAACCAAGACTCTTTGCTTCTGGCTGAGCAATTATTAGAGCTCCTACAAGGTGATGAACGTCTTAAAAAGATCCACTCAGAACAGCATTACATTTGTGCTACTATTCTGGATCCACGCTACAAAAAGGCGCTGGCAGGCCAAGCATTCTTTCCTTTTGATGATGAACATGTTCCAAAGTACAAACGTTGGCTAGCCTTGTCAGCCAAGAGGTTTGAAACAGAACGGCTGAAAATTGAAGGAAATGGCAGGACATCAGCAGGCCATCCCCAGTCAAAACAATCCACTTCTGCACCTGTGGCTGTGGCACAAGTGACCTCTCAGCCGTTAAAGACACCGGCAACCGGATCATCTGCACGAAAGACAACAGAAACATTGGAGGCTGAAGAGGATTGGCTAGCTCTGCGTGGGTTTGGTTCTCAAAAGGGCAGAGGCACAGCAAGAGCTAAGCAAAGTGGAGGAACCTTGGATGAGGACCTTGAGTCGATGGTGAAGGACTATCTGAATGACTCAACAGAGGTCTATGTTAATTCTGACCCATTGGCGTATTGGCATGGGAAAAAAGAATTGTGGCCACAGCTCACCAACCTGGCTTTAAACTACTTGTCTTGCCCACTCGCAAGCGTGTCTTCTGAACGGGTTTTCAGTGCGGCTGGTGGGATTGTAACTCCCAAACGGAGCCGCCTCTCGCCCAAAAATGTGGAGAGGTTAACAATGATCAAGATGAATCAGCACCTCATACCACCAGATTTCAGAGTACGAGAGAGCGTGCCGGATGAAGAGGAGGTGGCCAGCAACATAGATGAGGGAATTTCTACTCTGTCAGGAGACACTGAGCTCACCCTGCCTGAATTCGCAGAGTATGATGACGAAGCCTTATTCTTATTCCTGGACCGTGATACCGAGCCCTGAAAATGAGACAACGAATCAATAACTTTCTTTTTCATCCTTATTCACTTTTATTCCTGTGTGTCTGCCTTTCTTTGTTGTGCACAGTTAATATAATTCAAACTTTAATCAGATAATCACAAAAACAAGCCCATCAGCAGAACTGTCTTCACTTGTTTGCTAATTGATTTGAAGGTGCCGCAGTCTGCATTCCTCAGGTTCACAAGTTCAGAAGAACATGCTCCTCTATCCTCCTCCTCCAGACTCCTATTTCCATCAAAGCAGAGGGCTGGTTTACGCCCAATGAAGAAAGACTCAGCACTTGTGGGGGTGTTGTTCTACCTCTTTGCAGGTGAGTTGACGGGTCTGGGGCCATTGCTGGGAAGCACTAAAAGTGGTTTGGACCAAATCCGAGGCGGAAATCTTTTTGTGTTTTTGATGACTTGCTTGCCTTTGAGGTGCTCTTAGGGGGGGTTCCGTCTGTTTGTGGGTGAGTTTCGTGGTCTGGGAGCATTGCTGGGACACTCTAATCTTGATTGCATTTGCTTTTCAGGAAATCCGTCGTGCCAACTCCGACTTATGGCCTAGCTACGCAGCGCGTTTGGACCGAAGGCCCAGAAATATTGCAAGTATGAGATTTTGCTTTTGGCCTGTTTGGGGGTGTTATGCTTCTTGGCGGGTGGGTTGGCGGGTCTTGGGGCATTCCTGGGAAGGTCTAATACCGGGTAGAAGTGGTTGGGACAAAATCCAGGCCGATTTTTTTTTGGCTATTTCTGACATTTTGCTCTATGTAGCGTTTTCGGGGGCCTGTTTGGGGGGCTTCCTGGTGTTTGTGGGTGAGTTTCGTGGTCTGGGAGCACTGCTGGGACACTCTAATCTTGATTGCATTTGCTTTTCAGGAAATCCGTTGTGGCAACCCCGACTTATGGCCTAGCTACGCAGTGCGTTTGGACCGAAGGCCCAGAAATATTGCAAGTATGAGATTTTGCTTTTGGCCTGTTTGGGGGTGTTATGCTTCTTGGCGGGTGGGTTGGCGGGTCTTGGGGCATTCCTGGGAAGGTCTAATACCGGGTAGAAGTGGTTGGGACAAAATCCAGGCCGATTTTTTTTTTGGCTATTTCTGACATTTTGCTCTATGTAGCGTTTTCGGGGGCCTGTTTGGGGGGCTTCCTGGTGTTTGTGGGTGAGTTTCGTGGTCTGGGAGCACTGGTGGCTATATATACTTTACTTTGCAAGAGGTTTGAAGCAAATCCATGGTGGCAGAGGGGAGTTAGGGCCTAGCTGCAGAGCGCGCGCGGAGTGATTTGGGAAATTTTTGAAAAATTGACTAAGTCCCCATTTTTGTACTTTTGCTCTTTGGCTGTTTGGGGGTCTTCTACTCGTTTTCTCCTGGGTTGACGGCTCTGGGGCCATTGCTGGGAAGCTCTAATACCGGATAAAAGTGTTTTGGACCAAATCCCAGGCGGAAAATCTTTTGTGTTTTTGATGACTTGCTTGCCTTTGAGGTGCTCTTAGGTGGGGTTCCGTCTGTTTGTGGGTGAGTTTCGTGGTCTGGGAGCATTGCTGGGACACTCTAATCTTGATTGCATTTGCTTTTCAGGAAATCCGTCGTGCCAACCCCGACTTATGGCCTAGCTACGCAGCGCGTTTGGACCGAAGGCCCAGAAATATTGCAAGTATGAGATTTTGCTTTTGGCCTGTTTGGGGGTGTTATGCTTCTTGGCGGGTGGGTTGGCGGGTCTTGGGGCATTCCTGGGAAGGTCTAATACCGGGTAGAAGTGGTTGGGACAAAATCCAGGCCGATTTTTTTTGTGGCTATTTCTGACATTTTGCTCTATGTAGCGTTTTCGGGGGCCTGTTTGGGGGGCTTCCTGGTGTTTGTGGGTGAGTTTCGTGGTCTGGGAACACTGCTGGGACACTCTAATTTTGATTGCATTTGCTTTTCAGGAAATCCGTCGTGGCAACCCCGACTTATGGCCTAGCTACGCAGCGCGTTTGGACCGAAGGCCCAGAAATATTGCAAGTATGAGATTTTGCTTTTGGCCTGTTTGGGGGTGTTATGCTTCTTGGCGGGTGGGTTGGCGGGTCTTGGGGCATTCCTGGGAAGGTCTAATACCGGGTAGAAGTGGTTGGGACAAAATCCAGGCCGATTTTTTTTTTGGCTATTTCTGACATTTTGCTCTATGTAGCGTTTTCGGGGGCCTGTTTGGGGGGCTTCCTGGTGTTTGTGGGTGAGTTTCGTGGTCTGGGAGCACTGCTGGGACACTCTAATCTTGATTGCATTTGCTTTTCAGGAAATCCGTCGTGGCAACCCCGACTTATGGCCTAGCTACGCAGTGCGTTTGGACCGAAGGCCGAGAAATATTGCAAGTATGAGATTTTGCTTTTGGCCTGTTTGGGGGTGTTATGCTTCTTGGCGGGTGGGTTGGCGGGTCTTGGGGCATTCCTGGGAAGGTCTAATACCGGGTAGAAGTGGTTGGGACAAAATCCAGGGCGATTTTTTTTGGGGCTATTTCTGACATTTTGCTCTATGTAGCGTTTTCGGGGGCCTGTTTGGGGGGCTTCCTGGTGTTTGTGGGTGAGTTTCGTGGTCTGGGAGCACTGCTGGGACACTCTAATCTTGATTGCATTTGCTTTTCAGGAAATCCGTCGTGGCAACCCCGACTTATGGCCTAGCTACGCAGTGCGTTTGGACCGAAGGCCGAGAAATATTGCAAGTATGAGATTTTGCTTTTGGCCTGTTTGGGGGTGTTATGCTTCTTGGCGGGTGGGTTGGCGGGTCTTGGGGCATTCCTGGGAAGGTCTAATACCGGGTAGAAGTGGTTGGGACAAAATCCAGGCCGATTTTTTTTGGGCTATTTCTGACATTTTGCTCTATGTAGCGTTTTCGGGGGCCTGTTTGGGGGGCTTCCTGGTGTTTGTGGGTGAGTTTCGTGGTCTGGGAGCACTGCTGGGACACTCTAATCTTGATTGCATTTGCTTTTCAGGAAATCCCTCGTGGCAACCCCGACTTATGGCCTAGCTACGCAGTGCGTTTGGACCGAAGGCCGAGAAATATTGCAAGTATGAGATTTTGCTTTTGGCCTGTTTGGGGGTGTTATGCTTCTTGGCGGGTGGGTTGGCGGGTCTTGGAGCATTCCTGGGAAGGTCTAATACCGGGTAGAAGTGGTTGGGACAAAATCCAGGCCGATTTTTTTTGGGCTCTTTCTGACATTTTGCTCTATGTAGCGTTTTCGGGGGCCTGTTTGGGGGGCTTCCTGGTGTTTGTGGGTGAGTTTCGTGGTCTGGGAGCACTGCTGGCTATATATACTTTACTTTGCAAGAGGTTTGAAGCAAATCCATGGTGGCAGAGGGGAGTTAGGGCCTAGCTGCAGAGCGCGCGCGGAGTGATTTGGGAAATTTGTGAAAAATTGACGAAGTCCCCATTTTTGTACTTTTGCTCTTTGGCTGTTTGGGGGTCTTCTACTCGTTTTCTCCTGGGTTGACGGCTCTGGGGCCATTGCTGGGAAGCTCTAATACCGGATAAAAGTGTTTTGGACCAAATCCCAGGCGGAAATTTTTTTGTGTTTTTGATGACTTGCTTGCCTTTGAGGTGCTCTTAGGGGGGGTTCCGTCTGTTTGTGGGTGAGTTTCGTGGTCTGGGAGCACTGCTGGGACACTCTAATCTTGATTGCATTTGCTTTTCAGGAAATCCGTCGTGGCAACCCCGACTTATGGCCTAGCTACGCAGTGCGTTTGGACCGAAGGCCCAGAAATATTGCAAGTATGAGATTATGCTTTTGGCCTGTTTGGGGGTGTTATGCTTCTTGGCGGGTGGGTTGGCGTGTCTTGGGGCATTCCTGGGAAGGTCTAATACCGGGTAGAAGTGGTTGGGACAAAATCCTCGCGGAAAAGCCTTTTGGCACTTTTTGTAACTTAGGGTTCGTTAGGGTTAGCCCTAGCAGCAGGATTGCATGTGTTTCGGGGTGTTCTAGATTTTTCCAACTGAGTTCTGGGGTCTTAGAGCACTCGTGAGAATGTGTAATTTTGGTTGCAAGTCATTTGAAGAAAATCCATGGTGGGAAAGGGGGGATTTGGCATAGTTAAAGAAAGCCTTTGCCACTATTCTTAACTTAGGGTTCGTTAGGGTTAGCAGTATTTCTATTGCATGTGTTGGAGTGGGGGGGATTTCGAGTCTTGGAGCGATGCTGGCTATGGCTACTTTTGCTTGGTTGCTTGCAAGTGGTTTGAATGCAATCCACGGTGGGTAAGGGGTACTTAGGAAGGGGGTACTTCGGCCTACTTTTACTTTCAAAGTAAGTTTTGTCACCAGTTTTCTGCTAGGCCTCGTTTTTTGAGATTTGATTGGGGGTCTTCTACATTTTTGCGACTGGCTTTAGTAAGGGTCTGGGTGGGAGCACTGCTAGGAAGATCTAATTTTGTTCTAAAACACAGTTTATAGTACACCTAGCTTGAGGGGCAAGATCCGCTACATTAATTTGCCCATACTTATTTATCCTTCAAAAGGTGACTCAGAGTACGCACTTTCAAAAATATTGTACTGTCTACTAGGGAAATCAAATTGTGACTTTTTGCACTCCACAGCCTACATACCTTATATTTATTTATCAGTGGTGTTGTAATATTATATCACTTCCTGTTTTTCGTTGAATAATTACAGGCCGGGTTTCAGTCTCTGCAATGGGGAAAAAAGGATGGAGTCAGGCTTCACAGTAGCGAGCCACAATTCAGCATCAGGCAGGCAGTGGACAGGGTGTCTTCTGGTGACCAACATCGATGGACGAAGCGTCGGCTGCAATGGAGGAGTGCCGCTAATAGGAGGATTTTTTTTCTGCAGGCAACTTACTTACCACTTCCAACAGGACCACTACAACCACATAGATACAGTATCCCTTGCCTTTTTCTCTGACTGTGACTGCATTTCTTGGATCTCTCTCTGCTTCTAAATTGATCCCTTAACACATCACTTAGTCCACTCCACTATCACATCTGCACCACACATAGTCATTTGTAAGTGCTCCTACGTAATTCGCAAGTCGCAGCACGCCCCAGGCCGTAGAGGACTGGGATGGCCCCAATGATGAAGCATGTCACCAAGGGGCAACCCTGGTGAGTGAGGGGACACCTAGAAAACAAGCAATTTCTCCTTTTCTATCTACTATACCTTCCAGACCAACCCCACTGAGTGTTGTTGTGAATGGATTTATAGTGACCAGCAAGGCTCTCGGGTATCTGGCTAAGTACAGAGACCTTATGTTGAATATCGTTATCAATAATTCCACACAGGCCCTGTACTGTCGCATTCTTTCTTCCACAGTTGTCGAATGTACTACTTACTTTTCACTGACATGCATGCAGTAGTGCATGCACTTTCAAAGATTGATGGATAGGTTTGTACCCAAAGAATTGTTTATGTTCCATTGTTTGTCTATGCTGTGCTTTTTTTTACAGGGTGTCTTCTGGTGACCAACATCGATGGACGAAGCGTCGGCTGCAATGGAGGAGTGCCGCTAAAAGGAGGATGTTTTTTCTGCAGGCAACTTACTTACCACTTCCAACAGGACCACTACAACCACATAGATACAGTATCCCTTGCCTTTTTCTCTGACTGTGACTGCATTTCTTGGATCTCTCTCTGCTTCTAAATTGATCCCTTAACACATCACTTAGTCCACTCCACTATCACATCTGCACCACACATAGTCATTTGTAAGTGCTCCTACGTAATTCGCAAGTCGCAGCACGCCCCAGGCCGTAGAGGACTGGGATGGCCCCAATGATGAAGCATGTCACCAAGGGGCAACCCTGGTGAGTGAGGGGACACCTAGAAAACAAGCAATTTCTCCTTTTCTATCTACTATACCTTCCAGACCAACCCCACTGAGTGTTGTTGTGAATGGATTTATAGTGACCAGCAAGGCTCTCGGGTATCTGGCTAAGTACAGAGACCTTATGTTGAATATCGTTACCAATAATTCCACACAGGCCCTGTACTGTCGCATTCTTTCTTCCACAGTTGTCGAATGTACTACTTACTTTTCACTGACATGCATGCAGTAGTGCATGCACTTTCAAAGATTGATGGATAGGTTTGTACCCAAAGAATTGTTTATGTTCCATTGTTTGTCTATGCTGTGCTTTTGTTTACAGGGTGTCTTCTGGTGACCAACATCGATGGACGAAGCGTCGGCTGCAATGGAGGAGTGCCGCTAAAAGGAGGATGTTTTTTCAGCAGGCAACTTACTTACCACTTCCAACAGGATCACTACAACCACATAGATACAGTATCCCTTGCCTTTTTCTCTGACTGTGACTGCATTTCTTGGATCTCTCTCTGCTTCTAAATTGATCCCTTAACACATCACTTAGTCCACTCCACTATCACATCTGCACCACACATAGTCATTTGTAAGTGCTCCTACGTAATTCGCAAGTCGCAGCACGCCCCAGGCCGTAGAGGACTGGGATGGCCCCAATGATGAAGCATGTCACCAAGGGGCAACCCTGGTGAGTGAGGGGACACCTAGAAAACAAGCAATTTCTCCTTTTCTATCTACTATACCTTCCAGACCAACCCCACTGAGTGTTGTTGTGAATGGATTTATAGTGACCAGCAAGGCTCTCGGGTATCTGGCTAAGTACAGAGACCTTATGTTGAATATCGTTATCAATAATTCCACACAGGCCCTGTACTGTCGCATTCTTTCTTCCACAGTTGTCGAATGTACTACTTACTTTTCACTGACATGCATGCAGTAGTGCATGCACTTTCAAAGATTGATGGATAGGTTTGTACCCAAAGAATTGTTTATGTTCCATTGTTTGTCTATGCTGTGCTTTTTTTTACAGGGTGTCTTCTGATGACCAACATCGATGGACGAAGCGTCGGCTGCAATGGAGGAGTGCCGCTAAAAGGAGGATGTTTTTTCTGCAGGCAACTTACTTACCACTTCCAACAGGACCACTACAACCACATAGATACAGTATCCCTTGCCTTTTTCTCTGACTGTGACTGCATTTCTTGGATCTCTCTCTGCTTCTAAATTGATCCCTTAACACATCACTTAGTCCACTCCACTATCACATCTGCACCACACATAGTCATTTGTAAGTGCTCCTACGTAATTCGCAAGTCGCAGCACGCCCCAGGCCGTAGAGGACTGGGATGGCCCCAATGATGAAGCATGTCACCAAGGGGCAACCCTGGTGAGTGAGGGGACACCTAGAAAAAAAGCAATTTCTCCTTTTCTATCTACTATACCTTCCAGACCAACCCCATTGAGTGTTGTTGTGAATGGATTTATAGTGACCAGCAAGGCTCTCAGGTATCTGGCTACAGAGACCTTATGTTGAATATAGTTATCAATATTTCCACCCACGCCCTGTACTGTCGCATTCTTTCTTCCACAGTTGTCGAAAGTACTACTTACTTTTAACTGACATGCATGCAGTAGTGTATGCACTTTCAAAGATTGATGGATAGGTTTGTACCCAAAGATTTGTTTATGTTCACAATTGTTTGTCCATGCTGTGCTACTTTTTCTTGTCTCCCAAAACCTTTCCCAAAAACCCCCGTACCCATCCATTTTTCAAACCCTAACCCTCTTCCCCCGGGCTGTGTGGTTTTGATTGATGTGTGACTAAATTACAGCAATAAATCCACACACTTGCTGGGGAGGATAAGGTGATAGCAACAGGCTGGTGAAGAAATCCGAGGATATATTCTTACTCTGCTTGACAAAGAACCATTGCTAATGTGAAAGAACTTCAACGAATTAGTAGTTATACATTACCATTTGTTAGGCTACAATGTGGCACTGTTCTACTGTACTTCTGTCACCTGCTATATTCTCAGTTGTACCGTTGAATTGCTCAGGAGGACAAACCAGATTTCATTTTCTTTTTTTTCATAGGCATGCAACTGCCACTGTGTCACACCACTAGTACCACCGCTATGAGGAAATTTTATCCGACCAAGATTGCCAACCTTATTCGCTGTTTCCCGTGGAGCCAGCCCTGGGTCTAGCCCTACTTTCAAACACAAATTACAGGTAAGATAAGCGTTTGGTGGTTTGGGGGTATAATGGAGTATTAGTACGAGAGACGAGAGACTGAAGGTAGTACTACTAAAGTCCTAGGACTCTTGGATTCACTTCACTTAGTCTGTGAGAGGCACTTAGTGTTGAAAACATTTGGGCATTTACACTTAAAGGAAGAAAATGGAACTAAACTTTCAGGAAAACAAAGTCACTGTTAAACCCCCACCCGCCAGGCAAGCAGTAAGAAACGGGTATGCTCAGATAAAGTTTGAAAAAGTATATTTATATCCCTAACAAAATAATCTCCCGCAAGACCCTCCCTAACCCCAACGATTGTCCTTCAAAAGTCCCCAAAAACCCAACTCCCAATTCCCACCCCCCAAAAGTCTCTAAAAAAGGGGCAAGGGACACTATGGGTGGATGCTGGCAACTTTTTGGGCCAGGGCATCATGCTCCTGGCGGAGCAAGGCGTGCTCTACGCGGAGCCCCTCCAACTGGTTGGAAAAGTGGTGGAGCTCCTGCTGGAGGCGGGACATCTTCAGGGTACTGCGGCGCAGGCGTGCCTTCAATGCCTTGTAGGTGCAACGGCTGTGAGAGGAAGCTGTAGCTGTTGTCCTTGCTACTCGGCGGTGGCGTTTGGCTTTGGCAGCCCGGCTCAGTCTGGGTGGACCACTGTGCTGGGTGGCACTGGCAGCCCGTGGGGGAACGGAGGCCGATGCAGACGACGTAGTTGTTGTGGTCGACTGCACACTTTCTTCGTCCTCCAGGGCCACCAGCCGCCGATATTCGGCCACAGTGGCATCGATCCGCCGTTGCCGGGCCGCTCTAGCCAGCTCCTTCCTCCTTGTTCGTTTGGAAGGAGAACCTATATGAAGAAAGAAAGACATAGTCTGTAACCAATGCTCTTTAAGATTAACTCAATCATTCAGCAGAAATTTGTGTTGCACTACAACTAGCAACTTGCAAACGCATTACATAACTATTGAGGCCAGTATCTATATAACCTCACACTTCTTCATCCTTGCTCTAACATTAGTGGGAGTTTAAGGAACAAATTCTACGAGCACTATGGACTTCCATTGGAGTCGACTATGAAAGTACACCAGTCTTATTCTTCTTCTTGTCTCTTGTTTTGGAAAATTGGTACGTTATCTTCTGCAAGCCGGCATAATGGCAGCGCAGTAAACTTGCACCCGAGAAAAAGAGACGCACGCCATGAGGAGTGACCTAGACTTGCGTTGCGTTACTGTACCCGTCCAGTACATGCAGGTGGTGAAGCTCTTACTTTTCTATTACGGGTGGCACTGAGAATACTCTGTTACAACTCAAGGGCTACTGCTTAATTAATTTAACTTTCACCCTACAGTGGAAATGAGTACTAGAAATCGAAAATTGAAGAAGATAAATAATCTGATTATCTATCACTTCACATGGGATGTTTTGCTTATATATGGGATGACTTTAGGTGCTTTGCTTTTTATTGAGTGACCAGTGATACATCCACACATGAATGACTGAGTACTACTAAACTTATTAAGAGAGGTAGGGAGTGGCCACCGTAATAACCGGATCTATGCAGTGCTTGCAATACAAACTACTGCTACTATTGATGGTAGTATTTGGACAAAATTAAAAGTTCTTTTCCTTGCCTTTCCTACACTGGAACGGATGTGCGGGTGCAGTGTTACATGCTCTTCAAAGTTACACTTAGTTCATCCACTGACCGTCTACTCTCTCTAGATCATGGGTACTCACAAACTTTCTCTCAGGGGCTACATTTACAGTATAGTTTGGGGCCGAGGGCCGCACTGGTGGGGGCGGAGTCAGAGGGGGCGGGGCTAAAGCAAAACGATAACTTGTGACCATGAGGTTGCACACAGGTCCCTGCAGCAGATGCCCTCATCCACTGAGCCACCAGACCCAGCATTTACATACATCTCTCTCCCTCCTGCTCTCCCTCCTGCCCTCCCTCTCCATCTCTCTCTCCCTCCTGCCCTCCCTCTCCCTCCCCCTCTGTCATGTCACTGTGTGTGTGTCTATCTGTGTCAGCCTTCAGCCCGGGTTGAGACCGCTTCCTCAACGCGCACACACAGACAACAACACCAAAGTACTTAACAGGTCTTTAAAAGACCATTAACATATTATTGAGGCTTTGTTTGTTGTAGCGCCCCTGCTTCTCCACCCTGACAATCACTGCTTGCCCGGCCCCACAGAGCAGAGGCTTTGTTCTATTTCACCTCTTTGTGGCCTGCCTTGCATCTCCACTCTGCTCTGTGGGGGCCGGGGGAGCAGTGATTGTCAGAGTGGAGATGCAGGGGCGCTAACAGGTGAAATACAAAAAAGCCTCTGCTCTGTGGGGGCCGGGGGAGCAGTGATTGTCTGCAAGGTCTGCGCACCGCCAAGGAAGGCTTGCCGGGCCACCACCGGCCCGCGGGCCGTACTATGAGTACCCCTGCTCTAGATACACATATGCTATCTAAGAGTCAGATAGTAGCATGATCCAGGTATATGGACACATACAGTTTCTGTGTCACCCACCCAGGCTGTTGTCCTTCCACCCATCATTGCTTCATCATTCACCCAGCCATGCATCTCATATTCTTGCCTTCCCAGCTAGTCTTCAATCTCAATAAGTAAGGAATATATAAGAGCTTACCTCTGGCCGCCACCACCACTGTCTCAACTCTCACAGCCGCCGCCTCCTCCCCTGAAGAATCGCCCTCCGCCTCCGTGTCAGGCACCACCACCTCCACACTGGCCCCGCCACCAGATGTTCCACCTACAAAGTACATTTAAGAATGTTAGAATAAAGCACTCACTAGTCTTTGGTCTGGGAATGAAGACATGTGAAAACAATGTAATTTGTGACTGTCTACGTTAAAGTTAAAAAAAATGTCCCTTTTTCCAGGGAAGGTTGTCTTGCTGCACTTTTTGGCACAACTGATGAAGGCTGTTTTTTTAACACGCGCCATTTTTCTCCACACAGACAGAAGATGGACTTCTAACAACAAGAGCAAGTTGAAACGAGGTGAGAGCTCGGCTCGACCACAAGAAATGTCTTCAATTAATCGTCAGCACTAACCACTTTTCCATTATCAGTTAAACGTTTAGTTTTATTATGACTTCATTTTAATAAATGTGTTTACTTTTAATAAAGCTTTTAAACTTAAATACAATCTGTGTTTTTTGGTCCAGACTAGAGTGACTGAGCGAAAGGTTTTGCAATTTTTGCAAGCATGAGTCCAGATAGAACACTTCAAAAGACATTATGGACAATCCCAGAGGACTGCACTAAGTTGATAGAGCTATTGCTGACTAGAATCATGGGAGTTTCGCCAACCGTGCAATCTTAGTTAGCTACACAGACAGACTAATAAGAATAATCTAGTAATACCACAGGGAGTCATAGTAGAGGCAGGATAAGAATTTAGATACAGTCTACAAGAAGAGCAAAGACAATTTTGAAAAAAGTCAAATGAGGAACGCTAGGAAAAATAGGTACTAGTCTAAAATGAAAACTTACTGGGGCCAGCAGAGGAGCCCTCGCCTGCCCGATCCTGGCCCTGTTGAACAGCATCTGCCGCCTGCTGCTCCTGTGTCCTCCTCTCGCCCCTGGGGGGAGCTGACGTACAACATGAAAGAAAGAACAGAAAACATGGATGATTGTTGCTTGTCAATGTCAACCAAATCAAACATTTCAAAAGAACAATAACAAAATATTTCCGCGAAATTATATTGATTAGGGTTAGTTTTCATTTATTTGCGGACCTGTGACTTCGAAAGTCACGTAACTCACTAAACAAAGTACTGAAACGTTCACCTAGGACTGGCAGGCAGCAGTCCGCAGGCAAGACGCAAAGTGACAGACAAACTCCATTGTGATTTCAGTCAGATCAGTGACAACACTAACAGTTGCCTGCTACATTACCAGTCATTTAAATAGTCAAACTATCAATCCACCGCCACTATTTTTCTTATTGTCAGGGGTACAAAGGAAGGGGCAGATTTAAGCCCCTTGCGGCTCTTTTGCGCCGTTCTTGCGTGACTTTTGTGACGCAGCAGCTAAACAAAAAAGGGCGCCATGGTGCGGCGTATAATATTATAACAACGTGACGCATTTGGGAGATGCATCCCGTTATAAAGCCCTGCGCCATCAGGGGGCGTTCCGGCGCAAGGGAGGGCATTCCTGCGCTGGAACACATCCTAATAGTGGCTGAGGGAAATCTACAAAATTTCAATCAGTCACCTTTAGGACAATGATGCGTCACACAAACCCTGCACCTGCTTGAAGCAGACGTACGGCTTGACCCAGCATTGGGGAGATAGGGTACCCCAGAGCATTGCTGGAGCTGCGCCATCGTTGTGACGCAACTCCAGCAGTAAAGCTTCGGTGACGTTTTGGGCCCATGGTGCGCCGCATTGCAAATACGGCGCACCATGTTTGGTGGTGGTAGCGGGCCGCACAATTAATGGCGCATCCCTGCTACTTTGCAGGGATGCGACGGTAATTGCAATTCTGCCCCTTAGGGGCATACTTACTTACGCGTTCTGGCGCATCTCCAGAGATGCGCCAGATCAAATGCGTCACGCAAAACTACCCTTGCGACACGGCAGATGCGCCTCATTTACAATGCGGCACGCCCTGGCGCAAGGGTAGGCACTTGCGTGACGCATCTCGTCACGTAAGAGCGGCGCATCGCTGGAGTCACGTCGCCAACGCAATGCAACTCCAGTAATGCTCAGGGCCACCCAATACTTAACATGCTGTGTCAGTCCTTTAGCCTGCTTCGAGCAGACATAAGGAATTGAATTGACGTAGCAGCGTCGCAGAAGTGCCTGCGTTAAATCTTGTAGATTTCACGCAATTTTGCGAGGCGCACAGCCGCCGGACCGCCCACCCTGCGTACTAGGAACGCACCCATTGTGGTGCAGGCCCATGGCTTTATAACGTGACGCATCTCCCTAGATGCGTCATGCTGTAAATGACTCGCAGGGATGCGGCACGTTTACGCCACTGTTGCGTCACGCAAGGCAACGTAAACGTGGCGCAAGGGGCTTGTAAATGTAATCTGCCCCCTAGTGTCTAGCATTACGCAGTTCTGTAAAGTACACTCATACATAATAGTTACTCAGGCCAATGAGACCACGAAATAGAAAACAAATAAGCATAGTAGCAACGCCACTGAGAAGGAGAGCAGTGCACCTGAAATGCACAGAAGATTTTGAAATATAATTTAACTACAATGTAATCGTCATCAGCGGCATTATTGGCTTGCTCCAGGTAAAAAACAAATATTTGCAATACAACAACACAGAGCAGGAGAAAACATCATAGTAGTGAGTGATTAAATGGCTAATACTACTCACCAAGCCCGGGGATCTCCAAGCCGAGCTGGTCCAGCAGGTCGCGCTCGCGGTCCAGGAGGTCCGTCCAGCGATGGGTGACCTGGCTGTAGGTGCGCTGGACCCCGTAGAGGTGGGATATGGCCCAGCACACCTTCTCCCACCGCTTCCGGCGCTCCCGCATGTTGTAGCCGCCGGCCGCGATCCTGCCGCCTCCCGCGATGGTCCTGGGCAGGCGGCGCTGGACGAAGTAGACCAGCGCGCCCACTTCCTCCGGGCTGAATATCTCCCGTCGCGTCACCTGCTCCCCCCTCAATCTCCCGCATGCTGTCCTGGCACTGGGTCCAGCACTACTCCCCGCCGCCGCTGCGGCCCTCAAGTGCCTGGGCAGCTTCACGGCGCCTGGCTTGACCATGGTCTGGGCAGGTAAGGTAGGAAGAAGTAGAAAAAGAAGTAGAAAATTAAGAAAGAATAGGATAGGGAAGAAGAAAAGAAAAGAGTTTAAAAAAGTAGTTTAAAAGTAAAGAAAAATAGCAGAAAAGACAAAAATATACAGCTAGGAAAAGAGAGGGATAGATAAGAAGCAAAATCGTAAAAAAAAAACTGAAAACAAGCAAAGGATGGCAAAGATACCAAGAGGATTAAACACCATGCCCAGACACAGGAAATTAATGAAAAACAAGATGGCCGGCGCCCGTTCACGAGCGCGAAAGTAAGTTCGCGCGAGATTTTCCTCGCGATCTCGTGCGAACCTCTAGATTTCCTGCGCGATCTCGTGCGAACCTCTACTCGCAATGCGCTTACTGCGCGAGATTATACATAGCGGGCGGAAACGGAAATACGTCACGCAAACAAAATGGCCGCGCCCGTACTCGACCTTGGGGTAAATTTGCGTGTTGCGCTGCAAGCGGCTCGCGAATACTGCAAAAAAACTCGCGAAACAACAAGCCGCAAACAAATAAAATGCTCATTCGCACGAATTGGCGGCTTCCGCGGTCGGTTTCGCACGACGCTGCGCCCCGCGAATAGCGCGAAAAAACCGAAAAACGATTTCAGCAAAAGCAAAAGCAATGAGCAGGTGCAAAAGGTCAACCTCATGATTTGTAACGATTCTTTGTAGTGCTTCCTGAGGGGGCCCTCCAGAATTCGGTTGCCTGCTTGCAACTATTGTGTGACCCTGCTCTGACCTTAACTGTATGCCACAAAGGTCCTGATTTACAGCTAAAGGAGCAGACAAGCAGGTGCCAGGCTGGAACTTGAAATTCTTTCAGTGACACATTAATTAGCCCCTAATTCATTATTGTCAGTTGGGGCAGGGCAGGTGTTGTTAATAAACTAACCCCAAATTAATTCATGTCAGTTCAAGCAGGGCAGGTGGGCTTGCTTTCCCCCCCCATCTTCTACAGTGATGATGAACCAGAGGGTGGCATTGATGTAACAGAGGGTGGCATGGGTCACAGAGAGGGTGCCAGTGGTAAAACAGAGGGTGCTGGGAGGCTGTGATGATGAACCAGACGTAGAAACAACATAGTCGCGACCGTTGCGAGCCGACAAGTAAGTTCGCAATTGCGAACTAGTACCAAATCCTCGCGAACTGGCAGAAACAATTGCGAACACACAAAAAAAAAATCTGCAAATTCGCGGGAATTCGCGGATTTTGCGGATTGCGAGTTCGCAAATCCGCAAAATTCGCGAACGCGAGATCCGCAAAATTCGCCCATGCTTACAGTAAATGAACATGGGAGAATATCATAGACATTCATTTTTTGTCATTGTTACACACTAATCACAAAGAAATTCATTGGTCAAACAACTATTTTATACGGTCTCTTGTTTGGCCAAGATAGGGTTGATTTAGTGTTTTTGTAGAACCAGCGCGACACATTTCGGTGGGTTAAAATGATCCGACCACCTTCTTCAGGAAAAAGACTTGGTGTCTCCCACAACTTCAGATCGGAATTGGTGATGTGTTATCATTCAATCATCACTCTTGGGAACTGGCTCCTCAAGATCAAGTGCCACCCATCTATTTTTAGGGTATGTCCATCAAATTTGGGGCCCTCTCTCTGAGCCTTCAATGAAATGTAGTCTTCATATATATTCTGACTTTCTGTCACTCGAGTTCTTGGATTGAACAATCTCCAAATTATTAATCCCCCTTACTGTGGTTACATAGGTAGACTTCTTCAGGTTAAAATCAATGCCGGGACATGTTTGCCTCCAGCCTCACTTCGGTCGTCTTTCGTTTGTGTTTGTAAAAACCAGTTATGGTTATATGACATGTAAACAGTCTGAATGATTTATGACCCCAAATAAAGTTTGTGCTGGATACATGTTTTGAAACCATGTGATTAATAGAGCTGCGGCCAGATACTTCCAAACACATACAGAGTGTGTGATACAAACACATCAATTGCACATCACAAAAAGTCTCTTTTAGTCATTTGCTGTAAGCACGTATAGACCCTATTTCTTTGTCCAAAGGAATCACGTAGTATTTATCCAAAATCCAAGCTTTATTTCTTTTTAAGACACAGTTCTTGACAGCCATACAGAGTGTGTAGTGCTTCATTTAAAATGGGAGTGGCACGTGCACGTTTTATGGAGCTGGGCACCACGCTCTCTGAAGGACCATTGGCTGCCTTCTGCACCACGTTTCATTTTTTTCTGCAGCAGCTGGGGTCCCATTACAAGATGTATTTTCATCTGCTTCCAGTACAGAGTTTTTTTGATGGATATATAATTGCAGCTGTACTAGGCAATGTCTTTTCAGAATTTAAAAAGGGCTTCTTTGAGTATATACCCTTGCCTCTCTTTAAAGGAATGATCAAGCAGGTCGCATTTTTAGCTGCTCACCATATTTAAGAGGTAGTAATGAGGTCGAGCTGCTGACTATTTAATGTTTGAGGAGAGGGATTCTGTTGCAGACTTGGTTTGCTGTGATCCTGGGCAGGATTGTAACTCTATGGGGTTAGCCCCTCCCCTATGGACCTTACAGAGGCTTTGATAATACCCTCTTTTAGAGAGATTTTAGGTGTCTGTTTTTTATTTGTGATGCTTAATTTTAGGCCAGGAAGTTGGTTGGCCCCACAACATAGGACCCAGGTGTGTATTTAAAGGAGTTTTAGTTGTTTAATCCTTGTGATTTCTCTTACTGATAGCTTGCTTGCTGTTATGCTGTTATCACGGGGATGCATACTAGAAGTACACATCATTCTTCCCCTTCCTCTGAGAGAACCTAACATGGAGTCAACAACAGGGGCAAGGTTCAATGTCTCCTCCAGTTTCTGACAAGGATTTACAGGAGATGGTGCAGTTCCTGTCTTTGGCTTATAATCGCCACTGGAGGAAGAATTCCCCTTTTCATGGTTTTCCTCAATCCTCAGACAAGACTTGCTTGTCCAACTCTTCTCCATTGTTGGGACGGAAGAGTCCCTTGCATGGTGACAGACATGTACTCTCGCTCTGAGTGCCCCAGCTCCGACGATGTTTATATCCCACGTTCTGATTTTTTGCTCTCAGGGCAGACACAAATCATGCATGTGCACCATGTTGTAGGCCTGTCTCACAGATTGCAGTCTTGTTGGACCAGGAAGGGTGCCCCAGGTGCTTGCCTCATAGTGGTGAAGGAGTATTGCCTTTGCTAGGAGTTAAGTAGCACAAGCGTGGTGGTGGCAGCATACCATGTAGTGATCAGTAGAAGTGAACATGCCTATTTACCGGTGTCACTGGAGTGAAGCCTATAGATTCACTCATTTAAAGTTCCTCTGCTCCGTGCTTAACTCCCCCTTGGCCTACATCATGTTAGTATGTAGCGCTATACAGTGCGTGTGCTTTGTATGTATGGGCTGGTAGTAAGTGTGCCTGTGAATGGTACAATGTATGGAAATTGTGGGTTGCATTTTGGAGGACCCAGGGTTGACTGGAGGAGCATGAAAAGGTAGAGGAATCCTCTGAGACAGATTTGTGGATTGCTGTATTCCTGTGAGCTGGGTGAGACACACACTAGAGGAAGAAGAGCCAGGCTCTTCAAGTACACTTTAAAGGGTACTCTTTGATTTAGGGAGTAGTCACTGGAAAGGTGCCCAGGCACATCTCAGGAAAATGGGCCTGATAAGAGAATCATAAAGAGTAGGGCGGGTTCTCTAGCATAACCTTTTGATGCACATATCGCTGTGGCTGACATCCAGGTGTTAACCGCTAGTCCACTACAATGACCTGTGTTGTGGGGCTATCAGATTTTGAGTTGCTCCTTCCATGACAGACTGCTTTCTGGAGGAAGGGCAGGGCAGAGGAGTGAGCACTCAAAAGGAAGCAGATTCCCAACCTAAACTTCAAAGACTCAGTCTGTAAATGGACTATAAGGAGGGGAGCTCAAGGCCCCTCGATTGTTAACTGTAAAGCAGCCACGCAGGCTGTGTAAAGAGGAGAATTTCTGTAAGACTTATCCCTTAGACCAGAGCTGGAGGCTAAGGCCGGCGAGTCCACCAGCATGGTGAGGGGATATCACTCAGGAGCATCCATGATCACCTGCTCCTTGAGCCTAGAGCACCAGTGCCTGCCAGTCTGCCAAGACCAGTATGCCCTGTGAGAAATAGGAGAGCACTGGATGGAACAAGTCCAGTGAGGGAACTTTGTGAGTGAATCCCTCTAGCAAGGTGTGAGGAGACAGCTGCTGCACCGATTGGGTCATTGCTCGTGTGCAGGTTCAAGTTGGCAACCCTGTATGCCAGAGGGGGCCGCTGTGAAGTTTACAGTGATCAGCATCACTACCATGCCGATCGGACTGTAGCCCATCTGCGGACTGAAGTCAACGGCCTGGTATGCCAGGGGGGCTATTGTGAAGATAACTGCCATCCTGTCCAATTCGAAGACCCTGTATGCCAGGTGGGGCCATCGTAAAGATTAAGGCTGTGCCAATAGAGCTGTAACCCATGTGTGGAGGAAAGTCAGCAACCCATGTAAGCCATGTTGAGTCGCAGTGAAAATTCCTGTGTGCCGATCGGTAAGTAGCCTGTGCACTGAGGCTCTGCTTCTACCAGAAGTCATTTACATGTTGGGAGGTGGAAGTAGCTCAAAAGAACTGTCTGCTGAGAATGCCCTTCTCATATACCAAACTCTTTGGCTAGGAGCTGGAGGAAGTTCTGTGGAAAACTTCCAAGGGTCAATAGCATACGCAACCATTTCACCACAGAGATATTTGGGAATGTTGCAGGAAAAAGTCTGATCATTACAAAAAGAGGAAAATGGCTGTCTAGCAAAAAGAGAATTGGTTTCAGCCTAAAGGAACTCAGTACGGTTCCTCTTCTCGGCAGGCAGGTGGGAGAGGCAACACAAAACAGAGTTCCTTACTATGCCGGAACCTTCACTTGACCACTGGGAGGTCCTCTATGACTTTTACATCAGGTTTGCAATGACTCAATTTTATACAAGTGGCTCAAGCAGATTGTTTCTGAAGTTAACTTCATAGAGGTTCTTCCAGAATTTCCAGAGCTGCATTTTATGCAGACATCTTAGCCCCAGGACAAAATGAGGGAGAAGTTCCTATGGGACAGTATTTTCCTTCTCAGGTCAAGGGGGACATCCTTCCTGTCCCTTTAGAGGAGAGCGGTCTGGGATGCTACTCCAGAGTATTCCTTGTCCAGAAAGCTTCAGGAGATTTCAGAATGATTATGGACCTGAGATTCCTGAACCTGTACATTCCCACAACTCATGAACACACTGCAATAAGTCAACCCTCTCACCTCCTATGAGGATTTTCTTACAAAGATCGATCTGCAGAATATATATTTGTGTATCCCAAAAGCACTTCTCCAACAGATATTCCTCAGATTTGCTGTCAGGAATCATGACTGGCAGTTTTGGGTGTTACCTTTTGGGCTTAAGATCTCTCCTATAGGTTAACGAAGGTCCAGGATTTAGTCCTGGGTCTCCTTCATGCCCAAAGGTTATTGGTCCACCCTGGGCTTTAAGTGGGATTAAAAAACTGGGTGGTCTCTCAAAGGGGCGTGGCCAATGTAATTAAGGGCGTTGCTTAAAAACATGTACGCTAAACATCTGTGGTTAGCATAGGGAGTCGCCCAACTTGCATTTTGCTGTTTCTGTCGTTGCATCCAGTTATATGATACAAGAAGCTACATCATACCTACAACAAGTCAGGACTATTGGCTTTGTCAATGGTTGTTAGTTGCATAAGATAAATAGGCAGCAACTACGGCTGGTATATAATATTGAAAAAACTTTCACCTAAAGCCCTGGTGACACAACGACAATGTTGCTGCTTCTGAGTTTCAAAAAGAGAAGGGAAATCCAGGTAGAAAATGACTCTTTAAAGAATTTTCCTTCCCCTACAATGCTCACCTAGCATTACGTCATGCCGTAATTTCTCCACTAGTGAGAAGCGCACATCGATGTGCCTGCTGTTACTGCAGTCCGGGAAAAAACGGACCGTTGTGCCAGGGCACAAAACATAGGGGCATATTATCAAGGGGGTTTATCTCCGCTTTTTTGGCTTTAAAAGCCAAGAAAGCGGAGATAAAATTATCTCCCTATTACCAAGCTGTCGCTAACACCAGTTAGTGACAGCTAATAGGAGATAGCGACCATCTTGGGCCCCGCTTTGCATGTCAGTGATATTTATCACTAATGACATGCAA
Source organism: Lissotriton vulgaris (assembly GCF_964263255.1). Lineage (NCBI taxonomy): Eukaryota > Metazoa > Chordata > Amphibia > Caudata > Salamandridae > Lissotriton > Lissotriton vulgaris. The sequence goes on along the minus strand of NC_141685.1, from coordinate 959,892,404 downwards.
AGTGGGCGTGCCAAGATGTTAGCGACTGGAAACAGTCCCTAACATCGCTATCTCTTATTACCAACTTTTGGAGATATTCGCGCTAAGCGCGAATATCTCCAAAAGCTAACACCTGCCCTGAGCAGTTCTTAGCCATGGTATCCAATGGGAGGTGGATAACATGGCTAAGAGCATTTGCTCGATAATGCATGAATATCGCTGACTTTTCAGCGAGATTCATGCATTGCAGCCGTTTTTTATCGCATTTGCGATAAACCTTGCTAATAGCAAGGTTTATCTGCGATAAAAATCGCCGATGTGCGGCGATAATTTTTGTCTCTAAACAAGTTAGAGACAAAAATTATCGCTAGTTGTTGGTAATATGCCCCAGAATCCTTTAGAGACCCGTTTCGAGGTCCGCTTAAAAAAACTGCTGGTGCTCAGTACCAGTGAGATCCAGCCCACTTAAAGCCCTGAGTCCACCCATATTTGGATGTTCTGCTAATCCAACCTCCCTCTAACAGCTAGTCAATGAGGGCCACAGCATTAACAGTGAAGTGCTTTGATGTTCTAGCAGAAATCACACCTCAATCATTCTCAAAGGTTCAAATATACAGGGGCACTATTCAACACAATCCAGGGAATGGTTTTTACTTCCAGAGCCCAGGAAGGACAAACTCAGAGGCCTCTTACAGAGATTGTTAATGAGACCGGAAGCTTCAGCGAGAGAGTGGCTTTTTTTTTTAAGTTCAAATAACTTTTATTGAAAAGAATTCAAAGTGACTTACATACATTATACAAAATAACTTATACAAGTTTACCTTTCAAGCTCATTGTATACAAAATAAAAACAAGAGCAAAAATGAGACAGAAAAATGTAGAATAGATGAAATACACATGTCAGCTAGGTATAAAGCAGAAACACATGGAACTATTAGGGATTCTAGGGTGGTTTAGGAACCTCCTGCTGAGAGGGTTGAGGCAATGAACATCGTTTGGCACAGGCATCAATAAAAGTTGTAACAGGGGACCATAAGTCAGCACGCTTGACAGCCATACGGGGAGGGTATACAAAAGCAGTGTCCAACCTGTGATTATGGCAAACACTATACCACCAAGCCCTAAAGGACATTTTTGATAAGTCTTTCCAATTCACAGTAATTTGTTGAAAGGCAACCGCCAATAATAAGTCAATAATCTTGACGTTAAGAGGAGTATCATCTCAAATTGATGAAAGACTACCTAAAAATATGTGTGTAACAGAAAAAGGAAACTTATTATCAAAAATTAAGTTAATTTGAGACCATACTTGTTTCCAGAAGCAATGTACCTGTGAGCATTTGAATAACATATGGAGTAGGTCAGCATCAGGGGAAGAACATGTCCAACATGCACGTGGGGTAGACAGGAAGCGTTTAGATAAGGTGGCTGGAGTGAGTAGCAGTCTATTGTATACAAAGAATAATGTTTGGGTAATGTTTGCTGCTCTAGAGGGTGGATGTATGACGTTACAACGCATACTTTTACAACGCCTACCCGCACAACGCATATTTTACACCGCAACATCCATTACAATGCATACCATTACAACGCATGCCATTACAACGAATTCTTTGAAGCTACCTTTACAACGCATTCCACTACAACCCATACTACATTTACAACGCATACCATTACAACGCATAACATTACATTGCATGTAAGGTAAGTATTCGATAGTGTAGGGGTAAAAATTACTATTCTAACTCCAGGGGGTGCAACAGTAGGGTAAGTGTAGGGGTAAAAATTACTATTCTAACTCCAGGGGGTGCAACAGTAGAGTAAGTGTTGGATAGTGTAAGAGTACTATGTGTTGTAATGCTATGCATTGTAATGGTATGCGTTGTAATGACTGTGTTGTAATGACATGCGTTGTAGTGGTGTGCATTGTAGTGTCATGCGTTGTAATGGTTGCGTTGTAAATGCATGCGTTGTAATGGATGTTGCATTGTAAAAGTTTTGTTGTAATGGTAGAGCGTTGTAAAAGTTGTGTTGTAAAGGTTGTTTCCCCTAGAGGCCTTACGTAGTTTAGTCCATATGCCATTCCACAGTGATAATGGCCAACATGTAGTAAGGACATGTTCCCAAGCTTCTTCTGTTTTTGTCTTCAATCTATTGATATTATTACCTTGTAGGTGCTTGTAGATAATAGAGGCTTTGGGTGTGGTCAGTAATAAGGTCTGAATGTCAGTAGAGGGTTGTGAATGTACAGAAGCGTTAAGTGTAGTGGGGAAGAGGGAAAGGGAATCTAGCACAGTAGTTCTAAGTAAATTATATTTAGCGATAAATGAGGTAGGTAAATTAAATGCCTGCTTAAGCGTATCAAAAGGAATAAACTGCGAGTCTGAAAATAATTGGTAGATTCATATTAAGCCTCTTTTCATCCAGGTCTTCCAGTAAAAGGGTTTGTTGCGGATCAATAAATTCTTGTTATGCCAAATGGTTGAGTTTAAGAGGGACTGTTTTGATTCATGAATATAGTGTGAAGGTGTCTCGAGTAGATTGGAAGTATGCTTCATAATGGGAGTTGAGATGGACTGTGGTTTGCGGGAAAAGGAAAGATATTCACAGAATGAGTAAGGTGTTATAAAAAGGCGTTCCACTGACGTTCATAAAGGGCAATCGTCTATGGAGTCAAGCAACCATAAAGAGGACTGACGCAATCGGAAAGCTTTCTGGTAGACATGGAAATCTGTGAAATTAACTCCTCCTTCCGATTTTGGACAGATTAACTTGAGCAGGGACATTCTAGGATTTTTGTTACCCCAAAAAAAGGGGGACAGAATGGAGTTGACTTTTTAAAGTAATTTAGTTGTGATTGGAACTGGGATATTGGAGATGGTGTATAAAACTATGGGCGATAACATCATCTTTATGGTGTCCAAACGACCCCACCAAGACAAAAAAAGAGGGTGCCACTTGGCAGTTAAATCTGAAATCTTTTGAATACACTTATTCATACATAAGGTTACTGTTTCTGAAATTGAAGATGTAAAGTGTAGACCTAGATATTTGATGTTATTCGGACTCCACTTAAAATGGAAGGTTTGGAATTCAAAAGTAAAAGTATATTTTGTTAAAGGCAGTATTTTGCATTTGTCACTATTCAACTTGTAACCCAAAATAGAAGAGTACATTGCCACCTTTACCAAAAAGGCAGGGATTGATACTTCTGGCTTAGATATGAAAAGCAGAATACCGTCAGCATAAGCTGCAACTTTGATATGAGTGTTTGGGGCTTGAAACCCGTAGATGTTGGGATTTTGGCATAATTTGGATAGAAATGGCTCAAGGGCCAAATTAAAAAGGAAAGGAGGGAGGGGGAAACCTTGACGTACTCCACTGCCCAAATTAAAAAAGGGGGATATTAAACCGTTAGTGCAAATTGCTGCACGAGGATTAGAGTATAAGAGAGATATTAAATTTATAAAATTTGGGTCAAATCCAAACAATTTTAAAGTATAAAATAAATATTTCCATTCAACTCTATCAAAAGCTTTTTCAGCGTCTAGCGCTATTGTCGCCAAAGAATAATCAAAATGGGATTATTTAGATAAAATGTCGAAAAAGAGTCGAGTGTTATCAGAAATGACTCAACCCTTGACGAAGTTAGATTGTTCTTTCCCTAGTAAATTCAGTAAGTATGGGTCTAGACGCATGGCTAAGGCTTTGGAGAAGATTTTATAGTCGATAGACAAGTGAAATGGGTCTATAATATTTGCAGTGCTTGGAGTCCTTACCTTCCTTAGGGATAAGGCAAATGTGAGCCTCTGAGAAAGAACCAGAGGAATTATGAGAGGAGAGGAAAAAACTAATGAGGGAATGTAGCTTAGGAAGTAAGAACTTAGAAAAATGAGAGTAAAACTCGACCGTGAAGCCATCTGGACCGTGGCCTTTGTCTTTTGTAAGATTTTGGAGAGCATTAAATAATTCCTGCTGAGAGAGGTCAGATTCTAATTGAACTAAATTTGAAGGTATATGCTGTGGTTTTTGGATGTCAGAAAAAAATTGTGCTAATGAGTGATCCGTAGGTTTAGTTTCTGAAGAGTATAAGGATTTATAAAAAATGGAAAATCCATTTAATATGTCAGCATCTTTAAATTTTAGGACTGAATTTTCGTCAAAGGCAGAATCAATATTTAATTTGTTTTGGCGTACCTTTAGATAGTTAGCTAATATTTTCCCAGCTTTATTTTTACCCCCATAGAATTTAGCAATGGAGTTCAGCAAGTACAACGAAGCGTCATCCGTTGACTTTTTATTAAATTCCAATTTAGCTTTGAGAAGGGCTTTTAAGCAATCCTCTGAATTAGAGTATAATATGAATGTTCAAGTGCCTTGATATCTTGGAGAAGATCTGATGTAACCTTACGCGCAATTTTCCGTTTCTTTGCCACATAACGTATAATAAAATCTCTTGCTGATGCTTTTAAATGCATCCCAAATAATCACAGGTGATAGAGAGTCAGTATGATTTCTCTGAAGTAATCAGTGAAGAAGGAAATGAATGATGCTGAAAATGTAGGATCTAAGAGGAGAGCATTGTTAAAACGCCGTCTTCTAGGAGCAATGTTCTTGGGTAATATATCAAAACCTATGGAGACGGGCGCGTGGTCTGATAAAAGAATGGGGCAAATGTCTGCAAATGTGAGGGATTGTGAAATGTTATGGGAAACAAAAATATAGTCAATTCTTGATTGGGTGTGATGTGTCGAGGAATAAAAAGAGTATTCTCTAGTGGTTGTATTGCATAAGCGCCAGGCATCAAGTCATTTATGCTGAGAAAAAGTGTGACTAAATGATTTTTGTACCCTATTGGGAATGAAAGGGACTTTAGAATTCCTGTCTACAAAAGGATATAATACTTGATTACAGTCCCCAGCCAAAATAAAATTATCCTCGATGCAACTAGATATGCGTGCAGATAAAGCAGGCCAAAAGGAAGTTTCTCCACCTGTAGGTTCATAGATATTAAGGAGGGATATTGGAACACCTTTCAGCGATAATCTGACAATAAGCCATCTACCTTCCACATCTATTGCTTGTGACAATAACATGACTGGAAGAGATTTGCGACATAATATTGCAACTCCATTTTGTTTACCGTCCCCAGGAAAAAAGTAAACCTCACCCACCCAACCTCTTTTTAATTTCATAGATTCAATTTCCGTAAGATGAGTCTCTTGTAAGAAGACAACGTCAGCATTTAACTTAGCTAAATGTGTTAGAATTCTCTGCCTGTTAATAGGAGAGTTTAATCCCTCATGTTGCAAGAAACCAACTTAGGTGACATTACATATGAGAACAAGGTACAGATAACGCTCCAAAATTATAGTCTGATTCAATACAATGGAATGAGCAACAATAAAAGAATTCAAACTTGTAATATAAAAGTCTAAAACCGTATATAAACATTTCATTGTATGAGAAGGAAGAGAATAAAGTTGTCAGGTCCCAGCTGTTGGTGGAGAGTTCGGCATCAAGGGTTCGTTTTAAGATCAGGACAGGTTCCAATCACACGCATCCTGTCTGTCTTTGGAGGCGACTTGTAGCGCAATTCAGATGTAAAGATACACTTCCTGATTGTGCCACTGACTAGTTGCCTTACGCTCTAGTCTTTCGTGGCGGCCATTTTGTGCGCTCGAGCCGTTTTCTCTGCGCACTTCAACAGTCAAATTCCTGTGAGTAAGACGCTTCTGTTTTAGCGCGTCTTTTCGAAGTTTCCTAGTTTCCGATATTCAGGTCCCCAGCCTTCCCGGTCCCTTCCCTTCTCTAGCGCTAGACTTTTCAGTCTTTAGTGCTTCCGTTCCAGTTCCGGAATTTCCTCAGCAGTGGCGCTGCACCTTGCCTCCTCTCTTGGTAGGACTCCTCTCGTGCTTGTGTGTAAAAGTCTACTGGAGCGAGGTAAGAGCCTAACGCTGTTCCAATTCTAAAGCCAATACTTACCTGTGAACTGTCATGTCGAGTGAATCCCATTCACTCCAACGTTGTAGCTGAACTCTATTTCATTTGGACCGGTTGGGGCTTCATTAGAGAAAGACTCGACATCCTAGTGAATCAGACTTTTGAACTATTTAGACAAAAACTCACTTGCTTGAGTTACAGACTCATTTGTGGATTATTTCAAGCGGCTATCTCCAATCATCCTTCCTGTGCCTTGATGACTTCAAGTATAGTAGGGTATATTCTGATATGCATATTGGTTATACAGTATTATACCAACTGAGAACCTGCAGCAAAGTTTAATTCTTCAAGTTCAGCTCGAATCCCACTCAAAGACTTATGAAAAGCTACCTACCTGGGTTTCCAAGTTTCAAACCTACATATTTATCTACAAGAGAGGGGCTAAAGTCCGCACACATTCAGGTACTTAAAGGTAGAGAATAAATTGAGGGAGATAAGAGAAGGTGCCAGAATATAGTGGGGAACTGTAGTAATGTTTTGCTTATTTTTGCAGGAGATGATCTTCCTGAAAGAAGAGTAGAAGATTTATGTGTGAGGCAGTCTCTCTGTTTGTTATCCACTTCCCCTTTCCCTTTCATTCCTGGGCTCAGAGTTCTCTGGGTACAGGGGTGTAGGGGAGTTGGGAAATTCTCACCATTAGCGAGAACCTTCTGGCCATCTGCTTCCACGGAGTCAAAGGAATTCAGGTACGCTTTCTGACAGATTGAAGTGCCAAGAACATTTCTCTCCGTCTGGGCAGAATGGCAGAGGGTTTAGATGTTAAGGCTTTGGCAACCATTCTAGAGGATTTGCAAAAGCAGCTTAGTGAAACCAGGGAAGAGGTTAGGAAATCCAATCAGGAGGCTAGTTACCTTAGGCAGCGGGTAGAGGAACTTTCTGTGAGTCCCAGTCCAAATTTCGGAGGGTTAAAGGCTCCTACCTTTGCTCCTACCTCTACGTCATCATCAGCGTTAACTACGCAAGTGGTCCATGCAATGTCCCCAACTATTCCGTTGGCCCCTCCCGAAAGATTTCAGGGAGATCCTCATAAGGCGCAGATCTTTTTAACCCAGTGCTCCCTGCATTTCCTCTGCAAGCCCATTTTATTCAAAGAGGATCAGTCCAAAGTGGCGTTTGTGCTGTCCTATCTTAGTGGTGATGCTGCAGCGTGGTCATTGCCTTTGGTCTCCTCTAATGATCCGGTGTTGTATAAATTTGAAGATTTTAAAGCAGAGTTTCTTCGAATCTTTGATCGTCGCACAATTTCTCAGACCACGGATAACGAGCTTTTGGATCTAAAACAGGGAAACAGAGAACTAGTTGCTTATCTGGCACAATACAACAAGCTAATCGTGGAAACTAATTGGCCTGCAGCAAAAAGAGCGGCAATTTTCTATAGAGGCCTAAGGGACGAGTTAAAGGATGGGTTGTCCCAAATTCCAAGAAGACCTACTGATGTCTCTGAGTTAATCGACTTGGTCCTCCAAATTGATCAAAGGCAAGCGGAACGTCGGAGTGAGAAACGAAGAGATGTCAAACCCTTTCCACCACGTTTTGATCGAGTTCGTTCAGAGCCAGTTAAGAGTAGTGAAGTTCATACCAGTGAGGAACCCATGCAGATTGGTGCGGTTCGTGGTCCATTGTCTCAGGAGGAGAGAGAAAAGCGGCGCTTAGGAAAATTATGCATGTATTGTGGGCAGCCTGGTCACTTTGTCAGAGAATGTCCGAAGAAACCAAAGACCACTTCATGGGTAAAAGACAAGCTCCACCAGTAGACGGAGTTGCACTGGTGGGAGCAGCCCCTGAGACAACTCCCAAGACTCAGCTACTAGCTAATGAAGGACAGGCTGTAGCTCCACATTTGATCTTGTCATGCACAGTATGGTTCGGTAAGGGTCGGAGTGAAAGGGTGTCTATAATGCTGGATTCCGGAGCCACTGGAAACTTTTGTGATCTCCAATTTGCCAAAATGGTGGGGATTCAGTTTGAAAAGAAACCAAAGCCAGAACCGGTGCGAGCAGTGGATGGAACTGAGTTATCTTCAGGCCCAATAGTTTTTGACACTGAGGTTATTACTGTCGTTGGTCCAGAGGAACATCGGAGTTTTGTTAACTTTAACCTCATTGACGCTCCTCAGTTTCAAATGATTTTGGGGTTGCCTTGGCTTACTGAACATAACCCTAGGATCGATTGGGCAAAACGTACCGTTGAGATGACTTCTAAATTTTGTACTGAACACTGTTTCCATGCGTCGGTAGAGACCTCTCCTTCTACAATGTCCGCCCATTTGGCAAATCAAATGCCCATGGTTTGTGTTGTGGAAGCTCCAGAAATTCCTGAAGCCTATCTTGATTTGAAGGAGGTCTTCAACGAAAAAGAAGCCAAAAAGTTACCTCCTCATCGGGAATATGATTGTCGTATCGAGTTGGAGCCTGGAGCCACCTTACCGTGTAGTCGCATCTATGCACTTTCGGAACCAGAGAACCAGCATCTTAAAGAATATATTGAACAGAATTTAGAGAGTGGTTTCATCCGACCCTCTCAATCGCCAGTCTCTTCCCCTCTCTTTTTTATTCCCAAGAAGGATGGGACCCTGAGGACTTGCATAGACTATCGTGCGTTAAACTTGGTCACCAAAAAGAACCGATATCCATTGCCTCTCATTTCAGAACTCTTGGATCAAGTTAAGAGTGCAAGAATCTACACCAAGCTGGATTTGAGGGGAGCATACCATTTGGTGCGAATGGCGGAGGGTGAGGAATGGAAGACGGCATTTCGCACTCGATTTGGTCTGTTTGAGTATCAGGTCATGCCTTTTGGGTTATGCAACGCACCAGCAGCCTTTCAGCATTTTGTAAATGACCTTCTAAGAGAATTTCTGGATCGTTTTGCCGTTGTCTATATTGATGACATCCTCATTTTTTCAAACAACATGGAAGAACATGTCCGCCATGTTCGTGTCATTTTAGAACGCCTGCTCCAGAACCAGCTGTATGTGAAATTGGAGAAATGCGTGTTCCATTCAGCCAAGGTGGAATTCTTGGGCTTCATCCTTTCCTCCGAAGGTGTCAACATGGATCATTCTAAACTGGAAGCCATAAGGTCCTGGCCTGCTCCCCGCTCCATCAAGGAAATACAGAGTTTTTTGGGATTCGCCAATTTTTATCGGCGATTTATTCAGAATTTCTCTGAAAAGGTCAGACCTATTACTCGACTTTTAAAGAAAAATGAGCGTTTTGTTTGGGGAAAAGAGTCTGAAGAGGCGTTTCAACAGTTAAAGGAAGCTTTTGTATCTGCACCCATCTTGCAACATCCTGATTTGAAAGAACCTTTTTATGTGGAAGCGGACGCTTCCAATTTTGCCATTGGAGGTATCCTGTCTCAGCGACTGAAACAGACGGGACAATTACATCCTGTGGCCTATCATTCCCGGAAGCTTGCGGCTGCTGAAATAAATTATCCCATTTCCGACAAAGAACTTTTGGCAGTCAAAGAAGCTTTTAAGGTTTGGAGGCATTATCTGCTTGGAGCTCAACATGTCATCACTGTGTTCACAGATCATCGCAATTTGCAGTTCTTAAAGTCAGTCAGAACACTCTCCCCTCGCCAGTTGAGATGGTCCCTTTTCTTCGCGGACTATGACTTTGTTTTGACTTACAAGCCTGGGTCGGCTAATGGAAAAGCTGACGCCCTTTCTCGGCTGAGTCTGGGAGATGTGACGGACAAGAAGGAGGAAGGTTACATCATTCCCCAGAATAAGATTGTAGCAGCTATTGTGGAGGATGAGCTGGAAAAGCAGGTTCGAGAAGCCTTCCAAGGAAAAGAATTCACAGATTGGACTTCCGAAGGTCCAGAGAGAGTACTAAAGGATGGGAAACCATACTTTCAAGGGAAACTGTTTGTTCCAGTTGAAGAATTACAGTCATTAATCATCCAGCAGTGTCATGATCATCCTTTGGCTGGTCATAAAGGAGCTGTCAAGACGTTGGAACTGGTGAAGAGGATGTATTTTTGGCCAGGCATGGAAGCACAGGTTAGGCAGCACATCGCCACTTGTGAACAGTGTATAAAGGGGAAGAGTTCTAGACAGCCACCCCAAGGGTTACTTAGGCCTTTGCCCGTAGCACCATCTCCTTGGCATACCATTTCCATGGATTTTATTGTAGATCTACCCTCCAGTCAAGGTTATTCGGTAATTTGGGTGGTGGTTGACCAGTTCACTAAAATGAGTCATTTTGTTCCCCTAAAAAATCTTCCGACAGCTTCTCAATTGGCAGACTTGTTGGTTCAACATATTGTGCGGCTGCACGGAATCCCTAAGATTGTGATCTCTGATCGAGGTGCTCAGTTTGTCTCTCGATTTTGGAGATCTTTCTTGAAAGGCTTGGGGGTGGATTCTCGTCTGTCCACCAGCTTTCATCCAGAGACGGATGGACAGACGGAGAGGGTGAACCAAGATTTGGAGCAGTACCTCCGTTTGTATTTGATGGATCAAGAGGGAGAATGGCCCTCTCTATTGAGTACTGCAGAGTTTGCTTACAATAACTCAGTCCATTCTGCCACGGGATACTCTCCATTTTTCCTTAATTCAGGTAGACATCCGAATATGTTAGTGGGTGGAATGGAAGTAGACGTCCCCGCAGCTGAAGAGGTAATCCAAGATTTGCATAAGGCCTTTCAGTCAGCATCTGAGAATCTGGTTAAGGCAAAACAGAGTTATAAGAAGCAGGCAGACAAGAAGCGTAGGGAGAGTCCAGAATTTGAGGCAGGGGATTTGGTGTGGGTTTCCACTCGCTATATGCGATTGAAGGGGAACAGAAAATTTCAGCCTCGGTTTGTGGGTCCCTATCCAGTGGTGAACATGGTCAATCCTGTTAGTGTTAGGTTGGCTCTTCCCAAATCTATGAAGATTCACCCCACCTTCCATGTTTCCTTGATTAAACGTAATCCACCAAACTTTCAACGTTCCCAGCCACCTGCTTCAGTGCAAGTCCAATCTGCAGAGGAGTTTGAGGTTAAGAGAATTTTGGACTCTAAATTGAGAAGAAACACTTTGTTCTACCTGGTAGATTGGAAGGGTTTCGGTCCTGAAGATCGTTCATGGGAACCAAGCAAGAATGTTCACGCCCCGCGGCTGGTAGCTGAATTTCACAAGACATATCCTCAAAAGCCTAGAGAGGGGGCTTTGGTGGGGGGTACTGTCAGGTCCCAGCTGTTGGTGGAGAGTTCGGCATCAAGGGTTCGTTTTAAGATCAGGACAGGTTCCAATCACACGCATCCTGTCTGTCTTTGGAGGCGACTTGTAGCGCAATTCAGATGTAAAGATACACTTCCTGATTGTGCCACTGACTAGTTGCCTTACGCTCTAGTCTTTCGTGGCGGCCATTTTGTGCGCTCGAGCCGTTTTCTCTGCGCACTTCAACAGTCAAATTCCTGTGAGTAAGACGCTTCTGTTTTAGCGCGTCTTTTCGAAGTTTCCTAGTTTCCGATATTCAGGTCCCCAGCCTTCCCGGTCCCTTCCCTTCTCTAGCGCTAGACTTTTCAGTCTTTAGTGCTTCCGTTCCAGTTCCGGAATTTCCTCAGCAGTGGCGCTGCACCTTGCCTCCTCTCTTGGTAGGACTCCTCTCGTGCTTGTGTGTAAAAGTCTACTGGAGCGAGGTAAGAGCCTAACGCTGTTCCAATTCTAAAGCCAATACTTACCTGTGAACTGTCATGTCGAGTGAATCCCATTCACTCCAACGTTGTAGCTGAACTCTATTTCATTTGGACCGGTTGGGGCTTCATTAGAGAAAGACTCGACATCCTAGTGAATCAGACTTTTGAACTATTTAGACAAAAACTCACTTGCTTGAGTTACAGACTCATTTGTGGATTATTTCAAGCGGCTATCTCCAATCATCCTTCCTGTGCCTTGATGACTTCAAGTATAGTAGGGTATATTCTGATATGCATATTGGTTATACAGTATTATACCAACTGAGAACCTGCAGCAAAGTTTAATTCTTCAAGTTCAGCTCGAATCCCACTCAAAGACTTATGAAAAGCTACCTACCTGGGTTTCCAAGTTTCAAACCTACATATTTATCTACAAGAGAGGGGCTAAAGTCCGCACACATTCAGGTACTTAAAGGTAGAGAATAAATTGAGGGAGATAAGAGAAGGTGCCAGAATATAGTGGGGAACTGTAGTAATGTTTTGCTTATTTTTGCAGGAGATGATCTTCCTGAAAGAAGAGTAGAAGATTTATGTGTGAGGCAGTCTCTCTGTTTGTTATCCACTTCCCCTTTCCCTTTCATTCCTGGGCTCAGAGTTCTCTGGGTACAGGGGTGTAGGGGAGTTGGGAAATTCTCACCATTAGCGAGAACCTTCTGGCCATCTGCTTCCACGGAGTCAAAGGAATTCAGGTACGCTTTCTGACAAAAGTAGGAAAAGTAAACTGAGCTTAGAGTAATGCAAATAGTAGAAGATACATAAACATAGCCAAAAGAATAGAAAAAGGGAAGTCACAAGGGAAAAAGCTGGATAATTAAAGAAAGAGATAAAAGGATGTAATGCAAAACATAAAACAAGAAACACAACGTACGAATAAATAACATACCTACATAAAAGAAGACTCAGGGAGAAACGTGAGGGAGATGGAACCACATGGAGTAGGCGACACATCTAGGGTCAGCGAAACAGGAGGATCCAGAAGAGACCACGCTACAGGAATAGGAAATCTGTAAGGGCGAGGGAAAACAAGGGTTAGGTTAAATATTGATACATTGAGTTTTGATGTATTTTGAGATAAACAGAGATATGTACATCAATAGTATAATAATAAACTAGGCTGATTGAGCCAACATTATAGAATGCATAAAAAACAGAGGATAGCAATTAAAGGAAGGCAAAAGAACAAAGAGAGCACAGCAAACCAATAAACCAAACAAAATTCAGGATGAGGAGGAAAAACAAGAAGCCAAGTCAAGACAAAATAAGGAGACAATGTAAGTGTACAGCTGCATATCGGAAAAATTAGAATCTGAGCAACTAAGAATAATGTAAACAAAACAGTGAATGGATAATAGAACAAGGAAGAGGAGAAACATTTAACCCACAAGGGGTTAGGGATTGTATAAATTCAAGAAGTAGACAAGTTCAAACATTATCCGATGATGAAGGCCGTTGAGTGTCCATAGCAGCCGGGTTGCATGAATTAATAACATTTTGTAGCCTTACTGGATCTTCGTAAGTTGTTGTTCTATTATTATACGTAACCTTAAAAAGGCAAGGGTGGAAAAGGCCATAACCGGCACCTAGTGAACGGAGAGCTGGCCTCAGATTGAGAAATGCTTTTCGTCTGGCAGCAGTAGCCTTGGCGTAGTCCTGTGCGAAAAACAAAGTTGAGCCAGACCAGGTAATACGTTGAGCCGATGTGTCCGCAGATAGCACCAACAGCAGGTCCGTGTATTCCAGAAAGTATAAAATTACTCCTCTAGGTCTGTGTGATGAAGACATGTAAGAGGATGGACGACCTAGTCTATGTGCCCTTTGATTGTTAAGTGAAGTACCTTCCGCCATGTGCAACACAATGGGCAGAAAGGAAGTGAAGAATGCAAGGGGGTCTGACCCCTCAACTCCCTCCTGTAGACCATAAATACGTAGATTATTTCTCCTGCTATGATTTTCAAGGTCTTCGATGTGCTTCTGGAGCGTTGACACTTGAGATTGGAGCTGGGAGACGTTCGCACTTGTAGCACTAAAGGTGGAAATGCTTTGTTCGCCAACAGTAACTCTTGTGTCGAGTTGGGACCAGTTATCCGTAAGGATCTGTAGCTTAGAGTTGGTTTCCTCCACGAAGGGCCGAAGAGCTCTGATCTAATCCAACAACATCTCCAAAGAAGCCGGAGAAGCTGATTTAGGAGGAGAGGGAGGATTCTGCTTTAGGCGCTTGGTGAGTGCTTTCCCCGATGGCGAAGGTAGGGATTCCATGTTGAGTTCCAGAGAGTTTGGTGCAGACTTCTGAGAATCCTCCAAATTTAGAGTAAGCGGAGAAAAACTTAGAATTTTTAATGAAGGCATGATTTTGTTGTGTTGGTTTAGAAGTAGTACCCTTCGTTCTTCCCATAGAGGTACCAGCACAACCGTCGAACAGCAGTAGGCGCAAAAATTGTCTCTATGTGGGTAGGGAAGGCTAAGGAAGGTAAATGCATAAGAAACTGCTGAAAATAGTATTATATCATGCAAAGCATATCCAAAGCTTTAAATGAATCACAAGCTCAAGGAAAAGGTGCTTAGAGTAAAAAAGATAATGCATACAGCATATATATTGAGGGTTAATAAAGCATATGAGAGGTGTGATATTCAAAAAGTTCCATTGTCCATAATTAGGTGTTCTGCGAGGAACCGAGGAGAGACTCAAAATGGCCCCCAGAGATGACTGTCAGTCGAAAAGAATGCTGAAGAGAAATCTATATGGAGCCAAAATGCCACATTGCAGCTGCAGGGAGTGCTCGCACGTTAATGCATACGAGAAAGCAATCAAAAAGTCAAAGGCTGCATGCGAGTGACAGAGAAGTGGCAGTGCGGCAATGTTTCCCGGTTCCGAGAGTCACAAAATGGCGGCCGCGAAGTACAAGACACTCACTTGTAAAATAAAAGCATTTCCGCCGCATTTAAAAGAGCGCTGGGGGGCTCACTTCAGTCCATAACTCTTCCGACATCCCGCGTTGATTCTGGTTTCGCCTGACAATGTCGTTAAGCTCGGTAATGCCTGGACCCACCGGAGCACCTCCCCTAGACGCCACCATCCACCGCGGGTGCCAAACCACGCCCCCGAGAGAGTGGCTTTGAGCCCAGGCAAATAGAGTAATTCACAATTATTTCCCCAGGTATTAGCTTATCTAATGTTATACTCATGCCTTTCTTCCTTTACAGGCAGCGACTCTGAGCATCATTCCCTGGGCACAGTTCCACTTGGGCCCTGTGGTGCATCACATTTTGAATCACTGCTTACCTCTCTAAGAGAATTATGAGGATCCGATTCCTGTAATTCTTAATCTGGCAGTGTCTTCCATGGTGAATGACGCCAACAGCTTTGAACAGAAGGGCTCTTTGCTTGCTCAATTCAATGGTCTTAACAACTAGCGCCAGCAGCAGAGGTTGGGGATGAGTGTAAGCAGACCAAATAGTTCAGGCTGTCTGATCCTGCAGCTGGAGGGAATTAATGGCTGTCTTGAGAGCAATACAGGCTTTTGTGCATTTAGAGCATTATTTACATTTTCCCATAGACACAGATAGGATAAAACAATTTGATACATTTGGACCCTAGGTGGTACAATAAGGTAACAATGTCTTATTTGAACCCTCAATTCGTCATGGGTTTCGCCTCCCTGAACCTGATAGTTCAGAAGATTTTTATCTAGGCTGAATACATTTTACTGGACCTCAGAGCTATTTACATCAACGGATCCCTGAACTCGAGAGACGGATGATCTCAGAAGAACATTTCCAAGCACCAAGGACTTTATCCACAGCCCCTTACAATTTTGGAAATTTACAGGTGATGGAGAGTTCTTATAAATTACCGATTTGCAAAATACCAGAATTATCATCTCCCACAATTCCTGTTGAGATACCAGCATCAGCGACCTGCCTTTGGCTGGATGGGCTTCTTTGTGTCTTTACCCCATTTCACTGATCGGGAGCATCCTGGCAAGAATCCAGAAAGAGTAGCCAGAAATGATCTTGGTTCTTTCCTTCTGGGAAAGGTGATGCTGTTTTCCTCTCCTGAGGATTCTGGCATTTGAGCAAAAATTGATTAGTTGTATCCTTCTCCCTATTGATCCCCCTAATACCTTAATACTCCTTGGCCCACCTAAGGCTGTTGATCTGGAGATTATGAGGGTAGGGTTTTTGCATAAGGGGCTCTCACTCTGTCTATGTCCAGATCTTTACAGGTTTCTATAGGAGAATCCACTAATAAGGCTTATGGCCGACACTGGGTTTCTTTTGATTCATGGTGTAGAGAGATCTTTATCTCCAGTTAATAATTCAGCTTCCAATATTTTATGGTTTTTAAAGGAGAGATTGGATAATGGGTTATCTAAAACCACCCTTAGACAACAGTGAACTGCAATAAGGGAGTTCAACACTGCTTGGAATGAGTTGTTCTCAGTTGAGCCTTTATGTCAAAGCGTTTTAGAGTCTTTGGTCTCTAACGACCCAAGATTCAAAACCCCTTTCCAGCTTGGGATCTTCCTTTGGTCTTATCCTTTCATCAGAGGACCCCATTTGAACTCCTGGAGTCATCATCTGAGAAATGTCTTACTTTTAAGACCTTCTCTCCTATGCCAAGGCCGTGGGGGCGTCAGGTGCAGGGGTGTCTTGAGGCGTTGGCCCTTCTTACCAGCTCTGGTTGCGGTCGGGGGAACCCTTCAGGTTGGGGCTGCTGGTGTTGGCCAGAAGCTAGAGGTAGGTTAGGGTACACCTGATCCCAGGTCAGCATTGGCCCAATCACTTCAGCTAGGTGATTAAGTAGGTGAGCTGGGTTCTCTAGTATGCCGACAACCTAGGTCCCAGATTTCTTTCTAAGATTAATATTGACCTTCAAAGGAATCAGGAGATTATCGTCCCTCCCCTAACTCCAGATGGGACCAGTGAGGCCCCTTTAGGTTGTCTCCTGAGTGTAGTCAGGGAAGTCAGAGTTTATGTAAAGAGCGAGCCGAGTGTAAGTTCTCAGATGCTCTGTTTGTTAATTCCGGTCCAGTTAAAAAAGGGGAGAAGCCTTTTTCTTCCACTCTAGCAAAGTGGATAATAACAGTAATCTCCTCAGTTTATCAGGATTGTGGAAGGGACGATCCCCACACAATACAAGCTCATTTCACCAGGGGAATGGCATCACCCTGGCCAAATGGGCGGGGGATTTTCATTAGGGAAATCTGTAAGGCTGCAATCTGCATTTCCCTGCATAGGCATCACGGTGCCGGCACAACTAGAGGCAGGAAGCAACCCACTCACTTACAAAGCACTGCAGCAGATGCACAAACCTCCAAACAAGGAATTCTATGAATTCCTAAGAATCAAAGCAGCCATCACCAAAGCAAACCTCTCGAAACACAAACCCACCATCATACAGTACTAATAGAATTTAAACAAGACAGGCCACCAAACAGCACAGATTTACAAACTAATCACACCACGCACCACCACTCTAAACAACAAAACAATAGCTTTCTGATAAGAGAAAATACAGAGAACACTAAACGAAGATGAGAGGGCTGGACTATGGACATCGGCGTGCAAAAACAAAGTAACCCCACAACTAGCACGAACAAAATACTGGATACACACAGGCTACACTGGACACCAGCGAAGCTAGAAACAGTGGGGGCGAGCGAAAGCGGCACCTGCTGGAATTGCCATAAAGCAAGGGGAGACCTAGCTCACATGCTATACGACTGTACCAAAGTCAAAACATTCTGGGACAAAGTCTACAACCTCATAGACACGATCACAGGCTGCCATATACAACATGGCCTAGAAGGTATAGCCACGGCCTTCCTGGAACCCCAGCTTGAATCCAAAGAAAAACGTGAACTAGTCGATGTTCTGCTTACGGCAGCCGTTAAAACAATCCTGGGGAACTGGAAAAACACGAGCAAAGCCACCTTCAAACGCTGGTTCAACTGGGTAACATTCCTACGGGGGGCAGACAACATCACCGCTAAACACCAGGCGGCGAACCATACTGCCAGGGAAGACATGTGGGAAGCCCTTGACGCCCACCTGAGGCAGTAAGCACCCCCCCCCCCTCCTCTTCTTCTCGCTTGTTTTCTTCTCTATCGGGCTCCACTAAGCCAACAGTACACATTTGTCGAAACTGCCATGAAATAAGACAAACTGTTTTGTTTTTGTATATGTAAAATTTATTTTCAATAAAATATTTTGAAATAAAAAAAACAACTTATTTTGGGATCCATATTGGCTTAAGACTTTTTTCTTTTCTCTTTCTTGCCTGTTGAGATACAAAGCTCTAGACCGACGTCTGTAGCCTCAACATGAAGGGTCCCTATGACCATGACCAGAGCTGGTATGAAAATCCGATGCCTAGAGACACCCCTGCACCCGACACCGCATGGCCATTCCAGAGCCTGCAACAGTTTCTTCAAACCGGAGATCTCCATTGCAAACCAGAGGCTCCTGACATCATCTTGGCACTCTTCATCTGGCCGTCCCATGCCGGTGCTGGTGCAGCTCCTGTGCTGATTGTTGGCCCCTGCAGTGCAGACCATAAACCCAGGAGCTTTGCTCCCACTCCCAAGTGGCCTGCTCGTAAGCAGTCCCTGACCGCAGGCCCGCCGCCCCATTGGCTAATGATGGGCCCTTGCACTCTGCATCCGGCCGCCCTAGTGCCACTGGTGGTGCGATTTGAGTGCCTAAATAAACCTTGGAGAACCTTGGTTCTAACCCTAAAAAGCAATATTTGCAGGTCGTTTACTTACCTGTAAACCGTTAACCCTCTTTTCCTCCATAAGGGCCAATGTTATGATTTTTGTTCCAGAAATGTCTTTTGCCAAACTGAATTTTTGTATGAAAACAAAGTAACTTTGCTTTAAACCCAAAATTGCTGTACCCACCTGAATGTTGTAAGATCCAGCGTGTGATATCTCGGTATATCACCGCAAATACTCAATATATTTTGCTTACCTGTATCAAGTCCTGCTTGGTTCTAGAAATAAAACAGAAGTATACCTTTTTTATACTTACCTAATTGGTCTGGATTCTGTCTCTGAGTGTGTGCCTTCAGCCTTGATTGAATACAGAAAATGTCTAACACACCCTCCTGATAAGCCTAACTACTTGACCAAACTACAAAAAAGAGAGCTGTTAGAGATGATCTAATTTAGCCTCTGCTATACCTTCGGGGATCCACTGGACTCTGTGCACACTGTAACTTACTTTGGTATTGTATAAACAGAGCCAGCTCCCTACAGAGAGGTAATGCTGTAATTACTTATCAGTAATCTTCATTACTTCAATTTCATTACAAGACCGGAAGCTATCATTATACATTACTCTTTATTGCCACCTCAAATCAGCAGCACCTTAAAAGAACTTCATCCGGCAAAAAGAATACAGAGTCGGAACACCACACTACACAAATGTCTCTGCAATAGAACACTCTTCCTCTTTTAAATGCCACTTCAGATCAGATAAGTACCTTTTTTTGATTTACATATATTTAAGAAAAGAAGTTTTAGAAGTGATAGAATATATGAAAGCAGGGCTTCTAATTTATGGAAGCTAGCGTGTGGCTGTATGTATAAAAGGCCTTTTAATGTTGTTGAAGTGAGGGTTTTATAAAAATAGAAAAGGAGTTTTACATGTTGGGAGCGCAACTATTGATTAATTTGTTTTTCTTTCCACGTAATTTGGTGCCGGAATATAGTGGTATTAGGCTTACCGGTTGATGTCGTAAGCGTGGTGCGCTCCTGCTTAATTCTTTACAAGTGGTGGCATGGGGGCTCATGCGCGTACGGTCTGATCGACTCTCTATAAACTTATTCTCTACTGAGAAGGCGCGGGGTAGCACGCAGTGGATATTTTAAAAAATAATGAAGGAGCGGTCGTATGAAAAGTAGTTACTTCTCGCGTTAAGAGAAAAGTGTAATGCGCAGAGATTGACTCCCATAATCTCGCGAGATACAGGCTCTATCTTGGATTAGGCTTTACTGGATAGATTCAAATGAAAAAAAGGTTCACGCTGCGAAAGTGTATCGGCATTCCTGCGAAGGAAGGTTAGATCAGCTGATTTGACAGTCGGAGACAGGTTGGTTAGAAGAGGAAGTTAAGAAGGGGATGTATATTTTCAATATCCGATTGTAGAGTAATAGGAGAAAATTATTTTAGGGATTTGATTAGTGATTGGAGGTTCAATGAGTAAGGGCAATATGTCAGCAGAAATAGTAATGAAAAAATGTGGTGGAAGGAAGAGTAAGCGAGGAAAGCTTGAGGAGACTTATTCAAAGTGTGGTAAAAGCCTCTATGACAGAGGTGGTGGAATTGGTGATGAATAAGAAAAGGAAGGATTGTGCCTCAGGTGAGGAGTTTTTGTCCATGCCTGAGAATGAGGAGAGTGAAATATGTGGAAAAAGGGAAAGACGCTTAGGAAACCTAAGCATATGGATAAGAGAAATAAAGATGGAGTGAACTCAAAGAGAAAGAGTGGTACCCAAGGCTGTACGCAGAGCAAAGGTGACCTAAGTGACACACAGGAATGGTCAAAGGATCAAATGACGAGAGATTCAGTATACACTGTCGTCCAAGGAGTAAGTAAAAAATTTGATGAATATGTTTTGAACATTAACCAAGACGACGATTTAAATGACGATATTAAAAATTATGTATCTATTTCTGTAAATGCTATTATAAAGTACCAATTGGGGAAAGACATGTTTAGTCCCTATAATATACGCCATCCTAGAAGTGTGGATTTGTGGCCCTTGGACAATGTGGGTTACTTTATTAAAGAGTGGATTAGGAAACCTCTTGAGAGAGCAGTGTGGAATATTTTAAGAGCAGAATGCACAAGACCGCAGATTGAGGATAAGGTTCATTACACTCTGAATCTAGAGCCAGATATGATTTCATATCTTTTAAAGATGGGAAGAGACCCACATAAGTGCCTGAAGAGATCCCTGAAACAATGTCAGGATAGTTTTCTCGATGCTTTGGGGCCTTTGGTTAGGTTTATGGACATGGCAGAGGAAGTACATTTAAATGGTTTAAGTGTAGATGTTAATTTGTTAAGAGGTTGGAGCCAAAGAGTCATTATTTTTTTAGGCAATGCGAATTCTGGTCTATTGGCAGAAAGGAGGAAATCAGTATTAATGAAAATTAATCTGAAGTTAGGTGATATGGCTAGTAAGGAGCCAGGTTCAAATGCAAAAGGATTGCTTTTTGCAGAAGAAATGGTGGAAAGCTTAGGAAATCATGTTGCCACATTCACAGCACTAGACAAGGCTCAACATAACTGGTGTAAAGTATTTGGTGGTGTTTTTGGAAGGGCCAGCAGATGAGGAACTTATGCTGGCCGGGGATACCAGAGGTCCCAGTTTAATTACTACAGCAGAGGGTCAGGAAGAGGCTTTCAACCTTCGTCTGGCTTCTTTCCTCAGCGTGGACGATCCACAAGATCAAGAGGTATACAGGAAAGAGGACAGGCTTCCTCAAGTTCCCACGGTGAGTATGGAGATTTGTTTTGTTTCTTTCCAAAAAAGAGTAGGAGGACGATTGAGAGAAACATGCAGAAAATTGGGAACGTATTACGAATGATCCTTGGGTTTTGAATATGATTCAGGCTTTCATGATAGATTTCGTGGAGTTACCATGTCAGGAAAAGGAACCGGAGGAATTAAGGATAAATCAGGAAAAAATAAATATAGCAGATTTGGAGTTAAAGGCGATGTTTGAAAAGGGAGCTATACGTATGGTGGAAGAGCACTAAAAAGGTTTTGTAAGCACGTTGTTTTTGGTGGAAAAGAAGGACAAAGGATGGAGACTTGTCATACATCTAAGTATTCTAAACAAATCAGTGATATGCAGACATTTCACGATGGAGGAAATCCATCTTTTTTAGAGACATGCTCCAAGGTCGAGGCTGGTTATTGAAATTGGACCGGAAGGATGTGTATTTCACAGTTCCTATGGAAGTAGAAAGTCAGAGTTTTCTTCAGTTCAGATGGAAGAAGCAGTTGTATCAGTTCAAATGTCTTCCTTTTGGTCTTTTTTCAGCACCTTGGTTCTTTACAAAGGTGATGAGTGCAGTGTTGGCATATTTGAGAGTGAGGGATCACAGTTTGATTATCTATCTAGACGACATGCTTTTGATGTCACAGGATCTGGAAGTGCTATTGTCTTAGCTGAAGGTTACAGTTCAGCTTCTAGAAAGTCTAGGTTTTGTCATAAAAGAGGAGAAATCTATTTTGATACCATCTCAAATTATGGAGTTCTTAGGCTTCAAGATAGATACAATTGGGGAATTGTTATTGTTAACAAGAGACTAAGAATATTGGAGGGCCTTAGGGGAGTCGTGTTTAAAGACCTCTAGGTACCTTGTCCCCCAACTAGACAATATAAAAAACACGAGAAGTACCAGAAGTCTGAGTGCTGGAACCTATGAAGTGTCCCCTCTGCAAGACAAAACCAACAGGTTAATGTACAAGGAAAAACATTCATATAGCGTGAATGTAGAGACACAAAGGAGAAGAAGCTTCAGAAAGAAGACTGAAAAGTGCTTGAAAAAATACCCATCAGCCCACTCAATAGCGGAACTTCGTCATCTGGGTTTATATGGTTGACAAAGTGGTATCCAGTATGCCCTTCCTCAGGACGAACCTGGGGCTACTAGAACTTGGACCACATGATTGACCCTCAACCATAGAAAATGAGCGAGTACAGGCTGTAAGGGCAAAGTTGCAGTGCTCAAAAATTGTGCTCAAAAATTGCACAAAGACCGAGGCAACGACGGAGAGTGCGTGGCCTCCTCTATCCTGAGCGGACGCCAGGTGAGGTGAGGTGTTTCCTCCCTACAAATTGGGAGAAGATATACCAATTTTTTCACTTTAAAATTGGATTTTGTTCTGTAGGTTTCACAACATAGAAAGTAAGTGTTGCAGTAGTGAATCATAGGTCCTGAAGAAAGCCTATCCAGGCTGAAACATGTCGACCAACTTACACTCATGGTGAATAGCAATTCCTTGCATGCTATTGTCACTCAGCTTTTAATCATACCACCTTGATGGTCAGACCCAATAAAGTTGTTCTTATGACATCAAGATAGGTATTTTTAGAACACTTGGATTACAATTCGTTTCCTTTCTTTTACTTTTTGCACAATTTTTGAGCACTGCAACTTTGTCCTTACAGCCTGTACTCGCTCATTTTCTATGGTTGAGGGTCAATCATGTGGTCCAAGTTCTGCTAGCCCCAGGTTCGTCCTGAGGAAGGGCATACTGGATACCACTTTGTCAACCATATAAACCCAGATGACGAAGTTCCGCTATTGAGTGGGCTGATGGGTATTTTTTCAAGCACTTTTCAGTCTTCTTTCTGAAGCTTCTTCTCCTTTGTGTCTCTACATTCACGCTATAGGAATGTTTTTCCTTGTACATTAACCTGTTGGTTTTGTCTTGCAGAGGGGACACTTCATAGGTTCCAGCACTCAGACTTCTGGTACTTCTCGTGTTTTTTATTTTGAATTGTTATTGTTACCAGAGAGTAAGATAAAGATGATAAAAAGGGAGGCTTTGCATGTTTTAAAGAAGGAGGATTTGATACTGATGGATCTAGCGAGTTTATTTGGATTGCTTTCCTCATCGATCCAAGCAATATTCCCAGGCCCTCTGCATTATCGAGCTCTGCAGAGGGTAAAGTCAGAGGCATTAAGCAAAGGATTATGGTATGGGGACAGAGTCATCTTAAACCAAGAGGCGAAAGACGAGTTGGATTGGTGGTTGCACAATCTGGAGGCATGGAATGGAACAGAAATTTTGGGGGGCATTCCAGACTATGTTTTGGAGACAGATGCCAGTTTGATTGGTTGGGGTACTCTTTTGAGAGAACAGGAGACTGGTGGTGCTTGGTCAGAAAAGGAGAAGAGTTATCATATAAACTATTTGGAATTAACAGCAGGATTATATGCCCTAAGGAGTTTCAGGAATATATTACAGGGACATACAGTTTTGATGAAGATTTACATGCATGGAGAATCAGGATTTCATTAAAGACACGGAGGTTAACATTATCCCTTCTGCCTCGCACGTAAAGGAATAGAAAATTTAAAAAAAGGTTAATCGGCAAAAAAAGGTAATAAAAACAGAAATTATGTATATATTTGTGAAAGGTTCAATTATAACATTTAACAAGTTTTTAGTTTATATATTGTTTGTTTCTTTCAGATTTACAATTTTAGCAAGTTTAAAATTTGGAGCTTCGTGTTTTGGATTGAAAGGAGAAGATCATTTACTTCACAGTTTCACATTTAGAAGAGGAAGAGTGTTCTATTACAGAGACATTTATGTAGTGTGGTGTTCTGATTCTGGATTGTTTTTACTGTCTGAAGTTCTTTTAAGGTGCTGCTGATTTGAGGTAGCAATTAAGAGTATTGCATAATGTTAGCCTCCGTGTCTTTAATGAAATCCTGATTTTCAATGCATGTGAATATGAGAATCGTCATTCTTCCTTACTCGTACCAATAATTACGACTCCCGCTCCCTCTCTGTTTCCCTTCCTTAGGCTCTAGCTAAGGTCTAGGTAGAGAACAGGCAGTGTAGTGAGGAGGAAGGGGATTCATGGGTATTCCCTGTTCTGTGAATAGAAATTAAAAACAGCTTGGGAAGTGGTAAGCAGTGAATGGGCATATTCACTCATTACATAAGGACTGGTGTGAGCGAGGAAGAACATGAGTAATGAAGATTGCTGGATAGCAATTCAAGCATTAGAGCTTTTTTACTGTTCTTACCCCAGTTCTGAAATATTTGCCGAAAAGTTAAAAGTCCCTTTATTATTGTATAACGGAGTTGAAATAATGTCATTTGGCCCCTAAACGCAGTGTCAGCTACAGCTGTGGTTAGGACTCTGCTCATGGCAAAAAAAGAGAAAAAGTTGGTTCACTTTCTCAACCGCAGCCTGTACATGTTCTTCAAAGACTGGCCTGCGTCAGGCTACACAATCGACAATAAAGCACCCACCAGCGCCATCCATCGCCACCATTCATCATTTTACAACATGTTTGATTTTTAGGCACTCCCAATGGCGATTCCCTCAGAACGGGGGTTATTGGGCGGGGGGAATGGATACATTTAAAAAATAAAATAAACTTACCTTCCCTTCACCACAGTCTGTTCTCTTCATCTGCATTGTCAGCACCAGAAGCAGACTCTCCCAGCCAATCACAACGCTGCATGAGCAGTGTTGTCATTGGTCTGAGCGGCCTGTTTGGCCGCTCAGGCAGAGCCTGGGAGCCTGGGCATGTTCTCCAAGGGGCTGTCTAACACAGCTCAGAGGAGAACATGTATTCTGTGCACTTAGGGATTGCAAATCACTTCTCACTGGCTCCAGTCCTGCACAGAAAAGTAAAATGATAATAACATCTTGTTATTACCCTTATATTTTTATTTTTGCACTGCTCAAAAAGCAGTAGGGTGAAGCTCCTCGCCTTGCGGGAGGAAGGAGGAACTGCAGGGAATCATATGCAGAGACCCCCTTCCCCCTCTGCATCTGGGTATAAATGTGGGCTAGAGCAAGCCCCTGGAAGTTGGGCAGTGGTGCAGAAGGACTTGCAGGGAATTGTCTGGATGTCTGCAGGGAGAAGGGTGCAAATCAATCAATCAATCAATCACAGTATTTATAGAGCGCGCTACACACCTGCGAGGGTCTCAAGGCGCTAAGGGGGGGGGGGGGGGGGGGTGAGGGGCTGCTGCTTCTGATCGAAGAGCCAGGTCTTGAGGAGCCTCCTGAAGGCGAGCAGGTTCTGGGTCTGCCATAGGTGGGTTGGGAGGGTGTTCCAGGTCCTAGCCGCGAGGAAGGAGAAGGATCTGCAGGCAGAGGTGTAGAAGTTGAGTCTGCCGTTCAGGTACGCTGGTCCAGAGTTGTGGAGCGCTTTGTGTGCGTGGGTGAAGAGTTGGGTAGCAGCTAAGAGTGACACTGGATCCACACACCAGGTCACGGGCGGTACTGTAACAGCCTTAACAGAGAAGTCCATCACATCCAGCAAAGGGTTTTGCTCGCCCTAGCAAAAACAGAACCGACTTGTGGCCCTCACACTCAGACAGAAGAGAGACTGAGAGCACAGACGTTTTATTAGTGTAAGAAGCAGGCCTTGTTGTAGAGGGCCAGGTGGACCAGGCTCTCCCAAGATAGCCCAGTGGTCCACCCAAGACCCATCCCATGTGTTGTTCATTTTCATAATGAAACAATCATACGTGCCTGCAGCCACACTATTAAAGCCTTGTTGTATAACTTTCATGTATAACGCAAATTGCCTTGGGCTATTTTAAGTGCCTGGGAGCAGGGGTGAGGTCACAGGGCATTGTTGCTTTTACTGTGAATGTGTAAACGATATTTACTATGAATGTGTAAACGAAAGGGGTACTAGAGACATCCCCACCATAGCGATACCACAAGCTCCGGTCACACAGTAATTAAGAGATGAAAACAGATTTATGTCAGAAACTTAGTGAAAATGTACATATGAATAGGACATACATCTTAGTAGCCTCTTGTTTTATATGCTTTCTGCTGTAATGCTGTTCTTTACTTATGGCTGAGCTCACTGGAAATATGCGGCTGGGGAAAACGAAATTATGCAGCAGTGTTGACTAAATTATGTGACAAGAAAAGGCAACTTACACAGTGTAATGGAGCACATTTTGAGACATTATTACGTCATTCTTTTTACACGTTAACACTGTCTTGGCAAAGGTTATGCTTCGTTAGTAGCAGTTTAAGACTAAAATGCAGCAACAGACAACTGAAAGTTGACCAGTCAGCCTTTGAGAAGGGTCTCCACTGCGAAGTAACACGTCACTGCGTTTGTAGTAACTTTTGGTCCATTTGTGCCAAAAACATTTTTTTCTCTTAAAATCTGCAAATGGGGTAAGTTCGTAATTATGCGAAATGCGCTGTAGCCTCTGAAACACATTTCCAGAGGCCCTGTTTATGGCACTATATGAAGCAAAAAAACTCTGACAATGGCAAAGTTGCGGCTCCTCTTACGTGAATAGACAGAAAATGTCACTAATACAGCATAGCGGTACAATAGGGAGTGGTGATGGACGGAGCATCTGAATCAATCAAACACTCACACCCAGTCAAAAGATCTGGGTTTAATCCATCACCGTTCTTTAGCCCACTCTGCCACCCCAGTTCAGACATGGCTATATGCAAATCAGTCTGACCCTGTGCTTCATGGGAATAGTCCAGCCCGAACTGCCAAGCCATGTCTTCGCTGGACCGGAAACAAGCTTCCGAGGACCGGTTTCTGGCTATCAGCCTTCATCAGCCTGGATAGCTTGACTCCAGTGGTGTGGAGAGCCTGGGACTCACGTCTGAGTATACCCAGCACACTCAGTGGCATTTGGGTGGTGGTGGCTAATGGGTGAGGAGGGGTGGATAACGGGATAATCTCAAAAATAACTATAATGCGGCCACACTGTGGAGAAGTGTGGCTCAATGGTTAGAGTGGCAGACCTTGATGCAGAGCTCTGGCCCGGGACCAGGGTTCGATTCCCACCTCGGTGGGTCTTGGGCTCTAAAATTCCTCGGACCTGATATTCTCGCCTCAGTGCCTATTCCAATCATGGGTCCCACGCTGCAACTCTGGGCAATAGCTTGCTTAATCTACACAACGGCCCCAACAGCTCTAGGATGCCTGGCTTCACCCTGGGGGTGCCCAGGAGTGGACACTTCACAGGGAAAGCCAGGAAGGATTCCACAGCGGTATGAGTAATAGCGCCACGAAACCGCTTGGTACCAGTGCGCTCTACAAATACTTTACATTTACATTTACATTTACTGGCTACTTCTTAATGCTTTTTAGGTCCAGATTGAAGAGACGGGTAGGTGGGAGAGAAAAGGAAGGAGGACGAATGAGAGTACAAGAGAGGGAAATGTGAAATGAGACAGTGGGAAGGAGGGGAAAAGCAAGAGAGACTAGAAAAGAAAAAAAAGAACGAGAGATCGAGGACGTTAGGGGAGAATGGAGAGTAAGTGGAGGTGTATGAAAGAAAGCAAAATTATAGGGTAAAGAAAGCCTTAAAATGTGGCATAGTAACAAATCAAATAATAAAAACATTCTGACAGCAGGGTCTTGCAAAGGCATAGAAACACGGGGCAGTGGAAGGGAGAAAAGAAACAGAGGAGGACTGGGACAAGTTAAATATGTTTTTTTTTTTAAAAGAGCGAGAGAAAAAGCAGCAAAGAAGAGTGACAATGATGCCAAAGAATAGTAAGCTATGGGCGGGTTCCAGACCCATAATTAGACACAAGAGTTGCACACGCGAGAGCACATGTGCTAGTGCATGCTTTCGCAGGTTCGACCTAAAAAGGGGCACATAACTACACTTCAACGGTACTGCAAATCCTACCTGCAAGGGTTGTATGAAAGTCAGAAGTCTTTGATAAACACACTGCAGTTGTACATCTGCATACTACTTTCAGAGCAATGAAACCCACCAACTGCAAAAGCAAGCCAGAGCAATCTGCCTACTTCAGTCACTCTGGCGAACAAGGCAAAATTAAAAATAGAAGAATGTGTCTATCTGTAACGAAACTGCTGCTCATGTAAAGCGCTCTGATTCCTGATATCCTGGGATCCTGTTTGCGCTATATCATGCACAGCTTTACCAGTGGCAGAAGTTCTTGAGAATCAAAGCATCTGCACTCTGCATAGAAGCCATTGCATACTAATGGGCTTACCCTTAAAATTGAAGGACCTGGGTATATAGTCTGATACATACAAAATTGGTCCTAGAAGAAAAAGTGCATGTGTGAAGATTAAAGAAGAAAAATGTTGGAAAACACCCATTAACACAACCAATATCATTTAAAACAGAGCCTGTTTGTGTCCAATCAACCAATTCCATTCTATTTTACTATGAAGAGGTAACTACTTTAGTACATTTTGCCTCCCTGTGGACAGTGTATCCAATTGAGGATGTGATCCCCTTATTTCTTCTTTAATCTCTACACACACTTTTTCTGAGCACTTTGTGTTACTGAATTGAGCAACCATTTGTATAAAAATATTGTGTATATATATATATATTCACTGAAAAAACCATAGGTTTCACACCAGTTATAGTTAGGAATTAGCATTTAAAAAACCTATTAAATTCACTGCCAAAACCAGTTATAGTTAGCTGGAAATTTTACTGACATAAAACCATTGAAATTCCCACGTTATAGTTAGTTGGACTCACTATAACTTGCGCGCCTGCAATGCACTGCTGATGACGTCACATATTACATCACTCATGACATGGTCAGTGACATCACTCATGACATCACTGATGACACCATCCTTGTGACAGAGTGACAGACCTAATTTCAGTGTAATGTAACGCTTGAAACAAATATTCAAAAATAGAAACAAACATTTTCAAAAAAATGGAGATACCCAAACCAGTAACAACAACCAATTCAGTAATTCCACCATCTATATACTCATCCACTCATTCACCAACAGTTCTATATAGTCACTCATATATATACTCACTCATCATATGTAGTGATACACCTATACATCCTGTTACACATCAGCAGTCATCCAAAAGTTACTCACACACATACTCACACATGCACATAAACTATTGAACATCCATTTATTTGCATATACATTTATACACACACTACCACCTTACTTCTAAGGAAACTTACACATACTTACTCTCTTAAACAATCACTTATAGAAACACATACTTATTTAAACAGGAACTCCTACAATCTCTCACTATATATACTATACTCACTTATATACATCAATACTCACATATACTAGATTAAAACATATGTCGTTAGTAATGAAGACACTAGTGAGACAGTCATTCACTCACTAACACACACATATACACACTCGTCCACCCATACAGTCCTGCACATATTCTGTCTTCAAAACACATACAAACAGTGAGTCAGTCACCAACCCCTGCAGCCACTTATACACAAAGAGAAACACTGATACAAACATTTAAATATTTAAACAATACTCGCTAATATATGTATTCACTAAGATACACTTAATAAGCCAGTTAACCAACCAATTTTTTTTAAAAAAAACATCCATTTACCCACTTATTTAAACATTTATTCTTCCATCGACCTTTACAAATACATATATAAAACAAATTTATTTTTCAGAAAGACACACATTCACTGGATGGTGTCATCAGTGATGTCATGAGTGATGTCACTGACCATGTCATGAGTGATGTAATATGTGACGTCATCAGCAGTGCATTGCAGGCGCGCAAGTTATAGTGAGTCCAACTAACTATAACGTGGGAATTTCAATGGTTTTATGTCAGTAAAATTTCCAGCTAACTATAACTGGTTTTGGCAGTGAATTTAATAGGTTTTTTAAATGCTAATTCCTAACTATAACTGGTGTGAAACCTATGGTTTTTTCAGTGAATTTCAAAGGTTTTTTAAATGCTAATTCCTAACTATAACTGGTGTGAAACCTTTGGTTTTTTCAGTGAATTTCAAAGGTTTTTTTAATGCTAATTCCTAACTATATAAGACCTGAAAGCCCACCAGGAATCTCCAGTATGCGCCAGGGGACTGCATTGCAGAGAGGTGTAATGAAGCCACAACCCTTTTTACACCTCTCTGCAACGCAGCCCCCGTGCATGTTTGTAGAGGGGGGACTAATTCCCCTTGCATACTGGGGGTCCCTGGATCATATCTGCCCAAACACCGATATTCCGAACGATTGTAAATGACTTTTCTTGAGAAACATTTGGATTTGGATTATCATGTCCTATACTTTGGAATTTTTGAAAGACTGACTTTGAGGATGCTATAAATTACTCAAGTCTGCCCGAATTGTGTGGGTAAAATTGATACCTAGTCACTTTTAATAAGAATATACTTATGTCTCGTCTAACATTTGGAAGAAATATCTAGTTATATGACAACGGGATACCGACATAACTTGAAGGAAATAAGAACGCCCTGAAGAAGTTCTGTTGTACAGAACGAAACGTTTCGGCTGGCTGTGGTACATAAACTTAAGGAAAATAAAAGCATTTGAATATACACCAAGATTCAGCGCTTCAATAAGTACTCTAAGTGATATGATTTGATTGGACTCATTGTGAAAGTGGTGCTGTGCCAAACTTTGGAATATTCTCCACTACTCTCTACTACTTACTCTCTCCTACTCTCTACTACTCACTCTCTACTGCTCTCTACTACTCACTCTACTACTTACTCTCTACTACTCTCTACTACTCACTCTCTACTACTCTCTACTACTCACTCTACTATTCACTCTACTACTCTCTACTACTCACTCTGCTACTCTCTCTACTGCTCTCTACTACTCTCTACTACTCACTCTCTACTCTCTATTACTCACTCTCTACTCTCTACCTCTCTACCTCTCTCTTCTTCTCTCTCTACTAATCTCTACCTCTCTACCGCTACCTCTCTACCTCTCCACCTCTACACCTCTACCTCTCTACCTCTCTCTACACGCACACATATAGACATATATGCATATATATATGTGCATATGCATTTATATATATGTATGTGTATGTATAAAAAAAACAACTAAACATTTTTTTTTCTAAACAGCTACTTTTAAAACTGTCATTCTTTTTCCCCATGTTACGCTCCCGGGTACGCGCACCCGTGCGCGTACCGGGCGCTCCCCCCGCGAAAATCAAAAAAAAAAAAAATTTTTTTTTTTGCCTTGCGGGGCCCTTTTATGGCCCCCACATCAAACCTAGGGGGTCAGGGGGGGTCTACTCTGCCCCCTTATGTTCATTTCCCTCTTTGTTTTGGCCACCTCTTGTGTCTCGATTTTACCGAGACACAAGATGGCGGCCGCTCCGGACTGTTTAGAATGTTTACAGACACCCGAGAGCCAATCAGCTTTCCTCGCGCAAGTCGCGTGGCGCGCACGGTACGCGCACCCGTGCGCGTACCGGTGCGCTGCTATAGATATATATATTTTTTTGAACCTTAATTACTCAAAATCCACTGGAGCACATATCTTGAGACATAGCAAAGGCACATCGGGCTACCAGTCCCTACAATTTTGCCAAGTTTGGTGGAAATCCATTCAGCCGTTCGGGCTAAAAGTGAAATCGACCGCCCTATGGAAATTAACATGGGGAAAACACGTTTTGGGACCCCCCTTTTATCTCGGGCCCCGCTTGATGAATCCCCCCCAAACTTTCAGGGAAGGACCGGACCGCCATGAGACCATTTTCCTGAAAATTTCAGGCAGATTCGTCAACCGGCGCCAAAGTTATTCAAAATAGAATGTTGAGATTTAACATTGAAAATTATCCTAACTATAACTACCTACTGGCGACCGCCAGTAGGTAATATATATATATATATATATATATATATATATATATATAAATGTATGTGTATATATATATATATATATTTTTTTTTTTTTTCTATCCAAAAGATTGTCCTTAGAGGATTTGCCGCTCCGGCAGTAGTTACTGCACTCAAAGCCACAGGCGGGAAAGAAACAGCATGCCCCCATGCCTTAGTTACTATGCCATACGCGTTTCGAGCTATGTGGTAAGCTCTTGTTCACTGGCTGGTTGAAATGACGAGAACAGGTGATTTTGGAACCAATGATTTATTCAAATGTTATGTCCCGCCCCAGTGGGCGTTTCCACCAGGCATTCTGGATAAGGTAGTCCGTGTAAATGCCATGACATGAATCGGGTTCTTGATAGCAAGTGCGCTGTCCCGAAAAACATCCTTTATTTTCAAACCCGGTTGGGTAAAGGCAACAGCGGCATCACCATGGACTTTCCCAATATCCACTGTAGTTCAGGCCCTCTGCCTTCCAGAAAACGCCCAAATGTTCGAGCAATCCGGACCCGCTGCACCGCGGTGGGGCAAATCCGCGACCAGGCACGGCCGCTTAATTTTCTATCCAAAAGGTTGCCCTTAGAGGATTCGCCGCTCCGGCAGAAGTTACTGCACTCAAAGCCACAGGACGGGAAAGAAACAGCATGCCCCCATGCCTTAGTTTCTATGCCATACGCGTTTCGAGCTATGTGGTAAGCTCTTGTTCACTGGCTGGTTGAAATGACGAGAACAGGTGATTTTGGAACCAATGATTTATTCAAATGTTATGTCCCGCCCCAGTGGGCGTTTCCACCAGGCATTCTGGATAAGGTAGTCCGTGTAAATGCCATGACATGAATGAGGTTCTTGATAGCAAGTGCGCTGTCCCGAAAAACATCCTTTATTTTCAAACCCGGTTGGGTAAAGGCAACAGCGGCATCACCATGGACTTTCGCAATATCCACTGTAGTTCAGGCCCTCTGCCTTCCAGAAAACGCCCAAATGTTCGAGCAATCCGGACCCGCTGCACCGCGGTGGGGCAAATCCGCGACCAGGCACGGCCGCTTAATTTTCTATCCAAAAGGTTGCCCTTAGAGGATTCGCCGCTCCGGCAGAAGTTACTGCACTCAAAGCCACAGGCGGGAAAGAAACAGCATGCCCCCATGCCTTAGTTACTATACCATACGCGTTTCGAGCTATGTGGTAAGCTCTTGTTCACTGGCTGGTTGAAATGACGAGAACAGGTGATTTTGGAACCAATGATTTATTCAAATGTTATGTCCCGCCCCAGTGGGCGTTTCCACCAGGCATTCTGGATAAGGTAGTCCGTGTAAATGCCATGACATGAATCAGGTTCTTGATAGCAAGTGCGCTGTCCCGAAAAACATCCTTTATTTTCAAACCCAGTTGGGTAAAGGCAACAGCGGCATCACCATGGACTTTCCCAATATCCACTGTAGTTCAGGCCCTCTGCCTTCCAGAAAATGCCCAAATGTTCGAGCAATCCGGACCCGCTGCACCGCGGTGGGGCAAATCCGCGACCAGGCACGGCCGCTTAATTTTCTATCCAAAAGGTTGCCCTTAGAGGATTCGCCGCTCCGGCAGAAGTTACTGCACTCAAAGCCACAGACGGGAAAGAAACAGCATGCCCCCCCCAAAAAAAAAAATATATATATATATATAAAAAGGAGGGACTCTGTGTCATCCAGTGCAAGAAGGCATCCGAAGAAGGCAGGAGCCAAAATGCATTATGCCTTGCATTTGTGAAATAAATGGTCGCTGTTTGAATTCCCCTGGTGTGTCCTCTGGTCTCTTCGTTGGAGTGATCTTCCCTGCATATATATATATATATATATACACCAAGACACGCCGTTTGGTTATCATGTCGCAAGGAGTTACAGATACGTCAGTATTTCTGACGTATCTGTAAGCGCAAAAGTAACGCATTGCTGGAGTGTGTCACAAAAGTGACGCAACTCCAGTAATGCGTCCTGTCACATGGGGCAAGCCCCATGTGAAAGGGCCTGCATCAGTCTTACGCCTGCTGTGAGTCAGGCACAAGATTTTGATGCAACAGCGTCCTAAAAGTGACGCAGTGAAATCTCATAGATTTCACTGCGTTACTTTTACGATCCTTCCTTGCGTCAATACGCCCGCCTTGCATACATTATACCTGGCGCAGGTATAATGTGGCGCAGGGGTTTACAAAGTGACGCATCTACCTAGATGCGTCACTTTGTAAATATGGCGCAACAAGGCGCATTTTTTACGCCACTGGTGCATCACAAAAAGTGACGCACCGGCGGCGTAAAAGTGACGCACGGCCTCATAAATGAGGCCCAAGAGTCTCACAAGCGAGGGTGCATGCTCAATCTAAAAACGACAAAATATTAAAGTAATACTATCCTACATTAGACTGCAAAATTCCGTCAACCTGGTGCATAATTTGATTCTCCCCTGTTGCTTAGTTCCAGAGGATGAAGATCTTTCTGGTCCTAAAATATAACAGAGAGATGGGTGAGGTGGAGAGAAGCAAAGGTGAAGCAGCCAGATGAGAGGGTAATAGGGATATTAAGAATGAGGCGGAGGCAAGAGGGAGGATAGTGAGAACAAAAGGAGGATGGTGATTGGGAGAAAAGGAGGGCAAGTCAGAAAGACAGGGAAGAGTACGCAAGAGTGAGTGGAGGGCGAGAAACAGACAAAAGGGCAAGGAAGAGTGAGATGGGTGAGGTGGAAATAGAAGGGTGAAGTGTAGTGAGATACATTAATACACAGTGAGAGGTATGCGTGGGCAGGCGAGAGAGAAAGTAGGATGAGGTGAAAAGAGAGGAGAGTGAGGTGAGAGAACTATGAAAGTGAAGTGGAGAAAGTGAAAGGAGAGAGATTAGGATGATCTAAAGAGAGAAGCGAGTGAGATGGGAGGATGTAGAGGGTGAAATGAGCGGGACAGCAAGGTGAAGTGGACAGAAAGGAGGGTGAGGTGGAGAGAGCATAAGAGATCAAACCTATAGATTTAAACCTCTAGAAATGTACAGGAATAACTAGTAGTCAGAACCCGGCAATTGGTATGGGCTGCAGCTCACCCAACATGCACAGACTCAGCTATCAACCCCACTTATCTTTATGGCCTACCCATACTTCTTCATGGCCCATCCAGATCCCAAATCCTGGAGCCAGGCCTGGCAAGAAGGTTCAAGTGGCAGTTATTGGCGAGGGGGAAAGGGTCTCGAGTCAAGGCAAGTCCAGCCATTGACAGGATTCAGGACAGGGATTTCAAGCGTTGCGCTGGTCATCCTCCCCCCGGCCCGCCCCCTCAAGCCTCAGACAAGCAAAACATAAACATGAGGGGGCACCTGAGACTTGCACAAGGGCATCTAAAAGTAGGAGGAATCATCAGCTAGCATTAGGGTGCTCTCGATTGTGGCGTGCTCCCACACACCAAGCATCCGCAAGCCCCTGGAACTCAATGCCCATCTCAGTGCTTTGAGATCATGGTAGAGGCTAGGCGGGGGGGGGGGGAGGAGCTCACCAGCAGAGAGAGACATTTTAAGGCATGGGCAAAGGGGGCTCTGGCTCAGGTACCCACGTTTGAATGAGGTCCCTTGTCAATTGGTCATGACATGGCCCTTCAATTTATCTGAACAATTACACTGTAATAACTACTTTAATAAAAAAACAGTTACTTCCTCCTTTCATTTTGTATTGTTTTGAGAGCCAGCCGCGCTCAGCTCACTAAAACCTGCAAGGCTGAGCAAGATTTTATAATGGCATCCTGGTTGCAGTTGGGCTTGGTGAAGCTTCTGGTAAGTACTCAAGCTCAGCCCAACTGCACAAGCCTTTTATTCTGCCCTCAAACCTAACTGAAGGGGAGGACTGTGCAACAGTGCGAGTTTACTATGGAACTACCCAGTGCAATGCATGAGCAGCCTTGCAGTCAGTAAACATATGTATGTCCAAAAAAGTGTTGAGGCAGGATATATAAAGTAGGAAGGTGGGTGTGTTGCCGAAAGCTATTTGCTGTTCTTGCCTATACGCTAATCATGGGTTACCATGGGGGGCGCTAGAGGGCGCCGGACAAGATGGCCGCACTTGCGTGAGGCTCTGTCAGGACCACATAATATTCGTCCATTAATCCTGCTTACTTCGCAACCTGCACCCTGTAATTGAGCTGGGGGGGCCCCGCTGACATCGGGGGCCTGCTGCATACCCTTTGGCCGGAGTCTGAGGCTGTCCTGAGCGCAATTGGGGACGGAGCGCTGCGAGCCGGGAACCTGCCGCCTGCAACGCTCGCGCCTCGTGGAGCCGGATTGCCGCTGCTGGCTGACTTGGGCACCCGCTGGATCCTGAAGCTGCCGACCGGCGGAGACGGGGACTGGGACCGGCGGAATCGAGGCGGAGGCGGAGTCGTCCCGCGGTGTGTCCCCGGAGAGGCGCCAGAGCAGAGAGCGGCCTGGACCCGGCTCCGCCGGGGTTGGTGAGTGGGGCGGGGCGCTACGCGAGCCCGGGGCTGCGGAGGTGGCGCCGGGCCTGCCGAGGCCGCGCCGCGTGAGCCGATTCCAGTGGGGGCAGGGAAAGGGGGTCGGCGGAGCGATAAAGCGGAGCGGGGCTACCACTGAATGCAGCGCCTGCACCCTGGACAACGAATGGGCGCTAGTTTGGCCGCCACTGCACTGCTACCTTCCATAGCCATGTTGGATGCATGAGAGGTCTATGGGGAGCCCGCCAAATTGCTTTCTCACGCTGCAGGCTTAAGGCTATCGGTCCCTGAGTGGTGTGCTGTGACTCGCTGCATTGGGGGGGGAGCGTTGAGACTATCTAGGCTCGATTGGGGTGCTGATTAAGAGCGGTGACCTTGCCTGAACTTCGGACAGGTACATTGCAGTGGGCTGAGACTGCGCAGCCCGCCTGATAATTGCAACAGACCCACTCGGCTGCTCCTGACTGGCACGTCGGATCTGCTAACTCGTGTAATTGGCTGTGCTGAGTGCTCTGCCACCATGGGCCGAACGGACAGAAACCAGCCGAAAATCACATTCGAGGCAAAAAAGACTGCACTCACGTCCTCCCAGGCTCCGGTGGACACTGACCAGGGGGGGGCCGTGGGGGGCGCCCCGAATCTGGAATCCACGTTAGTAGCCATGCAAAAAACCCTACAATCCATCAAGGGCACCATGGAGTCAGTCAATCACCGTCTCGATCAAATGGCGACGCAATTTGACCGCCAAAATGAGCGAATGGGGGAAGTGGAGCAGAGGGTGTCTGCCACGGAGGACGGGCTGGCCACTGTCTCGTCTAAAGTATTCAGCATGGAGAGGGTGCTGGCGGTCATACAGGCGAAGAACGAGGAGTTGGAAGGGAGGTCCAGGAGGAACAACGTAAGGGTCACGGGCCTGCCGGAATCCGCGAATGTAGGACGCATGGAGGACTATATGGAAAGGATGCTCATTGACATATTTGGAGCGGATCAGTTGTCTAGAGTCTTCATAGTGGAGCGCGCCCATCGCTCACTGGCCAAACGTCCACCACCTGGGGCACCGCCGCGGCCGATAGTAGCCAGAATTCTGAACTATAGGGACAGGGACACTATACTTCGGCTCGCCAGGGAGAAGGGCGCCATTGAATATCAGGGCAACAGGCTAGAGTTCTACCCCGACTTCACCATGGCGGTGCAAACAGCCCGTAAAGAATTCGCCCCGGTGAAACAACTGCTGAGGACTAATGATGTTGCGTACGCCATGTTGTATCCTGCGCGCCTGAGGATAGGGCCGCCGTCGGATAACAAGATCTTCTCTTCCCCCAAGGCAGCAATGGACTACGCCAAAAAATTGAAAAAACGCGCCAAAGAACCGGACGGGAGACATGCGGCTGAGGATGAGGGGCAGGAAGAGGCCGCGTGAGCTGTTTTTGGACTGATTGACTACGACAGGGGCGCTGCTGCGGGGCGCTGTGCTGAGTTCTCCCCTGTGGTCTTTCATCTGCTTATTTCTTAACAAAGTTGAGCGGTCCACTGAGGCCTGGAGAGTTTAAGAGCGAGAACATGGACATTGCGGAATGAGGGAGGAGCTGGCGGGTGGCATTTTTACATCTGCTGTTGACTTACGATTTGCTGGCTCTGTCCCCAATGCACAAGATTGAAAGCTTGGCCGGGCGGTGGACACGGGGGGGGCTAGTACTGGGGCTGCCCGTGCTCTTGGTTATGTCTATAGCGCTGCTGGTTGTGGACACATCCGGGGCTCTCCTGGCAATGTACTGCAAATGTTTGACTCACTACTGGGTGTTTTGCTTATGAGATCAGGGTTGTAAGGTTGGAGGTGTTCTTATTTAGAGTGGTCCACGCTCCCGTCACTTCTTGGCGGGAGAAGTGTGCCTCTACGCCCCCGATATGGGAGACCCCCACACACTGTTGGTTGACTTGTTGAGGGTTGTGCGGTGTTGGGTTTCGGGATGGCTTTGGCAAATTGGGTGCGCTGAAGTGGGTGGTGGGATGGGGGACGGGGATTTGAGGGCTGTTGGGGGATTGTTTTCTTTTCTGGTCTGGGATGAAGGGTCTGTGATGCTGGTAATGTATGCTCGACTCCACTGGTTGGGGGTCGGCCTTCTCAATGCAGATATTCCTGTTGCTTATGGTTTACGGGGTGCAAAGGTGAGGTCTCCGGGGTGGACAGGGGGGCTGCTCTACTAGCTCTTGGGAGGCTTACAGAACGGGAGATATGGATAGGGGGGGTAAGATCACATGCGTCACTTGGAATGTACGGGGTCTTAATAGACCGCAAAAAACAAGACAAATGCTTGCATTTTTGAATCGACATGGCGCACAAGTGGTGTTCCTGCAGGAAACACACCTTCAGGGCAGGGCGGCTGAAATGGTGGGCAGACAATGGGCGGGGGTGCGCTTGGCCACTAAGTACTCTTCCTATGCTCGGGGGGTGATGATTTTGATCAAGAGAAATATACCCTTTGAAGTGGTACATGAGGAAATAGACCAGGAAGGAAGGTTTATTATTGTACAGGGCAAACTATGTGGTACGCTGATTACTTTGCTCAATGTGTATGGTCCAAATATTGATGATCCTGATTTCTATGTTATGCTCTGGAACAAACTTTATTTGCTTGCTCCGTCAGCTATCTTATGCGGGGGGATTGGAATGTCACGCTGGATTCAGAGCTGGACAAGAAACATGATAGACCTGTTGTGCACAAGAGAGCGGTGGAAGCGGTATGCGAGGGTATGGCTGGGCTGCAATTGCTGGATGTATGGAGACTACGTAATCCAACTGCGCGAGTGGGTACTTGCTACACATCGGCACACGACACATGGTCGAGACTGGACTTCTGGCTGGCGACTAGGGATGTGAGTGGTTGGGTGGTGGAAGCTGCTCATTTGCCTCGCACTATCTCAGATCATGCACCTACTACACTGGTATTGCGGATACCATCACATGCTCCGCCCCCTTTCACTTGGAGACTCTCTCCCGGGATACTGACCGACCAGGTGCTTTCCGAACGCCTGGGGCAGATAGTGGAGGATTTCTTTGTTAATAACGTGGGATCTGTTGAAGATATAGGTACGGTGTGGGAGGCCTTTAAGGTGACGGTGAGAGGTGCATGTATAGGTTTACGATCAGGGGTGCTCACGTCCATCAGGGACTCCATGTCCAGGCTGGAAAGGGAGTTACTATCCCTTGAGCGACGGTTGGAAGAGGGTGCGGAGGGCACGATACTTGCAGATATCAGGCTGAAGGTCACTGAGTACAATGAGTTGGCGGAGCAAGAGGTGAAATTCATGGCTAAACACGCTACTGCTAGATACTATGGAGAAGGGGGCAGGCCGGGAAAGGGACTGGCGGATCGCATCAGGGAGCCGTGGGCACGTCACTGCACGGTACAAGAGATCGAGGATCAAGGGGAAGTGGTGACTAACACTGAAGGCATCTTGGCTTGCTTCTCGAAGCATTATGCGCAACTCTATGAGCGAAGGGACACGGCTGATGAGGAGGAAGTGAACCGTTACCTAGAGGGTGTTGCCTTGGTGTGGCTCTCCAGAGGTCAGCAAGAATTCCTAATGCACCATATTACGGAAGCTGAGTTCAGGGATGCTATTGCGGCACTTCCGAATGGGAAGGCGGCCGGCACGGATGGCCTACCCTCCGAATTTTATAAAAAATATGCTGATATCCTGATTCCGCAGCTGGCGCAGGTCTTGGAAGAAGCGTTTGAGCGCGGACGACTCCCAGCGACCATGAGAGAGGCGCTCTTGGTGGCGCTGCCCAAACCTGGGAAACCGCCAGATAAATGCGATTCCTATCGTCCCCTCTCGCTTATGAATACGGATGTCAAAATCATTGCCAAAGTCTTAGCTACAAGACTGCGTCTCCTCCTGCCGGTCATGGTACTACCGGACCAATCAGGTTTCATCCCTCTTAGGTCCACGACGCATAATCTGCGGACCCTTTTCGCCGTATTACACCTGCTTAAGCCAGACCTTCCTGCAGCTGCAGTCATGCTGGATGTGGCTAAGGCCTTTGATTCGGTGGCATGGAAATATATGATAACTGTCCTTCACCGGATGGGGGTGCCTTTTTTCTTCACTTCCCTTATTGCTCTATTGTACACTGCGCCAACTGCGAGAGTCAGGGTCAACGGGCATGTCTCCTCTTCATTCCCGATCCAGAGGGGGACAAGGCAGGGGTGTCCTCTATTGCCGCTCCTATTTGCCATCATGATGGAACCTTTGGCCTGTATTCTGCGGCAAAGATATGCGGAAGCAACGTTGAAGTTCCCCCTCAGATCTCTGGCTGTGTCGATGTATGCGGACGACATGGTCCTGTATGTAAGAGACCCGGGGCTTCATCTCGAAAATATACTCCGCGAATTCATTAAGTTTGGTCGGCACTCCGGGTTGACTATCAATTGGGACAAATCGGTGATACTCCCACTCACGGATGCGACTAGCCAGATACCGCTGGAATTCCCTCTGGAGTGGGCGACGGAGTCGGTTCGCTATCTGGGCGTCTGGGTGCATAGGGACTGCCAGGAGGTCATAAGGGCTAACTACGGGGTCGCCATCTCTAAGTTGGAGGATCAGGTGGCGAGATGGACTCGGCTCCCTCTAACGCTCGCTGATCGCACTTCTTTAATTAAAATGGTAGTTCTGCCGAAGTTTCTTTATCTATTTGTAAATATCCCTGTACAGTTGAGGTCGCACTTTTTCGCGCGACTGAAGTCTCTTCTGATCTCGCTCACCTGGGCCGGCAAGAAACCGCGTGTGACTTGGGATGTCATGATCAAGCCGCATGCACTGGGTGGGTTCGCCTTACCGGACATGAAGCTGTATTATCTATGCGCGCAAGCTCAATTTGCTAGTTATTGGATACAGGCTCCGCCGTATACACCACATGTGGCGCTTGAAGCTAGTGCAGTCTTGCCGTATCCGCTGAGGGCGATGATAACTAACAAACATTCGATATTTGAGAAAGGGGAGATCGATACTGTGCGGCGCACGGCATCCGCCTGGGAGGAACTTGGTAGACGGGCTGCCAGATTGCCGCTATATGCCCCGGCTATGCCTCTGTTGTACCACTCAGATATTTCAGTGACCAGTGAACCCGGGGGATTGCAGGTTTTGAGGGAAGCTGGAGTTCAGACCATGGGGGATCTCTTCCCGGGGGCATCCTTTCTTTCTTTACAAGACATGACAGCAGGCCCCACCAACGCAACTATGGCTACCTTTGTTTATGCACGATTGAGGGCAGCAGTACGAGATTTGTTTCCAACATATCCGGCGGAGCCGTCGACGCTTGGGGCATTACAGTTGCTCTACACAGCCAAAGATAGAACTAAATTACTCTCTAGACTTTATAAGGCTGCGCAGGAGGATGAGGGAGGAGGGGCGGTCTTGGCCAGGGCACGCTGGGATAGGAGCCTACCAGAACCTCTGAGCGATGATGAATGGGAAGAATGCTGTAGCATGACTGGGGGATGCGTGATTAACGGCAACTTTCGCCTTCTGCACTTTAAATTTCTGCACCAATGGTATTACACGCCGGTCCAGCTGGTCAGATATGGGCTCCGGGCTAGTGCCCAATGTGTTCGATGTGGTGCTGACGACGCCGATTTTATACACCTGGCCTGGGGTTGTCCGCGTGTGTATGACTTTTGGAAGGAGGTGACTGTAAGACTGACTGTTATGATCTCTAGCGAGGTAAAATTGGATGTGCGTCTCTGCCTCTTGGGCATCGCTTCTGGGGTACCAGCCCAATCGAGACGGCTTGTGGTCCTGGCTTTGCAGTTGGCTAAGAGAAGAGTCGCGGTTGGATGGGGAGGGAGAAGGGCGCCTAATATACAGCTGTGGCTGAATGACATGGCCTACTGTAGAGACCAACTGCACTGCTATTATGAGGGGCTGCCAGAGAGATCTCGCCCGAGGGATGTGTGGGAGCCGTTTACGCTCTATGTGCTGTCATTGGACGATTCTGATAGCGAAAGGAGTGAGATAGTTGAGTTGCCGGGGGGGTCCAGGAATCTGCTTGAATGCGGCCACATTCTGTGTGGGACGTCCTTGCTATGTGGGATGTATGACTAGTAATACCCTCTGGGTCTCTCGCCTTTGCCCTGAGAAATGTCGGGAATTTGCTGGCCTTTGTTGCTCCGTACTAATGTGAGTGTTGAAACAGAAACTGTGGGATAATGCCCAACTCGTTCATATACTTTCTGTACCCTGTTGAACCGGCCGACATATGTTCCACACACTGACTTGATTTGGTATCTTCGTTAGGACCAGGATGGAGAAGGGTGGGAGGGTGTTGGGGTTGGATGTTGGTTACCTTTAGTTCTACAAACATGGAAAAAGACCGAGATCACATAAGGGCTATACGGTTGGAATTGATAGTGTACCTTGGACAATGTTTCTGGAACATTTGTGGTGCCTTCATGGGCTTAGCATACACTGCATATGCGTTTGAACTGAACTGACACGATGTATTGTTTGCCCTGTCTATTCTGTGGTGCTCTGATTGCGGCCGGCCCTATCAGTGGGTTGTAGGCACACCGCTGTGTAAATGTATAATGTACAATAAAGGTCTACCAAAAAAAAAAATCATGGGTTACCATAATGTGGGTCTAGGGTCCGGCCAGTCGAGTCCACTGGGATTCTCTTAGTCCCACAAGTTATGTTGTAGAGGGCAGTGTGCACTGGCATTCTTTTGTCAGAGGCTGTTGAGCATTTTTTTTTTTTTAATTTAAAAAAAGATCACTTACCTGCCGGCCACCTCTCTTCAGTCCTCTCTGTCCTCTTCCTGGTTCTGTTCAAACAGGAGGAAAGAAGCACCCAGGCTCCCCTAAGCCAATCATTGGTCTAAGCACCCTGGTTTGCCACTCAGATGGGGAATGGGAGCCTGGTCCTGTTCTCCACCCCGGCTGTAATACAGCCTGGGTGGACAACATGCAAAGTGCGCATGACTCTTTGGCCGGCCTGAGACGGCCGGTCAAACATGTATGCACACTCGGAGAGTGCCACCACTCTTCCGCTGACCAGCCCAGCTCCGCCCAACAAAACTGCCTCAGCATGGAAAAATAAAGTGATAACAGTGCGTTATCATTTTATTTTTCCTTTTTTGCAGTGCTGAAAGGCAGTGGGGCAACGAGGTAGAGGAGC
The DNA here is from genome assembly GCF_964263255.1 of Lissotriton vulgaris. Lineage (NCBI taxonomy): Eukaryota > Metazoa > Chordata > Amphibia > Caudata > Salamandridae > Lissotriton > Lissotriton vulgaris. The sequence goes on along the minus strand of NC_141685.1, from coordinate 959,848,702 downwards.
CACCCCTGTCCTGTTTAATCCTTTCTCTATATTCCTTTCTATTACCCTTATTTATCCTTGCTCCTCATTTCTTTAGCCCCTTGGCCTTACATTCCATGCCTTCTCTCATTACTTCCTCTCATCTCTTCTGCCATGTACCCCCTTTCTTGATCTACATCCTCTTTCATTCCCTATTATTTTCTATCCCTTTCTCCTTTCTCTAATTACTTCTCTCTGCCCCTCAACTTTACTAATAAAAGCATAAGAACGTGATAATAGAGCTTCTTTAGAGAGAAATTTTAAAGCTGGAAGTTATGTGTGGTTTAAGAGTAATGAAAAGTCAGTAAAGGGTACACTAAATGTCTTTAGATATAGCATAGGAATAGAACTGGAAAAGGGAAAGGATATGGCTGGAGATCACTGTTAAAATGGTACAATCTTCACAGGTAGAAGTGTAGACATTTAATCCAAGCGCAAAGCATAACACCAACTGTACAGCAGGAAGGTCCGATCTAGAATGCATGATCTGCCAGAATCATGCATCACTGAATTTTGTGACATAATAGGGTTCCAGGCATGACATGGTAGCTTCCTAACAATTTGCAAGATCACAACACATCCCCCTTTGAATAGAGAGAATAAATAACAATTATAGATGAAAAGAAGAAATCGTGAAAAGACTATGCAATAAAGGTAGTAGGAAAACACTGCAGAGCAATCGTAACATACAAAATCCTGCATGAAAAAAATATATAAAAAATACAAGGAAAACAAAATATTAAAAACTTACCATCAGTATAGAACATAATCCTTAAACTTGACAGGTAAGTTTTTACATCTTCCAGAGAAAAAAACATCTTTGCAGCTGACATTCATATCTGAGGAGACATGATCATCAGAAGAATCATCCATAGGAGGCACATGTAAACTTGGAGATGAATCCAAAAATTTTCCAGTATACCTCACAAGTCTAGACATGCTCCATATGCAACCTGCGTCAACCTTCACCACATTCTTCCTCATGGCAACTATGGTAAAGGAAACAATGAAACCAGATTTTCATTTTAAAGTGTGTCTGGGATTTTTCACCATGGCTTTGTCTCCAAGGTGCCATTTTTTCCACTTCACACACATTTTAGAGTCATAACTGGATTTGTATATTTCCTGATACTCAAACATTCTAGCACGTCTAGTCTCAACAGAAATGCCACCTTCAACACAAACCGGTAGCCAAACTGGATTCAACTTTGAAACAACTTTCCTTCCTCTGAAGGCTTCAAAAGGTGACTTTTGCGTGACTACATTGGGAGTGGTACGGTGTGCCCACCAAGTATCCCTTAAAAAACTATTGAAAGGCAACTTGGATTCAAGAGCACGCTGGGCACAACTTTTGACAACACGGTTCATCCTCTCAGTTAAACCATTAGCTTGAGGTGCATATAAAGCTGTTTTTTGATGAATGATGTTATGATCTTTAAGAAGCTTACACATTTCATGGGAAACAAACTGCACCCCATTATCTGTAACTAAGAATTTGGGTACACCTTCTGTGGCAAATAAATCTCTAAGAAAATCAATCACATTCTTGGTGTTCACAGGGTACACACATTTGGTAGCTACCCATTTTGAAGTGTAGTCCACTAACAAGATAACAAAACATTCATGAGAAGGGAAGAGTTCAAACGGACCAGCAACATCCAACCCCAGTTTTGTCCACACAACATCAGGAACTTCCACAGGGGACAAAGGTGCAAGGCTGGTAATGCGAGACTTATCACTGGAGGCACACAATACACATGGGCATATTATCAACAAATACCGATATTTATTGCTAAGTAGGGTTAGCAGCAATTTTTTTATCGCTGCGCATCACAGGATTTTATCGCTGAGATAACGTGCTATTAGCAACGTTTATCTCAAAAGCGATAAAATTCCCGGCGACAGCGGCAAAATGCGTGAATATCGCTGAGAATACAGCGATATTCATGCATTATCGCTAACAGGGTCTTAGCCATTATATCCACCTCCTATTGGATATAATGGCTAAGAACTGGTCTGAGCAGGTGTTAGTTTTTGGAGATATTCGCGCTTAGCGCGAATATTTCCATCGCTACGCCTGTGTTGCTAATAGGCGATAGCGATGTTAGCAACTGCTTTCAGTCGCTAACAGGTTGGGTACACCCACTTTGCATGTCATTAGCAAAAAATATCGCTGACATGCAAAGCAGGCCCCAAACTGCTCGCTATGGCCTACAAGCTGTCGCTAACTGCTGTTAGCGACAGCTTGCTAATAGGGCAACAGTATTATCGCCGCTTAGCAGCCAAATACGACCGCTAAAGCGGCAAAAATTGTCTATCGCCCCCCTTGATAATATGCCCCACAGTCCTTAACAACATCTACAGTTAAGAGATCCATCCCGGGCCACCAGTATCTTTCTCTAACTCGGGCCTTGGTGAGACTCCTACCCAAGTGTCCTTCGTGCGCTATATTAATTATTCTGTTCCTAAATTACACAGGAGGAATTACTCTATCTCCTCTCATAAGATTTCCTCCATAAAATGACAATTCATGCCTCACAGCCCAATATGATTTCATTTCTTGGTCCAAAGTTTTATAGTCAGGCCAGCCGTGACTTGTCCACAACCTGAGGGAAGAAAGAATCTTATCTTTCTTTACACCATCCAACCATTCTTCACCAGACAAAGTTGACTCAGCCACCCAAAAAACATTCTCCATGTCGTACCCATTCTGCTCACACTCAAACGGTAAGTGTGACAGCCAGTCAGCAGATTTGTTACTCTTTCCAGATATATGCTGCACGCGGAAATTATATTCCTGAAGTCCCTCACTCCAGCGTTTGAGTCTGGGCGTGATATGCTCACTATGGCGGCATGAAAAGATTTGAATCAAGGGATGATGATTTGTTCTAACCGAGAATGGAATGCCCCGAAGATAAAACTTAAAATGTTGAATAGCCCAAAATACACTCAGAGCTTCTCTCTCTATACACGAATAGTTGGCTTCTGCACCCTAAGAGCCCTAGAGGGAAAAGCAACAGTTCTCTCTTCACCATCCACAATCTGGGAAAGCACCGCCCTAACCTCTTGAGGCTGGCATCAGTGGTTAGTACAGTCTTCCTGTTGACATCAAAGTGCCCTAAAGTCGGTAACTTTCCAATGTCAGTCTTATTGTCATCAAAAGCTCTTTGAAAACATCAACGGGGGCCAGGTTATTATCCCCTAATATACAATCTATGAATACACAAAAACCTGGGTGTCTAGCAGAAAACAAATGTGCTTCAGGGACCATACACTGTATAAGGTCTGCAAAATGTATAGCTAAATAACAGAATGGTCTTTGTATAAAGTTTAACAATCCAACGCATGTAACCACCAGCAAGAGTAGGTGAGACCCAAGATCCAGAGATGGATTACCATCAAAATCTTGTTGGTGATCTGATTTTTCTCATCTGGTCATCCACAGGGCCGGGCTGGTGTGTCTCTAGATCAGTGAGACTACTTCCAGGACCGCCTGGTAGGACTGGGGTCAAGCCCACAATCGCTTGTTTGACCATGCGTGGGATCACCAAATGGAACAAAGTGTAGTGCATAGGGTGAAGGTGTAAGGAAAAGTGAAGTTAAAAAGGAATAGAGGGCTCACAGTAAGAAAACTTTAATGGCTGTAAGTCTCTTTCTATTTAAAAACCATAACAGCGCAAAACCGCAGTATAAACAAATGAATGCTTAGGGGCCAACATGTTTCTGCCAAATTGGGGAATTACTCCCTTGGCTTTCATCAGGGCCTCTGTTCTTAAGGACTTTTGCTACTGCAAGTGCAAACTACACTCCCGGGGTTTGAATGATGAAATTCAGTGGATCACACTATGATTAATGGCTGGATATCATATTTGACGTTTTTTATAGCTGCACATTTGTAGTCACATTTATGGGTGTATGAATACAATACTAGACCATCTTTATTCCACGAATGTGACACCAACGATTTATACCAGTGCAGATAAATAACAAACATTTCTTCTGTACAAATTCTTAGAGCATTATGAGGGGTAGTTTTCACCTCTCTGTGCTCGGGATTTACATTACCCAGTAAGGTGTGTTCCCTTTTTATTGACACCAAAATGACCTCTGATACACACATATCTTATTGATACTAAAATCACAACATATCTCATTACAATAAATATAGATTCAGTACCCATACCTCTGTTGGGGGCGGTGCGAGTCTGCAATTTGAGTCACCATACGGACTCTGTACCTATTTCTATTTTATTTTCTGAAACTGAATCCTTTTATACCTGGGCATGTTTCCCGTGTTCTGTCCTTCCCGTATGCCTTTTGTTAAATCATTTATTGAAAGATACCGTTAATTAACAGCTAGAACTATGTATTCGTTCTGTATCTTTGACTCTACTAATCTATAAAATTCTGGGCATGTTATTTTCGATCTTTTATTCAAATAGGAACAGGACTATAAATCCCTTGTCCTCGCGCGGACTTTACCTTGGACTACAACTCCCATCACTTGTAGTTCTATGTCCCATGGTCGCGCGCGTCTTTGACTTGAACTACAATACCCATCTTTTGTAGTTCAATCTAAATCTTGCGCTAATACGCGTCGAGGATCCTTGACACGCCGCGTAAATCAAAACAAGCCTCTGTTATCGGCCGCAAGACACCAACGAAGCAGCTTTTTGAAAACGTGAGTGTTTAGTAAAAGGAGACCATGAAACGGGCTAGTTTTGGCGCGTTTTTAGCGGCTATTACTGACAGAGGCTGGTCCTTACAGCGCGCGGCGATAGGAGCACACTACGAAAGATGTGCCTATAAATGTAGCATTACTCCTCCCACACGTTGCCTCCCCCAACCTCAGACTTAGCTCGGGGCAACGACGGAGAGGTGAGTGTAACCTCTGTGATATGGGGCTGAGTTAATCTGGGAGCCCTAGTTTATATCACTAAAGATAGTTATTTACCGAGATTAGGTAGTTCTAGTACCTGTGGGTGAGCTTAGCTAGATACTGGCTGTCAGAATATTTAGCTAAGGATAAGATATTGATAGGGATTCCAAACACGTAGATAAGCCCAGTTTCTTTTTGCTTTATCTTGATTTGGACTGCCTTTTCTTGTCCCTAGAGCGTGGCCTCCCTTACTCTGAGTTTGGTCCAGGTGAGGTGAGGTAATTTCCCCTGTCGAGAAGGGTGAGTAAGGAACTATCATGCTCCTTCTTCAAACTGTATTATATTGTTTTATATCCTATGCACTTATACCATCTTGCATTTTTGTAGGTGATTTATACACCAGCTGACATGGAGGACTAGGAAGACTATATCCTTTACAGTTGTCACTGTTATTTCTTTTTTGTTTAAGAGTGTGGTTTGCACTTGCAGTAGCAAAAGTCCTCAAGAACAGAGGCCCTGATGAAAGGCAAGGGAGTATTTCCCCAATTTGGCAGAAACATGTTGGCCCCTAAGCAGTCATTTGTAACTGACTTCAACCCCAACCGACATTTTTGTTTCTTTACAGTAAGTCCCTTCTCTTTCAACTTCTCCAAAACAGACGTGCGCGTCACACTGTGTTCAACCTCATTCTTCCCATAGACTAAAATGTCATTGTGAAAGAACATGATGTTGGTTATACCTTTCAGGACCATCTTCATTACCCTCTGGAAGCATGCCGCTGCCGATGCTAACCCGAAAGGCATTCTCAGGAAGCGGTAAGCTCCCAGAGGCGTAACAAAAGACATAAGGTGCCTAGAGTCTTTGTGGAGAAGTACCTGGTGGTAGGTGGACGACACATCCAACACACAAAAAATCTGCGCCCCCTTGAGCATGCTAAGTGATTCAGAAATGTTAGGCAGGGGTTGGCGGTCTACCCATATCCATTCGTTCAGGCACCTCAAGTCCACACACATCCTCACGCTGGTACCACCATCCTTAGGGGCCAAAACGATGGGGGCCAACCACTCCGAGCCTTCAATTTCTTTGATAACTCCCAAATCCAAGAGTCTTTTGAGATCAGACTCTAATGGTGCCATCATCATATTGGATACCCTTCTGACCTTATGTACGCAGGGTACAGCCCTATCATTGAGGACAATCCGGTGCTCAAACCCCTTAAGGCATCCCAAGGTGTCTGGAAAAACGTCTGGGAACTTATTGAAAAAACTCGAACTCTGATCTACATTTCCACAGTCTACTAACATTACTTGGTCTTTGGGATCTTGCGCACTAGGATTAAGTATGATGGCCGGGTCACATTGGTGTCTCCATCCCAAAAGATTATCTCCTCTAACAGCCACATAAACTTTTCCAACAGTACATCTTCCTTTAAAACAGGTGTTAGCTTCAACATATCCTATAACATCAATTTTTGTGCCACCATAGCTGACTGGGTTTATATCAGGTGTCAATAAAGTCACATTGTCTAAACCCACAATCTCATCCCATTGCTTATTGCCTATCATAGTGAATGATGAGCCTGAATCAGCAAGAACTACAAAGTCATAGCCATCCACGGAAATGTCACATTCAGGCATCACTATCTTTCCAGCATCAACTTCTCCATTGTTTTGTCCAACCTTCATCACTATTTTCTCAGCATCAACTTCATCCTTGCCATAGTCGATGTTCAGTATCACAGTATGCACAGTGTCAGTTCCTTTTTCTGGGTTGTGAGTTTTGAAAGATGAAGATGATGATGATTTACAAACTCTGGCATAGTGTCCTTTCACAGCACATTTGTTGCAAGTCGACTCCCTGGCAAAGCAATGAGGATTATTTGAAAAGTGCGAAAAGCTGCCACACCTAAAACACTTAGGTTTAGGGAACTCACCAGAAGCTTTGTCATTGGCATTACTACTATTGGCATTAGGAGATCGATTCTCATGGTCTGGTTTTGTTGACAACCCTCTGGGAGAACCACATGACTGTGCATCTTTTTCTGAGACCTTATGTTTCTCAATAGGGGAGACCTTGGCGACACTACCACGACTTTCCAAGGTTTCACAGTCGACTTATTCATGGACATCACTTTGCTCTCTTTTTTTACCTCTCGGTTTTTTCTCATCTCTTTCACCCAAGTAGAAGTGTTCTCCATACCCTCTACAATGGCAGCAGCCTCAGCTAACGACCAGTTCTTTGACAATAATTTTTCTTGAACTCGAATGCTATTAGTGCATCTCACAAGCTGATCTCTGACAAGTGAGTCCGAGAGTTCACCAAATGTACAAGTCCTTGCTAAAGTTTTAAGAGATGCAATATAGCTCCCAGCCTATTCAACAGAGCCTTGAACTCTAGTGAAAAACGTATGTCTTTCTAAAACCCCATTAATGCGGGGACTAAAATATTTCTCTAGCATGGTCATGGACATTTCGTAGGCGTCAGCAGGCTCTACGTCCCCACTACCAATAGGGATAAGATCCATGCTATCATAAATGTTCCTTCCCTCCACTCCTAAATTATGAAGAAGAATAGCTTGTTTTCTGAACGCTGAGAACTTCTCCCCTCCTATTGCTACTATATAGGAGTCAAATAGATTTCTCCATCTTTTCCAAGGGAGAATAATTTCGCCTTCCTCAGACTAAAAAGGTGGTGGCTGGGACATACTTGTGGAAGCCATGACCAGTGAAAAATTGAAAGTGGTATAGAAAGATTAACCACAAAACAGTTCTCACAGCTGCTACAAGCTAAAAATATTAAAAACACAAGTAAAACAAAATATGAAAAACAGTCCTTCTTCAATGTAACCGTTCTGTATAAAATAATAATTGCTGTACTATGCCAAAAATATTTAAAACATTACCTAGTCTCACCATGCATGTCCTTGCGTGGGATCGATTAAATCTGATGACAGTCAGACCACTTCAGATCGTGCAGGCAAGTACTCTGCAGTCGGCCGAATAAACAAAGGGAATTCAAAATGGCCGCTCTACGTAATCACGCTGTAATCACTGTTACGTCTTGGAATGCAGCGTGCATTTCACCGACGAACAAGCAGGCACGCAGCGTAGTCACAGCGTTGCTATTCTGGAGTGCAGCGTTGCTATGCTGGAGTGTGTTGTGCGTTGCGAAGACAACAGTGAAAAAGTGAGCGCAAACAGGATAGAAAGATGGCTCGCTTCACGGCAGTTAACAGTGAGCCAGAGCCAAACAGCACATCACACTACGCTCCTCCAGGAAAGTTCAAGATGTGGAAATCAATTTAAAAAACATAGTACTTACAGTACATCCATAGTGCAGGAATGGCCTCCAGTGATTGGTGAGGACAATGGAAAAATCCCAAAAAATAGGAAAGTCAAGATGAACAGGGGAGCTGGTGTTGAAGGCTGCCTGTTCCCAATCAGGCTACAATACCTTGTCCCCAGTGTTAAGATGGTACAATATTCACAGGTAGAAGTGTACATCTTTAATCCAAGAGCAAAACATAACACCAACTGTACAGCAGGAAGGTCCGTTCTAGAATGCCTGATCTGCCAGAGGCATGCATCACAACATTCTAGGGTTCCAGGCATGACATGGTAGCTTCCTAACAATTTGCAAGATCACAACAATCACATATGGTTGATAAATAAACTGTGGGTATCTAATGTCTAGACTGGATGGGGCTTGCAGTCCTCACCGACTACTATGTTTCTAGGATGCACAATAAAATAGCTATAAGTTTAGCATCCCTATTCCACCCCGTGGTGATGTCCTCTGAATCAAAGGGCACCTAGTCTTGTGCTGTGATGAGTTCCAACAGCGGTACAAAAGGGGGTGGGGATGGACGGAGCATCTGAATCAATCAAACACTCACACCCAGTCTAAAGATCTGGGTTTCATCCATCACCGTTCTTTAGCCCACTCTGCCACCCCAGTTCAGACATGGCTATATGCAAATCAGTCTGACCCTGTGCCTCATGGGAACAGTCCAGCCCGAACTGCCAAGCCATGTCTTCCCTGGACCGGAAATAAGCTTCCGAGGACCGGTTTCTGGCATTCCAGCCGTCTTCAGCCCGGCTTGCTTGAATCCAGTGGCAAAGTGAGCAAGGGACTCACGTCTGAGCATACCCTGCCACACTTATGGTGGCCAAAAGCGGTACAAAAGGGGGTGGGGATGGACGGAGAATCTTGAGTTCCAAGTCATGTGTTATGGGGTCATTTCCTGTGATCTCATGGTCAGTTGAAAGGCCCTATGATACTATTGTCTTTGATGTAATCACTATGCAAAATAGGATGTTAGAAATCTGGAAAATCCCAGATCTTCTTGTCATAGAATGTTGGCAAGTCTGCTAGAACCTCAGTGAGGGCTGCCCCACGGTCCACAACCATGCCAACCAGTGTGCTGCATGTGGATCAAGGCAGTCTTGGGCAACTTGAGAGAAGGAAGAATGTTAAAGAGTACAGGTCCTGATTTTAAATAAGCGATCACCTAATATTTGTATTTTTTCTTTGACCATTTCTTCAGTGTTAAGGCATGGCTCACTGGGCGTGATTTAGCTGAATATGGATCATACATTCAAAGTTGTTGGAAAAAGAGGCCCCCAGAATAGTTATGTCCTGGGAACCCCCAAATCCTTAAGATGCCCTTGCACACCAAGGGTGGTTGTGCATGATGCACCCTTGCAGAGTCGGTAGAAGGAGACTGCACATAAAGAGAAGAGGACCTCTGATGGAGTTGTGGCTGCCCTTCCTAGCAGTAGGCACCGATGAAGGCTTCTAGTGGTGAGAAGCCCTAAGTACCACAAATCACCATCCAATAAGGCAGTCGTGGGAGCCCTTCCTGATCTGTACACCAGGAGATACAAAAGGGAAAAGCTTGAACCGGTATGCCAGATTTCCAGGGAGCTTCTTAGTTTATTTTCAGGCTGTGGAGTTGAATAAGATGGAGACACATTCCCTTAGATTACAAATACAGCAATAACAGTAATACTTTTAAGCTGGCACAAGGAAGCCAAACCCCCTGCACAGAAAGGTGTCAGTACTGAAAAAAGTGTGATTTTTTTCAGATCCACTGAGATCACAACTGAAAACATTTCATCAGTCAGGCGGTAAAGGGGCTGCAAATCCAGATAACAAGAAGAATCTAGGGGCTTATTGATAAGCCCCTTGCGCCACTTTTGCATCACTTTTCCCATGTTAAAAGTGGCGCAAAAGTGGCACAAGGGGCTTGTAAATCTGCCCCCTAGTATTTAAACGCTGAAATGGCAGACAGATATCTCAAACTCACAGAGCCCCCTTTTCCTTGATAAGGAATCAGTTTCTGTGGCTTTCTCCTTAAATACAAGTTTAGTGAAGATCAGCAATCAAAGATCATGCTTGGTTCAATGTCCACCACGGTGCTCTATAACCTACCAACCGTTCACAGTGAGGCTCCACCAGACGTAAAACAAATGCCTAGTGGTTTGCATAATTTAAGAGTAGAGATCTCCCCTCCTTCAGAGCCTAGTACATTTACACTTCAGCTGCATAAAAGACCCTTAGATGGACCGAGTAGTGATCTTCAGGTACAGGCGGGGTAACAGACAGACTGCCTCTGCTAGAAATATCACCTGCCTTGGAATGTGTGAAGATATTCAGTGACTCTTCTGCTCAACTCGAAATTAGTAAAGTAGCTGTAACAATAATATTATAATGCTGATATAAATGATCCAATTTACCCCAATGCAGAAAGTCTTTTAATAAGGAGGACAAAATGAAAATCTCTTACTCCCTATTTACCAAAAGGCAATGGGGAGTTGATCAACATGAAGGCCCAAAACAATATGTAACTAGGGAAACTTCATCGGTGATAGCTTTGCTGTCCTATTAGATGGGTGAATATGCCAGATTGGGATGTTGCAGAATCAAGATTTATATCCACTTTGTAGACCTACTATAAAGAGGAAAACCTTGGTCAAGACTAGCAGCGACGTGTCAGACCTAAGGGATAACAGAACGGCCTGAGGAAGGCTTGCTCCTTAATAGACTGCAAGAGATCGGAGTGTTAAAAATGTCTCAAGGAAACTCAGTGAAAAGTGTTAGAGTGCCTTGATGAAGTCAACAAGAAAACTGATACCTTAGTTAGATTGCCTAGACCAGATTTAGATGACATGCAGACAAACGTGACAAAAACAAACAAAAAATGAAAAAAGGGCTGACTGAATTCATAGTGAAAGAAGACAATTTAGAAAATAGATCTCGTAGTTTGAACCTTTGTCCCGTGGGGATCATAGAGGAAGCAACTGTGCCATTCCAGAAGTGGAAATGCTAATTTTGAAGGGGGTCTGACAATAACGCAAGCTCAAAGAGTCCTGATGGGCCTAGCATGAAGTACCAAATCTCTTTGCACAATCATAGCGAACGTTGAAGATGTTTGACACAAGGGGGGAGGCAGCACACTGCCTCTCATCCCAGCACAGTTCACCCCATTGCATTCTGGTAAATGCAGTGCGATTACTTCAATGTTGCTATTGTTTTTCACCAACGTTGGTGCAGGTAGTGCTGTTATCTTTAGACATGTGTTTCTGGGTTTAGCCCTACATCAATGGAGAGCAGGGAAAGGTCATCTGGGATTGCTGAAATGCTGCCCAAGTCATCAAAGGTCACAGTACCACTCCACAGACATACAGTTGCATCCCAGTAGAGCTTGTCAGCTCGTTGGCTGAAGGGAGCCTTTCAAACACAAGGGGGGAGGGAGCACACTGTCTCTCATCCTAGCACAGTTCACCCTATTGCATTCCTGTAAATTCAGTATGATTACTTCAAAGTTGATTTCGTTTTACACCAAATTTGGTGCAGGTAGTGCTTCTCTCTTTATCTTCTTTTATGAACAATGGTCCTTAATAATTAAAGTATGAAGAAAAAATGCAATATAGGCCCAGATGGGTACTATAGTACTTCAAAGTCCAGCCGGACAAAGAACTTTAATGTCAAATTTAGAATTAAATTTTTCAATTTAAACAAGAACAATACAACGGGAAGCAGTCCTGCACCAGATATTTGAGAAACAGAAAAACGAATAAACAGTTAAGCATACAAAACAAAAAAACACAGGCAATAGTTGGAGCATTGGGGGCTTGAACTAGTCATACAGTGAAGCAAGCTAACCCACATAGTGACCACATTAATCAAACAAAAATAGTAATTAATGGCACTAATCATTATGTTGACGGCGTTTCGATCCCAAGCTCATAATTAGTGGGGATCATCATCAGGACTACAACAATAGAATTGCCTGGTGTTTAACCGTAATAAATTAAAATGCCTTGAGGAGATAGGCCTCCAGCCTACAGCTTGTAGGATGTTCAGTTACGGTCGGTTGGCCGGTACTTGTTAGACTGATGAGTTGGGCCAGAGTATATTTTTGCAATGGGCTTCTTTCTGTAACCAGTCAAGTATCTGAAAATGCCACAATGGGCTTCTGATAAGAGTACGCGTCAGTGGCGCCGGCGGCGATGCGCTTGTGGTGTTTGGTGCAATAGCAGGAACTTTAGGCACATGTTTCTGGGTGTAGCCCTTCCTCAGTAGAGAGTAGAAGTAATAGAGAACAGAGAAAAGTCATCAGAAGTTGCTGAAATATTGCCAAAGTCATCTCAGGTCACAGTGCCACTCCTCACTTAGGCACACAGGTGCATCCCAGGTGAGCTCGTCAGCTCGTCGGCTCAAGGAAGCCTTTAAAACACAAGGGGGAGGGAGCACACTGCCTCTCATCCACGGATAGTTCACCCCATTGCTTTCTGGCAAATGCAGTACGTTTACTTCAAAGTTGCTGTACTTTTTCGCCAAAGTTGGTGCAGGTAGTGGCACCATCGCGAGATATGTGTTTCTAGATTTAGCCCTTCATCAGTAGAGAGCAGAAATAGTAGAGATCAGAGAAAAGACATCTGGGTTGCTGAAATGCTGCCCAAGTCTTCAGAGGTCAAAGTAGCACTCCACAGACACACATGTGCAACCCAGGTGAGCTTGTAATCTCGTTGGCTTAAGGGAGCCTTCTAAATACAAGGGAGGAGGGAGCACTCTGCCTCTCATCCCAGCACGGTTCACCCCGTTGCAATCTGGTAAATGCAATATGATTACTTCAAAGTTGGTATAGTTTTACACCAAAGTTGGTGCAGGTAGTGCTCCTATTTCTAGGCACGTGTTTCTGCGTTTAGCCCTTCATCCGTAGAGAGTAGAAGTAGTGGAGAACAGAGAAAAGTTATCTGGGGTTGCTGACATGCTGCCAAAGTCATCTCAGGTCACAGTGCCACTCCTCACTTAGGCACACAGGTGCATCCCAGGTGAGCTTGTCAGCTCGTTGGCTCAAGGAAGCCTTTTAAACACAAGGGGGAGGGAGCACACTGCCTCTCATCCAAGAATAGTTCGCCCCATTTCTTTCTGGCAAATGCAGAACGCTTACTCTGTACTTTTTTGCCAAAGTTGGTGCAGGTAGTGATGCTATCTCTAGATATGTGTTTCTGGGTTTATCCCTTCATCAGTAGAGAGCAGCGGTAGTAGAGAGCAGAGAAAAGTCATCTGGGGTTGCTGAATTGCTGCCCAAGTCTTCAGAGGTCACAGTAGCACTCCACAGACACATGGGTGCAACCCAGGTGAGCTTGTCAGCTCGCTGGCTTAAGGGAGCCTTATAAATACAAGGGAGGAGGGAGCACACTGCCTCTCATCCCAGCAAATTTCACCCCATTGCATTCTGGTAAATGCAGTACATTTACCTCAAAGTTGCCATTATTTTTCACCAAAGTTGGCGCAGGTAGTGCTGCTATCTTTATATATGGGTTTCTGGGTTTAGCCCTTCATCGGTAGAAAGCAGAAGTAGTAGAGTGCAAAGAAATATTCCCATAGGCTGAATAATCATTTTCTTTCTTAAGTGACCCTGCAGGCCTTCCTGAAGAAAGGCGAACATCTACACTTAAGAAGACATATTGTGAAAAAAGTGCTCCGGGGTCCCCGCACGTGGGCTGGACTATTCTGTGCTTATGACTATAATGAAAATACCCTACGAGAGAAAGGTATAATCAATTGAGACTTGCGCAGATCGGGCCCTGAAATTTGTTTTGGCAGATTGATCATTTGCCAGACTGCCATTGAGTGATCTATACCCTGAGTTTACAAATGTTTATAGGTACATCTATTTAAAGAAGTCAATCCTTTGTTTTTACCCGGCAGAATACATGCGGATATTTAATGTTGTAAACTGAGCCAGGGTCCTATGAACTTAAGACCTGTGATGTAGGTGGCAGAAAGTTTTGATTAAAGTCCCTAGTTACGGTGACATATTAAAGCACTTTTTCATGAGCACGCAAGCACTTGACATGTTGCTCTATAGAAGCATGCAAGCCCTTTGTTTTGCATCTCATAGGAACATGTAAGCATACCTCCGGAAGCTATCATGTGCTTGCCAGCAGAAAACCATTAAATAAGATATGACAGTAGCAAATCTAAATATTCTTCCATGTAATACAATTTAACTAAATAATAACGCCAAAAAGGAAAGTTATGGAGTCGTAGGTTATTACATACAATCCTGCCATCTGACACATGTCCTTAAAAAGTGATGATGAGATCTGAATATTCTTGAATCTTGGGCTCAATACAAGTCATTGGCCCCCAACTGTAGTACGCAAAGGGATTGTCATATTTTCTTCTGAAAAATGCGACATAAATATCCACAATTATGAAGTGAATTCTGGGGTTCAATGGGTGTGTGATTTACTCAGACAGCTCCAGGCACTTCATAATAGTAAATATGTATGCCTCTATATAGGATGATTCTATCCCATATGAGAATCTGCTACTAGCTGTAGTCCTGTTGAAGGTTGAAATATTTATAGAGGGAGATTCTAACTTTATCCAAAATGCAGTGCTAGATTCCTCTAGCAAGAACCACAAGTAGAATAAAAATCAGAAAGCAGAAATATTCACTAGAGATTTAACTCTCTATGATCCTTGTAGGAAAAAAATCCAGAGAAAATTGAGTTCTTGTGTCTATCCTTGAGACATAAATCTGCAGCGCTGCTAGATTTGTATGGCTTTATGGATCATGCTGCAATTGAATTAAATATGAGAATACCACCGAAACGCAATCAAATCAATAAGTTACTGCTGGAAGATAAAATTTGGTTACAAGACATTGACTCTTTACTACATGACGCCTTTGCTAGAAATATTGGGTCAGCAGGTCCCGCATCTCTGCATGGCCAGATCATTGGTCAAGAAGCAACAAATAGAAAATGGAGGGGGAATATAGAATATTTAGAAACAAAGGTGCGACTTTCTTAGTGAAAGTTAACAGCAAACGACTTGCCGAGTAATATAGAAGAGTGGGAGGTGTGTAGTATCCCGTGTGTCCCTATTCTCAGGACGTCTGTACTCAGTGGCTGCCGGCATGGCTTGTGGGTGGCAGGGCTGGCGTGGGGGGGAGGGGGGTGTGAAGGGCGTGCAGCGGGGAGGTTGTGCGCAATGTAAAAAAAAAAATTACGCTTACCTTGCAGCCGGGTCCCGCGTCTCTGCTCCTGTGCTCCTTGTCTTGACTGGAGGAACAGGAAGCACAGCCAGGCTCTCCTGACCAATCACAATGATTCAATGCAGCGTTGTGATTGGTCTGAGCGTCCTGGTTCGATACTCAGAAAGGGAATGGGGGCCTGGGCATGTTATGAACTAAAGCTGTAATGAAGCCTGCATGGAGAACGGGAAAAGTGCGCATGACGTTTTTGGGCGGCCCAACAGTCATTTGCACTTAGGAATGGAAAAAACACTCCTCCCCTGCAGCCCCGCCCACCCGCAAAGCAGCACAGAAACATAAAATGATAATAACTCAAAGTTATTATCATTTTATGTTTCCTTTACGTTGCACTGCTTAAAAGCACTGGGGCGATGTTCCTCCACCATTGCGGAGAAGTCGCCACTGTCTATACTGGTGTCTAGAATGCTGAGAGTGAATGACATAAAAGAATGTTGATGTATGGTGTGGAGTCGCAGTTAGGATAGAAAGAACTGGAGGGAGAATGGAGCCCGACAGGACCTACCAGCTGTTGCTGTAGCCCAATGGCCAAATGAATTAAAGAAATGAACTTCCTATCTGAGTGGCTTCAAACTATTGTATGAAGACCTTGTCCTCTGCCTTCCACAATTTCCTTCTGTGAACTCTTTCATTATCTACAACAATTTGCGCAGATTCTTCACGTGTGGCTATGGTTATAAAACTATTGAAATAAAATATTTTCCTGTGGACTACTCGAGTCAGCCTATAACTATAAAGTATTTTGTATACCGCTGTAGAAGCACTGAGGGATTTAGGGGATGGGTTGGGTGCTGCTGAAATGGGAGAAACTGAGGGGCATATTATCAAGACAGGCGATAAAATTATCGCAGTTTTAGCGGCAGAAAACTGCCGCTAAAACATCGATAATGGGCTTGATAATATGCTCTATGGAATTCCAATTGAAGCCCATGTTAAATGTGAAGGACATTTAACATGGGCTTCAATTGGAATTCCATAGAGCATATTATCAAGCCCATTATCGATGTTTTAGCGGACGTTTTCTGCCGCTAAAACTGCGATTATTTTATGGCCTGTCTTGATAATATGCCCCTTAGATTTTAAGCACTTCTTTGAACTTCAAAAAGAACGGCAGTGCCCACTGATAATTTACTGCAATTTTACTGTACTGCAATAAGGAAGACTTTTGTGGTAGTTACCTTTTTCGGGTAGATTCCGAGAGTAATTTTTTCTGCATATGGAAAATATGAGGTAGATTTTAACTTTGAGGACAGGAGGCACCGGTTTTGGTAGGATAGAGAGGGCCTACAGGAGAATGTTGAAAATGTGATGACTCACTCTAGAGAGAAGCTTGTAAACACTCGTGACAGGAGATCACTGGGACCTGGTCTATTCTGTGCTGGTGAGCGCCCTCTGTTGGAAAAAAATAGGTCTTGCAAATTGCAACAACCCATAATAATGGACACATTCACTGGTTTGGTGTTCGAAAACGTGAAAAATGATGGTTCAAAATATTTAGGCAAATCAGCCAATGAACGAGGATAGTTGGATCCGTCACTATGAAGTATACCATGCATTAAGAAACACAGAAAACTCAAAAAAATGTTATTCTTGTGTAATTGCCTCTTTGGAGTTTTCATTTGCATAATTATTCATCAGCAAATATACAACCAGCCACGCAGATGCTTGGAAATGTGACAGGAACTTATGCAACAACGTACAGATCTTGCATTGAGAGCTCTGTTGCTAAATGCTAAAATAAAATAACCCTTTAGTTGAATAACAAGGACTTTTATTGAGTGCCATGGCTCTGAGGATGCCAGGGATCAACCTAATTCAGAGAATTTGTATCATATTCTAGGCTTAAACTAAGAGGCTCAGGGCCTGAGGCAGGAAATGTGAAAATAATGAATTGTAATTCGCGACAAATAACAATTCACACAATGTGAATCGTTTCAGTATAGGTACAAAGCCACAGGGAATGAGATAATAAATCACTATGATTTGCATTTGCTAAATATTGAGCGCCTCGTTTACAAGGCCCCTACTGGCACTTTTGCGCCCCTGGGACGTCACTTTTTTGATGTCCAGGTGTCACAAGTATATTCGTAAGGCCATGTAAAGCCACTTTACGTGGCTTTTCATTGCCTTATAAATATGTGCCCCTTTCACGCAGAAAATTGCGTGAAAGGGGCGTTTTTTTAATGGGTGCAGCTGTGGGTGTTACCAAGCAACACCCATGGAACCTGACACATTTCAAGATTTACGAGGAATTGTAAACCTTGGAATTCATCAGAATCTAACGCCTCCCCTGGGGTGGAATTATGGAGGAGCAACGAAGATAAATGAAATCATTTCTCCTCGTGCTTTCATTTTTTTATGTGTGCTGCATTTTGTGATGGATCTGATGCTGGCAATGGTGCAGCAACAATAGCTGTCTAAGAAAGAACCAAGAAAACTATCTACACTCAAAAGCTAAATTTAGACCATATATTTGACAGTCGCAGATACAATCAATCCCCATTTGACAGTGAACAGACCTCCCCTACACTCAAACACCAAGAAATGATCACTTCATCCTAAAAAAACTGCTATGGCTACACCAACACATAAATACACTGTCCATCTCAAACATCCCCTCTTTGCAAAAAATGTCCGAAAGAGATGTCACGCAACACATCCATCCACACCTAATGTGCCAAACCTTCACTTGCGCCGTATTTATTTGTCTAACCTTTAATCCCCTGTCATCACTTTGACTACGCTTTCTTCGATCAACATTAGTGAGACATCTCATTGCCAAACCATCAGAAATTCAAGGAAGGTTAGAATTAGTTTAATTTAAATTATTTCACCTTTGCTTAATGTATGATTAGAGAATAGTATTAGTTTGATTTACATGGGGATTAGGTTTGTGGTTAGAATAAGGTTAGTTCTTTCAATTTAATGGACAATATTTTAGAGTATATTTTAGTTTTAATTATTTTTTTAATTTAATATAGGGCTGGAGTTATAATAAGGGCACAGATCATTTAATTTCAATGGTTTTTTGTTGTAGGGTTAGTATGAATTTGAGTATAATTTTATGCAGTTTCATCTATTTTATTTTACCTTAAGGTTAAAATTAGGATAAGGTTGCTTATATAACAGCTTACTTTAGTCTAGGGTTCAGTTTAATAATAATTAAATGTAATATGATAAGTTTAGATATTGGAGACATCCTACACAGTTGACGACACTGGGCTGCACAGGTTGCAATACAAGACTAACCATGCCAACAAACAGGTGCTTCAGCAAGTTAAGATCTAGGTTGATCCCACCATCAAAAACAAACTGCCTAGAGGGGGTGACAAGGTTTCTATGCAATCTATCCTGCGAGACCAATTCGGCCTACTGGCGAACATCGTCAAAATGCACAGCCTAGAGTTTTAAAACCCTCCAAGTGACCTGCAAATTTTCACAAACATTCTGAAAATACTCTTCAATTGAAACAATGTAGTTTTCTGCTCTTCCTAAATCAATTATTTGATGCAAGGCAACTGCCTCATCATTGATGGGGACACGTTGACATTATAACAAAAAATAAATACAAGTAGAGTAGAAGGAAAGTTTCCCCATGTGCTGTGGCATACTCTTAAGAGCCTTTTCCTATTGCCAGTTGCAGCACCAGGTATACACAGAGGGTGATATTCTCAAGAACGTGTGATAACTATTGCAAAATTAGCTCAACACAACTTTCAACATCGCAGTCTATTGCTGGAAAATTATGCCGTTTTAACTAAGTATTAACAACACAGCGGTGCCATGCTAGAGGCACACGATAATGTGTCAAATGACCGCGTTAAAAACGAAGCAACGCCGCAAAAATACGAAATACGATTGCAAAAAAAGCTGCGATGAGGCCAATTGCTATACAAAAATCAGCGAAAACTAGCGACAGGCCTGCAATTCATGCACTTCAGGTGGGAAAAAAATCACCATAAAAGTAGAAAAAAAGAAAAACAAATGCCAAACAGCAGCAAGGCACAATGGATGTTGCCGGAGCAAGTATGGAGGAGAACCAGAACCCCACAAGCCCCCCAGAGGACCTGCCTGGGACCTCGGGGTCAGGGAAGGCCAAGGAAAAAAGAATAGGAAGAAGTGGTTCAGTCCGCAGGAAAACAGGATCCTGATAACAGAGGTTGTCGAACACCCTCAACAACTGTTCGTCACCTCCACTGTGTCATTGGCAACCAAAAATGGACTACGGCAGTCCATCGTGTACAAGGTGAATTGAGTGGGAGTGCTGAAGAGCACAATTGAAGAGGTCAAGAGGTGCTGGAATGATGTCAAGCGCAAAACCAAGCTGAAACTTGCCAACAACCGGAAGGCAGCAATGCAGACTGGAGGTGGGAGTCCAGCTCCACAGGAGGAGCTTGACGATATGGAGGAAATGGTATCCACAGTCATCAGTGGGGAGACAGTGGCAGGAGTTGGGGGACCGGACACTCCTCACCATGACCAGCCACAACAGCACCACGGTGAATAATGACCAGGGACTAGGGGGACGGGGGAGATCGGTGCAATGGCACACATGTACAATTGAGCTGAGCATATCTGCGGACAAACCATGCCCCAGCCCCAACTCCTACCAAGAGACCAATGTACCCAAGTATGCAACATCTCAGCACTGTATAGGCACAGAAGTCAAAGGCACATCGCATGAAATAGAGAAGGGACAGCAAATCAGAGCTGCAGGGGTGACTCACCCAAAATGCAGCACACACACATAACATGCAGAGCACATCAACACTGACAACAATGTGGTACAAACCACAACACGTCCAGAACAGGACACAAGACACAACTGGTGCCACCTGGGTGTAGACACTGACCAATCACTTTTGGCATTACAGGGAAATGTGAGTTGATAATGTACAAGTACAAACACACACACGTCATCTTGTCGAAATGTCCACTGTCCCCCATCAAATAGGCAGCACCTTGCAAACATCCACAATGTACACAGTCATGCAGTCTGTATGAAAACATGTAAATGTGACAACATACATGTGGACACATTGTTAAACTGCATCTCCCCTTCACATTGCAGAGGGAGAATCAACACCTCCAGACGAAGAGGACTACCCCAGCTTCGACTCCGATGCCCTCCAACAGCTCGTGGGCAGCCTCCGATGCCCACCTCCAGGACCAGGGCAGCCCAGCTGCTACAAGGAGACCCCACCTGCTGCACAGACCACACAGCAGGCACCACCCGCCACCATGGCTGCCTCCCAGGACCCCCACTAAGAACACATGGCCTTCCAACGCCGTGTGTTGGGGTGCCAGGAGAATCTGGCTGAACAGGTGCGGGTGGGCTTCAACTGCATGGCAGACAAACTAGATGCCATACGTGGGTGTCTAAGTCCCATCAGGGACCCCTCACAGTCCCTAACAGACACCCACAGTCTGCTCCATGCTCCCCAATGGACCATGACTGACATCGCTGGAGCTCTGACTCAGAGGATAAAACAACAGTCCAGTCAGAGTGGCTCTAGCGATATCACCTAGGAGTTGGGAAACATGCGGAGCGGGCGATTGCAGAAAGAGCGGCTGCCACGGTTGCACACCAGCGAGTGGTAGCTGGGTTCCTCAATGATCTCAAGACCATCCTCATGGCATTGCTGCCACAAGGCCTGGTGCTTATGCATGCTGCTGCTACCACTCCATCCACATCTCCGCTCCTGAAGTGTCAGTGCCACACAGTGCAGGAGACAGAACACCACCACCCACACGTGAGACACATGCAACAGCAGTGGACGAAGATGCGATGAACCTGCCTTTGTGGTACGTAGGACGCAGTAGCATCCTTTTCCGCCATATGGCCTGTTTCTGCTTGGGCCTGTCCTCTGCATCATCACCTTCCACTGTCCCCGATGCACTCTGCGACACTCACCTTGGACCTCGACATGGACTGCCATGTGGCGTTTGATCGCCAAGGACACAGCAATCAGACTGCGGACTGAAATCTTCCTCTTCCTTTGGACTTGTCATTCCCTGGAGGACTCTGGCTGGCCCTCCACGGGCCAACATTATCATGTGGGCTTTACATGGCCCTGTAGTGCTCCAGATGCAACACTCCACTG
This sequence comes from Lissotriton vulgaris, assembly GCF_964263255.1. Classification (NCBI taxonomy): domain Eukaryota; kingdom Metazoa; phylum Chordata; class Amphibia; order Caudata; family Salamandridae; genus Lissotriton; species Lissotriton vulgaris. Next base: position 959,827,125 of record NC_141685.1, on the reverse strand, counting down.
AATGTGCATTAAACATTCCCAACCACACAGATGCTTCATGTCTATGGTCTTTCAAGTGTGGCAGTATGGATGAATGTAGGCTCAGTGAATTCCTCTTACGTCCATGTGGCTCATGTCATAGAACTTGGGTCACAGGGTGACACATTACCGAATGCGGTCCGGGTGGCGCAGACACAACAACGGTGACACACACATTAGTTACTTCCTTGTCCATCCCAGTACGGAACCACGCTCAGAGCCCTGGAGTTATTATTCACACCCTTACGCTGGACTGGCATACACCAGGGCAGCCCACTCCACTTACACTCACAGGGGAGGGGGGCAACGCTACATGTCCCAGGTCTTCCCTGTAGTGATATGCTGGTCACATGTCTAGTTGTCAGCATGCCACAGCCACTCCCACACGGCTGGTGTACACCCACACCACACCCATCTAGCACATGGGTCACAGGACATGTGACCCTGCCAATAAAAAGGGCCTGGCACACGTGCTCGACGCCATATCCTAACTCTAGCTGGGTGGTGTTCATGTAGGTATGAGGGCCTAGGGCCCGGCAACATAATTTTCACCCGGCCCAGAGACAACATGATGGCGTCCGCACCACGATATCCAATCATACAGGGTCCATGGCTTGCGGAGCACAGACTTGGTGGCACCAGATGCACTGCGGCCGACACAGGCACACCGCCACAAGACTGTGACTTTCGGTGCACTGAGGTAGGGCACCTTAAGTGCTGAGCGGGTGTGCAGCCTGCGATGATACCCCGTCCCGGCAGTCCGGTCTGCTCAGTTTATGTGTGCCCTGATGGACCGCAGCGTAGGCCAGGGCCAGCGGGCAGCGGGCAGTGGCGTCGCGTCCCGGATCCCAGAGTTAGTGGCACCTCCAGGGCTAAGCGGATGTGCAGCCTGAGATAATGCTGGGTGCACTGGTATGTCCTCTGCCATGGCGAAATCGAGACCCAGAATCAAATGTGAGACCTAGTGGCCTGCGGAGCGGGGCTGCATGATGTGGAGGGTGCCATGTTCACAGGCCCCGGGCTTGGGGCTTGCACCAGTACGTGGTGGGCCCTCACTGCGACACGCCAGTGGCAGAAGGTGAGCAGTGAGGCCTGGGTGTGCAGGGGCGGGCATGCACCACTGGGCGGTGGTAGGGGCTAGGGTGCAGCTGCCTGGGTGCACTGGGGCGGGCATGCACCGCTGGGCGGCGGGAGGGACTGGGGTGCAGCTGCCTGGGTACGCAGGGGTGAGCATGCACTACTGGGTGGTGGGAGGGGCTGGGGTACAGCTGCCTGGGTGCGAAGGGGCGGGCATGCACCGCTGGATGGTGAGAGAGGCTAGGGTGCAGCTTCTTGGGTGTGCAGGGATGGGCATGCAACGCTGGGTGGCAGGAGGGGCTGGTGTGCAGCTGCCTGGGTAAGCAGGGGCGGGCATGCACCGCTGGGCAGTGGGAGGGGCTGGGTGCAGCTGCCTGGGTGCGCAGGGGTGGACAGCCGATGATGTTGTGTGCAATTGTTTGTACTTTGCCATTCATGTATCTGGACTCTGTTTCAGATGATGGATCTGTTTCAGATGTGGGGGGACCTGGTGAACTGCACAACACACCGGCACGTGGTTGGAGACACACCGGTGTCAGCAGGTGAGCAATGAGGCCTGGATGCGCAGTGTCAGCACTCTCTCTCCAGGTCCATCTCTTCTGTTATCTGTGTCTCTCTCCCCCTCTCATTCCGTCTTTCTCCCTCTCCCTCTCTCTGTCCATCTTTCTCTCTTTCCCCCTCTCTTTGCGTCTTTCTCTCTCTCCCCCTCTCTGTCCGTCTTTCTCTCTCTCCCTCTCTCTGTCCGTCTATCCCTCTGTCCCCCTCTCTGTCCGTCTTTCTCTCTCTCCCTCTCTCTGTCCGTCTTTCTCTTGGTCCCCCTCTCTGTCTGTCTTTCTCTCTCTCTCTCTCTCTCTCTCTGTACCTCTCTCTCGCCTTCGCTCTCTCTCTGTCCTTTGATGAGCACAAGTCACACCTTCTCGTCTGGATTTTTGTCTTGCAGGCTGTGACCTACAGATTGTCCCGAGGAAAGCCGCCGTGTGACTCCATTTCTGTTCTGTGTTTAATTAAATACATTTTCATTTGTTAATTCGAAGGTGAATGTGTGATGCTCATTTTTGAGAAGACACATGCATGTCACCAAATGTGATTTTGCGACATCAGGTGGAATATTTTGTACATATTTCGTGTAGTTGATGTGGCATGTCTTTGCCCGGGAGGGGGGGAGTCCTGGGGGTGGTGGCGGTGGGTGTTGTGGCCCTCTTGGGTGTCTGAGCTGCATGTTTGTTGGCTCCATGGCATCTGTTGCCCTTCAGGTGTGGCTCTGTGATGGGCTCCATTTTCTGGTGCAGGCTGTCATCCGACTATATGCCAGGCCACAGCAGATGTTCATTTTCTGTCGCTAACGCGCCTTATCGCCTGTTTTGGGTTCTTATCGCCGATCTGGCTGGTCGTTGAGAATGTTGCAGAGTGATGTTGTCGCAGCTTTTGGCACGAAAATACCTACTCTGCATTTCATTAGCGATAGTTGCGGGGTCATCCGTGGCAATGTTTTTTGAGGCTGCTATTGCAGGTTAACTGGTGATATGGGCTGTTTGCACCAGCTTGTGAATAGAGTGATATATTTATCTCCACTTTGGATGTGATAAAGTGCTGTTCAACTAGGCAATAACTCCTTGAGAATATGCCCCAGAGTGCCTAATGATGCCTAAATTACATGAGAGGTTACGAAACAGACAAGAAAACACAAAGAAATAGTAGAGAGTCCTGCACGGAAACTACAAAAGGTGGGAAGGGAAGAAAAGTATGTGGCAATACCTTTGAGTTTGAAAACATGTCAGATGAGATGCTTGACAAACCTACAAAATGAACAATTAATTACCTTCAGTAATGATCTTTCTGGTAGATACTATCTAACCGCAGATTCTTCACCTTTTGAATATTTTGCTTGGCATCAGAATGGATCTGAAAAACCTTAAGCAGTACCCCTGCTCACCAGGGGGTGATGTTTGTGACTCTGCGTCGATGTCGCTCCACGCAGGAAGTGACGTGCAGCCATACACACTGACAGTGGCTTTCTGACTCTTCTGCCTTCCGCAGACATGGAGCCAAATCAGATTGGTCAGGACCAGAGTGCAGAAATCTAACTTGAGGACTTTCAAGGCAGAAAATATTGCAGTTCACAGAATAGGGAGGATGGCAGTGTCAGTGAGGAATCTGCGGTTAGATAGGGTCTCTGCCAGAAAGAGTGTTACGAAAATAAGTAACGTATTCTTCTGATAGAGACTTCTTACAGCAGATTCCTTACCTTTTGAATAGGGACTAGAGCAATAATGTCTGTGAAATGGCTCAAACCAAGAAGTCCAACAGGACCGAGCTGGCAAAGTGCCCATCTCAACGCACCTGGCTGTCCAGACAGTAGTGCTTCGTGAACATAAAGAGACGCCCACAGAGCCACCTGGCAAATGTTCAGCCTTCTTGAGGCTGCTTTTTAGCCAGTTTGTAGCAGATCGTAATGCAGAGCATGATCCAGTGAGAGATGATCCTTTTCTGCACTGCCTTTCCTTCTTTGCTTCTGTAAACCCAATACAGAGCTGATCATCCACTCAGTGTTGTATGGTACGATCAATATACAAGCTGAGAGCTCTTTCAGAATTTAGAGGATGTACTCTCTCCTCTTCCTTAGAGGGGTGAGGCAGAGAAAAGAATGCTGGGAGAGTGACAGAGTGCCCAAAATGAAAAGGAGTCCCCACCTTTGGCAAAAAGAGGACAACTATGCATAGGTTTGAAAGGAGAACATATGAGAAAAGTCAAAACTGATTTTAAGTCCCACTGGGGCATAGCAAAGGGAGAAGTGGAAAAGAGGTACTGCATCATGTCCAGAATGGCTTAGATAAAAGGGAGCTTCTGTGAAAGAATCAGGTGTGACTTTGGCACATTTATGGTAAAAGCCAACAATGTTAGGAGGTTCGCGATAGTCTGGAGGAGGGTGTTGACTCCCTGGGGCAAACGGATTTTCCTGGGACCTTGGATTCACTACGTTTTTACTTACCAGCATACGACCATGAACTTATTTAACCACAGCATGACAAGATGGTTCCTGCAGTTTGCCATGACTAAAAAACGCATCATGGCCCCATTCAAATTAACTGGTTATGACCCTTACCAATCGTTTGCACCTGTGATCAAGGCCCTAAGGCGGGATGAAACACGTCAGGAAAAGAGAAATTACTTGAAAGACAGCATGTTGCCACTCTTATACATCTGAAATAAACTGAGTGAACCCAGAGATGTGGTTGCAAAACTTTTCTTTCAAATGGAATATATATGGAATATATTTAATATATAGGAATTATGTTTGCTGGTTTCTCCATTGGTCAATTTACATTTGCACTTTGTGTGGCATGGCATGCAGAGCTATTTCTGTGAGTGACAACACTGTTTTGCATTTGTAAGGGTGGAGTGGTTGCATTTCTATGCCATGGGCACTCCTTGAAATTGGTGTTTATTTCTCATTTTCAGGCGTAGTACGGTTATCAGAGCTGTCTCTTTAAGTGATTTTGATGTTCAGGAAAGAGACACAGGGTTTTCTTACATAAAAATGTGCCAGTGGGCATAAAACACTTTTATTTGTATCATAGCAGCTCTCAGAGTTTTTGGACTGCCCTCAAACTCTGATATTTCAGCACTTTGGGCCAGATGTACGACCGTTTTTAGCGGTCGCAAAAGGGTATTCAACCCTTTTGCGACTGCAAAAAATGGTGGTGGTATGTACCAATGCTAATTTGCGAGTCACGGACTAGCAAAATAGCGTATGCGACTCGCTGTTAGGAAGAGGCGTGCCAAGGGCGTCCTTTCCTAATAGCGAGTCCAAAGGCTATGTACCATTGTTTTGCTACCTCATTTGCGGTCAAAAAACACTTGCAGTTTACCACCTACTTCAAGTAGGTGGTAAACCATTCTCAAATGGGAAGGAGTCCGGAATGGGTGCAAAACTACTGTTTAAGAGCAGGCAACATAAGAGTTTCATTTTTCATTTTGAAATGCATCCTGTTTTCCTTTAAGGAAAACGGGCTGCATTTAAAAAAAAATGCCTTATGTAATAAGCAGTCCCAGACATGGTGGTCTGCTGAACCCAGCAGGCCACTATCCCTGGGAGTGCTAGCCATAGGCATTGGCGTCGCAAATTGCGCTTTCCTCATGAATATTGATGAGGCATGCAATTTGCGACCCCATTGGGAATCACTAACAGTGTCTGTGACACTGTTGTACATTGCATTTTGCGACTCGCAAATTGTGAGTTACAAAGCGATGCCATTTGCGAGTATCAAAATGCAAGCGTCGTACATCTGGCCCTTGGTGTCTCTCAGAATCGGAAACAACAGAATGGAACACCCCTCTTCAACCCTTCTAAAAAATCTTTATTACATGGATTTTGAAAAAAGAGGTTTGTGGGGGACATTTCATGTAGGCAGTAAGGGCTGCCAAGTGAACCTTTATGGAAGAGAATTGCAAGCCATATTTTGCCAAAAGGAGGAAGTAGGTAAGAATGACATCTTCCTGGCAAATCGTAGGGTGTGCGTTCTTGGGCGAGCACCCGATGCAAACTCTCTATCACTTCAAGGCAAATATACTGAATGGGTGGACAACCATTTTAGCCTCCTTGAGGATGTGCACACCGTCTTGTGGCAGGTTCAAGTGTCCCTACTGCACTAAGAGGTTTGTGGGGGACATTCCATGTAGGCAGTAAGGGCTGCCAAGTGAACCTTTATGGAATTAATTAATTTCAATTAATTAATTTATATAGCGCGCTACATACCCAGAGGGTCTCAAGGCGCTAGGAGAAGGGTGGGGGATTACTTGTCGAATATCCAGGTTTTAAGTTGCTTTCTGAATGCTAGGTGGTTCTGAGTGAGGCGAAGGTGAATGGGAAGTGAGTTCCAGGTTTTAGCCGCCAGGTAGGAGAAGGATCTTCCTCCCATGGTGGTTTTGTTGATACGAGGTACAGCAGCGAGGGCATGGTTGGAGGAGCGTAGCTGGCGGGAGGGGGTGTAGAAGGAAAGTCGTGTGTTGAGGCATTCGGGTCCAAGTTCGTAAAGTGCTTTGTGTGCGTGGGTTAGAAGGCGGAATGTTATCCTCTTATTGACGGGGAGCCAGTGGAGGTTTTTCAGGTGATCAGAAATGTGGTCGTTACGCGGGATGTCTAGTATGAGTCTGGCTGATGCGTTCTGGATGCGTTGGAGTTTTTTCTGAAGTTTTGCGGTGGTACCGGCGTAAAGGGTGTTTCCGTAGTCCAGGCGGCTTGTGACCAGTGCGTGGGTGACCGTTTTTCTAGTTTCGGTGGGGATCCAGCGAAATGTTTTTTTGAGCATGCGAAGGATGTTGAAGCAAGACGAGGAAACGGCGTTGACTTGTCTGGTCATCGAGAGTGAGGAGTCCAGAATGACGCCCAAGTTCCGTGCGTGGTTTGTCGGGATGGGTGCATTTCCAAGGGACTCTGGCCACCAAGAGTCGTCCCAAGCAGAGGGGGAGGTACCTAAGATAAGGACTTCTGTTTTGTCGGAATTCAGTTTCAGACGGCTGTGCTTCATCCACTCCGCTTCTTCTTTCATTCCTTCATGTAGGTTGTTTTTGGCGGTGTTAGGGTCTTTGGTGAGTGAGAGGATAAGTTGAGTGTCGTCAGTGTAGGAGATGATGTTGAGGTTGTGTTGGCGTGCGATGGCAGCGAGGGGGCTCATGTATACGTTGAAGAGGGTGGGACTGAGCGAGGATCCTTGTGGCACGCCGCAAATGACTTCAGTGGCCTCTGACTTGAATGGTGGGAGGCGGACTCTCTAGGTTCTTCCGGTGAGGAACGAGGTGATCCAATCCAGTGCTTTTACCTGGATTCCGATGTTTTTGAGGCGTTGTATCAGGGTGCTATGACAGACTGTGTCGAAGGCTGCGGAGAGGTCGAGGAGGATGAAGGCGACTGTGTCTCCATTGTCCAGTAGAGTGCGAATGTCGTCTGTTGCTGCGATGAGTGCGGTCTCAGTGCTGTGTTTTGCTCGGAAGCCGGACTGTGAGGAGTCGAGGGATTTGTTGGTTTCGAGGAAGGTGGCGAGTTGTTTGTTGACAGCTTTCTCGATGACTTTGGCCGGGAATAGAAGGAGCGAGATGGGGCGGTAGTTTTTGAGTTCGGTGGGGTCAGCTGTGGGTTTTTTCAGAAGGGCGCTGAGTTCGGCGTGTTTCCAGCTTTCCGGGAAGGTGGCGGAGTTGAGGGAGCAGTTGATGACGTCTCGGAGGTGTGGTGCTATGATGGAATCTGCTTTGTTGAAGATGTGGTGAGGGCATGGGTCTGTGGGGGAACCCGAGTGGATGGAGTTCATCAGGCGGATGGTGTCCTCAGTGGAGATTGGGTTCCATTCGTTAAGGATGTTCACAGGGGGTGAAGGTACGACAGAAGGTTGGGTGGGTTGGTCTCCGGGTTGATTGTCGAAGCTGTTGTGGATGTCTGCGATTTTGTCATGGAAGAACGAAGCTAGGGAGTCGCAAAGGGTTTGAGAGGGAGTGATGTCGTTGGAGTTGGCCGTGGGGTTGGTAAACTCTTTGACGATGTTGAATAATTCCTTGCTGTTGTAGGCGTTGTTGTCTAGTCGGTCTTTGAATGCGTCTTTCTTGGCAGTCCGGATCAGTTGGTGGTGTATGCGGATGGCGTTTTTGAAGGCGTCTCTGGTGCTGGTGTTTGGGTCTTTTTTCCAGGCCTTCTCAAGGGAGCGACAGAGTTTCTTGGATTTCTTGAGAACATCGTTGAACCAGGGGGCCTTTTTGTAGCCTAGTTTGATTTGACATTTTTTCAGGGGTGCTAGGTTGTCAGCGCTGTTGGTTAGCCATTGGGTGAGGTTAATGGCTGCTTGGTTGGGGTTCGAAGAGTGGGCAGGGGGTTTTAGAAGAAGCGATGAGGAGATCTGGTCGATGGTGATTTTGTTCCAGTTTCTTCGCAGAGTAGGTTGAGGATGATTGTGGGTTGTGGTCTTATCGTACATAAAGTGAACGCAGCTGTGGTCCGTCCAATGGAGAGCTGTGGTGTGACTGAAGGAGATATGTCTGCTGGAGGTGAAGATAGGGTCGAGTGTGTGCCCTGCGTAGTGAGTAGGGGTATTAACAAGTTGTTTGAGTCCGAGGTTGGCGAGATTGTCCAGTAGGCTGGTGGCGTTGCTGTCGTTGCTTTTTTCCAGGTGAAAATTGAGGTCTCCCAATAGGATGTAGTCCTCGGAGGGGAGAACGTGTGGTGTGATGAAGTCAGTGATGTCTTCACTGAATTGTGCACGGGGTCCTGGTGGCCTGTAGAGGAGGGTGCCTCTGAGTGTGGTCTTGGGGTCGGTGTGGATTTTGAAGTGGAGGTGTTCGGCGCTGGCGAGGTTGACGTCTGAGCTGGTTGAGATGCGGATGAAATTCTTGTGGACGATAGCAATGCCTCCTCCTGTTTGCTGGTTGCGGTCTTTTCGGATGATCTTGTAGCCTTCCGGGATGGCAATGGTGATGTCTGGGGCTGAGGAGGCGTTCATCCATGTTTCTGTTAGGAAGGCGACGTAGGGTGTGCGTTCTTGGGCGAGCACCCGATGCAAACTCTCTATCACTTCAAGGCATATATACTGAATGGGTGGACAACCATTTTAGCCTCCTTGAGGATGTGCACGCCGTGTCCCTACTGCACTAGCTCAGGAGCCATGCTGCTAAAATCAAGGAAGCGATATTGGGGTGAACCAAGTGGCCTCCGAACTTAGTTACTAGGTGTAATCTGCATGGGAGCTTGAGATATGGAAGCCCTGACCAGTAAAGAAGGCCCGTGAACCACCATTGGCATGACCATTCCGGCTATTAAAATCATTCTGGCTCTTGAGCATGAGGACTGACAGAATCACTGGAAAGGAGTAGAGAAATTTGACAGACCAGTCGATCCCTAGAGAAATCCCCAGATTCTCTGGTTGGGAATATCTCAAGATGGAGCCTTTGTATTTTTTGTTTGATGCTGTGGCAAACAAGTCAATGTGAGTAGCGCCCCACAGCCTGAAGATGTCTTTCATGCCGTTGTTCGGAAGGACCCATTCATGGTCTTCTTGCAGTACTATGCTAAGAAAACCATGAATTAACATTTTGTACACCTGGGAGGTGAGTTGCTGAGAGTCGCAGGTTCTGTACTATAGGCCATTTCCAGATTGTCTGGGCTTCGAGGGATAGGGGTAGGGACATCATTCCCTCCTGCGTGTTAAGGTAGTTCATGATGGTTGTGCTGTCCGTGTGAACAAGCAGGGACTGGAACTTGAAAAAGCAGGCGGATTGCTTTAAGAACTCAGTGGACTGCCCGGAACTCAAGGAGATTGATATGATAGGTAATTTCTCTTGAAGACCACTTCCCATGAATCTGGAGATAATCTCTGTATGTTGCCCAGCCCAGCAGTGATGCATCTGACACTATATCCTGAGAGGAAAACTGTTAGTGAAAGGAGTTTCCTTGAAGCAGGTTGGTCGGAGACCACCACCATTTTAGAGACATTGCATGAAGAAAGATGATGTTGTCCTCCCAGATGCCAGTCAATTGGTCCCACTGATCCTCAAGATGCTGCTGAAGAGCACCCTGTGGAGTCGTGCATTCGGAGTGAGGAAGATCCACAAGGCCCAGGAGTGGAGAGAAGATGACACTGATTGCACCGTAGGATTAGTGGTTTCATGAGAACATGACATTTATGACAGATTGATCACAGTCTCTCCACCAAAAGATGTGATTGGGTGGTTTAGGTGGTATGGTTGGTGGAGGACTCGCAATTTTGAGACAGTACATATTTTTAAACAATATTCAATACCCGGCGTCTTTTGTGAATTTTTTTCCACCCAGCTTCTTCATCTGGGCTTTCTGCAGAGTAAATGCCTTGATTTACCAATTGTCTAGGTAGGGGTAGAAAAAGATCCAATATATCTTGAGGTGGGCGGCCACTTCGAGAAAGTTCTGGGTGCGAACTTGAGGCCAAATGGAAGCATTTGATACTGATAGTGATCCTGCCCCACGACATACCTAAAGAATCTGCAATGTGTCTTGCTGATCGGTACAGGAAAGTATGTTTTTTGGAGGTCTATGGAGCATAGTCAATATGGTTTAATTGGGGATAGATCGAATGCAATGCCAGTTTCCAAAACATTTCTCACTAAATCCATTTTTTTGCTAGTGTCAAGCCTAGAATGCATCTTAATGTGTTCCTGTCTTTCTTTTTTTTCTCAAAAATATATATGGAGCAAATGCACTTTCCTCGTGATTAGGAGGATAGACCTCCACCGCATGCTTTTGCAGCCAGATGTTGACTTCCAAGGGAAGCGTTTGTGAAGACCCAACCGTTGAATGACGTGCATGTTCAGTTGCAGAAACTGAAAGATGCTTCCCCTACCAGAGTGAGTATTTATTTATTTATTTGAAGGTTTTACATAGCGCGAACAAGACCCTTGCGGGTATGAGAGCGCTTTACATGGGTGGAAATAAGGTACAAACGAGTACTGAACAAACACAAAACTTTGGGGCATATTACCAAGCAATAGCGATAATTATCGCTATTGCTTGGTTAGAGACAAAATTTTACCGCTGAGCTGCGGCGATTTTTATCGCAGATAAACCTTGGTTTTACCAAGGTTTATCGCAAATGCGATAAAAATTGGACGCAATGCATGAATATCACTGAAAAGTCAGCGATATTCATGCATTACCGAGCTAATGCTCTTAGCCATGTTATCCACCTCCCATTGGATAACATGGCTAAGAACTGCTCAGGGCAGGTGTTAGCTTTTGGAGATATTCGCGCTTAGCGCGAATATCTCCAAAAGTTGGTAATAGGAGATAGCAATGTTAGTGACTGTTTCCAGTCGCTAACATCTTGGCACGCCCACTTTGCATGTCATTAGTGATAAATATCACTGACATGCAAAGTGGGGCCCAAGATGGTCGCTATCTCCTACTAGCTGTCGCTAACTGGTGTTAGCGACAGCTAGGTAATAGGGAGATAAATTTATCTCCGCTTTCTTGGCTTTTAAAGCCAAAAAAGCGGAGATAAACCCCCTTGATAATATGCCCCATAGAGTCTTGATATACAAATCGCCGTAGTGCTAAATAAATGAAATGTTTCATGTGAATTTCCTTAGGAGTAGCGACTTTACTTCTTGCTTAAAGGAGGTAGGAGAGGGACGCCGTCTTGTTTCAGGGGACAGTGCATTCCAAATCCTGGAAGAAATTGTAATAGAAGAGGGAGAACGAAAAATGTAAGGCTTGGCGCCTGTTGTCTATTTACCCCTTTAGACAGCCTGTTGGGTAGATCTTCCTCTATTGGTAAGATTGTTGCTGCTGTGGTTGGTAGCAACCTTGATACTAATGAGGGGTATGAACCATCTGAGGCAAAAACCGACGCTGGTAGGGCTTGAAGGAACGTTCCTGTTCTTTGTGCCTTTCCAGGCCGACCTTCGTAAGATTCTCCTTTTCAGATTTTATTTGTGCCATCTCGTCGACAGTGTGGCTGCCGAGGAGGGAAGAACCTGGATAAGGAAGAATGAGGATCCTGTTGAGACTCCGGTTTAAGAGACGTCAGACGGAGCCAAGAATGTCTTCATAAGGCTACACCATGGCAATATTCCTGTGCCACCAACAAGGAAGAATCAGTTACAGCACTGATGACCTGATTGAACAACATGAAGACCTCATTAACTCTATCTAGGAAGTCTTTTCATCATCCCTGGGACGAACATCTGCCAACTTCTGAATAGATTCCCAGAGTGCTCTATAATATCTGCCTAGGAGGGCAGCTGCAGTGCCCGCTTTCATGGTGGTTGAGGCTGTGCTATAGACTTCACAGCCCACAGAGTCCAGCTACTTGCTCTCCTTATTGGGTGGTACAAAGGAGGCAGGAGTAGTGGCATGATGGCCGCCAATGTGACCACTGAGACCGAACATTCAGAGCGGAGGAAAAGAGGTTCCTTCTCTGGCGGTCTATATTTATTCTGTGGCCTCGACTACCAGAGGCCAGAATCAAGAACAATTCCATTGCTGGCTCTAAGAGGCCCGGCACTAAAGGTAGGAGTTATCTTGACATTGACCATGGTATGTTGAGCTACGCAACTCCTCGTACCAGGGCCTCCTGGAAAAAGTGTCTAAAAAATTAGTGAAGCAGAAGGCGGAGCAACCGACATTTGTAATGTCGTCCACAGAAGAAATGTGAGGCAGGGAAGAATCCAACAGAGCCAGCGAATATCTCCCAGTAGAAAGGGAGGAAGTGTATCCTGACCGACTCCTAGATCTTGTGCGTGATCTGGACCTGGAGCGAGATACATCACTTCGGTGGCAAGAGCGCCTGGAAGATGAGATGGCGCGAATTATGGCACGTACTTCAGTGCAATCTATGTATTGGGAGAGGTGCCTTCCCAGGCAGAGGACTTGGCGCCGGTGTGGTGCTGAAAGCAGATGATAGAGGGAGTGGAGTCGGAGGTTGAGGAGGAGACTCGAGTAGCTGGAAGAGAGATGAATAGATGTATTGCACCAGCAATATTGAAAGTTTAGGGGCTATTTCAGATGTCTCATGTAGCATCAGTATTTACCTCAGCTATTCCAGAGACATTTCTTAGCGGCAGGATCAACCTTCCCTGCTGGTGTAGAAGCAAACTCAGCCCTTCCAGGGCAGAGGATGTGGTGGAAGCTGAAGCCATTCACACCAGCAGGGGCAGAATTCCTCCAACCTCTCCTCCCATGCAGCAGCGCTTCCCAAATAACATTGATTTTCCTCACACCTCAATCATGGTGCACGAAATCAATATCCACCTGGTCAAAGGAGAACATGTGGGAGCCAATCTCTGAGAGGGGCAAGAGAGGCTGTTGCACTACTTCCCTGTGCTGAAGAACGACAGAGGTCTCCGGCCTACACTGGACCTCCAGACTTTGAATGTCTATCTGAATCAGGACGGATTTTAAATGCTCAATGTGTCTCAGCTCATCTCTGCTTTGGATCCGCGGGGACTGGATAGTGTCCCTGCACTTGCAGAATATGTATTTTCCACAGTGCAGTCATACAGACACTACCTGTGGTCCACAGTGGGGATGGAGATCTTCCAGTATTCCTTGCCTGCATTCAGCCTTTCTTCAGAGCCTAACTGTTCATGAAAGTGATGGCAGTGGGATACCTATAGATGACTGGCTCACCTCCGGACAACAGCTGAGTTCTTTATTTTCTTGGGGTTCCCATCAACGAGCCAAAGTTCCACCTGTGCCCTACTTAAAGAATCCCCTTCATAGGCGCTATCCTAGACATGGGAGTGTTCAAGGCAGTCCCCACACCCATGAGTCTGTAACATTCAGGATATGATCTTGACATTTCAATCTCAATCAAGGGTCAATCCCGCAGTGGAACCTAAGATTTTTTCAGAGGACCCAGCACCAAGGTTGCCTCTCTGACTTCATCCATATCTTGCAAGAGAGAGCTCAGTACCTTATTCGGTAGGAGAAGGGTTCAAACCTGACAATTGGTGGGACACTGCCGGTTGGGGGGGGGTCCTACTCCATGTTCGCTGGATGGGGGGGACCCGTGGGGGTTGATGGGAAGTCCCCGTGCCTAGGCTGGCTCCCTAGGCACGCTATATTGTATTGTATGATATTCTACCATTGCTGTAAGCACCGTGTTGAAGTCTCACACTGTGTAATATGACTGAAAATGTTAATAAATACATATTTTAAAAAATGGCAGGTCTCTCTCCCTTCCTCGCCTGGATGTTACAGTTGTAAAGGATGAGTTGTTACTGAGTGGGGAAGGCCATCTGGGGGAGGTGGAGAGCAAAGGCTTCTGGTCGTCAGTGGAGAGCCAGCTCCATACCAGCGTTTTGTTGCTGTGGGTGATCCGCCGGACCCCGGAAGACTTTTAAGTCACTGTCAATGAAAGGCAGGCGCAGGTTCCCATAGACAATGTAACCACTAATTGGTACTGCAACAAGCAGGGTGGTGTGGAACCCTGGATGCAGTGCCGAGAGGGTCAATGGCTCCAGAGGTGGTCGGGCCAGCAGCAGTTCAGCTGAGCAGACATCAGCTAGTGGACGACGCATGCATTTTCTATCTGAGGTGGCACAAGACATCCTCTATCAGTAATGCATCTGTTCGCCACCAGTGAGAACGTGCAGGGTATAAGCTTCAGCACAGTGGAGTTTCCTCCAACAAGGCCACTGGGAGGCACATTCCATCTGTGATGGGACTTTGGTCTCCTGTACTGCTTCATCTCCTTACTTGTGTTCTGAGGAAATTCAGGACAGCCAGGAACCCAAATTATCTTAATAACCTCAAAATGGGCCAGGAGAGCATGGTACCCAGAGCTCCTGAGTCTGAGCATTTGCCCTCCAATCAGGCTACTCATTTGTGATGACCTCCTGTCTCAGCGACAGGAGAAGGTTCTACACTTGAAGCTTTGCAACCTACACCTCCATGCTTGGAGATTGAGAGGAGACAGCTAAATTATTTTGACTTGCCGCCAGTGGTAGACATCATAGTTGCAGCTAGTTGCCTATCCACAAACTCCTTGTGTCAGGCATTGGGAGAGGTTTGTGGCACGGTGTGGGATCTGTGAACTTGACCCTCTGAGGGTCAAACGTTTTGGTGTATTCTTTGTTTTGCTGTTAGCCCAGCACAATCCTGCTGTTGGTGCACTTAAAGGTTACTTAGCAGCCCTCTCTGCCTTTTAATGAATGTCTGATCAGTCATCTCTCTTTAAATCACTAGTTTTGATGCTTTTTTCTGAAGGGCCTGAGGAATACATTCACTCCAAAGCCATTTGTCCTGCCTCTGTGGGACCTAGAACTAGTCCTGATGTTTCTAATGTACACGCAATTTAAGTCTATGCATAGTTGCTCGCTACAGCTTCTGAAAACACATTTTTAATTATCTCATCTCTTCTGAGCACCACATGAGTGAACTATAGCAACACTCCATGCTACCTTCCAACACTTTCTTCCCAGACAAATTGGTGCTAAAGGCTTGGGCTGCTTTCCTGCCAAAGTTGGTATCACCCTTCCATATCAGACAATCAATCATCTTGCTGCAATTTTTTGCTCTCATAACTCTTGAAAGAGGAGGAAAGGCTCCATCGGCTAGACCCTGCGAGGACTTTGAGCTTCTAAATTGACCATATGAGAGACCGCTGTGTAGATGACCTGCTCTTTGTGGGGTTCATCAGGATAAGAAAGGCAAGGCGGTGCAAAAGAGGTGGCAAATCCTCTGCATCTAAAGTGCTGGCTAAGAAGGCAGCCCCGAAGGCCAGTAGGCTCAATCCACCAGGGCCAATGCCACTTTGATGGCATTGGCAAAGGAGAGTGTCAGTTCTGCACATCTGCCAAACTACAACGTAGGCGTCGGTGCACACATTCACTAAACACTACTTCCTTTTTTAATTGAAAACTGTTTTATTTGGTGTTCATCGTTCATAAATGAAATACTACAACATCTTCTATCAAGATATACACAAGAGTGTGTGCATGCAATTGGTTGACATTTCGGAATATCTACTCAAGCATGCTAGGTTTGATGTACTGATCGATACCCAGCGAGGGGTATGATTTCAATTTTATTATTATATTTTAACTGCGTCTTGTCCTCATCTTAAACGTGGACTGAAAGTCTTAAAGTTAGGATTTTTCTCAGTTTAGGAGTAGTAAAGTTAGGACTCCTAACTTTAAGACTCCTAAACTGTAATAAATCCTAAATTTAAGACTCTCTTTATTCACAGAAGGCATTTAGGAGTCCTAAAGTTAGGAGTCCTAACTTTACTACTCCTAAACTAAGAAAAATCCTAACTTTAAGACTTTCGGTATTCACAGAAGGAATTTAGGAGTCCTAAAGTTAGGAGTCCTAACTTTACTACTCCTAAACTAAGAAAAATCCTAACTTTAAGACTTTCGGTATTCACAGAAGGCATTTAGGAGTCCTAAAGTTAGGAGTCCTAACTTCTGTGAATAACAAAATGAGTAAGTGCCTTCTGTGAATACCAAAATGAGTAAGTGCAATCTGTGAATACTAAATTGGTAGTAAGTTGAGGATTTTGTTTTAAGTTAGTTCTTGGAATCGGGCCCACCGACACTGCTCCTACCCAGGCTGCTAATGCAGGCCCTGCTAGAGTTCTCCAGTGCATGGCAATTCCCCGCTTACCTAAAAGTAGTGCCAGAGACGCAAACCGCGCCTCGACTTTGTGGGGTTTCCGACGTTATAATATGCCCAATGCACAGGCATCCCATGTTGTAAAGCCTGTGAGTCCTGTTACTTCGCGTAGTGAGGTATGTATTGCATTCCAATAGGAGTGTAGCGCTGTGCAATTCCAAAACATGTGAAAGAAAGTTGCGCTGGGGATTTGACATCTCGGGCATGAGAATGGTGTGCTAGGATAGTATCTTTGAAGGTGCTTGGGCATTAGGTATGCACAATGTAAGATGAAAAATGTTATGTTTTTAAATCAGGGATTGCAGGATACTTTCTTTGGGTACTCTAGTGCTTGTTCCTACTCTTTATCATGCAGCGGCCTCTGGAGTTCTGCCTCCCATTTAGCCCGAAGGGGGGGGGGGTGAGTGACACTGCTGTTAGGTCCGAAAGGACTACTTCCTTGTTGGTAAGGTCCGATGGGAGGGTTGCAAGACTAACTAATCTTTGTCCAATTCTCAGTCCTTGCAACTTTGGGAGGTACGTCTGTGGTATCTGTTCTAAAGATGAGGAATCTGCAGCTAGAAGTATCCATCATAAGAACAAAGTACTTACCTTCAGGATTGCTCTTTCTAGTGGATGCTCTACCTAACCTCAGATTCCTCACTGCCCTTCTATCCCCTGGAGTGAACTCCCGAAGAGCATAATCAGATTCTAAGTTAGGTTATGGCACACGGTAACCTGCAATTTGTTCGAAGTGCACCAGATCTGAGGGGTAGAAGAAGAGGGGTGAAGAAAATGAAGATAGCACGCTGGGGTTGCACTTATATGCGGCTTCAGGTCGTCACTTCCTGGGAAGTATGAAGTCACCATACAGTGCTGTCTACTAGTATCCATGGAGCATTCCTGAAAGAATCTCCAGATACAGTCTGATGCCTGAAAATATTCTACAGGTGAAGAATCTCCAGTTAAATAAAGTATTCACAAGAAAGAGCATTACCAAGGGTAACTAATTTGTTTTATTGTTTTTACTAAGATCATGAACTCACAGACACTTTATTAAAAATATAATTTCTCTTTCTGTGCTTAGCTATCGGTGGCTCCATATGGCTTTGATTTGAAGTACCCTGTCGTTGCTACATAAAGGGAATTCACAATAGCCAGAGGAACTGATGTCCTGCAGATGAAGGAGGAGGATGTCCTTAAGTTCCTCGCTGCGGTGACTCACCTGGGAGGCACCAACCTAAACTTCCAGATGGAGCAGTACATTTACAAGAGGAAAAGCGATGGAATTTACATCAAAAACTTAAAACGCACTTGGGAGAAGATGCTGCTGGCTGCCCGCGCCTTTGTCGCCATTGAAAACCCAGCCGACGTGTGCGTCCTCTCGTCCAGAAACACTGGGCAGCGTGCTGTACTAAAGTTGGCATCATCGTGCGGCGCTACTCCCATTGACAGTAGCTTCACCCCTGGAACCTTCACCAACCAGATCCAGGCAGCTTTCCGAGAAGGAGTAGTTTCTGTCCTGTAACTCCAGTTCTGTAGTAGGGGTATCTCTGTTATAGTCATAATCTAGTGAATAGTCCCGCTCATGTGCGTGGACCCCGGCAATCAAAAATAATCTCTTAACTTGTCAAAAAATTGCAGAACTGCAAAGACACTTAAGAGAGAATTTAAAGACAAATAATGCAGCCTATATCCACAGGCTACACTGTCCAGTACTTCAACTAGAAATTCCACCAAAAACACCACACATACAACACAGCCTGCCCTTTTGTTTCTTTTAAAACACTTGATACCCATGGTCCCTAGCCACCCATTGGGTTCCCCTTGTCTTTTCAAATGAACTGAGTGCAATCGCTGGATTGCAGGGGCTTTCTTTAACCTTTAATCCTCGTCCTACGAGGTTGGCCACCCTAGTGCACCAGTACTTAAATTTAATTTTCTCCCTTAAAAATCTATTCTTCATTTCCCAAGTGATGTCAGCCCATGCTCCATTATATTCCGCAGAGTACCTAAAACATTTATGCTCTGGGCCCTCCTTATTGACTGACACCCCAGATGTGCCAACAGCTACCAGCTCTACACTACCTGAGCAACTCCAAAAACTAAAAAAGAAACAGGTCCGCCTACAGCTTATGTAGTAGTAGTAGTAGCTTTATTCGATAAAAACATATCATAAAAGCATTTACACATCTTTAAAAACATTTTTAACAACAGTCATCAACATAAAAACATTTCATATCCAAAACAGCATATTGGGTGGGTGGGCTCGTTCACTGGATTAACAGTTTTCTTGCAGTTCTTAGACGCCAAGCCCAACCCAAAAATTTTGCCATGCAAGTGGAAAAGAAGGGTCTAGCATCTGTACGTAAAATACGCAGGGCTTCCAAGTGAGAGCGAGTTCCCAGACTTCTGCAAAGGGGCTTCAACCACCTACGTCTCGGGACTACATAGACACTACATTCGAACAACATGTGGGACACAGACTCTACCCTTAGATCACAAAAGGGGCAATAGGGTACAGTTTGAGCGGGCGGTTTCCAAGTGGACGTGAATTCACATAATGGAAGCACCCCCAACCTGAACTTGATGTACAGAGCTCTAGCCCTTGAGTTCTGAATGGTGTCTAGATAAGGTTCCCTTAACGGTAACTCTTTGACTGACAGAAACAGAACTACGGATTTACAATGGTTTGTGCTTCGGGCCCTCTCACTGTCTACCCATGCCCAATAGACCTTCTTTAGCTGATGTTTCGTGGGTGCAGATTTGTTGGACCAAGCCTCTCCTAGGCCTAATTTATAGAGCAGCTTTTTAACCTCCCTAAGCCAGATGATCTTATGAGAACCCGGTAGTGACAGGATGTCGTTCAAAGCATCTGCGTAACTACTTAATTCCTGCACATTCCAGATTCTGGACCATAACAGGAGTGGACGTAGTTTCGCTTGATCGCAGATTGCCCGGGTACCTGCATCTATCAGCAATGGGATTGTTGGTGTGCTGTGGGGCAAACCCATTAGGTCTTTATGGAAGTTGTTCTCAAGGTGGGCCAGAGTGTCAACTCTTTGAGTGCCCCACAGCTCAGCACCGTAGAGTGCCGCGCTTACAACCCTTGCCCTGTAGATATCTAGGGGAGCCCCAATAGGTTTTGATGATGATGCTCGCTGCTCTTTGAGCAGCGCACCTGCCACCCTTTTGTGGGTAAGGAAGACTTTTTGATGGTGTGCCTTCCAGCTCATGGTGTCACTGATTCGTATACCCAGGTAGTCAAATTCTTTCACGCGATCAAGTGGGACAGAATCTAGGACTGGGGGGTAGACAGATTTTTTTGGCGGGTTGAGGACTAAAAACTTAGTTTTGCCTATATTTATGGCCAAACCCCTTTCATTACAGAAGGTTTGGAAGCTGGAAAGCAACGATTGGATGCCCATCGGTGATTTTGAAATTAGGAGGGTATCGTCCGCGAACAGGAGCGTTGGGATCTTCCTTCCAGCCAGGGTGGGTGCATCTGATGGTTGTTGTAGAAGATGCTCCACCACTCCGTTAATATAAAGAGAGAACAGAGTGGGGGCAAGCACACACCCCTGGCGGACGCCTCTGTCCACGGGGATACGAGATGTTTTCTCTCCCTGTGCACCCCATCTAATTTGGGCAAAATTCCTATCGTGGAATTTTACAAGCAGAGACAGCAAATAGGGGGGGAGGCCTAACCCATCGAGGACGTTCCATAGAAGCGCGCGTGGTACCAGGTCGAAGGCAGTCCGCAGGTCAATGAAGACTAAATACAGACTGCCCCCTCCCAGCACCACCACTTTCCAATAGATCATTAGAAGGCGGAACGTCTGCTCGATTGTGCCTGTTCCTGTTCTGAAGCCCGCTTGGAGATCTGACAGGATGTGATTTCGTCTGCCCACTCCATGATCCTGCCCAATACCACCTTCCCTGCTACCTTTTGAGAAGAGTCTAATAAACTAATTGGGCGGTAGTTCGCTGGGTCGTCCCTAGAGCCTTTTTTAAAAATAGGTACGACCTCAGCGCCCCTCCATGAGTCAGGAAAGACTCCACCCAACATCACTTCTTTCAAAAGCGAGGCAATTAATCTACTCCAAGGAGATGGGTAATTCTTGATTAGGTCTCCTGGGATTCCGTCAGGACCCGCTGCTTTGTTCGAGACAATGCATTGGATTGCTCGTTCTACTTCTAAGTTGGTAAATACGCCATCCTAACACGGGAGGTTAGTTGTAAAATCCATGGGTGGGCAAGCTACCTGGGCTGGGCCTGAAGGAGCAGAGTACAGTTGCGAAAAGTGGTCGAACCATGCACCCCCTGTAATGTTACAAGTTAGCTGCTGATCAATGGGCTTTTCCCTGGATCTTAATAGGTCCCAAAACCTCTTGGCATCCTTCCTAGTGCTGGCCTCTACTAGATCTCCCCAAAAGTTAAAATCATAAATCTGTTTAGCTTCAATTATGATTTTTTTGTAAAATTTTCTAGCAGCCCTGATAGCAACTACGTCTTTGGACTTTAATGTCACAACAAGTTCCTTCTTAGCCTCACGACATTTTGGAGTATACCACTTGTCTGACTGTTTAGGAAATGTTTTCGAAAGACCCCTTCGAGTCTTTTGGGGAACAATAAATAAGTCACTCAGCGCCAGTACAGTCTCAGTGAATAGAGGTAGGATCTTATTATCGGTTTGGCTTAAAGTGATCATCCGGGGCTCCACCTCTTCCAAAATTGTCCCGGCTTGGGCCATCCTTGTATCATCGGCTGAGACTTTTGCCCACTTTAAGCGCCTGCTACAGTTTGTGGGGACTAATTCATGGGAGGATTTCCACTTATGACCGGTTAGGCCTTGCCTTCTAGCCTGCCAAGGAGATGAAATAGATAGCGATAAGGGGTTGTGGTCGCTATCACCCGACACTATAACCTCCATATCTAGGTGGTGTTGCCAGAGGTTGTAATTAAGCGTGATATAATCAATCCTAGACGTGTGGTCTTGTCTGTTATAGGTGTGAGCGCCCATATGGTCAGATTTGGATCGGCCATTTGTCGGTCGCAAATTATGCTCCATGCACAAGGCATTGATCTCTATTGCGTTTTGCGACCATTTGGGAATCGGGTCAAGATTCAAAATAGGAATACCTCTCCTGGTGTCCTCCTCAAAAGTGTCCAAGATATCTTCGCTGGCCAAGGGCTCAAAACAGCAGTTGAAATCCCCTGCAAGCATTATATGGGAATCTGCATCGCAGGCAGCCAGGTTGCGGTTTAGACCTGTGGATGGTAGATGGGATACACCGCCTTTGGCACCCCTCAGGTAGATGTTGAAGACTTCCATACTTCTTCCCCCTTTGTGTGTTATCGTTAGCCACTGGAGATCCGAAGATTGGGTGTTTCTTTCTTTCACCCTGAAGCCCAGAAAAATACTAATCCATATAATAAGGCCGCCTGACGGACGACCTTTGGATCCTTGTTCCTGGACTGCGGGGATAAAAAAGGTGGAGAATCCCACTCGGTGTCTTGGCTCCAAACACCAGGTTTCCTGAAGGAGGCAGATATGAAAGGGTTCCAGGAAGTCGTTCCATTCCGGGATGTCAAAGTTACGACCAAGACCAGCCACATTCCAAGATAGAATTTTTAAAACAGAGTCAGCTGGTGAAGAGGCCTTGGTGGGGTCAATAGGCATGGGCATAAGAGAAACAGTCGCACCCACAGCTTATGGTATTAATGCTCACAGATTACCTAAAAGCAGATGTTATACCAGTAGGCCTCCAGGTCCGCAACATTCCCGGTATTTTCACGGACAACCCAAAATATATCTCCAATTTTAGTTATATTGGAACCACATGCTCTAGGCACAGGCTCGCATTAGGCATCGACATAGCCACAGAAACACTCAAATCGCTAGAAACAGAAATCAGCGATCTATTGAAGCAAATCAATGACTCAGACCCCACGGCAGAGTGTAAGAAGCTGTTAGATCAAGTTGAAAAAACTGTAGCAGACTTTCACCGAATTGAACAGAACAAAAAGTCTAATAAAATCAAGAAAGATATTAAGAACTATAACGTAGAGAACACCTATCCCTACTTACATAAAGATTTCTACACCAATAGACCGCAATTTAACCCTAATAGCAGACCTTGGGGCAGATACAATAAACGCCAGAACATAGTTGGATTCTCCGACACTTCGGAGGACTCCTCTGACAGCTCAGATCCAGGTGAGGGAGCAAGCAACCAAAGACGAGGGGGAGGCGCCCAGTCTAATTTTTTATCCAGAGGCCAACCAGGCACGCCTCAAAGGGGGCGCGTAAAGAAACCACAACGATGGTTCAATGCCCCAGGCGAGCGCAAAACCAGGAACAATTTTTACCAATGGTAGAACAAACTGCTGGTATTGACTCCTCACTCCTTCCACTCTCCATGGAACCCACTTCTGAATTAATACCGATTTTAGACCTATCCAAGCACACATTACAGGATCGAGAAGTTGCAATTCTGAAAAAAGGTTTATCCTTTGTTCCCAAAATCCGCCCCTATTTTATGGAGTTGCAGACTGAATTACTAAGATTTTTCAGGTTAATTCGCCTAAAGGCCTTTTTCCAACTCCACCCATCTACCACAACCAACTCAAACACACCTTTCAGACCCCAATCTACATTCCTCCCATCCGCAAGTATGAATCCCGTCTGAGATAACAACATTTGAGAAATTAGTTCAGAAAGATCTCGTTGATGTAGAGAAGAAGAGATTGTATGTTCCTTACAATATCTCACGAGTTGAGAAAGATGCCATAAGCACACTAAAAAATAACCCCTCACTTGTCATAAAGAGTGCAGACAAGGGTGGCGGTATTGTTCTCCAGGACATTGAATCCTACAAGAATGAAATTCAAAGCCAGCTCAGCAACACAGACCATTACCAGAGATTGCCTGGTAACCCCACCAAAAGTATCCAAGATACCAAACTGAAACTAACAACGGATGCCTTGTCTGAAGGCTACCTGAGTACAAAGGAACACTGTTTCCTTAATGTTAAAAGTCCCCGCCTACCAGTCATTTACACCCTCCCGAAGGTGCATAAGAATATCGAGAACCCACCTGGGAGACCGATAGTCTCAGCTTGTGGCTCAATCCTAGAACCTCTAGGAGCCTATGTGGATTACTTCATAAAAGAATTTGTACAATCCACAGCCTGCTATGTAAGAGATAGCCTGGCGATGATAAACTTAGTCGAACACTATCCCTATGACCCTGCAGTTAACACCCTCTGCACCATGGACGTAGAGTCGCTCTACACTAATATCCCCGAGACAGCGGCTCTTCTGGTCATCAAGAGAACCCTTGATTCACGTCCTCGTCCACACAGGGTCCCCACACTTTTCATCTTGCAGCTCCTGGAGCTATGTCTCTCTAGAAACTACTTTCTGTTTGATAATATTTATTATCAACAAATCAAGGGAACTTCGATGGGGGCGATTTTCGCCCCCAACCTGGCCATTCTATTTATGGATGCACTCGAAACTGGTAGTATCCTAACAGAAAGAAACCCATTTTTTACAGGAATTGCACTCTGGCGTCGTTATATAGACGACATTTTCCTGATTTAGAACCTTGATATTGCTTCATTGAACTCTTTTAATCACTGGCTAAATAACAACTGTGCAGAACTTAATTTCACCCTTGCCTATGACAAAGACCAAATAGCCTTCCTAGACCTCACTATCTTCCACCAAGAAGGCGAATTACTAACACGCCTATACAGGAAACCAACGGAACAAAACACCCTCCTTAGCTATGATAGCAATCATCCTAGGGCTCCAAAAGACTCCATGCCCTATTCCCAATTTCTAAGGATTAGGAGAAATTGTTCATCAAAGGCAGACTATTTTAGGGAAGCCAACACACTTGCTAACAAACTAAAAACTCGTGGATACCCTAGAAGACTTGTAAAAACTGCATCCAAAAGGGCCTGGTACTGCCCACGAGAGGTCCTCCTCACACCCAAGACACATGACAAAACAGAGAGAATAGCCTGTGTAACCACTTTTTCTCCTGTCTCTAACAAAATTCGCAAATCTATCCTTAAACATTGGCCAACGTTAAACGCAGGTCCCATACATTTAGAGAGACCACTCTTCGCTTTCAAGAAAAGTAAGAACCTAAAGGTGGAGAAGTGTGGCTCAATGGTTAGAGCGGCAGACCCTGATGCAGAGGTCTGGCCCGGGACCAGGATTCAATTCCCCGCCTCGGCGGGTCTTGGGTTCAAAATTCCACGGACCTGATAATTCTCGCCTCGGTGCCTATTCCAATCATGGAGTCCCACTCTGCAACTCTGGGCAATAGCTTGCTTAATCTCCACAACGGCCCCCACAACGCTAAGGAGGCCTGGCCTCCACCTTGGGGGTGCCCAGGAGTAGACACCTCACAGGGAAAGCCAGGATGGGTTCCACAGCGGTATTCGTACAAGCGCCTTGAGACCCTTGCGGGTGAGTAGTGCGCTATACAAGTATCAATTTACATTTACATTTACAAAGGACCATTTGGTCAGAGCAGCCTTACCTGCCCCCACTGTCAGGACAACCATTGAATCTAATTGGGGATTACCACCTATCTTGGGGCACACTAAGTGTGGAAGCTGCACTGTATGTGAGTTCACGATTGAGGCTTGTCACTTTAGTCACAATGGTGTGACTGTAGAAATAAAAAGTTTCACCAACTGCAACAGCTGTAACGTCATCTATGCAATTCTTTGCCCTTGCCCCAAAATGTATGTGGGCCAAACCACCCAAAAAGCAAAGACCTGAATATGTCAACACAGGAGTCAAATCAGATGCGGGACTCCCAACACACCTCTTGTTGAACATTTCTCTGAACTCAACCACACCGCAGACGACATCAAATGGACAATTCTGAAAGCGATAAAACTACCACCAAGAGGAGGCAACCTGGGCTAGATCCTAAACCGCGAGGACCTTAAAACTATTATCCAATTTAACACCATCCACACAGGATTGAACAGGAGTGAGGACTGGACAGCTCTCCTATGAAATCATACCCTGAAAGACAGTGTCCTTATCAAAATTGAGCACTTTTGATCAAAACAATGAGAGCTATGGCCCCAGACGAATTTTCTGACATCTGAAATGTTTTTTAATATATAATTATGTCACGTTTGACACACTGTTCACATCTCCCTTTCCGGGTTACATTATTTTAATCCTTTCCCTCACTATCACTTGCGACGTAATTTTAATTAATTATTTTCAACACACTCGCGCTGTAACCACCACCATATTGCAAGGCTATCACAGCTACATAGGTAATACTATTCGCGCTCCGTTCAATGATGGCGGCTGCAAGGTATTGATTCATCTTTACAGTGCACGCGCCCTGTAACCACAACTAGATTGCTAGGCTATTACAACCACATAGCTAACACTAATTGCGCACCGTTCTAAGATGGCGGTCGCGTAATATTTGAAGCTATACTGGCTCCCTAAAGGCTCACGTCACGTGACCGCCTCATGTCCAATAAGATGCCAGCACCTTAGGGTGCTGACTGCGATCCGGCAAGGCACAGCTCGCAACTTGCGTCCAGTCATCCCACTGAATTCCGGTAAGTCTCACTACGATAGACTCCCTTATGTACAGAGCTGTACGCTGTTCTAACCTAGTGTTCCTTCCTCTTTAGCGGATCAGTCAATTATCTGACCGCATTCCCAAGACGGCATCAACGCATAAGCTGGTTACATTGACACCCTGGTTAATCAGACGCAGAGACTACTTGAGGATTACTTGACCCTTAAGGTAATATCGCGCGGCCCATCACTGGCTACAATCGTAACCGGCCCCCTACTTGGTATTAATTCCTTTCTCCCCCCATAGTAGCGCAATCTCGGCACTTCAACTATGCGAATTTGGACGCTTGCCACGCCCTTATCAGGACATCGGCTCACTCAGACCACTCAGGGATATCGAGAAACTAAGGGTAAAACTGCACGCACCGCTTTACTTGCTTAATTAAGATTCATCACTCCCATTTTGGCCCTAATCTTCTCCTCCTCCTCAACAGTGGTGCACTTCTTGCACACCAATCTGTGCCAATTGAAGCCCACACGGAGCCTTAACACTGGCCTTCTATCTATCCATGTTGACCCTGCTAGGTGGCTTCAACAAATCATCACGGTAAATGTTGGCGCCTTGTAATTATCCTGCTTCACGCACCCCTAACAATGTCCTAAACATCTCTCTTCTTTCCCCAGCATCCGATAGCTTGGACGCCCAAGATCAGACAACTGCACCCTCCACAGAGGCTTTGCAAGTTCCTGCAACCGGCCATTAATTAATAGCTGCCAACCCATTTGAAGTCCCACAAGCCCACGCATGGGTAGGTCTTGCATAATTTACCCTTCAAAGAAACATGTAATAACACCGGATAAATCAGCACCGGTATTGTTTCTGAGCGTTCTACTTAACCAGCAGCAATACTTTGCATCATAAGGATGCCATCACCCTGCTGTTAGCATTGACGCTCACTACGTCCGGCCATGAACCACAATCCGGAATCACATCACCGCGCAATGTTAAATTAACAATTTGTCCCACAATAGATGTCAGCATAGAACCTGGCCTCCATAACATTAGCAGATAGTTGTCTAGCACTGCGGCAAATTCACTTTTCACCTATTACAGATATGTTTTGCGCTGAATGCCCACGCCATCAGGCAACACTTTTTCACTTCGGATCCGAATATTGTAAGTATAATGGTTGAAGCTGATGTCCCTCAATATTCTTCCTAAAAATGACTATACCTTTCTATCTTTTGTTTTTCCCCTGTTTTCCCTACAGGCGTGTAAATTCCAATTCAGGCAATAACAATTCCCTAAGTCCTGAAGATGATCCCTATAAATTGAGCACAGGATCGAAACGTCGACTCCTTTGAGTAGACATACGTTTCACCCTATTATATTGCTGTATGTATGTTTTACTCCAGGACACACTGCCAATTCTGATCCAAAGCAGTGGCCTGATAGCTCACCTTGTTTGCCTGATATTTCTTCACTTTACTACTTTCTCACTTTTTGCTTCTCTTGTACGTCACAGGACTGTGCTCTACTGTAACTACAATGCTTTGTTGCTTATATGTATTCTTAAATTTGAATGATGTGTTTGATTATTAAATTCCCTGTCCGGCTGGACTATGGATTGAAGTATATAGTAGCCGATTGTGGTCTATATAATATTTCCCTGTACTTATTCCTTTATGCTGAGGACCTTTTGTTTCTTTTAAATCACCTGGGAGGCACCAACCTAAACTTCCAGATGTAGCAGTACATTTACAAGAGGAAAAGCGATGGAATTTACATCAAAAACTTAAAACGCACTTGGGAGAAGATGCTGCTGGCTGCCCGCGCCTTTGTCGCCATTGACAACCCAGCGGACGTGTGCGTCCTCCCGTCCAGAAACACTGGGCAGCTTGCTGTACTAAAGTTGGCTTCATCGTGCGGCGCTACTCCCATTGCCAGTCGCTTCACCCCTGGAAACTTCACCAACCAGATCCAGGCAGCTTTGCGAGAAGGAGTAGTTTCTGTCCTGTAAATCCAGTTCTGTAGTAGGGGTATCTCTGTTATAGTCATAATCTAGTGAATAGTCCCGCTCATGTGCGTGGACCCCGGCAATCAAAAATAATCTCTAAACTTGTCAAAAAATTGCAGAACTGCAAAGACACTTAAGAGAGAATTTAAAGACAAATAATGCAGCCTATATCCACAAGCTACACTGTTGAGTACTTCAACTAGAAATTCCACCAAAAACACCACACATACAACACAGCCTGCCCAGTTTCCTCACAGAGAAACTTGCCTCTACCAGTAAAAGCCTCTGGAATGATAGAGAGGAAGGCCTGGACAGACAAGCCCCATAGGCTGTCATTATGCGGCTTAAATAGGATACTGTGCCTTTAAGAGAACTTTCCAGAACTTCTCCCAGTATCCCAGAATGCACAGCAGGTCCCATTTACTTTCAGTTCTTTTTGAAGGCGTAACACGCCAGACCTGTAGCATTCCTTACATGAATAACTTTCTCCACCCGGGAGGCGGGAGGGCGCTTATGATTATAACAGAGATACCCCTACTACAGAACTGGAGTTACAGGACAGAAACTACTCCTTCTGTAGTAGGGGATCTCTGTGTATAGTCATAATCTAGTGAATAGAATGGCAAGCCCATCCCCACACCAAAGCGGCGGTGGAGAGAAGAAAATTAACACCACTACTGTGCGAACAGATTTTGCAGCGAAGCCTGTCCAACCTGAGCGTCTGTCCTGGCATCATTGTTCAGACAGTAATGCTTAGCAAATGTATGAACCGAATTCCAAGTGGCTGCCTTGCAGATTTCTGCAATCGGCACGTTACGGAGCAAGGCTGTCGTGGCAGCTTCGCCCCTGGTGGAATGAGCCTTAGGCTTACCTCTTAAGGTCTTATTAGCTTTTTGGTAACACAATTGTATGCAGGACACAATCCACCTAGAAATGGACTGCTTAGAGGTAGCAAGACCCGTCCTGACTGATCCATAATTGATAAACAATTGGTCAGACCTACGAATATCTTTGGTTTTATCCAGATAAAATTTCAACACCCTCCAAACATCCAGGGAATGTAGAGACCTTTCCGCTGGAGATGAAGGATTCTGAAAAAACGTAGGCAAAGTTATGGTCTGGTTGACATGAAAATCAGAAATAACCTTGGGAAGAAATTAAGTACGCATAACAACCTTAGCAGCATGAAATACAGTATTAGGTTCTTGGCAACACAACACCTGAATTTCACTCACCCTGCGGGCCGATGTAATGGCCACGAGGAACACCGCCTTCCAGGACAGGTGCTGCAACGAAGCCTTATGAATAGGTTCAAAAGGCTCCTTCATCAATCTGGACAGCACCACATTCAATTCCCATGAAGGCGAAGGGAGCCTGACAGGAGGGAATACTTTCTTCAAGCCTTCCAGAAAATCTTTGATCACAGGGATCTGGAAGAAGGAAGTCTGTGAAGGGCATTTCCTGTAGGCAGTCAATGCAGCGAGATGAACCTTAATGGAGTGAACATTAAGTCCAGACTGCGCCAAATGTAGAAGGTAAGGAAGGATGACATCTTCCTTGCACGTCGTCGGGTCATAGTTCTTGGACTTGCACTAGATACAGAACCTCTTCCACTTGTAAGCATAGGAAGTCCGAGTGGAAGGCCTCTTAGACTCCTTCAGTATGTCCATGCAATCGTCAGGTAGATTCAAATGGCCATATTGCACTATCTCAGGAGCCATGCCGCCAAACTCAAAGACGAGAGGTTGGGGTGCAACATCTGCCCCCCGAACTTCGTGAGAAGGTCCGGCCTGCACGGCAGCCGTATGTGAGGAAGGAGAAACCGGTGAAGCAGGTGCGTGAACCACCACTGCCTGGGCCATTCCGGGGCAATGAGTATCATCCTCGCCCTGGACTGGGCCAACTTGATGAGTACCGCCGGAATCAGGGGAATGGGTGGAAAAGCGTACAGAAAGCTGTTCGACCAGTCGATCCATAGCGCATTCCCCAGCGTCCCCTGCTGGTAGTACCTGGAGGCGAAGTCTCGGCATTTGCTGTTTTCGGCGGTGGCGAACAGATCTACGTATGGAGTCCCCCACCTTGCGAAGACTTCTCCTAGTACTTCGTCATTTATGACCCATTCGTGGTTTTCCTGAATCAGTCTGCTCAGTTCGTCCGCCTGAACATTCTGCACACCTGGCAGATGGGTAGCCGTTATCGTCAGTCCTCTGGCCAGAAGCCAGTGCCAGATCGCCTGCGCCTCCTGCGACAGAGTGCGTGATCTCGAACCCCCCTGCTTGTTGAGGTAATACATCGTGGTCGTATTGTCCTTCTGTACAAGCAGAGAGTTGGTCTGGAAGGACGGATGAAAGGCCTTCAGTGCCAAGTGAACAGCTCTGAGTTCCAGGAAATTGATGTTCTACGTGGACTCCATCGGGGACCACGTTCCTTGAATCTGTAGGGCTCGGGAATGCGCCCCCCAGCCGTGGAGGGAAGCATCCGTCACGACGGTCTGCGTGGGAATGTCCTTGTGGAAGGGAACCCCTCTGAGGAGATTCTCCACCGAACACCACCACTTCAGAGACTGAAGAGCATGCAAAGACAGTCGTATCTTGTCATCCCAAGATCCTTTCCTCTGATCCCACTGGTCCTCCAAGCACTCTTGCAACGGTCTCATGTGCAGTCGTGCGTGTGGCGTTAGGAAGATACAAGAGGCCATCGATCCCAGTAGAGAAGACACCGTCCTCACTGTTGTAGATGGAGTGGTCAAAAGAGCCTGAGCCTTCCGAAGGAGTGATAAGCGTCGCTCCTCCGAAGGAGACACGCTTGCTGACAGCGTATTGATGGAGGCTCCCAAGTACTGTATGCATTGGGCCGGAGTCGGGACAGACTTGGACATGTTGATGTGCAACCCCAGCTTGTTCAAGAGAACGCACGTCTTCTGGAAGTGTGCTCGAGCTTCCGAGAAGGAGGAGGCCTTGATCAACCAATCGTCCAGGTACGGGTAGACGAACACCTTGTTCTTCCTCAGGTGTGCTGCTACCACCGCCATGCATTTCGAGAATGTTCTTGGTGCAGACTTCAGTCTGAATGGGAGTACTGTGTATTGATAATGATTGGCGCCGACTTGGAATCGCAGGAACTTCCTGTGTTTGTGTGCAATGGGCACATGGAAGTACGCTCCTGTAGGTCTATAGCACATAGCAGTGTCCCTGTTGCAACTGAGGATAAATCTGATGCAACGACAGCATGCAAAACTTTTCTCTGCGAATCCACTTGTTTGCCTGCCTTAAGTCTAGAATGGGCCTGAACTCGTTCTTGTCCTTCTTGCGAACGAGGAAGAACCGGGAGTACAGACCTCTTCCTCTCTGAGACAGCGGAACGTCTTCTATCGCCCTTTTCCTTAACAGGATATCTGCCTCCGCCTGAAGCTCGCGCAGTTGAAACTGCAAGCTGAACGGCGGAATTGCTGGAGGCGGGCTGGTGAACCGAAGACTGTATCCATTGCAAACAATATTCAGCACCCACTTGTCCTGAGTAATTTTTCTCCACTCTGCCAGAAAAAATTGAACGCTTCCCCCCACCGGAGTGGGTAACGGATGTAGGGGAAGTAAGCGCTCAGGGCCTAGACCCGGCCGGGCCTTTGGTCGCTGTTGCCGACTGTTGGCCTCCTCTGCCTTTCTGGCGCTTCTGGAACGGCCTTCGGAACTGCTGTTGTTGTTGTTGCTGCTGTCCCGAAGGTTGGCCACGCCCTCTACCCTGTCCGCCGAACTGCCTCTGGAACGGTCGGTATGACTTCTTAGTCTCTTTGGGCTTCTCCAGGCCTACAGCCGTGAGTGTCTCAGCCTCAGCCTTCATGCGGGCCATTTCGTCATCCGCATGTTTCCCGAACAGAGTTTCGCCAGAGAATGGCAAATTGGCAACCCTCTGTTGGGCGTCAGGTTTTAACGACGTGAGGCGGAGCCAAGAGTGTCGTCTCTGGTTAATCCCATGGCAGAAGCTATCCTCCCCATACAGCCCAGATGGCTGCAGAGTGTACCGACGGGCAGAGCAGTGCACTATCTTCCTGAGCTGTTGCCAGGCGAGGAGTGGCACGTTCCTCTTACCCTAGAGGAGGACTACCAGGTTTGATCAGGTGATATCTGTATCATATATCCCTTTTTTTTATATATCGCACCATCTAGCAGTAGCAAATGTTATAGGTCCTGAAGAAGCGGGAGATACTTAGTGATCTTTAATTTACAGCAGAAACATGTCGACTATCATATTGGGCCAGTGACTATTAGGGTTAATCACTGGCAACTTTGCACTGAATTATTTTTAGCTTTGGAAATGAACGGCACCAGAATAAAATAGTTTTGCTTTCATTATTCAATCTTATCATAGAGCACATTCTTCCCCCTTTTGGTTTTTCACCATTCTTCTTTTTTGCACTGCTCCTCAGTTACTAATAGAACTTCCCTCTAGGTCCTCTGCTTTACAACAGCAACCCTTCCCATAGAAGGTGGCAACAACTAAGACTCTCCACTCTGGGAAGTGGTTCAAATGAT
The DNA here is from genome assembly GCF_964263255.1 of Lissotriton vulgaris. Classification (NCBI taxonomy): domain Eukaryota; kingdom Metazoa; phylum Chordata; class Amphibia; order Caudata; family Salamandridae; genus Lissotriton; species Lissotriton vulgaris. The sequence goes on along the minus strand of NC_141685.1, from coordinate 959,794,792 downwards.
GAAAGGCAGTAAAGGGCGAGTAACTGATGGATATCTTCCCATACAGTGCGATATCTTGTTGTGTGCTTCTCTAACACACTAAGCACACACTCAGTCATCTAGACACATTTTGACACATAGTTGACCCACAGTTACTCTTTTTTGTATTATAGAAGCCATGCGCCGCCAGGAGAGAAGAATCGGCCGCAGCACTGATGACCTGATTCGCCACCAACATCCCCTCGTTTAACACCTCCTGGAAATCTTCCCTTTTGTCACGAGGCAGGTGTTCCACAAACTGCTGGAGGGATTCCCAGAGTGCGCGGTCGTAGCGCCCCAACAGGGCCGTAGCGCTCGCCGCCTTCATAGACGTAGCCGACGTTCCACAAACCTTCCTCCCAGCAGAATCCATCCACCTAGATTCTTTATCTGGTGGGACCGTGGATGACGGAGTGGTGGCATGTTGTTTACGAGCCGCCGTCACTATCACAGAGTCTGGAGGGGGTTCCACTCTTAAAAAGGCCGGATCCGAATCGGGAGCCCGGTACTTTTTCTGTAGTCTCGAGGGGGCCGCCTTAGTCACCGCCGGGGTGAGAAAAAGGTCCGGCACCAGTGGCAGTAATGGTCGAGACAGATGTTTTTGGTGCAGCGTCTCGAAAATTACCGACGTCTTGGGAGTGGGCACCGTCAACGAGATGCCCAACTTAGCTGCACCCCTTAACAGGACGTCGTGAAAGGACACCAGATCGTCCACCTGTGATACTCTCGTCTCTGGTGACCCCGACAGATTTGGGGAGTAGTCCCTGGTCTCTGAGGACCTCGTCAGGGAACGAGACCCTGTTGCGTGATCTTTCCCTCCTCCTGGAACGAGAACGCAACCTCCCAGTCCGTGGACGTTCCGCAGGTTTCCGTGGAGGTGTTCTCCGTGGCTTATCCTGGGGTTTCGGTTTTGGCGTCCCCTTAGGTGGTGTTGGAAGGGGAGGCAGTGACGCCGATCTTGGCGGAGGAACGGGAGGTATCTCCGACTGAGGGACGGGCCCACAAGGCGGAAGTGGTGGTGGTTGTCCTGAGGGAGGTAGTGGCGGAAGTGGAGGTTTGATGGGAGGATCCTCCTTAGGAACAGGGGCAGGTCTTTGGCCGAGGTGGTGTATAAACCATTATGTACATCGAGCCCGGTGACTTCTTCGGGGGAGGGGACTGTGAACCAGCCCCTCCAGCAGGCGTTCGCCGTCTCCGGAGCCCTCCACCAGAACCAGCGTGACTTCAGGCACCAGAACTCCTTCTGCGCCTCTTAGGAGAGTTGGAACAACTCCTAGATGCTGATCTCTTCCTCCTCGACGCCGAGCGTCGTGTCTGCGGCGTCGAATGTCGTCTCCGCGACTCCGGCGTCAATCGCCGCCTCCGCAACGTCGAACGCTTCTTCCTCGACGCCGAACGCCGCCTCCGCGAAGTCGAACGTTCAGACCTCGACGACGAACGTCGGCTCTTCCTCGACGCCGACCGCTCCTTCGAGGACCTCGACGGCGAGGTTCCCCTTGACGTCGATCGTCGTTTTGACGCCGAACGTCTTCTCGACGCCGATCGTCTTCTCGCCGGTGAACGGCGGTGTCGCCTCGACGGCGAGCGCCGAAGCCTGTCATGCCTTCTTCGACGTCGATGGCTCGACGCTGACGTCAGCGACGAAGAGGCCGTCGACTGGGATTTTGACGGAGGCCTACTCCGGCCCTTCGACGTTGATCTTTCCCGTCGTCTCGACCCGGAGAGGCAGAGGGAGCCTTCCCGGTCTGCCCAGACCCACCTGCAGCCTGCAGTTGTCTGTCCTCTAGGCCTTGGAGCCTAATCTTCAGCCTTTCCCTCAGAGTCATGGCAGAAAGGTTCTTGCAGATGTCACACTCTTCAGGGACATGTGCTTCAGGAAGGCAGATGATGCAGACGTCGTGTGGATCAGTCTTGGCCTTCTTCCTCCCACATGCTGGGCATTTGTCGAAAAGAGCAGGCATTTTAGAGCCCTAAAAAGCCTGAACAAACACACAGGAGTGAAGGGAAAGCACCAAGACACAAACTGAAAACACTTTTAAATCACAAAGTGCACAAAAATCCAATAAATCCTTGAAAAAGGGAGAGCTCAATGCACCAGGGTCCTGTTAGCAGGAGCCGGAAAAAAGAACTGAAAGTAAATGGGACCTGCTGTGCATTCTGGGATACTGGGAGAAGTTCTTAAAAGTTCTCTTAAAGGCACAGTATCCTATTTAAGCCACATAATGACAGCCTATGGGGCTTGTCTGTCCAGGCCTTCCTCTCTATCATTACAGAGGTTTTTACTGGTAGAGGCAAGTTTCTCTGTGAGGAAACTGGGCAGGCTGTGTTGTATGTCTGGTGTTTTTGGTGGAATTTCTAGTTGAAGTACTGGACAGTGTAGCCTGTGGATAGCCTGTCCGGAATTCGGTTAAAACCGAGTCTCCTCAACAACACACATCCGGATGAAAATCAGGTGACCCGGTTTCAACCGAGTGTCACTGATTTTCATAGCTGGCGTGGGCGGAGATCAGCTGTTGTGCTCTGCCGTCTGTTTTACTTCGGCCGCACCAGAGTACTTCTCACGTCTTTAAAAAGACCATTCATTTAATGAGGCTTTGTTCTGTCGCCCCTTCTCAGAGCGCATAAACATCTTGCGGTGTTGTCACATGTCTGGCAGCCGGCCCTGCACCAGGAAGCTGGGAAGCAGACACATATTGAGCTCAAACCGGCTTCAGTCCCGTCCCCCCTCCCACCTCCCCCCCCTCCCCCCCCCCGTAGTGTGTCAGCCCGGGCTGAGCAGCCTCCAGGGCACACACAAAGACACGTTTTTGGTCTGCCAGCCGCACCCGAGTACTTCACAGCTCATTAAGACCACTTACTTGTTAATGAGGCTTTGTCTGCAGCCTCCAGTGACTTTCCACAAGAGGTGGCTGGAGGCATGCCAAAGCCAATGTCTAATAATCACTTTTTACTAGAATTCCTCCTTTTTGATTAAGCACTTTATTTTGTGTGTAGTTATATGTGTTGTAATACATTAATAGTGAGCAAGATTGCATTTTGAAAACACGGCGCAAATCTTCAGACAGAAAGAAACCCTTGACCCGTTTAGCTTTCCTGATGCGTTACTTTTATTTAACCAGTGTTGTTGAACGATTTAAGAAAATAAAAAGGATAGGGGTGTGCAACAACAATCTCGAGCAAAAACCAGATGGTAGGGGATCTATTTTTCAATGTGTGCCACTAGATTGGATGCAAAATTAGCAAAACGTCCCCACTTTATTTAAATGTTGAACACGCACAATCATGCCACAGGAGAGAGGCATGCTCTCATGTTGATACAGCCATTGCGCAATCAATCATGTTGTTTGACATTAAAATAAATATACTTCCAAGGCGCGTGCAGTATTCCCATTATGAGACACGGTGGGCAGGTGGGGTTAAATAGCTTGTGCCCGGATCCACATCATCCCTCCTTGAATATTCCACACAGCTTGCTCGGTGATTAGCAATGGACGGCTGGGTGCTTACCTAATGTATTTGTTTTTTCATAACCGTTTTGATATGGGGAACGCGCTGCCTGCCTCCAGTGACTTTCCACAAGAGGTGGCTTGGAGGCAGAAAACTCAGCGTGTGTGTCAAAATAAGTGGCAGGGCAACAGAAACCCCGTGACCTGGCTGCCGGTAAACCCCAAAGAGAAGCAAACTTTGTTTCTTTAGAAAGTTAAAAGAAACCCTTGAAACGTTTTCCAAACTGCAGAGCACTTCCTCCACACTAATCAACAAAAAGTCGCCAGACTTTAAATCATCATCAAAAGCACAAATGTCCATATCCTCTGTGCAAAAGTCACTGGCTGAGACTGCATTACAGACACTTTGCATGCCAAAAAGCTCTTCGGTTTTGATATCATCTCCAGCACTACTATAAACAGCAGGCTAGAGACAGTCGGAAGAAGGGCAGTAGTTTGTTGATGTCAGAAAAGTGCCTCGGGTCCCCGGGCTGATAATGGAGCACCAGATGGCTTGCGGAAATGTAGAGAGCAGTGGCATTAACCGGGTACATTGCAGACGCTGCTGCACCGAGGGGATCCAGGGGCAGAAGAAATGCAGTCAGGCAGAGAGCACCGGGCCCCGAGGGCAGCCCCGGCAGCGACGCCCCATGCAGCAGTAGTCTCCATGCTTGATGCATGCATTTGGAAGCAGTTTCTCAAATCCCCAAAGGTAAGTTCCTATGCCTCAATCATTCGAAGTGCATTTGACAGTCTTTTTGGGATCTCTAGTGCGCCAGACCTAAGAACCCAAAATGTGTGAGTCTGTGCACCACCACCCTTTCTCTTTGAAAATGATTTGTTTCCCTGTGCCCAGGAACACTGAAAACGTAACAGTGTTTTGATTTAGCACAAAGCATGTACATGGATGGTTACTAGTGTCCTCTATAAACTGCAGGTGAAATATTAGGATACAGATGGGATGGCACCACCTTCTGTTTTGTAGTATACCCTGGTGTCATTTCTGTGAATGTGGTCCGGTAGTTTTATTTTGTTTCTGGTGGGAGGGAGGGTTAAAGCCATAGGAAGAATAACAATGTGATGTATATGTTGAGTCTGTACTTTACCCACACCCTCTGTCCGTTTTTGGAAGAAGAATCAACTATTTTTGATAATAAGAGTAAATGGTGGAAAATGCACCAAAAAAAAATGAAACCCTTAAAACTTCACCTAGTTGAAAAGAGTTGCATTTAATATACAGGCCCATAAAAAGAAAATAATTCCTCTCTAAAACGGCAAGACTGTCTGCGATACACATACTAAACTAAAATGACCGTGACATTTAATTAAGATATAAGACAACATATTTTCTCCCTCTCCCGTTATTTTCTTTTGCCCATAGGCGCCTCTCCATGTAAAGAACACAGAGCCAATATTAGTCAATTAAAAGTCGCTACACAAAAACGTCTGCGTAACTGTCAATAACACACTCAGTCAAATCCAAAAGCTACAGTATATTCACCACCAACTTTATTATGAAAATGATTGTTTTGCTAAAAGAAAAAATATTGTTTTGTCAAAACCAAACAAAAAAGACAATATTTTGACCGCCCAAGACCAGTTTGGTGTCTGTAACTGGTGCATCGACAGACGCAGGACATCTAGATTCGATAAAACTGTAAACCAGGTCTTGTTACTTGGTAGAATTCGTCAAGACACCCTCCCCTTCAAATAGCTGACCGCCTACTCTCTCTTTGAGAGCATCTTTTTTTTTAGCCTTGTGTCTACATAACAAGTACAGGGGTACGTTTCCATCTTTATTTACTACTTGAGCTAATTCACTTGTAACCATTCAAAGTATGTTGTTAGTTCAGGAAGGCATTCTCTCACGGCTCCAAAACCACAGGTCTATCTAGTTTAAAATTCGGTAATGGTGACTTGTTTGAGCAAACCAGTTATCATTCTTTTACAAAACATGTTTTTGTAATCAGTGTGATGCTGCAATGGCAAGATTTCAACTTCACAAACTCAAACACTTAAAGCATAGACTCTTCCATAAACCTTGAAAATAACAGCAGGAGAGGATGTAGTGTAATGGTTAGGGCCGTGGACCTCAAATCTGGCGAACAGGGTTAGAGTCTCGGCAATGACGCTCAACATCCTGTGATTCTGGGCAAATCACATAATCCACCCATCCCTAACAAAAATGAATGTGCCCTTGTGTAACCCAACAGGTGCTCATGTGAAGCGCTTCAATACCTTCTGGTCAAGTTAGCACTATATAAATCTGAGGGGGTAAAAATAGCAGTGAAATCCAGCCTAGCTTTACTCAGAGCTGTGCCATCATGCTACATGATTTGTGAGGAGTGCCCAAAACCAAACACATGTCAAGCTCTCACTTTCTTCAAATGACAACACATTGATTCTAAATGAACTATGAGAACTGCCTGCGTGCCTACAACGCCCAACACCGCCAGAAATCTCTCATTTCCAAAAAGTTCTCTCTGTACTCCGCAGTTCAAGAGGTGTGCCTTGCACAAAGCCTCCCTTTTCAGGCAAATTTCTGAAAGTGCTGACTTAACTTTCGACTTGTCAAAATGTATTTGGACCTCATATACACTGTACATAGACTGTCTATATACCATGCATCAATGAAGAAAGCAAGCAATAATAAAAGCAAAGAGTTCCATAAACACCGGTAAAACACTGTTTCAGTTGGTTTTTTTGGCGCGAAAATGAGTAACCACTGAAAAGCACTGTTTTTTTGAGGTATTGAAATCACTGGAAAACACTGAAAAAACACCACCAGAATTTACCAAGAATAGAAACTGAAAACAGGAACGCCTACCTGTGGATATAGGCTGCATTATTTGTCTTTAAATTCTCTCTTAAGTGTCTTTGCAGTTCTGCAATTTTTTGACAACTTAAGAGATTATTTTTAATTGCCGGGGTCCACGCACATGAGTGGGACTATTCACTAGATTATGACTATACACAGAGATCCCCTACTACAGAACTGCACCTCCTGGTGGAGACTGATCCGTGAGCTGACCACCTGCCGCTCACTGAGGACTCCTATGTCAATATCTCCACCATCTCTCTATGCAACACGGATTCGCCCCTGTGCTATGTTGACATCGCAATCTCCTGCAACAGCAAGGGAGCCCACTCTGTTGGTCTGATGTGGTGAATGCTTGCGCGTGAAGTGCTGCGCATGTGATGCACTAACTGCAGTGAGCACCAGTGGGAAGTGATGCATGATCTGTACCTCTACCGTGACCCGTAGGAGATTGAAAAGGGCGAACAGGCAGCAGCAGAAAAGGCCATCACGAAGGAGGAGTTCCAGGGAAAATGGACCGCACCCGTATCTGATTTTCCCCAGCCCGAGGTGGTTGACTGGTCCGAAGGAGTGAAGATGCCCTCTGTGCCCATCCAGCAGTTCCCTGCCGAGTGTGCAGACATCGCCATTATCCCAATAGCACCTCAAGATGACTGGAGTGCTCAGCCTGCCACCACCGAAGAGTTGACTGCAGGACCTACTGCCCAGGCCACAGAGTGGGTTGGAGCACCCAATGAATGGTCCTAAATGTCTATTCCTGGCCATAACATCAGTTCTGAAAATAAACTTTTGAACTTATAAAAATACAATTTCTCTGAAAAGACTTTGGGCATTCTTAAAAGTTTGGCAGAAGGGATACTCCATCAAAGCCTGATGGATTTCCTGGCTTCCATATTGCAAGTTTCATAGGCTGCAGTGAACTTGTGCTATCTGCCACACTTGCGAAGGAGTATACCCAAGCTCTAAATAAGGCCTTAATCAACTGACCAGGATCCTTTAGCTGACCGAAACCGAAGCAGCACTATTTTCACTTGCCTATAGACAGAAATGGCGATACAGGACATCAGCAATAGTCTGCAGATGAATATGCAACATCGACCACAACAAAGCACTTTAATGGTCTCATAGCCATGACACTACCATAAGAGGTTGGTTATTAGTACTCCTGCTGAAATAAAGTGAGATTACTTTATACTACTACAAATTATGTACATGCTTCTGATGGAGCAAGGATTCGCACGTGAAGCGCCTTGCCCAGTGCAAGAACCTCGCCAAATGTATAATACTACTAAAATCATTGTTTGTCGTTTATTGTACGTTTTCCCAAACACGCGGGTGTCCCCGGATGCTTGCTTGTATGTCTTTTTCATATTAACGAAGCTTGCATTAAGGAAAATGGCTGCTTCGCCGAAATTCAGTCTGCGCATGCGTCGGTCATACCCATGTGATGTGACGCACTCGCATTCTGGAGGGAGTTTTGTGCTCATGCGCACTGTTGCAAAAATGGCCGCTTGTCTCTCACCACGCTTTCTGCTTGCTACCGCTGCTTTAGCCTATCTGTCCTTTCGCACTAAACCATAATGCTATAGTCATTATAAAGTAAGGGTTGGTTAATGTTCTATCATGGTATACAGAGTAATCATTTGGATGTGATTTTAATTTGTTCTCGCTTACTTTTCATGTACCGCGTCTTTGTGGGTTGGGGCATACGTGAGCAACGCCATACTGAGGCTCCTCTGAACCCTGTCAGCTGACCAGGGAAAGTCCTAACTGCGCAGAAGCTAACACTAGCCAGCTGGCTCCTGAAGCACAATGCGCCTGGGAACCCATCCCGAAGATGCAAGATTGTACCTTGAACTGTCATACACTGTTGCTATATACTGTACTCTTGTATTGTATTCTGTATTCCTATGCCTGGGAAAGTGAACCCGGGGGGCGGGTGTGCAAATCTGAATATTAAATATGAGAAAGCTGAATTTAGGAGGTGGTAATGATCGCACCACCTCTCTTGACCAATCATAATATGAGAAGCTGTCACTTGCAACATTAGTGGGTGGTCTGAGGGTCCCCAAAACTGTATAACTACCCTAGTTTAGCTTAGGAAAATTGTCCGACTTGTCCGAGTAGCAGACCTGTCACTGACCCTACGATCTCAATAGGTGCTCAATCTGAAAGTGCTGCGGAGCACTTTGTCCATACTTTCCACAAACTCCTAAGGGGTGGAAAATCCTAAGTGCTGGCGAAGCACTTTGCTGGGAAATTCGAAAATCCAATCGGGGTTTCTGGCGGATTACTTGCAGAAGGGGGTAACGCAGGCGTTGCTGTCCGAAGCTGTGGGTGTTGGTCGTACCCTGGGAGGCCCAGTCCTTTGACCCGAACCTGAGGGGTATCCTGTCCTGATCTGTCCGTGGGTTGTACCTTTTCGCATCTGGTGTTCCTTTTCCGAGGGTCCCTGTCCCCGTCTTCCCAACTGACCCGTGGCCAGGGTTGGTCTTCAATCTGAATTAGGTAAATATTGATTGTGGGTTTGCGTATCTCTATCTCTCTCTCTTTCTTTCTCTCCCTCGTATAATCTATTAAAGCATTTTTACCTGTGATTTTGCTCTATTGCCGTTGAAACATCAAGTATATGTGTCTGATTTAGTTGGTTCCTTCTCTCCCCCCCCCCCTCCTTTAGGAGCTCATTGATTCTATTATAAGTAATAGCTTGTTCCCATTTTTCCCTTTCCTTTAGTGGATTGCAGTGAACTTAGCAAGAATAGTCTAAAGTGATAAGGATAAGTACATGTTTTTAGGTCCATTCATAACTCTTGTCTTAGTATATAATTGCAGTGACTAGTTCTGTTCTAAACCCTACCTCTAGTCTTCCCATATATCCTAATGGTCATATTTTTTGTGCAAAGTTACCTATTGGTGTTGATATTGATGTTTGACATATTATTCTGCATATCGCTTATTATCTTGGCATCTTCTCTTTGAATCTTCATATAAAGTGTTAAACTTCATCAGGTGTCTGTGGTCATTTTACAGAAAGTGAATAAGTATGTACTGCCGTAAAGAAATGTTTTAGGTTCCTGTCTACTATTTTCCCTGATAGCTCTAGGTCCGTCGTTAATTTGTATCTGTGGTAAGTCAGGTACATGGTAAGCAGAGGTTATCCTGAACTATTTATTACTCATAGAAGCGTGCCAGGATTTCACCCGGTTCACGGGAATCACTAATTGAAATTGAATACACGCCAGGGCCCAGTGCGTGTAAGAAATTGGTGACCCGGGTGAACTGCGCGCTCTATCAGTAATTTCTGGCAGCCAGAGGATGGTTTGGACTAGTTAGATTAGGTAGACAGGGAAATTAAGAAACAAACCGTGAATATAAAATGTGCTGCTGATTTTCTACTATATTGTTTGAAATATTTTGAAATATTTTAAGGATTTATGTGTAAAAGTATATGATTTTTTTGCATTTTTGCTATAGATATTACATGTTGAATTAACCCAGGATTGTTTGTAAGTGTTCAGTGTAGTCCGAATCCCCGGGGAAGTATTTTAGCTAACGGTGAGCAGAATCCGGTTAGCTGTTGAAGTCACTAGGGTCTGAATCATTAGTGCAGGGTTAAAAGAATAACTGGAAGCACTAATTAGGATCTTTGTTATATCTGAATAATTGATAGCTACGAGTCCGGTATAAAACGTTCATTGCGATATCACCTAGTAAGGGTCGCATACGGAAAGGAGTAGTAGGGTCTCCGAGGCTTGACTGGTAAGTAAAATAGTTCACTGGTGAAATCCCGGCTCAGTACATATCCCTGACGAAAGTGGATGAGTCGGAAGAATAACGGGTTCTATATTACTCGAGTGTGAGGTTAGGCAAAGAAGTCTACCCAGAGTGAATGAGAAGTAGACAGAAGTGGTTTACTTGCAGTGAAAGGAAGTTTTTCTATCTCTTTAGAACACTCAGACATAGTGGCAGACGTTGTGTGTTAGTAACTAAGTTTTACATTTGCACTTTAGGAAAAGTTAAAAGTTTCCGTTACCTTGTGAAGGAGGGAGTCAGTCGGAGAGCTGCTCTGACGTCACTCCGTGCCGCGCTGGTATTGGTCAAGACAGCGGGTGTGTAGTGAAGCTGAACTTGTGAAGGAGGGGTGAGTGCCGGAGCGTGAGACTTGTTCTCGTGAAAGGCCGCGCACCCATTGGTTAAGAATTTCTGTATTCACAGACCTGATTGGGTATTGTGAAATAAAAGTCGCGCTAGCATTGGAAGTACAAAGGTAAACAAAATTAATCAAGCCGAGTTCGAAGAGAGTCCCGAAGATTATATGTGGTATCCAGATTTTATACCTCATCCCAAATACCTAGGATTTTATAAGGATCAGCTTAGACGAGGTAGACCACACATGATGTATGGAATAAAGAGGAAAATGTCATTTACTGACAAGGTAAAGAATTTCTTCAAACCCGACAAGCCCATTAGGACGAGGGAAGGTGTGCTCATTCCCCCGCCGAATACTCCTGCTTCTTTCATGATGTTTGATAAAGGGTATCACACTTGTGTCTGGTTAGAAAATTGGGCAAAATATACTGTAGATGACGGAGTTCTAGCATTCCCTGTTGAAGGTACCTTTAATGGTCGGATCCTGTTTAACTTAAGGACCCGTATGAATGAATTACACCCTAGACCTAGGTTGACCCAGTACGAAGCTCTGGAGGAATGGGAGATTGAGGCTGCAGAGCGAGATAAACCCCGGATGGATAAGGGAGTGAGTAAATGGTATCCCAAGCTTCCAACTCCAACCAAAGAGCAGAAAATGAAACAGTGGAGGCAATCTATGTTAACTGAAGGACTATTCCCTATGATGGGGGTGTTGGAAGAAAGGAAAGGAAAATGCAAAGAAAAGACCCATCACCTAGCACCTATGGGGGACTTAGATGATGAACACTTGGAAGATTTGCTAATGAAAAATCCACCTCCCTATGATGCAGACTCAGAACCTGTGCCCTCTCGAAATCCCTTTACAAATTATCCCAGATGTAGGAGGGACAGTAATACAGATGGAACAGGGACAGACAGTAAAACCAGTGAAAGGGACGGGTTTTGCAGACCTAAATCCACAGTCCCGAATTATCAGCCATTCGGAGAAGATCCACCTCGATTGGTCACTCCGACAGCTCCGAATATTTATCCGTCCTTAGTAACTCAAGTATTGCATGACAAATCTGCCGGAAAGGTATTAGGAGAAAAAGAGAGAGAGGCCCTGTCTAAACAGCGAGATGAATTAGTTCGAACCATTGCCCAGATGCATCCCCATCCTGATTCCTTGACTATTCCAGTAACTATTGGTCCAGCTATTCCACTGTATAGAAATGACATGACTAGTCCCCATCCTCCTGTTGTCACCTCAATGCTGCCTACTTCTAGCATCCCGACCCCGAGGAAGGAGGTATTCATAGATGAGGATCAAGAGAGTGAGTGTGAATCTGTGGTTCTGATGGATCTGCCCATTAGAGAATCGAGGGCTAGTATAATAGGGACAAAAAGTCAGCCCAGACAAAAGGAAGTGTTGATTGAAAGTGCAACTGGGATTAAGAGTGCCACCTTGGTTTCCCCAGAAGAATTGGACAAATGGACAAAGGAGCTAGAGAAAGAGGTCACTCCCCAACCCAGAGCATTGGAAATATATAAATTGAGAATAGAAATAGAAGAAATGATGGCTGGGAACGTAGGAGTTGAGCGCCTAAGCTCGTATAATGAAGAAGAGTTACTGTTTATCAGTAAAAATCTTACCCGGAGTGCTAGGTTGCTCCATGAAAAGATAATGGATACAGCAGAAGAAATGGGAATTGATGTTAGTCGCTCCAAAATTCTTCAGAAACCTTACAGAGTGGATTTCTCAGACAAAGATTTAGAAAGCCTGAATGTGATGGGAAAACAGATCCAAGTAAAAGAATTGTTGAAACTCCTGCAGAAGTGGGGCGAGGTGGGGAAGTGGAGGACCCGGTGGGCAAAGAAAAAGGAAAGCAGCAGGGCTGGGTCAGTAACTTCAGAATTCGTATTAAAGGAAGTAACACCAACAGAAAAATTGTGCCCCATGAGGGAGGTCCCGGGAGGAAAATATGTCCATGTCCCTTGGTCCCGACAGGATATTGTGTCATTTACAAATGACTTCCCGAAATTACGGGAGAAGCCTGTTGATTGGTACAGGCAGGTAGAACGCTTCATAAAAGTTCAGAAATGTCTGCTGAAAGACCTGGATGGGTTTTTCGACATTGTGGTCCCTGTAGATCTGTGGACCGACTGTAAAATTGAAATTGATTGGCCCAGTGAGGAATTTCCCAGAGATGAGAAAACAGGTGCGCCTGCACCTGAAGTGATGAGGAAGTATGAACAAGTCATACAATATCTCAAGAAAAAGGTTCCCGCAAAGGAAACAGACTGGACCCGAATAGATAGAACCACCCAAGAACGTGATGAAACTGTTCACTCCTATTATGAAAGGCTACTGCAAGTGTTTAAAACATACAGCGGTATCGACAATGTGGACATGAAAGACATGACACATTTCAGTTACAGATTTGTGCTAGGATTAAGGCCCGAAATTTCCCAATGGATTAGAGACAATAAAATCAGTTGGCAGGGAAAACCAATAGATGATGTCTTGAAATATGCAAAATACTGCGAAGATGAAATCGAAAACAAAAGGAAGGCCCTCAAGGAGAAGGTAATGTGGGCACAGGTGAAATTGGCTGAACAACAAGAACAACAGTTAAGTAACTTGAATTCTAATAAAACCACACCGAATGCCACTGCTGGGGGAGGAGGGAAGCCCCGCACTAAAATGAGTAGGGAAGAGGCCATGAAGAAATTCCCGTGCCATGGGTGCGGCCAGATGGGGCATTGGAGAGACGAGTGTCCACACCTGCAGGCCGGTAATGCCCCTGTAAATGGTTTAACCCCACAGGTGCAGAAAGAGGGGACGAGGAAGAACCAGCAACAGGTAAAATTACCCCCCGTACCTCGCGCTCCTAGACAGAATTTTAAGAATCAGGGTCAGCAGAATGAAAGGGCGGAAGCATGGGAAGTCGAGAATGAAAGAAACGCAGTCATTCCACAATATTTGTTAAATGATACCTTCTTCTGTGAAGATCAAGATTGACGGGGCCTGAGAGGGGAGGATGAGGAGTGCGTACTTGGCGCCTCCTTGCCGGTAGACCAGACTGGACCATACATTGAAGGAAAGGTTGAAGGAAAAGATGTCACCTTTCTGTTGGACACTGGTGCTACCAGATCTACTGTAAGAACAGTGGATGTTCCTAACCTACCCCTCTCGGGAGAAGCGATCCAAGTAGTGGGCGTCTCAAATCAAATAATAAGTACTCCAGTAACCGAACCAATGGAAATCTCCATAGGTAATTTCAAAGAAATGCACAGATTTGTGGTCTGTGATTCTAGTCCTGTGAATCTGCTAGGACGAGATTTGTTGTGCAAGATGCGTTGTACCATTTGCTGCACACCAAATGGCGTCGAAATTCAGACCCCCGATGAAGATGGCCTGTACAAACTGATGTTAGTCAGACAAGATGCTGATATAAAACCGTTAACAGTTGAGGATTTACCTGAAGAGCTCCAGTTAAGAGTAGTACCAGAAGTGTGGGATTTCACAGGAAAAGATGTAGGCCTGATGGCAAATGTGGACCCAGTTAAAATAGCAATAAAAACGAATGCTGTATACCCCAAAACCAGACAGTACAAAATGAGTGCAGAAGTGAAAGCAGGAGTGGCGACTGAAATTACCAGGCTGCTCGAAGCAGAAATAATAGAAGAAGTGATGAGCAGCCCCTGTAATTCGCCTATCATTGGGATCAAAAAGCCTAGTGGGAAGTACCGGGTAGTGCAAGATTTGCGCAAAGTAAACCAAATTGTTGTACCTTGCTGCCCTATTGTACCCAACCCTGCTGTGATACTATATCAGATTCCCTGGAATGCAGAATGGTTCACTGTCATCGACCTGTGTCATGCATTCTTTTCTATCCCATTGCATCCAGAAAGCAAGTTCCTTTTCAGTTTTGAATTTGACAGTCATATCTATGTCTGGAATCGTGTCCCTCAGGGGTACACTGAAAGTCCATCGATTTTCAACCAGATACTAAAGAAGTGCCTTGAGACTCTAGTGCTGCCAAGAGAGTCTGTTTTAGTGCAATACATAGATGACCTATTGGTGGCATCTAAAACCCAGACCGACTGTGTCACCGACACCATTGCCTTGCTGAATCACCTAGGAAAGGGAGGACATAAAGTGTCACCTGACAAGTTACAATTTTGCAAGAACTCAGTGAAGTATCTGGGGCACCAGATAGAAAAAGGAATCAGGAAAGTAACTACTGAAAGAATCAAAATAATTAGAGCAATGGAACTGCCCAAAACTCAGAAAGAAGTGAGAATGTTTCTAGGAGTTGTGGGTTACTGTAGACAATGGATTGCAGGATTTGCTGCACTGGCCAGGCCCCTGATAAAAATGACCAAGAAAGGAGTAGAAGACCCCGTCAGTTGGGACAACGAAAGCATGAACGCTTGGGTAACGTTGAGAAATTGCCTATGTACAGCTCCTGCATTAGGTATGCCGGACTACTCTAAATCTTTTGAACTATTCTGTGACACCAGAGAAAATTGTGCTCTTTCAGTTCTGACCCAGGAGCACGGATTAGTTAGACGCCCAGTGGCCTATTTTTCGGCCACCCTAGATCCGGTGGCTGCTGGATTGCCGGGGTGTCTGAAGGCAGTTGCTGCTACTTGTGTCAGTCTGGAACAGAGTGAGAACATTGTCATGGGACATCACGTCACTGTATATGTTCCTCACTCTGTTGTAATCCTGCTAACTAGAACTAAGACCCAGTACCTCACACCTAGTCGGCTGACTAAGTATGAAAGAATCCTGATTGGTGCTGAAAACGTCACCATTTCCCGGTGCAATGTCCTAAACCCAGCGACACTGTTACCTGTCCCCCTGGAGGTAGAACCAGAAGAAGAAGGGGAACATAATTGCATTGATCTGACTGAGTTCAGTACTAAGCCCCGTCCGGACATCCGTGAAATAGCATTACTTGATGGGGATGAGACAATGTTTGTGGACGGCTCATGTTTGAGACATGAGAATGGAGGTCTGTGTGCTGCCTACGCAGTGGTCACGTTGACGAAAACCATAGAGGCATCATACCTAAGCGAGGTGAAATCTGCACAAGTGGCAGAGCTCATCGCGTTAACTAGAGCCTGTAAGAGGGGTAAGAACAAAAGAATAACTGTGTACACAGACAGCCAGTATTGTTACGGGGTTGTTCATGACTTCGGCCAGTTGTGGTTGCAAAGAGAATTCATGACTTCCTCAGGCACCCCCATCAGAAATGGAAAAGTGGTGCATAACTTACTGGAAGCTATCCAATTGCCCAAAGAATTGGCTGTGGTCAAGTGTGCGGCTCACAGATCAGGAAACGATGATGTGACCGCCGGTAATAGATACGCTGACCAAATTGCACAGTTTTGTGCTCGACATCACATGTCTCTCCAAATTGCATTGTGGAGTGGAAACAGCTGCCAACTTATGTTGTTTGAGAATGTGTCAACGTGGGAAGAACTAAAGGATTTGCAACAGGCAACAGACAGGCAAGAAAAAGGCAGGTGGGCTGCAAATGAATGCAAGTTGAGAGAGGATGGAGTGGTGGTAAGCGCGACTGGGGTGCCTGTGCTGCCTGATAGCTTGGTAGACCCCATGATCAGAATGATACATGAACCAACACATATGGGAAGAGACGCAATGTGTCGGGTGTTTGACAAGGTGTTCTGTAACTCAAAATTCAGGAACCAGGCGGAAAGGCTTTGCCAGAGGTGCCTAGTGTGTCAGCAATTTAATGCAGGAAAAAGGACTGTGGTAGAACAGAGTACCATTGGGAAGGCAGTAGGTCCCTTTGTCAGAATGCAGGCAGACTTTGTAACCATGCCAAATTGCAAAGGATATAGATATATCCTAGTCATAGTTTGTCTGTTCTCCAGGTGGGTGGAGGCTTACCCAGCAAAGAAGAATGATGCCCTAACTACAGCTAAGCTATTGCTCAGGGAGTTGATACCTAGGTATGGGATCCCAGAGACTATTGAAACGGACCAAGGTGGGCATTTTGCCAACGATGTCCTATTGGAACTCTGTAAAGCATTCAAAATGAAGCAAAGACTACATTGTGCCTACCATCCAGAGGCTTCTGGAGTAGTGGAACAAATAAACGGCACCCTGAAGTCCAGGTTGGGAAAAATGTGTGATTCCACAAAAATGAACTGGATAGAGGCTTTACCCCTTGTGCTGATGAGTTTGAGAAGTATCCCGAACCGAAAGACTGGCCTGAGTCCCCATGAAGTGTTGATGGGAAGAGTGATGCGGCAGGCATGGGTACCCGGACACAAACTGCTAAGCATTTCTGATGATATGGTGCTAGAATACTGCAAGCAGCTGGGTGACCAAGTGCGTTCTCTCTCTCAGCAGATTGGGGAGACAGAAGACGAGTGGCCAAAGACTCCAGCACATAAACTGCAACCAGGAGATTGGGTGGCGTTAAAGAAACACACCCGGAGCAGTTGCCTGAAACCCAGGTGGGGAAAGCCACGACAAGTGATCCTCGTCACTACCACTGCTGTAAAGTGTGCTGGTGTACCGAAGTGGATCCACGCCAGCCACACCAAGCGGGTAACTGGAGAAGACGCGACTGAAGCTGAAGGCAGCGCAGCTGAAGAGGCTTCCGAAGAGGGGAGTCCGGAACTAGCTGACATCGAACTGCCGAGCACAAGTCAAGACATTGAATGGTTCCCCGCCGACGACCCGGTTCATGATCCAATACGAACCAGGAAATATTCCTACTTAGACAGTGAGTGGGATAGTCCAGGTGAGCTAGAAATAGACGAAGCAGATCAGGTCCACGAGAATCACATCACACCTGATCAGGAAGTAGGCCAAGTAGGGTCAGATCAAGGCATCAAGACTCCTCCTGGAACTCCGGAGTCCGGAAAGGGACAGATAGTAATTAGAGCTGACGTTCATGCAGAAGAGAACGAAGAGATCGAAGAGCATGAACAGGAACAGATAGAAATAGATCAATGTGCTCAGACACCAGAAATAAAACCAACTAAACAGAAAAAGCAAGTACGATTTGAATCTGAGCAGGGTCAGACTAGGGACCAGGCAGAAGAGATAGATGAAAGACCTGGAACTAGTCAGTCAGGTAGGGAAACAGAAGTGCCACAACAAACAGAAAAAAGAGTGCACGAAGAAGGGCAAGTTTCCTCAACTACTGGGAGGAAAGGAGGCAGAAGTGCACCCCGATACGTCAAGAGACTAAGGCTCAGACTGAAAACAGTCGGAGAAAGACTGAAAGACCGAAAAAGGGCTGAAAGTGAAAGGGAGGCAGCCAAAGGCAAATCGCTGAGAAAGAGCGACAGAATAAAGAAACAGAACCGGCTGTATCGAAGCCCTGAATGGACTTACTTTGTGTTGGAAGAAATTGACGAACCACACCTCAGTGGCAACAGTGACGACGAGTCCATTGCTGATCGGAGTTCGGACGAAGACCCTCCTTGAGAGAGCCCAGAAGTGAACCTCTGGTACAAGGAGACGAAGAGGGGTAGCAAAAGCCTCCTGTAAGCTAAAATGTCTGATCCGAGTGTCTCTGGGAGATCCAGATGTGGGTGTCTCAAAACTTGCTGTAAAATATGCTTATGTAGCGTAGCTATGCTAATAGTAATGTGGATAGGACTAACAATCTTCTTACCGTTTATGATAAGTAAGAATCCTAACTTTTCCCCTACTGAACCTGAAGCAGTAGACGTAGGGGCTGACCCGACTGCAGAAACACCACGAAACTTAGAAAGACGCGACAAACAAGCGAGTCTGACACACACACGACCTAACTTAGAAGCATCAGATGAGGATGGACTACATTTTCACAAAATGAAAAACAGGACACATTTAAATGTTTTTGCTAACTTGTTAGTGCATTATGTAGAAGCTATGGAAATAGAAGACTGTTATGTCTGCATGAAGCTACCTACCTCAGTAGCTGAAGGCGTGACATACCATCATCTACCGTTAACCTATGGAATTTCCTGCAGTATTTTAGCTAGCTTGTTCTATAGAAGCACTTTACAATACTATTATTCAAATGATGACGTAGTATTTTCTGAACTTCCCATTAGAGGACACTTGAACCGTGTACATACTACAAGTGACGTGACCCGTTATATGGGAGAATATTTTCTGACTATAGGTAACATAGATTTAAATGAAGCTCGAGAATCTAATCTGACCTGTTCTCTGCAAGAGCAGGAAAAGATGTTCATAAAGATGGCAGACAGAAGGAGAGAAAAATTTCAGAAAAAGGCAAATGACGAAAAGGATAGAGTCCCTAGGTGGGCTGAACACATGGATAACACCTCGCAGGGTGAAGCTAATCCTGCCTTGTTGCTGGATTTTGAACGAAAGGGGAAACTTTGTATCCATAGGGAAAAGACAGAGTACTATAACAATGAATTCATCGGTTCCAGCGAGTGTGAACATAATTACAAGGTAATTGGAGGTTGGGGTTTCAAAAATGGGTCAGAACCTGTGTTTCCCGGAATATATTATATATGTGGGAACAAGGCGTATTTCAAATTACCGGATCACTGGTATGGAAGCTGCTATTTTGGCATTGTTTTCCCGAAAATATACCATGTGAATAATGCAGCTGGAAGCAATGAAGAAACTAATGGCTTAGTGCGTAGTAAACGCGAAAGTATAGGTGAAATTATAGGTGATATTTTTAGTGCACTGATACCTGGAATGGGGGTAGTTCTGAACACCCATAGAATCTGCAAATTGTCTACAGTAGTGGACCGGTTATCAACGGACACTGCTGCTGGATTCCTGATGGTCAATACTGAAATGGTTGCGATCAGATCAATGGTTTTACAAAACCGTCTTGCCCTTGACACCCTATTAGCAAAAGAGGGCGGAGTCTGTAGAATGTTGAAGGCGCAACATTGTTGCACTTACATTCCTGACAAAAGTATCGAATTAAAACAATATGTGAAGAACATAACTAATTTGGAAAAGGAACTCAAACCATTGGAGGTTGACAGTGCATGGACGAGACTGACTGGAGGTCTCTCCTCTATAGGTAGTTGGTTTTCTAACCTAGGTAAAAATATTTTATGGAAAATACTGATGCCAATAGTTGTGATAGGTATAATTATATTGATTATTTTTATCTGCTGCAAATGCCAGAAGTGTAAAAAGAAATACACAGTAAATCAGAGGGGGGTGAAAAGAAATATTGATGAACTGGAATTAGAAGAATTAAAGAATACAATCTACAAAAAGGCGAAAAATCACCACTCTCATAGAGAAGCTGAAAGAAAACTGAACAATAAATTTGTTGAAATTGAAATGAGTGATATGGATGAATGAAAAAGTTGGCATCTGTTTCCTTTATGTAGTGATGATAGTAAATATCATCAAAGAGGGGATTGATGGAGCAAGGATTCGCACGTGAAGCGCCTTGCCCAGTGCAAGAACCTCGCCAAATGTATAATACTACTAAAATCATTGTTTGTCGTTTATTGTACGTTTTCCCAAACACGCGGGTGTCCCCGGATGCTTGCTTGTATGTCTTTTTCATATTAACGAAGCTTGCATTAAGGAAAATGGCTGCTTCGCCGAAATTCAGTCTGCGCATGCGTCGGTCATACCCATGTGATGTGACGCACTCGCATTCTGGAGGGAGTTTTGTGCTCATGCGCACTGTTGCAAAAATGGCCGCTTGTCTCTCACCACGCTTTCTGCTTGCTACCGCTGCTTTAGCCTATCTGTCCTTTCGCACTAAACCATAATGCTATAGTCATTATAAAGTAAGGGTTGGTTAATGTTCTATCATGGTATACAGAGTAATCATTTGGATGTGATTTTAATTTGTTCTCGCTTACTTTTCATGTACCGCGTCTTTGTGGGTTGGGGCATACGTGAGCAACGCCATACTGAGGCTCCTCTGAACCCTGTCAGCTGACCAGGGAAAGTCCTAACTGCGCAGAAGCTAACACCAGCCAGCTGGCTCCTGAAGCACAATGCGCCTGGGAACCCATCCCGAAGATGCAAGATTGTACCTTGAACTGTCATACACTGTTGCTATATACTGTACTCTTGTATTGTATTCTGTATTCCTATGCCTGGGAAAGTGAACCCGGGGGGCGGGTGTGCAAATCTGAATATTAAATATGAGAAAGCTGAATTTAGGAGGTGGTAATGATCGCACCACCTCTCTTGACCAATCATAATATGAGAAGCTGTCACTTGCAACATTAGTGGGTGGTCTGAGGGTCCCCAAAACTGTATAACTACCCTAGTTTAGCTTAGGAAAATTGTCCGACTTGTCCGAGTAGCAGACCTGTCACTGACCCTACGATCTCAATAGGTGCTCAATCTGAAAGTGCTGCGGAGCACTTTGTCCATACTTTCCACAAACTCCTAAGGGGTGGAAAATCCTAAGTGCTGGCGAAGCACTTTGCTGGGAAATTCGAAAATCCAATCGGGGTTTCTGGCGGATTACTTGCAGAAGGGGGTAACGCAGGCGTTGCTGTCCGAAGCTGTGGGTGTTGGTCGTACCCTGGGAGGCCCAGTCCTTTGACCCGAACCTGAGGGGTATCCTGTCCTGATCTGTCCGTGGGTTGTACCTTTTCGCATCTGGTGTTCCTTTTCCGAGGGTCCCTGTCCCCGTCTTCCCAACTGACCCGTGGCCAGGGTTGGTCTTCAATCTGAATTAGGTAAATATTGATTGTGGGTTTGCGTATCTCTATCTCTCTCTCTTTCTTTCTCTCCCTCGTATAATCTATTAAAGCATTTTTACCTGTGATTTTGCTCTATTGCCGTTGAAACATCAAGTATATGTGTCTGATTTAGTTGGTTCCTTCTCTCCCCCCCCCCCTCCTTTAGGAGCTCATTGATTCTATTATAAGTAATAGCTTGTTCCCATTTTTCCCTTTCCTTTAGTGGATTGCAGTGAACTTAGCAAGAATAGTCTAAAGTGATAAGGATAAGTACATGTTTTTAGGTCCATTAATAACTCTTGTCTTAGTATATAATTGCAGTGACTAGTTCTGTTCTAAACCCTACCTCTAGTCTTCCCATATATCCTAATGGTCATATTTTTTGTGCAAAGTTACCTATTGGTGTTGATATTGATGTTTGACATATTATTCTGCATATCGCTTATTATCTTGGCATCTTCTCTTTGAATCTTCATATAAAGTGTTAAACTTCATCAGGTGTCTGTGGTCATTTTACAGAAAGTGAATAAGTATGTACTGCCGTAAAGAAATGTTTTAGGTTCCTGTCTACTATTTTCCCTGATAGCTCTAGGTCCGTCGTTAATTTGTATCTGTGGTAAGTCAGGTACATGGTAAGCAGAGGTTATCCTGAACTATTTATTACTCATAGAAGCATGCCAGGATTTCACCCGGTTCACGGGAATCACTAATTGAAATTGAATACACGCCAGGGCCCAGTGCGTGTAAGAAATTGGTGACCCGGGTGAACTGCGCGCTCTATCACTTCTACTCATGAATGCAAAGTTTGCCCTGTACACAAACACTGTTCCCTTTGAAATACCTTGTACTTTCACACACAAATTGCATTACCCTTTGTCAGAACTCGGGGGCCCACGGTGCAGACAGTGGTTACTGGACCACAACTGTGAAGGTTGCCATCGTTTGTCATTGGTGTCCTGGGGCATATCCTACCATGGGGCTGCAAATTGGGCCAAATACAACCCTTTCCATGATTGACTCTAAAAGAAGTGAGGGTGAGCCATCACAGGCTTCTCAGTGTAGTAGGGTCGCCATCCTAAAGCAGTAATCAGAGACAAGAAAAACAACAGGGCAGGACTATACAAGTCCCCACCTTGAATACTGCACTCTCACCTTTGAACCCTGCCATCTACCAATTAGCAGAGCTCAGGAAGAACTAATAGCAAGCCTCTTGCTAACAAAGTCTTCATGGGATTTCTAAAGGTAGCCCCATGTCTCCATCCTCCTAACTTCAGTGTCTGGGTCTCAAACCTCCAGCAACAGGAATACAGGCAATACACTTCCACTCTCTGGGGAAGCTATACCTATTCTCCATCTAATGCCATGCCACAACCAAGGGCATCTAATATGGATCTCACTGGCTTCAGTACTCAGACATAGAAATGCAGAGTCCTATTTCCTGTGCCACAGGCTCTCATTATGCACAAACACACTCATCATGGAACCAGGATGTCAGTGCTAGGTGTAAAGAAGCAAATGTACTCACATACATTGCCCAGTGTAATATTAGTTACAGCAGCATCCTAGTACACTTAATTTGCACAGTGGTCTAATTTAGATTTTCAGATATTTATGACTCTTGGACATTGTTGTATGAATTAGAGTAATATATTTATTTGGTAAGTACTGTTGGTTAAAATATATATCCATATGTATGCACTTCATAGATATGATACTTAGTTCTTGATTCCACCCACACTACCCCCCTTCTCTCTGTAACAATTGGCATGGAGCTGCAAAGGCTTCCAATTTGACCTTGCCTGGACAAGCTTCAACAGCTGTTCAGAACTAACTTAGAGGTCACTTTCTTCTTCCTGACTTCCATGTTAGTTTGCTCATCAGGTTGTACATTTCTGCTTACACTGTTTGTTTGTATTATAAGTAAGGCTCCGGTTTTCCGTTTTTACTGATTTTTACAGATAATTACAGACAGAAAACAAAAGGGGTCTATTAGGATGGAGGGCAGATCGCCACCGCCCGTATGGCGGTGGCGATCTGCCCGCCATTTCCGTCCGCCCGCCTAACATTTTCCCTCGCCATATTACAATGGCGGTGAGGACCCAGGTGGACGGAAAGACAGTCTGCCAGTTTTCCGCCGGTAGTCAATCCACCTGATTGTCTACCGGGCCGAAAAAAGGCCATCAATATAATGATGATGGCGGTCTCATGCCTTTCCATGGCAGAGTCCATGGCCATGGAAAGGAATGCGGAGAATGCCTTTGGGGGTCTGTTGGGGGTCCCCAGGAGGTTGGAGGGTGGGTGGCTGCTCTTGGGGGGTACCCATGGTACCCCCGACATTTCCATGCACAAAGTGGCAGGCACCGCCTGTTACGTTGTGCATGCAAATGCACAACATGCCCTTTTAACATTGTGGCGGGTGCTGAATACAGCACCCCTGCCACAATGTTAAATATACAGGATGCGACCACTATGGTGGCGGTGGCATCCTAATTGGCGGTGCGGGAGCGCTGCACCACTGGCGGCCGGTCCCAGCACCAATAGGGTTGCGGGCGGCCCCCAAAGTGGTTCCTGTCTGTATTTATTTTCAAAAGTGGAAAAATTCAGAAACGTGTGCTTCTTGTGGGTGACTCTCCATGCTGTTTTTCATGATTTTTCAGCTGAGCAGATAGGCAGCATGGGAAGTTAAAAATAGGTTTATATTTCCCTAAATGCAGGTGTATGGTAACATATATTTGTATTATAATGTTTATATTTACCTGAAGGTGAAGTGTTTTGCTATATTTGGCTGCTTAATTTGCTAAAACGCGACAGGCAGCAAAGTATGAGTGCATGTTTATCTGTTAAATAAATGTCGAAATATACCACTTTATGACTCCATATATTTGCAAAACGCAAAATAAATATGTATAAATACCAACAAGATGGGCAATAAATAAATATGGATAAATAAAGACGGAAATGTAAATAAAAAATACCATAAAAACGGGAGCCTTAATTATAATTGGCACGGTGCTGATTTTGCATTTCTCTTTTGCCCATGTTTGGCACCTTGTCCTTTTTCAGTTCTGCTGAAGTTGCATTACTAATTATATATATGGCCCAAAAACCAGTCATGTAGGGAAGAAGCAGACTGAGAGCACCATTATGTGCACTGACTTCTTCCTTTCTGGCCAGCAAACAATGGTACCTACAAATACATTTCATTTTGTAACTGAGTAACTGCAATGTCTGGTATGTTTCTTTCATTGCTCCTGGGAGGGTGTAAAAGTATTTCCCTAACAGGTGCCATTGCCATATATGACATAGGTTCACTTAAGGGTAAAGTCAAGTAATAAATCTGGCTGTATCCTTGCTTAATCTCTATGTACAGTAATTCCTGGCTACTTAAGTATGTTTTATGCCATAAGTATTTTATGGATTAAGGGATTTACAGAGAGGTTCACTTAAGGGTAAAGTCAAGTAATAAATCTGGCTGTATCCTTGCTTAATCTCTATGTACAGTAATTCCTGGCTACTTAAGTATGTTTTATGCCATAAGTATTTTATGGATTAAGGGATTTACAGAGAGGTTCACTTAAGGGTAAAGTCAAGTAATAAATCTGGCTGTATCCTTGCTTAATCTCTATGTACAGTCATTCCTGGCTACTTAAGTATGTTTTATGCCATAAGTATTTTATGGATTAAGGGATTTACAGAGAGGTTCACTTAAGGGTAAAGTCAAGTAATAAATCTGGCTGTATCCTTGCTTAATCTCTATGTACAGTCATTCCTGGCTACTTAAGTATTTTTTATGCCATAAGTATTTTATGGATTAAGGGATTTACAGCACTCTTTTGCCTTACCTGGCACTGGGGTATATCTAATTGTATAGTCACTGTGACTTGTGTACATCATGGAAAAGATAACTAATTAACAACATACTTGCATTGTTATATTGTACAATATCTATAAAAGATGATAACACAAGAAAGAGACTGTTACTGTGTTAGACCTGACATCCATGGCGTGGTATTCCCCAGATTTGTTTCCGTCTCTCCGTAGTTTATGCTGTACTCGTTTTTGTTGGCTTCAGGACTCTGTGTACTTTCCCCCTGCTATCCAGTGGCAAAGTACTTGTGCTCTCTCCGGTAAGCATGGTAAAATGGACTTATGCCTAATTGGCACATTGAATTTACTTGTAAGTATCTAGTATATAGTACTATATGTACAGAGGGACTGTAAATTAAATGGTGTTAGTGGACACCATCACGCATGCTACCACCTACTAAAGTATCCTTTAAAAATCTGTCTCAGATCTGCCACTACATCCTGTAGTTCAGTTTTAAACTGCCATTTTGACCTGTCAGAACAAACCTTTTGACAGACTCACCCTTCATTTTTAAAACATATAAGTCACCCCTAAGGTAGGCCCTAACCACTCATAGTGCAGGGTACATGGTAAAAAATACCTGGCAGGTAGGACTAGAAAGAATTTTAATAAACCTCCTGCTGGTATTGTAAAAACATGTTTCAGGGTAGGGATCTGTGTACCCGTCCTGATGAAGAAGTATCCAACTTTGAAACACGTTGACACAGACACATAGGAGGCTTTTTGTACATTAATACATTATAATCCTCTGCCTCACGTCTTTTAACAATACCAGCAGGAGGTTTATTAAAATTCTTTCTAGTCCTACCTGCCAGGTATTTTTTAACATTTACTCACTATTCACCTCTGACCCTACCACTCACTTCCAATCTCTCTCACACACTACACATAAAGGTCATATCAAGTGCTCCAGCGTATTCGCTAGTTAGTAGCTCGCCGCGCTCCGTAGAGGGGTGCGAAGACCCCTATGATGAAACATGACACCAAGGGCCCTTTTGGTGGGTGAGGGGTATTTTAAAAAAACAATGTACTTCCCACAAAAGTAGGAACCACATTACTAGTGAGATTGTAAATTGGGTTTCACTTTATACCTTGTGGGTGGATCCCCAAGAGGTGTCCCCAGGGCCTGGACCTGTGGCTGGCATCAGAGTATACTCTTCCTGAAGAAAAGGTGTAGAAACAAGCAATTTGGGTTCCTCTTGACCACCAAGTGACCTCTTTGTTTTGAAAATTGACTGCCCTTGATAACTGCCAATGCAAAGTTTCAGGAGGACCAGCTCTTCGCGCCAACAACAACCACCCCCTACAAGCACCAACTCGAAGCTCCAGTGAAACCTGTTCTTCGCACTGACAACGACTGCCCACATCAACCAGCAACATGAATCTCCAGTGACTACAGACTCTTTGCACTACAGCAGCGACAGTCAGCGATGCTTGACCTGCTCCTCATGCCAAAAACAACCTCCTGTGGTCCCCACCAATGGAAACAGTATATTTTGAGATTTTAAATGATAACTCTTCAGCAGGACTAACCAGGTTCCTGTATCCAACTTGCAATCCATTGCAGTAGGCCTGAACCTGTGACTATCCCCTGTCCACCCAAAGCAGATGACCTTAAGTGGCATCTTGTGCTTCCTGGCACTATTTTCACCTAAAACGTTCTAAAAAAATCACATCTCCTGTTCTACTGATTGGGAGGTTTGTTATGTTGGTGGTATTTTATTTATTAAAATATATAGGGTTGGTATTTTTATTGTGTTGTGATTTCACTTTATTAGTGTTTTTGTGCTGCATAAATAATTTACACATATATTAAGTCTGACAGTTTTGTGTCAAGCTACCCGACGGTTAAGCACAGGTTTATTTAGTGACTTTTGTGGTTCATTCTGACAAGGATTCCGTTTATTATATTTCTTACACAATTTTGCTGTGTATTAGCTTTACACAACTAACAGAATCTGTCCATATTATCTTCATTTTGATGGTAATTAAGCACTATTTTAGATAATATTTTGGATTTTCACCAAGTAGTGCATTACAAGAATATACTTTGCAGGTTAACCATGTCACGTGTTGGTTGAAAGTTTTATCAATGAAGATGATTCAAGATGTGAATATTTGATGAACCCTTTTACGAGGCATCTTTGAGGACTTTTTGGGAATAAGTTCTTAATATTTTTGTGATCTGCGAACATCTATTGACTATACTTGGAACACATAGTATTCTTGCTTAGAAACCTATCAAGGTAGCTGGCGCAGGGTCCGTCATTTCGTTCCTCCTACTCAGCATATGCTAGAGGGACTTTTGTGTAGGTGGCCTTGGGTGTCCCATTCACCCCGCAGTATGTGGGGGCTGATGTGGGTTGCCGGAATGTACTACTAAGAGGCATCCTTGATGGGCGTGAACTTGCAATATTGAACTCTTATGCACCAAACACAGACGAACCTGCCTTTTAGCAGACAATACTAGACCTGGTAGCTGCAGATCTGGATGTGCCACCTCTGTTGCTGGCTGGGGAACTTCAACTGCATCCTAGATCCCGACTTGGACAGGCATACTCCCAGAAGCGGCACGGAACCACAAATGACCAAGAAACTGCATGCTGTAATGGGGGGAACTGGGCATGCACGATGCCTGGCGGGAACGGCACCCAACCCAGAAGGTCTTTACGAGTTACTCATCCACACACAATATGCACAGAAGACTCGATAGGGCGCTAGTATCTGGCATGCCGGCCTTTCTGGAGTTGGAGGTGACCCATTTGGACAGATTCCTGTCAGACCACGCTACGGTTAGTTGTTGGCTCAGTAGCATCCTCCTTCACTAGGACCGCGGAGATGGAGGTTTGTCGCCTGACATATTGGAAGATCAGGAGAGGGAGATGCTTTCCTGGGGTATAACGGACTATATGTTGGATAACTGGAGGGTGGCCTCTAACAGAGCCACGTAATGGCAGGCGCTAAAAGCAGTGTTACGGGGGGCAGGCTTTGGGGTTGACCTGTGGAATTAGGCGTCTGCTGTAACGGGAATTAAGAGAAAGAGAAGACAAACTAGTAGAGGCCCAGATGGATAACTCAGCACATTCTAAAGCTGACGGTCACAAGCACGAGATTCGTGAATGGATTAGCAGCACAAGGGACAAGCTGGAAAAATACACGCTCTGCCGGTATCGCCTGCGGCTGCACGCCGAAGGGGATGAATACGGCCACCTACTGGCATGGATACCTAGACGGAAACAGTCTCCACCATTGCAAGATTTCATTGGGTGAATGGTTTACACCAGGGCGGGCACAATGGAAATCTTTAAACAGCACGTACAGATGGTTTACACAGCAGATGCTACCATTTGTGTGGAACGTTATGTCCATTGCCTGCAGGGAATGGCATGGATCCGCCTCCCTCCAGAGGGGACGAAGGAGTTGGATGCATGGTTGATGCTAGAGGAAATTCTAGCGGTACTGAGGGAGCTCCCTAGGGCTAAAGTACCGGGGAGAGACGGGTCCCCCCACCAGAATTTTACCAGAGCTTCTCGGAGAAGCTGGCCCAGCCCTTGTTACAGGTATTTGATGAGGCGTTTGACCGTGGAGTTTTTCCCCAACCATGCTGGAAGGGAAGATTTGCATGTTTTTGAAACAGGGGGGCGACAAACGGGGCCCAGCCGCATATCGCCCACTAACCATGATCAACACTGACGTTAAAATACCGTGTAAAGTTCTGGCTACGCGTCTGTCTCCATACATGCCCCTCTTGATACATGATCTTGATACATGATCAATGCAGGTTCATCCCTGGCCGCAGCACAGGCATGAAAATACAACATTTAACCTATGTAATGCATGAGGTTCGGGGCTCATACAAGGAGCTGGCACTAGTGACCGTGGACTTCGAGAAGGCGTTTGACACCATTGACTTCGGGTATCTTCTGGAAGTTCTGAGGTCGGTGGGTTTTGGTCCGTGGTTATGTAGATGGGTAAAACTCCTCTACACAGACCCTTGTGCCCGGGTATGGGTGGGCCCATGTTGGTCAGAGAGGTGGACACTGGGTTGAGGAACACACCAGGGCTGCCCACTCTCCCCGCTACTTTTTGCACTGGCCATTGAACCACTTGCAATCTGTGCATGCAGGGACCTCGAGGGCTGGGGCATAGGGGTGGGTGGTTGTCCACAGGTAGTCTTTCTATAGGCCGATGAAGCCCTTTTCTATACATCCTTTCCCAGTGATTCGATACCTAGGCTACTTCAGCTCTTCGAAACCTTCGATTGTGCTCTGGCTTACGATTAAACAAGCGCAAATCTTTACTCTTCCCTCTGGCTAGCCTATCTGCTTAGCTGTTGGAGCGACTTCCTGATCTGGGTCTGAGATGGGAGACTAGTCACCTCAGATATCTGGGTGTGCAGGTGACTCGTGATGATTTGCAATCCCTGCACCTCAATGTCTCCAGGGTGGTGGAGGTACTGAAGGGGTCGGTGGCATTCTGGAACTCTCTGCCACTCTCTCTTATGGGCAGGTGTGCAGTCGCTAGGATGGTGGTGCTGCTGCGATGCCAATACGTGCTTCAGAATTCGATGTGCAATGATCCTATGCGTGTAGTGAAGCAACTAAATTCGGTGTTGGTCTCCCTGTTCTGGCCGGGTCACCGCAGCAGAGTTGCTATGCTTGTATTGACACAGAGGTATGAGGAGGGGGGACTTGAAGCCCACAGGTTGGATCTCTACTACTATGCCCCACAGTTGCAATATGCTGCCCGATGGTTGGACGAGGGTGACAACTGGGAAAAAAGGCTCCTGAGGGGTGAGTTCAGCCAGAGAGACTTCAAATGGCTCTGATGGAGGATGCTGGAGCAGTAGGTGACATGCCATATGTGGTCAAACGGACCACACAAGTTTGACAATTGTTTGTAGAACGCATATTAAAGCATGCGTCTTTCCACAGGAACTCCCCATACGGATACTCACACCAGTCCAAAAAATGATGGAAGGATGTCATTCCAGGTATGGAGGGAGGGGGGTTGCCATGTGTTGGCAGACGTGTACCCAAACGAAACGTTTATCTCATACGAGCAGGATTGTGACTGCTTTGGGTTGGGTAGGGGCCGATTTCTTCAATATGCTGGTCTCTTAGACCTAGCTAAGGAAACATGGATCACACACCCCAACATCCAGCCCACAACCCAAACTTTGGACATAAAGCTTACTTGCGGCTCAGGCCATCGGCTTATTTCCCTTCTTTATAGTGCTATGAGATTGGATGTAGTGGGACACCCCCAAGGGATCGCTTGGCATGGGCTGGAGACCTGTCAAATCCCGTGTCTAAGTCAAAGTGCAAAGCCATAAACACCCCCACATGTACAGTGTCCTGCAACATGTGCTTCAACCTGATACACTTTAACTACTTACATCGCACATATATAACTACGTTGGACCTAAGCCGTCTCGACCCCACACATTCAGATACGTGCACACGCTGTGGTGTCACGGGGGCAGACTTTTTACATCTGGCCTGGGGCTGTCCTGAGACACACTGCTTCTGGTCCTGGGTTGTGGAGATGATAAGAAATGGCACAGGTTTTTGGGTGCAGACATTGTCTACTGGGTCATGTTACAAAACCTAGGAAACACAAACTGGAGTACAAATTACTACAACACCTTCTGGTCCTAGGCAAGCGCAGGGTGGTGATAACATGGATTGGGACGCACTCCCCCCTCCCTGGATGCATGGTTGAGGGATTTACGTGAGTGGACTTTGGCTGAGGGGATGCACATTAAGGTTAGTAGAAGGGATGAGAGGCTGGAGGAGGACCTCAGGTCTTGGAGGGAGCTATGCCATGTGTTCTTGAACCGTGTGGGGCACTTGAGCGATCAGGTTTAATCAGATGCCTATGGATATACAACGAAGGAGGATGCCTGTTGAGGCGTTGATATTCTTACTATAATGTTAATGCTGTTTAATGTCTACTAAAGTTGATAATTTATTATGCACTGATTTGTGATGTTGTGCGATGACAAAGATCTGCTCCATCTGTATTTCCCTCACTGTTAATTTCTGCCTCTGTTGGTGATGCTGTTCATTAAACAGTAAAATAAAGGTTTAATTAAAAAAATGGTAGCCAACTCGTTCAAATGTTGACCACCCAATGAAAGAATTGTTTGTGTTCAATTTGTGGTTAAAAATAAATGATATGAACAGAAGGAGGTATGCACCGTTTTCCTTTTCCTGCCCCAGCATGTGTTAATATAGTCAAATGTGTTTACAATTAGTATATATATACCTCACCATTTAGAAAACTTGCTGGCCTGTACACTATGGTTTACCAGAGCTGTAGAGCAGTAGTATGCCTTCAACTAGCTATAAGAAAAGCTGACTACCTAAAAACACAACTACCATGTATTTAATCATTACTTCTACGTCCCTCGTCCCCGACCCAGTCATAATACATGAGGTATATTCCACTGACAAGAAACAAAACAGGAAATGCTTTTAGGCTCAACCCACCCTCCTGCCAGAGGGCTATAACACCATAGCCAGCAGAAAGCACTTCCTGTTTTGTTTTCTGTGGACATGACGGTGGACGCTGTGGTAATTGCTGGGCTCTTACCTTATTGTTTGATGTCCACTGGGAGGAAAGGCGGTACTGATTCTCTTAGACCTCTCTGCAGCGTTCAACACCGTGCCCCATAATCGCCTATTGCAGAGGCTACAGGTGTGTGGCCTAGGTGGGACGGTGTTGAAATGGTTCTCTTCCTTTTTAAGGATAGAAAGCAAGAGGTCTTGTCCACTCCCTTCGTAGCCAGCATTCCTCCTCTGAATGGGGGGTTCCACCAAGGTTCTATTTTGAGCCCTGTATTATTTAATCTTTACGTGGCCCCCCCGGCCACATTGGCGGAAGCTGGTGAGGCGAAAAATAATATTCTACGAGGATGATACTCATTTACTGTTTACGTGGACGTGTTTAATGGACAGAAGATCAGAAACTGTCTGACAGAAATGTTTGCCTGGTTTCATCTCAATCAATTGAAATGCAATCCCGAGAAGTCAGATGTTATCTTCTTTGGTACCCCGCCTCTTGATGTTTGGAAGCAATGGTGGCCAGATGACATGTCACCTCCTCAGTCGGCAGTTAATACGGTCAAAAACCTGGGAGTAAAGATGGATGATACACTATCCATGAAATCTCAGGTGCAGGCAGTGGTGGGCACCTGTTTTGGACTGTTGAAAATGCTCAGGAAATTTACAGGCACTTGTTGTTTCCAGATTGGATTATGTCAATTTTCTTTATCTGGGACTGCCATAGTATTTACTGAGCAGACTTCAAATTGTCCAAAACTCCGTCGCCAGAGCCGTCCTTACGCTAGGGACTAGAGAACAAATTTTGCATCATTTAAAGAAATTACATTGGCTGCCTGTGCGGTCCAGAATCCTTTTTAAAGCCCTAGTTCTGGCTTTTAAGGCACTGCATGGATTGGGGGCCCATTACATTCAAGAAAGAGTTCTCCTCTACACACCACACAGATCGCTTAGATCAGCACATCATCATCTAATTAAGGTACCCACGTTTTGTAGAGTCCGTTGTGGTGGCCGCTACTTTCAAGTGCAAGTTGCCCGTGCATGGAACAGCATGCCACTATCACTAAGGCAGGCCATGACTTTGTTGGCTTTTAGAAAACAGCTAAAAACCAGCTTGTGTTCGGTCTCTGAGCTTTCAAGTCCCCTGCCTCCTCTGTCTTAGTGCCGGAGCACTCTGCTGAGTAGCTGTGCGCTCTATAAATTCTGCTTAACATTAACATTAACATCTCCTTTGCTGGGTTCTGGGGGTACCTTTTGACTTTCGTGGGAACAGCTGGAGTCAGGACACATGGCCTCCCAGACTCGGTGAGTGGCGCTTGGTGCCTGGGTTGCTGGGCTTGTCAGGCCTCGTGCCTTCTTCTTCCATCTTGTTGTGGTCCCATTCCTGTGCGTGCTCTCTGCACTCATTTTGGATGCCGTATTGCTGTATGCTAAATGATCCAGGTGGTTCTCCGATCTGAGTCGGCACCCCGCGGTGTTCTATGGCGCAGTGGGGGTACTGACATCTTTTTAGCGGCGCTCCAGCTTATGCGGTGATTTCGGGCCTTCCTCGTGGACTTCCCCTTCTCCGCTACGTTGTAGGAAGAACCAAGGTGGGGCCTCATTGGCGTTGGGATGGGAGGCCACCTCGCTCAGCCAATTGTCGTTCGGCACTCGTGTTCGGCCTCCAGTGGGAGGAGACAATCCAGAGGTTGTGCTGGCCCGCTTCTGTGTGTTGGGGCGGGGACCCCTCCTCTTCCGGTCTGGCCTATGGCGGCAGCTTCCTTGCCTAATTTCTACGACAGCGTGATGTCATTTGCCACGCCCCCTTCATTCCTTTCATTCCTCGCGTTAACTGGCGGCGGGGAAGGGCTGCTTATTCTGCATATATAAGAAAAAAATGATGGTTATTTACATAAAAGGGGGTAAAGTTTTCCTTACTTAAGGGTCTATCGGTGGTTCCTTGGTCACTTGCACTTGTTTCACTATGGGGAAATATTATCAGAAGTGCAGGCATGTTTCTCTTTTTTCTTCTCCATCTTTGTCAGGAGGCAGTGTGGATTCCGCTGCTCCTTTCAAGCAGAGTTAATTGTATGATGAAACTCGTCTGAAAAAGCTGATTTTGGAGAATTTATCTGATATGAAGTACTCCAGGAAGGCTGCTGGTATGCGCTTTGATGGGGGTCAAGACCTCTACTCCGATATTTCCTGCTCTGAATCTTCCAATGGTTCCTCCTTGGGTGCTGTGGACCTTAAGGGGAAATATATCTCTAAGGATATGTTGCCGGACATTCTGTCCCATGTCAGTGATATGGTCTTATGCCAGTTTCGGAAGCAGGCTACGAAGGAGTTGCCCATTCATCCTTTTGTGATGGACATGCTTTTGAAGGAATGGAAAGATCCTGACCACATTATGATGCCTCTCTTCATGTCTAAGCTATAATCCTCTTTTGTTACCCGGATTCCACAACAGGGTGCGTGGGGGTGGTGGCCTTGTCCCTCCTGTGGCTCCCTTGGTTGATGTATGCCTTTTCTCCTTTTCCTCTCATTCCTGAGTTTTTGTTGAAGGTTCAGAGGGTGGAGGCTCAGGTGGTGGCTGTGTTACCTCACTGGCCCAGGAGGGCTTGGTTCCCATTGTTGCTGAGTCAGTAGTGGCTCCTCTTTCGATCTTGCTGAGATACCCTGAGGTCTTCTTTGACTCCCCAGCTGGTTCCTCTCACCTTAGTGGTCTGGAGGTTGGATGGCGGTCACTAGGGGGCCGAGGTTTGCCTGACCACATTATTTCTGTGGTGCAGGCCTCCCGTAGGAGGTCAACGTTGTCTTCTTATTCTAGGCATTGGTTTTCTTTCGACTCCTGGTGCTCTGGTCTTGGTCTATCTTCTAGTTCTTGTTCTGTCTCTGATATTCTACAGTTTGTGTACCCTGAAGGGCGAGTGGGTGGCCCTTTGAGCTATTCGTGACCCAGGTTACTTGTCCTCTGTAGAGTTTTTCTCTCTCCTCTCCTGTTGTTCATTCTTCAGTGCTTCCGTGGGACCTTGCTCTGGTCCTGCGTGCTCTCCAGTCCTCTCCCTTTGAACCCCTGTTGTCTGTTGATCTCAAGTTCTTGTCTTTTAAGGTGGCTTTTCTGGTGGCCATTACCTCAGCTCGGAGGTTGGGTGAGCTTTCTGCTTTGCGCTGTCCCCCTCCCCCTTTTGAGGATTGTGGGCGACACTGTGATCTTACGTTTGGGCCCTGGTTTTCTGCCTAAAGTCCGTTCTAGGTTTCATACCTCTCAGGAGTTGATCTTGCCTTCTTTATACCCTTCTTCTTTTTCTCCTGCTGATCAGATGTTGCACACTCTAGATATGAGGTGTGCTTTGACCAGGTATGTGGACCGTTCGGTAGCTTTCCGTTCCTCGGACAGTCTGTTTGGGATGTTTGGCCTGGCTGGTGGGGGAAGGCTGCTTCTTGCCTTACTCTGGAAAGTTGGATCAAGTTTGTTATCTCTTTGGTTTATCAGGGCTCTGATTTGCCTTGTCCCTTAGGGGTGCAGGCACATTCCACGAGGGGTGTTCTGGCTTCCTAGGCTGCCTTTCATGGGGTGTCTTTGGATACAGTCTGTTGTGCTGGGACTTGGGCTTCTGATTCTACCTTTGTTAAACATTACAAGTTGAATTGCTCGCCGGATGACCGTTTGAATTTGGGTTGTGGTGTTTTGAATACTGTGGAGCCTGTTACCCACCCTTGATTCTGATGTGTTATTAAACATTTCACTGAGGAGCGCTTCCATCTTGTGTGCTGACTGATTTGTTTTCTGGTGGTGTTGCAAAGGTCTTCACTTGATTGGTGCTTTAGCATACCTCATGTGTTATGACTGGGTCGAGGACAAGGGACGTAGAAGTAATGTTCTGATTACTTACTGTGTTAGACCTGGCATCCTTGACGTGGGTCTCCTTACATTACTCTCCTAACCCCCCCCCCCCATGTGCATGACCCACTCTTCAGGCTAGACGCCCCTGTGCCCCCACAGTAGCCCCGTGCGAGGCCCCCCTGATGTAACCCTGGTCTCTGTCCTCACCGATTCCCCAGGACCTCGGGGAAATAAGAGAAACCCCAGCATAGCACCCACGATCCCCCGGGCTCATGAAGCCTAGTCACAAGAGTAGAAACAATAGAAGGCCTAGTTTAGGATTCAACCGTTCCTAAGACCCTTGACTCCGTAACCCCCCATGCAGGGTCCCGAACCGAGGAAAACCTGGGCGCCAAACGCACCATGCCAGGCTGAGGGTAGCAAGCCTCTCCCAAATGAGGGGGGTGGAGCAGTTTCAAACACACCTCCTGCCTCCCCCAGGGATGGCCCCACTCCCCGCCGGTCGTCTGGAAACCCGTCGGCAAGACTTCAAAGGGACAAGGCGCCAGCTGGCAGGAAGCCCTTAATCAGCACCGGGGCACTAGGGACCTGCCTGGGACAGCTGAGGACTTCAAAGAAACGAGGACTATAACTGGTGCACCGGTCTGATTCGAGGGGGTCGTTTTTGATGTTGTCTGAGAGAGCCCTGCTGACCTGGTCACGGCTCGTCGGATTTGACTCTGAAGGATTTTTACCCCTGGCACCCGGAGCGAGCCCTGCTGACTTGGTCGCGGCTCCCCTCACCCCTAAGGACGCTCTGTTTGGGAGGGAGGGGTGGGGGAGAGTGAGCAGACCAAGAAACCGAAAGAGTGTGAAAAAGGCCGCTTTAATGAAACAGGTGCACATTTACACAACAATAACCTCGGCAAATGCCTAACAATCTAAACCTTACCAAATTTGTTTGTATACTTTTCAAACCCCCAAAACCCGCCCCCGCCCCTCACCCTCCATCGAACCCGCCCCCACCCGTACATACCCAATCACATAATAAACCATACCACAATCCCACAACAACATTATAACTTCAACATTTCCCAAAGCCATAACTCAAAACCCCAATTACATCCCAAGCCAATCCAGATCCCCCAACCCATATCTCCGAACACAAACTCAACCTGTACAACTTCCCCCAACAAATCAAACTTCAAAAACTATCGGGTCCCATCATGGCCCAAAACTGGCAAACAAAATAATCCGCCCCGCACCTGTTCCAAACGACAAAGCATAACAACATAGAAAAAAACCCTATGTCCACCTGTTGCAACCAGCCGCCAAAAATAATTAATAAATGCAAAAGAAAAGAAGAAGAAACAGCAAAGAATCGCAGAAAAGGGAGGGACAAAAACTAGCTGCAAAACCAACCGGCCACCAGGTCACCTAAGCCTAAAATGGTGACCGGGAGGAGGAGCCCAACCCATTTATATGCTGGGCTCCAAAAACAACCAAAAGAAGCCCAAAAGAAGCCCAAATGGAAACTGCTCGAAAAAGAACCCTCACCCAAACCTCCCAAACAGCCCGGGGGAGGAGACCTCCCAGGGGTCGGCTGCCCTCCCCCAAGCCCCCCTTGGGAGGGAGGGGTGGGGGAGAGTGAGCAGACCAAGAAACCGAAAGAGTGTGAAAAAGGCCGCTTTAATGAAACAGGTGCACATTTACACAACACTAACCTCGGCAAATGCCTAACAATCTAAACCTTACCAAATTTGTTTGTATACTTTTCAAACCCCCAAAACCCGCCCCCGCCCCTCACCCTCCATCGAACCCGCCCCCACCCGTACATACCCAATCACATAATAAACCATACCACAATCCCACAACAACATTATAACTTCAACATTTCCCAAAGCCATAACTCAAAACCCCAATTACATCCCAAGCCAATCCAGATCCCCCAACCCATATCTCCGAACACAAACTCAACCTGTACAACTTCCCCCAACAAATCCAACTTCAAAAACTATCGGGTCCCATCATGGCCCAAAACTGGCAAACCAAAATAATCTGCCACCCAGAAAGCAGTGGGGGAAGAGGCCGAAGGAAACCCCTCACCTTTCTGCCCCCCCACAAAGAAACCAAATAACTGGGGGACGGGGGTGGGGGTTGACACGAAGCAGAAAACACCAACAGGATATACTACTCACCCAAGAAATTCTGAATCGTCAAACAGCGAGACAGTACCTCTCGCAACTCAAGGAGATGTAAATCCATCCCCATTCTAGACAAATGTACTCCATCACCTTAAAAAAATTCCACCGCATGGTAACGAATGTCACTATGCACAATGCGCCCGAAGCCTGAATCCCTACAAAACCGAGAAACCTCAAGATTGAGTTTCCTACGAGATTTATCAATGGCCTTCGGTTTCACAGCATTCCTCCAAACCCTCCTAGGAATCAACTCAGTCCACAAGACGTGGCACCCTGACCAATGCTGATGCAACAAAGAAAGATCTTTTTTCATAGCACGAAGAAGAACAACACCCTTAACCAAACCCAAATCATTTTCCCCAAGATGGATAACTAAAACATCTGGACAAACCCCACCTACCAACCAAGAATTTAGGGCTGGAATCAAGTCTTTCCACAACATACCCCCCTTCCCCTTCCAAACAACATTAAATAAACGATCATTAAACCCCAACATCGAGCCAAAATAACTCAGACGAGCTTGAAGATGCGCTCTCTTTATGAATGAATGCCCCACGATCCACACAGTTAAGAACTCGGCGCGAGGACCAGCCACGGAACCTGAAAAAGAAAAAAGTATCAGAGAGGCAAAACAGAAGCAGACGCAAGCGCTCCCCCAGTCTCCCGTCTGACATAGCGCTGAAAGCAGTTTGAAGTCCAGCGCCCCAAGCCCATAATGTCTTCCCTCGACCAACCCTTGTTAAAGGCCTCGGTTGCAGCCCCAATCCTGAAAGAGTGTGTGCCATATAAAGTCTCATCAAGGCCAAGATGACGCAGCGCTTTTCGCAGTACCATGCGCAATTGATAATTGGTCACTACAGAACCATCCAAGTGTTGAAAAACAGGATGCTCAACAGCACCACCCGAAAGCTCCCACCAGCAATGAGCCCACCGCAAAGGGCAAATCTCCGGGGGGGGAAACCGCCTCCAGCCAAATTCCTTTGCCTGTATTCCTCTGATCCGTCTTAGAATGAGACAGCCAAATATGAACACCCCTAACCGACAACTGAACATCCCCCACCAAAATACCTTTTGAAACTTTATTGCCCAACAGCTCAGACACCCGAAACGCTCCAAAAAACATCCATACCATCAAAGTGGCAAAAAGACAAGCTTCCGTCCTATCCGTACACACCACAGGCAACACTGATATGATACTGAACAACTTCTGCAAAGACAAAGGGGACCTCAGCGCCCGAACACTGCCCCGCTCCCGGGACCACCCTTCCAACATTCTCCTACCCAACTCCCCAGCCGACGGAGCATAGCCCCATAACAACTTACCCATGAAAGAAACACCCGCTAACTTACCAGCAATTGTAACTCTGGATAAACCTTTATCCATTAACCACAAAATGAACTGAACCACGTCTTCTGACCTCTGCCAAAGAATCTCCCTCTTACAAGCTCCTGAGGCCAAAAACTCATTCCAAGCCAACTCATATGCCAACTTAGTAGATGGAGCCAAAGAACCTAAAACCAACTGAACAACCCTGTGTTGCCTACCGTCCACAGATGCTCCGGCATGGGAGTCGGCTCCTCGTCTGCCTCCAAAGCGAGCCCACGGAATCTCTCCCACTGTGAACGAGACAAAGCATCCGCAATGTCATTGTCCACACCAGGAACATGCAGGGCCCTAAAGCAAATGTCAAATTTAAGGCAACCTAGCACAAAAACTCTGAGAAGTTTGAGGATCTGCAGATCCTTAGCGATTGTTTATTGATCACTTGCACCACAGCCATATTATCAATTCTGAAAAGAACCTTCTTGTGAGCAAAATCCTGGCCCCACAAAGTAACTGCCACCACAACCGGGAACAATTCCAAAAAGGCAATGCTCCTGCCTCCATTCTTCCAACTCTCCGGCCATTGTTGTGCACACCACTTTCCCTGCCAGTACAAACCGAAACCCTCGCTGCCAGCCGCATCAGAGAAAATCTGAACATCCCACAACCAGTCAACCTCCCTACATAAAGGTACACCATTGAAAGAATGCAAAAAAGTGACCCACATACGCAAATCTTCCTTGACCCCTGCTGACAAACGAACTCGGTGATGTGGCAAGTAATGGCCAGAGAGAGCCCTCCCCAACCTCCTACAGAAAGTTCTGCCCGCCCTGACCACCCTACATGCAAAATTAAGGTGACCCAGCAAAACTGGAACCTCCCTCACCAAAACTTTCTCCTTAGACAACATCACCCCCACCAATTCCAACATTTTTTGCTTCTTGTCCAGTGGTAGACGCGCCTGCATAGTCTGTGAATCAAGTTCTATTCCCAAAAAAGACATGGTCGCACAAGGACCCATGGTCTTTTCAGGAGCCAGTGGCACACCCAAATGAGCCATAAGCGTTTGAAACGTTGACAGAGCAGTCTGGCAGTCCAAAGAATCTGTCGCACCCACAAAAAAGAAATCATCCAAATAATGTGTGACCAACGTATGTCCACTTTGTTGAGTGAAAAACCATTGTAAAAACGTACTGAATGTTTCAAACAATGCACATGACATGGAGCAACCCATTGGCAATGCCTTGTCCACGTACCATTTTCCAAGGAAATGGATACCCAGAAGACTCCAGTCCTCAGGATGGACTGGAAGCAGTCTAAATGCCGATTTAATATCGCATTTTGCCATTAAAGCAGAAGGGCCTGCTGTTACAACCAATGCCATAGCCACGTCAACAGAAGAATAGGACACGGAGGCAGCTTCATTGTCGATAAAATCATTCACCGACCCACCCTCTGGCCAAGACAAATGTTGGATGAGCCGGAACTGCCCACGTTCCTTTTTGGGGACCACTCCGATAGGAGAAACAATTAGATTCTCTAAAGGCCAATCATCAAAAGGACCTGCCATTCTGCCCTCACACACTTCCTTATTTAACTTTTCTTGGACCACAGCAGTATGTTCACTTGCCAACTTCAAGTTCTTAGACCAACGCCTCAAACGAGGACCCTCGTAACCCAGATGAAAACCATCCTGAAAACCTGATAATAAAAACGTCCGCAGCTCCGCAGGCTCATAGTCCTGTAAAGTGGCAGCCAGATGAAGAACATTAACCGGTGTATGAGCCTTTGGGCCCAACGCCAGTTGACGATTTCCCTCCCCTGGGAGCTGGAGGTGGCTGTGGTGCAACATAAGATCCTGACCCCTGCTGTGGCCCCTGGTGACCCCCGGAAGGCCTAGGTCCCCAGCATCTCGACAAGGGGTGATTTTTCCGTCCACATTGGGAACATTCATGCCGGAACTTGCAAAATTCTCTATTACACGCCCCTTTATTGAAATCCCAACATGTGCCTGAACTGGATTGCGCTGGCGAACTGGCCCCCACCCCTCCCCGGGTGGGTCGCGCCTGAAAGGGGCGATAAACCAAAGGAAAACCACTAGCAGTAAAAATAGTCTTACCACTAGCAGAGGAACCCATAGTATGCTGCCAAAGATCTGTGTCTAACTCCCCCCATTTTGCCTCCGGGTCCCAGGCCATGCGCGCCCTGAACTCTTCATCATACTGCGCCCATGCAAAATCATTCCTTGTTATTTGTGCTTTCCTAATAACATCCATATATTTAAACAAGGAAACACAGCGCTCAGGGAACTTTTCGCAATAGACGCTGGCATAGATTAAAAAGGCCGCCGTCCAGTTCTCAATATTCAAAGGGACCTTAGGGCGCTTAGCCAACTCGTATTCCTCTTCTTTAGAACCTTCTTTGGCCCGGACCTCCCTGTGTAACAATTTCAACAGTTCCACGTACTCACCATTCCATATCCTTTCCTTGGTGCTGAGCATTAAATGAGCCCCCAAGGGCTTAGTAACACCCATATAGGGCAATTTTTTGATCTTCAACTCTTTACTATGTAAGACATTTTTGGGCGTGTCCAAACCAACTGTGGAAGTACCACTGTCCACTTTTGCACTTACTCCTTTATCCTCATCAGCCGTACCCACACTTTGGTCCTTCACAATGCGACCCTTATACAACTTACCATCAGCTCCACCAGAAACCAAATCCACCCCAATCCCAACAGACACCATTTTAAGTTGCACATGATGTTCTACATTCTCACCTGGGCACAACAAAGGAGGCTGACTTGGCTCCGTCCTCCATGCCACACGCGAACCGTCATCCGCCCTCCGAGGAGCCCTCACCGAGGGGCCGAGCACTCGAGGTCTGGACTACTCCACATGACTCTGCACCACCGGTGCCTGTAACAAACTACGAGAGACATGAGAATGCCCCCCCCCCCCCCCCAGACACAACTTCCCGCACTTCGCCCTCCTCAGGGCTATCCTCATCATAATCCAGAGTTAACGACTCCTCTAACTGGGGAGGAGCAGGCAACACCACATTACTCTTAACATTTGCAAATGTTTGTGAACGTCCACGGGCCTTACCAGCCCTCAACTGTGACCATGGCGGGGAGGCCGACTGTACGCGCCGGTACCCTCCTCCGCTATTACCACTTACAACAGCTTTTCCAACCGGCAAAACCAAATTATAACCTCGAAGAACTTGTGGCACAAGAGAAGTCGTGCCTGACCTGCTCTCATGCACAGCGCTGTAATCCCTCGATGAGGCCAGTAAGGTCGCGCTTGACCTACTTACACTGCCTGTGGTGACTTCCCTCGTTGGGACCATCGAGGTCGCGCTGAACCTGCTTGTGTTGGCCACGACGGGATCCCTCGATGGTATGGGACATGCCGCGGAAGGCTCCACCCGCACTTCACCTTGGCGTGACTGGGTTGCCTGCCGCCCTACCAAGTCCGCTGCTCCAGGCCGATCTCTAACCTGTAAAGAAAAAGGCCGGACTGATGTGCCGGGTCCCTTACTGCATAACACACCAGGAGCCGAAGACAAATCACCTGCCGCTCTACCAAAACCCTGACCACTCTCCTGAAAAACAACGGAACCAACAGGGCCTTTCCCTTTAAGAACAGCACTCAGCCGAAGGGGAGAGGGGGAAGGAGCGCATACCTCTTCATCAGTACTACAATCTAACAAAGCCTGAATAAACTCCGAAGCCGGACCTTGTACCTGGGAACCCTGAACCCCCGACCCCCCCCAAGGCACCCGAAACCCTATCCCTCCCACCCACTTGCAAACCTGGAAAATGTAACTCACCAGACATCGCAGGCATACCCCCAAGGCTCCTACTCCTCTGCCGGACCGAGGCGTCCCTGAGCCCTTCTCCCAAGATGGTAAGACATCCAAACCGCCCCAGGACCGAACCCTGACTCCAGATTGATGCTCACTCAAAGGTTCCCCCACAGGAAAAGACCCTTCCACACGCCCAGCTCCCTCAAAGCCCCCCATCTGCGCCCACTCACCCTCACCCACCGAACCACTGCATACAGAAACCACCTCACCCCTAACAGAGACCGAAGGAGAAAACAATAAGGGGCTAACTTGACCCATATCTGCAGCAGCACCCCCAAAATCCCCAGACAAATCAGCAATTTCAGGACCTGCAGGAAAAGAAACTTTCTGTATGCGAGAAGGCGTACGTAAAATGTCATTCTGTACGTCCACAGGCACCGAAAAATCAGCCTGCCTGAGACCACTCTGATGAGAAAACACCTCAGACACAGGATTAACCTGACCGCTTTGTAACGGTCGAGACGCCACTGCCTCGAGCTCCAAAATGGCCTCCGCCCCTCCCCCGCTAATGACGTCACCAACCGTCACCGCAGAGGCCGAGGCAGAGCGACGCGTGCAACCGCGCGGTCTAGAGGCACGACGACCTCGCAATACAGGAGCTGAAGCAGCTCTGTCACGTATTGCTACCGCTGATAAATCACCCGGTGCCGACTGAAACTCACCCACCAACCCAGGCCCACCAACAGCAAGCACCACCGCACCCGCCGGCTCAGAAGGCCCCGAACCACTCCCCCGGCGCGCCCTCACACCCGGGACCGCTCTCCTAGTTCTGGAGCGGCCCCTTTCACTTACCGCCTCCTGCCGCCGTCGTTTAGGAGAATAACATGCCGCCACAACCGCCGACACCCCTGCTGACGCCAAACGCTGGGGACGCTGGGGCTCGACCTGCTCTCGATCACCTATCACCAAATCCAAGCGGCCCGCCTCGCTAAGCAGACGAATCGCTTCAAGCACTCGATAATCTTCGCCAGCCATCACGAACCTGAATAGACAATCACTACAAATTCGAGACTGAAAAGACCTACAAAAACTAACCGACTAAAACTAGCTGCAAAACCAACCGGCCACCAGGTCACCTAAGCCGAAAATGGTGACCGGGAGGAGGAGCCCAACCCATTTATATGCTGGGCTCCAAAAACAACCAAAAGAAGCCCAAAAGAAGCCCAAATGGAAACTGCTCGAAAAAGAACCCCCACCCAAACCTCCCAAACAGCCCGGGGGAGGAGACCTCCCAGGGGTCGGCTGCCCTCCCCCAAGCCCCCCTTCTCCCTGCTCGAGCCCTGCTGAACTGGTCGCGGATCGAGCCTAATACAACTCGTACCTGCAGCCTGACAGAATCACCGCGGCGCAAGGAGTGTGAGCCGAGCCTGGTACGACTCGTACCTGCAGCCTGACAGAATCACCGCGGCGCAAGGAGTGCGAGCCGAGTCTGGTGCGACTCGTACCTGCAGCCTGACAGAATCACCGCTG
The DNA here is from genome assembly GCF_964263255.1 of Lissotriton vulgaris. Classification (NCBI taxonomy): domain Eukaryota; kingdom Metazoa; phylum Chordata; class Amphibia; order Caudata; family Salamandridae; genus Lissotriton; species Lissotriton vulgaris. The sequence continues at coordinate 959,750,535 of NC_141685.1, read as the reverse complement.
CGCAAGGAGTGCGAGCCGAGCCTGGTACGACTCGTACCTGCAGCCTGACAGATCACCGCGGGGCAAGGAGTGTGAGCCAAGCCTGGTACGACACGTACCTGCAGCCTGACAGAATCACCGCAGCTCAAGGAGTGCGAGCCGAGCCTGGTACGACACGTATCAGTAGCTTGACAGAATCACCGCGGCTCAAGGAGTGCGAGCCGAGCCGAGTACGACACGTACCTGCAGCCTGACAGAATCACCGCGGCTCAACGAGTGCGAGCCGAGCCTGGTACGGCACGTACCTTCAGCCTAAAAGAATTACCGCGGACCAAGGAGTGCGAGCCGTACACCTGGTACGCCCCGCACTTGGGCCTCATTGTATCACGCGGCTCGAGGATTGAGAGCCGTGCGCTTGGTACGCCCCGCATCTGCCATCCAGCAATTCCCCCGTGTCTCGAGGATTGAGAGCCAGCAGTCCGGTACACTTCGTACCACCCACCGCCACGTCCCCGCTACTCGTCACGGTTCCTCCGAACCGGCCCCAACTTTGGGTACCTCGTGCCCGTGGACTGGGGACCACCTCTCTTTTTGGGACTGTGAGTACTGCCAACGCCTCCACGCTAATACCCCGAAAGAACTGTCCCTTAGTCCCCACGGATCTGGGGAAGTCCCTATCCCCCACCTGATTGTATAGTATACTCCTTGACAGTGTGAGCCTGATAACAATTGTGATATAAAGAACCCTTTTATGCATACAACCAACTGGTGGTGTGTCCCTTTGTAGTGTGGTGAGACCTTACTGTGCACGACTATACATGCCTAACCCTCCCATCTAAGGGCCAGACTCCAAGCGCCCTGCAACGTTCCTGGAAGAGGTGGGTCTCTGTGTGGTCGGAAGTAGCTACCTCTACCACCCAGAGACTCCTGATCCAACATACTGTAATCAGCTTTTCATGTGATGAATTGTAATGTGTTTGCTTTCACAAATATATGTATGCTACATCTTTGTTAAGTCATTTCAACACTTGTGTTTGCATACTATATATTCAGTGGTAGTAAAAAAAAAAGCTGGTGAGAGTTCTGGCCCTGTGAGTGCAGTGGGAGAAATGTGCCCGTGTAAGTGCAGGGTGAGAGGTGTGTCGGTGCTAGTGCGGTGAGATAGGCTTGACCAGGTGAGTGCAGGGAGAGAGATATATATGCCCAGGAGTGGTGCTAGTGAGTACAGCCCCCCTTTCCTTCCTGGAGCTTGTCCCGCAAAATTGCCAGGGCTGCTTTAAGTTCCCCGTTCGGGCCTGGGTGCAGCACATTAAAGTCAGACCTTTTGCCATTATCAGTTCTTGTCTTTGTGGGTGTATATTAGAAACATGTCGTATTGTATATAGTATCTTATCTTCATCGCCTGTTGTCAACAAATCTCATACCACTAGATGGCACTACCGAATTACTTTTCAAAGTTGCGTATTCATTCCACAATTATTGGACCAAAATAAATTCCCACTTCTAGCTTGCAAGGAATTGAATGGTTTATTCGCACGTTCTATTTATGTTGTGCCAGTGCCACTGCTCAGAGTAGAAAAAATGCCCACTCTCAACTATTCTAATGTTATTTATGTTTGCCTTTTTGACAAATACTTCGAAAAACTGGAAATATTCCAGGATTGGGCAGGCTACTCTTTTATGCTTCAACCCTGGAGTTTGCTCGCAAGGTCTGCAGTGAACGTCATCTGGTGGCCAATGCCAGTAGGTCTGGTATTAAAGTCCTTTGTGTGACAAACAAGACTTCTTTGATAAATAAAATAAAAAATAAACATTATTCAGCAAGAAACCTACTATCGCTAAATGTATTGAGGCACATGAACTGTAAGGATCTCAGTACAAGTTCAGGTCTAAATGTTGATGTTTTCACAGCGATAGGAAGTACGAGGTGGTGATAATGATCGCACCATCGAAGTTTTCCACAAATACATTTGTGCAGGTTAATCCTATCGAAATGTGTCGATGGGGGGGGGGATAGGCCAGGAAAAAAGCAATACATGTGAATGGGGTGTGTTAATATCTAGTGTTGCATGTCATGCTTCATTTTCTTGTTTAAAACTGAGAACAGGAGGAGTTTACCACACGTGGTAAAGATCTCATCCGGGTAAAGGCGTTTACCTGCAGCCGCGGCTGCTGCAGGTAAGAGCGGTGGGGGCAGTGGGGCCGGCATGAGGGGGGGGAGGGGGGAGAGGGTTTCGAGAGACGACCATAAGGGGAAATTAATTAATTAATGTGCGCCCGTGGTCGTCTCTCGAAATCCCCCCAGCCGGCCTCATTGCTCTTACCTGCAGCGGCCGCGGCTGGATTTCTCATAAACCAAGGAGCATATTACCAACAACTAGCAATAATTATCGCTATGTTGGCTTAGCGGGAATATTCCTATCTCCGCCCTTCACCTGTTTTTATTGCTGAGATACCTTGCTATTATCAAGGTTTATCTCAGAAGCGATAAAAAACGGGCGAATTGCGTGAATATCGCTGTCAATACAGCGATATTCAGGCATTACCGTGACAATGCTCTTAGCCATGTTATCCACCTCTCATTGGATAACATGGCTAAGAACTGGTCAGGGCAGGCGTTAGCTTTTGGAGATATTCGCGCTTAGCGCGAATATTTCCAAAACTAAGCCATTGTTGGTAATAGGAGATAGCGATATTAGCGACTGTTTCCAGTCGCTAACATCTTGGCACGCCCACTTTGCATGTCATTAGCGGTAATTATCGCTGACAATCAAATCGGGCCCCAAGATGATCGCTATCTCCTACTAGCTGTCGCTAACTGGTGTTAGGGACAGCTTGGTAATTGGGCGATCAAATTATCGCCGCTGTAGCGGGAAAAAGTCCCGCTAAAGCGGCGATAATGGCCCTTGGTAATATGCCCCCAAGTTTTTTATTCAAACTGTTTCCAAATCAGTCGCCACTTATTCACTGGTCATTCACTTGGGGCAAACGTTTTCTGCACGGCCTTGAAAAGTAGTGCTGGTCCGGCCTGTCAAGTTTTTTTCTTCTTCTAGATAAGGCAGTATTTCTGCTCCAGTGGGCTCGACAATCATGCAAGTCCAATTAATTTGCTTTGCATTCTATGATCAAAGCACACTCGGTGTACCCACTTACTGGTGGTAAGGGATTTGTAGTAGAGGCATGGTGCAGGATTGCACAGTAGGCCCTCTGATTGGTTTTAGGTTTTCACCCTGGCAAAAAATTATACAATAACTGCTTTCTTAAGCAAGTACAGGTTAGAGATGGAGCATCATGGGGTGTATTGTGGATCAACGCAAAAACCATCTAGCTCACAATATCCTACATCCAAAATGGACAAATAGAATGCCTATACCACCAGTATACCACCAGTCCTCTGCCACAGCAGAACCAGAAGGGAGTCCATTTTCACATCATAGGCATGGAGTGGGTGTCCACTGACTGAGGAGATAATCTTGAATACAGAACATTTCCAAGACCCTTCAATGGCATCAGACATATGAACTTTAAATATGCATTCACGTCCCTGGAGCACAAAACCAGGGGCTAGCCTATGTACGCTGCACGTGGCTGCCCCTGAAAGCACACCAAGATATTAGGAAAGTCATGGGCCTGCTATGGGTCGGGCTGCGGGACACTAGGTGAAATTTGTGATTTTGCGTGGATTGTTTCCATGGGATGTGGAGCTGTATCCTTTGTTCCTTTCATGACCTATCGCATTGTAAGAGCATTCATTATTGTGTTCAAAACAATAAAAGGTTTTACCATAAATAAAAAAAATTAAATGCAGTCAAGTCCTTACTCCAAAGTCGAGGTGGCAGCAGGACCCGATGGAGCGAGCAGCTGCCCCCATTGTAAAATAAAATGTTGACTACAGCTGGTAGATCCAGAGACAAGGAACTCTTGATATTAAAGTCCCTAGATACTCCATAGTGGTTGGCGGAACACTAAAATACCAGATTACTTGAATAATACCACAAATTTCATTCCCAAGACTCTCATGACATGGCAATGTTCCAAACTGTGACCCCGCTCACTATTGACCCTTGTGGCAGCCTCCATAGCTGTTCCTCCCATAGCCTATGCCCCCCCCCCCCGTTTCTTGCGACAAAACAAAGTTCCAACATGACATTCCAACTGAGGGGAGAGTGTCCCCCTTAGTGAAGAGCTGAACCTGATCTGTGGCTTTGGTCTACCAATAAACCTCCCTTCAAACACATCGCTCTCCTAGTCATGTATTCAATGTCTCTGTACTGGCACAGTTTTGACTGAACCCGGAAGGTGGTCGGGGAGAAAGTGAGAGATCATTGTGGCAACTCTCACAGTGAGGATGTACATGTCTTAATGAGTGCATGTTAATCTAAACCACGGGGACCAAAAAATCAGGTTGGGTCATGTCCACGGGCCACATCAATGCACGGACGCTCCCCATCTCAGTCACCATTTCGTTTTTTAACTCCTTCCCTGCACCGCGAATTCCTCTGCAGCTCGGGAGGGCTAGGGGTTGAGCGTGGCGCTTCGATGCTCATGACGGCTCCATGCAGTCATGAGTCACGGGCGGTGTGTGCTCGTGATGGCGTGGTTCCGTCAAGACCCCGCCCGTCATTAATTTGCCCGCACAGGCAGGGAATTCTATGGCAGGACGGAGGCTCCGATTATGCTTTATCATTTCTTTACTGGAAACAGCAGCCAATCAGAACACAGTAAAGAAAAAACGACTACAATACCCATGAATACTCTGGGCAACCATAGAGTATGCAACACTATATAAAGTATCCTAGAGGGCAACACTTCCTCTTTCTTTGCTGCTCTGCAGCCAGTTAAGTGCACATCATTTACTTCTCTATATTTCTACTGTGGTTATGGCATTGTCTGTGCGCTTTTACCTGCATTGTATCGCGCTTTCCGCTTGATTGCTCTTGCACTTTCCTTGTTCGGGGCTTCGGCCCGTTCGCGTCTTGCCGGTCTTGTGTACGGTTATTGGTGCGGGGAGCGTGTGACACCTCCCGGTTAGCGGCGCGCTTTGTCAGCGCTGGTTGTGTTTGTGGAGCAGGAGTTCAGGAGGCAGGGGACCACGTGCGACGCTTGTGCGTCCCTCTTTCACGGCAGGCGGCTGTCAGCGAGCATGCGCGACAGCCTTTATTGACATTTCGCTCCGTGTTCGTCACGGAGCATTCCTGGAATTGCTGCGTTCCTCACAGCTTCTGCCCACTGCCTCTCAGCTGGTAGCCTTTGTCCACGCCCCTTTACCATTTTTTTTTGGGGTTGTAAAATTACGCATAGGCTCTGCCTAGAGTGGGTTTCTTTCGAGCAAGCCCTCCCTTTACATCTAAATTGTACCTTGTCAGTCAGGCTTTTCTCCTGCTGGTTTGGCTTGCTTTGGGGTTCCACTCCCCCTGAATTGGCCTTTGGCTGCTTATATTACCTTTCTTCCTCAAGTGGGCTTATTGACAGCTGGCTGTTGTCACCATGGGAGATTATTATGATGAGGAAGGTTACTATTATGATGAAGAGGAGCCCTCTGGCTCTGTGGACGACTTGATGGGTCAGGCTTTGTTCCAAGCCATTGCCCCTTTGAAACGTCATTTGTCTGACTACGCCACTCAGCAGGGCTGGTTGCCTCAGTCCTCAGGACAAGCTAAAAAATCTCCCAAGAATCCGCATCATTCGGATTCTGCAAAATTAGCCAAATCTCTATCTTCAGGGCCACCTTCCAAGAAAGCTTCAAAGTCTGGTCACTCGTCTCCCATCTCTTCTGGTGAGGAGTCTTCTTCTTCTACTTCGTCTTCCTCTGGTCCTGCGAACCCTCCTCCTTCCAAAAGGGCACGTAAGGAACATTTTGTTGATGCCCCTTCCACTCCCCAGTTGCTCACCCTTGATCCGTCTGACATTATTCACCCGAATTCTTCCTCTTGGTTGCCCTCTCCTGAGGTAGCGGAATATATTCAGTCTCATATGCGCCAGCCCTTTGATAGGGATGTGTGGGCCCGTTTGCGATCAGAGTGTCCGCGTCCGGACCTCTCTGACAAACTGGAGGATACTCCTGAGGTTGATCCTACCATGGTAACTTACACGAAAAAGTACTATAAAGACCCCAAAAAGGGTTTGGACAGATCCTGGCGTTCCTGCCAGGACAAGATGTTGGACCTTCTAGGTCCCCTGGCAAAGATCCTTGACTTGGGCTTTCGGGCCAAAGAGTCTGGCCTCATTGACCCGGATGAGTTGGTGGGTTGGTTGCAGAGGGCCATCTGTATTTTGGGGAATGCCAACTGTGCTCTTTCTTGTGAGCGTTGTCGCTCCATTTTGCTCAAATTAGATCCAAAGCTCACAGATTTGGCTCCTTCTGAGTCTGGGCCCCTGGCCCAAGGTTTGTTGTTTGGCTATCCTTTCCTGAAGGAACTCACCAAATTTGTGGCCACATTCAGTGGGCTGGATAAGGCCCAGTCTAACCTGCGACGGGCTTTTCGCCCGGTTTTTGGAAGGGCCGGACGACGGGGCGCTCGTTCGGCCGTGGTTCCAACCAGCATTACCAGCCTGGTTTCTAGTCCCAGAAGGGAGGTGGCCAATATTCCTACAATGCCAACAAAGCAAATTTCTATCCCTCCAGTAAAGGAAGAGGCCAATTCAAGAAAGGTGGATACAGCGGAAACCAAGGAGGGCGGCAAGATTCCTCTACCTCAGGTGAGCTTGATTCTAGCCTCTGAGGTGGTTTTGGGAGGCAGGTTGCAGTATTTTCTCCCCAATTGGCAATTGATCTCAAACGATGCCTGGGTGTTGGAGACGGTGCAAGGTTACAGAATAGAGTTTTAGAGTCACCCTCACCAACTTCACCTGCCTCTTCCCCTTGTTTTTTCCCAACAAGATCAAGGGTTCATTTCTGCGGAGATCGACTCTCTTCTGACCAAAGGGGCCATCATTCCTACATCCCTTCTTCCACAGGGGTTCGTCAGCAATGTTTTTCTGGTGGAGAAAAAGGGAGGCGGTGCACGTTTGGTTCTCAATCTAAAAGAGTTCAAAGGCGGAGTGGTATACCGTCATTTCAAGATGGAAGGCCTCCATCTTCTGAGGGACCTTCTACAGGAAGGGGACTGGATGGTCCGCCTCGACCTGAAAGATGCCTATCTGTCGGTCCCGATTTACGGCCCTCATCGGCGTTTCCTTCAGTTTCAGTGGCTTGGGACTTGATACGAGTACATGGTCCTTCCATTCCGCCTCTCATCAGCTCTGTGGTGCTTCACGAAGCTTCTTCGCCCAGTGATGGAGTCTCTGCGGTCCCGCTGGGTATGTCTGATAGTTTATCTCGACGATATTCTCATCCTGGCGCAATGCCCTCTTCTTTTACAGACTCATTTATGTTGGTCAATAGATCTGTTACAATCTCTGGGTTTTCTTGTGAATCCTCAAAAGTCCGCCTTCATTCCATCTCAGTTGATGGACTTCCTCGGGTTTCGGATAGACTTGGTCTCCTGTCAGCTCCTCTTGCCTGGTCAGAAAATCAGGTCCATCAAGAGAGATTTGCGGTTGCTCTTGTCCAAACAGATGGTCTCGTTGAGATCGGTGGCTCGAATAGTAGGTCTGCTGTCCTCTTCCATCCAAGCGATCTTTCCAGGTCCGTTGCATTACCGTGCGCTTCAGCGTCTCAAGATCAGACATCTACAGAAGGGTCTTCGGTATTCGGATCACATTCCGTTGATGGAGGATGCCCGCTGGGAGATGCTGTCGTGGTTAGACCACATGGATTCTTGGAATGGCCGTGCGCTGTTTGGGAAGACACCGGATGTGGTGATTGAATCGGATGCCAGCCTTTGGGGCTGAGGAGCCCGGTGCGGTCCGGTTGCAACGGGGGTCGTTGGTCTCAGAGAGAGTTGTCTCTCCACATCAATTGCTTGAAGCTTCTTGCGGGCTCCTTTGCGATTCGTTGACTGTCCCCGCAACAGATGAATTGTTACATACTCCTCCGCATGGACAATAGCTTAGCGGTGCGGTATGTCAACAAACTGGGGGGGACCAGGTCCAAACTTCTGACAGAGATTGCAAAGGATTTTTGGCATCTTTGTCTGCAACGTCAGATCACGGTTATTGCAGAGTACTTGCCGGGTTGCGAGAATTGGATAGCGGATTGGAACTCTCGCCATCTGAGAGATTACAGCGATTGGAGGCTTCATACTCGGGTTTTTCGGCTGTTGTCCCGGATTTGGGGACATTGTCACATCGACCTGTTTGCCTCTCGCCTCAATACACAGATTCCACAGTTTTACAGTTGGCGTCCAGATCCGGAGGCTCTGGCCACGGATTCTTTTCTCCAGTCCTGGCCTCCTCTCCGGTGTTATGCCTTTCCACCTTTCGTGATGATTCCCCGGGTCCTGGCCCGCGCTAGACACTTTCTCTCGGAGTTCATTCTGATCACTCCTCTGTGGAGGGCTCAGGCTTGGTTTCCAGTTCTTCTGGAGATGAGCTGCTCGACGCCGCTCCTTCTTCCCCACAAGTGGAACCTGTTGCTGGACCCTCTTCGCGCGCCTCACCCCCTGGTTCAGTCGGTCAACTCCGTCTGGTGGTGTGGAGGATTTCGGGGGACGCTGGAAAATCCCAGGTCTATCTTGCGACGCTGCCAGATTTATCGGTGAGTCTTGGTACCCCAACACACACAAACGTTATGCGTCAGCTTGGAAACAATGGTGTGATTGGTGTTCACAACGGTCGGTGGATCCCGCTACAGCAGATCTCGCTTTGATTCTCAACTTTCTTGCATCCATTGCTTCTTCCGGGCTAGCTTATAGAACTTTCAGATGTTCGAGCTTTGGACCTTGCAGGTCGTACGTTCTCGCCTGAGGGTGTCACTTTTGTTATATCCAGACGTACTAAATGTAATACGTCTTCAGTCACTTATCCTTCTTTTCCTCATAATCCACAGCTGTGTGTGGTTCAGTGCATTAAGGACTATGAGGTAAGTACTGCACCTTTTCGGCACGATTTACATGGTCAATTGATAATTGCTTTGCAGAAACCTTTCAAACCTGTAACTCCTGCTACGCTAGCAAGATGGGTGGGTGCGTTGGCTCATGCTGGAAGCTGGCATTGATATTTCCCATTTTGTTGCCCATTCGGCACGGGGGCTATGGCTTCCAAAGCTTTTTCCATGGGTGTCAGTCTTCATGATATCATGAAGGCCGCTGATTGGTCTTCTGAATCTGTGTTTTAAACTTTCTATTTTAAACCTATTGTGGATGTTGCTTCAGTAGTGGTGGCTAAGCTTTGAACAAGCATAATCGGAGCCTCCGTCCTGCCATAGAATTAAAAATGTGCTAATATTCGTGCCAAGAATTTTCAATTCTATTAAGGACAGGAGGCGAGGATTATCCCACCCTTGTTTTTTGTGCCTGCATATCTAATTTTGATTGTATCTGCTTTGTATGCAGTTAGGTTATGTTGTAATTCATAAGGTTCTACGCACTGTTCCCTCCCTAATTTTGGTTTTATATTCTTTTACTCCATTATGGGTATGGTGTATTACGGCTCTGCTTTACTTTTCAGGTTCAGACCTTAAATTACGTTTTTGGCTCTATCTTCTCCAGTTCCTGGACTGTGGTTCGTTCCGGAGGACTTCGGATGTTGCCTCTTCCTTCTGCCTGCTGATGGCCTTTCACTGTGATATTCTTCATGGATCCTTTGGGTTTTCATTGAGACTTTGAGTTTATTGTTACCTATTTTTATGGACAAAGAAAGAGGAAGTGTTGCCCTCTATGATACTTTATATAGTGTTGTATACTCTATGGTTGCCCAGAGTATTCATGGGTATTGTAGTCGTTTTTTCTTTACTGTGTTCTGATTGGCTACTGTTTCCAGTAAAGAAATGAGAAAGCATAATCCTCGCCTCCTGTCCTTAATAGAATTGAAAATTCTTGGCACGAATGTTAGCAAATTTTTAATTAGTGCCGCACGGGCGGAGCGGCAGTGGCATGACGGAACTACGCCGCCCGTGACTCATGACGTCGTGGTTCCGTCATAAGCACCCAAGGGATTAAAGGATGCATTAGTACTACCAAAAAGCGCATTTGTGCTATACTAAAAAAGTGCATTTTTCATGGAGCTTTTATTTACTAATCTATCTGCGATTGGTTAACCAAAAAGAATATAAATGTTCCTCAGTTTGCAAGCATCCAGGTTAGCGTGTGACCACAAATGATGCAACTGCCACATCATAGTATCTACTTTTTTGTATCAATTTTGGCCATGCTGTATGGCAGTTTCGTGATATACACCGTGGCTAAAAATGACTGCAAGCACCAACAGGTGTCATGTATGAGGCCTATTGGCTTTGTCAATGCTTGTACATTTAAAATACAATTACATGTACGTTAAATACCACATTTAAATTACAGAATACTTTGCTCTTTTTAGCTACCGGACTGGGCCCTCACGCACTGACCCTGCCCATCATATTATCAATCAAAATTGCCATTCATTTTTCAGGTATGAGCAGGGCTTGAACTACAAGCTAGACTGGCTGGAGAAACAAAGCCAATTAGCACACAAACGTAGCCTCACATTGTTTTGGGTCTAGACTTTGGGGCAGATTTACAATTACTGGCGCATCCCTGCATATCAGCAGGGATGCGCCAGTAATTGTGCGCCGCTGTTCCGCCACCCTTGATGCACAGATGCGTCACACATCTGTGCCGTAAAAGCGGCGCATTGCTGGAGTTGCGTCGCAAGCGTGACGCAGCTCCAGCAATGATCAGGGGGGGCCCTATGTGCACAATGCTGTGTCAATCCGTACGCCTGCTTCAAGCAGGCGCAGGGTTTTGACGCAACATGGGCCCAAAAGTGACTGAGTGAAATCTTGTAGATTTCACTCAGCCACTTTTGGGAGGCGTTCCTTCGCTGGAACGCTTCACCGAGGCGATGGTACGCCTCTTCTCGCGCAGGGCTTTACAAAGTGACGCATCTGGGAGATGCGCCACGTTTTAAATACCGCGCACCATGGTGCATCCTTTGCGCTGCCGCTGCGTCACAAAAGTGACGCAACGCCGGCGTAAAAGCGACGCAAGGGGCTTGTAAATCTGCCCCTTTGTTTCTAAAGTCATTTTATCTTGGTCTATAAGCGGGCCAGCCCTTCTCAAAACAAGCTACACCAACTACAGAAAGCAAGCTCACAATCACAAAAAAGTTGTTGCTTGGATAACTAAAGCACCAAAAACAAGACATTCTAGCAGCTTTCTATGCTGCACTCTATGCTTAACAAGGGGTGTTCCAGAGGGGAGATCTGCTGGCCTCAAATGAAGGTGTGCCAGGCCGCAAGTGGTCAGCGGGCTGTACTTTGAGAACCACGGATCTAAACTGCGCTTGTGGTGCCTTCAAGCACTAGACAGCTGATGAGCAGTGCGAGTTTTTCAGGAGGTAAATGGACTGTTATCTAGCTTCTCCAACGTGAGGCTCTTTCTACATACATATATACATACATACATATATACATATATATATATATATACACACACACACCAAAATAAAAAATAAAAAAGTATTCGAAATAAAAGTGTATCTTCAGAACTCACAAGCTGATGTTGAACTTCCAATTCAACCATGTTAACTATTATTTATTATTAATTAATTCAACCATCCTAACTATTGAGTTGGGTAACAAACATGTTATTTTTGCGGTAATATACCCATTAGGGTGCACATGCGCATTACAAACCAACATGTTACATTTTAAAGCTAATGATGAAGTGTGAAATGCAGCATTGAGTTGACATATAATTACATTGGTGCCGGGGCATACCATGAGGCGGTTATGTAATACAACTAAGATCGGGTTAGGAGATTCCTTTTCCGCCACTCTTACTTGGAACTGTTCCTGTTCCTTATCGCTTCTGTAAATAGCGTTTCATACAGTTAATTAAAAATAAATCCAATTCTTATGACTGATGCTTGAAGTGTTTTATTCATAATTTTTCTGGTCTTCAAAAATCAATATTTCATTTCCATCATATGATTCATAGTTCAAACCATAACCCAATGCATTTCTGGTCACTATAAAGGACCCTTCTTCAGGGGTCTGCAATCAAAACAAAAACAAATCACTCTTACTTAATCTCATTTTGGGGCTGCTATGTCAAACAGAAATTGTGCGTTTAAATAAAGTTAATTCAAATCTTGCATTTACAACAATTATGCTTTCTTTTTCGGTGCTGTAACATTTCTGATTAAAGTTTCGAGCATTTCAAGAGATTTAAAATTTACCTAAACATCAAAGCTCACATGTACCACATAATTTGTCGTGGGATTTTACTGATTCTACTTATTTGCAGTTTTGTCGTGATGTGTGTAGCCCGTTCCGTAAAAACATGTAAACGAATGTTTAAAACATGGCTTTCTAAAGTCAGCAATCAGTGTTATTGAGTTCAAGCTTTTTATGAACATATTAGATAGCGTTTCGCATAGCGGTTGTAATGGCGGCGTGCCTTCAATGAGTTTTAACGTTAAATATTAATCGGTTCATTACGTTTTATGGGTGGCATTTGAGATCAGTTGCTACTGACTATACTAACGCGCGTCGGAGATCCGCGATAAGTCTTGCTTACCGTTTGAAATCTAAGAAGTCGCTCTTAAGCGTGTTCCGGCATTCTTCTGCAAAGTCGGCCGTGAATCTAGTTGTTTGGCGTGATACTTGGGATTACATGATGTATCACGTATTTACACGTGACGTATAGTCATCACATGACGTATAGTTAACTTTTGGTTGGGTAAAATGTTGAAAACAAGTTTGTATTGTGTGGGTAATGACCCACGGTGATTTGTGAAAAACATAGTAACATGATCGAGCCTGGCTCTTTATGAAGAAAACATAAGTAATACAATATGACGATAATTAGAACTAAATACATTGCAAAAATGCACAATTTTTACATTGGAGTAATACAAAGACATTTGTTTATAGAAAGCAGGAAAGTTCAATACGGTCTAAGTACTCCGACGACGTCCTTCTGACGCTAACGACGCTAATTGACCCACGGACGATGCCTGCCGGCACGCAGGGGTATTCATGACGCCTGGGAATATTCTAAGGTAAGGATTCTATCACTAACGTGTCTCTTTCAGAGTCACATACTATTGCTCCAGAGACTCGCAGTGTTTAGTTACCAATGCTCATACTATTGCTTTAGATGTATATACATAAAAGGAGGAAACACGCAACAACTGAATTAATCAAAATGAGTATATTGTAAAATCTTTTCTTTTTTAGGTTTTTGTTTTTCCAAAAATTGTATGGCTATCACAGGACAATATAAATAATTGAATAAGGCGATGAGTGACTTAAGTGAATAGGTGATCTGAAAGTGCCAAGGTGTTTTGAGTAAAGACAATATATACAAAGCTACACAAGTTTATAAAGTGATGAGATCAATGGACATCCATCCCTTGGCATATGAGTCTCCAAGAAGTCTCTAGGATATTCTGTTATTTTTCATGGGATGGAGAACACAGGAGCAAGGATTGTCATGATATGGCAAAGAAACTGATACCCTGATTACCAGACTGAAGGAAAGAGGTTACGTCAAAGGCCTACTCAGTAGAACACGGAAAAGGGTGTGGTACTGCCCTAGAGACACCTTGCTAGAAGTTCGCACAAGGACAAACACTGAAGAAAAGTTGGTCTGTGTTAGAACTTTCAACACCAGGAGCCATGAAATGAAGAAAATTGTCAAAACGTATTAGAACCTTGTTTCCTCAGAAATAAATTCAGTGACTGACCCGATCTTTGCCTTCAGAAGGGCAAAGAATATGAGAGACCATGTAGTAAATTCCTACCTGCCCCCACCCAGAGCTTCGGACATTAGGACCCAATTGCACTTACCACCACTAGTGGGCAATTTTAAGGAGCATATTCTGAAGGATGTATCACCGAGTTAACTGAACTTTATCGCAGCCAAAGTCGCGATAAATTTATCGGCCCATTCACAAGCTGGTGCTAACAGGGCCGGACTGGGAACCAAAACCGGCCCTGGCAAAGTGCTCGGCCAGCCTCCCCCCCTCCCCTGGGGTTGGGGGTGCCGCCCAGCTCTTTGCCGGGGCCGGTTTTTGGCCGATTTTGCTACAGGGACGATTTTGCAGCTATGCTGCATAAACGGCCGTGTAACAAAAACGGCCCCCAGGGGCCCAAAACTGGCCCCCACCCTTGCAGCGCACCGGGGGATTGCCCGGTGCCTGCAACGCCCAGTCTGGGCATGGGTGCTAAGCTCAAGTTCAGTAATTTGTATAGCGCACTACTCACCCAGAGGGTCTCAAGGCGCTTGAGGGAGGGTGGGTGCATTACTTATCGAATAGCCAGGTTTTTAGCTGCTTTCTGAAGGAGAGGTGGTTCTGTGTAAGGCGGAGGTGAGTGGGGAGAGAATTCCAGGTTTTGGCCGCTAAGTAGGAGAAAGATCTTCCTCCCATGGTGGATCTATTGATGCGCGGAATTGCGGCGAGGGCTTGATTGGATGAACGTAGTTGGCGGGTGGGTGTGTAGAAGGACAGTCGTTTGTTGAGGCATTCGGGTCCTAGGTCGTGGAGGGCCTTGTGTGCGTGGGTGAGGAGACGGAACGTTATTCTCTTGTTGACGGGAAGCCAGTGGAGATCTTTCAGGTGACCGGAAATGTGAGCTTGATGGGGGATGTCCAGTATGTGTCTGGCTGAGGCGTTTTGGATGCGTTGGAGTTTTTTCTGTAGTTTGGCTGTGGTTCCGGCGTAAAGGGTGTTTCCATAGTCTAGTCGGCTAGTGACTAGTGCGTGGGTGACTGTCTTTCTTGTTTCGGTGGGGATCCAGCAGAAGATTTTTTTGAGCATGCGTAGGATGTTGAAGCATGATGATGAGACGGCGTTGACTTGTCTGGTCATCGAGAGGGAGGAGTCTAGGATGAAGCCCAGGTTACGTGCGTGATCTGTAGGTATGGGTGCTGTACCCAGAGCCGGTGGCCACCATGAGTCGTCCCATGCAGAGGGGGATGATCCTAAGATGAGGACTTCCGTTTTGTCCGAGTTTAGTTTTAAACGGCTGTTCTTCATCCATTCGGCTACTTCTTTCATTCCTTCGTGTAGATTGGTTTTGGTGGTGTTAGGGTCTTTGGTGAGGGAGAGGATCAGCTGGGTGTTGTCTACGTAGGGGATGATGTTGAGGTTGTGTTGTCACGAGGGGACTCATGTACACGTTGAAGAGGGTGGGACTGAGTGATGATCCTTGTGGTACGCCGCAGATGACTTCGGTGACCTCTGATTTGAATGGGGGGAGGCGGACTCTCTGGGTTCTTCCGGCGAGGAACGAGATGATCCAGTCCAAAGCTTTTCCTTGTATTCCGACGTTGCTGAGGCGTTGTATGAGGGTGTTATGACAGACTGTGTCGAAGGCGGCGGAGAGGTCAAGTAGGATGAGGGCAACTGTTTCTCCGTTGTCCAGTAGCGTTCGGATGTCATCTGTAGCAGCGATGAGGGCGGTTTCGGTGCTTTGTTTGGCTCGGAAGCCGGACTGTGAGGGGTCGAGTGAATTGTTGGATTCAAGGAAGGCGGCGAGCTGACTATTGACGGCTTTCTCGATGACTTTGGCCGGGAAGGGGAGGAGTGAGATGGGGCGGTAGTTCTTAAGTTCAGAGGGGTCTGCTGTGGGTTTCTTCAGAAGGGCGCTGAGTTCGGCATGTTTCCAGCTTTCTGGGAAGGTAGCGGAGTTGAAGGAGCAGTTGATGACATCGCGGAGATGGGGTGCGATGATGGAGTCTGCTTTGTTGAAGATGTGGTGGGGGCATGGGTCAGTTGGTGAACCTGAGTGGATGGAGTTCATCAGACGGATGGTGTCTTCAGTAGTGATTGGGTTCCAGGCACAAAGGTTGTGAGAGTGCTGTTTTGGTTCGGAGGTGGGTGGAGTGGATTGTTCTTCGGACAGGTTTTCAAAGCTGTTCTGAATGTCGGCGATTTTGTTGTGGAAGAAAGAGGATAGAGAGTGGCAAAGGTCTTGGGAGGGAGTGATGTCGTTGGTGCCGGCGGTGGGGTTGGTAAATTCTTTGACGATGTTGAATAATTCCGGGCTGTTATGGGCGTTGTTGTCGAGTCGATCCTTGAATGCTGATTTCTTGGTGGATCCGATCAATTGGTGGTGTTTGCGGGTGGCGTCCTTGAAGGTGGTCAGGTTGTTAGTGGTTGGGGTTTTTTCTCCAGGTTTTCTCGAGGGTACGACAAAACTTCTTGGATTTCTTAAGGTCATGGTTGAACCAGGGGGCCTTTTTGCTACCTTGTTTGATCTGGTGGTTTTTCAAGGGTGCTAATTCGTCAGCGCTGTGGGTGATCCATTGTGCGAGTTTGGTGGCAGCTTGGTTTGGGTCTGATGATATGGCAGGAGGGTTTTGGTTAAGCGATGTGAAGAGTTGGTCGGTGGTGATTTTGTTCCAGTTTCTTTGAGGAATAGGTTGTGGTCGGATGTGGGTCGTGGTCTTTCTGTAGCTGAAGTGAACGCAGCTGTGGTCCGTCCAATGGAGAGCTGTGGTGTGATCGAAGGAGATGTGTTTGCTGGAGGTGAAGATAGGGTCGAGCGTGTGTCCGGCTAAGTGAGTGGGGGTGTCAACAAGTTGTTTGAGTCCGAGATTGGCCAGGTTGTTCAGAAGGGTGGTGGTGTTGCTGTCGTTATTCTTTTCCAGGTGGAAGTTGAGGTCTCCCAGTAGAATGTAGTTCTCGGAGGTGAGGGCATGTGGGCTGATGAAGTCAGTGATGTCTTCGTTGAATTGTGTGCGGGTTCCTGGTGGTCTGTAGATGAGGGTGCCTCTAAGTGTGGTCCTGAGGTCGGTGTGGATCTGGAAGTGAAGGTGTTCGGCGGTCGCGAGGTTATCGTCGGAGCTGGTCGTGATTCGGATGGTGTTCTTATGGGCGATGGCGATGCCTCCTCCTGTTTGGTTGGTGCGGTCTTTTCGGATGACCTTGTAAGCGTCCGGGATGGCTATGGCGATGTCGGGCGCTGATGAGGCGTTCATCCAAGTTTCTGTAGGGAAGGCGACATCCGGCGATGTAGTGTTGAGTAGGTCCCAGAGTTCAGTGGCGTGTTTGTGGACCGAGCGGGTGTTCATCAGGATGCACTTCAGGTGGTTAGAGTCGGAGCTGTGTTTGGAGGAGGAGGAGTTGGCGTGGGTCCTGATGCAGGCGAACTTGCAGGAGTGGCAGGCGAATGGTCCGTGGGTGTGTCCTGGGGTAGCTACGCAGCATTGTGGAGTGCGTCCGGGGTTAAGGGCAAAGAGAGTAGCGGCGTCATACGTTAGGCGAGTGAAGTGGGTATTGGGAGGACCAGGGGGTCTGGCGCTGGGCGCGGTCCAGGCGCGGACGGGCGTAGACGGGCTTACCTTTGGCGCACCTTCGGCGTGCATGGGGCGCGACTGCTGCGCGTGAACGCTGCTCGCAAATACATCTGACATAAGTGGATAGTGGAGGGGGAGAGGCGAGGGAGGGTCAGCTGGGAGGCAGGAGCGGGGTGGAGGAACGGGCTGGAAGGCACAACAACAACAAGATGGCAGCAATAACGAAAGGAAACCGGACGAGATTGGAGTGGGCAGAGGCGCAGGCACAATCAGGCACAGATAAAACAGACAAACACAATGCGAGCCTGTAAAAGTGCTACGCTGGCACACAAGCGCTACAATATGCAAACACAATAGCGTTACGCTATAATTAGGCAATGCGGCAATTTTAGATGATCAGGACGGAGCGCAGTCAAAATTAAAGCACCAGTCAATGTTAGAAATGAAGCGCTACCCATCGCTGAACCCATATCACCAGTTTACCTGCGATAGCAGCCGCAAAAAACATTGCCACAGATGACCCCCGCAACTATCGCTAATGAGATGCAGAGAAGGCGTTCCCGTGCAAAAAGCTGCACCAACACCACTCCGCAACATTCTCAACAACCAGCCAGATCGTCTATGAGAACCCAAAACAGGCGATAAGGCGCGTTAGCAGCAGGAAACTAACAGCTGCTCTGACCTGGTGTAAAGTCGGACGACAGCCTGCACCAGAAAAAAGGAACCCAGCCCAGAGCCACACCTGAAGGGCAACAGATGCCATGGTGCCACTGACCATGCAGCTGGGAGCCTCAACAAGGCCACAACACCCACCGCCACCACACCCAGGTTCCGTACTGGGTTGGACAAGGAAGTAACAAATACGTGTGTCCCTGTTGTTTTGTCAACTCCACCAGGACTGCAATGGGCAACGTGTCACCCTGTGACCCAAGTCCAACGACATGAGCAACATGGATGTAAAGCGGAATCAATGACCCTACATTCATCCATACTTCCACACTTGAAAGATCATAGACATGACACATCTGTGTGATTATAAATGTTTAATGCACATTTAGTGGAGTATTGCAGTTGGAGCAGTACAGAGCCATGCAAACCCCACTTTACAATGTTGGCCCGTGGAGGGCCAGCCAGAGTCCTTCAGGGAATGACAAGTCCAAAGAAGAGGAAGACTTCAGACCACAGTTTGATTGCTGTGTCATTGGTAACCAAACAGAATATGGCAGTCCATGTCGAAGTCCAAGGTGAGTGTTGCAGAGTGTATCGGGGGACAGTGGAAGGTGATGATGCAGAAGGCAGAGCCAAGCTGAAACCAGCCCTATTGCGGAGATAAATGCTACTGCGTCCTTCGTACCACGAAGCCAGATTCATCCGCATCTTCGTCCTCTGCAGTTTCATTTGCCTCACGTGTGGGTGGTGGTGTTCGGTCTCCAGCAATGTGTGGCAGTGATACCACAAGTGCCGGAGGTGGAATGTCTGCCGCACTGTGTGGCACTGACACTTCAGGGTGCGGAGATGTGGATAGAGTGGTAGCAGCAGCATGCATCAGCGCCAGGCCTTGTGGCAGCAATGCCATGAGGATGGTCCTGGGGTCATTGAAGAACCCAGCTACCTCTCACTGGTGTGCAGCCGTTCTTTCCGCCTGCGTCCGCTCCATGGTCTCCATTGACCTCTACATGTGTCCCAACTCCTGTGTGACATCCCTAGAGCCACTCTGACTGGACAGTTGCTCTAGTCTCCGAGTCAGGGCTGCAGCGATGTCAGCCATGGTCCGTTGGAGAGCATGGAGTGGACTGTGGGTGTCCATTAGGAACTGTGAGTGGTCCCTGATGGGACTTAGACACCCACATATGGCATCTAGTTTGGCTGCCCTGCGGTCAAACCCCACCTGCACCTGTTCAGCCAGATTCTCCTGGCACCCCAACACACAGTGATGGAAGGCCATGTGTTCTTCGTGGGGGTCCTGGGAGGCAGCCATGGTGGTGGGTGCTGCCTGCTGTGTGTTCTGTGCAGGGGGTGGGGTCTCCTTGTGGCAGCTGGGATGCCCTGCTCCCAGATGTGGGGTGCGGAGGCTCTCCACAAGCTGTTGGAGGGCGTCAGAGTCGAAGCTGTGGTGGTCTTCTTCGTCATCAGAGAAGAGTGATTTGGGCTGTTCTGCAGGAGGTGTTGGATTTCCCTCTGCAATGTGAAGAGGAGATGCAGTTTAACATTGTGTTCACATGTATGTTGTCACTTTGTACATGTTTTCATGCAGACTGCAGGACTGTGTGCATAGTGGCTGTTTGGGAGGAGCTGCCTATTTGATGCGAGACAGTGAACATTTTGAAAACATCACAGATGTGTGTTAGCACTTGTACATTGTCAACTCACATTTCCCTGAAATGCCAAATGTGATTGGCCAGTTTTTACACACATGCAGCACCAGTTGTGTCCTGTTGTGGACGTGTTGGGGTTTGTACCAAATCGTTAATGTTGATGCGCTCTGCATGTTATGTGTTTGTGCTGCATTTTGGGGGAGTAGCCCCTGCAGCTCTGATTTTGCGGCCCCTTCTCCCTTACATGCGGTGTGACTGACTTATAAGCTTATACGATGCTGAGATGTTGCATACTTGGGTACATTGGTCTCTTCGTGGGAGTTGAGGGTCTGGGGCATGGTTTGTCTGCAGATATGCTCTACTTAATTCTGCATGTGTGTCATTGTGCCTGTGAGAAGTTGGCCTGATATGTGATGTCCACTATTTTAGTGGGCACCCTCAGTCCAAACAACCCTTATGGTGATGGTTGTAAAGTCAACCTTATAGACCAGCTATCTTAGTGGTAGCATGGACAAAGCAGTCTTAGGCTAATACTTCAGAGAGCATGTGAAGCCAATTGTTTTACCAATAATAGCCCCTTGAACACCAAATGAAAGGACACCACACCAGGTATATATCAAATATATATGTATTTATTACACAACCCCTCTGCACTCTTTATGAGTTCAGAGTTCGAGATACAGCACAAGTGACTCAATAAGCATACTATAAGTTGCACAAATACAATTCTGCCCTAGGGGCCTCACGAACCATATACTAAGTAGGTGGTATAAGAACCACTCCAGGAAAGGTGAGTGGGCCTAGGAAATCGCTGGGGCTACACTGAACAACCAAAGGTTAGGAAGTAGGAGTCCCACAGGATGGGTGGAACGGTGACGGACTCCAGCAAGGACGAAGGCTCTGTGGATGACTGCAGGACGATTTATTACGATCGGCCTACTGATGTCCAGTGCCCACATCTTCGTCTAAAGTGGTATATATAATATTATATCCATTGGACATTTGAATTTAACACAGATTTACATGATCTATAAATATTTTTCTACTACGAGGCAACACTGATCCTAATGATTCTGCATCACCCAGATCTGATAGCTTCCGAGACCTAACAAACTCGGCCAAATTGGACTACAAGCCTTCACTAAGATTTCCGACACTTGGAAAGGCACCTTATAGACTCCTGATGTGGACTACAGACTGAAAAGCACTACCTTTGAGTAAACCAGCCCTGAAGAAGTCCCTGTGGGACGAAACGCGTCGGCTGTACGGTGTTAATGGTTGAAAATAAAGACTTATTGAAAAAACAAGAAAAACATCATCTTTCCGTGATTCATTAGCAATATTGTGTCTTGATGAAAATTGTGGTGCACCTTTGCGGTTGTTTCTCTGTATTTCATTCCCTAGGGAATAGGCACAGTAACGGTGGGTGCCATACAGTGTGCACACAAACCCCTAGTGTAATTTGAGGGGATTATATATTTGCTTGGGGAGAAAGGAAGTCAGGTGCTGTTAGCAGAAAGGGTCCATTGTTATGCTTTATTTTTCAGGAGTCCCACAGGATGCTTGTGCAGTGTCTAAACTCGCAGGCGGGTTCTCATAGACTTTCAATGGGAACGTAAAGTTTGCAAAGTAGTTGATTTCAGGCACTTCCGGATGGAGTACGGGAAAACCCAATTAAACAAGGACACTTGGATAGTTATTAGCCATGGGAGCACCGGAGTACTCGAGTTACCTCACCCAGGGAAGCCGGGTGCATAGGTGTTCTTTCGTGTCGGGTTTCGTCGTCGAATCCTATGGAGAGCTGCACAAAGATGCTGCAGGCGACCAGGAGGAAGATGTCCGGTTGGATCCAAGGGTGGATCAGAGCAGTGAAGAACCTGAAAGCAGAGGGGACAGAGTCTGGGTCACTAGCCAGGAACCAAGCGATGTCGAGCTGCAAACAGGTGAAAAAGTGAAGCTTGTCTCTGCAGCCACGTGGACCAGGAGGCGTCGACGACGACCAGGAGCTGGAAACGGACTGTCCCACGTAGGATCTCACTGTTGGCAGTGCCGGCTTCCGGATTGGAGTTAACAAGCCTTGGCAAAGGCAACCCACGCAGGAAGGGAAGATCGGCTTCTGTTCAGACCAGCAAGGTCTGGGGAGCTTCCCCTTTACAGGAAAGCAGGAGCAAGCCCGGAGCAACCAGGCAAGCAGTGTTGATTCACAAGGATGTCTTCAGGAGGGCCACAAGCCAACGGGCTAGCAACCGTGAAGACGCGTCGAGGAGAAATGCAGACGCAGGCCCCACGCGGCACTCGTGGAGGGCTGAGCTTCGGTGCACTTACGGCTCGGGGTTGGGGTTGGGGCTTCTCAAGTCCCAATGCACAACTTCGAGGACGCCTCAGAAGCTGCACAGTTAGCAAAAAGCAGGTACTGCAGGTAGTCCGGTCCCACGTTTCTCGTGTCCGCCACGGTCCTCAGCTTTGCTGTGGATGTGGGTGGGAGTCAGAGAAGTCTGGAAGTCCAGAGGCTGCGTCGCTAAGTCTTCGGGTTCCGGCGGGAGCGTCGACAAAGCAAACCGGCAAGTCACTGATGGTGCCTGTTTGCCCAGGGTGGTCACTCCTTGACCACAAGGGAGATTCTTCAATCTTCTAGTTGCAGTAGAATGTCGAAGGTCAGAGTTTCGTTTCAGAGTTTCAGTTCAGGATAATCTAATGTCTCTAGACACAGCTCCTAGCTTTATACTAATCTAAGGGGCTGGATTACCTGCTAGGTCCCTCCAAGGGTGGAACCTGGTAAGGGGGTGGTTACACCCCTTTCCCTTTGTCCAGTTTCGTGCCAGAGCTGGGGCTGGAGTGCCCCAGCAACTGGTTTGAACCGGGCTATGCATGGAGCGCCTTGTGTGCGTCCAGCAGCAGGAAGTCAGACTCATGTCTGTGGCAGCAGCATCCATTTTGTGAAGCTGAGGCTCTGTTTAACTTTAACCGGGTAAAGCTATAACTACATGTCTTCTCCCTCTAGAAGGGTGGAATGCTGCCCCCGCTGCCAGGGCTGGGGGTGATGTAAATAATTAATTTACTCTCTTAATTTCTATGCAGATAAGTACTTAATCAATAATAACTCAATCGAAATGAAGGAAAACAGAGTCCGTGGTGTAAGAGTTTCTAAGGGTTTTATTCCTCATAAAGGAATCAGGACATCATGTTCTGACCACCACACAGGATGTCAGAAGGGATAGATGAGCGCGCTGTCGTTTATTGACAATACATAGCTTATATACTTGATTTACATCATAATGTTCAATGTAAGAGGCGTAACAGCTGAGAGAAGACAAGATAACAGTATACACGTGGTGCTAGTACATCATCAAGAGGCGTAAACTAGGCGTGAACTAGGGTGTGTGCTAGAAACGTCACTGATAGGTGACGCAAGTGGGTGGCACCAAGGGGTGGTGCTAACAGAATGTTGCAATGTCAGCAGAAATCGGAAGCTTGGATGCGCGCGCAGCTGCATGACGTGTGATAGACGGGGTGCAGGGGACTTGACATTTACACTGGCGGAAAGAGACAGAAGTCTGGCATGTCAGATCAACTTGTGCTTTTATCATATCTGATATCTGATGTTTAGGAACTAAGCTAAGCTATCTGGGCAGAAAGGTCTCTAGAGCAGAAGCTATTCTATACTTGCTGTGAGTGCGTGTATAAGCGCCTGAGTGTCTGTATGAGAAGCGTGGGGGCATGGGGCCTTCCATGGAAGCATGGCAACAGAGGCTATGAATTACTTGCATAGAGACAGGTCGGCCCTTTAGCCCTGCAGCTGAGGAAGGATGTTTACTGAAGCTAGCAGGCTGGAATGTATCTTCGGAGAGGAAAACAGATAACTCGAAGGTTATGGTCAATCTTGGCAGGCAGCAGGCTGAGCTGAGCACGGAGGGCCGCGCTAGAAGTAAGTCAGAGTTCACGGGTACGGGGGCTGCTTGGGCAGAGGCCCTCGCAGTCAGAAGCCAGAAAAGAGGCTCGGTGGCAGAGATTCAGGGCCTACTTTCAGCCAGGCTGAAAAACGTAGGAGTACACTTCAAAAAGACGTTGGCATAGCATACTTAGGAACGGACCATCAAACCCATTCATGGTGGGTCTGAAAGAGGACAAGTTAACGTTGGACGCAAATGTATTTGCGTCTTCATAGCTGGTACAGGAGGGAAGTTACATGCACTTTTAACTCGTACATGGAGTCGGTGGGGTACTCGCTAGGGAACACAACATGACCATAAAATTTATATTACCTCATTCCCTCCTTATCCCTACAGACCCTTCATGATATATCGATCCTCATAAATCGATCAGTTTGTTCTTGTAACATTATATGTTCGTCTTTCTTTCTTTGACTGTTTGAGAGGCAACTGGAATGCTCAATGCAGGATGTGGCACACAGTCCACATATCGCTGGCCCACACTGCAGGCACAGGCAACAACTGAATACTATAACAAGGCCAATGCCTAGGAAGGATAAGATCTTCCATCCCCAAGCTGTTAACGTAGTCCAGAACCAACCGGACCAAGTCCAGGTGCCTGGATTCTGATGTATCTGATTTGCAATTTTATGTAAACGGGTGATAGCTTGATAGACAGATGGTGCGTTTTGTGGAATGAAAACACAGCAACTTGACCCGATGACCTTACAGGCTCCACCTCTATCTGCCAAGATGACGTCAATCACAAGGCGATTTTGAAGGACAACAGTCCGTATAGCAGACTGCTCCTCTGTTAAGTTACCTAGAGCGGAGGCAGTTTCGTTCACTACTGCTTCGAGTGTTCTCGTTAATCTGCGTATTAATTTACTGTTTTGGACAGGCCCTAGGAAGAAAAAGAATCCTTTATTGAAATCAGTGTACTGTTCCCATGCCGTTTCTGTGTAGTCGACAAGGGGAATATCTCTTTTGGGTCTATTCGGTGCTAGATTCGTATTTCTATGGTAATCAGGGGGAGCTAGAAAAACAGGTGGCAGGAGGAAGGCAATGTAACAGGTACCATCCCAATCTGGAGGCAAACGTATGTATGCGGTATGACCACAAACAAAGTAGGAATGACTGATAGCTTTAAAGGACGATTTACCATGGTCACTGAACTCGACCACAGTAGTGCATTTACTATGACCTACGTGTACTGAACCTTTCTTGCTAACACATAATTCACCTGTGACTGGTAGTACTAACATATGGGGCAGAACTGGAGCAGTTTCAGATTCAACAGTGAGGATCATAAGGCTAATTGTGTAATTACCTAATCCATATACTTCATTTTCTAGATCAGTTCCTATTCGAGTGGGAAGTCCCTCTTTATCAGGATAACAGACGTTGAGCAGGACTAAGTTCAAGTTTCCCCAAACCCAGCCCCCATCGAAAACAGCAATATCAGGATCTAAAGAATTAATTATTTTAAACCATGCTCCACAGGAGCCATTGTGAGTGAATGGGTACGGAAAGAGAGGCAGAGCTCCCTTGTAATTCTGGTAGGGAGGGAGTCGGCCACATATCCAACAGTCTGTAGCATTATTTGTCTGATGGGAATGGTGTAACATACTAATGAATGTATTGTTGCGCAGCGCAAGTCTGTAAGAGAGTTCATGTGCGGGAAGTTCACTAAAAGTGTGTTCAGCAGAGACATTGTAAGCAGATTGTTCACGCCTGAAAATAGGCCAGTACATAGGAAGCAGAATGCTGGCAATAATAATTAGAATACTCAGAATAAACATGATTATTAGTGTCACTATGCAGTGACTACGAAGTGATTTGCAATATGTTCTTCTCTTTTCCTCTCTCTCTCTAACTCGATCTAGGGGATACATGTCAGAAACTATTTAACCGATTCACCTAGGGGAGGACTTAAACAATTAAACTGTCTGACTTGCTAGATCGAAGCTTCATACGGTAAAGTTCTTGAGGAGTCTTTTCTCTTTTAGGCACAGTAACGTCTTGTGCTTCAACACAGTCTTTGGTGGGGGTGGACGAGTCAGAGTCCTGTTTCAGTCCGTTTTTTAGTTCATTGCATAGTTTGATGTGACTCGTGTGGACCCACCCCTTTCTCCCCTCGATTTTCACGGCGGTCCTGGTGGTAAGCAGAACGGTCTTTGGAGACTTCCAGCGGGGCTCCAGCGGACTTTTCCGGTCGAAATTCCGGACGAGTACCAGGTCCCCTGGACGGACCTCATGCGCCTTTACATCGGTGTTGTCAGGGAAGGCTGCGGCAACCTGTGAACGACATGATTGGAGTGCAGACATCAAGGAGGCAAGGTAATCTGTCAACATGTTACAATCAATATCAGTGATCTTTTTCGGAACGGGCGTCCCCCACATATTCGGCGGTCTGCCAAAGACCACTTCGTACGGGGATAGCCCTGATCTCGAGTGGGCGACCATTCTCATGTAGAATAGTGCCACGGGCAGGGCGACTATCCAGTCGACCCCTTTTTCCTGACAGATCTTGGCAAGACGGATTTTTAGTGTCTGATTATGCCTTTCTACAAGGCCAGCTGCTTCGGGATGTCGGACACAGTGGAACCTCCACTGATATCCTAGCAAGAGGGAAACTTGTCTCATCAGCTCGGACGAGAACGGCTGTCCGTTATCTGAATACACGACACGGGGCAAACCGTACCGTGGGAAGAATTCACGAACCAACTGTCTGGCAGTGGTCGGAGCAGTGTAGTCTGGGACTGGGTATGCTTCGGTCCAGCGGGACAGAGCACAAACAATTACAAGGACATACTTAAATCCTCTACAGCTATTCATCTGGATATAATCCATCTGGAGGACTTCAAAAGGGTGATCGGGAGGATGAAATCCACCTTGCTCAACAGGGACACTTTTACCTGGATTGAACTGACAACAGATCATGCAAGTACGCACTTTCTGTTTTGCTGCTGCTCGTAAGTGTTTGTTGTACCAGAGATTCTGTAAACTGTCTAACATGGCTTTCTCTCCAAGATGGGCAGGACTATGTGCTGTATTTATCATGACTTGAACCATTGAGTCGGGGAGAAACCATATAGATTTTCCCTTCGTCACCCAACCTTGATCTGTCTGAATCCCTCCTAGTTCAGTCCATTTCTTTATCTCCTCTGGAGTAGCATGTGTCTGGATATCAATTACATCTAGGGCGGGATCTCTAACTGCCATACACTGGGTCTGGACTATTGTCTTTGTCACATCAGTAGTCTGGGTGTGAGTCAGTGCTGTATGTTTTGCTGTCTGGTCTGCCAGGTCGTTACCCTGGGAAACAGAATCTGTGACTTTAGTATGTGCCTTACACTTCATGACTGATATGCCCGAGGGCAAATGTATTGCTTCTAACAGTGCTTGAATGAGGGGGCCATGTTGGATCTTGGCCCCATGGGAAGTCAGAAAACCTCGTTCTTGCCAGAGGACTCCGAAGTCGTGTACAACTCCGAAGGCATAGCGGGAATCTGTGTATATGTTAACATTTCTGTTCTTGGCTAGAATACAGGCTCGAGTCAGAGCGATGAGCTCTGCCGCTTGAGCAGACAGTGTGTCAATACGATGTGTTTCTTTAATTTCAGTTTCAGTGGTCACGGCGTACGCGGCCACTAATTCTCCTGTACTTGTTCTCATGCATGAACCATCCACATAAAGTGTCAGGTCTGGATTTGTCAATGGGACATCTGTTAAGTCTCGTCTAGGCTTAGTTACTGCATTAATTATTTCTATACAATCATGCGGAGCTGGATCTGTCATAACTGTAGGTAACAGTGTTGCTGGGTTCAGGATGCTGCAACGTCTGATTTCTATGTGTGGCTGGAATAGTGTTAATTCATAACCTGTCAGTCGTGCTATAGTTAAGTGTTGAGTCTGGGTTCTGTTTAACAAAACCTCTACAGAATGTGGTACTTGAACTGTTAACTGATGACCTAAAACAATTGAATCACTTTGTCTTATTGCTAACGCTGTTGCTGCTACTGACTTTAAGCACGCAGGGAGTGCTTGAGCTACTGAATCCAATGTACTAGAAAAATAAGCACAAGGCTTATGTGAACCTGCTTGGTCTTGAGTGAGGACAGACAACGCTGTGCCATCACGTTCTGTAACAAAAAGTGTAAACGGTTTGCTGTAACATGGTGTCGCTAAAACTGGTGCTTGGCATAAAACTTTCTTTAATTCTTCAAAAGCTTGTGTGTGTTCCTGAGTCCAAGGGAGGACAGTCGAAGTCGCTGCCTCCTGTGTCGTTAACTGGATGAGTGGTTTAGCTAGAAATGCATACTGGGGAATCCATTGTCTGCAGTACGAGGTGAGGCCTATGAAGGCCCGCACTTCCTTTTGTGTCTTGGGTTGCGGCATGTTCACAATTAACTGAATGCGATCGGGAGTGAGCTGTCTCCCCACTTTGGACAGCAAGTGACCCAAGTACACAACTTGCTGAACACAGAATTGTAGCTTCGAAGGAGACACCTTGTGTCCCTTGTCGGCCAGGAAATGTAAAACTGTCAGTGATGCTTTTTCACATTCGGGCTCACTTCGTGCGGTGATCAGCAGATCATCGACGTATTGTAGTAAAGCGGTGTTAACTGGCATTTGAATACAATCTAGTTGTCTTTTCAGTGCTTGACTATAGATGCTGGGGCTTTCTGTGAATCCTTGAGGTGCGCGCGAAAATTTGAAACTGCGTCCATTTAAACAGAATCCGAAGAGATATTGGCTCTCTGGATCAATAGGCACGCTGAAGAAGGCGTTCTTGAGATCAATTACAGTAAAGAACGTTGCTTCTGAATCAATAGCAGTCAAGAGAGATGATATATCGGGGACCACAGGATACTGTGGGATAATGCATTTATTCAATTCTCGAAGATCAATCACCAGCCGATATACTGGCGGTGCATTGGGATCAGTACGTTTAAGAATCGGAATGATGGGTGAGTTACAGATATTGGAGTCGGTCTCGACGACCACTCCTTGGGCAATGAGCTCTTCAATGATTTTCAGTAAAGCCGCTACAGCATCGGGTGGTAACTTGTATTGTCTGATTCTGGGTAATACAACACCTGCCTTGAGGGTAACGCGGTATGGTGTAATGTGCATACATCCTACATCAGTTGGGCCTTTTGCCCACAAGTAATCAGGTACATTTTTCAATCTGACGTCAAACTCACGAAGGACGTAATGACCCTTGAAATCCCGCAGAAAGAGTCTAACCCCCTCCGGGGAGCAGCATATTATAGCTCCTAGAGCCTTCAGTGTTTTAATTCCTAACAGATTTTCCGGACATGATTTTGTTAGCAACAGGTCTGTAACGCGTGATAATGGACCCACAGCCAGGGGAACTGGTTCTGATACTTCATTTACAATAGGTTGTCCTGAAAAACCAAGGGAAACATTTTGTGAGCCTGAGAGGGGTGCCCCTGGAACTTCGTCATGACTTATTGTAGTGCGACTTGCCCCTGTGTCAATTAAAAACTTTCTATCTTTCCCCAATACTTGACTGTGTACATAAGGACCTTCTTGATCTACAGGAATCTCGATAAGAGGCAAGCCACCTTCCCTCTCTAGGCTGTTTCATGTATATCGGGAATATTCGGGGTAAGCAGGCTGGGCATACTGGTACATCTGTTGTGAGACTTGCTGAGTTGCAGCAATGGGCTGTGGCTGTGGTACTGCTACGGTCTGTGCTGTCTGTGCAGATGCATGCATGGGCTGTGTATTCTGTGTAGACTGATGCTGGTTATGGTCTTGTCTAGGCGGATGCGGTCTCTCTTTAGTTTTACCTGTCGCTATGTTATGTTTCAGAACTGCACATTCGTGTACGTAGTGACCTGGCTGCTTGCAATAATTGCATGTCCCTTTAACAGGAGCTGCAGCGTGACTTGTCTGGGTCGTACCTTTCCTGTGACTGTCGGATGGGACCGTCTGGGCTACTAACATTTTCATTTTCGTGTCTTTCATGCGCTTCTGTTCCTGATCTTGTTCTTCCCTAATTCTATTCTGGTGATATTGTAACATTTGTAACATCTGGGATGGCGTATTTGCTTGCCATGTACTCTCGACTTTATACACTCTATTTTTAACTAACGGTAGGGAATTCTCGACTAACTTTGATACAAAAAGATGTGGGTACGACTCGCTACTTGGCTGGAGGCCACTATTGATAATAAAACATTTCTCGAATCTTGAATAAAAGTCGCTAGTATCTTCATCATGTTTCTGTTTACAGGACGAGATTGCATCCCAATCCTCCTTTCTAGTTGTCAATAATCTGGGCAGGACCTGTACTATCAAACCTGGTAATGCTTTAGTTTTGTCCCCAAGGCCTAACCCTGGAACCCGTTTTTTCTCTTCGTCTTCTATTTCTGCCCAGGCAATCTTTGTGTCTCCCACCTCCCATTCCTTTTCCTTTAATTTCTCGAATATACCCGTAGGCAATAATACTTTCAACATTTTCATGATATCATCATATGTGTAGTCCCCCATTAATAACATGTCTTTAAGCTCTCTATGGAAACCTGCAGGGTCTTTATCATGGCATGGTACTAATTTCTTCATTTCTAACAGTTCTAATTTAGTCAGAGGCGTGTGCACATACACGCGTTTCAAAACCTTGTCCTCACCCATAACAGGGTGTACTTCTCGTAAGGGGTTCTGACTTTCAATACCACCCCCGCACTGCATATGGTACATTTTCCTTTCTGGAGGTGGGGCGGGGACATATTCAGGACTTACAAAGGTATCATATCTGCGTCGTTGTTCTAGAATTATTTGAACTAATTTAGTGCTTAGGCCTCTCCATCTATCCATCAGTAGTGCTTCTAGTGTCTCATGTAAGGGACCTGGATCGGAATAATGTTTTCTGTACTTAATGAGAAGGTGCTGAATCATATATACCCCTGCTAATTTCTGTTCGTCGGGGGAGAGGTTCAGAAATGTCTGTGCTACGGTGTCATCATTATATATGTCTGCATTTTCGGCCCATGATACCGCTGATCGGGCTAATTCTTGTTCATCCATAGAATTGAGTACATGGTACCCCACTCGATCTCGAAGCCGTTTATCAGTTTCCTGGAACTGATGCTCAGCAGAATTCGGATTCGTTAAGGCAGAGAAGAAAACTCTCTTGCTTTCTGGACGGATACCCTTCCTAAGATAAGTTCCCTTACCTACATATGCTATAGTGCTTGTAGTCGGTTCTAGTTCTTCAGATTCTTCTTCCTCCTCGGAGGGAGCCTTTTCTTTCTCTTTCTCGTGTACTGCTATCACTGCTTTCTTAATCTTTTTATACATGGCCTCTATGCAATTTTGTCTGTCATGTTTTCCATCAGCTATATTTTGACCCCACTTGTTCAATGCATCTAATTCACTCTGATCTGTTCCGGGCCTGTCTCGTTCTCTTATTAGACAATTTATGAAAAATCGTAGTATCAGTGCTTGCATGTTAACTTTCTGTTTCTCCAGGGCATCCTTAATACTGTCGGGGTCCTTTCCCGTTTGAACGAACTCATATATTCTATCTAGGCGCTCCTTCATTCCTGCATAACATAACAAACTATCAGTAGCAGATCTTAACCGCAAAGACGCTAATATCATTAAGTCGTCCTGTCCAGGTTCTGGATCATATCTACAAACTGACATATTTTCTTTTAGTGCATCAAGACGGGATGAATTAGAAGAACGGGGGGATCTGTGCGTAAGAGGACTCTGCATACCTCTGAGATTTAATCTGTGAGTCGGTGGCGGGGTCTGGAGACCCGCGGTCGCACCTCCTGAAGCGGAAACTTGGGCATTATCTCTGTGTGTAGTCAGTATCTGAATTTGTCTTTTAGTAGGATCTGATTGAAGTGGTTTCGGCAGATCAGTTTTAGGTGAGGGAAGTGGCGGAGCTGGCGGAACGGAACTAGTCTTTTTCGGTGTCGGCTGAGAGTGATCTTGGGGGGCAGTACCACCCCCGGCCCTGTCAGTAGGCAGGGCACGAACAGGCAGATTGGTGTAAGCTGGCGCTACATCTTCGAGATATGAATTTAGGAATATGTCTTTAGTAGTCTTATGCATTACTTTAGTTGGAACTAATGGTGACGGCAAATTTTTCGGTAATTCTGAAATGGCGTCAGGGGTACCATCGGCCAAAAGATACATGTTGTTCACTTTGCCATTTTGGATACGATCTATTTGTTCTACTTTTACTCGAATTCCCTCAGTAACTAATTCGTTTTCTTGGGCCTTTTCTGATTCTTTAAGCCTGTCTTCTCTACGGAGTGCTCTATCAGCACGCTTACGTGATTCCTTACGCCAAAATTCTATGGCGTCTTTCTGAGATTGTCTAGCTTTCTTTTTCCGTAATATTTCTTCTACCTTTATGATGCACTCGGCATCCCATGTTCCGTTAACTGGCCATCGGTATCTTTCCTCTAGGTGCTTGGTATAATCTGTCCATAACTCTAGATACAAGATGGCGTCTATGCCATGCTTATTATACATGAAATTACCTGGAGTGTCCCTAGGGGGGATTGGAATCTCTTCCTCTAACATCCCTTTCCTAGTTCCTATCTGCTTTAATTTGTTAAAAAACGGCATTGTGCCTACTTGATACTGAAATGCTTGATCCTTAATACTTAATTTCGCCTGTAACTATTTAAACAAAAAAAAACACAATAATGCACAAAAACAATCACATTCATACCACGACATTAATCACATGAAACATTTAAAGACATAGCTAACTTCCCCCTACTCTGAATGTACCGCTCAACGATACAGATACACTGCTGTAACAGTGCAGAAATTCGGAATACTTTATATACTGCTAAACAGTACAGATACACTGCCTAAAAACAGTGCAGACCGGACTTGCGTACCCAAACCCGTCTAGATACGACCCAGCAATGGTACTCACCGGGAAGCACGGAAAACAGAAGGCCTCGGAAAACTCGACTGGACTCGACTCGGAACTTCGGAAAACTTCGGAAAACTTCGGAAAACTTCGGAAAACTTCGGAAAACTGGTGGGCCTCTTCACACCTCGGACCTTGCTTCCTTCGGCTGGGCTCTGGTCGGGATCCTCCGCACTCCTCACCGCCTCGTCTGGGCACTGATCGCAGTCTTCGTCACCTCCGTGTGTCAGAGGGGGATGCAGGAAATCCTGCCAGTACACGTGTGGTCCGTCTAACTGATGGCAGGGGACACGGATTGCAACGCACCTTCCGGCGCGTGAGGTGGGGGAGGGGTCCCTATTCGGGCGCCAAAATGATGTAAATAATTAATTTACTCTCTTAATTTCTATGCAGATAAGTACTTAATCAATAATAACTCAATCGAAATGAAGGAAAACAGAGTCCGTGGTGTAAGAGTTTCTAAGGGTTTTATTCCTCATAAAGGAATCAGGACATCATGTTCTGACCACCACACAGGATGTCAGAAGGGATAGATGAGCGCGCTGTCGTTTATTGACAATACATAGCTTATATACTTGATTTACATCATAATGTTCAATGTAAGAGGCGTAACAGCTGAGAGAAGACAAGATAACAGTATACACGTGGTGCTAGTACATCATCAAGAGGCGTAAACTAGGCGTGAACTAGGGTGTGTGCTAGAAACGTCACTGATAGGTGACGCAAGTGGGTGGCACCAAGGGGTGGTGCTAACAGAATGTTGCAATGTCAGCAGAAATCGGAAGCTTGGATGCGCGCGCAGCTGCATGACGTGTGATAGACGGGGTGCAGGGGACTTGACATTTACACTGGCGGAAAGAGACAGAAGTCTGGCATGTCAGATCAACTTGTGCTTTTATCATATCTGATATCTGATGTTTAGGAACTAAGCTAAGCTATCTGGGCAGAAAGGTCTCTAGAGCAGAAGCTATTCTATACTTGCTGTGAGTGCGTGTATAAGCGCCTGAGTGTCTGTATGAGAAGCGTGGGGGCATGGGGCCTTCCATGGAAGCATGGCAACAGAGGCTATGAATTACTTGCATAGAGACAGGTCGGCCCTTTAGCCCTGCAGCTGAGGAAGGATGTTTACTGAAGCTAGCAGGCTGGAATGTATCTTCGGAGAGGAAAACAGATAACTCGAAGGTTATGGTCAATCTTGGCAGGCAGCAGGCTGAGCTGAGCACGGAGGGCCGCGCTAGAAGTAAGTCAGAGTTCACGGGTACGGGGGCTGCTTGGGCAGAGGCCCTCGCAGTCAGAAGCCAGAAAAGAGGCTCGGTGGCAGAGATTCAGGGCCTACTTTCAGCCAGGCTGAAAAACGTAGGAGTACACTTCAAAAAGACGTTGGCATAGCATACTTAGGAACGGACCATCAAACCCATTCATGGTGGGTCTGAAAGAGGACAAGTTAACGTTGGACGCAAATGTATTTGCGTCTTCATAGCTGGTACAGGAGGGAAGTTACATGCACTTTTAACTCGTACATGGAGTCGGTGGGGTACTCGCTAGGGAACACAACATGACCATAAAATTTATATTACCTCAGGGGGGGGGGGGGGGGGGTAGTATTCCAAAACATATGACACCTTACATGACATGTTTTGATAAAGCCAAACCAAAGTTAGCATTAACTGCGAGGATTATAATGCACTCAAGAGTATATGGTATGGCTATATCATAGAACAGCTATAAGGACATGGTTCCGAAAGTTGCAGACAGGCTCAGCTCATGCTAGAGCACATCTCACATAAAACCAAGCACTCTGCCTTCAGGATTGTCAAGGCCTGCTATAGGAGTGACTTATAGGTATATATGCGTCTATATATAATGGTAGGTATAGGAATACTATACCTAAGCAAGGGGTGATTACACGACCTTGCCCCAGCTGAGTGATCAGCCAGTTGTGTCAGTTTAGATGGCCAGCCAGGGGTGGCATAATACATGCTGCAGCCCCTGGTAGGCCTTGGATGCACCTATGTCCTGGGTACCTATGGTACGCTATACAGGGGCTCACAAAGGTGACCTAATACCCAATTGGAGATGTACCTAAAGTACATGGAGTCCAAGTTACAGTGAGAGCAGATAGCCTGGGGCCCTGATTAGCAGGATCCCAGGCCAACAAAGTCGAAAACCAACTAAACACTAGGCAAAAAGTTGGGGTAACCATATAGTCAGATATCCACCTTCCTACAGTGCCCATCTCCCCCAGTCCCTGGTCGTTACTCACCCTGTTGCTGTTGTGTCTGGTCATGTTGAGCAGTGCCCGGTCCCCCAACTCCTGCCACCGTCTCCCCACTGATGACTGGGGACACCATTACCTACATCTCGTCCAGCTCCTCCTGTGGCGCAGGACTCCGACCTCCAGTCTGCATTGCTGCCTTCCGGTTGTTGGCGAGTTTCTGCTTGGTTTTGCGCTTGACATTCCAGCGCCTCTTGGCCTCTTCCATTGTCCTCTTCAGCGCTCCAACTGCATTCACCATGTCCACAATGGACTGCCATATTCCATTTTTTGTTGCCAATGACACAGTGGAGGTGACAAACAGTTGTTGATGGTGTTCTACCACCTCCATTATCAGGATCCTGCTTTCCTGCGGAATGAACCGCTCCTTCCTACTCTTCTTCTCCATGCCCTTCCCTGAGGTCTCAAGGCTGGTCCTCCTGGGTGCTTGTGGGGTTCTGGTTGTCCACTGTACTTGCTCCGGCAACCTCCATTGTGCTTCGCTGTTTGGCTTTTGTTTGTATGTTTTTTTCTACTTTTATGATAATTTTTTCTGCCTAGCATGTGTGAATTGCAGGCCTGTCGCTGGTTGTCGCAGATTTTTGTATTAAGATTGGCCCAATCGCAACTTTTTTTGAGTTTGTGTTTCGCATTTTTGCGGCGTCGCGTTGCCTTTATAGCGGACATTTGACACGTTATAGTAGGCCTATCGCATGGTACCACGGTGTTGTGATTACAAAGATAACACGCCGTTATTTTCCCGCGATAGAATGTGATGTGAAGTCACGTTAAGCTAATTTTGCAGTAATTATCCCCCTAAGTGTAGTAATTTCAAGGCACGTAAGCGAACAGCTGAGGGTTCTACTTTTACACACAGGGGACGCAATTTCAGTTACAACACCACACAAACTGTAATAGTTCTAACGTCATTTATGCCATCAGATGCCCCTGCAACAAAGTATAAATAGGACAAACTACACAGAAAATAAAGAGTTGAATTCTACAGCAAAGTCCAGGGGCCCACCCTCCCAAGTCAATCATTTCACCGAACAAAGTCATGATGTTGAACATCTGAGATGGTGGGTCATAGAAAGGATTCTCCAACATTCAAGAAGTGCGGACATCGGGGCATGGCTACGGCAGGAGGCGGAATGGCTGCCTCTTGAGGGAGCTCCGCATGCCAGGCCAACATATCAGGCAAATACCAGCGTTTCCTGACACATGCGCTTCTAAAAACTTAATGCAGTGATGGAGCATCGTCTCTAGCGCACTCGGAGCAGTTTTTGGGGGCCCACGACCTGGGGAAGCTGCTTGAGACCGTATTGACGTTCCAGCCTGGTCTCCAAGGAAATGGCGGCTGACCGCGACTGAACTGGAGAGTGTAGCGCGAAGGTGCTGTGAACCCCCGGAGCACGGGACTTTAGATTCCCCGTGTGGTGGGCCTTGCTGGATTACCATCTTGAGAAACCACCGTTGGAGAGACTTACCTTTGTAAACACCTTTAGTACACTTTCAAATAAGGTGCAAAAAACTGTACGCAAACATTGGAGAATTCTGAACGTGGCAACTGAGAATATTCCTCTGCCTTTGTTCTCTTTCAGAAAGGGTCCGTCTACGAGATAGCCCGGTACACACAAGGCCTAAGTCACAGCCCCATGATAACACCAACAACTTCATCCTGTCCGAGGTCACCATCCATGTGGTTCGTGCAGTGTGTGCCCTCAAACATGTAAGACAGAATCTGCGGACATTGGCTCAGGGAAGCCATGGATCTTGAAGACCCACACTAACTCGGATAGAGTTATTTACATGATCACATGCCCTTGTTCATTGAGATATATTGGCCATACCACACGCAAAATCAAACTCTGAATCAGCGAACATAAAAGCACAGTTCGCTGTAATAAACAATCCACATGTCTTACTAATCATTTCCTTGCGCTAAAACATAAAGCGGATGATATGCGGTGGCTTGTGCTAGAACGCCCATTCATTCCACCGCATGTCAGTGACATCTCAAGATTTCTCTTTATTAAAGAACAAAAGTGGATTTTCAAATTAAAATGCGACACCAATGGTCTTAATGACAGCATTCCGTGGGTCTCATTATGAGTTGGGGATGACCATCTTCTTGTACATTTATACTCCTATGTCGGTTCAGTACTATCTAAAGAACATATCCAGGACATCATTTATTAGGAGCATCACTGGATGTAGGAGACACATTAACACATACACTACTTAAGCAAACACAGGCATGGAGTGGGTAATTCACCTACACGATCCTGAGATGCCTTCTAGAGTGGTCATTGAGCCCATTGGGTTTACATTTATGACGCATTGACACTATTATTACAACTTATAGCATTTATCCAATTTTCTGCACCTCTCACGCGCAATCTTACAAACAAGACCAACCATGTGCAATCTAAAAACGGATGTGGTAGGGGTCGCTAAATAGTTGGCTGAGCAAATACCTTGAACTTTTTCCAACTTAGCGCGTTTTTTATCTAGTATGGGTTTTACTTGTTGCCTTTCATTTTGAACTACACTTTTTAAAGCAAGACTGTATAGATATGTGCATGTATATGACTAACTACGAGCATTTTCATGTAATGTGGAATGGGTCGGACTATATGGGGATAACATTAAAAAGCAATCCTTAGAGATTATAAAAAATCGTGAGTGATAACGACATTTCCATTATCTCTAGACAGATAGGTTTTTTTACTCGCACCCTTCCATGAATGAAGACCTATGTGGTCTAGTACTTCTTAAAGGATCGGGAGGCTGGTCTATTCCGCTTGGCAACTAGTGCTGTCTCTTTTCACTATACAGCACTTATCTCGCTCAACGCGCATGCGTGCACGCTGGTGCGCTAATCTCCGAGCATGCGCGAACGATGGAGAGAAAATGTGTGTGCTAAACGCGCATGCTCACTATCTACCTTGGTCGTGGGCATGCGCAGAATTGACAAACACTGAATGCTGACTTTTGACGCTAGTCGCGTCGTCTTCATTTCAAGAGCTTCCAATTAGCAAGCTCTTTAATTACCGCTACTTAACCAATCTAAGACCTTATATAATGAATGGATTGCCGATGCACTCTAATTATAGTATATAGATTGTTAAGTAACAATGTCACAACAAATTCAACACAAAATGACAGATGTCTTTCGACAGAACTCCAGCAGAAGAGTAAATCTTGGAGTCTTTAATGAAGTAGTACAGCCAGCCGACACGTGTTTCATCACACTCGTGATTCCTCAGGGCTAGATGGCCGTGTAAACGTCAAAAGGTCGCTCAGCTGGTGATAATTCCGACCCAGCCGGGCCCGTGACCGATGACACTCGGTATGAGTGTATGCGACGAGGGTTACAATCCTTGATTATATTCGTAGCATCGCAGTGTCTGAGGGGCTCGGAGGTCACAAAATCTCGTGATTAAGTCTTATCATATCATCGAACAGGGTGCTGTTCTATTCGATTGTGTCACTTTACGTTTCGGTTCCGGTTGTGGTTCCCAAACGACGAAGACCCCAGGCCGTGTGAGGCTCTGCGGAAGCGTACAGCGAGTCCTCTCAAGAGGCCTGAGGAATCACGAGTGTGATGAAACACGTGTCGGCTGGCTGTACTACTTCATTAAAGACTCCAAGATTTACTCTTCTGCTGGAGTTCTGTCGAAAGACTTCTGTCATTTTGTGTTGAATTTGTTGTGACATTGTTACTTAACAATCTATATACTATAATTAGAGTGCATCGGCAAGCCATTCATTCAGACAAGTGGTAGTCTTTCTACTTAACTGAGTGGTTAAAGGTTTGTCCACTCGCCGATTTGCACCTAGGATATAATTTTCTTTGAAACCTGTGTTCGTATGAACTGGCAGTGCACCCATCTTTAACTGATTTAAAAACCTTCAGAATCCCTATAAGACCTTATATAAGGCAGGCTGACCTGCAGTTCGGTCCCTTCCCTTCGACTTGGACTTCATCCGGCGGTACCGACGGACAGGTAAGCAGCCTGCGAGCCCTCTTAACATTCTTATTCTCTGTACTTGTCTCTTTGATCAAGACTTGTATATTAAGCGCTGCGATGCCAGAAAGAGGTAGCACTTGTAAGCCTTTGGGTGGCAGGTGCCCTTTTCTTTCTTTAATCAATTCTATCTTTCATTCTCTCAACTGACTGTGGGGAATAGGAGACCAGTTGGGTACTTAAGGTCCCCACATAAGCACATGCTAACCTAATGACTTAGGGATATAGGAGTGTCATATAAACATGTTTATTATGTATTCAGTCAACTTACATGATTTAAATCCAGATCGGTCCAGTTTGTTTTTAAGCCCTCTAGCAGACTGTCAGAAACTTAGTAAACAATTAAGGTTTTACTATATTTGATCTAGGGGTTTAATAAGGAGCACATTCTGGACCTCTCATCGGCGTTTCCTTGTTTTACCCACAAATAGAGCGGGGCCTCATTTACCGAGCAGTTGCCAGGTGAGGTGAGGCTTACTCCCACATAAAGCTGGGTGAGTACCATTACTATGAATTCATTAGGTTATTCAGCATCTGTTCTGATCGGCCACTTTCTGGGCTTGGCTGTCCAGACAAGCATCAAACTTTTCATTTTGCTCAGGAGGATGTATGTTCATCTATCAGTGTCACAAAGTTATTTTTTGCATTATTTCAGGAAAGAAGACTACACACTTACCTACAGTTCACTACGGTCCATACCAGGTCCTGGTAGGGTGGTTCATAACCACTGATGTATATAATCTTTTGAGAAGATTTCTGAATTTTGTTGTATATTGTATATATTATTGCAATAGCATACTATTCTTTTTAGGTCCTTGCGAAAGCCGGTCACTGTTACCTTTACGGCTGAAACATGTTGACCTTCCATCTATTGCCAAAAGATAGTCATTTTTTCACACTATCAGGTTGCTTTTAATCTTGACATTCGGACGATTCTGAATAAACATATTTTTCGTCCTCATAGTCATTTTTAGTTGTCACATTCACTTTGCACTGCACACCACCAGCACTACTGTTTTGAGAGCACTTTGGCTGAGCCAACTATTGGATAGAAGTCTAGTGTTGTACAGCCATCCCACTGGTAGGTTGGCGACACAGGCTTCACTCCATCATCTACTAGATGACGATGCTCTGCCAGAGTGGTGGGCTGATGGGACTTGTTCCTAAGCCTGGTGCTACTCAAATTTTTTGTGACTGATATCCTTATCTTGAGCATTTGTATTAGGTTTGAAAAATTGACCAATAATCCCCGATTCTGTTTTTTTGGGCACTGCCGTCTTCCTGACTGTGCACTCCTGCTACCGGCGGTGGAACCGGAGATATCAGGAGCGCCTTGAGCGGGAGCTCCCCAGTGACCTGACTCCTGCAGCTGCTGTGTCGAGGACCTCCAGAGAGGACGCTACAGGGCAGAGAGTGGTGCACCCAGAGGCCCGGTGAGGTGTGGTGAGTGGGACGGGGGCCTTCGGCGGTGCTGTGCACGGACTGGGCTGCTCGGCTGGGCCTGGACGCCCTAGTGTATAGAGGCAGGCGAGATCCAGGCGCAGCCGTGCGGGCCAGTTGCTGGGTGGAGGCCGCGTCCGCTGCCCACATCGCTGAGCGTTTGCCTGGTTGGGGCACCTGTGGGTACGGGGTGCTGGCTTGGCTGCCTCAGAGTGTGTTCCGACCTGTTTAGGCGGTTGGGACCAGCTGTGGTACTGCCGGCGCCTCGGGCCCGCAGGGGCAGGCCGACTTGGGCTTCGTGGGTGGGCTGTGGTGCCGGGACCCCCTGAGGGCTATTTGCGTGCCCAGACTGAGCTGCCTGGTTGACAGCTACTCTGTTGTGCCAAGAGATGGAGGCCCTTGGAGTCTAGCTTCATCTGAGGTTGCGGGCTGAGGCTGGTCTGGCTGGCCCTCGGCGAGGCCTGGTGGTGCGCTATATATGTGCACTTGGTGTTGGGGCTGAGCGTCAGGCAGATTTCTAGCTCGTTGGCTGTGGCATATCAGTCCGTTGACTGTGGCGTATGTAATACCCCGCTGTTGCATCAGCTTGCTACGGCCTACCCGAGTACCGATACCTGGTGCCTGAGAACACCAATACACTATAGTGCAGTGCCTGATTATTACAGTACTGCCTGGCTGTTTGCTC
The DNA here is from genome assembly GCF_964263255.1 of Lissotriton vulgaris. NCBI lineage: Eukaryota > Metazoa > Chordata > Amphibia > Caudata > Salamandridae > Lissotriton > Lissotriton vulgaris. The sequence goes on along the minus strand of NC_141685.1, from coordinate 959,709,640 downwards.
GCTGCCAGCAACGTGCTCTATATTTACAGTGCTGCTGTGAGGATTGGCGCAAAGTATTTGGACATCTGCACATTGTTGACATACCTTCTCACTATGGGAAAGTCTGACGCCAAGCTGCCCGAACTACAGTTTGAAACTATGCACAACACCCATGCAGACAAGGCCATGGGTGGCCAATCTACGGCACAGGGTGCACCGGACATGGTGGAAACTCCGGAGGACAACACCAGAACTATCCTACTCGAACTGCGCTCAGGCCTGAAATCTCTAGATAGCAAGATAGATGCACTCACGTCCAGCCTCGACGTGGTGAAAAATAAGGTGGACACATATGAGCATAGACTAGATTTCCTGGAGAACAGGCTATCTGATACGCGGGACTCGCAAACTCAGATACTGCAAATGGAAAAAGTCTTAGAGATCATAAAAGCTAAAAACCAGGATTTGGAAGCACGATCCAGGCCAGGTGTAATAACCTTTGTATAATTGGTCTGCCAGAATCCACAGCCATATCAAAAATGAAACCTTACATAGACAGTCTCCAGCGCAAGCTTTTTGGCCCAGTTTTATTGTCAGTAATGATTGTGGAAAGAGCACATCGCTCCTTAGGCTCTAGACATAAACCAGGCGCACCACCACATGCGATAACAGCAAGACCACTAAACTATGCGGATAGGGACACTATATTGCGGGAGGCCAGAGCCAAGAGTCCCATAAATCATGGGGGCAATACCTTGCCGGACTACACCCCTGCAGTGCAGGCGGCACATAGGGAGTTTGTACCAGTGAAGATTCTTCAATCTGCCTCTGTACAGTATGCTATGTTGTTCCCCTCTACATTGAAAATATTGCATGATGGTCAAGCGCACTTTTTCACAGACTCGAAGTCAGCTCTGAAATTCACCAAACATATCTGCAAACCTCAACCACACCGGAACGGGCAGGGTAGCCGGACGGCCCGGTCCAATTCAGTGGACTCTGATTAGCTATAGTGACTTAATTTCATTATGTACATGTTTGGTTTGATAACGAAAATATATATCATGGTTGTTCCGTGTGCGCTCCTAAGTTTGTGACACGAGAAGTGTTTTTCTTTCTGTTATTCTGCATGCTGTTTTTACGTAATTTACTTATTGGGCATTTTAGATGCCACTGTCGCTCATGGTTGATGGCACGCAGGTGTACCACACAGCTGTAGCTGTGTGATGTGGTGAGCAAAAAAACGATGATTTAGGCCCAGATCTCTGTTCTGGGGTGAATGTATGAGATTGTTCTGCATTCTGTCCATCAACTGTTGTTTTTGCATTTGTCAACCCGAGTGGGACGGGTATGCTCAGACGTCATTCCTGTGCTCTCCACGTCACTGGAGTCAAGCTATCCTGGCTGATGACAGCAGATAGCCAGAAACCGGTCCTAGGATGCTTGATTCCGGTCCAGGGAAGACATGGCTTGGCAGTTCGGGCTGGACTATTCCCATGAGGCACAGGGTCAAGGCTGATTTGCAATGGCCATGTCTGAACTGGGGTGGGGTGGTGTGGTGAGCAAAAAAAAACGATGTTTTTGCACAAAGCTGTAGCCTGGCACCCTCACCATATGATGGGTGTACGTTGCAGTTCCCTCCCCCCGAACGGCTGATCCCCTATAGTGAGTTGTATGGATGAATGGGTAGAGGGGAGGGAGGGGGGGGGGGGGGGGGTGGAAGACTGTCTCGACCCAATTGGGAGGTTGGAGTGGGTGGAGGGAGGTGGCAGGGGGGTTGGGTGTTGTGTTTTTTATGATTTGATTTTTTGTGCGATTGTCGTCTGGATTGAGAGTCGATGCATATTGTCATTTTGATGCATGTGGCGTCGCTGCCGCTCTGCTGTGCTGGACTGGCTGCTCTGCTGACTAGGAATGTTGATGTGATTAATGGGTGAACGACACAGATTATTAACCTGGAATGTAAGGGGTCTAAATTCTCCTAAGAAAATACGACAGATCCTGGCCTATTTGTCCCAACATGATATCCATGTTGCTCTGCTGCAGGAAACTTTACTAAACATTCGGAGCGGGGGTTGCCAGCAGGTGGGCAGGTTACCGGCTTGCTTCTTCCTACTCGTCCTATACCAGGGGTGTGCTGATCTTGAGCCGGAGAGGCGTTGTGTTTGCCCCACTCCGCACGCATGTAGATGGGGAGGGGCACTGCACAATGATTCTGGGGAAGCTGGGAGGCTCCCTGGTGTCCATCGTAAACATGTACGGACCAATTGTAGATGACCCAGACTGCTTCTTAAGAATGTATGCTAAGTTCAGGGAGTGGCCAGACCCGGACATCTTGTGGGTGGTGATCTGAATACCTATATGAACCCTGATCTAGATAAATCTAATGCGCTGTAGAATCGGACTCTCAGGGTGGGTCAGGCTGTACGGAGTGCCATGTTAGAGTTTGGCTTGATGGATGTGTGGAGGGTTCGCAACACCTCGGTGAAAGAGGGTACCCCTTCTACGCCGTCACACAATAGCTGGTCTCGGTTGGATTATTGACTACTAGGTTAGAATGCGTCTGACTGGGTAACAGAGGTCACTAATTTACCACACACTTTTTCATACCATAACCCAGTACTATTAGATATTAATATCCCGATGGCTCTACATCGTCCCTTCACGTGGCGGCTGCAGTCGGAAGCGCTACTGGATCCAATATATGAGGCTGAGGTGCGGAGGCAATAGGACAGTACTTTGAGATCAATAGAGGTTCTGTGGATAGTGCCTCCACTTTATGGGAGGCCTTCAAAGTTACCATTCGGGTGTATGTATCGGTACCATGACGGGCATAATGAAAGATCTCAAAACGGAACTTTCTAAAATTGAAGTTACACTTCACGACCTAGAGAATAATTATACAGCCGCCCCATCGGCAGATAGCCTGTTCCGTATACATGAGCTTATACAGGAATACGACACACTGGCTGACACTGAACTACGATACACCTTGCATAGACACACAGCCCGTAGGTATGGTGAGGGGGGAGACCAGGTCGCACCCTGGCTAATAAAATAAGGGATTGAGTGGAGCAACCTCATATTGATAAGATCACAGACTCAGATGGGAAAGACCATTACCACCCGCTTGTATCACTGAACAGTTTTGCAGTTTTTATGCGGAACTCTATACGTCTAGGGGTGAGTCTGCAACGACCGAGATGGAGAGGTACTTGGTGCCTGGCTATTGGCTGTCCACTGGGAATATCTGAGCCTTCCAATCGATGCAGAGGACATTAGGGCCACAATTCTGGCTCTGCCTAAGGTGAAGGCACCGGGTCCTGACGGCCTCACGGTTGAGTTGTATAAAGCATTCGCAGACCAGGTAGTCCCTTACCTGCTGGAGGTGTTTGCAGAAGCGCACGATTCCAGGGTATTGCCGCCTTCGCTTCTGCGAACACTGCTCAAAAGAGATAAACCTCCTGATAGGTGCGATTCATAGAGGCCCCTGTCACTGATTAATATAGATACCAAGATACTTGCAAAAATTTTGGCCATCAAATTACAGCCTCCGATGCCGTGCCTGGTGTTGCCAGATCAGTCTGGTTTTATACCTGGCCGCTCCACCTCGCACAACTTGCGGACCACATTCTCCACGCTTCACGTGTTGGAGCCGAGCCTGTCTGCTGCAGCAGTCATGCAGGATGCGGCTATGGCCTTCGACTCGGTTGAGTGTAAGTATATGTTCTTTATCCTACAGCACATGGGGTTTCCACCAATATTTATAAAATGGGTTATGTTACTATACGCTGAGCCTTCGGCTCGGGTGGGGGGCCTGACGTCAGATCAATTTCCTATTCAGAGGGGCACCCGCCAGGGCTGTCCTTCATCCCCACTTCTTTTTGCGCTGGCGCCGCTGGAGTGTGTTATAAGACAGAGGCATAGAGAAACGGCTCTAAACTTCAATTATCGCCCGGTAGTCATTTTGTTATATGCGGACGACATGGTCGGTTTGTCCGGGAGCATTCGCGCTATCTAGCACAGTTGCTATGGGAATATGTTGGGTTCGGCCTGCAGTGGGGACTGGTTGTAAATTGGGAAAAGCCCACACCGTCATCCCTCCAACGAGTCCACAAGTCAGCCCGACATGGAATTCCCACTGGCATGGTCCGTGGACCCTGTTAAATATCTTGGAGTCTGGATCCACCGGGATCCGGACGTAGTCATACGCGAAAATTATGGTCAGGCCTGCACCAGATTGGACCAACAAGTGAACACCTGGGTAGCTCTGCCGCTGTCTCTGGCGGATCATATATCGCCCCAACAGAGATGGTGGTATTGCCGCAGTATCTCTTTCTGAACATTCAGATTGTGTTATCGAAGGTGTTCTTTACCACGGTCCGTAGGGCCCTGCTCCGGCTGGTCTGGGGGGAAAGCAGGCCAGGTTGAGCTGGTCTGTCCTCACTAGTGATTATGAGCCGGGGTGTTTGGGGCTCCAGACTTCTATGTTTATTATCTAAGCACGCAGGCTCAACATGTGTACTATTGGGTGAGACCACATTACTATACACTGCATGTCGCAGTGGAGGAGGGAGACTTTAGTCCAGTTCTGTTCCATAGCATGATCACGCATGTGACGCGTGGGCTCCCGAAAACAGAAATTATTGTGGTGGACAACGATCGCAGCTTGGCAGGAAATTGGCACATAAGTTGCCCATATACACACCAGCTATGCATATAGAACATCATGCTGCATTGTCAGTGACGCACGAGGCACCTTCGATACGGCTTCTCAAATAAGCGGGACCTGTATCCGGAGGTTGATCGACACGCCAGACACTGCAATATATCAGTAATCCCACCTTGCTGTTCCGATTTGCGATGCATAGACTCCAACACGCGGTCAGGCGCACTATGTCACCTACCCTCTTGAGCCTCCTATGCTACGTTCATTGCTGTTCGTACTTACTGTTCCCACTAATAAGAAACTGGTCTCCAGGCTGTACAGAATGATAATGGAAGAATGTGATAGTGTACCTGATAGGAGTTGGGAGAAATGGAATGCTTGTTTGCCCACCCCGATAAGAGGATTTGAGATATATATGACATACACAGCTCCGGCTTTAACCACCTGAAGTGCATCCTGCTGAACACCCGCTCAGTCCACAGACACGCCATTGAACTCTGGGACCTACTCGACACTACATCACCGGACGTCGCCTTCCTTACTGAAACATGGATGAACGCATCATCAACACCCGACATCGCCATAGCCATCCCGGACAATTATAAGATCATCCGAAAAGACCGCATCGTCCAAACAGGAGGAGGCATCGCCATCGTCCATAAGAACACCACCAAAATCACGACCAGCTCCGACAATAACATTACAACCGCTGAACACCTCCACTTCCAGATCCACACCGACCCTAGGTCCACACTCAGAGGCACCCTCATCTACAGGCCTCCAGGAACCCGTAAACAATTCAGCGAAGACATCACTGACTTCATCAGTCCACACGCCCTCGCCTCCGTGAATTACATTCTACTAGGAGACCTCAACTTCCACCTGGAAAAGAAAAACAACAGCAACACCACCACCCTTCTGGACAACCTGGCCAATCTCGGACTCAAACAACTTGTTGACACCCCCACCCATGTAGCCGGACATACGCTCGACCCAATCTTCACCTCCAGCAAACACATCTCCTTCGATCGCACCACAACTCTCCATTGGACGGACCACAGCTGTGTTCACTTCAGCTACAAAACCACCTCGACCCACAACCCCCCACAACCTATTCCCCGAAGAAAATGGAACAAAATCACCACCGACCAACTCCTCACATCGCTCAACCAAAACCCGCCCGCCCTCTCATCGGACCCAAACCAAGCTGCCATCAAATTCAAACAATAGATCACTCACAGCGCTGACGAATTAGCACCCTTGAAAAACCATCACACCAAACAAGACAGCAAAAAGGCCCCTTGGTTCAACAATGACCTTAAGAAATCCATGAAGCTATGCCGTACTCTCGAGAAAACATGGAGAAAAAACCCATCCACCGACAACATGACCACCCTCAAGGCAGCCACCCGCAAACACCACCAGCTGATTCGATCCACCAAGAAATCAGCATTCAAGAATCGACTGGACAAAAACGCCCATAACAGTAAGGAACTATTCAACATCGTCAAAGAATTCACCAACCCCACCGCAGCCTCAAACGACATCACTCCCTCCCAAGACCTCTGCGATTCGTTATCCTCCTTCTACAACAAAATTGCCGACATACATAACAGCTTCGAAAACAGTTCCAACGAACAACCCTCTCAGAACCTAAACCGCCCTCTAACAACCTCAGTGCCTGGAACCCTATCACTTTGAAGACACCATCCGCCAAATGAATGCCATCCATTCTGGCTCACCAACTGACCCATGTCCCCACCACATCTTCAACAAAGCAGACTCCATCATCGCACCCCATCTCCGTGATGTCATCAACTGCTCCCTCAACTCTGCTACCTTCCCAGAAAGCTGGAAACATGCCGAAGTCAGCGCCCTCCTGAAGAAACCCACAGCAGACCCCTCTGAACTTAAAAACTACCGCCCCATATCCCTCCTCCCATTCCCGGCCAAAGTCATTGAGAAAGCCGTCAATAACCAACTCGCCGCCTTCCTCGAATCCAACAACTCCCTCAATCCCTCACAGTCCGGCTTTCGAGCCAAACACAGCACCGAAACCGCCCTCATCGTAGCAACAGACGACATCCGAACACTACTGGACAACGGAGAAACAGTGGCCCTCATTCTACTCGACCTCTCCGACGCCTTCGACACTGTATGTCACAGCACCCTCATACAACGCCTCAGCAACATCGGCATAAAAGATAAAGCCTTGAACTGGATCATCTCATTCCTAGCTGAGAGAACTCAGAGAGTCCGACTTCCCCCATTCAAATCAGAGGCCACCGAAGTCATCTGCGGTGTACCACAAGGATCATCACTCAGTCCCACCCTCTTCAACGTTTACATGAGTCCATTCGCTTCCATCGCGCGTCAACACAACCTTAACATCATCTCCTACGCTGACGACACCCAGCTGATCCTTTCCCTCACCAAAGACCCCAACACCGCCAAAACCAATCTTCATGAAGGCATGAAAGAAGTAGCCGTATGGATGAAAAACAGCCGCTTAAAACTTAACTCAGACAAAACGGAAGTACTCATCCTAGGATCATCCCCCTCTGCCTGGGACGACTCATGGTGGCCTTCGGATCTGGGCTCAGCACCCTTACCCACAGACCACGCACGTAACCTTGGCTTCATTCTAGACTCCTCACTCTCAATGACCAAACAAGCCAATGCCGTCTCATCTTCCTGCTTCAACGTACTTCGTATGCTCAAAAAAATCTTCAACTGGATCCCCGCCGAGACGAGAAAGACTGTCACCCACGCACTGGTTACGAGTCGACTAGACTACGGAAACACCCTCTACGCCGGAATTACAGCCAAATTACAGAAAAAAATCCAACGCATCAGCGAGACTCATTTTGGACATCCCTCGCCAAAATCACATTACCGGCCACCTGAAAGACCTCCACTGGCTTCCCGTCAACAAGAGAATAGCATTCCGTCTCCTCACCCTCGCACACAAGGCTCTCTACAAACTAGGGCCCGAATGCCTCAACACTCGACTATCCTTCTATACACCCACCCGCCAACTAAGATCCTCCAATCAAGGCCTCGCCGCAGTTCCGCACATCCAAACACCCACCATGGGAGGTAGATCCTTCTCCTACTTGGCGGCCAAGACCTGGAACTCACTCCCCAATCACCTCCGCCTTACACAGAACCACATCTCATTCAGAAAAGAACTTAAAACCTGGTTATTTGATAAATAATGAACCCCCTCCCCAAGCGCCTTGAGACCCTCTGGGTGAGTAGTGCACTATATAAATTCCTGAACTTGAACTTGTAATACACTATAAATATATACACCAGACGTATTATACACCGGCGAGGTTATACCGATATGGGTTACGAGACTGACTGCTGTGGGAGATGTGGTCAATGTGGTGCAGATTTTCTGCAACTTGCATGGGGATGTCGCAGAGTGACTGGGTACTGGGCACTTGTGGTGCGGGATATCAGAGAAATGTCAGGACTGGAGCTGCAGTGTACCAGACTTGTCTGTTTGCTATGTTGCGTTCCACAGGTGAGAGGAGTATGTGGCAGATTTATAAGGTTGGCGCTGCTCCTGGCCAAACACAGGGTGGCTATTACGTGGGGTGGGAGGCGCTCACAAAAAGCTGATCACTGGACCAAGGACCTTGTATACTGCAAAGACAATATGGAGACTTACGCAGAGGAATTGTCAACAGTTTCACAGCCAAAGGATATCTGGGAGCCCTTGCAGCAATTCCTCTAGAGGAAGGCTGTCGGAGCGGAACGACTCAGACTAGCTGATAGGGGGTGGGACACCAGGTGCGCACTGCGAGTGTAATGGTATGATGCAGCTCTCGTAGATTAGCACAACTCTGTATTATCAGTACAGTACAAGGAGGGTTTTCTTTGTGGTTTTTTTCAATGTTGTGATTTGATGGTTGGTAAATTGTCGCAGTTGTAATGCGGATTCTGCCTATTATTACTCCATATGTGACAGAACTGTGCAACATGCTTACGTTTTTAGGTCTCACTAGAGCCAGGGTATGCGCTGGTCTGGAGAGACATTTAGTAGCTGGCTTTTAAAAGTGCTACTTTTTCAGGCCACCAGCTTGCTGTCACACACAACATGCACAGCTGCCATCTGACTTTCGTGCCGCGCGGCCATTGCTGGTTTATTATTCCTTCCCCCACGCCCCCTTTCGCTTTGCACTTTAGCAGCTGCGCCGCTCTCACTGTCTGTGTGCTCCAAGAACTTGACAGGATATGCTATCCCTTCTTGTTGAAGTACTGGCACCTGCCTAAGCAGCACAACCCCACTTGTGTGCATTGGCAATATTTGTCTGCTTTAACAATGCCTCATTATTATCCTGGTATAATATTTGCAACTCGGAGCATGCATTCTAAATGTGCCTAGCACATTAGGAGCATTTAATTGTATCTCTCTATTGAGACTGATTTGGGTTGAGCTACAAGGTTTCGCATCTTGTGCTCGTGAAGTGGCCAAGTAAAACGCCAGACATTGTTTTTCAAAAATGCCAACACGGATGTTTTCTTGATAATGCCTCCTGCTCCAAAGCGAAGAACACTCATCTGCAAGTATCCAATTATGGAAATATTAAATCAGTCACAAAGCAATTTGACTGGTTGACAGACCGTATTGCCAAATAAAACACAGCCACGGTGGGCAAATGTGGGTACATTCAGTATAGATAGCTACCCAAGTGCTTCCTCTTCTCTTACCTCACACCAGTGATTCCAGCCATCTCAAACGTCAATACACATTACATTCTGGGCTTTGACAACCAGCAAGATCCAGACATACACACAAAATGTATAAAACAGCTAAAAGTTGAGTGGCTGCACCACACTGATGGCAATTACATAATGACAAAAAAGCCTTTAGGATCTGGGGGCATCTTTGGCAGGTCCACCTTTTGTATTGGCGAGGACTATGTATCTGGCTTGATGGGAGAATGGCATTTCCCAAGTAGGATCAGAAAGCTTACAAAACAGTCACATGAGATTTACTTACTATGTCCAACACTGATGTAAACATAACATGTGTTTGTTCACCCAAGGGTATCTTTGCGCTGAATAACAGATGTGTACCGTTACCCTACTCAATGGTACTCATTTTATCAACTTCAGAAAGGCCGAGTGGTCCAGCCAAGATTTGAACCTGTGCTCATGAGGTCGAACACCAGTCCCTACAGTGGATCATTAGTCCACTAGGCCACCAGGCTTGACTAACATGGAGAACTTAGACTCTCACACAGTTAATGTCACCCTACATTAAGGACAACAACTGAACAGCAAGACTTTCTGAAATAAAACAAGAGTGCTCTTAACTCTTAGTCCGGGCACCAAACTATCAGCTATCAAATGTCAGCCATGTTCGCTACAGTAAGCAGACTTCTACGCTGGTATTCAAATCTAAAAGCAGGTAGCAGCTGTGCTAGTTAAACAGCCATATTTGTTTAGGTAGTTTGTGTAGCCTTAATTTGGGTGATTCCATGGTTGCTTCAGTGTACTCTGAGACACTAACCATGCAGATGCCGAAATCTCTCGGGCCCTAGATGTTATACATGCTCTTTCTGATGATACTCATCCTGGTACTCCCAGAAGGCAATCCAAAGAGGAGATTCCTTTCAGGGGACAAAAGCTGGACTCACCCTTCGGTTCTTCCCAGCCGACACTGAACTACGGGAATATATATATAGGTTTCCTAAGACACGCATATTTAAATCTTATGCTCGCTGGTATTGTTAACTCCAATGTATTTCTCTTCATTGTATAATTTGTAAAGACTTACTATACAACAACAAAAACACACAAATCCATTTTTGTCTTTCAACTATTAAAACACATACACCACTCACGGGACAAACGCTGCAAAATCAGAGACACTGCTCTAGGGAATGAACAAACATATGGAAAAACAACCACAAAGATTGAGATGGAGCTTCTCAACCTTCATAGAAAACGCGATATTCATTTTCGGGCACATCAAATCACGACTAAAACAGATTTAATGCCCCTAATGCACACATAAGTGCACAGCCCATCTGCTGAAGTCCTGGAGAGGCAGCCTCAGGTTGGTAAAATATGTGCCACTGAGGCAGGTTACTGGCCACAAGCAACTCCTCTGAAAGTGTTAAAAAAAAAATGGCATGTTGTGATGACCACTTCCTCTTTATTTACCAAATTTAAACAAGCATTGGCATAGCCAATAGGTCTCGCCTCTGGAACCTTATAAGAATTTAGTTATGCAGTACAATATCCTTGATGCAACATCATCTGTTGCATGTCTAAACACTTATAAGGTCCCAAATGCAAGACCTATTGGCAATGCCATGCTTGTTCTTATTGTATTTCTTTTGGTTTGTATGTAATGGTCTGATTTGTTTGGGAAAACTTTTTAAGTGGGGACATCACATCCTCTCTCAACTTCAAGGAATCCAAATGGATCCATACTCTGAACACAGTTGACCAGGGCCTAAACGAACAAGAGGAGACTAGCAGATAACTAGGGCTACTATCTAGGAGATGAATAATCTTTGTACAGAGTATAAACACTCATGTGAAAATTGATTGTATAAAATGTCCATTACCACACTAACACCATTGAAGTGGGAACAAGAAGAATCCCCAAGCATTGAAAAAGGGACTTTAGAATGCATTGCTTGGGTGTAGTTCCCAAAACGTATTTTACATTCTAAAATTATAAACGTCATCTTGATGAATTGCGTGTATGAGCAATGTACTTATGACAACTGTAGTTAGCTTACAGCTACCACACTTACCTTTAAGACAACCGCTACACCACCATAGAATTTGTCACTGTTCTGCATGGTGTATGCACCTGAATTTGCTGATGGCATCATGAATTGTTTAAGCTAATTATGAAATGTTTTAGACCTGTGGCCACTTATACTTAAAACAATTTCTGCAGACTTTCAGAATCTGCCAATGGTTTTCTTAGTCGGGATGAAAGTATTAGCCTGTTCATCACCACCTTGTTCATTACGTTATTTTTCCCATTCAGTGTCACCACCCGTGGCTACATGTACACTTCACTATTGACTCTTGTAAAATCACCTGCCTTGATTGACAACGTATATTCTCGGGACGTCAAACAGCAGCACGTCATCACAGGTACGCTGTCTCAGCCTGTTAAACTCCATCCTGATGCGCCTGCATCAGGTAAGACCACTAGCTACATGCCTTTCAACGTTGGCGGGATGAGGGATCCTTTAACTGATCAACAAGTGGTATTTAAGTTAGCAGCCTGAAAGCAAACTTTTAACTACCGGAATGTTTACCAACACAGGTCTTTCACTATTCCATGGTTTTCAGTGCGCCACATTTGCTTCCCGTATCTTTTGACACGCATGCCGTCTTGTATAACCTCCTTAACTCACATAGCAATCGATGCGAGATGATTGCCTTCTGTTCACCCGGATTGTCAGCATTGATGTGCCCGTCCCCTGGGACCAGAACTCCTGGACACCTTGCACATTTGCAAGTGCATCTACGTCCAGAGCTTTCCCGAAGTTGTGCATTGGGCTACTCTTAGTCTAAGCCCTGAGCACCATCGGCACAGAAGATTGAGGGCCTACATTCCACGAGTTTCATGGGCCCGCTTCTAGCATTTCTGCTTGAGGCCCCTTTGCGATCTCTGGTCCATTGACTGGTGGGTCCCCACAAAGGTATCTTTTTTTGGGGCTTCCCTGGTTGCTCCAGATGTGTCCTGACTCCCCTCCAAAGGGTGAGTCCCTCAGACCTTGCTGGTTTGCTTCAAAGCTGATCTTTGTATTCTGCGTGGGTTGCTGTTCCCAAGGCTTGTTGGGTCAAATCCGGATACAGACACCGCAGCACTCGTCATCTGACGTGGGACAGCTTGAAACCAGTTCCTGGTTGTAGTCAACGCCTCCTGGTCCTCGCGACTGAAGTCAAGCTTCACCTTCTGCACCTGCAAGCACCAGACATCGGTGGGCATCCGCTCATCTCCTTCCTGGTCACTGGCTAGTTACCCAGTCTGTCCCCTCCGCTTTCAGGTTCTTCAGATCTTTGATCCACCCATGGATCCATCCAGACACTTTCCACTTGGACGCCTGCAGCACTTTTCAGCAGCTCGCCATAGAAAACTACGACGAAACCAGACACGAAAAGACACCAATGCACCCAGCTTCCCTGGGTGAGGAAACAAGTACTTCGGTGCTCCAGTGGGTCTCAACTCAAACTGTCTAGTTCTAAAGGAGTTTTCTCCAAGTCCACTTCTTAGTGTCCCTAATCTTGAAAATTCTAATCGCAACTTCCTCCATAGAAGTCAATGGTGATTTGCGGTTGTGTTTAGACACTGCACGTGTCCCCCATGGGTCTCCTGCCTCATTACCTTGGGTGGTTCCAGGTTGCCCCAGCAGTTCTACAGGCCCTAGGCCTTGTCTCCATGTCCCTCGTGGTTCTTATACCACTTAATATATGGTTTGTGATGCCCCTAGGGCTATAGTGTGCTGACTAAGTTTACTGCATGTACTTTTGCCTCTAGCCTCAAAGATACTAGAGGGATGGTTTAGATGAAATACTATATATATATATATATATATATATATATATATATACATACACATACATACATACACCTGGTGTGGTTCTCCTTTCATTTGGTCATTACATGGGATTATAGGCTGGTAAAACAAGCTGCTTTACATTCCTTCAAGACTTAGGCTGATCTCCACAGCTATAACACCAAAAGGAGGTCCAAGGGGAGGTTTAACGACCCCAACTGCTATGCCCCCTAACTGACATTTAGACCAACAAAGAATAGCAGTGAGTCAAAGGGCTAACTGAATTATGTATCCAACAGAAAACACAGGTGTTGATAAACAAGAAAGGAAACTAGTGAAGGAAAGCCACTCAACGTGAACGAGTTCCCATCAGTCCACCATCGAGGCCGCCCTTCATCATCTGGGATCTCTTGTTCATCAAGAGAACTGGTAACCACAACAGACCGGCAGACCTAACATTCTCGTTGGTAGTCATTTGTTATACTACTACTTGCACGGTTTCTATTGATTTGGGAGTGTAGGGGTGCATATTAAAGGTTCCCCCCCCCCCCCCCATCACTATCCAATGTTAGAGCAATTCTTTTTTCTTTTCACTTTATCACTTGACTTTTAGCACTGCTATTCAGTTCCCTGCAAGACACCTTGTTCACATCTGAGTTAGTGTTTCTGGTACACCCTAGATTTGGTTAACAACATCTGCCGGTCTGTTGCTGTTACCAGGTATCTTGACGGACAAGATGAAGGGCAGTCTCGATGGTGGACTGATGGGAACTCGTTCATGTTGAGTGGCTTTCCTTCACTAGTTTCCTTTCTTGTTTATCAACACCTGTGTTGTTTTCTGTTGGATACATAATGGTTAGCCCTTTGACTCACTGCTATTCTTTGTTGGTCTAAATGATCTCCACAGCTACCACTATGATAGCTTTCTATAAAGTGTGGTTCTTCAACCTACCATCAATAAGGGGTCATTTTGACTGGCGCAAGGTGCCCACTAGAATAGTGGACAGAATATGCCAGGCCAACTTCTCACACTATGGACCACTTACTGGTAAGTCCTACTAACCAACAGTTTTCTTCAGCATCCTGTGAAACACACCACACTCAGTTCATTTTCCATTATATTTAGACAGGCTGTCCTTCCTTTGTCCTGAAGACCCGCTGGGACTTCTTCGCAATCACGGACATTTCTGGGTTGAAATGTCGACAAACCATGACCATCCTTGCCCTGTGGTGTCCATCCCATGAAAAACAAAAAAAATATCCTGGCGGCTTCTTGGAGATTCATATGAATAGGGGCGGATGTCCATTGATTGCATCATTTCATCAACTTATATAGGACTGTATATATGGTCTTCACTAAAAAAAAAAAAGTCACTTTTAGACCACCTATTCACTTAAGTCACTAATCGCCTTGTTAAACTATGTATATTGTCCAACAGCCATACCGTTTTTGAAAAAACAAAAAACCTAAAAAGATTTTACAATATACTAATTTTGAACAATTCAGTTGCGTTTCCTCCTTTCATGTATATTAATTTACTGATGAAATGTAAAGCAGGTGTACACCAGACAGGACCAATAGTATATTTACGTAAACACTCAAGTTCTGAGGGATACTGGGTTACCTCATTACATTTTATGTATATTGGTGCAGGCGGATGCCGGTGAGGGTTTCCTTACATTAATTTGAGCTTTGAAATACAATTAAATTAGGTCAGATAAAGAAACTCTGGCATATAGCAAAGAATACATTGCTAAGCTTATTAACTATCAGACCGACCTCAATTTATTGGGGCCAGGTCTCACCACTTGATAAAACTGAGCGAGAAACTAGCTAGACTAGAGAGGTTGGCGAAAAAATGAATCAGGTCCAGCCTACACTGCCACCTACTGGCCGAATACTTACAAGCAAACATACCCAAAGGTCTCAGAGTGAGAAATAAGCCTGCTTCATTGACTTACCCACATTTAGAGAAGGCTCCTAGGCGTCGAAACTGCCTTGGAATATGTGAATAAACTAGGTCAAGAAATCGCTGATCTGAAAAGAGATCCTTGAAGACAGAGCACTTAGCAACGCTGAAGAAACCAGTTAACAGGCTGAGAAAGCAGTTGTAGAATTCAACTCTAACTCCCAACAGGAAATTGGAAAAACTCCGTTATTTTATGTTAAAATGTATTCATTCAGCGCACGTACGTCCCCGGGCTTCATGGTGCTATCGGAAATAGGGAACACAACATAGCGCTTTAGAGGGCACACTCCACACTACTCTAAGGGTAGGCCTGTTCAAAAAGCCACGTCTTATGGGCATGTCTAAAGGTAAGAAGATCACACTGTCTTAGAGGCAGTGGTAAAGAATTCCATAGGGAGGCAGCAAGAAAATGAAATTAACTGCCTCCCTGACGTTTCTTCTTAAACAAAGGGAACACTAACAAGTCTTTGTGACCAGAGCAAAGGTTACGTGAGGGGGCATACTTAAGTACCAAATTCCTTATGACTTTGGGACCCTTACTCTGCAGGGCTTTAAAAATGATGCAGCCAGCCTTAAATGCAACCCTTTGAGCCACCGGTAACCAGTGTAGTTTTTCTAGACCGGGTCTGATGGACTGCCATTTAGGTTGTTTACAAATGAGTCTGGCTGCCTGATTCTGAACAAATTGCAGTCTCTTTAGCGGACCTGCTGTGAGTCCCAAGTACAGACTATTCGAGAAGTCAAGTCGAGACAGTACTTGGGCAATAGTTACCTGGATCAGGGCAGAGTAAGTTAAAAAATTGGCTATTTTCTTTATCTTTCTAAGCTGAAAGAAACTAGATGATACTACCGCCTCTATCGGACCTTTGAGTGACAGATCTTCACTAAGAGTCACCCCTAAACTCAACCATGGGCGATTTAGTGGGTGGAACCCCCATGTTATGTGGCCAAAAATGAGTGCCCCAACTGATTTCACTCTTCCCGGGCAAGATAAGTTCTGTCTTGCCCGGGTTTAGTTTGAGGTGGCTCAGATTCATCCACCTTTGAAGGTGGGTCATAGTGTTCTGAAATTCAATCGCAGCATCTGCAGAGTTTAAAGAAAAAGTTGCAAATCATCTGCGTAATTAAAAATCGTAGCTTTGTGATTTTTTAGGGAATATAATGGGCGAAGGTACAATTTAAACAATAATGGGGACAGAGAAGATCCCTGAGGGACCCCACAAGTAGACGAGGTTCTTGGGGCCGTAAAAGTCCCTAATCTAACTGATAGCGTGCGTTCAGAGATAAAGGACGTTCGCCAGCTCAGAGCAGGTCCCCTGAGGCCGGCCTGCTCGACAAGGCTGACAAGAATGGAATAGTCAACCGTGTCGAACGCGGCCAACAAGTCAAGGAGCGCAAGAGCCTGATGGATGTCTATCAGCATTGGATCTAAGAGTGTTCTGAACAGCAAGTATCACAGTTTCAGTAGAATGGCATGGACGGAAGCCTGCCTGATACGGCTCCAGGTATTCAGACATTTCAATAAAACTAGAGAGGCAGTTAAGAGACATGGGCTTCCAAAATTTGACACGTAGGGTAAAAGGGAGACCGGCCTGTAATTAGTTCGGTCTTGTGGGGTCAATACCAGGTTTCTTTGTTAGAGGGATTAACAATGCGTTCTTAAAGGTACTAGGTACCTTGCCCTGTGAAAGTGGCTCATTTAAAAAAGAGAGAATGCTTTGTGGGATAGCCATACCCATCTCTCTGAAAATGTGAGGTGGACAAATATCAGGTGATCCAGACTTAACACGCGAGAAGTTCAGAGATGGTTTTAAGATCGATAAAAGGAAGCGTATGTAATCGGGTTATAAAATATATCATCCAACAGGATCGGGGCAGGGGAACTAATTATGCTCTGTTTTATAGTGATAATTTTCTCTAAAGCACTCATTTAGAGAGTCGCATAATTTTTGTGTGGGGATTACGAGAGGAACTGTACTGTCACAGAGGTCGTTCACTATATTGAACACCTCCTTTGATTTATTTAGTGAGTTTAAAATTTTGGCCGAAAAATAATCTGTTTTATGTTTGAGAATGGTCTTTTGATAGGTTTTCCGAGCAGAGCAGCAAGTCTCTTCATCTTGTGGTAAATAGTTAGTTCTCCACTTCCTTTCTTTGTCTTATCTCAAGCTTTTGTTCCTTCAGTTCCGGGGTAAACCATTTATGGGCATCATTCCTACGTGATCGGGAAAAACTCACAGGGGGAGCGTGGATATCCGCAGCCTGTCGAAGCCATTGTGAAAGCAACTCCTCCCGGAAATCTATATCCTTGCATTCTGAGGGCAGGGTAGTGGCCAGAGTATCTATAAATGCCAGTAGGTTAATGGTGGGAGAGTGTATATCCGGAGTTAAGTTCATGTCCAGTAATAGGTCCTTAAGTTCTGCTGCCTGGGAATCAACGGCCACATTATCAAACAAGTAGTTAAGGTCCCCAATTAAAACAATTTTAGAATAGTTAGTCACATGAGAAGCCAGTTCTGCTAATAACGAAAAAAAGGTAGGCATGGATTGAGGGGGACGATACAGTAAGACTAATAACAGAGCCCCGCTATCGATCTTAATGACAGTGGAGTAAAGACATGAAGTCCTATGACAAAAAGATAACGTACCCATACCTATCAGACTACTATTACCAACAGGACAACCATAGTTTTTTTCACCAACAAGGGCAGACGAGGACCCAGGTTTAATACTTTCTAGGATTCTTCACTTGGGAGCAGTTCGCATACTGAAACCGATAGACCAACTACAAGCGGGGGCTCCCGTCAATATAACCAGGGTCCCAGATTCCAAGACACAGTGGTCCAAGTCTTTTTTAGGGGAACCCTCTTGGCCATTGAACAGGGGCCGGTATCAAGAATCCGGAGGGGACAGACCCAAGTGATGGAACAAGGGGAGAAATACACAGAGGGGCAACAGGGTGAACTTCTGTCCCCTAGAGAGCCACTGAGAGAGCCAAACAGAACGCCAAACATACAGGTGGTAGAACTAACGCCCAACTTCAATCAAGATCAATATAACCCCATTATAAAAAATCTAGGATTACAATATTACCAATCCTGAAAAAGCAATACTATCCAGAGGAATCTCATTTATACCTACGGTACCCCCCCCCCCCCCCCCGACT
Organism: Lissotriton vulgaris; assembly: GCF_964263255.1. Classification (NCBI taxonomy): domain Eukaryota; kingdom Metazoa; phylum Chordata; class Amphibia; order Caudata; family Salamandridae; genus Lissotriton; species Lissotriton vulgaris. Next base: position 959,691,307 of record NC_141685.1, on the reverse strand, counting down.
CATAACACCAAACTGGAACTCCAGCAATTCTCTAGAAATATCAGTCTGAAATATTTCTTCCAAAATAATGAACCAAGACCCAAACCCTTAACTGCCACTGGCTTTAAACCAACATCCATTTTACTGCAATAGCCTACCACATGAGCCAAAAAATACCCACCTTTGAACAGATTGTACTCTTAGAAAGTTACGTCCCTATGGGACAATAGAAAATGCATTCAATATAACATGACCAAAGAAGACAAACAAGCCCTGAACTCTGAAGACTAACAATGCAATTGTAGTCAAGGCCGCTGACAAGGGAGGGACAGTAGTAGTCCAAATTACAGACGATCAGTGCTGAAATTCAATTGAACTGCCAAGACTGCTATACTAAATTGAATAAAAACTCTACATCAGACGTTTTGTGTCCAAGTTCTGAGGGGCACTGGGTTACCCCATTTCATGCCTCATTATAGAGCACATTACATTACATTTTATGCATCAAAATTGTAGAGCACATTGTATTTGCTATCCTGTAACAACTCACTGTACGAATTCCACTGAGGAACATAAGTTTGTAACTACTTCAATGCATCTTTTACAGTGCAAAACAAACCTCCATTCTTCATGAACATGCTGGACAAACCCCCAATGATATGATGCAAAGATTACCTCAGTGTGTGGTCCAAATATAAATGTGGACTGAAAAGTAGCGTTGCCAGGCCTTTGCCTAGGAGCAGAAGATTCTAGAACACCTACTCTGTCTGAGGAGGAGGGAGAAGATTATATTGTTTATGAAATGTGTAAAGAAATTGGATAAACACTTTACCTAGAATTAAGCACCATCCTAGAAAGGTATCCCTATGGTAAGAAGAGCCAGACAGAGTGGGATAGGATAAAAGAAGAAGTCTGGGCTAAGAAAACTAACATGCAAGTACGGTGCTTCATTAGACAAACTTATCCGAAATCAGTTTAAATTGTAACAAATAGAATACTTGGAAGAATTATGGGTCAAAGATGATCCCCCCACCACCACTTTTGGTGGCAAGGCCTGGACATCCAAATGGAAAGATCTGCGAGGGGCTGTGAACCATGCGGTGAGAGCTACAAGATCTTAATCACAAGGAATCCACCCCCAACCCAGATACACAAAACCACCCATGGGACGAATTGGACACAATTGGTCCCATAGCTGGGAAAAACATAATACCCTATAATATAGTCCTGTTAGATCTATACTTCAAGTGGCCAGAAATCAGGTTTACTTCAGACATTAGGTCAGTGTGTCAAAATGTTTAAACAGAACGTTTTGCTAGTGAAGGGCTACCATCAACTATCCTCAGATCAAGGAATACAATTTTGCTCTCTAGAAATTCATACATAAGAGAATAGTCTCGCCTAACTGCACTGGCCACTATACCTCCCAGAAACTATGCCGTAGAATGCTTCAACAAAACACAGAAGCAAGGAACACAATTAGCAAAAGTTAACCATAATTTGAAGGTGGAAGTTTAAGAGAATGAGTATTTTGGCAGACTACACCAAAGCACTCAGAAAACTCAATTGGAGTTATTCCAATGCGGTCGGAGGATGGGTAAAGATTAAGTCTCAAAGTGGGGGTGTCAAAGTCTTCAAAAGCCATGAAAACAATCAAACTTTCACAATGCCGGAAAAACTGATGGTAGAATATGAAATGTGGGCAAGGTGGCGAAAGTCAGTTACCCTCTCTTCAGAAAGGATGCCAACCATCAGCCAGCAGTAGGAGAATCAAGCACAGACAATCCTCCTGACAGAGGGAATGGTTTATCCAATACTGCTCACAACAAACATTCCAATTGGAGTTTCTGTTATAGACTATGGACCGATCCCATCATACCACCAAGATACTTGAAAGACTGTCAGAGATTAAAAGGTAATTTTAATTGTGTACGACAGATCCTATAAAGCGTATCTCCTACACATGTTCAGAAGACAATGTCTGGGATAATAAATAGTATCATTTGTACCTTGTATCGCATAATTATATTCTACAAACGTTTACTCAACTGTTTGTATAGTATTATGCCACCATCCGTGCTAAACCTCAGGACTACAGGTTCTCTTGTTTGTTAGATTGGGCAATTCCCTCCCACTTGCATCTGGTTTGGTGATGAAAGGGGAATGTGTGGTATCCTCTATAGTGGTCCCTCCCATTGCCTTTGACCCCCCCTCCCCAGTTCCTTGAGACAATAGAACGTTACAACATGACATTCCAACTGTGGAGAGTGCGCTCCCCTCAGTGAAGAGCTGTACCTGTGCTATGGCATTACCAATTAACCTCTTCAAACACATCGTCCTCCTGCTCTTTTATTCAACATTACTACACCTCTCTTGGTCTTTAGAAGAAGGTCTTTAGGAGAAGCACAGATTAATTTAGTGGGGTGTTGAATTTTAGTTAGTCTGTAAAACGTATCTTAATATTTCGTGGGTATCTGGAAACTCAACAGCTGAGACTTAAACCCACCACGTTGCCTGGGCATCACTAAAAGTTGGACCAGTACCAAACCTGGGACCAGGATCCACACATGTATCCTTTGAACACACCAGATTCCCCTGTGACATTACATAAGCAATCAAGGATGGGATGTTCAAAGCTGCATTTAACATTCCCCACAAGATGCCAGCGGAGCAGTAGTGTCCCAGTGAAGTTAATTACTCAACCTCTGTGTTCGCACAATGATCCCAGACAGACAATACAGAGCTCTTCGGACACAGAGGTTTTATTCGAAATGTTAAATACTCTGTGGACAGACAACAGGGGTCTCCAGGTGGACAGTCCTCCAAGAACTTTACATACTGATACGAACATCCCTCTCTGAGAGGGGATTGAGTGCTTCTGGGTAATTTGGAAAGTCTTTAAGAGTGCTCCTCTGCCATTTTCTCTGCCTTGGCAACAGCTTCTTCAATTGGGCCAACCATGTAGAAAGATTGTTCAGGAAGATGATCATAGTGTCCTGGAGGAGACAAACCAGCATGTGAAAAAAGGAGACCAAAGCACTAACCACTCGCATTGCATAAAAATAAAATTTAATTAATGGCTAGATATGCTCATGCAACAGTACATCACTTTTCTGAAAAGATCTTCAGAAGAAAGGAAATATGATTTTAATAAACATGACCCTGTGCCAAGAGGCGCAGACAGCAAAGGACAAAGTTAATAAACAGAACTGGATTAAACGCGTAGTTGGTTACATTGTAAATATCACATCTATAGAGTTAGAAAAACAGGGGTGGGCATAACTCAAGTATTTTGCTGTAGCGTAATTATGCAAAACTATACAGAATGCAGGGAGTACATCCCTGCATTTAGCAGTATTTCATCGTGCAAAATGTACTTGGCACATAAAATACACCAGAGGATGCATTTTGCACCACGTAAATAGTGGTACATGCAAAAGAGAACAAACAGCAGCAGCTGCTGCTCGCACTGTTCTTGTGGTAGGCATGTCCCTCCGAATTACAAGAGCAGGAGTAATCGTTCAAGTTTCAGTAATTTTGTATTACAAGAGTAACGCAAAATTACTACATTACTCCAGCTTAATTAAATTTCGAACTGCAAATAAAGTCATACACAGGAAAGAGAACTTGGAAAATAGTGAGGTGCATATAGCGCACAAATAATTTATTCATCCTAGTCTCATCTCACCACCAGTCCCCCAGTGGTGGTAAAGAGCAAGTTAGGCACAATTTTTCCTACATGACAGAGCACTGCAAAAGACTTGCTTGTACGTTCTTACCTGAAAGAATTTCCTTGAACCCTTTGATTGTTTCCTTCAGGGGGACTAGTTTTCCCATGTGACCGGTGAACACCTCAGCAACTTGGAAGGGTTGTGATAGGAATCGCTGGATTTTACGGGCTCGGGCAACAGTCAGCTTATCTTCCTCAGACAACTCATCCATACCCAGGATAGCAATGATATCCTGAAGGGATTTGTAATCCTAGAAGGACAATAGGAAAAACATTGAGAAAAACAACAAAAAAGCCTGCCCTTGATACAGAAGAGCAAGCTCCTGCTCTATCACAGCTCTTATCTGGCAAAATTGTTGGCAAGGAAGACAATACAACTAAGGACTTTGTTAAAATAAAACTATTTCAGTATGCCACAAGCAGGATTTTGGCCAGGATAGGCCTAGAGACAGGTGACTCGTTGCAGACGACCAGAGAAGGATTCTAGACATGGATAAACCAAAAGGACGGGTTTATTTTTATATTTAATAACTGCAGTTGATACCACTGGACACCATGTTGTGATTTACTGATTAGAGGAGGTGAGCACTGGGTTCCACGTTTGCCTTGTAATGCTTCACCCTTAAGTCAGTATAGCCCCGTAATTCAGTCAGTCAGAATATCTTTATTCGGCTTATTTAAAGCCATACAAAGAGAGCAAAAAAGATAATATATTTCATACAAATTTTGCCTATTTACACAAAAACATTAAATGTAGACAAGTTTAAAAATGTAACAAACAATTAAAAGTGTTGCGTTTGAACATAGCCCCGTAATTCACTAGGGCCAGTCTACTCAGAAGCTAAAAGATCTAAATACGGGCGGGGGTCAGATAGCTCCTTTTAAGTGTAAGGAAATACACTGAATAACGAAGCATTTTGGACTGACGACAACCAATAGTAGGCAATGTGCTGGACCATATCCCTTCATAAGTACTGTGCTGCCACACTAAGTTTTCAGACAGCATAAAGTGATCTGTAGGAGTGTAAAATATTGTATTGTTTACTGATATACCCACATCAAGCTAAAGTTGCCAGCAGCTCCTTTACCTGTAGAATTTTCTGCACTCCACGGGCCACCTCATAGTGCTCAGCTCCAACGATGTTAGGGTCCATGATACGAGAAGTAGAGTCAAGGGGATCAACAGCAGGGTAGATACCCAACTCAGAGATGGCACGGGACAGTACAGTTGTGGCATCCAAATGGGCAAAAGTGGTGGCTGGGGCAGGATCAGTCAAATCATCAGCAGGTACATAGATAGCCTAAGAGAAAATTATAAATTAAGTTAGAAGGAGCAGAGTTTCCATGCAAAAGTCACCCAATGCCTCATTCCACTTGTGGAAAGGAGTCCAAGCGAGTCAGACCATGCTGTCTTGGCATCAAAAGTTGCCCTTTCCCGCTTAGAATGTAAAAAAAAAAAAAATTACGTTGGGTTGTGAATTTAATTGTTTCTAGATCAGTTTATAGTCTAAAACTAATACAGCCTTTGGCTGTAACCAGATTGAAACCTGTGGATTAATGCTAACTTGTGGTAAGGTTTGTATAAATAGCATTATGTAAAATTGTAACTACGAAGCTCTTAATTACCCTTACTACACTTTTATCATACTTCGATAGGACGAATTATACTCATCTTCCAATCATCGCCTCAGATTCACATTTAAATGTTTTTCTTTCAGACCATACGTCAGTTCCCGCCACTTAGCCTTAGGGATTGTGTAATAAATAACGTTTGGAATATATTTAGATAGTAGCTTAAGTATATCTATGAATTAGCAAGACAATCAGGACCCATAATGTGATATCGGAGAACAAACACTTAATAGATGAGGATAACAAACTGTTGCAGACTAACACTCCAAAAAATGAGCTAGGCTTTCTGAATCTGCCTGAAACATAGTTTGGGCCTTAAAAACAGAAAGGCTCATGGGTTTAACACGGATTCAATTACCTGCACAGACGTGATCGATCCTTTCTTGGTAGTGGTGATTCTCTCTTGCATGGTACCCATGTCAGTAGCCAGGGTTGGCTGGTATCCGACAGCAGAAGGGATTCTGCCAAGCAAAGCAGACACCTAAAAAGTGAAAGTCAAAGCTTTAGGGCCAAATTGGATACTTAAAAACAAAGTTGCACAGCTCTGCGGTTTGGTTTCTTTCTCAGATTGAACAGTTGGCTTCAGATAACTCAGAAGAACGAAAGTCAAGGATTAATCATCACTAAAAGAAACTCTGAAACGCAAGGAATACATTTTACGCAACAACGTTAAAGCTGAAAAGCACAGGAACATGAAAATTCATATAAAATTGGTAAATGAATGCAAATAATGTAAAACCACTAGTGTCTTCATAGATTTGCTTTCGACTCACCTCTGAGCCAGCTTGTGTGAACCGGAAAATATTGTCAATGAAGAGCAGTACATCCTGTCCCTCCTGGTCTCTGAAGTACTCTGCAACAGTCAAACCAGTCAAAGCAACACGAGCGCGTGCACCTGGGGGTTCATTCATTTGTCCATACACAAGGGCCACCTGACAGAAGACAGAAATCACGGTTAGATTTTGTTTAGACAGAAGCTAGCATTATCCTGTAAAGTATTGCCTCTCTAAAAAAAAAACATTTACCACCGTTTTAAACCTAAACTTGCAGCAGAGCCTCACAATACTTTACCTCTACAGGATACTTCTAACAAGTTTTCAGGTTATACCAGAGGTGATAGCGAGAGTTGCGCATATTACTTAAGCTTCGGGTTAGCCCACAGGAAATACAAAGTTTGAAAGACAAGAAGGACGAATTTTGAATATTTTCAAAAGTATGGTCGATAGGATTCTGAGACGATAACTTGTAAGAGCCAGCACATTACACCAACTGAAAGAAAAAAAAGAAAAAAGTACACAACCCCAACACATACGATGAATCTTTGGAAGACAGAATACCATCTTCTTACAACTGTAATTTGGCTTGGCTCTTCAAGACTTAAATTACCCTAATGCTAGGAGTTCTAAAAGTATGAAAAATATGCAAAGTATTTGTTCTCCTATGCTTCACCTGATGTTATTTTCTGTACATTTTTATACTAACTTCAGCTGGTAGATTTGTATCTGTCAGTGAGGACAAATGGTATGGATTAAGTGCCAAAGTTGTGCCTCAAACAGTATCCCTCAAGCCCGCAGCAAACCCTCACAACGAGCTAGCATCAACGGCACTGTACTACAATGATTCTAATCATACCTGAACGAAAGAGCTAACCGTATCAAACTAAACAAGTTTGAAATCGACAGCAACATTGGTCACACAAGGAGCCTCCAAGGCTCAATCCTTTCCCCTGCCCATTTCAACTTCTACATGGAACCCCTTTCAAACGATCCTGAAACAAACAAGGACTGCATTCCATCTTCACAGAGAGGACATCAAAATTGATTCGCTTAAAGACATCCAACAGCCTTCATCCACCCTACCGAAAAAAAAAGTCCTTCCTCCATCCACAACTGGCTCCACAGGTTCAACTGCATTAAACTGTATACTATGTCAACTGTCAAACCACTGGGGATTACCCTAGACAAAAGCCTGAACATGAAAGATCACGCCACAGCAAAAAGGTGCCCTCTACACGCAAACACCCACAAAAAAATATATATATATGTTTTACATTGGTCCCGAAGACTGATTCAATCACTTGTCCTCTCCAAGCTGGACTTAAGGACCTAGGCAATGCAATAGTCAGGCACCCAAAAAATTCACCTGCCTGTGAAGCTCACAACACAGCGGCTAGATTGCTTTCTGGAGAGAGTGAATTCAACCACATCACTCCAACCCTCAAGAAACTCAACTGGCTACCAATTGAAGTGCGAAGTACATTTAAAACAGCCTGCATAAAACAAAAATCACTCCACTCTGGAACTACCAGCCTCTCCAATAAACTCTCAAAAGTGGGCCCGAAAAAATAAAAAAGACCTCTAGGAAGCGCCAACACCCCCCCCCCCCCCCCCCCCATCTAAATTAAAATTCAAGACAACCAAATCTCTAACTTTGTTCTCTGGAAAACAGCCCTAGAATTTGAACTTCACGACAACCAATCCTATCTTCAAGTCAGGAAAAATTGCCCCTACTTAAATTCCCAAACACGCTCACTTAAATATTTTGTTTGACCAACAAAATACCACGTATAGTCAAACTCACTGCTCACGGACTTCTATTCCCAACCCACCCTCTGATACCTCACAATATAGTCTCGAGAAATGCCTCACACTTGTATCTATCTCCAGTACTTGAGGAGTTCACCCCCTTCCTTATATTGTAGGACTTTTCCCTTCCCACTTTCGTTATACTTTCTATAAATGAGGTATACGTAATCCATGTATGGTCTGACCTTTTCCTTACCAAGTTTGTTATACCTCCTGTAAATTATGATTATGTAATCTTTGTAAAGTGATCCGATGCCTTCGGGTCAAGTTCAGGCTAAATAAAACTCAATAATAAATATATGAGCCTAAAGAGCCATGTAGCAAACTTGAGACATTTTTCAACTGTAAAAACACATGGTTGAGCAGTGCGAGTACTGTAACTCCGCTGCCTAATAATTAACAGTGAAATGTAAGGTGTGCATATACATTTAAAAAAAAGGCAACATTAGTTGAAAATCATACCACACAAGCAGCTGCGAACCGTACACAAGAATTTTGCTAAAACCTATTTTTGACAAATCCGGTCAGGATAAAAGCAGAAACGGTTTAATCACTACAGCCAATTAAAAAAAATCCAACTCATTCGCCCAATTACATTTTACATAAGCTACATGGGTAGTCCTATGTTGTAATATTTGTGTCGTTAAAGTAACCAGTCTAAGTTTATGTTCTCAAGTCCATGACGGCTGTGAAAAACAATGTTGTCACAGATAGTTTAATACAATGGACACTGCAGACCTATGAGTGTATTTATCCTAAAGTGTTGAAAAGAAATGCACTAAGGGTGAGGTCTAGTGAGGTTTTACTTTGTGTTGGTTTGGTGGTGAAAAGCGGAGAGCCTTAAGGAGAAAGAGAAAAGGAGAAAGATTTAAGTGAAGCTTCCCGCTAAACTGTGACTGCTATTTGGTATTACTCATAGCGTCTAGCAATTGTTACTTTTTTTATCTAGATGTCATGTATCCTACGTGGACTTGCTCTTTTATTATTCCATTGTCTGTTCTTATACACACTGTACCTGTATGGAAACACCTTGTAAAGCGCTCTGATACTCCTGGGTCCAGCCAGCGCTATATAAAACCTCTTAAATTAAAAAAAAAAAAATTAAAATAAAGTATCACCCAAGCTGAATACCACCCTTTAGTTCAACAAGTCTGTTCCACACAAAGATCTTCACACTGAAAGAAAACAAATGTTTGAGATATACAAAAAATAAAACTTAACATAAAAAAACATATAGCAAAGAATCCAAAACCCTAATCTATGTGCATTGCAAGCATGACCACGACCTTTAGAACGTAATCTTCACACAGAAAAACACTGGTTTCTGAGTGGAAACTCTAAACACACCAGGATGTGCTTACCTTGGATGTGGTGTCCTTCAGGTTGATAACACCAGACTCAATCATTTCGTGGTACAAGTCATTTCCCTCACGGGTCCGTTCACCAACTCCAGCAAACACAGAGTACCCACCATGGGCCTTGGCCACATTGTTGATGAGCTCCATGATCAGTACAGTTTTCCCAACACCAGCACCGCCAAACAACCCTATACAGAAAAGCAAGGAAAGTTAGAGATCGGACCAAAAGGATGAAATCAAGTGTCTTATGATAAATTTCCTTTTCAGATTTGAGGTTTGGCTTCAGAAAACTCAGAAGAACGAAAGTCAAAGATTGTTGTTCATCATCAAAGGATATTATAGCTGTATGTATGAAATCAAAATTTACTGTAAAACCATTTAAAAAATAATTCACCCAAAAAACAAATTTAACATTTGGAAAATTAAACCGAAAAAAAATTCTCAACATACCAATTTTTCCACCTTTTGCATAGGGAGCTAGCAGGTCAACAACCTTGATGCCAGTAACTAGGATCTCCTGCTCAACACTCATTTCCACAAACTCTGGTGCTTCAGCATGAATGGCTGCAAACCTGTGGTGGAGAAGATATGAGATTAAAATGCAGAAGGAGAAGTCAGTTTGAGGCTCCGATCTCAGCTATTTCCCTTCTCAGATAATAAAATGGCTTCAGAAAACTCAGAAGAACGAAAGTCAAGTTTAATCATCACTGAAGGGATTTGCTGGTGTGATATGCATAAGTGTGCGCAGAGTCAAACTGCAGCCATCGTAGTTGTGTTATTTGCACCCACACCACTTCCTGCCTTGCAAAATAAGATAAAGGTGTTAGTCCTCCGCTCACATTCTAGACCCCAACCAACTTTGCCAAAGAAAGTTGCGACACCCTCCCATTTAAATTTAACCTCATCTCCTATGAGACATAAGCATGGCCTTTCTGTCACAGAACACAAGCAGCTGGCCTACACAGAAGTCCAGTTCACAGTGCATAAACCATAGACTAAGCATAGTGATGTCCATAAAAGCTATAACAGTCGTAAACACCAACAGGCAAGTAAGCTTACAGCAGCCACGGTTGTCTTACCACCAATGAACGTGCGACATGGGCAACAAAGGCAGCAAACTGCTATCAAGGTGGAGACAACAAAAGAGTATGGAGGAACTACTAAGCCTATTCACAAATCAAAAGCCATCATTTACAAAAGGC